>NC_141694.1:395313988-397958155 GCF_964263255.1 Lissotriton vulgaris | reverse complement strand
TAGTTGCGTAATATTATTATTTCATAAATGACCCTTTTATTTTTTATTTTATTTATGGTCTTATTACGCGCATGAATCAGCCCCGAAGGGGTATCTCCGCGCGTGGCTTCTGTGAGTTGGACAAACCATAGATAAAGAGTAGAGAGTAAGGCTAAATTAATCTAGTGCGAATAAGTGAGTTTTTAGTTTCTTCCTAAAATTGAAGAGGTTGGAGGTTTGTCTTAGCTGAGGAGGGAGGGAATTCCACAGCAGGGGACCTTTAAGGGAGGGGGCACGGCCACCCTGTCTCGTTCTAGTTACTTTAGGTACGTATAGCAGCATGGAGTTGCTGGAGCGTAGGGTGCGTCCGGGAGAGTAGAGAAAGAAAATATCTTTTAGATATTTGGGACCAGACCCATAGATGCATTTATGCATGATGCAGCAGAGTTTGAAATTTACCCTCTGTTGTACCGGGAGCCAGTGAAGAAGGGAAAGGAGAGGACGGGAGGGAGTACGGGGAGGGGCATTCAGGATAAGTCTTGCCGCGGTGTTCTGCACCACCTGCAGTCTGCGTAGTTGTTCTTGGTTGGCGGAAATGAGTAGACTATTACAATAGTCTACCCGTCCAAGGACTAGTGCCTGAACCAGCGTTTTCCTATGAACGTTTGGTAGGAAAGGGAAGATACGCCGTAGAAGACCAATTGTATGGAAACACGTTCCCGTAACCTGGCTGACATGGTCTTTCATAATCAGAGTTTGATCGAGGCGTACCCCCAGGTTTTTGATGGTTTGTTTGGGCGCTGGGACAGGTCCAAGCTCAGATGGCCACCATTCCGGGGACCAGAGCAGGGTGGCCCCTCCAAACAACATGACCTCCGTTTTGGTCACGTTGCATTGGAGGAAGTTCTGGGCCATCCATCCTGCCACCGCTCTCATGCCGTCTTGAAAAGACTGCATGACTGCAGGTGTAATCGTTTGAAAGGGAAATAGCAGCTGAGTATCGTCAGCGTAGGAGATTGGTGAGAACCCGTGAGATCTGATAATCTCTGCCAAGGGGGCCACATATACGTTAAATAACGTGGGGCTCAAACATGAGCCTTGTGGCACCCCCTTGGTCAGCTTCCTGCAGACAGATTTACAGGAGCCTAGTTTGACACCTTGTTGTCTGTCTTCGAGAAAGCTTTCCAGCCACGCAAGAGCGGTCCCCTTCACTCCTACTCCCTTCAGACGGTCGAGAAGAATTTTGTGCGACACCGTGTCGAAGGCAGCGGACAAATCCAATAGCACCAAAATCACAGAGCTCCCTCTGTCAAGTGACATTCTAATGTTATCTGTCACTGACAGAAGGGCTGATTCGGTGCTATGGTTGGGCCTAAAACCAGATTGCGAGTGGTCTAGGCCGCCCGCTGCCTCGATGTATTTGGGCAGGTGTGCGTTGACATGTTTCTCGACCATCTTACTGTAGTAGGGTAGAAGGGAGATAGGGCGGAGGTTGGAGAGCTCCGTCCAAGGGAGAGCTGCATTCTTGCGGATAGGGTTCACCACTGCTCTTTTCCATTCAGTTGGTACTTTTCCCTCTTTAAGAGACTGGTTGATAGTATCCTGAATGTAGGGGGCTAACAAGGTACGGAGAGGGGTTAGGGTTTTAACAGGGATAAGATCATCTGGCGATCCAGATTTGACTTGGGTCATTATTGTCTCAAGCTCTTCAGTGTTAATAGGAGGGAATGTAGTTAGAATATGGTTGGTATTTCCATTGGGGGAGGAGACATTTAGGGGGTCACCGTTTGGTTGGGATACTAAGATTTTTCCATAGATGGGTTCTATTTTGTTTTCAAAGTAAGATGACACTTCTTCACATAGACTTTGTGAAAAGTCATCTGGACATGTACATGCCATAGGTTTTACAAATGTATCAAGAATCCTGTACAATTCTCTAGGAGAATTATCGGTTTCCATAAGTTGTTGAGCAATGTTGTTTTTACGGGCAGCCTTGATATGTTTATAGTAGTTGGCTTGAGCTGCACGATGTGCCTTTTTATTATCCTCCCTCCTTTGTATGACCGAACTGCAAATCAAAATCAGCCCTAGCAAAATTGTTCAATCCAGCCCTACATTTTGTTTCGCGATACAGCATAGTGTATAAGCTTGTCTTTGGTTTCTATGTGATGGGGGCTTTCTGACCGAAAGAAGTAATGTTTTGGCAACATAAAAATGTATTTAAACGTAATTTTAAATGCCGGCATAAAAATGTGAAATGTTTAACATAAGAATACAAGACAAAGGTCATTTGGGCAAAGCACATGCCGAGATAGAGTGCCACCGACAACACATGTGCAACTCCTGAATTGGACCACCTTTTTCACAATGACGCCACACACTATCTACCACAAGTAAAAGCATTTGTACAAACAAAATACTTGTAGGAGCTCTGCACTGAAGACAGCGACAGGATTGCTTAAAGTTGCTTTGCACTTCAGGGATAAGTGCGATACAAAAGGGAAAGGTGTTACAGCTATTATTGCAGGATAACAATGCTTTTATCATGACACAGAATGGTTAGAACAAACGGGTTTTTCAGGATCAGAAGTGAATCAAATGTATTGGATTAAACTGGTTCTGCACAAAGTCTAAAATAATAATATCAATCGAAAAAATGGATCCACTTAACAACACAGAGGCAAGAACACTTGAGATTCCAAAAATGCATTACTTTCAGGAATATATTGAAGCCTAACAATTCAAACCAAATAACCTAATGATATAAGAAGCTAATTATTTTTACTTCTAAAATACAGGGTCCATAGAAATAAGATGAAGGCAAATTATACTGGCCAATTGTATCTAGAAATACAAAGGACATATGTGATTACTAATAAAGAAATATGACATTTGATAATGGTCTTCAAAATGTAAGCCATCCTAGCAAGTGCACAAAAACATAGAAGAGGAACTCAGGAGGCATCAAGGAACAAGGTAATGTCATGGGCAAAGAAAGAAGGTTTAGCCTTTCCTGGGAAGAATGTACAAACTTCGAACCCGGGGACTATTGCTTCAGAGGTCGATGATGCTTAATGAACCAGCTTGATAAGCTAAGGAAAAATACAAAATGTGCAAATCTACAGAGCTCACGAAAACTAAAATATGTTTCTAAACAGTCTACCCACAAGGGTTGCATTAGAAACATGTTAAACAAAGAGGGGGGGACCAAGGAGCTATAAAGGTCCAGTGTTCATGCTCCTAATATACATCTATTTATCAAAAGGAGGACATAGTTCCTAGATCAGGGTGCAAAAGTCACCCATAGATCAAGGTGCAAACAGTCACCAACAAGGGTGCAAAAGTCACCCATGTATCAAGGTGCAAAAAGTCACTAAAAAGGGTGCAAAAGTCACCCATGAATCGGGGTGCTAGCAGTCACCCATATTTTAGAACAAAGAGAAATTAAGAAAGAAGGTAGACTAAAGTAATCCTAGGTTTGAAAATGTCCTAATGTGAGAGGGAAAATAATTCTACATTCTCTGCTGCCCTCACACACCCCGGGGGGTGTCATTCTTCATCTTCGGGCATTTGCTCCTCGTAGGGCCGGCGCTGCAATTCCCTACGGGTCCCCCGAAGGGTCACTTTATCAGAGATCTTTTTTGAGGATTGCCGGATGTTGCATGCGGGTGTGTGGGGATTGGGTAAAAGGAGGGTAAATCAATTTGTGTGCACATGATAGTGTAAAAAATGACTGACCCCAAAAGGGCCCATTCGGCCTAGGTGTCAAAAGTCAAGGCCAACATGTTTTGCTCCTCTGTTGCCCGTAGGTCATTGGCGCTTCTTCAGGACCACAATAATAAACAGTGTAGTGCACGTGCTATAATAAGTAAAGATTAAAATGAGAACCCTCCTAACTCAGCCAGGGCTGGTCTGTATACCCTCAAAGTGGTTACAGCTGCTACATGGAAGCCGCTCCTGGGTAACACCAAGGACTCGTTACAAGTGCTCCTCCGATCGTTAAGTCAAAAGGACACCCACGTATGGTAGGGAATAGTATACGGGTAATGCCTCTTGTGCACCTACCCCTGACTCGACCAGACGCTTGCCGAAAGAAAATACAGGCGGCAAACCCCAGCAATCATTGATCAGAGGAGCACTTTGGGTGACTTTTGCAACCTGATCTAGGAACTTTGTCCTCCTTTTGATAAATAGATTTATATTAGGAGCATGGACACTGGACCTTTATAGCTCCTTGGTCCCCCCTCTTTGTTTAACATGGTTCTAATGCAACCCTTGTGGGTAGAAACACCCATATGTCCATGGCCGGAAGGAAGGGGAGCCAGCTTTGCATCCCTGTGGGTTGGTTTTGTTACAGGTGGTCAGTTTTGCAGTAGTGCTGCAATAATGGCCAAAAGCTGATTGCCAGGACTGGGTTCAGTTCACAGCCTGGCCGTACATATGTCCTTCCTTGCTTACAATTTAACCTTTCTTTTTCAACATGCTTGCTTTCCCCAGGTAAATCATGAAGAACTGTTGGGAATGTAAGGTGAACTTGAAAAAATTTCAAGAATATCTAAGGACTGGGTGACATATTCCCATTATATTATTTCTCCTCATGTGGTTTAGAAAATGTCCTATCTGTCTTCTTTTCTACTTTTTGCCTTACTGACTCTAAGCAATGAGACTTCTAGTTTGGAAGTATGAGAACATTAATTATTAAGGTGGGTGGATGGTAGTCCACCACGAGAAATAGGGTCACTTTCTTGCTAGGTGTAGTTAAAGGTTTCAGTCATTGAAACATGATCTCTTTGATGCTACGGCACAGAGCAGACAGCTTAACTTAAGAAAATGTGTAAAGCATTTAAAAGTGCCACACAGTTAAAAAGTTGAAGAAACAATGCACTAAAAACCCCAATCCAATTAAGAAAAATACAAAATAATGTAATGAACAAAATTTCCCAAAAACAAAAAAAATCCAATTGTAAGAACCAGAAATATGATTTTGAAAACGTTTTAATGAAAAATTGCACCAAAAAGTGCAAGGCAGTAATACTGGAACCTAGGCACGACTTTAGGCTGACTGTGATGAAGTGCAGGTGGGATACACCGATCTTGTTTGGCTAGTTCATTGATTTTATCTTTGGACTTAATTTGGGTTGTTGGATGAATATGGGATGGGCACTGTTCAAGCAAGAGACTCAATTCCTGTCAGGATGAGCCACAAAAGTGACTAAATTAACCTGCACTTAACCCTTGTTAGCATGGCATAAAAAAGTCAGGCTTACCTTAAAGGCAATGTATAAAGTATTTATACAGCACACAACCAAGAATAAAGTCAAAATACAACAAAAAACCCAGACCAATTTAGTAAAATTAAATCAATTATTGCACACTATAACAATATATATCAAAAAGTGTGAATCCCTGCTCCCATTAAGGAGACCAAATGTGCCCATCCAGGGTATGGCTAAGTAAATGAGCAACCCCTCCTCTGTGGTCACACTAAACCTGTCCTCTGGGGTAGCATTTCTCCCTGATCAGGTGTCAGCTAACTTTTGGCTGTGACAGGATAGATCTTGAGCACAGCCTGCTAGATGAACAGCAACACCTTTGTAGCAGAAGCTAATTAGCCCCAGTGGCTTTAGACAGGCAAAATGTAACTTTCTAAAACTACAGTTTCCTTAATATTTATGAAAAATATGACTTAACCAGTTAATTGTGCTTCTTATAAATATTACCACAGGTCTTTCCTAAAGGAAGGAAGCATTATTACATTTTATAGTGCATCCGTTTGTCTCTCCATGGAATACCCAGCTTTGCTACACTGAAAATATCTTTTAGTCACTCATCACTGGAAGGACATGTTTAAAATTAACTTTCAAAATGCACAAAGACTGACTGCTCCTAAGACAGAGGGATACATGTACAGAGAGCTAGGTACTGCACTATCTTAGGACTAAGGACCCCACTCACCCATCTTACTTCAACCCAGTATATAATTTTAATACAAGCACACTTATCCCTCTTCACTTTCCACTCACACCAAAAGCCACTCTCAGTAGGTAGACATAAATTCATACTGCATTCATAAAAAATACATAATGCTCTAAAGCTCCCCACCAATACAGTGGGTAGACGCTTGCACCTAGACCTTTCATGCTGGTGCTCAGTGGGAGCTGAGAATGAAGCATGTCACCTAACAGGTGGGCGAAGGTGTTCCTTCTAAAGTATTGAATTACTCATTACACGAATCCCTGTATCTTACGAGCAGTCTGTCTTTGTGTATTGTGATTACATTAGGAGGATCTAGTGGCTGCCCTTATGTGTTTTGATAATATATACTTTCTATATCTCCTACATATAAATACCACGCACCCTACTGTATAGGATGACTCATGAGTGACATAGTAATGTTTAAACGAAAGGTCTTTACCTGTCAAATGGGTTTATTTTGACAGGTTAGATTGCAATTCTTAAACTGCCACAGCGAGGGTACAGTGATAGGACTGAATCTTGGTTTACACTGTTACTGGAGTTGATGACACAATAGGTGCTACAGCCCACTAGTGACATTTACCTTCCTGGCCTGGGGGATACTTCATCCCATACACTAGGGATGTAAGGGTAAGGTAAATATGCCACCCAGGATTATAACCAATTTCAACATGTTTTAGGGATTAGAGCAGAGTCTCAGTGCACAGAGCCAAAAAAACACAGCAGCATCAGTCCATAAGAAATGGGGCTGACCATGCAAACAGAGGCACTTTCCTGCAGGAAGTATAAACACAAACTCCTAATCAAACATTTTACATTTTGTAAAGATGATTATCCTTTCCCAATGAACTTCCTCATTCTTGTAAAGATCTATGATATGTAAACGCTGAATAAAACAAAATCAATACCCAGACAAATGCTACAAAGAGGGATATGTGTTTGTGTTGCCCTGGATCTTTGTTAACAAAGGCAAACAAATGTATTTTCTAATATGTAAACATATTGATCTGAGGACTCCCAAGCTTAACCATGGTAAAATAGCCAACACAGAGAAAATATCATACATGAACAACATTATCAAAACATTTTAAATTGAAACAAATAAGCTAGCAGTGGCTTAAATAGATGACAAAAATGTCAGCAGAGCATTCATACTGCATGCTTTGCAACAGTAAAAAAGAACAAATGTTGCAGGTAAAGTGATTCTAGGCTATGCTGGACTCTCGTATTTGCTAGACACATGGTAATTCTTCCCCTAAACAAATGTCAGCATATTATCTTATTTTGTACTGTTCAGCTATCTCTCCAAAGTGAGGTTGCAGCAGGTCTTAAAGATGCATCTCTTCTGTAATTGATTTTAAGTCCAGGGGCCATATCATAAACCATTGCCCTCACACATTCTAAGGGATGTCATGCCGATACTGACACAAATGTGGGGTAGGAAGTTTCACCCAATATGATTTTCATACTAAAGAAGGACTATGGATCCTTATGCCCAACAGTGGGGCGAAACATGTTGACTAGAGTTTGACCCCATCTTTAGGTACAAAGAATAAGCTACTAGGGTACTTTATCATCCCACTGGTAGCACCAACCTAAACAAAGGTTTTTTTAATCTGATGGGGAATCCTGTTATTAAAGGTTTCAGTGATACCCCTTTTTAGTTTTAACTTCACTGTCACTACACACCCATCATCACCGCACAAAGACCTCAATAGCACTCATCAGACAGCAACAAAAACAAAGGATCTCTTCCACAATGACCCTTCGGGGGAATCATTGGGGCATTGTAGCACCAGCCTGACAAGGATCAATTGCCCTATGATGAAGAATGACATCTCTCGGGAGATGTGAGGGCAACCATGAGTGCGTCAAACCTTGATACAGCTTTCTCTAGTTTCACTTTCTAGGAACAGGGACCTCAAGTTTTTGCATTCATCTTACTCCAGGAGCATGGTCACTGGACCTTCATCCACCTTTTAGTCTCCTCACCTCTTTCCTTTTTGACAGATAATTTTTTTACTCAAGCATTCTGTGTGCCTCTGACTGTTTGCATATTCAGCATCTGGTTTTGAAGTGCCAGGAGCTGGGGATGTGCATTCACTATAGACAGTCACAATGGGGTTGAGGTGTGCCCTGCCTTGCCTGGATGACTCATCCCTCGCGCCTCCCACTTGTGGGACCAGGGGTGGAGGTCCCTATACAGCCTGTGTTGATCCATTAGGGGCATTGTTTTTATTTAGCCGCATTTGATATTTGAGTCAATGGCCGGCACCCCCAATAAACCCAAATCAGTACCTGCGCACGTGGACAGCGTGCTCAGGGATCATTAGCACCAAGATGTTAATCACAAAGTAATGATCTTTTGATTTTCCTTCCGGGCAATTCGTGCTTAACAATTCTAATCTATGGCATTGGCTTGCTTCTGCTGAAACAAGTAGAACACGTTTCCTCTTAGCAGGATAAGCCTGCAATGTGCAGTAAGTGTCAGGAGAAGTGGTGATTGACCTCTGCAGCCTATGATTAATTACTATGATAATTTCCCTCTTATGAATTTCACTGTTATCACTCTGACAATTCCCTAGTTAGTTTGTGCTTGACATCTGCACCCTATCATTATTTAATGTGATGCATTAACTGTTATGTTTATGATAATTGCCTAGTTGGAAAATTGATGGTGGTTTATGTGATTGTTCTTCAATGTGCGTATATACAAAATAGGTAATATTTTTATATAACCTGTTGTGGATTTTCTTTATGGGGTGTATGTAGTGTGTCACTGGAGTGAGTGTGTGTCCCACAAACGCTTTACACATTGCCCTGGATGAGCCTGACTGCTCTGCCAAGCTACCAAGGGGGTGAGCAGGGGCTATCCTGGGTGTGTTACTCCCTTACCCTGATTAGAGTGGTGGGTAGTGCCTGGCTTAGCTGCATAGCCTGGCCAAACAGAAACTCCATTTCTAACAACTATACACATCATTCGTTAGTTTTTACTTTGTATTCCATCACCTCAAAGATAGATTACATTGGTTAGATATTTAAAATATGTGCAGGTCCTTTGTAGTGAGTTACCCGGTCACTTTCATCCAAAGTATTCTAATATTTATAATACTTGACATCTTTAAAGGGTGAGAAACAAATCGTAACCAATAAGCCATTTGAATGATGTTCACCACCTTGCCTGTTGATACCTTAAACTGAGACTGCTTTCTGGTGTGTGCATGAGTCTTGCATTATAGGCGTCAAATTATTATCCGCTAAGAACTCTATGTTGCCAACCTGGGTATGGGCAACAGTTTCCTAGTTTACTTTCAAATTTCAAGTTTATTTATTTGCATAGTTTGTTAAAATCATTGCAATGAAAATTTTAATTTCAAAACAGTATATACGTATAAAACTCCATACTTCTAAAAGCATTATATTTAAAATTCTTTTTTAAGAAAAAACAATACTATAATTATACAAATTTACAAATCTAATGTCAATATCTTAACCGCAAAATGTCCGACTGTGCTCATCTCATTTATTGTCCAAGGTATCTGATTTAAGTCCTTGCTTTCATTTATATATGAAAAATGTAGAAGTATGAATGCAGTACTTACAGCTCAAAAATAGGGCTCATTAGTACTTAACAACAAGCTCCTCCTGATGCTGCATTTTTCGATGTGGCTTAGCTGAGTATGCGGTTTGATTTTTTCAAATACTATTTTTCCAGCATTTTCTTTTCTTTTTTCTTTTTTTCTTTTTTCTTTTTCATCAACATCTGAATTACAAATTCATAAGACATTGCCAGAGAAACAAAAGTAACTTACAATTCAGAAAGCATTATCATCAGGTTCAAAACAAATAAAGCATTTTTCAAAAACACAAAGAGCTATAGACTGGGAAAAGTGAATCATAAGAAGGGAAAAATTCATCCCAAGAACAAATAGAAAACCATCATTAAGAAATATCATACAATCTTAATTGCGTTAAACTTTCCCCCCATTTCATCTTATATCTCACCCAACCTCCGTTTCCATTCAATTATTAGGGCCCATATCCTCCACCCAACTTCTTTTTTTTCCCTTCCCCTTTTTTCATATAGGGCCATTTCTAAGATATATATGGCCAATACCCGAGAGATCCATTGCTGTAACGTTGGAGGGTTAGGATCCTTCCAGAGTGTGGCTATGCATAGTCTACTGAGGGTCATAGCTAAATACAGAAACTGATGGTGAAGAACGTCTACACCCTCCCTCACTACACCCAAAATCATAACTTCATCAGTCAAAATTAAATGAATCCCCAAAGAATCGGCAAAAAATTGTTCCAAAGATTTTTTTATATATATCTAGAGAGGGGCATGATGCAAACATATGAATTGTATCTGCTTGCGTGGATTGCATCTTGGACAGATGCCCCCGCTTTTTCCCCTCCACTGCGCTATTCTATGAGGTGTGTAGTAAAGTTCAAACATAGTCTTATATTGTTGAGATTGTAAATTTGCCACTCTTAGAACCGAATTTGACAGTTTTAATGACTTCTCTGCCTCGTTTCCTGTTAGACCTAGTTTGACTCTCCACTTCTCATACATTCTACAACAATCATCCTCTTTATATTCACAAATTTCCCGTATAGCTGCGAGATAGAGGATCCCCCTTCATCCCTTACACATTCCAACAATTCAACTCTTTGAAAGTTCATGTCTCCCCCCTGTTTCTTTAGCAAAACTGACCTCACTTGTAGGTACTTAAAAAAGTCTCTACGCCCTAAATTATTTAAGCGTTGTGCTTGCTCAAAAGAGATCAGCATTTTCTTTTCACATATCCACAAGAACATTACCAAGGAACAGTTCACTTGTGGGTCCCTTAGTGTAAAACATGCCAGAACTGCCTGCCTCCTGGTTCATACCCCTCATTGATTAAATTTGCCTTTCAATAGTTTTCTTCATTCTTGTAGAAGTTCTTTGCAGGAACATAGTAGATGCAGCAGAGATTCCTGGCATGAACCACATTAGCGACAAATAGGGCCCGCCTTCTCCTTTAGCCAGGGTGGAGATTCTGTATGCAGGGTATCAGATCAAGTCTATACTTCATAAAGCTAATTTTTATATACTTGGCGTAGCCCAAGTTGAAGTACTTTTGAGGGACTGTTTGCTAGTTTAAATTATTTATATCTCATATAACTCACAAAGAGAATTTATTTGGTGAAAGGTTGAAAATTAATTTATTTTATGGAATTAGATAGATTTTCTAGTTTATATTTCTTTTTGAGCAGCATATTTAATATACCATGTCTAAAACATACATTCTAGGCACAATGTGTTAGTACATGTGCCTATCTTCTGAATTATCAGGACAACATTTTAATTGCATTGGAGTAATTACCATTCATTTCCATAACATAATCTGCACATAATTACGCAGATTATGCCATTACTCCACATTGTGTAATATCAGGGAGAACTTTTAACTCAAGATGTACAGTTCAGGTAATTTTTTTAAGCGAGTGGCCTTTCAGGTAGATTTTGAGTGTGTGGCTTCAAATCTGTATGTAAACACCATTTTTTTTAATGCAATTGACTGTTCCTTTAGCATGCATGGTCTTAAAACATTGCGGATATTTTTTTTATCCGAGCACACAATTCAGGTAACTGCAAATCCAAATTTAACCAAATGGAAATCAACTAAAAATCACATTTTAGGGGCCGATTATGATGTTGTTCCGAAAGGCTCCAAATGGGATTTGGTATTGTAGAATCCGATTCGGAACCCTTGTTTCCACACGAATTGTACACATTTCCCAACAACCGATTAGGATGCCCGGAAACCGCTCCAGCAGTCTGAATCAGTTCCCAAAGGCATTCGGACGGCCTGAGTCTTTTGGAGCCGAATTGTACAGTCCTCTGTACCAGGTCTCCGAACGAGCAGTTAGGATGACCGATTCATACATTGTGGGTTCCAATTCACCCAGAGGTGTCCGATTGGGGCACTGGGGTACCCAAGGGACCCTCGTCCCAACCATACACAATGTGGCAGGCACTATTGGGTGCCCACCACAGGGTGCAAGGTTTTCCCCAACCACCCTGTGTTCTATTTCAGGACAAAGGCTCCCATTGAAGTCAATGCGAGATGGACCAAGCGATGTTGAGAAGCATTGCAATCGGTCGTTCAGGCTTGCAGGACCCGATTTGTCCGTAAACGATTCTGAGACTCATTCATTCGGAACAGTTTATGAATTACATCATAATCGGACCCTTGGAGTTCCTTTTTACCTAAACAGAACGTTTGGGTCATATTTTAAGTACACGATGCCTTTTGCATAGTTATGTGTAATTTTCTTTAATGTTTCAGTAATTTTGCAGAATTACATGAGTTACACACACCCCTAGTCAATACATGTCAGTAAACCAAGCATATTAAATATTATAAGAGTTGTGTTATGTCTCTGCTATAGCAACTTTATTCCTAATTATTCAATGGAACCACATAGAAAAGCATGGCATAAAATGTAGAATTGTTCTTGTCCATGTGCTATCAGCCACTCTTTTTTCAGGCATGTGAATAATGTGACCCGTTAATGAAATGGGTCCCCTACTGCATGCCGTTACTTAAATGAGGGTCCTGAATCTTTTCTGAAACCCACCCCTGAATGCAAAATAGAGCGAAATAAACAATTGATCCCCTCTCAGAAATGGTTGGGACACAGTCACACAGTAGGGGCTTATTTTCATGGACAAGCAACAACGAGTTATGACATATTCTTCACATAGTTTGCTGTCCGAAAATCGCTATCTTGGAGACATAAATAGGATGCTTTAGAGGACTCAAGGTGGGTTTCTAATTTATATTCCAGCAGACATTTTAGTGTCACAAAGGACACCATGGTTTCTGCTGTGGGTCTGGGATAAAGCCTATGAGGGAAAAGTAAGGCATAGCTAAATAGCAGACTTGGAAGACAGAGTACTAATTCACCTGCTAAAAGTAATTTGAAACACTCATCTGCAACTAACATCTTCACCTACCACCACTATCCCCAGGGGGTTAACTTTAGCTGCTCACAACTCCAAAAAAGAACAAATGTATGAATGATTACAACCACTAATCTCTATATTCAATTCTGAAATAGTGACACAAAATTGAAAGTTACATTTTAGAAGCATTAATTGAACAGATATATACATGCATACACTGAACTGAAGCTGATTTACATTGTTAAAAATATTCCTTCCAGCTTTCCTTCAGATGGTTTAGAGAAAGGTGCAAGAGTCGCATGGTGAGGACCATGTGGAGAAGCATTATACATAGCAGGGAATTTGTGGAGTATATTTGATTAAGCAAACATTAAACACCACAGAAGTGTCACAATCTCCGTGGGGTTACAAATCCTCTACATTTCAATTACAGTTATTTGAATTTTAATAGTCTCTTGAAGAGCATAGGTCTGATTTCATTGCAAAGGATTAAACAACAAAATACAAGCAATATTTTATGAGCAAGGACTTTTTTAAGGCAAGTAATAACGGTTTCCTGATTTTAGGTTTTGCCCGACTACTGCAATAAATATAGTCAGCATTGATGTAAAGATGCCTGTATATTGTGCTAATTGGTGTACAAAATGGACAGTTATTTACTGCTGTTTATTTGATTTTCTAATTCACTATTTGACAGCGACGGCTCGTGGAGGGAGTTACGGTGGGGCAGGAGGGTGGGGAGGGGGAGGGGCAGGGTGGAGGTTGCTAAAAACCGGCATATGGATAATTGCAGGTAAGTAAACAATTTAATTAATAAAACGAATTTCGTAGCTCGCACTGCATTGCATTTTGCGATGCAAGGCGCACTACGAAATTCGTAGTGCGCCAAATCTGTAACTCCCTCCACGAGCCGTTGCTGCTATTTGAGTCTAAAATTATGCTTTATGACTATAATTTCCAGTGTTCATAAGAAATGTTTTAAGCATTACTCATGTATCCCTTGAGCAAACATAAATCAGAAAGGGACAAGAAGCTAAAACGCTCTTGTGTCTAAACTGTTAGCTACTTGGTGCCTCATCACAACTTACCTGTTATTGTGGGATGTACCTTTTAAATCTTGATATATCCTTGTGTAATATTTACAGGTATGCCTGTTTTCTGTGTTCTGCATCCTGGAGCAGGGTATTATGTAATAAAACCAAGCACCAAAACTTGGAACATTGTGATATTCATTTGCACACATTCCTGCATGTTTTGCCCTATTACATGTGTACACATGAATTGTGGTGTGGAGTTTTGTTGTTTAATTGAGATTACTGAAGGAGTCGGGATGAGGATGTGTTTGTCAGCATTTGTCGTTTCTGTACAAAATATTCTACAATTGTAATAAAATCAGTCTGTATTCATGTTTGTGTCACTGGCAATGATGCTATGCATGTTTACGACTATAGTGCTGCAATTGTGTACTGATGTTCAATAGAACACTGCTTCTCCACTGTCTACCATGCAACATGACATAGATCTTACTATTCTTAAAATTACCAACAAAAAGTAAACATTTACCTAAAACACATCTACTATATTCTAGAACTCTAATGCCTTCTTCCATCAAATTTCCTCAGTCAGCCACCCATCCTATTATGCAGCACATGGTCACTTTGAGAACAAATGAAACACGAGTGGAGTGAATTTCTGTTAGAAAGTTGGCTTTTCATTTCCATTAGGGAAAAGACTGAGGTGCATTCATATCGCTAGATATCTATACTTTTTGAAGCTTAACTTCTCTTAAATGTCTTAACAGATTTACATAAATCACAACAAGCAGAGTTTCTGGGAAAGATCTGTCTGTCTGCCAAATATGCTGTAATTCTGTTTAGCTGTTTTGGCTGCACCATTATAAAAGGGAAACCACCATTACAACGCTGGCATTTCAACGCAATGCCATAACCACAACACTATTACAACATACGTACCTTTACAACGCATGCTATTACAACGCAGGTACCATTACAACATATGCCTTTACAACGCATTTATGGATAAGGTAAGTGTTCAGGTGATTTTTAATGTATTTATTTAAATAACTACATTTATTGCTTGTTATAATATTTTCAAATGAATATATAGTTAGTTGTTAAAAATGTTTAATTAAAAAAGGATTGTAACATAACCTCCAAGATATGGGATGTGAAGGATTTAAGCATATTGGGTGGGGAAATGTATTAATACTAGGGCAATCATTTTAATACTTGACTATTAATTTTAGAAGGGAAAATATCAAGTGTAATTATTTTAAAGAAATGCAAAATTATGTTTTCAAAAATGTTGAAACACAATCGTTAAGACACGGGATGTGAGGGTTTTTTGGTGATGGATGGGGAAGTGTATCAATACTCTGGTATTAATTTGAATACCGAGCATTAATATATTTAAAGAAACTAATAGGTACTATTTAGTAGTTAAATAAAAAGTTTATAAAAAGAAAGGGCCCGATTCACAGAAAAAACTTAAGACTAAATCCTAAACTTACTACTATTTGGTATTCACAGAATGCACTTACTACTTTCGGGATTCACAGAGTGAACTTACTACTTTCAGGATTCACAGAATGAACTTACTACTTTCGGTATTCACAGAATAGATTTAAGACTACTAACTTTACGACAGCACTCGGGCCGGAAATTCCGTCCCGGAGGTGGAGTTGGTGGCACAGAGGCGGAGCTTCCAGGCTTGGGGGTGGAGCTTGCGTCCCGGAGGCAGAGCTTCTGGCCCAGAGGTGGAGCTTGAGGCCCAGAGGTGGAGATTTCAGCCATGGCTAAATCCCCACCTCTGAGCCGGAAGCTCCGCCTCCAAGCTGCAAGCTCTGCCTCCGGGCCGGAAATTCCACCTCCGGGCCAGAATTTCCGGCCCGAGTGCGGACGTAAAGTTAATAGTCTTAAATCTATTCTGTGAATATCGAAAGTAGTAAGTTCATTCTGTGAATCCCGAAAGTAGTAAGTTCACTCTGTGAATCCCGAAAGTAGTAAGTGCATTCTGTGAATACCAAATAGTAGTAAGTTTAGGATTTAGTCTTAAATTCATTCTGTGAATCGGGCCCAAAGTGTTTGTGACATAACCCTTTAGGCATGGGATCTGAGGGATTTAGGGATTATGGGTAGGGAAACGTATTACTTAATTTTAATACCTAACTGTTAATTTATAGAGATTAGTTATTTAATTGGAATTATTTTACAAATTGAATTTTTTTTTTATAAACGTGTATATTTTAGAATAAATTGCAGAAAACTATAAATTATTAAATGAAACATAACACAGCACCTAGTATTTTTTAAAGTAGCAATATATTTCATTAATAAGTTAAAACAAACCAGATATGGAATAAAGAGTAATACATATGAAACACATTTTAAAAAAATCTGTAATCATTACAAAAAACATCTTTCTCTGCAATTGTTTTACAAATGTTTGTGTAATTTTGTACTGTATAAATACTTTTTTTACAACAAAAAACAAATTCCCACACTTTTATATTGTAATTAATGGTAATAATTGTCCTTTTTTTCTTTTTTACATTCTGCCTTGACGTACGCTGTTAAGCCTCTGTTTCTACAGTTGTTGGAGCGTGGCAGTAAAGATCAGATGCAAGGGATAGTTCTGTTCATCCTTTGCAAGTATTTGCTCTAGGCCTACGTCGGGATTATTGCAAGATACATTTAAAGAAGTATTTTTAATAAACCGTAGAATACTTTTTGAAATGTATTTATAATAGCAATATTTTTTATTATTATTTGGCGCAACGTGTTTTCTTAGAACTGTTCGCAGATTTTTCGCGATACACGTCACATACTCAAAAGAAGGAAAAGGATTACTGGGATCGGATGCAGGCCTTTGAAAAGGGTGAAGAATTATTTTTGCTAACTGATTTTTTATGGATTACTGAATTTTGAATCTTTGAGAAGAAGGAGGATTCAGCCAATTGAATTTAAATTTGGAACGAGGATTGGAAGTATGGATTAGTTTTGCAGTTTTTTGGAAACATTTATGCTTTTCTTTTTTTTGTTTTGGAATAGTTTTTTCCTTAAAACTGATTTTTCAACCAACTAATACAGTGTTGGTACTGGTGTATACAGCACTTAGTTTTTCTAGTTTTTGAATGGGAAATCTGGAGATTCTTGTATTAATGGTTAAACCGTGTGGAATATTGGAGTATAGAAGACATTTGGTGTCAAGATGAATTGAAACAACACCAAAAGTTGAAAAAAGAACACATCTGCAGGTAGGACTTTCGACATTCCTATTTTTTTTCCATTTAAAAAATGTCAATTAAATTGTAAACAGGCAAGTAAGTTAGACACAGAGGTTAGTTTGTATTAGAAATGCAGTATACTTGCAATATTTTTCCTGGTAACTAGAAGCCACTGACAATGTAAACTGTTGCATTATGCCAATAGACGCTCTGACAGTTCTTAACTTTTTGGGAATATGTGGGAATTCAGACTACCTGTTAAAGATTGAGCTATTCTCATTGTTGGTAACTTTTCTCCTTCTTCAGGGTTTCCAAAAAATGATAAACGTTTGGGTGGGTTTTTCCAATGGATTTGTTGAAGGAGTTGTGGCATCCCTCAACTGCATTATTAGGCTTTATGTCACCCTCTAAGCAGGTTGAGTAACAGTTCCACCATTAAATTGGGAATCTTGACTGCCTCCTGTGATTCGACCCGCTTAGATTGCCAATCCATCTGTTTTCAAAATATTTTAGTAAGGGGCCCAATTTCTCACTGTTTTTTTGTAAAGTATTCAGATTTAGCAATTGATGTGTAGTATTCACCTACACTGTTAGGTAGCATGAAGCATAAGGCCGTTAGTTTCTTCAATTGATATTGTATTTCACTGTCTCATATCTAATCTTCAACTAATGATTTGTTTTGTATTTTTCACCAATATGGCTGTGTAAAGTGGAAAAAACATCTTTGAATTTGGGTTTCTGAATATAATTTAGTAATGGTATTAATCATAGACAATTCAAAATCAATCACTTTTCTCTAGGACTTTTATTTTGAGTTCTAGTTTTAATCCCCGACAAAAATTTCAGTGTAGGTTGAACCTTGCTCATCAGGCAGGAAACTGTACACTAAAGGAACAGTGGTGTTGTTAATGTTGGCATGAATAGTGTATATTTGGCTGAAAGGATGTGGGCAGACTTAAAGGTGACCCTCCATTATCCAAAATATCACTATTCTCCAGTTTAACAAGGTTATGAGGGTGCTACAAGTTAATATTTGTTTAGAGGTTTTTTGTTGTCATGCAAATGGAAAGTTTGTTACTAAAGGTTACTGTCATCTGATCAGGGATGTTGGAATCTGAGTAGGTTTGAGGTGTTACACATTGAGGGTTACTTGCCTGTTTTTGTCTCTGTATAATACAACATAGATTAGGAATAGTAGGCATACACTAGCTATATGCATAGGTATGTTTTGAGAAACTGCCACATAACTGAGTCACAAGGTTCATTGGAGGTGGATGCAAGAGTTTTCATTTGTTCAATATTCTGTTGAAATACAGTCTCCATTGCAGAGGCAGAGTTTTTTTTTAACATTGTCAATAAGAGTAACCGCTTTGCCTGTGCATTGGGATGTATAATACTGCACACACCTCCAATGACTCCTGGGATCAATTAATCTTTCCCTACAGTAAAGTTAACCACCGTAACTCAGTAGTCTGGTTCCCCCTGCTTGATTTGATACATATTGCCTGATTTCTTGATGCCATTCTTTATATGCAGGTATAAAGAACACAAAAATGTATTAGTGATTTTTGTATATGGATATGTTTTAAATCTTCTCCTGCAAGAGAAAAATGTTTTTGGATGACTTAATTCACTATCTGTATTTCTTTTTGATAACACAGTTTATACGTCTAAGGTTGCTTTAAAATGTATTTTAAGTTGATACCTGTAAAAAGAAATTTATCTGTGGTGATAACTGAGTTTTTGTCATATGTTACCTTAAATGGATTTCTCTGTTGTGAGAATGCTAACTTTTGAAGATGATAGTGTGGATTTTCTGAGTTCTTGAGAAGCTGATCCTCCAGATAGGTGGTGTGCTATCACTTGGTCAGTACAGTAAAGAAAAGACAGAAGTATATGTTCATTATTTGGTATGTAAAAATGCTTTTCATATTATCCTGCTAGGGAAAATGTTTAGAAATGATTTATTTGACATTCGAGATTTTTATTGATAATAGACTTTATATTTGTTGGCAATACAATATTTGGATTCAAATGTATTTTTTTTACTTGTGAAAAGAACGATTTATTGATGATAACTGTTTTTATTCAATTGTACCTTCAATGGGTTTGCTTGTTGGGTGAGCAGCAACTTATTATGGTGATGATTTAGTTTTTTGCAGGATGTGTTCCTCCAGACAGGGGGCGTGATATGGGTCGATATGTAGAGAAATGTAAATAAGACACAGCTGTATATTATATTTTTCTTTTTTTCGACGGATGGATGCCTTGCTTTACACCTGAACGAGAGACAATGTATTTTTCTGTAATTTGTTTTTACATACTCCATTTATTGAGATATCTGTTTTTATTTTGGTTACAGAGATTTGGTTAGGAATGATTTTACATTTCCCTTATATTGCTGCAGATTTTTCTACTTCATGAAATAAAGAGTTTCTAGCACAACAATTTTTAACCGTTGAGCTCTTTTAATATTCATAAACTCTTTGTTTTGTTTCTTTTCTGTTACACTGTGGTATTGGAACCTTTTATTTCATAGTACTGGTAAAGAAAGGATATTGTGAGTATTATTTACTGTTCATGCTTTATATTTTAATATTTGAGTACAGTCATACACTTTCTTTCAGGTGAGCACCCATAAGACTACTTGTACTTTTTCTGTGTTAAACACCTGTCTGAGTAGGTATAGTAAATGTGTCCCTTGCCACTATTCAGCATCTTTCCTGAGGCAAACACCTGTTGAAGTAGGAATGGTAATTTTACCCCCCCCCACCACCATCCTGCATCCTCCCTGAGGCAAACATCTTTCGGAGTAGGAATAGTAATGTTGCCCCTCCACCATTAATACCTTACCTAAGTCGAACACCTATTGGAGTAGGAATAGCATTTCTGCCCCTGCCACTATCTAGCACCTTCTTTGAGGCAAACACCTGTCTGAGTAGGACTAGTATTTTTGTCGCCCACCACCATCCAGCACCTTTCCTGAGGCAAACAACTGTCAGCGTAGGAATAGTAAGTTTAGCCCCCACCATCATCCAGTACCTTCCCTGTGGCAAACTCTGGTTGGTGTTTTATTAGTAATCCCCCCCAACTATCCAGCATTTTTCTGAGGCAAACACCTCTCGGAGTAGGAAATGCAATGTTCTGCATCATTCCAGAGGCAATCACCTTTCAGGGTTAGGAATAGTATTTTTATCCACCACTATCATCCTTCTAATTGTAATATTTAATTCCTTTTCAGTTATTTAGCGTTCCCGCACCACCAATTAGGATACTGCCACCATGGCGGTCGCATCCTGTATGTTTGCAACATTGTGGCGGGCAGTGCTGTATTCAGCACCAGCCACAAGGGCATGTTGTGCATTTGCATGCAAAAAGTGACAGGCACTGCGTGGTGCCTGCCACCTTGTGCATGCAAATGTACCCCCCAAGTGCAGCCACCCACGCCCCAACCCCCTGGGTGCCCACAACGGCCCCCAAAGGAATTTTCCACATGCCTTTCCATGGGGGAGTCTCTGCCTTGGAAAGGCATGAGACCACCATCTTCGTAATATGGATGGCGGTGCCTGGAAGGCACAGAAACATATTGTAGGTCTTTTCCACCCGGTAGGCAATCGGGCAGATTGCCTACCGGCGGAAAACTGGCGGAAGGTCTTTCCATACGGGCAGTGGCAATCCGCCCGCCATCCTAATAGACCCCTAAGTTTATGATTTTTTTTGTTATATTTGAAAAATCCATTTAAATTACCAATCGATTTTTATACCGTAGACTTACTTGTCTAAGTGTTCAGTGAATGCTCCTATTTTCAAGACTGTAGATAGTCTGGCGAGAAACTTTGGATTTTTAAAAATGAAAAAGTTTTGGGGTTTTACTACATTTTCTGTATGTGTGCTTGTTGTAACTGCTTTACTTACTTGATATGTTGGTGGCAGTGTTTAAAATCAAACTGTCTCTTTCTGTTCCTCCTTGCTCTGTTGCTTGTGGATACCAAGGAAGTCAGTGTTCACTGAGCACAAAATGGCGGACTGCTCTATTTATAGGTTTTTGTGTGGTGAATGATACTTTGAAACAAAACATGTTTTCAAATGTATATTTTACTGTGATTCTAATTCTGAGAAACTATATTTATTACGAAATATTTAGAAACACATTTTTTTCTATCATATTTACAACTGCAGCTATTTTGGTAGGTTATAGAATAGATACGTAATATTATTAGAGAAAGGGCACCTGATATATTGCATTGTATTTCTCATGCTGCTTTTTCAATCAGCATTACATTGATCATTTCATTTTATCATTTCTAATTGTTCATTTTTGAATCAGCATTTCTGCTGTCAGCTCCAAAAAAAAGTTTTCATTTTTTTAAGGGGGGTGTAAAGTTGTAATGGCATGCGTTGTAATGGTATGTGTTGAAACGGTATACGTTGTAATGGTAGTTATAATGTTCTATGGGATTGCGTTGTAATGGTAGGCATTGTAAAAACATGCATTGTAGTGTTGTTTACGCTGTAATGCCCACGTTGTAAAAGCATGTATTATAATGGTATGCAGTATAAAGTCATAGAACGATTGTGTAAAGTGTATAGGAAATAGCATCGGGAAACCTGAGTTGCAGAGGACTACATGCTAAGGGCGAGAGAAAAGAAATTGTATTCATGTGCTACTATCAGGAATTGACCATTGGGCTATACATAAACAACTTGAGAGATAAGCTTTATACAAATAATCCATTGGAACAACTAATCAAGCAAAAAGCAGTAAAATGGAGGTCAATCTTTAGAGAAAGACAATACCCAGGGGAACAACAGATAGGTAAATCAATGAGAGAGAGTAGGATGATAAGAGAATTGTATTAAAACATGATGAAGATGAAAGGGTATGACTGAGAGGATAAGTAGGATTGGAAGGTAAGGGGTCGGTAAGTATGCTGAATAAGGTGGAGGGGTGGAAGATAGTTGGTATGCACTCAGATTGGATGAGTTAAGGATCAGCGACTTCAGAGGAGAAAGAGAGAAAGAGAAGAAATAGAGATTCAAGTCTGCAAAATGAAAGATATAGGGAGGAGGTACTAGTCCAAATACAATGCACAAAGAGCAGGCCCAGCCATAGGGCAGGAGCTGTTTGTCCCTCTGCATACAGTTAGATTGGGAAACATCTGCAACTAGATGCATTGGAACAGTGTCCAGCAGAAATTATTTTTTGTTTTCAAATATTGTTTTGTTTTCAAATGATTTTTGTAGGGTTTTAAAAAAAAGAACATTGTAAATCATAATAATATTAATAGCAATAATAACAATAATACTGACAGTTAAAATAAAAATAAAAAGCAAGGAAGAACTACAGAAGAAGAAGAAAATGCCAAGAGGTTACTGGCTGAGTGATGGTTGGAATTGCGATTATGTTATAGATACAGGTGGTCTATATATATATATATATACATTCTTCAGAAAGACTATGATAAAGTTACTTTTCAGGTGTACTACTGAGTACATAAAAGTTTGTATACGATGCACTATGAGGATAACATGTTAGAACAATGGATACAGTAATATAGTAATTACATTCCCATATGCAAAACTAATGTCAAGACATCAATACAAAGACATTCACAAATGTCTGCCCAAATCAGATCCGACTGTATAGTATTCAGACATCATGGGGTAGCATGAGACACTTCCATTGTGGAACTATCCTTATGTGAAGGGACAGGTGAGAGGACTCATGCACATAGTCAAGATCTATAGGGAGGGCGTTAGTGCAGTGGAAGTCATCTAGAAGTTCAGTAGAGTGTATGTGTTGGAATGTTGGGACTTATGAGTCTCACGGAGGGTCATATTTAAAGGAAAATGCATCAAGGGACCTCCATATCATCCTATGAATAAGGATATTTTGAGTAATCACATCTTTAATGCAATTACCGGCATAGGAAACCAAATTTCGAGGCATATAATTGGCTGCATATAATTGGATAATAATTGGAGGCATATAATTGGCTGCAAACCTCCCAGCGTGATTTTCAATGCGGGGAGGTCAGGTTTCTCATTGTGAGTGGGCACGTATGCTCCCGACCGCTCGCAATGAGAAACTACCAGTCCTCGTTGAGAAAGCTGCCGCTCGAGTAGAAATCAACTCGAGTGGCAGAAAACGACAGTTTGCACTGTGCAAGATGCGGTTTGCACTGATTGCACAGTGCGGACAAGCATCCTGCACTGTGCAATCAGTGCGAACAGCATTTTGCACAGTAGCTCGCAGTGCACTTCGCGTAGCTACGTGTAGCGCTACTACGCATACTACACCCAGGGTTACTTGAAACAGTGTAACCTGCAAACAACTCACATCCCCTCAACAGGTAAGTGAATGCAAAAGACAGATAACACAGCAAATCTTACATCACACACCATTACAGACTTATTATGCAATCACATTGTACTTTCACATAAAATGTCACACTTGCGTTGGCTTAGTGGTCCCATAAGTACACTATGCCCACTTGGTTGCGTGACATCCAGGACCAATGAAATAGAGTGCAAGGTGAGAATTTCACCATTTCATACTGTTACATTGGTCCCCACGCATGAGTGTATTTTTGTCAGTCATAACTGATGAATCAACACTGATTTCTGATGCATTGCTGTAGATGCGTCAGTCTTATGACTAATTGCAGCAATGCACCACTTTTGGGCTAGATGCCTTACGGCATCCTACTCGTGGATGTATCAGAATTTCTGAAGCATCCTTGGGACCTTGCGCCATGGAGGCTTGTATTGTAAATATGTTGCATTCATGGTGGCATAAGGTTTTTTGAAGCAGCTGCAGGAAATTTGGATGCATCCCCGCCTTGGCGCAGTGATCTGTCATTTTTTGTATATGAGGCCCTCATTTGAAGAAGATTGTGCCTTATGGACTCAAGAATGAACATCTGCCTGCACCCAGAAACAAGAACTGCTGTCTTGATTTGAGTGGTTGACCTCATCTCATGTTTTCCTGCTTCAGGAAGAATTCTGAACCCAAGAAGGTGCAGCTTCCCGAGTCATGATTGGAGAGAAACCTGTTGTGTAGAAGTCTGCCCTGAGGAGTTGGGGACAGCAGGATTTACCAATAAGAACTTTCTTAGCACTTTAAAAAAGTTTGAACCTATTCATGTTTGCACAAAGTATGAGGGACTGAAAGAGGGTATTCAGGTGTACCTATGGAGGTTGCACCCAAGGTAGGCAAGAGAATCAGGTTAACTCTCTTTGAAGCTTTTTTTGCTGCCCTGAAAACTGGTTCCGGGTAGGTGGTATCCAGATTTGGGAAGCCATTCCTGGCTATGGCTTACACCAATGCCCTACTAAAGGATTTCGACTTCTGAAAATGTTTCTAAGTTCAAAAGTTAAACTTTGGATCGGGCGAGGCTAAATCTATCTTGTCCATGAAGTGATTACAATAGCTACAAAATACAGGTTTGTCTCTCTTTGTGCTTTTGGGGACAAAACCAACAGTTTGAGAGGGAGCTCAATGAGTGATTCTCACCTGTCACTTCATTGGACCTTACCCAGCAATAGATTTTGACTTGCATAAAAAAGACCATCAGAAGGTAACAATTTTGACTGGAACAGCCCTCTTAGTGTATCCAACCTCCACTCCATCACTCTGAAAATAGCTCCTTGACACTGGTCACTCACTTCTCTGAAAATTGAATGCTGCTGCCACAGCTACCAGGGTTTGATCAGAGATTCTATCGGAATTCAATCAATCAAGCAATCAAGTTTCTTATAAAGTGTGACAACTCACCTGTAAGGGCCTCAATGCGATGAATGGGGGGGTTGGATCTGTGGTTCAGTCAAAGAGCCAGGTCTTGAGGTCCTTCCTGAATTCCAGTAGTGATGGTGAGTGTCTGAGGTGCAGAGACAGGGAGTTCTAGGTCTACACAGCGAAGTAGGAGAAGGATATTCCTCCAGCCGCTGTCTTGTGGATTCGTGGGATGGTGGCTAAGGCCAGTTGGGTGGAGCGGATATGTCTAGTGGGAGTGGTATGCAGGTCTGGTTTTGTAGAGGGATTTGTAGGTGTGTGTGAGGAGCTTGAAGATAATTCCTTTGTTGACAGGTAGCCAGTGAAGGTCCCTCAGGTGGCCAGTGATATGGCTGTGGCATGGGATGTTCTGAATAAGACTGGCGGAGGCATTCTGGATGTCCTGCAGTTTCTTTAGGAGTTTCTGGGTGGTGGTGGCAAAGAGTGCATTGCCGTAGTTGAGTCTGTTGCTGACGAGTGCCTGGGTGACCACTTTCCTGGACTCACTGTGGATCCACCTGATCTTACAAAGCAGGCAGACCATGTGGAAGCACGACAAAGCAATTTTAATTTGGTGGCTTATTGAAAGCGAGGAATCCAGAGTGATGCAGAGGATTCGTGCATGGTCCTTTTGTGCAGGGGGCTCTGAGCGGTGTGGCCCACTAGGAGTCGACCCAGATGGAGGGAGGTGGAGCCTAGGATGAGGACTTGGTCTTGTCTGAGTTGAGCTTGAGGCAGATGTCCTATATTTAGGTGGCGACTGCCTTCATCCTGTTTTGGAAGTTGCTCTTGGCAGCTGTGGTTTCAATTGTGTGAGCAAGAGCTTCAGATGGGTGTCGTTATCGTAGGACACAATATTGAGTCTGTGTCTTCTAACAATGGCTGCACGCAGGGCCATAAAGATGTTGAAGAGGGTGGGGCTGAGGGAGGATCCCTGAGGCACTCCACAGCTGATCTCTGTGGGTTCTGAGTTGAAATGTGAAAGTCTGACTTTGTTCGGCCAATGAGGTAGTAGCAGATCCATTCAAGGGCTATGTCATAGATGCCAGCATTATGGAGTCTTGAGTGTGTGGTGGGGGTGATGTCGAAGGTGGCTTAGAGGTCCGGAAGGATGAGGGCAGCAGATTTGCTTCAGTGGAGGAGGTTGCTGATGTCGTCTGTAGCGGTGAAGAGAGCGGTCTTGGTGGTGTGGTTGCTTCTGAAAATCTGTTTGAGAGAGGTCCAGAAGGTGGTTTGTTTTGATGAACTCAAAATTGTGTTTTGACCTTACCAGAGTGGATTGATTTACCATAAAATAATAACCCCTTTTACAACAGTAGACTCACATCTACCCCATTTGACAACCCACTGTTTTGCAACCATGAATGTATGACTTGCCATGAGTGGAATGTATAATTGAAGTAATTGAGAGATTATACTGGTACGGTTGGCCAGTCAACGTTAACGGCAATACACACCTATGACACACTGAATCTGACTAATGCAGGCAAAATACTCTTTTATATGATCAGAGCAAATAGATAACATTAAATGATTGTATCTGACATCTTCGTTGTCGCTGTATAAGTCAGTACATGAAGAAAGCAGTTTACTGCTGGATCTAGAATAAGCTTTGTCAAAAAAGTGATTGGTTTTTGAAAAGTTAATTAGTTGATAACTTGGTAGAAATCAGACCAAACCTTAAAACCTGAAAAATGGTACATTACTTGTATGCAACTATTGTAAACGCCAATTATTCATGTAATACCCCATAATTAGCAAAACAGATTGTAAGCATCTGAACAGAAATGTTTAATGTATCCATTCTGCATTTATTTAAATGATCCAGGAAGAAATTACTGTTACAGATATCTCTGTTGAGATGTCATCAGTGATGTCATTTGAGAGGTCATCAGTGATGTCACCGACCATGTCATGAATGATGTAATATGTGACATCATCAGCAGTGGATTGCGGGCGCGCCAAATATAGTTAGTCCAACTAATGGTTTTTTATATGTTAATTCCTAACTATATAAGGCCTGAAACCTATGTTTTTTTCAGTGAATTTTCAAGGTTTTTTAAATGCTAATTTCTAACTATATAAGGCCTAAAACCTATGTTTTTTTCAGTGAATTTCAAAGGTTTTTTAAATGCTAATTCCTAACTATATAAGGCCTGAAACCTTTGTTTTTTTCAGTGACTTTGCAAGGATTCTGTGTATTTTACTCCTGCTGACTAGTGCTTAGTGCTAGTCCCCTCTCCATAAAATATGGGAACATTGGCCTACACTTAATGTCATATCTAAATTACTGCCACACCCCTACTAAATGCTACTAGTTGGCCACCCACTAAATTGGCAATTTCAAATATGTCTCAGGTCTGTCACTGCAGCATGTAGCGTGGTTTTGAACTGCCATTTCAACCTGGCAAAATAAACCTTTTGCCAAGCCTAAACCTTCCTTTTTGAAATGTCCCCTCTACAGTAGGCCCTGACATCTCCTGGGACAGCATGCGTGGTATTTAAAAAGCAGGACATGTAGCTTTAAGTTTTTCATGTCCTAACGGTAAAAGTCCTACCTTTCCCTTTGGCCTTCCCTGGGTTACCTTATTACATTTAATAATGTGTAATTTCATATTGGGAGCGGGTAGGGAAATACTTCTCAGACTCTTTTGTTTTGTAGGTTAATCTGACGAATGTACATCACTGGTACGAATGACTTCGCCGCATATTCCACTTAATTTTTCCCTGCAGCACCAAATCTATTTCAGTCGGCGTCTCTGACTGTAACTGGCCTCATGGAGCACTCTTTGATTACAGCCTGTAGTCGCATTCCACTGGATTATTTCAAGCTCCAGAAAAAGTCAGAAGGCAGAAACCTTCACCTGGCTTGGCAGCAACTACCCTATTGGCGACAATGACTTCCTAAAGCCTGAAGATCCAGCTTTTCCCATTCTGAGCTTTTCTGCCTTCATTGATGGCTTCACTGAGACTTTGTTTAGTAGTTTCCCATCATTGACAACCTCTCAGCTACAGCCTGCTGCCTGGGCCTGCTGGAGGGAAACTTTGACCGGGGAGAATCCGGTAGCTGAGTCTGACCAGCATTCCATCGTGGTCAGCCTTAACTTCAGACTATGTCCAAGTCCGAACAGATACTGTGGTTGGAGCTTTGTTCTTTTTAATGCTATTTTCCAATAAAAACTAAAAAATCATAACTCCAGTTCTACTGATTGTATTTAATTTGTTTTGGTCACATTTCATTTATAAAACATTACTACATTTTCTAAATTGGTATGGGATTTTTCTTATGTTGTGTTTTTACTTTATTTCAGCTTGTGTATTGCCTAAATACTTTACATATGGCCTCTAAGTTAAGCCTGACTGCTTTTGTGCCAAGCTACCAGAGTTTGAAGCATAGATCAATTTAGTGTTGTTTTGTGGTTCACCCTGACAATGAATGTAATTGTTGCTTGGCTAGTGGTTCTACCTCTCTCACCCAATAACCCAATTAGTCAGAGATCTAGCAAATCAATTTAAGGGATCAGTTGTTATAAGTAAGTAAATTCTTTATTGCTTGGTTAGTTAAAACCGTTACAATATATAACATTCTACGACGTTTAAAACAACTTTTAAGAAATAGGGAAGGAATAGTAAGTAGCAACAGGGAAGGGGAGGAGAATTTTAAAAAACGAGGATAAAACTATGTTACAAAAAGGCCGCCACTGATTTCAGTGGGCTTTGCTAGAGCACGAGTTGTTATTCAAACAGTGTTCTTAGCTCTCGACGAAGGTCGGTTCGATGGCTGTGGGCCTGGTTTTTTTTCACAAAGCTGTCCAGAAATTTTACTGATCGGCAGATCAGTTGTGGGTCCGCTGAACATAGAATCTGGACAATCGCAGATCGACAGGTGCGGACTCCTTGCTCGTTGAGTTTGTCTTTCAGCCAGTGCCTTCGATCTTGATACATTGCAGGACAGATACAGACTATGTGCATAATGTCTTGTTTACCTGCGCCACAAAGATCGCATTCCGTTGTTTCTTGCGGTCTCCATTTAGGTTGATCTAGTTTTGTGGGCAGAATGCCCATCCGTAAAAGGAGAAATTTACGTTTAAGTGTCAGTGAGAATGCGGTGTCTAGGTAAACTGCTGGAGCGAGTCTTGTGTAAGATTTAATAGTCATCCAAGCGTGGGTTCGGGTGCTAAAAGTTATTTTGTCAGTAAAAACGAATGTTTCTTAGCGATCCTTTTAATCACCTGGTTAAACGAAGGAACTGGCAGTTGTGTTTCCCACAAGGTTCCCAGCTCGGTTGCTTCTAGTGAAAGTTTTAGATACTTTGAGTAGTCAGAGTTCGGACTAGTCTGGATTGCTTCCCAGAGTGCGCCGTACATTACGTTCTCCTTATTCATCCAGACATTGTACCAGAATTTGATGGCTTCATATTTTTTCAGCAAAACCTGAGATTGTAGTCCGAACTCAAGTCTAACTTGAGCTGGAGAAGAACTACTTGGTAACACAAAAACCCGTTTGAAGACTTTAGTTTGTATTTTGTCCAGGAGGGTGGCACTTTTTCCGTGGTGCAAGATGCTGCCGTATGCTATTGTGGGCAGTAATTTTGCTTTCATTGCAATTAGTAGAGGGGATACGAGAGGACCCTTTAGCTCTGTTGCCAGTCTGGCAAAGGCGTGCAATAGAGTTGCCCCCTTATTTTCTACGGCTTTAAAATGCTCTTGGAAGTTTAGGCGCTTATCTAGGTATACCCCCAAGTATTTATAGCTGTTCACGGCTTCCAGATGATCATTATTTATTTGGAAGATTGGCTGATTTTTGCGACGTCGTGTTATGAGCAATGTCTTTGTTTTCCTGATGTTTATTGTTAGCAGGTTCCTTTTTGTATAACTGGACAGGTCGTGTAGCAGGCGTTGAACGCCAATTCTTGTCTGGCTCAGCAGTACCACGCCGTCCGCGTATGATAGGTGCGTTAGACGAAGGGTACCTAGCCTGGGAGGATGTGCGTTGACCTTGTCTAAGGATTCTGTCAGGTCACTCATAAACAAGTTAAATAAAAGTTGTTATAATTAAATGATTTACAATACTTTGTGAAGTAACATTTTAAACACACCAATATGTTGACTGTAGTTCTCGAATAAGACAGCAAGACGGCAGCAGTGATTTTTCTTTTGATGGTAAAACAAAGCAAGGCTCTTCTTAGGCGGGGCTTGGTCATTTTGTTCCCTCGCTGGTCCTATTGGTCCTAGTGGCTCTGGTTTTCTTGGTCCCCTTCATCCTCACCAGCCTAGTCCTGATACCTCAGTTCCTGTTCCTTCCGCAGTACTTGGTATCTCATGTCTTGATGCATTTGTTTCTGGCCCATCTAATACTATGAGCCCTGTACCTTCTTATCCTGATCCTTCTATTCCATCAAATCCTTTCCCATCTGGCCCCTTATCCTAATGACCATAGTCCACTTTCTTCTGGCCTAACTTGGTGTCCTGGTCCTCTACCATCTCGTCCTGATACTTTTGGCACTGGTCTGTCTCCTCCTTGTCATAATTGTTCTTTGCTCACCTGTCCACTTTGCCATGATACTCCTTGTTCAGGTCATACCGTTTTTAGCCACGATGCTAGGTCATTCTGTTCTTGATATTCCTGATCCTAATTTCCTCCTGGCACTAGTACTCAAGGTCCAGATCCTGTGTTCCCTGATCTTCCTGGTACCTCTGGTCATTTGTTTCCTGGCTCTCCTAAACTTTTACTGTCTGGGGCTGTGTCCCTAGTCTAACCTCTTTAATGGTGCTGGACATGGTTGTCCTTTTCATGTTTTTCATTGTCCTTCTTAAGATTGTGCCCATTACCCCTGAACCTGTTAGTTTGGGCTCTACTGGGCCTAGTTCTTGTGGACCTGGTCCACCGGTGATCCTAGACTTGCTCTCCTTGGTCCTGGTCATCCTGTTCATCCACATACCCCCAGTCTTGGGGCATCGGGTTCGGTTCTTTTCTGGTCCTCTTGAACCTGGTCACCTTGTCCTTGTTCTCCTCACAATAACCCTTTTAGCCCTGGTACCCTAGGTCCTTGTCCTGCTGGTCCATTGGTCCATATGGCCTCTTGTCTCCTGGCCTGCTGCATCTTTGTTCTCCTGATTTTGATTGTCTTGGTAACCTTGGATCTGTTCTTGTACCCTTAGCCCTATTGGTACTGCAGCCACTGGTCCTTTACCTTTTGACCCAGGTTGTCTTTGCTCGGGTCCACCTGAGCCTGATCATTTTGATTCTGGACACCTTGGTCTTCCATAGTTAGGTTTGCCTATATACAGCTGAACCGCCTCACCATGGTCCTGCTACCCAGTACAATTTCTCTGCCCCACTTCATAATCTGAGCTCTGGTTCCCTAGCTCCTGCTCTTCTTGACCCTCTTGGTCCTGTGTCCGGTCCTTCTAGTCATAATTATTTTAGTTTACCAAGTCCTTCATGCTCTGTTTTTTGGGGTACATTTTGTAGTGGTCTCCTGGTGATCCCAGTACCTTGCTTATTATGGTCTCCTAGTCCTAATGGCCATTTCCCTCCGAGTCCTGATCTTTATATTCCTCGTCAATCTCGACCGGAGTCTCCTTCTTGCATTAACTTGACCTAACCCACCACAGATCATCCTAGCCTTTTTTTTAGTTAAGATGTTCCTTCTCCGCCGATTCATGCTAGCCTTAGAAACGTCCTGGTTCTGTTCTTTCAGGCCATCATTCCCTTGTACCCCTGTGCTCTGGATCCTTGGTCTCCTGTCATATAGGCTCCCAGTCCTTGACATGTTAATCCTCATCACCCTAATTCTCGTCAATCAGTCTACCTGATCTTACTTCCCTGGTTTATATAGTCCCCTGGTTTGCGCATTCCTAATCCTCATGCTACTGGTCCCAAAGCTCTGTGTAGTCTTGGTCTTAGTTCTTGTACACCTTTGTCTGGTCTTCCTGCATCAGGTCTTCTGGTGCTGGTTTATTTGACCTTGGTTTTCCTAGGCCTCCTTGTACTCAACTCCTCCCACCCCTTCCAACTTCTACTAGTCTCCTTGGTTTGCCTTTCCCAACTTCTTATCCATTTCACCCTGGTCCTCCTATCATGGTCTGCCTAGTAATGGTCCTCGTGGGTATGGCCTTCCACATCCTTGAGGTACTGGTTCTCTTAGTTTCCATGTTCTGGGGATTCCTGTTTCATGTAGCCGTTGTCACCCTGGTTTAGGGTCCCCCTGAGTCTGACCGTCCAGTAAGTTCTGAACTTGGCCCTTCTGGGCCTGAACTACCTGGACCTTTATATTCTACCTGGTTCGGCTGATCTGGGGTCTACTGGCCCTGCTAGCCTTGGTCTTTTCCAGTTGTCTTCTTCTCAGTCTAGGTCCATTTGCTTCTGGCTCCTTGATATGATCTCTGAGGTCATAACTCCGCCCCCCTCTCTTGTACCTCGTTCCATTAGTCTCCTGATAAAGTTCCTCTTTCTGCTGTACTTCTGGGTCTGCTACGCTTCAACCTGATCATTCTCATCTCTCTGATCATTATCAGTGCACTCTTGCCTACTTAGCCCTCCTTATCATTATGGTCAAGGCCCTTTTGTTCCTGATCCCCCGTTCCACAGCCTCCTGGCCCTGCTCATCCTTCTCCCCCTGGTGCCAGTAGCCCAAGTCCTGTTTTTCCTCTCACACACACTGTACCCCCAAGCACTAATTGCCTTCTGTAAGTGTCTCTCCTTCTGTGGTCCAGCTACCACTATATTCCCTCATTGCTTCTACCTGTCATCAGCTTCCGTTTTGCCAGTTCTAAAAAACTAAGCCAGCACAATCCTCCTTACAAAACCCAAACTATCAAGAGACCTCTCACAAGAAGCCCAAATAGTCCAGCCCTAGTAAAATCATGTAAAGGACGATCATGAACATTAATACAAGCTTTTCCTGTAAGTGAAAAACAAATTATATAACATGCTTTAAACACATATTCATTATTCTTTGCAGAGACACAAATACTCCTAGACTGCAATGCGCAATGTGTGACAAAGCCTGAAGCACCTGAAATAGAAATTTGATTTGTGCATTTCGTATTTTAATAAAGTACCATAATAGATTTTTTTCAAAGTTAAACTGTTTTCTCTTGTGTAAAAACCTTAGATTAAGTTTACGCATTTACCTTTCTACATATCATTGTACCTTTATACTATTTTACATTTGTAATGTTTGAAACATGTTGCATCCCCATTACAAGATGGCACTGGATCACAGGCACAATTCCAAGATAAGCAATATTGTTTGACACAAATTGTGTCAAAAATATTGTTTACCAAAGTAATGTGTTGCTATTCTTATAATGGTAAATTTCAGAAAAATCTAAATAAAATACAGTTTAAAACTAATATCATCCAAAAAGATACACAATTCAAATTTTTAATATATATACATCTATATATCTATATATCTATATATCTATATCCATATATATATGTATATATATTCACTGAAAAAAACACAGGTTTCACACCAGTTATAGCTAGGAATTAGGAGGCGCGCAAGTTATAGTGAGTCCAACTAACTATAACTTAGGAATTTCAATGGTTTTATGTCAGTAAAAGTTCCAGCTAACTATAACTGGTGTGAAACCTATGTTTTTTTCAGTGAATTTAATAGGTTTTTTTAAATGCTAATTCCTAACTATAACTGGTGTGAAAGTTGTGTTTTTTTCAGTGAATTTCAAAGGTTTTTTAAATGCTAATTCCTAACTATAACTGGTGTGAAACCTATGTTTTTTTTTGTGAAATTCATAGGTTTTTTAATAGTAAATTTCTATAGCTATGAAATATAATATTTTTTAATGAATCCTATATTGTATATTTATGTAATACTATTTTTTATATATATATTCTTCATTTATTTTTTTTATTTTTTTTTGCCCTGGAGCGCTCCCGGTGCGCGTCCCGGTAAGCGCACCGGTAAGCGCAGTCTTGCGGCGCGCCCCAGGGCGTGTACCGGTGAGCGTCCCGTTAGCGCTATTGCCGTGAACGAAAACATCATCGTGACGTGTCGCGTAGCCGCATCCGCGTGATACGCACGGCGTAAGCGCACCCGGAAGCATCCACGCGCATACGAACGCGCTACGTAAGCGCCGCCGGGCGCGCCCCGGGGCGCGTAGCGTAAGCACATCGGGTCATGTGACCTGAAAATAACACTTTTAATTGGTTCAGAGCAGTTTTGGTTTCCAAATGATGTAAGCCCGGCTCATGTGACCTGAAATTAACACTTTTCATGGGTTCAGAACAGTTTTGTTTTCCAAATGATGAAAGCCCCCACCTTTGTTCCTCATTCTCACTTTATTCTTTGAGTGAGGAAGACCTGCATCTATTGATAGAGAAATGGCTACAGTAGCAGCAGCAGCTGGAGCATCTGCACCACCACGACCACCACCACCACCAACACAAGGATCACCACAACATCACATTGGTGGTGAAGAAGGAGAGGAGGAGGAGGAGGGGGAGGAGGAGGAGAGAAGGCAGTTCCTGCCTGAAGACAATCCCCCATATGAACCTAAGGAGCACTTTATATGGGAGTTTTTTAAAATCCCAAGGGGTTTCAAAAAAGTTAATGCTGCAAAGGTGACCTGTCTCATCTGTGGCGCTGAACTTTCCAGGGGGAACCCTGCATAAAAATATTCATTTGGGAATCACACAATGCTACGCCACATGCAACGAAAGCACCCCAATAACTATTCTGCATCAGAGGTCAGAGAACTGACCAGAAACCCTCCCCAATCTTCTCCGAGCACCTCTAAACAACCCACTCCATCGGGTCCTGAAACTAGAGAGATGGTCCCATGCATCCAACGCCAGTTTGGAGAATACAAGATTACTTGTATATTTTGTGGGACTACCATTTCTTATGGGAAGCAGAGCATCAAACTTATAAACCGTGCTGGAGACAACCACCGGTGCCGAAAGAAGCCTTAATTTTTTCCTGTTTTTTTTGCTCCAGTTGAGCTGTTTACAATTCCCTGATTTTTGTTTGTCCCCATAATAAATACAAAAACAATATAAAGCTGTTCATAAAAGCCAAAAAAAGTATAAAATGTTCCAAAAAACAACAAAAATATAAAACAACAAAAAGAAGAAAAAAAACAGTTCATTTTAAAACTACCTCCAATTTATAAAAAAAGGCTACATTTTTTAAACTCTGTCATTCTTTTTTCCCCATGGTATGCTCCCCGGTCCGCTCCCCGGTGCGCGTACCGGGCGCTTCCCCCGCGCAAATCGAAAAAAAAAAAATGTGTTTGCCCTGCTGGGCCCTTTTATGGCCCCCACATCAAACCTAGGGGATCAGGGGGGGTCTATCCTGCTCCCTTTTGGTCATTTCCCTCTTTGTTTTTGCCACCTCTTGTGTCTCAATCCTACCAAGACACAAGATGGCGGCCGCTCTGGACTGTTTGGAATGTTTACAGTCACCCGAGAGCCAATCAGCTTTCCGCGTGCGAACTCGCGTAGCGCGCTGGTTCGCGCCCCGGTGCACGTACCGGGGCGCGCTTATAGATATATATATTTTTTTGAACCTGAATTACTCGGAATCCACTGAAGCACATATCTTGAGACATAGTAAAGGCACATTGGGCTACCAGTCCCTACAATTTTGCCAAGTTTTGTGGAAATCCATTCAGCCGTTCGGGCTAAAAGTGAGGTTGACCACCCTATGGAAATTAACATGGGGAAAACACGTTTTGGGACCCCCCTTTTTTCTCGGCCCCCGCTTGACGAATCCCCCTCCCCAAACATTCAGGCAAGGACCGGAGCACAGCGAGGCAAATTTGAGGAAATTTTCAGGCAGATTTCAAAACCGGCGCCAAAGTTGTTCCCAATAGAATGTTACGATTTCCCTATTGAAAATAATCCTAACTATAACTACCTACTGGCGACCACCAGTAGGTAATATATATTCACTGAAAAAACCATAGGTTTCACACCAGTTATAGTTAGGAATTAGCATTTAAAAAACCTATTAAATTCACTGAAAAAAACCATAGGTTTGACACCAGTTATAGTTAGCTGGAAATTTTACTGACATAAAACCATTGAAATTCCCACATTATAGTTAGTTGGACTCACTCTAACTTGCGCGCCTGCAATGCACTGCTGATGACGTCACATATTACATCACTCATGACATGGTCAGTGACATCACGCATGACATCACTGATGACACCATCCAGTGAATGTGTGTCTTTCTGAAAAATAAATATGTTTTATATATGTATATGTAAAGGTCGATGGAAGAATAAATGTTTAAATAAGTGTCTTAATGGATGTTTTTTTTTTAAATTGATTGGTTAACTGGCTTATTAAGTGTATCTTAGTAAATACATATATTAGAGAGTATTGTTGAAATATTTAAATGTTTGTATCAGTGTTTCACTTTGTGTATAAGTGGCTGCATGGGTTGGTGAGTAGCTACATGTGTGTGTATATGGGTTATTAGATGTTTTTTAGTATCAGTATGAGTGTCTGTATGGTTTGGTGGGGGTGTTACTTAGCACATAGATGCATCAATGACTGACTCACTGTTTGTATGTGTTTTGAAGACAGCATATGTGCAGGACTGTATGGGTGGATGAGTGTGTATATTTGTGTGTTAGTGAGTGAATGACTGTCTCACTAGTGTCTTTATCAGTAACTACATATGTTTTAATCTAGTATATGTGAGTGTTTATGTATATAAGTGAGTATATGTGAGAGTGAGAGATTGAAAGAGTTCTTGTTTAAATAAGAATGTGTTTCTATAAGTGATTGTTTAAGAGAGTAAGTATGTGTAAGTTTCCTTAGAAGTAAGGTGGTAGTATGTGTATAGCTGTATATGCAAATAAATGGATGTTCAATAGTTTATTTGCATGTGTGATTATGTGTGTGAGTAACTTTTGGATGACTGTCGGTGTGTAACAGGATGTATAGGTGTTTAACTACATATGATGAGTGAATATATGTATGAGTGACTATATAGAAATGTTGGTGAATGAGTGGATGTGTATATAGATGGTGGTATTACTGAATTGGTTGTTGTAACTGGTATGGGTATCTCTATTTTTTGAAAATTTTAGTTTCTATTTTTGAATATGTGTTTCAAGGGTTACATTACACTGAAAGGAGGTCTGTCACTCTGTCACAATGATGCTGTCATCAGTTATGTCATGAGTGATGTCACTGACCATGTCATGAGTGATGTAATATGTGACGTCATCAGCAGTGCATTGCAGGCACGCAAGTTATAGTGAGTCCAACTAACCATAACGTGGGAATTTCAATGGTTTTATGTCAGTAAAATTTCCAGCTAACTATAACTGGTGTCAAACCTATTGTTTTTTCAGTGAATTTAATAGGTTTTTTAAATGCTAATTCCTAACTATAACTGGTGTGAAACCTATGGTTTTTTCAGTGAATTTCAAAGGTTTTTAAATGCTAATTCCTAACTATATAAGGCCTGAAACCTATGTTTTTTCAGTGAATTTCAAAGGTTTTTTTAATGCTAATTCCTAACTATATAAGACCTGAAAGCCCACCAGGAAGCCTGTGTAGCGGGAGGCACGAGCCGTAGTTGTAGGGCTGGAGGGATGGGCTGTGTCAGCGGTCGTTGGTCCCTGCTGCCTCCTGGGACTGGAAGTTCACCAAAGCACCCCCTTAGCACTCCGAAGTGTCTGATTTGAGACACTCTTCTTGCAGAATTGTAATCATTTAGCCAGTACTGAAGTACTCATGATGCAAAGTGGGCCTTAGGGCATAGACTGCTTCAAAACCCTATACACTATGCATGCACTCTTCCATGCACCGTCAAACTTGTGTTTTATACCTTCAATACCCCAGTCTGTATCTGTACACTTCCAGCAAACACTATCACACTTCTGTTTTAATATTGTAGTGAGCCACACAGCACAATGTATCATATTTATTTTCTGTTACCACCTCAAACACTGATATTCCAGTGAAGGATTTTTTAGGATTGTTGTATTGTATCCAAAAATATTTTATGAAAGCAGTTGAAACACTGATATTATAGTAAACAAGTTTTAAAATTAGTTTCAAGGTATCACAAAATATTTTATGTGAGCACTACAAACCTCGATATTACAATAATGAAGTTGTGAAAACAGTTGCAGTGCAGCTTAAAATATTGAACGTGAGAAGTAAGAAAACACTGTAACAACAAACAACAGTAAAGAAAATGTGAAAATAGTTTCAAAATATCACAAAAACTCATTTCACTTCACTGAGAACATGTTTTTTGTCTATTGACAGAACTTATATCTTACATAGTAAACATTTTTTGGGCATGTAGTGCTGTATATTTAGATGCTTTTCATAGTCCTGCCATGTCGTGTTGTGTTTGGCTGAAGTAGTAGCTATAACAAAAAGGCTCGATAAAGGGCCTTGAATTTGAATCAGAATATGAAATTCAAGAATAATTGATAACCCCAGTCACAAAAGGCCGCAAGTAGGTGTGTATATGTGTGGATGTGTTGATTGTGTGGAAGATGAAAAAGGTGAAAATTAAGAAAGGCAGCAGACGTGCAAACTACCCACTGCCTTGTAAAGGAAGTGGGTGTTTGGTTTTCCAGGCCATTATAGACTGTGAGTCGGATTCCGTAGTGGGAGCCTGAGAAACTGGCACTACATCTAAGGAGGCAAGCAAGTGCACAAAGTACATACACTGTGCAGTAGAAAGGACGCAAGAAAGGACGCAAGTGTGCAAATTACCCACTGCCATTCACGGATAGCAGTTACCAAGAAGGCTCAATAAAGGGCCTGCACTTTGAATTTGAATTACTTTTAGAATAATTGGTAACCGCAGCCAAGAAAGGCAGCAAGTGTGCTAATTTCCTACTGCCTTTGGCTGGGGTAGTAGCAACAAAAAAAGGCTTGATAAAGGGCCTTGACTTTGAATCAGAATATGAAATTCCGGAATAATTGATAACCCCAGCCAAGAAAGGCAGCAAGTGTGTAAATGTCTCACTGCCTTTGACCGGGGTAGTTGTTACAACAAAAAGGTTCGATAAAGGGTCTGCACTTTGAATACGGATATGAAATAGAAGAATAGTTGATAACCATAGCCAAGAAAGGCAGCAAGTAGGTGTGTGTATATGTAGATGATGTGTTCATTGAGTGAAAGATGAAATATGTAAAAAATAAGAAAGACTGCAAGTGTGCAAATTACCCACTGCCTTTAGCTGGGGAAGTAGTTACAACAAAAAGGCTTGACAAAGAGCCATGAGGATGAATCAGAATATGAAATTGAACAATAATTGATAACCCCAGCCAAGAAAGGCAGCAAGTGTGCAAATGTCCTACTACCTTCGGCTGGAGTAGTAGCTACAACAAAAAGGCTTGATAAAGGGCCTTGACTTTGAATCAGAATATGAAATTCAAGAATAATTGATAACGCCAGCCAAGAAAGGCAGCAAGTGTGCAAATTTCTTACTGTCTTCGGCTGGGGTAGTTGTTACAACAAAAATGCTCGAGAAAGGGCCTGCACTTTGAATATGGATATGAAATAAAATAATAGTTGATAACCACAGCCAAGAAAGGCTGCAAGTAGGTATGTGTATGTGTAGGTGATGTGTTGATTGAGTGGAAGATGAATTATGTAAAAAATAAGAAAGGCTGCTAGTCTGCAAATTACCCATTGCCTTTAGCCGGGGAAGTAGTTACAACTAAAAGGCTCGATAAAGGGCATTGACTTTGAACCAGAATATGAAATCGAGCAATAATTGATAACCCCAGCCAAGAAAGGCAGCAAGTGTGCAATTTTCCCACTGCCTTCGGCCGGGGTAGTAGCTACAACAAAAAGGCTCCATGAAGGGCCATGACTTTGAATCAGAATATGAAATTGAACAATAATTGATAACCTCTGCGAAGAAAGGCAGCAAGTGAGCAAATTTCCCACTGCCTCCTGCCGGGGTAGTATCTACATGAAAAAGGCTCGATAAAGGGCCTTGACTTTGAATCAGAATATGAAATTGAAAAGTAATTGATAACCCCAGCAAAGAAAGGCATCAAGTAAGTGTGTGTATGTGTGGATGATGTGTTCATTGAACGGAAGATGAATAAGGTAAAAAGTAAGAAAGGCTGCAGACGCGCAAAGTAACCACTGCCTTTTCAGGGAAGTAGATATTTGGATACCCAGCTTATTACACAGACTGTGCATAGCAAGAAAGGACACACGTATGGAAATTACCCACTGCCATTCACAGGAAGTAGTTACCAAGAAGGCTGAATAAAGTGCCTGTATTTTGAATTTGAATTGCTTGAAGAATAATTGATAACCCAGCCAAGAAAGGCAGCAAGTGTGCAAATTTTCCACTGCCTTCGGCCGGGGTAGTAGCTACAACAAAAAGGCTCAATAAAGGGCTTACACTTTGAATATGGATATGAAATAGAAGAATAGTTGATAACTATAGCCAAGTAAGACAGCAAGTAGGTGTGTGTACGTGTACATGATGTGTTGAGTGAGTGGAAGATGAATAATGTAAAAAATAAGAAAGGCTGCAATTGTGCAAATTACCCACTGCCATTCACGGGTAGTAGTTACCAAGAAGGGTCAATAAAGGGCCTGTACTTTGAAATAGAATAAGAAAGAGAAGGATTGATAACCATAACCCATACTGAGTCTTTTTTTAAATATTGGTAGACTTTTGTTAAGCTTTTCTTTGTACATGAATGGCAGTAAGTGTGCAAATTACCCACTGCCATTAACAAGAAATAGTTACCAAGAAGGCTCAATAAAGGGCCTGCACTTTGAATTTGTATTACAAGAAGAACAATTGATAACCCCAGCCAAGAAAGACAGCAAGTGTGCAAATTTCCCACTGCCTTCGGCCAGGGTAGTAGCTACAACAAAAAGGCTCCATAAAGGGCCTTGACTTTGAATCATAATGTGAAATTCAAGAATAATTGATAACCCCAGCCAAGAAATGCAGCATGTATGCACAGTTCTTACTACCTTCAGGTGGGGTAGTTGTTACAATAAAAAGGCTTGATAAAGGTCCTGCACTCTGAATCCGAATATAAAATAGAACAGTTGATAACCATATCCAAGAAAGGCAGCAAGTAGGTGTGTACGTGTAGATGATGTGTTGATTGAGTAGAAGATCAAGAAGTTAAAAAATAAGAAAGGCTGCACGTGTGCAAATTACCCACTGCCTTTAGCTGAGGAAGTAGTTACAACAAAAATGCTTGATAACGGGCTTTGACTTTTAATCAGAATATGAAATTGAACAATAATTGATAATCCCAGCCAAGAAAGGCAGCAAGTGCGCAAATTTCCCATTGCGTTTGGCCGGGGTAGTAGCTACAACAAAAGGGCTCGATAAAGGGCCATGAGTTTGAATCAGAATATGAAATTCAAGAATAATTGATAAACCCCACCAAGAAAGGCAGCAAGTGTGCAAATTTCCCACTGCCTTCGGCCGGGGTAGTTGATACAACAAAAAGGCTCGATAAAGGGCTTGCACTTTGAATAGGACTATGAAATTGAACAATAGTTCATAATCACTGCGAAGAAACGCAGCAAGTGCGTACATTTCCCACTGCCTTCTGCCGGGGTAGTATCTACATGAAAAAGGCTCGATAAAGGGCCATGAGTTTGAATCCAAATATGAAATTCAAGAGTAATTGATAACCCCAGACAAGAAAGACAGCAAGTGAGCAAATTTCTCACTGCCTTCGACCGGGGTAGTAGTACAACAAAAAGGTTCAATAAAGGGCCTGCACTTTGAATATGGATATGAAATAGAAGAATAGTTGATAACCATAGCCAACAAAGGTAGCAAGTAGGTGTGTGTACGTGTAGATGATGTGTTGATTGAGTGGAAGATGAATAATGTTAAAAATAAGAAAGGCTGCAAGTGTGCAAATTACCCACTGCCATTCACGGGTAGTAGTTACCAAAAAGGCTCAATAAAGGGCCTGCACTTTGAATTTGTATTACAAGAAGAATAATTGATAACCCCAGGCAAGAAAGGCAGCAAGTGTGCAAAATTCCTACTGCCTTCGGCCGGGGTAGTAGCTACAACAAAAAGGCTTGATAAAGGGCCTCGACTTTGAATCAGAATATGAAATCCAAGAATAATTGATAACCCCAGCCAAGAAAGGCAGCAAGTGCGCACATTTCCCACTGCCTTCGGACGGGGTAGTAGCTACAACAAAACGTTCGATAAAGGGCCTTGACTTTGAATCAGAATATGAAATTCAAGAATAATTGATAACCCCAGCCAAGAAAGTCAGCAAGTGTGCACATTTCTTACTGCCTTCGGCCGGGGTAGTTGTTACAACAAAAAGGCTCGATAAAGGGCCTGCACTTTGAATACGAATATAGAATAGCTGATAACCATAGCCAAGAAAGGCAGCAATTAGGTGTGTGTACGTGTAGATGATGTGTTGATTGAGTGGAAGATGAATAATGTAAAAAATAAGAAAGGCTGCACGTGTGCAAATTACCCACTGCCTTTAGCTGGGGATGTAGTTACAAAAAAAGGCTTGATAAACGGCCTTGACTTTGAATCAGAATATGAAATTGAACAATAATTGATAACCCCAGCCAAGAAAGGTAGCAAGTGTGCAAATTTCCCACTGCCTTCCGCCGGAGTAGTTGTTACAACAAAAAAGCTTGATAAATGTCCAATGACTAATGTGGAGGATAGAGATGCTCCTATTTCCTGTTTTTTATCAGGTCGATAGACTGTTCCACGTAACACAAAAGTTCATCGCAATAAATGCATAGAAATTTAAGTTTACCGAAATCAAGATCAATATGTGAGTATGGACTGTTTGCCAAAGATGCTGTTGCAGCAGTTGATGTGCTTGGTGCAGCAGCAAGTGGGTTGTCCTGCAATCTCTGTGTTGCAGCTCAAGCAAAGTTGTTGGGGTGCAAGTAGTTTATGTGTTGCACCATATTCAATGTGCCAAAGGATTCTTTTCTGGATTGATCACCCCTTGAAAGAGTTGTTTGGCAAATTTTACAGGTTACTAATGGTTGGTGTGTTTCAGTACATATGTGTCTGGACTTTGCTGGAATCTTCAAGGGACACATGAGGGCTTGCATAATACAGAAATACTTTGCACTTAGTGACATCCAATTCTATTTTATGTAGAACGGTTGAATTCTACATCCGCTAGGACTAGTGGGAGGGTAGCATTTCAAAGTGTTTGACAGGTTACACTACATGTTTCCATGCAGCCAAAGAAAACTTAGCATGCTTATGCATGGGCACCCTCTCACACAAAACCCAGTCCTCAGCATTCAGGATTGTAACTGCTTGCCATAGGAGTGACTGATGAGTTGATATATGTCAGTGACCAAAGAAAAAAAAACAAGTACGCTTGTTTTACATTACAGATATACAGACCTGAAAGACTATGCATGTAAATCTATGAAATCTTTTTTGAAGGTATGGAAGAAAGCAGTGATAGGGTGTTTAGAAGCAATACTGTCCAGCATAAAATGTGCATAATTGTTTTTTTTGTTGACTCTAAACACACCTTTTGGATTATGACCATGGAATAGTGGTGTAACTATATCATAGATTCTATTGTCAGACGTCTACCTTAGTGATAGTGGAATTACCACTACTTTTTAGACTACCATTGAACAATAATGTGTGGAGGAACGGTATTGCTTGTCGACCTTCAAAGAGGAGGAAGATTTAAATTTAAATTTCAACACCTTAACAAAATAGTTGCTTGATTTGAAAAAGAAAATTAAGTAGGAATGTTAGAAGAAGTCTGGCTCAACTCTAAAAGGATTGTGCAAATCGTGACAGCTGAAGGAAGTGTTTCTTAACATTACTTCTTATGATAATCCGGACACAACACTAGATTGCAGGAGTATGCAAAACATCTAATTAGATATCTTGCATGCGATCACATCTTTACTTCAAGATATACACTTTGTACATCTGTAACCAGTAAAAGGTAACCAGGATGTTACATTTGGTTTGATACATTCAAGGTGGACCCATCTGCTGCATTCAAAACATTGGGCCTGTTGGGAAGATAGTGAAAAGTAACTTGTTATTAACATTGCATTGTTTAAAGGTCAATAGCTTTTTTGAAATGAAAACTTTATATGTATTTACATAGTAAACATAGTGACCTCTCAAAACTCAGTGGAAAAGTGGTAATGAGTCCATAACTAGGAAGGGTGCATAGCCAGCTAAGCAACATAGCGGACGTAACTCTGAAAAGACCTTTGCAAATGCCTCAGTTATCTGAGTCATACTAAGATACACCCTGCATCGGACAAATGTGAACCGGAGACTTAATGCCTCCAAAACACCCCAAGGACTTATATCACATAATATTGATCTTCAGCATCTACAGTCATTGAGGGAACTTACCGTAAAATTTCACATATACATTGATGAAGTATCTTGGTTGCAGACACCACAATACTTTTCAACAGACTCTAAATGTAAAAAAAGATGTACATTAGCACATCATAACAGCAATGCTAACAATTCAAAACGTATTTTGCAATATATTATGCATGATTCTAGGGGTTTTCAGATCCAGGAATAGAGACAGTCACAGCTGTTGCCAACATATTCAAATGGCTTCACTACGAACATTATTGAAAATGCACAACTATAATGACAATATCTTACTATACTATGTTAAAAATGTATGATATGCCTTTATCTATAAAATACCTTCTATGAAAAAGGAAAATACAGAATAATCCAATGTTCAGGACAACACTACAGTGTGACACCTTATTTATCATTGAACTGTTAAAGTCAAACCTGATGACTCCATTAGGTCCATTGAAATTTTCAGTAGATAAATCCCTAGAAATATTTGATTAGTAAAAATCTCGGCAACTTGCTGCTGAGTTAGGTGGCATTCTTCAAACTGAAAACATAATAACCAATGTATATGTTGAGCAAAAGTCCAGCCTGAATGTTAATGTACATAAAAACAATTAATCACAAAAGGTTTGAGGTTGAAAAGCAATCATAGGTTTCAGTGCTCTAGATACATTACAAAATCATTTAGAAAAATTAGCATTTAAAATATTTGAAAAATATTTCTTTGACAATTTGAACTATTGCAACCAGTCATTTTCCAAAAAGAACTTTCAAAATAGATTGATAAATGCACTTACTAAAAGTATCTAATGACGATCAGTATTTGCACCAGTAACACTGAAAACTCACATAACAGATATGAATATTTACCTGAAAAGTAGAAGAGCGATATTTGCCGAGGAAGATACAAGATGACACTGTTGCTGATATAGGTTAAAATTAAAGGATTTCAGTACCCACATTGATTTGAAATTATTACTTAAAGATAGGTAACTGTATTAGGAATGGAAATATACATACATTTGGTCTTGACAAACATATTTGAGAAGAAGATATTGATTACCTGTAAATATATTTGAAAGCAAATGAGCTTCTAAAGAGGAACCAACATGTACATCATACGTTATTAGCCATAGTATACACAATTTGCATGTAGCAGAAACTAACCTCATCAACTATCCAAAAAAAGTAACATTTCTTAAAGAAGAAATTAGTTTAGCAACCTACCACAAACCTTTCTCACACACAAAATGTTCATCAGAAATACCTTTCTTACATTAATGTAGTTTGTAAAATATGTTGTGTGCAGAAGACATAATCACGTACTGTTCTTCAACCTATTAACTTTTCACCTATATAGGAGAGAATTACACCAGCCAATAGAACATCATTAATCTAGACATTCAAATGATGTGCCAATACTGAAAAAATTATACTACCATCAACAGAGAATTGTTTAGATAGTCTACGCAATCCATGCTTCTGGAATTTACTGAAACCATCAGGATACACATTACGGCTTATATAATCCAGAAGCTCTTGAAACTTAGTGCCATTCATTTCTATGGAAAATGAAGATAAACAGGAAAAAACATTAGAAGAAAAGCATTATAGATGTAAAGAACAAATTTTATATGCTCACATTCAAGTATAAAGATATAAAGACATAAATGACTATAAAGATGTGTGAATATATAATTAGTAAAACAACTGTCACCCCGTCTTCACAGCTCAATACGTCCACAAAGTTTAAGTGAGGGATACAGAGTACAGTCCATACAAAGGGACGGGTAAGGCCTGCCAAATGGATGCAGTTTGAAAACATGGCAGTTTTAGAAAGGGCGCTCAAGCACTGCAGTGCCAAGCATGACTTTTTTGTATTAAGGGTTACTTGTGTGGGTGGCGCAATTGAAGGTATAAAAGACAAGTTTCCCGGTGCATAGAAGACTACATGCATTATCTTTAGGGGTTTTCTCATGAACTACTGAATGGATTTACACCATTTAACAAAAAGCACAATCTGTGAACCGAACTCTACCTCTCTGCCAAATTTGGTGTAATTCCGTTAGCGTATGAGTACGGTACGATTACCCAAAACAGACAATGATAAAGAAATTATATAGAATTTAATTGTAATATATTGGAAAAAAAGTAATTAATAAAAAAAATTAGTTTTGTTATTATTTTACATTAAGAATATGAAATAGAATTTTAAAAATAAAATAAATATAAATATTTATATTAAAAATTTAAGAAATTAGTATAAAAGAAATATAATAGTTGATACATTTAATAACTATCATTTACAAAACCTTTGAAACTCACTGAAAAAAACATAGGTTTTACACACGTTATAGGTCGTAATTAGCATTTAAAAAACCTTGCAAATTCACTGAGAAAACATAGGTTTCAGCCACGTTATAGTTAGCAATTAGCATTTAAAAAAACCTTAGAAAGTCACTGAAAAAAACATAGGTTTCACACATGTTATAGTTAGCTGGGCATTTCACTCATACAAAACCATTGAAATTCCCCCGTTATAGTTAGTTCAGCTAACTATAACTCGTGCACCTGCAATGCACTGCTGATAACGTCACATATTACATCACTGATGACATCACTGATGACATCTCAAATGACATCACTGATGACATCACAGATGACATCATACTTGTGAAAGAGTGGCAGACCTCTCACCGTAATATAACCTTTGATAAACACATTGAAAAATAGAAACAATAATTTTCAAAACAATGGAGATACCAATACCAGTTACAACAACCTATTCAGTAATTATAAAATCTACATACAAATGCACTCATTCACCAACAGTTCTATATAGTCACTCATATTTGCACTCACTCATCACATGTACTCATACACATATACATCCTGTTACACACCGATACTCATCCATAGAGTTACTCACACACATACTAACACATGCAAATAAACTATCAAACATCCATTTACTTGCATATACAGCTATAAACACAGCACTACACTTACTTTTACAGAAATGTACACATACTTACACTCTTAAACAATCACTTATAGAAACACATACTTATTTATACAGGATCTCTTCCAATCTCTCACACTCTCACATATTCTCACTTATATACATCAGTACACACATATACTAGTTTAACACATATGTAGTTACTCATAAAGATACTATTGAAACAGTCATTCACTCACTAACACACCCATACAGACACTCATCCACCCATACAGTCCTGCACACATGCTGTCTTCAAAACACATACAGTGAGTCAGTCATTCATGCATCTATGTGCTAAGTAATACCTCCCTTCAAACCATACAGACACCCATATGGATACTCAAAAAACCAACTAATAACCCATATAGACACTCATGTAGCTACTCACCAACCCATTCAGCCACTTATACACAAAGTGAGATACTGATACAGATATTTACATATTTAAACATTACTCGCTAATACATGTATTCACTAAGATACACTTAACAAGTCAGTTAGACAATCAATTTTATATATAAAAATATTTATTTTTCAGAAAGACACACATTCACTGGATGATGTCATCAGTGATGTCATTTGAGATGTCATCAGTGATGTGATGAATGATGTCACTGACCATGTCATGAGTGACGTAATATGTGACGTCATCAGCAGTGCATTGTGGGCGAGCGAGTTATAGTTAGCAGAACAAACTATAACGGGGGAATTTCAATGGTTTTGTATGAGTGAAATGTCCAGCTAACTATAACATATGTGAAACCTATGGTTCTTTCAGTGAAAATATATTGTGAAAAGGCTTCAATAAATTGCACTGAACTTTAAACCTTTTGTGGTGGTCCATTCCTGGTGAATGAGTTCACTTTATTCAACCCAGGATTTGGTTCTCATATATATTTATATATATATATAGATAGATAGATATACGGCTCACAGCATCCACAGGTTCTCACCCTGTTGAAGGATCGCAGCACTCATGGGGGTGGTTTACAACAAGATTTTATTGGCAAACCTCACAGCATAGCAAAGACGCGTTTCGGCACTGGCCTTCATCAATTTGTTATACAAAGGCGCGAGGCGGCCATTAGTGTATTATACCCACTGCATGCATACATTTCATGGTAATAGACAAGGGACACAAACACAACCACTAGAGGTGCCGCCATCTTGTAACGTGTAGATACCTCTGAATAGATATCGTGGAAGTTGCAATACATTGAATGCCTTATAATATTCATCTATTTTAAGTGAACTATACTGTTCAACTATAATCTTGCCCTGGATGGGCATTACCCACAAATGTATAGATAGATAGATAGATAGATAGATAGATAGATAGATAGATAGATAGATAGATAGATAGATAGATAGATAGATAGATAGATATACACACACACACACTGTAAGGTGGAAAATCATACATATTTTAGTATACAATATTACAATAATGTAAATTAAATAAGTTCCACTAATAATGAACACTGAAAATATATACTTATATAAACACACACAAGTGTGTTTGTGTATATATATATATATATATATATATATATATATATATATATATATATATATGTACATCTCAATCTAATATATACACACACACACACACACACACATATATATATATATTCCAACCGTGATTCCTCCAGTAGTTATCAAGGAATTGTTCGAGCCCAAATTTTCGTTTGCAGCGTGATCATTTATTTAAGACATGCAAGCAAATAACACGCCCAACGCGTTTCGTTGCCAAGCACCCTGGTCACCGGTCAAGAACTGTTTGAAAATTCACTTTACATATAGTGCAGACAATTCATAGAAAATAAAGTAGGACTACACTCCGTTTTTGACAACCATTTTGTAATGGTGTTTCATATACATCCAATAATAGCACAGTAGTTTCAATAAAATTTGTTGAGAAGAAACTAAACTCACACAATATAAACAATATAACAAGTGCAAACTGTAGATCGGTATATTGATAACCATACACCTTTAACACGGAATAATACCGCAACAAAAGAGTGATTACGGCTAAGGTATTTAATCTTGTAATGGTAAAATATTCATCACCATGAATGTACTGTGCCCTTGATTGACATGTTTCTCTGCATATTTAACAATTGAGCCCCAGTGGGCTTTTCGAAGAAATTCATGGTTATTAACAGCATAAATACAAGTTCAATGTATAACATGAGGACATCTAACTCAAATTCAATTCTGCCCTAGTTGCCCAAAAAACACATCCCAATACATACTGTCCCATGTGTAGTTTCTACAGAAATCACTCTAAATCATATCTCAATAACTTTAAATTCGCATAGCGATTGTCGATATATAATAGATGCCAATTCTTTAACCTGAGTTGCTGACAATCTTGTCTCCTGCAGAACATAATAAAAAGTGCAATCAATGTATTTAAAAATGGATAAAAACAAACTTAGCTTCAATTTCTAAGATGTATACACACTACAGGATATATTTACAGAGTCAATACTTTTCACATTTCTTGTTTCTTGGTATGCTACCACAAGTGTACCCACATTTCCTCATCCTTATTCAATCCTCTGGGAAACTCTGTGTCATATTTGATAATTATCGTGGACTCAAGTAGTCTCAGTTCTTTCACTCTATTTCCTCCTGGTTCAGATTTAGGAATTCTGACTAGTGCACAATATTGCAAAAGGCTTACAATTTTTCCATGTGCTTCTTTAAAGCGCCGCTCCACGGACTATTGTTTATCCTCTTTGGCAATTGCCTGAGTATGTTCTAATATCCTCTTCTTAACTGGGTGTATAGTGCTCCCTATATATACCAGTGGACATGTCCAACTTAAGGCATAAACACAGTAGTCTGATTTACATGTACGATGTTGCGTTATGGTGAAAGGTTTTTGATTATCAGATAGGGCCATCTCTTTACGTTTGGGGCTAGTCTTACAGGCTTTACACGATTTGCAGGGATAAAAACCATGTATGGAGTTAGGAATTTTGTCATCTGCTATCACATTACAGCACAACATATCTGATAATTCATCACACTTTCTGTAAGTGATTTTAAGGTTGCCCCCTTACAAATTGTCTAAGTGTGGAATCAGTATTCAAAACATGCCAATGCTTCTTCAGGCATTTGGGTTACTCACACAATTGATTGCAATAAGAAGTTAAAGGCTCTTCTTCTTTTGCCACTACAGGTTTACTAGATAATGTGGATGCTCTATTAATCTTGGAGACTTTTGAACATCCCTGGTTGACTATGCTCAGGGAATATCCTCTTTCTAAGAATCATTCTTTCACAGTTCTCATTTCAATTTGAAACAGCTCCTCCGAACCACAATTTATTTTTGCTCCCAGGAGCTCACCAAAAGGTATACTGTTTACCAAATTCTGGGCATGACAACTTTTCGCATGTAAAATGCTGTTTCCAGCAGAAGAGTTTCTAAACAATCTGCTAGTAAGTTTCTCATGTTCAACCATGACTTCTACATCCAGAAATTCAATTCTCTCTGGATGCATGCTGTTCGTAAACTTCAAATTCTACTGATTTCTATTCAGTTCCGTTACGCAATCACAGGCTTTTTCCTCCGTTCCATTCCAGATACAAAACACGTTGTCTATATACCTCACCCAGAGGACGACATTATAGGCAAAGGCACTGATGGTACTGGCCACCTGCTCCTCCCACCAGCCTAGGTAGAAACCTGCATAGCTGGGGGCAGAGCAGACTCCCATTGCTGTTCCCCGGGTTTGGCAATAGACAACATGATTGAACAGGAAGTAGTTATTACTCAAGCATGTTTCCATCATCGACAAAAACATTTCAGTGTGTTGTGAATACAGTAATTCTCATTGTTTAAAAAAGTGATCGGATGCCTCAATGCCTGGTTTGTGTGGTATACAGGTATATAGGCTGTGAACATCTAATGTCATAAGTAGCATGCCATCAGTCCATTTTACCTGTTTGATCACATTCAGAAAATCCTGAGTGTCTTGGATATATGACGTTAGTGTATGTACAAATGGGACGCAGAAAGTATTCAATATATTTTGATGTATTTTCATATGTACTCCCAATGGAGGAAATGATAGGGCGACCTGGAGGCATTTTAATATTCTTATGGATATTTGGTAAAAGATATGTAGCTGGTAATTTGGGCTGTTCGCAGCATAAGAATTTATATTCATCAGCCGATAATAGCTTATCCTGCTTCCACTTCAGTAATTTAGATTTAAAAATGTCGTTACTTTTCTCATAGTTGGACCTATTGCTGATCTGATAGCTTTCTACATCTCGACAATCGCTATGCAAATTCAAAGTTATTGAGATATGATTTAGAGTGATTTCTGTAGAAACTACACATGGGATAGTATGTAATGGGATGTGTCATATTTGGCCCACTAGGGCAGAATTGAATTTGAGTTAGATGTGCTCATGTTATACATTGAACTTGTATTTATGGTGGTAATAACCATGAATTTCTTCGAAAAGCCCACTGGGGCTCAATTGTTAAATATGTGGAGAAACATGTCAATCAAGGGCACAGTATATTCATGGTCATGAATATTTTACCATTACAAGGTTGAATAACCTCGACCACTCGCAGTCCGGCTTCTGAGCCAACCACAGCACCGAGACCGCCCTCATCGCAGCCACTGACGACATCCGAACCCTGCTCGACAACAGGGAAACAGCGGCCCTCATCCTCCTGGACCTCTCCGCAGTGTTCGAAACTGTCTGCCACCGCACCCTAGTACAACGCTTCAGCAACGTCGGAATCCAAGAGAAGGCACTGGAGTGGATCATATCGTTCCTCGCCGGAAGAACCCAGAGAGTCCGCCTCCCCCATTCAGGACCGAGGCCACCGAAGTCATCTGCGGCGTACCACAAGGATCATCACTCAGCCCCACCCTCTTCAACGTGTACATGAGCCCCCTCGCAGCCAGTGGATGAAGAACAGCCGCTTGAAACTGAACTCAGACAAGACGGAAGTCCTCATTCTTGGATCATCACCGTCCGCCTGGGACGACTCCTGGTGGCCCCCAGCCCTAGGCAGCGCACCCAAACCAACGGACCACGCTCGCAACCTGGGCTTCATCCTGAACTCTTCCCTATCGATGACCAGACAAGTCAACGACGCCTCGTCATCGTGTTTCAACATCCTACGCATGCTCTGAAAGATCTTCCGATGGATCCCCACCGAAACCAGGAAGACGGTCACCCAGGCACTTGTCACCAGCCGACTGCATGACGGAAACACCCTCTACACCGGAACCACAGCCAAACTGCAGAAAAGACTGCAACGCATCCATAACGCCTCCTCACGACTCATCCTGGACATCCCCCACCACAGTCACATCTCCGGACACCTGAAAGACCTCCACTGGCTCCCCGTAGGCAAAAGAATCACGTTCCGCCTCCTCACCCACGCACACAAAGCCCTCCACGACCTAGGCCCCAGGTACCTCAACAACCGCCTGACCTTCTACACTACCACCCGCCAACTACGATCGACCAGCCACGCCCTTGCCGCCGTTCCACGCATTCGAAGAGCCACCATGGGAGGAAGATCCTTCTCCTACCTGGCAGCCAAGACTTGGAATTCCCTTCCCATCCACCTCCGTCTTACCCAAGACCACCTCTCCTTCAGGAAGCAACTTAAGACATGGCTGTTCGAGCAGTAGCGGACCCCCCCTCCCAAAGCGTCTTGAGACCCTAGGGGTGAATAGCGCGCTATACAAATTTCTTGATTGATTGATTGATTGAGCCGTAATCACTCTTTAGTTGTGGTATTATTCTGTGTTAAAGGTGTATGGATCTCAATTTACCAATGTACAATTTAGCACTTGTTATGTTGTATAGATTCGGTGAGTTTAGTTTTCTCTCAACAAACTTTATTGAAACTACTGTGCTATTGTTGGACGTACAGAAAACACTATTACAAAATGGCCACCAAAAACAGAGTGTAGAGACAAGTAATACTACTTTATTTTTTATGAATTGTCTGCACTCTATGTAAAGTGAATGTTCAAACAGTTCTTGACCTGTGACCAAGGTGCTTGGCACCGAAATGCGTTGGGCGTGTTATTTGCTTGCATGTCTTAAATAAACAAAAATTTGGGCCTGAATGATTCTTTGACAACTGCTGGAGGAATCAAGATTGGAGTTTATATATATATATATATATATATAAAATCCAACGATCACCTCAGTGGGGTATCCCTCGTCCAGTGGGGGTGGCGTGCTGCCGGTGAGGTATCCGGTGCTCAATATGAAATACGAAACGGCGTTCCAAGCGCGCACTCAGGTACTGCAGAAATCCACACTAGAATGCAGGTCTGTCAAACAAGTAGGGTTTATTCACGCCATAAGCCCTACGTGACGCGTTTCGCACTCCATGAGTGCTTGTTGGATTGCCGTTTCGTATTTCATATATATATATATATATATATATATATATATATATATATATATATATATATATATATATTACCTACTGGCGGTCGCCAGTAGGTATATATAGTTAGGATTTTTTCTCTATGGGATTTTTGAAAATTCTATGTCTAATAACTTTGGCGTTTGTGGACGGAATTGGCTGAAATTTTCAGGAAAATGGAACATTGTGTTCCTGAGCAGCCCCTGACAATTTGGGGGGGTTTCATCAAGGGGGGGCCGAGAAAAAAGGGGGGTCCCAAAACGCGTTTTTCCCATGTTAATTTCCATAGGGCGGTTGGCCTCACTTTTAGCTCGAACGGCTGAATGGATTTGCACGAAACTTGGCAAAATTGTAGGGACTGTTAGCCCGATGTGCCTTTGCTAGGTCTCAATATATTTGCTCCAGTGGATTTTGAGTAATTTAGGTTCAAAAAAAGATATATATATCTGGGCGGAGCCTAACCACACATCTGATCTGATTGGCTGTCAGCACTTCATCCAAGAAGTGTTGGCAGCCATCTTGGGACCAATATACATGATAGCACCTCATTAAAAAGCATTGTAGTTAATAGAGGGTTTTAGGACTTTAGTTACATTATAAATCATTTGTTGATGGTACCATACTCGTTTTAGGAATTGTGGTGGGTTCTAAGGTGATTTTACCATGTGAAAAAACCTTCTGCTGTGATATCATGAATATTGTTTGAAAGAAAACTAATATCTCATGATTTTCCCACAGTGGTTTGGAAGGGGATCTATAAGCTAAACTGAAAGCATATTTTCTGTAAATTCACATTATCTTTCTCAGTCATGTGAAAATGAAGTCTGACATTCTCAGTAAAACATGTACATCCAACAAGGACAGAGACTGTCAGTTGATTCCTTTGTGTTCTACTGCAGCCTCCTAGAGTGTTCTAAAGAACAACTAGAGCGCTAACAGTCCTACTTATTACAAAGGTATGGCACACCTGAAGCCATCTTGATTGGAATAAAGTGGTAACTCTTAAAACATTTAATTTAAAAAGAAACAACATGAGGGGGTATATTTTGCCATAGAAAGTATGATTAGTGCGGCAGAATGAAAAATTAGGGCACATTTTGAGTGACTTCTCAAATCCTTTTCTATTTCATTAAAACATTCTGACATGCAGTCTCCCAAAATGGCCACCAGAGACAAAAGAGCCCAAATGTAGCCCAAATATCACCCAGATGTAGCCCAAGTATAGCCCAATGACAGAATGTCCCAGAGTGTTCTAAAGAACAACTAGAGCGCTAACAGTCCTACTTATTACAAAGGTATGGCACACCTGGAGCCACCGTGATGGGAATAAAGTGGTAACTCTTAAAACATTTAATTTAAAAAGGAACAAAATGAGGGGGTATATTATGCAATAGAAGGTATTATTAGTGCTGCAGAAAGAAAAATTAGGGCACATTTTGAGTGACATTTCAAATCCTCTTCTATTTCATTAAAAAATTCTGACATGCAGTCTCCCAAAATGGCCACCAGAGACAAAAGAGCCCAAATGTAGCCCAAATATCACCCAGATGTAGCCCAAGTATAGCCCAATGACAGAATGTCCCAGAGTGCTCTAAAGAACAACTAGAGCGCTAACAGTCCCACTTATTACAAAGGTATGGCACACCTGAAGCCATCTTGATTGGAATAAAGTGGTAACTCTTAAAACATTTAATTTAAAAAGGAACAAAATGAGGGGGTATATTTTGCCATATGAATTATGATTAGTGCTGCAGACAGAAAAATTAGGGCACATTTTGAGTGACTTCTCAAACCCTCTTCAATTTCATTAAAAAATTCTGACATACAGTCTCCCAAGATGGCCACCAGAGACAAAAGAGCCTAAATGTAGCCCAAATATCACCCAGATGTTCCCCAAGTATAGCCCAATGACAGAATGTCCCAGAGTGTTCTAAAGAACAACTAGAGCGCTAACAGTCTTACTTATGACAAAAGTATGGCACACCAGAAGCCATCTTGATTGGAATGAAGTGGTAAGTCTGAAAACACTCAATTTAAAAAGGAACAACATGAGGGGGTTAATTTTGCCATAGAAAGTATGATTAGTGCTTCAGAAAGAAAAATTAGGGATCATTTTGAGTGACTTCTCAAATCCTCTTCTATTTCATTAAAAAAATTCTGACATGCAGACTGAAACATGCACTTTGAATACCAGCAGCAGACGTCCCTGGTGAGCAGTAGCTTTACTACAGTGATCTAATGTGCAACTAGAGTGCTAACATTCAGAATTTATGGCAAATGTGTGACACATCTGAATGCCTTCTTGATGGAACCAAAGTAAACAAGCATTGAAAATGCAATAGATCTCGCCCTCGTTTAAGTTAAAGCCATTCTGTTTGTAATGAGGTGGCTTTTTAGCTTTGCTTTTATTAGTGTTTTTTCAACTTTCATGTAAATAACATGCATCTGTATGCATATAAGTATATGTATGCATGCATTTATGTTTGTATTTATATAGATATACAGATGATATATGTTTATATATGTATGTATATATATATATTCACTGAAAAAACCATAGGCTATAGACCATATATAGTTAGGAATTAGCATTTACAAAACCTTGAAAATTCAATGAAAAAACCATAGGTTATAGACCATATATAGTTAGGAATTAGCATTTACAAAACCTTGAAAATTCACTGAAAAACCATAGGTTATAGACCATATATAGTTAGGAATTCGCATTTACAAAACCTTATTTTACTCACACAAAACCATTGAAATTCCATATATAGTTAGTTGCACTAACTATATATCGCGCACCCGCAATCCACTGCTGATGATGTCACATATTACATCATTCATGACATGGTCAGTGACATCACTGATGACATCACTGATGACATCTCAAATGACATCACTGATGACATCACTGATGACAACATCCAGTGACTGTATGTTTCTGTAAAGTTAAAATATGTCTTACATATTGAAGAATGAGTGGATGTATAAGTGTCTGGATGAAGGATTTAGTAGGTGCATGACTGACTGTATGAGTGAGTGATTAAATGTGTCTCACTGAGTGCATGGATTAGTGACTAAACTGTCTTAATTTGTGCATCATTATGTCTGTTGTTCTGTAAACTGTTGCATGTGTTGATAAGTAGCTATATGAGTAACTATATGGGTTATTGATTGGTTGCCCAAGTATTTGTATGGGAGACTGAGTGTGTGTGTGGGTGGCTGGGAGGTGTATGACTCTGTGCATAGATGTGTGAGCAGTTGATTCACTAGATGTATGGTTTCAAAAGTGCATGTGGAAACAGCTGTATGGGCGGTTGACTGTGTGCATGAGTGTATTGGTGAGTGAATAGATATCTCAGTGCTACATGTCAAAGTAAGTACATATGTAAAACACAGTGCATGTGAGAGTTGACATATATAAATAACTGTGCATAAGAGCCAGTGAATGTGTGAGTGGCTGTATGGATCATTGTGAACTTGTATCAGGGATTGTATAAGAGAGTAAATATGTGTTAGTATATGTTTGAATAAGTAAAGTTTGTATAACTGTATAGTTGAGGAAATGGAGGTGTGATTGATTCTTTGCATGACTGACTAGGTGTGTGAGTAACTCCATGGATGAGTGACAGTCTGTGAGTGTCTGTTTACACTGATTGTATCTAAGGTTATATTAGAGTCTGAAGAGGTTCATCGTATTATCACATGAATGATATCATCAGTGATGTGATCAGTAATGTCAAATGAGATGTCATCAGTGATGTCATCAGTGATGTCATTTGAGATGTCATCAGTGATGTCATTTGAGATGTCATCAGTGATGTCATCAGTGATGTCACTGACCATGTCATGAATGATGTAATATGTGACATCATCAGCAGTGGATTGCGGGTGCGCGATATATAGTTAGTGCAACTAACTATATATGGAATTTCAATGGTTTTGTGTGAGTAAAATAAGGTTTTGTAAATGCGAATTCCTAACTATATATGGTCTATAACCTATGTTTTTTTCAGTGAATATATATATATATATATATATATATATTCAATGAAAAAACCATTGGTTTTAGGCCATATATAGTTAGGGATTTGCATTTACAAAACCTTATTTTACTCGCATAAAACCATTGAAATTCCATATATAGTTATAAGCGCTAACTATATATCGCGCACCCGCAATCCACTGCTGATGGTGTCACATATTACATCATTCATGACATGGTTAGTGACATCACTGATGACATCACTGATGACATCTCAAATGACATCACTGATGACATCTCAAATGACATCACTGATGACATCACTGATTACAACATCCAGTGACTGTATGTTTCTGTAAAGTTAAAATATGTTTTACATATTGAAGAATGAGTTGATATATAAGTGTCTGGATGAAGGATTTACTAGGTGCATGACTGACTGATTGAGTGAGTGATTAAATGTGTCTCACTGAGTGCATGGGTTAGTGACTAAACTGTTTTAATTTGTGCATCATTATATCTGTTGTTCTACAAACTGCTGCATATGTTGATCAGTAGCTATATGAGTAACTGTATGGGTTGATTGGTTGTCCAAGTATTTGTATGGGAAACTGAGTGTGTGTGTATGGGTGGCTGGAAGGTGTGTGACTCTGTACATAGATGTGTGAGTAGTTGATTCACTATATGTATAGATTCAAAAGTGCATGTGCAAACAGCTGTATGGGCGGTTGACTGTGCATGAGTGTATTAGTGAGTGAATGGATATCTCAGTGCTACATGTCAAATTAAGTACATATGTAAAACACAGTACATGTGAGAGTTGACATCTATAAATAACTGTGCATAAGAGCCAGTGAATGTGTGAGTGGCTGTATGGATCATTGTGAACATGTATCAGAGATTGTATAAGAGAGTAAAGTAAATATGTGTTAGTATATGTTTGAATAAGTAAGGTGTGTATAACTGTATAGTTGAGAAAATGGAGGTGTGATTGATTTTTGGCATAACTGACTAGGTGTGTGAGTAACTCCATGGATGAGTGACAGTCTGTGACTGTCTGTTTACACTGATTGTATCTAAGGTTATATTAGAGTCTGAAGAGGTTCATGGTATTATCACATGAATGATATCATCAGTGATGTTATCAGTCATGTCAAATGAGATGTTTTCAGTGATGTCATCAGTGATGTCATTTGAGATGTCATCAGTGATGTCATCAGTGATGTCACTAACCATGTCATGAATGATGTAATATGTGACATCATCAGCAGTGGATTGCGGGTGCGCGATATATAGTTAGCGCTTATAACTATATATGGAATTTCAATGGTTTTATGCGAGTAAAATAAGGTTTTGTAAATGCAAATCCCTAACTATATATGGCCTAAAACCAATGGTTTTTTTCATTGAATTTTCAAGGTTTTGTAAATGCAAATTACCTCCTCGTAAGTCTTCCTCGCCACATGATTTACATAGTGAGCTTTAGCTCCACAACAGAACCCTCCAAAGCAAAAAGAAACCACCTCCCACCCCCTCCCAACATGGCCGACCAGTCCCACCTGACCTTTATAAGAGGCGGGCCGGCCCAACCAATCAGCCTGTTTTTTTTGTTCTGCACGATTCTCTCCAGAGCACTGTTCAGGTAAGATGGGCCGGCGTGAGCTGGCCCTTGGGGTTTAGGGTGGAGGACCTTCTCTAGCGGTCTCGAGTGCCTTAGGCCTAAATAATCCCCCCCCCTCTTCCTTCCCCCGGTCCTAGGGGGCCGGTTAGGTGCTGCTCTAGCGTGCCATGGGTCTACAGGGGGGGTGGGGCGGCCGGGGAGAAGGGGTGTTGGTACATTCCCGTGTTCTTCCCAGGTCGTTACTCATGGGACCTGGCCACTGAGCGGGCTGGTGGGTCCGGCGCTGGGGGGGCTCCTGTATGTATGCTGGGGCCCCGGTTACCTCTGAAACGCATGGCGTGGGTCCCTGGGGCTCACGCTGTCTAGCAGTGGACTATAACAAACGGACATATTCCGAGGATAGAGTCTCTCTTTCCGATCCACTGTATCCCTGCACGCGTTAGTGCGGCGCGTTTACCTGGTATTCCTGTCTGCTGATGTATTGCACAGTGGTGGTGCGCATACTTGCATGTAGGGGGCGCCGGGTTCAATCCCCGGCGTCCCCAGTCTTGTGCCATTTCCGCGTCGCGGTGGGTGGCCCTGGGCCGTGCCCCCGTGATTTGGCCTGCCTGCGTGTACCGTGCCTCGCACGGGGTCGCTGCGGCGCTTGCGGGAGTTTGAGGCGATAGTGTCTAGGACGACAGACTCCAGAATATGCGGCAGTGATGCTGAGCTTGCTGGTCTCCTCATAAAATATGGCGTATTACGTTGACTGTCATTCTATGGATGCATTAGACATACATTTACTCCCTAATGTTGTAGAAGGGTGCTTCGGTACTACGGAGCCTTGCAGCACCTACCTTGTCGGTCGGCGGGTCCTCGGGGCTCGGCTGGTCGGGTACGGGTGTTTGATCTGCTGCCTCGGATCAACGGCGCTGGTCGCTTCCGCCTCCTGACGGGGTTTTCATCCTGGGTCCCGCGGCTGGTTGCAGCGCGGGGGTTGGCTACGGGTGCCTCCCGCCTCGTGGGGGCGGGGCGTCGCTCGGCCAGGTGCGGCCTCTGTATCGACCGGGGCTGCTGATCAACTGCAGGCGGCAGGCGCGGCGGCACGCAGAGCGGTGCTGACGCCCTGAGGAAGGTCCGGGGCGCTAGGACGCGCAGGTAAGGCTTTTGCCGTTGGTGGGCCTGCCCCCGCGAAGGGTCCGTCCCTGCGGGGGCGGTGATGGGGTTGGTCCACCCGATCCGCAGTCTGCCGTCCTAGGGCGGCTCGGCTGTTGCAAGGTATTGTCCCTGGCGCCTGGGGCGCGTTCAGGGGGACACGGCTGTTCCAGTTGTCATCCGGGGGGGCCCGTGTTCCCCCCGTGGACGGTCTGGGGCGTGTAGCCAGGTTAAGGGCACAGGGGCCTGATGCGTCCGCTACAAGGGGCCGTAATCGACCTCAGTCTGTCCTGGCCTCTCTTCCGTCACCAGCGACGGAGCCGCCCCTTCCGAAGGGGCTCGCTGCGGCTGCATTGTTGGATCCGTGGACTTGGGCCTTCGGTAGGGACAGCCCTCACTGGCCGGGGTTCGAATCCGGCCAGGGCTGTAGTGCTATTCCAGTGTGGTTTGGCCCGGGTACCGGGGTCGGTCCCCTGCCACAGGGCAAGGATCTTCTGGGCACGGATAGCGTGGTTTTGTCGCATACCCGGCCCCCACGAGGCTTTGGAAGCCTTGCCTCCACCTGAGATGCGTCTCTCTGGGGGTGCCTGAGGGTACCCCTGCGGCATTGGGCCGTTCCGCCCTGTAAGCGCCTGGTCTTGTTCGCTCTCAGTGAATGAGCTGGGTCGGGCCTGGTTGGTCCACGGAGGGCTTTAGGCATTCATACCGTCGCCTTGAGGCCCTTAGGGGGTGTTGTGCGCTTACGCGACAGTCGTTTTGACATGGCCCCTGTGCTGGGTGGTCACGCGCCAGGTTGTGGAGTGTGGCCCAATGGTTTGTGCAGCAGACCCGGAGGCAGAGGTCTTGCCCGGGACCAGGGTTCGATTCCCCGCCTCGCCGGATCGGGGGCTCGAATATCCCACCGACCTGTTTATCCTCGGTGCCCATTCCTGACATGGAGTCCCACTCTGCATCTCGGAGCAATAGCTTGCTTATTCGCCAGGACGGCCCCCACATCGCTAAGGCTGCCTGTCATCCACATTGTGGGTGCCCGAGAGTGGACGCCCCACAGGGAGTGCCTGGGGGGTTCCACAGCGACAGTGTCCGGTCTTGCGGTTTTCCGCGGGATCCACCTCCTCGGAAGGTTAGTGATGCTCGCTTCGGCAGCACATATAATAAAAATGAAGCGTGCTTGTACGACCACCTCCTCCCTTGCAGACATAGCTGTACAGGTTGCTGCTCGGGTCGGGCGAGCTACGCCCCTCGCGGCCACTTCCTGTGAGTTGAAGTCTGGTCAGCGGCCAGGCGCGAGGGCCTAAAGGGTCGCCAAGGGAGGTGGAACTTATGGCCCCGGCGAGGTGGTCACGCACATTCGTGTAGCGTTCCTTATGCCTTCTCCTTCCCGTGTCTCGCCTGTGGTTCTGTTCTGGGCCCATGGGTGGGGACGGTGCGCCTGGCCCGCCTGGCGGATCTTAATCGCCGGGTGTGGGTCTTGGGGTTCCCTGTCTGGCCATGTGCTTCCTCGCGGCCCCGTTTTTGTCCCCCCCACATGGGAATGAGGCTTCACATCTGGCGGTGTCTCTCGGCCGTCGGCTTCCGGGCCGATGTACGGTGGTCCCTTCGGTCCTCGTCTCGGGCTTGTCCTCCTTCGGGGGGGCGTGTGCCTGGTCCCGGTACTTCCCTCTGGTTCTTTCAGGGGGGGGGGGCGTCCTTTGGCGCCGGGTCGTTTGGAGGTCGTTGGGTTCTCCGGCGGACGCTCAGCACCTCGTGCATCGGGGGTTGCTGGCACTCCTCCTGACCTGCCGCCTTGGCGCCTGTGCTTCGTTGTCCCCATGTATTGGCCGTGCTCGCATCGGCCACTCATGTACAAATGTTGGAACAATTCGGAGGAGTTTGGCGTGGCCCCTGCGCATGATTGTCTCGCTTATTCGTGAGGCGTTCCTAAAAACGGGTCAGTCGCCCTGGGTGGGTCGGTGTCACCGGTCCTGTCCCTTCGGGCCACCCTTCCCCCGGGGTCCGGCTCTGTGGCGGCGGCTCGCCTGTGTCGGAATTCCCTTTGTTGCCTTGTCTCGCCCTGACCCCGGTGGTGTTTCGGCGCCTGGTGCCTCGGCTCGGTCTGCCTCCGGTGGATAGGTTCTGGGAGGGGGACTCGGCCCTCCTGCCCGGGTTCTGCTCCTCCATCCGGGTCCCTATTGCCCAGTCTTTCGCGTGGCCTTTCGGTCTGATGTCCGCGTTTCCCCCGTGCCCTCTGATTTCGCGGGTCCTCGGCTGGATTCGCTTGGGCAGGGCCGGGGTGCTCCTGGGTGCTCGACCCGGCTGCGTATGGACTTGTTTTGGGGTGATGTGCCTGGCACCCGCGCGTGGTTGCCACGCATGTCCTGGGGCATTCCTGTTTTTGGCTCCCGGCGGGATCCTCCGCACCGGGTTCCCTCTCCTTGGCCGAGCTGGCGATTCGAGCCACCTGGCCGATCCCGGATCTTCCCGTACAGTGATTGGGTCCCCCGCTCTCGGCGCCGGTGTTGAGCCGGCTCTTGTCGGCTGGCCTGCCTCCTTGTGCAGGCCTGGTTCTGGAGCGGAGGAGGCCTTTGCTGCTGGGTTCCCGCGGTTGTTCCAGTGCTCGCTCCGGCGGCACGTATACATGATTTGGAAAGATACAGAGAGGATTGCCACGGCTCCGGCGCAAGGAGGTCCCGCAAATTCGTGGAGCGTTCCATGTTGGTGGAGCAGTGTGGCTCAGGGGTTGGAGGCGGCAGTCCCGGTAACTGAGATTGGTCCTGGACCTGGGTTCGATTCCCCGCCTCGGTGGGTCTTGGGCTTAAATACTTCCATGGACTCGAGAATTCTCATGCCGGTGCCTACTCGTCTCACGGGTTCACACTCTGCAACTCTGGGCAGATGCTTGCTTATTCTCCACTTGGGCCCCTTGCGGCGGGATGCCTGACTCTCACCTTGTATCCTGCAGCCTACGGCCATACCACCCTGAATGCACCTGATCTCGTCCGATCTCAGAAGTTAAGCAGGGTCGGGCCTGGTTAGTACCTGGATGGGATATCTCACAGGGGAATACCAGGTCGGGTTCCCAAGGCACGCACCTTGTTGCCTTTGGGCGATACGTGCGCTATGCACATCGCAATACACTTGCATACTCCCTCTCTCGTTCTACGAGCTCTTCGGGGCCCGCCCTTTTGGGACCCGGCCCTCGGTTGCGGTTCCTCGCCTGTCAGGTTCCCTGGTGGCGATGGTGTCTGCTGGGCGGATGGGCGTGCGGGGGTCGTTCCTCCGCTCCCCGCCCTTCTTGCGGGTTTTGCCGGACGGGGTTGCTCCTCCGGCATGTCCCCCGTGTCCTTCCCGGGGTCCCTTCCCTGGGGCCTCGGACTCAGGTGGTATCTTTACCGCTTTTTCCGACCAACGTGGTTCCTCCCTTGTCCGGGCTGGTTGTTCGGCGTGCTGTTTTGGCTTCTCTTAGCCGCACGTTTTTCCTTTCCCGGTGGGATGACCTGTGTTATGCCTTTTGGGCCCGTTTCGTTCGGGCCGCTAGCCCTTGTTCCTCCTTGGTTCGCGGGCTTACACAGGCTGGCATCCTTCCCTACGCTTCGCTGGGTTCGGTGGATCCGGCGGGGGCCCAGGGTCGGTCTGCGAGGTGTGGCTCTGTTCCCTGGGCCCCCTTAGTGGGTGTCTCCTCTGTGGAGTATTGGTCTGACTTCGGCGTGGTCATCACCCGCCTGGTACGTGGGTCTCTAGCAGTCCCGGGGGGACTTCGCTGGGGCCGTTCTGAGTGCTGGAGCTGCGACTCCTGGTTGGCCTCCTTTTCCTGGAGGTCTTGATTTCAGGTTTCCTGTGGTCCCTGTTTTCTTTTCAGTTGTTTACATCAACCTGGGGTTGGTTTATCTGCATCACCATGTGGTGTTGTGGTTATGGTGGTCAATGAAGCCTTGTTGGCTTGGGTATTTGCTCACTATGTAAATCATGTGGCGAGGAAGACTTACGAGGAGGTAATGCCCCGGTTACTTACCGGTAATCTTCATTACTCCGAGTATAGTCTTCCTCGCCACATGAGCTCCCTCCCCCCCTCCCTGTCTGGCTATCGGCTTCATTGTTTGCTTGGTAGATCAGGCTGATTGGTTGGGCCGGCCCGCCTCTTATAGAGGTCAGGTGGGACTGGTCGGCCATGTTGGGAGGGGGTGGGAGGTGGTTTCTTTTTGCTTTGGAGGGTTCTGTTGTGGAGCTAAAGCTCACTATGTAAATCATGTGGCGAGGAAGACTATACTCGGAGTAATGAAGATTACCGGTAAGTAACCGGGGCATTCCTAACTATATATCCACTATAACCTATGGTTTTTTCTGTGAATTTCATTGGTTTTTTAATAGCAAATATGAAAAGCTTTAAAATGTCAAGTACGTGATAGATAAAAACATTTTCGTATTTATGCACGCTGATGTGCTTTGAACGCTGCCCCCCCCTCCCCTCTTTTCTCTTAGTAGTACTCTCTCTTTGCAGATAGTGAACGGTAGTTAACGCAGGCCTTTGCCCCCGTTGTAATCTGTCGTGCCTGCTTGTCTCTCCATTTGATTGATTGTTATCCAAGCATTTACTGTTTTAGAATTGGTTCTCTTTGGATCATTCTCTATTTACAAACAAGCACAAAGTCGCAATACTCTGTTTAGTCTTTGCAGATAGTGAAAAATCGTGTAAAAAAATAAAAGTAATCGAGCAAAATCAGTAGGCCACTAATTGGATCTCTTTTTGACCTCGCTAAAATAGAAATATTAGGAACAACCCTTCATGAGAAATACGAAAATAGTGAGATGAACTGAGCTCCACACCATGAGGGCTGCAAGACAGCTCGACTCCGTCACCCACCCCGCCCAAAATAACGACAAACCCTATGCAAATATTAAAAATATAGACAACACACCAGCAAAGAAACAGGGTAAAACATTTTATTAAATAACTATTTACATAACTTTTTTATACTTTTTATTGCCCGATCCGGCTAGCTCAATCGATCGAGCATGAAACTCATGCACTCTGATAGCAAGCGTTGCTACTGATGCTATGCAGACCAAAACTGGTTTTCAGTTTGTACATTTTTCTAGATTTTTCAATCCAAGGTTGGTTGACTTTGTAGAACGATGGCTTCAGATTTTCAACATACGGTGTGGTGGCGCGGACTGGGAGGGGGCGCTTCGCTCCTGCCCCCTCCCCAAGTAAGTTTTTCATACGTGAAAGTACGTTAATGGTTTTGGTCCCTGAGTTGCTTCAATGTCCCTGCCATTCTCAAATGGCATAAGTTCTGGATGTTGGGTGCCATAGTTAAGAGTTCTGAGCAGTGCTTGTAACACTGTCTGAAGCTTATTTCCACCTACTGCAGCTTCACTATTCTCAAAGTAAGTGAGTGTCGTTTGTGGACCTGACTGCATTAGAAAACAATGTGATATGTTACCTTCCTAAACAGCTTGACGGAGGCCCCTGAGGGGCGGTGTGATGGCCATGGACTCGGAGAAGACGCTTGGCTCCGACACCCTCCCCAAGTCTTATAGCACTGGTGTAGCCTGAGATCGCCCCCGACATAAGCGGCCGGCTCCCGGGGTCCGGCGGAACTTTTTGCCTTTTGATGACTCTTCAATTCTGGACCTTGTCCCACAATCCGTTTGACCTGAAGACACGCTGTAGTGGGGCGCCCCTTTACCGTTTCAGTTGCCATTCCGCCCGCTTTTGCTACACTGTGCCTCTTCCGCCATTCTGCTGTTTACCGCCCGCTCTTGCGACTACAGCGTCTCGCTCATCATGTAGTTGAGTTGCTCCCGCTCTTGCGGTGCAGCGATAGGCGGCTGCCACAGGACTCTCAAAATGGCGGCCGGCTCTTCGGTTTTGGGCCTGGTCCTCTAAAATGGCCCTGGGACACCTTTGAACTCGGACGCTTCCCTGATAGGGCTTGGGTCCCATTCTCGAAAGCGTCCCCTCAGCCGTGAAGATTCTACAAAAGTCTTGGGGGCCTCCGACTCCAGCAGGCTTCTGGTGGGGAGCGGCTGCCATGATTGCTCGTGGAATGGCCACGACGGAGCTACGAGATGGTAGTGCTCTCATGCTGACGCCAGCTTTAGTCTGAAACATCCAGAAACACTGTAGACTACCAATTCGATCAGTTCCGGTAGCGCCCCAACATGACCCGGAAGAGAAGAACTTGCCCTCCCCTCTTTGACTGATGGTTCTTCTTGCCTGTCCCCTCTGTTGTCATTTAACAGAACTTTTTGGACTGCTGAAAGGGGTTGTGTTCCGAACGCTGGTTGGTGGAGACATTTTGACAATATTCTTGACCTACGTTGTCGCGTAATGCGTTATATGACACGCCGCGTTAGCGCACCCGGAAGTGATCCGAGGCGCGGCGCGCAGCGCGTAACGTAAGCATAACAGGTCATGTGACTTGTTAATAAAACTTTTCATTGGTTCATTTTGCTTTTGTTATTTTAATGATGAAAAGCTTGGTCATATGACCTAAAAATTACGCTTTTTATTGTTTTCGAACATTATTTTTTTTAAAACATATATGTTATAATATTCCAGGCTAATGTACTTTCCCGGAAAATTTACAACTGTCCTGCAAGTAAAATATATTCCTTTTTCGAGAAAAAGGGCGTTTCTTCGTTCCATGACGGAGCCGTTGAGTAAAAGAGACTCGGCCTGCTGTCTTAGTCGCCGATACGCCTGATTATCAGATTCTTATCGATCACTTTATGTTGCAGAAATGAAAAACACAACTGCCCTTGACCATTTATCTTTACTGCGTTCCTACATATTATACCTTTTATCCGTCATGTAATTAGACTGCTTTATTTCACTTGCCTTTTACTGATTCGAAAACAGTGACTAAAAGTAAAAACTTTACCAATGTAAATACTACTACCGTGTTTTGTTTTAAAAACCTTTATTGTGAAAATGTCAGTATACAAATACGGGCCTATAACCACGTGGGCCGGCCACGGAGCAAACAGAAATCGTATATGATGAGGAGACATTTACACTGTAGAGGAACGTAACGAGCGGGCCATTAGGTTGCAAGAACAAAGGTGTCTAACAGTTGCGGAATCGGTGGACGTACATTTTGTAATTAAAATACGACAGGGCCACTTACAATAACATTTTCTAGATATACATTTGCGGGCAAGGAGTTACGAGTCCCATTTATACCGGCGCCATTTTGTGCGAGGCCGGGCAGGTCCAAGATATAGTCAAAATGTCTCCACCAACCATCGGCCAGACCAGAACCCCTTTCGACCCTTTATGCTACAAGATGGTGTCTTCCATTCAGAAAATATTGTTGGCAGCATTTTGAAAGGAAACAGAAACAGCCGTTCTCCTAGTGAGTTTCACATTGTTACATTTAGGAAGAATGTTGAAGAGTAGTATGTGGAAAATCTGAAGCCATTTTTCTACAAACTCTCAATCAGACTTGGATAGAAAAAAAAATCCTGAAGAATGTACAAACTGAAAACCAATTTTTGTCTGTATAGCATCAACAGCAACGCTTGAGTCAGCTTTGTGTCAAGCCGCCATTTTCATTCAATCAATAGCGTCCCCCTGCACACATTCAGGGACCTGGTCGTGTCTTCAGATGAAACGGATTGTAGGAAAAGAAGCAGAAATGAAAAGGAAAAAAGTTCCGCCGGACCTCGGGAGCCGGCCGCCTATGTCATGTGCGACCTTTGGCCACACCAGGGCAATAGTGAAGCTGCAGCAGGTGCAAATAAGCTTCAGACAGTCTTACAAGCACTGCTCAGAAATCTCAACTGAGGCACTCAACATCCAGGACTTGCCATTCGGATCTTGGCGCCTTGTGCTGGTTCCGACCTATTCACACATCGGTCCACTACTGACATCACCTCATAAGCCAACGGGGCACCCCACGCCGACTTTCGGCGCAGCATTGTAGGATGGCCACACCAGTGCGGCAAATTGCTGGACACAACCTCGGTGCCATCCGGATCTCGGCGCGTTCGACTCACTGTACCGCAAGAGTGACCGCAACTCAGCTGGACACGCCGTCTTTCCGCGCAGCATTGTAGGATGGCCACACCAGTGCGGCAATTTGCTGGACACCACCTCGGTGCCAACGGATTTCTACGCTTTTTGTAGCCCTATGCCGCATAACAGGTCATGTGACTTGTTTATAAAACTTTTCATTGGATAATTTTACTTTTGGTTTCCTAAAGATGGAAGGCTTGGTCATATGACCTAAAAATAACACTTTTCATTGGTTTAGAACATTTTTTTTTCCCAAACGATGAAAGCCCCACCTTGTTTCTGGATCATTCAGACTGAAGCTGGCGTCAGCATGAGAGCACCACCATCTCGTGGCTCCGTCGTGGTCATTCCGCGAGCAATCATGGCAGCCGCTCCCCACCGGAAGCCTGCGGGAGTCGGGGGCCCCCAAGACTTTTGTAGAATCTTCACGGCTGAGGGGACACTTTTCGAGAATGGAGCCCAAGCCCTAGCAGGCAAGCGTCCGAGTTCCAAGGTGTCCCAGGGCCATTTCAGTGGACCAGGCCCAAAACCGAAGAGCCGTCCGCCATTTTAAGAGTCATGTGGCAGGCGCCTATCGCTGCACTGCAAGAGTGGGAGCAACTCAACAACATGGTGAGCGAGACGCTGTAGCCGCAAGAGCGGGCGCAACTCAGCTGGATGGCCGCCACCTGGGGAGGCCCGTTCACGCCGCCTTCCCCACGTCCCCCCCCCCCCCCCCCGGGCCGCCGCACGCAAATTTTCGGAGCAGCATTGTAGGATATCAAAACCAGTGCGGCAGTTTACTGGACATCACCTGGGTGCCATCAACATCTCAGCGCGTTCTGCTGCCTTGGGACTATTCGCACAACAGACCGCTACTGACGAGGCCTCCCCCCGCCCCACCCGGGACGCCCCACGCCAATTTTCGGAGCAGCATTGTAGGATCCCAAAACCAGTGCGGCACCCAGGCGACATCACCTGGGTGCCGTCCAGAACTCTGCACGTTGTGCTGCCTTGGGACTATTCGCACAAAAGACAGCTTCTGACCATTGTTGCTTTTTTGGGTGAAAAATGTTTAAATGTTTTTACAGTTTTTGTTCCGTTCATTATAGTTAAATGTTAATAAAGTTTTAAAATCTAACTTTGTTGGAGTGCTATATATGTTTAAAAAATCGAGTGAATGGGGCCTTGAATCGGGTTATTGTCATGTGTGGGCTTTGCAAGTGTACTGCTACAAGATCGGACATTTCAAACTCAAATGCACGTTCTTTTTCTTACCTTTCCGAAGCATGGAGAGCAATAGCAGGCAGAGAAAGGGTGATGCACGTGTTGAACACTGCCTGGCCTGGCAAGTTGCTGGCAGTGCCCCCCCCCCCCCGCCCGCTCCTGAAAGAGGGCACACACACACCGCCGCCCCGAGTACTTCACAAATCTTTAAAAGACCATGCGCTTGTTCATGAGGCTTAAATGGTTTATCACCCCTTCTAGAACCCCTGCATCGACCCTCTGATGTTTCCTGGAAGAATTAGCACGTAACACAATACCAAGCCCTGTCAGCTGAAACCCCAGAGAAATCATGGGGCATATTATCAAGGGGGTTTATTTCCGCTTTTTGGGCTTTAAAAGCCAAAAAAAAAAAGAGATAAAATTATCTCCCTATTACCAAGCTGTCGCTAACACCAGTTAGTGACAGCTAAAAGGTGATAGCGACCATCTTGGGCCCCGCTTTGCATATCAGTGATATTTATCACTAATGACATGCAAAGTGGGCGTGCCAAGATTTTAGCGACAGGAAACAGTCCCTAACCATCGCTATCTCCTATTACCAACTTTTGGAGATATTCGCGCTAAGCGCGATTATCTCCAAAAGCTAACACCTGCCCTGAGCAGTTTTAGCCATGTTATCCAATGGGAAGTGGATAACATGGCTAAGAGCATTTGCTGGATAATGCATGAATATCGCTGACTTTTCAACGATATTCATGCATTGCGGCCGTTTTTTATCGCATTTGCGATAAACCTTGCTAATAGCAAGGTTTATGTGCGATAAAATTCGCCGATGTGCGGCGATAATTTTTGTCTCTAAACAAGTTAGAGACAAAAATTATCGCTAGTTGTTGGTAATATGCCCCCGGGTTTTTGCTTGCAGGAATCGGGAGGCGGGAGACTAGCACTGAAATCAGTAGTCTCACGCCTGAATCGGGAGGGTTGGCATGTCTGGATACTCTACAGCTGGGGCCATAAACTACATCCGCAGGGCTAGGTGATAGCCTAGGTCCGGCCTGGACAATCGGACACAGAGGAAGAGGAGTGTCAGAGGGTGCGGTAGTGAATAGGGTGAAAGGGAGGTGTCGGGCGGGCACAGGGTGTGATTCTCAGAGAAGAGCAGCGCAGATGGGGGGAAGTATATGGCCCATGCATGAGAGAAACAGCGGGGGTGACCAGTGCGTGGGGGAGATGCTTGCGAGGGTGGGGAGCCATGCTGAGGATCGGCGGCGTGCAGAGAGTGGCCCTGGTCAAGGCATCTAAAATGGCTGCTGTGCACGACAAAATTGTGGCATTGGACAAAAACGCAAGATGGCGCAGACAATGTTTATCAATAAGGATTCATTTATAACAAAATATTTACTCGCAGTGACAAAATGGTGGTCAACACTTCCTGATTTCCATCGAATCGAACGTTAACAAACGTCACGCAGCAAAAAAAAAAAAAAAAAGCTCACGCACAGAGCAGTTTTTAGCCATGTTATCCAATGGAAGGTGGATAACATGGCTAAGAGCATTTGCTGGATAATGCATGAATATCGCTGACTTTTCAGCGATATTCATGCATTGTGGCCGATGTGCGGCGATAATTTTTGTCTCTAAACAATTAAAACGAAGCACAAAATGGCGAATTCCCGTTTCGCTACCAGTTTGCGGCCCAGTTCGCGGCCCGTGAAGCGCTTCTACCGTGAAAAATCATTTTTTTTTTATTTTCCCCATGGGACCCTTTAATAACCCCAACAACAATCCTAGGGGGTCAAGAGGGGTATACCTTGCCCCCTTTCAATAAATTCCCCCTTTGTTTTTCACCTCTTCTTCTCTCTCGATCCTACCGAGAGATAAGATGGCGGCCGCTCTGGACTGTTTAGAATGTTGACAGACACCGGAGAGCCAATCAGCTTTCTGTTATCCAATGGAAGGTGGATAACATGGCTAAGAGCATTTGCTGGATAATGCATGAATATCGCTGACTTTTCAGCGATATTCATGCATTGTGGCCGATGTGCGGCGATAATTTTTGTCTCTAAACAATTAAAACGAAGCACAAAATGGCGAATTCCCGTTTCGCTACCAGTTTGCGGCCCGTGAAGCGCTTCTACCGTGAAAAATCATTTTTTTTTTATTTTCCCCACGGGACCCTTTAATAACCCCAACAACAATCCTAGGGGGTCAAGAGGGGTATACCTTGCCCCCTTTCATTAAATTCCCCCTTCGTTTTTCACCTCTTCTTCTCTCTCGATCCTACCAAGAGATAAGATGGCGGCCGCTCCGGACTGTTTAGAATGTTGACAGACACCGGAGAGCCAATCAGCTTTCTGCGCGCAAAGTTCCGTTTCGCGAAAAGTAAGCGGACCGGATCGCTGCCCGGAGCGCTGTTACAGATATATATCTTGTTTTGAACGTTAATTTCTCAAAAACTACTGGAGCACATATATTGAGACCTAGCAAAGGCACATCGGGCTAACAGTCCCTACAATTTTGCCAAGTTTCGTGCAAATCCATTCAGCCGTTCGAGCTAAAAGTGAGTCCAACCGCCCTATGGAAAAATGAATGGGAAAAACGCATTTTGGGACCCCCCTTTTTTCTCGGCCCCCCCTTGACGAAACCCCACCAAATTTTCAGGGGCTGCTCAGAAACAAAATGTGCCATTTTCCTGAAAACTTCAGCCGATTCCGTCCACAAACGCCAAAGTTATTAGACATAGAATTTTCAAAAATCCCATAGGGAAAAAATCCTAACTATATATACCTACTGGCGATAGCCAGTAGGTAATATATATATATATATATATATATATATATATATATATATATATATATATATATATATATATATATATATATATATATATGTATATATATATATATATATATTTAAATAAACCTTAACAAATTTTAAAAATCCAATTGGAAATAATCAAATGACCTTAAAAATAAAATATGAAATATTCAAACAGGAAAAAGCATAATTATGAAAAATAATATACTTTTTGATTAAGTACAAATGCAAACAAATATAAAAATAAAAAAAATAAAGAATATATATATATAATCACTAATAGGAAAAGTATTAAGTATATTGGAGACCAGGAGTATTAGATATACAACTTGCACTCCAGTTTATGGAACAGTAGGGAAAGTCTTAGTCGTTAGAGGGGTTACATTTATTATTTCAGCTCCAAAACAGCAACAGTAGGGAAGGTACTTTACTTCAAACATATTACATACTTGAATAGTCTCATTAATTTAGATAAAAAGATTAACTCTAAAAATGAACATTAAGTAATATTAATTATATATATATTTATTTAATTTAAACGTTATACATAATTAATGATCAATTAAATAATTGCCTATTATCATCATCATCAAAAAGGCTTTATTCGGTTTTGATTCAAACCATAAAAGTGCATTTACAGTATAAACAATGTAAAAAATATTGAGACACACAGTAATTATAAAACCTGAGTAGATAGTACAAAAATGCAGGGTGCAGCAAATTTCATACATATCAAATTCATTAGTAAAGATAGTCAAATTAACAAAGATACCATCATTGGTCCAAACAATTTCTCAACTTGATAGACAGTTTTAAAAATTCATTAACTTGAAGAATACTGTCACTGTGCAAAAGTTGCAGATACAATAATGCTAGTCTGATCTGGTTAAAATTGTGTTTCTTTAAAAGATCTACCAGATAGCGTTTGCAGGGGTATTCATAAAATTTATATAAAAATATAAAATGCAGCATATCCTGTGGAGACACACCGTCGCAGCCACAGGGAGCTGCAGGTTTAATAAAAGCATCATTTTTAGGTCTAAACAGCAAGTGATGGAAAATATTTAATGTGAACCTCATTAGCAGAAACATCTCATGAGAAGACAGTGATCCCATGAAATAGGGCTCCATCAAATCACCTGTTTTTAACATAACAAATCTTCTTACACTTGGTTTCAGGAGCTCCTCACCTTCCCTTTTAAGCTTTCTGTCGAAAAAGAAGGCTCGCTTAACTGCATCCACATCACCCTTCACAATCCCATTCGGGTGCTCAAACAAATCCAGGCGGCCAAGCTTAGAAAAGTTTGATTTCAAGTATTCTAACCAGGTTGTACCCATTGCCTTATCTTGAGACAAGTAATCTCTCATAATCAGGTGGGTCAATGGAATATCTTGATTCAACCACAATTTTAAACAGCAAGTCAGCGGGCGTAGTGAAAAAATATCACAAAGATATTGCGACCCTAGCTCTTCGTGCACTACAAAATTAGATGTGCCTGCTGGGACACACAAAAGGCGTTTCATAAAAGAATTTTCAGCAATCTGTAGTTGCTCACCGGCCACATAACCCCATATTTCACTGCCATAAACGGCAGTTGCCACTGATTTTGCATTATAAAGTTTCAGAATGGCATTGTTAGGTTTTTTCCCCAGTTTTGATGCAAAGTTAAAAATAGTAGCATTCACCCTTACCAATTCCTTTTTCTTTTTGTCAAGGTGTGGGCCCCAGCTAAGTTTGGAGTCAAAAGAGACCCCAAGATATGTGAATGTCTTCGAGATGGGGATTGCTACATTATCTATTTTAAATAAGAAGTTCCTTCTTGGATGTTGGCCAACTTGCATAACAAAGGATTTAGAATTGTTGACCAAGAGGTCCCTATCCGTCATAAAATTATTAAAAGCATATAATAAAGCTTGTAGACCTCTCTCTGTTCTAGAGATTAAAACTGCATCGTCTGCATATAAAAGAACAGGAATACCACGCCTGCCGACTCTAGGACAGTCATCCTTTACATTCTGCAATACGCTGTCTAGTTCATTAATATAAAAGTTAAAAAGAAAAGGGGCAAGGATGCAGCCTTTACGCACTCCCTTCCCAATGTTAAAATTATCAGATACACATAACTTTTGAGAGTACCTAACATTAGCACTAGTATTATTGTGTAAATCAACAAGAAAGTTGACAATCCCACTGTCAACACCCTTGTCCCTCATGGACTGCCACAGCTTTCCCCTGTTAACACAGTCGAAAGCTGAGGACAAATCCATGAAGGCAAGGTGGACAGTACCCTTTTGGGCAACAGTGTACTTGCTTAATATTAGAAAGAGGTTAAGGCACTGTGTGACGGTAGAGCGTCCACTGCAGAAGCCGTACTGGGAGATCGACATAATGCTGTTTTCCAGCGCCCAGTTAGAAAGCCTCTGCAGTAGAATTCCACCCACTATTTTGACCATAGAATAAATTATTGAAATGGGTCTATAACAAAGAGGGCTACCCTTGTCCCTCTTCTTAAAAACTGGGACAATCGTTGATACCCCCCATGACTGTGGGCAGCCCATTTTAGCAGCTGCGTTAAAGACCGATTCTAATACTGGTGCCCAAAAACTGGGATCAGACTTATATAAATCTGGCGGGATCCCATCAGAGCTGAAATCAACTGAGACACCTTATCTGAAAAACTTTGGAAAGCACTTTGGACCTGACGTGGTTCCGGCCCTTCTTAAGTACATTTTGCAATTTCCTCAGTACAGTGATCCTCAATGTCTTTATACAACCGGTCTGGGGAGATCATAGACCACTTCAGGCATCTTCTGCCGTCAGTAGTGCTCAACCTACCAGTGGTACAATTCCAACCTTCCTTGGCCACCAAAGACCCCTCAGAAGTACCGTCAATGGGTAGTGTTCACTGAAATCACTGTGTTCAATGATGAAAGAATCCACAAAAGTCTGCATTGATACAGAAAGCAAAACATAGTCAATGAAGGTACCCTTCCCATGACCCTTGAAGGTGGGAATCTCAAAGCGCTTAAAAGGATCCTTCAATGCCATTGTTGGTGATAAATCCAAGTTGGTCAATAGGTCATTGAAGGCTTCCCCCTCCGATGTGTGTTCCAGATGCAATCCCTCCATACGTTCGCAATACAAATCTGAGAGATTTTTAAACAGGGGGTCCCCGCATGGATGAACATTGAAATCACCCATTATCCTGAGATTTTGGAGACATTCCTTCATCGAAGTACTAATAAATACATTTAGTGCTAATATAGAGCTAGGAGCTGAACAAGGGTTAACTGCATTGTAAAAATTCACCAGACCAACCAGACAGTTATCTCCACTTAGTACTAGGCCAATGATACCCGAGTTATCTGTTAAGACTCTACGTATTTTACAAGAGAGTGCCACCGAAATAAACGTTACCATGCCCCCCTTAGGTCTACCTCTGCTAGATGCTATCGCAGGGACATAAAAAGCTTTATACCCCTCAAGAAAACAGTCACAGTTCACTGACCAGGTCTCCTGCAGACAAATGATCTGAAACTGCTTAATCTAGCTGACCCAATTACAATCTGTCATCGTAGTGCCCAGTCCCGCAATATTCCAGGAGATTACATTATTTCCATGCGATTTCAGCTGCGTAATCTCCATGTGAACCACTTCACCAGGGATTACTTTCCTTGCCAATTAAAAGTGCATATTTAATATTTTAATGCATATTTATGATTTAAAAAAAATATTTTATTTTTAAAATGTTGTCAAAATAACAAAATATCACTTAACTTCCCATCCTATACACCTGCAAACATAGCAGCCCACATCTTAAATAAACTTTACAAAATTGAAAATCAATTAACTAGTGAACAATTTAAAATACATTGTTAATTATTTATGACTTAATTAACTCCCGACTCGATACCCCTATAGACCAAGCAGCCCACACCTAAACTATAACTAAAATATATAACATCATAATCATTTAAAAAATAATTAAAAATGAGTCCTTGTTAATTACTTATTACGTAATTACCTTCCTAAGCTATCACTTCCAAACCCAGCAACCTCCACATAAAATATATAAAGTAAATCAGAAATATATACATTACATATCGGTCAAATAATTCTTTAAAAATGATTAATTAATTATTAGGTAATTAAATTTCCTCCCTATTCCCCTACAAACCCAGCTACCCCTACAACAATATAAATTACTATTAAAATTTAAATAAAAAAATCTAAATCAATTCAAATTACAAACTATGTTTAAATAACAACAAATATGCAAACAATACAAACTCATAAAATGTATATATGAATTCAAACACTTTAACATAACTTAAACATTATTATATACATCCATATTACTGAAAATGACATTGAAAACAATAGTATAAAAAATGAAATTACTAGCCTAAAAAAGGACTTTCTTGACAGCAATATGTTTGCACCACAACATTTATGAATCACAATATTCTATATCCGATATCTCTTTCCCCCGATATTTTGTACTGAATATCTTAACCAAAAATCCATAGCACCACCCTACCATTAAGCACACAAAACAGTGATAGATGGAATGCTTTAATTATTCTCAGCCACTGGTATTCATTCACGCCACATCAGAATCCATCTATATTTTGCACCCCATGCCACCTCAGTTTGGACCTATCTATAAACAAATCAGTTGTGATCCTGCTCCAATGAAAACAGTCCAGCCCGAACTGCCAAGCGAGGTTTTCTCAGAACACAAACAACCCAGGACCAATTTCACCCTAGTTATAGACTCATCAGCCAGGTACAGCTTAGTTTCAGTGACACAGTGTGCACGGGACCAGCTTCTTAGCATACCCGTCTCACTTAGGATGACACAATAATTATACAAAACAGTGATGGATCGAATGCTAGAATTAATCTCAGCCACTGATAATCACTGTGGCCGCATCCCGATCCATGCCACCTCAGTTTGGATCCAACTATAATTAAGTCCATCTTGATGCTGCTCTAGTTGGCACAGTCCAGCTCGAATTACCAAGCCAGGTCCTCACTGAAATAGAACACAAGCAATCCAGGACTGGTTTTGCACTACTTATGAGCTCATCAGCCGGGTACAGCTTGGTTTCAGTGACATAGTGTGACATGCAGCCCTCCTTTCCTTTGATAAACAGAAAGCAAAATCGCCCATAATACATTTAACTTTTTTCTGCCTTTTTTCTAATGTATTTGTTGCACACAAACGTTAAGTCCATTATTCTCTTTCTTATTTTTTTTTAAATTGAATAAAAGTACTAAAACTAAATCCATGGTCAGTGTCAGTCAATTTGCCATGTCAGTACCCCACTGGAATGGGAGTGTCTGATTTACATAAATCTCACTCCTGTTTTAGAATGCCCATTCTAACCATGATATATGATCAAATACTGTTATAAACTATAATATGCCGCTTGAGAAAGGAACTGATTGAAACATTGAATGGAAATGCATTATTCGTGAAAAGTCTGGAATTTGTGTTAATTAGCAGCAGCAAAAACGATACTACTTTAAAATTCGTCGTTGTCGTTACTATATCGTCTAAGAGCTGGAATTATAAAATATTCACTCTGTTTTCCAATGGGCCACAGCACGATGAATTCTGGAAATGAGTTACGCCCCTGCCCTTGCGATGGACATAGCAGACAAAATGACTTACATTTCTTTTTTCATTGCAAATTCTTTATGAAATATATCAAGTGGTTTTTAGTTCCATATTTTAAAAAAACAAAGACCAGTTTCCCTGACTCAATCATATCTTATGCTTTTAAAATTAGAAAATGACGAACTGATTTTTCGTGCAAGCTCATTTTTGAAAGTCATCTTTTATGCACGGAAATCTATGGAATCTCCCTGAAATGCTCATGTGCCTAAATGCCTCCCTTGCAATAGCACTTTAGTTAATCGGAACGCACTTTAATAACCGACTTTGATTGTTTACACTAATACTTGAAAAACAATTGCAGTTTTTAACTATTTTATGGAAATTGCGTAATTATTTAAAAAATGTATTTTTATGTAATGTGCGACTTTCATGGATTTTTTGCAATCCAAATAAAGTATTCTTGAATTGAATTGATACTACTTTAAAATTACAAAAAATGCATGAAAAAATAAATTTAGTCAGCAATTGTTATCAGAGTAATCCAGAAGATGCATTTTAAAGATGATCAGCTATGTCAAGGTGGTGACAAGGATGGAACCAAGCCATGTGACATATTCTGAACTTCACCTACAATCAAAACTAAAACATGATGACCACTTCCACAAGCGATGATATCCAGCATAGCAATCAGCAAATAACCCCTAGAGTTCAATGAGAAACAGATTGAACCCATCAATGTGACCCGAACTGCCTCTGAAAACAAGGGGATACTTTTTTCGTTATTTTACATTGATTTCCAAGAGAGTGCTCTGTAAACCTGCAAACTTCCTTGCTCTTAATAATCCCAAAAAACGTGATGATTCCAAGCATCGGGTGCAGACATATTATAAGACAGAGCAAGTGCCATACCTGTACCATAATTACACCATGATCACAGTGGGGTCCCAGCACAATCAACTTTATGAATTGTGTAACTGCCACTTTTTTCTGTTCTCATTATTGGCTTCATATGTTTCAAACACAGACACACTCTTGTCCTGGTCCTGGAAAAAACTACAAGCGTTGAACTGCATAGTCAAACATCAAGAGAAGGATCTGGACTAACATTATGAACCAGAGGACAGTCGAGAGATAATTGTGCCCTTGCAACAAAAAACTCAGCCTCCGATGGGACATTTCATTGAACCTCCATAGTGATTGCTTTAAAAGGCAATCGATTGCATAGGAAAACAATATTGATGTTTATTGAACAGCAATGGACTGATATTTTAAATTACTAGCTATTGTTTAATGTTTATTTATGTATGTTCGCATTTACACTCAAGTTGAGCACTTACACCCTTTTGGCAGTCTTTAGGTTTGAACTTGCTTTTTTACCCTACTACTGCAAGAATGTGTCTAGTGAGGTCAATTTGCCGCTTTATAAGTAATTTTGCAAATAAATTAGTCCTAATCAAAGACAATCCACAAATCTGTCAATCTTTTGATCAGGCTATATTTGACAAGATCAAGTTTGTTGACCATGACTCCCCTGTAGGACAGGAAATATGGGAATTTCCTTTTCAGCATTTTCTAGAATCAAACAGTTTTTTTTAATGTTAGGCAGCCTGCCACTCTCTAACACCATGGTCCTTTCTGTGCAGTGATTCTGTCAAGCAACACTAGAGTTAGAGCTCGACAGATTTAATTGAAAATATCACGTTATAGTCAGCTCATCATTTAGGCGTGTGTGGTTGATTTCTCCAAAACTGATCATACAATATAGCCCCATAGTGACATACATTTAAACTTTTACATGAGCTCTGAGGCAAACACTTTGTATTTTTCTGATCTTTTCTTTAATACGTGAATATTTTACCTCTGGAGCAAACAAAGGTAATCCCATAAAAACCATGTAGCAGGCCAGGCCTTCACTGCAAACTCACACTAAAGCATGTTTGTTCCCCGTAGGGATTGCCCACTCGCAGCCATCCAGCACAGGGTCGCTGAGTGCACTGTCTCATGCTGCTGGTTCTGTTTACTGCCTGTCATGACCTAGAAGAGGCTCAAACTGGGCTGACACTGACCGATTTCATGGGGTGAAAAGAGCCAGCAGGAGCACCAAACCATTTTTATGATTGAACGATTCAGTGACACAGATGAAGACTTATCCTCATAAGGGTTTTTTTCTAACCAGGGCACATATCGAAATTCGGCCTTTACAATAGGAGGTTCATCCAAATAGCTCAAAACACAGATTTGTTTCATGTTTGTGCTTTCCTCGGCACCTTACATTTTATGCCACTGACATCTACAGCTTCAAGCGTTTTGCGGGGACCTGTGTTTGGTTGGTTGAGTTCTCAAATGATTTTCTCATCCAATAACATAAACTGATGTCTGTCTCAATGTCACCCTAGTGGCTTTTTGTTTTGCCTGCAGGTGACTATACTACTCATCCTTCACTTCCTAAGTGACCTGCTCACCCTGTGAAAACCTGAGCTTATGTTCTTGTTTTTAGACATATGGAAAGGGGCGACCATTCGGTCCCCCCGAACGTATGGCGGAGTACCACGATCCCCCCGGGAAGCCATCTTGGGCGGGAGGCGAGTCTCGGCTGGTATGCCCGAAGCGGCGTAGCCGGGGCGCGCCTTTTTCCCGCCCTGGAGTGGGCTGGCCTAGACACTGACGCGGCCGGCCACGCCCTTGGGGCAGGCAGGGGCGGGTTTACGCCCGCCCTGAAGACGGATAAAAGGAGCAACAAGCCAAGAAAGCATCCTCTTGTTCCTGTGCTCTGAAGCTGCACCTCCTCGCTGCACGTGAGCTCGAGACGGAACGAAGAGCCAATTTTGAGCGTTGTAATCTTTCTTGTTTGTTTTACAGATACTCTGTTGGAGAATGCCCAAGAAAGCGGGAAAGCGAATGACTACCGACCAGATGCTGCGTGTTCTTATGAAAGAGGTGACCGAGCTAAAGAGGCGAATGGCAGATAAAGACGAGGAAGGGGGACCGAAACGTCCTTTGGCAGGAGCAGCTCCGGGAGGGAAAGGCAAGAGGCCCAGAAGGGGAGCAGCTGGGGGAGACATCCCGGTTCCCTGTACCCCACTCGAAGAACCAACTCAGGTGCCGGAAGAGGGGAATCCGATTCCCGTGGTGGTCACCCCCGTGTCCGGGGAGGATATGCCGCCCGAGCTGGCAGCACAGTTAGCAGCGTGGTTGGGTAAAGGTAGCAAGGGCGCCACGGCTGACGACACGCGGGTGTTGATGAAGCAACTGCGTGAAACAAGGGAAGCGGCGAAGGCACCATCGCCGGCTGCGGCAGTAGAGAAGCCACTTGGGACAGGTCCAGTCGCAGATACAGCTTCCGGTTCAGGTAAGTGGCCATTGCCGATTGCGAGGGATGAGTCTGCACCCTCACGAAGGGAAAAGTTGGGTCAACATGTCCCTCGGGCAATTAAAGAGAAGATATGGGCAGAGGAGTATATAAACATCTTCTCGTTGCTTACCGATCATTATGAGATGGAGCATGTTAAGAGCCAGAAGGAGCTCATGCATCCGAGTGTTTGGCGCGCAAAGATGGCCGCCTTTAAGGTAAATGAAAACATTGGCACTTGGGGCAGAGCGTGGGGGATTTTTACATCCATCATGGGTGAACGTAGGCCCGAATTGCAGTCCGAATTGCCGATTTATCAGTCACGGATCATGGGGTATTCTGTATCACACGAGGGCAATCAATGGTTCTGTTACGATAATATTTTCAGAAAAGCGAAAGAACATGATAAAAACTTAACTTGGGATTGTTATGATTCTGTGTCTTGGTCCAAAATGGAAGATACTGGTATGTTGAAGTTGCCATTGGTAGGGAGTAGCGTGGGTGAATCCTCCCGCCAATATGCTGGGACGCCCTTTCGATCGAGTACGAGTAACGACAACCACTCGAGGCCGATCGGCAACGCAGGTAAAAGGGGGATTTGTTGGAACTTTAACAGGGGTAAATGTACGAGGCCCCAGGGGTCATGCAAATTTAGGCACGAATGTGGTGGGTGTGGGCAATCATCCCATCCTGAGTCCATGTGCAGAGCCAAAACGGGTGATAACGGGGGTAGAGGAGGCGCCAAACAGGTCTGATATAGTCCGAGGGGCGCCTTTACCTACTCCGATTGATACCATGGCAGTGATTCCCTGGCTCAGCGAATACCCGGATCACGCTTCCGCTGGGGTGTTGCGGAACGGGTTTTCATATGGTTTCCGCATCCCAGTGGGGGAGTTTCAGGGTATAGCGAAATGTAAAAACCAAATATCGGTCTTGCAACATACGACCGTGGTACAGGAAAAGATCGTGAAAGAGGTTACTCGAGGTCGAGTCGCCGGTCCATTTAAGGTGCCACCAGTTGCTGACTTTGTTTGTTCCCCTTTAGGGGTGGTCCCCAAGAAGGACCCGGGTGAGTTTCGGCTGATACATAATTTATCAGCCCCACGTGGTCTTTCCGTAAACGATGCGATAGACCCGGAAGTGTGTTCGGTGCGGTACGCATCCTTCGATGAGGCCGTAGCCATATTGAATCGCCTGGGGCCCGGTGCGCTGATGGCAAAATCTGATATCGAGTCAGCGTTCCGGTTGCTCCCGGTACATCCAGACGACCAGCGTCTCCTTGGTTTCATGTTTCAGGGTCACTATTACATGGATAGGTGTATGCCAATGGGGTGCTCTATATCTTGTGCCTATTTTGAAAAGTTCAGTTGTTTCCTGCAATGGGTCTTCACAAAGAAGACGGGGTTTCAACATGTTATGCATTATCTCGATGATTTTTTGTTTCTGGGGGCAGCCGGGGATCCGGAATGTGGACAAGCTTTGACTGAATTTTGTGTCTTGATGAATCAGTTTGGCGTGCCATTGGCACCAGGTAAGACTGTGGGTCCCTCGACTTGCCTCGAGTTTCTGGGGATCGAGCTCGACTCTGAAGAAGGTTGTTTTCGTTTACCAGGAGACAAAGTGTTAAGATTCAGGGCATGCCTGCAAACGTGTATAAGTGAGTCTAAGGTTAAGCTGCATCAATTACAACAATTGGTGGGACAGTTGAATTTTGCCCTGAGAGTAATACCGATGGCCCGCCCCTTTTCCCGCTCGATCGCTCAAGCCATGGTCGGCCTGAAGGAGGGTCATCATCGCACGAGGCTCTCGGCAGAGGTTCGCCAGGACATGCGCATTTGGTTGGCATTTCTGGCGGATTTCAATGGTCGAATAGTCTGGAACAAACCGGCGGTGTCCTCTGAGGAGCTGGGGCTGTGGACAGATTCGGCAGGGAGCATTGGTTTTGGTGCCATATTCGGCACTCAGTGGTCGGCACAAAAATGGCCGTCATGGTGGCATGATAGTGGACTGACAAGTAACATTGCTTTTCTGGAACTTTTCCCCATTCTGGTCGCCCTGAGAACTTGGCCCGAAGGGTTCAGAGATCACTCTGTGGTATTCTGGTCTGATAACATGACCGTGGTTGAGTGTATCAATAGCCAGGCAGCACGATGCAAATGGATTCTGAGATTGCTCAAGGAAATTGTATTACTGTGTATGCAATTGAATGTGCTATTTAGGGCAAGACATGTGCCGGGGGTGAAGAACCAGGCGGCTGATGCGCTTTCTCGTTTTCGTATGCAGGCCTTCTGGGGTTTTCTGCCCACAGCGGACCAGGTGGCGGCACCCTTTCCCGAAGCTCTCTGGTCTCTCGGTGCCCCGAACTTCGTAACCTCGTGGGAGAGAGTTTAGCACCCAGGACGAGGAAGGCATATGAAGGGGCGTTCCGTTCTTATTGGGCCTTTTTGGGGGCTGCTAGAGGGGAGCTTTGGGGCCAGGAGGAGTTGGTAGTGAAATTCCTGCTGTCTTTACATCAGGCAGGCAAATCAGTGGCTACGGCCCAGAGGCATCGGGCCGCCATTTCCTTTGTGGCTAGGGCTCATGGGATCCAGGACCCGACAGCGTCTTTCGTTGTGCAAAAAGCGCTACGTGGGTGGCAACGCCTTGAGGGTCGCAGAGTAGATGAAAGGCGCCCGATAGGTTTGGATAGGTTGGCCCTGTTATTATCCATACTCCCTGCAACGTGTTCATCCCAGTATGAGACAGTGTTATTCCGAGCCGCTTTTACGCTGGCATTCCATGGGGCTATGCGGGTAAGCGAACTGGTGGCAAGGAACAAGCAGGATGTGATGGGGGGACTGTGCCGAGAGCACGTTCAGGTTAGAGGGGGGACAATGACTGTCTCGTTTGTCAGGTCCAAGACCGATCAGGGTGCGATGGGTGACTGCATAATCATACAAAGGATTCCCGGGTCCTCCATGTGCCCGGTGAGTTGTGTAGAGGAATATTTAGCACAAAGGGTGGCATCATGGGGGGGGACCTTGTTGAGACACGCTGACGCCACCCCACTGACGAGGTTTCAGTTTCAGCGGGTGCTTGCGATGTCGATTGCCGCTGCGGGCTTGAACCCGGGCGAGTTTGGGACCCATTCCTTTCGGATAGGGGCTGCTACAGAGGCTACAGCCAGGGGTCTGAATGTCGAACAAGTTAAACGTGTGGGGCGTTGGTCCTCCAACTGTTATAAAAGGTATGTGCGGTTGCACATGTTGTGAAGCTGTAATGATGTACTCACGCTTCTTGTTTTTGTTTGGTTTCAGTTGCGCAAGCCTACGAGGCGGGGCGGACTATGCAGTCGACCAAACACCGGGCCAGCGGTCAGACATCACCGGCTGTGAAAAAGGAGGTGTGGGTCGTGGGCCACTCATACGTGAGGCGTGCCGCGGACGTATTCAAAGCAGGTGACATGATTCACGTGGCTGGGGAATACGGGTACAGTGTGTCCTTCTACGGAAGGGGCGGACTCTGTATTGACCAGTTTCAATCATTTTTCGAGGGTTTGCTAGGGCGGACGAGGTCACCGCCGTCTATAGTCATAGTACATCTTGGGGGCAATGATTTGGTCACCACTGGTAGACGACTTCTTCTTGAGGCGATGCTTTCCACTGTAAGTTGGTTAGCGAGGAGAGTTCCAGGGTGCACAATTGCATGGTCCCATATGATCCCACGAAAAGTATGGCGGGGGGCTATTTCTGTTTCTGCTCTGAATCATTCAGTAAGAAAAATTAATAACAAAGTGAGTAGATTGTTCCGTTCCAATACACTGCATTCTATTTCGCATGGTTGTATTACTGGTGACAGTATGTATTTGGGGGATGGTGTTCATTTGTCCCGGGTGGGGAACGAGTTACTCATAGGAGACTTGATAGCTTGGCTAAAGACTTTAAGACATGACCTTTAGGTAGGAGTGTTGTGGGGGGTCCGGATAGCCGGTCAACTATCCGGCCTGTGGCGGTAAGGTCATGATCGGTGAGCACTAATTGGAAGATCCCTATGAGTGGGCGTCACCCATTACGGATGGGAGCGCTCGAGGGAGGTGGCCATTGGCCCCTCAACGGGGAGGCGGTCCCTTCTAAGGATGGGCCGCCGAAAGGAAAGGAAAGGCGGTCAAGGCCCCTTCCTGGGTAGGAGGGGCTACAGCCCCCTCCTGTGGAATTTCCCGGGTTCCAGGACATCTGCGACGGCAGATGTGGTAAGTGTGTGGGGTTTGGGGGGGGGTCTACGCTACCTTCTAGATACCTCACACGAGTCCTCGGACGACCTTTAAGTGGCGTCGAGTTTATTGGGGCCCCCGTCAAGTCAAGGGAAATTGGTAGTTGCACTTGAGGTACACCTCTGTGCGGTCGCCCCTCACAAGTGAGGGGGATATTTCTGGTTTAGGGATCTTGACACCGGTTACGACCTTGCCGTTGGCCCTTAAACGTTAGGATGTACAATTTCAAAATTTCAAGTTAATGTTTTGTAGGATGTTAGTTTGGCTAGGAGAACCTTTGTATTAGAGAATATGTTAAGGTTAGCCAAACATCGCAATGTGGTAATGAAATTGTACATAATATGAAACTGTTATTTTAATGTTTTAATTTCGTTTCATATTTTAATAAATACGGCCGGGAGGGTCACTCCCTCCCGTCTTCCAAAAGTTCAGAACTGTTTCCGGTTTCCCATCCTTGGGGATTGTGTTGAGAGGGGGTGGCGGGTATCTCAGCCATATGGAAAGGGGCGACCATTCGGTCCCCCCGAACGTATGGCGGAGTACCACAATCCCCCCGGGAAGCCATCTTGGGCGGGAGGCGAGTCTCGGCTGGTATGCCCGAAGCGGCGTAGCCGGGGCGCGCCTTTTTCCCGCCCTGGAGTGGGCTGGCCTAGACACTGATGCGGCCGGCCACGCCCTTGGGGCAGGCAGGGGCGGGTTTACGCCCGCCCTGAAGACGGATAAAAGGAGCAACAAGCCAAGAAAGCATCCTCTTGTTCCTGTGCTCTGAAGCTGCACCTCCTCGCTGCACGTGAGCTCGAGACGGAACGAAGAGCCAATTTTGACCCACCCACCAGCCCCTGAGGACAGCAAGTGGTTTTGAATAAAGTTTGATGTGGTAACTCTAATTTTTGTTTGCAGGTTGGGATTATTATCGTGATAACTTTGAATATGCAATAAAGAATGGTCAATTCGTGGTATGTTTTGTAAATAAAGTAATCCTGCTCTAGTGTTTGATCAGTAAGCATGCTTTTAAAGTGGTCATTGTTACTGTCTTTTAAGTAATTTAGTCATTTAGTTTAGAATTGTCGTATTTATTTTGGTCGGGCGGTAAGGTCATGATCGGTGAGCACTAATTGGAAGATCCCTATGAGTGGGCGTCACCCATTACGGATGGGAGCGCTCGAGGGAGGTGGCCATTGGCCCCTCAACGGGGAGGCGGTCCCTTCTAAGGATGGGCCGCCGAAAGGAAAGGAAAGGCGGTCAAGGCCCCTTCCTGGGTAGGAGGGGCTACAGCCCCCTCCTGTGGAATTTCCCGGGGCCAGGACATCTGCGACGGCAGATGTGGTAAGTGTGTGGGGTTTGGGGGGGGGTTTACGCTACCTTCTAGATACCTCACACGAGTCCTCGGACGACCTTTAAGTGGCGTCGAGTTTATTGGGGCCCCCGTCAAGTCAAGGGAAATTGGTAGTTGCACTTGAGGTACACCTCTGTGCGGTCGCCCCTCACAAGTGAGGGGGATATTTCTGGTTTAGGGATCTTGACACCGGTTACGACCTTGCCGTTGGCCCTTAAACGTTAAGATGTACAATTTCAAAATTTCAAGTTAATGTTTTGTAGGATGTTAGTTCGGCTAGGAGAACCTTTGTATTAGAGAATATGTTAAGGTTAGCCAAACATCGCAATGTGGTAATGAAATTGTACATAATATGAAACTGTTATTTTAATGTTTTAATTTCGTTTCATATTTTAATAAATACGGCCGGGAGGGTCACTCCCTCCCGTCTTCCAAAAGTTCAGAACTGTTTCCGGTTTCCCATCCTTGGGGATTGTGTTGAGAGGGGGTGGCGGGTATCTCAGCCATATGCTAGCTAAGCCCATTCACCCATGCACTGTTTTGCAATAACTATAGTGTGGTATTCCAATCATTGCGTTAAGCAACAACACACGCTGTGTGTCAAAGTCTAAGTCTGTCAATTGGCAGCCGTGGTCCGCCCTAATGGGCTGAGGGGTCATGCCCTGCACCTTTTGCCCACTATAACGAATGTCTGTCAGGCTAAGCACAGGACAGCTTGGCAGACACTCTATATTTCCAGTTCAGGCAACCAGGAGCTAGACATGTGCTAAATGCATAGGCTCCTGTCTGCCTAAGCTGAACTTGGCCGGAATGAAGAAGTCACAGCTCCTGTGGGGTGACATCTTCAGCTGGCAAAGCACCTCGAGTCCATCCCTCTGGTGACAAGGGGGAGAGTCACTTATTACCTCGGTCCTGGGTGCTTTAGTTTTTAGCCGTGAAGTGCCTAGGGCCCAAGTTCCAATTACTGACACCTCGTCACACAGTGGCGTGGGGTCTTCCTGACCCTATCCTACTTTGTGGAGAGTGAGGGACTGATGCCTTCTCTCATTGGCTGACCAAGGGAAGGCAGCAGTCCCAACCCTCCTAGGACCTCCGAGGCTTGAGACTGATGCTTTCCCTCATTGACTGACTTCAGGTCAGCCAATGACGAAAGGCAGCTAATGATGGAAAGCATCTGACCCAACCCTCCTGGTATCACTGAGGCAGAGCTGAGCAGGAATGATTTTTTGTTTAATGTTGGGTGTGTGCACACATGTATATATGGGATTCAGTGTTGTGAATGGATGTGTGTGTGTGTGTGCATATGCATGGTTGCAAGAGTGTGTGTGGGTGTTTGTGTTCATTTGTGCCCTGAATTCCCACCTCCCTGCTAAAAGTGCAGACGGTCACTGAAAATGTGTTGTCCCCCAGTCTTGCGGGAAGAAAAATCCAAACTGCCTTCAGTAGTGTTGGCTTGCTGGCTACACCAACTCACTCCCCACTACAATATGTGACTGAAATGTATTCTTAACACATTTATTAAAATCGATGTTATCAAACTCATCCACTATGCATTGGTTCAACTTAAGAAAATAAGCTATTTAGGTGCCTTTGAAAAATCCTGAACTATTACTCCGACCACTGAATTATCATAACAGTTTGATTTATTACCTCGTGCAATGTGTGTTACACATGATTTATATTTGAAATGTAGCTGCAGTATGCTGGAAAGATCCTTCGAAAATGTGGCCGTTCTGTCTGGATGAGCACTTGAGATAAGTACTTGCTGTTCAAGCTTATGATGGAATTACTGACTTGCTTTATTTTCAAAAGATGAGCCTGAGAATCTCAAGACTCCAGCCTATCACATTGTAAACAACCCAGTTTAAGTGTTCATTCAGCTCTTAGCCAGTATCTACCCAGGCCCATTATCCTTTCTACGGAATAACTCGAGCTCACTATTTCAAGAAGCAATACTAGATGTGAAAAGTGACATATGTGTCTCCCTCCTTTTTTAATAATGGGATTACATAAATGTATCCATTCATTGCCATATCCAGTGCTAGAAACGGGTCTTAGAGTACACATAGAGACTTAAAAGATCATACAGGGTTGTGCTTTATAATAAACAGTGGGACAGTAGTTTTTAACACGTAAAATCAATTACGACTTGATAGACAATCTCGATATATCTAATGGTTTTTGAGCTGTCATTAAAAAATGATAAAATATTAGGACAATAAAATATTTCTGCCTTAAATAACATATAGTGACACTTAATCAAGTGTATAATAGTTATGCCTCTCACATTTTTCTTAAATGTAAATTACACTGAGGAAATGACTGACTTTCGCACTGCATGATATCTGCAATATGTCGAGATAGTCCAAATGTTTCCGACGGGGACTGGTTCATGAAGAAAAGAGCTCAGAAAAAGCATTTATTGCTCAAACCAGTTTCCTGCTGGTCTCATGAATGACATTTGCACACAGGCATATCCTTTTGTGAAAAAGTCTCAAGTGATAATCACGTTTTCGTGATAATGTTCAGGTGAAACTTTACAGATATATTCACACAATTTTGCACACTACTAATAATGCTACCTTCGAAAATACTGTGTTAATATTTTGTTCCATTTATGGTTTGATGTACATATTGGATACATGCTCACATATGCTTCTTCCTTAAGTCATCGTTGAGAGACGTTTATTACTCGTTTGTTTTTTCGCTTCATCGACAAATAACACAATCTTTCCTACAGGCCTGTATGTAACATACATATAATGTCTTCAGGCCACGAGGAATTTTGTCATGTATTTGATGTGTATCTGATTTTCCCCATTCAAGCGTGCATTGTACATTTAATGTTTTCTGAGAATGAGTGGCCGTTTATGGGGTCTATTTCGTTCTTCGTTTGTGTCTGTTGATGGGTGCTTTCAATAGGTGTTAATATAATACAAGATAATTCAGTACTGAAAATGATATTGAAATGGCATTTGGAAGCTTTCTAAATGTAATACAATTGGCTCAAACAATTCCAGAGAAAGTATTTTGCATCTGAATAGCAATGGATTTTCTTTATCAGTGCATTTTTTTTCTTGTTTGTTCTTCCCAGCCTGTTTAAGAGAACAAGGAATTAATTGACTATGTTCAAATCTATTTGTGATCCTGATTTAAAACCCTTTTCTACTTTGTGAGATGAAAGTATTTTTTAAGATGCATTTACTGTTCCTGTTGGAGCTCTCTTTAAAGTGTAATATTTTTAATTGATTTGTAAACACAATTCAAAGAATCACCGTACTAGAAATTGTGCAGTGAGTCTGTTAAATGTAATAGGTTTTAACATTTTAATTCATGCGAAGAACAGACTGGTGAACGAGAATCAATATACTGGTAACTGCTCCCAAAAGACAAAATACGAATCAACATTTATCACTTGGAGACAGTTTTCTGTCCTTTCCTCGCTCATAGAAATGCAACACTGTCAATTGAGGTTCCCAGAGTCGCAGCTCTGACCCCTGTCTTAGCCCTTGCGACCCCTGATACTGCCTTTACGAACTCTGCCCTCAGAGGTGGCAAAATCAGCGCCAAGAGCACATGGGCGAGTTCTCCCTTGTAGGCGTTGAAGCTCCACTATCCTGCTTGTATGCACATTTTGTATTAGGCTAACAATCTGTTAAAATAAATAAATACAATGAATACATGAAATAAAATAAGTTAATAAAATAAAAATGAATTGAATCGAAACTGAGAACTAGTCTCTAAAATAAAACATTCAATGGCAGGTCAAGTGAGAAAAATACAATGCTTTTTAAGTGTATGTAGTTTATCTGTGCACGGTGAGAGTATGTATGTGTGACAGAGAATGTGAGTATGTATAAGTGTATTTTTGTATGTGTGAGAACGTTATGCGTAGGAGTAGGAGAGTTAATGATGGTGAGCAAGAACAAGTTGGTTTGTGTGTCAGTGAATATTAAAATGTGAAATGAATGAGAAAATGACTGCTGGATTTTCAACTGCTAAACAGATGTGAAGTGCCTGAGCTCCCCCTTTAAACATGGTTAGATTGGCTATACCCAGATTGACATATTCGTTCTAGGTATAATTCCCTGGTATATGGTGTAACAAATACATCCAGTTCCTAAAAGTTAAATAAGTGGAATGCAGTACTTGTGGTACCATCTTCCAAGATGGCCTGTAAAACATGGCTTCAGGCATACTTGGACTACCCTGACTGCAGCAACCTGAAAACCTGCTGAAATGCCTGTTTTTCAAATGCGGGAAGCCAGGATTTTAAATAATAAGTCACCCCTAAGTACACCTAGTCACCCACGAGGTAGGGTATTTGAAATGTAAAAGTGGAGCATGGGACGAAATAATCTTTGCATATCCTTCTGGTAACACCAGAACCCACCTATTAAGCCAGTGTCAGAAATTGGCTTACTAAATTGGGAGACGTGTACCCCAATCAATTTCATAGGCACAATCTGGTTTGTTGACAGCACTCTGTTTTTTTATTTTATAAAAGGTGTGCTTAATCTAGGGTTAGCTGTGGCAGAAAGCAATTCCCAAGAAATAGAAATTCTGATCCCAGACAATTCTAAATACCAAAACAAAAACATTATTATTCCAAACCAATTTTGGATAACATAGGAAACATGTACTCAGAAAACTAGCTAAATGGGTTAAAGTCAGATAGAAGGAATCATATATACAAAATATTCACGTTTTGAACTAGAATGTTCACAAAGCCCATGGGAACAACACAGATGTAAAATTAAAGTTCAGTCTAGCAAATTCTCAGAAATACCCATTAGAAGCCACTTTTTCACCAGAAATTAAAACAAAGAAATGTGACCAGCAGGGATGGCGAAGACAGCGAAGATAGCAGAATATCGAAAGATGATGCATCACAAACACTTTACTACATTGACCAGAGTCCTTAGGGGCGACACAGCTGGTGTGTGAGTAGTGTGCGACCCCACCCCCATTTGTGACCAGCAAATTGTTTTACCTCACAGAGCCTGGCAGGCCAAGGAAAGCGTTAGTAATGTTATGGTATAAGGTTTTGTTAAGCGCACATTTCCCCAGAGAGTTTCAAAGCGCTAGCCTATCTCGAAAAACAGTAGAGGAGAAGGAATAAGGAGAACAGGCAGGAGGAAGAAAACTTAGAACAGCCAGGTTTTGAGAGCCTTATGAAATTTTCTATGCTCGGTCTCCATACGTAAATGCAGAGGGAGTGAATTCCATAGGGTGGGGGCAAGATGTGATTTCTGGTGTTACAAATCTTGAATGGGATAAGATGATGTTTATTGGCGGATCTGAGAGTTTAGATGGGTTTATACCTAATCCGTTTTTTTGCAAGATAATGTGGTCGATATCCACAGATGGTTTTGTGGACCAGACAGTTCATCTTAAATGTTATGCATTTCCCAATGGGAAGCCAGTGGAGAGCTCTCAAACTTGGTATCAAGGGGGATCGGGATGGTAGATTTAATACCAGTCTGGCAGCCGTATTTTGGAGGACCTCCATTTTGGTTAGGAGATATTCCATGATGGAGGCCATTAGGGCGTTTCCATAGTCTAGCCAACTGATGATTAAACCATGAACCAGCAGTATTCGGGATGACAGTGGAACCAATTGGAAGATCTTACGAAGACTGCACATTAATCCATGGTACACAGACAAAATATCAAGTTTTAAATTTCGATATACAATTATATCAAAGTTTAAATATCGATGGGACATAATATAGAAGGTAAGTAATATCGACAGTCTTAATATCGATATTAGTATGATATTAGTAATTTCGAAGTTTTAAATATCGATGTCAATAATATCGAAATAAATAATTTCGATGTTACTAATATCGATTTTTAAATACATTATGTGTATATTATATTGTATTTATTACGTTTTATTATTTATTTTTAATATCATTTAATTAAATATTGTCTTTTAGTACTGTAGCGGGTTGTGAGTTTATAGGGGAATAGGGTGGGAAGTGATTTAATTATGTTAAATTCATTATTAATTAGTAGGAATTATTAATTAATTAATTGAGAATTAATGTTTAATTAATTTTAATTATTTGATTAATTGATAAATATGTTCTGTAGCGGGTTATGGGTTTATAGGGGAATAGGGTGGGAAGTAATTTAATTATGTTAAATTAATTATTAATTAGTAGGAATTATTAATTAACTAATTGAGAATACATTTTTAATTAATTTTAATTAATTGATTAATTGATAAATATGTTCTTTAGCGGGTCATGGGTTTATAGGGGAATACGGTGGGAAGTAATTTAATTATGTTAAATTAAATATTAATTAGTAGGAATTATTAATTAATTAATTGAGAATTATTTGTAAATAATTTTAATTAATTGATTAATTGATAATTATGTTCTGTAGCGGGTTATGGGTTTATAGAAGAATAGGGTTGGAAGTAATGTAATAATGTTTAAATAATTATTAATTAGTAGGAATCATACATTAATTAAAAATAATTGGTAATTATATTTAAATATTTTGGTAACTATTTTTAATTAATTGATAAATATGTTCTGTAGCGGGTTATGGGTTTATAGGGGAGTAGGGTGGGAAGTAATTTCATTATGTAGAATTAATTATTAATTAGTAGGAGGCATACATTTATTTTTATTAATTGGTAAATACATTTAATTAATTGGTTATTAATTTTAAATAATTAATTAATTGATAGATGTAATTTATAAGTATGTAATTTAAACCCCTACGCTATCCAACACTTTCCCTACTGTTGCACTCTCTGGAGTGGGAATAGTAATTTTTACCCCTATGCTATCCAACACTTTCCCTACTGTTGCACTCTCTGGAGTTGGAATAGTGATTGTTACTCCTACGCTATCCAACACTTTCCCTACTGTTGCACTCTCTGGAGTGGGAATAGTATTTGTTACCCCTACGCTATCCAACACTTTCCCTACTGTTGCACTCTCTGGAATTGGAATAGTAATTATTACCCCTACGCTATCCAACACTTTCCCTACTGTTGCACTCTCTGGAGTTAGAATAGTAATTTTTAATCCTATGCTATCCAACACTTTCCCTACTGTTGCACTCTCTGGAGTTGGAATAGTAATTGTTACCCCTACGCTATCCAACACTTTCCCTACTGTTGCGTTCTCTGGAGTGGAAATAGTAATTTTTACCCCTACGCTATCCAACACTTTCCCTACTGTTGCACTCTCTGGAGTTGGAATAGTAATTGTTACCCCTACGCTATCCAACACTTTCCCTACTGTTGCACTCACTGGAGTGGGAATAGTAATTTTTAACCTTACACTATCCAACGCTTTCCCTACTGTTGCACTCTCTGGAGTTGGAATAGTAATTTTTAAACCTACGCTATCCAACAGTTTCCCTACTGTTGCACTCTCTGGAGTTGGAATAGTCATTTTTAATCCTACGCTATCCAACACTTTCCCTACTGTTGCACTCTCTGGAGTTGGAATAGTAATTGTTACCCTGACGCTATCCAACACTTTCCCTACTATTGCACTCTCTGGAGTTGGAATAGTAATTTTTAATCCTACGCTATCCAACACTTTCCCTACTGTTGCACTCTCTGGAGTTGGAATAGTAATTATTACCCTGACGCTATCCAACACTTTCCCTACTGTTGCACTCTCTGGAGTTGGAATAGTAATTTTTAATCCTACGCTATCCAACACTTTCCCTACTGTTGCACTCTCTGGAGTTGGAATAGTAATTGTTACCCTGACGCTATCCCACACTTTCCCTACTGTTGCACTCTCTGGAGTGGGAATAGTAATTTTTACCCCTACGCTATCCAAAACTTTCCCTACTGTTGCACTCTCTGGAGTAGGAATAGTAATAGTTACCCCTACGCTATCCAACACGTTCCCTACTGTTGCACTCTCTGGAGTGGGAATAGTAATTGTTACTGCTACGCTATCCAACACTTTCCCTACTGTCGCACTCTCTGGAGTGGGAATAGTAATTTTTACTCATACGCTATCTAAAATGTTTTTAGCATTTTTATTAGTATTATGTTGTTATTAATTGTTATTTATGTGAATATTTTATGTAAATAAATGTATTAGTAATTTATTACATTTTTATTTGTTTTTAAGTTATGACAATAATTAATTTAGAGTTATTATTAATTAAAAATATATTATGTATTATATATTTATTAACATTAATTTGTATTACATTATGTATTAATTTTAAATATTAAAGTACATTTTTAAATATGTTTATTACATTTATAAGTATTATTTTGTTAATATTACATGTTTATTATATTTTTAAAAAACGATATTTTACAAAAAACGATATTTTTCTCATTCTATATTTTATTTTCGATATTTTTGTACTTACCTTGTTAGGGATAGGATTCCTATATTTTTTACTTCGATATTTTTGTTCTGATATTTATGTATATCGATATTTTTGTTTTTGATATTTTGTCAGACATTCTTAATCCATATCAAATGCTGCCCACATGTTTGAAATGTTCTGCCATGGATAGGTGATTGTCAATCAGCACCCCTAGGTTACAAGTTCCAAATTGGGTGATGGACATGGGCCGAGATTCGAAGGCCACCAATCACTCGACCACAAGGTTTGGGTTTTGCCGAAGAGGATGATTTCAGTCTTGCTGGCATTAAGATGCAAATCATTGGTTTGCATCCAGATGTGTATATCAGACATACACTTCTTGAATCAAAGTTTGGTATCATTTGGATCTGGGCCTAACATGATTAGCAGCTGAGTATCGTCAGCATACGATACTATGTCGACTGTTGGCTACTGGAGACACAAGTACCCAAATTCACTTTCGAAGTTCGATCTGTTAGGTAACTCCTGAGCCAGTTCAATGCAGTGCATCCATCTCCCACAGACGATTCACAAGAGTGCTGTGGGAGATGGTGTCAAAGGCGGCCGACAGATCGAGTAAAACCAGGATGGCTGATTGACCCGCATCAAGGGAGAGTCTTATGTTGTCAACTATCTCCAACAAAGCGGTTTCTGTGCTGTGTGAGGCCCAAAACCCAGATTGAGAAGGGCCCAGTAGAGTGTTGCTCTCCAAGAAGGTGGTAAGTTGTTTATTAATTAGCGACTCCAGTACCTTCCCAAAAAAAGGGAGAAGGGAGTTGGCCCAGTAGGTATTTGGCTCCTTGGGGTCCAGGGTAGGCTTCTTTAATATGGGCTTTCCACGTTGTTGGAACAATTGAGTGTCATGAGGATATGTTAAAAAGCTTGGTAAGGCCTGAGAGAAGGGCCTGCCCAATAATGGACAATTATGTAGAGAATATGAGGAGAGACTGGGTCTGCAGGGGAGCCTTATTTTGTCAGGCCCAGCTCCGCAGGATTCAGTCGCAGAAGAATGTATTGTCCACCTCCCGATATCACCAAGTCCCTGATAAGAAGTTATCAACAGGGCCTTCGAATTATCAGGCGACGGATAGGAAGGGGAAGGGACAGCAGGAATACAGGACCTAAAACAACAAAAGATAAGGGTTATCACCAGAAGATAATCTTCTCTCATATATTTCTCACTAGACAGTAACATGTGTACCTGAGCGTATCACAACTGAAGATAAAGAATATGGAGATTCAGTTTACCAAAAAAGACATGACCTGTAACGAAAGCATTCATAACTTTAATTCCTAATACATTCGTTCCACTGAGATCAGGTATACGAGTTCAGTCATTTAATCACATACCCACAGCAGCTCAGCAACAGGTCCATAGGGAAAACATATAAACCAAGGAATGAACTCTAGCACCCCATCAATAGCTTCTTTGAACAGGGTTGACCTCACCACTGAACAATGAGTCAAACAATTCCTCCTAAAGCAAGCTGAGAATAAATAAAGATCAAAGTACTAAAGGGTTACACCCTAGGCATCATAGGATAAGTATCCAATAAGTACACAGGAATACGCGGGTGCGACCGCCGCTGTATTCCGCATTTGAAAAGAATTCAGTCCCAAATAAACAGTAATGAGTACACAGTAGTATGCAGTTGTGGCCACTGCAGTACTCCGCAGTAAGTGTGAATTCCACATGACAGAGAACAAATAACTGCACTAGGTATTACGCCGTAAGAAACCCGCCGTAATCCGTTTGCAGGAGAGATCCAAACAATAACTCCAATAGCAGTAACGGCTCATGGAAGTATGCAGTTGAGACCACCGCTATACTCCGCAGCCATGGAAGAATAATCTTTTAAAGAAACCAGCTTTACGGCAACACGCAGTTGTGACCGCCGCTGTGCTCCGCAAGCCGCCAAGCCTCCAAATGTCAAACAACCATGGACATGGCAATATGCGGTAGAACGCTACCGCCGTATTCCGCTCCACTCCATCCAATAGGAAGCCTCCCTCACAGTACTCACGGGCACTTTTGGGCAGGAACGTTACTGGAGAAATCCTAGCTCCAGGAGTCCCTGGGCGACGTCCTCCTCTCAGCCGAGAGGAACCACAATAACAGGAACAGTATTACATGAAACTGCCAGTGCGTGTCCAGCCCCCTAAATCCTCCTCACGCTGCCAAGCATCCTGGGAAATGTAGTTTACCATCGCTAGGTAGGCGCAAAATGGCCTGAATCCTGACAGATTTAACCTTGCAGAGGGCAGTACTGACTTGCTCTTGGGTGAATTCAATTAATTCATTCAGGGAAGTTGAATTGGGGTATGATAACTGATGGGCCAATGGTGTTGATTTTCTCCAGCCTTGAGGGGAAAGAGGCTATGGATGTTGTTAATGTTGTCCCACAAAAAAGGTGGACAAAGTGTCCACCCACTCTTGCGAAATGCGTTGTTCTGGCTGACATGAGGTGGGACTGGTGAATTATTTTAATATTTGATAAAGTTCTTTATAAGAGTTGGAAGCCTTATTTATTCTGTCGCCTAGATAAAAAATGTTGGCCATTGCTATATGATCAAAGTAGCGTCTATGGGTGGATCTATAGGAATGTCTGTCATTGGCACTTTACGAGTGCCTCCACTGCGTTCTGCTTTCCTAGCAGCTAGCTTATTGAATTTTAGGTCAGCAGTAAACCAAGATGACATTTTTTGATTAAGTTTGACTTTTATTACAGGAGCAATGATTTGCTGATTTCTACCTCTAAGGATTCAACTGCAGAATTAAGGTTGTCTGTGTTGGGCTGGGGGGGGGGAGTGGTGAAATGGTGAGAAAATATGGCAACATTGACTTTAATCCATGGCCTACTCAGTATTGGTACTTTACATGGATTGCTTTGAGTAGAGACAGTCTGTAAGGAGAATTTTAATGGGTGATGGTCTGACCAAAGGACTGGAAATGGAGACTCCACTTTAATGCGGAATGAGTTGGTAATTAAGAGGTTGATTGTGTGGCCTGCTGAATGGGTGGGGCCAACTACCAGCTGATTGAGGCTCAAAGTATTTAGGCTCGAGATGAGTGTGTTGCTATGAATATCAGATAAAAGGTCAGGATGATGGATAAAATCTCCAAGTAGAAGAAAATTGTCAGCAGCCAATAAATGAGGCCAATGGTCTCTATCAGATGATTAGTAAAATTGGTTTTGGTGCCAGGAGGGCGGTAGAGTAAGGCACCTCTCCAGGACCCCTTGGTTGAACAGTCCATTTTAAAAATACAAAGTTCTCCCCAGTCCAGAAGGAAAGTTTCCATTATACTGAATTTATTATTGACCCCGAAATCAATTGCTAGGCCGCCACCTCTCTTGTTGTTCCTATCAAGTCTGATCAGTTGGCAGTCCTGGCGGAAGGCTGTCACCATGTCAGGGAGCGCGGACTCATGGAGCCATGTTTCTGTGACAAAGAAAAAGTCAGGTTTCTCGAAATCTATCAGATTCAAGATTTCGAAGGCATGTTTAAGAATGGAGCGGGCATTGCAGTATATCCCTGTTAATTGATTAGGTAAGTCTATTGGAATGCCACTTGGAAGATCACTGAGGCATGATTTAGAAGGGGGCAATGATTTTTAAAAAAATCTGTTTTACCAACAGTGGAGCATACTAATGGGGGGGAGACTTACGGACTTCTCAGAGCGGTTGGGTCTGTTCAGTGCACGGAAATCTTGACTGGATTACTGTATAATAGCCATAGGTGCAAACAACTTTCTAGGGAATGTAGGAAGGACAGGGTAGGAAGTGGGAGGGGAGAGAAATGCGGCCGCACCTGGAGCGCTGACCGTAGGTGAAAGTAACTTCTGAAGTGTGGAGAAGTACGGCAGTCCAAGTCCCTCTACTGAAGCTGCACAAGCCATGTCGGAATAGGGACCACACATCAGGTGGAAAATGATTAATTTTAAAAAGCTAAAAACAATATTAAAACAATGAGGTTAGGCGTACGGTAAATAGCAGAGTGCTGCTTCTAACCTGTTTCCCACATGGGTATATTCCTCTGTGGTGCTCTTCTGGAGCATTACACTCACAGCTCCAATTGTAAAACAGGCCTCTCTGCGTCTAGCCGAAGCCAAGTATCTTGCTGTTTCTTGGTGCTTAGAAAGTTACTTCTTGTCTCATTTAAAGCTCTCGTGCCCTGAGGGCATGTGTCTAGGCAACAGTAAGGGCTCTCTCCAGGTACACTGAAAACTTCCTAGCCAGGATGTATTGATTGAGAGCTCTTCAGCCTTTGCAGTCTATGTAGCAGCAACAGGAGTCCAATCATATGAGTTTTGAAGAGCTGGCCCTGTCCACGGATACCAGCAGACATCTGAACTTCTTCGGTCAGAAAAAGTACTAGCGTTGGCGGCTTGTTTAAAGTGCAAATCTGTCTAAAAACATTGACAACCTGGTGAATACCAAAGCTCCTGTCCCCATGCTCATACCAATCCAACTGCCTAAACCTTAAATAGGACTAATTTCCTTTGCTCTCTGTGCCAAGCCCCTAGATGATCCATATGCCCTGTTGAACTCAGTTGTCCTCCTAATCTGGAAAGTTAAAGAGCATGTGTCCCCATATGAAAATTAGTTTAATGGACATTGAAGTACGGCTTGCCAACATAATCATATTGTAGATCCGAAAGGAATGGACTGATGAGGAGAAAGGTACTCAAAGCCTGGTAGGGGGGAAAAGCGTTAAACTGGGCCCATTGATGAATGACTAAAGAAGTATCCTGCAATACTGACGATTAATGTGCAGAGAACAGGGTAAACACTGTTCTGCTTTCCTGGATTATTCATCACCTTTTGATTAATTGACTGGGACAAGCTTATAGCAAAATAAAAGCATCTGGAATCAAACCACACATGGCCAGTCACATTGAAAAACAATACTTTTACAGTTAAGCTCAAGATAAGGGGCGCAAGGTCAGCTATTGTCAATTTTCAGTTAATGAACAGCATCACACAGGGATTCTTCTTGGCACCAAACTTCACAAAAAAATCACCAGCCTATCTCAGAAGATGCACTAAAAATATTGCCTTAAGCTGAAGACTTTTAACAAAAACTCCCAAAGCCAGGCAAACACTACTGGTTACTGTTGTACTTTACTGAACGTCTAACTCCATAATCATTAGCTAGTGCAAATCAAAGTTGAGAACTGTAAATTATAAGAGATGCATCACATCCACATTTAGCTTGCAAGGAAATATACTGGAAAAAAGTAACTACAAATATCTTTCTAGCATTTGTTTTTTCTCCTTCTCTCTTCTACCATCACCTGAAAAAGACCACAAAAATCTAAAATTGAACCAATAGAAGTCATGAGATTCCGATCAAAGTTTTGAACTGGTTTACTTCAGTATGTCTAGAAGAGTCATTTAACTAAAGATGGATTCAATCACAATTTCTGTGCTGCAAGGGCTGTCGTTCACCCACCCTGGAAACAACACTAGGAAATCTTTGCAAAATCCTCTCTGACTTTTCCCTCAGCCTATTTAGAGGTTGACTGTGCCATTAAAGACCTGGACCTGTAGTACATCTATTGCCCAGGGGTGCAATGTGCATGTGCACCCACTTTCTGCACCAACTTTCTTTCACCCAGGGTTCTCTGGTATTACAGAATGTACTATTGGTGCTTACAGACCTGGGGCTATCCAAAAGGGGCATTCCCACATTTGCATGAGGACACAGTCCCATAGAAATAGGAGAAACAGTTTGCTTTTGTGCCTGCACTCTACTATGGACGTGGGCGCTGAGGCATAGAAGCCATCTCAAGGCGTACTGACTCCATGCTACAGAGAGGTGGTGCATAGTCAGTGTGCACCTCTGGAAAAGACATCCCATGAATTACCCCCAAACCCTGCAGGCAGATCTCAATCCTCATTCGAAGTGCAGGATATTTGCTGCCTGCTATGTAAAAGGTGGATCTGCTGCTTCTATCAACCAGTCCAACTAAATGCAGCTCTTCGAATTCTGTGCAGCTGATAAATAACTGATGGGAAGAATTCTTAGGAGTACAGTATGCAGGCACCAATAGAGCCTTTCTTGCGGAAAAAAGTGGAGACACGAGTGCTTCCAAATGAATACTTCCTCTCAGGAAAACAATTCTTATAAAAATTCTTCATAAACAAGGTTTATGACCAAATTTACACAAAGCATGATTCGAGATTTACTTCATTTACTACCGTGCTTGAACTTAATCATATTTTTATCAAATCAAAAACATGCTTGGAAAGTCATGAAAGGTCTGGCTTTCAAAAGCAAAAAGTACAGACGATGGGCAGAATGCAGAGCAAATCAAACATTCTCGCTCAGTTGCAGATCTGGGTTTAATCCATGACCTTGCTCCCCATGGAAACAGTCCAGTCTTTGCCAGACCAGGTCCTCCCTGGACCAAAAAAGGCTTCCTTGGACTAGTTTTGGGGTATCTACCCTCATTAACCAGTCTAGCTTGAATCCAGTGGCACAGTTAGAAAGGACCTATGTCTGGGCATGCATTCCCCACGTAGGGCAGCAAAAACAACAGATGATGGACAGAGTGCTGAACAAATCAAACATTCACCCCCAGTAACAGATCAGAGTTTAATCCATGTTTTTCATTGCTTACCACGCCACCCCTGATGGGCCAGTGTAGGATTAGGATATACCTTGTCAGGGAATGTGTTTTAAAGGTCTAACACTATTCGCCTAGACGCTCCCCACAAGACAGAATTTCCAATTTGGTGTGGCCTCCTATTATTAGCGGGGGAGTTCATGTATGCAATCGTGTAATCTTCGAAAATTGCAGAAAAACACACTGGAATGGGAAATTCTTCCGGAAATTAAGCAAAGGTGTTCACCATATAATTTACAATTTGATTGAATGTTTTTGCTGATAAAGTGTTTCCAAACTGGTTCCTGTCCACCTATGTGGACCCTACGATCCCCTTTAAGGTTCCCTATTTTTATATAGCTGAATCTTCCTGCATGATTGAGTGCCGCCATATCTATGCAAATAAGATGGTCTGTTTGATTGGGTTATAGGATGCCTGAGGCCAATTATGACCCATATAAAATGGAACAGATTGCCTTCACCTCTCCAAAATGTGCTCTCTAATAAGACCTATCTAGGTGTGTAGGAGGCTGGGTGTAGGATATGACATAGGGGCTCCAACTGATGTGCAAGCCAGTAATGTTTCAAATGTGGTAGTCTCACAATCCCCCACTTTCAGTTGCACAGTTTAATTTATCAATTTTGAGCTGTGGCTCTCGACCTGCCAAATAAATTGTTTCATTCTAGTCCTAAGTTCCTTGAGAATACTCATTTGTGGTCATAAAGACAATGTTGCAAATATGTAGTTCATGCAAGGCATTACAAACATTTTGTATACCTGGACTCTATCACACAGGGATAGGTCAAGTGCTGGCCATCATTGCAGGTCTGCACTGATCCTAGTGCACAGAGGATGGAGGTTGTCTTCCATCCCAGTGCTATGTAAATACCTAAATATTTCATAATGTAATGTTTTCAGCAGAAGGATGGTTATAAATAACCTCCTCGGTATGGAAGTGTGGGAGTACTTTGCATTTGCCTCAATTGATTTTTTATTTGGAAAAAATTAGAATTTTAAGATCGTAGTCATAAAGTGCAGGATAGATTTCTAGGGGTTGGAAATAGTGACTTAGTTATCGTCAGCATAAAGCAAAATGTTGAAGTCTCCAGCTGAGGTGCCAGTGCCTTCCATGCCATGGTGCTGACGTCTGGCTATTGCCAGAGGTTCTAGCACTAAATAAAACAGTAGAAGGGAGAGCGGTCATCCCTCTGCCTATTTCAAACTCCATGGGGGTATGCCCATTCCAACTCACCATACACGAGCTATTAATGTGTAGCCACTGAGCAGTTTGCAAAAATTGGTTTACTTTTTTTAAACAGAATAGCATGCAGATTAACTAAAGCCAGTCCACTCTCTCAAATGCTTTCTCCACATCTAGAGAGGGCTACTTTTTCATCTCCATCATCTCTCACTAGCTGGAGAATCTGATTAAGTGTTGTGAGGTGTGATGTGGAAGAATGATGATGTACAAATGCTACCTGGTCCTCATTTATCAAGGCAGGGAGGAAGCATTTAAGGCTATTATCCAACACTTTCACCAAGATTTTCATGTCTGTGTTCATCAGAAATATGAGTCGATAACTGGCAGAGCCCATGGGATATTTACTGGGCTTCAAAACCAATGTAATTTGGTTGTGTCCTTGTCTCAGAGGGGCAGTACTTTCTGTTGGATTTCCCAAAAACAATTTGCACAGGAGGATAACCAGTAGGTGCTTATTGAGTCATCGGCCAACCTCCCTACTCCCATTCCCAGTGAAGGTACTGGAAAAGATTATTAAACAAGCAACTCATGACATACCTGGAGTAGAACCAGCTACTCGATTCCTCCCAATACAGCCTGCACAGAAATTGCAGCACCTAAACTGACCTAATTGCACCCACCTATGACAACCAAGCTCTTCTCGACCATTGAGAAACAGCAGCTCAGGTCCTCCTCAACTTCTCTGCAGTCTTTGACTCTGTATACCACCCCACACTGACGCCTCACCAGAAGAACCCAGAGGATCCACCTTTCTATTCTGAACTCTAAATTCTGTGGTGTCCCCCAGGGCTCATCTCTCACTCCCATGCTCTTGAACAAATATGTGATCCCACTCCCCGAAATCACCAGGTCCCACGATCTCAACATAATTTCTTATGCAGGCAACACCCAATTCATCCTCTCACTCACTAATAAACCTACTACCACCAGAACCGACTTCCATATATGCATGAAAAGTGTCACCAACAGGATGAAGAATAACTGCATGTGGTTGAACACTGGCAAAGTGGAAGTACTGATCTTCAGTACAGCAGCAATACATGGAAAGCCTCCTAGTAATCATCAAACCTAGGACCCGCACCCACTCCTTTCTACCATGCCTTTTGCTGTCCTAGTGTGGATAGCCGGATCTCACCTAATTGCTCTGTGCATGCATACCTTTCCTGCTGACCACACCATTCTTGTTTGTTTTCCTTGAAGTCTATTTGAAGCACATTTATTAGTTTCCATATGTCTGAGGGCTGTCAGAAATGGGGCGTATTAATCCACCACTGGCGCAGTGGGAGATAAGGTTGGCCTTAATCTTTGGCAAGTGTTGTATCATTGTCTGACACACCATTTGGTAGAATAGTTGTATCCATTATCCTGCCTAGTAGAGATTAGGAGTGGGTGATAAATTCATCTCCGCCAGCAGAGTTTGTGGAGTTTTGGCCCAGCTACTTTACTCTTGTAACATGGAGTTCCATCCAAACCTTGCCAATTGCCACGTGGCAAAGTTTTTTCTCCTGCGAGACTCTCCAACAGTAAGTTGGCAAGGGTGCTAAGCAACTGCTGTCCACTACCACCATTTTAGGGCACAACGACGGCACCTGATGAGATTTTCATAAAGTGGGCGGTCGCATCCATTCAAAGTGAGAAAGCAGCAGCTCGAATAGAAAATCTACTCGAGCAGCAGCAAAGCAGCAGAACCATGTTGTGTACTGCCAGGTGCCAGGCGCGTTAATTTTGCAGCACGAAACAAGCTCCAGGAGCAACGTGCTGAATTTCAACCTCTCTTAGAACTCCATGGAATCTTGCAGAATTTGCATGAAACTCCCCGGAATTCCACAAAGTAAAACCCTGCGAGTTCTGCCCAACCCTAGTAGCAGATGTCGATGTCAAGAAATAGTCAATACAGGACAACATCCTATGTGAAAGTGACCTAAATGTGTACTCTCTATATGTGAGATGCCATTGCTCCTAGGGATCATGGAGAGAGAAATCAGTTAGATGGCCATGGATCAGGCTGCTGCCCAGCCTTCAATGCGAGGTGGGGAGTTGTGATTTGTCTAAAGCAAGGTCAGGTGGTATATTCAAATCCCCTCTAAGCAAGACATTTGCATACTAATGTTGTGAGAGTATGTGAGAAGTATCTTTAAATATTGTTTTCTTCTGGGCATTGGATAGATTGCACTAAATATGTATGTTTCTGCAGGGATAGGTTAATTAAGACATAATAGCCATCCAGGTCAGTCCAGCAGTTTAACCGGTAGCCCTCCATATGAGAAGCCCCACCCTCCTTTGTGATAAGGCCTAGAGGGTGCAGGAAATACAGAATCAGGTTAGAGGCATGACATTCCACACCCCCCCAGCCTTGGCTTTCTGCATCTGTTAAATGTGTTTTTGGATCAGTGCCACATCTGGACGTAGTTTGAATATGTATGTTATTATTTTCTTTCTCTTAAAAAGTTTATTCCATTCACATTTAGTGAAACCATTTTAAGGCCTTGCATGAGGAGTGGCCCATACCCAGAAGTTGTGACGTGAGGTAAATAGTGAAGATGAGTATAAGTGGGGGGCGGGCGGTAAGTGATCAATAAGACCTGGTGTGTGGGCAACTGAAAGGGTTCCGACGAGCCTTCCAAAAACTGTAAACGTGCGGTACTGAGTTGCCCAAGGAAGTAACAGGTATTTCACAGAGCACTGTTTCCGTACCAGAGAATGGGAATAACATCCTTAGGGGCAAATTTGGGCAACCTATGGTAGAGTTAGAGAGAGTCTTAGTCTGTAAATCCCATTAGTGACCAGAAGGTGGTACTGGCCGGTTGATCTCCCAAATAAAATTATATGCTCCCAGAAAAAAATGTAATTGCTAGAAACAGGCCATGCACTAACACCATCTAAAAAGCAGGAGCCCTAGAGAAGCCAGAAACAGTGTGGTCTATGTGAAAAAAACAACATTCCATTAGCAGTACAGGCACAGTGTTCGTACCTGAATCAGAGGCCATAGTTCTGAAAACTAGATCATACATTTTTACAACTCTACAGCAAAGGGTATCTATTGGGATGGACATCAGAGTTGCCTCCTGGTAAGCAGGGGCTGATCAATGTTTTGGGGTTAGTTATTAGGGCGTGAAGGTGATTGAGATTGTTTTTAGGGTGAGCGGGTAATCGTATATATTTTTAGGATGGGGGAATACATTTAGTATGTGCTGGTAATTGTGTTTATTGTTAGGGAGGGGGTAATTCATTCTAAGGATTGGAGGTATCGGGGTAGTAGATAGAAAGCATTTTTTTGAACAGGCATTCCTGAACTACGAAAAAGCGTGGTAAAGGAATGTGTGGTAAAAAAAATAGTGGTTAAGACGAGGTTGTGGTTGTGACCTCGTTGTTAAGGAAGTTGTGGTTGTCAATCTCGTAGTTCAAACATAAAACCACTCAGCTGGGAACTTGATTTTTTTCAATTTTACTTGTGTTCCCCCACCTGCTTAAACTTTGCTCTGGCCGTCCATTGCTAAGTGACCTCTTCCTGGCATTTCTTCTTGCCAAACTGTGAGGCCCTGGAGCCTCCAGTGGCTGAGAGTTTGTGGATGTGATTGACTCTCTGGGGGGAGCTATATCTATTTCTGTTCCTTTCAAAGAGTCCAACCATTCCTCTAGTTGCCTTAGATCATTAAATTCCATTGCTTTATTATTTTGAGGAACACGCTTCGTAGTAGGGTCCAACAGGCTGATTCTAATGTCCAGTTTCTTGAGTCTGGACCAAAATGATACACATAGCTTGTGTGACAGTGATTTTCAATTCCCCATGCACAAATCGGCAACGTTCCTTGTTGGTCTCAATAAACAGGCTATCATTTTAGGTGGTCTGTCAGTAACTGTGGGTCTCTCTGTATTGCATAAATTACTGCTCTGGCTCGGATGTATGACGTTACAACGCAGGCTATTACAACACCTGCCATTACAACGCGGTTTTTACATCACATACCTTTACAACGCATAGCGCTTAGAGGTGCTGGATATTGAAAAGTTTAATTTTCTATTCCAACTCCAGTCCCCGTGGACACTAGGGAAGGTGTTGGATAGAAAATGAAACTTATTCCCTATCCTAGAGCGCCCCTCCGTGCAATGCGTTGTAATGGTTTGCGTTGTAATGACCGCGTTGTAATGGTAGTGCGTTGTAAAAGTTTTGTTGTAAAGGTTGTTCACCCTCTGGCTCAGATCTTCAAGGTTTGCTCTCCCACACATGGGTGATCCAAGTGAAGTTAGATGAATGCACCAGCGGTGAATGTGAAAGAAAGGTTATTGTAGTCTTATAGAACCCTACTCAATACATAGTTGAAGTGATGCCATTACTTTTGGGTTGCTAAACATCTCTAAAAAGGGATCAGAGGCCCATGCCAACAGCAAACCTATTTCGCTCTACACACCTAATACTTAAAACAATAAGCACTTTTTAACTAAAAATATTTATCACAGGGCAAACCTGTTTCTCTGTACATCTTACTTAAATTCCAAAAGGCTATTACAAAAACAGTAAGAAGGCGGGTTGTTAACAACGAGAATATAATAAACATGTCTAACATTATTAAAAGTAATCTAAAAGCCTAATACCCTAAAACCTATTTGTATGCGCTACTGTAAGAGAGCATGCAATAGAGTCGCTTGTAATCTAGAGTTTCTCAAGGAAAAGCGGCACACTGCATTTCTTGTTGACAGCTCAGGCTGTCATTATCAGAAGGGCAGTCGGGGAAGGCAAATATGCAGCCTTCTTCTGGTTTTCTTCTCTAATCAGTGTCAAGCAAGATGCATAATCTTCTCTGAGTTTCTGCAATATCCAAGATTGTCTTCAGGTGGTAACTTGTAGGATACTGTAGGGCAAAGGCCGCTCTATCAAAAGGGTCGAGAGGTAATCCTCAAATACTTAACAATATCAGGGATGAAAATCTCTGACATAGTTTCAGGAATGTGGTGCCTTGATTACGGGTACCAGAGAAAGAGTTCTAGACATATCTTTTAGGAGATGGAAGATGAGGGGACACCAATTTGAACTATACTTCTTTGCTGAATTATCTAGGGATATTTTCTTGATGGTACTGACATATTGATATAGGAACGCTTGATCCAGATGGGTTGTCTAATCAGGTGTTATTTCTAGGTCATTATAGGAATGACTTGACACACTCTCAGTTCTGACTAAAAAGGGCAGACAGCATTTATGTTTTCTATCTACCTATTATAGCCTGTCTTCTGCATGTGTGTGTTGATTTGGTAGAATGCATGTGTGTGTTGGTTTGGTCGAATAGTTGTATCCATTATCCTGCCCAGTAGAGATTAGGGTTGGTGATAAATTCATCTCCGCCAGCAGAGTTTGTGGAGTTTTGGCCCAGCCACTTTACTCTTGTAACATGGAGTTCCATCCAAACCTTGCCAATCGCCATGTGGCAACGTTTTTTCTCATGCGAGACTCGCCAACAGTAAGTTGGCAAGGGTGATAAGCAACTAGTGTCTACTACCACCATTTTAGGGCACAACAAGGGCACCTGATGAGATTTTCTCAAAGTGGGCGGTCGCAACCATTCAAAGTGAGAAAGCTGAAGCTCGAATAGAAAATCTACTTGAGTGGCAGCAAAGCAGCAGAACCATGTTGTGTACTGCCAGGTGTCATGCGCGTTAATTTTGCAGCACAAAACAAGCTCCGGGAGCAACGTGCTGAATTTCAACCTCTCTTAGAATGGAATCTTGCAGAATTTGCATGAAACTCCCCGGAATTCCACAAAGTAAAACCCTGCGAGTTCTGCCCACCCCTAGTAGCGGATGTTGATGTCAAGAAATAGTCAATACAGGACCACGTCCTATGTGAAGGTGACCTAAATGTGTACTCCCTATGTGTGAGATGCCATTGCTCCTAGGGATCGTGGAGAGTTAAATCTGTTAGATGGCCATGGATCAGGCTGCTGCCCAGCCTTCAATGCAAGGTGGGGAGTTGTGATTTGTCTAAAGCAAGGTCAGGTGGTATATTCAAATCCCCTCTAAGCAAGACATTTGCATACTAATGTTGTGAGAGTATGTGAGAAGTATCTTTCAATATTGTTTTCTTCTGGGAATTAGCTAGAGTGCACTAAAAGTGTATGGTTCTGCAGGGATAGGTTAATTAAGACATAATAGCCATCAATAGCACTCATTTCAGCTCTCCCGAGTGGGCCTTACTGCTTAATGAATGGTGCAGGTAGCAGTAGCCAAACCCTGGGAATAAAGTACAGGTGCAAAGTCAGTTTTAACTCACATTTACTGGTCCTTTAGTCTTGTCCTGTGATTCTCCAGTGAGTTTGTTGTCTGGGTTGCACATTGCCAATTGGAAGGGTGCAGGTCTCTGAGAAGCTATAACTAGAGACTGCCATCTTTCCTGGCATGTAGTTTCATCCCTTCCCCCCCAAAAAATACAATTTTAGGCACTTGACTCTCAGGTTAACTTAGATTAATCTGGGAAAATGTGTTACTGGCCCTTCCAGCCAACAGATCAGATACTTTCCACCTCTATTTGTGAGTGAAATAAACCTCTGTAACTGTCACCATCCTTTGAGCATGACTGGACTTTTTTGCAAAAGAAGTGCCTATCCAGAATATTAGGCAGCCCCTGACAGTACCCATCCACCAGTCTGGGACAACCGAGTTCAACGCTATGACCTCAGCCATCAGGCTGATCTACATTGACAAGACAGGGGGACTAATGTCCCCCTCCTAGAGATCACCCAGCAAACACTTCTGAGAGCCTCAGCCACAGAATGTACCACTGGAATGCATACCTAATCTGTCTTCTACGTGAGCACGGTTCCAGTTCTACATCCAGGGATTCTAATACCCCATGGTCAATTGGAAGTGCCTCTAAGCACAGTGCAGGACCTGTCTAACCCACCTGCAATCTCAAACAACTCCCTGATACCCCTTCAGAGAGCTGAAGATCAATCAGGGACCCTATATATCCCCTTGTAAAAATTGACAGGTCATTTGCTGTAAATGTTTATTAAGAATGGAAGCTAATTACACAAAGTTGTATAATTTTGAGTATTTCACGTAACAAGGGTAAAGTGAAATTCCCAATATTACGCTAAGTACACCTGTGTAATTTAAAGTTTGCCCCGGCCTCATTGGGATCTGGGAACATGCCCTCAAGGATAACCTCCTCCCTGAACTAGGGCAGTCGGTTACACTGTCATTAGTCTCAGAGACCACCACTTGCCCATTGTGGGATTTTAGGGAGTCCACCCCCAACATGTGGGTCAATCATAGCCCACTCAGGGAAACTTGTGTCTGATTAGGGATTACCACTACACCGACCATCTCAGGGATGATCTACTCTCTGGATCTCCCACTAACATAGGCCTCCACGAGATAGCTCCTAGGCTCAGGAGCTAACATATGGGAACATCAGGACCTTCTACCTTTTAAAATGCTATAACCATGGAACATTACCTAAGACTCTCCCAGACTTATGATGGTAACACCTATTAACATTGATGGAAATCATGGTACTCACCTACCCCAATGAGCCAACAGCTTTGTAGTTTTGACCTGCACCAATGGTGTGAAAGTCTCTGCAAAACAGTTACACTAGGTAAGGACCTTTACTTCCAATTTGCACTAATCCTGACTTATCCCCTCTCTCAAAATCTTCCAGGAAGAAGCAGGGTCTGCCCACTCTTCCCAACTTCAGTGATGCAGATACTTCTTGGAAACCCTGAACTTAAGAGAAATGTCTTCTTCATACACCCCTATAGATCGTAGTGTTTGGGTTTAAAGACCTTATGGCCTGAGATCCCTTTAATAGAATTGGTTCTAGTTGACATTTAGCTCCTTCACATCATGTCAACATGTAAACTCTGCCTTCAAAGTCTAGAAATCATTCAACAATGTATTCATCTGGATGATAAGGAGCCTTGCTATGTGAGCCCTCTGTCCCCATTTTCTTCTATATACAGAGATACCCCAGAACTTAAAGAATATTAGTGCTCAGTGTAAATAGAGTCTTAAAAATTGCAGTGATGTTAGCCATGTAGAGACGTCTGGGTAGGAGGGCACAATTAGAAGGCCTGGGACACACAGGCCACGCCCACCACCAGTCAGGCCACTCCCCTTTTTCACCGAGTATTTAAAGCGCACCTCGATAAAGCGCAAGCCTGATCACCTTTGACCTCCTGAGGCGGAAGCCGGGAGAGTCGCCTCGTGAATTTTAATATTGTTGAGTGTTATTTACTATGATTTTAAAGACAGAATTTTAACTCCTGAAGGTAATATTGTGATTGCTACAAAACCTACCTCATTTCCCCTGGGCACTCCCGCGCAACGGTCTGAAACGCTGCCGCGGGATACTTCCGTGTGTTGCCGCCAACCCCCTGGGACACACAGGCCACGCCCACCACCAGTCAGGCCATGCCCCTTTTTCGCAGAGTATTTAAAGCGCGCCGCGATAAAGCGCGATCCTGATCACCTTTGACCTCCTGAGGCGGAAGCCGGGAGAGTCGCCTCGTGAATTTTAATATTGTTGAGTGTTATTTACTGTGATTTTAAAGACAGAATTTTAACTCCTGAAGGTAATATTGTGATTGCTACAAAACCTACCTCATTTCCCCTGGGCACTCCCGCGCAGCGGTCTGAACGCTGCCGCGGGATACTTCCGTGTGTTGCCGCCACCCCCCTGGGACACACAGGCCACGCCCACCACCAGTCAGGCCACGCCCCTTTTTCGCCGAGTATTTAAAGCGCACCGCGATAAAGCGCAAGCCTGATCACCTTTGACCTCCTGAGGCGGAAGCCGGGAGAGTCGCCTCGTGAATTTTAATATTGTTGAGTGTTATTTACTGTGATTTTAAAGACAGAATTTTAACTCCTGAAGGTAATATTGTGATTGCTACAAAACCTACCTCATTTCCCCTGGGCAGTCCCGCGCAGCGGTCTGAAACGCTGCCGCGGGATACTTCCGTGTGTTGCCGCCACCCCCCTGGGTCACACAGGCCACGCCCACCACCAGTCAGGCCACGCCCCTGCCGCCACCTACTACTTAAGATGTGCATTTACCGGGCGCGCAGCGGACGAGCGCAGCGGGCGCGCCGTTTGCGCGCCGAAGGCGTGCCTAAGGCAAGCCCGTGTGCGACCAGACCGCGGCCGGGGGCCAGGCATGCTGCCGGTGAGTGTGAACGCAAGGGTAGGATTGTGTGGTCAGGGTCTGCCCCACGGGCTCTCAATACCACGTCTGAGTGCTGCACTCCTGGGACAGATCTCGAGACCACAGCTCTTCCCCAGACATGCGAGGCCTGTGGGTCATCACTGGCACCAATAGGTGCCAAGAGGTCTCTGAAACCTCAGCGGTCGAACAACAATAGTCTCAGAGCTGGCCTGCTAAACTGCAGGTCCCTAGTTAAACATACAGATGAGATTTGGATGTTACTAGAAGAGCGTGAGTGGGATGCTCTGTTTCTAACAGAAACTTGGCTCAATGAGGATAATATGACTGCCATCGCGTTGGCAGTACCCTTGGGATTTAAAATATGCTTCTCGAACCGCACAGGCACAAAGAGAGGTGGAGGTGTGGCTGTTATTTTTAAAGAACAGCTTACACTAACATCCTCGGCCCCCACCCCGATTCAGGGAATCGAGGGTCTACACTTTTGCTTTCAGGTAAGCCCTCAGCTATCTTTAGCGGGATTAGTGATCTACCGCCCACCTGGCGGTGGGGATCCCAATCTGTCAACTCTGATGGAGACTATTGTTCAGAGCTCCCTCCTCCACCCTCACTTCATCGTGGTCGGAGATTTTAACATTCACATGGACAAAGGGGACTGCGCTCTTGCAGAGCTGCTGAGATCCACTCTAAATACAGCCGAGCTGAGACTGATTAATGCTGGCCCCACACACAGAGCAGGTCACACGCTTGACCTAATTTTCTCCAATATTAGTGATGCAAAGGCGGAGGCACCTATACCGCTAGTCGGGTCAGACCACTCACTGATACCATTTAAATTAAATATAGTTACGGTCAGTCCTGCTTCAAGCAAATGTTCTTTTATGAAGAGACAATGGAAAAACCTTGTCCCGGATATCATGGGCCCTGCTATGGCTCAGAATATCCCCTCTCTCACCTCAAATGCAAATATGGACGCACAGCTACTTAATGACTGGGCCGGGAATATGGTATCTTCCATTTCACCAGCCTCTCGCGCAATATCTAAACGGGACTCCCCCTCCGCTCCCTGGTTCTCTCAGGACCTCAGAGTAGAGAAAGCAGCCTGTAAGAGGCTGGAGAGAATGTGGAGGGTTAATTACGGGCCCTTAGAAAAAACTAGATACAAGGAAGCATCCAAAAAATTCCAGAAGGTGATTAGAAAGGCAAAAAAACTATTTTATGCGGATTCAATCCAGCAAGCAGAGCATTCGAGCAAACAGGTTTTCAAGGTGGTACAATCCTTCTTCAAACCTAAATGCATTGAAAGGGAGGTCCCACCGTCAACCACTCTGTGTGAAAACATCTCAGAGTTTTTTGACCAAAAAATTAAACATGTTTATGTGTCTTTTGGGCCAGAGGAAAAAACTGTGAAAACGGACCTAGACATCAAAGAGGTGGCGTGCGAAGCCCTTGTCCAATTCCATACGATACCCCTGACAGCGGACAGGCAAGAATTAAATTGCTGCAAATCAGACTCTCCGGATGATCCATGTCCCCCTGAACTCTGGAGCACTATAGCTGACTTTGTGGCACCCACATTACAACAGATATGGAATACGTCCATTGCGTCTGGGGTTTTCCCAAACATTTGGAAACATGCAACCCTCCTCCCACTAAAAAAGAAACCTAATGGAGATCCTAAAGACCTTAGTAATTTACGCCCGATCTCTCTGCTAGCAGCGCCGGGAAAAATGTTCGAGAAAATAATACAGCGCCAGCTGAGTAAATTTGTCGAAGACAATAAGATACTGCATGAGACACAATCAGGCTTTCGACCTGGTTTCAGCACAGAGACAGCACTAATTGAGGTGGCAGAGTCATTAAGGTGGTCGATGGATTCGGGAAGTTCAGCGATGCTGGTACTCCTGGATCTGTCGGCCGCCTTCGACACGATCGATCATGCTAGACTCCTGATGCGACTGGAGGAGATAGGCATCCGTGACCAGGCACTGGGTTGGATAAATTCGTTTCTGTCCCAGAGAACACAGAAGGTGGCGCTGGGATCTGTATCTTCAACACCTAAAATCCTCAGTTGTGGCGTCCCTCAAGGTTCAGCACTCAGCCCCCTCTTGTTCAACATCTACCTTGCCCCCCTCTTTAGGTTGATTGCCAACTGGGGTGTTAAGGTAATCTCATACGCCGATGACACCCAACTGGTATTTCCGTATTCAGAGATGTCGGAGGAGTCCTTCTCCAGTTTCAAGGGCTGCCTCCAAGATGTGGCCTGTTGGATGAACACAAATAAATTAAAACTCAATGCCAATAAAATGGAAGTGATCTTTTTTGGGAAAGGCCCCCCTCCACCCCCAGAGCAATGGTGGCCAGCGGAAATGGGACAAGCCCTGTCACCCAGCCTAACAGCAAAAAACCTGGGTGTGCGGTGGGATGACAGTCTGTCTTTTACCTCGCACATCCAACAAGTAGTCGGCTGTTGTCTGAGCAAACTGAGGAATCTTCGCAAGATTCTGATACTGGCCAGAGAGTTGCCGTAAAACAGTAATCCATGCCACAGTTACATCTAGGCTGGATTACGCCAACGGCCTCTATCTGGGCCTACCCAAATACTTAATTCATAAACTTCAGATGGTCCAAAATGCGGCTGCGAGACTGCTAATGAGGATTCCCTTTAAGCATTCAGTCTCTCCGTATCTTCGATCACTTCACTGGCTACCAGTTGCCAGCAGAATCCAATTCAAGGCACTTACGCTGTCCTTCAGATCTCTGTTTGGCTCCTGTCCAAAATACTTGAAAGCTCGGCTCCTAAGATATTTCCAGGCCCGGGCGCTACGCTCCAACCGCCGCGTCCAGCTTGCTGCCCGCCGAGTGAAAAGGGCTCGACTGGGGGGTTGTACCTTTTCGGCTAATGTTGTGACACTGTGGAACACATTGCCCCCAGTTATTCAGCAAGCCCCCTCTGAAATATGCTTCAAGCGGCTACTAAAAACATGGCTATTCACCCAACCACAATCGGCATCTTCACTTAAGTACTCTTGGTCAACTGTGATCTTTTCAGCGCCGGGACACCTCCTTGTGAGGTAGCTGTTCACGCTCTACAAAATGCTGTATTATTATTTATTATCATTATCATTATTGTAACAACCACAATATTCCCCTCTATCTAGGGGCTACGATACTGCATCCTCCTCATCTGAGAAACAAGTGTCCGGTATAAGCATTTTACTCTGAGGGTATTGAAATAGAGCAGTGCAAAGCTTACTTGGGAGGTAATACTCACAAAAGGTCATTCAAATGAATGCTTGCAAATAGTCTAACTACTGGTGATCACTCAGGTGGCATTACAATGCATTGTTTTTCCACCAATATTCAAGAGTGTGCCACTCTACACAAAAGCTTATCCTATGAAAATCAGTATTGACCCAGCTCCTCATGGAAACAGTCCTCCCTGAAGGGGTAGGCGCGGCCCTTTCTGGAAGGGACTACAAACCTCCCAAGACCCATTTCTATCCTGTCAGTGTGTTCTTACATATGGGAGGCTCGGAACTCAGTAACCCAACACACAGCACTAAATAAGTAATTTTCATATAACGGTAATTTTTTCTGAACACCTGTTGGCATGCCCCAGCCACCAGAGAGTTTGTTATGACCTTGTGAGCTCTGACATGTGATAATTTTTTCTAGGCCTCCTGCCCTCTAAATCTTCATTATTTTTGGGGTAGAATGTTTTTTTTTAGCTTGCTTTTCCTCTTATGAGGAAGGGCTCATGGGCCAGCCCCTCCCACCATTGAGATACTAGATTCCTCCTTACCCTGGGTTTTCTGCGCAGCAGCACTGCATGACTCTCACAACAGACCACAGCACTCCCAAGGACCTGCGATCTCCTGGCCACCTGCAGGTACCTATGTCAGGTAGCAGTGTGAAATACCCCTTCTTAGGGCATCTCCAACAAGAACTGGTTTACATAATTACATGGAAATTATCTCCATAAGGGTCCCACGCAAGGTCAACCTTCTTGTCCTCTATTTGGGTGAGGAGAGGTCAGTGCCAATGACCATGAAGACAACACAGGGGCATATTACCAAGAAAGGGCGTTACATTATCGCCGCTTTTATCAGCAGGAAACTGCTGATAAAGCGGCGATAATGGTCTTGATAATATGCTCTATGAATTCCAATCGAAGCCCACGTTAGATGTCTTCACATCTAACATGGGCTTCGATTGGATTTCATAGAGCATATTATCAAGCCCATTATCGCCGCTTTATTGGCAGTTTCCTGCCAAAAGAAGCAGCGATAATGTAAAACCCTTTCTTGATAATATGCCCCAGAGTTCTTAGAAATTTAAAGTCAAGAGTGTTCCTTCTTTCCAAACTGGGAGGTCATCCACACAGTGGGCCCTACCTTCTTTCTGTGTAGTTCCTCCTCTTCTCAAAGGTTTGTATCTTGTGCTGAGGTTTAGTACTGGAGGTGAAGAGTATTAAAAAAAAATTGGCATCTCTAACAAATTCGACAATGTCTTATCAACCCTCCAACCTGATGCCCAGCACATTGGGTAATTTTAAATATGGCAAACTCAAGTGGCTGCCTGTATTATCTTTCTGGGCTTAGCTTCTCCCCCTACCTGACCTAAAACCGATTCCTTATCTCCAAAACTTCCAAGGAAGTCATTGCTCTGCCTAGTTCCTGAGGCATGCTTGTTTTAATATTGTTCCTGTTGGAAGGGACAAGTTTAGGCTATTCAGTAAAGTATCAATTTAAAAGCTTATGAACATTTCTCTCTAAACCTCTTCCTCTGCCATTGCAAGGCTATACCACTCCAAAGGTGCTTACTGTCCTGGGGATGCTTCAAATTCCCAGCTGGACAGGAAAGTAATTAATTTGGCACCGCAGGCTAGTTCAAAACCCAAATCTGATTAGTGGTTGGCTCAAGAAAATATTTTAACAAGAAGTACATAAGGGACCTCTTACATGAGAAAATGAATGTTCTATTTGATCTCATGACCCCTTTAAACATAGGGAAAGGTATGTTAAACCTATGTTAAGCTATTCCAGAATTATCATTTGGTGCTCTGGTGTCAACTACAGTGTGAATATAAAAAAAACACTGCAGAATCGCATTCTAGTTTAAAAGAAGTAGAGATATTTCTTGTCAGATCCCTAATTGAATTATAAGGCCTGAACCATCAATTTAGTTGGGTCCCATCTGTGACAAACTATCTGACCGAATACCATGGGATGAGATAGACACTTGCCCTACTTGCTCAGCCTGCAGCTGTCTGGTCTTTTGCACTTGTGCTCACATATTACCAGTTCAGTGTTCTCATTTTAGCTACATAGCAATCACCCTGTTTTTAAAAGGAGGGCAGTGGCAGAATATGCCTCCTTCCTTAAACAGTATGCTTTCCATTTCAGATAGTGAAGTTTTCCAAATGTGCTCACTATTTGCAGTACTATCCCAGTTCTATTTCCTGTTTGCCAGGTTTTAGTCATTTGTTCTTCAGCTGCATCAGTGCTTTCCTTAACAGTTCAAAAGCCTGTCCTTACCCTGACTGCAAATGATAAATGTACTTCATTCATCCATTTCACAGCTGTGAACTAATTGGATATTGAATAACATCACAGTCATGAAGACACAATTGTATTGTGATGAATTTTTCCTTTAAGTGTTATTTTTTTTTTGTTTGAGTTTATTGAAGAATAAAAGAGCAGGAATGGAAAAAGAAAAAACAGACAAAATTATAAGTCATCAAGTTATACAATAAGAAGGAAAATGATGGAGTTACAAAACACAAATAGGCAAAAAGGGAAAGCAATCAAAATTGTATATGTAGCGAAACAAAGTAGGCATAGTAAATTTACAAAACAAAATAAATTAAACACTATATTTGGTACACAATAAATAACATTCAGTAATTGATATTGAGAAAAATGCAATTGGAGAATCAAGGTGGTTTTCGTACGTCAACAGAACTAGAATCGGGGGTAGTGACTGAGGGAGCAGATGAGGAAAGGTAATTTACTAAAGGGAGCCAAAGGAGGTCTCTCTGAATTGCCAGGGAACGGGGGGAGACATAATTAGTATCTAGTCGGTGATGAAAACATACCGCATTCCACCACGAACTAAATGAAACATTGGTGGCTTGTTTCTAGTTAGAGGTAATGTGATGGAAAGCAATAGCTATCAAAAGATGAATGAGTAGGTAATGTTGGTGAGATTGGGGGAGAGCAGTGGACAAAGAACCTAGAAAAATGTGGGTATAGGAAAAAAAGATTTGAAATTGAAAAATCTTTTGGATTTGGAACCAAACTAGTTTCCAAAACTGGAGTATAGGAGGACAATCAAATAGCATATATTTTAAATCAGCAGAAAGACAGGGGCATGACCAGCAAGTAGAGGGGGTGTCTGAGGAAAAAGTTGACAGAGTTAGTGTAGTAAATAGAATTCGATTATAAATAAAATAGAGAGTTTGGGTAGTATTACCAGCTCTAGAGGCCCTATGGATTTTAGACCAAATCTTATCCCATAAGAGAATCGGCCAGTCTAGTTATGGGTATTTTTTTTAATTTTCATTCACCTTTAAATGTTTTATGTGTCAGAAACATTTAATGTAATTTTTGTTTTTGAAAATCTCATGCACACTCACTAAAAACAGTAATTCCTTAATTGGTTCATTCAATAGCCTCCATCATTTCTACTTCAGTAAGGCTCTATTGAAAGGGATCGTAAATTTCATAACTGCTATCAGATCCTCACCTATCTTCTACACACCTACTTCTGAAGAAATGCATCATTAATATCATATTGCTGGATGAAATCTACAGGCACTTCAAACCATTCAACTTTCACATGGGGACTAAGCTAGCCATTGAATGTTCTCATTAATATTTTACTTTATAGTGAGCTATTAAATCCATCAACCTTTTGTTCATGGACAACTTTCATATTTATAGAGTTTCAGGGTTTGGACATCAGTTAAACATGAAAACAGTGATGAGTTCCCTATTGGTTGATATTTGGTATTGGTGACTCATGGGGCTGCTATATGATTGTTCATCAAATGTCTACACACTAACACTCTTAGGTCTAAATTTTAAATCAGAGAGTCTACTCCATGACCCGTTCCAGCAAGCAAAAGACATTATATGGATTCACGTAATGATCAGTAAACAAAAATATCCAATATTCCACGTATTGTTTTTTTTATATAAATCAAAAGAATCATCTATAAATAGTCATAATAAACATCCCACTGTATCGTTCACTCATTAAGTGTGCTGCTGGAACTTGCAACTGGCACAGCAACAGCACCACCTGGCTAAAGACCACACAGTGCAGCAAAGAGAGAATGGGTTCACAAACCTTCTAATAAACATGTGTTTTGAATTTCCTCCCAATGCAGATTTGTCAGGTCTATTTTCTGTTCACTTTTTGGGGGTTGTATGATGGAACAGAGCAGGTTGAAACATTGGCATGCTTTTACAATACATTTTTTACCCAGCATTATTTAGCGCATATATGCTCTTACCTTGCATGCAAATACCATGTATTATTAGTCTAACTAAGAAAAGTATTATATATATATATATATATATATATATATATATATATATATATATATATATATATATATATATATATATATATATATATATATATATATATATATATATGTATATATATTATATATATATATATATATAAATATATATATATATATATATATATATATATATATATATACACATCTCTCACTACACAAATAGAGTTTTTGGATGTCAAACTCCAGGTCGTAAACAACAGAATACAAAGTACTTTATATAGAAAATTTACGGCAGGTAATATTACATTACACGCCAACAGTTCACATCCTAGGCACCTCATCGCTAGTATACCTTATGGTGAGGTCCTCAGACTCAAACGTATATGTAGTGATGAGAATGATTTTCGGAAGTGTGTTGAAGACATGCGTATAAGGTTAACAATGAGAGGTTATAGCAGTAAGCTCATCAATGATGCTATCAGCAAATCTGATAAACGACCAAGAGCTAGTCTCTTCAAAGAGGGGTCTACTGAATCTACATCTAGAGATGTGAATACCAACTCTGATTACCCTTGACTAATCATGACCTATTCGCGACAAGAGAGGAAAATCAGAGCTATTGTCCAAAAACACTGGCCTATTGTCCTCACAGACAATGTCCTGGGCGACCGCCTATCCACTCCCCCTGTTGTTCCCTTCAGAAAGGGCAGATCCATGGGCAATGATCTGGATAAAAATTCCCCTGAGACGATAAAACCAACACCTTGGTTACAACCTTCAAGGGGTTTTAGAAAATGCACTGTATGTCATGCTTGCAAATTTGGTTGTAATAAGACATCCTATCAGACACAATTTAATACATCCCCTATTGCTATCAAGGGTAGTTTTAACTGTAAAACGGATTTTGCTGTTTCTATCCTGACGTGTACCTGTGGTTTAAATTATGTGGGAAGCACAAAGCTACAGGTGCACGTCAGGATATTACAACACCTGAGGGCCATCCTCCACAATGATGCTGCCTATCCCGTGGCACAGCACTTTTCTAAGTGCCATAATAAAGACATCAATTGCCTTTCTTATTTTGTTATTGCCGCTGTCCCAAAATGCAAAAGAGGTGGCAATAGAGAAAGGAAACTCAGGCAGCTAGAGACCAAATTCATCCTAGAATTAGATAGTAAATGGCCACGGGGTCTGAATAATTCAGAGGATATGTACACATACCTGTAAAGAGTACATAACAGCAATACTTCCTAAGTACATATCAGTATAAACCACAATGTATTGTAGGTACACCGCATTTGCACTTTATCATCTGCCCATGTATGTATATTATATCTGCCAAGATTACTCTCTCTATTGAGTCTATCTGAAAAATACAATTTTATATTGACATTGTTGATAAAATATATTTTTTATGGCATATTTTAATATCTTAAGTACATTTGTAATAGAGGTTTTTAATCCGGCTGGAGAAAACCATTTTATCAATGAAGATATATGTTATTAATTTGCTATGAATTTTGGTATTGTTGACTATGTTAAGATAAAATGCACACAGGACACTTTATATTTATTATCTTTGCACAGTTGCACATTATCTAGCACTTTATAGTGTAAACTTGCACTATCTACAGATAAATAGCACTTAAGCACTTTTTTTGATTAGCAGAATAAAGAGGATTTAAATAGTACAATTGCATTACATAGATAACAAACATTATCGTAAATGTATTTATTGTTGAACTATAGCACACATCCTAATAGAATAGTTGTGTAAATATATCAATTAAGGATTGATCCTGTCAGATGATGTTTAGTTTATTGAATGTTAATAACTTCGTCTGCTGAAAATAGATTTATACGATTTACCGTGTAATTTCAAAATGCATTTAAGCAGTCATTTCTATGTTTGCAAACTACAAGATACACGATAGTCTGTTGTTCCTTTTTATTTGTCATGTGATCTGCATCTCACGGAAACAAGGGGGTGTGCACAGTGTGTTAAAGATGTATAAAAAGTAACAGTGACGTGCAATAAGCTGAATGTGATCAAGGGCTCTTGAAGCCCGAAACGCGTCGTTGCAGGCTGCGTGGGAAACGCAAATAAACCAAAATCTTGCCTGAATTGCTGTGGGGGTCTGAGTTCCTTCTTCACTGGAACACGGAAGTGATCGGAAGTGGTGGGAATTGTTTGGTATATATATATATATACAGGCAACACCGGAATCCAAAAGCATTAACACGACATCACTCACTGAAGAGGAAATACTGAAAGGCCAAAGACCGCACTACAAGGTCCAGCATGCTCTTCATGGTAGCCTACACTGGGCACCCACCTGAGGGTAATTATTTGAAGTGAGCTCTAGCTGAGCCCCCGTGCGCTCGGAAGGCCATTGGATGTCACAAGCCCGCCCTCCCCCCTCCCTCAGAAGAAGGCCGATGCGGCCGAAATGCATCAGGATTAGGACTTTTCGGAGAGGCTGAAATTTGTGAAATAAAGGATGTTCCCTGACCTGTTGTGTGTGCGCCTCACTTTCTTTCCGTGAGGAAGGACTTCGAATTCTACAAACACGGCCTGGGTCATGGCCGAGAGGAGCGCACCCCCAGCAAAGCGCGCCGGATTCTGCTCAAAACGGGACCATTCAGCTGACGGTGAAAGCCAAAGTGAGCAGCGGCAGCCACCAGGGACTGGACCCTGGATTGGGCCCCAGAATGACTCAAAAACAGAATTCCAGGGGACACAGGCAACACCGGAATCCAAAAGCAATAACACAACATCACTCACTGAAGAGGAAATACTGAAAGGCCAAAGACCGCACTACAAGGTCCAGCATGCTCTTCATGGTAGCCTACACTGGGCACCCACCTGAGGGTAATTATTTGAAGTGAGCACTAGCTGAGCCCCCGTGCGCTCGGAAGGCACAAGATGTCACAAGCCCGCCCTCCCCCCTCCCTCAGAAGAAGGCCGATGCGGCCGAAATGCATCAGGATTAGGACTTTTCGGAGCGGCTGAAATTTGTGAAATAAAGGATGTTTCCTGACCTGTTGTGTGTGCGCCTCACTTTCTTTCCGTGAGGAAGGACTTTGAATTATACAAACACGGCCTGGGTCCTGGCCGAGAGGAGCGCACCCCCAGCAAAGCGCGCCGGATTCTGCTCAAAACGGGACCATTCAGCTGACGGTGAAAGCCAAAGTGAGCAGCGGCAGCCACCAGGGACTGGACCCTGGATTGGGCCCCAGAATGACTCAAAAACAGAATTCCAGGGGACACAGGCAACACCGGAATCCAAAAGCATTAACACGACATCACTCACTGAAGAGGAAATACTGAAAGGCCAAAGACCGCACTACAAGGTCCAGCATGCTCTTCATGGTAGCCTACACTGGGCACCCACCTGAGGGTAATTATTTGAAGTGAGCACTAGCTGAGCCCCCGTGCGCTCGGAAGGCCATTGGATGTCACAAGCCCGCCCTCCCCCCTCCCTCAGAAGAAGGCCGATGCGGCCGAAATGCATCAGGTTTAGGACTTTTCGGAGCGGCTGAAATTTGTGAAATAAAGGATGTTTCCTGACCTGTTGTGTGTGCGCCTCACTTTCTTTCCGTGAGGAAGGACTTCGAATTATACAAACACGGCCTGGGTCCTGGCCGAGAGGAGCGCACCCCCAGCAAAGCGCGCCGGATTCTGCTCAAAACTGGACCATTCAGCTGACGGTGAAAGCCAAAGTGAGCAGCGGCAGCCACCAGGGACTGGACCCTGGATTGGGCCCCAGAATGACTCAAAAACAGAATTCCAGGGGACACAGGCAACACCGGAATCCAAAAGCATTAACACGACATCACTCACTGAAGAGGAAATACTGAAAGGCCAAAGACCGCACTACAAGGTCCAGCATGCTCTTCATGGTAGCCTACACTGGGCACCCACCTGAGTGTAATTATTTGAAGTGAGCACTAGCTGAGCCCCCGTGCGCTCGGAAGGCCATTGGATGTCACAAGCCCGCCCTCCCCCCTCCATCAGAAGAAGGCCGATGCGGCCGAAATGCATCAGGATTAGGACTTTTCGGAGCGGCTGAAATTTGTGAAATAAAGGATGTTTCCTGACCTGTTGTGTGTGCGCCTCACTTTCTTTCCGTGAGGAAGGACTTCGAATTATACAAACACGGCCTGGGTCCTGGCCGAGAGGAGCGCACCCCCAGCAAAGCGCGCCGGATTCTGCTCAAAACGGGACCATTCAGCTGACGGTGAAAGCCAAAGTGAGCAGCGGCAGCCACCAGGGACTGGACCCTGGATTGGGCCCCAGAATGACTCAAAAACAGAATTCCAGGGGACACAGGCAACACCGGAATCCAAAAGCATTAACACGACATCACTCACTGAAGAGGAAATACTGAAAGGCCAAAGACCGCACTACAAGGTCCAGCATGCTCTTCATGGTAGCCTACACTGGGCACCCACCTGAGGGTAATTATTTGAAGTGAGCACTAGCTGAGCCCCCGTGCGCTCGGAAGGCCATTGGATGTCACAAGCCCGCCCTCCCCCCTCCCTCAGAAGAAGGCCGATGCGGCCGAAATGCATCAGGATTAGGACTTTTCGGAGCAGCTGAAATTTGTGAAATAAAGGATGTTTCCTGACCTGTTGTGTGTGCGCCTCACTTTCTTTCCGTGAGGAAGGACTTCGAATTATACAAACACGGCCTGGGTCCTGGCCGAGAGGAGCGCACCCCCAGCAAAGCGCGCCGGATTCTGCTCAAAACGGGACCATTCAGCTGATGGTGAAAGCCAAAGTGAGCAGCGGCAGCCACCAGGGACTGGACCCTGGATTGGGCCCCAGAATGACTCAAAAACTGAATTCCAGGGGACACAGGCAACACCGGAATCCAAAAGCATTAACACGACATCACTCACTGAAGAGGAAATACTGAAAGGCCAAAGACCGCACTACAAGGTCCAGCATGCTCTTCATGGTAGCCTACACTGGGCACCCACCTGAGGGTAATTATTTGAAGTGAGCACTAGCTGAGCCCCCGTGCGCTCGGAAGGCCATTGGATGTCACAAGCCCGCCCTCCCCCCTCCCTCAGAAGAAGGCCGATGCGGCCGAAATGCATCAGGATTAGGACTTTTCGGAGCGGCTGAAATTTGTGAAATAAAGGATGTTTCCTAACCTGTTGTGTGTGCGCCTCACTTTCTTTCCGTGAGGAAGGACTTCGAATTATACAAACACGGCCTGGGTCCTGGCCGAGAGGAGCGCACCCCCAGCAAAGCGCGCCGGATTCTGCTCAAAACGGGACCATTCAGCTGACGGTGAAAGCCAAAGTGAGCAGCGGCAGCCACCAGGGACTGGACCCTGGATTGGGCCCCAGAATGACTCAAAAACAGAATTCCAGGGGACACAGGCAACACCGGAATCCAAAAGCATTAACACGACATCACTCACTGAAGAGGAAATACTGAAAGGCCAAAGACCGCACTACAAGGTCCAGCATGCTCTTCATGGTAGCCTACACTGGGCACCCACCTGAGGGTAATTATTTGAAGTGAGTACTAGCTGAGCCCCCGTGCGCTCGGAAGGCCATTGGATGTCACAAGCCCGCCCTCCCCCCTCCCTCAGAAGAAGGCCGATGCGGCCGAAATGCATCCGGATTAGGACTTTTCGGAGCGGCTGAAATTTGTGAAATAAAGGATGTTTCCTGACCTGTTGTGTGTGCGCCTCACTTTCTTTCCATGAGGAAGGACTTCGAATTATACAAACACGGCCTGGGTCCTGGCCGAGAGGAGCGCACCCCCAGCAAAGCGCGCCGGATTCTGCTCAAAACGGGACCATTCAGCTGACGGTGAAAGCCAAAGTGAGCAGCGGCAGCCACCAGGGACTGGACCCTGGATTGGGCCCCAGAATGACTCAAAAACAGAATTCCAGGGGACACAGGCAACACCGGAATCCAAAAGCATTAACACGACATCACTCACTGAAGAGGAAATACTGAAAGGCCAAAGACCGCACTACAAGGTCCAGCATGCTCTTCATGGTAGCCTACACTGGGCACCCACCTGAGGGTAATTATTTGAAGTGAGCACTAGCTGAGCCCCCGTGCGCTCGGAAGGCCATTGGATGTCACAAGCCCGCCCTCCCCCCTCCCTCAGAAGAAGGCCGATGCGGCCGAAATGCATCAGGATTAGGACTTTTCGGAGCGGCTGAAATTTGTGAAATAAAGGATGTTTCCTGACCTGTTGTGTGTGCGCCTCACTTTCTTTCCGTGAGGAAGGACTTCGAATTATACAAACACGGCCTGGGTCCTGGCCGAGAGGAGCGCACCCCCAGCAAAGCGCGCCGGATTCTGCTCAAAACGGGACCATTCAGCTGACGGTGAAAGCCAAAGTGAGCAGCGGCAGCCACCAGGGACTGGACCCTGGATTGGGCCCCAGAATGACTCAAAAACAGAATTCCAGGGGACACAGGCAACACCGGAATCCAAAAGCATTAACACGACATCACTCACTGAAGAGGAAATACTGAAAGGCCAAAGACCGCACTACAAGGTCCAGCATGCTCTTCATGGTAGCCTACACTGGGCACCCACCTGAGGGTAATTATTTGAAGTGAGCACTAGCTGAGCCCCCGTGCGCTCGGAAGGCCATTGGATGTCACAAGCCCGCCCTCCCCCCTCCCTCAGAAGAAGGCCGATGCGGCCGAAATGCATCAGGATTAGGACTTTTCGGAGCGGCTGAAATTTGTGAAATAAAGGATGTTTCCTGACCTGTTGCGTGTGCGCCTCACTTTCTTTCTGTGAGGAAGGACTTCGAATTATATATATATGCCCATTTTGAAGTGCTTGCCCACTTGGGCTATATTAACGTGAACAGCAAATTTCAAGACTGCTTTTGAAGTAAATAGATACATATATATAATTGTTGATGATCTCCTTATATTATTTGGGAATCATCTTTTAATATATCTCTATTTTATTGAATATGTATATTTATATATTTTTATATACATGATTTTCTATTGAGATGTATTTATATATAATTTTGTATCAATGTATAGGTATATATTTATGAAATCACTTGTAAATACTATCTATTTTAATTGTACATAATATCAATATGATTGTACATATGTATCCTACTAGCGGTCTTGTCTATATCTACATGATTGCACAGTCTGTTTTCCAGTTTTATAGTGCAAATGTAACAGCTGCTTCTAATCATTGATTGCTTGTCACTTTAAATGAGGCATGGGTCCATGAGTAACGCGTCATGTGATCAAGGTCCAGGTCGGACCGAAACGCGTCATGGCGGCATACTGATGCAGGCGGAACTTTTTCTGTAAATAAACTTTAAGAAAGCACGAAATACTGGGTCCGCGCTTATCTATCCGAGTCCTGTCTGTCGAGTGGATTCCAAAAGATAGAGTACTGGAATATATATATATATATATATATATATATATATGGGGAGCGTCGTTTACTACGCAACTTTTAGCAAGCAGTGCTATTACAACGCGGTTTTTAAATCGCATTCTATTACAACGCATGACTCTGGGGGGCGCTCAAGGATAGGGAATACTTTTAATTTACTATCCAACACCTTCCCTAGTGTCAACGGGGACTGATGTTGGAATAGTAAATTAAAATATTCACTATCCAACACCCCTTTGTATTATGCGTTGTAAAAGAATGCGCTATAAAAACCACGTTGTTACAGCATGCGTGCTAAAAGCATGCGTTGTAACAACGTACATCCATATATATATAGAGCCTGGTCAGAGTCCCCATCGCGCACAAAAATGGCGTGTGGGGAATTCACGGAAACAAATCAGGTTAAATTCACAGACATCCAGCCTACGAATACCAGGGAACCTTGCGAATGAACTAGTGGAACGCCCACCAGAGGCAAGTTAATTTAAGGCAAAAGGATTCAGCTGTGTTCGAGAGGCAAAACATGCTGATGCCTGAAGATCACTTTCCCCCGAAGAAGGCCGAGTTAAGTGCCGAAATGCATTGGGACTAATGAACATTATTTTAAATCCTGAATAAACATCGGAATGGTCCGTGAAATTGTGCGACTCAAGTTTCTCCTGTTGGGGAAGGTTTTTGGATGTTAATCACGGATTTGTCCAGCCGCGGAGTAACGCACCTCTGCAAGAGCGCCAGACCTGCCCGCCAAGGAAGACCTCTGACAACCAGCGTGAAGCTTTAGGGCAGCGGCTGCCACCAGGCACTGGAGCCTGGTCAGAGTCCCCATCGCGCACAAAAAAGGCGTGTGGGGAATTCACGGAAACAAATCAGGTTAAAGTTACAGACATCCACCCTACGAATACCAGGGAACCTTGCGAATGAACTAGTGGAACGCCCACCAGAGGCAAGTTAATTTAAGGCAAAAGGATTCAGCTGTGTTCGAGAGGCAAAACATGCTGATGCCTGAAGATCACTTTCCCCCGAAGAAGGCCGAGTTAAGTGCCGAAATGCATTGGGACTAATGAACATTATTTTAAATCCTGAATAAACATCGGAATGGTCCGTGAAATTGTGCGACTCAAGTTTCTCCTGTTGGGGAAGGTTTTTGGATGTTAATCACGGATTTGTCCAGCCGCGGAGTAACGCACCTCTGCAAGAGCGCCAGACCTGCCCGCCAAGGAAGACCTCTGACAACCAGCGTGAAGCTTTAGGGCAGCGGCTGCCACCAGGCACTGGAGCCTGGTCAGAGTCCCCATCGCGCACAAAAAAGGCGTGTGGGGAATTCACGGAAACAAATCAGGTTAAAGTTACAGACATCCACCCTACGAATACCAGGGAACCTTGCGAATGAACTAGTGGAACGCCCACCAGAGGCAAGTTAATTTAAGGCAAAAGGATTCAGCTGTGTTCGAGAGGCAAAACATGCTGATGCCTCAAGATCACTTTCCCCCGAAGAAGGCCGAGTTAAGTGCCGAAATGCATTGGGACTAATGAACATTATTTTAAATCCTGAATAAACATCGGAATGGTCCGTCAAATTGTGCGACTCAAGTTTCTCCTGTTGGGGAAGGTTTTTGGAGATATATATATATATATATGTATTTAATTTCTATCTTTTGGTGGGAGACCATCCAAACCCCCATACTTACCTTAAATGTGTGGTAAAGGCATGCATGGTTAAGTCCTGTATGTAGTAAAAACTTGCATGGTAATAAATGCATGGTAAAGGCACTGTAATGTAAAAAGTGCCTTGTACAGACTGTTTTGTGTGTTTGGGGGAGCAGAATCCCCACATCTTCGAATGCACTCCTCCCTGAAATGAGTCCTCCTCGTATTTATAGCCACTTTTTGGTTTGCCTTTTTTTTGTTGCACATTTATTTCGTAAACCTTGGTACCTCAACATTCCTCCTGCTCTGCCTCTCTTTACCACCCCACCTCTTTTGCCCCAAGTCTGCCCTCTAAGTCCCTCTTTGCAAGAAATTGTGGTATGAGTTGAGTGCTCACCTCAAGTAATAACAACAACCCTTTTCAATAAGCAAACTTGAGCTCAACGTCCTGGTACCTGTGGCACAGAGCAGGCAGGTTTAACTTAAGCAATGTATAAAGTAATTTTGCATTACCCAAACCATAATAGTCTAAACAAAACACAAGAAAAATCATGGACCAACTTTAAAAATTAGAGTGGATATTAATAAATAAGCTGACTTTTGTTTTGGAAGATTGGGGCCCCTGCCTAAAAGGATAAACCCTAGCAAGGATAAGAATTTTTTTGTAAAGAGTTATTCAGGTTATGTACACTTACACTTTTTGAGTAAACTAGACGTTGTTTACGGATAAATCAATATTCTACCAGATAGCTTCTGTTAAGTATTTTTATTTATATTTCATCTTTTTGTTGTTTTTTCCTTTTTTCTCTTATTTCATTTCTATTAATAATACATATATCCACACCTCTTTGTTTTTTTTGTACAAAAACTTTTCACATATAATACATTACAATTGTTACACATTGGATAATCCTTAAAATATTCAACACAACGCAGAAACTATTCCTTTCAACGCGTTTCGGCCGTTCGCCTTCCTCAGGAATTCTGCATTTTTCTTTTTTTAAATCAACAGTAGCTTAACTTTCAAGACTTGGGTGTCTTCAGACTGAACAAATGTTATGTCACACGAGCGTGATTGAAAGCCAGAATCTAGCTCTCTGGTTTTTAGCGTGGCTGCCCAAGGTATTTTCTGCCGGAGTTCGGGGCTGATTGCCTTCCGATTATTAACTTTTAGACGTCCTATCGGTAACGCTTCTGCATGCGAGACTCAGCTCCGAGTATTTTTCTTCTCGTCAAGCTTTTAGTGTCGTAGTCGATTTATATAGGCTGGATACACTCGTTTAATGCCTCTCGTCTTCTGATATTTAGCTTATACGTTCTTGATCGGGCATTACGACATGCTATTCATCTGGGTGTAGCGGACCTCCGCTACACCCAGATGAATAGCATGAAAAAAATGCAGAATTCCTGAGGAAGGCGAACGGCCGAAACGCGTTGAAAGGAATAGTTTCTGCGTTGTGTTGAATATTTTAAGGATTATCCAATGTGTAACAATTGTAATGTATTATATGTAAAATGTTTTTGTACAAAAAAAACAAAGAGGTGTGGATATATGTATAATTAATAGAAATGAAATAAGAGAAAAAAGGAAAAACAACAAAAAGATGAAATATAAATAAAAATACTTAACAGAAGCTATCTGGTAGAATATTGATTTATCCGTAAACAACGTCTAGTTTACTCAAAAAGTATAAGTGTACATAACCTGAATAACTCTTTAAAAAAAAAAAAAATAAGCTGACACCAGAAGAAAAACAAATAAGGGAATCCAGAATTATGACTTTTTAATATTTTAATATAAAAACAAAAACACCAAAAAGCTTTAAGAACCAACCACAGTCATCTAGTTGTGATTGAGCGGTACCTAGGCACAAATTATGGCTGGCTGTGAAGGAGTGCAGGTCGCACACAGAAACCCGGTTGGACCCGGTCCGGAAACTTACCTTTGGGCCAAATGGTTATCCTGCCAGAGGAACAAACACACCTCACCCACCCAGGGGCTTTTTCCTACTCAGGGAACAATTTTCACACCTCAATGAAGAGGTTATTCAGCTGCCAAGTAACTGTTGGAACTCATACCAATAGGCCTGCAGAGACAATTGGCAGGGGAAGAGGTAACTTTATATGAAAAAGATCTTTTCCAAAATAGTCATTACAAATCTGACTTCACCAGTGAATTGGGATTGTAATAAATATTTCAGAAAGTCAATAATTAAGTTTTTTAGGTGTTTCCTAGCTGTAGATACCATTATTAAATATATTATTGTATCTCAATAATTTCCTGAAGAACAACCAACCCAATAGCTTTTATGGCCTTTTCACTGTACATGTTTAAAACTAAACTTTTACAGGCATTACCTTTAATTGACATGCATCCTTCCTTATGGGCAGTAAGGCAAACTTAGGGGTGAATTATTATTATATTTCATTTCATTTCATTTAATCTTTATTTCGGCTCTTTTTGGCCGGAAAAGATACAATATAACACAATACATTATACATAATGAATACACATATCAATTGGAAGCAGAAACTATACATTCCAACAATTAAAACTTAAAAAAATCATCCCCATTAAAATAGGCATAATGATTAAAAATCAAGTATATTTACAGTTTTCATCTCAAGCATATCTTATGGCAACCTAGCCTGCATCTAATATACACATGTATACTATCTATAGATCTAGAGCCATGCTTTTCCGTGTATACCCAACATTCAATAGGAATCTGCTAACGCAAAACACTATAAGGCGTCTAGTGTCAGTTTTAACAATCCTATATGCTTCCTGGTATGAGCGAATACCTAGGGCTTTACACAGGGGTTTGATCCATCTTTTCCTAGTATGTTCATAGGCAGTACAAAAAAAAATATGTGAGTATCATCTTCTCTTAAATTTAAATCACAACATGTACAGTTTGTACTTTTTGATTGCCCTAAGATCTCATCCCATTTTGCTAGTACTACTTTTGTTTTTAGTATACCATATCTAAATTTTAAGTACAGGCTTTTTGCTAAGGCTGGTTGTATCTCATTTAAAAATTCCTCAAACAGTGGAACATCCTTAAAATCAAGAAAACTGCGTGTAATGGACCCACATGGATGATTATTTTGGTAATTGTGTGTTATGTAAACCAAAATCGATTCTTAACCTCAATCTTACATCTTTGTGTCAAACTTGTTGGGTCATCATTATTATATGTGGGGAAGGTTTTGACCTCTTAAAGGGTGTTATAGTGACACATAAAATGTTCAGATTAAAAAGTTAACGGGCAGCATACAAATAGTAGAACTATATTCAGATTTCCACTGTCATTGTAGTGGGTGGCATATGGGTGTCTATTAGTGACATTCTTCCTACTGGCCCTGTGTACCCTTTCTATCATATGATAGGGACTTATAAGTAAGTTAAATGTACTAATCACATGTATGTCAATTCCATCAAGGTGCTTAGGCACTTCATTAGTGGTTAGCAGGGGTAAAGTGCACAGACTTTTACAGCCAGCAAAATAGGGTTCAGGAACAAAGGCAAAATAGCCTAAGTGGCCATACAAGAAAGGTGGATTTCCCAGGCACCCCTTTTGTGAAATGCTTTGTTGCTTTGAAGCTAGGTTCAGGGTGTATACAACCACAGACATCCATTCATATTATATAATATATACATACATACATTAACACTATGTCCAGTACACTAAAAAAGATAGGGAATTATACATAGTTATAGTTATATCTCACAATCTAACCAAATGTTCAATTACATTGCATTTCATGATCTTAAATTAAAAGGAAGACCATCTGAAACAATTCGAATTTTTCTCTGTCTAGAGGAGAAATTAGATACCTCAACACACAGCTGAAACCCAATTTTCTGCCCAAGTACATTGAGCTTTCATTTTAATGAAAAGCATTAATTGGTCCCTGCAGTACTCCCTTTACGAACCATGAAGGTGGTATGGCTCAGTAGAATCGCTCATCATGGCCAAATTCTACAACTATTGCCTCAACTCTGTGTAGGTGATAAGGGCAATACTGTTGACAAATGTGACTGCATTGACACAAAAAAGTTTAGGTAATGGGTCCCCCGCTGTGTTATATTATTGCTATGTTTGCAGTTGTTATACCCTGCTTGTCTAGAAAATGGAAGGAACAACCTTATACCGCATACCATGTTTTAAAAAACTCAGCATATGAATCCTTAACTCAACAATATTGCAACAATAGTGACAAAAGGAATTGTGCAGTTATCAAGGCATTGTTATAGTATTTAGTCAAGCGGAGTATTATGAGTTCATGATCTCGCAGTCCAAGCTTGAATTGATTCGAAATGTTTAGAGTAGACTAATATGTCTATGCTATTAATTCCCGTTTTTCATGGATGTCCTGCTGGCCATAATTCATGGCTAACATCATACTGTGTTGAAGTTCTGTTTGTGAGGGTAAACAGACAAAATATCGACTACAAAATATTGAATGGACATAATATCGAGTACAAAATATAGGCTGGATAGAATATCGAATGGACAGAATATAGACATCAAAAATATCGTTTTGAAGGTAAGTAATGTAATATCGAATTTTAAAATATAGATAGTCAAAATATCGAAGTACATAATATAGGTTAAGGAAAATATCGAACTTTTAATAATATCGATTTTTTTATAGTGTATTTTATGTGTTAAAAGTGTTTATTTATGTTATAATGTAATTTAATTAATGAATTTAATGTTATTTAAATTTTGCGTAATTTAATTCTGTAGCGGGTTGTGGGTTTACAGGGGAATAGGGTGGGAAGTAATTTAATTATAATTAATTAAATATGTAAATTTATTTATTGGTATTTGTTTATAATTAATTGTTAATTAATTTTTATTTTGTAATTAATTACATTTTAATTGCCAATTAATTTTATTTAATTGATTAATTAATATTTATGTTAATTTAACTAATTTAATTTCTGTAGCGGGTTGTGGGTTTATGGGGGAGTAGGGTGGGAAGTAATTTAATTATAATTAATTAAATATGTTAATGTATGTGGTGTAATTTAATTATAATTGATTAAATATGTAAATGTATTTATTGGTCTATGTTTATAATTAATTGTTAATTAATTTTTATTTTGTAATTAATTACATTTTAATTGCCAATTAATTTTATTTAATTGATTAGTTGATAATTATGTTAATGTAACTAATTTAATTTCTGTAGCGGGTTGTGGGTTTATAGGGGAGTAGGGTGGGAAGTAATTTAATTATAATGAATTAAATAGGTTAATTTATGTAGTGTTATTTATTTATAATTAATTGGTAAATAATTTTTACTCGGTAATTAATTACATTTTCATTGCCAATTAATTTTATTTAATTGATTAATTGATAATTATGTTAATTTAACTAATTTAATTTCTGTAGTGGGTTGTGGGTTTATAGAGGAATAGGGTGGGAAGTAATTCAATTATAACTAATTAAATAAGTTAATTTTTGTTGTGTATTTATTAGATTTTAATTGTTAAGTAACTGTTTAATTACTAATTAATTAATTGTTAATTTGTAATTAATTAGTATTATTAGATAACTAATTGTAATGATTAAATTAAATTAGTATTTGTAATTAATTAAATATTATATTATATTAAATTGGTAATTAATTGTAATTATTTTTTTATACATAATAATATATATATATATTTAAATAATAGATGAAGTATCTACTTTCCCTACTGTTGCACTCACTGGAGTGGGAATAGTAATTTTTACCCCTACGCTATCCAACGCTTTCCCTACTGTTGCACTCTTTGGAGTGGGAATAGTAATTTTCACCCCGACGCTATCCAACGCTTTCCCTACTGTTTCACTCTCTGGAGTGGGAATAGTAATTTTTACCCCTATGCGATCCAACCCTTTCCCTACTGTTGCACTCTCTGGATTTGGAATAGTAATTTTTACCTCTACGCTATACAATGCCTTACCTACTGTTGCACTTTCTGGAGTGGGAATAGTAATTTTAACCCCTACGCTATCCAATGCTTTCCCTACTGTTGCACTCTTTGGAGTGGGAATAGTAATTTTCACCCCTACGCTATCCAACGCTTTCCCTACTGTTCCACTCTCTGGAGTGGGAATAGTAATTTTTACCCCTACGCTATCCAACCCTTGCCCTACTGTTGCACTCTCTGGAGTGGGAATAGTAATTTTTACCTCTACGCTATCCAACGCCTTACCTACTGTTGCACTTTCTGGGGTGGGAATAGTAATTTTAACCCTTACGCTATTCAACGCTTTCCCTACTGTTGCACTCTTTGGAGTGGGAATAGTAATTTTTACCCCTACGCTATCCAACGCTTTCCCTACTGTTTCACTCTCTGGAGTGGGAATAGTAATGTTTACCCCTACGCTATCCAACGCTTTCCTTACTGTTGCACTCTCTGGAGTGGGAATAGTAATTTTTACCCCTACGCTATCCAAAGCTTTCCCTACTGTTGCACTCTCTGGAGTGGGAATAGTAAATTTTACCCTATGCTATCCAACCCTTTCCCTACTGTTGCACTCTCTGGAGTGGGAATAGCAATTTTTCCCCTACGCTATCCAACGCTTTCCCTACTGTTGTACTCTCTGGAGTGGGCATAGTAATTTTTACCCCTACGCTATCAAACGCTTTCTTCACTGTTGCAATCTCTGGAGTGGGAATAGTAATTTTTACCCCTATGCTATCCAACCCTTTCCCTACTGTTGCACTCTCTGGAGTGGGAATAGTAATTTTTACCCCTACGCTATCCAACCCTTTCCCTACTGTTGCACTCTCTGGAGTGGGAATAGTAATTTTTACCTCTACGCTATCCAACGCCTTATCTACTGTTGCACTCTCTGGAGTGGGAATAGTAATTTTACACTTCCGCTATCCTACGGTAATAATATTGGATATTTTTTAATTATATTATGTTACTATATATATATGGTTTAACAAATATGATTGTAAAATGTTTTTTATAACTTTCAATAAATATTTAATTATTATAAGGTAATATAAGTATTTTTAAGTATATTTTACTAAATAATTTTTAATACTAATTTAATTTAACATTGTTTTTAATAAAGTCGATATTTTTGTAAACAATATTTTTTGCTCAATATTTTTACCTCTACAGTATCCAACGCCTTACCTACTGTTGCACTTTCTGGAGCAGGAATAGTAATATTAACCCCTACGCTATCCAACACTTTACCTACTGTTGCACTCTTTGGAGTGGGAATAGTAATTTTCACCCCTACGCTATCCAACGCTTTCCCTACTGTTTCACTCTCTGGAGTGGGAATAGTAATTTTTACCCCTACGCTATCCAACCCTTTCCCTACTGTTGCACTCTCTGGAATGGGAATAGTAATTTTTACCCCTACGCTATCCAACCCTTTCCCTACTGTTGCACTCTCTGGAGTGGGAATAGTAATTTTTACCTCTACCCTATACAACGCCTTACCTACTGTTGCACTTTCTGGAGTGGGAATAGTAATTTTAACCCCTACGCTATCCAACGCTTTCCCTACTGTTTCACTCTCTGGAGTGGGAATAGTAATTTTTACCCCAACGCTATCCAACCCTTTCCCTACTGTTGCACTCTCTTGAGTGGGAATAGTAATTTTTACCACTACGCTATACAACGCCTTACCTACTGTTGCACTTTCTGGAGTGGGAATAGTAAGTTTTACCCCTACGCTATCCAACCCTTTCCCTCCTGTTGCACTCTCTGGAGTTGGAATAGTAATTTTTACGCCTACGCTATCCTATGCTTTCCCTACTGTTGCACTCTCTGGAGTGGGAATAGTAATTTTTACCTCTACGCTATCCAACGCCTTATCTACTGTTGCACTCTCTGGAGTGGAAATAGTAATTTTACACTTCCGCTATCCTACGGTAATATTATTGGATATTTTTTAATTATAATATGTTACTATATATATATATATGTTTTAACAAATATGATTGTAAAATTTTTTTTTGAAACTTTCATTAATTATTTCATTATTATAAGGTAATTTAAGTATTTTTAAGTATATTTTAGTAAATAATTTTTAATATTAATTTAATTTTACATTGTTTTTAATAAAGTCGATATTTTTACAAACTATATTTTTGTAAACGATATTTTTTACTCGATATTTTTGTACTTACCTGTTTGTAGATACAAAGTCGATATTCTGTCAGTCGATATTTTATCGCCGATATTTTTGGTAGTCGATATTATGTCAGTGATCCGTTTGTGAGGGTTCCTAAAGGGATATCTACAGTCCACAATCACTAGTGTCTCTAGAAAAAGTCCAGATGGGACCTATGGCCAGCTCTGTTTATGCTGGGTCCTCCTTTGGGTCCCAGCACCACCTCTGTAGAATGTCCCCCATGGCTCAAAGTGCACAGAAGAAAAATTAACATGTTCCACACCTTGTCACCCACATTATCATGTCAAACTACCTTTTGCTGCAAATCAATGACTTTTTGTTTATGAATACATGCGACTACATACTTGGTTAAAATGTTTAAATATGACTTTCTATGTAGGTGAGCATATATCTATATACACAGGTACAAGGTATAGTTAAACCTATGTGTCTTTATATATAAATATGCACTCACACTCAGGGCCGGACTGGGAACCAAAACCGGCCCTGGCAAAGTGCTCGGCCGGCCCCACCCCCTCCCCACTCAGAGGGGGTTGGAGGTGCCGCCGAGCGCGTTGCTAGGGCCGGTTTTCAGCCGATTTTGTTGCAGGGACGATTTTGCTGCTAAACAAAATAGGCCCCCAGGGGCTCAAAACCGGCCCCCACCCTTGCGGCTCACCGGGGGATTGCCCGGTGCCCGCTATGGCCAGTCCGGGCCTGCTCACACTCTCTCTTTCTCTCTATTCTTGAGTTCTCTTTGCAGGTGGCCCCACCTGTTTTGTCTGTGGCCCCTTGTTCGCACCTCCCCCTTAAAGTCAGGTCTGGAGACAAAACTGTCAAGAATATGAATGTTAATCGTAGTATCACACGTTCACTTGACCCACGGACTATCTGATTTCAAGAAGTGCAATTTCAAAATACAGGATGTTTTTGTATGTGACAGGAACGTTTTTTTTGGTTGAATACACACATTGTCATATGCCTGTTCTGCTATTCGAGCACGGAGAAGGTAGTCACTATTATGTGTCCACCAGAGCACAGTTGACTTTTAAATTACGATCCTGTTAAATTACGTTTTCATTTTTACAGCACTCTGCTCAAAAGCATCTGGCATTACAATGTTCACTGTCCTTTCAGAAGGCATGTCTTTTTCCTGCATTTAATTTATTTTCACTACAGATAAAAAATAAAGGGCATCTTAAGATATTTGGTATTCACTACCGAGCTTTAGAACATCTCGATTTAACATGGTTTCTTCAGGCTCTTAAAGGCTATTTTTCTTTCATGCTATTTACCATTTCCCTAGGACTTGTGAAGCTTTGAAAGCGTGTTTAAAAAAATAGAAATTTGTATACCAAAAGAAGGAGAAAATAAATAATAACATACTTAACAATTAAAGGTTGTTTTAGGTTGGTCATAGAGACCTTTGTAGATGTCTCACCCCAAACATAAAACATACATGTAAGAAATTGGGTTAATAGTTGAGGGGGTGGAAGCCCCACTCAGGCAACAACCACAATGGGGGCCACATGGGAACAGTATGACAATGACCACCTAATGTCCTAAGAGTAGATAATGACCACTTAAGGGACTCCACCGGCCTCTTTATAGACTATGGCAGAATTATGGGCACCATTCATGATCGGTAGGGCCTAGGAACATTCTTCAAAGCACCCAACAGCGCAACACTGTCCATGCTACTAACATTGGATCCGGGTGGAAAGCTGTCACCCTGCTGTACAGAATGTAACTTGATGAGACCTCCAGCCACTGAGGGATAAAGGGTCTTGCTTCATAGGGAAGGACATCACTGACTAGAAATGGCCTTAGCTTTAGAATAGCCAGCTCACGTTTCCAGACACCAGAGACTCCTACTGCAGCAAATCAACTTCTTACACAGAACCCTCCTCATCTTAAAGAAATTAGGGCTTATTCATTACCAGACTACTTCAGTATGCCCTAGATGTGGCACTGATGACATCAGATTCCCACACATGGTTTGGTCTTGTATAGTACAGACCTTTTGGAAAGCAGTAATATCCTACCTCGCGAAAACAACAGGTTGCTCTACTTTACTGAACATAAATACTGCACATCTGTGCCTATTTCACCATCCTAAGAAGATACTTAGTTTATTAGTCTAACCGGCACTGAAGCAAAAAGGACATAGCCACTAATTGGAAATTACCCAAAGGACCCTAAATTCCACAATGTAGCCTAGTGAAATAGTAGGTGCAGTAGGGAGTAGAGTCCCAATGTAGAGAAAAACTGATGGGGAATGGGAACACCCGAACACACCTTATGATCTCCATATGCTCCCCAGACCCCAATGCATATACCAGTCTTGGTGTGACCCCCAACAACAGCCCACATAGCCCTATCAGGGGAGACCACACTGCAAACCTAGCTCCCATAGTACCCCCAAAACTTAAATACCGAACATCTGCAGGCCCCACTTTTGCACCATATGGTGGAAAAGCAGCTCACTCCACAGTGACTGAGATTATTTCAAGCATTCCATCCATCACGTTATTGTTGCAACTTTCTAAAAGTGGCATTTCCAGAACAGTAACTTAAAATCTTTCTTTACTATTGAAGAGGATTTGAAATTGCAATACAAATGAGTGGAAGAAGTATTTTCTTTGGCTCCTAAAATGAAGATGTCACTAATTAGGGGTAACAAGTTAAGCCAGTGGAAGTCTATTTGAGAGGTAGCCTTGCTAAAGTAAAAAAGAAACATTGATTTTCACTTCCAGAAAAAGTAAAACTTAAGTCCTCCTTTTTAAAAACCATGTACCCTGTGGTGTGTGTTGTTAGGTCGAAATTAGTGGTGACTCATAAATACACAAAAGGAGGGTTTCGGTCTGACAAAAAGGTGTATTTTGTCAGGTTTAGCTATCAGTTCAAAACTGCGCTACAGGCTGCAATGACAGACCTAAGGCAAGTTTTACATTGCTAATGTAGTGGGTGGAAAATGAGTATGCCAACAAAAGAAGAGAGGTCAGTGGTATGACAGCAACCACATGAAGGAGCAGAAAATAGGAGAATAGATATTACCTGACCCAACTTAGGTAGGTAAGAAAGCCCTCACACACCGACCTAGTCGGTGTCATGCTTCATCATCGGGCCCCACCAAAAAGGTCGAGTACCTTTTTGGTGTGCTGCGACGCCAGATTTACTGCGGAGCGGGTTTCGTGAAATAGGCGTGCAGTGAGAATATTTTCAAAGTGTCTAATGAGTATCAAAAAATACTTTAATAATAGATCCCTCAGACACAGATAAAAAGTTATGTGTTAGGAATTTTAGCCAAATAAAAATGGTTTGGTTCATTCTAAGCATGGGCGGAAAATCCGTTTCGCTCGCGGATTTTGCGGATTTTCGGTAAATTCGCAATCCGCGAGATTCGCGAATCTCCCGCAAAATCCGCAAATCCGCGAGCAGCGGATTTTGCTCGCACTGCTCGCACTGTTCGCGTGAGTTCGCGGCTTCCCAGTACAACTTCGCGCCCCGCGAATAAGTGCAAAATTGCAGAAATACGATTTTAGCAAAACTGAAACTACTTACCAGGTTCAAAAGTTCAGGCTCATCATTAGTAGCCATTTCCTGTAGTGCTTCCTGAGGGGCCCCTCCAGAGTTCAGGTGACAGTTGCAACTATTATGTGACCCTGCTCTGAACCTCAGAATAGTTACACATATGCCACAAAGGTCCTGAATTACAGCTAAGGGAGACAAGCAGGAGCCAGGCTGGAGGTTCAAATCCATTAATCAGCCCCTAATTCATTATTGTCAGTTGGGGCAGGGCAGGTGTTGTAACTAATTTTGCAACAATGAAAGCACTTAGCAAGTTCAAAAGATCACTAATCAGGAAGCACTAAGGAAGCAGGTGCCAGCTAAAAAAATATTCTGTGACACATTAATCAGCCCCAAATTAATTCAGGTCACTTGAGGCAGGGAAGGTGTGCTTGCGTTGCCACAATAATGTACACTGACTGGACAACCAGAGGGTGCTGTGATGAAACAGAGGGTGGCATGGGTGGGCCAGAGGGTGGCATGAGTAGTCAGAGAGTGGCAGTGGTGACAGAGAGTGGCAGTGATGAAGAAGAGTGTCCCAAACAAGCTGGACACGTAGAAACAACAAGTTCGCGAAACTTGCGACCCGACAGGTAAGTTCGCAATTTGCGACATTGTACAAAACCCTCGCGAACTCGCAGAAACCCGCGCAAACACAAAAAAAAAAAATTCGCAAATTCGCGAGAATTCGCGGATTTTGCGGATTGCGAGTTCGCAAATCCGCAAAATTCGCGAATGCGAGATTCACAAAATTCGCCCATGCTTAGTTAATTCCAATTAGTATTAATCTCAGTCGACGTGTTTCAGCCTATGAAACGGTGTAAGTTTACCAGGCATTCTTCAGGACTCATGTAGTGTGATAAACCCTGGTGGTATGAGCATGCTAAGGCTCACCCTTACCTAGGGGCGTGCAAGTGAAAATATTTTTAAAAGTGAAAAAAAGTGCAAAAGTGGAAGGAGCTATTGCTCATTCCTGGTAACTCCTGGTTTAGGAGGATTTCCACACTTTTTGGTTAAATGCAAAATGCACCATGGGTCACAGGAGGGGGTGGAGGCTTACTTGGCACACCGCCCTCAAAGCCCGGCACCCGTGTGGCACCTAGCTACTCCTCAGACTGGACCCCGAAGATTAGTACTACAGCCACGAGTAGCATTTGATTTGCAGGCCCTCTGCACATGTCGTACCATTTACTAGAGACTTGTAAGTACATTGAATGTGCCTCTTGGGTATATACCAAAGTTACCATGTTTAGAAGGGAGAGCCTATGCATTTTCCAACTAGTTAGCAGGAGTAAATTGTGCAGAAACCTGAAAGCCAATAAAAACGAGTTCAGCAAATGATGGCAAAAATCTGGGGTGACACTGCAGTAAGGACCAGGTCCCATATTTATAAAGTCATAACGTAGTACATTACAAATATTCACAGCTGACAACCCATGAAGTATAGTTTTAGCTAAACTGCCACCTTCCACAAATTTCTCCACAATTATACTTCTGTCAAGATGTTCAGAACACTGTTGACCTCATACTTTAAATCATTAGATATGATGGTAGAGTTGTAAGGCTAATGGATGCCTCATAAGAAATGATTTTCAGAATACACACATTCTGTAAGATACTGCTTAAATATGATGCATTTTTAAATATGGTATTTTTGTGCTACCTGGAAGCAGATTTTTCGACTTCCCTATGAGAACATACGAATGTGTGTGTGTTTCCTCAGAATAACTACTTCTAAGGCCATGGATGTATGATGGGAAACTCAAACACACTGATTTGAAAGTAAGTCACATAGCACTGCAGCTATTTGATTTTTCTATTCGCTTTACATTTTAATGTAACTGTGCGGAACGTTCTCATTGCATATTCATTGCGGATGAGGCCTAACGCGACCTGACAGAGCGATGTCATGTTTACGAGTGCCAGCTGAGTAGGCTCTGAATTATATCCCCAGTGTTGGCCTGTGTTTAATGTTATATGGCCTGGTGGCTGTATATTTTATATGAATCACTGTGATGTTTTAGAGCGCAGAAAGAGAAACACAGGCTTCTGAAACCAGCGCATGCCACAATCGTATCTCTGCTCTAGGTGACTTTAGACGACGACATTGGCTGCAATATGGATGCGTTTTTAACTTGAGCGAAAACCCGAACTGCACACTAATACCTTTTGTTGCATAATACCTTTTCCATATGAAATACGGTAATGCTGAAGAAAAGAACACACTCTTGTTCCTGAAAGATACAAAGATGACTTTGTTTAGGTTGAGATGCCCTTGAGACAATGAAAACTTGATTAAGAGTGATTCCTCTGAGGCACCGTGAAAGCACTAATACTTTAATCTTGTTCTGCATTATCATAGAGATGAGCACCATTTTGAAAAATAATGTAATTGTCAAAAGTTCGTCGTAGATTGAGGGGGTAGCTTTATGGTGACATTTTGGATGGCGATGCGCAAGCTAATTAATTCTCTATATGAAAATCACATGGATGGTAAAATACATCACCATTCATTTAGCTCGGAATCCAAAAAATCAAGGGCTTTTTTTACTCTTAAATAGCAGATGATGCAATTTCCCAAATTTGTGCTGGTCATTAACGTCAACATTTGCATAATTGGTCTGAGTGGGCCCTTTAGAAGTTTGAAGAGGCTAACCGTGGTGGATGAACGTTTGTCAAGAAGACAACAGATGTGCAATGGTGATCTAGGCAATGGTTTCATCCAGTGGCATAGCAAGGTCAGGTGAGACCCTTTGCGGAAAATTTCTTGTCACCCCCGGCTTGACAAAATGGCAAAAATATATGTTTAAAACACATATTTTTGCCATTTTGACACCCCCTCAGTGATGACACCCGGGGCGCCTCTCACACACCGCACCCCCTTCCTGCGCCACTGGTTTTACCGCCCCTCCTCATGTAGCGCTTCCCCAGGTTTGTAGTGTCAATACTCCTGCATAAATAGACACACTACATTCGTTCTTCAGCCAAAATAAATAGAAAGCTGGAAACAATATTGAGACATAGTTATTCAATTCTGCTATCTTGCATAACCAATTAATGTTGTGCTTAGCAATCAAGCCACACTTCAACGTGTTTCCTTGTCTGTATTAAAAAGTAATTAGTGGGCTAAATCATGTGTGCTTCACACGCCAAGTGCCACAAGAGCCCGAATGGAGTTTCGCTATGTTGAAGATAGGGCATGGCTGCATTCTACATTGTGCTTTCAACATTGGTCGGACGATATGGAAAAATGCTACTCCAAGAAAAAACATCTTCGAGAAATGGTTTGCCCCTATCATAATATTTCCATTAATAAGCCACCATCGCATAGACACCCTCTTCAAAATGGATGACCTTGAGAGCTACTTTTCGACACAGTATCGTCCTAGTTTACTGCTTCTGCTCAGGCCTGCTGTGGGTGCAGCTCTACACCATTCCACCACTGCATGCCTCATTTATTCAACCAGCATCGCTGTGCAAGACTTCCTTGTTACAGTGAAGTGAGGGGCGGCCTGGCCCATTCATTCACAGTAGCGCACGAACCTGGTACAGAACAAGAAGCTGTAAGCTAAATGCTAAAATTGGGTGGGGGCATAAACTCTTTGCAAAGCAAAATAAATTTGACTATCCTTACCACCGGTTGTCTCAAATTTGCAATCTTCCTTGCAATCTCCTTAAGAAAATAGGAAAGTTTATTAACGTGGCTTGCTGCTCAGTGAGGGTGTTCAATCAGGGGCCGGCTGGTGTCGCAATTTTACAGTGACATCTGCAGGTCCTCAGTGCCTCCCTTCTTCCCGAGGACATGCTCCTGTACTCCAGCATCATGTAGCAAATGTGTGGTCACTGAGGGAGGCCAACAACAGCTCTTCACTGGCAGCCAGGACTACATTGCAGGAAGTCTTCCAACACCACATGAGAACAGGTAAGCAAGCCTAATTTTTGTTTTTAGTTTTGTACATGTTCTCCATAACGCTCAGCTGAAAAGGAATAGTCTCTTTTTGAGGAGAAAATAAATAGCAAAATTGCATTTCCCTTTGGTAAAGTTCAGCAGTCTTTCCATGTTATTTGTTTTTTGCATAGCAGACTTTTGCCACTGGGGTGGCATCACATTTTTTCCTCAGGTGATGTCATTCTCATATTGGTATGTAACGTAAACTATGCTAATGGTACTAAGGAAGTTAATAAAATAAAAGGTGTAAAAGTGCACTGCTTGCTATGTTATTCAGTTTTTGTATAACCCACTTCTGTGATTGTTATGGCTTCATAGCGCTAGTAACTGCTACCTCTTTTTTTATACTGATGCTGTACACTCACATTGATAGGATAGTGCCTAAATAACTCATGACCCTTTTAAAGCACTAGGTGGAAGACAAAGAATATTAGGGACCTAATTATGATGTTGGCAGACTTAAGTCCACTCAACACCATCCTGGTCCTGGGACTGACCGGCCTACCTCTTCAACCGAACAGTGTTGCATTACCGCCGTAAACCAGCCATAATAAATGCTCCCATAGGGAAATGCAAAGTGCTGTTGATCCCTGCACCCTTGGCAGGCACTTCACACAAGGGGGCCATGCTGGGGCCCCCACACATGCTTTCCTACATGGTTTCCTTGTCAGACAGGTTGGCATGGAAACCATGCCAGAAACCATGCATCGTAATCCCAAGGGCGAAAAGGCCCATTGTTTGGGATTACGAGCTGGTTCCGACCAGCCACCGGGCTCCTTGAGCCTGTCGGAAGCGAGCCAAAATGACATGTCGGTTTAGTTTCTGACTACCAGCATTGTAATTCGGCAATTGGAAAGTAAACTGGGGGGGCCAATTACGATGCGGCCTGGAAGGCTCCACATGTAATTTGCATTGTTGTTTTGCTGAAAAAAAACTTCATATGATACTAGGTAGTACTATATATATTAAATGCCTAACTGTGACTTCAATGAAGTTGTAACTTACCATACTGATTCCACGTTTACTTGACGTTTTAGTATTAATCTATTTTAAAAATGCACACTGTAAAATACTACAAATAGTATGGGGACTGGTTCATTAGTGCACTATTCCTCAAGTAAACGGAGTTTGCCTGACAAAATCATGTTACACTAACTGGTCTGGTTACCATAGAGTTGGCAATATATGGCAGTACACTTTATGCACACTAAACATTCACACACAGTAAGCCAATTATACGCACGCTTGACAGTGCCTAATTTGTCAGGACGCCACTTCTGCTTGCACCACCCACTGCTCAAGCCAGCACTGCCAATGACAATACATGTGTGTAAGTGTGTCAGTTCAGACTATTTGAGGCCCCCCAAAACTATAAGAATGGCTTGTGCAGCAGGTATTAGTTGTTTTTATTGTTTATTGAAATAATAAATAACTGTTGTCCTGCTCATCTCTAAATAACACAAACAGCGTCATCATGAGGCACACTGTCCTAAGTGCTGGTGTTGACAATTAAATGCACCGGAAACCACCAGCTCAAATTAAGCACTGACATGCCATCACATAGTTAAGGTGCTACTTGTTCATAAAGTATACTGCTATTTTAAAAGCAGGTCCTTTACACACTAGACAGTTCACTAAAATGGTGGATGAGCAACATTCACACTAAACAATAAGAATATTATAATATGCTAAAAGTGTAAAATCATCTATACAAATTAAGATGTGTTGATCTCATACAAGGGTTTGCATTGGAACAATGAGAACATTTGCCATTGCAATTTGGTAATAAGTATCGTTTTTGAAGAAGATATGGAAGAAACCATAAATTGTCAAATGTTCTCAAAATGAGCAAGTCCATTTTCAATATACAATCTGAGACTACATTTAACTTCAGTATGTCAGATTTAGCTTTTACAGTTATATTTACAAACTAATACTAACGACACTGAAAATACGGAAAACTTCATAGAAAATCACCTGGAAACATCCCGGTGTTTTCTCCATGCGCTTATACCAGTATGCATGAGGAAACACAGATGAGAAAATAAAAATTGTCATTGTATACATCCCAGAAGGGAATGCTTGATGGATAAGGGAGCCAAAGACCGAGAGAGATGTAAAAGAACAGGACACCTTTGCATGCTAGAGAAAGGAGTTAAAGATTTGATTTTGCATAGGCTAGAGAATGGATAATGCTTTGCTATTCATATGTTGAGCAAAAAGATGTGTAAGCTCTTTTGTAAGGCTAAAAATGAACTATGTCTCAAATCCAGGTGGAAGGAAATTTCCTATTGATGTTTCTGACTAAGGATTTGTGTTTTTAACTGGTATTTGCAGTTGTACAATATTTGCCTGCTTAAGGTACCAGTAGCCCTCAGATCTAAGAAGCATGTGGATGTGAATACGCATATAACACAAACTGAATTTAGTAGAAAGTAATTTAAGGTTGTCAGATAGGATTTCTCCTAGAGTATGGAATTTATCACATGAGTTTCATAGGACTTGAGTGCTTTGTATTGCCTGCCAAATGATTAAATCCATCACTACGAACAAAATTCCACCTATTTGATCATGAAATTAATAACTTGGTGGACAATCAGAAATCTTCTACACAAAGGAGCTATAGGGGTAGTGAGCAGGTCATCCCCCTCTCAAAGTCTTATACACAATAATGGAAACTGCTTACGGAGTGAACTTCATCCAACGATCTGTACCCAACATCGGAATTTTCCTAGGGACAGCGGTTACAATCTATACCGTCTGTATTCACCAGATCTGGGTCACCTCTTTAAAAATTGTTTACTGAATTTTTTGTATTCATAGTGGTGTTGTTTCCTAAATATGTATTGTCCCAACTCTCCCTCCCCAAAGATGAGGCTTCTTAAAAGAGGAGACAGAAAATGTCAGTAAACAATTTTTAAAGAGGTGATCCAGATCTGGTAAATACAGACGGTATAGATTGTAACCGCTGTCCCTAGGAATATTCCGATGTTGGGTACAGATCGGTGGATGAAGTTCACTCCGTGAGCAGGTTCCATTATTGTGTATAGGACAATCAGAAATACCTGAGTTCCTATGCCCATTGTTAACACTGCTGGCCCACTACTACCTCTGTGTACCTTAACACATAGATATTTAAGGTAAGCATACATTTTTCCACAAACAAATGAATGCTATCCCCAAAGCAATGACCTTTCTGCAAACCCTACCATGTCACTTGCACCAACCAGTTGCCCTATTCAATATCCAGTGAAGCATGGGTCTTATGCATTAGGAGAAACGTCACACATAGTGGTTGCAAATTGTGCACAGACATTTAGCAACCGATCTGTTGTTTTGCAATGCCTCTATGGACTAATACTACATCAACAAATTATGGCCGGAATGCTGAACAAATCGAACATCCACCCTCTGTCAAGAATTCGTTATTTTTCTCACCATGCCACACCAGTTCGGACCCAGCCATATGCAAATCAGTCTTGATCCTGCTCCTCATAGGAACAGCCCAGCCTTAACTGCCAAACCAGGTCCTCCCTGGCCCAGAAACAGGGCATCTTTGGACCAGTTTCAGGGTATTGTAGTGTTGCCGGGTCACGGCCCAGCCCATTGATGAGGTCTGCATGGGAGAGGTGTGTAGAAACCCCCCATTTGCGTTACATAATAGATGTGGATGATGTACGCTAGCCAAGTAAGAATAAATAGAAGAATACCAGTCTTCCATCTCTGCCCACCATCTCTCCACCTCATGGCATCAGTCCACCCACAAGAGCCCTTCACTATCACAGGAACGCCTCCTTCCCAGGCCGCCCAATGGAAGGCATGGGTTGAACGCCTAGAGGCTGTTTTTGAAGCAGTCGAAATCCCAGCTGGCTGAAGACATCCAATGCTCTTCACTTAGGAGGGGCCATCATCCAAAAAATCTTGAATACTGTAGTTGAAGCAGGTACCCCACAGAACTATGCCACCATGAGAGATGCCATCACTGCACACTTTGAACCTTACGCCAACCCCTACTATGAACGACTCCTTCTGCGCCAGGCACGACATCTGCCAGATGAATCAGTTGACATACTCGGTTGAGGGAACTAGCCAGCACATGTACCATTGCAGATGAGGACAATGAAGTCAGGGCCCAGTTCACGCAAGGGTGTGTCTCCTCAAAGTTGTGGACGCATATCTGACAGGAATTTAACATGTCAATGAAAGATATTCTGACCTTGACACGGTCAAAAGAACTTTCCAAGTACCGGGAGGCCCACATGGACCCATACTCCACTTCCATCTAAGGGAAACCGGTCAATGCCATACAAACAGAGGCATTGTCAAACTGCCCTTGGCTCTCGCCAAGCAAAGCTCATGCAGTCGCATGTGGGGATGCTGCGGTGGCCCTTATCCCCACATTGGAACCTGCCAAATCAATGGCAAGACGTGCAGTGCGAGCGAAAAGCAGAACCATTTTGCCAAAGTCTGGCTCCCTTAACAAGGGGAGTCAGAAGCTTGCAGAAAATGGTGCAGGAAGTTGAACCACAGCCAGAGGACATGTCAAACGTTGACATGGAGGAAGATGATGCAGTCGTCCATGTGGTGCGGACGCTATATACCCTCAGGGCCACCCCTATGTGAAAAATCAGAGTACAGAACCACCCAGAACCTGCTCTCATTGACACGGGAGTCCCGATCAGTCTCATTCCCGCGGATGTGTACCACAGCCTCACTGATGCACCAGCACTCCGAAACACAAGCTTGCAAGTCTATGACTTCAGAAACTGATCACCGCTAAAGCTAAAGCTTTGCAGAGTGTTCCAAGCAGACCTGTTTCACAACTCCACACACCAAAGGGCAAAGGTCTATGTATCACAAGAAGGATCCAGATTTCTAATCAGTTGCCATATGGCTCAAGACCTTGACCTCATACAGTTTGCGTTTGAGGTGCATGGACATGATCTAGACTGCTGGGTACAAGACTTTGCACTGCTGATGGATGGGAGTGGTTGCCTAAAAGGCCCAGCCATCCATATCCACATCGAAAAGTTTGTTTCCCTAGTCACCCTCGAGCATCAGAGGATTTCCTCCCACCTCTGAACCAAAGTACAAGCCAAACAGAAGCTCTTAGAGAAGGCCGTCATTATTAAGCGAGTACACGTTCACACCTCATGGGTATCCCCCACTGTGGTGGTAAAGAAACCCAAGCAGCCGGATTCAGCATACGTGTCAACATGACGATCCCTAATCAGGCAGGAGCTCCATCTGACACAAACTGTTGATGACTTTATCAGTGAGCTGTCGCGCTCCAGATGGTTCTCCAAAATAGATGTACGCTCCAGCTTCCATCAGATATCGCTGCACTCAGATTCCTGTCCCAGCACCCCTTTCTCAACCCACGCATGGTTCTGGAGGCATACAAGGCTCAACTTAAGCACCTCCAGCGCAGTCGAGATCTTTCAAAACATTGTAAAAGAGGTCCTCCATGGCCTACCCAGAGTACTCAAGGTGAGCGATGACATCCTTGTTTACGCCCCAACAGTAGAAGAACATCTCATGCGTCTCCTCGCAGTATTTTCATAACTCAAAGAACAGGGGCTTAAACTGCACAATGAAAAATTTGACTTCCCGAGGAAAAACATCAGCTTTTTCGGATACCGCTTTTCGGACAAAGAAATCGTCCCTGACCCTGACAAAGTGAAGGACATTCAGGAAGTTCCAGCCTCATAATCCGTTTCAGAAGTCTGCAGTTTCTTGGGCATAGTGACATACTGCGGAGGCTTCATAAAAAACCTATCTGACGTCACTGGCCCAATCAGACACTTCCAACCCGTGGGTGTGGGGTCCTTAACAGGAAGAGTCTTTCCAGCAGACCAAAGCTACCCTCTTAGTCAACACTACTCTTGTATACTTCAACCCCCAGAGAGACTCCCAGTTCGTGGTGGATACTAGTCCCACCAGCATAGGTGCCGTCCTGCCCCAAAGACAGGAATGTGGGGAGTGGGCTCCAGTAGCTTATGCCAGTCATACCCTCACACCCAAAGAACAATGCTACTCACAAACAGACCCCATCTTGTGAGGTTGCAGACACTTCTTCCATTTCTCTATGGCCACCCCTTCTCAGTTGTCACAGACGGCAAACCACTAATTCCACTTTTTTAAGGATCTGCACCAAGACCTCCCCAGAGAATAGAAAAGTGGATCCATTTCAATTCATTATTGAATACCGACCTGGCACCCAAAATCCTGCCATTTTCCTATCCCGGCATGCCCGACCATCCATGCTTCCCGAAGCTGTGGAAAGTATAGCAAACAGAAAAATATGTAAGAATGATTGTGGATAGATCAAAGCCTCCTCTGATGTCCTTATAAGAGGTAATTGATGCCACCCAGCGTGATGACTGCCTGCAGATCACCATCAAACTGTTACCACGGGAGACTGGCAACCACTGCAAAACCCATAGACTTTCCGCACAGAAGCAGCCCAGTGGATCCTGAAAGTGTTGTATCATATTCACCAGGAGCTGTCAGTAACCAGCGATTGGTATCTGCTCAGAGGCCCGTGACTTGTGGTGCCTGACAGTCTTATGCACACCAAGTGATTGTGAAATCCAAAAACAGGCTCACGAGCAAAGTATGTTTCCCAAGTCTAGACCAGAAACTGGAAGCGGTCGTACAGAACTGCCCAGTCTGCCTCACCACCAGTTCAGAGCGCGTCAACCTTGAATACTTCTTGTACCAATTCCTCAGGGTATACAGACTCACACCCCACTGCACAAGCGGTATTGCCCCAAGCAATCTGTGTTTTTCCCGATCAGTGACATATACCATCCCTCATCAACCTTATCGGAAGAAGCACCAATCCCTCCAAATCAGTTAGATGCCAGGTGGACCCACATCAACGAAGATGCCTCCCAGAGATGACGAGTTTGTTTGAATCCCATTCAGGTGGGCGACTGAGAACAAGTGCAAGACCGTCACCCAGGAGGGAAGTTCAGACTGCGATTCGAGCTGGCTCCATGTGTAGTAGTTAAAATCAAAGGCACAAAAGTGACCGCAAAGAGGGGCCGGGAGTGCGTGATACGGAACGTTACCCAATTCAAAAGGGTCCCAGAGGGGGCAACCAACATCTTTTTGGCAGCTAAGGCACCAAAAGATGTTGAGTCAAGTAGCACTCAAGATACCAACAGCGAGTACGAGCAACAACCTAATGCCGGGGGATTCTCTGATGACCTGTTTGGAACACCATCACCCCACCACCCCCAAGACTCTGAGGGAGCATCCTCAGCTGCTCTTTGCAGGAGCCCAAGGACAACCAATGCCCCTCCACATGGAGAGTCCTCGCCAGAACGCTCAACAAAGGGTGGACAAGGACATTATCAGCTATGGCCACACCCCAAGCCGTTTCAAAAGTACAAAGAGTTTATATCCAGCTAACCAAAGGACTATTATGAAACATGCAGTCATGCACAAGTGCTGTTGCACCATCAGATCAGGTAAGAGTATGTTGTGATGATTAAGTAAAAGTCTGGACTGCATCAAGACCAAATGTTTGTTCCATGTTTTCGAGTTTTAACAAGTTGATGTGCTTTGTGCCTCCTGGTAAAGGAGGAATGTAGTGTTGCCTGGTCACAGCCCAGACCATTGTTGAGGTCTGCAAAGGGGAGGAGTGTTGAAACTCTGTGTGCATATCATAATGGATGTGGCTGGAGTACGCCAGCCGAGTAAGAATAAATAGCCCATGGTCAGTGTGATCAGTTGGAAGACCACCACCATAACTGTGTTGTCTGTGTGGTCCCCGAGCGCGCGCCCGAAGGCCCCATCCACAACATTACCTGTATCACCCCTCATCAGCCAGGTTAGCTTGCATCCAGTGGCACAGCAAACAAGGGACCCACGTCTGGGAATGTTCTTTTTGTATATGGACTAATATATTATGTCACAAAATGTTACGTTTAATTAGGTAGCAGAACAAACTGCCTAATAAATGTTAATCAAGCAGGTCTTTGTTTTAGACTCCAATGACTGGCTACTAACAAAGAGATTTTGGCCTGAAAGGAACAGCAACCACCATTGCTGTGTTCAAATCTCTTTATAAATATGGAAGACATCGGGTGAGATCAGATAGTGGTCACTTGAGGAAATTCCCAAATGGGAAAGTCTCACATGGCAACTGCGTACCATTTGCAAATAAGTTACCACCTTGTTTGTGGTGATGGTGAAATTGTGTTGCTTTGTACCTCCAAGTGCAGTCAAAACCACTGATAGGTCTTATTGGGATTTACAATTTGCAGAGGGGATGCCCCTTTCACGCTCCTTCCTAACTGCAGTTGAGAACTATAAAAAAACTGGTTTATTAATTGAGATGGATAAGAGTCCACCACAAGGATAATACCACCAGCTTGTTGGGCTAAAAGTGTGTTTCAATAACTTAAACATTGGACCAACACCCTGGTAGCTATGTCACAGACCAGACAGGCTTAACACAGGAACGTCTGTAAAGTATATAGCACTAAGAAAACAGTAACAAATTCCCTACACAGCTCAATAAAGATCCCACTACCAATTTCTAAAAAATTAAAATAAATTGAACCAGCACAATGACACCAAAGTAACAAAAATACAATCGGAAGCACCAGAGAATTGCAGAATGGTAGAACAGTTTTAAACTACTGACTTGACTTTCCCATTTACAGCAATGGCAAAGCCCAAACCTCCCTTTTTAATATTTATTAGTAACCTGTAAGACAGGCCAAGTGAGCCCCAAATGCATTGTGCATCAATAAATTGTTACATTACACCAGACTAGTGTCTCAAGTCAAATGTAATGTGTCTTTTACATAAATTGTAACTTTGGAAACGGCCTACTTTGTTGCCCAAAGTTTGCAGTAGCTGTTTACAGTTGCACGCAAGCTGTCCTTGAGAATGACATCTGCCCTGCTGTGGAGAAGTGACAGTGACTCTCAGAAAGAGGACCAAAGGACCTGTTGAGTAGAAGTGTGACCTCCTCTGGCTAGATGGGCAAATTGGGTGTGAGTCCAAAAGGCGAGTTTCAAAAGGGAAGCTACCTTTGAAGGACAAATGATAGCCACATATAAGAGGGGCTGTTCTTTTGTTTTATCAGAAAGGCTGGCATCTTGAGCAGAGAGGGAGTAGCCATGGTCAAACCAGTTTTCAGAGGGTGGTTAGCTCCCGGGTAGCCACAACTCTGGGATGGACTAGGGAGCTCTGCACACCAAGATAAGGGTTCGGCTAAATTGGGAATGGGCAAAATAATGTAGTCTGGTTAAGCTAGAATCCAAACTTTGCATGAATTCTTCAGCAGGCAGGATGTGACCTAGTAGCCCTTTGGCTACTTAGTCGCCACATCCCCTTTGGCTAGTAGTGGGTATCACTCGTACCTCTGTCACCAAGATCTCATATCACATCTGTACTGGAGAGAGGACCAAAGGATGGCTGCCCAGCTGTTGCCTGGAACCAGCAAAGAGAGGCTGCACCAAAGGCTTGACTGCAACTGCTTAACCTTAAACTAGCATGTGCTGGGTTGTCCCACTTTTGAAAAAGTCATCCCTGAGCCCCAGATAGGCAAGGTGACTCCAAGAGTTAGTTGGCTGACCACCTATTATAGCCATAGGGCCATAAAAGCAAAGACACCTGCCTCTTTGAGAGCCCAGCACCAAGAAACATGATCACTGCTGGATGTCTAGGTTCAGTCTGCAAGACCTAGTCTCAACCCTCAAAGGGTGCACTTGCATCTGCCTAACATGCAGGAGTCATCGGAGTGCAGTTTGGAAACTAAGAACTGAAAGTTACTGTAATGAACAGTCCCAACCTCCTCAACTGCATCAAACTGGTTTTGGATCAAGATCTCAATTCCCCTCGGCTTGAACGAAACTGTCTGAAGACAACCCAGGGACAAAAGGCTTCTCATTCCCCCATCTCCCTCTCCACTTAACTATGAATGGACAGGCCTCGCTCTGGTCCCTTTCAAGGTAACGAAGTGCCTGAATCCTCCCCAGCTGCCCTTCCTGAAAAGGTATATGTCATATAAGCTTATGCCTAGGTCTTGCTGACAATAGTCCTGAGCCATTGTTTCTGCTCTGATAGCAGTTTAGACGCCGTATTAGGGGAAGCAATGACTGGTCAACTGCTGGCAAGCTAATGCTATTCAGCCTACTGCTGGAGATTCAGGGAGACAACATCTATTTTTTTTAAAGTAACTTTGCTAAATATTTAAGTTCAAACTGATTTTTATTAAACTTCAATAGAGCTTTCGAAATTTTCAAGTAGCATCCCCAAAACTAAAACTAGCAAAGGTATGATTTTATTCAGAATGTACATTTTTTCCCATAAGACAGCTACAGTATTTTACAGTGAAAAGATCTTTTGAGGGCAAGTCACTGTAGGTATATGCCACCCTTAAATTCTTTCATGTAACATATTGGACTTGGCCCTTTTTGCACTGTTATCCCCAAACTATTTTTTCCTGACTAGGTGTTGTTGGTTTTAGGACTCTGGGCACGTTACCACTGCTGATCAGTGCTAAAGTGCACATGCTCCCTTTGTAAATTGTTATTATGATTGGTTATCCATGACTGGCATATTTGATTTACTGGAAGCCCCTAGTGCACGGAGTGCACCAGGGCTGTAAATCAAATGCTACTAGTGGGCCTGAGGCACTATTTGTGCCACCCCCATGAATAGCCCTGAAAAGGTGCCTCAGACCTGCCACTGCATTGCCTGTCTGCAGTTTGTTAACTGCCATGTCGAACTTCCCTTTCCTTACATGCTAGTCACCCTTACGGTAGGCCCAAGGTACCCCAGTGGGCAGGGTGCAGAATATGTGAAAGGTAGGACATGCCCTGATGTGTGTGGCATGCCCTGATAGTGAAATACTGCCAGTTTCGTTTTTCACTATTGTAAGGCTATCTGTTCCCATAGGATATATAACATCTCATAAGCATAACTGCCCCTGGGAACCAGATAGGAAAATAAAGTTTAGTATGCCTGAGCTCAGAATTTTAAAATGCATCTTTTAGTGAGGGTGATTTTTACAATCTGATATTTGATTGAAAATACCACTGTTAGAAAGTAGGTATTTTCCTTCTTAGCCATCCAGTGTGCATCTGCTAGGATGTGTATTGACTGTCTGGGTGCAGTGGCTCCAGAAGGTCTGGATGAGTCAGCGCCAGGCTGAATAGGCATGGTCTGCATTTGGAGGTGCAGGAGTAGCACCTGCACCTGAATAGGGCTGTGCCTGCCTTCCACAATGATAGCTCCACTCCCCTGTGCTGTGTCTGGAGCTAGGACTCACACTGACAATGGGGGTTGTTGTGCATTCGCAAAGTGCCCCCGAGAACTTGTTTGGACTGGGCTCAGAGCAGAACAAAGAGATTTACAGTATGAAAAGAGGGGCCCAGACCCCAGACTTTAGATCATCACTGAAATTCAAGAGGACCCTTTGCAGGGAGAGGACCTGGAGAGACTGCGGAGAAGTACTGCCTGTTTGCTGTGTGGGGTAGGCCTGCAGTTGCTGTTTCTGCAAAGGAAATGAGAAGGACTTTGCTGTATTCCCTGCTTGAAGGGGATCTCCAAGGGCCTGTGTGTGCTGGCCTCCTGGTCTGAAATCTCAGGAAGACAAAGACTTCACCCCCAGCTCCCTTGAACTCTGCTGCTGTGAGTTCTGACCTGCCAGGAGGTGCCTATGCCATTATTGAACCTATTGGTGTTGTTTCTGGTGTTTGGGAGCTGGAAGAGGGAAGGAACTTGAAGAACTACAAAAACGACACATCGCTCTTCTTGCGGCTGTTTTTCCGTCGCATCTCTATGGGCAAGAAGAATTTACACACATCGCTGTGCCGCTGTGAAAACCAACGCAGTGCCTGTTGCCACTGTTAGAGTAGATGCAATGAAGGATTGTGGCTGAAGAAAACTGCTGCTGCGACGCTGCATCCATTACGACGCATGCCAGATTTCCACGCATCGCACATGTGCAGCAAGGTTTCCTGACGCATCACCTGCGGACCAGAACTGTAACGAAGAACCGACGCATCACTTCTCCCTACAAACCGGATTTGATGCATCACTTCTGCCGCGTGCAGCAGATCTGATGTATCGAATCCGCACGGTCTCAGTAACTGACACATCTCTCTGTTTCTGATGCTTCTTCACTCTGCAGCTGTTTGACCTTGTGAATTTTGACGCGATTACAGGTACTTTGTGTCAAAGTCATGCATACATAGTTTTCTATGGTGCAAGTTCTTGAAACCTTTTGAAAGTCATATTTTTAACTGTGTATGTTGGATTTTTGTCATTTTGGTCTTGTGAAGTGTAGATAAAGATACTTCTTAGACCCAGGATCCCTGGTTGGCTGAGGTAGATACCTTAGACCAAGTAGGGACCCGCGTTCCAATGTCAGGGAAAGGAACGTCATCTTATTAGATAGCCCTGCTCACCTCTCGGTAGCTTGGCACAAGCAGCCAGGCTTATCTTCAAGGCAAATGTGTAAAGTATTCACAACCATGCTCACACTACTCCAATGATGACACGACAAATAGACTCTACACAAGTTTTATAAAACAAGTAAAAACTTTATGTAAAAATATATACAATAAGACCACGCAATATAAAACCAACAAATGAGGTTGTGTAATATTTCACGGGGCGGTTGGTAGGCCAGCCAGCCCTTGTAAGTTCTGGCGATGTCAATGAACACTTCTAAACATTCTCCTGTACTCCTAATATCATGTAATACAGTTTGTAATGCTAGAAGCAGGCACTTTGGTAATGTAAAAATACTGTAATGCAAAATACAGCCACCAGTTATGTTCTTCTGCAAAAATAAGGCATGGCGTATACACTAATCAGGTAATTTGTCATGCAGAAATAATGCAAGGTGCAATACGCTAAACAGGTAGTTTGGTATGCAGAAACAAGACAATGCATCATACAACAATCATACGACAATCAGGTAGTTTGTTATACAGAAATGATACAATGTGTAATACGTCTGTCAGGTACTCCGAGGGGCGTGAACCCACTCTCCTCTCCTCTTCCACCAGCTGGGCCTCAAATACAGATTTGTGAAATGGCAACGGCAGCTCAGGTCAGCAACTCAGCTCCTCCGGGACTGCCGGTCCGGGCTGCTTCACTTACGAAGATCTCAGGCTACCACAAAGCACACACACACACAGTGTTGCTGAGTCTTTCTTCACTCTGGGTGCACAATCACTGGGCACTCTACACACCGGTCTCAGGCTGCACGAAGATCACGCGCACATCATCGATGAGACTCACTTTACTCCGGTGCGCATGATAACACTGCAAATCCTCACAAAAGTCTCCCGGCGCACAACGCACCTGCACTCAGCGGCGATGAGACTCACTTGGATTCCGGTGTACACACTAACAAGGCAAATCCTCACGAAAGACTCACAGTGCACAACACATGCTTACAGCGTCAATGAGATTCACTTGGATTCCAGTGCACACAATAACAGGGCAAATACTCATGAAGGTCTCCCGCTGCACAACGCATCCGCCCACAGCGCAGCGGAGACTGACTTGGATTCCGGTGCACACAACCTCTGAACAATCCTCACAAATGGGTTCAGGCTGCACAAAGCGCCCGCACACAGTGTCGCTGATCCTTGCTTGGATTCCTAGTGTCCATGATCACAGGCCAATCCTCTCAAAGGTCTCAGGCTGCACAAAGCACACGCACACAGCGTCACTGAGACTCACTTGGACTCTAGGCACCCACGATCACAGGGCAGTTCTTACGAGGATCTCAGACTACAACAGGCATGCTCCCACTGCATCACTGAGACTCTCCTGGAAACGTTTGTTTTCCTGTGTTTCCAAACACGGAACCAGCTCACCTCAGGCCCTTGGGTATAAGTTACTTCAGGACACAGCAAGGTCCTTCAGGCAGGGGAAACAGCACACAGCAAAGTCCCTCAAGCCTTTCCTTGGTTAAAACAGCAAACTTCAGGCCAGCCCCAGAACACACAGTCCTATCCTTCAGTCTCTTCAGTTGCTTCTTACTTGGCAGAGTCCTCTTGACCACGAAATAGCTCCAATCTTGTTCACACTTGATCAAGCCATTCTCTAAAATGTAGGAGCTTCAGCTCTCATAGTTATACCCCTCATTGGCTTTGAAGCCTTTGTGTTTCAGGGGGCACTGACCCCTGTTCAAACCAGTTCTGGTTGCCTCCCTGCCAGTGACACCTTTCTTCCTTTGATTAGTGGGGGACTGGATTCTCAATCACTCAGCAGGAGATGAGCCAATTGTTTTATAGCAGCAACCCAGGCCTCATCTCCTGTAGGGGCTTCTCCTCCCCCTACACCCCAGATGCGTGTCAGACTATTGCTGTCTCACCTCCTCCCCTGGGTCAAGACATTCCCTGATTCAATCGCTTTCAAATCCAGACAGTCAATCCACAGCCAGGCAGAGACACACTGAAATGTCAGAGCACAAAAACTCAGCCACTTCTAAAAGAGTGGCTTCTGAAAACACAATGCAAAAACCACCTACATAAAAAGATGTGTTATTACCCTCTGAGTTCAGGCATTCTAAAGTTCACCGTTCCATCTTAAGCCTTTGGGAAGATAGGCTGGAAAACATACTACACAGCATTCTAATTCTGTCCCAAGGGCAAGATGGCCTTTCAACAGTAAAAAACGAAATGGAGATTATTTCACTGTCAAAACATGACACACACCTTAGTACATGTTTTAACGTTCACATGTACGGCTCCCTGTCCAGGGGGTACCCTAGACCTACCATAGGAGTGTCTGATGTGCATAGAAAAGGGAAGGGTAAGGTCTGGCAAGTGAGTGCACTTGACAGAACAACATGGCAGTTTAACAAACTTCGCACAGTCCCTGAAATGGCAGGCCTTAGTTCCCTTTTTAAAACTACTTGTGTGGGTGGCACAAATAGTGCTGCAGGCCCACTAGTAGCAGTTGCATTTCCAGCCCTGGCACACATAGGGCACTGTACCAGGGACTTTACTTAGTAAGGCAAACCTACCAATCATGGACAACCAATTACCATTACACTTTATACAGGGAACACTTGCACTTTGACACTGTTTAGCTGTGGCAAAGTGTCCAAAGCATCTATGTTGGCAACACAATGTCAGAAGAAAAGGTCTAGGGGGCAAGCAAAAGGTTTAAAGGGCCAAGTCCTACAATACTATCCAAACTGGTGTGGTGTCCATTTGTGGTGTTTTCACTATGTTACTGTGAGTGTTGGTGCAAATACTGTACACATTGTCTTTGAAATAAGCCTGTCTGCTCCTGCCAAGCTACCAAGGAGGTGAGAAGGGATTATCTGAAGCGTGTATCCCCCTTACTCTGACTAGAAGCAATAGTCCCTAATTGGACAAAGGTACCTACCTCTGCCAACTAGAGACCTCCATTTCTAACATACCATTTTCAACACTAGGCACCCTACCTTATGGACTACAAGACCTACTTAGGGGAGTTATTTAATATTTAAAAGTAGGGTTCTTTCCTGTCAAAAGAAGATACTTTTACAGGTTTGCTTGCAGGGTTTAAATCTTCAAGTGTCCCGTTTCTTTGTCACTCTTGTGGCTAGTACAATAAGTGTTGCATCCCATAAGTGAGATTTAACTTTCCATGCCTTTGGTGTTTTTATTCTGTACCATTTTCTACGGCCTTACTGAAAAGATAAATGTCAATTGGCATTAGCCAATTTTACCATGTTTTAGGAGTCAGAGCATACACTGCGGCTTGGACAGCAGTGCCCCAGTGTGCAGAGCTCAAAAACGAGCTACACCAGTCAGCAGAAAATGGGGATAACCATGCAAAAAGAAGCACACAGAAGAACCTGTGGAAAAGCTCCTATTTTGATCCAAACATGGGTTCACTACATAATTTTGCAGTTACAAGCTCAGTGTTTTTGTGCATTGCAGGGTTTGCAGCTGCCAATCCCTTTCCTAAACCTGGCTCTATAGCCCCACAGTAGCTACCTGAATGAGCAACAGGGGCACCAAAAGCAGACCACCACATTCTTCTCCACTATACATTTACAACAGTATATATTAATTCATCAAGAATAGGGAAGATGTGGCAGGAAGTTCCTATTTTGTCTCTTCTCTTAATTGCAACTCCCACAACCCTTTCACATTGAAACTGCTCCTTTTCCATTGACGTTTCATAATTATTGATTTTCTATAGTCTCTATTTGTTGCTGGTACTTTAACTCTGACCACTGTGACACTGCTATTAATTGCTTCAATGTATGCTCCGTCCTTAATACTGTATGGTAAAATTGGTTTCAACCAATTGCTGTATTTCTCATTCCAGTAGGGCCATTTCAAGTTTGTGCAGAAGTTGTATATGGGATATGAAAGTAAGATATAAAATGTGGGATTCAGTGGATATTTACGTAATCGACAATGGCATCTCTCCAGGAGGCACCATTGTGCTCTGTCTTGGCTGAAAGTTTAAAAGTACTGCACTGACAAATAACAAAAGTGCATTTGACATGTTAAATAACCTATTTACATATTTTACCTAAGTTACTCCTAAAGTGTCACCTGTTGGTCCACATGGAACAGTGCTTAATATAAAAAAAGTGGGTACCAGGTATTGAGAAACATATACCCTTACAGTGCATCAATGCCAAAACGTGGTTTAACTGTGTAGGGAAAGCTTCATCTTCCATAAACAGTTAAGATATGAATACTTCTCTATACTTAGACTTGGGAAAACTAAACACAAAAAGATTGAAGAATTATGTAGCAATTATTTGAACATTTTAATTCTATAGTTAAAGTAGTTTTTGAAGACTTTAAGACTGTGCTCTTTGTGCTGCCTGGGAGTAAACTACTTTGAAATTAGTATGAATCTTCTGCCTGCTCCAGAGACTGAATATGCATCCTAGGACGACAACAATCCCCACGGAGGAAAATGGCTTAGCATTTGTCAGCAGGAAAGCAGGTTTTGGCAACAAATGGTCACTTATCAGCAAAAAAACAATCACCATCTAGGAGAAGGGAAGGAGAGCTGGCAGAACAAAGGGGCATATTACCAAGCAATAGCGATAATTATCGCTATTGCTTGGTTAGAGACAAATATTTACCGCTAAGCTGCAGCGATTTGTATCGCAAATAAACCTTGGTATTACCAAGGTTTATCGCAAATGCGATAAAAATCAGCCGCAATGCATGAATATCGCTGAAAAGTCAGCGATATTCATGCATTACCAAGCTAATGCTCTTAGCCATGTTATCCACCTCCCATTGGATAACATGGCTAAGAACTGCTCATGGCAGGTGTTAGCTTTTGGAGATATTCGCGCTTAGCGTGAATATCTCCAAAAGTTGGTAATAAGAGATAGCGATGTTAGCGACTGTTTCCAGTCGCTAACATCTTGGCAAGCCCACTTTGCATGTCATTAGTGATAAATATCACTGACATGCAAAGTGGGGCCCAAGATGGTCGCTATCTCCTAATAGCTGTCGCTAACTAGTGTTAGCGACAGCTAGGTAATAGGGAGATAATTTTATCTCCGCTTTCTTGGCTTTTAAAGCCAAAAAAGCGGAGATAAACCCCCTTGATAATATGACCCAAAGTTTTTACTTTGACTTAGATTTCAATAGACAGCCACCTAAACCTTTGTATTCCAGCCCCAACATGAGGAAAATATAGTTGAAGGCCTAACAGATAAGACAATACCTGTGGCTACCGGGTTACTAAAGCTAGAAAGGCATCCTTCTCCAGACACTGGGAGAGTACTGACTGGAGTAAATCCTGCTACCTGGAAGGCTACTATGGGTACCCGAGAGCTGGAGGAGAGATCTCAGGAGTTACATTTCCAGTATAAAGAAACTTTTGGTTCTGGCAGCAACCAGGTGCAGAGAGTCCTGCCTCATCATTTGAGCTGTGATTAGAGTGTCCCAGAAGAATATTAAGAATACTTCAGTAACTAATAGTGAACCAGCTAGGAGGATTTTGACTCTCTCTTGTATTGTTCTGTATTCTAACCTTTAATGCTATGTAGTACTTACTACTCGAACCTAGCATGCGTTTCTCTGGGACACTGCTGCTTTGGCCACAGCTAACCTTTACATTATTAAGCCTAATTTATGACACCCCCCATAAAATTAAGACAGTAATTGAAACTGAATTAGTTAGTAAACTTCAAATAATGCTAAAATACCCAACTGCATGTAAGCAGCCATGAAAATTCAAAACAACCTTGGATGCTAAGTAAGAAACTGTGCCAGTACAACCAACATGTAACGGGTACATCCCTCTACCCCTGTCTTCAAGCACCGATAGGAAAAAACATGAAATGGATTACTCTCCCAATAGCTAATACAATAGTGAATATCCTGTATGTACACGTGAGCCTTCGTAAATCGGCTTGCCTTTTCAGGCAAATAGGAAATGTTAATATTACTTATTCTTCTGTCTATCTCATAACTGGAAATAGCCTGACGAAAACTATAATCTAACTTAATAATTGCTCGAATTTTATAATTGCTAAAGTCTGGCTGGGGTTTTCCTCTTAATAAGACACTGAATTAATGATAATAGGATTTCTTCTTCTGTTCAAATTACTTAAATTAGTACGACTAGAAACAATAAATTGTTACAATGTTTTCAACGCCTGGAGTGGCCGAACCTTCAGTTAGCTGCAACTCAGGGCACCATGGCCCTTATTTATGAGGCCTTGCGTCAGTTTTGCGCCGCCGGTGCGTCACTTTTTGTGACGCACCAGCGGCGTACAAAATGCGCCTTGTTGCGCCATATTTAAAAAGTGACGCATCTAGGTAGATGCGTCACTTTTTAAACCCCTGCGCCACATTATACCTGCGTCAGGTATAATGTATGCAGAGAGGGCGTTCCCCTGCAAAAAGACTCGTAATAGTGACGCAGTGAAATCTATGACGCCACTTTTAGGATGCTGTTGCGTCAAAATCTTGCGCCTGCCTCACAGCAGGCGTAAGACTGACGCAAGCCCTTTCACATGGGGCTTTCCCCATGTGAAAGGACGCATTGCTGGAGTTGCGTCACTTTTGTGACACACTCCAGCAATGCGTCACTTTTGCGCTTACAGATACGTCAGAAATACTGACGTATCTGTAAGTCCTTGCGACATGATGCGTCATACATTAAATATGACGCATCATTGGTGTCGCAAGGAGTGCGCAGTGAAAAGTGATGCATCGCTGTTTTCACGCAGCGATGCGTCACTTTTCATAAATGAGGCCCCATGCTTTTTGGTTGCAACAATGGACCACTGAAAATGACGTTTTTATGTTCATACACTATCATTATTGTCCATTTTTATTTGGAATTAGAGTGATTATCGAAGTTAAATGTCATCCTAAAGAACACACGGATGTACTTGTTTTTATAAAAGAAATGGCGGAAATTAGTTTGCATAGCTTTATTTCAAATGTAATGTATTGTCACTAAAAGTAAACCGCGATCTTTCAGATGAAGCGTAAGAATCAAATCAAACAGACTGAGTTTGCAGTTTACATTTTATATGAAAAAAGGCTTAAAGTCACTTCACGTCCCTAAAGATGTGAATGTCGTCCTTCTGCCTCATACTACCTGCTGTTAAAACATTTTATTAGCGCAACTGTGAGGTTTAATAGCCATAAAAGCTCAAAGTCGGCACAGCTAATTTTTGAATAAATAGCAGCAATGTATGTCCTCTTTGAAAGACTGACCTTCAAATAAGATATTTAGAATTCCTCGGGAGGATAAAGACGTACACAAACATAATCTGCATTACCTTTAATGAGCTTGAGTTTACTATAAATCATCTTCACTGCCTTGAAATAATCAGATGGATGAGTAACAACTCATACAATATCTGAGTAATGCTGAACTATTGTTACCTCCATCATTGCGAAATGTATCTTGAACAAAGCTTTTTGATTAGAATAAGCGGTAGAATTGTTTGCTTTTAGCTGTAAAGTGTTAGGAAATACTGGATTTCTCAATTAACGACCATTTTTTGAATACTGTTGTGTAGCATACCCAGTTATAAGCCCGAAGGCGCAGAAATACTGTCAGAAAAGGTCACTTGTTCTTTCACTTTCATATTGTTACCCAAAGGTAGAAATGCCACCAGCCTTTACTGTATGTTAGAACTAGGGGTCTCGAATTGGCAGAGGTAGGTACCTTTGTCTAAGTGGGACCCCTTCTTTCAAGTCAGGGAAAGGGGGATGCACACTCGCCCCTCGCGGCGGGATGCCTGGCTTTCACCTTGTGGATGCCCTGCCGGGGTATCTCACAGGGGAATACCAGGACGGGTTCCCTAAGCAAGCGCATAGATGCCTGCGATGTGGGCGATTTGCGCTATACAAATACATGTACATTTACATTTACATTTACACTTTAGATAACCCCTGCTCACCTCCTTGGTAGCTTGGCATGAGCAGATGGGACTATCCCGAAGGAAATGGGTAAAATACTGCTCTACAGGACCATACCTTTACCCAGCAATCAAGTAAAACATGTGTCCATTCTCATGCTTAGAATCAAAGATTCTCTGTATCTTGGTAGCTTGGCACCAGCAGACAGGCTTATCAAAGGCAATTTGTAAAGTATTTGTACTGACACAGTAACACAGTGAAAACACCACAAATGGACTCCACACCAGTTTGGGAAGAAAAGTATTTTTATCTAGACTACACAAGACCAAAACGACAAAAATCCAACATACACTGTTAAAAAATAACACTTTAAAAAAAGTTCAAGGGTTTGTACCAAAATATTCCACAGTGGGGTCAGTTTGAGCCCAAAGTACCTGTAGATGCTGCAAAAGTTACAAGAGGCAGCTGCAGTGTCAGAAAACAAGCGATGCATCACTCCTGAGACCCTAATTTCTAATTTCTAATTTAAAATATTTCTAGAGCGCAGCGTACACCTTGCGATTTCTTGGCATAGGGGGGATTGGCTACTGAGGGAAAGAGACCAGAAGAAAGGATAAGAAGGGTATTAAGAGAGTTTAAGAAAGGAAGGCCTGGCTGAAGAGGAAGGTTTTCAGATCTCTACGAAAGGGGAGGTACTGAGTAGCAGAGCGGAGGTGATCGGGGAATGAGTTCCAGAAGGTTGGAGCCAGGGTGGAAAAGCTGGCCCCTCCCCACTTTTTGCGTGTGAAGCGAGGGGTCTGAAGAAGGAACTTGGAGGAAGACCGAAGTTCTCTTGCAGGTACATACGGATGGATTAATGAAGTGATAAAAGCAGGGGCAGTGCCCTGGCGGGCCTGAAAGGCCATGCAGCCGATCTTAAAAAGGGAGCGTTCTTTTACAGGGAGCCAGTGAAGCTCCCTGAGAAGGGGGGTGGAATGGTGATAACGAGGAAGGCCATACACCAGTCGGGCTGCCTGGTTTTGGATAATCTGGAGTCTACGCAAGCTGTACGCGGAGATACCATGATAGAGAGCGTTTGCGTAGTCCAGTCGCGATATCACAAGTGCGGCCATGATGATCTTGAGTGCCTGGGGGGAAAAGAAGCGGGAAATAGTACGGATAGTGCGGAGAGTGAGGAAACAAGAGGATACCACGGAACTGATTTGTGAATGGAGAGTGAGCTGGTTGTTTATTTTTACACCGAGTGTTTTGACTGTAGTGGAAGGGGTAGGTGAGGGGCCGAGAGAGGGGGGCCAGAAGAGAGAGTTCCAGGGGCTGGATGAACCACCCGTGAGGACCAACTCGGTCTTATCCGGGTTCAGCTTAAGATGGTTGTGGTTCATCCAGTCCCTGATGAAGGTCATAGTTGACTGGAAATTAGAGACAGAGAGAGGAGAGGGGGATAGGTCAAAGATGAGCTGGAGGTCGTCCGCGTAATTATAAACGGTGACCTCCAGCTGCTGGAGTGCGAAAATGAGAGGAGAGATATAGAGATTGAAAAGCAAAGGGGAGAGAGAGGAACCCTGGGGAACACCGCAGGTGACAGGGAGAGGAGTGGCCGTGAAGTTTCCTAGCCGAACCGCCTGAGTGCGGTCCCTCAGAAAGGAGGAGAGCCAAACCAGAGTTGATCCCCCGATACCAGCCGCCTTGACACGGGTAAGTAAGATGGTATGATCCACAGTGTCAAAGGCGGCGGAGAGATCGAAGAGGACCAGTGCCTGGTGTTTGTTCTCATCCATGCCCTTTCTGAGATGGTCTAAGACTGCGACCACGACTGATTCTGTCGAGTGCCTAGGACGGAACCCGGCTTGGCGGGATGCCAGTCCTCCGTTTGCCTCAACATGGGCGCTAAGTGCCGCGGTGACGTGGCGTTCCATCACCTTGCCCAAAAAGGGTAACAGGGAGATGGGGCGGTAGTTGGCCGAGATGGAAGGGTCCGCGCCAGGTTTTTTCAAAATGGGCACTATTGTAGCTGCCTTTAGCGCAGGGGGCACAACGCCCTGTGCCAGAGAGCTGTTGAGGAAAGCGATGGGGAGGTCAGGGCAGCTGAAGTAAATTTGCTGCAGGACTCGCGCCGGGCAGACGTCCGCAGGAGACCCCGACTTCACTTTGGGGAGTATTTCCAGAAAAGAGTCCTTGGTGAGGGGGGGAATGGAGGTAAATGGGAATAGGACGGACGGGGGGGAGGGATCGACGAAGGCAGACGAGGGTGGCGGGATGTTGGTCTTGATGGTAGCAATTTTCTCTAAGAAGTAGGTATTAAGTTGATCACAGAGGAGCTGGGAAGGAGGAATTTGGGACGAGGTTCGGTCTGAGACCCTAGGGATGGGATGGGACAACCCCGCTGCACGCAGCGGGCGGGTTTCGTCAAATCCGGTCTGTATGGGGAGCTATGCGATACCTTTATGGATTCCGGTTTGCAGGTTCTCCAGTAGGAAGCTTCTCGCACAGGCACGATGCGACGATCTTAGGGACGGCAATGATCTTCGGTGCAGTGGTGATGCGCAGCATTGATCCTCTTCTGTTGCGGCCCCTTAATGCGTTGGCGCTGGATTCTGCGACGATGTTCGCAGTGACAGGATGCGGTCCGCAGGCAAGCGGTGCGGTGCGACATGTCTCGGGTCGAAGACATGCTCTGCCACAATATTTGCAGTGACAGGAATCTTCCCGAGGCAATGCACTCCGCAAGCAAGCGACGAGTCGGGTCTTGCAGCGGTAACAGGTGCTGTGACGATCTTCGCAGTGACAGGAATTTTCTCGCACTGTCGATGATGCGCTCTGCAACCAAGCAATGCGATCAAAATTGTAGATCTTCTTCTATTCTACTTTTCCAGCTACCAAAACAGCAGGAAACAACCTCAGGAGGCCCCACAACTGGATCAAGCACTCTAGGCTGGTCAGAACTCCCAAAGCAGTGTTCAGGAGGGAAGCTGGGGGTGAAGTCCTTTTGTTCCTGGGACTTCTTAACAGGAGGCCAGCTCTCCTCAGGCCCTTGGAGATCTCTTCAAAGAGGGAACACAGCAACAGCAAAGTCCTTCCCCTCTCCTTGGCAGAATAGCAACTGCAAGTTAGCCCACAAACACACAGCAGGCCAGTCCTTTCTCTTCAGTCTTCCAGCTTTTCTCCTTGGCAGAGGTTCCTTCTTAATTCCAGGATAATCTAAAGTTCAGGGGTTTGGGGTCCTGTAGTTATACCCCAAGCCAAGTGCTGACTCACCCAGCCTCCTGGAGCCACCCCAGCCCCTGTCACTCACAAACCAGACGGTCAATTCACAAACAAGCAGAGACATACAGAAAGGTCAGACAAGTAAACAGCCACTTTCTAAAAGTGCTGTTTCCAAACACAGGATTTAAAAATCATCCTTCCTAAAAGATAGGTTATTAAATTCTGAGTTTAGGGATAACAAACTTCAACTTTCTACCGTGCTCCTATGGGAAGATATGCAGGTAAACATTATACACAGCATTCCCCATTCTAGCCTATGGGCAAGATAGCCTTTCAATAGTGAAAAACAAAATTGGCAGCATTTCTCTATCAGAGCATGTCACCCACACTAGTACATGCTCCACCTTTCACATACACTGCACCCTGCCCAGGGAGGTACCTTGGGCCTTCCAGAGGGGTGTCCAATGTGCACAGAAATGGAAGGGTTAGGCCTGGCCAGTGGGGACACTGGTCAGGTCAGCATGGCAGTTAGCAACTGCACACAGGCCCTGAGGTGGCAGGCCTGATACACCATTTTAGGGCTACTCATGTGAGTGGCACAATCAGTGCTGCAGGCCCACTAGTAGCATTTGAATCACCAGCCCTGGCACACTCAGTGCACTTTACGAGGGACCTACTGATGAAACAAATCTGCCCATCATGGATAACCAATCATAATAATAATGTATGGAGCATATGCCCTTTAGCACTGATCAGCAGTGGTAAAGTGCCCAGAGTCCTATTGCCAACAACCACAGGTCAGGAAAAACAAGAGAGGAAGAAGAAAAAATTTGGAGATAACCCTGCAAAAAGGGCCATTTCCAAGAGGTACCAGTTGAACAATAAAAGGGGGAAGTCCCAGTGGCTGAATTCTGTGAGTATTTGTAACCAAATTCAGTGCAGGGTAACAAAGATTCCTAACCTTTAGGAGTAGAGGTCAATAGACATTGTAGTGTCTGTTATAAAATCTGGCTTACCCGCCCTGTCCGCCCATATTTTTTTGTATGATAGACAGATGAGAGTCAAGCATCAGTGTCCAATAATGTGCAAAGAATGTGTCAAAATTGTGAAATGAATAGAACTGGTCATCACTGGAAATGATGACCAAGTGGAGAACATGCAAATGCACGATTTGTTAAACAAACAGCAGATATTTTGTTTAGTGCAATAAAATGTGTCATCTTGGAATAAAGATAAATCACACAAATGGTTGTATAGCCAATGGAGTTGGGGTGGTCAGTAATAAAGTCCAAGCTTACAGCATGCCAGGAATGTGGGGGCACTCAAAAGGTTTGCATATAGCCTAATGGGGCAGAATGGGATGCTTGTTTTAAGAACATTTTGGACAGGTCTGAGCACCTGAATCACAGGTTTGCGGAACATCATTCATGATATCATAGATTGCCATAAGGTGCCACTGGGGTAATACAACATGAACACTGCGTGCTAGACCACTGTGAAGTGGGCACAGGAAGGGGTCATGACAGAGAGTGTGCAGGAAGGGGTCGTGACAACTAGAGGATGAGTACCGGTGATCTAGCTTACGCTGACTAGAAGGGTAGTTTCTACCTGGCCTGGGTACAGAACTCAGTGAAATAGAAAGCCCATTTCTAACAAAGCGAAATAAAGCAACAGTTAGTCTCTAAAATGATAATACACATTCTAAATACTTTAACCAGCTTCTAAACTTCAAAGTACGTGTTATGCATTTGTCATTTAACCATCAGATAATGATATAGGAGTAAGTATGCAGTGCAATGTCGTTGGCCCTAATAATTCTATATTCTTCACCCAGCAGTTGTGATTTTTACATATTTTGGTAAAAGTTTACTGCAGGTTGTTTAATAGCTCGATATGGGGTAAAATGTGTGCACCTGTTGTATTTTTGCATTACTGGCAGGGAGAAGGCTGTTAATACTCACTTTCATGTAGGAGTACCAATATGAGAAGCACAATAAAAAAGACTGAATTGGTAGATCACAAAGAAGAGGCGAACATACAATAAGGAGAATATCCTGGGGAATCAGCATTTGTTTTCATATCAGTTTGGGTGGAAAGGTGAAAATACTTTTTATGAAGATAATCATAAACGCAACTTGGAGATCATTAAAAAATGTTCTGCAGTAACACATGAAATCCTAGATTTATTAGGTTCTTCAAATGTCCTTGTGAGTAGTAAATCACACATCAGAACATCTCCTAAGGAAGAATAATTTATTTGTAATCATTATCCTACTTTCTTCACAGATAAGAATTGCTGCAGAGGAATTGGCCCCAAACAGCAACTTTCTCCTAAATTATGTCTTTATACAAACATGTGAGATTCTTCCTTATATTGATCCACATTTTCATGCACCAGGTAGTGTAAATGGGAATGAAAATGATTGATTACAATTTGAGAGGGATGAAGATTTGGGTTATGGTGGCAGCAGATTTAAAAAGTAAACAAATACATTAAACAGATAAATTGGCAGTTTGTAAATGCCAGACAGTGCTTTTAGGGCTGGATTTCTTGTTTCAATACGGTATGCATTTCAAATACAGGAAATCAGGTATATCATGTACTAGAGGGTGGTGACATATGGGTGAAACAGAGGGAAGTTCAGCTATCATCATCTTTTCACTATGATTGCACAAGGATTCAATAGGCCAATGAAGTAGTGTGCATTAATAAGGAGAATGTTGTTGTAGGAGAGTCTTCTTAAAGCTTATGAGCATAAGCTGAAAGGTTTACTTAGTAGTTTTCCTTTCGAAATGCAATCAAGGAGAAAATAGATTTACTTTTAATCCTAGAGTTCACTTCCACAAAATGCTTCATCTTTTTAGTCAGTGCTTCTGATGATCTACTAGTTCAATAGCAGAGTTTTCCATATTTGTTTTCTGTCCTTAAACGTCTGATTGGAGAGAACTTTAAATGTTATGCTGGATCCTGCACAGCATAGATCCAGTCCCAAAGAATTTGTCTTCAACCACCCACCCGTATCATAATGGAAAGGGGTTAAAGGCCTATCGGTCAAAGATAATTTACATATGTATAGTCTCTGTCTGAAGTGGCATAGTGGTAAAAAAAATGATTGACGAGAATGTAACCCTGAAGGATTGGTACTGTGTGAGACTTTAACATGTATTCAACTTTTAACCTATGCATTCTTATTATTTTGAGAAATAATAATATAAAATATGAAGTATTTACCTTTTTTCTAGTTATTAATAGGCATTTGTCATGACATTGTCATGTTATGTTATGTAGATTTATAGAGCACACTATCATAGAGGAGGGTATCCTGGAACTGAACATGCGTGACTCTATCCCAATCTAGGGCCTAAGGGACTACCTAAAAAAGACTACTTCAAAATTCAAGAAGTGAGGAGGAGGTTATGTGTAGTGACCAGCCATTCCACGTTTTAAGAGTGATATAGGTGAAGGCCTGACTTCCAGATCCAAGTTTCTATTTGAATGGGATGTGTGCAAGCAGGAGCCTGAGCGTGTGGAGTTCTCTGAAAGGTTTGTGAAAGCAGATGCTTTTATTGAGATTTTTTGGACCATTGTTATAGAGTGCCTTGAAAGTGTGGGTGAGGAGTCTAAATTGTGGTTGTTTGCATCTGGAGCTCCTTCAGGTGAGTGTGGCTTGGGAATTTGAGAGGGAGACTGCACCTGAGTTCTGAATGGCTTGCACCCCTCTGGTGAATTGTCTGTTGATCCCAGCTTAGAAGGTGTTCCCATAGTCCAGTTTGTGTGAGCAAAGGTGTTAGAACCGGCTGTCTCTAGTTGGCAGAGGTATACACTTCTGACAAATAGGGACACACCTTTTCTAGTCAGGGCAAGGGGATCACACCCTTCGATAACCCCTGCTCACCCCCTTGGTAGCTTGGCAGAGCAGAACAGGCTTATCTCAGAGGCTGTGTGTTAAGCATTTATGACCACATACAGTAACAAAGTGAATACACTACAAATGGACACGACACAGTAGTAATATAAAAATAAGTATTTTTATATAAGGCTTAGCACAAGACCAAATAACGACAAAAATGTACACAATCTTAATAAATACTCGGGGAAGGGAAAAAGGATAGTTCAAAGGTAGTTTCTTCTTTAGCACACAAGTCTTTAGTATCAAAAGCAAATCTTCTTCTTGGCAATACAGTTCCTAGCAACAGGGTAACCCACACGGGGGCTACACGACGTCGAGGCAAAGTTAATCCGAAGGTTCGGCGTCGACCGCGAGGAGCGCTACGTCGAGCCCGGAGTCACACGGACCCCCAACAACACAGTACCTTTGGAAAATGAAGCACCCGATGATCAGCGGCGTCGAGCAATCCGGCGTCGCGTCTTCGGTGTCGATCAGGACTCAGCAGGCGTCGTCGATGATGCGGTTGCACAGAGTGAGCAGCGCTCACGGCGTCGAGAGGGCACACAGTTGATGCGATCAGCAGCGGTGCAGACACGAGGTCCTCTGGAGCTAGAGCCGTACTCCCACTCACTGGCGTTGCTGCTGGCGTCGGTCGGGCCCGGCGGCCGGTCGTCGAGGAAGCGGGACACTGGGGCCGTTACCCACGGCGTCGAGCTGGATTCGGCGACGTCCGTCGGCGTCGAGATTGCTGGTTCTTTCAGAGGTGCTGGATTCACAGTTCCAGCAAATAGCACTTTAAGCAGATGAAGTCTTTTAGCCCTGTGACTTCAGCAGGAGACTGGCACTCTTCCAGCCCTTGGAGATTTTCTTAGCAAGCGTGAGAGTACACACAGAGTTCCTCTCTCCTGGTTCCTCAGCAAAAATAAAGAAGCACTGCAGGATTCCCCCCAGCAAACAGCACACTGGCAGAAGGGGTAGGCAAGTCCTCAGATCAGCAGGCCTCTTGTCCTTGGTTACAGGGTTCCTTGTCAGAAGTGATCTGATTTCTTAGTTCAGGGGTCCTTCTCTTATACCCCTTTCCGGCTTTGATCCCTTTGTCCATGTCGGGGACACTATTAGGACATGCCAACTTGGTCAGGCGTGTCCTACCTTATACTTACAACGCACCCTGCCCGCGGGCCTACCATAGGGGTGACTAACATGAAGTTAAGGGAAGGTTTGAGGGGCTGGCAAGTAGGTATACTTGCGCAGCCTGCGTGACAGCACTAGGCTGTACGTGGGTCTCGCAATGACCGACCCGTAGACATTCTTTTACGAGGCCGCTCCTGTGGGTGGCACAACACGTGCTGCGAGCCCACAAGCGGCATTTGGATTTACAAGCCCCGGCACTCCTGGTGCACTAGACTAGGGACTGACAGTAAACCAAATAAGCCAAACATGGATACACTAGATGCAACAATTTAACATAGGGAGCACTTGCGCTGTGGCACTGATCAGCAGTGACACCGCGCCCAAAGCATATACCAGCAAAACATTGTGAAACAGTGGAGGCAAACAGAAAAAATGGAGGAGAGACTCAAGCCAATGATGTCAGGTCTAACACGTGTCCCCTCCAGCTGAAATGTGGGGAGAACTACCCTTGACCTAGGGAGTCCTCATCACTAAGGCGGAAAAATCTGGACAGACCATCAGCATTGGCGTGATCAGTACCAGGGCGGTGTTCCACCGTAAAGTCCATCCCCTGTAGAGAAATGGACCACCTCAACAGTTTCGGATTCTCACCCCTCATCTGCATCAACCATCTGAGGGGCCTGTGGTCTGTCTGAACCCGGAAGTGAGTCCCAAACAGGTAGGGTCTTAGCTTCTTCAGCGCCCAGACCACAGCAAATGCTTCTCTCTCTATCGCACTCCACCTCGTTTCCCTGGGAAGTAACCTCCTACTGATGAAGGCTACAGGCAAGTCTCGGCCCTCTTCATTCACCTGAGCTAGAACAGCCCCCAATGCATGCTCTGAAGCGTCCGTCTGGACAATAAATTATTTCGAGAAGTCGGGTGCCTTGAGTATAGGTGCTGTGCACATTGCAGTTTTCAGGGTGTCAAAGGCCGTTTGACAGGCATCAGTCCAGATCACGTTTCGTGGCTGCTTCCTGGAAGTCAGCGAAGTCAAGGGGTGCACAATGTTACCGTAATCCTTGACAAACCTCCTGTAATAACCCGTGAGCCCTAAGAAGGCTCTCACCTGCGTTTGGGTTTTGGGCGGCGCCCAAGCCAGGATGGTATCGATCTTGGGTTGCAGGGGGGCGACCTTGCCGCTCCCTACTTGGTGCCCCAAGTACACCACAGAACCCTGCCCAATCTGGCACTTACTGGCTTTGATTGTGAGGCCTGCGCCGCGCAGGGCCAACAACACTTCCTGGAGGTGGCGCAAGTGTTCCTCCCAGCTGGCGCTGAACACTGCGATGTCGTCCAGGTAGGCGGCACTGAAATCCTCCAGTCCAGCCAAGACCTGGTTGACCAACCTCTGGAAGGTGGCAGGGGCATTCTTCATCCCAAAGGGCATCACCCGGAACTGGTATAGCCCATCTGGTGTGGAGAATGCGGACCTCTCCTTTGCCCCATCAGTCAAGGCGATCTGCCAGTACCCAGACGTTAGATCAAACGTACTGAGGTACCGGGCAGCCCCCAACCGATCGATGAGCTCATCAGCTCTGGGGATGGGGTGCGCGTCAGTCTTCGTGACCGAATTGAGTCCCCGGTAATCCACGCAGAACCGGAGTTCTGGTGAAGCACCAGGGGCTGCAGCCTTCGGGACCAAGACCACTGGGCTAGCCCAAGGACTGCTAGAGGACTCAATCACCCCTAACGCAAACATTTTGGAGACCTCCTCCTTAATGTATGCTCTAACCTTGTCAGTCACCCTGTAAGCCTTGTGCTTCACAGGAGGGCTGTCTCCGGTGTCAACGTCATGGACACACCAATGAGTGACACCCGGAACCAAGGAAAACAGATCCGGGAATTGTCCCAACAGGTGGCGACAATCCTGTTTCTGCTCAAGGGTCAGTGTGTCAGAGAGGACCACACCATCCACTGACCCGTCTTGCTCTTTAGCACACAGGAGGTCAGGAAGAGGCTCACTCTCCTCCTCCATTCCAGCATCTGTAGCTAGGAGCATGCCCACTTCGGACCTTTCTAAGTGGGGCTTCAAACGGTTGACATGCAGGACCCGCAAGGGGTTCCTGGGAGATTTCAAGTCCACCAAGTAGGTGACATCGCTCTTCTTCTCCACAACCTTAAACGGTCCAGTCCACCTGTCCTTTAGCGCACAAGGTTCCACAGGGGACATGACCCATACTTCCTGACCAGGCTGAAGCTCTACCAGAGTGGCATTCCGGTCGTACCAACGCTTCATCTCCTCCTGGCTGGCCTCCAGATTTGCCTGAGCAAGTTCTCTGAAGCGCCGAGTCTGGTTCCGAAAGGCCAGCATGTAGCTGTATACATCCTGGGGAGGTTTCCTGGGAGATTGCTGCCAGCCTTCCTTGACCAGACTCAAAGGCCCTCTTACCGGGTGACCGTACAAAAGCTCAAAGGGGCTGAACCCTAGAGACTTTTGCGGCACCTCTCGGTAAGCAAACAACAGGCATGGCAAGAGGACGTCCCATTTCCGCCTCATTGGTTCTTCAAGACCCATGATCATGCCTTTAAGGGTACGGTTGAATCTCTCAACCAACCCATTTCCTTGAGGGTGGTAAGGAGTGGTGAACTTGTAGGTTACCCCACACTCCTTCCACAGAGACTTCATATAGTTCGAAATGAAGTTGGTGCCTCGGTCTGACACCACCTCTCTGGGGAACCCCATCCGGGAGAAAACACCCATCAGTGCCTGTCCCACCACGGGGGCCATCACTGTGCGGAGAGGGATGGCTTCCGGGTACCGTGTGGCATGGTCCACCAAGACCAGGATGAACCTGTTGCCCAGGGCTGTCTTGGGGTCCAGGGGCCCAACAATGTCAATACCCACCCGGTCAAAGGGGGTACTGACCACTGGAAAAGGTTGGAGGGGAGCCTTCTGCTTCCTTCCGCTTTTCCCACGTGCCTGGCAAGTGCGACAAGTCTTGCAATGGATGTCTACATCCCTTCGCATCTGAGGCCAATAGAAATGGGTGACAAGCCTGTCATAGGTCTTTAGGATATATAAAGGGGTCCCTGACCAAACACACAGCACTTACAATTATTACTTAATTGTTTGAATAAGACACAAATGATGGTGACCAGTGTTTTTATTATCACTGTACCAGAAAAAACATGTATTAATTTCACGATTGCTAGTGCAATATATAAAATTCAAATGCGCCCACAAAGGAGGGAGGGGGCAGTGCAAGGGAAGGGGTGTGTTTCAATTAGTTAACATCACTAATCAAAAAGTTCATTAGGCACCAATACACAACTGGAAAACATTATCATTGATCCATATGTTGGAGATCAAGAAAACACACATGTTAAGCAACAGAACATATCACATAAAGCAGAGACTCCCGTGATGATTATCATTATCAATCTTGGGTTAAGGAGTTCTTGAAGGTAGATGGTGGTCTACGTTTCGACCCAAAGGTGTAGGATACTTGATCCTTACTCGCGGGTCTTCATCAGGACGTGGGGGGAGGTGGAGGAAGGAGTGGGGCTGTGTCCTAGGTAAGAAAAAAGGAAATGCGCTAGATTATTTCAGACGGTCTCAGAAGAGTCCCGACATAGTTGGATTTCAGGCCGAAAAGGCCAGTAGAGAAAAAGGCATTAAAAACTTGTTTCAAAGGAAATTATAAGGACTTTTAAAAGGAGGTTAAATGGCACTGAGGACAAAGTACTACATAATTGGGTGACCCGACATAGTGAGTAGCCTGGGCAGCCGCCCAGTAGAGCGTGTTAAAGAGAGTCTGAAAAAACATGTCATTGAACGGTGGTGCCGTAACAGCGGCCACCGAAATAACAACACAATGGCTTAGTTTTGGACTGAAATGGGGTGACATTAAAAACGTAATCTTACTGAAAAATGGGGTATTATTCACCTGGTTTTGACGCCAGGACAGGGTATATTGATTATGACCGCTGTTCAGGGACGCGGGCGTTCGTCTGCAGAAACATCGGGTGAAAAACAAAAGCATCAGGAAAATGCAGGCTAAAATCGGGCAAAGCGCATCACATGCATAGATCTAGTGCAAAAACTCACCCGAGGGGAATATTGCATCAAGCCCTCAGAAGGAGCAGTCACGGCACGTCACCTTCGTAGTAGAAGTATGTAACGCGTCCAAGACGTGGATCGCGCACAAAAGACCGCCGTCTGAAAAAACGGATTACCGAGAGTTAGGGGTGCCAAGGGCGATTTTCCTGAGAGGTTAAAAGCCGGTTCCAACAGACGGACTTACCCGTGGTCGGTCATAGAATGAGTCAGCGTCAGCGCGTGTCAGGAAGTGTTACCTTGGTAACCAAGTCCGTTTATATAACCTCTGAGAAGAAAGACTAGAGGGCGTTGCTGGGTTACCGGGAAAAGCAACCCTTAGGGAGTGAATGCAGACCCAAGGGGTTTATGTTTTGGCAACAGAGTGCGGGAGCAATATTGATGAATAGCAGTGATGAATAGCATTGGAATTCTACGTGTGACGAAACAAATGGGTCACTAAAAAACATTTGTCTCCTCAGAAACACTGCACGATTCAATGGACTGCATAGTATTATACACGCCTGAATTAAATGTCGTATTTACAAACATTGCCAAATATGAATTTCGATGAAGGCATTGTAAGATTCAATGGACTGCATAGTATTATACACGCATACATTGCCGTATTTATAAACATTGTCAAATATGAATTACGATGAAGGCATGGACCTGCCACACAAGGCGGTCAAACGCACATCACTTCCAAATTAAAAATTCAAAAGGCATCACTTCATTTCAAAAGCGTATTATAGGTCTAATATAGTGCCCCGTTGGACACCCTCGAGACGCATAAACATCTTACAGAGGCGTGGACCGAACCCACATGGTAGTCAAAAACGCCTAACAGTCATCATTCAAATGCGTGTCCTCAACAAATGCATGGTTCAATTGTCTGCAACATCTATATTATAAATCATAAAAGCGTGGACCAAACAAGCATGGTAGTCAGGCGCTTTAAGATCAGAGGGAAATACTCAGAAAAAAATATATATACAAAGAGTAATCAGTTCGGTGTAATACAGACTAGTATAGTATAGTATAGTATAGACAAACCGGAGTGTGACAGTAAGAAAGGTAAATCACAAGGTGGCCATTTGCGCAAAACTGCTTTCAGATTCATTCAAACCACTGGTCACTGAGTCAAAGAAACGGATCCATTTTATCTCCCTCACATTGAGGATGGGTACGATGTTGCCACCCCTCGGGCCCAGTCGGACCTGTTCCAGGACTGTCCACTTTAGGCTTTCAGGGAGGTGATTGTGTGTGTTACAGTGTTCAACCAACGGGGCTCCTGCAACCTTGCATCTCACCCGACTGCAATGTTGTAGAAAGCGTACTTTCGCACGCTGTTGAGTTTGCCCCACATATATCTGGTCACAAGGGCATATTATACAATATACCACATTTGTGGAGTTACAGTTGGTGTGTGACTTGAGCAGTACTTGCTGTTGCTTATGGGTAAATATCTTAGTCTGAATTGTCAACGGGCAGGCTTTGCAAGACCCACACCGGAAATGTCCCACAATTGGCGGCAGGTTCCACATAGTTGTAATTGTTGATGTGGCTGGGTTAGGGAGAAAAGAGCGCACCACATGGTCTCGGATATTCCTTGCCTTTTTGAATGCATGCAGGGGGGGGCAACTGATGTTAAGATCCTCAGATATCAGATTCCAATATTTGTTGACAGTTTTTTTTATCCTGTTGCTCTTTGTGGAAAAAGTTGTTACACAGATCATGCGATCATCATTCTTATTTTGTCTTTCTCCTGGTTCCAGTAGAGTCTCTCTGGGGTTGAACCATGCTCTCTTCATGGCTTTCTTCACCAAGCGTCTGGGGTATCCACGGTCAAGTAATCTGCCCATCAATATTGAGGATTGATCCATATAATCCTCCTTTCTGCTGCAGTTGCGGCGAATCCGCAAAAACTGGCCAAAGGGGAGGTTATCCCGAAGGGCCCTGGGGTGGTGACTGGAGTACAGAAGGAGGGAATTCCTCTCCGTGGCTTTTCTAAAGAGATTCGTTTGTAGGGTTTCATTTTCCACAAAAATTGTTAGGTCCAAGAAATCGATAGATTTCTTATCAAATTTAATTGTGAACTTTATGTCAGGAGATCTACCATTGAGCCAGATGAAAAAGTTGTTGATATCTTCCTCAGGGCCTGACCAGATACAGACCACGTCGTCTATGTATCTCATCCATAGGTTTATTCGGGATCTGAAAGGATTGGCGTTGGTGAGTATAAAAGTGTCTTCGTACATTGCCATGAAGATTATGGCCAAGTCCGGAGCAAAGGCCGCCCCCATCGCCTCACCCTTGGTCTGGAGATAAAAGCAATTCTGAAAGAGGAAGAAATTCCTCATCATTGCAATCTTGAGCAATAGAATAATGAATGATGTTGGTACTTGAACAGGTGCCTCCCGTTTGTCAAGCGCAATCGACATTGCGACTAGGGCCTCCTCCTGGGGTATGCTGGTGTATAATGACACAATGTCACATGTTACCAGGAGGTCTCGTGTGGAATCAAAAGGGTGTCCATCAATCAAGTTGATTGTTTGAGTGGTATCCCTTAGGTATGTAGTTGTAGCCTCCGCCAGTGGTTTCAGAAAGAAGTCTATATACCTACAGAGAGGTTCCAGGAGGGAGCCGCATCCCGATACAATAGGGCGTCCCGGGGGCTTTTGGAGATCCTTGTGGACTTTGGGTAACGTGTAGATGGTGGGAAGGCGTGGATGTTTCTGATTCAAGTACTGGAATTCGTGTTCCGATAGGAACCCTTGTTGAAGGCCATCTTGGGTTACTCTCAGGATTTCAGCCATTATACTTTGTGATGGATCACCGCCCAATTGTCTATAGCTGATCCCATCATTTAGCTGTCGTAGAATTTCATTGGTATAGTTGTTCTGGTCCTGTATAACAATCGCACCACCCTTGTCCGCGGGTTTAACCACTATTCCGATGTTGTCCCTCAGGGACTTCAATGCAAGTTTCTCCGCTTTGCTAGTGTTGTATTTGGCGAAATTGCTGTCTTCCAGGATGATCTGTACATCACGTAGTACTAGACTTTCATACGCCAAGATGCGTTGGCTCATGGCATACGTGGATGGTACAAAAGTCGACGGTGGCCTCAAGTTTGTAGTTGAGGAGGCTTGTTGGAAAGGCTTGTCCTTGAAGAAATATCTCAGTCTTATCTTCCTGAAAAACTTGTGAAGTTCAACCACAGTGTTGAATGCATCCGGTATGGAAGCAGGAACAAAAGATAAGCCACAGCTTAATATTTTCGTTTCATTGTCCTGGAGGGTGTAGTTCGAGATGTTAATCACAGGGGAAGTAACCTCTACCACCTGTAGTTCTTCCGGCGTGTGGATCTCTCCCCGTGTTCCTCCTGGGGGAAACTCACTTGCTTCGTGCCTCTCCCTCTCGCGGAGAGGACAACCTCTCGAGGGTGTCCAACGGGGCACTATATTAGACCTATAATACGCTTTTGAAATGAAGTGATGCCTTTTGAATTTTTAATTTGGAAGTGATGTGCGTTTGACCGCCTTGTGTGGCAGGTCCATGTCCCGCCAATTGTGGGACATTTCCGGTGTGGGTCTTGCAAAGCCTGCCCGTTGACAATTCAGACTAAGATATTTACCCATAAGCAACAGCAAGTACTGCTCAAGTCACACACCAACTGTAACTCCACAAATGTGGTATATTGTATAATATGCCCTTGTGACCAGATATATGTGGGGCAAACTCAACAGCGTGCGAAAGTACGCTTTCTACAACATTGCAGTCGGGTGAGATGCAAGGTTGCAGGAGCCCCGTTGGTTGAACACTGTAACACACACAATCACCTCCCTGAAAGCCTAAAGTGGACAGTCCTGGAACAGGTCCGACTGGGCCCGAGGGGTGGCAACATCGTACCCATCCTCAAGGTGAGGGAGATAAAATGGATCCGTTTCTTTGACTCAGTGACCAGTGGTTTGAATGAATCTGAAAGCAGTTTTGCGCAAATGGCCACCTTGTGATTTACCTTTCTTACTGTCACACTCCGGTTTGTCTATACTATACTATACTATACTAGTCTGTATTACACCGAACTGATTACTCTTTGTATATATATTTTTTTCTGAGTATTTCCCTCTGATCTTAAAGCGCCTGACTACCATGCTTGTTTGGTCCACGCTTTTATGATTTATAATATAGATGTTGCAGACAATTGAACCATGCATTTGTTGAGGACACGCATTTGAATGATGACTGTTAGGCGTTTTTGACTACCATGTGGGTTCGGTCCACGCCTCTGTAAGATGTTTATGCGTCTCGAGGGTGTCCAACGGGGCACTATATTAGACCTATAATACGCTTTTGAAATGAAGTGATGCCTTTTGAATTTTTAATTTGGAAGTGATGTGCGTTTGACCGCCTTGTGTGGCAGGTCCATGCCTTCATCGTAATTCATATTTGACAATGTTTATAAATACGGCAATGTATGCGTGTATAATACTATGCAGTCCATTGAATCTTACAATGCCTTCATCGAAATTCATATTTGGCAATGTTTGTAAATACGACATTTAATTCAGGCGTGTATAATACTATGCAGTCCATTGAATCGTGCAGTGTTTCTGAGGAGACAAATGTTTTTTAGTGACCCATTTGTTTCGTCACACGTAGAATTCCAATGCTATTCATCACTGCTATTCATCAATATTGCTCCCGCACTCTGTTGCCAAAACATAAACACCTTGGGTCTGCATTCACTCCCTAAGGGTTGCTTTTCCCGGTAACCCAGCAACGCCCTCTAGTCTTTCTTCTCAGAGGTTATATAAACGGACTTGGTTACCAAGGTAACACTTCCTGACACGCGCTGACGCTGACTCATTCTATGACCGACCACGGGTAAGTCCGTCTGTTGGAACCGGCTTTTAACCTCTCAGGAAAATCGCCCTTGGCACCCCTAACTCTCGGTAATCCGTTTTTTCAGACGGCGGTCTTTTGTGCGCGATCCACGTCTTGGACGCATTACATACTTCTACTACGAAGGTGACGTGCCGTGACTGCTCCTTCTGAGGGCTTGATGCAATATTCCCCTCGGGTGAGTTTTTGCACTAGATCTATGCATGTGATGCGCTTTGCCCGATCTTAGCCTGCATTTTCCTGATGCTTTTGTTTTTCACCCGATGTTTCTGCAGACGAACGCCCGCGTCCCTGAACAGCGGTCATAATCAATATACCCTGTCCTGGCGTCAAAACCAGGTGAATAATACCCCATTTTTCAGTAAGATTACGTTTTTAATGTCACCCCATTTCAGTCCAAAACTAAGCCATTGTGTTGTTATTTCGGTGGCCGCTGTTACGGCACCACCGTTCAATGACATGTTTTTTCAGACTCTCTTTAACACGCTCTACTGGGCGGCTGCCCAGGCTACTCACTATGTCGGGTCACCCAATTATGTAGTACTTTGTCCTCAGTGCCATTTAACCTCCTTTTAAAAGTCCTTATAATTTCCTTTGAAACAAGTTTTTAATGCCTTTTTCTCTACTGGCCTTTTCGGCCTGAAATCCAACTATGTCGGGACTCTTCTGAGACCGTCTGAAATAATCTAGCGCATTTCCTTTTTTCTTACCTAGGACACAGCCCCACTCCTTCCTCCACCTCCCCCCACGTCCTGATGAAGACCCGCGAGTAAGGATCAAGTATCCTACACCTTTGGGTCGAAACGTAGACCACCATCTACCTTCAAGAACTCCTTAACCCAAGATTGATAATGATAATCATCACGGGAGTCTCTGCTTTATGTGATATGTTCTGTTGCTTAACATGTGTGTTTTCTTGATCTCCAACATATGGATCAATGATAATGTTTTCCAGTTGTGTATTGGTGCCTAATGAACTTTTTGATTAGTGATGTTAACTAATTGAAACACACCCCTTCCCTTGCACTCCCCCCTCCCTCCTTTGTGGGCGCATTTGAATTTTATATATTGCACTAGCAATCGTGAAATTAATACATGTTTTTTCTGGTACAGTGATAATAAAAACACTGGTCACCATCATTTGTGTCTTATTCAAACAATTAAGTAATAATTGTAAGTGCTGTGTGTTTGGTCAGGGACCCCTTTATATATCCTAACGTATTACCCAGGTCCCATTGACTACATGGGTTGAACCCCTCTATTTAAAATATATATCATAGGTCTTGTCCTGCCCCAGATGTCCAGCTAACGGAACGTCATGAGCCAAACCCAGTAGGAAGGCTCTGAAGCGCTGGGGTACCACCAGCACACGGGCTGACCCAGGCTCAGCAGCCTTAGGCTCGCTATACAGGAGGTCGTTCTCCCAGTACACAAAATGTGACCCTGACTGATCACCTGAGGATTGGGCTGAGGCCTGCTGCCTCATGCCCACAAGAGAAGGGCACACCTTCTGTTGGGCACAGAATTCCTCCCTGGAGGGACCACCATCCTGCTGCCAATGGGTCAGCTCGGGCAGGTCTCCCAGTTCGGCAATTTGTTCCCCTGTGGGCTCCAGGGCATCCCCCTCGGGTCTACCTCCTCCTGGACCACGGGAACTACGGGGGCCGGTTTCCCGCGCCTCCTGCCTCTTCTCTTCACAGCGGGGTCCTGGGCCGTACTTTCAGGCTCCGGGACCCCATCAACACCCTTACTCGCTGTCATCGATCGAGTGGTTGCACACACCCACTCTGGCACGCCCAACATTTTCAAGTGCGCCTCTCTCTCCACCTTAGCCCAAGGGGAGTCTTCTAAATCATTGCCCAGGAGACAATCGACAGGCATGGCGGGCCTCACAGCAACCTGAAGAGTACCTGAAACTCCCCCCCATTCAAAGGAAATCTGAGCTACTTCACACTCTTTCTGGGAGTTTTCAGCAGCTATCACAGGGTAGAATGCGTGGGGAACCACCTGCTCTCTGGACACCAAGTGACACTTGACAGCTGTCACACTCGCTCCGGTGTCTCTGAGAGCTTTCACTCTATGGCCATTAATGGTCACCCACTGCCTATATTTACTAGTGTTACTAGGCATAGGGGGTGGAGGGACCATTTGCATGTCTCCTAGCGAGACCAGGGACATCTCTGCGGGACCCCTCCCACCTTGGACAACCATCTCCTCCCCTCCCAGGGCTACACTCGCCAACTGACGGGGGGGTGCACTCGGTGGTGCATTCGATTTCTTCATGGGACACTGGGGATCGTAATACCGGTGTCCCACCTGCCCACAAGTGTAGCAGGTTAGGGGGCCCCTATGAACAGGTTTACCCGTTGGGCCCCTGGCTTCTTCTCAGGGGGAGGCTGGGAACCTTTCCCTTGGTTCCCTTGGGGATTACTTTGGGGCCCTTTCTGAGACTCCTTCTGTTTACCCTTGTCCCCCCCACTCTTCTGCTGGGGACCCTGCCCACCTTTGGCTGAGTCTCCCACTGGACCCTTGTGGACCCTGGTACTAACCCAGCGGTCCGCCTCCTCAGCAAGTTTTCTAGGGTTAGATATCTTGCTATCAATCAGGTGCTGGCGCAGCTCTGGAAAACAGTTATTAGACAAATGCTCCCAAGCAAACAAATCATAAAGAGCTTCATAACTTTCCACTTTGCTGCCCTTTACCCAACCATCCATGGCTCTGCAAAAATAAGACACATATTCAACCCACGTCGTACCAGGCAACTTCTTACATTCTCTAAAAGCTTGTCTGTACTTCTCGGGGGTTAGGCCATACCGCAACATTAAAGCATCCTTCATATGAGCATACGACATCCTATCCGCAACAGGCAGGTCTAACAGGGTATCTCGCCCCTCATTCACAAAGCGACCCCACAACCCCGCTCCCCAATTCTTCTCAGGGACCTGGTGGGCCAACAATGCTAACTCATATGCTTTAAACCACTGACCAATATCTTTGTTCCTATGATAATCTTTTATCACATCTTTGGGAAAGTAAAACTTACTTCCTGCAGGCTCGGATGGGTTGCTGCCACCAGAGGGATTCAATTCTAACTTCTTAGCTTGGATGTCCAACTCCCTCAACTTGGTTTCACGCTCCAAAGCTAACTTCTCTCTTTCAAACTCTAACTTTTTGATCTCCAAATCAGCTTCTCTTCTACCTCTTGCATTTTCTAACTCCAACTGCCCATTTATCTTTAGCCTTGCCATTTCCATGTTGTATGCACGCTCCTTCGCCCTTTCTTCTCGTTCTTCAGGGGAAAGACCTTTGGAGGAAACACTGCTTCCGGGAGAGGACTCAGGCCCATTCGCTGGCGCCTCCTCATCCCCTTCCACTGGCGGTACCACCACCGGATCAGTGGGATCTCTTGATTCCAACCAGGCCTCCAAAGCTTTGAGATATTGCTCTTTTCTTGAGAGGCCTTTGGCAGGCACTTTCAACTGCTTGCAAAAGGACTTCAGCTCCTTCAAGCCGTAGACGTTTATCTTTGCTCTGTCGAATTCCTCCTCAATAACAACAACAGGGGTAGTGACTCCGGTGTCACTCATGGTCAAAACTGGCAGTGTCTAAAAAATCAAGCTTCAGAAAAGCGGAGAACCAAAAATAGGATCCTTCCCAATTAGATTTTGACTGCGTTATGGTCTGCTTTCACTATGTAGCGCACACTAATCACTGCACATGAGTCATAAATGCAAGGTCCAAATCCTCACCGCTGCATCCAATGTTAGAACCGGCTGTCTCTAGTTGGCAGAGGTATACACTTCTGACAAATAGGGACACACCTTTTCTAGTCAGGGCAAGGGGATCACACCCTTCGATAACCCTTGCTCACCCCCTTGGTAGCTTGGCAGAGCAGAACAGGCTTATCTCAGAGGCTGTGTGTTAAGCATTTATGACCACATACAGTAACAAAGTGAATACACTACAAATGGACATGACACAGTAGTAATATAAAAATAAGTATTTTTATATAAGGCTTAGCACAAGACCAAATAACGACAAAAATGTACACAATATTAATAAATACTCGGGGAAGGGAAAAAGGATAGTTCAAAGGTAGTTTCTTCTTTAGCACACAAGTCTTTAGTATCAAAAGCAAATCTTCTTCTTGGCAATACAGTTCCTAGCAACAGGGTAACCCACACGGGGGCTACACGACGTCGAGGCAAAGTTAATCCGAAGGTTCGGCGTCGACCGCGAGGAGCGCTACATCGAGCCCGGAGTCACACGGACCCCCAACAACACAGTACCTTTGGAAAATGAAGCACCCGATGATCAGCGGCGTCGAGCAATCCGGCGTCGCGTCTTCGGTGTCGATCAGGCCTCAGCAGGCGTCGTCGATGATGCGGTTGCACAGAGTGAGCAGCGCTCACGGCGTCGAGAGGGCACACAGTTGATGCGATCAGCAGCGGTGCAGACACGAGGTCCTCTGGAGCTAGAGCCGTACTCCCACTCACTGGCGTTGCTGCTGGCGTCGGTCGGGCCCGGCGGCCGGTCATCGAGGAAGCAGGACACTGGGGCCGTTACCCACGGCGTCGAGCTGGATTCGGCGACGTCCGTCGGCGTCGAGATTGCTGGTTCTTTCAGAGGTGCTGGATTCACAGTTCCAGCAAATACACTTTAAGCAGATGAAGTCTTTTAGCCCTGTGACTTCAGCAGGAGACTGGCACTCTTCCAGCCCTTGGAGATTTTCTTAGCAAGCGTGAGAGTACTAAGCATGGGCGTATTTTGCGAATCTCGCGTTCGCGAATTTTGCGGATTTGCGAACTCACAATCCGCAAAATCCGCGAATTCTCGCGAATTTGCGGATTTTTTTTTTTGTGTTCGCGCGGGTTTCTGCCAGTTCGCGAGGGTTTTTTACAATTTTGCAAACGCGAACTTACCTGTCGGGTCGCAAGTTTTGCGAACTTGTTGTTTCTACGTGTCCAGCCTGGTTGGGACACTCTTCTTCATCACTGCCACTCTCTGTCACCACTGCCACTCTCTGACTACTCATGCCACCCTCTGGCCCACCCATGCCACCCTCTGTTTCATCACAGCACCCTCTGGTTGTCCAGTGTACATTATTGTGGCAAAGCAAAGCACACCTTCCCTGCCTCAAGTGACCTGAATTAATTTGGGGCTGATTAATGTGTCACAGAATATTTTTTTAGCTGGCACCTGCTTCCTTAGTGCTTCCTGATTAGTGATCTGTTGCACTTGCTTTCATTGTTGCAAAATTAGTTACAACACTTGCCCTGCCCCAACTGACAATAATGAATTAGGGGCTGATTAATGTGTCACTGGATTTGAACTTCCAGCCTGGCTCCTGCTTGTCTGCCTTAGCTGTAATTCAGGACCTTTGTGTAACTATTCTGAGGGTCAGAGCAGGGTCACATAATAGTTGCAAGTAGGCAACTGAACTCTGGAGGGGCCCCTCAGGCAGCACTACAGGAAATGGCTACTAATGATGAGCTTGAACTTTTGAACCTGGTAAGTAGTTTCAGTTTTGCTAAGATCGTATTTCTGCAATTTAGCGCTTATTCGCGGGGCGCGAAGTTGAACTGGGAAGCCGCGAACTCACGCGAACAGTGCGAGCAAGCCATAAAATCCGCTGCTCGGGGATTTGCGGATTTTGCGGGAAATTCGCGAATCTCGCGGATTGCGAATTTACCGAATATCCGCAAAATCCGCGAGCGTAACGGATTTTCCGCCCATGCTTAGAGAGTACACACAAAGTTCCTCTCTCCTGGTTCCTCGGCAAAAATAAAGAAGCACTGCAGGATTCCCCCCAGCAAACAGCACACTGGCAGAAGGGGTAGGCAAGTCCTCAGACCAGCAGGCCTCTTGTCCTTGGTTACAGGGTTCCTTGTCAGAAGTGATCTGATTTCTTAGTTCAGGGGTCCTTCTCTTATACCCCTTTCCGGCTTTGATCCCTTTGTCCATGCCGGGGACTATCCCAACACCCTGGGTCTCTTGTGGGTGGAGCCAGGCAGAAGCACCTGGCGTATTCACTGAGCAGGGCTGGGTCCTCAGACGCCCAGCAGGAGGTGGAGCCAGCATTGACACTGGCAGGAGCAGAGCTATTGGCCTCCTGGCAGGAGGTGGGGCTAGGATCGTCCATGGCAGGCACAGAGCCATCAGCCGCTTGGCAGGAGGTGGAGCCAGCATTGTATCAGGCAGGGCAGGCTATCAACAACTACTCTCCCCCTATTCTCAACGCAAATGTCCCACTCATCCCACACTGACTCATCCGGACCTGTGGAGCCACCCAGCTCCTGTCACACATACGCAAGACCAGCAGAAACCAGAAATGGTTAGACAAGAAAATAGACACTTTCTAAAAGTGCTATTTTCAAACCCAGAGTCCAAAAACCATCCACACCAATGGATGCGTAATTAAACCCCGAGTTCAGGGATACCAAACTCGACATTGCACCATGCTCCCCGAGCCAACTAGGATTATAGCATTAATAATCCTGGCGGCCCATTCTAACTAATGGAGAGCAGGCTACCTCGCAATAGTGAAGAACGAAGATGGCTGTAGTTCACTATTAGGACATGCCAACTTGGTCAGGCGTGTCCTACCTTATACTTACAACGCACCCTGCCCGCGGGCCTACCATAGGGGTGACTAACATGAAGTTAAGGGAAGGTTTGATGGGCTGGCAAGTAGGTATACTTGCACAGCCTGCGTGACAGCACTAGGCTGTACGTTGGTCTCGCAATGACCGACCCGTAGACATTCTTTTACGAGGCCGCTCCTGTGGGTGGCACAACACCTGCTGCAAGCCCACGAGCGGCATTTGGATTTACAAGCCCCGGCACTCCTGGTGCACTAGACTAGGGACTGACAGTAAACCAAATAAGCCAAACATGGATACACTCGATGCAACAATTTAACATAGGTAGCACTTGCGCTGTGGCACTGATCAGCAGTGACACCGCGCCCAAAGCATATACCAGCAAAACATCGTGAAACAGTGGAGGCAAACAGAAAAAACGGAGGAGAGACTCAAGCCAATGATGTCAGGTCTAACAAAAGGCATGCATGATGGTTTTCCTGGTGCTAATTGTGAGCCATTTAAAGATCCTCCTCAGCACCTTCAGGGTATGGGCATATAAGGTGTTGATTGTGTTGATTTGGGCGGTCATGTTAAGTTTGCTGTCAGAGACAATCACAAGGTTCTTGGGAAGGATGTTGGCCACTAGATGGAGTCCCACATGTAAGTGCTGTTCCCAAACATCTTAATGTTGGTCTTGTCATTGATGAGCTTCAGAGAATAAACATGAAACCTGCAGGCTATTACCACGAACCCCCAATCAATAAGGAACACCTACCAGTGCTATCTTCAGGAGGCCACTGCAGCTTGCACCACACATTGCCCATGCAAAGCTGCAAATGATAATAACAACACAACTACTAACCCTCACACTCCTACAAGTGTGACAATTCAAACCATGTGAAGACCACCAATGCTATAAGAATGGCTTATGCTAGATTAGGTATTTTTAATGGATACTGAATTAATATAACCAGCCACATTTCAAAGCATAGACTTAAACTGGAGAACTATACTGTGGGGCTATTGAAAGTGCAAGGGAAGGGGGTTCACTCTTTAGGGCTGTCTCCCCAGAGATTAAAGTTTAAAAACATGATGCTGGGGGGTTCTTATCTTTATGTAGCTGAATTGTGGGGAGTACAAGAATATGAAAGCCCTTGTGGTTGAAGAGAATTGTTACTTGAGACAGTTATTGGGTCTATCCGTCTGTTCCCCTCTCCTGCCATTTAGGTTGGATGTGGGGCTCAGACCAACCTTGGGTGGGGCTGGCATTAGACCAATCCTATATTAAGAAGGATCTGGCCCACCCCTGAATTGCACTCCTATCGACAAGGGCTGGAAGAAATACATAGCAGATCAGGGTCCAAAAATCTTCTGTGTATTAAGTATGTTGGTAAAACTTTAAAGAAAATGGGAATGGAAGATTGTGGAAGGATAAAAGGGATTCTTCTACCCTCTTCTTCAAAGCAGATTTAAAGCGTAATTATGCACAGCTCAGGTTTAGCACTCTACTATCTACAAATGTATTGAGTTCCCTGACCATATCCTTCCTTCAGTTAAAGGAAGACTAAAAAACAGAGCAGTTTCTTGATGAGATCGGCACTGTCAGGGAGCTCTAAGTACAGTTTAGGCTTGGGGCTCTGTGGTTGCACTCTTTTACTGCTAGTTGGGTTATTGCTACAAGTACCAACTAGAGGGGTTAAATGCCCTTCAGCTCATCGACTGAATCTGTGACACAAATTCTCTTTTTTTGCACTGCTTATAGGAAGGCCAGACCGAAATGGCTGATTCCAGTTTGCCACAATATAGAGGTTAGGTGTTATCTGGATGCCTACTGGATTCTGCAATCTGGCACATGACAGTACATATTATTTGCTCTCTCTAGGTTTCTTTTATGCATGTGGTGAGCCAGGCAGAAATTCAGCCTTAGATCAGCCAATTCACGCGAGGAAAAGGCAGCCACAAAAGTGGCAAATTTCTGTCCCAACTGCTTTTTGTTTACGTGCATACAGGACTGTCTCCCCTTCTAATTTCCCCATCTTTATGCAAATGTTGTACTTTAAAAAAAACAGGGAACCAATTGCACCTTATGCCTATTGGGATAAAGTTGTTTTATTGTTGATGGGGGTCACGCAGCTGTTGTCTAACCCTGTAAAATTTTGATGGATGGAAGTGATAACGAAGTGTTGAACAGCTTGTTTTCATTTGTATTAGCTCTAGATAGTGTTAATGCATCACACTCAATTAACTTAATAGACTCTTTTGCTTTAAATTTTAAATGTATGCTCATAGTGTTTTATTGTATTTGTACTGCATTTTATTTATATGTTAATTTATGGCTGATATACTTAAATAAGGATGTTTGATGAAGTTGATGGAATTATTAATTAACAGTTGTTTCGGTTATCGAAAATTAGCCAGACAGTGCAACCTTCTAGAAGACTGTCCCAAGCTGTGGTGTTGACGATTAGTGCCAGTGCATAGCAACGGAAACCACCGGCTCAAATTAAGAGCTGTTAGTAAGTCCATGTTTAGAAGAGAAGAATATTTCAGTTACGAATAAAAAGAAAAAGTGGAAAATTTCAGCAGAGACGTTGACTTATTTTTCAGGGTTCCTAAGGGCATATCACAGATTCATCTAACCAATACTTCAATGCGCTGATTGGAAATTGATGTGCTGAAAAATTGGGCTTCAGACAGTGATATACATACTTTTGCTACTTTACCTGTTATGCTATGTGTTTCTTTGTATGGGCATTCTGATGTTAGCGGTAACAAAGTTGCCTTTTCTGCATGGTCAGCTTGGATCTAATCTCTTTTTATGTAACCTATCCTTGATAAAAATGAGACTTTTGTGTGTTTGCCACTGCCAAGCAGTGTCCCAAATATTCTAATCTAAAATGTTTTTTACCCAGTTGGTGCACTTAACAATAAGGTCATTGTTTGTGGATGCTGCAGTTGCACTAGCTGTTTGAAGATAAATTTAATATGTGGTTGGAAGTGTGTATTTAAACCATTCAGATTTCTGACAAAAAATAATATAGCTCCAGGTAGCTCCATTGTGTGTTGGCTGTGTTTCAATATAATACACTACAGTGGCAGTTAGGAGATAAAATTGCCTCTTCCACCTAGATAACCCTATTTTTACAAGTTAAATCGGTCACACATGAAGTGTGCCATGCAACCCTTCAGGGCTGGCTATTGAAGACATGAAAAAAGTTGTATGATACTTACCAGAAACCCTACACTCCTGCAGTGAAAAATTGCCCAAAAGCTGTTTTTGTTATGTAAATAAATCTACCTTTTCTAGATTCATCTATGGGTATGAATCGTTATTTTATTTTATAAATCCTTCGGAATAAGTAGAATATTTAAAAAATGTACTGTTAGTGAAAAGTACCTTTACGAAAATGTATACTGTGCTCTGTAAGAGAGAACTAGTTTATATCTAGTTAACCACCTAGTCCTAATTCAGGAGCCAATACATAGTACTGTCTTGGAAAGACCCTGCCTCCAGATGACAACAGCTTTGTCTATGGGCCCAGGAAGGCAGTGTGTTGTCTATATCTGCACATGTAATAAGGATCAGGCATCAGAGAGAGGTCAAGAAAACTTGACAGAACAGGGACAGCCATAGTACTTCTTTTGACTTGGACTTTATGGCTTGAACCCCAGCAGGATGGAATGCCAGTTTCTACCCTGACAGACGGGATTGAACTCCCTCTGAATGGGAACTATTCTAAGCTAGTGCCAGTGCCTCTCCAGGGGGAGGAAATAAGTATCCAGGCTGGGTTTGTGGCTTTTGGGATTTTGCTTTTACAGTTAAGAATACAGGACATGTTAAAAAGGAAGTGGGGATAATGTGAGGTACGTCATGATTGCCTGTGGGTAATTTTCCAGAGACTGTATTTTGCATGGAATGAAACAGGCACCTCATGCCCACCACCTCAGAATATTCCTGGGAGAAAACAGTGGAATTAAAAGGATACTGAAAGTTGGAAGAAAGAGGATCTAAGGACTCTTGACTCCCTTGGCATAATTGGTTAACCTTATATTGGTCTTCTCCAGGAACAATTTCATGCAATGGTATATCTACGAATGAGCACACAATAGTGTAGTTAAGTCGCCGTATTTCTCTAAATTGCCAGAAAAGTCTGCAGATGTGTCATGTGAAATATTGAACTACAATTAATGTGTCCTTATTGCCAAATTCTTAGCTATGTCAATCATAACAATAATATGATTTTCAGTACCAGGGAAGCACATCTTTACCAAAGTGTCTTACCAAAGTTGTCTACAATACTCTTTACCAGGAAAGGTATGGAAAATGGTATAACCACCAAAGGGAGAGGTGAAGCTTTACTCAGGGGAGGAGGTTCATTTCTCCTCTATACCGGAGTGTTATTTATCCTAGGTGATCACCTAATCTCAAAGTTTTATGAAATTGTACGATGTGATCTCACCACTTAATGTGGCATGCTTTGTCATTGGCCACCTATCCCAGCCTGGTAAGATGGTACTACCAGGGGGTACTTACCCTAACAATTGTTGAAGGAGTTCTTAAGATGTAGTAATCTTCTGGATAAGAAATTGGGGATCTTGTTTCAATTTGAAAATACCTTCCATTATATCACAAAAGCTGCCTTTATTAAATGGTACCTGAGGTAAAGATAAAAATACTAAGAGATATAGTTAGTGGATGGGATCGGGTGGAATGTCCCTGGCATCCTTAAGGTTTGTCAGCACCAGTCTCAGTTATTCCTCAGGGTTTTAGACAGATCCTTATTCTATTCTAAGTATGAATAATATTTGTTTAAATTAGAAAAGGAAAGTCTTACCTTCACATGTGTCTATTTTATATCACCCTATTTTGATTATTCATGTATTTTCTGTTCTGAGTAAGGGAGATGTACCCACTATTCATCCCTTGTCATCATCCAACTGTGGTTTAGGTTTGTTTTTGCCATCTAGCATCAGTGACATCTTGCTTGACTCGTTTAGTGTATGTCCTCACCATGGATGTCATTTGGGAGTAGTCAAGCATCCCAGCTGTGATTTAGCTTGTTGTTCCCTGCTACTCCTATTACTTCCTTCATGACCCCTGAGCTCAGAGGAGGCAAAGGTTTTATTAAACACCATCTTTAAATGCCAAAAGTATTCAGAATAGGCAATGTCATGTCATTTTTCTCTGCCACCAAGATATGATATAAACCTTCGTCCTCAATAATGTTCAAATGTCAACCCAAATTGTTGATTTGCCTTTTATGATGATCCCCATGTTAACTACCAAGCACATATCAGACAGATAAGCTGCTATCACTGAATGCCCAAAACAAATTGAATAATCGATTTGATATATATGTTGTGGCTCCAATATATGATATGACACTTCACTCCACAACAGTGTTAAAAAGTCAGCTAGAAATAATGACTGCTTCTTTGATTTTATTTCCTGTATCACATGCAGAGCATATATTCCCAACAACTGACTTCATTTATGCATATCCCCTGCCATAAAGATACAGTATTATCCACCCTACTACTAGCTAGTAGATAAAAGTTAACCAGGCATATTGATTTATGATGTTTTGACATTATCACTGTGCATCAGGCTAGAGTGTTTGTAACAGTCACCTCACACAGATTAACCACCATGTTTAAACATTCACCTCTTTCCAATGGATGTCAGGGTTCTGAAAATGTGATCTGTCAGGGGACTAGCTGGGGGAGACTGAGGCAAAACTGTATAACTGGAGTGTAATGTAAAGAAGAGAGTACCTGAAAGCTTTGAAAGAGGTAGGACAGAAGCTGCGGATTGAAGCAGGTTGGAGCAGGTAATGAATTGGTAATTTGAATTCTGCAGGGAAACCACATGAATTAACAACGGGAAGGAAAAGCAGGGAAACAATAGACTATTATAAATTATAGTTTACTCCTCGAAAATGATCTTTCTGTGAGGTGAAAAAATCTTATATGAATGCAAGGAACAGATTATTCTCTCAGAGTTCTGGGAGACTCCCAGCAGCTTCTATGTAGAAGGAGTGCAGGGTGGTCTTTTGTGCCATAGTCACAAACCCTGGAGTCCAACTGGTACCCTTGGAAGCTAAGACAATCAGAATTGCAATATAACCACAATTCACAACAACAGGGAAAAGAACAAAAATCACAGAGCTGAAATACCAAAAACAAGGTTGGAATGATGTACAATCAGACAGAAATATGCAGACAATGAGGAATATAGACAACAAGGCAAGGGGTCTGTATATTGCAACATAAAAAAAAAATATGGACGGAGTGTTGAAAATTTTCAAACACTCACACCCAGTCACAGATCTGGGTTTAATCAATCTGTATTTTTCTCGCTATGGCACCCCAGTTTGGACACAGCCATATGCAAATCAGTCTTGACCCTGCTCACCATGGGAACAGTCTAGCCCGAACTGCAAAGCCAGGTCCTCCCTGGACCAGAAACCAGCATCCTGGTACTGGTTTTGGGGCACCAACCCTCATCAATCAGACTAGCTTGAATCCAGTGGTGCACTGAGCAAGGGACTCGGATGTATGACGTTACAACGCATACTTTTACCACGCATACCATTACAACGCGGTATTTACAACGCATACCGTTACAACGCATAGCGCTTAGAGGTGCTGGATAGTGGTAAGTATAATTTTATATTCCAACTCCAGTCCCCGTGGACACTAGGGAAGGTGTTGGATATAAAATTATACTTATTTCCTATCCTAGAGCGCCCCCCAGCGCAATGCGTTGTAATGGTATGCGTGGTAATGCCTGCGTTGTAATGGTAGTGCGTGGTAAAAACTTCGTTGTAACAGTTGTATACCAAGGGACTCGTGTCCATTGCATATTCATGACACCTTTTTGTATTATGCCCTACCAGCCGCATTACTCTCGCATTTTTAAAGAAAAAATGTTACAAGCACCATCCACCCCATCAGTTTGCTGAACGGATTTCTGGTTCTAAGGTCAAAATAAAATAGTATTGACACTCACCAATAGCCTTCAACTGTTGTTTGTCAGTGAAACACAACTCTACAGCCTTCCCGTGCATTGTTGTCAATGTGATGAAATTGATACAAAGTTGCAGTTCCTTCAGCCAGGAGATAATCAAGATGATTTTTTAAAATATTTATTTATCGTAGGTCCAGGCATGTTTCACTCTTCAAGAGGTCTTCAGAGGAGTACATTAAGGCGCCTAACCTGTTAGCGCATAACATTTAAAGGTTTGCTAAGCTGGAAACAAGTGTGCTGACTCTGTTACAAGTGTTGCCAAATGATGTTTGATATTGCATAATTTGATACCATGCTGGTTGCCAGTGGTTCTCCACTAGAGTAACAAGCTGTTTGACAAACAGTTAAAGTATTTGCTTTTTAATGTTATGTATGCTACTGCCACAGAATCTGGTAACACCACTGGTTCACAGCAAGTAGATTATGTAATATGTTTTCATATTGCTGTCTTGCGGTTTCAGTGATATTTGCAAATCACTTAGCCTTGTGGTTTATGATGTCAATATAACCCCTCATTGGCAATGTTTAATGCTTTCTAGACTGTATAGTACTATTGCTCGATTCAGTGCTACTAACAGACAAGAGAGCTTTTCATTTTAATTCTTCCTTATTGAACAAGTTTCATATAGCTAAACGTCTAGAGCGACTGACTTTGAGACTGGGAGACAAGGTAAAATTCTGGGGGAGGCTCAAACATTTTGTGATTCTGGGCAAATCACTTAATATCCCTGTGCCTAAAACTGGATGTGCCCATCTGTAATGCAACTTGTGCTCATGTAAAGTGCTCTGATACCTTCGGGTGAAGTTTGTGCTATATAAAACTGCAAAACAAAATCTGTTTGTAGCTGAAATATTGTATTATACCAAATGTACAATAAAATGCGTTGAAATAAACCATATGTGCAAATATGTAGAGAGCATTATGCTGTTTATGAGGAAGAACAAGGGCATCATGACCAACAGGAGGCTTCCCATCTCATGTGTCATAGAACATTTCCCACATAGTCACGGTTTGCTTCACAATTCATAACTCACACATCAGCTGCACAATTTACTTGTATATCAAGTGCACTGCTCCTGACCTCACCATTGATGCAACAGATGATTTTATAGATGACTAATGAGATAATATATTGAGATCATATATTATATGATTAATATTAGGGATGAAACAACTTTGGATTCAGTATGATCTATTTGTGTATGTGTTGAGATCATAAGCATTGCTAAGCAATGAATATTTTACATAGCAGGTGTGCACCTTGCTGGTGTGCTGCATACAAAGAAATTCATCAATGGTGTGGTGGTAGGAACCCCCTGCACTACTAAATATCGACACCACCAATATTGTGGCATACTAATATCGAGGGACAAAACATCAAAATTGCATATAGGGAAGTATAGATTTACTATTCCTAAGTCCATATGTACATACCTTGAAGATATATATATCACATAGGTACATATATGTGGACTTAGGTACAGAAAATCTAGAATGATTTACATGGAGTATGCTGCTCTCAATAATCTATTCCTGATAATCTGTCCCATCAATATTGTTGATTCAATATTCAGGGGGCACGCCAATGGAACATAGAATTATTTGCTTCCTATCACCACGTACAGGTGTTCCAAGTACTGGATTCTGTCAGGTCCATCTTGTGACTCACCTGAAGTGGTATTACCCAGGTACACTGCTGTGCCTATTCTAACCTAACTCTTTTCAGAGGTATGGTCATGGTAATGAGCAACCCTTCATCTGTGGTCCAAACCACTTCTAGGGGCAGCTGTCCTCAACTGGGTTTGCTGCCTGCTTAGCTGATAGGGCAAAGGAAAGGGTGTGATTAGGTATCATGTGCCATCTGTATGTGGTAGGGAAGGCCCCAATGAAGTAAATTAATTTCTTGGGCGCAGTCTAACAGGTCTTCTGGAAAGTGGATAAAAACACTCCCCGCACCAAGGCGACTGCTCTGGGAGATGTTGTCACATTTCAGGGCTATTTAGTAGCTCGTGACCATTAGAGGGCTGATGTAAATTAGCCTCAAGGGGTTTCAGGTGATTTTCTAAAAGTCCCTTTTCCTTATTATTTTTCAATGAACTGACTTTACCATTACATTGAGCTGTTGATAAACATAAGAATTAGTAGGTTTAATAATTTATCTAGCTGGTTCCAAGACCTAGATAGCAGAATTAGCATTTCTCTATAACCAGCAGCCTTCCAACAGTGATAAAAAACATTCAGGCACTAGCCACTGAAAGACATGTTAAATGGTCGATTCCACATGTCCTCCTTTCAAATACCATGCACCCTCCCTTGTTGATCTACAAGGCCTGAATTGGGGTGACTTATTAATGTTTAAAAGGGAGGTAAGCTCTTGTCAAAAAGGGTAATTTTAACAGGTTGGGTTGCAGTTTGAAAACTGGAGCCACCAGGCTGCTGTGATTGGGCTCTAAATATTGTTTGTTGTGTCACACTAATGGATGGCACAGCATTGCTGTAGTCAGTAGGTGACATTTAAATGTCTATATAATAGGTGTATGTTGGTCAAAATCCACTTTTTTGGTGCTCAAATGGACCCTCCTGCTGTACAGCTTTGTGGCAGTCTGAAGCTAATGCCAAGTAATTACATTCATGCAGACATTATCTCAAGAAATAATCTTTTATTTGTGTATAATTAGTTATTTAATTTTCTTCATTCATAAATACTAATGATTAAGGATTTATAACAGCTGGTGTATTTTCCAGTGCATCATAATTTCCAACTGTAATAACTAATTTTAAAGTTTTTAATAATCCCAATGCATTTCGGATCTCAATCTTTCCTCAGGGGGTTATTTATCTTTTCTCAAAAAGTACATCTCTGCAAAAAGATAGAAACACTGTAGATTGTCCCACTTTAGAAAAACTAATAAAACTTTCAAATTAATGAACATTGTGAATGTGCACATGCGTTTTTGTCAACATAAATGTAGGTATTTTTTAACTCAACCATCAAATTATGTGTTTAAGCCACTTTCAGAGTCTATTTGAGTTATATTTAGCCACATCATATTCAATGGGCTTATCAAGAATTTTATTGGGCCACTTAGGAATATGCAATTTTCAACATGCTTTAGTCGGAAGAGTTCATGCAGTGGGGCCTGGTTAGCAGTTCACAGTGCACAGCGTATAAAAACACAGCAGTGTCAGTTCACAAAAATGGGGTGACGATGCAAAAGAGGCGCTTTCACACATGTGTATATATATATGCGTTTGTGTACATGCACGCATTATATGTGTATACTACATATATCTGGTAGTGATAGAGCCAGAGAAGTTTTAGCTTGGTCAGACTTTCCATAGGACAGGTGTTTTTTTTAATAACATTGGTGCAGTTTTATGAATCTGCATGCAAATTTCCCAATAAAAAACATTGAACCATTTTGGCTGCTTCACGGAATGTTTCATGCTGATCCTTCAGGTGGGGGCTACGTTTAAGGTTAGGAGGGGTCCCAAAACATTGGTTTATCATTTTAATGCCTGTAGGATAGTTTTGTCTCTGATAGAAAAAAGGCAGCTAAACAGAAGTATTGTTAAGTTGTTGAGACATTGGCATTTACAGAGCGCATCGGTGTGGGAATGCAGAGGTTAAACACCAGTGAGTGGTATCCAGTCAGTTGGTGACTCTATATATGCTGATTTACTAGTTAAAGGAGATTTGTCAATCCTGTTTTGCTGACCACAACATAAACAATATGAATTGGCAATCATTAGAGGACTCAGGGACATTAGCCTTGTGTCCCAAAAATACATTTGCAGACATATAAGGGGAATGGGGGAGTGCACTCTGACCACAGGGACATGTGGAGGAGATCCTAAAGGGACTTCCCTTGATTGGTTGCCCCAAAACATTGACCTGTTGTGGCATTCATTATAGTCCATGCGCGGATTTGAAAGTCTGTTTTGAGGGGCACAAAATGAAACACACATGAAGGGTGATAGCAGATTTTGGTCACAATAAAAATCACTTGTTTGTGGTAGCATACTCATTTTAGGAATTGTGGTGTGTTTGAAGGGATATTTACTCCCTGAAAACTGCTGATATTCTGATGAGATTTGATGAACTGTGTTTGAGAGAAAATGCCTCCCTCTAATGATTTTTCCTTAGAGGTTACGATTTGTCAGCCATATAAGAATTTCAGAAAATCATGTACTTCCAAAAGAAGCAGCAGTTTTTCAATTTATTACCCAGTGTTCTAATGCATCATCACCACAGTGTTCTAGTGAAAAACTAGAGCACTAATATTCTGCACTTATGAAAGACGTGTGATACATCTAAATGCTATCCTGATGGAATCAAAGCTTTTAAACTGAAAACATGTTTTACAGAAAATACTGCAGGCAATGAAAAATGTAAGGGTTTCTTTTTGTTTTTAAAACTATGGCTAGTGATTTAGCTAGCCAAGATGAAGTCATAATGTCTGAGTTTTCAAATATCTTCCTTATCCATATTAGTAAAACATTATGAAATGCAGAGTGAAACGTACTTCTAACACTGTAAATATTGATATTGATTGATGTACACAATAATACATGTTTGCATCAAATGAAATCGAATCACTATTGTCGAATTCACCCATTATGACCTCTCCATCAACCCCAAGTCGGAAATACTTGATCAGGCAGACCCTTCGACCTAAGCCTGAGGTAACTGATTGGCAGATTACATGTGGGGTGGCATATAACCAGCAGAAAAAGTGAGCGAACAGGAAAAACTCAGATAATTCCCACAGATAGGCAGTGTCACAACAATAGTCCTGGGAGATTGGCTGCAATAAAGCACAGTTGGCCGGAGGGGTTCACATTCCCAAACACCATAAGGTTAGATTCCACATGTAGTTAGGAACACTCAATTTTGCTCATTTTGGACGCCAGAATCCTCCAGTGGGGCAAGTTTCAAGGCTAAAGCCGGTGAATATCCCTCAAAGCAGATAAATCATTGTCGATCTACTGCTGAAGTTGTTGGTTTAGGCACTAGAAGCTCAGAGCAAGGAAATGCTGGATTTTGAGAATAATTAAAGTAAAGGATGACTACATGGGATTTTGTTTTAAAAGTGTCTTCACTCAAATTGTTTTTTACTTATCGGTTCTTCAACAAATTGAACCTAGTGTATCCAGAGAATAACTTAATTACCAATTTCAAGAGAGAAAGTAAACAAATACAGTAAAGAGTAGAAACACACAGCAAAAAAAGATACTATTCAAAGTTGTTTATATAAAAATTAATCAAGTGGAAAATTTCATGGGGATAAATATGGAACAAAACTCTTAACATAAAAGTTATGAAAGGCAGTATATCTGTGTCGACAGGTCAATTCATAACAGTGCATCAGCTCCAACAATAACAGAGGAAAACCAAAATCATAAATGTATCATGGTGTCCTTCAGTACAAACAATGTTGGGGAGTTGATGTATTAGGTCGACGTTTCGGTCTTGTATGTTTTCATCTGTCAGACCATCATCAGGACTAAGCTTTTCTTAAGGCAAAAACCCCCTATACAAAAACAATTATATACAATTAGATGATCTATCTACAAAAAAATCAAATAATATCATCCTCTAGTTATTTACATAAAATGCAATCATGCTGTGTGTTAACAATATCCAACCAAAAGAGCTGTCTCTTGGGTTGGAAACTTCTCTTATTAGCCCAATATCTCCTAGGTTTATTTAAGGAGGGCTCACATTATTTAAACAAAATCTAATTAGGATCGTACAAAGATTATTGACATTTAATAAAGGAAATAGTACTCAATTTTCATTAGGTAGAGCTATGTTTGGAATTATGATATTATCTTTCTCCACTCGCGTTGCATATAATACAACTTGATATACAGCGGTCCCAGAATATTTAAGCGGATCCACATCAGACATATCCAAGTACAGATTTGTAAAAGATGTAATTTGTATGCACTGTCTATGTTATACTCACTTAGGTACATCGAATGAAGTGAGCTAATTTTCAAGAACAGACACTGGTACAGACCGAATGCAATAAGTCGATTGGATCTACAAGAGTATGAGGATTAATTTAGTATAGGGAATATTGTGAATTCATAATATACTTGACGAACCTAAAGATGAATCATTGGCAACATACCTTGTAGAGCTCTTCTTGGTATTCTGAGAGCTTGTTAAATGGTAATAAGCTGCATTGTATCCAGATTTATCGGGAATATTCGTAATATCTGTAGTGAAAAAATATATATTCCCTTTCTCAGATGTATATATACCGTGGTTCCCGACAAATTTACATTTAAAGTCATTCTGTCAGCATATTGCTATCAGGTGGCAGTAACGTCTGGTATAACCGGTACAGTGATGCGTTACCCTTTGCCACTAGGGTCAGCTTATTTATGAAATGCATCTTATGGGCATATTACAATATCAGGACCAGAGCATCGGAGGTCAAGAGTTGATTACTATTACAAGAGGCTCCAATGTTACAGCGAGCATTTCTGTTATTAACGAAACCGTCTCTGTCTACGGGACATAAATATATTTGGTAGGTGAAGATGCTCAATCTAACTTTGTCCTTAAGGGAAACGCTCTTCGCAAAGGCAATCGAAACATAAGCGTTGCACTTAAATCCCATACATCAGTGGGTTTGTTAATGCTAGTGGTCTACAATTATTGAGGAATTATCCGTATTAACGTTTTCCTTTTGAAAACGACTATTTGAAAAAGACGGCATTCCGTTGTGGACTATGCTACAAAGCTTGTTAAGTGAAGTGATTTCTAAAACAAAATCCCTTGTAGTCATCCTTTACTTTAATTATACATTGCCCAAGCCTACAAGGGTATATTGGGTCTTCCCACCTTTTTGACATGGATTTTGAGGATGGCATGTCCGTTTTGTTGCCTGGATAGATTTATAAACTCACCCTGTTCCAACGTTTTACATTATGGCTTCATATTTCTGGTGTTCAAAACTTAACAGTGGGGCAAGATTCAAATATGAAGCTGGAAAAGTTTCCATATGAGCCACAAATCCAGTTGAAAGTGCAAAAAGCTGATAACTGGATTAATCTCGTTTTCTTGCCTGCCTAGGGTACATGCTCCATGGGCAAGCCTCAGCCTCAGCGTCTTGTGTTGATGGTCTGGAAGTGGATAAAATTACCCACCTTTCTCCAGCTGCTGGAAAAGTGTTTTCTGTAGACTATTGCAGCTTTTAGAACCCCTAGGATAGGCTTCTAAGCACCTGGTCTCTCTGTCATCAGGGCTCTTGTAGGGTTCGGTTCTTTGTGGTAATCTGTAGATATCCAAGATCACTGCACTAACCGCAACACAGGCCCCTCTGTGAAGCTAAACGAATCATAGCATCACCTGTCAGCAGCTACAGAAATAGATCACTGCCGCATCGACCCATAGTGGTCCAATGTTCTCATGGATTGCACCTGTGTGTCAAATCCACGATGATGCTGGGCTTTCAGTAAGAAATCAAAGCATCACCTCCACTTCAGTAAGGAACTACACATCACCTCCCCTGCTTCACAGTAAGAAACCGACACATCATCTTCCCTGGAGCAAGGAACCAACAAATAACCTTATCTGCATCTGTTTTCATCCCATATTTTTTACGCATTTGAGGTACTTTGTGCAAAATTCAGGCATCCGTAGTTTTCTTTGGAGAGAACTGTTTTGGCTATTTAAGAATCATATTTTGAGTTGTGTATTCTTGGATTTATGTTGTTTTGGTCTTGTTTGGTGTAGATAAAGACATTTTACTCTTCTTTTTTGAAGTTCAAGTTTATTGAAACCAAAACATAAAATAAGAATACAATAACAATGCATCCAATCAACATAAGTGACATGAAATCGACAAAAAGCATAGGGCCTTATTTATGAAGGACTTGCGCCGCCGGTGCGGTACTTTTAACATGGGAAAAAGTGACGCACCGGCGGCGCAAGTCCTTCATAAATAAGGCCCATAATGTGGATGAATAATAAATAGAATCAATAAACACCTAACCTAAATCATAAAAAGGGGGGGACAAAGGAGGGTAACTAAGGCAGAAGTGTGCATCATAACATCGTATGCAAATAGTAAAAATGGAATAAAAAGTATAATTAGATAATAAATATCAAATAATCCAGAAAAAATATCACAAAATTATAGGAAAAAAGACAAGCGAAAAATATTCAAGGGGGTTTACGAACATCATCAGATGAGTTTTTAGAGAAACAATAGTGGTGGAGATTGGGAAAGAAAGCTTTGATAGATAAGTAGTGAGCGGAATCTATAATAAATCCCTTTTTATTGCAAGAGAAACGGGGGTAACATAATTGGTATCAAGTCTATGATGGAAGCAAATAGCATTCCACCAAGCCAAGTAACTGATTTTTGTCGAGTCTCTCCAATTGGAGGTAATCAGATGAAAGGCTACAGCCAAAAACAAGTCAAGCAACTTAAAATGAGAAGGGGAGTGAGGCAAATCTGGAGTTAGGGAACCCAAAAGGACATTGGAGGGGGAGAAGGGGAGTTGGATGTCAAAAATGATGTTTATACTGGACCAAACTGATTGCCTAAAAGTATCTATAGTGGGACAAAGAAATAACCTATGGAGTAAGTCCGCATTCTGGGAAGGGCAGGACCAACATTTAGGAGAGATGTCAGGGGAAAACGATGCTATTCTTTTCGGGGATAGTAATAAACGTTGTTATATGAAGTAAAGAGCTTGAGTAGTATTATCAGCTGTGGACGTTTTCTGAATCTTTAACCACAGTTTATCCCATATAGAAACAGGCCATGATGATGCCAAATCCTGTTCCCAGGCAAATCCAGTTTTCGTCTTGAGTTGTTCAGAAGGAGTTATAAGGCATTTGTAAATGGAAGAAGCGGAAGGGAAGTATCTAAAAGCGGGAAAATAGTAGAGCAAGAAGAGGGTAGGTCAGAAGAAGACGGAAGAGACTGGAGATATTGGTGAAGAGCAGGAACTAGAAGGTCATATTGTTTCCAAAAGGAATTAGGAAGAAGAAATTCAATTTGAAGGTCAGCAAAAGTTAGAGGATTGTTATCGAGTAGAAGTTGGGAAATCCATGACAAACCTTTGGATTTCCAAGATTTCCAGAAAAAAGAACGGTTTTTAATGCGAAGTAGTTTGTTGTGCCAAATGGGTTGTTGGGACAAAGAGTTAAGAGAGGGATAAGAGGATGGTAAGAGTGGAGTTAAAAGATGACGAGTATGACCAAGGACAGGAGATTTTAAAAAGGAAACATTGGCAGAAAAAGCAAGAGATTCCGGAAAATCAAACGGTGAGATAAGAGATTTTTCCATGGTCAGCCAAACAGGAGAAAAAGTGGGAAGATCTGCGGAGAGCCAACGGGTGGCCTGTTTTAGGATAAAAGAGTAATGATATGACTTAAAGTCTGGTAATTTAAGACCACCAAATTTCTTATCTCATCTAAGGAAGGACAAGGCGATCCATGAAGTTTTGTTCTTCCAGAGAAATTTCAATAGGAGTGAATCCAATCTTTTAAACTAGTAACAAGGTATATGGACAGGTATCATAGAAAGTGAGTATAGGACGATAGGACCTAGCATAATTTTAATGGAATCTAATCTGCCCCACCACGAAAGAAACAGAGGATGCCATCTGGCAATAGAATCAGTTAGTTTTTTAGTAATATAGTCAAAATTGGCTTTCAAAGTGTTCGGGATAGAAGGAGAAAATCATAGTCCTAAATATTTCACTTTAATCGATTGCCAGGAGAAACCAGTGTGATCAAAGTAATGGCGATGGCATAAAACATTCAGAGGTAAAACTTCACATTTATCACGATTGAGGCAATAGCCTGAAACCTGCGAAAAAGCGTCAACTTGACGTAGGAAGGCAGAAAGAGTGGTGTCAGGATTGTAACTATATAAAAGGATATCGTCCGCATATACGGACAATTTGACTTGATTAGGACCAGGGTTGAAGCCATTAATTTGAGTATTTTGTCGAATTGTCATAAGAAAAGGCTCCAGTGCCACAATAAACAATAGGGGAGATAAGGGACATCCTTGTCGGACACCTCTGGAAAGGGAGAAATAATCGTAAATGTTTCCATTTGCAAAAATAGAAGCTTTGGGGCCGGAATATAAAAGGGAAATGAGGGAAATCAATTTAGGGGGAAAGCCAATCCAAGTGAGGGCATGGAACATGAAGTCCCAACTGATCCTGTCAAACGCCTTTTCGGCATCTAATGTGATGGCCGCAAGGGGGTATTTCAAAGAAGAAGCATTACTTATAACATTAAAGAAGACTCTGAAGTTGTCAGAGGACAAACGCCCCTTAACAAAACCTGACTGTTCAGGACCTATAAGTTCAGGCAAAATAGGGTCAATACGCAAAGCAAGTAATTTGGCAACGATCTTATCATCCGTATTAACAAGGCAAATGGGCTGATAATTTTTACAAAAAGAGGGGTCTTTATTATATTTAGGAATGAGGTGCATCATAGCTTCTTGAAAGGTTCCTTGGGAAGAGCCATTAGCAATGAAAGAATTAAACAAGAGGAGCATATGGGGGAGAAGAAGTTTTGAAAAATGATCATAAAATTCAATAGAGAAGCCATCTGAGCCAGGGGCTTTACCACGCCTTAAAACTGAAACTGCATTGGAAAGTTCCGTTAGGGTTATATCTGTTTCAAGTGAAGAAACATCAATGTGGGAAGAAGAAGGAGCAATGATCGACTGAAAGTAGGAGGTAAGATCCGAGGGAAGGGGTTGGGTTTCGGGAGTGTAGAGACTTTTGTAGAAAGTGACAAATTCTTGCAAGATATCATCATCTTTAAAATGAGATTTACCAGTAGAATATGTTAAGGAAGCAATCCGGGTTCTATCACTGCGAGTTTTCAAATAGGTAGCCAAGAGTTTTCCCATTTTGTTTTGACCTCCATAATAAGGAGCACTACTCTGCAAAAGATACGAAGCTGCGGCGTCAGTAGATAACTTATTGAAAGCAACTTTGGCATTGATAAGGTCTTTCAAAGAAGAGTCTGTGAAGGAGTGATATTTAGGAATATTCTAACTGCTTTATTTGAGCCAGAAGTTGAGAAGATTGTTTCTCAAGTTTTTTTCTTTTTCTGTGAAACGTAATTGATTATAAAACCTCTAGCTGTTGCTTTAAAGAAATCCCAGATCATGGTCGGAGAAGATTAGGGGGTGGAGTTCGTAACAAAGAAGTCTTCAATAAAAGAACTGAATTGACCTGAGAATTTAGGATCTGCAAGGAGGGAATTATTAAAATGCCATCCGCCAGAGGAGGGGGAGAAAGGGATTAGATCAAAATCAACAATAACTGGAGCATGGTCGGAAATGAGGATAGAACCTATCTCTGAGGCAAGGGCACATTGAGCAAGGGATTTACTAAGAAAACGGTAATCAATGCGGGATTGTGTTTTGTGAGGAGGGGAGAAATAACTAAATTCCTCGAGGTCAGGATGACAAAGTCTCCAGATATCAACCAAGGATTTACGTCGAATGGCAGAAGTAAATTGAGTGTGCATTTTGGAGTGAATACATTTAACTGGGGATCGTCTATCAAGTATGGGATCGTGAACCTGATTGCAGTCTCCAATAAAGAGTATATACTCATCATCAAAAGAGATTAATTTGTCAATTAATTGTCCAAAAAGTGTTGTCAACAGAAACTGGAGCATAAACATTAAAGAGAACTAGAGGGACATTGTCAATTAACAATTTAGTAAGTACCCAATGACCATCAGAATCAGATTCCTGATGAGTAATAGTAACAATAAACCTTTTGTGAACCAAAATAACTACTCCATTTTTCTTCCCCAAAGCTGGAGAATAGAGACCATTACCAACCCACATTCCAGTTAATTTAACAGCCTCTGTATCTGAAAGATGGGTTTCTTGTAGCATAGAAATGTCTGTTTTCAGCCTGGCTAAGTGGGATAGTACTCGCTGTCTTTTAATGGGATTGTTTAAACCTTTAACATTCCATGAGGTAACTCTGAATGTAACGAGGAAAACGTAGTATGTGGATACAGAAAGCATAGAATGCAATAAAACATCTGTAAAAATAATCTAAGAACATAGTGAAAATGGGGAAAACAAAAGAAGATAAAGAGGTAATAAAGCAGGAGCCCATAAAGGAAGAATAGGGAGAAAAAGAAGGTAAATAAAACAATCAGAAAAAAAGCAGTGCCACAATGATGAAATTAAAAATACAACAGAAAATAGATAGAAAAACAAAACTTTAGAAACTGAAACAGTGGAACCATTAACTCCATAAAAATAGACTAATGCTGGAGAGTAAAACATATTAAATGTAGGATGACTACTAAGGCTTGGACGAGGCAGAGGTATCCATGGAGTCAGTAGTATGAGAGTAGAGGAAGCTCTTAAGTGTCAGTGGATCCTCGTAAGTAATAGTTTTATTATTATTAGTCACTTTGAATAAACAAGGATGAAAGAGACCATATCTCTCACCCATTGATCTCAGTTGAGGTCTCATTGCTAGAAATTCTTTGGGACGATCCGCTGTGGATTTGGCATAGTCTTGAGCAAAAAATAAAGAATTTCCAGACCAAGTTATTTTGTTCATACCTCTAGCTGCAGCAAGGACTTTCAATAAATCCGTATATTCTAGGAAATATAATATCACTCCTCTTGGTTTACTTATTGACGAAGTAGAGATTGTGCTCCGTGGTGGACCTAGGCGATGCGCTCTTTGAATATTCAAGACAGCATCCACCGGAAGTTTAAGGATTTTGGGAAGAAAGGATTTGAAAAATGCAATCGGGTCCGACCCTTCTGTTCCTTCCGATAATCTGTAAATTTTAAGATTATTTCTCCTATTCCTGTTTTCTAAGTTCTCAATCTGTTTGTGCAGGAGAGAAACTTGAGAGCCCAGAGAATCAACTTTGGAAGCAGAAGAGTTCAAGGATTCAACCTTCGTTTCCAATGAGGTGGCTCGTTGTTCTACACATAACCATTTGTTGGATAAATCCTGTAACGTAGAGGTTGTTTCTTGAAGTGTAGTGGTGGTCTCCTCAACAAAAGGCTGAAGGGCCCTAATCTCCTCCAGTAGAATTCCCATTGTGACTGAGGCCGATTGCTTAAGTGGGGAGGGGGGATCTTTTTTCAACCTTTTAGTCAAAACTTTGCCCCCTCTAGATATTGGAGAGTTTGCTGTCAGTGACGCAGTTTTGGTGAGGATTCAGGCTGAGCTTCCATGTCCAAACAGAGGTATCCTGAGGTAGTGGGAATTGAGAAGCTATGAGATAAAGAATGAAAAGTCTCTTCAGACTGGTCCGTCATAAAAGAAGAGAAAGTGAAATCAGTGTTGAGGAGGTACAGGATAGAGAAGAGAAAGCACTAGATAGGTTCTCAACAGTGCATGCAGACATTCATGAGAATTTTAAAAGCAATCATAAATAAGTAGAAATGTATTGCAACATTCTAAGAGAAGTAAACAGCATCAGCATAGGTAATATCAATAGACATGGTAGACCATGAACTATTAACTGAATGAAACATGTAGAGTGAATGAGATCATATTTAGTAAGTCCCATGTGGGTAAACTCCCTCAGCAGAATATTATGCAAAAAAGGCAGCAAAAACCAAGCCAAATGAAGAGAAAGAACAGCATAGCAACAAATACTACATCATCAAATGGGGCAAAGTACATATAATCAGTGCTGAGAGAGATAAGCGTATGTTATATAGAATAAGTATCACATGAGAGGAAACTCTGTCAATAGTAATAATTGAAATAAAAAGGTGAAGTTAAAAGTGGGAAAACATGTGTACCGCTAAAACAGTGTCCATTACCAGGATGATGTATAAAATGACTGCATAAACTGAAGAAACTGTAGAGGAGTTGAATAATGGTTATTTTTAACAGAAAGTCTCCCAGAAGTCGCTATATTCAAATGACAGAGATGTATGAAGTATTCCTGAGTAAAATGAGCATTATTGTATCAAGTAAATGCCATCCAAGGAACAGCTCTCTCAGCGAGGGTAAAAGCACGTAGGTATGCCTCAACAGCAAAGTAGCACACAAAATGGCGGTCAAAATTTGAAGGAAGCCTTATGTGAGGAAAATCCCTCAAGAAGCTGCAAATGTCATTGTAGGGAGATTAAATATTGGTAGCATTCCGTATATGTGCAGCGCAGAATGTAAATGTAAATGTATGTAAATGTATAGGCATTTATATAGCGCACTACTTACCCGGAGGGTCCCAAGGCGCTTCGACCGCTGCAAAACCCTTCCTGGCTTCCCTGAGAGATGGTCCCTTAATGGGTATCTCCAGGGTGAGACCAGGCATCCCCGGCGGTCTGGTGGGGCCGTTAGTGAAGATGAGGCAAGCTAATGCCCAGAGTTTCCGAGTGTGATCGCTGATCAGAGTGGGCACCGAGGCGAGAGAATTATCGAGTCCGCTGACCCTGGTCCAGAAACCTGCCGTGCCGGGAATCGAACCCTGGTCCCGGGCCGTCCTCTGCTCTCGGGTCTGCCGCCTCTAACCAGTGAGCCACACTACTTCAGAAGGATATTTGAGGTAAAAACAGTACCGCTCTGAAGAGAGGAGAAGGCAGGCAGCTCGTCGGCAGAATCCCAAAATGGCGGTCGGGAGGTTGCAGGAGCTGCTCAGAAAATGTTCGCAGTGAAAATCTCCTCACCGGGTTTCAATGGACATCTGGAGCCACTTCCGTTACATTCCGGGGATGTTCATGTAACCTGTCCTTCAACGCGGAGTCATGGAATGAAGGATAAAGGCGCCGTCAGTCCGTTTCCGCTCCCACTCGTCCCGGGGAACTACAGACGCACCACCACCTCTGCTGGGCGCAAGCCACGCCCCCCCGACACTTTACTCTTCTAAACTGGTCCATTTATGGTGTTTTCGCTTTGTTACTGTTGGTTATATACAAATGTTTTACACGTTGTCTCTGTTGGTTAGCCTGACTGCTCTGTACAAAGCTACCAGAGGGTGAGCACATGCAAACTTAGATGTGTACTTTAGTCATCCTGACTAGAAGGAAGTGTCCCTACTTGGACAGGGCGCATACCAGGGCCAACTAGAAACCATCATTTTTAACAATCCTGATTTTACCTTTAAAGAACATTGAAAAATATCCTTCTGTTCATCTCTTTTCACTTACAGAAAACAGTGCATCAGCTCTCTCAGGGATTGATTAGTGTAATGCCCTTCACATGGGAATAAGAAAAGGCAGATGAATAAATTGCAAACACTTCATAATCTAGCAACTTGCCTTGTCATGAAGATCCCAAAATATGCATCAGTCTCCCAAACTATTGAGATGCTACATTGGCTTTGAGTCAGAAAAAGAGTAGCCTTTAAGGCACACGCTTGGCACACAAAGCCCTTCATGAGTCTGGCTTACTCTTTCTCCGAAATATATTCTATTGGAATACCCCAGCAGACCCCTTCATTCTGGCTCCTCCAAGTAGATTTCTAGGTCTAAAATCAAGAAAGCATCTATAGGAGGAAGACGTCTTTCTGATGCCACCATTAAATTGTGAAATTATTTGACATTGCACATCAAAGCTCAACCCACTCATCTGCCGCTCTTTTAACAGGCCATGCTCCTTTAGTACCTCCTCTTTGTCATCCATACTGGCCTATTTTAATTTTAATCACGTCTGACCCAGTGCCAAGACGCCCTTGGGTAATCGAGTGTGTTACAAAATTATCAAAATTAATATATGAGAATATGTGCAAAGAGTTGAATGGCAGATTTACTAACTTTTCATGCAGTGACCAAGGCGGAGCTGCATTGCATAAAAAAAGAGAGAGCAGAGCAGCACCACATCAACTAAAATATAGCGACCAGAGCCATACTAAGATATGCTATCGTTTTCTTCTCTTCCTGTGCTTCCGCATTTTAGGCTTGTATGCTCCAACACATACACCCTTGCACTGGTGAAAGGCATTTGTGTTCTAGAAAGCAGAGGTTTTGCACAAAAAGGGTACTTTGTAAAATGACCTTTGGAGATGGAACAACTTTATCCGGGGGATAGCTCAGGTGTCTGGTGCCTTATCTATGGGCGACTCAGAGGTAGCTTGGCATGGTAGAGCAAAATAGAATGCTTGTCTAACCAGAGACACATCATACCCACCTAAAGCAAACACCTTTATAATCAGTTTCCATGGTTCACTATAAGGTATGTTTTTCGTGAGAATGGTGCCGTGAAGCAGTCCTCCCCATGTTTATTCTTAGCATCGCTGTGTCCTGCCCCTTTACTCTAGGGTAGTTGGGCAGCAAAAAGGTGTATGCATCCTTACTCTGCTGTCAAACTAAGCCTGGGAATTTCAAAAGCAGCATAACTCCGATTATGGGTATAATATGTTACCAATGCAAAGGCATTACACAATGAAAATAGTCATTTGTATACTACTTCTTTCAGTGTCAGTATGTAAAACTGAAAACCAGGTTGTCTGCCTTGTTTCTCTCTTGTGGCCCATTTAAGGTTATTCTTTTCACATCCAAGGCTAGGCTAATTGCTATAATTAGTATAGACTTTCAGGGACAACCATTACAGAGAATATGACATTTTAGAGAAATTTGTAACAAATATTAAATTTTATAATGTACATTGCCTCTGCGAGATAAAAAACAGCATTGATATTTTCATGGATTTCACACTTTATGTGCTTCAACCTCAGAACAAAATTAAAAGCATGGTTGCTGTTATTATAACATGCTATTAAGTGGCACTATTTTTATGTCTTTTGGAGCAAATTATTTGAAGGATATTACCTATCAGCCTCACTTTCAATGTGCTCTCTAGTTTGAAGGAATGCATGTGTCCTTTATTAGGAAGACCTCCTTTGTTGCAAATTCATTTCAAGTTAACTACGTTTTTTTCCAGATTTTTAGATCTGGTAGCTTCCCCTGTGGATGTATCTCAGTCATCCCACATGAAAATGTTGTTTTGATTCAGAATACCACAGATTCCTGGCAGGGTAATTAACAGGTGGTAATATAGCCAATCATGAAAGTGGATTTCGGAATCAGACCTGAGACGTGCAAGTGACATGTCAAGTTAACCCTTACAAATCCATTTTTGGAGACCTGTGAACAGCCTCAAATAAGCGTATGTTGCAATGTCCCGATGAACAAACTGAAAACTTACCAAGAGCGTCAGTCAGACACAAGCATCTTTCTGAAGATGAAACTGAAATTATGTCATGAATTCATCATTTCACAGAAGGAACGGTTCGGGGAATTGACAAATATGGTATGTTAGCTTGAATTAACTTTACAAAAACTGTTTCTAAAGTATTTTGGGTTGAAATTTATAGAAGCTGCTTTTCGTTGTCTCACTCATTCGCTTTATAAAAAAAAAATTCTCTATCAGTAGCCCATAAATATTTTCAAACCCACACAGTTTGTTAGAATTGTACCAGGTTTGAACAATATATCTAAATGCACATTTTATCCAATTTCCATTGTTTTTTTTCCCACTGAAAAGGATTTGTGCTGGAGTTATCAACACTAGTAAATGCCTTTTTACCCTCCAGGAATCCCTTTTGGAATTCTTGGCTGGGGGATAAAAAAAAAAGATCGGTCAAAATCTTGGGGCACTACAGTATCTATAGAGGAATGAATGTTTATTTATGGATAATAGAACCTTTAAACCTATGCCAGATGTATCCTGTGCAACTGAAATCTAGAAAAATTTCGTCAGTTTCAAACTGAAGTGCACTGCCCACATATGCTTCCGCTTTGCGCAACCATCCATTCCATTTATATTTTACATTTGTTAAAACATGCTTATGAGCAGAACACGTTACAAATGTCTTCTGCACCTGAGAGAACAGTATGAAGGCCAACTTTAGTATTAAAGTTATACTAATTAAAGGCCTGGCGCAATAAATAGTTGGGCTCTGAGATGTTTTCAAAAGCCCTTTTGCAGTGGAAAAGAGTTACAGATGAATGAGCTGTGATGGCTCAGAAAGTCACTGAGTAAAAAATGTGGCTTTTGAACACTAATTACCATTGTTTTACTTATAAGTGACACAAAATGTGACACAAAATGCTTCGTTTTGCATGCTCAGGGTCTTTCTCTTAGTTTGTGTTTACGAAAGGTCAGTTTAACCTATTATGAAAAATAAGTTGTTGCTTGTTTCATGCTATAGAAACACTTATTACAGCCTTGAGTATAAGGCACCCAGTCTCGTATTAGGCAAAACCTTAGTGTAGTGTCCGGCTGGACACGTTCTAGTCTTCCGCCTGCTTGTAACCCACACTAGTCACCCACCCATCACAGGCGTCACTGGTCAGGAGACCCTGTTAATAAAAGGGACAGGGCGCATGTGTCCTCGGCTCAGTTCCAGTATCACACTACCCTGTCCGTGTGGTTCTTTCTATCAGCATGTCGGCTGAGGGCCTGCAAAACTATAATGGCGATGAGGAGGGGCTGAACCCTTGTGCATGTAGAAAGGAGACCCTACTGTGCCTCAACAAGAACGACTAGCCTGCATGTACCCTATCCCACACGCCGTGCTATAGTCGATGTGCATACTGGATTAAGGGGCGGCTAGCTGTGCCGGAGCAACTCAGCTTTCGCCTGCCTGGAGGAAGGGATTGGGACTTCTGATGCCAGTTCAGCCTACCCTGAGGTAGCGGGCACATTGCTCCACATAGATGATGATTCACCCCCCCCCCCCCCCCCCCCCCCCCCACTCTACTAATGCCCGCCTGCTGCCAGTTTGGGTGGAAAAGACGGCGCAGTGAAGAGAACGTGCCTACTACAACATTCCCCTGCAGGTAAGGCATTCATAAGCGTCCTTCGCCGACTCAGCTGCGGTTATTGGCAAAGAGCCCGGTGCTCGACTTCCATACACAGCAGAAAAAACAATGAGACAGTGAAGACGTCATGCAGCCCTGGCGCCGCTAAGTTGGCAAGGTACAAAAATAAGTATACAACAGCGCGGAGGAGGGCCCCTGTGTCTCCTGTGGCACCAGCGCCATGCCAGAGTCACCCTGGCCTCAGAACCGGAGCAGAAAGGCGCTCCTCAGTAGACAGCGGCACCCTGCAGTCGAGAAGATATCCTGCAGCAGGGACTGCCCTCACCTCTCCCCGGTGTCAAAAGCGGCTCACATCTGGTGTGAGGCCAGCGAGTTTTCGTAAGCATGAAGATGAGAGATGCAGTCCTGCGGATAGTCCAGCGTTGCGCGTCCTCACAGCCGGTGGGCCTGAGTTCGAAAGCCTGTCCCCGCCCCTGCCAGAAACACTACTGCATGCCCGTGCTGATGCTTCCAGGGGCCTGCGCCATCTGGCACCTGTAGCAAGTGCCTGAAGCGGTCCCTAGCATAACATACTGCATTTCAATGTGGCAGTCCAACAGGGTCTAACTTTGCAAAGAGAACCGACCTACGCATCCTCCTTGTACCCTGCCCAGCGAAGCTGTGATGAATAGCCAGAAAAAGGGGTCAAATACACTATACGCCCTCCTCCCAGTGGCCACCTGCTCACACGGCCAGAAGACAGACTGTTGGCCCCCCGAGCTGTTTGGTTGGGCCTGTAGTGCCCAGCAACCTCGTAACTTCTACAGCCTCTGCCCGTTCCGGGTAAAGAGTAGACGCTGGGCTGCCAAGTGAGTAGCACCAATTTGGACAGCAGCAACCCTGCCAACAGAGTGCTGGAGCTCACCTGGAAGACACTCCAGCACCCGCGAAAGCAGAGTTCGGCCCTCTAACTGCCACCAACCCGCTCCACCATCCGGACAGCTGAAGCCTGCAAGGAAAGAAGTAACAGTGCCACCTAGAGGTCATCAAGAGGTAACGGCCAAGAAAGTCAACTGCACGTTTAAACTGCCTGCAGTGGCAGAAATAGTAAGATGAACAATTTACTATGCCAGGAGGACGCCAAAGGCCCACACTCACACTAGCATATGGTGGAGCAACCTGTATCCCAGCACAAACAAAACAAGGGTGTTCCCAGTTCCCATGCTGCAGCAAAAGACAGTCAAAACCTGCAAGGGCCCCGCTCCATGGGCCACCAGTCAGCAGGATAAAGACGACCCCAGCACCAAAGAAAGAGCTGCATGGACTTAAACAGTGTGCCACAGACCCATCCCAACAGTCACTCATGGCAAGCGTAGGCCAACCAGAAACACAAGCACCAGCAGTACCCAGCATGACAAGATGCACATGGAGGTAGGCCTCACTAGTTCAGCATCCATGGACCCTGTCGGCGTAAGAGAATTGCACTACTTACCGCCTCTACGAAGCACGGCAACAGAGAGACTGGTTACGTAAGGACAGCGTCCCATGTTTTGCTGCCCATCAGTTGCTGCCGGGGAGAGTGAGAAACCAATAATCCCACGAGAAGCCACTCAATGCTTCCCCGCCACATCCTGTGCTCAGTGCAGAGCACCCAAGGAAGTTACCAAACAGCCCAGAGCTGCCCCAGACAAGAGAAGCATCAAGGGGCTAAGGGAGGTCCAGTGAATGCGATGGAAAAGTAAAGTAGTCAAGCTCGATGAAGATACAAAGGGAGCGCGCACGGAACACACAACCCCCAGTGGCCATGTGATGCCACAGCAAGAAAGGAAATAGCGCTGCCCACCCTCAGTAGTGACCATATACCTTAGCAAGATACAAAACGAGCACACCAAGTGTCAGCAGAGGGCACTCACAGAGAAGAACGAAGTGAGCAAAGTCAGAGGGGTATGACACATGAATCCAGAAGCGTGTCAGCACAGGCAAAATGGCCAGGAGCGAAAGACCTCCATAAAGAGAAGAAGCATTGCCAAAGACAGCAGAGTGTCCTCCCTCACACTGCCTCAAGACAGAGTTGCCAGAGGCCCAAGACAGGCAAGAAGACTCAACTGTTATTGAAGAGTAAAACGTTAACGACTATCATTGTTGTGTCTTATTCCAAAAGGAAGCTGAGTGGAATTCACCAACAGCTTGCAGATAAGCGAAAATGCTTAGTGTCAGCAGTGCGCGGTCATTAATATTAATTCCACATGTCATGGGCAAACACGGCAGGGGTATACTTCACGTCGAATGCACTCGGGCTACGGAAGTGCATCCAGATAGGTTGTCTGCGGGGAGCCGCCGGCTAAAAAGTTGCACGGCGTTTTACTCTTCAATAACAATTGAGTCTTCAAAAAGAAACAACACTACACATTGAGAATGGGCCCCAGTAAGTACTGAGTGTGCCCCCACGGGTAAAGCCGTGAGTAACTCAATACTGTTTTCATTAAAATTCATCTCAATTTCTTGACGAATGCTGAGCGAGTTTTGGCTCTTGCAGAAACATGTTGGCTGACTTTTCAAAGGACTAGAGGTTTTCAATTATAAAACCTTTTTCAAAGTCCCAATTTCACTTGTTTTTAACCAATGCAAGTTGGACTCTTAATAAAGTAGTTGATAGTCACAACTTTGCATTTTTTTAATTTTGCACTCAATTAACACTTTTTGGTTTTCACTGTCTCAACACAAAAGAACCAGCTGCACTGTAAACAGGCGTAGTAGCACACTGGGAGAACATTCGGTCCTTCCAGTGGGAACCCCATGATGAAGCATGTCACCACCAGGTGGTGAGTGAGGGTTCTTTTTACAACTAATTTGTGTTGTATCCTTCACTTGGTTTAGTGGTTTGTTGTCTCTCCTTTTCTCTAATGATTCCCTATCTGGCTCTGTATGAGAGGGAATTTACTCTGACTCTCTGATTACATCACTCTTTTGTTGTTACTTGAATATTGACCTAAGGGGTAGAAGAGTGAATTTGTATACCCTGACTCTCTTGTTGTTTGAAGTAGTTCATCAGCACAAGCCAGCCAACAGGATGCAGAGATGTCACTGGAGACAGCTCCGCTGGAGGATAAACAAGAAGCTGCTAGCAAGCGCAATCTCCATCCAGGCCCCACGCTTCGCAGTTTGACCATTCTCTCAACTGTCACCGGCTGCTTGGTATCGATACTACCACGCTTAGCAAGTGCACCTGCTGGAAGACAACTGCAAGTGACCACAAAGTCCCTCTAGCTTTCTCACTCCGCAAGGTCACCCAAGGCAAGAGATCACGCCTGTTGCCCAACTTAAGAAAAATCACTGTGTTCATCATCTGCATCCAGGTGCACCATCACCAAGGATGTCAAAGGAGCATTGCACCACCAGAGTGGATCCCAATATTCCTGACAACTGGGGTTTAATGAGGCTAGCCAACCAGGAACCTTCTCTGTGCCCCTGTCTACCTGAAGCCTGCCGAGGTAGAGCATACCTGACTACCTGAATATCCACCCTTGGGGAGACACTTGGCTTGGCCGTGGCCCTGTTGGGAGTTCTGCAGCGACCCCTCTGCATGGTCTTCAAAAGGCCCACTCCAGGGTCAAGGGCCTCGACAAACTTCCTGTGAGAGGGGAATCTGAATAGGAGAGATGCATCTGCAACAGCTCCCTGAGAGGCACGAGAAGCATGAAGGTCACAGTGGAAGACTGGTCACCCAAAGACCATCCGAGGAAGGCGTAGAACCTGAGTCCTGACGGCAAGAACACTTCGACTGAGCACCACACTCTGCGGCTTCATGAGCAATGTGGCTGTGGTCCTGTTGTCAGTTCTTCAGCGACGCCTTCCTGTGGCCTACACAAAGCCCGCACAGTCCACATTGTCCCATGGCAGCCTGGCAGGAAGGCCCTCCAGGAGACTCCAGGGAGGTAGGAGACTCCAGTGAGATAGGAGGAGTCCAGGCAAGAGAGACAAGTCTGAAGTTGTTCAGCTGTCAGGAGCTAGAAAGACCATCGAGAACATTGTTTCCGAGGGAAGGCCTCATACACCAAGATCATCCCCAACAGCTGTAGTTTGTTGTCCACGGAACCTGAGCGCCTGCGAGATCTCCAGAGTGGACTCCACCGTTTCTCCAGATGCACCAATACTTTACCTCTGTAAATAGATTCTAACACCGCTAGACCAGGCCCTTCTGAAACACATTGCAAAGGCAGACCAAAGCATCCTGACATGCCGTCCAAAGCTCCAGCGCTGCCTGGATGATGGCCTGAAGAGACTCATTTGGTGCTGTGCATTGTTTATTTGTTTTCTTACAAGTTGGATTTTTGGTTGTTTCTTTTCATTAAAGTTTGGGAGGGATGTAGTGTCCGGCTGGACACGTTTTAGTGTTTCACCTGCCTGTAACCCACACTATTCACCCACCCATCACAAGCGTCACCGGTCAGGTGATCCATTTAATAAAAGGGACAGGGCGCACATGTCCTGGGTCCAGTTCCAGTATCACACTACTCTGTCTGTGTCGTTCATTCTATCAGCATGTGGGCCTAGGGCCCACAATGTTACACTGAGAACTGGCAACAGTTTACATTGTCTAATTGTTACACCCTTTTTATTTTTGATAAAGTGGCTAGTCTCTCCTTGTTACCTGACATTACTCAATCAATCAATTCATAAACTTTATTCGGTTTTAAAAAAAACATAAAAGTTACACACCAGTAATACAGTTAAAACGATCCAAGCTTGATCAATAAAAAAGCGCCAGTAATACATAAAAAAACAAGGTAATAAATAGATATTGGAAGGACAGAGCATAGCATACATTATTGATCCATGTAGTTCCTGTAATTAACACATGATTTTAAAAAACCCAGTATAAAAGGTAAACAGTCATCATTCAATAATTGCAAGTACATCAGTGCGGGTCAAACCTGATTAAAATTCAATCTTTTTAAAATAGGGACCAGGAAATGTTTACGACGGAAAGCATAAAAATTACATAAAAACATAAAAAGTAGCATGTCCTGCGGAGACTGATTGTCGCAGCCGCAGGAAGCTGGCACCATACCTCTAAATGAACATTTTGGTCTGGCAAGTAGGAGGTCAAACATATTCAACCAAAACAGGATTAAAAAAAAATTATCGTGCGTGGACAGAGACCCCATAAGTTATTGCTCTGTCCTTGGTGTTGTTTTTAGCATAATATGTGTGCGCACGCTGAATTTCTCAACCTCCTTGGCTTGCCTTTCCAAATTCCTCTCTAGTAAAAAGGCTACCTTAATTGATTCCACGGCCTTCTTTACAATACAGTCAGGATTAGTGAATAGTTCCCCCCGCCCCACCCTTTGCAGACTTCTCTTCACGTAATTCAGCCACGGAACACGTGCTGAATTATCGAGAGCCAGACAGTTTCTTAAAATTAAATGAGTGAGGGGGATATCTGAGTTCAAACGAAACTTTACAAATATTTCGGATACCTGAGGTAGGCTTTAATCCCCTAATAAAAGTGTCCCTATGAGACTAAAATTGCAAAGTGTGGGAGCTAATTAGGATATATACTGTTAGGATCTCTCTTTGATATAAAATGTGTAATCACCTATACACTGCTATCAGGACTATGTCCCACTAGATAAATGAGAGTTTTGTGGCATGAATACCATATAATCTAACATGGACCTAATAAAACCCATATCGCATGAACAGAATCCTAAATTACATAAATAATAATTTTTCTTGCTCTCGTTTAATTTAGAATCAGCTCTCTGAAATAAAGATCTTAAGGATTCATGTCTATTTCCATCTAACCAGACTCACTATAACCAACACGTGACTTAGTGCATAGAAAATCATTTTGCAGGAGCAAATAAGGTACATCTTTATTGTAGAATAGTTAATACTATGACTAAAAGTATACGGTTGGACATTAACATCTAAAAATGGGTACATGTCTATTTTTCAGCATAACTGACTCGGTACAAATGAAATTAAAACTGTCGCCATAGGAAGCAAAGTGTTGATACATCAACCTGTCCACTGTTGTGTAAGTAAAAATGGCTATATCCACTCCCCCCTCTTTCCCTTCCCCTTCTCCTTTTTTTCATTAGTAAAAGTATCTCTAGGCTGAGTGTAAAAGGCTTTTTATCTGTGTCTATACCTATATCTGTTTCTGGACTCTTTTCTCTCTGAAACTTTAGTGCCCAATATGGAACTGTTGGTCTCAGAACCTATTAGAATAACTATCATAGTTAGAAATGGAATTGAAATAGATACACTTTAAGTGACGATCTTGAGCTTAGCTAATATGGAACAAGAATCATCAAATATGTACTTATGCATCTGGAAAGCAAAAAAACTAGATGGTCTGGCATTTATTGTAATTAGGTGGTTGCATTAAAACGTTAATACTGTATATATATCTTCATTGCAACTGTTATAGACCCTAAAAATACAGAAATATAAACTGCATTGTAAATAGCTGTAATGAATATGTGTGTTTGAGCTGTTGATACATCTATATCTTTTTATTTCTGTTTTGTCTGTTTAGGTTATATCACCCTTTTTCATTTATTTAAAATATACGAATGACGGTCACCTGACGAAGGCCTCGGGCCGAAACGCGCGTAGTTCCACTCAACCGCATTGCCTCCATCAATTATACCAACAACTGAATATTTCGTATATCACTGGGTTAATTTGTTTATGTATTTGTGTTTATGTAATTTTTTCTGTTCTCACTTATTAACTTTGTACACCTTTAATTGTAAATAATTAATTTTTTGCCTGTGTCTGAATATCATGTATTATACTCCAAGGTTCTTTTTAAATGTGAACAATGAATTAAATAAGTAAATGAATTTTGCACAAAGGATAAAAATAACAAACAAAATATACTAAAATCAAAAATAAATAAATTGAAGAATTTTTGTATAAATTCCCGTTTCAGCACACATTTATTTGATTGTTTTAGAGGATCTATTATTCTGTTTGGATTTTGATTTAGGGATTATTTATGCCCTTAGAGTTTTGCTACACTGTCTTTCTCTACATAGTTTACCTTCCCTACGAGTAGCTAACTGTATACATTGTAGGGGCCCCCTGTTTTTCATAGGATATCTGAGTTCAGCCAACACGTTATCCAGCAGGAAAGTGGACGCAAAGATATTAAGTCATTTAAATATGGGACCCCTAATTCCTTGTGGGTCACCATATTAGAGGTGCCCCTAGGAACACATACAGGCGCTTCAAAAAATCGTTTTCTGATATTTGAAGGGACTGTCCTGCAGTATAGCCCCCATAATTGACTGCCATACATAGCTATTGACAAACTTTTAACATTATACAGTTGTAGTATGGCCCCTGTGGGCTTCTTCCCTGTTTTAGACGAAAAATTAAAAATTGCAGAGTTCGCCCTCACCATGTTCCCTTTTGTTTTCTGCAATAATGGGCCCCAATTCATCTTATCCTCGAATAGGACCCCTAAATAGGAGAACACGTTGGAACATGGGATCGTAGAGTCTCCCACTTGAAATTGATATTTCTTTCTGTGCCTCTGCCCCACCTGCATAACATATGATTTGGAATTGCTAATCAACAAATCTCTATCTAGCATGAAGCTTGAGAAAGCAAATAAAAGTGTTTGTAGCCCATTTGCAGTCCTGGATATAAGGACGGCGTCGTCCGCATAAAGCAGAACGGGAATTCCACGGCTTCCAACTCTCCGGAAATCTGCACCAGTAGCCCTCAAAACATTATCCAAATCGTTGATATAAAGATTAAAAAGAAAGGGAGCCAATATTGTATGTATGTATATGTATGTATGTATAGGCATTTATATAGCGCACTACTTACCCGGAGGGTCCCAAGGCGCTTCGACCGCTGCGAAACCCTTCCTGGCTTCCCTGAGAGATGGTCCCTTAATGGGTATCTCCAGGGTGAGACCAGGCATCCCCGGCGGTCTGGTGGGGCCGTTAGTGAAGATGAGGCAAGCTAATGCCCAGAGTTGCCGAGTGTGATCGCTGATCAGAGTGGGCACCGAGGCAAGAGAATTATCGAGTCCGCTGACCCTGGTCCAGAAACCTGCCGCGCCGGGAATCGAACCCTGGTCCCAGGCCGTCCTCTGCTCTCGGGTCTGCCGCCTCTAACCAGTGAGCCACACTACTTCAGCCTTGCCGGACTCCCTTTTTAATTTTAAAATCCCTCGGGACCCACAAACCCTGGGACAACCTAACATTGGCTTTGGTGGACTTTTGCATGTCCTCCAGGAAGTTAACAATACCATTATCCACCCCCATGGCCCTCATGGACTGCCACAGCCTCCCCCTGTGCACACAGTCGAAGGCTGAAGACAAATCCATGAAGGCCAGGTGGATTGTTCCAGGTCGAGCGATGGTATACTTGCTCAATATAAAAATAAGTTAAGACATTGGGCTACAGTGGACCGACCCCGCACAAAACCCTATTGGACCTCCGACAGGGTCATCTGTTCCTCAGCCCACAGTAACATCACTCAATTTCCATTGGGCACCCTTTACTCCTTCGGAATACTGAGTCCTTTTCCATTTCCTTGAAGATGTGTTTTTACAAGCCCCTTACGCCTCACTTTTTATATGGGGGAAAAAGTGAGGCACTGGCGGCTCACAGGCCATGTAAATAGCCCCTTTATTTCAATGCACCTAATTGACTTTAGGTGATCTGTGAGAAATGTACCAATACTACAGTCGCTTTATTCTGGATTTATTTTTCTACATTTCAAAAGCACATGAATGAGTATTGTATGTCTTACTGCTGTATTTAGTAGACGTTGAATGTATGTAATCAATAATGCTGTCATGTCTAAGAGTTGCATTATTTCTTTCTCTGCATACCCTTCCCGTTTTACTTAAGCTGTGTTCGCTTTGAATGAATTGTGTTTATTGTGCATGTTGTTCATCATTATAACTCGGAAACGTTACAGGGTGCAGTAGGGAGCAGGTGCGGCCATACATTATTCAACCTTCATGCAATTGCCTGTGATATAACTGTTTATAGAAGCAATAGTGCAACGTCATGAAGAGTAATTTATCTTTGAGAACAGCAGGTAACAAATGTAGACTATAAAAGTCTCATATAACAAGCCATAGATCACCGAAGTGGAAGTCTGGCATGTTGCGCATATGTTTATTTTTATAATGAGTTTAAGCGACGTAGCGTTTCTGGTCAAGCAGAAGACAACATAAGCTACACTTCAATCCAACATATTTAGAGAGAATTTGATGATTACCTTCCCTCTAGATGTAGCACACGTTTGCAATCATTGTTTTGATATCACACAGTAAAATAAATGAGCACATGCATATGAAGCTTATCACTGTGACATCACAATCCGAAGTGTGTAAGTGCTAAGAATATCAGTTCAAGAGAAAGAATGAAGACTTAATACAGTTGTCAATTTCAAAACTGAAGGCTAGTAACTCGAGCAGTGACTGGGACAGTATTTTGCATTTTTCACAGAGAAAGTTGTTCATGCCCTTGCAATGCCTTTGTTTATTGCCATATCGACTTCACTTCCAGCATCAGTTTAATTGGGGATATTAGTTGTCAACCTCTTATTGGTCTGACTAGATGATCTATACAAATGGGTATTTTTAAAATTTTAAATGTGTGTAAAACGAGGTAAAAGACACATAATTAATAGACGGAATGCAGAACAAATCAAAACATTCACCCACAGTCAAGACATCTGGGTTAAATCCATCATTCTTTTGCTCACCATGCCACCCCAGTTTAGACCTGGCCATATGTGGAGAAGTGTGGCTCACTGGTTAGAGGAGGCAGACCTGGAAGCAGAGGTCAGCCCGGGACCAGGGTTCAATTCCCGGCTCGGCGGGTTCCTGAGTCCTAAAATGTCCATGGACTTGACAATTCTCGCTCCGGTGCCTACTCGATTCACGGGTTCACACTCTGCGACTCTGGGCAATAGCTTGCTTAATCTCCACAACAGCCCTTCGCAGCGGGATGCCTGGCTTTCACCATGCGGATACCCTGCCGTGGTTATCTCACAGGGGAATACCAGGACGGGTTCCCTAAGCAAGCGCTTAGAAACCGCTCAGTGATTTGTGCTATATAAATTCCTGTACATTTACATATGCCAATCAGTCTTGACCCTTTGCCTCATGGGAACAGTCCAGCCCGTACTGCCAAGCCAGTTGCTCCCTGGAACGGAAACAAGCATCCTAGGACCGGACCGGATTCGGGGTTTAACCCTTCTTCAGCCACAATAGCTTGACCCCAGCCGTCATGCACTACGGTGCTTGTGTGCTGATGACGGCTGGGGTTCCTCACGGCCCGCCCCTGTTCGTGTTAGTTACAGCACACCAGGGGAATCGCGGCCGCATGGAAGGGGTTAACAGGGTAATTAACCATAACAACTTGTGGGGCCTACTGCAAATGGCAGCATGCTCAAACTGATGAAAGAGTTGAACCATTAATTAGGATGGGTCAGCGACTTAACAGTGGCAAACAGTGTGTAGGTGTGGGTCAGCCCTAGATTACAGCATCTGGTCTGCGTATGGCTCAGCAGTTATAATATTGAGGGAATGAGCACTCCCCCGAACAGCTGTGTACTAATGGTTAATGTTACCGAAGTCCCTTGATCTTGTGCAGACTCTGTAGTTATGGATGGCAGTTAGAGTAAGAGTTTCAAGTTGGATCGGGTACAACTTGTCACTGGTTCTTGGCAGTATTTATTATATTATGCAATCTCTGGAGCCACCAATGTTGGAGTTTGAGAGTCTAATCGGGATCCATCTGTCTTTGTGAAGTCATCATCAGATGTGAAGATGTGCTGACCTTTCTGTCCCTCTGATGCGCTGGCACTGTCCCCCGGAGACGATGCCACCTGGAGTGCCCGGAGCCGGTCCTCAATCATTTCTTACAGTGCAGGGTGCCAGGTTGCCGGCGGTAGCTGGGAGGGGACACAAAAAGCCTGATTTTACCTTTGATGTCCTTTTGCCAGGAGGCAGCAGGAGCTCCCCTGGGATCTACTGGTGTCTTGGTGTGGTGCCTGTCAGTCCATTCCGATGCGTCTTTTGGGTTTGTGAAGAAGAAGAAGAGAAATTTACCCTCCATAAGGATTTTGAGGTGGGCTGGAGACAACAAGTATTGGATGCCCAGATCTTGTAGCCCCTTCTTTTTGCCCAAGAATGAAGCTCGTAGGAGCTGAACCACCTGAGTGTAGTCTGGAAAGAACATGATTGTCCAGTTCACAAGTTTCAGAGATGATGATGTGGTTCTTGAAGTGGAGGTGCTTGGTGAACATTGGACGTGATGGCGGTTAGCTCTTGCCAGTGAGAAGAACAGCGTTAAGTTAAATGCAGAGATGAATGACTTGAACCAGTTCTCCAGGAAGGTCAGTGGGTTATTGCCTTTTATTCCCACCCGCAGGCCTAGGATGCGAAAGTTTCTCCTGTGGTATAGCCCCTTTGTATTCTCTACCCTCCCCTTCAAGGACCCTCACTCAGTCCTGGACGAGCTTGTTAGTTGCTGATGGTCTGCAGTTGCAGCATGGACAGTGTCCTTTCTCCCTCCTTTATTCTCTCTCTGAGCTTATTGAGATCCTCTTGGAGAAAGCCTGAGTGTGTGGGTTTGCTGTATACTTTATCATTTTACTACATTAGTTTGTATATTCTTAGTCATTTTTTATACTTGATGTGGTGTTGAACATGACTACATGCATTTTACTTTATTGAAACCCTTGTTGCTGGTGCAAAGTTAACAGGGATACTCAGAGAAGACTGTTTACCTCACAGGTGTGTGAGAGCTGAGTAATTTTAGGCGTGTATGACAGCTGTGCTTAAATGGATGATTGATGATAGCCTCCAATGTACTCCAGGAAGACAGACATCTTGCCTTTTGCCACACCCCACCCCAACTGGGAGAAAGGTTTTTGCCACAGGATGCCCCCTCCCCTCCCCGGCAATGGTAGCGTGCAATCTGGGGGTGAATTTGATAAAACTGTATCTTTTTCGGTTCAGGTGGCAGGGGTACTAGGTACCTGCTTTGAACCTTTGAAAATGCTAAAAGAAAATCCTGTATTTGCTTCCTCTCAAGCAGGAAAATACAGTGATTGAGGCTTTGATTACTACTAGTTGGGACTATGCCAACTCACTTTGGTAGGGCTGACTGCCTACCTCCTGAGGAGATTGCAGCTAGTGAAGAATGCAGCCGCTCGTCTCTTGCTGCGTCTCCCCATGAGAGCTCACATTCTGCCAGCTTTAAACATATACACAGGCTACCTGTGAAATAAAATGTCATGTTCAAAGGCCTAGTTCTTTTTTATAGAGCTTTATATCATAAAGGCCCTCAGTACCTGTCCAACTTGTTCACTCCATATCAACCTGTTAGGTCACTTTGGTCCTCCAATTCCTTGCAGGTAGTCATTTCTCGATTTAGAAGCAAAAAAGGCGTCAGCAGCGCCTAGTCATATTTGGCTGCCAAGTGTTGGAGGGCTTTTCCATTACAACTCCGAGCCTCAAGTGACATTTTACTTTTTGAAATACTTCTCAAGACATGGTACTTTGGGTCTGCCTTTTTAATTCTTTTTTTTCAATTGAACTAGATGTTACCGTTTGTGCTGGGATATGTTCGGAGAAGCTGTTGTGCTGTATAAATCCTGACATAATAATAAGAATAATAACATTTGCCTGAGAAATTATGTGAAGAAAAATATTACAATGAGAAATTTTGTTCCCTTATAAAAGAGATATTCTTTCATACAGTAAGTATTAAAATAGGGATTACTTACCTTTTTCCAGAGCCATTCGAAGTTTCTACCTAAATATGCCTGAAATTTGTATATATTTGCCCGAATAGATGCCTTTTTAGAACTTGAAAAAAAAAATTCAATGTTATGGAATTCCCTAACTACTTTAGTCTTGCCTTTTGTTGGATGAATGAGACATCATTTTTCAAATATATCCATTAACAAGCATAAATGAATAGGTTTGCGATATGTTCCAGGCGATGGTTTAGCATTGTACTTAGACAATACTCTCCAGCTAAAGAAGTGAATTCTAAGTCTGGGGTACTATATTAAAAAAACGAGTTTTTGGCAAGCACAAAATTAAAGGCGAGAAAATAAGTGTTTGCAAATAAACACAACTATTTTAAAGGGTAGACTATTGTGCATTATTTCAATAGTTTATCAAAATGCCCACATTCATCATACATGGTTATAAACTCATTTATAGCTGACTAGGATAAAAAAGTACTAAGCCACCAGTGCATCAGGTTGATCCATTAGCGAACCTTTACTCTGACAGAAAATGCCAGTATTTCACCTAGGCAAAGTGACATAAGTGAATCCAGTGGTTTAGATGGCAGCAAATCTCTTTTTCTGAAACTGTATAATCAATATTTACTGTCCTAAATAGTGGACAGTGATTAAAGAAACAAAGAGAATGAGCTTTTAATTCTGCTTTCCATTCTCGAGTTAAGTCCTTTTAAAAGTAGACTATCAATTACCATTTGCAATTGCAATTCCAGATTGTCCAGGTCAAATTGATGATCTTTAAGACCATATTTTGCATGGGACTATCAGATATTTTCTTGATGTGCCTATTGAGAAGAGAATTGGTCTGAAAATGACTCATACTTCTCAGATTATCTTTATTAGATTGTGGTCTTGGGTAAGAAGCCAACTGGTGATTGTTTAAGAGATCTAGTCCTTTTTGAGGCGCACATAATCCACCAAAAGGTTCAGTATACTTTACAGAGGAAAATTCATGACATATACCTACATCTCAATAGAGCCTTAGTCATATACTATGTACATATAGAGGTAATGAATGCTAGCTGACAGTCATATATGATATCCGGTATGTTATATTATTGGATTTACAACTAAATATGGTATACTAAAAGCAGAAAGCCTGTATGAACATTCTTGCAGGTGGCAGATAAAAATGGTAACATGCTAGGTTAAGTTTTGTACCACAGCACACTATGGTAGTGAATCAGCCAGGTTTCCCCATATGTACTTCTTCTACCTATTTTTTCCAATACATCATTTCACATGGCAAGATGTTCCTTATGTCCACTAGCATGTTAGAGATATTCCAGACCAACAACCTTATGTTTTCTACCAGGGGATGTAGCAGGAAGATAGATTCAGGGGTACAAGGTGGAGGTAGATGGATTTTAGCAATGTTTAGGACTGTACAAAACCTTAGGATGTGAAATCTGCCATTGATCCTACATTCAGTCCAACATATTATTGCTGCCACCTCTGACAGCTATCTTACAAGTTTATAAAGTTTGGGCATACAGTACTTGATAGAATATGGTGGGTAGGCCACGTCACATGAGGCATTGTGGTTTAGGGAACATTACTCACTAGAGCCTGCAAAGGAAGGAGTTTAACAAAAGAAGCCATGCCATACCGTTGACCAAAGACCATTTGGCTCAGTTAGATTTCAGCTGATGGGTATTCCACCTGATGTTGTGGCAAATTGACTGCCTAAATCAATAGGGCAGAGGAAAATTGACCGTATTTCACACTTTTCACCACTGTGATCGGCATATGGTTGGGTTTGTGGGCAAACCTCCAGCAAAAATGTGCCAGCGCCCATGCTGAATAGACTAACTTTGTGTCACAAGTGTGGGTGGTGTAAATAGGACCGACTTATAGACATACTTAGCTGACAACACATTTTATGTTCAAAGAACAATGGTGTGATGATCAGCATTAGGAGGGCAAGATTTGCCATATTTCCATTACAATTCTTAATGGACATAAGTCTGCCAGGCATAGTGGATGGTCAGCCATTCCAGAACAAGTGATTTAACATCTATTTCCAATGCAGCTTCCTCCATAATTTCACTGGCCATATGGCTGAGCTGGTGGAAATTCTACTAGTGACACCTCAGACATTCAGCCAACACTAATTATGCAGGACACACCACAAGGGACATGGGTAGAAAGTATGACTGTTTCTTGGTGTACTGTGTTTTTCATCCTTTAAATCAGACCCATTAGTTTTTGAATTTTTTGAAAAGGTGAATGGCAGTTGTATAGCGATCTATCAGTGCTAAATAGGGACACTGTATTTTAAGAAATTGATATAATGAAAACATAATTGGGATTCATTGCTGCAGTGACTACCCCTTATGGACATCCATGCACTAAAGAGCAAGTCTTGGTAACTTGACATTCGAACAACTATGAAGCTCCATCTACAATAGTAAATGTATGCAAAGTTTCCAATGGTGTTTATCTGCTTGATGAAAAAGGCCATTGCAAACATTTGCATTTTGTATTACAACAAAAGAATCTAATGCATTAAACATACTTAGTTTCATATAGGGAATGAAGATTTAGTGTCTATTTTCTGCCCTTTACCTCCTTCAAGTTCAGGCATACAAAATGGTGTTGCTAGTGTCAATTAAAGGGTATGCACTATCCCTGTGCTTTCACTACAAAAGAAAAGGTGGTTTGGTCAGATAAATATGGCGTATCTGCACATTTTCAGCTTACCAGTTTGGGAGCAGTTTTGATCCATCCATTACTTTGATTTGTCCAGAGTTAGTGATCTTATGAATAGTAAATCCAATAAGCTAGTGAAGAAATGCAATGAAAGTAAAGTCACCATATACAAAGAATCATATGTGATCAGGCAGCTACAGAACTGGTGATTAGCAGATTTTGCATTGTAGATATGATTGATGCTTAGAGTTTGTTTCCCAGCTAGGTTATAGTGTGACAGTTAGGTAGTGTCTCAAAACTTCCACTGGTCCTTGTGGCACTTAGACATTGTGTAATATGGTGCATAAATACACATGTAGAGGTGGATGCCACCATTTAGCACTGTTTTCCAGGGTGCCTTTCCTGATCTGGCCTGTCAGTCACCTTGTCGCTGCTTGACAGGCCCACTAACCACCATTAAATCTTGCAACCAGCATGCAATCTGATATGCAGTTTTCCTGAGTAGAGTTGCGGTAGGGCATGTCATGTGATATTCTTTTTCCACAAGAACTGAAAGTAGTTCAGCCTACTGTCCAAACCAATCAAACGTTACCTGTTTGTGAGGTAGCTAAATAGGCATCCAGTTGTAACTGGGTGAAGGCTTTACAAAGAAGCATACATTGTGAATTTTTAACCAATTTTAAAACAACTCCGGTCTTGAGATAAGGTGCAAAATATCAGTGTTAACAATAGTTGTTACCAAGGGTGTCTACTGGTCAAAGTGAAATATGTTCCAGGTATTTTTATCTAACAGGTTAGTACATCTATTTGACCACTATATCAGAAGCCCTAATGATTAAGAATGTGCAGCTGGGAGGCCGAGGGAGTTAGCAATATTACAATTCAACTTTTGTGAAGCTCATTCGCCCACACAAGAAGTACTAGGCATCAGAGGTTGATGCTAAGTAGTTTTTTTTACCAGTTAATAAGCAGTTCAGTATATATACATGTCAATAGAATATTAAATAGATACCGGATCTCAGGTGGCAAACTGAAATATCGTAATAGGTTCAGTTTCAGTAGTATAAGATATGAAATAATCAAAGCAATACAGAAACAGAAAATGAGAAATAGGTGTTCCTTAAAGCAACTCCAATCCTCACTCCTAAACATAAATAAGTTCTAAAGTCATCTAATCAAGCTTTTAAGTCTAAAGTAAAAATTGGATTATAGAGTGGGGTCTCAAGGAAACTTGAAAATTCCGGGAAGGTGCCAGCATAGTAAAGACACAGGTAGAACATTTCTGAGTTGGAAAAAGTGTTTAGCATGAAGCTTCACACTTGCAAGAATAAAGAACGCAGAGAGGCCTGTCCCCCTCCAAGCCTAAGGGAATTTGCTCTATTCTAACAGAGTGAACACTTATTAAAACCAATAAAACTTCCACAACAATCGTATCTCCTTCCATCCCACCAGAAACCAATCATTTAACTTCTTGCCGTATGCATTCATAACATCACTTGAGTTTCCCATTCCACAGAATTTGGACTGTTCATGCAACCTTGAGTACTCCCTGTTCCTGATACACAATGAATAGGAGAATTCATCTGCTCATTATGTCTTCATGCTTCTTGCCAAGATTTCTCTTCTCAAGCCTTACCATCAATAAACTAAAACATACAACAATTCTCCTTTTCTCTTGCTAATGAAATCATGAGAATGCACCTGCAAAAGAAAGAACAAGCTAACCAAGCAAAATACATTTCAAAATTAAGGACTTTAGTCAGACAAATTTTGACTAATATTTGGACCTGAATTTCAAATGCATGGTTAAAGTTGTGCACATGTAACTCAAGAACAAATGCAAATGTGAGTAAAAGCATACATGCTTACACTTTCAAATATGATGTTCAGAATACATGTAAATGTGAATGAAGTATAAATGCAAACAGGACTACAGTATGCATCTTCATGTTTAATGTGAACATTAGTGCACATGTTTATAACGCTTCAATTTCTCATTAGTTACATTTCATTAATGCATTTAAATGTTCACACATGTTAATATTATTTATGGCATTCAGTAAATATAATGTCAGAATAAATGCAAAATTGCACAATTATAAGCTTTAAAGGATGGCTCTAAATTGCACTACTTCAAGATTCGTAATTGGTACTCTGTGTCAAAATTAAATATTTAACTAAATACATAATTGCATTTTAATTGATGTAACTGCAGGGTGTTGTTTCTTTGCAGGATTTTAAATAACAGGTGCACAACATCTCTTCTGTGTTTCTGGTTTTCATTTACAAGTGAACATTACTCTATGAAAAGTTACTTTCAAAGACACATAACCAAAGATCACCTTGGTATTAACACACAGGAAAAAACAAACCATTCACTTCTTATGGTTTGCAACATATCAGTATTATATTTACATGTTACTTATAATGAATTATTTCTTTTCTTTTAGGTTATCAAGCTTGCATTTGAAGTGTTTGAGTTGGAGCGTGGTTACGACACACTTACCATTGGTGATGGAGGAAAAGTTGGGGATACAAGATCCGTTTTATATGTGTAAGTACATGAACAAAACCCCCAAAAAATGCAGTATACAGAATAATGGTAATTATGAGTCGAATGACTTTCAGTTTTGATGTTGAGTTAAAAAAAAAAGTACATCATGCATTTAAAAATGAGGCAAACTAAACGAATTGTCATCAAAACAGTGGTGTTTTTTCGAGTAAGGGTAGAAAAATGATGATAGTTAATTGAAAAAAGTATTGTATGTAAGCCTATTGCCCCCTCATTAAACAGAGCCTCCTACAAACCTCTAAGAGCCTACTGTGGGCATTGGCAGGCTATGACCTATGCTTCCTTAATAGTGGACTACTCACAATAATTAGAGATCCCCTCATCTAGTAGGAATCCTAATAATGAAATTGTATTCTATAAGATGAAGTTTGCTCATCCTTTACTGTTGAATGTCAAGCATGTCGGCATGGGATCTCATGTTAACAAAAAAATGAATTTGTGAGGAACCTACGAAAATGTGATCCTCTGCTGTCACAACCAGCAAGGAAGATGGTAGTTATTAATCCTTTCATTTTCTGGTAAAATATTAATAACAGTTACATTTTTTTTCTGGCAAATGTTTATCTATTTCTGCATTATTATTATTTTAGAATGCCGTTGTCTCGACCGTATATTGTTTATCAAATTTAGTTGCTTTATAAGAATGTTACAATACCTGCATCAAACATGTATGCTGCATTGTTTAAGAATTGAGCCATGCAATTCTACCCAACAGTGAGTCTTGAGTAGTGTAGAATGATTACTTAAGTAAGCTATAGCAAGGTATAACATATGGGATACAGTTTTAGGTGCTCAGTCAGGCGAGAGTCTCCCTCAGCTAGTGAACCATCGATGGACTGAGGGGTCTGCAGGAATATGTTGGTACATAAGAAGAAATACTTGAGCGTGATAAAAATTATGGCAAGCATCTCTGAGAGGAAGATTGATTACGCAATTTTATAGTTACTAGCTTCTTGTTGCCCTTTAATTATGAGTAATATCATAAAAAGACGAAAACTGTTATGCTGAGCCCCGCTTTGCCTGATGATAATGCAACATATGGTTTGCTTTCAAAAACCACACACGTTCAGATTTGTTTTAGACAAGCAAATCATAATTTTATTATCAACATTTAATTCGTAAATAAAGTATCATTCAACATTATAATTAGTATTTGTAGCCTTCACTTTGACTATTCATGAACTTAGTATCACTTCAACTTTCAATAGCAATGGCTAAGGGGATTTATATGTGCATAGTAGGCACATACTTTTTAGCGTATAAATAATTTGCATACCATTGTAATGGGTGTAACAAGGGGCCTCAAATCCAGCCCTAAGGGGGCAGCAAGAAATGAAACGGGGTAGTTTAGTGTTCGAGGTGTGGCCAGTGACAGGATATACATGTCAACATTTTTCACACACTGGCATAATCAATACTACCTTTCGGGAGCTTGGTCTTGGAGAATTTTTTTTTATTGTGCATGAAAATAAACTCAAAAGTAGTTTCCAACAGTGCAGATTTGCACATTTTTTTAAAGCCTAAGCGTAGACACTCTTTGGTTTCTGAAACTGATGGGTCCCATCCACATATTTATATTCCGCTTACAGCAACTAGAGTCCATTCGAACTTAGTTTTCGCTTCATATAGTTTTCCAACTAACAACAACACAACTATGATGAGAAAATTGACCACGTCTTTGGGAATATAATTTCATGACGACTCATGAAGCACACCAGAAGAAGCATCACAAAGTTAAAGCCAGTATAATACTAAAAGCACGTAGAGTAAAGATGCATGTGGATACTGTACACATGAAGCCTGCGTTAATGCCTAGATTTCATAGTAGTAAACATTACTCCATGAGTACTTTTTTCTCGTTACTGCCTTTATACTCCTTGCCAGGGGTAGCTGTCTTTCATTCAACCATTGTGCCACACTCAGGCCAGTGCTGCTAGAAAATAGTGGGTGTGCTCGAACCCATAGTTGAAGTTTCTCAATTACTATTCAGTGTTCCTGTAAGAATGTAACCAGCAAATCAATCATTGAGACATTAGGCTGGGACTTATAGATGCCACGAATCGAGAATAAAGCTCCCCAATGTTACTTGGCACAAAAAGCAATGGGTAAAAAATCAGAGTTTGCTTGGAATGCTGACCCTTGTGGTGGCATCAAGCTAGGCTGATGACATTCGATCTACTCTTAAAATCTCTGAGATAGGATCCACCCTATAGTATGGAGTGGGATAAGGAAGAAGAAATTTGTTTGGTACTTGAGTAATTTGTAAAGTACGCATTAGTATTTATGGCTATTAGCAAATTCAAGTCTAACTCGACCTGAAAAAACACGGGTTTTGGACTCAGCCCACACCGTTTCTCACAGTTTCCACCCCTTTTACTGAGAAATAACCAGAATGACACATGACCAGCCGATGGAACAGGCACTTTGCTTCAGGAGGCATGCTCAGTTCTTGATATCAGTCCCATTTACTTGCCACAGCTTCACCCCTCTTTTTAGCACTCACATTTTACTGATTCAAATTAAGAATTTTACTTTTACTTGCTGTTCAACTCGTGCTTTCTGTTTTTGCTTGCTTTATTATAGACGCATGCACAGTTACGCTGACACAGAGAACGTTGAGCCAGTTCCATATTTATTTTTGCTATTCATACATATTTTGAGCAGCTTACGTCCTTTTGTAGGTTGCATCTATGTGTAAACAGAAAAAACTACCTGTATTGCTCCTTACCTCCTCTCTGATTCGTCAGGCGAAATGCTGCACTGACCACACACATCATTTAAGCAACATTTAATAAGCGATATTTGCGGTCTGGTCTTTAAATTGCTTGAGTTATGGACTTGCATATTGTATCAGCGGTAAAAAGGCTCTGACACTGTCAGCATTTCAGAAAAGGCTTCTTTTATTGTATAGTTCTCTTAAAAATGTAAGCTATTTTCATATTCTTACTTCACATTTGTGTATATTTTTACCTTATTGTTTAGACCAATGCATTTGAAAAGTGATCAAAATACGTTTTCCAGAACTACCTACATTTAACACAACAGGCAACGTGAAATTTTTAAAAAAAATAGTATTGTCTTTTGCAGAAATAATATGTGTTATTTCATTATTTGTTTGCAAACTCAGGCTTACTGGCTCCAGCGTACCAGATCTTATTGTGAGCATGAGCAACCAGATGTGGCTCCATTTGCAGTCAGATGATAGTATTGGCTCTCCCGGATTTAAAGCGATTTACCAAGGTATGATTTGCAATATCAAAGTGTAATTAAACTGGTGCTTTTCGTGACAGTGCATCATTTTACACCTGAACAGGTAGATTTAACATTCCTTAAAGATAAGCTAGAAACAAATGCTGTGAAATGTAAAGTTGTACTCTTGGCGTTCATTTTGCTCTACGGCAGAAGTGTTTTCCTTCCCAATTAAAATCAGGGCAGACGAGTGCTGCTTTTATTACGAAAGAGCCTGCGTTCCCATTAGCTGGCAGATATTATTGCCCTGTAACAGATTATTTGTTTGCTAGCAATTGCAAATTTCTCTACCACTATGATATTCTATTTAAAGACAGTATAAAAAGGGAGAAAAGAAGCACATTTTTTTAGTGTAAGTGTTGGATAGTGTAGGGGTTAAAATTACTATTCTAACTCCAGGGGGCGTAACAGTAGGGAAAGTGTTGGATGGTGAAGGGGTTGAAATTAAATTAAATACATACCCATACTTACGTTGTAATAGCATGCGTTGTAATGGATCCTGCGTTGTAATAGTTTTGTTGTAATGGTAGTGCGTTGTGAAAGTTGCGTTGTTAAGGATGTTTCCCGGGCAGGACTGGCCGTAGCAGGCAAAAGGTCTTTCCCAGGTGAGCCGGAGGGATGGAGGCCGGTTTTGATACTGAGGGTTGCAATATAGGCCCCCTGCAGTAAAAGCAAAGCGGGAGCGGTGCCTCTCAATAGCACCCCCCTGCGGTGAGTCGAGTAGCAATCAGCCAGTAGCTTCCAGTCGGCCGTGATTACAACCCGTAGAAGATGTGTTGATGTACACTAGTAAACAATATATTACCCAGGGGAAGATTAACTATTTAATCCTTTAAAGTGCAGCTTGCATCGAGGCAAACCAGTCCACTGCATTATTGTCCAACTATTTGTAGACATTTAAACTCTGTTGATTGGAACAAATCTCACTACCCCTAGAAATATTTCTTGACAACTGATAGGTCCCGAACGCATGGACCTGAGCAAATGGATATATTTCCGGATAAGATTAAAGAAAGAGTTGAGATCAAAGTTAGTACTACAGGGGATATAAATGTTTTGGAGGCAGTTAATGTATATTTAAATGTATCTTCATATGCAACAAGGTTTACAGTAGGGAATAACCCGAGCAGGCTTGTCAGTAAATGGGACTTGAAACCTATAACAAATATTGGAATGTTGGGAGCTCCATTGAAAACAATGGAGTGGTCCGGGCTTATATTGGCTGGTATAAGCCTGGAGCTCCAACATTCCAATGTTTCTTTGTTCACAGCTCTGGCTGTGAACAAAGGCTTCAGGGAGCCTGAGGGGATTCCAATCCCCCCCCGCTCCCAAAAGGCTTTGTTTTTTTGTTAGAACATTCCGTCCACTACTGACAGAATGTTCTAATAGCCTTATAGCCCTTCGTAGATGGGCTATACCGCTATTAAAGTCCCTCTCCCTTGTTAAAGGCCCTCGCCTTCGGCTCGGGGCCTTTAACGCTGGAGAGTCTTTTAATAGCCGGTATAGCCCTCTATGGCGGGCTATAAGGCTACAAGAACTCCTCAACTGAGTATGGTAATATGCTTGCACATTCAGGAGCTGATGTCTGGGATATTATCTTAGCAAAAAAGAGATTTTGAACAGACAAACAATATTATGAAAAATATTTGAGGGATTTTATTAATTTGGTAGACTCCTACCCTGGAAAACAAGAATAGATCTCAAATGAGCATGTCATCAAAAATGGAAATACTGGAGAGTGACTCTGAGAAGATCACAGTCGTATTTCTAACTCATAAGAATTGTACATAGAGAAGTTGGTTCCTGGAAATGATAAAATATTAAAATTACTAAATAAAGCAAAATTGGACCTTCCAGGTGAAAGAAGCATATATTAGGCAGTGTAGCTGTGTTGGAAAGTGGATTATTGGTAGGGGCAAATGTAGGTCTGCCACTGACAATAAGGCCACTGACACAGTATAGGGCTCAGAATAGGTCTTAGAAAATTATTCCCATGCTAAACCCTTGGCAACATGGCTGTGAGCAGACACACTTAACTTCAAAGACAGGTATGTAAAGCATTTAAAAACACCAATTCAGTAAATAATTAAGACACAACACATATTAAAATTCCAACACCAATTTATAAAAGTAGGAAATCTTTGCATCTTTAAAATGGCACCAAAATGACAAAAATGGATTTTCATAGATTTAGCATTATAAAGCACTTACAAACTTATAGCACCATAGTGGGATATCTGCTTGTGATAGACCGGCTCAAAGTCAAAGTTTCAGGCTGACCGTGATGTAGCCCTGAGCAGCTACCACCCACAGTAGGTCCATGTCACAGTTTTTACCTTTGGACTTAAAAACTTTTCTGGACCTTTTTTCCATGGGGTCCCTTAATGTTCTTCACCAGGCCAGATTCGGTGAAGGTTCACCGGCCTCGGATTTCTTCTTCTCCCGGACAAACTCTTGAAGTCGGACCTACTGAGCTTTCAGCTGCACGAACCTGGATGGCTTGGCCGGTTCGCGGTTGAAGGTAGACAGCTTTGTTGACCAGGTTGAGTCGGTACCCTTATGGAGCTTTTTTCCAAAATTGCGCCAACGTTATCCAAACCCTTGGAACTTCTTCCTGAAGTTCCCCAAGGGTTCCCAAAGTGTCTCAAACTCACTCCAAAGGTCTGAAAGCTCCAAGATGGTCCTTGAAATTTGAGGACTTCAGTTCGCACAATCCATTGGACAAAACCCTTACAAATCCACTGGTAGTTCTTGAGGATCCTTCGTGGTGATGTTCCAGGTGAGCTCTGTAACCTGTAGCTTGCAGAGAGTCCACTCTTTAGTTCTTTTACAGCAAGGTAATCCGCAGCCCTGTAGTTTCAGCTGGTAGAGTCTTCAGAGGGCAGGCCTTAGAATTTGCACTCCAACTTCTCAGCATGGCAACTTCTTGCTTTCTTAAGTTTCAAGCCGCAGATCTGAAAGACTCTGCCCCTCAAATACTTATTCTAAGTTCTCTGGGTCAAGCAAAAGGTCACTCCTGACCAATGGGAGTAGGTCAACTCCCCATGGATATGACCACGTCCTGTAGATTGTGGCATTATTTTGTCCCAGAGTGCAACAAATCCTCCAAATTCATAATGGCTGATTTTCCAGCAGGGAGGTAAGAGCTGACTAAACACCCCCTAGGTTGGCTACTTTCCCTAGCCTCTCCCCCTGCATCTGTGCACTCCTTCCATAAGCCTAGGTCTGTCTTTGGGTCAGAAGAGTGAAGTTGTAACTGACACTGAGCCTGTCCCCTTGCGTTTGAAGACCATGGTTTACGACTCCTCTCCCTTCTCTGGCATTCCTGTGTAGCAGCACACTGCCCTCCCAGCAAAGCTGGAAACTTCAGGGGCTCTTTATCACCTCTTCAAAGCAACATGGCTAATCCACTTAACTCTGACCAATCAGAACAGACCACTGGAAGGCTGAATCTGGGCCTACAAACAAGAAAGTCTTATAACTACTTGTCTATACATTTTATGAGAAAGTCAACAATTTCATATTGTTGGATGTATCGCTACCATTCTGGTAAGTCTTTGAATGGAAGTTCTATCATTCTCCTATCAGGAGTTATTAGTTAACAAACTCTTGCCATGTTAACCTATGTGGCATGGTATTTGCAATGGAAACATTGACTTGGGTCATTTTCCAGCAATAGGGCTTATAAAAACATATTTTATAAGTACTCCGCCTATATCTACAGGACCCCTTTACCATGGAACAACTAGGGAAGATGTTGGGGGTTCTGAATCTGTAGAAGTATTGCAGATCCTCCCTCCACAGTGCTCCTAGCATCAAAGTAAAATTTGAGCAACACTTTATCACAATGTGGAGAGTGAAATGTGAATTTTCACTTAACCCAGGGCATAAAAAAACTCATTGTATAAGGGTCCACCTTATAAATATCTGACCCACCACCCCTGGAACACCTTAGGGAGACACTGAGGGTTCCTATTATGCCAAAACATTGTAGGTTATCCACTTTAAAGTGCCCCAAACACCAAAGTCAAGTTTGGGCTTTTTATAAAAAGCAGTCCTGCCACCCAGGGCTATCTTTAAACTGACCTCAGGCTTCAGCAGTGCTCACATGGAAGTGCAGAAAAATTGGCTGGCCTCTAAACTGACATTCCCTGCTGTGCACTAGGGACTTCTAGGTAGTTTTAACCCCCCTGCCCTATTATTTAATGGGCTCTGATAGGGTAGGTCATGCAAATCACAAGGGTACCCCATGCCATAGTTTACCCTCGTGTATGTAGGTGTTTTCACTGTATTCTAAATGTGTCTCTTTTAGCATAGCACTGTCCCTGGGCCTTGTTAGGCAGGGCCCAGGGTCAATCAGAGTCAGTTACCACCAGTGCCATTCAGCAAAAAGTTGAGGGGTGCCCAGTGCACAGAAGGACTTTGCAACAAGATTTTATTGCAATTTTCCCTTTGGGCCAGTCATTCGGACTTTCCACAGTATCCTCATGGGATGGATATGGGTGGAGCTTCCATTAGGCCTGCCTCTCGTTCCTCTTTCAAAATGGCTGAAGGCACTTTATATTAGCTTCCTCATATTGCTTTGAGAACAGCCCCATAGTGTTCCAATTCAAGGCCCCAGCAGATCTGCTTCGCACACAGTGCAACTCACCTCACCCTCAACGGACTCCTCAGGCTGCGAGGTAAGGTCTTCAGCACACAAACTCCCCACTCCATTCAGTGCTCTGCACTAGAGCCATCTGACATTCAGAGGAGGAAGCCCAATGCTTTGGCTCTCAGAGGAGTAAGCGCAACTCTTCATGATTCTCCTCACAGAGTCATTGTAGCATTCACTGTGGCCCACTATAGTGAATCAAGGGTCTACCAGTCTCCACTTCACAAGATAAATGGCTAAATGATGCTTATTCTGGAGCTTACCTAGCCCAACCGATATGTACATCTCTGGAACTGTGGATGCAAAGACCAAAACTTGGCTTTCTGTTTGAGACCTGTGTGGAGACCGGATTGCTTGCCTGATCTGACTTGCAACCAGGAGGTAGAAATGGACTCAAAGGCAACCCTCCTCTTTGGCTACAGGAACTCAACAAGCTGAAAAACGTTTTTTTCCTGAAGTATCCTGATGACCAGTAGAAGCTGGACTTGGACCAAACCTTGCAGATGGCTTCCGATAAAATATGTCCTGCTCCCTAAGTGCTGTTCTTGAGGTCCTGAGGACTAAGAAGTGTCCAAGAAAAGCTGCTTCAGAACCTCTAAAATGTTGTGACTTGGAAAATGTTGGCACTTCCAAGACCCCCATGAGTATCAATGGATCTCATTGCAACAATGGTCAATTTTCAGGAGAACTTTGTCAGATACAGCTCCAGTCGTTTCCCACTGGAGGATTTTGAGCTACATAAATAGAGTCTACAGGCCTGATTTAAAGTTTTCTTGGAGGGCTAATTCATCACAAATGTGACACATTTTGTCCTCCCTATGACAAGGGATTTATATCCTTTAGCATCTGTAATAGCCTTATCCAGGCCCTAGGTCTAAAGTTAGAAATCTTGATCAGACAAAAGTGCAAAAAGTATGGCCCCAACATGAGGTGCCCATGAAACGTACATTTTGCCTGCTCTGAGCTTTCCCTGCCAAACTCAATGGCTTCAGTGGTACTGTGCCCAATAGGTATTTCGCTTTGAGGGGTCTTCGGTGGATGCAACCAGCAACCTTGCCATGTCAAAGGATTATAACTTGTATTTCAGGGACTATGTTAGAAGGTAAAATCATTGTATGGGAAAAGCATCCTTGGTGTATCCGGCTCGCGATCCATCGTGGTTAGCCTGAAATCAGGCTTCACTCTTGACTAACCGTGAAAAGTGATGCTGGGGCATGGCCTACAGCCTAAGATGCCGGTTGCATAAACCACGAGTTCCGGGCCGGGCATTTTTAGTCCGATAACAAATCCTGTCCCCGTGGCAGCAGTGGGGCAAGAGCAACAGTGATCTGAGTCAGAACACGGTGAGACCGAACTGGTGGAGTTTGGCGGACCTGAGGGATGCCGTTTTCTACCGTGTGGCGGCGAGACAGGCCGACTGCACTCAGGGCCTGCAGGCTGGGTGTGGCCTCCAGCCGCACCGGAGCATCCTGCCGTGGAGCTGCCTGTGATGCATCCTCGAGAGGCTGACCTGACTACATGGGTCCCAGGCTTGGACCTAGACTCTTCGTCCAGCGGGAGCACCCGGAGAGCTGTGACACAGCGCAGTCAGTGGTGAGGTGCATGACTCCTTCCTTCTCTCCCCCGGTGGTGGGGGGGCAGTTTGCTGACAGTGAGTGTTGGGGGCTGTGACTGCACCATGGATATGGAGGTCGGCGCTGCTGGCCCTTCGGAGTGAGCGGACTGTTCTTCCCTGCCCACCCACTGGCTTTCCTCAGCCGGAGGGGTGGAGGAGCTACCCGTTGCCGCTACAGGCCCTTTGGAGACTACTTATTGCCGCCACCCTGCCTGGTTTGACGGAGTTTGCCACTGGACAGGCTGAACCCTGGGGTGCAGGATATTGAGTTCCAAATGCACAGGCTCACTGGATTGCCTGACTTGGTTAGGAGTAGCTCACTAGGCCTCCTGCGCACTAACTGGTGTGGCAGCAGTGGCAAGCTATGGGGGTGAGAGACATTGGACCGGAGCAGTGAGTACAACGCAGCACTGGTGGACGCGCAGAAATTTCCCCTCCCCTTCCCCCGAAGGAACAAGCCGCATCTCGACCTAGCGCCCGCAGCATGATAGACTGGGGAGGTGACACAGGGCCTGGAACTATGCGGAAACTTGGTATTGCCTCTGTGGGAGAAGGGCCTGCTGAAGCCCAAGCTTCCCAAGAGATGGACAACCAGCAGGGGGCTGTGACCTGGGCACAGGATCACATGAAGAACTGCATTGCTTGAGACACTGATGCAGCCTTGTGTGGTTGTGATCCCTGGGCTCCCCCCTCTGCTGCTGGTAGTGGCTGCGCACAGTGAACACCTCCCCAATGGGTACAGGGTCCACCTGGATCGGCATACGCAATGGGCAGAGGGACAACTCGAGCCACCTCGAGGTCGAGAAAGAGGGGATCCCATTCACCGCGGTCGGAGTCCTCATCTGGCAAATCTCCGAAGATGGAGGCGGACAGTACACCCGCCCAAGTTGGGGACAAGTTAGACATGATCCTACAAGAAATTTTTGACTCCCGCTCTGCACTAGAGAGCCAACTGGGCACAATATCAGTGGACCTGAACTTACTTAAAGACAACCACTTAAAGTTGTCCGTTAAGGTGAAAAACACTGAACACCAGCTAGGCACCATGGGGACTCAAGTCGCTGACCATGATAGGCACTTGAAGGGGATGCAACAACAGAATTATGCCTTACACGCCCAGGCTGATGATGCGGAAGGGCGGGCGAGGTGCAACAACCTCAGACTAGGGGGTATGCTGGAGGGGACAGAAGGGCTCAATCCTAGAACCTACATTGAAGAATGGCTGCCAACCGTGGTAGCGCCCACGGGTCTATCGCGGCACTTTACTGTTGAGCGGGCTCGCCAGGTCCCTACACCGCACCCCTAACCGGTAGCAAATCCACAATGCTGGCCTGTACTTTGAATTATAGGTACCGGGACAAGTTTCTGGAAGCGGGAAGGGAACAGGCCCCACTGTGGATAGAGAACGTGAGGATTTCTACATTCCTGGACTATGCGCTGGCAGTCCATGGAAAATGCTTTTCTTTCATGGAGGTCAAAGCAAGATTCCGTGCAACGGGCTTAACATTTGCATTACTTTTTCTGGCCAAGCTCAAGATCAATCACGACCAACGGGTGTTGTTCTTTGACACCCCCGAACAGAGGCTAGACCTGACGCAGCCGAAAACACAGAGGCCACCCGCCGGTGCAAGACGTTGTATGGTTACACAGAGTGGGGAAACTCCTCCCCCGCCACGCTAACAGGTGATGCCACTTAGAGCCCCTCGGCCGGAGATTAGCACTAGCCCTTGTGAGACAGCCAACTCTGACTCTGATTTTGGGGGGAGTATGTGCTTATTCCCGTCGACATCTACTCACCTTAGTCAAGACCCATTAGGCTGAATATAGTGGATTCACCCCCACCCTCTTTCTGGAAGATTGTAGACGCTACACTACCGGGACCATGTCCACCCACTTCAGCGATTTCCTAATCGATATGGGTTGCTTCACTCTCCACAGGTCTTTATTGCATACTGTGATAGTTATGCTACTGTTTGCACATGGAGATCATGGGGGAATGTTGGTTAGTATAATGGCCTGGCCCGACTTGGGCATGAATCTTTCCCATTGCTCAGGTAACTTGTATGTGCCACCCGTAGCCTACCCCACAAGAGTAAGCTAGAGTTCTACGTTTACAATGTTTTTCCTGTTTTACACAGTTTGGTCGGACGAGGTTCCATCGTTGGACCCAGTATTGGGGGTGGTTTGCATTGATGTTATGGTTGTTGCTTATTCCGATCGGGGGTTCTGGGGGCCGGGGTGGTGGGGTGGGGGTGGGACTTATGGGGCTGTTGGTTTTACAATTGTAAATGTCGGTTGAGAAATTGTATACTGTCATATCCAGGAATATTCGGGGGATGGGATCGGCCCAAAAACGACACAGAATAGTAGCCCAGCGACATCGTTGCGAGGCCCAAATAGTATGTCTCCAGGAGATGCAACTTTTACAATCTGAGGCATGTAAGCTACAGAGGAGGTGGCGCGGCCAATGTTACGCTACGGCATACTCCGCCTTTTCTAGAGGGGCTGCAATATAGATACGGGCAGAAATCCCATTTACTCATGGTGAATCCTGAATAGATGACCATGGCAGGTATATTCTGATACGTGGGTCCCTGGATGGTAGGCAGGTAGTGTTGGCCTCCATCTATGCCCCTAACCTAGATCAGGAGGCCTATCTCTCCATGTTAACACATGGTTCGGTCGGGTGAAAACCCAGAGTGATTTATAGAGTACTGTTACTGTATTAGAGGTCCCCCGCTTAAGACAACACAATTCAGAACCTCACAATTAATGACTCGAGGTCTTATTCATTGCATTTTCATATTTTATATGAATTAAAGTCATTCAATTATTTCATGTAGTATAGATAAAAGACTGTCAACGTGAATTTTTGTGCAAAAGAAAGGGACAGTGGTGAATAGTGCTCAAGTGGTAGAAACTTCTTATATATGTACAGTGAGAGATACACATCTATACAATCAATATATACATATATACACAGTTATTCTTTTCAAGGCCATTCCTGATGGCTGTCTAAAGATTTTTCAATGTTTCTTTAAGTTTTTGAAATCCTAGAAGTCAATGGCCTGTTGTGGGATGTCGACGTTTCGACCCTTCTGCGCCTGTGTCTAAGGTCGCGGCAGGCCTTTTTTAAGACAGAGGTGTGTTGCACGACAGTCCACTCGAATAGCAGGTCGTATTGAATCGCCTGTGAAGGATGAGGCTCAATGGCCTTATAATCCGCTTCCAATCAGTGAAGAAGTCGCTGGCTCAGAGGTCCCAGGATCTGCTGCGAGTTGACATTGAGCCTCATCCTTCACAGGCGATTCAATACGACCTGCTTTTATTATCTATTCCTAATGTTGCTGATAAGGGTTTGTTTGGGTGGGTATATATTCTTGTTAGTAAACTCAGCCTTTACCAGTGCATTAAAACAAATGAAATGTATGTGAGGGAGTGTCTGTGGAGAGATGAGGGGCACTTTTGCCCAGTGTTCTTGTGGGAAACCGAGGAGGAGGTCATTGGGGCGCCAAAAATGATTGTTGCACCGGTGCCCTAACAGCGCTAAAGACGGCCCTGCACAAAGTAGCTCTCTGACCTGTGGGCTGTGATATATAAGGTCTGGTTCTTAGGCCAAAAAATCGCCAAATAAGCATCATTATTGGTCTCTTATGCCTTTAGGCAAACAACCCCTCTGGAAGACACTCTCAAGGGTGAAGAAGAAGAAGTGAGATCATCAAGATTTGCTGTTTTACATACTACTTTTTTATATGGCCTGTTCCTTAGGACTTGCTGGTATGGACTGATGATTCATTGCACAATTTAAATTGGCAGCAGTCTCGTGAATGGCATGCATCTTTCTAATTGGCTGCTTCCTGTTATTGTTATTCTGAGAAAGGTCACAGGACCTGCTTCTGAGTGCTGTTCTTCTACAGTGTTATGGCCGCTGGTGAAATGCTCCTTAAGCTGGTGCTAGTGGTCGAAACTACGTGCAGTTTCCTCATTCTCGTTCCCTATGCTGGCTCTCAAATTAAGAGTGAAGCAATTTGCTCCCGAAGGCTGCTTGCGGTAATCTTGGTTTGGTAATGTGATCTTCGCTCAAGCTAGAAGCAGTGAATGAAATGGTATACCTGCACTTGATTGGCTTTCCCTGAGTTGGTGCTTTAGCAGAGGGTGACATGAATATTCCCGAAGCCTGTTAGGGATGGTGGTGCGAAGTAATTTTATTTAACATGATGTATCATAAACTGAGCATTATTATTAGAAATGTGTGAGATATATCAGCTTTAGAGGTGTTGGGGCTGTATATTTACTCATTTTGCTATGTACAAAACTGAATTTGTTGAATGGTAGGAAAGATAGCTAGATAGATAGATAGAAAGATAGATAGATAGATGGATGGATAATTAGATAGATAGAGAGACTACTTACCATGTGCATGTGTGGCTTTCTTGTAAACCCACTAAACGCTGCCTGTTAACATGTTAACATAGCTTTTAATTGTAGTTAACATTCGTGGCCAAGATTACACATCCTAGGATGCAGTTTACAAAAGTAAGGCCAGCTTGACACTTTGATAAATAGTCCGTCAGTTTGAACGCTTATCTTGTCTGTGGTAAATGATGGCACAAGGAAAGGATACATCACAGCAAGTGAGCAACAGATAAGGTTTATGGGTTTTTCCCTTGAACAATATTATGATGAATTCTTACAATGGCATTTGATTTTTTTTTGTCATTGAGCTTTCTTTTTCACTTGGCTTGCAAAGCAATGAAAATGAGTTTGCCCTTCAGCCTTTAAAGCGTTTTGATGCATGGCTCCCACATTCTACTGATAACAATTCAGTAGTACACTTCAAATGAGCAATAGGACAGTCTTGGGTGCTGTCTGTTTGGTTGTTCTTCAGCCACATCTTTTCTGTTAGATTTCATTTTCAAACCAGTGCTATTTAAAGTCTCCAGCCTCTCAGTGAGAGAAGTAATAAATGAGGAGTATAAAGGAAACTGTGATTGATATTCCTCTTACTGTTCCCTGGCAGAAGCAGCCACCTTTAACATAGAATTCTAAGTAAATACATGAATGATCTGTGGACAATGATAAGTTAATGTCATTTGAAGTCAATGTGCTTCGGAAAACGCACTCTCTTGCACACCTCGCTTCATCTTTCATGTGTCAAACTGAGGCTGAGAAAATTTTGCCCAGCGATAGGAAACAGAAATCATGAGATAACAAACCTGTGTGCAGACTGTAATGTGACACGAATATCAAAAAATAAACATACATAAAATAGTGCCCTTAGTTTAAAAATGTGAAGGAAAATATGAAAATGAGCACTTCTTGCTAACAACACCTTATATTGACCTGATTCCAAGACAAAGAAGTTCAGTTTGATCACCTATGTATTAAAACTAATTTGTATATGAATTTAAATGGGATTAAAGGCACACAAGATTTTTAATCAACTATTGTTGTTGGACTTGGTCCTCCGAGCAGGGTCACCCCCTGACCTTTTGCCTTCATCCCTCCTAATATTGCTGAAATCATTTGTTAGTCTTAGGACTCTGTGCACTTTCAATTTTGAATCAGTGCTAAAGTGCTTCTTCTCTCTCTATAAAACACAATAAAATTAGCTTACACCTGATTGGTATATTTAAATTGCTTATAAGTCACTTGTAGAGTGGTATACCATATACATCTGCCTGTAAATTGAATGCTACTACTGGTTCTACAGTATTTATTGTGCCACCGACTTAAGTAGCTCCTTTAAAAATGTCCCAGGCCTGCCAATGCTGTTTTAAACTGTCAATTCGATTTGGCAGTGTTAGAAATGGGATTCCTGGTTGGCTGAGGTAGACATCCAAACTTTTTCAAAAAACACTGGTCCTTAGGATCAACAACATGAACAATAGAATGGAATATAGACTGCAATCAGTACTATATCAAACAATTTCAGTACCCAGCCGGGCCTGAAAAGCTTTATTCAAATATATGCATGGATAAACAAGACCACCAGGGGGGTCAAATTCACTATCTGATAGGGTACAAGCCTGTACCTATCCAGAAAACACTCAAACGGGGTTCAAGAGTGAGAAAATAGAAAAATAGGAAAAGAAAAAGACAAGGAATATCAGGCAAGAAGGACGTGGGAGCCAACTGTCCCTTGCATTATTACAACAATTTTAAGCAAGTTTGGACAAACAATTACTGTAATAGAATAATCACAATGGAAAAGATTACAGAATTGCTAAAAATGTCTAAGGTAGGCATCAAAGCCAGGAAGTAACAACCACTCCAGTCAGGGAAAGCTAGATGCACACTAAAAGATAACCTGTGCTCACCCTCTGGAAGCTTGGCACAGATAGTCTGCCTTAGCTAAAGAGACAATGTGTAAAGTATTTGTGAAACCCCCACACACAGTAATTCAATGAAGACACCACAAGCAAAATCCACACAGGTTTAGAAAATGATCTAATATTTATCTAAGCAAAATAAGACCAAAATGACAAAAATCAAATTAGTAGAAGTTGAGATATGAATTTCTAAAGACCTGACCTGGACCCTTCTACTGGCCTCTGTTGGAGCGAGTCTTGTCCCCTAGATGCTGTCCCCAAGGTCCTTGATCCTTGACTGATGTACTACTTCTAACAAATGTTGAAACCTGGGTCTTAAAACCTTTTTGCCAATTTTTGCCAATTTTTTGCTCTATGAATCAATGGGGTACTGGGACAAACCTATCAAGCTAATCTGACCAAGGTGCATTGCTGCTGTGTCAATTATTCAGGTTGCTCCCACTACATTCTTTTCTACATTATTTCAGCCAAAAATTCCAATAAACAACTTGTTACCACAAACAAAAATCTCTTTAACTTTAGCAATCGGGAAAAAAATCGAAAGAAGTCAGATTCTTTGCGATAACATTGCATTAGCCTTCTATGCTAAAATACTAGATATTTTTAATATATTCTCTAGCTCCATGGGCTAGACCGCGTCTGACATGCAGGGGACGAGGATCCAAACCTCTGAGGCAGAGCTTTTACAGATTTCAGTGCGTACTTCATCTGCTTCCGTCTATCGTCTTTTTCTCAGCTGTCGGTGGACCAAGTGCAAGATTTAATCCTTACCACTCGGTCCAAGTCTCTTTTGGACCCCTGTCCTCCGACCACCCATCAGATGGCCCCTACCACTGTTGCTGATCACCTAACTATGGTTTTCAACAAAATGTTTCTGCAGGGATTCTTTGTTACAGAATGGAAAGTTGTGTCAGTTTTGCTTTGATTAAAAAAACACACCTAAGTTCATCAGTTGCGAACAACTACTATTCCATCTCGTGGCTTCCTTTCCCATAAAAAATCTTGGAAAAAGCCATTAACAAGGAATTGACTCTATAGCCGGATTCTAATATCCAACTGCACCGCTCACAATTTGTCTTCCGAGGTCAGCATAGCACTGAGTCAGCTTTGCTCATCACCTCAGATGAATTGAGGGCAACTCTGGACAACACAAACCCTGCATCGCTTATCTTACTAGATCTCTCGGCCACTTTCAAAATGGGCAATCACAAGAGTCTGATTGACTGTGTCGAATCCCTTGATATTGGTGGTTCAACCCTAGCTCTGCTGTCTTCCTTTCATTCTGGTAGAGTGCAATTTGCTTCCATGGTTGGCTTTCTCTGTAGCTCATTCTCCCTTCCATGTGGTATACAGCAGGGCTCATAATTGAGCCCTAATCTGTTTAATTTATATGTCAATCCTCTAGTCACCCTGAATAAAACAATTTAATTTCTCAGTTGTCAGCTGTGCTGACGACACTCTAATTGTTGTCTCAGTCTCTGGAAATCAGCAAGAATTGGCTGCCAATTTCCTTAAATGTATGCAACAAATTAACAAATGAATGCTAAGTAATTGACTGAAATTATATTTTTACGAAACAGATCTTTTTGGTCTTCCATCTGGTGGCTGTCTGAGCTAGGATCAGTCCCACTCCCAGCGACAAAAAAAAAACGCAGGTGTTGTCTATGACAACCACTTATATTTTGACAAGCAGGTGAATGCAATCACTTCCTCCACTTATCATACTCTAAAATTCCTGAGAGATTCTTCCTTTCATCCCACTTGACTTGTGAAAACTACTAGTAACTGCCCTTACTTTCTCTAAAATTGACTATTGTAATGCCTTGTACATCAACCTACAGAAACGCTCACTTAATAAGCTTCGAATCTTGCAGAACTCTGCTGCCCAATTGCTGCTTGGAATACCTAGTCACCAGTCTGCCTCCAAGGCGCTGGTTCATCTACACTGGTTGCCAGTGCACAAGCGAATGGACTTCAAAGCTCTATGCATTGCATGTAAAGCCTTGCATGATGAGAGCTCCGATAGTTTAAAAAATAAATTAATCCAGTATATTCCTCCCAGGTCATTATGGTCTTCATCAGCAGACAATCTGATGGTCTCTAAATTTAAACGAGTCTGCTGGGCTTGAAGAAGCTTTATATACAGAACAACCAAACAGATGAATGCCTTGCCTCTCCACTTAAAGACTAATCCTTCCTTATCCTCCTTTACAAAGAAACGTAAAACCTGGCTTTTTAACTTATAGTTTCCCTGATTTGTCTTCTGTCTATTCAGCTGTTCTGTTGTTAGACTAGCGCCAAGATGTGCATGGGCAATTGAGCACTGTATGTCTTATGGAAGAAAACAACACCAGGCAAAGCTGTAAAAGTAACCAGCTGGTGAGGGACGTTCTCTTCGCATGAAATTCACATTTCTCCCACTCTGAATTTTCACGCCAGATGCCACTAGCTTCACCGAGACCTTGTCCTGGGGCTATCCGACTATGTAGAACCCTCTTCTGCCACAGCCTGCTGACTTGCCTCACTGAGGATTTTTTCTTTTCATTTTTGAGACTAAGTCAGAATGTAAAGATGTTCACTGAGACAAACCAGCAGTGAGGGGATCAGGCATTTCTTGAGAAATTTGGGAAGAAACCTTAAGTGAGGGAGGGTTGACAGTGGTGAGTAGGAGTGATAGAGAATCCCCAAATAAAACTTTGATAGTGAATGGGGGTAGAACATCTTCATGAGAAGTGTTTGTGAGGGAGTTAAGTATGTCAGCAAGATTTGCAAGAGAGTGCTTTGAGGGATAACTATTGTGGGATTGTTCAGGAGGATATGGGAAAAAGAGATGAAGCAAGTTTGGTGGCCTCAGTGTGCTGTTGGGTCTTCTGTATTTTGCCTCTAAAAAAAGATGTTGATGGCATTGTTCTTTTCTTGGAGTATGGAATGTGTGGATCTGGCATGGTGTTGAAAGAGTTCATGAAAAGTGCCATGCTTCTGTTGGTGGCTTCATTGATAGTGATGGTATAGTACTTTGCTTTGGCTGTTAGTTGTCTACATGATGCGTGGATAAACTGAAGTAACATGAGCTCATCAGTTCTTTTTCTTCATTTCAATTTACATCTCTGAATGGATTGTTTATGGAATTTTGCCTTGCCCTTTTTAACATTATTATTAATTTTTATATATCATGAATCCGGTACAAGAACAAATAATTGATATATAAAATGCCTTAAATGTTGTGACAACAAAAACAATCTACTGCAGAAAATCAGAGAAAAGGGTAAACATATTCCTTAAATAGAGGCAGTTAAGTTAACATAACACTCTATGTAGCAGTATCCTATGAATCAGTACTAACATGCACTGTCATTCCTGATGTGCATGACTTGTAGAGAGGGGGCAATGTTGTTCACTGTATGCTATCACTAGAGAGCACACACAGATGCTAGAAAACAGGTTGGTGGTACAAGAACATGAAACTGTTTTGCCAGTAGATAAAGAGAGTTTATAGGAGATTCCTTATTGATGTACACAGCTAAAGTACCTAGGTGGAAGGCTAGCATTTGTTTATGTGGTGTTCCAAGTACTAGAAAAAACACAAACTAGAATTAGAATGATTCATGAATAGTCTGCTCAGTAGCATAGGAAGGCATTCTGGATTGAGAATGGTTACATCATGTTTACATGGAAGCATGTTCACTCCTTATATGGTCTGTCAAAGTCATAAAATGTAGATCAAATGTCTTGAAGTTTTCATCTGAAGAATAAAATCATAATCTTCGCATCATAGAGGAACCTCAATAGAAAAGTTGGCATGGACATGAGGTAATGGAGAGATAGAAAGTTTCTGACCCTAAGGGAGTTAGTTTTTCGAAAAGTAATCACAGTGCTGGCAAAGAGGTCAATTCATAAGGAGGTTTTTTGGAAGGAGAACATAAGGTTTGTTTATTGGTTCCTTTCTTTTAAGTTACAGCATTAGCCTGCAATCAAGGTATAGAGCTGTTCCGCTATCTTCGATACATTATTTGGATATAAGAATCTATGTGAGTAGGGTCCAGATTTAGTAGATGACTTCACATCATAAAGTTATTGACCAAGCGTAGGAATTAAAGGGTTTGAGGATAGCATAGCCTGCATCAGGCTATTAGATTTCCAGTTGTGCCCTAAGATGTAGATATTCAGGAATGCAGACGCTGTGTTACTGCCACCAACAAGCATGAGCCCCCCCCCAACCGCACCAGTGCAGCACCTAAATGGGACCAGGACTCTTAGATAAACAAATATAACGTATGTATATATATCCTGAATAAAACTAGCACTGAACTTCAATCGTACAATGACATTCTAAAAATCAGGTTTACATGTTTGAGGGACTTATGTTTTTCTAATAAATGATACAGTGATAGGAGTCAACCTTTTGAACTTCTGATGTTAGAAAGTAGAGATTGTACTGCTGAGCTATCGTTCTGGATAAAGATGAAACTCACATTATAAGTGTATTTGAAAGTATTCTGTTATAACCTGCATAAATTAAACAAATCTGACGTGATCAGTGTCAACATAAGACAAGGAATTTTGATGTTTAAAGGTGACTGCAAAAGTGTTAAACATCTGCTATTTGAAATGAAATGAAAATGTATTTTTTAAAGCGATCTACTGCATGGAGGTGTCTTGGCACTGCCACAAACAGAAGGGAAGGAGAAAGAAACAGAACCTTACAAGCACCAACTTATAGAGAATATCAGAATCTGAGTTTACTGCTTAAAATTACAATTTGTTAGTGCTTTACTGAAGAGAAGTAGGCCTATGAACATAACAAAGATCCCACCGCCCCAGTGTGACCTTCTAAATTTGGGAACAACCACATTGTTAGCTGTGGAAGAGTGCAAAGACCTAGCTGGAATGAACCATGCAAAATTATGTTTGAGGTAATCAGGACCTAAGTCATGAAGAGCTTTAAAGGCAATACACAGAGACTTAAAATCAGTATGCCTCCTCACGGAAAGCCAGTGTAACTGAATTAGGGCCTGAGAAGCTGACTGTTACCATGGAATAGAATATACAGCAGCATTTTGCAGAACCTGCATTTTGGTCAAAAAACATTTCTGCATGTTGGTGTAGAGGGCATTACAATAATCCATTTTGGAGAACACGAGCGCAGTCACATTGGTCTTCTGCAACCCATGAGGGATACATTGGAGCACTTTCCTGAGCCTTTTCAGAGTGAAGAAGGAAGATTAGGTCATAGTTCTTTAATTTGATTTTCAAAGGACACTTTGTCATTGAAAAGTATCCCTAGATTCGTAACTTTTTGTAGATTGGTATTGGGAGAGACCAGAATTCTGACGGACACCCACTTGGGGACCAGAAGGAGGTATTGTTACCCAGAAGAAGGACCTTGGTTTTTCCGGAGTTCAGTTTAGGGCAGTTGTTGGCCATCAATGTGCCTATGTGCAGCAAGCACTTGTGAAATATGGCTGCATTGTCTTCTGGATTGCCAGACAACAAAGACCACAATCTGGGTGTCATCAGCATAGGACACTACAGAGAAGCCAAATGATTGTATTAGCTGTGACATAGGAGTGACATAATTGATTGCAGGTGAGCAAACACAGCACCCTTGATACCAATGAAATGGAGATGGTCAACCAACAAATTGTGATTGACCACATCAAATGCTGCCAAAAATTCTGAAGGACATCCTTTTTCCAAAGTAGCTGTTAATGCTTCAGATGCTTCAATCAGGGCTGCTTTGATGTTGTGTTCACTTGAACACAAATTGAGATGGGTGAAGAAGATGATCTGCGTTAATGAAAGAAGCCAATTGTCTGCTAATGGCTATTTTGGCTGGAACAGGGAGGTGAGATATAGGTCAGTAATTACTGGGATCCAGTGATCTAAAAATTATTTTGTAAAGGCAGGATTGAAGCTTTTTTCCAGGACCTTAGGGTAATATTCAAGGCAAACATTTCATTTAAAGGTTTTGCCACATTAATTATTTTTGCGGGACATGGATCCAGAGGGGAACCAGATTTTGTAGATTTAACTATGTCCAACACCTGATCTGCCGTGAGTGGTGACAAGAAGGCTTATGTTACTGAACTAACGGGAGGTGAGAGAGAGCTGTGATGACAGAAAGGAGACGCCTGAATTTCTGTAATGGGTTTCGGGAATAAGCTCTGGTGAGAGTAAAGGAGCTGTTGACTGTTTGCAGCAAAGATGGTATAGATATTCTCAACCTTTGCCTAAAAGAAGGAAGCTTAGGTGTTACACAGAGATTGATTGCAGTTCGTTATTTTTGTCCGGGACATTAGCAAGGTTTTTGAGTGTTAAAAACAGTTCTTTGGTGGAAATTTTAGAGGTGTCTATCTTGTGGATGAAGAGGGAGTATTTTTCCTTTTGGATCATGGACTGAAAATTCTCTAATACTGTGTTTGTGGATAATTTTTTTAAACTGTATCATATATTTGTCTCCATCTGTGCTCCTGTTTTCGACAAAGTTGTTTTTTGAGTTCTCCGTTTTTTTGGAACCATTGTTGCGATGTAGTGGCTCTCCAACTAATGATCACTTTTTCAGTGGCTAGTTGATATACTGCTGCTGAATCTATCCAGAGGTGCTACTCAGTGGTGGCTAAAATGTATAGATGGTTCACATTTAATGCACATGTTTTCCCTCCAACTACAGTATAAAACCTTAATGAACACTGCTCAGCAAACTCTGGAGAATTAGAAAGCAAGTAAACTTCCACTGCAAAATGGCCATGATTTTGACGAAGATCCAAATGGCCTAATTATACACCAAACTGGACTCAGAGTAAGAGCCTCCCCCGCTAATATCCAGCATGGAAACCTTTCTCAGGGAAAGGGGGCTTGAAAGGTCGGAATAATATGTAAACTGCTAAATACTTCTCTTTAACGTGTGATTTTGGAGGTAAAGGGGCATATTACCAGCAATAGCGATAATTATCGCTATTGCTTGGTTAAAGACAAAAATGTATCGCCAACTTGCGGCGATTTTTATCGCAGATAAACCTTGGTATTACCAAGGTTTATCGCAAATGCGATAAAAATCGGCCGCAATGCATGAATATCGCTGAAAAGTCAGCGATATTCATGCATTACCGAGCTAATGCTCTTAGCCATGTTGTCCACCTCCCATTGGATAACATGGCTAAGAACTGCTCAGGGCAGGTGTTAGCTTTTGGAGATATTCGCGCTTAGTGCAAATATCTCCAAAAGTTGGTAATAGGAGATAGCGATGTTAGCGACTGTTTGCAGTCGCTAATATCTTGGCATGCCCACTTTGCATTTTAACAAGGGAGGGACTAGAGAAGGACAATTTTTAATGGGGTCCAGTGTACAGGTCCAGAAACTCGTAACACAAGAAAGGGTACAGAGTTTCCCGGGAAGAGTGGAGAAGGTAGAGTGCGTGTACTAGAAGAAGGGGGAATCCCCTTGTTGGAACTAAAACCCTCACACACCCAGGTAACTAGGTGTCATGCTTCATCATATGGGTTCTGCTCCTCGTCAGACTGGCACTGCAATGTCTGACGGGCTCCCGAAACCGGGGCTCTTTATCGGAGATCTTTTGTTCCGGCCATATGGTGCATGCGTGTGAGAAGGCGGGAAAGTTTAGTTGTGGTGCGAAAAGGTGAATTAAAAAAGGTGGGTCAGTCCACAATGTAATTTATTTGCGTGGTTGACTCCCTTGATTAAAAAGGTGGGAGGGGAGATGAATGCCCAGAAATTATCCGAGCATGTTAACTACTACCCTCTGGTCAGGTCAACATGTTTCTTGCCAAAGTGGCAATTCCTCAGGACCTCGGTAAACAGTACTACACAAAAGAAAGAAAATTTACAGTGTGGTATACAACCTTATTTAGTAGGTTTTACCGGTACGCAGGTCGATTGGTCCTGCTGAAGTATTGCGACCCCAGAGAATTCCCTAAGGTGCCCCGCAGACAGCTCCCGTGGGACCGGCTGTCAAGGTATGGTACCTGCGGCGGCGCACGGTCCTGGCCGTTGGAACCTACCCCCACGTACAGCGTCCGAGCTGGGACACTTTGCATGTCATTAGTGATACATTTCTCTGACATGCAAAGTGGGGCCCAAGATGGTCGCTATCTCCTACTAGCTGTCGCTAACTGGTGTTAGCAGGAGCTAGGTAATAGGGAGATCATTTTATCTCCGCTTTCTTGGCTTTTAAAGCCAAAAAAGCAGAGATAAACCCCCTTGATAATATGCCTCAAAGTGTTTATGACCTGGTCAACAGATTCTAAATTGCGTTATTTGTGGTTAGTGGGGCAACAGAGAGCCTGCCCATGTGAAAAAGGACGTAGTGTCTATTTTTCAAAGTCCAAACAGAGAGTTTGCCAAAGACCATACCATGTGTCTTACCATCACTGCCAAGCTTTATGCCTTTTTCTACAGCTCTTGCCATTTCCCGCTGTTTTGAAGCAGGGTCTGTCCAGCTTTATTTCCATCTTGTGGATGTGGTATATGTTCAAATAAATCCCGAAATTCACTGAAAAAGTTTGAAGTGAAGTTATGACTTCTGATTATAAATCCACAGCATATATTTAAACATGTAATGAAATCCACAGTACGCTGGTTATGGTTAACTTTGCAATCCATAGTTTGCACCAATGCCGTATAAAAACCTATCTTGCACAACAAATGCAATGTTAATTACTTCACATTTACAGACCAATAAGAATACCACATAAAAGCCCATCATCAATGCATAAGTAAAATATATACAATAGTATATTGATTGTTGTCACGTTGATAGGTTTGATACTAGTGTGATAAGTAATCTGACCTATAATGTTGTTTATATAATTTGTGGTTGAATCTGTCATATCGAGGGTGAGGTCATGAACATTGCATTTGGTGTGCAAGTCAGTTTTTTTTCTTTTTTAGTTCATAACCCTAACTATACAATAAATGTGTTTTAATTGAATTTTCTTTTTTTTAAACATTACAGTTTTATAACCAACGCTAACCATAACTTTCTTTACTTTTACCTTTTGCATATAATTAATTTTTACGTTCAAATTGAATAATAATGTTTGACTTTAGCCATGAAACGTATAAACTACTGCAATACTTACATAAATACAGCGATAATTTTACAGCGATAATTTTATTCAGGAAGATCGGCTGATTGAGGCCAAGTATACTACCAGAGAGAGTCTTAATTGAAGCACAACATGGTCATTTGGATGAACAAAATCCACAGCATGGAACTCAGTGATGGTATTTAAAAACTGACTAAACGTTGTTTACATTTGTTTTACAGTAACTTCCTTATTTGTGAGCCCACCAGCTGTGTGATTTACTCATCCAGCCTATAAACAGCTGCTAATTTCACACTGTGACAGCAATTGATTTGACACAAGAGCACCTCCACCTGTTACAGCAGCAGTAGCATGCCCTTCAGAGCAGTCTCTTTATGCTTGTTCCTGCTTATACAACCAAATATGATTATACCAACGCATTAATGTAGCAGAGGCATAAATCATTCATCTTTCTATTTCCCTCTACTTTGAACAGCAACATACTTGAAACCTCATTAGGTAACCTGAAAGGTAAAGTGAAAGCTTTGTTCTGCGGTTTCATACATTGGCCTTCTGTTGTAGCAAACACACCGATTCAGGTTTACGCATTAGGAGCCACATGTATCAGTATTTGAAAGGGGTGTGACCACCTGTGGTTTGCGCTTTGCACTTCTTTCTATTTTCCTTCAAAACTCTTGCTTTCATTATTGAATTTTTGTTGTTTCAATCTCTTTTCGTTAATATTCACTATTTGTATTAAGTGTAGTGGAAATTTTATTGAGTTGTGTTTCTAACCTTTTAACTGTTTTGGCACTTCAAAATACTGTATGCCTTTTCTCAGGTTAAGCCTGTATGCGCTGTGCCATAGCTCACATGGGTTGAGCTCAGATTTACATTTCTAAAACGTTTGCTGGATATAACCAGAAGAGTGACATTAATACTTGAGGTGGGCTTTCATCTAGAATAACTAATAGTTAACATTCTCACAGTGATCAATCACCTAAATTGTTTCCCACTCCAGCATCATGATAACACCGATATATGACATTGTGATCAAAACAGACATGTCTTTAAAAGGCCAAAGCCAGGGGAGAGGAGTTGGCCTAACGGCTAGGGCAGTCCCCCCCGAATCTGGGGAATTGGGTTCGAGTCTCGACAATGACAGCTGAACATCCTGTGATTCTGGGCAAATCACTTATTCTCCGTCCCTAACAAAAATGAATGTGTCCTCATGTGATGCAACTGGTGCTATGTAAAGTGGACTGATACCTGATTCAGGTCAAGTTTGCGCTGTATAAAACTCTGTAAAAAGTAGTCAGATACATATAATGTAGGTATCTCCTGAAATGATGCCTACACTATGGGGGCACAGTGTTTATAGGTGCACTGCTATTGTCCACCTGTAATTCTCCTATCCTAAGTGAATTTTAGGGCCTCTCATGTCTTTCTTCTTGGTCCTTCTGTCATGAACGCCAAGAAGACTCATGGGCACCATTTTCACTTTCTGTTTATTTATTCTTGTCAGAGGAAAATTACTTCTGTGCAAACATTTCAATTGGTTCTTGTTAAATCTCATATTACTGGACAGCCCAGGATTTTCAGCAGTACCAACTTTAAATCTACACCTGTCAATTCTAAAGCCATATCACACACCCATTTATCCCTTAAGTCTTATTGATCAGTCCTTACTCTGGCGTGGACATCTTTAAACAACATAATTGCTAGCTTCCTTTCTGTCCCCATTGTGTGTAGCTCTGCAGAGAATTACATGTGGGGGGATCAGCAAATACCTCCTTTTTCCATCAGTCATGAACTGACCCACCGGACTTCCCATATCCAGGGTCAGATTTCAGAAAGAAATGAATGCACCCAAATCATAAAAGCTCCACACTATCTGTGAGTGGCTCATTTCCCACTTCACCATCCCATTCCCCACCAGTCTGAACAGCACTTGAAGGGGGGTACCAGGAGTATACAGCTGTCTTTGGGTATGCTTTTCAGGTTGCACACCCAGCAGTGCTTAACAATCCATAGAAGATGTGGGAAGCCTCTTAGTGGCTCCCTTATTTACAAAATCATAACCAGTATTCCCATAAAGAGTCGAGCAGACATTACACACTTTACCTCAACTGTAGGTTTGTCTACAAACTACATTAAATTAGAAGAGGAAGTACAGAGTGTTTTTATCTGCTTAGCACTAAACGGGGATTAGCTATCTGGGAGTACACATCAACAGCTGTCAGAACAAAGGACAGCCTTAGCACTACCTGCTTTGACTAGGGGATGTTAGGAAGGGCTTCTCCTATTCATTGTCTACACCTTCTTAGAACTCAAGACTTCAGTCACAGTGGGAGGAGAACAAGTTTGGAACCTGGCAGGTGGGTGAAGAGCTTATGAAAATAGCGGGGTGGCAAAGTATTTCAAGAATATATAGTTAGGAGTGGGAGGCGAAATTCCTCCATACACTAGCTAGTGCACAGAATACATCTGGCACCTCCATCATCACATCCTTGGAACATTCCTGGACCTGAGACAACATCACTTAAAAAAAGGACATGCTGGAAGAAAGAAGACTCTTGCTACAAAAAGAGGACTCACTAAAGGACTTGGGAACCTGACTCCCGCTCATATCCAAGGACTGGAACTGCTCACAAAAGTGACCCCTATTTGCCAGTCTGAGGGACATATAAAGCACAACTTCAAGAGGGCCAGCTCACCTCAAAGATCAGGACCCAGCAGGAGACCCGACTAGAGAGTGACCTCATACCTAGAAGCCTGCCTTCAGGAGCTAGAGACAGCAGGACTGACCAGAAGGAACTTCCCAGCAGTGGGAGAAAATATGGACTTTGTCATTCTTTCCATTCTCGAAGAGCCAATACAAAAATGTTTAGTCTTGCACAAGAAGGTTGCACCCTAGAAAGACTAGAAACCCTGTTAGCTCCTAGTAGTATGTTGTGCATAAAACAGGATCATCAGGACATCACAACAAAGGTGTGTACTTTTGGAGCCCTGTCCAGCTATTTCCTCCAGCCTTGCCCTCTTGGAGGATTTTGGTTTCCCCAAAAATGTATGAAGTCTGAAGGCCATAGATTGACCAGGGCAAGGCAGTATATCTAGCCAACTGGCATAGATCCTTGAAAGCCACAAAATCCATCTCTGTGTCACTCTGAGTTTTGTTCCCAATAGCGTCTTCAGGAAATCAACCATATAACAGACTTTGAAAGACAATTACTGTACACAGCCTTGGACATTACCTCACTGGAAGATCATTTTGACTTTCATTTCAGAGATGGGTTAACCACCCGCCGTGCGGTAGTACGACAGGGCATAGTGTCCTGCAGCATGGATTTCGTTGCCTAAATTAGGTTTGATGGACCCCGCATCTCCTAATTTGGAATTGTTTGGAGCAAAAACGTTTATTACTTCTGCTTCATCTTTTGACTGCATATACGGCTTCCCTTACCCAGTTGATTGGTTTCAATGTAGATGTGACTCACACCATGTGTCAGAACAATAGATTGATTTGTGTCTTGGATAAGTGAACCAGAAGGCTTCAGCATCCATATTGTCAGGATTTTTTCCCTGAAGAAGTCCAATGTAATGGCCAAATCAAGTCGGCAGTTTTATGCTGTACATACCGTTTTTTTACGAGCACCAACAGAATAAAAGGAGATATATATGCACTTTTTTGAAAAATCACTCTGGACTGTTTGGTTATTTTTACTGAGCCAATTGAATTATCATATGGTGCAACCTTGTATTAGAATCTTTCATTTCATAAACTAAGGGCCTGATACAGATCTCAGCGGATGGGTTACTCCATCACAACATTGAACGATATCCCATCCACCAAAATATAAATCCAATTATATCTTATAGGGTTTATATTTCAGCAGCGGGGATATCCGTCACTGTTTTGACAGAGTAACCTGTCCCCTGAGTTCTGACTCAGGCCCTAAGTTTGAAGTAAATATTTGTGTTGGACAACCTGCTTGGTGTAGCCGAACTCTGCCTGTTTGTGGTCAGCCTAGGTCCCAGTGAATAGTGACATTTCATAAGTGTTTGTCTTAGAGCCATTTGCCAAACACGTTTAAAAAATCACTGCTCCAGTTCCCCTTACCCTGTTTCTAAAAATCTAAAGAGTCTTTTAGCTCAGGAATGTTTTCTCTATTATTCTTATTTGGCTTAGGAAATGTTATTGTGTTGTGTTTGTTGCTGCTAATACATTAACTTAACACACATCCTTCACTGCTCCTGCGCTATATCTACAGGGCACTGAGTCAAGAGTCCCTCAGAGCTGTGTTTAGACATAACCAGATTGTCTTTATCTAGTAGGTAAAGATCCCCCATTACTAAATAACCAATTTTTTGACTGTCATTGAGTTGGTGAGGGCTGTTAATGAGTGCAAGTGAAAGTGTAACCAGTGTTTAGAGACAACCAGTGACATGAATGTTTCTCTGTTTATACCTCCTTAGTTCTATTTTATCATTTCATTCCTCACTGCAGTGAAGTTTCAATTCGTTTTCTTAACCTTGAATGTCAAAGTGAAGCCCCAACTACATTACTCACTACAGCATTTAGTTATCACCTTTTATGATCCCGGGTGTGAGAAATTAACATGTTCAATGGGATTACTCCCATGTTTTCTGATGGGCAGTAGTGTTTTTTTTAACTCTACACATGGGACACTGCTGTCCAGACCTTCGTCTATGTGCTCTGACCCCTAAAACATGATAAATGTTGTTAGTCCCCAGCTGGAACATTTAACTTTCCATAAAGGCTATGGTTTATGATGTTGGAAAATACACCAATATCAAGGGAAGTTAAATTTGTGCAGCACGTGTCATCTTCTAGATTGACAAAGAAAACATGGTTTCAGGCCTATCTGTGTATTGTGGCTCCAGAAGCGTTTCAACCAACATAAAAATCTGTCAAAATAGCTAGGCCTTGGCAGAACTTTAAGGGTGTTGGAGTAATATGAGAAATATTGGAACTTTTGTGTTACACGTGATGGGAAATTACCGAATATCATGCCAGTGTGCATATGAGTAATTTGGCACAAATTCCTACTAGAGGATCACAGGATCAACACACTTAGAGAGGGGATGTTTAGTACTGTTGTTTGTGTTATGTTGTATTTATCCTTCTTTTTCAGGGCAAAATGCATACTCTGGTCCATCTTGGACACAATGGTGCATTTTGCTCTAAGAAAATAGCTCTATATGACAGGTTATGCTCCTCCCCTAATTCCTTCTCTTTGGATAGCCTGCTGCTGCTCTTTATCTACTAGGAACTGATCAAAGATTCTCTCGAAGCTGTATTTTGACCTAAACAGATTGTTTTTTTACTTTTTAAAGGTCACCCATTAAAAAATACCCCAATTTCTGGCAATGTATGTGAGTTAGTGCACCTGCAGCATCACTGTAATATGCCATTTTTTATTTCAAAATGTTTTTATTGAAATTTTTCTCAGAGAGTGACGCAAAATATCAACCGCCCCGGTATACAGTTTGTTCATAAAAGCTACATTTTACCCTCAGGTCCAAGCGATTGAGATTTTAAAAATATGGCGCAGTTTCAATAGGACATGTCGCATTTCCGGAAATGTAAGCTAATAACCTGCAACCCCCCCAGAGAATAACATGAAAAGTAAACTTAATTAACCCTAAGGAAAAAACAAAAAAAGAGCATAAGTCTAACTAAGATGCCATGGTGCAAATAAAAAGCAAAGAGAAATGGGCGTAAGGTTTGGGGCGTCAAGGTCATCATCCGGGTGGTCAGCGCAGTATTTATACCTCTCTGCTTTGGTGGGTAGTTAGGTTAGGAATAAGTGGAGGGGCTAAACCTTGGATTGCAAGCGTTCAAAGGGAGCCCCTCTAAAAGGTATCCGACCAACGGAGACCAAATACAATCAAAACCTTTCCTGGTGTCCTCAACGATAGCAGTCATTCGCTCTAGAGCCAAAGCCTGCCACAATCATGCATGAACTGGGTTAGGGATGGGGCCTCTTGTTTCTTCCAGGCCACAGCTACTGCCATTTTGGCAGACCCCAAGCAAAGTCACAGTACGGATTTGTCGCTCTGTGTTTGTCTTTTTAGGAGTGGGTCCTGAGCCCCCAGGTGGGAATGAGGTAGCCTAAAATAATTTGTATTTGGGACAGGATGTCCTTCCAGAAGGGTTTGATGGTAGGGCAGTCCCACCAAATATTCCGGAAATCTCCTAAGAGCTTGCACTCCCTCCAGCACCTGTCAGAGGTTCCCGGGAAAATTGTGTGTAGTATCTGAGGGTACAGATACCAGTCATACATAATTTTGTAGTGTGCCTCCCTGAGATACAGGGCCCGGTTGAACTTCACTATATCCCAACTCAAATGGTCCCATTTCTTGTCTTCCAAGGGGGCCTCCATCAGATTATTTCAGAAAAGTTTGAAGTGCAGCGTTACCCTGCTACTCAATGCTTGGATAAGAGCATGTGAAAAGGAGATACTCCCCATGGAAGAGGACCCCAACTGAGCTCTCTAGAGGGAGCAACTCCCTGGTAGCGGCCTGCGCACCAGAGGCTGCTGCACCCAGTGTTTCAACTGCAAGTAATGGTATTCTTCTTTATTAGTTAGTGCGAACTGTGTCTTGCAATCCTGGAAGGAGAGGAGTTCTCCCTTATCAAACAAGTGCGAGATCATGAGGCAGCGCCCCTCCTGAACAAGCCTCAAAGGGACCTTCCTTAAAGGCAAAGGGGTACGCAGCGTTAAAGTGTATAGGCGTGTGAGGGGAGGACAAGGTCGTAAGCTGTAATCTGGAGGTGAGAGTGTCCCAGACCTTGAGTGTGATGGAGGTGGGGGTGCTAATATAAACATTGAGTGGTCTGTCCCGCTTCGGTTTCCAAAGTAGATCCTAGATAGTGCACCCAGTTATCTGTCTATCCATGTGGAGCAAATGCTTCTCCGAGCCCCTCATTCACCACTCCGTGATCACTCACATTTGAGCTGCTCTACAGTAAGATTGAAACTCTGGTGGCACTAGGCCACCCTCCTTGCGTGGTCTAATGAGCAGTTTATATGGAAGTCTTGCCCTCTGTCCCTGCCCAAAAAATGTGGTCAACATAATTCGCAGTTCCCTAAATAGCCCTCTCTCCACTGAAATAGGAAACCCTTGGAAAAGAGAAAGTAAACGGGGAAGAACATTTATTTTAACGGCATTAATCCTGCCTAGCCATGTGATGTAAGCCACACTCCACTTGCCCGAATCGCTCTTTAGTTGACGCAGGAGGGCAGAGAAGTTCGCCTGATATAAGTCCTGCACCCGTGGGGGAAGCTCGACTCCCAAATTGGTAATTTCCTTGGAGGTGCATCAGAAAGGTGACATCCCTTTGAATCTCCGCCATTCGTCTTTGGGTATTGTCAGATTCATTAGAAAGGACTTCGTAAGATTTACCTTAAAACCTGTCACACCCTCAAATGTTTTCAGCTCCGACTGAGTAGCCGGGAGAGAAATCTGGGGATCCATCACCTGAAGGAGCACGTCATCTGTGAACAACGAGATCTTATGATCATCTGTGCCAAAACGCATACCCCTAATCTCTTCATTACCCCATATCCTGTGTGCCAGAGGTTCAATGCTCAAGGCAAAAAGGAAGGGGGAATAATGACAACTCTGCCGCGTCCCATGAGTCAGGTGAAAGGGGTTCGACGCCACTCTGTTGACAAGGACCCGAGAGCTAGGAGAGTGATAGTTAGCGCAAATCATTCCAATGAAGGTTTCGCTGAAGCCAAATCGCTGAAGCACTTTAAATAAGAAGGACCATTCCATGCGATAGAAGGCTTTCTTCGCATTGAGCCAGTGAAGCACTGTGGGAATATTCTTCTTGGAAGCCTTTTCAATGATATGGATGATACGCCTCAAGTTATCGCCCACTTGTCTCCCCTTAATGAACCCAGACTGGTCTGAGTCTATGAGAGCGGGTAGAATAATTTCGAGACATGCAGCCAGGATTTCGGAGGAAAGTTTGGCAACAAGGTTTAGCAGAGTGATCGGGTGATAAGAAGAGTAGTGGGCCGGGTCCCTGCCAGGCTTAGGAAATACAGCCACTATTGCTTCTCCCATCAAAGGAGTAACCCTATGCGAGGAAGCGATGAAGTTAAATAATGTAGTCAAGAAGGGGACAAGCTCCGGTGCAAAAGTACGATAGAAGTGGGCTGAAAATCGTTCTGGACTGGGAGGTTTAGGGAATTAATCGCCTTTTGCACTTTGGCTAAGATGGGTTGCGTCAGTTCTTCACTGGTGTGCGCCCCTACCTGAGGGAGGTCTAGTGAGTCCAAGTAGCCTGAGGGGTCGTTCAACCCTGAGGTATAAAGGGCTCTGTAAATATCCTCAAAGGCTCTAGCTTTACCCTCCTCCAATCTGTGAGAAATGCCTTTTTAATCTATTATGTGTTTGATGTACTCTCGCTCCTGTTTGACCCGTAATTGGTGCGCCAATAAGGCACCCACCTTATTCCCACTCTCAAAGCCCTTGAAGTGTACATGTAAGATAGATTGTCAGCTCTATTTGTATAAATGGCCTGTAGTTTCCCTTTTAGGGCTGTAACTTTCCGAAGAGTCAGAGCTGAAGGTTGGGTCTTATGGGCCTGTTCCGCTGGCTTGAGTTCACTTTCTAGTTGGAGACGCTCCACACATTGCTGGGAACGTAATCTAGTGGCCATTTCAATGCACTTGCCCTGGATTACAGTTTTAAGAGCATCCCAAGTAGTGGAGTGAGAGGTGTCTTCCGGGTCGTTCGACTCGAGATACTCTTAAATAGTCTGCTTCAGTTCATCTCTGAGGGGTCTGTCCCTACATAAAAAGTTGGGAAAGTACCATTGGGCGTGTTTAGGGTGTGGGTTGGGCCAAGTAATCGTCATTTCTAAGGGGGCATGGTCCAATAAACAGATTGGGTGGAACTGTGTTTGTAAAACAGATGATAGCAGGGATTGGCTCAGAAAAATGTAATCGGTGCAGGAGTGCGTTCTATGGGAGTGCAAGAAGAACGAGTATTGCCTCATTGTGGTATTGGCATCTCTCCATACGTCCACCAGCCCCAAGCACTGAAGTTGTGAGTGCAGTGCCTTACCAAATGCCCCCCCTGGAGCCTGTGTGAGTTCGACACATCTCTGTCCAAATCCCAAACTAAATTGAAGACCCCCAAGAGCAGAATGTCCCCCCGAGCAAAATTTTCCAGAGTCATAAGGAAGGAGAGGATGAAGTCCTGTTGACCCATGTTAGGTGCGTATAGCGCTGCAAATGTACAAGGGCGACCTCGAAGATCCCCTCTGACCATGATGAACCTCCCGTTTTTGTCTGTTTTAGTGTCCTGAGCTTGAAATGGAACCCCCCATGAAACAACAGTGCCACCCCATTTTGTTTCGTGGAATGTGAGGACTGGAATATGTGGGAGTAAGCCTTATGTCACAATCTCTGATCTTCGTATTTTTTGAGGTGTGTTTCCTGAAGAGCTATTATTTGAACATTGTGGTCAAGGATGTACTTCCAGAATCGTTGGCACTTGTTGGGAGAATTTAACCCCTGAGCATACCAGGAAACAACCCTAACCGCCATGAGTACGTGACGAAGATTGTTGCCCTAGAAGTGATGGCCCCCATCTAAAATCAATAAAAATAAGAGCACCATGACATCTAACCAAAATTTAAAACCGCAACAAAGTTAACGCCATTTGGAGTGGTGTGGCTCACTGGTTAGAGGCGGCAGACCCGAAAGCAGAAAACGGCCCGGGACCAGGGTTCAATTCCCGACGCGGCAGGGTCGTGGACCAGGGTCAGCGGACTCGATAATTCTTGCCTCTGTGCCTACTCTAACCAGGGATCACACTCTGCAACTCTGGGCATTAGCTTGCCCCATCTCTACAACGGCCCCCCACATTCGCCGGGGATGCCTGGTTTCACCTTGGAGATACCCAGTAGGGACCATCTCACAGGGATAGCCAGGACGGGTTCCCCAGCGGTCTACAGCGCCACGACGCCTCAGGGCAGCAGTGCTCTTTACAAGAACACATACATACATACATACATACATAAATTTTTTACACATGTTGCCCCATGAGGGCTGTTAGTGTCAGGGAAATTATAAATCCCACTGTAATGCTAGTTCGCATGTGAGTAATTTGGCTCAAAACTCACCTCCAGAGCACACAAACAACAATGCTGCTACAGTTGGTGTTCTATTGCATTTAGCTTTATTTTCTTAGAAAACAATGCTTCTCATGTAATTCCATGCAATTTTGCTGTAATTTTGTGTAATTATGCTTCAGAGAGTGCTATATGAGTTACACCAATCCCTAAAAATAACCCTTTTTGACAAGAAAGAACCATACTTTTAAATATTAAATAAGTCATCACTAAGGGCCATATGTAGGTAAATACTATTTGCAGATTCTAAAATACCGAATTTTTCCGATTCGGTATTTCAGAATGGGTAAATGGTATGTAGGACTTGAATCGGTAATTTCTACAGAATCGGTAAAATTCTGTAAATACCGATTTGGTATTTACCGATTCGGTATTCCTCATTCATTCCTATGGGCCTGGAGGAATGAATGGGAATTACTGATTCGGTAAATACCAAATCGGTATTTAAGAATTCGGTAATTTACACAATCCTTAAATTACGGATTCGGTAAATTACCAAATCCTTAAATCCTTAAATTAGGCCCCTACATCTCAAATGCCTAATACTGGTCGTAACGGCGGAAATTAGGTAAATTTGGCCGTTACCGACCGGTATTGGGCTACCTACATCTGGCCCTAAGTGGGCTTGGAAGCCCACAAGATTGAGTACCTAGTATGAAAACCTAGTGCATGCAAGAATGTATTGTTGATGTGTACCTACATTGACTAACCCTCAAAAGCTATTTACACTGTTAAGGGCTGTAGCTGTTCCTGTGGAACAAATAAAGTTACAAATAGAATACTATTTCTGATCACTTTGGCTTGTGATAAACTACAACATTGGTTCAACCACTTTTTTTATACGTATTAAAAATCAAGTTTGCTGTTCAAGTTGAATTTTGATGAATATTTAGGGAAAGTAACTTTTGAAAATGTACTTTGCCGATACTTTCAGTATGCTAATTAGCATTATCCTGCCTGCAGCTGGCCAATGACTGTACTTCCACTAAATGAGCCTTAAGACTGTTCCTAAAGGAAACATTACCGCTTAAACCTTTTCTCAGGAAGACTTGTTTGTAATATATGTCACTCCTTTCAGCTCAGGAAGGACATCGTTCAGGAACATAACTAACTTGTAGGGGACCAGCTTGAAACATGCTCATTCTTAGTTAAGTGTTAAGGGAGACCTTGGGAAGAAACAACGTTGTCCCCTGGGCCAACTGGAGCCAGCTTGGCACTAACCCAGTGGAAGCTTGTGCCTGAAGCAATTTGCTAGGATTGAGTAGGAGGTGACTTTGTTTACCAAAAACACTGCTGAGATCCCAGAAATGTTTAACAAAAGGGCCCTGGCGTGTTGGATTTTACTCAGAATAGTGCCATGTGGTAAGGTTAGCAGTAAGGAAAGCAGAATGTGCTGCAAAAGTGAGAAGGGTTGCTCCTGGAACATTTTTACTCATTGGTTAGGGTTACTGGCTTGTGCATCCCAGGAAAGTGGCACCACACCCACAGCTCATCAGAACACATCTGGGCCTGCAGAACACCAGAGAGGGTTGGACCTGCTTCCTGTGATCTATGTGGAGATCTGAGGGGCGGGACCTGCTCCCACTTGTAACCAAGACTATGAAGTGGTCTCTGGGGGGACAGTTGGATGACCTCCTGTGTGGCTGCAAAAGGCCTTTCTCTTTGTATGCTCAGCAGACCAGTAGCAACTAGACTTGGAATTTCCCCCACTGTTGGCCTCCTCTGTAATGAGTCCTGGCCCATAAGTGATTTTCCTGAGGTCCTAGTAGCCTTAGAAGGGACAGATAGGAACTGCTTCACTTCAGAAAGTCAGAAAAGTTGGGACTTCCAAGATCTCTAGTCTGTCAGCAGGATCTTGTAACAATGGTGTCTGATTTCTATAGGACATCATCATATACAGCTTTAGGCTTACCTCACTGGAGGACTTTGAGGTCCATAAAAAGAGAGATTGGGCAAAGGCTTGAAAAGTATCTGATGAATGAGAGGGCCCATCATTTGGATGGTCCTGCTCTAAATGTTTCCCTCCATACCCAACAGCTTCAGTGCGACCTCATCTGATGGCTAGTCAACTTTGAGAGGACTTTGCTGGGTACACCCTATAGCCTTTCACAGGTAGAGTATTTCCTCAAACAGTTTTTGGCCTGATTCACAAAGATAAAACTACGCTTTTGTCCAAGTTTATGATGTTTTCCTATTCCCAAAGGTATTTTACTGGAAGTGTCTTTACATCTGCAGAGTTTCTGCACACAAAAAATAGGACAGTCCTGTTTTTTTTGAGTTCGAAAGCTCTGCAGTCAAAAAATTATCACAAGTAAAATGCCTTTGTGAATAGCAAACAATTGTAAACTTACATAAAAATGTAAGTTTAGCTTTGTGAATCAAGCCCTAAGTCATAAGATAAAATCTTTCTATGGGATGATCCACGTGGGAATCCAACTGTCTCTCCATCATGATTTGCCTCAAAGTATAGATACTAGGCAACCATGAAGAGTGAATGCTAATTTGCACATATTTTTGATGTTTTTTTGCCCTAAACTTTCAAAATTCATATCTCTGGTTTGTCTGAATACATTTTAAATATATTTGATGATTTTGTAATTAACATCTTCTCTTTATTTAGAGACTGGTTGTAGGAGTTGTGCTGTGTTTTGACTTTTTAATTGTTTTGATACTGCTAAATATTTTACACCATTCCTTAATTTAAGAGTCTCTGCTTTATGCCATAGCTACCAGGGACTGAGTCTAAGTTTGTATTTTGAACTTGTGTTTTAGACCTGATAGAATGTTTGACTCATTACTTGGAAAGGACTCATATTCTTCCTAACTAATAACCCATTTTCTTACACTGGGTTACTAGTCTGTGTTATTAGATATGGAGCCTTTTAAAATTGAACTTCAGCCTACATTTCAATGTTTGCAATTTTGAGCTGCTTCCATTAGTTCTAAAACCCTATCTACTTATCCCATTCACTCTCTGTCTTTCTCTCCCTCCTACACTTCATTAGTCCCTTGTTTTCCCCCCCTCACCATCATAGTGAATGTTGCTCTTTTTAAGGTATCTCCCCCCCGTCTCCTAATTCTAGTGAAAAATGCTTAAGGAGACTAACATCAGTAATGTGAAGTTACTGGACTTACTATTCTCATCCTGAATGTCAATGTTCAATAATAATAGTACATTCATGCAAAAGGCATAGCATACATTAAATCACTAATCAATTCTTTATTGGTAGTGACATTATACCAGTGTTTAACATACCAAGCATGCACCCTGAATGGGCCCAGGCAGATGGATGTTAATGTCATGTGTCTGAAACTCAAGTCCCCTGGCATGTGAAAAAAGTCAATATATTAAAGTATTGATGTCAGAAGCACTAGAGGATGGACACATACAACTTGATTTGATGCTTCAGCAAATCAGTATCCTATTTCCTGCAGAAGATAAGCCTTCGCCAAATTGTATTTCAGACTGCAATGTTAAATATCGTAAATATATTTGTCAAATGCAATTTGATATTTTTTGCACTCGAGTTTGTCTCTCTTTGAAGATCGTTTTGTTTTACTGACAAAATAATCCATAGCTTGTTACAAGGCTTAAACAGTATTGAAACTGTACTTTAATATACAAAGAGGCTATAAATACATAGTATACGCAATAGAGGGAAAGATTTGTAGGAGCCCCATGATTTTAAACTGGAATCACATGCAGCTTTCATCTGTCATAAAACATGAACATTAGCACTGTTTAGGATATGCATAGCAGTGTAAATGTGAGTGAGTTACAGTAGATTTGTATTTGTAAAGAAATGGTTGAGGTGGTCATGACCATATGTTGGCTCAGCTTAGATTAATCACTCAACTTGGATATTCATTGTTATTTCTTGGATGTATTCACTAGCATCATCACAAAATATATAGCATGGTTATTATATGTCAGGGTCAGGTGGTGTGCTTATGTGTTCCAGGGATTCATTCTCCTACTTTAAATAACTGGTAATGTTGATAAGAAGTGTAGAAAAGTGAATTTATAGTGATCGGGGGTATTCACCTTCAGCTAATAATAATACCACAATCACTAATGCGTCCATTCAAGTCTCAATAAGTCATCCTTGTTAAATCCCTTGGTAGATTGCCAAATTAGCAGCCAGGCTTAATTTAGGAGACATGTATGTGTAAAGAATGTCATATCATTAAAACAGTAAATAAGTAGAAAACACAACACAACAAATATCCAACACCAATTTATACATATATAGATTATCTTCATCTTTAAAATTACATCACAACGACAAACCTCCAATGTACGGAACCAGAGATTTAAATTTTTGAAGATTAAATCAGTAATTGTGCGATCTAGCACCAAAAAGTTTAAAGGGCCACTCACGGCTATCTGGTCGCGCTGGACCTGGGCAAAGTCAAAGGTTTTGACCACCCGCAATGGAGTGTGGGTCGGGTAGGATGAGTGCTAGGTCCTGGTCAACATTTTTCCTGGAACTATTCTCTCATTGATGGGCTTGTTGGCTTTTCCTCTGGCTTATAGGATCTGAGGTTTGATGCGACGATGGCGGCTTGCAGCAGCGTGATGCCTTGGTGAGTCTCTGGATGTTTTTGCCCTTGATGTTGACAGCAAGGAGCTTTGGAGCATTCAGTGGTACAAATCGGGGCAGTCAGGTTGATTCGTAAGTCACTGACGGCGTTTGCTTGACTCTCGACATTGAGCCGTTCTCCTCCTTGGAGCTTCTCTGCAAAACTTTTCAGAAAGTTTCCAAACTTTTAAATCTTGAAGTTTCTTGGTTCTCGGGAAATGTAAGTGTCCATTAGCTTAGTCCTGGGCTTCAGAGACTCTGGATTTCCTCTTGTGGGTGACTACTCAATTTCTGATAATGCACGTGGACAGACTAGGTATAATCCAGTTGCAACTGGTGGCCTGGGGTGTGCCTCTCTTTGGGCTTGCAGATTACTTCTTTCAGCTCTGCTGTACTTGTTGCCGATTAAGGAGTGTACTCCTTTTCCATTGATTCAGGCACTGTAATTTATTAGTGGAGGTTTGGGAGTGCAGCAGGCACAGTCAGTTTTGGAGTGGTGAGGGCCAGTTTTGTTACTAGTGGACTGTTTTGCAGCAGCGCTGCAATACCGGTCTAAGTAACAAAGGCAGCAGTGTTAGGGGCTGGTTCAGGTAAGCAGCAGTGCTTCACACTTGTACTCTCATCCAACCACCCTCGCCCCTGGAGGCCATTCTGATAAAATTGCCAGGACTGCTTTGTGTTCTCAGTCTGGCCCTGAATGCAAGCCTTTTGTGGTGTAGTCCAAGGGTATAGCAGGACAGTCCTTCTTCTTTTATTTTAGGCAGGATTCTGAAGGGCTCCTGCAGCTCTCCAAATTATATCTTCCATTCTAGTCTGGCAAGAGGGTGGACACCCCAACCAATAGGTGTTAGGTTACCTCCATCTGCTATGACAACTTCCTGCTAAGCGTGGTATATTTCTGACCCAGAATACACTCTTCTCCAAAAATCAACAAAGAGAAAATGTCTCCTTGGTGTGTGATAATAATTCAGGACTTGGCATGCTTTTGTGTTTATTGTAACCATTATTTTGATTCTTTGAATGATATTGTGAGCTAGCTCTAAGTAAGAGTTAGACCTTATTAAGTTTAATAAAGCCTTCCCATGTTAGCCCATGGGGCTAGCAGCACTACAATACGGAAAAGCAACGTTGGCGGTTTTCTCTACCTGAGCATATAAAGCATACTTTATATTGTCCCTGCTTTTTAGGTCTCAACTAGACATGCCATGTGCTGTCTTGAAGAGACATCTGTTTAGTTTTTAGGCTCCAGTCCGCACACATTCATCCCCTTTGCGCACTCCATCATCTGACTCATATTCTTTGTCACCATTTATCCCTGGCATGCATGTTCATGCCTCTTTTATGTGTGTTAGCCCTCCCCCCATGGACCAAGTCCTTGTAAGCATCCACTGCTCTCAATTTTACGACCATTTTAGGGCCTACTTTTGCCTTTCTTTTTAGGCACTCTACACAGTGCTCATGCTTTTACCAGTTTGGTCTCCTCTCTTCATTACCCCTCATGCCCCATCCACAGATCACACCTCCCTCATCACTGCTTTTCCCTTCATTGCTATTTTCCGTTTCTCCCACCTCCTCCCTGTCTCCGTTTGCTCTGTCACACATCCCTGTGCTTGTCTCATCCACAGATGATCCCCTCCCCTGTTACTGCTTTTCCCATCATTGCTGCTTTTCATAAACCCTTCCATAACTGCTTGCTCCCTCGCAACTCTCTGCGCTTGCCCGTCCACAAATCACCCTCTCCCCTGCCACTGCTTTAAATGTCTTTGTAGTCTGTTTCGTTCTAGTGAGTGGTGATGTTCTTCCTTTTAATGTGCTGTTAGTGTATAGCTAAGTAAGCACAATAAGATAATGGATGGAGGGCTGAAACTTTTAAGACACTCACCGCCAGTCACTATTAGATCTGCATTGCATCCATCATCGTTCTTTTGCTCACTTCGTCACCCCGTCTTGGAAGTTTGGGCTGGACTAAAATCATGGCAGTTAACTGTCACACAAAGAAGAAAAAACAGCTGGTTCCTAGATGGCCAACGTTTGGTTCAGGTAACGAGTTATAAATATTTGGGAATACTAATGGACCATAAAAGCTCCTTCAAACTTCAGCTAGAGTCCATGCGGAGAAAGGGAACTACAACTTATTTAGCACTGAAGTCATTAAAGAGACGGCGTCCCGACCTTACGTTTGATCCCTTCCTACAGATTTTGCTGGCTAAACTGCTGCCGACACTAACATATGGGAGTGAGGCTCTTAAAGGCAAAGACGCGGCAGCACTAGACGTAGGGAATAGCCAATTCTTATAGAGCAATTTTCCATCTTCCAAAATATGTCTCCCCTGCTGAAATACGGCTGGAATTTGGGGTCCAAAGACAAACTGTGGAAAGAAGGAGTGCTTAAGTAAAAAGTTGGCATAAAATCCGAAGTGCAGAGACATGATCCCTAAACTCCTACCTCTGGAATGCCTTACTTCGTCAAGGAAAATGCTCAGCTAGGGATTAGCTGTTTGACTCCTTTCAGCTACTGGGTCTGTCTGAACTCTGGGCAGCACCAACAGATCATCACTCCTTCAAAAAAACAGTGACAAATATAACATTCATGTTATTGGTTTTAGAAGACAAAGCAATTCTTACTAAAAAGGCACATGGCTGGATAGTGCTCAGTGATTACTAAAGGCCCAAACCCCAATCCTACTTGAGTGCTGGAGTCAAAATAAGAACAAAAGAAAATGTTCTAAAGCTGCAATTGGGGGTAATTGCGATCAATGGATAAAGAGAACAGGGTTTTCGTAGACAGGAAGTAGCGGTGCTCAGCTAGTATTTACGTAAGATAATAGGGTGGACACAATTTGGTATGATGCTGACAGGGAAGTTGAGACCCTCAAACCCCTTAATCTTGTGAAGGAGAGTCCAATCCGGGCCCGGATTGAACCACAGACGCCAGGACACCTTTACTGTATCGTTGTGAAAATATTGGATCACACGCACACGAGCAATAACGGGAGTGATCGGGTCGAATTTATTTCTCTACACATAATTGTGATTGTTGGGAGGATTCCCGTCTTTTTCCGTACTAGCGTCAGGACCTACTCATGTAGTTTTTGAGCTTGCACTTTGATTTTGAATTAATTACTGTTCTGCCAACACTTAATATACCCTTACCGGGGTGGAATTATCACCGGCGTTGGGATATCACTGACTTTGGATTCAGCCACAGAGCCCTGAAGAGTCGGAGAACACTGTTTCTCTAATGAAACGCGTGTCGGCTGGCTGTGTATTTTTTTTTGTTTGATGGCCGATTAAAGAAAGAAAAAGACTTCAACAATGGATTGGTTCCATGTGCTTTCAAATTATATTTACACTATGTTTTGTTATATTGTATGAGTGCGCGGGTCTGCTGCCATATGTAATTGCGATCAATCCCCACCTCCCACCATGTCAAAGGAGAGGAGGTACACCGACTTGCAGTCTATGCGGAAGCGGGAAGGAGGACATTATTCATGTAATCTGTAACTGTCCCAACTTAAAGGATATAAGCTTCACCTTGTTACATCCTTTTTCAGGCATTATGGTACCCGGTCCTGCAGGCAGGCAGTGAAGCTTTGCTTCAACCCTGTTGACATTCAGCTTAACTGTCGGCTAACAAAATTCTTTGAGACGGTAGCCAAGAGACTCAAACATTTGTCATTATCGGAAGTATGTAAAAAATAAGAGTACACAGGAATCAGAAGGGAGTCACCGAAAATCAAAAATTAACACTTTACAGTTGTACCAACACTTTTATTTATTGCCTAAAGGTTAAGAAAACGCTTTTTATATGTTAAATGAACTTAATGCCTACCTATAGTTGCCCTAGCATTTTAAATTAATAATGCCCAATAGTTTGAACATGGACTTGGCTATGCTGCATCTTCCAGCATGTAAATCAATGGTAGGTATTGCCAGCTTTCACTAATCAAAGTATAGGAATTTATGTGTATGGTCTTACAGAACAGCCAATTGCACAAACGGGGAATATTTTATTGATGATCCTTTTAATGTTGTTTTTAAGCTTAATAATTTGTGTACTATGGAAATCTTTTTGTTATGCATTTGCAAAGATTTTAATTAATCAAGCAAAAAAATAATAATACGAGGAACAGGGTCAAGCCTTATCTCCGTATGGTTGGATCCAAAAATGGGAGGCATTGTGAGCAAAAGAATGATGGATTTAACCAACATCTCTTGCCTGGGGTGAATGTATGATTAATTTAGCATTCCGTTGTCATTTGTTGCTGCAGCTCTTTTCACCCTAAGTGGGATGGGTGGGATGGTTATGCCTAGCTCACTGTGCCACTGGATTCAAGATAGCCTGGCTGATGTGGGTTGTTAGCACGAAACCGGTCCCGGGATAGTTGTTTCTGGTATAGGGAGGACCCGGCTTGGCATTTCGAGCTGAACTGTTCCCATGAGGAACAGGGTCAAGATTGCTTTGCATATGGCTGAGTCCAAACTGAGGTGGCATTGTTAGTCACAAGATGATGGATTTCACACAGATTTATTTACTGGGGGTGAATGTTTGATATATTCAGCATTCCGTCCAAGATTTGTTGCTGCAGCAGTTAGTGTACAGCTGACCTCCTGATTGAAGTATCTGTGCACTGCTGCTATTGCTAGGCACGTTTCCTTTCCACATGTGTGGGTCCTACGTGTGTGTGGGCATGTTTGCACCATATGTGGGCATTTAGCATCGGTGCTTATAACTGGAAAATAAGACCTCAAGTGAATCAGGTACCCATTATCACAGGCATGTCAGAGCTTCTAAAGTATAAAGTCACAGTTCTCCTGTGGGAAAATATTGAACTGTATGTGTCTCACCTTGTTGCTTTTCATTTCATAGGGTGGGACTCTTTTATGTCAACTTTCTCTCATCTGGACACTTTCGTACTTTTTCCACATTCACCAGTGAAGTGTTTGCATGCTGCATTGTTGCTTAACTTGAATTTGCTTAAAAGGAACCTGCCTGAGTGTTGATGTCATCAAGGTTAGCCTGTCCCCCATTGGGCATGGCAAAAGTAGTCCTTTTAATGTGTTTGTCAATGGAATGTATTTGCTCCTGTTCACCACTGTAAACCAGCCAAACAGTGTGATTTTTTCTGGCTTTTCTGTGCAGTTTTATATAGCACCAACACCACTCAAAGATACTTGAGCGCATTACATTAGCACCAGTTCCTTTTCACAAGGATACATTCATTTATGTAGACACAGGGAGATCAATTGATTTGCTCAGAATGAAGTATGTGAAGGCGACATCAAAAGTCGAACAGGGTTTACCAGCTCCATTGTCGGCAGCTCATGCCTTAAGCCAGATCCTCTCCCAAAAGGACACTATGTCATCTCCTTAGCCTCTGCCTAAGTTCAACATTTTGTGATTTCCAGTAAATCACTTAATCACTCCATTTCTAAACACAACAAACATTGTCAAAGCCGGTAGGTTTTGCCTGTGCAAAATCTATTGTTTTTGGGTCTGAGCTAGAAGGTGCATGCACTGCTTGGCTAGGCAGTGCATGATCTGTCCCAAAAAGATGTGTTGTGTTCTATCTGTGGGCTTACAGGCCACACATCTCCTCTGATGCCATTATTTATAGCATGGGGATGTCATGCTCTCTTCTTTTTTTTTGGCCCTACCATATTTGATGGACCAAGTACATGTCTCTTTATACAGCTCCCACTTTGCACAATTAATTCTTCTTTGTTCTAAGCACTCGATAGAAGTACATCTGTTTTCAGACTGTCTCCCTTGTACGCAAACACACATACCACTAAAATGCATGCACATAAATGAATCCATGTCTTATAAAGTTAACACACGTATAGCACTTCTTTAGTTTAGTTTTTCTGCACGATCAGATGGAGCGCTCGCACCGGCTCCGTTTTCCCATAGCATGAACACGAGCCGATGATATTAGAGAATTTTTAGTGCTCACCAGTTACATGCCACTATGACACATTTATTTTTTTCACTGATCCTGCTTCAATTAAGGTATTTCTTTACCCCTACATTGTTGCTTCCTCCCTCCCTCTTCTTTTTTTGCTTGCCCATCTCCCAATCCCCTCATGTTTCCCTGCTTGACCCATCCCCCCACTACCTCCCTCGTCAGTGCTGCTTTTATTTATTTGTATTTTTTGCACAATTAAATGGTATAGGAGCGCTTGCTCCATCCCATGTCTTGCCATAGCGTGAACACGAGCAAATGGTATTGGAGCGCTTTAAGTGCTCACCAGTTACATTACTCATCGACACATTCATTGTCATATGCTGGAAGAAGCATAAGGGATTTGTCCACAATCAAAACCTGTTCAGCCAACCCAGAGAATCTCCCCTGATTTCCCAGTTCCCCTGTTGGGAGCTCTGGCCGTACACCAAATCCTCACTTCACTTCAAAGCTCCTCAGCTGTTTCTCACGATCACTTCCACATTTGTTCAGCAAGACCCCGTCAACACCAAACAAGCATTGGCAAAGCAAATAGATTTGGGGCAATACCTGAGCTATTGGCCTTGTCAATGTGAATGTCTTTTAGTCATGTTGTCTAGCAACATATCTGCTTTTCAGTATGCCAAACAATTTGAATTTGGACATAGCTTTATCTTCAAACCAGCCGGCAGGCCTGGCTTTAAAATGACACCAGACACCACAGCAGTGCACACTTAAGTGCATTAAGTCCAGTGACGTCCCTAAACCTAAACGCCCACACATATACTAAGGGCTTGCAGTTAAGTTCTATTGGCCAATCAGAATTATTCCATTCACCATCGGCCTATTTAGCAGAGCCAAGGGCACTTTTACAGTCAGTAACCACAAGCATCAGATATAAAATTAGGGTGATCAGTCAAAAAGGAAGCCTTTCCTACAAGAAGGTAATTGCACTTACCATCCATAGTCACTATACTTAAAGTATGGCAGCTATACTGCACAATATTATACAGCCAGTGCCTGTCTGTCAGACAGCCAGGCACTTATTTCAGGCTAATGTGTATGTGCAAGCCTAAGTCTGTTGGCTGCATAAGGAATTGCCCATAGTCAGCCCTGGCCTTCCATTGTTGGGAGTCTTTGTGAACCACCATCAGAGTAATTTTTTCCAAGAAGCCCTTGGTGCTTTGGGAATCAGCCCTGTACTGCCTGGGACTGCAAACCAAGTAATGCTGCTTCGCATCTGACCTCCACCTTTTCCAAAGTCGCCATGGAATGGGATGGGGTATCAGCAAGCATCACTGACCCCACTCTGCGATGAGTTGGGAGAGGGAGAGGTTACAGCAGTCAGCAAGCATCTGTGAGCATATGATTCAATAACACACAGTCAAAGGTTGTGAGCAGCAATCTCACAACTTGTGAATATGATGTTGGATCACTTGCACATATTTGTTTGGGTTTAAATTCTGTTTTGTGGATTGCACACCCCTTTGAAAGTGTCTCCAGCACTGGCTGACTTAATAAGCTTGGAGGGCTCAAGGTTGGGTCATACACACTTCTGTGTTTGCCACCAATGCCTACATTAGTGCCTCACTCAAATCCAGCACTTGCCTGTCCCGGAAAAGGGATTGCCCAAAAGGATAGATGGTCAAGATAACTGGAAACAGACCAGAGGCAAGTCCAAGCTGAAGCAGCAGGCATTCCGATATTCCACAGTAAGTGAATATGCCCCACTGTGAACAGAGCACCTACATGCATCAGTCACGTTTGTGATTCAGTGTGTTGAACTCACAAAATAGAAACATGTGTGTCACTGTAAAAAGAAAATAGCATTAACGTCCTTTGCTTTTTAACGACATGCATGTGCTTAATCAGTTGGTGGATTGCGTGCACTAGGGCTTGTTTTACTGAACTGTCAGCAGCTGTGGCACTTGAGTGCTCCTGCCTGTGGGCATGATGAACTGCACATCAATAGTTAAGTGACAAAGAAGTGCATTTATGTGGAACAAAAATATTGCTGGCTTGATGAGAAAACCTCTCTGCAATGCTTTAATAGAAGCATACGTTAGTGTGCATTTACACCTCCTAAATGTTCTGAACTGCCACCATGCAGTACGTGTGGTGCCTGGGTAACATAATGGGGCTATCTCAACAGTCACAGAGCACCATGTACTGTCCAAACAGTAAGAAAAGTTTGGAAATGATCAAGAAGAATTTGTAATCTCTTTCTAAGAAGAGAAACAGGAACTTCAAAGCATCGACAAAACTCTTTCAAATGCAGTGAGCGAGGCCTTTGAACTGTACAAGCCTGCACTGCTTGTTTATTTATTGCTTCAGCTGCACACACATAAACACAGATCACTACAAGGAAGTACATCCCATGCCTGTCCTCACCAACATCTGATCTACCACATACTCATTTTTTCAAGAGTACAATTATTTAAAGGGGAATTTAGGTGCACTTCAGGTTCTCTTCTTTTTTTAAAAAAAGTTTTCATTATCATTTTTTAATACGAACATGTGAGTGATAAACAAAGCATCGGGGTCACCTTCGCCCACCCGGTCCTACACAGGCCAACAATGAGAGCCAGCATTCAGAAGGCAATCCTTTTGTTTACTATCATCCATCTTGTTTCAACCATCAAATTCATAAAAAGCATAAAAATGTAAATAGTTTTCACAGAGCGTTTCATAAAACATCAGGAGTCCTGAAGTGCAAAGTGCGAGTGATCAGCTACATATATGCATTGAGGAATATCAAGTGACCTGTGCGAAAGCGCAAAGTGAGAGGTGTGTGAAGTTGCACCTCAATAACAGAAGACAATCTTGGGGTCTAAAAATGAATAGACAGCCTGTAATACATAAAAATATTAATTTGACTCCAAACTTACACAGTACTTATGGGTTTGCCTTCCCGGGCTCAAAGTTTAGTAACATTGGTCCCCCCCTTCTTTATTGCGAATTTAACTGCCAATACCATTTAGACAGTAGTTCCCAGATTATCAAACTGCCCTTTTTTGGCATATATTGCTTTTTCCAAGGTATATGTTGAAGGAAGGCTGAAAGGAAGGGTGGGTTGGGATCCAACCAAGCTGAGGCGATAGATACATAGCCTGTGTATTGCCGTAGCAATGAAAATCAGTGCCCCTCCTTTTTCTCTTTCTATAGTTTCCTGTACTCCCAATAATACAGTAGAAGGAGTTAATTGAACGTCTCGGGAAAAAACTACCCTAAGAAGGCCCTGGATCTTTTCCAGCAAGTAGCCGTTTCTCACAGGTAGCAAACATCTGTAAAGAATCTGCGCCCTGTTCAGAAGACCAGGGACATTTAGTACCTTTACCGGTCCCCCATTTTGCAATTTTACTATAGGCTATAATACAAAAAAAGCATGTTTTATAAAACTGGGCTTGCAAATTGGCTGATAACAGATTGCTTTGCGCAAAGCGAAGAGCTGACTGGAAAACATTATCAGTGATGTCTAGTTTCTTCTGCCATTTCCTGGAAAATCTAGTCAGATCATCAGGCATGAAGCTATTAAGGATGCCGTAGATAGTCCTGATCTGAGGGGTATTTGATTCAGACAATTTTTCCATACTTTCACATGTGACAAATCCATAGGGCCCGCTTGCCTTACGTAGTAAAAAGTTCTTATTGATAGATATTTAAAAAACTCACTTAGAACACATTTTGTTTTAAGGGCTTCGAAGGCCAAAACCCCATCAGAGGAATAAAAACCCCAGTTTATTGACTCCTGCTTTAAGTCAGGTTGAAAAAAAGGAGCCCCTGAATATGTTCGGCAGCTTCTCATTGCTTCTTGTGGGAAAATAGTGATTCAGTCTTCCAATCCCCAGTATTTTACGGACAGCGGTAAAGTCATTGTATGTTCCCATAAGGGTCTTGAACCTTACTCTCTTATAGCATCCATATTCAAGTTGTAGCCACAAACATCCCCAAGCTTCTCGGCCAATTGCAACTCAAACGGGGAGGGGAGATCCGTTGTTTGTGCTTGGGGTTGGTCTTGCAGCAATACAGGACAAACCTGCATGATGATGGCCTAATATTATATTTTTAAGTTTGGGAGCGCCCATCCACCTCTCTCCCTAGGAAGAGATAGATACTTTAGGGACCTTCTTGGCAAGGAATAGGCCCATAATTACTGTGAAAAAAGATTATCCAATTTTTTTAGCATTAAGTTTGTCAATTCGAGGGGGATGGCTTTAAAAAAAGATAGAAGTTTAAGGAAGAAAATCATTTTTAAAACATTGCACAGGCCCACAAAGGAGAGATGTAAATTATTTAGCCGAGGCAGTGCCTTCTTCCTTTCTGAGGCTAAAGGGACTAGGTTTTGCTCAACAATCGTATCAGTATTAGCAAAAAATGTCACCCTAAGATATCTAGCTTTGGTAACCACTCTATGGTCTGTCCATTTGATTTTATCATTCACAATTATCTGGGTTTATTCTTATTTAATGTATAGTCCAACACCTCCCTAAATTTTTGAGCCTTGAGTTCTATCGCCTCCATTGCCATACCGGGATCAGGACTCACAAACGCCAAATCGTCGGCATATGCCATCATTTTGGTTTCAAATCCATGTCTGAATATTGAGGGGATCCCCTGGTTATTTTCTAGCTTCTTAATGAAAGGGTCAATCTACATTGCAAAATGCAGAGGGGAGCAGGGACAACCCTGGTGTGTCCCCTGTGTTATTGCAAATTGCTCTGCCTGTACACAATTGATCACAACCCAAGCCATGGGATTTATATATAGGGCTTTAATAGCTTGAATAAAACCGGGCCTTAGTCCCATTTTCTGCATGATGCTCACAAGAATAGGCAGGTGACCTGATCACAAGCTTTTTTGGCGTCAAGAAGCATTAAAGCCATCGGGTCTCCTGTAGTCTGTGCCACATCAAACAGAGTAATGGCTCTCCTTATATGATTGGTGGGGATTTTTTTAAAGGAATAAATCCATGTTGCCATCTAGAGACAAGTCGTTCTATACCAACTGATGATTGGGAAGCTAGCATTAGAGAGTTTATTTTGGAATCTTCGTTGATTAAAGTTATTGGGCGATAAGAGCCCATTTCTGGGGGAAGTTTGTCTTTTTTAGGAAAAATAATGATTTTTGCTAGTGACCAGGAAGAAGCAGGGGCCGTAGCATTAAAAATTTGTTCCAGAAGAGATTTGAATATATCTTTTGATACATAATTTATAAAATTCCACCTGGATAAGATCGGTGCCCACTGCCTTTCGATCTGGTAAGCTAGTTTCAGCAATCTCTTCCCAGGAGGGGAGCCTTCTAAGAATTTGCGATCCTCAGAGCATAGACTAGATTTCAGAATTGGGAATAAAAAGTTGTCAATGGCTTTTTGTCTAGAGACTATAATGCCAACACCTTCCTCAGTATACAGATCTTGGTAAAACTGATAGAAGGTGGTTCTGATTTTTTCCGGCTCAGAGGTTATCCCGACAATCGGATCTCGGATGGAATATATACCATAATTTGTGATATGCTGTCTAGTTCTGAGGGCTTGCTGTGGGCCCATCTGTTCACTAAATTCAGAAACCTTTTCGTGAGCAGCGGCTCACTTGGAGTCGGCTTTTTTGGCAAAACTGCACTGATTTCTGCTCTTGCAGCTGCAACCTCCAATTGTGCTGGCTCGATATCCCTCTCCTGCTTAACAGCCCAAAAAGTTTTTCCTCTGCCCTTGCTAATTTCTTTTGGAGTTCTAGGATCTGCTGTTTTTCCCTTTTATTCTTCTTCAGTGAAAACTGTAATGTTTCCCCTCATATACAAGCCTTAAGGGGTCTCAGACTACCACAATTTGAGTTGAGCCATTATTTCTATCAACGAATTTCTGAATCCAACATTTCATGTGGTCGCAATACTCCTCCTTCTTGCTAAAAATGTAAGGACCTCTCAAAACTCCAGGTTGAGATTTCGTTGCTGAAGGGTATTCCCTTGACCCCTAAAATTAGGGGGTGTGGTCTGACATGAATCGAGGGATAAGATCAATATCGAAATCCTGAATCAGAGAGGAAGAAAATAGGAAATAGTCTATTCGGGCATGTGATTGATGGGGGGCAGGATAGTAAGTATACTCCATATGGTTTGGTCTTAGATGAAACTAAACATCAATTAGCCTGAGAACTTGGAATAGGTTCTGAAATGCCTGCAAGACTTTGGGTTCTCGACCTGTATAGTGCCGTTGGATGTGCATGTCCCAATCACGGGGTAGATTGATATTCAAGCTCCTACATACTATAACAGGGACCGGCGAGTGAGCCAGTTCCCCAGAAAGCCAATTAATTACCCAGGGTCATCTGCTTTGCCCCCGTATATCAAGCATAAGGTGAAAAAAGGCTTAAATGAAGGCCTACAGTCTATTGCGACCCATCTCCCATGGGGATCAACCTTAGTTTAAGTTATTTGGAAAAGGTTACTATGCGGGGCTAGAATAGCTACCCCTCCAACACTCACACTCTGTGATGTCCCTCCAATCAGAGTATATCCCAGTGTATTTAAAAGACCAGCCTGTGGACCTTTGATGTGTGTTTCTTGGGAAGCAGACAAGTTCTGCCCCAACAGACATGAACCCTGTGAGGTCTTCTGGATTTTCTGAACATCATTTAACCCACAGACATTAAGAGTAGCAATTCTAAAATGCACTATGTTCGACATACAAATCCATCAACATTTCCATGCCGCTGTAACAATAAGAATATCAGAACGAAAGAAAAAGCAGAAAAACGCAGAAGAAGCATGAAAGAAGAAAAAAAAGACAATGATCTCCCAGAAGCAAGAGGCCATAGTTCTAAGGTGCACCAAAGGCCGGTTCCAGTGCTTTTTACACAATTGCAGCCACGATAAAACGTGTCAGACCCGAAGTAGCCCTCCCTTCCCTCCCCGTCCCATTTGGCCTCGCAATGCCCTCTCCGCCTCCCCTTCCCAAAAAGCTTAGCAATCAGGACTAGCCTAAGGGATGGATGCCAAAAAAAGGTCCCCACCACCCGACCCCCACTGTGTTATCCCAAAAACTAATATACCAGACACGAAAAAACAAAAGTCAATCTTTAAATAATTCCAGTTAAAGCCATGTCCCTCTTCTTTTTCCGCCCCATGAAGAAAATATCAACTACTTTTTTCAGATAAAAATGGAAATTTAGCTGTGCCCAGTTCTAGCCTTGATTTAATTAGGATATTTCTTTAGCTGTGCCCAGTTTTAGCCTTGATTTCATTAAGATATTCTTGAGCCTTGATTTCAAACCAGAAGCTGCAGGAAGAGCCCTTTACATTGATTTTAAGTTCAGCAGGACTCATTAAAGAAACTTGGGCTTCCAACTGTTGAAAAGGATCAAACAGCTGGCGGAGGCACCATTTGCATGCAACCGTAGTATGACTGAAATCTGTCTTAGCAAAAAAGGACACCTCTTCAAAGATTTACTTTGAGTTCGGCCGAGCATGTTCATAAACCATTTGTCTAAGCAAAAAGGCTCTGGGTTTTTCTCCTTCATTAGAGTGCTACTTTTTAAACATGAATGGGAATCGGTGAGCCCTTTGTATCTCCTGATCCCAATTCCACTTGGGATAATTGTGTAAAGTGCCTTTCAGAAGTTTCACGATAAACCGTCGGGGTCATCTCCTTCTACTCCTTCTGGGATCCTCAACAGGCAGTGGTTATTTTGGCGCTGCCTGTTCTCCTGATCCCCCGGCTTCCACATGACATCCGCCATGCAGGTGCCTCAGGAGGAACTCTGCTCTTTTAAAGAGATGCCTTCAGCTTCCAGGCTCTCAGCACGGCTTTCAATCATTGTGAGGCATTCCGCAATAACTGAGCATTTCTTGTACAATTTTCTTATCCCCCCTTGCAGCTTTTGGTCCACCCTCTTTGCTTGTCTGTTGTCAATCCATACTTCTTCTTGAAATTGCTTGATTGATAGCAGGATGATGGATAAAGAGCATTGTTTGGCAAACTCTTTTGTTGCCCTGGCTCTGTCCGATCCTGAAACCCTACGAGGTTGCTAGCCGTCCGGAAAGGTAAGCTGTGAGCCAGCGTAATCCCATTTCAATTGGCTATGGCTTTCATGCCAATTCCCTTTCCATTTGTTGGATGTGGTTTTCAGGTGCTGAGAGGTGCCTACCTCATTTTTATTGTGGCTGCAGTTCAAGTCTGACTGAATCTCATCACATGAGGAGGAGCTCCCACCGACAGAAGGATCCAAGCCGTTGGAAAAATAATGTTCCTCCGCTAACTCAGGGAACAGGATTGGGCGCAGGAACTGCCCTCCAGCAACCATGCCCTTTTTAACCCCTTCGCTGCTCATGACGAGCTCAGCTCGTCACGAGGCACAGTTGAGCTGTGCTCATGACGAGCTGACCTTGTCATGAACAATGATAAATCTTACTTTCCAGCACAGGAGGAAAATGCCTCTAGCAGCCAAGGTGTTAATGATTGCAATATTAGGGGTATGCTCTCCCTGTTCTGGCACATCCAGGGGCCTGACCCCTGTGCACTATAGCAATATGCTGCTGCTTGTGGTGATCACAACAAAAATACTTAAATCAATCTACCTGTCCATATTATCTTGACAAGGTTATAAAAGCGACCTAAATGAATAAAATAGACATTAATACTGTTCACACAAAACAAGTGAAATTGATACAATAATAACATTTTAATCTGTTGAAGACACAGAAGATTCATTAAATCCAGACGGTCAAAAGTATTCTAGTTCAACATTCCTGCCCAATGCATTTCAGGCCACACAGCCCTTCTTCAGGGGTTTCAATGTATGAATGAACAACAAAAACACAATTTCTAGTCAGGTATATACAATGCGCAGGGATTATAAACTTTACGATTTATATCACACATATATATGTGAAAGATTCAGTTTGAGATACCTATTCAAAAAGATCAAAAGAACAAAAATAAAGAAAAAAAATGCCTGAAGAGATAGAGGAAAGAAAAATGAGTAAGGAGTTGTTGGATGATGGTGAAGTGAGGTCTCAAATCTTCCGTCTCAGTCATGCTCATTTCTGCATACTTATTTCCAAGTGACTGCGTGCCCCTCTCCTTAAAGAGAACAAAAACATGAGGCTCACAAATACCAAGCCCTTTCAACTTACTGACGGAACACTCCCAAGTCTTGCTGTAAATAATAATCAGAAAATAATCAGGACAAGCTCATGGGTTAACCACAAAATAATAGCGAACACACAACTTCCACATTAACTCACTGACCTGCTTAATGCAGGAAATGGACTGCCTATAGGAAATCAATCCGGTCAGAAACGCTGATTCTGCAATAAGCAACGCACAGTACAATGTTTACCCTACCACTCACTCTCTATCTGTGCAGAACTCCACTGCTTGGACCTCCAGTAACGAGCTCAAATCTATGTGTATTCAAGTCACATAAAATAGCAAAGAGGGTAATTGTGCCTGCTAAAAAGCACAAGGTCTAACATGCAGGTTACAAATGTGTATTTTATGTGCTCAGCTCTCCTATAGGTCCTTGTTGCTTTTGCTACAGAGATCATTGTGTTAACTGCAGTCCACAACTTGCAATTCTTGTAATAGAGATTAGCAACTTCTGAACTAGCATCAAGGAGCTGCAGGGAAACTGAAAGGCTCATCCCTTAGCCCCACGCTCTTCAATGCATATATGCCCCCACTGGACAACATAGTTTGATCCCACGGCCTCAACATAATTTCCTACCCAGATGACACCCAACTCATCTTCTCACTCACCGACGACCCCACCACCACCAGAACTAACTTCCACGGATACATGACAAACTTCACCAACGGGATGAAGAACAACTGTCTGCAGCTGAACACAGACAAGATGGACGTACCAATCTCTGGCAACAGCAGCAACCATGGAATGACTCCTAGTGGCCTTCAGGCATAGGACCTGCACCCACTCCCTCTAACCATGCCAGAAACCTCAGAATAATCATTGACATCAAGTTCACCATGAAATCACAGATCAACAATGTCTCCTCCATCTGCTTCCTCCTTCTGCAAATGCTATGTAATATCTTCAAGTGACTACCCTTGCACACTAAATGCACTGTGACAGAAGCCCTCATCACCAGCCGACTAGACTATGGCAATGTCCTCTGTTAGAAATGGGGGTCTTTAGTTGGCAAGGATTTTCACCTTTGTCCAAGTAGGGACCCTTCCTTCTAGTCAGGATAAGGGAGTTACACTCCTAAAATAACCCCTGCTCCCCCCCTTGGTAGCTTGGCAAGAGCAGTCAGGCTTATGCTAGATGCAGTGTGTAAAGCATCTGCACATAACCAACAGTAATACAGTGTAATCACTACAAAGGACACTACACCAGTTTAGAAAACTATCCAATATTTTTATATACTTAAGACAAGACCAAAAAGAATAAAAATCCACAATAGAGTACTTAGAAATCTTCAGTTATCAAAATAACCTTGAAATACAGTTCCTTGAAGTTGATAGTTCCATTTGGGGCTATCAAAGCATGGTGAACACACAAATCTAAAGAGTTCTGGCTTACTGCGGCGTCGTGGGCCTGCTACGGTATCGGGAAGATCCTCAAAACAGTATCTTTAGAAATGCAGGGTGTGGGCAACCTCTCGTTGAGCTTCTGAAAGCACGGCGTAGGTTCCGGAGGTTAGTGCAGGAGTTGTCGGGCCCTTAAAGTCACATGTGTTACAGATCAAACTCTTTGCGTTTGAAGTCAGGGGCGCCGGTGTGGGCAGGCTTTAGGTGCTGCAGTGCAAAGTGCAGCATTGCAGCGTGGGTTGCCCTCAGGTTGTGGTGCGAGCAGCAGCTCGGTGGTTTCATCAGATGGCATTGTCGGTGAGACCAGAGTCGCAGTGGGAAGTGATGAGGTGCTTGTCGTAATGCTGACAGGTCACGGTGCAGGCAGTGTTGTCGTCGTTGCTAAAGTGCTGTCGTCAGCAGACGCCCTGGAGTCGATGACAACGGCATCGGTAGGTCAAGGCTAGAGTGCAGAATGAGAGGCATGAGGTGCCCTCGAACCACGGTGCAAGCAGCGACCGTCGATTTCGGCATGGAGCAGTGTCGTCTGGGATACCAAGGCGGCGTTGTGAACCAAGGCAATGCAGAGTATGGTACCCACAGGTCGCACTGCATGCGTCATCAGTGAGACCTGGGTTGCAGTGTGGACGTTGCGGCGGTGCTCTCTGCGGTGCCTTCAGGACACGGAGTCGGCAGCGGCATCTTAGACGGCGTAGGGTTTCTTTTTCTTCTGTTGCAGCACAAGACACACAGTCCCCAGTGCTGAGGGCAGAAGAACTTGAAGTCTTTGATTTTCCAGAGACTTCTTGAACAGGGAGCAAACTCTATCTCAAGCCTTTGGAGAAACTCACAAAAATAGATGGCAGAAAGTTCAGTCCAGTCCATTAACAGCCCAAGACAGAAGCAGTCACTGCAGGACAACACAGCAAAGCAAGCACTCATCAAAGTGGCAGTTCCTCCTCACAGCTTCTCCAGCTCTTCTCGGCAATCTTCTTGGTCCAAAAAAGTTCTACATTTCAGGGGTTTGGGTCCCACTTTTTATAGCCCAAAGTCCTCTCAGGCAGAGAATGTCTGTTCCCAGCCAGAACCAGTTCTGCCCTCTCCGGTGTGGCTTCCAGGTAGAAGGTGGAGATGTCATTGTTAGAGGCAGACCAGGCCTATTCAGGTAAAAGGAATCATCCCCCCTATTCTAAATGCAACCCAGGTCTATTCAGCCTTTTCCTGAACCACCTAGACTGTCTGGAGCCACAGCTCCTCCCCAGCCCCTGTCATTCAAAACTCAGTCAATCCACAACACCAGCAGAGGCCTACTGGAAGGCTGAGCAAGAAAATACCTACTTCTAAAAGTGGTATTTTCAAACACAGAATTTAAAAATCACCTTCACTAAAAGATGCATCTTTAGATTCTGAGTTCAGGCATACAAAACTTTATTTCTCTGCCTAGTTCCCAGGGCCAGGTATGTTTATAAGATGTTATAAACAAACTCCCCACTATGGGAACAGGTAGCCTTGCAATAGCGAACAACGAAAATGGCAGTAATTCACTATCAGGACATGCCACACACATCAGGGCATGTCCTACTTTTCACATACACAATTACCCTGCCCACAGGGGTACCTTGAGCCTACTTTAGGGGTGACTAACACGTAGAAAAGGGAAGGACTAGGGCCTGGCAAGTGGGTGCACTTGCCTGGTCGACATGGCAGTTATAAACTGTGTGCACACTCTGGGGTGGCAGGTCTGAATTACCTTTTTATCGACTATTTCCATGGGTGGCACAACCCATGCTGCGAACCCACTAGTAGCATTGGATTTACAAGCCTTGGCACTCTCAGTGCACTTTACTAGGGACTTACCAGTAAATCTAATATGCCAAACATGGAAAACACCAATCCATAACACAATTTACAACTGGAGCATTTGCACTTTAACACTGAACATCAAGAAAGTGCACAGACACACTAAACCAGAAAAAGCTGATTCAAAACCAGGAGGTCAGAAAGCAAAAAGACAGTAGAAACATGTCAAAAGATGTCAAGTCTAACAACCTCTATGAAGGAATCGCCGCACACCTGCTACAGAGACTTCAGACCATACAGAACAATGCAGCCAATCTCATCCGCTGCCTTCCCCGATGAACCCACATCACACTCCACCTCAGGACACTCTAATTCTGAAAAGCCCTCAAGCACTTACTGTTCGAATAAGCCTCCGGGAACTGCAAGCACCTGGATACACCAATGGGTGGTTAAACTATAAATCCTGATTGATTGAGAAGTGTAGAACCTTACTGTTTCTTTCCTTGATGTTTCCTGGTTTACTTATAAGAATCTTACATTACAGCACATGTCTATCGCTTACAAGAAGTGGACGAGCTATTTAACAAGGAGGACTGACCCAATGATCTGGCTTCAGTCTAGGAGCCTGTGCATGAGCCATGAAAATGTGTTTAATCATGCAACAAAAAACATATAAAATGTGATACATTCTCCTAAAGATCGGGTAAGTTTACTTCTTAAAATTGAATTGTGTTTATTGGAAGTAATAGTGTTTAAATAGGAATTAGAAACTGTAGGCAATGGGGTTATTAGTTATGCAGGATATGAGGCCTACGCAAATAATAGGTCCCACATTTCTCCTTACTGGGAACCAAGCAACCCATTGTAGTGCTTGACTCCCTCATAGTAGAGTAGCAAAGCATTCCAAAGTATACTTGGGGGAGGTGGTATGGGCTAGTAATCATTATCTGCTAGCCCACACTAATAACACTCAATACATGATTTTTCACTCAGTGCATTGTCTTTAGAAAAAGAAAAAGTACATTTATTACACAAATACACAAAATAAATACTATGCATCAATTTGCAAATATTTACACCAAGCAGATTGAAAATACCAGAGTTGCCATTGCAAAATCACATTTGACCACTATAGAGTCAAACAAATATATAAGATGAGCCTATTGGCTTGGTCAAAGGTTCACCATATTAAAATAGCAACAGACCACATGTTGAAAACACCATCATTTTGAACGTAAATACAATGATCAATAATAACTATCTGTATATGCAACTATTAAAATCAATAAAGTATATAAATTTTGATCAGTATACACTTTCAACATTATTATCCAAATAAAGCATTTTAAAATGGACATAACATTGACCATTGTGTTTAAAAAATATATATACATATTTCCAGGCCACATATAATGGAACCTTAGAACCGGCCCCTTGAGGGTCTGCATTGCATTTATCTTCTTACATACATTCAGGCCACGTAAAATACAGTCCCTATACAGCACTGAACTCCCAGCTGTAGAGCTAAAACTCCAGCCTTGGATAATCTTTAACAAATAGTTTGAACATCCTAAAGGGTCATGGACGTCTTGACACTGCAAACATAGGGTCAAAGCAATAATAAATTACTTCTGGGGAGCTGTTGTAACTCCTCCAGCCCCGTAAACACATCTTATGTTCATTGGCTGAGGCCCTGCCCTTCAGGGATAACCACAAGAAGCAAATAAACATGCAGCAGAGCCTCTCCAGAGGCATTATAGGGAGTGTCCCTGAGGAAGCATTGAATATTATTACAGTTGGTCTTCCACTTTGCTGAGAGCCCATGCACCTTCTTTTTTGTTGTTTTCAAGGGCAGGTGTGCCAGGTCATACCTGGAACACCCCCAGACATGCCTCCCACATTGGGGGAAGTGTAGGGATCTCAATCCTGGCTACCCTTAACTGGCTCCACATGTTGGCAGTATCTTCTCTGCTGCATGTGGGTGCCAGCAGCTCTTCTACACTGCTTGCTCCTGCGGGCAGGGTCTCTGTGCTCTGTGGTAGCCACCACACACCACCCAGACATTGGCAGGAGGACTAGGGAATGGGCCTACCACAGTTGGGGGTCAAAATGGTATACCCCCTTCCCTATTAATTTGGTACCCGGGCAGAAATGAGCCTAGGGAGTGGCACCATGCATGCCACCTCCATGGGTAAAATAAATTAATCCTTGGGCCGACCCATAGACACTGGTCTACCCTGGAAATAAAAAAAGGATGGTGAGTGATCTGAAGTCTGGAAAAGGTCAACGGTCTCTGATCTTTGAAAGTCCACACTCTGTCCCTCTTGGACGGATTTATGAGATCTAAGGCTCATTTTACTCCTGGTGGTGCGCACTGCCACTATAAACAGTTTTAGTAGACCTCTTCACCTCCAAGGTGGTTAATGACAGGGAGCTGGTTCCATTGGCTCCCTGTGCCTGCTTTCCACCTGATCTTTGTTCCTGTGCACAGACATACAGAGCTTAACCACAATGGTCCCCAGGTGGTCTAATGGGCCAGACTCACTGGCCCTTTGAAAGACCTACTTGTCCTAGGGTCTATTGGGGCAGAGTCATTAGTCCCTTTGGGCATCAGGTGGTTTCTCCTTCCTGATATCAAAGGCTGTTGTAATCCCAGGTTCCGGAAGCGAAGGGCATAATAGTAACAACAACTGTATCTATCCCTTAAGCAAGAGTTTTTAACGGGGGATGGAAGGCTCTAGAACCTAGGCAGCCATGTCCAATCCTAGGGTACCACATCACCATTCCACCCCTGTTGGTGTACTATGGGGGATGTGACATTAATTTGTGTAGGTACTTTAAAGACATTTTGGAGTCAAAGGTTGGAAGAATAGAAGGGAAGGTTTATGTAGCCCAAAAGGGGTTGAACATCTAGTGGTGGTTCAACCAGGGACTCTTTGGTATGATTCTCAGACTGGGTGCAAAGAAGTAGGTTTTGGATTAACACAATGTAGATTTAGAGAAGATTATGACTATGTATACTCATGTATTTTCAGGAAAGCTAAGGAAGGTACAGAATTACAAATACAAAATAATACTGAAGCAAGGGGCGTGGCAGGTAAAACGTAAATAGAGGAGTGTTCCTTTCAGCATACAACACAATTTGGAGAAAAATTTAGATCCTATGTGCAAATGTGGCATAATTGAGCTTATTGATTCATCTTTGTGGTTGTCTCCTCTGGTGGTGGCTAACAAAGAGAATGGTGAACTGAGGGTTTGTGTGGACCTCCATTGTTTGAACAAAGAAATTGAAAGGGCTCCTATCCTTTCCCCATCATCAATGAACTTTTAGATGGTTTAAAGAAAGCCAGCGTTTCCACATAGTTAGACAGGCATCAGCGTACCATCAAATTGAGCTGGAACCAGAATGTAGGCATTTAATAGCTCTTGTCTTCCCATTTGGAACCTATCAATACTGTTGCATGCCATTTGGGCTGGCCTCTGCATCCTCAGTTTTTCAGAGGGTAATGTCTAACATGTTGAAGGGAATTCAGGGGTTCTCCATATTTCAGGATGATGTGCTAATATTTGCACCTGATACATAAACCCAATAGGTTATTCTTGAGGAGGTGTTAAAAGGTTCCAGGCCAAGGGAGCTGTTCTAAGGAGGGATAAGTGTGTATTCCTCACTGATAAAGTTGAGTACCTGCGTCATCAGGTTACCAGTCATGGCACTGCACCTAAATCTAGTCTGGCTGATAGTATAATTCAGACCAAACTGCCTGTAGACAAGCCTGGGTTAAAATCATTTTTAGGCCTTGTAGTGTAGTTCCTATATTTCCAATAGGCTCTGCGCATTGGACTAATATATCCTATAGATGTGACGTAGGACTTATGTCTACTGTCGCTATCGAATATATTAAACTTGATTGTGAGTGGCAACTAGCTCAGAGGTCACTAGAAACGTTCTCGAATTCACCAGAAGGGATACGTTTCTGACAACCGCATAAACATCACAACTTTGTTTCCCCAAGATAAAACTGATCTTCAGAGTCGTGGAAACAATAGATAGATATTTCACTCTGTCATTCGTGCATGCTTCGTTTCACCAGAGGTGCAGAGAAATAGAGAGACAGGCGTTTTCAATAAAAGTATTTATTGAACAGTCTTCTATCTCATGAGGAAGAAATGAACTGCTACAATCATAAGACTGGCTGTAAAGTATAATGCGTACAGCAAGAAGAGTATTATAAAATAATACTGTGAAATCACGGTATGGTTTCTAAGCCATAAAATACATACATAAATAAATAAAGACTAAAAGTACTCAACTGGTGCTTCTAAAATACGCCTACCCCGATGTACCTAACCTTAGTCTAGTACGAGGGAAGAAGTAAGTGTGGTGTAGCATAAGTTTAGTATTCTTTTGCCAAGAATCTATCCAAGAATTCTCTTAGGGTCTAATCAGCTTCGTACCTTGGTTTAGAATGAAGGTGGACAGTCTCAGGACTCAATTTCCCAACACCCCACAAGGGGAGCTTGGAAACACTGAAGCTGGATTTCTCAGCAAGAGAAAAGACAGCATCTACATCAGTGAGATTGCTGGGGGGTCAGTTTCCTTCGGCACTTGCTGTAGCAGGATGCGTCGGGCAAGTAGATAGTCGAACTGCTCCAAACCACCGTGTGTTTGCTTGGGCAAGTGTGGGCATACTTATACCTTGAAGAGGCCGAGTTTGACCTAAATGTGGACATAATAACGTCATCAAATAGTCTCAGTTTTTTGAAAACTCCACGAGTTCTTGGACAAATCAATATTCAAGCAAGGGGAGGTCCCTAACTGCTGAAGCCGAGGTTTCCAAGAAATCGTTGTGAATTTTCGGAACTAGTGGAAGAAGCCATGCCGTATTTGGACTGCATGAGCTATGTCTGAATATGGTTATGATTTCTATGCCTATATAAGGATATGGTGATTTATACCTATATAAGGGCATGAATCGGGAAAATTACACTAGGGTCCTAAAATGCTATACAACACCCACTCCACTTAATTATGTTCAACATTACTAAATATAAGCACTAGAACTTATCTAAAGCATGTGTTTACAATCCAACCAAAAAATACATAAAAATGCATTTGAAAATGGTTGCACACATAAAATGAGCATTTGAACTGTACACATTTAAAAGCAATGATTTCATTCTAAGCATATAATATGACATTGGAAATGCTAACTGAATGAATCACGAAAATTACATTTATGAAATGGCTCTTAATTACAAAAAAAATAAGAAATCGAGACCATCCTATAGCAGGATATAATTTAGCTGTTTTGGTTTGTGGATAGGTAAATGTTGTTTCTAGGAAGTATTCTTGTTCTCTAAGAATAGTTCTACTTTAGGCATATTACTTTGTGCCAAAGTTCAGTTTTGGTAAAAAGTCAAATCAAATCATAGAAAAATATAGTTCCAAAGTTAGAAGTTTTTGTTTTTGAAAAACGAAGATCAAATTCAAAGTTGATAGAACGCTGTGTGCTAATTTCAAAGGTTGTTCTCGGAGTCAAGAGAAAACATTAGGGGCCAGATGTAGGTAGCCCTTTACCGATCGGAATCGGCCGAAAATACCGATTTTCGGCCGTTTCCGATCGGTAAAGGGCTAGGGAGATGTAGGTGCACATATTCGGTAATTTTACCGAATCGTTATTATTACCGAATCGGTAATAAGTAGCGATTCGGTAATAATTACCGAATCGGTACTTATTACCGATTCGGTAATATTTACCGATTCGGTAAAATTACCGAAAATGCTATGTGGGTAGCCAATTTTCCATTGGCACATGGCTTACAGAATCGGCATTTTACCATGGAATACAAATCCATGGTAAAATACCGATTCCTGTGTACATGCACATCTGTGCATGTACACATGTGCCATGTGACAGACAGACGTGCCCTTAGGGCATGTCTGTGTGCCACATTGCACACATGCCCGTTTTGGGGGTGCTAGAGGGTGTCAAAGTGACACCCCCTGCACCCTTGTGAAGTCATTAATTACCGATTCGGTAAATACCGAATCGGTAATGCCTAATCATTCCTATGGGCTTCAAAGCCCATAGGAATGAATGGGCATTACCGATTCGGTATTTACCGAATCGGTAATTAATGAATTGTTAAGGATTCGGTAAAGAATCCAGATGTCTGGACCTACATCCCATTTACCGATTTTGAAATACTGAATCGGTAAAATTCGGCATTTCAAAATCGGTAAATGGGATTTACCTACATCGGGCCCTAAATCTTCTAAGATGGCAAAGAAATCGTCTACCACATATGTGAAAGTTGAACGACTTCATTAAGTTGGTTTTGGTGGGATGTTCGTATTATGAAAATGATCAGCGTAAAAGGATATCTAACATAGTTGCCCAGGGTGAGAAAGGAGTTTTGTGCTGCTGCCCCGGAATAAGCAGGTCAAAGAAAGACAGAGAAACAGGTTGTTTTCTGCTTTCTTGGGGACATCTGCCGGTGGGGAGTTTAGCTGCCTGAAGAAGCCATAAACAGGAAACACCTCAAAGAAATAGAGAGACTTTGTGAGGAGTTGTGTTCAATCCTTCCAAGAAAGGATTATGCAGTATAGTTATAGCTGTTGAAAATGCAACCTTTGTCCTCCTGTATCTACTTACCGTTGAATTTGTGCGCAAATCCATCCAACACAGTGAAATACATTTTGGGTAAGAGTACAGTAATCTCATATGTATTGTGCCTTGTGTTTATATATGAATACTCTGTCATGTGGGCTTTTATGGTGCACTATAGGGATGATGTATGAATATATAGAAATAATGTGTTCCTACTGATCACCTTTTCCTGCCATGTTTTACTTGTAGCGCATTTTAACTGCAGTTGAGGCAGAGCACAGTGGTGCTCCAGGCAGACATATAAATTTGTATTATATGTGGTTGCACACTGCAACCCACATATACAATTTAACCTTCCATGCCATTTGTGCATTTTAGGTACCATTTACAATATGCTTTTAGGCATGAAGAATAGGCCAAACAGGGAGTTTCAGTGCACTGTAATGTAATGCATGTATTTTAGGAGAAAAGAACAGACCATTTACTACTATTTAGCTGTGGTGAAGCCAGGAAGTTTATACGGTGAAAAGAGGGCCCTGAAATAATAGAGTCATTTCTCGCAGATGCACGATCAGGGTACAGGGTCCGCTAGCACAGGGCACTGTGGCCAATGACCATTAAACACTACTGTGTGTGGGAAACAGCGTTTACATGCGGTTGTTACAATGCAAGCCATTACATCGCAAGTTGTGCCTACGAGTTGTTGTAGGGGCCACGCTTAACTAAGGAATAGTATAATTTACTATTACAACACCTTCCCTACTGTTGCAAACGTCTTCAGTTGGAATAGTAAACTACACTATTCCTAAAACCTGAACACCCCCTACAGAAAATCGTAGAAACAACTTGCTATGTAATGGTTTGTGTTGTAACATCTCAGTCATTGTAATGACCGCCTTGTAAACGCATGTGTTGTAGCGCATGTGATGTAACATCGCATATTCCTGTGTGCAGCAGAGGTTTAGGATCAGGAGACTCGGCACAAGCTTTGCCAAAAGCAAGGAGACCAACCTGCTACTAATAGCCAAAGCCCATGAATGGTGATTTGATTTATGGCTGCAGGGTGCTGTAACTGACCACATATCAAGTCGGGGCTGGTGGCTCAGTGGACTAATGCGTCCACTGTAGGGGCCTCTTAAGGACACATGTTCATAATCCCAGTGGCCCCACTCAGCCTTTCATCCTTCCAAGGTTGATAAAATGAGTACCATTGAGTTGGGTAACAATAAACACCTGTTATTCAGCACCAAGAAACCCTTTGGTGAATCTACGTTTCACAAATACACATATTATGTTATGTTTAAGTGCTGCAGCCAACTCCTGCTTTGGGTTGCACTTATGAAAATGTGTGCACATGCAATGCAGCCGACCCATGCTATGAATAGCAGGCAGCAGCATGCAGTAGGGTTGGCCATATGACAGGATAAATGCAAAGATTGTAGATGTAGGGGAGGAGTGGTATTCTGTAGGGTTAAATTAAAACCTAAGGTACTTATACCACAATTAAATAATTCATTTTCATTGGGAACTTGACCCAATTAAACATAGATTTCTTATATCAGTTTATTCCAAAAAGTCTATTTGTACCTCAGTCCACATTCCATAGCATACTTATAGATCTCTGGGGAGATAATTGAATGATGACAATCACAAATGTCACCTACAAAACATAGACTTCCCTAAATTACAAACACCTGCCAAAAGCAGAATAGCTCTGTCTATCTGTTCCTTGTTCCTTCCTTATGATTAATAATGAGATGCTGTTTACTGGAGGTAGTCCCAGTGTCAAATAGTCCATGGGGGCAAAGTTCCCTCTAATTTGTTTCCTCTGCGTGTGACAGTAAAGGGCCCCTCAGCACTAAAGCTAAAGATGCGTGCAGTGAATGCGCGCAACAACTCCTTGTACAAAAAAGTGGTGCGTGCGCTACTGTAATCAGTAAAGTTTGCCACTTCAAAAATGTTTCATAATAAATGTAAAAGATTGAACTCACATTTATGGTAGATGTTCTTATATATCTCTATATCTATATTGTACATTAAACTGGTTAGAACAGAAACCTGAAAGGAATGGATGATATATTCCAGTAATATCTGCAACGAACAGGTGCAGAAATTGGACAACTCACATATCTGTACTGTAATGTACATTTAATTTAATAGCATGGCAGAGCATTTAGCAGAGGTCCCCGGTACTCCCACACCAGTTATCAGTAGCTGCTCCAGCCATGTTGTTTTCTCGCCATTTCATACCAGAGAGACTTTCCACCACATTTTAAAAGCAAGACTGCAACTACTAGAATGCAAAGTAAAAGAAAGAATTGGATGAGCAAGCAATAATGTCTGCTGCTGGTGAGATGAAATTTCAGGAGCACCAATTCAATCTCTAGCCTCTGTTGTTCACCGGCAAACATGGACTGTTGCTTTGTCCTACTCTAGCTAGCAGGTTCTTTTTCATCCATGCTTTTCTGTCTTTCTTTTCCTCTTTCTGCTCCCTTTAGTGTGTACTGCACAGAATCTTCCCATCATCTACAACAACACAGAGTGTGGCATGTACTCAAAGTGCACCGCGCTTTTAGCATTTTGAGGTCAACAGTTATGCATGACTCGATCACTGGTTCCATAGACAAATGACAGGTTTCTGTAAATTACCTTTCAAGAGGTGTCATTGATATGAGACTTGTTCTTTTTAAATTTCTTTTACATGTGTGGTGATGTATGACCATTTCCCTTAAATTAACATTCAACATTTTCTACTGGCTACTTGAACAGTGGCATGTTTGAACAGTACCACCTGTATACAAGTAACATTTTTGACCTATGTGCCCACTGATGGCAGAGCATTGCCATCTTCACAAAGATGGTGGCTCTTCATATCCCCTGTGCTTTTATTACTCTGAAATGAACACTCCAAACGTATCATGAAAACCAACCACACCTCCCAGTAACTGCAATACTAAGAAGGTCAAACAATTTTTAAACTTTACAATTATTTCTAATGTCATGTAGTTTTAGGTCAAATTGTAGCACACGCATAGCTGTCTGGTCTTAAAGACCTCTTGGGGACATGCAGGGGCCGACGTGAAACTCAACCCTGCATAATATTGCCTACTATTGACTTTCTGTTTTGGCACTCTAAGGGCCATATGTAGGTGAAATAGATTTACCGATTTTAAATTACTGAATTTTACCGATTCGGTAATTAAAAATCGGTAAATCTATGGGGTCGACATGTAGGTATTCCGGGTGTGCTGGAATACCGAATCGGATGTGTTAGACCTGGCACCTTGGCGTGAGTTTCCCTTCCACTTTTTGCTGTTGTGCCTCAGATGTTTTGCTGGTGTCCGCTACTCAGGGCACTGCGCCACGGCCAATCCGTGCCGCAGTGCAAGTGCTCCCTACTGAAAATTGTACATGTGATTGATGTCCATGATTGGTTCATTGGATTTACTGTTAGTCCCTAGTAAAGTGCACCAGGAGTGCCAGGGCTTGTAAATGCCAATACTGCTAGTGGGCCTGCAGCGCTGGTTGCGCCACCCACAGAAGCAGCCTTAAAATGTGTCTAGGGTCTGCAATTGCAGAACCTGCGTGCAGTCTGGTACTGTCATGCTGGCTGGGCAAGTGCACCCACTTGCCAGCCTCTAAACCTTCCCTTAACTTCATATCAGTCACCCCTATGGTAGGCCTGAGGGCAGGGTGCATTGTAAGTGTAAGGTAGGACATGCCCTGATGTGTGTGGCATGTCCTAGTAGTGAATTACAACCAAATCCGTTTTTCACTATTGTAAGGCTACCTGCTTCCTTTAGGCCAGAATGGGCTGCTGGAATTATTACACTCTATAATCCCAGCAGGCTCAGGGAACATGGTAGAGAGTCATGTTTAGTATGCCTGAACTTAGAATAATAAAATACTTATTTTAGTAAAGTTTATTTTAATATCCTGGGTTTGCAAATGCTACTTTTAGAAAGTTAGCATTTGCTTGTCTAACCATTTCAGCCCGCCTCTGCTCTTGTGTGTATCTGACTGTCTGAGTGTGTGAGTGACAGGGCTGGGAGTTGACAGGTTGTGAATAGCAGGATGACACCTTAGTGGGTGGTGGGAGTTTCCCCTGAATGATGCATCAGGCTGGGCTCTGCCTCCACAATGCTGGCTCCGCCCTCCTGGGGAGCGACTGATGACTCAGCCTGCACCTGGCCCAGGAAGGACCGAAGCTTGTCAACAAAGTGCTCAGGCTGCCCCTGTCTTCACAATGCCGGCTCCGCCCCCCTGGGGAGCGGCTGATGTGCCTGCCCTCACACTGAATGCAGAAGCAGAAGTACCCACCACAAGTGCTCAGGGACTGAGAACAGTTATGCAAAGGCCCCCCCTGGCCTGTAAGAACAAAAGAAACTGGGTATAAAAGTAGGAACCCTGCTCCTTGTAAATTAGATCCTGTTTGCGCTACAGAAGAAACTCTGCCCGAAGAGAAGGACCTGGAAGGACAAGGAGGAGTGCTGTCTCTGGCCTGTGTCTGGTGCCTTGCTGCAGAAGGAGAGGAAAAGAAGAGACTACAAGAGACTTTTGCTTTTTGAAACTTTGTGCCAAACTCTGCTGAAAGATCTCCAAGGGCTTGCCTGTGAACTTGCCCCCTGACCAGCGCCCCAGGAACAGTGGGCGCTACCCCTCTGAAGGAAGCTGCTGCTGGCGTGTGCTGTGTGTCTCTACAGCGCCGAGTGAAGGAGACTTGAGAGCGCTGTGCCCGCCGCCACGCTCTCTGACAATTCGTGCAGCTGTGTCCCTCCCCCGACCACCGTGACTGTGGCCTGCTCGTGTGCCAGCTCCAAAGTGAAGACCAGCCCCACGCTGGTCCGAGCGCCGTGACTGTCCGCGCCGTGCCGCGCTAACAAAGGAAAGGTAGGACCTGCCCAGTCTAAGCATCGCCGCCTGTGTGACCCCCGAGGTACAGGCTGCCCCGCAAAGACAGGCACTGCCAAGATTGTGCCCCTCGTAACTTGGGCGCTGAGACCCCCTGGCCCCCGCAGCTTGGAAGTGACTCGCTGCCGGGCCGCGCCTGATCTGTACACCGCGCTTCATGAAGTGCACCCCCCTCAGCCCCGCCTGCTGCAGCCTCTCCCCTTCGGAGAACGAAGTGAACCTTTTTGGAAGAGCCCGTGACCCCATCGAGCACCGACGCCCGCCCGGGAAGCAACGCGACGTGGGACAGCTCCCCTTGAAGCCGTCCGCTTCAGAAGTCAAAAGGTACTGTGCTTGTGTCCTCACGGTGCGGGCGTCCTCCCCCGAGCTCGCACCGCGCTGTCTGCTTCACAGCGCGAGCCGCCTCTGAAACCGAGGCTCGCACTGCTCCTGGTCCTCGAGGCCCACGCGGGAAGCGTGAGCTTTGGCCGGCCGGGCCCGATCTCCTCTCTGAAGCGAGCGGAGACAGTGGAAAGCGCATTGAGGCGCTACAAAACACTGAACCTTGCTGCACCTGGGCAGAAGGCCCAAAAGATTGCTTATTGCTAGAAAGAACTGTGGCAACTTGAACCCAAGTAAACTGGAACCGATATCTAAAGTTTGAACTAAGACTGTATTTACAAGCCTGCTTGAAATTATATAAAGAATATATATTTTTACAAATACAGTTTGGTGTCATTGTGTGGTGGGTTGGTTGTGATGGTGTAATATTGCAAATGTTCAACCCTATGTGCCCCAGAGATTAGCCTAAGACTGCTTAAGCCACACTACCTAGAGGGTAAGCAGAGGTTGTCTTGAAGGTAACCCTCAGCCCTGACGAGGAAGAGAGAGTCCCTGCTTGTCGCCAGTGCAGCACTGCGCCAACTAGAGCCTCCCCCTTCCTACAGGATGAATTCGGTATTTACCGATTCGGTAAATACCGAATCGGTAATGCCCATTCATTCCTATGGGCTTTGAAGCCCATAGGAATGAATGGGCATTACCGATTCGGTATTTACCGAATCGGTAAATACCGATTTTCACAAGGGTGCAGGGGGTGTCACTTTGACACCCTCTGGCACCCCCAAAACAGGGTCGGGTGCCATGTGGCAGGCATACATGCCCTAAGGGCAGGTCTGCCTGTCACATGGCATAGGTGTGCATGCACACATGTGCATGCACACCGGAATCGGTATTTTACCATCAAATTGGATTTGATGGTAAAATACAGATTCGGTAAGGCTCCTGGGACTCTGAAGAGTCCCCCCTACATATGGGTGGCTCAGATTCGGTAAATTTACCGATTTTTTATTTTACCGAATCGGTAAAATTACCGAATCGGTAATTTTACTGATTCGGTAAAATAATGCCCCCTACATGCCTATCACCTATTTACCGATCGGTAACGCCCGAAAATACCGATTTTCGGACGTTACCGACCGACCTACATCGGGCCCTAATTTCCTTGCTTTTATTTGATGGCGTTATTTGCTTTAGCCTTTCCAGCTTGCTCATGCTTGTCTCTTCTTTGCAAATTTTTCTGTTTTCCATCTCTCTGCAAGGATCCTTTGATGGTTCCACCAGTGTCTGCTTTCCGGGAACTATTGTTTTCTTTATTTGTGAAGCACTCCATCGAGAGTGCTCTTTTTCCACCTGTCACTCAATTCTGCTTCACTGACCCACCCCAGTGCTCCTCACAGTTTTCACTCCTATGTTCTGCTATCCCCCACACTTGCTCAACAGTCTTGCACCCCATCCTTCTCCCCTCACAATTCCCCTTCCATATTGCTTCATCCCCAGCATGTGCTTTTTCTCCGCGCATCTCTATCCATGGTGTGCTGCCCCCAAGCTCTCAAGCTTCCCCCAACTACCCTTCCTTTTCATTTATTTTCCTGCCCAGACTTTTCCGGCTGTTTTCACCACCCGTCCTCTGTTCCTGATGCTTTTCTCACCCACCCTCTGTTCCTGTTGCTTTCCCCTTTTTGTTTGTTTTTCTCTGCCCACTCTCTGTTTCTATTGCCTTTTCAAGCCAACCCTCTGTTCCTGTGTTCCCAGCCGCCCTCTGGCCCCTTTGCGTGTTACTGCCACCCACAGTACCCCTTACTCTCCACCTTCTCTGATGCGTTTCCCCACCCACATTCTCTTCCTTTAGTTTTTCCCCACTCACCTTCACTTCCCATTGCTCCCTTTATCGCCCACAACCCACTCCTGTTTGCTTAAGCGCATCCAAGCTATTGATTTTGGCAATACATCTTGCCAGCAAGATCTATTAGTTTTGCAGAAACTTGTGTACAGAGGGTTGAGGGAACTGAGTGGAAGCATTTGCCGTGAATATGGAAAGGGGCGACCACTCGGTCCCCCCGAACGTATGGTGGAGTACCCCGATCCCCCCGGGAAGCCATCTTGGGCGGGAGGCGAGTCTCGGCTGGTATGCCCGAAGCGGCGTAGCCGGGGCGCGCTTTTTCCCGCCCTAGAGTGGGTTGTCCTAGACACTGAAGCCGCCAGCCACGCCCCCGGAGGCGGGTTTACGCCCGCCCGAAGAAGGATAAAAGGAGCAACAAGCCAAGGAAGCATCCTCTTGTTCCTGTGCTCGGAAGCTGCACCTCCCCGCTGCACGTGAGCTCGAGACGGAACGAAGAGCCAATTTTGACCCACCCACCAGCCCCTGGAGACAGCAAGTGGTTTTGAAATAAAGTTTTGATGTGGTAACTCTATTTCTTACAGGTTGTTGTGATTAAAGTGTGGTTTTAGTATGCAATAAAGTGAATGATTCCTTACAGTATGTTTTTCGGATAAAGTATTTTGCACCAGTGTTGATCATTGATGTTTCAATAGTCATATTTAAAGTGGTTATTGTTTTGTTTTGTAATTTAGTATTGCTAGTTAATGTCGTATTTATTTTGGTCGGGCGGTAAGGTCATGATCGGTGAGCAGTAATTGGAAGATCCCTATGGTGGGGGCGTCACCCATTACGGATGGGAGCGCCCGGGGGGAGGTGGCCATTGGCCCCTCAACGGGGAGGCGGTCCCTACTAAGGATGGGACGCCGAAAGGAACGGGAAGGCGGTCAAGGCCCCTCCCTGGATAGGAGGGGCTACGGGCCCCTCCTGGGAATTTCCCGGGGCCAGGACATCTGCGACGGCAGATGTGGTAAGTTGTGTGGGGTGGGGAGGGGGGTTTACGCTACCTTTTAGACACCTCACACGAGTCCTTGGACGACCATAAAATGGCGTCGAGTTCATTGGGGCCCCCGTCAAGTCAAGGGAAATTGGTATGTGCACATGAGGTACAGCCCTCTGTGCGGTCGCCCCTCGCAAGTGAGGGGGTAATTTTGGTTTAGGGATCTGACACCGGTTACGACCTTGCCGTTGGCCCTTAACGTTAGGATGTACAATTTCAAGTTAAAATGTATTTGTAGGATGTTAGTTTCGGCTAGGAGAACCTTTGTATTAGAAATATGTTAAGGTTAGCCAAACATCGTAATGTGGAAATGAAATTGTACATAATATGAAACTGTTATTTTAATGTTTTGATTTTGTTTCATATTTTAATAAATACGGCCGGGAGGGTCACTCCCTCCCGCCTTCCAAAAGTTCAGAACTGTTTCCGGTTTCCCATCCTTGGGGATTGTGTTGAGAGGGGGTGGCGGGTATCTCAGCCATAATAGCATTTCCCACTTTAGCCGATTTCCAACTGCATATCTAGTTTTCTTTCCTTACAGAAGTCACTACCACCGGGTGTACAGGAAACACTGGCTCCCATATAGTGATCACACTTCATACACTCTCATGATAAATAAGGTTTAGGTGCTTCCAAAAAACAGGAGGGAAGAGAACACTTTACTTCCCTAAATACAATCCAAGGATTGAACAATATTTCAACAATGTTTTGGATCACAGATATTAGCAAATTACAGTTGTGAAACAAAAATCAAGGAATACTCAATTGGGCTCTTGTTCTTTTTGTTTTAATATCATCAGACTCCAATCCCTTATACCAATGCGTTTCGCCGTGGTAAGGAAAACCACCTGCTTCCTCGGGGCTAGAAATAATACAAAATGCACATTTACAGTCACATTCTTCAGCGCTAATAGATTCATGTTATAGAACCTACATTTCTGACAACCTTGTGCACAAAAGTCTTGTCAAGCCTGCAACAAGTGCACCATATTATCACATAGGCTCTTTCATTGATGTAACATATCTTATGATCAGTCTACAGCATTGTATAACATTTACATACAGTGATTGATACATTCCCCTTTTGTGATTTGTTGTGTAATTGTGACCACATTCCCAAAACTCCTCACTGAGACCAGAGTGTACTTATATTAATACAACCCATGTGAAGAAATAAATAGATATAAGACCATGTCAATAGACTCAGGTACCTTAAGGCTTCTAGTGTTCAATTCCTATTGAGCCAAATAGAATAAGAAATCTCTTATTATATAGAACAGGCGTGCATAAGTTTTGCTCAATAACCAAAATATTTCCAACAAAGATTCCTACCTCATTGATGGTAGACCACCACCATAAGTTCCTTACATCCCTCTTTATATTTCAGGTACGTGTTGCAATCTCTATTTGTTTATTTAGTAATTTTTTTATTGGAAAAGTTTGATATAGCGCTGGCTAGACCCGTAGGTATCAGAGTGCTTTACATGAGGGCCACGAGTTACAGGTTACGAAAGTTACATAAGTTACAGTTGCAGTTATAGGCTGAGGAGAAAAAACATGAGATTACACGAAAAAGGAAGTTATTAGTACGTAGTCTAAACCAAGATTTGTGTCATTTGGGGAAAGGAAAAACAGGGAAGAGGAATGCAGATAGTGTCAGGAAGCCGGAGGGGGGAAGTACTTCAGCGGGAGTAAAACATTGTAATCAAACCAAGAGGCAGACAGATAAAAAAAAAAAGAAAAACTGTGAAAAACTATTTCTGATTTCCAGCTGGGTAGGTGACGGAACAGGGGGTGAACCATAGCCAGACTCCTATATAGCTGCTTGGGACAGCCCCACCGGGCAATGGGCAAGGGTACTTGGGTTCTGCCATAAGGGCAAACAGTTCCTGAACAAAGCATTCAAAACAATCAAAGAGAAAGACAGATGAAGCTGTATTGAACCGTGAGAACAAGTGTTCGATGTCCAGCTGAGTAGGTGACGGCAAGGGTGTGAACCAGACTCCTCAATAGTTGCATAGGACGGCCCCACCGGGCAAAGACTAAGGGTTGTCAGGTTCTGCGATGAGTACAGATTAGTTTCTGTTTCTGCCCAGGTTTGCTGAAGTGAGGCTGTTGTGGCGGAGGCTTCTACTGGCGGCCATCTTAGGGTCAGACATCGAGTAATTCTCTTTGTCTTCAAACTGCAGTGGTCTAAACCGTTTGTGGTAGACATGGACTTTGGTAACCCACCGCAATCCCCACACATTTTCTAAGGGACTCAATGGGGAGCCTGCCTCCTTATAGCTGCAAAGGGGAAAGGTGGCCGCCATTTTAAGATCAGGTGGGGCGCCTCCGGTTTACTTCTCTAATCATTCATTAAATTTCTCGTTGGACCCCTCAACGTCTCTCTGTGGAATCAGGGAACCCGGGGGGAGGGGAGGACAAGGCGTCGGCCGCCGCCCCCTGCTGCCGTCCTAAGGGTGCCTAGCAGATACCATGCAGGGCTGCCCGGAGCTCTGACCTGCCTGCCTCCTACTTGCCCTGCTGCCAACCATCTCCTGGGTTGACGGGTTGCCGGCGATACTTCCCGGCAGCTTGTTTCGACCTCCAGGCCCCATTCTTGCAGATCGGTTGGCTCGCAGAAATCCTCACGTCGTCATGGTGGTGTCAGACACGGTGTTCTCGATCCCTCGCCCTCAGGCCGTTATTGCTGCCACCAATGAGACCGCCTGGCTCCGGGATGCATCCAATTGCTGAAACCAGTGTCACAAAGCGGTCACAAAGTGGTCATAGCCCATAGTGCTACCTTTCTCTTACCTTCTGATATTAAGCTCTGGCGTGGTGTAATTCCAACATTTGCTCTATTAGTCTATCATATGGCAAATGTTCCACTTAATTTGCACAAAATCTGAAATAGAATTTATACATGATCGAGTCTTAATATGTAACCAAGTCTATTACCAATCATAATCAATTGGGCTCTTTTTGTTCTTTTTCTTTTAATATCATCAGACTCCAATCCCTGATGCCAATGCGTTTCGCTGTGGTAAGGAAAACCAACGGCTTCCTCAGGGCTGGAAATAATACAAATTGCGCATTTACAATCACATTCTTCAGCGCTAATAGATTAACATTATAGAGCCCACATTTCCGATAACCTTGTGCACGAATGTCTTGTCAAGCCTGCAACAAGTGCACGATATTATCACACAGGCTTACATTAAAGTAGAAAATTCTTTCACTTTCATTGATGTAACATATCTTATGATCAGTCTACAGCATTGTATAACATTTACATACAGTGATTGATACATTTCCCTTTTGTGATTTGTTGTGTAATTGTGACCATATTCCTAAAACTTCTCACTGAGACCACAGTGTACTTATATTTACACAACCCATGTGAAGAAATAAATAGATATAAGACCACGCCAATAGACGCAGGTACCTTAAGGCTTCTAGTGTTCAATTCCTATTGAGCCAAATAGCATAAGAAATCTCTTATTATATAGAACAAGCGAAGTGAAGGTCCAACCATGCATAAGTTTTGCTCAGTAACCAAAATATTTCCAACAAAGATTCCTAGTTCATTGATGGTAGATCACCACCATAAGTTCCTCATATTCCTCTTTATATTTCAGGTACGCGTTGCAATCGCTATTTGTCCCAATTTAAACAAATGCATAATGTTCCTAACAGTACATTCTGTTATATATTATACTGACTTTGATGATGTCATAACCCATAGTGCCACCTTTCTCTTACCTTCCGATATTAGGCTCTGGCGTGGTGTAATCCCAAAATGTTCTCTATCAGTCTATCGTCTGCCAAATGTTCCACTTGATTTGCCCAAAATCTGAAATATAATTTATAGACGATCAAGTCTTAATATGTAACCAAGTGTATTACCAATCATAAATAACATTGCATTCATTAAGTTGCCGGTATCCCTACCCTTTATAATCGTGTCTCATCTGAGATCAATCACACCGCCGCCTGTCCTCGTATTCCAGTCGTCAGCCCCATTTCCTGACAAAGATAAATATCATAGTTCAAGTCTCCCCCCCGGGTTCCGACTTAGTCTTAGTTTAAAAATAGGTCCACAATCAGCGATTCTAGTCTCCCTTACCTCGTTCCTGCAAGCATCGGCACACAAGTACAGGCAACAATTCTCTTGCTTCAGGCTTGGCGGTTAAGGGATCCGTTCATTGAAATTGAAAATGGACTCCGCTGGTTCCCATTTCTTTGGCCGCCATCTTAGCATAGTTAAAAACACTTCATTGTAACAAGTTACGTTCTCTTTTTTTACCCTTAAAATCTTTTGCCCTTACTATTCTGGTATCACCTTGTGTAAATATCAACAATATATGCATGAATCTACTCTTCATCAATTCTCTCACAATGCACATTGCCCCATATTTTTATTAGATGCGACCATTTTTTGTCTCTCTTCTATATTCACTTGACAATTCTCCTTATACTCTCTGACATATTTCCAGTAATGTTTCAATGTCAGGGAACTGCAAACTCTTGTCTATAAAGCGAGCTGAGCGGGGGACCCCACTACTCAGCTTCTGGTCCTAACCCCACCTAAATTGTCTCCTTACATAATAGAACCAAGGGGTCTATTATAGTTTTTAGATAAACCGCACCCAGCTTATGCTATGCAAGTACCTGTTACTCTTTTCCATACCAACCTCATTATGGTAATGCCCAATTTAAACGCCAGTGGAAATCTAGAGTTCTCAGGATCCTTGCTTATTTTACCAGATTATGCAATCCAACACCCAATTCTTTCATTCGGTATTATTATCTTCACAGGTCAGTCCCCCAGAAAATATTGAAATTCCTGATCAAAATTCAGGCCGTCCTCTTTGGCCCTCAAACGCCTGTTCCACCTTGCCTCGTGCCTCCTTAGCTTCAGTTCTCTATTCCCACCTCGTGGATCCACTTTCACGTTTTCGCATGCTCAATCCCATAGAATCAAAAACTTTTACTCTGATGTTGGGATGCGCAGTTGTGTACGCGCTCCGCAATCGGGTACCTTATGTCATTATTTTTTATGGCTCTTAGAAGTATTGTGCTTCCCACATACATTTTAGTGCATTTACATTCAATTACATAAATAACAAACTTGGTACTGCAAGTTATGTTTGTCATGATATCATACATTATACCATTGTTCATCTGAAATTGTTTAGTTTTGTCCTTGGCACACCTGCACATTCCACAATGTCCATACTTAAAGAAACCTTTAGAATGCTTTAGAATGCTGTTCCACCCAGGTTTCTGAACAATATTCCCAGGGTTCTACTCCTACGGAACGACATTTGTGGCTGCTCCCCAATGTGTCTCTCTAAAGTTTTATCCATTTGTAGTATATGCCCGAGCTTGCTCATGCTTTTCAGTAAGATGTTCCCAAATGGTGTGTAATCTGTAATTATCCTAATCGGTTGTTCAATCTCTGTGTTTGCCTTGATTGGTCTCAAAGAGGTTATGCGTTTGGTCCTCAGTGACCTCTCCTTTGCCTTATGTATATCCCGTTCACAGTAACCTCTTCGAAGGAATCTTTTCTCCATTTCATTTATGCATTCTTTAAACTGCAACTCCTCATTACAGTTCCTTCTTGCCCTTATTATCTCCCCAAATGGGATAGCGTTCACCTGGTGACGTGGGTAAGCACTTTTTGCTTGCAAAATTGTATTACATGAAGTTGGTTTGCGATACATTTTACTCTGAATATAGTTAACCTTTACATACAGTTCCACATCTAAAAATATTATCTTCGTTAGACTGTGATTTGTGGTGAATCTGATATTCATATCATTACCATTCAGATACTCATAAAATTCCTGTAAAATTGACTCTGTTCCTGTCCATATCATGAGGCACTCATCGATTAACCTCCCCCAATACAGGATATGTTCATTCCAACGACTCGCCCCTGGGCCCCAGATAAACACCTCCTCCAACCAACCCATAAATATTTTGGCGTAGGCCGGTAAAAATCTGGAGCCCATGGCTACACCCTGTGTCTGTTTATACCAATCTCCCTTAAATAAGAAGAAATTGTTAGACAATATTAAGTCCGCCATAGCTAATAGCATTCGTGTGTGTTCCCAGTGGCTCGCTGGTCTCTTAGACAACAAAATTATTAAGGGCCTTTAATCCCAGTTCAATCTTAATGCTCGTATATAACAAGACCACATTGAGAGTCACCAATATCATCCCTGGGTCCCATCTAATGTCTCCCAAAATGTTCAGAATATGGCGAGTGTCCTTGATATATGAGGGCAGGTTGATCATTATTGGCTGTAAAAAAACATCCACAAATTGCGACATATGTTCAGTTGGTCCGCCAATGCCCAACACAATCGGCCTCCCTGGTGAAGAAGGGAGGTTTTTGTGAATTTTTGGCAACATGTACAAACAAAGGTATCTTGGGTGATTTACCTCCAGAAATATATACTCATCATCATCCAAAAGACCACTTCCATGCCATAATTTTAGACAGTCATTAATAGTATTTGTCAGAGTAAACATAGGGTTCTGAGCAACTCTCTCATAACAACATGTATCACTTAATTGAGAGTATATCTCCTGTTGTCAGTCCCTTTTGTTCATTACCACTATGTTCCCTCCCTTTTCCGATTTCCAGATAATCAGTTCAGTATTTCCCATTAGTGTTTTTAATGCGCTTCTCTCATGCTGGCCTTGTACTACACATTTGCATAGTAGTCTCGTTATTTTGCTTACAGAGTCTGCTTTATAATGAATGAAAAAGGTAAAAAAATCCTGTTTTCTTACAGCTTGCATTTTGTTACCTCACTGGCGGACAGATGTACAAAGCAGTTTTGTGTTTTCTTAAATGGACTGATTCGCAGAATCAGTCTGTTTAGGGTGTCCCTTCCTAATGCTGAGTCGCAGTGGTATGTGTGAATGTTTTGCAACCGAAATGTAGTCACAAAAAGGTCATATTTTACTGCCTACTTAAAGTAGGTGGTAACAGATTTACAAATTTGAAGGGATCCCCTAAAGAATCCTCCCCCTTTGTGAATGTTTGTTAAAACATTTTTTAGGAGCAGGCAGTGATGCAACGGACCAAAACTTTTTCTTTTTCTTTTTGAAACGCATCCGTTTTTCTTTAAGGAAAATATGCTGCAGCTAATAAAATAAATATATAAAGATTGCTTTAGTTAAAAGCGATCGCATACATGGTGGTCTGCTTGATTCCCAATGTGTCACAATCTGAGAACCTACCTCATTAATATTCATGAGGTAGGTCTATTAGTGACTCAGTGGAAATCGCAAAGTGTGTAAAGCACACGTTTGTACATTGCTGTTTGCGATTATTAGGTAGCGGATTGCAAAGATTTGCTTTTTGGTAATCACAAACACATACCTTTGTACATCTGGCCCTGGAATTTCTTTGTTTGCATCCAGATATATTCAACAACACACCAGCAATGAACACAAGCCAGACCTATTAGCTTTGCTAATTCTTTTGTAACAGTTTCAAATAAATGAGTAACCAAAAATGTTTTTGTTCTGGATGATTAGAATTGAAAACGTTCCACTTCTGAAAATATGACTTCTGTGAGATGGTCCTACTGGGTATCTCCAAGGTGAAACCAGGCATCCCCGGCGTATGTGGGGGGCCGTTGTGGAGATGAGGCAAGCTAATGCCCAGAGTTGCCGAGTGTGATCCCTGGTTAGAGTAGGCATCGAGGCGAGAATTATCAAGTCCGCTGACCCTGGTCCACGACCCTGCCGCGTCAGGAATTGAACCCTGGTCCCGGGCCGTCCTCTGCTCTCGGGTCTGCTGCCTCTGTATGGTATGGTATATAAGGGGCTTGCATGGCATAAAAAAATGGCAGAAACAACATCTAAAAAGATTAAATCCTCCTAAGGAAAGCAAGATGAAATAAAACATCTGAAATGTAAACAAGGACTGCATTTATTACCTTCAGGGTTATTAAAAAAAAATGTTCATTTTTACAGTAATTAATCACTGCTTTTATCTGCAAATTCAAAGAAATGAATACAGACCCGTGCCTAAACCTTAAATGACAAATAAAAGTATGACACGAGCACAGTTACAGTTTCAGTCCTGATGGCGAAAATTGGTGGGAGGATGTTTTTGCTGCTCTTGTTTACAGCATAACAGCTTTGTGTGTGAACTTAATTATGCACAAAAGACTTCAGCCCTCCCACTCCCCAGCAAGCACAGGTAAATACAGAGCAGACAGTGTTTGCAAAAGCCTCCTACTGTGAATAGCCCTTGAGGGTCCCAGCCGAAATTTGGGCAGCAGACATCCTTCTGTTTAGAAATGCCTCAGAGTGCCCCACCTATTACCCGAGATCACTCCATGAACAAGCAGTCAGTGATGCCATCCAGAAATAGGACATTTGCGCCGCTCATTATTTTAAATGAGCACCTGGTGAAGTCTATCTTGGGGCATGTTTGGCGTGCGCTTCAAAAAGATACTTGACCCTGATGAAAGGATGGGTGCACACGCACACTGGCACACACTCGGGCAACATATCTTGGTGGTACTGACCTCTTACTTTCTTCTTTTGACCAACCAGCTCAAAACTAAATAAATGTTGATGTGCTCCTCCAAACTAAAGTTTGATGAGTTTCGACCATTAGGATTTTAGGTCTCCTAAGGACAGAGAAATACATTGTAGCACAAGACGCACTACCCGACAAGGAAGAATTAGTAATTAAAGGCTGCCGTGCTCTCCAAAGCTTTAGCCACATAAAAAAAAATCGCCACAGAGGTTCCCTGGATAGCCTTAGCAGAGCTCCTTTCTTGTTGCATCAGTAAACTAAACCTACAATCAGGCTTTGCGCGAAAACGTCTTGGTGTTTGCGCTGATCACTAAAAGAGGCACCCTTTTGAAGTAATATGATGCATAGTGCTTTTGTGTTTAAAAGAGGACACCCTTCCAGCACCACATACCATTTGCACTGGGAAATAAATATCTATGTGTTGGACAACCAGACTTATGCACCCGAGCAGGGTGAAATTATGCAGTAGGGTTGAGTAAATTCTGCAACAAGAAAGGGCAAATTATGCAATGTAATGCAGTCATTTTATGATAGTATTACTTAATTAGTTTGTCATTTGTACACTTGTTAACACTGTCTGGGCATTGGTTGCACCTCATTTGCATCAGTTTAACCCTTAAATATAGCAATAGCCAGCAAAAAAGACCCATTCATGCTTTGCAAATGACTCTCAACTGTGCGGCAACACATGGCACTGTGTTTCTAGGAACTTTTTAACTGTTTGAGCTAGAAACTAAAAAAATTAAATGATTGATTGTGTGGCAAATGTGGCATATCTATAATTATGTGAAAATCTCTGCAGCCACACAGTAGTATAATACCAGTCGCCCTGCCTACGTGTGGTTTTGTTACTTCGCAACAATGGAAAGCCTGAATAAATCTGGACCGAAACGTTTTAGGTAACCAAGCAGCTGCTTCTCCATGTAAAAAGTGTGTAAGATTCTGGATTGTTGAAGGACTGGGATGTGAGCCCTAGTCAAGCAGCAAACACAATCCTTGTCAGGGTAAGGCACAGGCAAACCCAAATTAACACACGCTCAACCCCCTGAAAGCTTGACACAGAGCAGTCAGCTTAATTTAGAGGCAATGTATAAAGTAATTGTGCGACACTTTAAACAGTGCAAACACCTAACAATAAGTTCTGATGACAATTTTAAAAAATTTAGTAAAATAATAATTTATTTGAGACCAAAATGACAAATATTCAATCACGAAAACTGGAGATATGCAATTTTAAAGATAGAAGTAAAACTAGTGCCAACTTTGGCTATTTGATTGTGCTGGACGGGGAGAGCATCCCAAGTTCAGGCCGACCATGGTGGAGTGCAGGCCGGCTACAGGGACGGCCACGTTAAGCCATTTGAACAAAGTACCTTCAATCCAGGTTGAGGAGCGTTGTGAGATCCAGCGCAGATCAAGCTTTGTGCTATGGTATTTCTAATGGACTGTGGGTCTGTAATGCAAAGTCCTCCATTGAGATGTGTCACACAGTGGTGTTTCCAATGACCTGCAGGACTGCGATGCGAAATCCTGTGTCGAGGTGCGGTGTGCAGTGGTGGATCTGATGAGTGGAGGGGCTGCGATATGAGGTCCTGCATCTGATGATGCGTCACACAGCAGCAGTTGCGTAGTGCAGTGGTGAGATAAGTCAAACTGCTTTGGTTCAGGGAGGACCACAGCTGAGCTGAAAGAGTACCCTCATGACCACTTCTAAGAGTCCAGGACTGGAGTGGCACAACTGTGGGGGGTGGGGAACGTGCAGTAGGCAGGTTTCAGATGCTGAGTTCAAGGTGCTTGGAGCCTTTTCTGTCCATTAGGCCAGAATCAGGAGGCCAGCAAACTAGCACTTGGAATCCAACTGATGGTCCTGGGTTAAAGGTCCAGTCCTTTTCACTGAACCAGCAGGGCATTATAGCAACGGAGTGTCAATCTTTCATGCAAAGCAGCACAGCAGTCCTTACGAGTATTCCACAGGTCCAGACACTTTCTGAGGAGTTGGAGCTGAGGGTTCATTTTTTATTCCTGATATCCACTTTGAAGAAGTTAGTTGAAGGGTCTGGATGTTTCCCCCTGCAGAGGTGCTTGGGATTTCTCACCTCCTGCCCTGCTTTTCTGGTGACACAAAAGATTAGTCTCAAAACCCTTTGTCAGTGTGCTGGGCAGAGCCTTTTAATAACAAGCATTGGTGGTGGCACCTCCTCATCAAGTCAGAGATGGCCCATCGTGCCAAATTCTATTCTTCACTGTCTGGGAGCAATGCACAAAGACTAAATGCCAGCTAAACCTAGCCTTGAGACCTAGCATTCTTTGAACTAGTAGCATTTTCAGAATTGTAAATTAAATTCCAACTTTCCCATTAAAGAAGATTTTAAAACTACAAGTCTTTAGACACCACACTTGACATTCCTACCTGCCACACAATTGAAATGTATTACTTATTAAATGTAAAAAGGTAATCCACCTTATGGGACAAGTAGGCCTTGCAGTAGTGAAACAAAAATGTAAGAGTTTTTCACTACCAGAACATGAAAAATTCATAAGTACATGTCTCACTTTTTAAAAACCATGCCCCCTGCCCTATGGGCTCTTTATGGCTTACCATTGGGTTGATATATGTATCAAAAGGTTTGAGCCTAGCAAAAGGTTAATTTTGGCAGGCTGAAATGTCAATTTAAACTGTGCACATGGACTGCAATGGCAGACCTGATACATGTTTAAAGAGCTATCTAAGTGAGTAACAAACCAAGTGCTGCTGGCCCACTAGTACCATTTCATTTACAGTCCCTGTGTACTTGTAGTGCCACTTTTTGAGGCTCTTATATGAAAATTAAATGTTCTGATTGGGTGTAAGCCAATTTTACTGTGTTTATTGTATAGAACACCATCACCTTAGCACTGTTACCAGTGGTAAAGTGTGCAGCCAACAAAAACGGGTTCAGAAAACAGGAGGAGAAAGGCAAAACGTTTGTGAATGACCCTGCACATAAATAACACTCTCTGCCAAATTCAGAGGGGAAGTACCATCCTAGAAGGAAGGCATGACAGTTACTGAACATACTTGTGGAAGGGAAGACATCATGAATGTTAATTTGCAGTGCAGTGCTAGTGCTTCCAGCATTAGGCCTTGGGGGGAAACTTCGGATCAATTAAAGTTGCATATGATCGTGCAAGCATTTCTGAGTCACAATGCTTGGGCTGACGTCTGTAGGTATGGCAAGGCAAGTTGGAAGAGGAGCAGCTAGTATCTTTAACGTACATCATTGATGTATTTATGAAAAGATTAATTAAATAATTTTTTTAGTTTTTAATTTGTGATATCACTAAGAAATGACTAACCATCACGATGGCTTACATAGTGCTCTTTTGAAAAGAACTTTGATCCACAGTGAATGCCGGACTAGTAAAAGAATGATCCCTCTTTCGTTGTTAATTGAATTTACAAACCAAATAACAATAATAGGTTTGTGTCAGAGGTATTTGAATCTGTGGGCTACAAAAGATGTCAGTAGTAATTTAATTGGTTCTGCAAAATGTTACATATTGGAAAACCGCATGCAACAACGAAACAGACATTAGATGATGCAAATGGAAACTGGCATCTTGCAATGTCTTCTAAAGTCTGAAGAGCTGAGGAATTTCATGTGAGGCCATTCCCATTCGAAGAAATACAGGGAGTTTAGGATGTTGGGCAATTAAATGCACAGCCTCCTCTGTAAAACGTACTTAGAAACAAGGAAGCATATACTGTAACAGCGTCCTAAGAGGTCTGAGATAGACAAGCACTCTGGAAATATTTTATTTGCTGCTTGAAGGAAGAGGATGACTTCACAAATATAAAAGTACATTTACTAAAAAATTGGAAAAAATGCTATTGTGTTATGGAGTTATTTAAACGTATGTTTTAAGGTAAACGTTTTTTATTTACCTTCTTTTTAAAAGTAAAATGGTTATACGAATTAGTAAAGGCCATACATAATCTTTGTTGTGTCATAATTATTTTAATTAATATTAATTGTCGCATACGTTAAATACTGGTCTTAGCAGTATTCCACGTTTATTTTCCACAACCGTACATTTTCGATTTCTTATTCAGTGTTAGCCTTACATTTTGAAAATCTGTATTTTTCCCAAATATTAATACATCTTCTGTGCATATCAAGGGACTGAAATCGGTGGATTAACTGTTTTTAATTTTAGCTTGCGGTTAGGTGAGATTTCAAGGAATTTCAGTGACGCAAGCTGAATGCTAAAATATGGTTGCTTTAGGGGCTATTTGAACAAAGTAACAGCTGGGAGTTTGCTAACTGAGTAAGTATTGATGTGTTGTTGGCTGCTGAACCAAATTAAACATTGGTAGAACAGCTGCTGTTAAATTTGGTTGTTATATTTAGTCATATTAACCTCTAAATATATTGACATTCTGAAGCCACAAGCTCGAAGAAAACATCACCAAGTCCAATTGTCAGCCATTGATTGTAAGGACAGTCTATAAAGTGTTGAGTACTGCAAAAGCATGGCCAAAATGTAAATATGTGTAGAAAGACTGCAATAGCTATCTAGGCATCCAAAAACACGTTCAGGGTTGCAGAATCAATGACAAAACTGTATGCAGACCAATGTGAGTAGCACCTGATTTTTTGCATTTGGGGATCAAAGTAGATGTGTAATCACAAAGTTCCCACACATCTCTGCACCTGTAACATCCCAGCGTTTCTCATCTGTTCTAAGGTTCAATTACATTTTTTCTTTTGGTGTGGGTTTGTAGGACCACTGATTGTGACAGATACATACAACTGCAAGTCATGTCCTTAAGAATGCTCTGAACTGAAGTTTGAGATACCTTCTGCAAGAACCAAGAAATTGAGTTACTGGTTGAGGGGGTGAAACTCTACTCAAGCAGGACTCACAATCTTTATCTTTATCTTTATCAGGTTTTGGCACAGCCAAACCCCAAATTAACCTCTGCTCAATCCTCTGATAGCTTGGCCCGAGCAGCCAGGTTTAATCTAGAGGCAATGTGTAAAGAATGTATGCAGCACTTCAAATAATAAATAAGTGCAAACACAATACAACATAAATCCCACACCAATTTAGAAACATAGAGAGCTAATAAATAAAACAAAACTAAAATGACAAAATAAAATCTGTAGAACTGAAGATATGTATATTTTAAGATTTCTGTAAAAATTGTGCCAAAAAGCACAAAGCCCCAACTGTGGATATCTAGGTTGTGCTGGACCATGACAAAGTCACAAATTCAGGCCAACCACAATAGCATGCAGGCAAGCTACAGAGGCCCAGTTAGGCCAGTGGAAAAAAAGTAACTTACATCCTGGTTGCAGAGCATCGTGCAGTCCCGTTCCAAGGATGTGTCATGCAACAGAGGTGATGCATCCGTTCGGAGGAACTGCAATGCGAGCACCTGTACCTCCCTCTCGGATCAGACTGAGTGGGGCTTGCGATGTGATACCCAGCATCAAGGATATGTCATGCAGTCTTGGCGATGCATCAGCACGAAATAGCTGAAAGGCTGCAATGCGAGAACCTGCATTGTCAGCAAGGCTGCCGTCAACTAGGCCTTTGTGGCATGAGGTCCTGTGCCAGCAAAGCTATGCACATGCTGCAGTCCAAATTAACTTTTCCAGATTATGACTTAGTGGATTGCCCTTGGTCCTTTTCAAAGTAAGTGTACACAAATTCACCAATTTCAGAAGGGCGAATGGATATGTTATGGCCCACTCATCTCTCTCAATCTACTGTCAAACAATGCATTAGTCACTTAAAACACCCAGCCAGACACTGTCAGTCATTATAAATATTTTAGTGAGTTATTTAAAACCTTTCGTCACAAGAGCGCACATATCAGAAATTAACACTGTTATTTTAAGGCTTCATTTAAAGCTGATTTTAGTTCAGTATACATGTAAAAGTATCACTGATGTCTGGAAAATAGTGGTGAACCTAATTGACTAGAAGATAAAACTGATGAAAGCTGGCAAGATAATAAATTGTAATGATCTATGTACATCCAACCCTAATTAATGAACAATAATAATCAAATGTCAGCTGTTTCAGGAGGGTTAGTATTTAGATGCTGTCGTCATTTACCTGAGCTTAATTTAATTTCCAACCATCAGCCTGTCGTTAAGACACAGTTAAATTGGGTCTCTGGGGCCACATTACTTATGAAATCATGGGCTTGGGGGGTATACACCCGTTACAACGCATCTTTTACTCCGCACTACCATTACAACGCGACTTTTACAACGCATACCATTACAACGCATTGCGCTGGGGGGCGCTCTAGGATAGGGAATAAGTATAATTTACTATCCAACACCTTCCCTAGGGTCTACGGGGACTGGAGTTAGAATAGTAAATTATACTTACCACTATCCAGCACCCCAAAGCGCTATGCGTTGTAATGGTATGCGTTGTAATGGTCGCGTTGTAATGGTAGGTAGTTGTAACGGTATGCGTTGTAACATGGTACATCCGCTTGGGGACTGTTCTGCTATGTTTTTTTTCTGGAATCCAAAGCTCTTCACTCCCTCATTGAGAGTGTTGTTAATAATCATTTAATACCATTCAAACAATTTATTTTGGGAAAAATCAACCTTGCTATTCCTGATCGAGTATGGGAAGAAAAGCATGACAATTCCTTGCAACGTCACATTTATATCCCTACGCCTTCCTCTTGGCTTCAAACATTCAAATGGAATATATGAAAACATGAAATTGGAGCATACATGCAGAATACACATTGTTGCACACTAATAATCATGAGTGTATCCAAAAAGTCCATGACTGAATGAATGATTGCATATAGGACATGAGGTTCTGCTGAGCACATGCTTATCATTCGATGATTGCAATATAAATCTAAGTCAAAACACATGGTATTGAAGACATCAGTGAATCTAAAAAGTGTCAGTTCACCTGAGAAATCACCTTCTTACAAGTTGAATGTTGTCACAGGAGAAATATCAGTCCAACTATATCTCACAAGAGCTGGGCTTCTGAGAAGGTGGGACTGCATTTTGAGGGTCACTGTCCATCATTAGAAGCATGAGGATGAGAAGCCTTTTATGAAGTGGGTTGTGTTCAGATGTTTTTTGAAGACTGTCAGGATCAGCTGTTTTCTCTGATCCTAGCATAATGGGGCCACTGCTGAACATCATTACCTAAATATATTTTCTTACATTGGTTTTACCTTTGAAACTTAATTCATTAATCAGATTTGGTCTCATTAGTCTCATGTTTTTGTTGGGTTTATATTCTGTTTCCACATGCTGTACCTATATTTTCAGCTAAAAGTAAAGTGTATTTGGAGATAGAAGACAGGAGTTTCAATGTTATTCTTTGACTAATTGGAAGTGTGAGGCATGTTGTGAGATTCAGTAATAAACCAGCTGCTATGTTTTTTAATTTCTAAAGTTGTTGATTTCTTTTTGGAAGCTCCAATAAAACTGGTGTGAAAGCAATCTAGTTTTCATGGTGTCAGTGTTCTATTTGTAGAAGATCAAGGATCCTTCTTGGAATCATGAGCTTCAGACAGATAATGTTTACAGCAATTTGTTTGTGTAGCATATGAAAGGTTCCTGCCAAGTCATAGCCTGAGATTGTGCACTGCACGTTATCAAATAGAAGAACTGCTTAAATCTTTGGGACATTTTAAAAGCTTGCTGCCTGTTAGAGAACCTGTGGTCATGAGAATTTTAATCTCTAAGTCATTGTGGCAAAGAGAGAGACTTTCTTCATGCCCCATCTGCTGCTTACATTGCATGATATGTTTATTGCTCATAGAGCTTTTGGTATCATAACTTAACCATTTTTCTGTCCATTGAGTGTAACACGGTTCCTGTCACTTTGCAAAATGTAACTGGTTAGCTTCTGTTTTCTTTAAATGAAGGAGGTGTTCAATTGGCAGCGATAAAGATGCATTATCAATGGAATGGGAATGCGTGTCTTCTGCAGCAAAAAACACAACGCAAGCTGCCAGCGCCATCCTAAAATAGTTACTAAGTTAGCTTCAACAGGAAGCTCTAATAGATAAAATCGAGCACCTGCTTTATTTTATCTATTAGAGCTTCCTGTCGAAGCTAACTTAGTAACTATTTTAGGATGGCGCTGGCAGCTTGCCGGCGCCATCCTAAAATAGTTACAACAGGCCAGGCTGCAAGTTTTGAACTTTTGCCCCCGGAAAAATCCGCCGCTCGCGGATTTGCGGATTTTCGGTAAATTCGCGGGAGTTCGCGGATTGCGAATTTACCGAAAATCCGCAAAATCCGCGAGCGGAACGGATTTTCCGCCCATGCTTATGTTCAAACCAGTTCTGGCTGACTCCCTGCCAGTGACACATTTCTTCCTTTGATTAGTGAATGTCTGGATACTCAATCACTCAGCAGGAGATGGGACAATTGTTTTATAGCAGCAACCCAGGCCTCTTTACCTCTAGGGGCCTCTTATCCCCCTACACTCCAGATGCAGGTCAGCCTGCTGCTGTCTCACCTCCTCCCCTGGGTCAAGACATTCCCCAGATCTTATCGCTTTCAAATACATACAGTCAGTCCACAGCCAGGCAGAGACACACAGAAATGTCAGAGCACAAAAACTTATCCACTTCTAAAAGAGTGGCTTCTGAAAACACAATGCAAAATCCACCTACACAAAAAGATGTGTAATTACATTGTGAGTTCAGGCATCCTAAACTTCACCTTCCCATCTTAAGCCTTTGGGAAGATAGGCTGGAAAACATACTACAGTGCCTTCCCATTCTATCCTATGGGCAAGATGGCTGGCCTTTCACCAGTGAAAAACGAAATGGAGATTATTTCACTGTCAGGACATGGCACACACCTTAGTACATGTCCTACCTTTCACATGCACTGCACCCTGCCCAGGGGGTACCCTGGCCATACCATAAGGGTGCCTGATGTGCATAGAAAGGGAAGGGTAAGGTCTGGCAAGTGAGTGCACTTGACAGACCAACATGGCAGTTTAACAGACTGTGTGCAGGCTGAGTTCCTTTTTTAAGGCTACTTGTGTGGGTGGCACAAATAGTGCTGCAGGCCCACTAGTGTTACAGCACACAAATGATGGATGGAATGCTGACAATGCAAACATTCTCCCCCAGTCAAAAGATCTGGGTTAAATCCATTGTTCTTTTGCCCACTACGCCACCCCAGTTTGGACCCAGCCGTATGCAAATCAGTCTTGACCCTGTGCCCCATGGGAACAGTCCAGACCGAACGACCAGGGCAGGTCCTCCCTGGACCGGAAACAAGCATCCTGGAACTGGTTTCAGGGTATGTAACCCTTCTTCAGCCAGGCTACCTTGAATCCAGTGGCACAGTGAGCAAGGGACCCACGTCTGGGCATACCCATCCCACATAGGGCAAAAAGTGTTACAGCAAACAAATGATGAACAGAATGCTGACAATGCAAACATTATCACCCAGTCAAATGATATGGGTTAAATCCATTGTTCTCTTACCCACTATGCCACCCCAGTTTGGACCCAGCCATATGCAAATCAGTCTTGACCCTGTGTCCCATGGGAACAGTTCAAACCGAACTACCAGGCCAGACAAATGCTTCCCACTAGTAGAAATTGCATTACCAGCCCTGCCACACATAGTGCACTTTACTAGGGACTTTACTAGTAAGGTAAGCATACCAATAATGGACAACCAATTACCATTACACTTTATACAGGAAGCATTTGCACTTTGACACTGTTTAGCAGTAGCAGAGTCCCCAATGCATCTATTGCAGCATCAAAATAGAGGAGGAGGAGTAAAAAAGTCAGGGGTAATCACGGTAAGGAATGCCAGGTCTAACATGTACATTTATGTTTTTGCTTTGTTGATGTCATTGTATTTTCTTATGCATATCCTCTACAACCTTCTATGTCTATATATATGAATGATTGAATGAATAAATATAGATATAAGCACATACATTCATGCATCACAGTTAGTGTGTCCTACAAGAATTCCAAACATGGGGTTTCGCTTTTAATGTCCAAAACCTAAACTGTCTCCTTGTGAGGTGCACACCTAATAAATCAGAATGCACTGCATGCCTGCTTCCTAATAGAAAGAGTAGTTTCAGTGGGACCTGTAGTGTGAGCAAATAGTTAATAAGAAACTGAAGACAAATCTTAAAACATAAACAGAGCTGAAGAAATGCAAGTGGCTTGTTTTTTGCTGGGTGCATAGCCAGTAGGTATATGTAGTTAGGATTGGCTACCATAGGAAATTCCGAACATTCTATTGGGAATAACTTTGGCGCCGATTGAGGGATCTGCCTGTAATTTTCCTTAAAATGGTCTCGCTGCGCTCCGCTCCTTCCCTGAAAGTTTCAGGGAGATTCGTGAAGTGGGGGCTGAGAAAAAAGGGGGTCCCAAAACATGTTTTCCCCATGTTAATTTCCATAGGATGGTCTGACAAGTCTACAGCCCGAACCGCTGTACGGAATTACGCCAAACTTGGCAAAATTTTAGGGACTGGTACGCAGATGTGCCTTTGCTATGTTTGGTGAAAATTGCTCCAGTGGTTTTTTATGAAAATTAGGTTCAAAAACACATATATATCTATATGAGCTTACGGGTCCGCCCACCGTACGCGTACCGTACGCGTACGTGCGCGTACCCTAACGTGCGCGAGCGCGATCCTGATTGGCTGGCAGTCGACTGTCAACATTCCAAACTGTCCAAACAAGGAAGAGTTGGCCACCAGCTTGTTTCTCAGGAGAACTGAGGCACAAGAGAGCCCAAAACAAGAGTGGAAAACACGAAAAAGGGGCAGGGTAGAGACCCCCAACCCTCTAGCCCTTCTCTGGGGGTCCCAGAAGGACCACCAAGGGCAAAAAAAAAAAAATCACAGGGTGCGCGCACGGTACGCGTACAGGTCCGCGTACGCGTACCGTGCGCGCACCCCGCGATTTTATTAAAAAAAATAATATTTTTTTTGCCCTTGGGGGTCCTTCTGGGAAAACTTGAGTAGGGCTAGGGGATCAGGGGGTCTCTACCCTGCCCCCTTTTCTGCGTTTTCCACTCTTGTTTTGTGCTCTCTTGTGCCTCAGTTCTACTGAGAAATGAGATGGCTGCTCAGGTGGTACCGGAAGGATATTAACATGTAAAAACGTTATTCGCTAATAGAATTTGCATTTACAAAACCTTTGAAGTTTTTTGAAAAAAAATAGGTTTCACGCCAGATATAGTTAGGAATTAGCACTTAAAAAACCTTGCAAATTTACTGAAAAAAACATAGCTTTCAGGCCAAATATAGTTAGGAATTAGCATTTAAAAAACCTTGCAAATTCACTGAAAAAACCTTAGGTTTCAGGCCATATATAGTTAGGAATTAGCATTTAAAAAACCTTGCAAATTCACTTAAAAAACCATAGGTTTCAGGCCTTATATAGTTAGGAATTAGCATGTAAAAAACCTTGCAAATTCACTTAAAAAACCATAGGTTTCAGGCCTTACGCGATTTTATTAAAAAATATATATATATTTGCCCTTGGGGGTCCTTCTGGGACAACCTGAGAAGGGCTAGGGGGTCAGGGGGTCTCTACCCTGCCCCCCTTTCCGCGTTTTCCACTCTTTTTTTGTGCTCTCTTGTGCCTCACTTCTCCTGAGAAACAAGATGGCTGCTCAGGTGGTTCCAGAAGGATAATAACATATATAAACGTTATCCACTAATAGAATTAGCATTTACAAAACCTTTTAAATTTATTGAAATAAATATAGGTTTCACGCCTGATATAGCTAGGAATTAGCATTTAAAAAACCTTGCAAATTCACAGAAAAAACCATAGGTTTCAGGCCTTATATAGTTAGGAATTATTATTTAAAAAACCTTGCAAATTCACTTAAAAAGCCATAGGTTTCAGGCCTTATATACTTAGGAATTAGCTTTAAAAAAAACTTTGAAATTCACTCAAAAAACGTTTTAGGGGTGTTATAGTTTGCTGGACATTTCACTCATACAAAACCATTGAAATTGCTCCTATATAGTTAGTTGGACTAACTATATTTCACGCACCCGCAATGCACTGCTGATGATGTCACATATTAGATCATTCATGACATGGTCAGTGACATCACTGATGACATCTCAAATGAGACACAAATCCAGGGCCCAGTCGAAATCGCAGTGTACCATAGTATTCAAGCATCCGGTTGCGAAACAGTGCTAACCGCGACTGCTCGTCTTGGAACACAGGACGGGAATCCATTTTTAATAAAACGAAATAGCACTAGAAAGCCTGCAGCCAGCGCCAGCAAAACGGGATATCCACCAAATAGGCTGGAAAAAGATAGAATGGAAAAAAGCAGGAATGACTCCAAATATCTTTTGGAAAGAAGTCACAAGACCACTGCTCACTACTTTAAAAAAGTGCGCCAGCCCCGATGTGGAGGATGCGTTAAAGATAGTATGAATCAGCTCACCGAAATGCAATGGTCTGACGGGTGCGATTCGGCCCTCCAAACGATCACGGTCGTTCCATTGTGAACACTGAGGTTCTGCCTGATTTTCGGGCGTTCACCGTAACGTGTCCTTATTTCCCCCCCTCCCTTGGACTTTGGATATCCCATCACATGTTGATAATCCCACCACCATCCAATTGATTGCAGTGGCGCCACCGGACTGGACGCACTGCACACTTCATGACATAGGTCTCGCCCTAATTAGAGCCTCCACCGCCACTTGGTCCCAACCCTCCCTCCAGTCATCCCGGAATTCTGGAATCTGATCTATACGTGGAATTTCCACCCTCGACCAGCCCTTAAAAATCGACCGCAGGGGTGCCTTCGGTTGAGATGCCCTGATGATCTTATCACCTAGGCATGCATATTAGGCAATACACTGGTTGTCCTGGTGATGTTCCTTCATTTTAACAGGATCGAAACGCTATCGACAGTTGATGTAGTTTAAACACTAGTTCCCCACTGTGTGACATAATTGCGTTTTTACTACATGAGTAAAGCTAGATCGATTATTTCTATTTTTGTACTAGCCTCTCACAAATTGTAAAATTGCCTGTTTAACTTCCCAACTTTGTAATTTGTTTGTTTAGCCTTGTTGTTTGTTGTGGATACAGGACTGTGTCCAACTATATATATGTAGTTTTTAAAAATGTCCTTCCATTCCTGTCATTGATTAAATTTAAGGTCCGGCTGGACACCTTACTTATTATACCACAGATTGTGGCCTATAATTATTCTAAGTTTGCATATTCCGTTTTATGGGATATTGAGGTTGAGGCTGTGGCACAGACCGCAAAGGAATCTCATGGTGTGGGGAAAATCTATTCCATCCACAGTGTGTATGGTACAGAGCAGGCGCGAAGGCTTTAGCCCACTCTTCTGCAAAATTCAGAGCATCCTCCTTCTAGACAGTGTGCACGAAACTCGGGAGGATTACCTTCTCCCCTCTTGGAGCCGTGAGCACAAAAGGTGGGGGATTTTGTTAGCCTCCGCTAACAAAATGTCACAGGTAGTCATAAGATTCTCCCAAAATACCCCTTTTATGGTACGTTGAATGTCACCTTCAATTAATAGGACTATTTCATAAAGTCTGTCAGGGGGAGTAACTCTAGTGTCAGCTGTCTCCACAACAACATAATGGTCAGTCGCTGTCACCTTCAGTAGTGGACGCAGGGCCTCTCGCACTATGGTAATCTCCGCAGTGCTATCCAGCAAGGTCAAAGCCCATGTCTGATTCCGAAGCTGCGTTCTCACTATCTGTGGCATATCTCGCTGTTAAAGCGGCGACTTTCTTTTTTTGAAACTGGGGCCTCTTTGGCTTGCCTTTACCGTCTTTTGGGCGGGGCTGGTTGCGTCCTTGCTGCCCACCCCGACCCTGCCGCTTCCTCCACCACAGGTCGTAAAGGCCGATGACTCCTGAAAAGAACGAGGAGAGCGTTGATCAGAAACCTGAAAACGATCAGGTGATTTTATCATCGCGCGATCGCGCAAGTCATAAAGATGTTCTGTGGGCGCCGGCAATGGAGACGCAGGACGAGACTCCTGTTTCTGTTGTTGTTGTTGCTTTCCCTGTTTTTGTTTTTTCGGCCAAGTATGTTTTTTGGTCTTGGGCTGTTCGTCAGTTTCTGACTTCTGCCCTTGGGCTTGTTTTTTCTCTTTAGTAGAAAAAGGCTTAAGACCGCTACTATTGCGACCCTGGAAAGGGGCGACCACTCGGTCCCCCCGCACGTATGGCAGAGTACCACGATCCCCCCGGGAAGCCATCTTGGGCGGGAGGCGTGTCTCGGCTGGTATGCCCGAAGCGGCGTAGCCGGGGCGCGCTTTTTCCCGCCCTAGAGTGGGCTGGCCTAGACACTGACGCGGCTGGCCACGCCCTCGGGGCAGGCAGGGGCGGGTTTACGCCCGCCCTGAAGACGGATAAAAGGGGACGCACGACCGGAAGGCATCCTCTTGTTCCTGTGCTCTGAAGCTGCACCTCCTCGCTGCACGTGAGCTCGAGACGGAACGAAGAGCCAATTTTGAGCGTTGTAATCCTTCTTTTTGTCTTGCAGATACTCTGTCGGAGAAATGCCCAAGAAAGGCGGAAAGAGAATGACGACTGAACAGATGCTTCGGGTCCTCATGAAGGAGATGACCGAGCTGAAGAAGCGGGTGGCGGAGAGAGAGGGGGAAGGGGGGCCGGAACGTCCTTCGGCTGGAGCAGCCCCAGGAGGGAGAGCCAAGAGGCCAAGAAGGGGGCCAGCTGGGGGAGACGTCCCGGTTCCCTGTACCCCGCTTGAAGCGCCAACCCCAGTACCCGTGGAGGGGAATCCGATTCCCGTGGTGGTCACCCCGGTGTCCAATGAGGATATGCCGCCCGAGCTGGCAGCACAACTTGCAGCGTGGTTGGGCGAAGGTAGTGAGGGCGCCACGGCTGTCGATGCGCAGGCGCTGATGAAGCAACTGCGTGAGAAACGGGAGGCAGCCAAGGTGTCCGCGCCGGCTGCAGTAATTGACAAGCCACAAGGGACGATTACGACCGCAGAGGCAGCGTCCGGTGCAGGTAAGCGGCCATTGCCGATTGCGAGGGATGAGTCAGCACCCTCTCGTAGAGAAAGGTTGGGTCAACATGTGCCTTTGGCAATTAAAGAGAAGATTTGGGCGGGGGAATATGTGAACGTCTTCTCGTTGCTTGTTGATCATTATGAGGTAGAGCATGTTAAGGGCCAGAAAGACCTCATGCATCCGAGTGTTTGGCGCGCAAAAATGGCCGCCTTTAAAGTGAATGAAAATATTGGCAATTGGGGCAATGCATGGGGAATCTTTACGTCGATCTTGGGGGAACGTAGGCCCGAGTTGCTTGCCGAGTTGCCGACCTATCAGTCGCGAATCATGGGGTACTCGACATCATACCAGGGTAACCATTGGTTTTGCTACGATAATCTTTTTAGAAAGGCGAAAGAGCATAATAAAAGCTTAACCTGGGATTGTTACGATTCTTTGACATGGGATAAAATGAAGGAGACAGGAATGTTGAAAATGCCATTGGTAGGAAGTAATGTTGGCGAATCCTCCCGCCAATATGGGGGGACGCCCTTTCGTTCAGGTACGGGTACCGACGATTACTCGAGGCCTTCCGGCAATACAGGAAAAAAGGGGTTATGCTTTAATTTCAACAGAGGTAAATGTACTAGGCCCCAGGGATCGTGTAAATTTAAACATGAATGTAGTGGGTGCGGGTCGCCCCATCCTGAGTCCACGTGCAGAGCCAAAACGGGTGATAACGGGGGGAGAGGAGGCGCCAAACAGGTCTAACATAGTCCGAGGGGCGCCTTTACCTACCCCGATTGATACCTTGGCGATGATTCCCTGGCTCAGTGAATACCCGGATCGTGCTTCTGCTGGGGTGCTGCGGAACGGATTTTCGTATGGTTTCCGCATCCCGGTAGGGGACTTTCAGGGTGTGGAGAAGTGTAAAAATCAACTGTCGGTCCTGCAGCATACGACCGTGGTACAAGATAAGATCCGGAAAGAGGTTACTCGAGGTCGGGTCGCCGGCCCGTTTAGTGTACCCCCGGTGCAGGATTTTGTTTGTTCTCCTTTAGGGGTGGTCCCCAAGAAGGACCCGGGTGAGTTCCGATTGATTCACAATTTATCAGCTCCACGTGGTTTTTCTGTAAACGATGCAATAGATCCGGAAGTATGTTCGGTGCGGTACGCATCCTTCGATGAGGCCGTAGCCATTTTGAATCGCCTGGGGCCCGGGGCGCTGATGGCAAAGTCAGATATCGAATCAGCGTTCCGATTGCTCCCGGTACACCCAGACGACCAGCGTCTCCTGGGTTTCATGTTTCAGGGTTATTATTACATGGATAGGTGTATGCCGATGGGGTGCTCTATATCTTGTGCCTATTTCGAGAAATTCAGTAGTTTTCTACAATGGGTCTTCACAAAGAAGACGGGTTTCCAACATGTAATGCATTACCTTGATGATTTTCTGTTCCTTGGGGCAGCCGGGGATCTTGAATGTGGCCGGGCCTTGGCCGAATTTTGTATGTTAATGAAGCAGTTTGGTGTGCCATTGGCACCAGGTAAGACGGTGGGTCCTGCGACTTGCCTCGAGTTTCTGGGGATCGAGTTAGACTCCAGTGAGGGTTGTTTTCGTTTGCCAGCTGACAAAGTGTTGAAGTTCAGGGCAGCCCTGCGAGTGTGTATAAATGGATATAAAGTTACGCTGCATCAATTACAGCAGTTGGTGGGACAGTTAAATTTTGCCCTGAGGGTTATACCAATGGCCCGCCCCTTCTCCCGTTCAATTGCCCAAGCTATGGTCGGCTTAAAGGAGGGCCATCATCGCACGAGACTATCGGCTGAGGTCCGCCAGGACATGCGCATTTGGCTAGCATTCCTGGCGGACTTTAATGGTCGAGTCGTCTGGAACAAACCAGCCGTGTCCTCGGAAGAGCTGGGGCTATGGACAGATTCAGCAGGTAGCATAGGTTTTGGTGCCATCTTCGGCACAAAATGGTCGGCACAAAGGTGGCCGACATGGTGGCATGACAATGGTCTGACAAGTAATATTGCTTTCCTTGAACTTTTCCCCATTTTGGTGGCCCTGAGAACCTGGCCAGAAGGGTTCAAAGATCACTCTGTGATATTTTGGTCTGACAATATGACCGTGGTCGAGTGCATCAATAGCCAGGCTGCACGATGTAAACTGATTTTAAGACTGCTCAAAGAAATTGTGTTACTGTGTATGCAACTGAATGTGCTATTCAGAGCAAAACATGTCCCGGGGGTAATGAATCAGGCGGCTGATGCACTGTCTCGTTTTCATATGCAGGCTTTCTCGGGTTTCCTTCCCACAGCGGACCCAGAGCCGGCACCCTTTCCCGAAGCTCTCTGGTCTCTCGGTGCCCCGAACTTCGTCACCTCGTGGGAGAGAGTCTAGCACCAAGGACGAGGAAGGCATATGAAGGGGCGTTTCGGTCCTATTTAGCCTTTTTGGGGACCGATAGAGAGGGGCTTTGGGGCCACGAGGAATGGGTAGTGAATTTTCTGATGTCCTTACGTAGGGCTGGGAAATCAGTGGCTACGGCCCAGAGGCATCGTGCTGCCATTTCCTTTGTTGCCAGGGCCCATGGTATCCAGGACCCGACAGCGTCTTTCGTGGTACAGAAAGCGCTGCGTGGGTGGCAACGCCTTGAGGGTCGCAGAGTAGATGAGAGGCGCCCGATAGGTTTGGATAGGTTGGCCCAGTTGTTGGCCACACTCCCTTCCACATGTTCATCTCAGTTTGGAACAGTGTTGTTCCGAGCCGCTTTTACGCTGGCATTTCATGGGGCGATGCGGGTAAGTGAACTAGTGGCAAGGAACAAACAGAATGTGACAGGGGGTTTGTGCCAGGAACACGTTCAGATCAGAGGAGAGACAATGACTGTCTCCTTTGTCAGGTCCAAGACCGATCAGGGTGGGATGGGTGACTGCATAATCATACGCAGGATTCCCGGGTCCTCCATGTGTCCAGTAAAGTGTTTAGATGATTACCTAGCACGAAGGGTGGCATCATGGGGGGGGACCTTGTTGAGACACGCGGACGCCACCCCACTGACGAAATTTCAGTTTCAGCGGGTCCTTGCGATGTCAATTGCCGCTGCGGGCTTGAACCCGGGCGAGTTTGGGACCCATTCCTTTCGGATAGGGGCTGCTACAGAAGCTACAGCTAGGGGTCTTAATGTTGAACAAGTGAAACGTGTGGGGCGTTGGTCCTCCAATTGTTATAAGAGGTATGTGCGGTTGCACATGTTGTGAAGCTGTAATGATGTACTCACGCCTCTTGTTTTTGTTTGATTTTCAGTTGCGCAAGCCTACGAGGCGGGGCGGACTATGCAGTCGACCCAACACCGGGCCAGCGGTCAGACATCACCGGCTGTGACAAAGGAGGTGTGGGTCGTGGGCCACTCATACGTGAGGCGTGCCGCGGACGTATTCAAAGCAGGTGACATGATTCACGTAGCTGGGGAATACGGGTACAGGGTGTCCTTCTACGGAAGGGGCGGTCTCTGTATTGACCAGTTTCAAACATTTTTCGAGGGTTTGTTAGGGCGGACGAGGTCACCGCCGTCTATAGTCATAGTACATCTAGGGGGCAATGATTTAGTCACCACCGGTAGACGACTTCTCCTGGAGGCAATGCTTTCCACTGTAAGTTGGTTGGCGAGGAGAGTTCCGGGGTGCATAATTGCGTGGTCCCATATGATCCCACGAAAGGTATGGCGAGGGGCTATTTCTATTTCTGCTTTGAATCATTCTGTTAGAAAGTTTAATAACAAAGTGAGTAGGTTGTTCCGTTCCAGGACATTGCATTCTATTTCGCATGGCTGTATTAATGATGACAGTATGTATTTGGGGGATGGTGTGCATTTGTCTCGGGTGGGGAATGAGTTACTCATAGGAGACTTTTTAGCATGGTTAAAAACGTTAAAACATGACCTTTAGGTAGGAGCTTTGTGGGGGGTCCGGATAGCCGGTCAACTATCCGGCCTGTGGCGGTAAGGTCATGATCGGTGAGCACTAATTGGAAGATCCCTATGAGTGGGCGTCACCCAACACGGATGGGAGCGCTCGGGAGAGGTGGCCATTGGCCCCTCAACGGGGAGGCGGTCCCTTCTAAGGATGGGTCGCCGAAAGAAAAGGAAAGGCGGTCAAGGCCCCTTCCTGTGTAGGAGGGGTTACAGCCCCCTCCTGGGGAATTTCCCGGGGCCAGTGACGTCTGCGACGGCAGATGTGGTAAGTTGTGCGGGGTTTTTTGGGGGGGGTCTACGCTACCTTCTAGATACCTCACACGAGTCCTCGAACGACCTTTAAGTGGCGTCGAGTTTTATTGGTGCCCCCGTCAAGTCAAAGGGAAATTGGTAGTTGCACTTGAGGTACGCCTCAGTGCTGTCGCCCCTCACAAGTGGGGGGGGTATTTTTGGTTAGGGATCTTGACACCGGTTACGACCTTGCCGTTGGCCCTTAAACGTTAGGATGTACAATTTCATAATTTCAAGTAAATCTGTGTAGGATGTTAGTTCGGCTAGGAGAACCTCTGTATTAGAGAATCTGTTAAGGTTAGCCAAACATCGCAATGTGGTAATGAAATTGTACATAATATAAAATGTTGATTTAAGGTTTTAATTTTGTTTTAATAAATACGGCCGGGAGGGTTACTCCCTCCCTCTTCCAAAAACTTCAAGAACTGTTTCCGGTTTCCCTCCTTTGGGGATTGTGTTGAGAGGGGGTGGGGGGTATCTCAGCCATATGGAAAGGGGCGACCACTCGGTCCCCCCGCACGTATGGCAGAGTACCACGATCCCCCCGGGAAGCCATCTTGGGCGGGAGGCGTGTCTCGGCTGGTATGCCCGAAGCGGCGTAGCCGGGGCGCGCTTTTTCCCGCCCTAGAGTGGGCTGGCCTAGACACTGACGCGGCTGGCCACGCCCTCGGGGCAGGCAGGGGCGGGTTTACGCCCGCCCTGAAGATGGATAAAAGGGGACGCACGACCGGAAGGCATCCTCTTGTTCCTGTGCTCTGAAGCTGCACCTCCTCGCTGCACGCGAGCTCGAGACGGAACGAAGAGCCAATTTTGACCCACCCACCAGCCCCTGATGACAGCAAGTGGTTTTGAATAAAGTTGATGGATAACTCTGATTTTCGTTTACAGGTTGTGGTATTATTCGTGATGATTTTGAGTATGCAATAAAGAATGTCGATTTGTGTTACGTTTTGCAAATAAAGAAATTCTGCTTTAGTGTTCATTGGTAGCATGCTTTTAATGAAGGTATAGTTGCTACTGTAATTTTAGTTTAGTCATTTAGTTAGCATTGTCGTATTTATTTTGGTCGGGCGGTAAGGTCATGATCGGTGAGCACTAATTGGAAGATCCCTATGAGTGGGCGTCACCCAACACGGATGGGAGCGCTCGGGAGAGGTGGCCATTGGCCCCTCAACGGGGAGGCGGTCCCTTCTAAGGATGGGTCGCCGAAAGAAAAGGAAAGGCGGTCAAGGCCCCTTCCTGTGTAGGAGGGGTTACAGCCCCCTCCTGGGGAATTTCCCGGGGCCAGTGACGTCTGCGACGGCAGATGTGGTAAGTTGTGCGGGGTTTTTGGGGGGGGGTCTACGCTACCTTCTAGATACCTCACACGAGTCCTCGAACGACCTTTAAGTGGCGTCGAGTTTTATTGGTGCCCCCGTCAAGTCAAAGGGAAATTGGTAGTTGCACTTGAGGTACGCCTCAGTGCTGTCGCCCCTCACAAGTGGGGGGGGTATTTTTGGTTAGGGATCTTGACACCGGTTACGACCTTGCCGTTGGCCCTTAAACGTTAGGATGTACAATTTCATAATTTCAAGTAAATGTGTGTAGGATGTTAGTTCGGCTAGGAGAACCTCTGTATTAGAGAATCTGTTAAGGTTAGCCAAACATCGCAATGTGGTAATGAAATTGTACATAATATAAAATGTTGATTTAAGGTTTTAATTTTGTTTTAATAAATACGGCCGGGAGGGTTACTCCCTCCCTCTTCCAAAAACTTCAAGAACTGTTTCCGGTTTCCCTCCTTTGGGGATTGTGTTGAGAGGGGGTGGCGGGTATCTCAGCCATAATGGTTTTATAAGCCACCATAATAATCCTCGCCAACTATCTGGGTTTTTCGGCATTGGGAATAGCCAGCAAAGCATTGGCAACCTGAAAGTTCACCGCATCCCCCTTGACATTAGCAAGTATGAGATCGGAAACCACATCAAAGGTGCCACAGAGGCAAATACCCATTTCAACCGCAGCCTCAGGTCCGTGCTCATCCTGAACACGTTTAAGGACCGTCGGCTGGACAGTCATAGACGGAGTGCCGTAACACCTCGTGTAGACCTCTGCAAATGTCTTACCCCAGGTCTCACAGTCACCGATTTCAGGGGTCAAGTCTTTCGGTAATCTAATTGTCAGCATCCTGTGTTTTTCGCCAGGAGTCGTGTTAGGAAATACCGCTTCCAGCTGGTCAAACTTCTCGGCCAGCCAGAAAGGAAAATCATCCTTTTCTTGGGGGTGCTTGCCCATCACAGCGTTGGCAATAACGGGACTGAGTTTCATTCCGCCCTGTCCCGCAGGAAGCGCCGCACCACCTGGGGTCCCGCCCGGGAGATTACCGGTAATGTATTGCACTAATGGCCTAATCACGCTAATTGCGACTGCATGTAGTTGTCTTAACTCAACAACGCTACATGCTCCGTGTTGAGGATGTAAATCCAGCCAAAACAGGCCAATTAGCGCCCGGAATGGACAAAGGACCTAACCTCGGAGCTGCTAAAGTATGGGGTAGGGCACCATCAAACCAAATGCGATGCTGCCAAGTATCTATAGGAATCTCCTGTGCCCTATACGGTGCATATTCCTGTGGCACAGCTGTGGGAGTGTACGTGTCGAACACACAAGTATTTGCGTTCATAGCTGGGAAGGTCACCCATGAGTAAAAAATCTCATATGGGTAAGCAACCTCTGCACTCACTACCATTATCACGGCCATGCCATCTTTGGGGACATTATAAGTCTGCAAATAATTGCGCACCGCAATGCAACTATGTTGCGCAATGTCCAGCACGACCATAGTGACGCAGAAAGAAAGAGGTACAAAGCAAACTTTGTAACACAACTAGGTAGTAATTCAAGAAAACTGTTTAGAAAGATTCAAGCTTGAAAAGACCTATGTAAATATAGCTAGGTTTTTCCGACACCACCGTTACCCGGAAACAATCGCGAAGGGGTTAAGGACTGAATGTTGTACTACTCAAGTGTCATGTAATAAGACCACCAACGGTTGGGCGCCATGTCGCAGGGGGTCCGTTCTCATACAGAACTGTGCATAGAGACTTGGAACCTCAGTGAATTAAAGTGTCCCAAAACTCACCTTAGTACCCAAAATCCCCTACCAGACTAGCTACAGTGTCTCATTGGTGATCACACAACCCCAATGCTTAGACAAACCAGAACATGGACTTAGTACACCTCAGGTAACGTGAAACACATGAACACTCTTTCGTTATACAATCATTTCAATCCAGAACAAGGAGTAAAAGAGGATACTTACATATTTGAAATGTTTATTCACTAATGCAGTGTTCTCAAACGCAGTATCATAGCTAATACAAGCAAACATATTTTAAGAAACAAAGTAATCAGCATAGTCGCTAGTCCATAGAACACAAAAGGTGAAAGCTTGGTAAAATGCTAAAACGAATAGGGTTCAGTAACACCTAATTCTCACCCTCCCTAGCTAGTATATTATATTATATCTAAGAAGGTCTCTTTGGGTTTTTAGCAGGGCGGCCCCATACCTCAAGATCCTAGTGGTAAGAGATCACTTCATCTTCCACCAGCTCTCTGCATGCGAAACACCATCATGTGTGTTTCTATGCTCTTGTGCAAAGCAATATAAAACGCGCCTAAAGCCAGAATTTGGCCGCAGCTGCATGTATGTTATGTCTAGGAACGTGCGAAGATCAGACCTCACAACATGCACTGTGTTGAGATATCCGTGAAGGTTTCTACACTCACTGTACAGACACAGCTCACCAAGCAAGGCTGATATCAGAGTAACAACATATTATTCTCGCATCAATCAAAACATTCTACTAGGCTCAAAGCTAAAGCAACAGCTATGTGCCGTGTGCAGAAGCAGCAGAAAGGTAAAATGGCGTTTAAACTCCTAATAAGCTCATGCTAACTTAACATAGCATATAGGCAAAGTATATCTATATGACTCAAAGTTACCCGTGAGTGCTTACTTTCCTAATATTTGTTGTAATAAGAGCTATTCTATCATGACTATCCAAAAAGCCATTAACCGTTCAGCATCTATAACTAGACAAGAGGCTTTAGCAATTAAAGAGAAACCTAGTGTTCTCGCAACAAAAAAAAACACGATAAAACCTAGGGTCATCATTACATACAGCAGACAGCATAAGGAGATTCAGCGTATTTTCTATAACAATTGGAACCTAGTAACAGGGGATCCTGTTATTGCGAAATATGTAATGAAGAAACCTAACATCATTTTTAGAAAATCTACTTCGATGGGAGATAAATTATTGAGCAACTTCCTCGAAAGGCCGGTTTCCCACACACGGGGTGCCCTCGGAGGAAGGTTAAAAAAATGCACTGTCTGCAAGGCATGCAAGAATGGGTGTAACAAAACCCAATACATGGTGCCCTTTAAGACCAAGCCCGTACTGATTAAAAAATGCATGTCTTGCTGAACTGAATTTGCAGTGTATGTGCTACAGTGCCCATGTGATCTCTGGTATGTAGGCAGCACCCGCCTGCCGGTGCACAAGCGGGTATTGCAGCACATAAGGGCCATTGTGGGGAAAGACCAAACATACCCAGTGGCCCGCCACTTTGAAAGTCTGCACAACAGTGACCCTTCTGTCCTAACATACTATCCCATTGACTGTGTCATGCCACTTAAGAGAGGAGGAGACAGAGATGCACAGCTCCGATTATTGGAGACCAGGTATATAATAGAACTTGACAGCAAGGCCCCACGGGGCGTTAATGCAAGTGAAGATTTATACACATGTTTGTAGATATCCCAAAGGAGCAATAACATACCTGAGTCCAAAAGATTGTTTTAGATATTGTGCAGTCCATACCTCCTTGATAAAATGAGTTTTTATGAATGATGAATACTGTCTTTCAATGGGAATTAGCATGATAACATCGTGAGTGATGTGAGGATAAACAAGAATACATAATAACCTCCTCCCACAATTTACCTTTTTTCCATGATTTTTTTAAAACACACAGAACATAAAGAATTATTAATTACACAATTGCACTTTTTTGCACATATGGTTTAGGGAAACCATTGATGAGGAATGTTTAGTATTGATTTGGAGTTGAAATGTTGCGAAGATTTTCTTTTTTACAATGAGATGCAATTAGAAATCTTTTTTCCCCCTTTTTTCTGAAATCAAATTGTGCCTCTTGGTTGTATATAGATATAGTTCATCTATTGGTCGTGCATTTTTTGTACAACTTTTATTGAAGTTTTACAGAACTCGATAGCCTTTGTTCATTTAATTTCTTGCTAAATAATATTTGTAGCTAGGTAGCAATTTTATGGAAGAAAACATATGGACACTTTGTCTTTTATTGTAGATAGTGTATATATTACAATGATAATGAAATGTTTTTTATGCATGTTTATATATATATAATACATTTTTCCATATATTTTATAATGTACCGTTTTGTATATATGGAGATAATTTATAAATTGCACGCTTTTGCACAACTTATATATTTTGCACATTTTCACGACCAAGAAATGTTATCTAAACTAGGGCACTATGCCCTTTATTTTACAACTGAGCGTCATCTGCTATATTAAGAAAATGAATAGCAAGGGGTTAATTGTAGGCAGGCCAGGATTATACAGTGCCGCCCCCTTTTTGTGCTCCATAAATACCCTCATCTATGTCAAGCAATGTATCATGTGATCAAGCCTCTGGCTAGAGGCGAAACGCGTCATGCGGGCTTGCTGGGTTTTATTTTGTAAACTGGATTAAAATCACTGCACCTTATACTGGGTCTGACTTATTCGGAGAACAGTCTGGAATTGACTGTGATGCTGCGTGAGTGGTGTTGAACGGAGAGAAAGCAATATATATATATATATACATATGTATAAATATTGGTTTAAATTTCTATGTACAATTTTACAGACTTAAATATTGCGCTTTGGCAGAGTTCTCAATGCTTCATAAATATGCAGCCAAATCAAAATTGCCCATAGTTCTCCGGATTTCTGTCTGCCAGAAAAGGTCATAGAGTAGATAACTGAGAGATTAATAATGTAAAATTCCGTTACTCTGGCTAATTTATTGCACTGTAGAATATTTATTAAATGTTGTGACAGTGAAGACTTGACAGGTTTTAATCAACTTGTGAGGTGTTGAAGACCTAAGCATATTGTCATCGTACAAATGCATATTTCGTGACGGTTGTTTCTTTCCTAAACAGAACTTGCAAAAGGAGGCTGTGGAGACCCAGGAACGCCTGTTTATGGGAAGCGAACCGGCAACAGTTTTCTGCATGGGGACACACTTACCTTCGAGTGCCAGTCTGCGTTTGAGCTGGTGGGAGAGAGAGTGATAACCTGCCAACAAAATAATCAGTGGTCCGGAAATAAACCCAACTGCGTCTGTAAGAATACATTACATTTTCCTTACTTATTTCGTGGCCACTGTGCATGTAAAAATCCAAATATACCACTCTTTTGGGGTAATTGCCTCTCAAACATTAATCCTTTCTTGTGATGAAAACAGTTTTAGTTTATCTATTAATCATTTTACAAAATGCATGCTATGGTGTAAGCGGTTTATTTTCCCTTCTACATTTCAGAGAGCTTGACATGGTTGTTTTGTGGATGTCTTCTTAACCAGTGTCTAATTAGATATACAGGAAATATGCGAATTTTAGTCATGATTCACAAAGTGCACTTTGTATTAAGTTTGTAGTACTACAAAACATACTACAAAGTGAACGTTTTGCCTATATTTATTGACATGTGTTGAGTTCTCCATTGAGACAGCAGAGTCTCAATAAATAGAATAGATTTTAGTAGTAAATGTGGGAGGGACATAGGGGAGTGGGTGGAAAAAGTCTTACCACTAAAGGGGATGGGAGTAGGGTGGGGATAGGAGGGGTTTAAGGAGGGCCAGGGAGGGGTTATGGAGGGGACGTCAACAACCCACACAAGAGCAAGCCAATTGCGATACTCTTGGAGTGGAAACGCCTAACATGCACTTTTTAGGTCTCGCTGCGAAAACCTATAGCAGTCAGTTCAGCCAACTTCAGGCGACAAGGATTGGAGACAGGAGCTGGCCACGCGCAGCATTGAAACAGCATGGCAGTCATGGGAGAGTCGGATTACGACGTGCGCTTTAGGATTTGGTCACACACGTGAACTTCTTAAGTTTCGTTTCCACCGCGTGCGTGAGCTTCTTAAGTTTTGTTTTCACCGCGCGCGTGTGCTTCTTAAGTTTCGTTTTCACCTCGGAGACCCGGTGTGAAGAGGAGCGCGGAGGCATTGGAAGCGCTGGAGGCATGCTCATTCTTATTGGAAGGTAGGAAAGTATGACCAAGTCCATGGCAAATGTACTTTCGGGTTTACATCTACTATAGTCCCTCCCAGTTGCTTGTTTTTAATGTGTTTCTTGAGAGTCACTCTGCTCAACTTATTTCGATTGTGCCTCGCGCGTGGGACACGCTGCACAGTATTCGCTACATCCACCTTTCCCAGGCAGTCTCATGTCTCATCTGAGCATGCGCATATAAACAGCATCTTGGTAATGAGCCAACTCTGAGGACTGCGAACAAAAAAATATCACTGAGCATGCTCCTTCACCCCCAAATCAGATTATGGGTCTACCGATCGCACTCTGCAGCCCGTCACTGTGTTACTTTTAGGGTCGTTTTGGATTAAGATACGCTGCTTTCAGGGCTGAGTGTACCTGGGCTGCTTATTAGGAGCTAGGGAGATGTGCCGTGTTTCCCTTGCTTCTTTTCGTCTTTATCTTCCTAGGTTGTTCTTCAACAGAGGATAGGGCGGTGCACGCTGATTCTATTCTCTCATCGGTTTTCATAGTGAGAGGGTAACCATAACCTTTTTTTTTCTCGTTTCTGTCTCGGTCTCCCTCTTTCCAAAATTGCGCTTGGGGACTGTGTGGAAGTGCCTTGTTTTTTTGGATCCATTTCACGGCGAAACCTGCACCACATCTTCCTGCCAGCAGTTCTCCCAGCCTGTTCCCAACCCGCAGTTATCTGTCCGCCCTTCTCCCAGTGCACAGCTCTCTGAGCCCATTCCCGTTCCCTGGCCGCAAAGCTCCCTTTCCCTGTTTCTGCCCACATGTCTCTGTCCGCACCCCTCCATGCCAGTACCTCTCCCCAGCTGCTCCGCTCCACGAGCCTTTGCAGCCCATTGCTCTTCCTGCCCACACATTGCCATACATTTTCCCAGCTGGCCTAGATCAAATCATCAGGATACGCTTAGGTTTCAGCCAGTGGTACCGTCTGTGGCCATGATAAACAGGAAAGTATTGACGTTAGTTTCATGGCCAAAATTTTCTGCAGCCAGTCAAATAACCTCTCTTTATTTTTCAAGAAATGTTAGAGTGAGGTTGTAACGCGGATTCATCTGAAGGGAGATATGGTAAGCGTTAGCATCCACCTGCTTTGCTTATCAGACCCGATCTGTGCTTCCCACCGGCAATTGGATGTACGTTTTTAAAGCAGAGGCTGAAAATAGACCAGCACATAATAAGAACTGCATGACATGGCCATGCGCCCGCCTAGCAGTCTGCAACACTCATTCATTCCATCGGACCCGAGCCCAAGTTAAGTGGCACTATTTAAACCTTGTATTACTTATACCGGATATAACGCTGAAGCACGAGCCTTGCTTCAGTTTTAGTTAATCATACACCATATGAATGTTACAGTCTATTAAAGTGAAACTCCCCCAAAATGAGTGTTATCTTCACAATATTGAGATTACAGGGATATAATATAGGCTGGTGACCAGGAGCAATCTGCTGCTACTCTTACCCTTCCGGAGCAACTATGCCAGGCTGTCTAGGGTATCTCTTTTCCAGTTTCCTAATGTGTGTATATCTAAGATGTCTTTTAAATTTGAGTTTTATTTTTACCATTATTTGCGGCAATATTAACAAATATACATGATTTAGTATACTGATGGCATGCCTTACTTCTCTTCCCATTTAATAGGCTGTTCTGTGACATCGCTGTGGTGCTATTTCATGGTAGGAAGTGATGTCACAAGTGGACTTTTATACAACTAAAAGGGGCAAAATATAGAGTACAATGGAGTCCTGCATTAAAATAGCACTTCCCACGTTTTTTAAGATTACGGGCTTGGGGGTAAAATGCAGACAGTGACACATTTTTTCTATCTATCTATCGCCCTCTATCTATCGCCCTCTATCTATCTATCACCCTCTATCTGTCTATCACCCTCTATCTGTCTGTCTGTTGCCCTCACATTGTGTGTCTATCGCCCTCAATCTGTCTGTCTATCGCCCTCACTCTGTCTATCTATCGCCCTCACTCTGTCTGTCTATCGCCCTCACTCTGTCTGTCTATCGCCCTCACTCTGTCTGTCTATCGCCCTTACTCTGTCTGTCTATCGCCCTCACTCTGTCTGTTTATCGCCCTCTATCTATCTGTCTATCGCATCACCACGGCATCATTCAGCACCACCACAGCATCACTCAGGGGGACCACAACATCTCTCTGCACTACCACAGCATCAGTAAACGCCACAGCATCACTTGTCGCCACCACAACATCACTAAACGCCACAGCATCACTCGTCGCCACCACAACATCTCTCGGCGCCACCACAACATCACTCTGTGCAACCATTCAACAACAACTGGTTCAAATAGGTTCTCTCAATGTTTCAAGCTTTATTACAAATGTCACAAAAAAGTAAATATTTCACTTCTGTGCTTAGATTTTTGTCACAATAAAATACACTGAACATAATCTTCACAAGTTATTTACAAAAGTTTAAGCTATTGCCATTATAAATTACAATAACTTTTACTGAAGCATTAATAAGAAAATATTAAAAGCCATTGTTATTTGTAATATCAATACATCTAAGTCACGTAAATACAACACATATTGCATTACAAATGCTATAGGTATCACATTTGCGAAAGTTAAAACCTATTGTCATTGTTAATGACAAAGCTATTAACTTCGCTATTTTCAAAACCAACACAAAAATAAAACAATTGTCGTTTACAATACCAATAGCTCAAACTTTCCTAATGCGAGACCTATTGCATTGCAAATGCTTGTTTGGTAAGTTTACAGTCTGTAGTAGAGTAGTAAAAACATACACTTAGTACAAAGAGTAACGTATTGCTGTGAACCAGGCCCTTAGAATTTAGGTGTGGTGTGCTGGGCCTGATGCATATGGCTGGGTCCAAACTGAGGTGACATTGTGGGCAAAAGAACAATTGTTTGGAATGCTACCCTGAGTGATTGTCAGTGCTAGAATTATTGAAAGCATTCATCCCATCTCTTTTTGTGTGTTTCAAATATGATATGGTAATACACTCATTTTTTGAACGAGTTAATCTGTTATATAAGAAGTATTAGATGATAGTAATAGTGATTTTCTGTTATGCAATTAAAAAACGTCTGTTATGCAATTAAAAAACGTCTTCTCATCCTGTGGTAGTTATACCACAAGTAACAGGCACTCCCCAGAGGTGTGCATGTTAAGTTCATGCAGCACCAATAATTTAAAAATCAAAAAAGAATACAACAAAAATTACCAAACCACTTTAGAAAACAGAGAGAATTTGAATGCACAAAAAGACCCCAAGATTATCAAATCTCAATAAGCGGGCACCAGATATGTGATTTTTTTGACCTGTTTTTAAAGTGCAAGAAAAAGGAATGTGCAATTAAAAAACAGTTTGAAAGACCAGTACCTAGCTGTGATTTCAGGCAGACATCATTAGATCAGGGTCCGGTATACCCAGCAGGTCATCGTATTCAAAGTATTTACCTTCTGTCTCTAAAATGTAAGCCAGAATCCTTCAGCGAGGCAAGGTCTGAGGCAGAGGTAAGCTAGTGTCCCTCAAAGTATGATACGTTGTCACTGAGCACCCTCTGAAGTTGTTTATTTTGGCACCACAAAGCTGGATGTCGTAGTTGCAGAAGTTTCTTTATGGGTCAGGTACTTTGCTACCTCTATGTTTTACCTTCAAACTTAGGGACTGATTTCGATTTTGCGAGTGCACTGCCTGTCCCCCCCATGGCACCAGTTTCAAATACCCCATCGACTTGAAGTCCTGCCTGTCATATTTATATATGTGGAGACTTTGCTGGCTTCATTGTAGGAGGCCGTCAGTATTCTACCGTGCTTATTTAGATGTCCCCGTTGTGCTGACATTGTCCTGCTGACTGATTCATGAAGGAGTGGGGCGCTTGTGGAGTAGAGACTGGTAAGTACAACTTGTTTTAATGTCAATACACATATGTTATGTTTGCCTCAAAAACATATGCAGGTGATGTGTATGCCCCTTTTAGTTACATATTGCATGCCACGCAAACAACATACACACCCACCCACATGCATCACAAGCACAACACCCCAAGCACCACAACAACACTGTTTTTTAAGTGAAAATACAGTTGTGCTCACTTGACCTTGATAAGTAGGAAAAAGAGCAAAACTGCATTTTGCACATAAGAAAAAATTGTATGTAGGATCAATGTAGAAATACACAAGGCTACAGCAATTGTCAACACACAATTCATAGTAAGACAACAGTAAACGTTGCTTAACTTAGATCCTGGCAACCACGCAGTTGTTTGGCATTGTGCTGGAGTTGGAGCAGCAAAGAAAGCACCTGGATGATGAGGTTTAGGATGGAAACGGAAAACAGTTAATAAGGTAAGTTCTTACATCATTTTCTTCCATTCCTCCAACTCACAGTAGGAGGTTTCCCACCACAGTTGCCTTGATGGAAAGTCACATCATGATTAGTGCAACAGTTAAACATGGCTGGACAACCGCTGACAGACGCTTCTGCCTATGGCAATGTCTACGCAGGTGAGGATTCCGGGAGGAGTCTGCCGCACTCAGGCAGTTTTTAGTCAATTCACCCACAACATCTAAATAGAGCGGGTGGACCACCAAGTTGGTGGGTGGTAAATCCCTTGAAAAAGTGATGGTGGGACATTTACCCCAAGATCTAAATCAGGCCCTTAGTTACTTTCATTGGATCTCAAAAATATCCAGTAGCTCAAGTCTGGAAGCAGAAGATGGGTTTACGCGATTGTAACTTTCCTGCTCTTGGAAGTGGATGCATTATCCCTCACAGGACTATATTCACCTCTGTTTACTGCTACTGAAGAATGGAAGCCAGGCAAAGTACATTTAATTCCACTTTCCTCACAGTAATCACAAAGTCCACTTTTAAAAGTTCCTTTTCAACTGCTCTAATCCCAAATATTTTCCCCCATTGATATAGACTATAGACAAAAAGTGCTGATTAACTTCTAAGCACGGTTCTGTCATTTTTGCAGGCTTAGTTGAAATCAGTGGACTTATTTGCAATTGGGACTGTTCTTGGACATTAAACTTGGGCTACACAGTGGCATACAGCTTTCACTAACTTTTCACTGAGGGTACATATGTTCCTTTGATATTTGCATGTTCCAATTTTATATATTAAATACCTAGCATTGTGAACCTACGGGATCCTCTTAGAAATGCCTCATTACATCTATAAACTTTGGCTTTCTATCTGGCAAATCACTATCCCTTATCTTGGGCACTTCATTGTTAAGTAAACTGCAGCTTTGTGAGGAAACAAATGGTGGTCTCTGCACTTATAGACTTTATTCATAATTGTGTGTAGTGTACACTTACTGCAGTATGAATATAATATTTAATTTGCACACCGCTTGTCCACTTCATGCTCATGCTTATCTTGACCTTACTGGTTAGTTGGAGGTAACCCGTTTCACAGAACAAGTTTGGAGAAAGAACATATGCATTGCAGCATTTTCACAGTACTGTCATAATATCAGAAACATAAAAGTCCATAAAAGGTGAAAAATCTCATGACACCACAAAGAAAAGGAGGTTTACTACACAAGTAAATTATATTAACCCCCCATCTTCACCCTGAAAAAAAGTCATTTTGACGTCTTCACCCCATCTTTAATTTCTTCTCTTCCTTAACTATAGCATCCTCCTGTAGAATCTATAGATTCTTGTTTCTTATGTCTCCTGTAAATGAGTGTGTACTTACTGTAAATGCTTGCAATGGGCTTTGCTCCTTCATGGTTCAAGGGAACTTTTTTATTTATTGTCCACTTTTCATTCTATTTTTTTAGCATATTCCTTTATTTCAGTACCTTGGCATGCTTCTTATATGGCCCCTTGTGGGGGCCCTATTTAGATTCTATCAGGTTTGGCTGGTGCTTATCACCATCCCGCTGTGTACCTTTGCTGTTATTTCCTCATAATTTTTAGATTACATTACAGTTTATCACTTTCCTCTGGAAAATTATTTTATAATTTGTACCAGAGAGATGTCAGATGATTTTTTTATTATGTCAGCCAAACCTTGAAGATCATATTTGGTTTCTTTGAGAGCATCCGACATACTTTGGGATGGCTTGATTAGACTAGCTTTAATCCGGCTTCTTCATAGTTCCAGGTACTTTTTGCATGCCTATTTTTTATTCATTGTAATGAAGTATTTCCAGTTCATTGCAAAGAACAATTCATGGAAATTAATTCATAAAAGATGACTGCAAACTAGGCAAACAGCACGCACCAGCCAATTGGGATTAATCAGGTACCCTGCTTTGCAGGGGTCCAATGGCTATGCTTCATTTCTAAAATCCACACCTCCCCATGAGATGACTACCAGATGTCTGTGTGAAACAGCAAAACATCATTTTCTGATCCCATTTCTTCACATAAAATTGCAAACAGATGAGCTCCTGTGTGATGAGTCTTAATGACCATAAGTTTTACAGCTCAATTCTCACATTCTCAAGTTCACTGTTCATGCTTAAGACAGCAAGGAGTGCTTCTCAGTGTATCACACAATGGATTCACATAATATGTGGAGCCACCTTCAACACTTTGACTTTTAAACCTTCCCTTTATTATTATTATGTTTGCACTTGTAAAGCGCACTGCTACCCGGAGGTTTCCTGGCGCTGTGCAACGCTGGGGAACCCGTCCTGGCTTTCCCTGTGGGATGGTCCCTGCTTGGAGTCCCCAGGGTGGAGCCAGGTATCCCCGGCGTAGGGGGGGGCCGTTGTGGAGATTAGGCAAGCTAATGCCCAGAGTTGCCGAGTGAGACCCCAGATTAGAGTAGGCACCGAAGCGAGAATTATCGAGTCCGCTGACCGAAGTCCACGATCCTGCCGCGTCGGGAATTGAACCCTGGTCCCGGCCGACTTCTGCTCCCGGGTCTGCTGCCTCTAACTGGTGAGCCACACCACTCCACTCCCTCCCTTGTACAACACATAGAAGGAGCACCATTTGTGCGAATTCCAACTCAGTTTTCCCAATTTAGGCTATTGAAGATCAGGAAGTTGTAAAGATTGTCAAAAAAGTCACATGCTGTTGCCTGCACCTTGAATGGATTCCAAAATATAGAAATCTTCTTATAATACTGTTTCATGGCAATACTGGGCATATGTAATTAAACTGGCTTCCTTCGATAAGTCAGTTGCTTCACCCTGTGCCTAACAAAAAGCAAACTTGATGTCATGCAGGCTATGAGTAGTGTGTGGATATCTTCTAACATGTCAAAGATTTGATGGCGATCTGTGGTGTGCTGTTAGCAGCCAAAGTCAGCCCACAAACTACACACTGTGGCCTAATTTCTCTGGTAACAGTGATGCAGGAGAACCCAAAGTCTAATTAAGATGCATTATACTGTCTTATTTTCGCAGCTTTTTCTCCCCATCTGTTTTGTTTTTTCACTAGTGCACCCTTGCATCTTTTGACAGCAGGAAACAATCCATATCAAATTTACATTAGACCTATGGTACAAAATGCCAAAGTTCTATATTAATGCATAACGTGCAATTGCTTAGCTGCAGCGCTGGCTAGAACGTTTTTCTTTTTAACCCTTTGCAGTTCCCAAAAATGTCCTGTTAGGAAACAGGAAGGAGGACAGAATTAGAAACTAAAACTTCTCAAGAATCAGAGCTGACATGATATTGTATTGTATTGATATTTCTATATCTCTTTCCAAACTTTTTTCTACGCTAGCTGTGTTCCGCAGATCACAAGTTCAAAACCTGGCAAGCCAACTCATGCTTCCATTTCGCCGAGGTCGGTAAATTGAGTGCAATTAAATTGAGTAATATTATGTTTTGTTATTAGCAGTACCGAGAAACAGCAGAAGTATGGTATGAAGCACTATACAAAACACAATATTATAGAATTTCTGGTAAACTGCGCTGAAATGAGTTCCAGACACAGTTAAAAATGCATCATTAAATAGGGGACAGTCTGCTTTCATTAATGTCAGGCACCATATTTATCCTTCATGTTGGTTAGTTCTAGACGTAATGTCCCTGTGGGAATGCCCTAAACACGACTGTGTTGTAAGCATCAAATTTGTTCCAAACAGTATTCTGCAACGCTGGACATCTGCAAGCAGAAAAGTACAGCCAGACAGCAAAGGCAGGCAAGGGACATGATTACATTAAAAAAGTAAAGTAGTTTTCCATTTACTGCAGGAGCTCCTAATTAGTGTGACAAATGAGTTCATTCTTGCAGATGGCTTTACACTTCATGAGGTGAGATAGAAGCAGACTAAAGTCAGATGGTGTGTTCTCCACCCCTATAAGAAATGTATTTGCAGCAGCAAGAGGAACGCAGCTGAGACTCCTACACAGCTAATTCCCATCCACTAGGTTTATTTTTACACAAATCACTGATCTTTGATGCTAAGCAGAAGAAAGAAGTATCCCTGCAGTGGCAGAATTGCACAATTTGAAACTAATAAACCAAGGCTCAAATCCCTGCTTTCCCTCATAACCAACATGTGTAATCCACAGCACATGCTTTACTTCACTTAGGCAAACAATATGAGAGCACATTGAAAATAATCGGTTCAGGGTTTGCACTCCATAAAAACCTAACATTTATGTAGTCAACCTAAAATGTTATTGGCTCACATTTAATAATATGTCCCTTATAAACAGAGAATATGTCAAGCAGACACATCACGGAAAACTGGTGGCAGGTTAAGGGGTATTATTGTTCTGCCCGGACACTTTGTATTCGTATCCCTATTGCTGTTATTCTATTTTAGTCCAGATCTGAGATGTGTGTTAGGTGCCCCACATTTTGAAGACCGCTGCTCTAAATTATCCTGTGCTCACTCTCCGGTAGCTTGGCATGGAGCAGCCAGGCTTAACTTAAAAGGCAATGTAAGATGTTACGGAGTATCCCCCATTCTATTCTATGGGACAGGTAGTCTTTCTATAGTGAAAAAAACATAAATTGGCAGTATTTCACAGACACTTGTACATGTCCTACCTTTCACACACACTGGAGCCTGCCCAGGGGGTACCGTGGGCCTACCATAGGGGTGCCTTACAAGTTTGAAAAGGGAAGATTAGGGCCTGGCAAGTGGGTGCACATGCCAGGTCAACATGGCACTTTAAAACTGTGCACAGACACTGCAGTGGCAGGTCTGAAATAGCTTTTCAGGGCTACTCATGTGGGTGGCACAATCAGCGCTGCAGCCCCACTAGTATCATTTTATTTATAGGCCCATGTACACTCAGTGGACTTTACTAGGGACTTACCAGAAAATCAAATATGCCAACCAGGGAGGACTAGTTGTAATAACAATATACACAGGGTAATCTTGAACTTTGACACTGATGAGCTGTGGCAAAGTGCCCAAAGCATCTAAGCAAGCAAAAACAAAATCCAGTACAGCATGAAAAACTGCAGGAAGTAGAGGCAAAAGTCAGGAGAAACCACACCAAGTATGTGAAGTCTAACATTGCCTAAATAGGATATATGGTTGCACTGGACCGGGACAAAGTCAAATGTTCAGGCATACCACGATGGGCCATGGTTCAGATACAGGGACCCACTTGATTTTGCTGAACCAAAGTACCTTGATCAGGTCTTGCGTCGATGTCGAAGTCAAAGAAGATGCGAGGCACAGCTGAAACGATTTGTTGAAAATTACCCACGCAATGACGGTGATGTGCAGTTCTGAGTGCGATGCACTGACTCAGTTCCATGCTTTAACAGGATGCGCCAGTTCCAATACATACAAAGGCAAGGATTAGCGGGTTTGGACCCACGCAAAGGTGATGATGTGCCAGTTCCTTTGAGGATGCATGCGTTCTGGTTGTAGAAGCACTTCAGGCCTCACTTCCAAGGGTCCAGGATGGGTTAGCACCAGTGTGAGTCCTTCCAGCAACACAGCATTTCATCTTCCTGGCAGACTCTTCACAGGTCAAGATTTGAACTGAAATCCTGTTTCAGGGGTCCAGTACTTATACCCGGTTTACCCAGGGGTGTGCCATTGAAGTTGTAGGAAGGGGGAGGCTCTAGTTGGCGCAGTGCAACACTAGCGACAAGCAGGGACTCTCTCTTCCTCGTCAGGGCTGAGGGTTACCTTCCAGACAACCTCTGCTTACCCTCTAGGTAGTGTGGCTTAAGCAGTCGTAGGCTAATCTTTGGGGCACATAGGGTTAAACACTTGCAACAGTACACCTTTACAACCAACCCACCACACAACGAGACCAGACTGTATTCTTGTAAAAATATATATCTTTATATAGATTTTAAGCAGGCTTGTGAATACAGTCAATAACTTTATGAAGGCGGTTGCAAGTTACGTAATTCGGGTTACCACAGTTCTTATGGCAGTTCTCTTGAGGCCCGTAGGCCGGGGTTATTCAAAGTTCTTGTGGAGCCGGCGGCTTCCAAGGGATCTGTCCCACGTCGCGTTGCCTTCCCGGGGTCGCTGATCGTTGCGGCTCTTCGGCCGAGCAGGTCACTGGTCGTCCGGGGCAGCGGTGTTCTGTGGCGGCAGGGTCCTTTCCTCGTCGTCCGCTCCGACCCTGGAGGCGGCGGCTGTGCGGTTGTGACAAGTGGCAGTACGGTCCCCAAGTGCAGGACGTACCCAGCCAAATGTCGGTGCAGCTGTGGGCTCACAGCTGGGCTGTCGGGCAGGCTTACCGACCTTGCGGATTCTCGTAGGGCAACTGTCCGTCCTTGCAGTGAGTGACTGCTCGCTATGCAGTCACCTCGGTAGCTCGGACCGGACGGGTCCTCCTTTGCTTTGCTCTCGGGCTCCCGGTGCAGTTGCGGTCACGGTGTTCGGGCCAGCGGCGGCTGGTCCTCACTTTGCTTCTGCTGTTGCTTTGGGCCCCGGTCACGGTGGTCGGGAGGATGTTGATGCCTTAGAGGAGATTCCTCCGTCAGTGCTGCGGCGATGGTCAGCACCCGCAGTCGCTTTCCAAGGGGGTAGCGTCCACTGGTCCTGGGATGCTGGTCAGGGGGCAAGTTCAGTTGCAAGCCCTTGGAGATCTCTTTGCAGAGTTTGGCACAAGTAGCACAATAGTCTTTTCGTAGTCTTATTGTCTTCCTCTCCTTCAGCAGCAAGGCACCAGACACAGGCAAGAGTCAGCACCCTTCCTTGTCTCTCACGGTCCTTCTCGTAGGGCAGAGTCTTTCTGTGGCCCAAACCGGATCTAATTTTCAAGGAGCAGGGCTCCGTCTTTTATAGGCCAATTCTTTTGTTCTCGCAGGCCAGGGGGGCCTTTGCATAGCCACTTTCAGTTCTGGAGTACCCCCGCGGGTGTACTCCGGCTTCTGCTTTCAGTGTGAGGGGCAGGCGCATCAGACGCCCCACAGGAGGTGGAGCCAGCATTGTCCGGACAGGAGTGGCCAGAGTACCTTGTTGATGGGAGCTTCGCCCTTCCTGGGCCAGGTGCCGGCAGAGTCATCCGCCGCTCCCCAGGAGGGTGGAGCCAGCATTGTGGAGGTCGAGCACAGTGACAGCTCGAGTCAAGAGGCACTCCTACCTCCCACTAAGGTGTAATCTGCGCATTCACCACCTGTCATCCCTCCAGCCCTGTCACTCACACATCCCAGACAGTCAGATACACACCAGCAGAGGCGGCTGAAATGGTTAAGCAAGCAAATGCTAACTTTCTAAAAGTAGCATTTGCAAACCCAGGGTACTGAAATAAACTTGACTACAAGAAATATCTCCTTATCCTGAGTTCAGGCATACTAAACATGACTCACTACCATGCTCCTTGAGCCTGCGGGGATTATAGGGTGTCATAACCCTCGCAGCCCAGTCTGGCCTAATGGAGCAGGTAGCCTTCAGTAGTGAAATACGGTCTTCGTTGTAAGTCACTACTAGGACATGCCTCGCACATCAGGGCTTGTCCTACCTTGCACCTACAACGCACCCGGCCCGTAGGCCTACCATAGGGGTGACTAATATGTAGTCAAGGGAAGGGTCGGTGCTGGCAAGTGGGGACACTTGCCCAGCTAGCGTGACAGTACGAGACCGCACGCGGGTTCTGCGGTCGCAGTTCCCAGACACATCTTTACGGCTGCTTCGGTGGGTGGCGCAACCAGCGCTGCAGGCCCACCAGCAGTATTGGCATCTACAAGCCCCGGCACTCTCTCGTGCGCTTTACTAGGGACTAACAGTAAATCCAATGCACCAATCATGGATACCAATCGTATGTACAATTTACAGTAGGGAGCACTTGCACTGCGGCACGGATCAGCCGTGGCGCAGTGCCCTGAGTATCGGAAAACCAGCAAAACATCGGAGGCACATCAGCAAAAAGTGGAAGGGAGACTCACGCCAAGGTGCCAGGTCTAACAGAAGTGGGGAACAATTCAAAGAAAGCTTTGAAGTGCACAGAAGTCCTACTCTCCTGCCCTGGCTCCAGCCTCACCACCGGGGAGTATGCAGCCCTTTGTGTGTGGGCAGGACATACTCTTTTCCGGTAAAAGTGTGAGGCTCTGCAGAGCCCCTCGCTCCTATCTCCCAGGAAGGCCAATCAAGACACACCTCAGCTCCTTTTGTGTGTGGTTGTCTAGAGGGAATACACAACGCCCAGCTGTCACTCAACCCAGACTGAACATAGAAGGCAGCAGGCACAAAAAGGTTACGTGAGTAAATGGCAACTATGCTAAACTGTAACTTGAAATCCAACTTCACATTAAGTTGTTGTTTTAAATTGTGGGTCCAGTGACATCAAACTTGAAACGTCAATTTCTTCACAATTGGGAATTACACTTAGAAGACGTAATAGGGTGGTCCCAATATTATCCTATGGTAGCAATAGGCCTTGCAGTTGTGAAATACGAATTTTGTAGTTTCTCACTATCAAGACTGGTAAAACTTAAAAGTACATGTCCTGCCTTTAAAATTAATTGCACCTTGGCCTGTCGTTCATACCCAGGCTACCTTAGAGGCGACTTATATGTATAAAAAGGGAAGGTTTGGGCCTGGCAGAGATTTATCTTGCAAGGTCAAAGTGGCCATGGTTAGAGGGCTAATAAATTGGGTGTCACAATGAGTGCTGCAGGGCTTTTAGTAGAATTTAATTAACAAGCCTTGCACTTTACTAGGGAAATATAAGTAAATTAAATTTGCCAATTTGTTATAAGCAAATATTACAATGTTTAGGGGAGAGAGCTCCAGCACATTGACCCTGGTTAGCAGTAGAAAGGTGCTAAAGCCAACAAAAATTATGTCAGAAAAATGGAAAGTGGCAGGCAAAAAGTCAGGGAAGAACACCCTATGGCTTTGAGGTCTAACACCTACTTCTCTGTCTACCATCTTAGTAGGCGTTCTAATTTGTGATTAAGACAGTAATGCACGGTTAAAAGGTAGTAACATCATTAGAGAAGAACGTGGGCAGTACATTGGCTGGAATCCTCTCTGTAGAAAACTGGGTTAATGGATTAGGAGGTGAAACCTTACTCAAGCAGCAACTCCAATCTCTGTCAGGCTGAAACACAAGTAAACTCCAGATTAACGTGTGCTTAATCCTCTGGTAGCTTGGCACAAAGCAGTCAGGTTTAACTTACAGGCAGTATGTAAAGTATTTATGCAGCTCTTCAAACAAGAATAAAGTGAAAGCACAAAACAAAAAAACTCCCACATTAGTTGAGTAACATTTAATATGTTATTTGAGAACAAAACAACAAAAATCCAATCATTAGAACCAGAGATATGCACTTTTAAAGACTTAAGTGAAAATGGTGCCTACAAGAGCAAAGTGCCAACTGTGGTTATCTGGTCACTCCAGACCAGGACAAAGTCACAAGTTCAGGCTGGATACAGGGACTCAGTTAGGTCTACTGAATAAAGTACCTTAAATCCTGGTTGCAAAGTGTTGTGAGATGCCACGTTGTGCAGGGACAGTTCTGAGGAGTGACAAAGCTGTGACGCAGACACCAAATTTTACCATCCTACCTGCTCCCAATTGAAAGTTGATTCAGAAAAGGGGGTGGTGATGAACAGAGTGTCTGAATTAAGCATACCACTCTTACCCAGTCCAAAGATCAGGGCTTGATCCATCACCGTTTTTTAGCTCACTGCACCATCCCAGCTCCGAACCTGGCTACATGCAAATTAGTCTGTTCCTGTCCCAGTGCATGATGGGAACAGGGCAAACGAAACTACCAAGCCAATTCTTATACTGGGAAGGAAACAAGCTACCGGGACCGGTTTCTGGCATTTCAGCCGTCGTCGGCCCGGCTTGCTTGAATCCTGATGGTGCAATGAGCAAGGGACTCACATCTGAGTATACACTTCCACGCTTATGGTGGACAAAATGATTCAGAAAAGGGGGTGGTGATGAACAGAGTGTCTGAATTAAGCAGACCACTCTTACCCAGTCCAAAGATCAGGGCTTGATCCATCACCGTTTTTTAGCTCACTGCACCATCCCAGCTCAGAACCTGGCTACATGCAAATTAGTCTGTTCCTGTCCCAGTGCATGATGGGAACAGGGCAAACCAAACTACCAAGCCAATTCTTATACTGGGAAGGAAACAAGCTACCGGGGACCGGTTTCTGGCATTTCAGCCGTTGTCGGCCCGGCTTGCTTGAATCCTGATGGTGCAATGAGCAAGGGACTCACATCTGAGTATACCCTTCCACGCTTATGGTGGACAAAATGATTCAGAAAAGGGGGTGGTGATGAACAGAGTGTCTGAATTAAGCAGGCCACTCTTACCCAGTCCAAAGATCAGGGCTTGATCCATCACCGTTTTTTAGCTCACTGCACCATCCCAGCTCAGAACCTGGCTACATGCAAATTAGTCTGTTCCTGTCCCAGTGCATGATGGGAACAGGGCAAACCAAACTACCAAGCCAATTCTTATACTAGGATAGAAACAAGCTACTGGGGACCGGTTTCTGGCATTTCAGCCGTCGTCGGCCCGGCTTGCTTGAATCCTGATGGTGCAATGAGCAAGGGACTCACATCTGAGTATACCCTTCCACGCTTATGGTGGACAAAATGATTCAGAAAAGGGGGTGGTGATGAACAGAGTGTCTGAATTAAGCAGACCACTCTTACCCAGTCCAAAGATCAGGGCTTGATCTATCACCGTTTTTTAGCTCACTGCACCATCCCAGCTCAGAACCTGGCTACATGCAAATTAGTCTGTTCCTGTCCCAGTGCATGATGGGAACAGGGCAAACCAAACTACCAAGCCAATTCTTATACTGGGAAGGAAACAAGCTACCGGGGACCGGTTTCTGGCATTTCAGCCGTCGTCGGCCCGGCTTGCTTGAATCCTGATGGTGCAGTGAGCAAGGGGCTCACATCTGAGTATACCCTTCCACGCTTATGGTGGACAAAATGATTCTGAAAAGGGGGTGGTGATGAACAGAGTGTCTGAATTAAGCAGACCACTCTTACCCAGTCCAAAGATCAGGGCTTGATCCATCACCGTTTTTTAGCTCACTGCACCATCCCAGCTCAGAACCTGGCTACATGCAAATTAGTCTGTTCCTTTCCCAGTGTATGATGGGAACAGGGCAAACCAAACTACCAAGCCAATTCTTATACTGGGAAGGAAACAAGCTACCGGTTAATTTTGCCAGATCAAAATGGAAGATTAAATTGCAAGCACAGACTGGAACATAAGGCCTGATACATGTTTAAAGGGCTACTGAAGTTGGTGGCAGGGTTAGTGCTGGAGGCCCACTAGTAGCATTTAACTTATGAGCTGTAGATACATATAGTATCACTTTACTAGAGGTGTATAAGTAAATTATATGTGCTAATTTTGTGCAAGACAATTTTACCTGGTTTGAAGGAGAGAGCACAAGCACGTTAGCACTGGTCAGTAGCAGTAAATTATGCAAAGGCTTAAATCTAACCAAAATGAAATCAGCAAAAGCAGGAGGGTGGAAAGCAAAAAGTTGGAGGAAATCAATGCCAAGGAGGCCAAGTCCAACACTTTCACACTCTCCAACAGAGCCAGTCCCAATTCCCTTTTCCTTTTCACAAAGAGAGAGGCTTTAATTCCCCTCAGCTCCTGAGAGAAAGAGTGACCAAAAGATTTAAACCAATGTGAGGATTAGACACAGATCCAGAACATTCTGGACTAAATTGCAAGAGAGAGTACACTAGATGATGAGAAAGATGTACTGGAGCCCAAAAGTATTCTCCTCGATGGTTCAGATCTTAAGATACACACAGTTACAAATAGCACCATGTAGAATCCTCCTGGCACTGGGGAGCTCGAATGGACCTTTTGCACCCTGTTGAGAATTAGAGCCATCTACAAGGTAAGGTTGTCAAATAATATGGACATTTAGGATTACATTGAGTGAATGATGAGAGGTTAGGTTTAGTTTTAAAGGCTTTATTTATCTACATGGATAGCATTTTAAGTATCTTTATTCAACATAGAAAAATACAGAAATATAAAAGAAGGTTAGAAATCAGCAATCAAGACGTGCTCCATAAAGAAACTCAATAAGCTAACTAAAGGACCTATTCTAAATAATAACCCATAAAGAGTTCTCCTGGAATTAGCAATGTATAGAAATACGAGCTCCTCTTGGAAAGTAGTTCTGGAAACTCAGCTGAGTCCTCTAAAGATGCAGTAGCAACTTTCAGAGTAATAATCTGTGCAATAGCATCCATCACTAAAATGATAAAAGATGTCACCTCAAAGTTCTAAGCGAGATCAACTCTTGAGGAAGAAGAGTCACGGGCAAGGGAAGATCCAGCAGCAAGACTACTGGACATTTTAGGGAAAGTATAGGTGGGGTGGTTCTAGCTAGCTATGAACACGTGTTCTTATAACATTTCAAGACATGTATTTGTTTGTATTGACACCTAATCTTGATGTTCAATCAGAACTGTTTGTAACATGGTGTTGTAAGCCATGCAATGCATCTTCTTCCGATTCCCACAGCCTGCACACTCGTCATCTGAATTGATACAGTCCATTGGTACAATTGTTACATGAGCAAAGGTTCCCTCCTACCTAAACGTAAGAAGCATTGTGAGCTTCAACACAGAAATAAAGGATAGTCAGCAAATGTGAAAACATAAATTGAGTTAATATTTTAGCAACATTAAAAGTCTACATCACCATTTATTCTATTCAGTTTCAATACGTGTATTATTCTTAATCGAATTGATATAACATGAGGTGAGAGGAACTAGGGGCCAGATGTAGGTCGGTCGGTAACGGCCGAAAATCGGTATTTTCGGCCATAACCAACCGGTATACATGATTTGGCATGTAGGGGCACAATTTTACAGAATCGGTAACTTTACCGATTCGGTAAAGTTACCGATTCTGTAAAATACCGAATCGGTATTTTTACCGATTCGGTAAATCTCAGATGTAGGTGGGACTCTTCTGAGTCCCAAAGGCCCTACAAAATCGGTATTTTACCACACAATCCTATTGTGTGGTAAAATACCGATTTCAGGTGTGCATGCACATGTGTGCATGCACACCTAGCCATGTGACAGACAGACATGCCCTTAGGGCATGTCTGTGTGCCACATGGCGCACATGCCTATTTGTGGGGTGCCAGAGGGTGTCAAAGTGACACCCCCTGCACCCTTGCAAAATTCGGTATTTACCGATTCTGTAAATACAGAATCGGTATTTCCCATTGATTCCTATGGGCTTTGAAGCCCATAGGAATCAATGGTAAATACCGATTCTGTATTTACAGAATCGGTAAATACCGAATGTGACAGATTCGGTATTTACACATCTGGAATACCTACATGTCCACCACATTGATTTACAGATTTTCAATTACCGAATCGGTAAAATTCGGTAATTGAAAATCGGTAAATCAATTTTACCTACATCGGGCCCCTAATGAACAATACTAAAGTCAACACATTTCGTTTCTAAGATGACATGAATGTCAAGCTGTTGCACAGCACACTTTACTGTGAGAAAAGTTCGAAAAGAAGCTTCGGCCTAGACACTGCACAGGCTAAATAATAGTTGATTGGTGCACATTTTTAAAATACATGCAATTTCAGTGATGCGTTTCTAATAGCATCACTCACATCTTTGTTTGTCATTCTATATTATGCTTTGATTTTATTTGCTTATTCCACTAAAAGATATTAACACATTTTATAAGTCATTTCCAAGTATGCATTTTATTAATGTTACATACGTTCTAAATTGCATTGCCAATGTGCTAAAATATGTTGATTTCTAAACATGCGGTAATTTCTCTCAAACACGAACAGAAGGTGGGGGCATGCCAAATTAAGATTTTGCTCCAATTCCTGATCAGCCATTTCAGATTGCAGATGAAGCACAGTCAATAGATAACTATCAGAATGACAGTAGTGAAAAATTGAGGAAACAGCAACAGTTTTGAGTCACTCCGTTTTTCCGAAGGGATTAATTCATAAATAGACCGTCCTGCACAAAAACAATCCTGCCAACAACACACACACTTGCACCATGGTGCAAGGGTGCCTGAGTTGATGCACGGCTGATAATTGTGCATTGGCTGAAAGGACAAGAATGCACAGTATCTTGTAAATACGGTGCATTCCTGCCCTTTTGAACCGGCGTAGAGCAGTGCAACAAAATGACTTTTGGCACTGCCTTACGCGAATTCCTTGTAAATTGGCCCTTAGTCTTTCAATAATGACCAGTAGATCAAGATTTTATTGGTCATATTTGGTATTTGTTTGCTTGGCTTTGCTTCCCTTTGTACTTATTTGATTTGAAAATGAATCCTGGGCTTGATATTGACAGCCTCTTCAAGCGCAATGTTTGTTTGGAACATTACACATTGAACAGAATTGAATTGAATTGGGTACTTGTAAAGCGCAACTGTTTCTCCGGAAGGAGAATCCTGGCGCGTAGAGGTTGAGGATCAAACTAAGTGGAGAGTAGGAAGTCACTATATGAGTGATCGGCAAAAGGCATCCGATGCTCCGCAGATCCAAGTCTTTAGTGCCTTCCTAAACCGATTTTCTGTTTCCATGAACCTCAGTTGAGCTGGCATGAGATTCCATTAGAGGATACTGATTTCCCTCCCTTGGATTTAAGCCTAAAGTAGGGAGGCTTAAGGAGGTTTGCCGTGGAAGATCTGAGGGTCCTAGCTGTAACATATGGGAAAAATCTGGTTGAAAGATACACTGGACCAATTTTTGCTGCTGCTCTTAACCCCTTCACCGTGGCGGCTATTCCGCCGCAGCGCTAAGGGGGCGGGGCGGCCGGGCGGCGGCCGCATGCTGGTGACGGAACCGCTCCGTCACCAGCTTGTGACGGAGCGGTTCCGTCATGGCCCGCCCCGCTCAATAGAACGTCAGCGCAGGCGCGAAATTCGCGCCACGCAGGCGCGCCGAGCGGGCCATGACGGAACCGCTCCGTCATCAGCACAGCTCACCCCTAGCTGATGACGGAGCGGTTCCGTCATCAGCACTTAAGGGATTAAAGTGATTAGGAGGATTTTAAATTAAATTATCTTATGTATAGGCAGCCAATGTAGTGTTTGTAGTGCTGCCGATACAGATGACCTACGAGGGAACTTCAAAACTAAGCGGGCAGCCACTTGTTGGACCATCTGGAGTTTCTTAAGTGTGGATTTATTGACCCCTGCCAAAAGACTGTTACAATAGTCTAGGCGCGAGAGGATTAATGCCACTGCAACAGTTTCCCTAGCGGCAAGAGGAATGAAATCAAAGAATTTTTAAAGGTTTTGATTAGACTAATTTACAAAAGGGGGTGGTGATGAACAGAGTGTCTGAGTTAAACAGACTACTCTTACCCAGTCCAAAGATCAGGGCTTGATCCATCACCGTTATTTATCTCACTGCCCCATCCCAGCTCAGAACCTGGCTATATGCAAATCAGTCTGTCCCTGGCCCAGTGCATCATGGGAACAGGGCAGACTAAACTACCAAGCCAATTCTTCACCAGAAAGGAGACAAGCTACCGGGGACCGGTTTCTGGCATTTCAGCCTTCTTTGGCCCGGCTTGCTTGAATCCTGATGGAGCAGTGAGAAAGGGACTCATGTCTGAGTAAACCCTGCCACACCCATAGTGGCCAAAAACGATTTACAAAAGGGGGTGGTGATGAACAGAGTGTCTGAGTTAAACAGACCACTCTTACCCAGTCCAAAGATCAGGGCTTGATCCATCACCGTTATTTATCTCACTGCCCCATCCCAGCTCAGAACCTGGCTATATGCAAATCAGTCTGTCCCTGGCCCAGTGCATCATGGGAACAGGGCAGACTAAACTACCAAGCCAATTCTTCACCAGAAAGGAGACAAGCTACCGGGGACCGGTTTCTGGCATTTCAGCCTTCTTCGGCCCGGCTTGCTTGAATCCTGATGGAGCAGTGAGAAAGGGACTCATGTCTGAGTAAACCCTGCCACACCCATAGTGGCCAAAAACGATTTACAAAAGGGGGTGGTGATGAACAGAGTGTCTGAGTTAAACAGACCACTCTTACCCAGTCCAAAGATCAGGGCTTGATCCATCACCGTTATTTATCTCACTGCCCCATCCCAGCTCAGAACCTGGCTATATGCAAATCAGTCTGTCCCTGGCCCAGTGCATCATGGGAACAGGGCAGACTAAACTACCAAGCCAATTCTTCACCAGAAAGGAGACAAGCTACCGGGAACCGGTTTCTGGCATTTCAGCCTTCTTCGGCCCGGCTTGCTTGAATCCTGAGAGTCCCTCACCACCCCTAGTTGTAAATATTTTTGTCCACCCTAAGCGTGGAAGGGTATACTCAGATGTGAGTCCCTTGCTCATTGCACCATCAGGATTCAAGCAAGCCGGGCCGAAGAGGCTGAAATGCCAGAAACCGGTCCCCGGTAGCTTGTTTCCTTCCCAGTGTAAGAATTGGCTTTTGTAGTTTGGTTTGCCCTGTTCCCATCATGCACTGGGACAGGAACAGACTAATTTGCATACAGCCAGGTTCTGAAACTGGGATGGTGCAGTGAGCTAAAAAACGGTGTTGGATCTAGCCCTGATCTCTTGACTGGGTGAGAGTATTCTGTTTAATTCAGAGACTCTGTCCCTCACCACCCCTTGTTGTAAATATTTTTGTCCACCCTAAGCGTGGAAGGGTATACTCAGATGTGAGTCCCTTGCTCATTGCACCATCAGGATTCAAGCAAGCCGGGCCGAAGAGGCTGAAATGCCAGAAACCGGTCCCCGGTAGCTTGTTTCCTTCCCAGTGTAAGAATTGGCTTTTGTAGTTTGGTTTGCCCTGTTCCCATCATGCACTGGGACAGGAACAGACTAATTTGCATACAGCCAGGTTCTGAAACTGGGATGGTGCAGTGAGCTAAAAAACGGTGTTGGATCTAGCCCTGATCTCTTGACTGGGTGAGAGTATTCTGTTTAATTCAGAGACTCTGTCCCTCACCACCCCTTGTTGTAAATATTTTTGTCCACCCTAAGCGTGGAAGGGTATACTCAGATGTGAGTCCCTTGCTCATTGCACCATCAGGATTCAAGCAAGCCGGGCCGAAGAGGCTGAAATGCCAGAAACCGGTCCCCGGTAGCTTGTTTCCTTCCCAGGGTAAGAATTGGCTTTTGTAGTTTGGTTTGCCCTGTTCCCATCATGCACTGGGACAGGAACAGACTAATTTGCATACAGCCAGGTTCTGAAACTGGGATGGTGCAGTGAGCTAAAAAACGGTGTTGGATCTAGCCCTGATCTCTTGACTGGGTGAGAGTATTCTGTTTAATTCAGAGACTCTGTCCCTCACCACCCCTTGTTGTAAATATTGATTAGACTAAAACAATTTCCTGCCATCGTCAAGGCATGTGCTCGAAAGGCGAGTGAGTTGTCAAACTGCACTCCCAAATTGTTTGCTACTTCAACTGTACACTGGGGCTATCGCATCTTCTGGCCGCACTAGGTTGAAAGGGGTTGTCTTTCCCCATCCGAAGGATCTCCATTTTCTAAGAATTGCACCAGAGATGATTATCCTTCATCTATTGAATGACCTCCCATAGGCAAAGTTTGAAGTTTGCTTCTGCGACAGTTCAATCTTTGTTCATAGACAGAATCAATTGAGTGTCGTCAGCATAGGACGTCACTTCAATCTCAAATGACTGGATCAATGAAATGAGAACGGTCATGTATACATTAAACAATAACGGACTAAGTGAGGAGTCCTGTGGGACTCCCGCCGTAATAGTTTGTTCGTTTCATTTTTCTTTTTTAAATGCATCCCGTTTTCCTTAAGGAAAATGGGCTGCATTTAAAAAAAATAAAGACTGCTTTATTTAACCCCAGCAGGCCACCATCCCTGGGAGTGCTACCATTCCTAATGGGGTCACAAGTTTCGACAGCCTCATTAATATTCATGAGGCATGCAATTTGCGACCCCACTCGGAATCGCTAACAGTGTCTATAGTGTTATACATCCCAATATGCGAGTCTCAAATGCAACGTAATTTGCATAACGCAAATTGGTGGGTTGCACATCATGCCCAAAGTGTGTGAGCAGGTGGAAACTAGGACTCAGTCTAAGGGAGTTAATGTTAGTGGAAGGCATGATCAGTTGCAACAGGGATATACGGCCACATGCATCATTGTTGCTGATTGCGATTTCTTAATTGCGAAAATTAAGGAATCGCAAATAAGAAATCGCAAAAGGCTATGCATTAAGAATTCGCAATTTTTTTTGTGATTTCTTAAATTTCCTTAATTGCGATTCACAATTTGTGAATCGCAATTAAGGAATTCCTTCCCGTTGATTCCTATGGGCCTAGAGGCCCATAGGAATCAATAGGAAGTCATTTTCAATTTTCAATTAGCAATTTGCGAATCGCAAAATGAAAATGCAATTTCAAGGGTGCAGGGGGGTCCAAAGGACCCCCCCTGCACCCCTGAAATTTTACTTTAAGTGCATTTTTCACACACACATGCCCCAAGGGCATGTGTGTGTATCAAATGAATCTTTCAAAATTGCACTTTTGTGCATTTTTGAAAGTTTTCGCAAATTACCATGATGGCCAACTTCATGGTAATTTACCTCTACCCATTTGCGAATTCGCAAATTTAAAGTGTTCATGCATTGCATTTAAGAAACCTAAAATTGTGATTTATTAAATGCAATCGCAATTTTAGAAATCGCAACATGATTGTGATTTCTAAAATCGCGAAAAACATGATGCATCCCAATTTTGTCAATTGCATTCGCAAACGGCCGAAAATTGCGATTCGCACCGTTTGCGTATGCAATTCACAATGATGCATGTGCCCGTTAGTGTAGACAAACTCTTCTAGGTGAAAAGCAAGGTTAAAATAACTAATAAAATTGAGGTAAACAAATAAAAATATTAAAAACCATGTGTAATAAACTTAACAATGTTTACTTAGAGTCTATGCAGCAACTTAGTATATGGGAATTCAATGTGCTCCAACGTAATTCTGGGGGAAATTGAAATATCCCAGAAATACCTCTACTGTTGCTAACTATCATTTAATGGCACAAGGACAATGAGTTAGGCATTAGGACAGCAGGGCCTTGGTGGCACTTGTCGCAATACTGCACTGGTTGAATTTCCAAAGCATTAGAAAAGATGATTGAGCACTGTTGACACTAAAAAAAAAATCTATGTTGCATAAATAGGCACATTTTGCTGCCAAATCATGACATGCGGTCTTTGGGTATGTTAATGGTGTTTCATTCAGTGGCTCGATGTTTCTCGCTTTTAGACATTGTAACTTTATTCAGCTAATTTATTGTTGCAGGCTAAGATTTAAGTGGTCCTCATTCCATTGAACTGGTCTTGCAGGACCATCAGTGACGACTTTTTGTACCGTTGGAAAGTTACAAACATGATCTTCGCCACCAGTGTAAGAAGTATTGTATATTCACACTAGCGAGCAGAATTTGACTTGCTTGCCAACAGCAGCAAACAGACACAAATGTAATACACATCTTTAAAATTAACCCAAATTGCTCCACTCACGTTAACGAGATTAAAATTGCTCACATTTATCTTTTACACTGCTCTCAAGCTAACAGCACTTCCTCCTAAAGAAAGTGACACAGATTCTCCCTGAAACCTACAAGTTTAGGTCCTGTTCTCCTTGGATTTTACCAGCACCCTCGTTGACGGTCTCCTTGACCCCATTCTGTCCCTCCAGAGCGACCGTCTGCAACCTGCAGCATCCATGTTAACCTCCTTACATACCATATTGATGACTGCCCTTCTACGAGTGATTAACCTGCCATTATGGTCACTGTGACCATGCCACCCTCCTGGCACTGCCACTGTCTCTTGGTGCTGTGGGGGTCTTCTGCAATGCCCACACCGCCCTATCTGCTTTCAATACTACGGCGACAGTTTCATATGTGCCAAGGGATTGAAAAATCCTTAAGTCAATTGCACGGTTAAAAGTGATGCGGCAGCTGTATGGTCATGGAAGCCACATCATCCCTCGTCATTCTCTATCCTTTCAAAATGTCTCCGTTCGGAGAGGGTGGTTCCTCCCCTCTCAACAGGGTCCAACTTGCAAATAATTCTGAATCATGCTTCTTGGCTCACACCACCGTTCACACCACCATACGTACTTTAGATGTGCATTGTACAAATATTCATGCATATGAAGAAGTATGCACCAGAACCTTGTCAAAGAGTTGTGTCAATATCCATATGTTCTTTTGCTATCTAATAAAAGGAAAGTAAATATTTCAAGCTTAGCTTCTATGAGTTTTTCTGGTAGGTCTAAGCACCTCGGCCCTCAGAACCTAATAAGAATAGCACATAGGCGTCTTGACATTTTTTTCAGCAGTAAGAAAACATGAACATTTGAAAACTGCAAGTGGCATATTCACGTACGGTCGTATTTCTTAAATAATTGTGTTTACTAAAATATAATTTAAGTGAGATACGTGTTTAGATTCTCGAAGAACTCTTAAAAACCTTCGATTAATGTCACCATTGTGTAAAAATCATATAAACTGATTTTGTTGAAATATATATTAATGATAACAATAAAGAGTTTTTCAAAATGAGCTTGTGCCATCGATCTTGCAACAGAGTAATACCCGATCATTATCTGCAGTGAGAAAATCTGTTTGTCTCTTTAAAAATGCATTTAAAATGTTAGTAGCTAGAAAGTTGTGCGTGTAGGAAACAAACAGAACGAAGACAATATGCGCTAATTACCGCAATTAACCTAATTAAATATCTTCTATGCAGTCTCATGCTTCTTCAACTTCACAACGCCATCTGGAATTATTCTCTCGCCGAACTACCCCGACGAGTATGGAAACAACATGAACTGTGTCTGGTTAATAATCTCAGAACCTGGAAGCAGGATTCATTTAATTTTCAACGATTTTGATGTGGAGCCACAGTTTGATTTTATCTCAGTAAAGGATGATGGCATTTCTGATTTGCCAGCCCTTGGCACTTTCTCTGGCAACGATGTTCCCGCTCAAATTGCTAGTAATGGGCATATTGTACGGCTGGAATTTCAGTCAGATCATTCAACTACCGGAAGAGGCTTCAATATCACTTACACAAGTAAGTCAGTGTTTATATTTCAAATCGGTTTTCAGATAAATGTATGTATGTTTTCAAAGTAATCACCAACAAAACAAAGGTCTAATTCAGACATGTAGTCACACACCTAGTTAAATGTTGATGTGAGAAGAACACCAACTGCAATTGCAAATTCAAGATGTGGTTCATAATTTTAATTAGCTATTGGATTACAGTTCAAACTTGAAATTGTATTATTATGGTGTGCACATATCTCAGAGTGAAACGGTTTGGGATTTCAGTGCAGGGAGTGGCGGCTGGCAGGGATGAGTGCAGTGATGCTTAGCATGTTCCTCACCAGGCTGTGTTAAGCAAGCCTAGTGAGGAAGATGGGAAGGGTGCAGGACTGTTGGGCCGGCCTGAGAGAGCCGGACAAGCAGTAATACTCATTTGGAGTGGGCAAACCACTCCCCCTCCGTAGCCCAGCTCTACCTGCCCTTACCCAGCCTTTAGTGAACAATAAAATAAGAACCAGGGGCCTCATTTATGAGAAATGACGCATCGCTGCATGAAAGCAGCGATGCCTCACTTCTCAGTGCGCACTCCTTGCGACATACCTAATGCGTCATATTTACTGTATGACGCATCATGTCGCAAGGAGTTACAGATACGTCAGTATTGCTGACGTATCTGTAAGCGCAAAAGTGACGCATTGCTGGAGTTTGTCACAAAAGTGACGCAACTCCAGCAATGCGTCCTTTCACATGGGGCAAGCCCCATGTGAAAGGGCCTGCATCAGTCTTACGCCTGCTGTGAGGCAGGCGCAAGATGTTGACGCAACGGTGTCCTAAAAGTAACGGAGTGAAATCTCATAGATTTCACTGCGTCACTTCTACGAAGCTTTTTGCGGGGGAACGCCCCCCCTGCATACATTATACCTGACGCAGGTATAATGTAGCGCAGGGGTTTAGAAAGTGACGCATCTGCTTAGATGCATCACTTCGTAAATAGTGCGCAACAGGAGGCATGTTTTACGCTGCCGATGTGTCACAAAAGGTGACGCATCAGCAGCGCAAAACTGACGCAAGGCCTCATAAATGAGGCCCCAGGTTATTATCATTTTATTTTTCTTCTACACTGCTCCTAAAGCAGTAGTGCAACGAAGCTCCTCCGCCTTAGAAGAAGAGCTGCCACTGAGGGCAGGGACCGTAGAGCAAGGCAAGTCAATAGTTTTATAGGGAGAGCAGATCCAGCGGAGAGGCAAGAGCCAATTCTGGCTCTAAGAGCTAAGCCCTGAAAATATTTGGCATTGAAATCATACAACAAACTTTATACTACAAAATGGTATGGTGTCTTCAAAATGTATAGCATAGTTCTAAACACGCAAAAGCATTTCAATTTAACATATCAGATTATATCCCTGCACTAAGAAGTACTTTTTAAAGGTGAGCAGAAATGGAGAAACATTCCAGTCCTCGTTGTGATGAAAATGCTATTCATGAACTAAGATCTGTTCGTGAAAACCTCTCATATGCTCCCTATGTGTGGCCTAGGGTCCGTGTCAACTGGGATTCTGTAACACATTACCAAATCACAATTTGGGTTTCATAAATAATACAGAATCAATTTGGCGCCCCTTGCAAATACAGATTCCTTATACTATGTATTAGTGTTTTTGGGACCCAAATCTGGTTGCAAAACATCAATATTATGTCACTAAACACAAATTGGTGATAACCATTCGTAAATCAGAAGGGGTCATTTTTGTGAATTACCTCAAAATGATTTTTTAAGAGCCACCGGTGATCCATGGGACCACTGCCTACTCGTGAAAATAATGAATTTACTATTTTAAACACATTCTGTCTTCCTTTTAGGAAAACGGGATTCATTTAAAAAAGATTTGCTTTATTTAAAAGCAGAGACAATGCCGCTGACTGTAATCAATCATAGTGGGTCTTAATTTGTGACCTCCCTCATTAATGAGGTCGGTCGAATTATGTCTCATTACAAATCGGTATATGTGTATTTGGTTCACAAAATACCAATGCATTTTGTAGAAATCGGTGCCCAAATTGCACTCACTTAAATTAAAACCACTTTAGTATATTCCTAATAAAGAATGGGTGATCGGCAGATTTCATATTTTATTTTTGGCAGTTTCACATAGTGCAAACCTTGCTCACGGATATAGGAGCGTTTTTTTCACTCTTAAATAGTTTGCAGATTTATTCCTACCACTGGGGGAGTAAATCAGTATTCAAGGAGGTAAAGAAAAGGCAAAAAATCTAAAAATAGACAGGGGTGTTGAGGAAATACCTGCGAGAAAGTCAAATCTCCACCGAAAACGCATTACAGTTTACCATATTCACTCATGCTTTACATTTATTATTCAGAAATACACTAGATAACTATCCAAATGTTTACATTTTTATATACATAAGCACTCTTTGCAAGTTACAGCCACACATGCATACTCCTGGACTTTTTTGTGAATTTAAAGAAATGTCAGAAATCTGATCCAACTGGGGCAAGGTTGCAACTGTATTTGTGAATTGTGCATATTGCTGTGAAAATGCTACCTTACCATATGGATTATATTAGACCTCTAGAGTTGTATTAAGTGCAGCACAATAAGAATATATAATTGTTATTCCTTGGGTATTAAGAATTCATTTTAGAACGCATAGATTTGGGCATCACTACATCAGATTGTGTTTCTAGTGATGTGAAGCTGTTGCCAGGGCCTCTTGTACCACACAGTGGTGTTCTATAGATTCTCTTTAATGAAAGCTTTCTATACAATGAAAACAAGAATTAGGATCATGTACGTTTCCAAATGCAGGGCATGTTGCTACTTAAAGGTATGTACCATAACCATGCCAGGCAGTGTCAACAGGGGACATGTCCAATTATTGACAGGTAAACAGTATAGAAATAATGGCAAGCAGCAAAGCATGACATGTGGGGTGCCCAAAAGATGCATTGCACTTAGCAGTCTGTTTTTAAGTGAGAGTGATCGGTTAGCACTGTTGTTGGGGGGGGGGGGACACATCATGGAGTGTCGACAGTGGCGGGTGTTTTAGCACAGGGATAGACACCAAAGCTATCAGACACCACCAAAAATGGACTCACCTGAGGGGCTTGGGGAGAGTCAAGGGTGGTCATTTTTTGGTTATGGCAGCTCCGAGAGTGAGTCTGGTACAATTGCAATGATATTACCTCCCACACATTCACTTGTGTGCCCTATCCAGCATGAGAGAGTAACCGCTGTATCACGTTATCCTTGGACCGTGTCCAGAGGTGAAGCTCAAGTTTCCACACCAGTATTAGGAGAGAACAATCTGCTTTCCAGTGCATTGAGATTACTTGCTTTGCCAGGGCCAGATTGATGAATTCACTCCAAGCTCTTCCTGCTTGGTGCGGGGCATTAGGTACAGTAGGTAGTGGTGTTATATAATAATAGAGAACTTTTTGTCGCATTTAATTGATTTGTCAAAAGTTCATGACAGGTGCAGTGTTGAGTGTCCGGCAGGTAGTGTTTGGAAAACATATTTGCTCTGTTAAAATTTGTAAAACATATCGACGTTATTACAGACTATCAGCTTGCTCCATGGATCTTAGCAAGGTTCTTTACATGTGGAATCTATTCCTGAGACCACGCTCCCTCTAGATTTATGTACGCTCCATATTTAAAGGGTGAAACTTATTTAATAAGAATATTTCAAAGTTATACAATACCACTTGTCCAGCTATCATCCATCATCTCACAAATCGTCTGCCTTCTACCAATTCTCTTAAATAGCCAACACCCTGAACTCACTCAGAACCACCTCCTAAGAATATTCATTTCTATCTTACACCATCAATACATCTCTTCAAAATGATTCCTTCACATCACTCTTCAGACCCCTCAATCCATTTGTTAGTCAGAAAATCATCTTTGAGGGACATAGGCTCCCTCTACAGAAGGAACTTATGCTGGAAGCAGATGATCTAATCAACTTCTGCCCATCATCCATTTGCCCTGTATAGGAACAATTAATGCGAATGCAGTCTCCTATCAGATACAGGAACTAATTGACAGTCTTATCCAAGACTACCCGTACATCTTCAGACAATGCTTATTCTTCAGTGGCCAACAATGCTGTCCTCGTCAATGACAGAAATTATCCATGACCCAATATTCTTCTTAACTTCTCTGCAGCATATGGCCCAGTTGTCCATCATATATTCAACAACAAAAGAGTGACTCAGAGACAACCATAAGATGGTTGTTCTAAAAAGTTAAAGAGAAAAAGGCACCAAGAATGTTTTTTAAAAGAACCCTCACTCACCGACCTGGTCGGTGACATGCTTCATCATAGGGTTCCACCAGAGAAGCCGAATGCTTCCCTGGTGTGTTCCACACCTGACTTACAGCGGAGCAGGATGTTAGATACGTCTGTGCATAGATAGTAAAATGTGAAAGTGATGATTAAAAAGTGTTTGGGACTAGCCCGTCCAATGATTTATAAAGGCTGCCCAAATACTAATAAAAACTAGAAATGGATGTAAATCAGTCCTATAAAGTGGCTGGTGGCAACCAGAATTTTAAGAAATGGTCAACATGTTTCTGCTTAAACGCATTATTAGCAAAGCATTCGTCAGGACCCAGAAAAAATTCCACGGTGGTGTGCACACGCTAAGGCGCACCCTAACCTGTGGAATATCATAACAGAAGGTACAACTCACGGTTATACCCAGTGGTCTTGCGTAGTTTCAGAGACCTTTATATGTTAATTTCAACTTTGACTCGACAAGTGACTTGTAACATGTAGTCACAGGGAGGTAGGAAGGACGTTTGGGTATTTCCCGTTTCGTCCAATCCTCGCCTGCACACCTAGCTAGGTCCGCCCCGGTCCAAGACTACCCGTACATTCTTCAGTGGCCAACAATGCTGTCCTTGTCAATGAAAGAAATTATCCATGCCCCAATATTCTTCTTAACTTCTCTGCAGCATATGGCACAGTTGTCCATCAACCAATGAACTACAGTAAGCATTTGTGGCTTTCCCTCACACAGTCCTCAAAACTTCCTTGCCATATGTCATAGGTTCATACATATAGGTAGCACAAGATCAAATGAGCCAACATCCCCAAATTCAAGAGAACACGTACCGGAGGCCGACGTTTCTCTGTAAAAGCCTCTGCTGGTTGGAACTCTCTCCCACGCTCCCTCAGACTGGAGTCCAACCACCTGACGTTCAGGAAAAAACTTAAAACCCTTCTGTTTCCTAAATAAACCCTCCATCCCTTCCCCTCAGTAGGACTCAAGCTTAACAGCGCGGGGATGCCTTCGGGTCACCAGGCGCTATACAAGTTGCTAAATAAATAAATAATAAATAAATAAGATCAAATGAACGTCATATTTCCTGCATTCTTCAGCAGTATATCCCTTGGCCTGAAACTTCATTTGCTCAATTTACATAAGCAATGCCATATCCTTTCAAAAGGAATTCGTACTGCTCCATGCTTCCACCATCTACAAATTTGCATGAATCCTGAATTCCTTACAACAGGAAAAAAAGATCTGTTAATATATGTTAATAACTTTTTTACTTACGACATTCAGTGGCTCAAACCAATACAGATTTGGTTGTCACATTCCAATCTTTAGTTCAACCCCTCAAATACCAAATTCCTCCATGTTACCAACAGTTTCAAGCAACCCCTAGTTCTCTAACATGAATGTAGATAACTGCACCACTCCTACGCAGACCTCGCCTTCAATGAAAATATCCCAGCAGCATGTGTTGTAAGCTCGATCAGTACCAAAAATGTTGAAATAAGTTACACTACACAATGTATTTCCCAAACCAATTAAAAAATAATACAAAATAAATTCATAAGCAAAAAAACACCAACATCATCAAAATTGTTTGAAGCGATCAGGAGATACAACTTTTAAACGCCTCAGGGCAAAAACAACCAAGAAAGAAAAAAAACACCAAACAAAAGTCAATGTTTGTGGTTGACGAGAACATAGGTCCAATACCAGGCCAACCTCAATGGAGCAGAGGCCAGATATATTTATTGGTTCATCGCAGTAAAAGATTATACCTTCTGACTTTGGGACTGATTTAGAGTTTGACAGATGGGTGCTCTGTCACTAATTTGATGGGTTTCTGGTTTCTCTCATTATAAGTGCCTTAGGATATAATGCACTAGAAATTTGGCAGACAGGATTATCAATCACATGTGTAACAAAGGACCTGTCTGCCAGACTCTAAATCAGGTCCTTAGTTGTTTTAAGAAAGTCAAATCTTCAAGCGGGGCATCATCCAAGTTTGTGGCCAGCAAAGGTCTCTAGAAAAATCAATCATTTGTGTGTATTAGTCCATGAGTGTCTGCCTTTACTGAAAAACTATTACACTGCTCTCCTGTTGCCATGTTGGGTTCATGTTTGTCCTATAGTGTGCTCACAACTTGCAAGTCACAGAAATTCATCCCTACTTCAGGACCCCATCTTTAAGATGAGTAAGAGACATATTCAAATTATGTGTTATTACCAAGCCATAGCTATTCAATCTAGCAGAATGCCATTAGTCATTGAAATAGCAGTCATATATGAGTTAGATATAAACTCAAGGAAACAAGCAAGGCAACACTCATATTGCACAGCAATTGACTCTTGAGCTAGATGAACCAAAATGCATTTAGCCATGGTTCTTCAGTCCAGGGATAAACAGTTCACAAATGTATTGTAGCCAGCAGATTCTTCATATATATACATCCCACCAGGGCAGTTCTTTCGGTGCCAACAATTCTCGTTGTCTTGTTCCCTGCCAAGGGTTCATGGAAAAATAATGTCATCAACATCCTTTTATACAAGCTTTCACCTCTGACTAGGCAATTTTGAAAAATACACTTGGGACGGATTTAGAGTTTGACAGATGGGCACTCCGTCACGAATATGACACATTTCCGGTCTCCCTTATTATAAGTGTGTTAAGATAAAATGCACTTGAAATTAAGCAGACAGGATATTTATCACATTTGTGACAAAGTTCCCATCTGCTAATCTTCAAATCAGGCCCTCAGTCTTTTTATGAAAGTCAGATCTTCTGGCGGGGCAGCATCCAAGGTTGTGGCCGGCAAAGGTCTCTTAAAGTCTAAAGTGCTTTTGGGTATTAGTCCATGCATGTCTGTCTTTAATCAAAAACTATTACACTGCTCTGCTGTTGCTACGTTGGGTTAAAATGTAACCATTTCTATCTTCTCTTATTTTGACTTACCACTACATACGATTGTGGGAAGAGGATGTGTCCTACCGGCTAGAGCAGTTGATCTAGAAGCACGGGAATCAGGCTCAAGTCTAGGCACTCGACATCCTGTAATTCTGGGCAAATCATTTAATCTACCTGTGCCTAACAAAAATGAATGTATCTGTCCGTAATGCAACTGGTGCTCATGTAAAGCGTTTCTGGTCGAGTTTGTGCTATATGAAGCTCAACAAATAAAATGGTGTAGGAAGAATGTATAGACTAAATCAGCTCAGTGCTACAAATTGAACAAAGGACACAGCAGAAGACAATGTGCATTATGCACAGAACCCTCAGGATGCAAAGCTGTCTAGCCATCTAAATTAAAATAAACAATATTTCATTCCTCCTCAACCATGACTCACAATATATTGCTTAGGAATCACGTGGCATAATGTAACATAGTGGCAGTAACATAAAAGCAAGAAATGCAACTTTGAGTTTGTAGTTTGGGCTAGATAAGCAATCATATCAACTTCAGAAAGCTTTAACAACCCATTTGCTGATAAGTGATTTTGTATATTCATTCCGCACATGCCTTCTTTATATTTTTTGCTATTGAACTTACTCTATTTCAATCATCTTACTTTTTTGTAAAAGAGCTCCAAGGGATCCTCATTGGGTGCAAGAGGCTTCAAGTAACACCATACTTGTTATAAATCTATGAATAATAATATTTGCTTTCTTTTTTTACAGCATTTGGCCAGAATGAGTGCCATGATCCTGGAATTCCTATGAATGGACGGCGTTTTGGCGACAGATTTCTTCTTGGAAGCTCTGTTTCTTTTCATTGTGATGAGGGTTTCATAAAAACTCAAGGATCAGAGACAATTACCTGCCTTTTACAAGATGGTAATGTTGTATGGAGTGCTACAGTTCCACGATGTGAAGGTGAGGAGGGGGCAGGCAAATATAGCCAACTTGTGTAATTTTAAAGACTTTTGTGTGTGTGTGTGTGTGTGTGTATATATATATATATATATATACATATATATATATATATATATATATATATATATATACATATTCATATCTCACAGCACTAGGTCCATATAGCAAAATAGTTATTTACAGATTTTGTGAAACATGTGTATATATATATATATATATATATATATATAACCTACTGGCGGTCGCCAGTAGGTATATATAGTTAGGATTTTTTCTCTATGGGATTTTTGAAAATTCTATGTCAAATAACTTTGGCGTTTGTGGACGGAATTGGCTGAAATTTTCAGGAAAATGGAACATTTTGTTTCTGAGCAGCCCCTGACAATTTGGGGGGGTTTCATGAAGGGGGGGCCGAGAAAAAAGGGGGGTCCCAAAACACGTTTTTCCCATGTTAATTCCCATAGGGCGGTTGGCCTCACTTTTAGCTCGAACGGCTGAATGGATTTGCACGAAACTTGGCAAAATTGTAGGGACTGTTAGCCCGATGTGCCTTTGCTAGGACTCAATATATGTGCTCCAGTGGATTTTGAGTAATTTAGGTTCAAAAAAGATATATATCTGGGCGGAGCCTAACCACACATCTGATCTGATTGGCTGTCAGCACTTCATCCAAGAAGTGTTGGCAGCCATCTTGGGACCAATATACATGATAGCACCTCATTAAAAAGCATTGTAGTTAATAGAGGGTTTTAGGACTTTAGTTACATTATAAATCATTTGTTGATGGTACCATACTCGTTTTAGGAATTGTGGTGGGTTCTAAGGTGATTTTACCATGTGAAAAAACCTTCTGCTGTGATATCATGAATATTGTTTGAAAGAAAACTAATATCTCATGATTTTCCCACAGTGGTTTGGAAGGGGATCTATAAGCTAAACTGAAAGCATATTTTCTGTAAATTCACATTATCTTTCTCAGTCATGTGAAAATGAAGTCTGACATTCTCAGTAAAACATGTACATCCAACGAGGACAGAGACTGTCAGTTGATTCCTTTGTGTTCTACTGCAGCCTCCTAGAGTGTTCTAAAGAACAACTAGAGCGCTAACAGTCCTACTTATTACAAAGGTATGGCACACCTGAAGCCATCTTGATTGGAATAAAGTGGTAACTCTTAAAACATTTAATTTAAAAAGAAACAACATGAGGGGGTATATTTTGCCATAGAAAGTATGATTAGTGCTGCAGAATGAAAAATTAGGGCACATTTTGAGTGACTTCTCAAATCCTTTTCTATTTCATTAAAACATTCTGACATGCAGTCTCCCAAAATGGCCACCAGAGACAAAAGAGCCCAAATGTAGCCCAAATATCACCCAGATGTAGCCCAAGTATAGCCCAATGACAGAATGTCCCAGAGTGTTCTAAAGAACAACTAGAGCGCTAACAGTCCTACTTATTACAAAGGTATGGCACACCTGAAGCCATCTTGATTGGAATAAAGTGGTAACTCTTAAAACATTTAATTTAAAAAGAAACAACATGAGGGGGTATATTTTGCCATAGAAAGTATGATTAGTGCTGCAGAATGAAAAATTAGGGCACATTTTGAGTGACTTCTCAAATCCTTTTCTATTTCATTAAAACATTCTGACATGCAGTCTCCCAAAATGGCCACCAGAGACAAAAGAGCCCAAATGTAGCCCAAATATCACCCAGATGTAGCCCAAGTATAGCCCAATGACAGAATGTCCCAGAGTGTTCTAAAGAACAACTAGAGCGCTAACAGTCCTACTTATTACAAAGGTATAGCACACCTGGAGCCATCGTGATGGGAATAAAGTGGTAACTCTTAAAACATTTAATTTAAAAAGGAACAAAATGAGGGGGTATATTATGCAATAGAAGGTATTATTAGTGCTGCAGAAAGAAAAATTAGGGCACATTTTGAGTGACTTTTCAAATCCTCTTCTATTTCATTAAAAAATTCTGACATGCAGTCTCCCAAAATGGCCACCAGAGACAAAAGAGCCCAAATGTAGCCCAAATATCACCCAGATGTAGCCCACGTATAGCCCAATGACAGAATGTCCCAGAGTGTTCTAAAGAACAACTAGAGCGCTAACAGTCCTACTTATTACAAAGGTATGGCACACCTGAAGCCATCTTGATTGGAATAAAGTGGTAACTCTTAAAACATTTAATTTAAAAAGGAACAAAATGAGGGGGTATATTTTGCCATATGAATTATGATTAGTGCTGCAGAAAGAAAAATTAGGGCACATTTTGAGTGACTTCTCAAACCCTCTTCAATTTCATTAAACAATTCTGACATGCAGTCTCCCAAGATGGCCACCAGAGACAAAAGAGCCTAAATGTAGCCCAAATATCACCCAGATGTACCCCAAGTATAGCCCAATGACTGAATGTCCCAGAGTGTTCTAAAGAACAACTAGAGCGCTAACAGTCTTACTTATGACAAAAGTATGGCACACCAGAAGCCTTCTTGATTGGAATGAAGTGGTAAGTCTGAAAACACTCAATTTAAAAAGGAACAACATGAGGGGGTTAATTTTGCCATAGAAAGTATGATTAGTGCTTCAGAAAGAAAAAATAGGGATCATTTTGAGTGACTTCTCAAATCCTCTTCTATTTCATTAAAAAAATTCTGACATGCAGACTGAAACATGCACTTTGAATACCAGCAGCAGACGTCCCTGGTGAGCAGTAGCTTTACTACAGTGATCTAATGTGCAACTAGAGTGCTAACATTCAGAATTTATGGCAAATGTGTGACACATCTGAATGCCTTCTTGATGGAACCAAAGTAAACAAGCATTGAAAATGCAATAGATCTCGCCCTCGTTTAAGTTAAAGCCATTCTGTTTGTAATGAGGTGGCTTTTTAGCTTTGCTTTTATTAGTGTTTTTTCAACTTTCATGTAAATATCATGCATCTGTATGCATATAAGTATATGTATGCATGCATTTATGTTTGTATTTATATAGATATACCGATGATATATGTTTATATATGTATGTATATATATATATGCACTGAAAAAACCATAGGCTATAGACCATATATAGTTAGGAATTAGTATTTACAAAACCTTGAAAATTCACTGAAAAAACCATAGGTTATAGACCATATATAGTTAGGAATTAGCATTTACAAAACCTTGAAAATTCACTGAAAAAACCATAGGTTATAGACCATATATAGTTAGGAATTCGCATTTACAAAACCTTATTTTACTCACACAAAACCATTGAAATTCCATATATAGTTAGTTGCACTAACTATATATCGCGCACCCGCAATCCACTGCTGATGATGTCACATATTACATCATTCATGACATGGTCAGTGACATCACTGATGACATCACTGATGCCATCTCAAATGACATCACTGATGACATCTCAAATGACGTCACTGATGACGTCACTGATGACATCTCATTTGACATTACTGATCACATCACTGATGATATCATTCATGTGATAATACGATGAACCTCTTCAGACTTTAATATAACCTTAGATACAATAAGTGTAAACAGACACTCACAGACTGTCACTCATCCATGCAGTTACTCACACACCTAGTCAGTCATGCAAAGAATCAATCACACCTCCATTTCCTCAACTATACAGTTATACAAACTTTACCTATTCAAACATATACTAACACATATTTACTCTCTTATACAATCCCTGATACAAGTTCACAATGATCCATACAGCCACTCACACATTCACTGGCTCTTATGCACAGTTATTTATATATGTCAACTCTCACATGTACTGTGTTTTACATATGTACTTACTTTGAAATTTAGCACTGAGATATCCATTCACTCACCAATACACTCATGCACACAGTCAACCGCCCATACAGCTGTTTCCACATGCACTTTTGAAACCATACATCTAGTGAATCAACTGCTCACACATCTATGCACAGAGTCATACACCTCCCAGCCACCCACACACACACTCAGTCTCCCATACAAATACTTGGGCAACCAATCAATAACCCATATAGTTACTCATATAGCTACTTATCAACACATGCAACAGTTTACAGAACAACAGACATAATGATGCACAAATTAAGACAGTTTAGTCACTAACCCATGCACTCAGTGAGACACATTTAATCACTCACTCATACAGTCAGTCATGCACCTACTAAATCCTTCATCCAGACACTTATACATCCACTCATTCTTCAATATGTAAGACATATTTTAACTTTACAGAAACATACAGTCACTGGATGTTGTCATCAGTGATGTCATCAGTGATGTCATTTGAGATGTCATCAGTGATGTCATCAGTGATGTCACTGACCATGTCATGAATGATGTAATATGTGACATCATCAGCAGTGGATTGCGGGTGCGCGATATATAGTTAGTGCAACTAACTATATATGGAATTTCAATGGTTTTGTGTGAGTAAAATAAGGTTTTGTAAATGCGAATTCCTAACTATATATGGTCTATAACCTATGGTTTTTTCAGTGAATATATATATATATATATATATATATATATATATATATATATATATATATATATATATATATATATATATATATATATATATATATATATATATATATATATATATATATATATATATATATATATTCACTGAAAAAACCATAGGTTTCACACCAGTTATAGTTAGGTGGAAATTTTACTCGCATAAAACCATTGAAATTCCCACGTTATAGTTAGTTGGACTCACTATAACTTGCGCGTGCAATGCACTGCTGATGACGTCACATATTACATCACTCATGACATGGTCAGTGACATCACTCATGACATCACTGATGACATCTCAAATGACATCACTGATGACATCATCCAGTGAATGTGTATCTTTCTGGACAAGATACCAGCACCGGCTGAGGATTCAGAACCTGACACCTCTTCAATGTCAGGAGCCAGTATCACAACAGAACATAGTTCAGGAGCGGAAGGAGATGAGGGAACAGAAAATATGGTTAAACTTACAATGGCAGAGGAGTTGGAATATGTGAGGCAAAGCCGGCGGGAGACACTCCGCTCAAGTACAACGCAATCGGCAAAAAACGGTGCACACAGAGGAGGAGGGCGAGGAGGTCCGCCAACAAATGCCGCGCCAAAACGAGGAGGATCAGGCAGGGGGACGTGGAAGAGCAAAAAAACGAAGTAAGTGATGGCACAACCATGTTACCCAATGCTAAAACAATAATAAACCTAGCGCAGATAAATCTTACAGCAGCAGAAACTCAATTGCTTTCGCTAGGTTTGTCTTATTGCCCTGAGTCTAACTTTCAATATACCAGGACTCGAGCGGATGCGTACCAATGTATAAGAAAACTTAAATTACGCAAATATCATGAACAAATGAAGCTAAAGAACAAATCAAGTACTGTGCCCACAGAGACTTTAGCTTTACCTAACTTATCTGCTGGCGATCATGAATTGTTGGTGGACTTACAATCCATAGTTAACCTGCCCACTAATATGACAGATGAAATTCCCTCCAATGAATCACAAAGATCCCAAGGAGCATTTCCATATAGAAACACCCAGGAAATGAGGGACATTGGAAATAAGAAACCTGAAACCCCTTTCAAGAGAAAGTCGAAATTTGTACCAATCATGGCTAAGGACAACATAGATGTGTTCAATGATATTGTAACATCGCAAATAAAGAAACTTAACATCAAAAAATATGAGATCAAGCGGAAAATAACAAGTCAAGAACGTAACTATGGGGCACTGATGGAAAAATTGAAAAAACAGAACAATTAAGTAATAAGAAATTCGGACAAGGGGGAAAATATAGTTTTATGGCCCCTAGCGGACTATCTATCTGAAGCTCAATTGCAACTCAATGACACCCAATGTTACCATCACAGTACTCCCCTGCGCTATAAACAGATGCAAGATGAATTGTGTAGTATATTACTAGCTTGGAAAAGCAAGGGACTATTGAATCTTGAGGAATTTAAATTCCTGAAGAAAGACTTCCCAAAAACACCGATAATATACTTCATACCGAAAATTCATAAAGACAGAGAGAAACCTCCCGGACGTCCTATCATCGCGGCCTGCGATGGACCTCTTGAGAATCTATCCAAATATATAGACTTTTTTCTTCAAGAGCATGTTCAAAAGTTAGATTCATATGTAAGAGATACAGGGGATTTCTTGTCAAAAATTGCAAAAGTGGATTGGAAGGAGGGATACTTGCTTATCACGCTTGACGTCACATCTCTATATACATGCATCAAAAATGCAGATGGTATCAAGGCAGTTAGTTATTTTCTGGACAGGAGACCAATAGAATTTACATCCCATAATAAAATGCTCATGGACCTATTGGTATTTTGCTTAGAACATAACTTTTTCCTTTTCAAAAAACAAATGTTCCATCAAGTACAAGGGGTTGCCATGGGGGCCAGCTTCTCCCCAAGCTATGCCTGTTTATTCATGGGCTGGTGGGAGGAGCTGGTCCTCAAACGGCAACATCGGGACAATCACAGTGGTAAAATAATATTGTGGCTATGATATATAGATGATCTCATGATCATATGGAATGGAACAAAAATAGAGGCAGAAGAATTTATTGACTCTATAAATATCAACAATGAGAATCTAAAATTTACATCACAGATAAGCAGCGAACAGATTGCATTCCTGGATGTCCTAGTCAAAATAGAAAATCTAAAAATAAGTACAACCCTGTTCAGGAAAGAAACTTCTGGTAACACCCTACTGCATGCTAGTAGTGCGCATCCGTCCCATCTCATACATAGCATCCCCTATGGGGAGATGTTAAGATTGCGCAGAATTTGCAGTAGTGAGGTGGAGCTTGTTAAAGTACAGGAAGAGAGCAAGTTAAGGTTTATGGCTCGGGGATACAGTGTAAAGACTATTAACAGTGCAATTAAAAAATCTAGAATGAAGACAAGGGAAGGACTTTTAGAAGTTGCTAATGCATTTCCTAAATCCCAACATGATACGACATCAACAAGTGATGATGCACCTAGATTAATACTTACTTACAATCGCCAACACAAAGCCTTACGTAAAATAATTAAAAACAACTGGCATATAATACAGGATGACCCGATCATTGGCAGCTCTCTTCCAGTTCATCCAGCCATCACATTTAGAAAATCTACAATCAATGGCAGATGTCTTAGTAACAAGCAGCCCCGAATGTAGAACTACCACAGAATGGTTAACAGGAAGAAAGGGGTTCTTTAAATGTATTAGCTGTAAAGCTTGCAAATATGATACTAATATGAAGGAGTTTGTAACAGCTTTTTGCTCAAAGCCACAACTGATTAGACAGCACTTGACATGTAAAAGTGAATGTGTTGTATATGTCCTGGAATGCAGCTGCAAGCTTAGATATGTTGGAAGTACCAAACTGCCGGGACATCAACATATACTTCAGCATATTAGGGCAATCAATAACAACGACCCTAGTTACCCAGTGGCCCGCCACTTCAAGGAACATCATGGAGGGAAGCCTAATGATCTCAAATACTATCTGATCGATAGTGTCCCCATACAAAGAAGGGGCAGGGACAGGGAGGGGATGCTACGGCGTCTAGAGACCCATTATATTTTACTATTAGGTAGTAAACAACCGAATGGTTTGAACATGGGGTAAGATCTTTATACATACCTAGACTAAGGTAGACCCTTCTAAATAATCTGATTAAAATCCTTTCAAACATATATTTCAGCTTGTTGATAGGATATGCGTAGCCACACCACTTAAGAATTAGGATATTTCATAATATGTGCTCCCACTACATAGATTGGGTTAGTTTGCTCACTTTTGATAAACACATACATTGCTGCTTTATTTTAGAGGAGATACAAATCATTTAACTTAAAGTTGTATTTATTGATTATCTATTTATATATGAGTTTCCATGTATATATTTTCTCTGTATATAGTAAATTTTATAGTGAAGACATGAATTGGTTTTTTAACATACTGTTTTAAAAGTAGAAAAGTGTTTTTTAACCGATTGTGGGAATCATGTCTAGAACACTACAAAATGATCATTACGGGATTTATCTTTGGAAACAGTACCGAAATTTACTGTTAGAACGAAATTCTGAATATTGCACAAAGTCTTATGCATTATAGATATAGGGAAACACACATAGGAAAGTGTTCCGGTTTAATTTGGGTTGTATATTCCTTTTTTTTGCACTGTTTAGCACTTTATATTTACACAATACACCAATAGGGTGATAGATGGGGTTTCTTATAATAGAAGCATATCACGAATATTAGTCAATAGACATAGAAATGTGGGGGGGAAATTCCCTAGTGAAATAAAGGGTAAACGAATGAAGGCATAGGTTGGTATACGATGATGTCAAGAATACAAAAAGCATTTATGCTATAATAATATAATAATAATATATTTTACTACCATTTTGACCTTCCTTGCGACAATGCATTCCAAATAGGTATTTTACAAGTATTTTGTGTTACCAAGATGTATTTTACAAGCACATCTCCCTTATTTTACTCTGATTCTATCAAAATGAGATTTTTACTAATATACAAATCTGGCATTTTACATCTATGATAACCAAATATAATGGTGATGTACATAGAAAAATAAGAAAGACTATGTAAAGTCCAGTATGTCTTTTATGTCTATTGTAAAAATAATGTAGCACTTGCACTTTAAATAGAGGTGTGCTTCACGATGATGCTGTCATGTGATCAAGGCAGGGATCTGCCAAAACGCGTTGTGAGGGCTTTGGTGGTGTTTGAAGAATAAAATCAAAGCACCAAATTGGGTCTGCCTTGTCTTCTTTGTGAATCCGGCAGGAAGTTGCAGCAGGAGCAAGCGCAATTGAATATATATATATATATATACACACACACGTTTCACAAAATCATATATATATATATATGAAGCCGTTACAATATTTTCACATGTGTATTATGTATTTTTACATATGCACACATTTTTTATACATGTACAGTTTGTATATATGTACAAAGACATGTGTATGTATACGTTTTAAAAGATCTGTAAAGAAGAACAATATCAATCTGTGGACATGCTCCTGTGAGGAATTTAAGTAAAAATCGGGTTTGTAATTTACATGAAAAAAACTATATGCAGAACAGAAATTTGAAGTTGATTCACCAACTTCAGAATCATTGAAGCACATGCACCTTAGCATGAATAAAAGGAAAAACGGAGCAAGTACACAGTTTCTTTTAAACAATTGATGAATCTCCCAAACCTTTACAAAATATTGCATGACTTACACAAGAAATGCGGGTCATAAAGGTATACCATTTTCCCATTTATAAAAAAAGTATATATGTCCTTGAGTTCATAGTCTTCTTGAGCTATATATTGAAAATCATTGGCTCGCACTACCAACATAGTCAGTACAAAGTTAGTGCAAAGCCAATATGTCTCGGCTCTAAAATGCGGAACTGTTAGCTTTGCAAATGCTACTTGTCATTCCCGTGTGAACACTTGGGTCAGGACACATGCATGACCTGGATTCTTGCAATGGGTTTTCTAGTAAAGAAAATACATTGCAAGATCATTATAGCTGTTGATGTGCAGGTATGCATTGTAATGCATGTGGCCATTTTAAATTTTCTGATCCAAAATGGCAAACAGCTGTGTTAGAACAGTATATTAACATTTGCAAAAGTTTATAAGGAAGCCAATGCCTGGGCCTTCTTTAAAAAAATATAACCTGATATAGTCAGCGAAGTCATTCAATCATGAGCAAGGGGCTGACACAAAGCTCACTCTAAGTATTTTAATATGTTGGAAAAAATAGGTATGCATTCAGACTGTTAAGGCAGTCTGTAGCCGGGACCTAACAAAGACATGATGCATAAGGCACTGAAGGGCACCAACATAGATCTCCAGAACTGCACATGCCTTCCACAAATGCACAAACCCACATTTACAAAGTAGAAGCTGTCCCTCATAGACAGTTTTACTTGGAAGACTCTACATTGCCACCTTTTGCTAGGAGGTATGTTTTCAGTCCGTTGCAGTTGCACAGAAATGAAACATGTTTTTGAAATTTGTAAGTATCTGAAATTCCAATTTTACACCCCATCCCTCTTCCAAATCACAGTACATTGCGACTTAAATGCATTTTCAACATAAAGTTTTATGGGTGCCACGCCTGGTATTTTGAACATTGCAGTGTTTGCTGCTGCAAGACTTCGATATATGAGAACCTTCATCTTTGGGTGTTTGTGATCAACAACCTTTTGATTTCCCTTTTAGTGCTCAATTGCCTCCGTGTAACTGCTTGCTCCAGGGAATAAAGTCTCCCCCAGTTTTCAATAGTTTCACAATCACTTTGTTATTAAGGCTTTTAGGTGCATAATAACGTGTATGACAAGGATCGTTAAACCATGTCATGTTTTTATCCTGTATAGTTTATATTGTTAGCATGTTTTGTTAACGGTAAACCTCTAATTAAATGTTCACATACAGTTCTACATCACCACCCAAAATATATACTGCTTTACTAGCTAACGAAAGCTGAGTTGCGCCTTAAGTAACAAAATACTGTGTAATGCAAGGACTGAATTGTGCAAGCACTGAAATGATTAACTCCAAGGGGAAGTGTAATCTTTTCATAGCTAGTTATTTAAAATAAAGTTATGCTGGTATAATCGTATCAGAATTTATTCTGGGAAAGATGCATGTAGTACTTGTTGCAATATACTGGTCGCAGTATTTTTGCGACTAGTTGGATCATTTGCAAACTGACCTATGTACTTATAGGTCGGTTTGATTTATAGTAGGTTGCAATTCGACCTATCTCAAAAATATAAATGAAATAGGGCACACATTGGGACCCATCAGGAATTGCGGTCATGACAGGAATGGTGGCATGCTGGCATCCGCAAACCATGTCTGTGACTACTTTTTAAATGCTCCTATTTTCCTTAAAGGAAAATGGGATGCATTAAAAATAAATTGAAAAGTGTAAGTGTAATTATTTTCAATGTAAGCGCTTTTCTATGAGCCTATTGCCTACTCTTAAAAAAAAAAATAACATTGACAAAAGAACCCTTTCCCATTACAAATATATTATCACCTCATTTGAGGTGGTAAAAGATTGATGATTTGCAACCAGAATTTGGTTGTCAAATATTAATACATACCAATGCAAATCAGTATTTGGAAAGGACATTTTAAAGACGCCCCTTTTAAATACCGTTTCCGACAGTGGTTGCAAACCCAAATTGCAATTTGGTAACATGACTGAATCATAATTTGTAGTTTGTAATTCCGTGAACTGGACCTTTTGAGACCAAAAACAGTCTACGTAAATCTGGCCCAATAGCCCTGCAAGCTTGAGACAAACTTGATAACTTTTATTTATCATATTTAGGTTGTTGAAAAGTGCTACTAACTACCCTTTGAAAGCTGCAGAGCACTTGGGTTTCTAGTTGCATGTAAATATTAGCATGGCACGATGGTGCTCAACAAAACCTACACATTTAAGATATGATAATTCCTCAAGTTAGACTTGCTCATTATTTGGAGGTCTACTAACAAATAAGTGCAGAAACATGAAAAACCCTTAAATGTCAGAGTCTTATAACTTAAAGGTGAAAAGGGTAAATTAGTATTAAGAATCTGACCAACCAAGATTCGAAGAGAAATGTATTGAAGAGAATAGTAGGTGAGTCTTTAGGAATTTTCTAAACATTGATCCACTTGAATGAGCCATAGTTCATCATCACTTCTAGCACCCTAATTTTAAATTGACATTGACGCCTTCCACCCATCATACTGTGTACAATCAATAAGCATACTTCCATCATCGAAGACAAATATAGTGTTTAATCTCAGCTCACAGGAAAGGTAATAAGAAAACAGTACTACTAATGTTGAACAAACAGCCCTCATTGATCAGGAGCAGATAAATCCATTTTTTTGAAAAACAACCATTCTGGGCCTTTATATTGGAATTATACACATAAAGCTTCTTAAACATGTAATGCAAACCTACCGAAAGGGCGGGCAAGTGCAGCCTCAGTAAAAAACTCTCTCAAATCGAAGTGCTTTATTGAAAAACAACAGTGCCAGCTTGCTTCTTGCAGAGTAAACAGATACAGCATTAGAGTGCAAAAGTGTAAGATAGACTAAAACATTACCAGGTGCAGAACAGGCAACAACTGGGCAACAATTTCTGCTAACACAGGAAACCGGTATCACAGCGGGTATCAACAGTGCCTACTTCCCTCATGAATACTGAACAGCTGGGGCACATGAAGGAACAATGCAACCATTACTCACACATAAAGAACTACTTCAGCACATTCAGAAGCAGTGTCTGATTCCTTCACACACATACTAAACGTGCAGTATTTGCAGCAGCAGCGCTATCATTGCGCACACAGAAATACAGCATGAACTGCAACAATGCCCCTTCAGTGACATACAGTAAAGATAGAGATTGAGCTTCCACAGTACAAGGTATCTGTTAGAAATGGGATCTCTGGTTGGCTAGGACTTGCGCCAAAGCTAGGCAGAGACCACCACTCTAGTCAGGGCAAGGGAGTTACATGCCGAAGATAACCCCTGCTCACCCCCTTGGTAGCTTGGCACGAGCAGTCAGGCTTATCCTGGAGGCAATGTGTAAAGCATTTGCGCATGCTCACAGCAACAAAATCCCAGGCACACCACAAAAGGAACTCCACACAAGGTTATATCAAAAATAGCCTTTGTATTCTCATAACACATTAGAATAGTAAACACATAATATACATGGTGCCACCGGGCACTAGGTCATATCTATAAGGGATTATATACACCTGACAGGGCCCACTGGACCATTGTAAGAACCATAACAAAGTGAACTTAGTAAAAGTAAAACATATCATAAACGTACAACAAGTAATCACTGGTAACCACTGTACTCAGCATCAGCCTGTAACATCAACCACATAATGCACAGTATCACATTAGGCGCGAATTACATTCTGCGCCAACCTCACCAGCATAAACACATTATGCAATCATCTCATAAGTCTAAACGCATTAGACCCTAACCTCCAAAGCATAACTCACATTAGGAAATAATCTCAGTGGAACATAATCTCACTAGCATAAACCATAATATGCCAAACAACCTCATAATCATAAAACTACATTTAGAGGTATCAAAATAGGGTGCGTAAATCATACTACATGTATCACATTTCCTAGCACCACATAAATCACATTAGGACCTAGTGCCCTATCACTCTCAGTCCCCCTGACCAACTGGCCATCTCAAAAGGGGCTCAAACGCCCTGTTTCCAGAATGTAATGGCTGCTGCCTAGCAGCTGAATCTAATTGTGCCATTACACAAACCTAAACGTTGCAGCTGGCACTAAGTGCTGCGCAGCTGTGAATGTAAGGGGTCAAAGGAGTACGTCTCACTCCTAACTTCAAAAAGACATGCCCCCAATCACTGTGGCCTAAACGATGCAGCTGCCCACTAATTGCTGGGTAGCTGTGAACAAAAATGTAGGCCGGGCACTCACTGTGCCCTCTAATTCGATGTGCCAACGTTGCAGCTGCCCACACTGCTGTGGTGCAGCTGAGGATCAACAAAATGAAGGCATGGCCACTACTGGCCCTTGGGAACCACTCTGGGGCCCTGAAACTACTGTGCCCTCGTTGGAGCCCCCATGGTCTAGAAAAACACACATGCAAAATGTTTTAACCCCACGGGCTCAGAAAACACACATGCCCAAAGGTGGGGACGCTCGAGAAATAGGCACTGTGCCTGGATTGCACGGACCAGACACGGCTAAAGCCCCACTCACCAGCTTTCAACTCGGACTCTTCTTCTCCCCACCCCAGAAGGGCAGGCACCGACAATGTGCCTTGCGTCCCCTCTGCACCAGCTCCACTCACCAGACTCCTCTTGTATCGGCCTGCAGGCTCGGTGCTTGCTCCAGCCGCACTCCTCCCTTCACCTGGGCCCCCTCGTGGTACCCCAGACTTCTAGATGGAGCCTGCAAGGCTCCGGACGGATCTCCGGCGGCGGGTGGGACTTCCTGTGCATGTCCTGACCAATGCAGGCAACTCACCTGACTTCCGGTTATGTCTGCAGTGCTGCTTCTCCTCAGACAGCGGCTGCATCGGTGACTTTCTATTTTGGTGATAGTGTGGGTGGGCACCGGCAAGTTAGATATACACATAAGTGGAATGGGCACTCGCATAGCACTTAGAGAATGCGGGATGGGCACCTACCATAAAAACCAAACGCAAAAGCGGGGTGGGCACCCGCAGTACCTTGGACAGAGCGTGGGAATCCCTACTTGGGTATTCCCTCGACGATGATCGCAGCCCAGCGCTGCAAGGAGAAAATAAAGCGCTAGGTGGAGAGAGAAATAAAGCGCTACCAGGCTCTAGGGGTAGGCAAATAGTCCTACAGCATAGGAGAACAAGTCCCAGCCAAGTGTTCCTCCAGGTCCAGGGGCCAGCTGGGCCCACGGAGGCCAGCACACAAGTCCCTCCAGCAGGGAGGCAGCCCCATGGAGGATCCTCCTGAGCCCCAGCAGCAGCAAGCCCACACGTCAGGATCAGGAACAGAGCCCCTTTTTATGGGGTCACAGCCCCTATATTTATATTAGCAAATCCCTTTGTGTCACAGCACAGGGTTTGGGGATACCAGTCAGAACTGGTTTAGCGGAGCTTTGGAGCACTTTGTTTTGCCCAGCATCTCTCCCCTTTGTCAGGTGACGGCTCAGAGTTCAGACACACCACAGGGGTCGGAGCCAGCATTGTGGAGGGTAGGTACCGCCCTATTCAGGTGCAACTCCTCCCTCCCATCTAGATGCAGATCTCTCTATTCACCACTGGGCTGTCTCACCCTGTCTCCTGGAGCCACTCACACCTCTCAGCTCCTGTCAATCACAAGTCAGACATGCAATTCACATCAGACAGACACACAGCACACAGAAAAGTTCCTTATATATAACTTTTAAAAGTGGCATTTCTCCACCAGTCACTATAAATCTGTGCACACCATTGCGCAGCATTTATTCTCACGAACTCATAAATACTAAACTCGCCCCTGCACTCCTCTCATACCAGAAATTACCATGGACACACATATCCCCCATGCATTCCTATGGGAGGGCATGTCAATCTCACCACACGCACTCAGAGAGAGCATGCACTTTACACTGGGTCACAGTGCTAAAGTGCCCAGAGGCCTAAAATCACTACCACCATGTCAGCTTAAGGCAACAAGTTCAGGGGTGAACCTGCCAAAAAGGGCCAAGTCCAACAGTATCCTTTCACCATGTAAAGACCAAGTACATCAGTGATGCATCAGTATCTCAGCATAATTTGCCTAAACACCGAAGACCTGGACCATAGTCAGTTTGGTTTTAGAACCATTCACAGCATGGAAATGGCTCAGATAAAAACCACAGAAGAAATTTGATTGTCTCTATATAGCGGTGGGTCAGCAGTTCTTATACTGCTAGACCTATCCGCTGCATTTGACATGGTAGACCCCAATCTTCTAGTGCAGCGCCTAAAAACTATAGGAATTTGAGGAGATGCTCTTTGTCTTCTGACCTCTTTTTTGTCAGACAGAAATCAATCTGTTCATCTGGGCAACTTTAAATCAGCACTGTTTACACTTCCTTGTGGGGTCCCGCAGGGCTCTTCGTTGAGCCCCACGCTTTTTAATATTTATGTAGCGGAATTAGCCCGGTTAATCACAAGCTTTGATCTGATTCCTACCTCCTATGCCGATGATACCCAATTGATTATTTCGACAGTGGACAAGGATATCAACTATTCTACTAAGCTCCATGGGCCCGATTCACAGAACTAGCTTAAGACAAAATCCTAAACTTAAAACCATTTTCATATTCACAGAAGGCACTTACTCATTTTGGTATTCACAGAAGACACTTACTCATTTCGGTATTCACAGAAGTTAGGAGTCCTAACTTTAGGACTCCTAAAGGCCTTCTGTGAATACCGAAAGTCCTAAAGTTAGGATTTTTCTTAGTTTAGGAGAAGTAAAGTTAGGACTCCTAACTTTAGGACTCCTAAATGCCTTCTGTGAATACTGAAAGTCTTAAAATTATGATTTTTTTAAATTTAGTAGTAGTAAAGTTAGGACTCCTAACTTTAGGACTCCTAAATGCCTTCTGTGAATACCGAAAGTCTTAAAATTAGGATTTTTCTCAGTTTAGTAGTAGCAAAGTTGAGAAAAATCCTAAATAAACTTACCTTGCCACCGACGTCTCCGGTGCATCATCTCATCCTTCTTCTGGCCCTGGGCACAATCTCCCAGCCTGCCCTGCGGCCAATTCTGAAGCTACTTGCACATAAGAGCAGTGTCAGGATTGGCGGAACGCCGGCAATTTGCACTCCCAGGCAGACTGGGAGCCTGTGCCTGCTCTCTCCAGTCCCAGCAATGCAGCTGAGGCTGGAGCAAGTTTCACTTGGCTTAAGGGGTTTGGCGGACCTGAGATGACTGTGCAAACTAGCTATAACTGTTATGTTATGTTATGTTATGTTATGTCATTAAAACTTATAGAGAGCGCAATTACCCATGGGTGTCCTGGCGCTAAGCATTGGCCTCCTGAAGCTAGCTGAGGTATCACTGTGAAAAAAGCCACGTCTTCAAGCTCTTCCAAAATGTGAGGAGATTTGGAGCGTTTTTGAGAACCAATGGAAGCTCGTTCCAGGCTCTTGAGGTGCAGTAGATTAAGCTCCTGCCTCCCCAGTTGAGTTTTTTATCCTGGGAATTTGTGTTAATTTGGCACTGACAGATCTCAGTGTCCTCCTGGGCACATACCATTGGAAGTTATGCCTGATCAATTCTGGACCAATACCTTTGATAGCCTTGAAGACTATACCAAGAGCTTTAAAGCGAGATCTTTGTTTTATGGGAAGCTAGTGTATCTTCCTGAGCTCACCTTTGACAGAGGCAAATTTGGGGATACCAGACAGCTGCCTCGCTGCTGCATTCTGGACTAACTGAAGTCTATACAACTGAATTTTTTTAAGATTCAGGGATATTGGCCATTGCAGTAGTCCAGCGGCGATGTTATCAGAGCCATGACCACTGTTTTCAAATTGTTCTCTGTCAGAAAGAACTTTATTTTCCTTATGATTCTAAGAATCATAAAACAGGCTGAGGTCACCAGGCTAATCTGGTCACTTATGATAAATCTATCATCCACAACTACCCCCAGGTTTTTAGCCTTCTTGATTGGTGTGGGACAGGGACCCAATTCTTCTGGCCACCATTCTGGTGTCCACACCAAGGGATTGTTCCCAAACTTTAACATCTCAGTCTTATTAGAGTTGAGTTTCAAACAATTGGAGGATATCTAGCAGGATATGGCACTCATACACTCATGAAAGTGCTCCCTGGTCTCTTTCTCACTTCCCTTGCTTATGGACAACACAATTTGTGCTTCGTCGGCATAGGAGGTGAGCTGGAAGCCAAAAGATCTAATAACTCCCGCTAGAGGTGCCACATATATATTAAAAATCGTGAGGCTCAAAGAAGAGCCCTGTGGCACCCCGCACTGGAGTATGAATAGCTTAGATGAATTGCCATCCAGATCCACTGTTTGGGACCTGTCGGCCACAAAGGACTGTATTAGTTTCCATGCAAGTCCTGCCACACTGATCCCAGACAACCGGACCATCAAAGTGTTATGATGGACCGTGTCGAAAGCCGCCGACAGGTCTAACAGGATCAAAATGGCACTTCCTCCTCCATCTACGGCTTCTCTGATTTCCCCTGTAGATTTCAGCAGAGCGAGCTCAGTGCTGTGATCATCCCTGAACCCATTTTGCGAGGGGTCCAGAGAGTTGTTACAATGAAGAAAAGCACTGAGTTGGGTGTTCATCCCCTTTACGAGGATTTTAGCAGGGAGAGGGAGCCGTGAAATAGGTCTATAATTTTTGGGTTCTTCAGGGTCTAAATTCTGCTTTTTCAAGAGTGAGAGGACGGAAGCTACTTTCAAGATTTTAGGAAAAATCCCGGAGGCAAAAACATTGTTAAGCACAGGAGTCAGGGCCATTCCTATAACCTCTGGTATATGTTTGATTACCCAAGCAGGACAGGGATCACTAGGAGCTCCTGATCGAATTTGGGTCAAAACCCTAATTAATTCCGGAATCTCCAATGGTGTAAATTGATCCAGAGTTCCTAATAGATCTCTGCTTTCCAGTCCATTACTGTTATTACTTGCCTGTGTCTTTTCATTGACCTCAGAGAATGAGGAGAATATCACTTCCACTTTTTGTTTGAAAAAAGCTGCGATTTCATTGCAAAATAAGTGGTTGCTATGACTCTTGGGACTGAAGGGTAAAGTCAATTTTTTAACAGTATTAAGAAGTTCCTTAGAGTTGGACTTGGCTAATGCTATCTGCTTGGAGAAAAATTGTCTTTTAGCTTCAGATAGGCTTTTTTTTTATAAATTGCAATGGATTGTTTATATTTATCCTTATCTGTATCAGTATACATTTCCTGCAGTTTGCATTCCAGTTTCCTAGCTCTAAGCTCTTCTGAATACCAGGGGGCTGATGGTGTAGCTCGTTTAGGAAGCCACTTTCTACTGGAGGCTAATAAATTGCAGGAAACGGCAAGCCATTGATTGTAATCGGCAGCCGCAGTTTCCACTTCAGTTGGAGGGGGTCGCAGCGAGCTACTGAGGGAGATCTCAAATGTATTGATGTCCAATTTTCCCTAAGTTCTAGTCGTTATCCCCTGCTCTAACTTGACTTTAGCTGGCTGATTCCTGCCACATTTGAACTTAAACTGAATAGCACAGTGATCTGACCATGAAAGAGGGAAAACTGAGATACTTCACAAGTCATGGTTGTTTGAGTATATCCCATCTAAATTGTGTCCTTTTTCGTGTGTGGGAGCAGTAACCAGCTGATGTAGGTGGCCCGCTTCCATGATTTGATCCAACTGTTGTGTATCAGGATCTGAGTGATTTTCTAAATGGAAATTAAAATTCCCCATTACTGTGTATGAATCTTGACAGAACCCTTCTTTGATTAGGGTACCCACTGACTCCAGGAACTCTTTTTTGGGTCCGGGAGGACGATAAAGGAGTAGACATTTAAAAATCCTGTGACTCATAAAATGAAAGTGAAAGGCTAAGGTTTCACATGTAGCGTTGGAAATCGGAAGGAAATAAGGTTTTAAGGAAGCATGATAGATTACCGCAAGACCTCCTCCCTTTTCTTGCAACCTATCAGTGTGTAACAATGAAACCCAGGGGGTATGGCCTTCACTAAATCTGGTCCGGAGGCCAGGTCTGTCCATGCTTCTGTAATAAAAGCTAGTTTAATCTCTTGTTCCTCCAATAGCAGAGCACATTCTACACTGTGTTTAACTAGAGATCTAGCATTTAATAAAACACATTTCAGGTCACCTATCTTGTTTAAATTTGACCTCTTGAGTGTTGGAATTCTAGCTTTACGTACCATCAAATTTAAGAAATGGGAAAGTTGTGTCTGGCAGCTGGGGCAGAGAGAGCTTTTTATGCCTCGCTCAGTGATAGTCCTGGGATTTAGGGAACAACATGACCTACCCTTACCAGGATTCAGCTTGTGTAGTTCCTCAGTGGTATAGCTAAGTTGATTTTGTTTAGGGGAGCAAAGGCCAGGGGGACAGGCCCTGTGCCCGGCCTGCACGCGAACGGGCACAGACGGGCTTGCCTTTGGCACGCCTTCCGCACGCCAGCGGCGCGCCAGCTGCATGCGTCCGCGTCAGCATGCGCGTTAAATAGCCCCGCTTTCCACCACTAGACCGCTAACCTCTGTGAGCAGCCCCAGGCCGTCGGGTTCGATCCCTCCCTCCCTCTCCGAGGGCAAAATCAGCAGTTAAGGTTAAAAGCAGTTTTAAAAATTGTGCAAGGTTCAAAGAACAGTGTCACCAGTCTCGTTAACCTCAAGTGTGGTCTTACCGGGCGAGCTCTCAACACGGCTTCGCCGGGGACCAATGCTGCGCTTCCGCGTCAGCATGCGCGTTAAATAGCCCCTCTTTCCACCACTATACCGCTAACCTGTGTGACCAGCCCCAGGCCGTCGGATCCGATCCCTCCCTCCCTCTCCGAGTGCAAAATCAGCAGTTAAGGTTAAAAGCAGTTTTAAAAGTTGTGCAAGGTTAAAAGAACAGTGTCACCAGTCTCGTAAATCTCAAGTGTGGTCTCACCGGGCGAGCTCTCAACACGGCTTCGCCGGGGACCAACTGTAATACCAAACCAGTAAATCAAGCACCTGGTGACGTGTGGCAAGACTTTTGTGTGTTTTCAAGGCTTGCATTTAGCTCATGCTTATTTACATTGCTATTCTATGAGGTGAAAGGCTTTGAAAGCAGGCTAACACTATGCCTAAAAAACAGGTCTTTAGAATGCCATGTATTTTTTAATTTACCCTAACAAGACTGAAAAAGACCTTAAGCTTAGCGTGAGCTGACCCCATCCTAGAAAAGGTACATAAGGTATTGTTGCAGGATCATAACAAGAGGCACATACCTTTTGCTGAAGCAAGTGCTGAACCATGGTTTTTAGCTTTGAGACCTTAAGGATCTTTAAGGTATGCGAGGAGGCATTAAATGACTTGGACTATTGTCTCACATTAGCACCACATGTGCGGTGAAGGGCATGCCCACCATTTCCCCCCCAAGCAGTGTCATCACCTGGACCTGCTTCCAAAACTTTTCAGAGTTCTGAGGGCGGGTCCAGGGCATTAAAATAAAACAATAAAGAAACTGGTGCAAAACAAGTTTTATTATCTTTTTTTTCTGCTGGTTGTAGGGGAGTCAGCGTTCCTCTGCTCCAATGAAGCAGCCCCCTGATACACAGCGGCAGTACAGTCTTCCACCACAAGCAGATGTGAAAGCTGTAGCATAGTAAAGACAGAGGACAGACAATGATAGTGCATGATCAAAATAGCTACAGACTGCTACAGGATGGGCAGTAGCAGTTTGTTTCGAGCTTCCCTCAAATACAGAACTGGTATACCTTGGGTGCCAGCAATGCATGTCTCCTTCACTCATAGCCATTTGAGTGACAGCAGTGGCAGCATGCATCCCACCTTGGCTCACTACACTGAATACAACTGGTAGTTACATGGTGCATTGGTAAATCTGTGACTGAGCCTGCAATTAAAATCATCTCACAAGTGTATATGTTTACTCATCACCGGAGCTAAGCTAGCATTAGTTATTAGGCCTTGGTTTTCTTAGGTGGGAAGAGTGACTTTAACTAAGAGACAAGAGTTGCTGTACCACTTGAAAAGCCCTTATGATACCTTCCTTACCCTTCCTGCCGTGCCTTGTACAGGTAATTCAATGGTCTGGGTAGAAACAATGACATGAACTTTGGCTTGTGTATCATTTTCTTATATTTCCTTTTCATGTATGATCATGATGATAGACGATGCTCTAAAAACGGTGGATCGAAACGAATCCTGTCTACTAATCCTCTTGGACCTTTTCTTAGCCTTTGATACAGTTAATCATGACTACCTACTTGATTTACTAGAACACAGGAAGGGAATATCAGGGTCTGTCTTAAATTGGTTCACCTAATTTCTTCAAAACAGAACACAAAAAGTCAAGGTAAATCAATCCCTCTCTAAGACTGCTCCAGTCACACTTGAGGTCCCACAAGACTCTTCTCTTTCACCCACTATCTTCAACTTATTCATAGATCCTCTAACAGAAATTCCATGGTCATCTAATATTCACTATCATCTGTACACTGATGATATCCAACTGTACTTAAAAATCTCATCCCCTGAAGACACGCAATCCCTCAATTCTATTCTTTATCAAATTAACCAAAATTGGCTGTCATGCAACCATCTCACAATGAACAGTCAAAAATTAGAATTCCTCCTAATCACCCCACTCAATCAAGTACACACTATTAATGATATTAATGATCGGATGAACCAACTATCAGCATTCAATTGCATGCCACAAATGATGGAGTCAGCAGGATTGCTAGAAATATTCATTGACAAAAACCTTGGTATGCAGGAGCATATTTTTGCCAGCACTAAAGGAGTAAACCTACAAATGAGCATACCACAGAAACTAAAACCTTTCCTCCCTCAAAATGACTTCAAGTATGCTGTGCAAGCACACATGATCCCCAGACTTGCATATGGAAGTGGTACTCTCACTGGCCTGCCAAGATCCACAACAGCCCGTTAAGGGCCTCACTTAACTGTGCTGCAAGACTCATCACAGGAAAAAGGTACAACCACATCTCCCCTGACTTGAAAGACCATAACTGGCTCCCTTATGAAGCAAGAATTCAACTACAAATTGCATGTATGATGCATAAAGCTCTGCTTTTCAACAGCCTAAGTTATTTCGCCAGTAAGTTTAAATTGTCGGGAGACTCACAATCCTCTAAAAGCAATACACCCTACTGCTAAAGCCACAGCATTTCATCAGGAATAAAACCTACAAAAGAACATTCTCTGGCACCACTCCCAGAATCTGGAACTCTCTCTCTCCCCTGAAATAGGATGATTCCATCCACTACCTCCTATAAGAAAATAGCCAAACTTTTATTTATGAACACATTTCTTGAACAGATCATCAGAATTATTTTTCAAAAGCTTACTGTTCTCATATCCTGTTAATACATTTACTATGCTTATTGATTTGTAGTTCTTTACCTTATTTACTTGTAAACTGCTCTGAAACCCGCAAGGGTCATGTTCACACTATACAAAACTTTTCAGACACAAAGAAATAAATAAACATTTGTAGAGATGCTGTGGACATTAATAGAAAATATAAAAAATAATAAGGCAAGTCAACATATTCCAAATCTTACCAAGAATATTCAATTGTAATTCCAACACTGTGATAGTAATTCAACTGATGCCTGCCTCTGTCAGCAGTATCACCAAGCTGCAAACCTTAGTATTTCTTATTCCATTTTGGAATGGAAACGAACTGCTTGCACATAAGCATTGACGCAGGATCTTAGCTGTCAGTGTCACAGCAGGTACAGTGACGTCTGAGGGCCCAATGCATGTCTATTTTTTTACTAAAGACAATGGAGAAGGGAGCATTTTCTTTGCTTTCATGGGGGCTCATGATACCTCTTCCATGCCATTAAATTGAAATATGAACCTTTCTATGTAAGAATGTGACAGTAAGTGGGCGTAGAGGTCCAGATTCAAAGATGCTGTGCAAATGCAGTAACCAGTGTTAATGACATCTTTTATGACTCATAAAAAGAAAAAGCTCGCAGGTTTCAGGCCTCTTCAAGCCCATCTGTGCAGTTGTAGATACCAAGCAATGAGTTTTTACCAGTCCTAGATAATCAGGCACAAAATGTCGCTTTTGTTTCATGACTCAAAAGATCACATAAATGTTAAAGAGCCTGGTACTGCAGATGTAGCCTGAGTGCTTTGTGGACAAGCAACTTTTACAGACACAACAGAACAAACGCAAGCCAACCCAAATGCCTTTAGCACTGTCCTTGTGTTTTATTTAATCTATGTCTCTTTTCCCTGGCTGGGATTTCCCTGTGGCTCACATGATGTCACTGCTAGAATGCTTGGTGACATCGTGGAATGTTGGGGGCTTGGCCTGTGTCTCAACTGGCAGTTGATACCAGGCAGGCTGAGTGACAGGGAGGTCACTCCTGGTGGGGTTTTCATATTTACATCTTAAGAACTTGACCGGCGACTCAACTTGAATATAAGTAACCTGATTATACACCTGGCTCAAGGGCCTCTATTTACAGCACCTTGCTTTGTTAAAGGCAACACAAGGACAGCATAAATACTTAAGTAAGATTTACAAAGCCAATCAAAAGGTGATTTCTGCCTTGCGTGGCTTAGTAACAAAATGTAAGGCAATATAGCAGCGTGCGCTGCATTACACTATATTTCATGCTAGTAAACTCTGCATGGGTAGAGCATGAGCATTCTTGTGCCTTGGATTTGATGCAATTCGGGATTCACAAAGATGTGTAAACCTGTGCTTCAAATCTGTGTGCTTCCCAGAGGATGGTGTAACAAGGAGGAAAATATTTACTCTTTATTTTGTTTTTCTGGAGAAAGGTATCAATTCCTGCACAAAAAATATCCTGCTCGTAACGCAGGTACCCTTGCACTCTTGTGCACAGATGCCTGCATTAGGGGCTAGCCACCATACAGTGTGCAAGCACAAGGAGAGAGCAGAAATGTGCCATATTATTTTAACTATGGTGCATGTCAGCTTCTGCCTTTCAGGCAACAGCAAATTCCCTTGCTACGCGGCGTTGTGTGAAAAAAGACTGTATAGTAAAATAGCTACCATTGTTTGTGTGCACTGATTTACAGGGGGGATGCCATTTTTCACCAGCACCTACCTACAATTGGGGGACTCTAAGCCCCACAAACCACCAGCACTCCCAGGAGGGAGGAGCCAGTTTTTCGCATTTAAAAGCACCGCACACCGTAGTGCGGAATCCACCTGGGCAAAGCCCAAGCCAAGGGCGGGCCCATCAACGCCTGTGAGAGCTCGTATGAGGCTGGGCACCCCTCTGACGATAAAGTGCTGGGAATAGTTTACAAGAGAATCTTCAAGACACGCTTGGATATCAGATGCTTTCATCCAGCTATGGGTAAGAGTAAGACCTTAATGATCAAGGTGGGGGCTACATCAACTACCCTAGATGCATTTCTGTCTAGGGCCGCCAACGTACTCTCATATGAGATTGAGTTGAATGAACGCCGGCTATCGCTGGAGAAGGGTAGGAGTCTTCCTTAGCCATTGCGACTACACCTCAGACCACACTCAATAGTTCCCTTGATCTTATGCCAGTCGTTCCCGCAAAACTCCCCCCTCCCCCCCTGAGCAAGCTCCTGTAGCAGTTTTAGTTTCACCGGCCCAGTTGGACCATACAGCCTGCCGCAAAGAGCAAACGGGGGGAGGGGAGCGGGCAAGGCGCAAAAACAACCGCAACAAGAAGTTCCAAATTGCCAAAAAAGGGCCTTCTATGGGATCAGAGTGAAAGAATTCCCCCATCTCCAGCGCTAAGAGCCTCCACCACCCAAAACTTTGACTTTGACTGGAACGAATTGGAAAACCTGGTCAAGGATCTAGTAGGCTCATTGCATGATAGGTTTTTGAAAATTGAGAAGAAATTGAATACTATTGTTCTTAATACCAAAACAGACAGGGTTCCTCCACCCCTCCTCATTGCTGTTGCCCCCATGACCAAAGGGAGCATGTTGTTGTTTCATCTTTACCCCCTCCCCAGTCTCTACAACCTGTGTTACACCCCCTACTTTTACCTTCTAAAAAGCAATTGGTAAATCCTAGGGCATCTAAATGTGTTACTACCCTTGCTTTGGTCTTCAATGGTGTCCCAAATAATCTAGGGGCACGGAAGCGACAGGGACAGCAGATGCAATGTAGGTCAATTATCACAGTTCTTGGAGCCCAATTTAGTCCTGTACCTCCCTCCTGCCGCTTCCCCATTGGTTCTGGCACTGGTAAACATCCCAATGCTAAGGCAAGGCCAAAGGGAAGACACTAGTCAATTCATGGATAAATCCCTCCATAGGCTGCACACTGGGGCCCCTATCTTTGATGGTTCAAGGGGCATGGCCAGACATAATAATATTGCGAGGAGGGTGAAATGGGTTGTTCCTTCGCCAAAGGCTACTCAGGGGTATTGCGTAGAGGTACATTTTAATAACCGATAGATCTTGCAATCCATACTGCACTACTTCCAGGCCAACCTCTCCCACAGCTCCCAGATCTCTGTACTCCTGCTAGAGCATTTCTATATTTTTTTTCAGGTCCATCTGAAAAGGCCAAGGCAGCATCGATTGTTGGCGCAGTGGGCCTCAATAGGCCAGGGCATCTAGATAAGAGCAAGATGGTGTTATCAAACAGATTTGAGCTCCCAACCCATCTGGCTGACTTCGACTCTTTTGACTGACTATCAGGGGTAGCCGTGACCCAGCCATGGGAGCCAGGAAACATGGTAACCAATCAGGACATAAAGTCTATCCAAGAATGTCAAGATAGGGGGGCTGCAGCTCACCTTAAAAATAGTTACATTAAATAATCAGGTGTAGGTTCAAAGTTAAGTAGTTCCGATTGTTTAGCTCAGTGGCAGGATTTAGACCTTTTATGTATTCAAAAAATGTGGCAAAGAACCTATATTTTTAAACGGGTTGTTGATTTTGATTGCAAACACTTCCCCTTTAAAAATGATACATTTTCGATGCCCAAGTCTCTATTTCCTTATTCCTCTAATTGAGGGGCACAGGGAGTGGGATTGGTTATTAGTGAATTTTAATAATAATAATTTTGGGGGTAGTATGAAGGATGTAGTGGCGCATTTAGATGTCAAAATTCAAAATAGTATTAGCGCATCTTATGGGAAAGTTGTGAATATTGGGGCAGATTTATGATGCCCTTGCGCCTCTTTGCGCCGCAATCGCGTCACTTTATTTGATGCAACGGCCGCGCAAACAATGCACCCTATTTACAACGTGCCGCATCTAGGAGATGCGTCACATTTTAAGCCCTGCGCCATAAGGAGGCGTTCCTGCTCAGGGGGGGGGCAGGGGGGGCGTTCCTGCGCAGGAACGCCTCCTAAAAGTGGCTGAGTGAAATCTATGAGATTTCACTCAGTCACTTTCAGGCCAATGCTGCATCAAAACCCTGCGCCTGCTTGAAGCAGGCGTAGGTCTTGACGCAGCATTGTGAAGATGGGGCACCCCCGAGCCTTGCTGGAGCTGCGTCGCGCTTGCGACCCAACTCCAGCAATGCGCCACATTTCCGGCACAGATGCGTCACGCATCAGTGCCGTTTTTGCACCATGCACCATGGTGCGCCGCATTGTAAATGCGGCGCACCATGGGTGGCGTAGCTGTGGCGCACTATGGCGCACATTAACTGGTGCATCCCTGGGGATGCGCCAGTTAACATAAATCTGCCCCTAAGTGTGGGTTGGTGACTTTAACTCCCAACCATGCAAGTTTAGTGAAAATAGCGTATGTGGTCTTGAGGACACTACAGGAGATACCATCCATCATTTTACCCACCACGAATACGGCAATAGTCTAAATAAGTTGCTAATTTCTAGAAATCTTATAATTAACAATAAGGGAAACCCTAATACAGATGACCTAGTTAAGACCTTTTCAAAAAATGACTATGAATCAACACTTAATTTCACAATAGTTTCAGGCACACACCAGCCTAGTACCAAACAAGTTGAAATCACGCCATCTCCATTCGGTGATTGTATAGTTCTCTTCGGAGATGGGCCTGAGAAATGCATTACCCACCCATAAAATCAGTACACCCATCTTGGGCAAGAAAAAAGGCTTCCAGTAAAAGTTGAATCAAATAGATAAAGGGAAAACAGTCCGGCTAATTCTAAATAAAAGTTTAGAAACTGTAATGAGCTGTCTGGATCCCGATAACACCCTCGAAAAAATCACCTCCGGTTTTGGGATTTTTCTTGCAAAATAAAAAAGGCACTGACGTGCAAAATAATCTAATGGTGTCCCGCCCACTTGATGGTTCGACCACTCCTGTACACATTCACTAAAATCTCTTCATAAAGCTCTGAAGGCATACCAGCGAAACACTGTTCTAATGGCCATGCGCATGTACACGTAGCCATTCACACCATACGAGCAAGTGTGTCAGTGTGTTCATTGTGTCAGCATGATGGGCACGGGCCCTGCAACATCACAGTGTGCTGTCTTCAGCAGACGTTGCCATGTCAGCTCAGCATTGGCAGTGACCCTGGACATGTAGCTTTTGTGCGCACCCCCCTGCATTCACAAGCAGCATGTGTTGGTCTGGCGTATGTCAGGTCAGTGCAGGGGTGTGCAGAATCGGCAGGGGGAGCAGGGCGTGGCTCGGACCTGACCTTGGGCAGGAAGTGCGGTAAATGTGTCTCTGTGTCGGGTGTAGTCGCCACCAGGGCCACAGTATTCGATGTTGCAATGTAGCATGCACCAGCAGGGCAGGTTTGTATGTACGGGGACATGTAGGTGTGCTAAATCGCATGGGGTCTGTGCACATGCAGGCCAAGCATCTGGTGTATCAGCCCTGCGGATGCATGAGGCATTTGCCTGGGCTCAGTTGCAGCACTATCCCAGCCAACCTGTGTCCGTCCTGTCCAGTCCATTGGCCTATGCTCACGTGGCCCCACAACTTCAAAGGCTAGTGCCACAGTGTTCCCAGGGTCGCAGACATCCCACCACACCCACGCCAGGCACTGTGCATCTCCTGTATGCGGATGGTGAAGTAACTGTATGGATGATAGGTCCTTTGTTTGAATTATCAGGCGGTAGCACATCTGCAGCTCCGAGCAGGATATGGCATGTGGCCAGCCCCCCCTGACATATACAATTGTATTTACTTGTGACTCCCACACTACACACTGCCCGAAGTGAGACCAATGTGTACACATCCCACATGAAGTAGTCCTTGGTCGTAGTTTGTGTGCGTGATATGACCTTTACACGTACTCCCACCCACCCCAGGCCTGCACTTGTTGCCCACAGACACTGCTCATTGCACTGGGCTGTGCCATTTCATCCACAGGACTGGTGCATGGCAAGCCAGTGCCACTTCTAGCAGAAACACTGACGCCATGGCAGACCATCCCAAACAAATGCCCGGATCCAGTCACGTGGACTTGTACCGTGGACCTCTGCTGCATGGACTGGGGGCACTCCCGTTGGCCGTTTTAGCCTGTGTTGCATTGCCGCTCATGCATATTTGAGTGGTCCATTGATGTCTGCCTCTCCAACATAATGGTAGCTGACCTGGATTACGATGTGTGTGTGTGCCCTCTGTTGGTCCATGACCAGGAGTGTCACTGTGATGCCCGTTTGTGGCATGCATGGATGTTTGGAATGCAGGCTGGACACTGGACCTGGAAGATTGCATTGAGCCACTACCTTATTGGGCTTTGGTGCACATTGGGTCTAGTGTTTGGAGTCAGCACATCTGTCTGGGTCAGCTGATGGATTACGTCGATGGCATGTCAGATGTGGTGGACAACGAGCACTCATTGAGAGAAGTTGGCTTACGCAGCTGCAGTCGCATTCACAGGCGAGTGACAAGGTACCCGCACCCACAATTGGATGTGACCCTTTGCACTTGTCCCGACGCCTTCTTGCATGTTGGGAATCTGGTCACATGTCCCAAAACGACAGTGGACATGGCTGCTTTTGCCTGGACTCATGATCCATGCGTGGACAACCGACGCTGGTTGGCACGAACTTGTGTTGGTGATGGACACCCCTGAGGTGGACATGGGCGCTGCCATACATTCCTCATTCAGACATGCTGCTGAATTGGTCTGCATATCGTGGCACTTCTCTTGGCCATACTGGCATGCACTTATTGATAAGTTTCCGCACTTTAACTTGTCTCCTACTCTGTTGTGTCTTGATTTGTATGCCAATCTCTGTGTCACATCGACTCCCTGGCTCCCTGCCATACGTGCATTGCTACCCCACCAGGACTGTGGGTTTGTACTTGTTCATTGTAATGTCAATGTGTCGTGCTTAGCCAGATGCGTGTGGCCGTTTACCGGCCACAGACAGGTGCACTTTTGTCCTGTGTTCGGTTGTGCAAATAGTGGTGTTTGTGCCACATTGTGTTCGAGGTTGTGGTGCTCTACTTCCTATGTGTTTGTGCTGCATTGTGCGTGAGATGTCCCTTCAGCTATGATTTGGCTCACCTTTCTTTCCTTCAGGCAGTGTGGTTTCCACTTCTGTGCTTGTTCTGTGGTGTGATATTGTTGGGTTGGGTGACTTGTGTTCTTGGTTGCTGTTGTCCCTTTTGGGCATGGTCTGTCTGCAGTGGTTCTGAGCTTAATTGTGCATGTGTGCCATTGTGCCCATCTCCCCCAGGTCCCTGTTGGTTCCTCCCCCTGTTGCTGTTGTGTATGTTTTAGTCAGTTTACGGTCCCCGGTCCTGAGACTGTCTACGGACTGATGTAGTCGACACTATGTCATCCAGCTCCTGGTGTGGCGCTGGCCTCCAACCTCCAGTGTGCATTGCTGCCTTCATCTAGTCAGCGTGTTTCTGATTGTTTGTGCGTTTTGCATCATTCCGGATTTTCTGTTTTTCATCCATTGTCCACCTCAGCTCTCAGGCTGCATTCAATTTGTCTGAGATGTCCTGCCATGTACAATATTTTGTTGCCAATGGGGTTTTTGGGGTTGTATGCTGGCTCGGGTTGCCTCCATTGTGCTTGGCTATTGTTCTCTGTTTGAATTGTTGCTTTTTTTCAGGCTTTTGCTGTGCTTATTCCCCCCTGCTATGTGTGTCGTCGGCCTGGTGGTGCTTATCACTGATTTCCTCATCCGTGAATGGGCTCTTTACGCGTTTTTTTGTGTTGTGGTTTGTGTTTTTATCTCCGTCAAGGTGATTGTATCGCGGACATTGGTTGCGGTTTCGGCAGATTATTGCATGCTACCACCTTGTTGTGAATTCCGCGTTGACCCTGGATTATTTTCCAACGATTTACTGCGATGTGTGAAGGTGCGTTAGCTTTTTTTGGTGATGTTTAGCACACGTTCTTGTGAATATACCCCTTTGACTTATACCTGTTACGCTTGTGTCATTTCTCCTCTACTATTACAACTAAATCACTTACTGATTTACCGGAGTAGTGGTGCTAACTGGTACAAGGGTCCTACTGGCTTTGACTGATAATTGTATTTTGCTTATTTGCACTCTGCACTCTTGTACAAAAATGGATTTGGCCTTTACTTTTCTAATTGTTTTTATCTGAAGCTGTATTGTTATAACTTTTGAAAATCATATGTGCTGCTAATGGTTTTACTTGAATTTACGTTTTTAGTTTCGTATAATAGTTGTCTTCCTTTTTCTTTTGCTTTCATGGATTTATTGTTAAATATGAATAAAGATTTATGACTGACTGATTTACAGGACAGGACTGTAAAAGTTGGAGCCACACTAATACAGTATTTTCTTCTTACATGGTGTCTGATCTGTAGACTTTGTCAATTATATGGTGCACAAATGGATAAAGACAATTCTGTTGTAACTCACTCCTGTAATGAGAAATGTAGGCAGTGGAATGACAAGCACGAATGAAATTCTCAGATCTGGAAAGAGTTGCTTGAAAAGCATGGATTGTTAAATGCCCCTCATCTCTGGAGGCCATATTTCGGTCAACTGTAGCCCTTAGTTTTGGAGAGTGTGAGTCACATATCTATGAGGTGTTTGTGAACATACAGTATCCAGCACAGATGCTGGCTCTTGGCATGATTCATAGTATCAGGTGTTTGTGGTTTTTGGTTTGTATTGGTTTTCTGCACTGCAGTTTAACCCGTTGGCCGCGCCGCCGAGTTTGCGGAAGTGCTGCACTTCCGCAAAACGGGTGGGGCCGCGTCGGCCATTGGCCGACGCCAGCACCAGCGAGGTAGTGCTGCTGTCGGCCATTGGCCGACGGCAGCATTGAAGGGGTTAATATCAACCTATTGTTGGGGGAAAAAAGTAAATACAGGAAGCTGCTCCGGCAGTGATACGATGTGGGCACAAGTTGTCTGCAGCAACCCTCTCATTGATGTGTACTAGGGTGCTGTCACTTTTGTTGGTGTGTGTCTCTAGCCATTCCAACATGTATTAGGGGTCAGAGCACATATACTGAGGCATCAGTAAAAAAAAGGGGCTTTCATGAAAAAGAGGCATTTTCCTATTTAGGTCCACCTAATAATCACAAACGTCCCTAGAGGAGTTGTCATGGGGATCCTCAGTAGTCTTCAAAATCCATGAGCATTCTACTCGTATCCAAAGATTCTAATGTTTTAAATCTCAAATATCAAGGCATGTTAGATTAATTGTTCTGTTGCATATCCCTAAAGCCAAAGCGCACAATATGTTGGATGGAGCATTTGCTCATAAAATCTGCACATAATATCTGTCGTTAAGGCTAATTTCTTTCTTTCCTAGTCGTTTCCTTTTTTAAAAACATTCGTTCCAAACTGGAGTATATGTTACTGTCTTTGAAGAATTGAAGATTCGATTTAGAGAATGTTTCGTTAATTGTTCCTGGCCACACACCACCTTCACCTTTCTTAACCCACTCTCTAGCCTGCCTCTTGCCTTATGCTTTTGATTGCAAAAACTGCCCAGGCTAGTATTTATTTCCAAGTCGAAAGTTTCTTCTAATGATGCAATATTTCACAGACTGATTTGGAAATGTATGCACACAGTGGCCTTTTCTGTGAGCTCGTCCCTTAAGCTTGAGCTTAATCATAGCAACTGAAAAGTGTTTTGATTAGCATAGATGCCAGCAGCACTAAGGTCATGATTACAAGTAGTGCAGAGGAAAATTTCATTGTGAAAGTCAACTCTGCGCTACTAACAATGGTTCAGTGTTCCAGCTTCTAGATTTCCAGACTTTGGGAAACCAGGACCCGATGTTACCAGAAAGAAAATCCAGACGGTAATGTCTCTTCGAGGCATTGCAGGCTGGAGCTATTGCCAAGCCACCACAGGATCCTGACAAAAGACCTCCTCGCCTGCAGTGCCCCGCCCTCCCCTACAGTGCCCCGCCCTCTTCATGCTTATCGCTCCCCCTCCTCATGCTTATCGCTCCCCCCTTGCAGGTGGAATTTGATTGCGTTAACTCCCCACCTGTATGGAAATTCCAACCTGTACCTTAGGTAGCCCTCAAGTCAAATAGTTTACTTAATAAAATAGGGATACTATGGGCAGATAGGATTTTTTTTTGATAGGCGACAGTATTCAGAAATTCCGGCAGCCTGGGGACTCTCCCACGATTTCACCAGGGTCGTGACTATGGCTTAAGTCAGCGAATGAAAATCGCAACTAATATAAAATTATCTGTAATATTTTGCAAGAAATAAAAGATGTGTATTTAAAGTACACATCAGTGCTATGTTGTGTAAATAGGATGGTATAATCGTGGAATACCATGTTATCCTCAGCCACCGACGTACTGGAGAGGCAAGAATTGTTTCAAATACATCTTTAGCATAAGTACAATGTACTTATTACATTATTTATTTTGTTCGTAGTATAACGAAACATGCATCAGGGCAAACAAGAACTATCCATCAAAATATCACTATATATCGTGGCTATATACATTGCAAATCACCTGAAGGTCTACAACAAATGCCACAGTAAGCAGCCAAAGAGTTTAGACTCAGGAAGCACAAACACATGAAGATCAGATATGACAAGCTCCAAAAGACTCCATCCATCATAAACGATGAATGACTTGCTAGAGTACACTGATGGGCAGCAAAGCAGCATGAAATTGCAAGAAACGCTGTGGAAATCCACAGTTACCTGGCCTAAAGTAAGACAAATGGCATGTTTCAAAAGGTCGACATCCTTTTGAAAAATATAAACAAGACTCAAGTGCAAGAAATACCCTTAACATATAAATGATAATAAAATGTCATAGCAAGCACCCGAAGACCTATTTCCCTCAGAAATAAAACAGAATGACATATTACGTTCACTATAGGTCACATCCAATGACATTGAATGTAGAAATGCTTGTTTACTATCCAGAACTGAACTGTGTAAGAAATAGTGCAGTCCTTTTGACCTTGCAGGAAATGCATCTAGGACATTTAATGTGAGTGGATTCATGAACTCTTTTCTTCAATGCTGCACAAATGCAGGATGAACTTAGGACTTGTGTGGTGAATAACTAAGTTGTCAAGCAACACTATTTATAAGTATTTCTAGAGGCAGCCTATAATGTTTGCTGGATCTCATGGCATCCCAAATAAAAGAGACAAAACGGATTGTAAAGAAAGGAACTTTTACTTCATCCACCCCCCTTTTTTTAGTTATAGTTTATATAGCGCAAACTAGACCAGAGGAAATCAGGTATCAGAGCACTTTTCATGAGCACCAGTTTGGTTACACAAGAACACATTCATATTTTTGTTAGGCACGGGGAGATTCAGGGGCAGAATTACAAGCCGCTTGCGCCACGTTTACGCCGCCTTGCGTGACGCAACAGCAGCGTAAACGTGGCGCATCCCTACGAGGCATTTACAACGGGACGCATCTAGGGAGATGTGTCACGTTATAAAGCCCAGCGCCACAATGGGGGTGTTCCCACACAGGGTGGGCGTTCCGGCGCCTTTGCGCCTCGCAAATGTGCCTGCATGGAATCTACAAAATTTCACGAAGGCACTTCCGCGACGATGCTACGTCAATTCCTTACGCCTGCTTGAAGCAGGCGTAAGGACTGACACAGCATGTTAAGTATTGGGCGGCCCTGAGCATTGCTGGAGTTGCGTCGCACTTGCGACGCGACTCCAGCGATGCGCCGCCCTTACATCACGAGATGCGTCACGCATCTCCCTACCCTTGCGCCACTGTGTGCCGCATTGTAAATGCGGCGCATCTGACGTGACACAAGGGTAGTTTTGCGTGACACATTTTTTCGGACGCATCTCTGCTGATATGCAGAGATGTGCCAGAACTCGTAAATATGCCCAGAGTGATTTTCCCAGAAACACAGGATGTTGAACGTCATTGCCGAGACTCAAACCTCGTTCCCTAGCTTCTAGGTCGACCGTTTTAGCCATAAGGCTACATCCTCTCTGCTTTGTTGATCACTCACTTTATCACAGCTATGTGTTGTTTTAGTCTGCACACTGAAAAGGGGGGGGGGCTCTTATGCCGGCGACTGTTTTGGGCATGTTCAGGGGCATCCACTTTCAGCCAGCCATTGCTGTCTTAGAGAGTCAAGCACATTTAGGATCATCCTAGGTGTGATCTTGCCTTGGGCAGATCAGCAAGCGCAAGTAGTTCAGATCTAAAAGCATGCCCGTCTGGTGAACCTAGTCAAATTAAAGGGAAATCCCCCTCAGTATGGAAGGGGCAGATAATTGAGATCACATATCTATCATCCGTAATAAGGAAATGACTTTAACAATCCAACAGGGTTTACAGGCATGTTCATGTATTTGTTTTAATAATACGGAAATGTGCTGATTTGAGTAACAGGTCAGCGAAGAACAAGGACTATGCAGTGAAAGTCATTTTCAGTCACATATTTGAAAATGCAGAGGTTATACTTTTTCTTTGGCAGGCACCAAAAGAAGCACATCACTTGTGATATTTACATAATTGTGGACTTTAACTTTTTTGCTCAACACTGCCATAGTTTTTACGGAGTTTTATGTAGAGCGAACTTGACCTGGTATCGCGTATCAGAACGCTTTACATAGCACCAGTTGCGTTACATGAGGGCACATTCATTTTTGTTAGGCACTGGGAGATTAAGCAATTTGCCCAGAATCACAGGATGTTCAGCCTCAGAATACATGATAGATGTCTGACCTCCTTTCTGGGCTCATTCTCTCCCCCGAGGCACGAGGGGCGAGCGCAGACCGCACCTGGACGCGTAAGCGATACCGACCATTCGGCAGTTCACAGTTTCCCACTACTGAGTTAGGGGACTGTACACGACAAGTATTCTTCCACGGGGGCCGGGTAGGCTTGCCAGAGAAGGCCACCTGGTACAATAAGGGAAGATTCAGAAAGGTGCATGTTATACGCTGATCCAAAAACCCTGAAGAAATCACTGAAAAGTAAGATAAAGTGATGAAACACATCGTTTGACTTTTAACAGAGTGAGCTAACAGCACAGAATAAAGTCAGTAAGTGCAAGTTAGCCTTACTCTTTTTAACGTGGTATATTTGTTTTTCACTATTTTGGGCACTGATATATCACAGCGGGTCCTAGCACACACAACACTTGATGGCTGTCTGATCTATATGCACTTTCTTTATTTTTGTTTCTCTCCCATTTCTTTTGGGGCTGACAGTAGCCGATGATGAGAAGTGAGGAATCAGGCGAGTACCAGTCTGGTAGAATCCTCCCCTTGTTGTTGCTTCCGTGAGGCACTGTCAACCTTCCCTCCCCTTTTTTTCACGTTTGGAAGATAGGGGACATATATAGCGGGGTGGTGGAGCCATTAGACACACACATGTAGGCAACTCTGCCAGACTAAATTTGCAACAGAGTGCAAACTTTTGTAGACAGAAGGTATATACATCCTCTGCCACAAAACAAGAAAAAAATTCCTTGTAGCCATAGAGCCTACTAGGGGCAGGCCATCTTTGTGTAAGAGTAATTTGAGTTGGGGGCGGCCTGCTTCTCATCCCCCTAAGGCTCCTGTTAGTTGAGACCAACACAAGTAGCCCTTTAAACATGTCTCGGGCCTGCCACTTCACAGCGTGTGTGGGGATTTTACACTGCCATTTCAATGTGGCATTTAAAACCCCTTTCCATGCCTTAAACTCCCCTTGTGATACATATACACCACCTCTAATGTAGGCCTTGTGTAAGTAAAAGTTACATGTACTTTTGAGTTTTGGATGACCTAGTGGTGAAAAACAGCTACATTTGTTTTTCACTACTGTGCGGCATACCCCTCTCATAGAATAACATTTGGAATTGCTTATTACACTTTTAAGCTGTAATTCATGATTGAGGAGTAGCTCTGTTATGTTTAATACCACTGGAGTGGTAATGTTAAATCCTATTTTCTGGCAAAGTTGGATTTAACATTACTATTTCACTTTTAGAAATATGGCATTTCTCCCCTCTTAGCTCTGTGTGCCTTCAGCCTGTCTGCACTATACGGCTTGGGTGGGTGACAGCTGGACTTTGTGTATTCCCTCTAGACTGCCAAACACAGAGGAAGGTTAGGTGTGACTGAGTGGCCTTCTGCTTCCTGATGGGTCATCCTGGGCAGGATTGAAGAGCGGATGTCGTGGTTCGCGGTGTTTGGCCACACTGTGTGACCTCTTCACAGATACGGAGGACTGTAAATCCTCACTTCCGGGTGAAGGACAGGTTGCAGTCTAGTTACGCAACCAGGTACCCCTCCACTGCCAGGGGTTTGGTCCTTGAGTGCATTTCTTTGGCACTACAGAAAAACTTTTTTCAATACAAGTCGACCATTTATCTACAGAGCCATGGTACCAGCATGGGCAGCACTTTCGCTCCAAGCCTGGCTGGGCTCTATGTCCACCACTTAGAAGCAACCAAAATCCTGCATACAGGCAACCCATACAGGAGGAACATTAATACCTGGAAAAGGTATATCGACGACGTCCTGGTCATCTGGTGACCAACAGTCTGCAGTGAACTTCCTGGTATGGCTTAACAATCAGAATGCATTCCTGAAGTTCACCAGCGCAGTCTCTAACCAATCACTGGGTTTCTTGGACTTAAACATTTACACAGAATGGGGAAGGCTCAAAAGTACAACCCATTTCAAACCCACAGCGAGGAACTGTCTATTAAGATATGATAGTTTCCACCCAAGACATCTCAGAGAGAATTTACAGTACGGCCAATTTTTGCACCTCAGACGTAACTGCACTGAGTTAACAGAGTTCAGGACACAGCCCTGTGACCTGAAAGAGAAACTAATACAGAGGCAGTACCCAGTAAAAATCATTGACAAGGCCATGAAACGTGTAAAAAACAACCACAGAGAAGTTCTACTGGAGGACAGACCTCAGGAGACAAACGAAACCAGACGACCAATATGTGTTACCACCTACAACACCGTTTCTGTGTGGTTCTACAAAATACTAGGCTAATGATGACACAAGCAATAGAATCTGTTAATATATGATATCATTACCATCCTTGGAACTGGTGATGGACACTTTACGCAGAGATATAACGATGATCTCTTATTTTCATACTTGAGTGGTTCTACCCAACACTAGACTAATGCTGAAACATCTGTGTGTTGAACAAACTTGTTTTTATACATTCCAAAATCCCCCTCGGCTATTATATGATCGCCAAGCTTGTCCATTCATTGATCGTATCAAAAACATGCAGCACGCATGCGCATGAGAAAGCCTTTATCCCTCGCGCATCGCTATATGGATAACTAAATCCAAGCATGCGCAATGAAGTAAAGACTACCGGCGCATGCGCACGTCTCCGGGAATGAACCATGGGGCAGACAAGCGATCATGTTTTCCCGGACCTGCCTAATAAGGACCTACAATTATCCTGACAATTTACTAACTAAGGCCGGATTACCCTTATTTGGGCACACAATCACATCCGCCAAGGTTAATGAGGTCTAACCACTAATTGAAAAAACGGGTATAAATACCACGCACCGCGGGCTTTCTAACTCATTCCGGCGGAGCAGTGTGTGGGGTAAGACGGAGGACAACTCATCCCGAGTTTGTGAGTATAGAGTTTGCAACACAAGCATTCCCCAAGACTAAGTAAGTAATAAATGATATTAAAACCCAGATTGTTTCTCTACTTAGATTGCACAAATGGCAATCACCCCCAGACGTTCTAGAGTGCTCATGAAGCAAGCAAGCTATACCTATTAAGTATGACCAAAACTTCCTTTACATTCTTTTGAGAGAGAAAGTGTGTGTTTTATATGTTGTATGTCTTGTCAGTTTTTCTTTTACAGGGCCAATTGAGCAAATGGTCTGTTCCAGGTGACTGCACCTGTTTGAGCTACCCATGATTAGGGTGACAATCTTCTTTTTCTTTTTTCTTTCTCAGGTCATGCAAATTGCATTGAACTTGAGTCAAACCGCTGTAGGCACATTATAGCCTGGATTTTTATACACATATCGAATTTTTCACTTTTTGTTATTTACACAAAACTTTTGAGTTACAAACTAGTGAAACGTGAGTAAGGTGGGAAAGTTGTCCCCCCATCCTGAAGAAGCAGCACGTGCTCCGAAACATGTCGACGCACACATGAGGTACTGTCCATTAACACGACAGGTCTAACCTCGCACGTCACTTCTTTTTAGTAGTACCAGCCCGGGGTTGTGAATAAAGTTTTTTCCATTATACCCACAAGCCAGGTATCTTTTTAACTCTTCACTAAATCCCACCACTCACATAAGTATCCCTACCACTTGCACCACACATAGTCATTACTATAAGTGCTCCCGCGTAGTCGTAGGTCGTAGCACGCCGCATCCTGCTAGAGGGGTGCGAAGACCCCTATGATGAAGCCTGACACCAAGGGGCCTTTTGGTGTGTGAGGGGTATTTTAAGAAACACTAAGTGCTCCCACGCCACAGTGGGTAATGCTTTTCTAAACACTGTCAGTAGGATTCCCTTTGTTTATATAACTAAGCCTGTGGAGTAAGAATCCTACTTCGTTACTCTACCTCCCTCTTTTGTTAATTTCTACCGCCTCCACTGCACCAACGCTTCCGGGGGAATCCGCAAAAAATGCAGCGGTTCCCGCCAGTTCGGCGCATGAATGCATGCCAGAATCTTTCCTGACCCGCCTGCTACGGATCAAGACCGCCAAGCAGGTAATCCGAGGTCGTGCAGGAGCGTTGACTCGTTCTCGCTCAGAGACCTGTTTTTCAATTCCGACGGGGGTGCTCTGCATGTTTCCTGCTGGGAGTTCATTGGCGTTCGGCAGAGCTGGGTTGTGCCTCACGCCTCTCCCGAACCTGCCTTCTTTATCCCCAGATATATTCACCGCACTGAAGCACTTACATTGTTGTTGCCCTCACCGCGCTGGAGCGATTTACCTTGGTTTGTCCACATTGGCTTACGTTGTTTTTGCCCACACCGCGCTGGAGCGCTTTGCCTTGGTTTGTCCCTCATTGCGCTGAAGCGCCTACATTGTTTTTGCCCACACCGCGCTGGAGCGCTTTGCGCTTTGCCTCAGTTTGTCCAACACGGCGCTGGAGCTCTTTACATAGAGTTTGCCTATACCGCACTGGAGTGCTTTTCTTTGGGGTTTGCATGCACCGTGCTGGAGCCCTTACATTTGTGTTGCTGACTGCGCTGGAGCAGCACTTCCTTTTCCTGGCTAAAGATTTTTTCTAGATCCATGGTGCTTCGGCTGCCAGGTAGGTACTGTTCTATATGTGTGTAGAGGTGCATGTAGGATTGGGTGGTATAGTGCCCATCCTGACTGGGTCTTCCTTTGTCTCCCTGTCAGCTGGAGTCACAGTCCTTCTCGAGTCGAGAGATGTTCTCTCCTGATCACATGGGCTTCTTCCCATCATCTTTAGCTTCCTTCCCTGGTCACATTTCCATCCCAGCTTGGTACATCTTCTCCACTGGGTAAGGTAGGTACAGGGGCGATTGATCTTGTCATCTCTGCTGGATTATTTTGCAAGCAGAAGGTAAGCCTTGTGGGGTACCTGACAGCAGAGCTTACACAACTCAATGGGCAGTGTCCTGTCCCGACACAAAGGTTTGCATTCGCACCTGTAGTGTGTCTGGAATCAAGGCTGGGAAGGGAGGACCTCTGAGCACTTCAGAGCCCCTCTTTGAAGTTACTCCAGGAAGAAGTACTGCTGTATTGCCACTTTGCTGAACTGCAGCTCTGGAAGAAGTGATTTTCTGCTATACTGCCTGCTACACTCTGCCCCTCCTGAGGAACAACTGGACTCTTGCTTGAGCCCAGAGTTTTCTCCAATTACATGTTGGCTTGCCTCCTTTTTTGAGACTCAGGGATTTCAAAGTTTCACCTTATGCTCCTGTGCTTGTTCCATTGAAAGTGTATCCAGGTGCTTTCTCCAGTGGAGCCGGCGCATCCTCTGGTATGTGAAGCAGAATGGAAGCATCATGACTGTTGCAGTAACAGAAGCGGCATGTAACTCTCAGAAGCAGCACCTCATCCACTGAACCGATGCATCAGAAAAGCCACATTGCTGCCACTGCAGTTAGTGATGATTGATGCATCCAGTTGACTGAATGAATGAATGAATGAATGAATAAACGAAATGAAATTTATAAATGCGCAACTAAGCCCGAAGGCATCAAGGCGCCTAACCAAAGGAAATCAGAAAAAAAGGCAAATCCAGAGCTAAGGGTAGGCTTTGGCAAATAGCCACGTCTTGAGAGCCTTCCTAAAGGCTTGCTTTGAGGGAAGGGATTTAATCTCAGTCGGCAGAGTATTCCACAACCTTGGAGCCAAAGTTGAAAAGGCTCTGCCACCCCACTTGGCTCTACGAACACGGGGGATTGATAGCAAGGATTTATTGGCGGAGCGCAGAATTCTGGAAGGGGTTTAAGGAACCAACAGGTCCCTCAGGCCTCTAGATCTATTTCTAGCCAAAGCCCCATAGATCAAACATAGGGACTTAAAAGAGATCTTGGCCTCGATCGGAAGCCAATGCAATGTTTTTCTGGCAGCCGTGGCAGAGGCTTGCTTAGGTAGATCCAGTACAAACTTTGCGGCGGCATTCTGCACCATTTGAAGTCGCATTATAAGACCCTTGTTAATGCCTAAATATAAGGCATTACAATAGTCAAGTCTTGAGCCTATTAATGCTATTACAATTTGCTTTCTGGCTTGAGGGGACAGGTAATGTTTTATCTTCCTCAAGATGTTTATTATGCCCCAGCATGTGGAGATAGTCCTGTTTACTTGCTGACCCATACCCAGAGTAGGGTCAATCATGACTCCTAAGTTCCTGGCCAGGGCAATGGGTGTCGGACACACGCCCAGGGATGAAGGCCACCATTCCGCCGACCAAATGTCCTCCTTTCCTCCGAACCCCAGAATTTCTGTCTTCTCGCCATTAAGCTTCAATGAATTTCAGATCATCCATTGAGCAACTGCCTCCATACAGTGTCTAAAATTGGAGGCAGTCGAGATGACAGGTTGGGTGAGAGACATCAATATCTGCGTGTCGTCGGCATAGGAGACTACCTCCATCCCATAAGATCTAATGAGCCTGGCAAGTGGGGTCACATAGATGTTGAAAAGGGTCGGCAGGGTGACAGGGTATCAAACGCAGCCGTGAGATCTAGCAGGATGAGGAGGGTGGTCTGGCCCTTATCCACTCTAGTGCGGATGTTGTCAAGCACAATGGTAAGGGCCGACTCCGTACTATGCTCTCTCCAAAATCCATGCTGCGAGTGATCTAAAAGGCCAGAAGTTTCCAGAAAGGCTGCAAGATGCTGGTTGACATGGGTTTCCAGCATCTTTGCAGGGGCTGGGAGCAGCGAAATGGGAAGAAAGTTTTTGAGAACCCCCGGGTCTAATGTGGGCTTTTTTAACAGTGGTTTGACCACCGCTCTTTTCCATTGTAAGGGAAAGGTCCCCTCCCTCGTTGCCCTGTTCATGATCTCTAATAACAGAGGCAGGAGAGTCTCCTTACATTGTTTAAGGAGTTTCAAGGGGCAAGGGTCTAGGGGAGACCCAAACCTAGTCTTGAGCAGGAGGACTTCAAGTTCCTGGAGGGAAAGAGGTGGAAAGCTGAACAAACACCCTAAAAGCACCTCCTCGGATGATGTTAACGGAGGGACAGGTAAGCACGGAGAGGTAGATAGTGCCAACCTCTGAAGCTCTAAAGCCGAATATATATCCACAATTTTAGATTGAAAGAATTGTGCAACATCATTGCAGAGCTGCTGTGAACTGACAACAGGGTCTGGCACCTTCAATGATGTGAGCGTGTTTACGATCTTGAACAGCTCTTTCGGCGAGGAGAGTGAGGTGGTAAGAGAGGTAAAATACTCTTGTTTAGTCCTTATCACCTCCGTCTTGTAATTCCTTAGGAGGGTTTTGTGACTATCCCTATCTCGCAAGTCCCAACTAGTCCTACAGAGACGTTCCTGTCTTCGTACTCCCTGCCTAAGAAGTCTTAATGATTCCGAGAACCACGGTGCCGATGGACTTTTCCTCGCAGAGTAGCGCAGTGAGCTGGGGCAAGGTCGTCAATAGCTATTTTGATGGCACTATCCATCCTCTCTACTGCAGAACCTACGTCCTCCTCTGAGGAGATCGCCTGACTGGGCAATCTGGGGGCGAGCATGTCATTGGTAATGATTTTGAGGTTACGCCTCAATTCCATTTTACTTGGCTCATTCCCCTTACTATTAACAGTGGCGTTCATTAATTCTATAGGGATTGCATAGTGGTCCGACCAAGAGAGAGGGATTGGAGTCTCGATGGTCAGCCGGGGGTCATTCGAAAAGACCCCATCCAGCGTATGGCCCGCCTGATGGGTGGGACCATTGACTAGCTGTTTCATCCCACAGCCAGAGAAAATATCCAGTAGGAATAGAGTTTCATTTGACTCCAAATTTTCCAAACGGAAATTCAGGTCCCCTAGAACAGTAAAGTGCTCATAGCCAAAATGTGGCTGTAAAATGTTGAGCATGTGATGGCCAAAATCTGTTCTGGTCCCGGGAGGTCTATAAATGAGAAAGCCCATAAACGGAACTACATATGATCCGTTAATGGAAAACTGAAGGGCCTGGAAGGCGTCTTGAGGTTCAGAAAGTGGGATAATATGGCAGGAAAAGCAGTCTCTGTAAAGGATGCCCAGCCCCTCCCCCGCAATACGTCCCACTCTGTCCTCCCTCACCAGCGTATAACCTTCTGGTATTGCCTCAACCAAATCAGGTCCAGAGGAGTCCTTGGCCCAGGTTTCCGTGATGAAGACCCAGGCGGGTTTTCTGGCCAATACGAAATCCTTGAATGCGAGATTGTTCTTGATCAGTGACCTCGCATTTACGAGAAACCCCTTATCGCTCCTCATAGTAGTTCCTGATTTAGCGCTCGGTCCTACAGATGTGGCGACCGAAGCAGGAGCCGGCACCATAGAAGTAGGCCGAAAACAGTGACAGCCGGCGGAGGTCAGTAGCGACTCCGGGGCGTTCCTATGATGGCAAGGCAGCTTAGAAGGCTTAAGAGTGATCAGGTCCTGCCAGGAATAACTGATCCCTGTGTACTCACCATCGGTATGTCCAGTCTCCCAGCCATCCAGCCCGTCCTTAGTGCGGACGGGCGCAGACGGGCTGGACTCTGGCGTGACTCCGGGGTTACTGCGGCACACACTCGCCGCGCGTACACGCTGTGCGCCTGCATGTTGATCCTATATAGGGCTCTAGCGAGTCAGCCTGACTGCTAGAGCGCTACCTGGACTGGCGTCCTGTCAGCGTCCCCTACCTACCCCCAAGATGGCGCCGATGTTCCCAGAAAGCGCGAAACGTGCTAGGAAGGACCCGCTGAAGCCGCGGTGAAAGGCACAATTATGGTGCAAGTAAGTGACAGTGAATTTAAAAGCAGGGGAAATGTTTTAAATGAAATTAAATAAAGAGACAAAAACGGGGTATTTTTAAAATATCACAGAGCGCCTAAGTGCCACAGCGCAGCGCGCAGCAAAGGAAACCCTTAACAGGCAGACCCACCTTCAACTGCCCCTTAAGTACGTTTTTGTTCTGGATGCCTCTAGCCAGTCAGCCTGACTGCTAGAGCGCTACCTGGAATTGGCATCCTGTCAGCGTCCCCTACCTACCCGCAAGATGGCGCCGATGTTCCCAGAAAGTGCGAAACGCGCTAGGAAGGACCCGCTGAAGCTGCGGTGAAGGGCACAATTATGGTGCAAGTAAGTGACAGGGAATTTAAAAGCAGGGGAAATGTTTTAAATGAAATTAAATAAAGAGACAAAAACGGGGTATTTTTAAAATATCACACAGCGCCTAAGTGCCACAGCGCAGCGCGCAGCAAAGGAAAGCCTTAACAGGCAGACCCACCTTCAACTGCCCCTTAAGTACGTTTTTGTTCTGGGTGCCTCTAGCCAGTCAGCCTGACTGCTAGAGCGCTACCTGGACTGGCGTCCTGTCAGCGTCCCCTACCTACCCCCAAGATGGCGCCGATGTTCCCAGAAAGCGCGAAACGCGCTAGGAAGGACCCGCTGAAGCCTCGGTGAAGGGCATAATTATGGTGCAAGTAAGTGACAGTGAATTTAAAAGCAGGGGAAATGTTTTAAATGAAATTAAATAAAGAGACAAAAACGGGGTATTTTTAAAATATCACACAGCGCCTAAGTGCCACAGCGCAGCGCGCAGCAAAGGAAAGCCTTAACAGGCAGACCCACCTTCAACTGCCCCTTAAGTACGTTTTTGTTCTGGATGCCTCTAGCCAGTCAGCCTGACTGCTAGAGCGCTACCTGGACTGGCGTCCTGTCAGGGTCCCCTACCTACCCCCAAGATGGCGCCGATGTTCCCAGAAAGCGTGAAACGCGCTAGGAAGGACCCGCTGAAGCCACGGTGAAGGGCACAATTATGGTGCAAGTAAGTGACAGTGAATTTAAAAGCAGGGGAAATGTTTTAAATGAAATTAAATAAAGAGACAAAAACGGGGTATTTTTAAAATATCACACAGCGCCTAAGTGCCACAGCGCAGCGCGCAGCAAAGGAAAGCCTTAACAGGCAGACCCACCTTCAACTGCCCCTTAAGTACGTTTTTGTTCTGGGTGCCTCTAGCCAGTCAGCCTGACTGCTAGAGCGCTACCTGGACTGGCGTCCTGTCAGCGTCCCCTACCTACCCCCAAGATGGCGCCGATGTTCCCAGAAAGCGCGAAACGCGCTAGGAAGGACCCGCTGAAGCCTCGGTGAAGGGCATAATTATGGTGCAAGTAAGTGACAGTGAATTTAAAAGCAGGGGAAATGTTTTAAATGAAATTAAATAAAGAGACAAAAACGGGGTATTTTTAAAATATCACACAGCGCCTAAGTGCCACAGCGCAGCGCGCAGCAAAGGAAAGCCTTAACAGGCAGACCCACCTTCAACTGCCCCTTAAGTACGTTTTTGTTCTGGATGCCTCTAGCCAGTCAGCCTGACTGCTAGAGCGCTACCTGGACTGGCGTCCTGTCAGGGTCCCCTACCTACCCCCAAGATGGCGCCGATGTTCCCAGAAAGCGTGAAACGCGCTAGGAAGGACCCGCTGAAGCCACGGTGAAGGGCACAATTATGGTGCAAGTAAGTGACAGTGAATTTAAAAGCAGGGGAAATGTTTTAAATGAAATTAAATAAAGAGACAAAAACGGGGTATTTTTAAAATATCACACAGCGCCTAAGTGCCACAGCGCAGCGCGCAGCAAAGGAAAGCCTTAACAGGCAGACCCACCTTCAACTGCCCCTTAAGTACGTTTTTGTTCTGGATGCCTCTAGCCAGTCAGCCTGACTGCTAGAGCGCTACCTGGACTGGCGTCCTGTCAGCGTCCCCTACCTACCCCCAAGATGGCGCCGATGTTCCCAGAAAGCGCGAAACGCGCTAGGAAGGACCCGCTGAAGCCTCGGTGAAGGGCATAATTATGGTGCAAGTAAGTGACAGTGAATTTAAAAGCAGGGGAAATGTTTTAAATGAAATTAAATAAAGAGACAAAAACGGGGTATTTTTAAAATATCACACAGCGCCTAAGTGCCACAGCGCAGCGCGCAGCAAAGGAAAGCCTTAACAGGCAGACCCACCTTCAACTGCCCCTTAAGTACGTTTTTGTTCTGGATGCCTCTAGCCAGTCAGCCTGACTGCTAGAGCGCTACCTGGACTGGCGTCCTGTCAGGGTCCCCTACCTACCCCCAAGATGGCGCCGATGTTCCCAGAAAGCGTGAAACGCGCTAGGAAGGACCCGCTGAAGCCACGGTGAAGGGCACAATTATGGTGCAAGTAAGTGACAGTGAATTTAAAAGCAGGGGAAATGTTTTAAATGAAATTAAATAAAGAGACAAAAACGGGGTATTTTTAAAATATCACACAGCGCCTAAGTGCCACAGCGCAGCGCGCAGCAAAGGAAAGCCTTAACAGGCAGACCCACCTTCAACTGCCCCTTAAGTACGTTTTTGTTCTGGATGCCTCTAGCCAGTCAGCCTGACTGCTAGAGCGCTACCTGGACTGGCGTCCTGTCAGCGTCCCCTACCTACCCCCAAGATGGCGCCGATGTTCCCAGAAAGCGTGAAACGCGCTAGGAAGGACCCGCTGAAGCCACGGTGAAGGGCACAATTATGGTGCAAGTAAGTGACAGTGAATTTAAAAGCAGGGGAAATGTTTTAAATGAAATTAAATAAAGAGACAAAAACGGGGTATTTTTAAAATATCACACAGCGCCTAAGTGCCACAGCGCAGCGCGCAGCAAAGGAAAGCCTTAACAGACTGCAAGGAGAAATGCAGGGTATCAGCTTCAGAATCAATATCTCTCAGCTTTGGTGCTTCATCTTCAGAACCAGCCCATCGCCACCATTGCATGGAGAAAATTGATGCATCACCTTGACTGCGGGATCAACAAGGACGCATTGTTTGGCTGCACCATATTCAATGCTTCAACCAGGATTAAGGTATTGTGTGCAGCAGACCTTGTGTGGCTTCTGTATCCAACCTGCTCTCCATTGCAGTTGGCCTGAACTCTTGACCTTGCCCTTGTCCAGTTCGACCAGATAACTCACAGAGTCACTCTTTGCTTCTGAGCGCTAGCAACACTTGTATTCACTTTTCATTCTTATCTCGGCTTCTACATTTTGGATTTTTGTGATTTTGGTTGTTTCATTTATAAAATTATAATCTATTTTTCTAAACTAGTGTGGAGTATTTGTGTGGTGTTTTTAATGTGTTACTGGTTGAGGTGTTGCACAAATGCTTTGCACCTTACCTCTTAGGTAAGCCTGCCTGCCTGCTCTGTGCCACTCTACCAGGTAATTTATGGTGCTTAGCTGACTTACCCTGACTAGGATTGTGGTTCCTGCATGGATATGACGGATATCTCTGCCACCCAGAAACCCAATTTTTTCACCAGGCGGAACACAGAGCTAAGATAACTAAGGGTCTCCCTTCTTTCAGAGAGAGGGGTCTGTTCTGGGCATGTTTGTGTGTATTTTGTTTATGTGTGCCTGTGTGCATGTACGTAAGTGTACATATTTATGTGTGTGTCTGGCATTTCCTTCCTCAATTACAGCAATGCGTCCTGCAAGCTATGCATGGTGCCAAATGCCACAAAAAGTATTTGTTGCTCTCCGTCATACAGGGTTCATCTATGGCACAATTGTGCCTATTCGTGGTATAATAATCCTCAACTTTTACATTTTTTTGGATTCACAGTCAAAATGTGCCGTACTGACGACCATCATTGACATATAATGAGTTTGACTGACCTAAATTTGGCGATCCCTAATATAATGGTGTCTTCCCTGGCATAATAATGCACATGGGTGACATTATATGGGCATCTAAACCATTATCACGTTCAGCCTTTGCACGATAATGGCCATTGACTAATGGTGGAAAGTAGTGACATATCACAGGTATCTTTGGTCTTAGGTTGATCATCTATGGCATGTGACTGACAAGCAAATAAAAAAATCAATTGGTATTCAATCTTCCAATGAATGCTCTGTGTTACATGTACAGGAATGCTGCTTTGTGAGTAGAGAAACATAGCAATATGTTGGCATAAATCATTTAAGATATTTTTTTTCTTGGGTATTTGTTGCCGACCTATTATATTGGACCGTTTGAAAGCATTATAAGATCACATGATTCATATTCTGAAAACTTCGGCCAATTACGTCATCATTTTGATCTAAGTTTGATATGCAATTTAGATGCCCATTATATATTGTAGATAAAACAGCTAAAATCACAGTGTGCTGCATATAGGGTTATTACCCTGCAAAATTAAGGTAGCAACTAAAATAACGAAACAAGACACATGTACTTATATCGAGTACTGATCCAATAATGAATCATCTAAATTTATTTTCCAGCTCCGTGTGGTAGTCATTTGACCGCAGCAAGTGGAATTATTTTACCGCCAGGATGGCCAGGATACTACAAGGATTCCCTGAATTGTGAATGGGTTATTGAAGCAAGACCTGGACATTCTGTTAAGATCATCTTTGACAGGTGATTATGAAATCAGTTTTTCAGTATAAGGTATTGTTTTTCCGCATTCACTTCAATGCAAATGTTATGTCACTGCAAGCAACCACACAAGGCCCATGTTACATAAGTTGTGCTACATTCACAAACCGCCAGCAAACGATGTCTGTGAACCCCCCGGTTCTGCTCATCATTGCAAAAGGAGGAATACAATCCTACGAGGTTATTTTGAATTTCCAACTGAAGGTTCTCTAAATGTACATAGAATTGAGGTTTCCCTCATGTGGCTGGGGAATTTTGCATGCAAATGTGTATTTATTCTTGACCTAGTACAGTATGTTCAAGTAGGATAGGAGGGTGCAATTGATGCCTTGTTTTCTGAATATCAACATAAATCCTTTATGCAGGCTGTGGTTATACTGAAAACCAGCCACGGATACTTCCCTCCAGCAACACTGAATTTCCCTTTGTTGATGATTAACAGAAATATTTTAATTGCTTAATGTAAAACTAAATATTGCTGTTAATTTGTGTATTTGTGGCCATTTGTAGCATACTCAGAAGTGGCCACAAGACTCAAAAATTGCACACCATGCTCAATATCTGCCCTTCACCTCTTAAGTTATATCCGACACTGAGAACTGCCTAGGCCACTCCTAGACATATTTGAGATAAGCAATTTTTAATGGACGTTTGCCACTACCTGGCAGGTGCAAGAAATACATGTGCATAAACTCAATTTAGCTGTACAAATATTGTAATGGGGCGGGAGATCTATTCCGCTCTCCTTGTGGAATTTGCAGAAATGTTTCCACTCTGCGTTACTTTCTAACACAGAGTTACAAACTATTGAGCGCCAACCACCACATGGTGGAGTTGTTTGTGCTCAGGGCTCGAAAACGATAATTTGGCGTGCGAGAGTAGGTATTCCCTAGCACCTTTTTCAGTTACTAAGAGGGCAGCTGGTGATATTTCTCTAATGCAGGAGGTCAAGACAATTTGCGGTGAGACAGCTGCCACTCTACTAAAAAATCTACTCAAGCAGGACCACAATCAACTCTAGAAGCTGTGCCCCCTGGCCTGCCTCGTTGTGCCATTAACACTGAACAAGCTCACTTCACTAAATCACAGTGTGAGCAGTGCAACGTGCTTATTTCCACCCTGTCGCTCCACAGAGTGAAACTCCATGAGTTTCGCCCATGCCTAAACATTGTGTAATGACCAGTTAACCAAAATGTTAGAGTAAAGTTGGACCTGCACCTGTGAAATCTATGTAACACATTCTAAATCATAAGCATGTTCGAATCATTATTGTCCTTTCATGTGGATGGTTTAAACTATGGTCAAAGGCCCCCTGTAACTTTTAACAACAAATAAGTGTTTGTTTAAGTCTGGGCACCAGGAACCGAAACTCCTGTGGTGTTTCTTTTTCCACTGAAGATCTCTATTTTGTCTTTTCCTGGATGGGATAAGAATGTATTTGAGATCTGTTCCACATGCAATTGGGCAAAAAATGTTGATATGTGTCTGCAACCATAGATCTATTACCAGGGTCCTAAAGGGTGCATGCTCAAGAGGGCACCCTCCATGGATGGGCCACTGAGGCTTTCGAGTTTGCATTAAGGAAGAAGCAGGACATTTATGGAATTTCTGTAAATAATCTGTCATTTGCTCTCCCCCGTGGGCTCTAGGCACAGCTCGTGTTTGAGCTGTGGAGAGGTTTCTGTTTGTTGTTGTGGTAGAAACTGTCAGTATTAACGAGTCTATTTGTTAAAGGGAAACTTTACTTTATCAATCTTTATTTCGGCCGGTTTGGCCATCAAAGATATGCAAAAAAAAAACACATATGGAACAATATAAAACCATCGAAAATAGACAGCAAGCACATATTGTACAGTGTAAAATCATTCCACCCTAAGAAATAAATACTACTAGGGTGAAAACAGATAAAAGACCATACATTTAAAATTCTTAATCTTAAAATTAGGTAGAGAACTGCGACTTTAGAATACGGGTGCGAGTATGCCAGACATTTGTAAGAAATTTAGCTAATGCAAACCCCGTTGGTCCCGAGACGTCAGTTTTTAAAATTCTGTACATCGGGAGGTACTCCCTACAACCAAAGTTTCTGATGAGTGGTAAGAGCCAATATTTCCTGGCGGCCTTGTAAGTTGGACAAAACAAGACCACATGTAGGTCACTTTCCTCAGCACAAGTGCAAGCTGGGCATTGCTTGGTAGAGGGCGGTGTTGACCAGGAGCTAGTGTAGGACCGCAGAGGCAGTGTGCCATATCTCCATTGGAGAAATAGCTTCCTGGCCAGCACGGGAGTCATAGCATCCAGAACCCTCTCCAGCCTGTATGAATCCTTGCTTTGCATGAATACAGATGTTAATGACCCCTCACCCTGGCAATCTAAGACCATAGCTAGTTTCTGCTCATGATAAGCATTGGCCAAGACTCTTCGTGGGATCCTCAGTGAATGGATCGGACCATAGGTCGGGGAGCCCCAGTCTCACACAGGACTTTTTTATGTATTTTATCCAGGGAATCTGTAAGGCTTTGGGGTGGGTTAAAAACTCCCTCAGTTCAGCCCTGTAGGTACAAAGTTCTTCACTGCTCCATAACCTTCGCCAGAAGGCTATGGGTCTGAGACCCAGTTCATCTGCTATTGGTCTCAGTCCCAGGTCCATCCTCAAGGGGAGGAGCGGAGTACTAGACGGGAGTGCAACTACCTGTCTAATAAAGTTGTTCTCAGTTATAGACAAACTGTGGGAAGATGTGTGGCCCCACAATTCCGCCCCATACATAATAGCACCCCTGGCCTGTGCCTTGTAAATCTGGATGACCGGCCCCAGTGGTCGATATATGGAACTTTTCATCATCCGAGCAATGCCGCCAGTGGTCTGCACTAGTTTAAGGTTAGCCCTAGTCTGGTGTGTTCCCCAGGACATGGTTTCATTCAACGTTACACCCAGGTATTCAAAGGTGGAGACTCTCTCTAAACGTGATGATCCCAGTAAGGGGTTCGGGCGTGATCTTTGGGTTGGGTTCAAGACCATGAACTTAGTTTTTGTAGCATTGATCTCTAACCCCCTTTCTGTGCAGAAAGCCACAAAAGATTCAAGGATCCTCTGTATCCCCATGGGGGTTTTGGACAGCAGCAGGGTATCAGCTGCAAACATGATTGCAGGCACCCTGCTGCCGTTCAACTTTGGAGCATCGGTGTATTCAGTGCCATTGAGATGGGCGATTACCCCAATGACAAAGAGGCAGAACAGGGTCGGTGCCAATACACAACCCTGCCTAACCCCCCTGTCAACGGGGAATCTGTCCGTTAATTCCCCAAGCTTCCCGCACCTGACCCGGGCATAGTTGTTATGATGCAGTCTCTGTAAAATTATCCGAATGTCCGGGGGGACCCCAATCTCGGCCAGAACACTCCAAAGTTTCCCTCTGGGCACCAGGTCGAAGGCGGCCCTCAGGTCCACAAATATAGTGTATAAGCTGCCACCTTCGAATATCGCTGTCCTCCAATAGATAATGTTCAAACCAAAAACTTGGTCCACTGTAGAGACTCCCTTCCTGAAGCCTGCCTGGTATGGACTAAGGGCGCCCGTCTCCTCCGCCCAGTCCTGAAGGCGATTCAACAGTATCCTACCAAACAGCTTCTGGGGCACGTCAATTAAACTGATTGGTCTGTAATTGGCTGGGAGCAGGGGCGAGCCCTTCTTAAATATAGGAACCACCTCTGTCCCCAGCCAAGTACTTGGGACTTCCATACCGTGCAGGACTGCATTGAACACAGCAGCAAGGTAGGGGGCCCAAACATCGGGCTCCTGCTTGAATAGATCCCCGGGGAGGCCGTCCAATCCTGGCGCCTTTCCAGATGTCAGTCCTGCAATTGCTGCCTTAACCTCCCCCACTGTTATCGAATCCCCGTCATACTCAGCCAATCCATTACCGATGTCAATCGTAGTTTCTCCCAGCTCAGAACTATAAAGCGACTGGAAGTGTGCCTGCCACAGCCCTGCTGCAATATTTGGCTCTATTGCCGAATGGAGGCTCCCCGACCCCCCATTTACTACTCGCCAAAACATTCGGTAGTCTCTTGTTGCGAGGGAACTAGTGAGCTCCTCCCATTGGTTCTCCTTCCATTCAATTTTAGCGTGGGCAACTAGTTTTTTATATGCCCGTCTACTTTCTCGTAGCTTCTCTCCGCCTATTCCCTCCTTAATGCTTCTGAGGAGTTCTCCCTTTGCCTTCCTGCAGGCTGCATTATACCATGAGGATTTGTGTTGCTGCCCCCTCCTCGGATTCTGTACCTTACTAAACAGCTCAGAGGCCGCTCCCTTTATAAGGTCCTCATGTGCCTGATATAATTTATTATGGGAATCTTTATTGCCCACATCATTAGCTAGATCTCCCACTTTTTCCAAAATTGGAATTAGTCCTGCGTAGAGCCTTGGGAGTTTCACTTGGCTCATGGCAAATTTTTCCCACCTGATTCTTCTCCTGTTGTTACCCAGTAGAAGTTCAGGTTTGTTCTCCTCCTTGGTTGATATAAAGGCGTCTAAACCGGGGTGGATGAGATCTAGTTCTAGGGCATTGTGATCGCTATCTAGTCTTTCAGTAACCCTAAAGTCCAGGATAGATGACCAGTTCACTATCTGTACAAGGGCGTAGTCCAAGCGGGACTCTCTTCCCACTCTGTTATACGTGGGTTTGCTTGGTATGTCAGACTTGATACGCCCATTGCAAGCTCTGATTTCATGCTTTAGGGTTAGGGCAGTAATCTGCAGTGCTACAGGTGTCCATGCCTTCGGGGGAGGTGCTACTACAGAAGGTACTTACCACCTGGACTCTTCTTCCATGGGGAATCCCTCTAGAAGACTGGCCAGCGGCTCGAAATGAGAATTTAAATCCCCTCCCACAACATAGGGTGTGTCCCTTGGAATTTCAGATAAATAAGCAGAAAGCTCATCTATGGTGGAAGATTCTCGCGAAACTCCCACTGGCCTAGAATAGGTATTTATCAAGGCAAGTTTCGCTAGGTTCGGCCAGGCCAATAGAACTACTAAAATGTCGTCCGATGGCACCGGTAAGCGTGAAGCCTGACACCCTAGCCATTTGATAATTTTCCTCTTGAGTGAGTGGAAGTTCTCACTTTCACCCATTTCAAGAGGGGGAGCACCCGCCAAAACCACCATAAGGCTATTAGCTTCAGGCGGCAAGTCGGGTCTCCGTGGTCTGGGAGCAGGCTTGTCAGGGAGTAGGGGAGCAATACTAGCATTAGGTAGAACCCCAGAATTTATGCCAGGGGCTGTACCGAGGGAAACTGGGCCTACTGGCTGTAGAGGTAGGGTATTAGAATTGCTAGATGGAATTGAAACTAGGTTGGCCATGAGTGGCTGCAAAAGGGGGACGGCAGCGGTACCCAAAGGAGGTCCCGCGATGATAGGAGGGTTTTGAATGTTAAGGGAAGTTTTAATTGGTGGATTGGACTCGGGGGTTCTGCTCTGTTTGCTGGCTGAGGTTTTCACGCTGCTTATGGTTGCCTCCAAGATGGTAAGTCTGATCTCTACTTTCTTCAGGCTCTCGCTAATGGGCAGCAGGAGTGATCTAAGTAGAAATTCTATATTCCCCAAAGAAGTGACAGGAGGTGGTATATTAGGTGGATTGTCCCCTTGGTCAGTGATGGAAGCAGTGATATTAGTGTTAGTACCCTTGGCAGGAGTAGCATTATGCACATTCGATATAGGCCTATCAGACGTAGATACGGACTTATGTGCTTTTCCAAAGTCGGAATGGGGGATCTTAGTCTTCCCCTGCCCGCCCCTCAACTTCCTTCTACGCTTGTTTGGTGGTGGGCCATGCACCTCTGCCACAACAGTTTGCTTTGGCTTGGTTTTCTTAGTTTTAACTACGGGGGGCGTTTGAGTGACTAAGTCAACAGCCATGCTACTGGAAATTGGGAGTGGAATGACGTCCGAGGTCTGTTCAGTGAATGAGCAAAGGTTGGGAATGCTATCCCGCAGTAATAGGGGGACGCCTTCTTGGGATAATGGATCCTGGGTACCATTACAGGATCCTTCCTCTTGGGAGATAGGATAGGGAATTATGTCACTGAGGGGCCTATTTTTCATATGCTCAATAGAGCGGCGACGCTCCGCCCTGCGCTTCTCCAAAGAGGTTTCCTTTCCCCCATCACCCTTTGCTGATTTGAAATAATTGTCCAGAGTCCCGGTGTTACCTCCTCCCACCTTCACTGGTGTTCCTACTAGGGCCGGTGATGGCATGTCCAAAACCTATATCAAAGTCCAATTGGGATCGAGGAAGTACAGGCGAAAGAGAGTGGGCCCAGCCCAGCCTACTTCAGCCTCTGACGGCCGCAGACGGTCCCGCCCTTGTCCCGGGCTTCTTCCGGCACGCTCCCGCGCAGCGGTGTCCTGATCGTATTAAGAAGGGGAGGGGGAAGGGCGGAGGGCGTGGCCAGCAGGGAGAGCGGACCAGGTGTGGTGAATGGTCAGTGCAGGGACTCCTGGGAAACGGAGTCCCTGCAGCTCAGCTTGCAGCCCTGCCGCAGTTCCTTCAGAGCCTCTCACGCTCCGCTCCAAGTACAGGTGAGCACCCCTTCAGCTGCGATGCGGGACCCGCGAAGAGGGTCCGGCGAGCAGTTTGCAGTCCCAGGGGGGCCGATGGAGGGAAAATGAACAAGAGACAGTCAGCTCCCACGCCAGGCAACAACAGATGTCCACAAGGTCCCACGGAGGTTCTGAACAGCGTTGGTTTTCTCCTCGCAGGGGAGGGGGGCGTGGCCAGCAGGGAGAGCGGACCAGGTGTGGTGAATGGTCAGTGCAGGGACTCCTGGGAAACGGAGTCCCTGCAGCTCAGCTTGCAGCCCTGCCGCAGTTCCTTCAGAGCCCCTCGCGCTCCGCTCCAAGTACAGGTGAGCACCACCTTCAGCTGCGATGCGGGACCCGCGAAGCGGGTCCGGCCAGCAGTTTGCAGTCCCGGGGGGGCCGATGGAGGGAAAATGAACAAGAGGAGGTCAGCTCCCACGCCAGGCAACAACAGATGTCCACAAGGGAAACAGTCTGTCTGAAGAATGCCTGACTAGTGATGTTACTCAATATCCTTCCATTCATGGAAACTACTGAACCAAACAGGGAGCACAAATCAAAGATGTGCAGTGTTTCACATAGATATAATGTTCACAGAAATCGATGTAAACATTAAAAAAAACTCTGCTGTAATGGTATGCAGGATTTGCTGGCTTTCTTCTACCTCCACCCCTGCACTCAATGTTTTAACAGATCAGGTACATCTGATGATAGAGTCATTTGTAAAGGGGGAGAAGGCCAAGTCCTACCCTGAGTGGCTCTCCTCTTCCTAATAAACCTGATAAGCTAGACATTCCAGAAGCCAGTTATTGGATCTGGCCCTCTCTGCAGGGTCATCCCCAAACCTTTCTGTCTTCCTCCTCTTACTTTTTTCTGAATTCATTTTTGTTGACCATAGGACTCTGTGGACCTTCCACTGCTAACCAGTACTGAAGTGCTTGTTCTCTCCTTAAACATCTTAGAATTAGCTTATACCCAATTGGCATGTTTAATTTACTTGCAATCCCTTGTAAAGTGGCACTACCCGTGCACAGTGCCTTCAAATTAAATGCTACCAGTTGCCTTGCAGCACTGATTGTTCCTCCCACTCAAGTATCCATTTAAATTAATTCAGTCCTGCCATTGCAGTTTAAAGTGCAAATTTGACCTGGCAAAATAAACCTTCTGCCTGCCCCAACCTTACTTTTTAATATATGTCACCCCTAAGGTAGGCCACGGACAGCCCAGAAGACATGGACTTTTAATTTTTACATGGCCTGGTAATGAAAAACTCCTAAATTCGTTTTTTACTACTGCAAGGCCTATCTCTTCCATAGGATAGCATTTGGAGTTGCCTCATTACATATTATAAGTGTAATTTCCAATTTGGAAGAGATAACCAGTTCATGTTTGGTGTCTTTGGAATTGGGTGTCTTTGGAATTGGGTTGAACAGCCCTATTTAGCGGTGAAGTAAATTTCAAATAATGCAACTTTTAGTAAGTTGGCATTTTTATGCTCTTAGCCCTTTTGTGCATATAATCTGACCTGGGTAGATGACTTGATGTGACTGACAGTTATACTTTGTGGCTTCATCCCAGACAGTCATACAACACAAGGATTAGGTGTACCTGATCAGGCTACCTGCTGGCAGGATGGGAGGGCAGAGCTGAGCACAGCCCCACTTACAACTAAATAGCCTGAGTTCTGCCTTTATACAAACGGCCTGTTAAGCCTATATTGCCACATCAGCCAGCTTGGAGTGAGGGGAGGCAGGCAGGAAATGTCAAAACCAATGTCTAGAAGCTTTTCCCATCTTCAAGAATCAGGGCACTAGGGTATAAAAGAAGGACCTCAGACACCACCACTTCCGTATACTTCAGGACTTTTGGATACTTTCTTAGGAAGGACTGCTGTGTTGCTACAAGGACTTCCACTTTCCTGGACTTCTGCTGTAAAGGAACTGCTGCCCTTCAATGCTAGCCTGTTGCCTGCTGCCCTCTTGCCTAGTGAAGAAGAACTGGACCTGCAGCTTCATCTTGAACCCAGAATCCCAGAGAGACTCAAAGGGCTAGGCTGTTAGCTTCCTGATCTGAGCCTTAGGGACATAAAAGTCTACCTAACAGCTCCTGGACCCATTTTCTGTGAGTTCTTGACCCCCAGTGGTGCCTCTCAGATCCTGGACCCTTGGGGTGGCACTTGAGGTTTTGAATTTAAGCATTTGGGCTCTTTGTTTCTGCGAACAACCGTGTTCACACTGGTGCTGCTCTGCCCTGCTCCGAAAAGCAGTGCAAGCTGCTGCCATCCCACCTCTTCAAACAGCATGCATCGATTGCCCATGGCGGACCACCATTGAAAGCTCTAGCCTGTCTGTCTGGGATGCCAGTCCTGCTCTATGGGCCACCCAGCAGATTCCTCATCTTGGAAGACTCCCCAAGTTTACACTGGATCTTGAAATCTTTCTTCAGCAGTGCTCTGCTGCACCACTAGGTGGCATTGTGGGACTCTGAGCTCATTTGACACTGCCCAAATGTAATAGAGCATATATGTGTGCTCCTGCACTCTGTTAGTTTCTTGTCTTTTCCCTTTCCATGCTCTAAGATAGTGGGATTAAACATTTCTTGGTATCATTGTGTTGAATACTAACTTGGGAACTTCAATCAATCAATCAATCAAGCATTTATAAAGCGTGCTACATACCCGTGAGGGTCTCAAGGCACTGGGGAGGGGGGCCTGCTACTGATCGAAGAGCCAGGTCTTGAGACATCTTCTGAAAGCCAGCAGGTCCTAGGTCTGTTGCGGGATGGTGGGGAGATCGTTCCAGGTCTTGGCGGCAAGGTAGGAGAAGGATCTGCCGCCGGCTGTGTTTTTCTAGATACGAGGAACTGTGGTGAGGGGGAGGGTGGCAGAGCGGAGGTTGCGGGTGGGGGTGTGGAAGCTGAGTCGGTTGTTGAGGTAGGATGGTCCGGTGTTGTGTAGCGCCTTGTGTGCGTGGATGAGGAGTTTGAAGGTGATCCTCTTGTTGACTAGTAGCCAGCGCAGGCCTCTCAGGTGGGGTGTGATGTGGCTGCGTCGGGGAACGTCGAGGATCAGTCGTGCCGAGGCGTTCTGGATTCGTTGTAGTCGTCTCAGGAGCTTGGCTGTTGTTCCTGAGTAGAGGGCGTTTCCGTAGTCGAGCCTGTTGGTGATGAGGGTCTGGGTGACTGTTTTTCTCGAGTCGGGGGGGATTTACTTGAAGATCCTGCGGAGCATTCGGAGGGTGTTGAAGCAGGACGCAGAGACGACGTTGACTTGCTTGATCATTGAGAGGGAAGAGTCGAGGATGAAGCCCAGGTTGTGTGCGCGGTCGGTGGGTTCCGGGGGTGTGCCTAGCAACGTGGGCCACCAGGAGTCGTCCCAGGGTGATGCGGTGGGTCCGAGGATGAGGACCTCCGTTTTGTCTGAGTTCAGCTCCAGTCTTCTGTCCTTCATCCAGTCGGCGATGGCCTTCATTCCTCTGTGGAGGTTGGCTTTGGCGGTGTTGGGGTCTTTGGTGAGGGATATGGTTGTCGTCGGAAATAATGTTGAGGCTGTGTTGTCGTGCGACGTGGGTGAGTGGAGCCATGTAGATATTGAACAGCGTCGGGCTAAAGGAGGATCCCTGTGGGACGCCGCAGATGATCTCGGTGGTTCTTGAGCAGAAGGGAGGGAGGCAGATGCTCTGGGTTCTGCCGGAGAGGAAGGATGTGGTCCAGACCAGGGCCTTCTCTTAAACGTCTGGCGTCATGGAGGCGCGCTGATAGGGTGAGCTGGCAGACCGTGTCGAAGGCAGCTAATAGGTTCAGGAGGATGAGAGCGGCTGTTTCTCCTTTGTCCATTAGGATCCTGATGTCGTTCGTGGCGGCGATGAGGGCGGTCTCAGTGCTGTGGTTGCTGTAGAAGCCTGATTGGGATGGGTCCAGGATATTGTTGTCTTTGAGGTAGCGGGTCAGCTGTCTGTTGATGATCTTCTCCGTGACTTTTGCCACGAGCAGGGAGATGGGCCGGAAGTTCTTGAGGTCCTTGGGGTCCGCCTTGGGCTTCTTCAGCAGGGAGTTGATCTTGGCGTGCTTCCAGCTTCCCGGGAAGGTTAATGTCTCGAAGGAGCAGTTGATTGCTTTCTGGAGGTGGGGTGCAATGGTTGTGCTGTCTTCTTTGAAGATGTGGTGTGGGTAGGGGTCGGATGGGGATCCGGAGTGGATGGAGTTCATGGTTTTGATGGTGTCCTTGTCGCTGACGTGAGACCAGGCGGTCAGGGGGCATGTGTGGGTGGTGATCGCAGGGGTGGTCGGATCGGTGGTGGGAGTGGGGGTGTCGGAGTTGAAGCTGTCGTGGATGTCGATGATCTTGCGGTGGAAGAAAGTGGCCAGGGAGTCGCAAAGGTCTTGTGATGGTGAGATGTCGTTGGTGTTGGAGCTGGGGTTGGAGAGTTCTTTCACGATTCTGAAGAACTCTTTTGTGTTGTGTGCGTTGTTGTCTAATCGGTTCTTGAAGGCGGTCCTCTTGACGGTCCTGATGAGTTGGTGGTGACTGCGGGTGGCGCTTTTGTGGGCAGTATGGCTGTCTGCTGTTCGGTCGTGGAGCCATTTCTTCTCCAGCTTCCGGCAGGTGCGCTTGGAGGTCCGGAGGTCTTCTGTGAACCAGGTGGCTTTCTTGATGGTGTGGTTAGTTGTGGAGGTCTTGAGAGGGGCGAGGGTGTTGGCGCAGCAGTTGATCCATTGTTTGAGGTTGGTTGCGGCGGTGTCTAGGTCGGTGGGGTCGGCGGATGGACTCCGGGCGAGGGTGGTAGTCAATTGGTCCTTGGTGACCTTGCCCCAGCAGCGGGGTGGTAGTTGTTGGGTGCGGTGGTGTGTGGTGGGTTTCCTGAAGGTGAAGTGGATGCATCTGTGGTCGGTCCAGTGGGGTTCGGTGGTTCGGTTGAAGGAGACATGGGGACTTGCGGAGAAGATGGGATCCAGTGTGTGTCCAGCGACGTGGGTGGGTGTCGTTACGAGTTGTTTGAGTCCGAGGTTGGTGAGGTTGTCGATCTGGGTGGTGGAGTTGGCGTCGTTGTTGTCCTCGAGGTGGAAGTTCAGGTCCCCGAGGAGGATGTAGTCTGTGGAGGCGAGGGCGTGGGTGCTGACGAGGTCGGCGATGGTGTCGCAGAACTGTGGTCGTGGTCCGGGTGGTCTGTAGATGAGTGTTCCTCTGAGGGTGGTTTTGGGGTCGGTGTGGATCTGGAACTGCATATGCTCGGCGGAGGTGAGGGTGTCGTCGGTGTTGGTTGAGACTCTGAGGGTGTCCTTGTGGATGATGGCGATTCCCCCTCCAACTCCGTTGGTGCAGTCTCTGAAGGAGATCTTATAGCCCTGTGGGATGGCTATGGCAATGTCTGGTGCTGAAGTGGCGTTCAGCCAGGTCTCCGTCTGGAAGGCGACATCGGGTGCGGTGGAGTCTAGGAGGTCCCAGAGTTTGATGGCGTGCTTGCGAGCGGAGCGGGTGTTGAGGAGGATGCAGCGGAGGTGGTTGGGTTCGCTGGATGGTGGTTTGTAGGGCTGGATGTTGGTGAATCTACAGTTCCGGCAGGCGACGGGCCCTTGGGTGCGCCTCGGGGTGGCCCGGTAGCAGAGATTGTGTCGTCCGGTGTTGAGTGCGTGGAGAGTGCTGGAGTCGTAGTGCAGTCTGGTGTTGCGAGTGGCACGGGGTCCAGGGGTTTTGGCGCTGGGCGTGGTCCAGGCGCGGATAGGAGTAGGCGAGCTTGCCTTTTGATCGCACCTTCGGCGCACTGGCAGCGCGCCCGCTACGTGCACCACTGCGCTTCCGTGCGGCGCCCTCATAAGAGGCGAAGTGGGAGGGAGGAGCAGCTGGGAGGCAGGAGCGGGCGGCCAATGGGCGAGGGCAGTGGGCACAGAAGGCAAAAAGGGGGTGGGCCACAGGGGAGCAGCGGTGGGAAGCAGGGAGCCGGGGGGCACAGAGGGCAAGGGTGAAAACGAGCGGCAAACAGAGGGAAAATACACAAATTATACAGCCAGGAATGGGCGGAAAAACATAGCAACAAACCAAAAATCAACGGAACAAGTGCCAGGGGCACACCAGCACCAAACCCTTGGCAGCAGCAGCAGAGGGGCATTCACGGGCAATCAGGAGGAGCCTGCGGCGTGGGGAGCGACCAGAGGTCAGGTCGCACTCACTGCCGCGCGGCGCCCTCCATAAGAGGCCAAGTGGGAGGGAGGAGCAGCTGGGAGGCGGGAGCGGGGGGGCCAATTTGGCGAGGGCAGTGGGCACAGAAGGCAAAACGGGGGCGGGCCACAGGGGAGCAGCGGAGGGAAGCGTCGAGCGGGGGGCACAGAGGGCAAGGGCGAAAACGAGCAGCAAACAGAGGGAAAAAACACAAATTATACAGCCAGGAATGGGGGGAAAAACAGAGCAACAAACCAAAAAGCAAAAGAACAGGTGCCCGGGGCACACCAGCGGCGAACCCTTGGCAGCATCAGCAGAGGGGCAGTCACGGGCAACCAGGAGGAGCCATGCGGCATGGGGAGCGACCAGAGGCCAGAGGCAGTGAAGAGTCTCCTGTTGGATATTCAGCAGAATAAATGCTGAGAAAAGTAAATAACTTGTTTTTCTGATGGATACGTCTAACCACTTATTCCTCACACTAGAATGGATACCGAAACAGTACCTCTCCAGATGGAGGGACTGTGGAGTAGACACAGACCAAAAGGTCCTTCAGGGGAGTGGGCTGAGTGAATTTTCCACTGGAGCTGGCTGTTTAGGCAGTATTGCTTCGTGAAAGCATGCTATAATTCCCATATTTCAGCAGCATGGCAGATATCAAGGAGGCAGTAGTGCTTCATGAAAGTATGCAATAACGCCCATGTCTCAGCCTGGCAGATATCAAGGATAGAAACTCCACAAGTCAAGTAATTGGTATCAGCGTTAGCCCTGGGAGAATGTACTCTCAGATCTTCTTTGTGTTATTTCTTGGCCAGCATTTAGCAGATATTAATGAAGAGGACTAGCAACCTCAACAAGGTTGCATCCTGCCCTTTCTTCATCCCAGACAAGCCCACAAAAAAGATTGTCCACATGGTGTTCCTTGGTAAGACTGTTGTAAAGGCTTAAAGCCCTTTTTGGGTCTATCTGATAGAGCCTCTCCTCCTCTTTTGAGGACAGGCTAAGAGCAAAGGTCGCTGACAGAGTGCTGAATTGTCCAACATGTAGGGAAGTCATTGCCTGAGTACTAACACCAACTTGTCAGGAGAAAAGGTGGTACATAGCAGTTCCCCTGAAAGTTCACTCATTGGATGAACTGAAAAAATCTGAATGAGGAAGAAAGCCTTCAAATGCAAGAGACGCAGCTAGCAGCTATGCATTGGCTCTAAAGCATACATATAAGAAATGTCAAGCCCAAGTTAAGGTCTCACTGTGGCATCACAAACTGCTTGAGAGAAAACATTTGAAGGGTTTTAATAAATCTCATCACTACAAGTGATATAAAAAATATTGATTGCTCTGGTAAATTTGGAAAGGCCGAATGGGCCAACAAATATCCTTTATTACTCCCCTCGGCTAGTCCTTGCTGACACAAAAATGTTAAACAAAAAACAAGGATGTCCGGTAGATTTTATTACAAGGGATAAGTCTTATGAGTGCTACACTAGTCTACATATTTGTCCCAGCACATAGCATAACTGAATTTTATGGAAGGGTGCCTGGTGGCAAGTATGACATCCACCACTTCAGACAGTATATCAATTGCAGGCAGCTACTGCCACTCAATCTCCACACAAATGGGTAGACTGATAAGAGCACAGTTGTGCATGCTCAGAGGTTCTGCGTACCACAATCTAGAGCCACTAGGGTCACTTGGGCATGATCTTTTGCAGAACTCCAGGCAGGAGCAGGAACAGGAAAGTGTACTGGAGTCCTGTGTTTCATTCCATCCAGAATGTGTCTTCTAAAAGGGGTCTTGCAGAAACAGCAAACTTTCTTCACTGTGTATTTTTGAAAATTGCAAACAGGTCTATCCAGGGTTATTTACCTGAAGATGCCCTGTGCCACCTTGGAATGTAGACACCACTCATGATCTGCCATCTACTCATCATGTCCACTCTGGCATTCAAACAAACTGGCAGGTGGTTTGTGATCATGGAAGTGCTCTAGAGCACCAACTAACCCAAGAGTTGTAGACCGTCCTGGCACTGAAGTCATGACTCCATGAGAGCCTGCACAAACCTACCTTGAGGGACTGCAGAAAGGTCTTCAGAGGCAGATGAATGGCCTGCAACTTCAACAGATTAATATGAAGGAGGGTTGCAGTCTGAAACAGAGACCTCTGACGTACATCTCCCCTAGATTACCTCTCCAACTCATTAGGGACGCTTCTGTTACCACCATCAACTCCGGGTTGGGAAGATGGAGGGGTCTGCCACAGTGACGTAGCTACATCTTTCACTGCCCATGGGGGTCCCTGCATTTGCCGCTTTACCGACGGCCACAGGTAGGAGCGGGGGAGGTGCTGACGTCAATCCCTGCATTTGCCGCCCCTCGACAGCCACAGGTTGTAGTGTAGTTCCTATTTTCCCATTAGGCTCTGCGCATTGGAATAACATAAACAGCAGTGTAGACGTTGGACTGAGGTCATCTAGGTCTCTACCGACTATGTTAAACTTAATTTAGGTTTGCGCCAGCTAGCTCAGAGGTCACTGGAAACTTTCTTGAATGAATAGGGAGGGATAAACTTCCCTGGCTCAGACAAGAAGGGATTCAGTTTCTGACAACCGCATAAACATGACAACTTTGCTCCCTCAGAATAAGAGTGTATCTCTAGATTCGGGTGAAAACAATAGATAGCTATTTCACTCAGTCAACCGTGCATACTTAGTTTCACCAGAGTGCAGAGAAATAGAGAGACGGGCGTTTTCAATAAAAGGTGTTATTTATTGAGCAGTCTTCTTTCTCATGCAAGAGAAATGAATTGCCACAATTGCAATACTTATCATAAAGTAAAGTGCGTACAGTAAAAGTAGTATTATGAAATAATACTGTAAAAGCATTGATATGGTTTCTTAGCCATATGATACTTTAAAATGGATAAAATATATACATACATAAATACATTGACTAACGTACTCAACTGGTGCTTCTAACTAAGCCGACCCCGGTGTACCTGACCTAAGCCTAATACTTGGGAAGGGATTAGTAAGTAGCAGTTCAAGTTAAGTGGTTTAAGATTATTTTGCCAAGAATCTGCATCAAGAATTCTCTTAAGGGTTTAGTCAGCTCCGTACCTTGGTAATAGAATGTGGGAGGTCTGGTATCTCTTTCCTCAGGACTCGATCTCCCAGCCACCCGCAAGAGTAGGCTGGAAACACCGAAGCTGGATTTTCTCGGCTTGAGAAAAAGACAGCGTCTCTCTCAGTGCGTCAAACGGGAGGGGCGGCTTCCGTGGGCTCTCGCATCAGCTGGGCTCTCGGGCAAGTAGATGGCCGCTCTGCTCCAAACCACAGTGTGTTTGCTTAAGGCAACTGTTGGTATTTTATACCTGAAAGGTGCCGGGTTTGACGTACGGTTGGACATAAGACGTCACTAAGAACTAACAGTTCTTTCTGGACTTCAGGAGTTCTTGTTCAAATCAAAACAAAAGCAGAGGGGATTTTCCAGGCTGCTGGAGGCTTGGTTTGTTTAAAGAACGCGTTGTGCTTTCTAGGAGTCGATGGGAGTAGCCATGCATGGGCTATTACTGAATATGGATCTGATTCTTATGCCTTTATCAGGATATTATTGATTATAACCTTACAAGGGCATAAATCGGGAATATTGAATTACGGTCCTAGATATAAACACGATAAGGTAAGAGTGGGGGGAGGATGGCGATCCCTTCAATTGCCACCCCTCGACATCCGCAGGTCGGCCCCGCTATGCCACTGGTCTGCCATTGGACCATTTGTTTTCAACGAGCAACCAATGCATATTGTGAGGCTTCTACTCCAAGCTCAGGATGGCACCCGTCAAATTTCATTAATGCTAGGCTCATTGGAACTTAAGATTCTATTGTAAAGCCTGCATGTGCCACCTGGCTTCAATGACTAGGAATTCAGGATGCTAAATAGCCCAAAACCTTCAGATATGCTATAACTGTATTACAAAACAGGGGCTGAAACTTCAGGATTATAGTTTGAATGTCCTGGAGTCTTTGCAGAGGAGTGAAGATCCTGAACTGCAATGTTTCCAGGTTATCTCCAATGAATTGAAGCCTTTGCAAAGAGTACAGGTACAACTTTATTTTCTGGATCCCAATGTTGTCAGGAGGTTCACCATTGTCTCAAGATGGTATATGAAGGACTGTAGCAAAATCACCTTTGGTAATGAGTCATTGAGATAAAGAAAGACTGTATACTTGACCTCGGGAGGTCTGCAGCGACCGCCTCCATCACTTTTGTGAACACCCTCAGGGTTCTAGTGAGGCTGTAGGAGAGCATAACGAACTGAAAATACTCCTGTTGCACATTAATTGAAGTGCAGATAGTGGCTATGGGACATGCAGGAAAGGTAGATGAAAATACATGTCCTGTAGGTTCAAGGTCATCATCCATTGGCCCTGGAGGGGACAGGCAGGATCTGGGCTAGCATAAGCATTTGCAATTTGTCCTATTGAATGGACAAAGGGCCAATTTAGGCCTGAGACTCCAATCATCCTTAGGAAATATGTACACTCTTCATAGCACCGCTGGAGAGTAATACTCGCTTATCTTTCAGTAGAATGGACAGGTCCTCTTCTGAAAATTACTCTGGTAAAGGGAGAACATTTGGCAGGCAAAAAGGAAAAGATGATTCTGACAACCCTCAGTAGGAAAGTGCTATTAAGGGCAAACTAAGGTGATTTGGTGGCTATTGCAGCTGGGGGAAGAGGAATGTGAGGACTGATGCCTCTACTAGCCCATGTGATGTCTGTCCCAGCTGTGCAGATAGTCTTGAAAGAACTGGGGTGATAGTTGTATTAGTTGGGGAGATTGTTTTGCTTATTTAACTTCTGAAAATGTTAAATCGTTGTGGAAACTGCTTGGCAGGGGTCAACAGACCCGGGTACATTTACTTCCTTAATGCGCTTCAATGCAGAGCTATGCCTTCTCACTGAAAAGGGGTGATCTATCAAAGGACACTTCCCTGAAATAGACCTTTAAATCACCAGAAATTCGACATATGCCAAAGAAATACAACATTGGTACCAGCAGCCCACCCCATGGAATACATAGTGTGCAGACCTGCACTGTAGTTTCAGTTGGCCTGGATCAAAGAGGCCCTATGTTCTTCTGGGGCTGTTGGCAAGATGCCACTGGCCATGTCCCACAGAGCATGTGTATAGTGACCAAGCAAATAAACATCATTTGCTGACCACAATGCTAGACTGGTGGGGGAAAACATACTCTTGCCAAACTGTGGTGCTGATCGCTATTTTGGCAATTTACTATAATTTCAGTGACCTGCACACTTACAAAATGCTGATGCAAGCTACTGGTCAAGTTCTACATTCATGTCACATTCTCAGTGATTTACACACATAATTATTCGCCAGCTCATCCTTACGGGCCCCTCTGTGGCTACTACTTCCATTATTGTTTGAGGTAGATTGAGGAGGGGGGAGAGAGAGCATTTTTGTCTGTTGCAATTGCAATTGTCAGCATCTGTTCTCCGGGGTAGCACCTTCTTACTGTCCCTGTGACCCTGCCTTTTGAGTGACTGGAAACTAGAACAAGAGAATGGGGGAACTAAGTGATCCTTGAGGTCTTGTGAGCATCTTCCAATTGCAAATTGATACTAGACAATAAAGTATACTGTTTGCTTGAGTGACGGCCTGAGGGCCTGACAACCTTACCCCGTACATGTTGTGTGGATTCTTTGTTGGCCAGACGGCCCCCAGCGCCTTTACAACTTCGGGTAATTGTTCGTGCTTTACAAATACTGGACAAATACTAGACATTTTTCGTTCTCCAAGAAGACTGACTTGTCAAGACCATCATGGCTTTCAGGTCCCTAACTGTATTCGTCATTTAGTCTGAGTGATTATCAGCATGCTCAAGGTTAACAAGAAAAGGGAGGCTTTGGGGCCTGACTCCTCCCAGGTGTTGGGCTCTCAAGAGCTGGCAAAGACATCCCAAGACGAACAGACCCTGAGTGGAGAGCTCTCAAGCCCTACTCTGGCAACAGTCCTGCAGCTGCCTCTAGAGAAGCTTTTGAATGAAAAATTGATTCCATAGTGGCAGACATGGTCTGTTTTAAGATGATCAGAGGTAGCTGGCTGAGAAGGTCACCTCCACTGAATCCGCTATGAATGGCCTGGAACCTGAAATCATTACAGTGCAAAACAGGCTATCTACCATTGAAAACTTTAGAAACCACGGCTGAAGTTACGGAAAACAAAGTGTGTTAGAATAATGTTAGAATCGTTGTGCTTCTGGAGCATGTTGATGGCACTTCTACCAACATGATTTATTTTCTGGAGAATTGGATTGAAGAAAATGTATCTCCGGCGGGTATTTCACCTTACAACTCCTTAGAAGGAGCCCATTGCATCCCCTCATGGCCCCCATTGCCTGGTGCGGCTCCCCAACCAACAGTGGCAAAACATTTGCCCTATACAGATCAAGATCATATCTTGACTCAGGCCAGATTCTGTGTAGACATTATGGCTGAAAAGAATAGAATTATTTTCTTTCCTGACTTCACACGTGAAGTCCAAAAAGAAAAGGCCTCTTTCAACAATGGCAAAAATAACTTGGCCTATTAGGCATCACATATGCAATGTTGCTCCCTGCCAGATTTAGTGTGAGTAATTTTTCACATCACCGCAATCTATGTGGGAATGGATAAACTGCCTTCCTCAATGAAAAGAAGACCTTGCTCAAAAGAATACACCGCTTAGCCCATGAGCACCTCTGAAAGAAGCTAAAGGTGCCCATGGAGGCAACTCCATTTCTGCTGTTAACATGTTATTAATGCACGTGGTTGTGGAGGCATTGGCTGCCTTGAGTAGAAGGGAATCCACTCTGCTGTCTACCAATGGAAAAGGTAAACCACATGACTCAGATTCTGATCAAATATCTGTCTCATCTCTGGGATCTGCTGAATCCTTGCCAAAGATTACCACAGGCACATCAGATAAAATAATCTAAAATAATTACTTAAGTTTGGTTATACAAGAGAGCTGGTGGAATGTCAAAGAGAATTCCTTAATGCCGGGCTTTTTGTCATGCTGGGCTCAATTTTGAGGTGATTATCCTGCATGAAAGGCCCAAATTCTTTATGCATGGCCCAATCTTCAGGTGATTATTCTGTTTGTATCCTGCAGATGATTTTGGTTATGAATGGGAGCTACACAAATGGCATAGTGAATACTGTAATGTTGCGCAAATTGCACAGTTGGGCTTAACCTTGAGGTGATTATTTAGCTTTTTTTTCCTGTTCATAGTGTGCTGTGGGGCTGGGGAGAGCTTGGTAGGCACCCCCCCTCCATGTTGTTGTTGTGCTTGTAATGCATGCATCTGAGTTGGAGGGTTTCCGACTGGTTTGGATGGGAAATTGTTTTACTTCTAGTCCTGGAGATTGGAAGTTGGGTTGGCTGCATTTGTTTATTGGATTTGTATAGATTTACCCCTACCAGATGTTCCTTGATATTATTGACATATAGTGGGTCCACTGTCATGTGGGTTGCAATGGTTCCCCTTTAAGATGCCCCCACAATGCGACCTCCATGATGTATAACTTCATCTCCTGGAACTTCCAGGGTCTTATTAGTATGTCTAAAAGATATAAGGTGTATTCCTAAGTAAAGAAGTGCAGAACTTATTTAGCCCTTCTGTAGGAGAGCCATCTTACTAGGTCTGAAGGATTGTCTCCCCACAAGACGTTGCAGGCCAGCTGTATGCCATGGCCTATTTGGCTTTTTACTTTGGGTAAAACCGGGAGTACCATTTCAGAAAACAATTGAAATTGTAGATCCTGAGGGTAGGTACGTGGTCATCTCTGGGAGGCTGGCAGGATGCAACCTTTTTTTGCCGGAATCTATGCTCCCAATAGAGACCAGGGGGTTCTTGCTGATCTACCTAACTCAGACCATATTATTGTGTGGGAATTTAAACTGTGTTGCAGATCCCTTTCTCAAATGCTCATGTCTGCTCTTGGGAGGTTCTATGGTGACCCAGATGGCTCACATTCTCTTTACAGGGCAAGAGCATTGGGGACTGGTAGACTCTTGGAGATGACTTCAACCTGCAGCACAAGACTACTCATTATATTCAGGCTTGAATGAACTTCATGATCAGCTTGACTCCTTTTTATGCACCCAACTGTCCATGGTGCAGTTAATGGAATAGAATATTAGTGCTGAACTGTTTCAGATTATAACCCAGAGTTAGTCTTTCTAAAGGGAGCAACCTTGCATTTGGTTTGGAGATTGCAGGTGGAGGCACAGGATGACCAGGTCTTAATAATGGAGAGGCCGTAAGTGCTTACTTTGCTGACAATGCAGGCATTGCTACATCCCCTTTGATTGCATGGGATGTTTTTTAAGACAGTGATCAGGGGCCACTGCATTGCAGAAGTCATTGGGGTGTGTAGAACACTGGTAGGTGTGATGTAGATGCTCAAGAAAAGGTGCTTTGAAATCTCGAATAATGAAGACAGGGTAACCCTGCTCTTAAGAATCCATTGCTGGAGGCAAGGGGATTACTGGCAGCCTGAGTTGAGAAACTCCACTGCTTTGATTACAGTGAATATCTGACTTGTGCTCATGCGTGATAAAACAGGTTCCCTTTTAGCATGGCTCGCTATCCCAAATATAAGGGTTCTATGTTTTTGGAGCTATACTCAGGTGACCTGTTATGAAGCCAAGCCACCATCAACGCTAGAATTCAAGACTTCTATACATCCCTCCATGCCCCAGCGCTGAGGCCACAACTGAGGGTTTTCTGCCACTGGGTCGTCTGCAGGTACTTATGAGTGAAGATGCGGATGATTTGGGGAAGACATTACTACACAAGAAGTTAAAGCCGTTATCTAAAGCATAGTGTGTAGTAACGTTCCTGGAGCTAACCGCCTGCTTATGGAGTTCTTTGCTGCCCATGGGGACAGCTTGGCACCAAAACTAGTGGAACTTTACTCTACAGCTCTGAAGTCGGGCAATCTACCAGTGTGTATGTGTGAAGCTCTAGTCGTCCCTCTCCTAAAACCTGGTCGCCTTTCCACAAACATCAATGCCTACCGACCGTTGTCCATGCTCAATGTGGACTATAAAATTATTCGTTGAATACTTGTGACCTGACTCTTCCTCCATATGCTGACTTTGATTAATATAGATCAAGCTGATTTTTTTCCTAGGCATAATATAGCGCTTAATATCCAGAGACTCATCTCACTCCTGAAAGATGACTTGTTTGGATAAGGGATTTGCTGCCGTCATGGCAACTGACATTGAGAAAGCCTTTGATAGTCTGAATTGGACATTTTTGTATCAAGTAATAGCTCAAATGGGGTTTGGTCCTGCGTTTATGCGCTGGATCAGGCTCCTCTAAGTGGGTCCAAGGTGCGGGTTCACACTAGCAGAACTGTATCTCAACCTTGTGATGTGAAACGCGGAACTAAGCATGGGTGTCCAATCTCCCCCTTATTTTTCGCCACTGCAATGAAGCACCTGGCCAGTTGTTATAGCACAGAGGGGTTTTACTGTGGGTTAGAGATCCCTGTGCAGTCCCATTATGCAGCATTATATGCTGACGATATCCTATTCTTTCTCTGGGATGGAGTAGACTTCCTGGGAGCAATAGACTTATTGGAGCACTTTGGTGCAGCCTCCAGCCTGCATAATAATTGGCAAAAATCCTCTTTGTTTCCTCTTTGTGGAGATCCCACTCCTCCTCTAAACCTACGTGAACTTGCCTTGAGCGCCACCTTTCTTAAATATTTAGGTGTTAAAATATAACATAACCAGCAAGATCTACTAGATGGTAATGTTGGGGCAGCCAGCGGAGCTCTTCAAACTAGTATGAACTTTTAGAAGACATCGCCATCATCCATAGCTGGTAGAATAGCGGTGGCAAAGATGGTGGAGCTCCCAAAATTGCTTTAGGTCTTCGCTACGCTGCCATTACTGGCGCTTGGTTGGCTATTCAAAGACCTGGAGCCCCTATTTTTGGAACTGATCTGGGGGACAGGTATGCATTGGGTGACACTAACTAAACTGCAGCGCCCTGTGGTGGAGAGAGGATTGGCTGCGCCTGACTTAAAGTTGTATTGCTTGGCGGCCTAACTGCAATGGTTAAACCTGTGGGTTTGTTGCGGAATGAACCCTGAAGAAGAGGATATCATTGGCTCGCCGCCTGACTTGGAGGACTTATTGCGGGTCTCTTTGTGCCTTAATGACATTTACTTGTGGTCTCTCATTAGCTCCTAGAAATACAGTAGTGCTGGTGGCGTTGTCTACAGTGGAGCCATGTTCAAGTGCCTTATTCGCTTAATCTGCCACTAAAAGTGGTTAAAAATAGAGGCTTGCAAAGGAGCGATGGGGGGTATTGAGGGATGGGCTGACTATGGGGTTAATTGTGCAGGGGATTTGTATTGGGATGGATTATTGCTTATGTTTGAAGACTTTGTTGAAGAATTCGAAATGCTAGGAGGCCAATAGCTGTTGCACAGGGCAGTGGTTGCCACATTTAGGAATCACTGGAGGAATAGAGGTGCTGAGCCTGTAACACACCATGTGTGTCAGTTGCTCTGTACAAAGTCAGATTGTGTTAAAGCAGTCATGTGTCTCTATTGTGCTATTCGTGCTGCTGTTGTTACTTTCCTCACTGATCTGAAAGAGAAATGGGAGACGGACGTAGAGCTTCAGATTGCTGATATGAATTGGGAGAGGATTTTAGCACTTACCTGCTGTTTCTCAGAAATGCCAGGTTCAAATTAATTCAATTTTATATTCTGCATAGAGCTTACCTTACACCTGGCAAGATCACCAGGTTTTATGTGACTGCTGTATTAAAATGTCCAAGATGTGGGGAGTTAGGGGCAGAAGTGTTCCATATGGTTTTATTCCTGCCCATACTTGTTGGAGTTCTTTGAAATGGGATTAAACTGTGCTAATGAAATAACTTTACCAGTAATCCCTTGTACACCTTTGGTCTGCATACTTGGAGATACCCTTGCCCCAAAAGGGGAAAACCACTACTAAATGTACTCACTTTGCATTGATTATGGTATAGATGTGAATTTACAATGCATTGAAAGTCTACACATGGCCCTCAAATGATTAAATGGCGAGAAGAACTGGTTAAGTTGGCAGGTCTTGAGAGTGCTGTGTTGTTTTGAGAGCTGAAAAGAGGGGCGGAGTGATTGATGGAGCTAGAGTATGGAACACCTGGTGGATTGCTTGTTGGCCCTTATTGATAACACAGATATGTCACATAGGTCCATTATTTCCCAGGAGGACCAGGAGAGTACTAATAACTGATCTTGCATGGATCGTGTTGGGTGGGATTTGAAATTACGGTGGTGAACTTTCAAGATGTTGGTCACTATGCCCTTGTTTTGAAACTTCTGTGGTGAACTTTCAAGATGTTAGCCACTGTGGTGCACTACATATGGTTTAGTAACTGTAGGTGGGGGAGTTAGTTGTTGTTCGCTAGTTAAAAGCTGTAGTGGTCTAATAATATGCTTGAATATGTTTTGCACTCAGACTGTACTTGCCTGCTTGTCATTTATAATCTATGTTTTATATGTAATGCTTGCTTGTCGTATTTAACCTATTTATTATGTGTTTTTGTTTAGCTGTAATTTGTATTCTATTCATTATATGTATTTGCTTTCTAGTTATTTTTTCTTTATTTTACCTATTTACTATGTACTATCGCAGTGCATTCTTTTTGTTTGTAGTATATCCTGGTAAACATTGCTTTATGTTTTAATTGAAAACAATAACATTTTTTTAGAACAAATACTCTTGGCAAAAGCCTCAAGCCTATTGGGTTCTTTTCCTGGAGGAGTGGTTGATAATGAGTTAGGATTCATTTTTCTTGGTATGGTATGCACAACAAGGGTCTATGGAGAAGGATGTTTAGTAAGAAAATCTGAGTCATGCCCTACATGAGCAGAGGTGTCATGCCCTCTGGCATTCCGTAAATCTATGTTGAAGGTATCATTTGTATAATGAGTGGGAGAAAGCCATCACCATATCATTATCATCCACATCCTGGAGAGTCCAGTTATCAATCAGGGGTTTGTAAAGCATAGCGAATTTCCTGTGCGGGTCTCAAAGCGTGGGGGGGGCTACAGATCCATCTGAGCGCTAGGTTTATTTGAAGAGCCAGTTCATGAGGTCCTTCCTGAATTGGGACAGTGTTGGGATTTGCCTCAGGCAGAGGGAAATAGGGAAGTGGACCTGACTTTGGGCATTTGTAGTTCCTTGAGGCCCCGAAGAAATGCCAGATGGAGCCAGAAGCGCACCAAAAATTTGCAGTATGTTCGCCTGGTAATTTGTCACTGATGGTAAAGGAAACTCTGGGCACAAGAGGAACAGCCAAGGAATCCCTCCACAACTGTAGACTTCAAAGGTGGTAGACGTAGTGATGCCCTTGTGCCTTATCCTTAGATTCATAGTAGTGGGTGACGTTGTATCCCACTTCACTTTTTTATCTTTGTGCTTGGAATTCAATTTTGACTTTTCCCAGGACTTGACCATGAAACTGACTGCTTGCAGGAACAGCCTCAAATAACAGGACAGAGTTCCTTCCTGAGACTTGCAGAAGGACTACAGCTTCCTTGAAGACCGTGCCACCTTTCTGTGCTCTGTGATATATAGCTTCGCCTCCCAGTCCTGTATTGCCTTTGGGTGCATGAGGACGCAAGACATAGAACTGTGGTCTGAGCCTAAACGCTAGAAACACACCTTATGTGGGTCTATGACCAGTATCGGTTTTCTGCAGTTGCTACATGGTGTGACACTTGTTGTTTTGGGTGGGAATATCATTCTGTAGTACTCTTGAATTGGTCTCAGGAATCGTCTGAAAATTGACAAGATCAGAAGTGGAGCCCCAGATCCGCATGTGGTGTAGCAGCACTGCTGAAGAAAAGATTTCAGATTCAGTCTGACGTCTAAGGATCTATGGTTAGGAAGCTGCTGTTAGATGTAGCCTTCAGATATCATGTTCACTGAAGGGTAAAAAAAGTTGTTAATTCCAAAAGGTTTCTCCGTACCAGGATTCCAGGATCATTACAGACTATGTAATTTATTGTCAAATTGATTCCTTCTATATACATTTATATTCTGTGAAAATATTTTAACATTCTGTACATTTGAAGTTTATTCAAAATGTCAGGGGGGTTTCATGAATTGCCTGTTGTGTTTCAGATTCCAAACTGAAGTAAATTATGATACATTGGAGGTGCGAGATGGACCTGCTAATACGTCACCATTAATAGGAGAATATCACGGCACCCAAGCACCTCAGTTTCTCATCAGCACAGGGAACTTCATGTACTTGTTGTTTACTACTGACAACAGCCGTTCCAGCGTTGGTTTTCTAATCCGATATGAAAGTAAGTCCGATGGTTCTTTTACTTTGTAAATAATTCGTGCAAGTCTGTAGATGCAACAGGAGTAAAATTGCCGCACACGACAATTTTTTCCAACATATTTTTTTAAATAAACCGAAATATTCTGGTTCTTTGAGATTTTAGTATTGATAAACTTGGGACAGTTTTACCTCTCCAAGTGTCGTTACTGTCAAAAAAACATTTTGAAAACTCGCAAAATATTTAATAGAATTTGAAGGCAGTGAAAAAAACTTCAAAACATATTTACATGTAGTGATACATAAAGCTTGATTTGTTATTGACTCAACTGGTGGCAGTGCAGAGGTTCACATCATGATGCAGTGTGAGAAACAAGCAATGGTAGAAGTGGAAGGAGAAAGGGCTGGTCTCCAGGGGAATAAAGGATACTGTTTGTGGCCAATCTGAGAATCAGGCACTGGTCAGCAGTGGTGAGAAGCAGACACTAATGGGGTACATGAGGATTCCTAACATGGGCCGTATAAAGGACTGACAGGAGGTCAAAACTGGACAGACACATGCTGGGTAAGAGCACACATTCGAGGCATTAGGAGTGCCTCTTGATCATCTGAATGTACAACCGGTTTTTTGGGGGAGGATGCCTTTAACTTGCTGGTCACATCGATTTAGCAGTGAGCTTTTAACTCACATTAAGCAGGATACAGTTGAACTTTTATTTGCCTTTGCCCCATTTAAAATTGTGCAACTTTTTTTTTACAGTCTTAGTTCCTTTGATAATATTGCTTTGGAATTGCATGTTTTTTGTACCTCTTAACCGTAAGACTTGCACTCAGAGTGGCATATTAGATATGTCGCCCGTTGCTTTTTTGGCTTCGGAATGTTCTTGCAAAACACACAAAATGATTGACGGAATGTTGCACATTGGCAAAACATTCCCCCCTAGTCACAGATCTGGGTTTAATCCATTGTTACTTTGCTCACCACGCCAACCCAGTGCAGACATGGCCATATGCAAATCCGTCTTGACCCTGTGCCTCATGGGAACAGTCCAGCCCGAACTGCCAAGCCATGTCTTCCCTGGACCGAAATCAAGCATCCTAGGACTGGTTTCTGGCTATCAGCCGACATCAGCCAGGATAGATTGACTCCAGTAGCATAGTGAGCACGGGAGCCAAGTCTGGGCATACCCTTTCCACATAGGGCAAACAGCAAAACACACAAGATGATGGATGGAATGTTGCACATTGGCAAAACATTCACCCCCAGTCACAGATCTGGGTTTAATCCATCGTTATTTTGCTCACCACGCCACCCCAGTTCAGACATGGCCATATGCAAATCAGTCTTGACCCTGTGCCTCATGGCAACAGTCCTGCCCGAACTGCCAAGCCATGTCTGCCCTGGACCGAATCAAGCATCCTAGGACCGGTTTATGGCTATCAGCCATCATCAGCCAGGATAGCTTGACTCCAGTGGCGTAGTGAGCATGAGACCCACGTCTGGGCATACCCTTCCCACATAGGGTGAACAGCAAAAGACATAAGATGATGGACCGAATGTTGCACATTGGCTAAACATTCACCCCCAGTCACCGATCTGGGTTTAATCCATTGTTACTTTGCTCACCACGCCACCCCAGTGCAGACATGGCCATATGCAAATCAGTCTTGACCCTGTGCCTCATGGGGACAGTCCAGCCCGAACTGCCAAGCCATGTCTTCCCTGGACCGAAATCAAGCATCCTAGGACTGGTTTCTGGCTATCAGCCGACATCAGCCAGGATAGATTGACTCTAGTAGCATAGTGAGCACGGGAGCCAAGTCTGGGCATACCCTTTCCACATAGGGCAAACAGCAAAACACACAAGATGATGGATGGAATGTTGCACATTGGCAAAACATTCACCCCCAGTCACAGATCTGGGTTTAATCCATCATTATTTTGCTCACCACGCCACCCCAGTTCAGACATGGCCATATGCAAATCAGTCTTGACCATGTGCCTCATGGCAACAGTCCTGCCCGAACTGCCAAGCCATGTCTGCCCTGGACCGAATCAAGCATCCTAGGACCGGTTTATGGCTATCAGCCATCATCAGCCAGGATAGCTTGACTCCAGTGGCGTAGTGAGCATGAGACCCACGTCTGGGCATACCCTTCCCACATAGAGTGAACAGCAAAAGACATAAGATGATGGACCGAATGTTGCACATTGGCTAAACATTCACCCCCAGTCACCGATCTGGGTTTAATCCATTGTTGTTTTGTTCACCATGCCACCCCAGTTCAGACATGGCCATATGCAAATCAGTCTTGACTCTGTGCCTCATGGGAACAGTCCAGCTCTAACTGCCAAGCCATGTCTTCCCTGGACCGGAATCAAGCATCCTAGGACCGGTTTCTGGCTATCAGCTGTCATCAGCCAGGATAGCTTGACTCCAGTGGCGTAGTGAGCACGGGACCCACGTCTGGGCATACCCTTCCCACATAGGGCGAACAGCAAAACACACCAGATGATGAACGGAATGTTGCACATTGGCAAAACATTCATACCCAGTCATGGATCTGGGTTTAATCCATCGTTATTTTACTCACCACGCCACCCCAGTTCAGACATGGCCATATGAAAATCAGTCTTGACCCTGTGCCTCATCGGAACAGTCCAGCCGAACTACCAAGCCATGTCTGCCTATGACCGGAATCCAGCATCCTAAGACCGGTTTCTGGCTATCAGCCGTCATCAGCCAGGATAGCTTGACCGTGGGACGGATATGCTGAGACGTGAGTCCCGTGCTCTCCATGGCACTGTAATCAAGCTATCCTGGCTGATGAGGGCTGAAAGCCCGAAACAGGTCCTAGAATGCTTAGTTCCAGTCCAGGGAGGACCTGGCTTGGCAATTTGGGCTGGACTGTTCCCATGGGGCACAGGGTCAAGACTGATTTGCATATGGCTGAGTTCAAACTGGAACGGCATGGTGAGCAAAAAAAACGATGGATGTAGGCTCACATCTTTGTACTGGGGTGAATGTATGACATTGTTCTGCATTCTGTCCATCAACTGTTGTTTTTGCATTTGGAATTTTTCTGCCATATATATAGGCAGAATTGGGAAACGTCTGTGTTTTTTGGGATAACAAGTACACAAAACAATAAGCGAATGACTAGGTTCTCCATTTCCATTGTAAGGAAACTGTCGAGTTGGTATCACAGCAAATGATTTGCACTGCTGGGATAGAGGAATGGTGAATATAGTGTCATTCTATCTCTTAGTATCACTGACATACATTTAGCAATAAACTAACTATTCCCAGAGTAAATCACACTTAGCTAAAGGGGAATGATTATTCGCATTTGTTTTCTAGGTGTTACACTGGAATCTGACTCCTGCCTTGACCCAGGCATTCCTGTGAATGGTCATCGACACGGGAACAACTTTGGCATCAGATCAATTGTAAGATTCAGCTGTGATCTAGGATACATTCTCAGTGAGGAGGAACCACTGGTATGTGAAAGTAATCATCAGTGGAATCATGCGTTGCCCAGCTGCGATGGTAGGTCCCAAAAACAACGACTGTTTTTTCCCTTTCCTTTAATATAATATTCAGGTTCCAATGTAGGAATGTGACCCTGTTACAAAGATGGGCTGTCTTGTGGTATAATAATAGTGGTGGCAAAGGTTTTTTCTTTCAATGTAAATTCGTTATTTAATTTGTCATGGTTTGCAAAAAATTGTAAACAGAAAATACAAAAATAACCGGTCTCAAATAAATATTTATGTTGTTCAAATAATGATAAAATAAAATTATTTTGATTCGTAAAGAAAATTGAATTCCTAAAGTAATCGAAACTGCTATGGATATAAGGTGCACACATCCCTTAGAATGTTTACGCTTATGAATTGCAAATGAGGGGTAGAACGATCGCTGCTTTGCTCCACGTATGAGAGGTCAAACGACTTACCATTAATTAGGTAGCTGTGTAGCTCCTCACTCAGCAGAGGGACCTTGTTACAATTCATTAATCAAATTAGATCTCCTTAAAACAACACATTTTCATAAATAATAAAAGGCATTAGTGCACTTGGAGGCACTGCACTACCCTCAGTGACTATGCTCATTATTATAAGAAATGCTTGCTCATATGAGAATTGAAAGTGTTCAGCTACATTTTTCAAAATGAGCTGTGAAACCCCCTGATGATCCACTAGATATATTTCTCGTGTCTCCATGGAGTGCAAAGAACGCTAATGACATGCAAAAGAAGTCGAGTTTTCGAATGTATCAAGGAGAGAAGGACTGTCTTCCTTGAAAGCCAAACCATATGAACTAGTCCTGTGTTTGTCTAGGGGACCACTTAATTTGTGAATATGCAATGACTGCTAATCATTCTACGCCAACGTGAAGAATACCCATTTGTAATGAATAATTCAACACGTCGGTCCAGCCCATCCTTAAGTGTTCACCTTCACTGGAGAATATTGCACTTTGGCAGAATATTAAATATTAACGTGCTGGGTCAAGTATAGATGTCGTCATTGTTAAATACAAATAGTCTTTTCGGCTTGAATACTGCCACTTTACACATTTTTCGATACTTTCTAGTGTTTCCATTCAACTATATATCAGATGACAAGCTCAACATGTGACCCTATTTTGCTGCTTCTTAATATGTCTTGTTCGTCATATTTGGTTCACATGGTTCGTCAGATTTGTGTTTTTAATGATATATTTTTATTACATATTCCTCATAAGATGGGTGTTTGCAACCACGAGAAAGCAATATTCCTTCTCCTTTGTCACTGGTTCAATGTCTCAACCTGCCAGTGCTTGTGATTCACAAAGCCATCAGCACATGAAACTCGTACTAACCCCTGCAAGTGTAAATATTCAGAAATTAATTGTTTTTAAGTACATCAAAACCATTTTACTCATGAATAACTTGAACTCATGATGGTGTATTATAATTCCTAACGAGTAAGTGCCACTCAATGAGTGAGTAGTGTGTATTCCAGGGTTTCCAAATAAGTTTTGGAACTCTAACTCGGGAAGTAGAGGGTTTACTTGTGCTTTAGGGATGGGTAAACTCCTTTAAAGCATGGGTCTTAGGATTCGTGGGTATGTAAGTGCAGGGGTGTCTCAATAGGGAATTTTTTTTTGAGGAGATACAAATTCAAAACTTGTCATTGCAATAAGGCGATGGCATTTCTGCAGGTGTAATTGTATAATGTGCTGAAGGAAATATTAGAGCACATGCATATATTGCAGATCACAGGAATATTACTGAAGTGTGCCTTGGAAACTGAGACAGGTACTGAATTAAAGTTGTACATCAAGAAACTTTAGAGAATTCCAGAACGTTGCAAATGTGCCCTCATGTCAGGATTTAACTCTGGAATTGATTCACAACGGAGCCAGAATCGGTCCTTCGTGTGCTATGCTGTCAGCAACCAAACTAGAGAGAGGATACATTGCCAAAGAGATATATAACTACATTTAAAATGAGTGAGAAAATCGAATTGACCCTCTAGTAACACCTTTTCTTTGTAACAGCTTTTTGCATTATATTCTGTGGACCAGAGTAATGACATGCTAGGGATTTCCAGGTATTGGCACTCACACTTAAGATGTTTAATTAAAAAATCTTGTCTGTTTCATATGAAACTATGAACATGGATGGTATAAGTACCATTATAATTCGTCTACTGTCTTTCTACTTTGACTTCCTTTCATTCAATACAATCTTGGTGCTGTTTGCCGATGGTATGAACATTAGCAAGCTTACCAGTGTAACTTTTTGGAAAAACACAAATATTTTTAACAGAAATTTAGGACTACAACTATATTCTCCTCAGTAACATTCTCAATGGGTCACGAATTTGAAACCAGAATGGATGCTTCTGTATCCAGCAGTGCAAGTCACTATAGAGCATTATCTGCAAATGAAGGCTTAAAGTATGTCTGCACCTTCCCATGAATGATGCAAGATTTATCCAAAGCAATACATGAACTTTCCATCTATATGTGGGAGTATGGCCTTATCAAGCCATATACTGGATAAATAGGGATCGCTCCACGTACTGCTTACCCTGCTTTAGTTTTTCTTGGACATAAATTGAAGTCTGCTAGATGTTACCGTCGTCTGAAGAGATAGGTGTTACGCCTACTCCTGTATCGGAGGTAAAAAACTTAGAGGTTTGGTTAGACTCTGCCCTTAGTTTCTGTGCCCATACTAAAAAAGTTGCAGCTACTTGCTTCGGGATCCTTTGCGGGCTGAGACCCATTCTGAAGTTCTTTGATGCCCCTACTAGGCAGTTGGTCATCCAGGCCACTATTTTGCCTCGGCTCGATTACGCCAGTTCGCTCCTGTTAGGGGCGAACCAGGCGGAAATCGCCCGGATGCAGCGCGTTCAGAATGCTGCGGCCAGAGCCCTGGTGGGGCTACCGAGGTTCTGCTCTGTGAGTGCAACAATTCGGTCTCTTCACTGGCTACCCATGGCGCAAAGGATTGACTTTAAAACTCTCTGTCTTTCCTTTAAGATCCTCAAGTTGTCCTCTCCTCAGAATCTTGAGAATCTTCTCATTCCCTATGTCCTTTCTCGCTCCTTGTGATCTGCCGGTCAAGATCTGGAGGTAGTGCCTCTGTTCAAGCTGTGTAGAGCTGGAGGTCGGTCTTTCCGGGTTATGGCTGCCAAACTCTGGAACTCTCTTCTGTCCCATATCTGTGCACTTGACGATCTGCTCGCATTCAGGAGGGCCATTAAAACGTACTTGTTCCCTAATGTTTTTTAGTCTCTCTCCCTTTCTTGCTTTTGTCCTGCAGTTTGTGTGGTGTTATGTGTTCATTTGCCTGTTCAAAAGCGCCGGGACGCCCCTTTGCTGGGGCAGCTGTGCGCTATAAAAATCTGTATAACATAACATAGCATAACGTAACAAGACATAGCGCCTAAACGAGTAGAAATCTATTTCATTTTGTAAATTCAAAGGTTCTCTTAGTCCATCTAGGTAGCCTGTAAGTGAAACTGAACATAACCTTTGAGTAAATCAGAAAGGGATTAGAAAGTCCAAGCTCATGGGGTGATCTTCACCCTTCTGTTAAATTTGATTTCTTCATGATTGATAGTTTCCTAATGCAGTTTTATTTTGTCTATATTTTTCTAACCATGTAAAATATCATGATATATTAATTGAATTCAAACTTGCTATTTATGTAGGAATTGTTTTATTGTAGGAACGCATATAATGAAAGCTATTTTTTACGTACGTTTCAAAAGGATTGTTTCAATTTATGATTGAGTTGTTTCGTATTTATAATTAATAGCAATTTCTGTTTTTCTTTCGGTATTGCTAAGCTCTTTGCGGTGGCTACATTCATGGAAAGCATGGGACCATCCTTTCACCTGGCTTTCCAGATTTTTATCCAAATTCTTTAAACTGTACATGGAATATAGAAGTGACACATGGAAAGGGTAAGTTAAAACATAAATAAGCTAGTACTTTCTCTTTGATCTGTTTGATAATTTTTTGAATTGTCCTTAACACCATCGCTGCTAGGGAGATTTTCCTCATGTGCTGAGTCTACTTTTTTCCCATTGTTCATGACGAGCTCAGCTCGTTATAAGCACACGACCAGTGTACTGCATGACGCGCTGAGCTTGTCATGAGCAGGGAAGGGGTTAAATAGCATGGGAACAAAAATCTTTAGACTTATCAGCAAACCCAATTACCATTGCTTTTTAATCTTTACAAAATAGTATTGTAAACGTATCTAGGGCTCTAGTGTAATTTTCCCGATTCATGCCCTTATATAGGTATAACTTATCATATTCTTATATGGGCATAAGAATAATAACCATATTTAGGCACAGCCAAAGCAGTCTAAGTACGGCATGGCTACTTCCACTAAGCTCCTAGAGTACAACGAGTTCTTGAAGACAACCAGCCTTCAGCAGTACGGGACTTCCCCCTGCCTCCGTATTGATTTGTCCCAGAACTCCTGGAGCGTGTAAAGAAACTTCGAGTTCGTAGTGACGGTATTATGTCCACCCTTACGTCAAACTCGGCACCTTCCAGGTATAAATATACCCACATCTGCCCTAGCAAACACACGGTGGTTTGGAGCAGATCGACTAACTACTTGCCCGGCGCCCTGCTGTATGCGAGTGCCGAAGGAAGCTGACCCTCCCTGCTGACGCACTGAGAGAGACACTGTCTTTTCACATGCAGAGAAATACAGCTCCAGTGTTTCCCTGCTACACTTGCAGGTTACTGGGAGATCGAGTCCTGAGAGAGAGATACAAGACCTCCTTCATTCTACAAAGAAGGTACAGAGCTGATTAGACCCTTCAGAGAATTCTTGGATAGATTCTTGGCAGAAACTATTTAACTCAAGTTACACCTCACTTAATTCTGCCCTTGTATTAGACTTAGGTTAGGTACACCGGGGTAGGCATATTTTAGATGCACCAGTTGAGTACTTTTAGTCATTTTTTATCATTGTATGTATTTTATCTATTTTATGTATCTTATGGCTTAGAAACCATATAAAGGCTTTTACAGTATTATTTCATAATACTTCTTTTACTGTACGTACTTTACTTCATAGCAAGTATTACGATTGTAGCAATTCACTTCTCTTGCATGAGAAAGAAGACTGCTAAATAAATAATCTTTTTATTGAAAACACCCGTCTCTCTATTTCTCTGCAAAAACCCTGGTGAAACGAAGCATGCACGATTGACTGAGTGAAATAGCCATCTATTGTTTCCGCAACTCTGATGATATATTTCTTATTCTTGGGGAACAAAGTTTGTCATGTGATATGGTTGTCAGAAACTAATCCCTTCTTGTGTATTCGAGAACGTTTCTAGTGACCTCTGAGCTAGCTGGCATTCACAATTAAGTCTAACATATTCAATAGTAACCTACTCGACTTCAGTCCTATGTCTAAACTATTGCTTATGTTATTCCAATGTGCAGAGCCTATTGGGAATATAGGAACTACACTACAATATATGACCAAGAGTCTTTTGAATTAACATGCAATTTATTTGCACTTTAAAGTCATGTTTCATGCTAAAATGGAGGGAAAAGAAATGAGCCATATCTACTAAGAAATGGTGCACATCTGCTCCCTCCTACCTCTGACGCACTGTGTGCTGTCAAGCACCAGGCATTGACCCTTATGCCATGCTACAAGGGTGCCTGTGTTACAGGTAGGATTGTGTTTGTGAAGGGGGGCTTACCTTCCTGTACAAAAAATAATTCTTTTGCAATTTCTTCTTTCTATGTGTGCTGAATACAGCATACACTGAAAGAGGAAATAACAGGAGAAATACAAATATTTCTTCATGGTATACTATTTTGTCGCAATACCACATTTACTAGATTTAGTAAAAAGGATTGCATCATATTCAATGGGCAGATACACGGAAATGGCCATGCTCTACCCATTAAATGCCTACTGCTATGAAATATACTGCAACACAACACAAGCCATTGTGTTGTATGTTATTATTCATTGTTGACGCGTGCGCCTCATACGAGTGTCAACTACGAATAATACTCTCGTGGTGTGTTGTTATTTAAAACACTGCCGTGTGTGTGAGGGATGTTGTGGGTCGCGTGTCTTGTTGTGCTTTGAAGGTGGAGTGAAGAAGGTATGGGGCAAAGTGACAGGTTACTGGATTCAGATGCTGGCGGTTCTTGACCTTAGATGCTGAATAAAGAGCTAGTTTTTTTTTTGAAACACTGGATCCGTTTCTTTCTTCTTTTCTGGCAAGAAGCAACCTTACTACACTGGCGACGATCGGGAACGCACTACTGCGTTGGATTTCTACTAATTGCTGATTTTCAAGCAATTCATTGAGGATTATTCTACGTTGCATATTCTCATTGGATACCTTTGAGGGTTATTTTACCTTGTCTTTTGCTATTGGATACATTACGCGCACTCCATTGGATAAACACCATAAACAGTGTATTTTGCTGTTTTTCATTGGATGTCTTACGCACACCTCAGTGGATAAAGATTTCATCTTCCAATCCTATTACTTACTCATATTCCCAACAACCATTCATCATTCTTCTTACATTCTGGGTCATTTTGGATTGTCATCAGTGATTTTTACTAGCGCTAAATTGGGTAAACTTAATCTGAAGAACAACGTGATGAATACTCACCCAATTCTAGCGCCAGTGCTGTGAACTACATGAGGAACAATTATAATTAAACTACTGTGACACGCACACACAATTCAGCGTGTCATATTTTATATTATAAAGAAGTGAAAATAAGCTATTAATTTTATATATTATTGGCATACATAGAAATTACCAATTTAAGTTTACACAAATATTAGTAAATAGGAATTCAAACTATGTCAGGAATTCAACCACCACCTTCATTTTTATCTATACCAGGTGATCCCCAAATTGAGTGGGATATATGGGAAGCAATGTTTTTAGGGAGAAGAATGTGAAGCAGATAGGAAATTATCCTTACTTAAACATTGTCTTGGAGTCATTGCCCCTAAAGAATATAAAATTCTACCTCCTTTGAGTGATACTTCATATTTGAATAAATATCAAATTGCTTCTAAACAACTTGCCATCAGATATGGGAGGAAGATAAGCTTGGTCATGGAAAGATTCAAATTTTATTCTAGGAAACAAAACAGTGATGAGTCTATCGATAATTATGTTTCTGCATTAAGAGCGTTGGCAGTTACATGTGACTTTGAACATATTAAATATGACCAGGTGTTAAGGGATCAGATTCTAATGCGCACTAATAATAAAAAAATACAACAAAGGCCATGGACTACTACTGACATGTCGCTCAATGCAGCTATTGAAATAGCAAAATCAATTGAACATTCAGAGAAGTTCGTAGATGAAATTAGATCAGGGGATAAGTCAGATGTGCATATTGTCAATAAGGAGAATGATAAGAAAAATATTTAGATAAACAGAAAAAGTTTATAAATCAAAAGAATGATAATCAATACAAATTAGAAAATTGGAATCTATGGCAAAAGCCAGATTCAAGGATGAATAATTGGCAAAGACCGGATTCAAGCGTGTATAGTACTTATTGTTTCAGATGTGGGAGTGGCTACCACTTTGGGAATTCTAAGTCATGCCCAGCGTTGGGGAAAGTGTGCACAAGATGCTATAAAAAAGGGCATTTTTCAAGAGTATGTAGATCAGCTCCAAGGAAAATTTATTTCATTCATGGACAGGAGCAAATGATACAAGTGACTGTGAGTTTGATGTTAACACTATAATGTGTATAACCAAAAAGACAAGCTGTAAGAAATGTCCTTCTTGTGAGATCATTATTGATGGTGTTTCAACTAAAGTATTTGTAGATTCTTGTTCATGGTATACTATTCTACCTTGCACCTTAGTCGAATATAATTGGCCTAATGTTAAGCTGATACAACCGGACATAGCGCCTAGTGCCTACACTGGGCATAAATTACAGCTTAATGGATATTTTATAGCTGAACTGAATTTCTAGAACCGCAGTACACGAGGGAAAATTTATGTTACGAAAGCTGGAGAATCACTACTAGGTTGACCACATCAAGAGCAACTAGGCATTAAGCTAGATCCTAATGCTGTTCCACCTGTGTATTCTATTGATGATTCTATTTTGTCAATGTATTTATTTATTTATGAAATTTATTAAGCGCAAGCAATGCCCAAGGGCGTCTCGGCGCTGTGGACGGATGCAGACCAGAGAAATGGCAGTGATAAATTATTGGTTGAATAACCAGGTTTTTATTTTTCTTCTGAAAGCAATGAGAGTGGGACAGGATCTGATGTCCATATCAAGCGAGTTCCACAGTTTAGCTGTAGCGACAGTAAAACGGCGGTCACCCCATGAGCCTGTTTTGGTCCGGGGCACGGTTATCAGCAAGGCATTCATAGATCATAATGCTCTATTGGGGGCATAGAATGCCAAGGATTTCAGGAGAAAATGGTGCCTTAATTTACAGGAGGCTTTATAGGCTATGCAGAGTGCCTTAAATTTAATTCGATTTTTTACCGCCAACCAGTGGTAGTCTTTGATCACTTGGGCGATTGGTTTGAATTTTGGGGTCCCAGAAAGCATTCTCGCAGCTGCGTTTTGTACAGATTGTAACTTATGAATAACTTTATGCTGGGCATTGATGAACAGTCCATTGTAATAGTCAAGAGATGACATGACAAAAGCAGTGACCAAAGTTTTACCTGAGTTGGGGGGAAGGAAGGGAAGGATTTTCTTGATAGATTTAAGCTTGTAGAACGAGGTTGAGACAATAGAATTTGCGTGTGCAGCAAATGTTAGTTTATCATCCAAGAGTATTCCCAGATTTTTTACTTTGGTAACTGGTATGGGCGGAAGGCCCATTTCAGTGGGCCACCATGCTCCTGGCCAATTGGGGGAAAGGTTTCTGAATATCATTACTTCTGTTTTATTGGAATTTAACTTGAGACAGTTAGTTATCATCTAGTTACTAATAGTCACCATGCCATGATGAAAATTGGCTGAGATTTTCTCTCCTTTTTTTTTTATTGCTAAACTCAGCTGGGTATCATCCGCGTAAGATCTTAGGCTCATCCCAAAGTCCTTGATGACCCTTGCTAGGTCTGTCACATAGACATTAAATAGCGTAGGACTTAGGGATGAGCCTTGGGGGACGCCACAGGGGAGTGTCATCCGGGCGGAGCTGAAATTGCCCAGTTGAACCAATGGGTGCGATTAGAGAGAAAGGAGGCAAGAAGATGTTTAGCTTTATCCTGAATACCTATGGCATTGACACGGTCGATCAAGATGTTGTGGTCGACCGTGTCAAAGGCCGCGGATAGGTCAAGCAAGATAAGTACTGCCGTCCCTCGTTGATCGAGAATGGTTCTTATCTCGTCGATGGCTTTGATAAGTGCTGTCTCGGTACTATGATGTTTGCGAAAGCCAAACTGGGTGTCGTCTAATAGGAAGTGATCTTCGATGTACTGGCATAGTTGTGTGTTCATCAGTTTTTCTGCTAATTTTGCTGCAAACGGCAGGCTGGCAATGGGCCTATAGTTGTTAGTATCCTCAGCGTCCAGGTGGGGTTTTTTCAAAAGGGGTTTAAGGAGGGTATCTTTCCAGATGGTGGGATAAACCCCTGTGGAGAACATGGAGTTGAAGATTTCTGTAAGTTGGGGGGCCACTATGTCAGCCGCTGAGAAAAGAATTTGAGGAGGACATGGATCATAGGCTGAACCTGATTTGATGGTGGTCATGATCTTGGAAACCTCAGATATAATGGTCCCTGGAAACTTCCTAAAAATGGGCTGGGTGGACTTAAGTAAAGTGATTGGAGGGGGCTGAGAATTATACTTATTCCTAAGGGAAACATTGGTGTAAATATTGTTAACTTTGTCATAGAACAAGCTGGCAAGATTATTACAAAACAATTGTGAGGGGATAGGCAGTGATAGAGGGGGTAGCTTAGAGAGTTTGGATACAACCTGATATAGTTGTTTATTGGAGTGTTTAGCCTGCTCGATCTGAGTAGAATAGTAAAGGCTTTTTTCTTGCAAAATCATTTTTTTATATATTGCAAGTTTGTTTTTGTAGAGAGATTTGTCCTCGGCAGTATAAGTCGTTCTCGATTTCGACATATCTGTTTTTGATGTCTAAGGTCATTGGTAAACCAGGGAGCTGTATGGGAATTGTGATTCTTAGAAATAGATTTTGTGGGTACTAATTTATTCATGGCTGTGATAAGCCAATGGGTATATTCTTTAGCAGCTATGTTAGGCTCCTTGGAGGTAGCTGGCTGCGTAGATGACAGGGTTTCGATAAGTGATTGATTATCAAGATCTTTCCATGATTTAAACGTCCCGGAGTGTGTAATGGCGGTTGTGTGTGTAGGGGAGTTCAGTAGAATTTCAAACATCACAGCATGATGGTCGGTCCATGCTAGAGGTAGGATCTCTTTTATCTTGATGTTTTTATCGTTAGAGAACAGGCCATCTAGCGTATGGCCAGCTTCATGAGTACTGTGAGGAACCAGTTGCATCAGTCCCAAAGATTCTAAGTCTGATAGGAGTCTATTGGTGTCTTTGTCTTCCAAGTTTTCTAAAGGAAAATTAAAGTCACCTAGGATTGTGGTAGTATTATCAGTAGCGAGGGATTCCAAAATGTCGGTAAAGGAGGCTAAAAATGTGGTTTTACTACCTGGTGGATGATAAAGTAGAATACCTTTGAGGCGTTGGGAAGGTGTAAGTGCAGTAAGTAAGTCAATAAGTAGTGGAGATTCTTTAATTTCAGAGATCAAAGAGAGATGTCCCACACTATTTTGTAATAGTCTAGGCAAGTACAAAGGATTTGAACATCGTATAAAAGTACATCCCGATGCTTTACCTATTCGCCATAAGATCAGGAATGTTCCACTGTCATATAGAATTAAATTGAAGGAAATGCTCAATGATATGTGTGAAAAGAAAATAATAGAACCTATTGAGTTGGGGTTTCTCCAGTAGTGATTTCAATCAAATCTGGAGGAGATCTTCATCTGTGCATAGACTTATGCAGTTTAAACAATGCTATTTTTGTGGATTCTCATCCTCTGCTAAATTTACATGAGATGGTATCGACGTTGGATAATGCACAAGTGATTTTACTGCTTTTATAATGCCTGAAGGATTACATAGATTTTGTAGAATGACTTTTGATTTGGCCAGTGCTGCTGCGGCCTTCCAAAGATTGATGAAGGAAACTCTAAATGGTCTAACAGGGGCAGTGGCATTCTAAGATGATATTTTAGTTTTTGGCAAAGACGATAATGAACATGACAAAAATTTGATGGAAGTATTAAATGCCCTGTCGAACAAAGGATTGACACTCCGTGCTGAGAAGTGTAAATTCAGAAAGAAGGAAGTGGAATATGTGGGTCATTGCATTAGTGGAAACGGAATCAAGCCTAAAGCATCACATTTGGAAAATATTACCAAAGCACCTATTCCTCAGAACAAGGAACAATTTGTGGCCTTCTTAGGATTAGTAGAGTTTTACGCTAAGTTTATCCCAAAATATGTTACAGTAATTCAACCATTCAGGTCTCTTTTAAAGAAAAGTGATAAATATGTATGGACAGACTCTATGACAATGACGTTCAATACTGTAAAGGAAATGATTGTCAGGGCTCCTTGTCTTAAACCATTTGTCATTGGAAAAAAGTGTATTGTAATGGTTGACGTAAGTGATTGTGGTTTAGGCACTGTTTTGATTCAAGAGGAATGGGGTAAAGAATGGATTGTAGCATATCTTCAAGGACATTAAGAGAGTCTGAACGTCATTACTCTGTGATTGAGAGGGAACACTTACCGTGTGTTTGGGGAGCTGAACATTTTAGACTATTTTGTGGGGAACGAAATGTATTATTAAGTCAGACCATAAGCCCTTGGTGCACATATTATCACCTGGTGGGGAACGTACGCTTTCATCAAGATTAGCTATACTTTCTTCCAGGTTACAAAACTTTCAGTACTCTTTAGAATATGTTCCTGGAAAATGTAATACTCGTACTGATTGCATGTCAAGACTTCCCTTATCGTGTAAGGATTCAGACAATGTTGATAAGGATGAATGTGAAGTAGCACGTGTTGTAGGTAATGTGAATTTAGTATTTGGTGAGGACTCAGTAGTACAAGAACAAATGTGGAATGAGGAAATGGATAAAGATTTAGAACTTAAGGAAGTAAAGAAATTTATATTGGGTTGCTGGCCAGAAGGGAAAGCACTTGAAGGAGGCTTGATGAGTTATCATAAAATTAAAGATGAACTAGCTATGGAGAATGGTATTATGTTAAGGGGGGATACATTTATTCCACCTTTTGGTCTTAGGAAGAAATTTGTTGATCTGGCTCATGAAGAGCATTTTGGAATATCACTTACTAGAAGACGGTTGAAAGATAATTTTTGGTGGCCAGGGATTGATTCATATGTTGAACATCAAGTAAGGTTATGTAAATTGTGTGAGAATAGTGATAAATCGGCCAAAGCCTTTTCAACTGTTCCACAACCTGTGGAATTAGCTGTCTCGCCTTGGAATAAACTTGGTATTGACATCATTGGGCCTTTTAGCCTTTTACCACAACAATATTCATTTGGAATAGTACTTATGGATTATTTTTCGAAATGGCCAGAGATTAAAATGGTCAAGGAAGTTAATACTGATACTATTATACAATTTATGGATGACATTTTTTGTAGGGAAGGTATTCCTCATGAGGTTGTAACGGAGAATGGGCCCCAATTCGTTAGCAAGCAGATGGAGAAATATTTTTCAAGAAGTGGTATTTCTCATAAGAGAATTGCTGTGTTCCATCCGGAAGAGAATGGTCAGATAGAGAGATTTAATAGGGTTGTCAAAGAAGCAATTCAATTAGCTGTTAAGGGGGGATTATGTTGGAACAAAGCTATCCAGTCCATGTTACTGTCATATAGAACAGCTCCAAATGCTGTTACGCTTCTGTCTCCTTTTGAGCTATTAAGGGGGCGTAAACCTAGTACACAGTTAGTACCCTGGTGGTTGAAAAACAAGGATAAAGATCGGATTGATTTAGCTGAGGTTGATTTCAGGGAAATTCGTAGGAAAGTTGACGCATATAAAATGAAAATAAAAAATGATTTGTTAAAGAGAAAGACAAGTAGGGAGGTTTCTGTTCAAGTGGGAGTTTTGGTGCGATTGAAGAAAGATAATTTTGTACACAAGGGGTTATCAAAATGGTCTAATCCAATAGAGGTAATTGAAGTGTTCAGGAATGCAGTAAGGGTAATGGATGGAAGTGTTAGGAACTTCAGCAGAGTGTCTAAGTTCAATAATGGAAAACATATTTCTGTTGATAATTCTTCAAACATATTCTTGGATGTTACAACTGAGAATATGGAGGAATCTGAGCCTATTACATCTTTAAATGGATACTGTGATTCTACTTCATCTGATTTATTGAGAAGTTCAAGAATCCGCAGACCACCTGTTAAATTCAAGGATTTTGTACTTACTTAAAAAAAATATATATATGAAAGGAGGGAGGTGTGTTGTATGTTATTATTCGTTGTTGACGCGTGTGCCTCGCGCGCATGTCAACTACGAATAATACTCTCGTGGTGTGTTATTATTTAAAACACTGCCGCGTGTGTGAGGGATGCTGTGGGTCGCGTGCCTTGTTGTGCTTTGAAGGTGCAGTGTAGAAGGTATGGGGCGAAGTGACAGTTTACCGGATTCAGATGCTGACGGTTCTTGATTTTAGATGCTGACTAAAGAGCTCGTTTTTTCTTTGAAACACTGGATCCGTTTCTTTCTTCTTTTCTGGCAAGAAGCAACCTTACTACACACTGCGTTGCATTACATTTCTTTACAAAGCCACACAAGGCATCGCAAATCAACCCTTGCATGACTTGGTAAATCTGACTGAGGCTTTTGCAGAATCCTTGTGTAGCCTTGTATGACACAAATCTGGACCAAAATGTATAAATTCATGGCATACATGACTGGGAGGAAGGTCCACTGTCGGAGAAAGTTTCTCCTTAAGTAATTTTCCTACAGGCAAGGGTTCCTATTCATGACTGTTAGGTGTCAAGTGGGACCAGAAGTGCAATGGTGAGACAAATGCTAATGTGATATCTCATTTTTGTCTGCTCAGAGAAAGTATAAACTGCATTATTTGACTAATTTGTATCTGACCTTGTACTCAACTCCCCATTTGCATCTCCATGTGTTCAACATTTTTATATAATTTGGAGAAAAAAGGCAATGACAATGTTTCACATTTCGTTCAGTACAAAAATAATCCATGTTATTCCTTAAGAGGAAAAATATTTGCATAATCCTTGCAGATAACATCCACTCAATGAAGACATTTTAACAGAAGCATCTTCTATAATTATCATGTTAAATGAAGTAGGAGTTTAGTAACTGACATAAATAATATTTGATATTAAAATATGGGCCTGCTCACATACTGTTTAGGGGACCTTTGTCTTTAACAAAGGAATAGCATGATCGTACGATAACAAATACAATGGCAGCAACAATATAAAGGAAGAGTGGAGTGATGAAAACTTTGTTTACTATGTAATATACTGTTTTTACAAAACATGCAAAAAATAGTCTAAACCTTTGATACGAGTTTAACAATAATAAGAGCTGAAACCTGTGAAAATCTCTTGCTAATTAGTATTGTGAGCTCGAAATTCGTTGCTGAAGGGCACATTTTGGTAAAGAGGAGCAATATTAGATTTCATCGAACTGCTTAATAGCAGCTCGAAAGATATTAACATATATCTCAACAGAAATGTAAATTATGTGAAGTGCAGTACTTTAAATGATAGTATAGAAACCTTCACGGTGAGAAAAGTGATGCCGTGTTAGGTTCATTTCTAAAAATGAAACCAAGTGGCAGGATCTAAAGTATTGCTTAGGGTGCAACAGCCGCTTGCAGTACACCCTGTCTGCGCAACAAAATGCTAGTACCAATTGCCTAGAAGCTCTCATATTAATATTATTTGTTAGTGCAAAGTGGTGTGCTTCAATGAAAACATACAGACGTTGCCACCATGTGATGGACTGCCATAAAATAAGCACTGGCAAACATTGGCACAAATTAAGCAATGGTCTTGTAGTAAGACAAACATGATGGGTTGTAAAAGTGTGATGTGTTCCCCCTTGAACAATTTCACATTGTTTAGTGTGTCCAGGAGTCACCACCACCCACTGACATGTAAAGCCTACAAAAGTGGAATCTCATTCACAGCTCATAACAATACTTTCTTGACCACTGGAGGAACAGCAGAGGACTGCAGCTGCTGTTTGAGACCTGTATGGGGCCCTGAAGGGCAGACCCTGCTCTTACTTGTGTCCAGTACAGAGAAGTGGACTCCAAGGGTCCGCTGGTGGCCTTCTGTGTGGCTATAGGGATAAAACAAGCGCTCAAGAGGTCTTCCTTCTGGAGTGACCTCCTGACCAGTAGCAACTGGACCTAATCTGTACCCTGCTGATTACCTCAAGGCAAAGGTGTCCAACTTCAAGATGACTTTGATAGGACATCATCAGATACAAGATGTGAGCTAAAGATTAGAGCTGCCGACCTTGGAACCTGTGGTTTCAAATTCGAAATCTATTTTTTGCACTAGGCTCAGCATGGAATGATTCTGTGCAAATTACTTAATCACCCTGTGCCTAAAATGTATCTTCTGAATCACCATTTGATGGACACAGTTAACGGACATCTCCCCGTCGCTTTGTGTAATTTACAGCGCTCTGTTGCTTTCTAACTATGTACAAACAACATAAATGTCAATAAATACATACAAACAGCTTCCTGATTTGCATCACTGGGACATTTTGAGCTCCAGAAAGGAAACTAAGTCCGAAAGTTGAAATCTAGATCCGCTGAAGGTGTCAAAAGTACATGCCCGAAGAGAAGTTCTGTAAAATTTGAATGTAGCTCTCAGAGATTTTCCCACCCAAACCAGCTGATTCAGCAGGTCCTCCCAACATCCATCAGACTTCAAGAGGACTTCACCAGATACAGTCTCGCTAGAGGATTTTGACTTTATTTTTAGAGGTAAAATCTTTCACCAGGGTTACCTGCTAGTTGTATCCAGCCTCTAGTGTATCACAGTCTGCCTGACTTATTGTTTTTTTGCTTTTCTTGGTGCATTTTGCTCAAAAATTGTAAACGTTGATGTTTCTGGTTCCCCTTATTGACTTGTAGTAATTTTATTGCTCTTTCCTTATGTTTATATGTAGTGATTGTTGGATTTTTATTGTGTTGTGTTCTGCCTTTTTAATTGTTTCCTACTGCTTAATTAATTACAAATTTTCCTAGGTTTAGTCTGTGCCATATTTTCCAGGAATTAAGGGCAGGTTTATTCATTGAACTTGTGTTGGACCCCACACAAGATTTTGACTAATTACTTACGAAAGAACTACATCCTCCCCAACTAATAACCTGTTTTTTTATTTTTATGTTTAGCGGTTGGATACAGAACTTGTGTATAGAAGCTGACACTCAGTTTTAAAAGTAAAAATCTGAAATCCCTAAACGCAATTGACAGCGAAAATAGTTTTCTGGATTTCTTTTTTTAATTCATTTTTGATTACCAGCTATGCTCCTTAAACTTTTGGGAATTTGGAGGCGGGTCTGTGTGCATTGGATAGCTGAGAACAATAGCCACATGTTGGGCACTGAAGGTGAGCAGGAAGTTCAGGAAGGAGAATTCTCATAATGTCCTCTAGACCTGGAGAGAGGCCTGTCAGTCACTCACCACCTCAGACAAGAACGAGGCAGGCTTAGGAGAAGAGAAATCTGATGTCAAGCTGTCTCAATGAGGAATCTCATGTGCACTTCCCATGGCTGGGAGTGGTGACACCTACAACATGAACCCTTCTGAGTTGGTAGACTACCAGTTGGAGTAATAGGACTAGAAGTCAGAGAGAATATCAGGCTGATCTGGTATCATTGTGCTGGATTAGAATAAGATTGCACTGCAGTGGAAGAGAATGGCCTTGGAGGAGAAGACTGCCTGCTGGGGCAAATTTATTGATAGTACCAGCAAGATGTTCTGCCTAGATGAGTGGTGGTGTAGAACATTGACATATGGTTCACTACTTATGAGAGGGCTTTCAGAATTCACAGGGCCGGCAAGCCACACTGAGGAGCATTGTTGAGAAGGTTGGTGCCAATACAGAGGAGGAATTCATACCTAACTTTATATAAGGAGGTAGCGGAGGCATACACCGACATTAAGGATGCACTGGTGCATACGTTTGGTCTCACTCTTGAAAATTACCACAAGAACACTTAATATAAAAATGTTGTGATGGCTTTCTAGGCATTTAATTGAAAGCAGTAAAGGGCTGGGTGAATGGCAGTAAAGTGAATACGTATAATGTGCTATACAATTTGGTGATAAAGGAGCACATTTTGTGTGATTATTCTTTAAAGTTACACAAGCATCTTGGAGACTCCAAGATTCAAGAACCCAGGAAGCGTTGAAGGGAAGCCAATGCACATGTATGCCTTAGAGTATTCAAGAGATCCCAAGAGGGGTCCTAAGAAGGAGGAGAGGGCCAGACCTGCAGCAGAGATAGGAGTGGAAAAACAGGTCTCAAACAGAGGACTTCCTAGGGCTTAACATTCAGACAAGGGGATAGTGTCTGTAACCACTTTTTGGAAGCAGGAAACCAGGGGAAAAGAGGCAATTATAAAGTATCTGGTATTTTGTCTATCTACAGTTGGAGCAAATAAGCAATGAATCCTCAAGGCCCAAGATGAAGGCACTGGGTGACCAGTGTATCATGGGTGGAGAAGTAATAGAGCATGCCCTAGTGAAGCTTAGTTAGGAAGCAGCCCAAAAGGTGAGCTGGTAATCCTGGAGGGTGGTATGAATCACTTCCAGAGGGTCATAGTGAATAGGGCCCCTGTCACGGCTTACCAACTACAAATGTCTCAGAGTACTGTTCTTATGGTTAGGTTACACAGACTCAGAAGGAGAGTACATGGGAAAACGTTGGTTTCAGCCACAGTGGAAGGACCAGGAGTTTTATGCTTTAATAGAATAGGTCTCGCAAATTGGCAGTGGTGAGGCCAGAGCTGTTCTGGCGGTGCTATTTGTGCTGTCACAGAGACACGAAACTTGTATTTTTTACTGTATGCTAAACTTCGTTTTTGCTGGTTTGTTTACTTTGGGCACTTTACCACTGCTAATCAGTGCTAAACTGAAAGTGCTCTATCTGTAAACTGTGATTATGATTGGTTATCCATGATTGTCATATTTGATTTACAGGTTGGTTCCTAGTAAAGTGCACTGTGTGTGCCTAGAGTCTAAATCAAATGATACTAATGGACCTGAAGCACTGGTTGTGCCACCCACATGAGTAGCTCTGTAACCTTGTCTCTAACCTACCATTGCAGGGTCTGTGAGTGCAGTTTAAAACTACCATGTCGACCTGGCAAGAGCTCCCACTTTCCAGGCCCAAACCTTCCGTTTTACTACATGTAAGGCACCCCTAAGGTAGACCCCAGGTAGCCCCATGTACAAGGTGCAGTATATGTGAAAGATGTGCTGGTGTGATTTACCTGTCCTGATAGTGAAATATATTCAAATTCTATTGCAAGGGCTATCTCTGTCATAGTTTATCTGTGGAGCTGCCTTGTAACAGCTTACAAGTGTAACTTTTAATTGGGAATAGCTAGAGATTTGGATTTTGTTTTCCCTGAAAAATACATCTTTTAGTGAAGTTGATTTTTAAATTGTGTGTTTTAAAACACCACGTTTAATCCCTGCCTGCCTGTGGAATCAACATCTGATTTAGACTGACAGATGCTGTTTTTACATTCACTCTAGACAGTCACAGAAATTGAACTGAGGTGTGCCCTGCATATCCTGTTTGCTCATCACCAGGCTGATGGGCCTTTCTGAGCTAGAGTGGTTGGAGATGTCACTCACACCTGATTATGACTGTGCTTGCCCTCTCACAATGCTGCTTCCACCTCCCTTTGCCCACTTCAAAGGCCAAAATGGGCATACATATTGGATCTGTAACTCCACATCTTTAGAGCACTTCTGGACTGAGGATTTGCCAAGAAGAAGAGCTGAAGACCTGTCAGGAGGAGTACTGCCCGTTTGCTGCATGTTGCTTTGTTGTGTTGGCTTGCAGTTGGAAATGGAATTTGCATTCTTGTATCCTGCTTTTCCACGGTACTCCAAGGGTGTGTGAGTGCTTGCCTCCTGATGGAAGTCTTAAGCCTATCGAAAACTCCATCTGCTGTCCTCTGAACTCCACTGCTGGGAGTTCTGACTTGCCAAGTGGTGCCTTTTCCAGTTCTGGACCCTTAGAGGTGGGTCTGCTCATTCTAGACTTAAGAAATCTGTGCATTGCCTTTACAGCACCATTTTTCCCACCACAAGCTTGCCGTGCAGTTGAAAAACAAACACATTACCGGGGTGCAGCAGAAAATTAGTACAGTGCCTGTTTGCAGCCCAAAGAACCGCAGCAGCCCAAATCCAGACCACAGTGTCTCCAACGTGCAAAAACCCCGCTCTGACTCTGACGCAGATTCTGCCTTGCAGCTGAAAGAATCAACACATCACAGGAGAGCGACTGAAATAATCAGTGCAGCGCCTGTTTTGTTACCACTGCATCAACCCCAGTGGATCTGTATTTCCACACATTACACCTGTGTGCCAAGCTCTCAGCGCATCACCCCACTGAAAGCAATCGCCTCTGGAAATCAACGCATCTCTTCTCCTCACAGTAAGGATTCAGCACATCACTTCTCCTGCGTGTAGCATAACTGACTCCTCCATCCCCGTGGGACTCAAGAACCGACACATCAATGTGTTTTCTGATGCCTTCCTCCTTTATGGCAGTTTTTTGTCTTTTATTTTGATGCAACAAAGGTAGTTTGTGCTAAAATCCACACATCCATAGAGTTCCATGGACAGAATTGCCTAAACCTTTTAAAAGTGATGCTTTGAGTTATGTATGTTGGATTTTTGTTGTTTTGGTCTTGTTTGATTTAGATAAAATTGTTTAATTTTTTTTAACTCTTACAGTGTTCATTGTAGTACTTTTACTGTTTGACTGTGTGTGTTATGATGAACACTTCACACATTGACTCTGGGATAGCCTGGACTGGACTGCTCGTGCCAGGCTACCAAGGGAGTGCAGGGGTTATCTTGGGTGTGTAACTCCCTTACTATGACTAGAATGAAGGGTCCTTCCTTGCTCAGGGTGCAAGCCACTGCCAACTAGAGACCCCCATTTCTAACAGGGTTCATGTACTCATCCTAATAAATTGGGCTACAAAGCAAGAGTACAGCCTCAATTGCCTAGAGATTGATGGTGTTTCCCATACTCTGGGAAACCAAGAAGACCTGAAGAGCAAGTGGGTGACTCTCTGCAGGATCATTGGCTGGAAGCTGAACCTACCTAAACACTAAATGTAAGCATCCATATGTTAGTGGATGGACAGTAGTTTGGTTCCTGACACTGACAGTTGTCATTAGCCTCTGTTGGTTCCATGCCTTTCTGAGCAGAGCTGGCCAGGAGCTAAGTTAGGCACATATGGGTGACCTGTGGGTCAAGGTGGGTCACATCACCTTGTTATCTATGGTGGCACTGTTCACCTGATGGGATGAATCTGTGAGTAGTCTAGGGATAGTTCTCTCCCAGCTGAAGACTCCAAATGAGAAGGGTTCCCCATGGGTAAGGTTAGTGGCTTGGCCTGTGTTTGACACTATGGCACTACTGTTAACGTCAGATAATGAGGGAAGGTCCAAAACTGTTGAAGAGGTCCAACTTGTTGGTAGGATGCAAGTCTGCAAATTACCATAACAAAGTAGATGCCTTTTCTACATGTTTTCGACTTAGATGATAACTACTGCCAAGGGAATGGCATCAATTGCCCTTGACTTTTAGCTGGGCGGAGGCAGTTTTAGAAAATCCTTCTTTTTGAGTATCACCTAATTTTCTGCTGACCGGTAATGCTTGTTTTTGCATTCTGCATAGTCAGTCACTGCTGCCCAGTACACCGTGTGTCAGCTCGGAACCCTAAAACATGGCAAAATTGGCTAATACGTAACTGGAAAGTTTAATTTTCAATAAGGCCATACTATATGGTATAGAAACTTACACCAATTACATGATGTGAGAAATTGGAGAGTTGGTGCAGTGGGGAGGAAAACCCTCCTCGAGCAAAAGCTACAATCCCATTCAGGGTGAAACACTAAAGTCACAACATTAACCTTTGCATAACCCTCTGGCAGCTTGGCACAAAAGCAGTCAAACTTAATTTAGAGGTGATGTGTAAAGTAATTATGCAGCAATCAAACAGTAATAAAGTGAAAACACAAAACAAGAACATCTTCAAACCAATTTAGAAAATTAGAGTTCGTTTTTATAACTTATTTCACACCAAAAACCACAAAAATCTAATCCCATGAACGGAGTTTTTAAGTTTTCTAAGTGTACGCTCAAAACTAGTGCCTAAAATATCAGACAGGGGAAAAAAAAAATAATATGTCAGACCGCGATGGAGTGCTGATCAGATACATGAAGTGGATTGGACTTGGTTGGCACTTACCTTTGGACTTCATGTCATCCTACAACTTGCAAGGTAAGGCTCCAGGCAGTGCCCAATGAGTAGGTGTTATTGTCGGGGAGCCGCAGAATTAAGTTGCTGTAAAGATTTTTACGTTCCGTCTTAGTCTCCTTTTGGGAGTCAAAAATCTCCATTGGAATTTAGCTGCAAACTCAGTGAGGGCTTCATCAGGCTGCATACTCCTTCTGTGATGGACTGCTGATATAGATTTGTTGCTGCAGAGAAGAACGTAACAAGCTGTCACAAAGTCAGTCTGTCCATCAATGCACCTTTAAGCGGACCTACATGCAGGTAGGACCTGATCTGCCATTGATTCTCAGAGCACTTTTTAGCAAAACATTTTTGTATTTTTGCACCTGGGCACCACTTCCAAGGGTCCATGACTGGAGAGGCACCACATTGAGGGTTAGTAGTAGTAGTAGTAAGCTTTATTTGATAAAATCATATCATAAAAGCATTTCATACATCTTAAAAAACATTTTTAAAACAGCAATCATCAGCATAGGAACATTTAATCAACATAGCAGCATATTGGGTGTAGGAGCTTGGTCACTGGATTAACAGTTTTCTTGCAGCTCTAAGACGCCAGGCCCAGCCCAAAAATTTTGCCATGCAGGTGGAAAAGAAGGGTCTAGCATCTGTACGTAAGATACGCAGCGCTTCTAAATGAGAACGAGTTCCCAAACTCCTGCAAAGGGGCTTCAACCACCTGCGTCTCGGGGCTGCATAGACACTAAACTCAAACAACATGTGGGGCACAGACTCTACCCTTCGGTCACAAAAAGGGCAGTAAGGTACAGTTTGGGCCGGCGGTCTCCAAGTGGACGTAAACTCACATAATGGAAGCACCCCCACCCTAAACTTGATATACAGTGATCTGTCCCATGAGCTCTGGATAGTATCCAGATAAGATTCCCTTAACGGTAACTCTTTGACCGACAAAAACAGGATTACAGATTTGCAATGGTTTGTACTACGAACCCTCTCACTGTCTACCCATGCCCAATAAGCCTTCTTTAGCTGTTGTTTCGGGGGTGCAGATTTGTTAGCCCAAGCCTCTCCTAGTCCTAGTTTATGCAGCAACTTTTTGACTTCCCTGAGCCAGATGATTTTATGTGAGCCCGGTAGTGACATAATGTCATTCAAGGCTTCTGCATAACTTCTAAGTTCCTGCACATTCCAGATTCTGGACCATAACAGGAGTGGGCGTAGTTTCGCTTGATCGCAAATAGCCCGGGTACCTGCATCTAACAGCAGTGGGATTGTTGGCGTGCTGCGGGGCAAACCCATTAGATCTTTGTGGAAATTACTCTCAAGATGAGCCAGAGTATCAACTCTGTGAGTGCCCCACAGCTCGGCACCGTAAAGTGCCGCGCTCACAACCCTTGCCCTATAAATATCCAGGGGGGCCCCAATGGGTATTAGTGATGAGGCTCGCTGTTCCTTGAGCAAGGCACCTGCCACCCTTTTGTGAGTCAGGAACACTTTTTGGTGGTGTGCCTTCCAGCTCATGGTGTCACTGATGCGTATACCCAGGTAGTCAAATTCTTTGACGCGATCGAGTGGGACAGAGTCTAGGGCCGGGGGAAAGACAGACTTTTTGGGTGGGTTAAGAACCAAAAACTTGGTTTTCCCTATGTTTATGGCCAGACCCCTTTCATCGCAGAAGGCCTTGAAGCTGGAGAGCGGCGATTGGATGCCCATTGGAGTTTTCGAGATAAGGAGGGTATCGTCCGCGAACAGGAGCGTTGGAATTTTCCTTCCAGCCAGGGTGGGTGCATCTGATGGTTGCTGGAGTAAATGCTCCACCACTCCGTTAATGTAAAGAGAAAACAGAGTGGGGGCAAGCACACACCCTTGGCGGACGCCCCTGTCCACGGGGATACGAGGTGTTTTCTCTCCCTGTGTACCCCATCTAATTTGGGCAAAATTCCTGTCGTGAAATTTTACAAGGAGCGAGAGCAGGTAGGGAGGGAGGCCTAACCCATCGAGGACGTTCCATAAAAGTGCGCGTGGTACTAGGTCGAACGCAGTCCGCAAGTCAATGAAGACTAAATACAGACTGCCCCCTCCCAGCACCACCACTTTCCAATAGATCATTAAAAGGCGGAACGTCTGCTCGATTGTACCTGTTCCTGTTCTGAAACCCGCTTGAAGATCTGACAGGATATGATTTTCATCGGCCCACTGGATGATCCTGCCCAATACCACCTTTCCTGCTACCTTTTGGGAAGAGTCCAATAAACTAATTGGCCGGTAGTTCGCTGGGTCGTCCCTAGAACCTTTTTTAAAAATAGGAACGACTTCAGCGCCCCTCCAGGAGTCTGGAAAGACTCCACCCGATAATACTTCATTCAGAAGGGAGGCAATTAGTCTACTCCAGGAAGATGGGTAATTCTTAATTAGGTCTCCTGGGATCCCGTCAGGACCTGCCGCTTTGTTCGGGACAATACATTGGATTGCTCTCTCGACTTCCAAGCTGGTAAATAAACCGTCATGGCACCGGGGATCAGTAATAGGGTTAGACAGTAAACTCATGGGTGGGCAAGCTAACTGAGATGGGCCTGGGGGAGCAGAGTATAATTTCAAAAAGTGGTTAAACCATACGCCCCCTGGGATGTTACAAGTTAGCTGCTGGTCAATGGGCTTTTCCCTAGATCTTAATAAGTCCCAGAACCTCTTGGCATCCTTTCTAATGCTTGCCTCTACAAGATCACCCCAGAAATTAGAATCGTAATCCTGCTTAGCTTCAAATAGGGTTTTTTTATAAAATTTCCTAGCAGCCCTAATATCAGCTGCGTCTTTGGACTTTAATGTCACAAGAAGTTCCCTCTTAGCTGCACGACATTTAGCTGTATACCACTTGTCTATTTGATTCGAGGGACCCCTACGAGTAGATTGGGGAACAATGAATAAATCACTCAGTGCCAATACAGTCTCGGTGAATAGGGGTAGAATCTTAATATCAGTTGGCCTTGAGGTGTCCATCCGTAACGCCACTCCTTCCAAAATAGTCCCGGCTTGGGCCATCCTTGTTTCATCGGCTGAGACTTTCGCCCACTTCAGGCGCCTACTACAGTTTGTGGGGGCTAGTTCATGGGAAGATTTCCACTTATGGCCGGGAGGGCATTGATTTCCGGCCTGCCAAGGAGATGAAATAGTTAGCGATAGAGGGTTGTGATCGCTATCACCCGACACTATGACCTCCATGTCTTGATGGTGATGCCAGAGGTTATAGTTAAACATGACGAAATCAATCCTTGATGTATGGCCTGGTCTGTTATAGGTGTGAGCACCAGTTTGGTCAGATTTGGATCGCCCGTTTGTCGCTCGCAAATTGTGCTCCATACAAAGAGCATTGATCTCTATTGCGTTTTGCGACCATTTAGGGATCGGGTCAAGGCTCAGAATAGGGATGCCTCTCCTGGTGTCCTCCTCGAAAGTGTCCAAGATATCTTCTCTGGCCAGAGGTTCGAAACAGCAGTTAAAGTCGCCTGCAAGCATTACATATGAGTCCGCACTGCAGGCGGCCAGATTGTGGTTTAGGCCTGTAGCAGGTAGATGGGATGCGCCGCTTTTAGCACCCCTCAAGTAAATATTGAAAACTTCCAAGCTTCTTCCCCCTTTGTGGGTTATCGTTAGCCACTGGAGATCAGGTGACTGGGTATTTCTTTCTATAACTCTAAAGCCCAGTGCAATATTAATCCATATAATAAGGCCGCCTGAAGGGCGACCTTTAGATCCTTGTTCCTGGGCAGCGGGGATAAAGAAGGTAGAGAATCCCACTCGGTGTCTTGGCTCCAGGCACCAGGTTTCCTGGAAAAGACAGATGTGATAGGGTTCCAGAAAATCATGCCATTCGGGAATATCAAAGTTGCGACCGAGACCAGCCACATTCCAACTTAAGATTTTTAGAACACAATCAGCGGGTGGAGAAGCCTTTGTAGAAACAATGGGCATAGGAGAAATAATCATAGCCTCAAGTTTAGGAGACCTCACAGGTGGCTCAGTTTGCTGGTTAGAGGTCACACACCAGCCAGAACAGGTGGGGCCAGGTGGTTCGATAGAGGTAGCTGCAGAGTGGTACATGTAGGGTAGGAGCGGCCAATCTTCCCTGTCGGAATTTTTTGTTGTGTCCAATGTGGATGGCTCCCCTTCATGCCATGGGCTGTTTAGTCGTCCCACTTCATTTGTTACGAGCTCAGGACCAGTATGGTCATTGGGATGGAGCCCCTGCGATGGTAAGATTTCCTTTCGGGGTTGCTTAGCTGGTAACGCAGGGAGTCAATCCACCTCCTCTAGGCTCCCGAATCTGTTGTAAGTGGAGAGACCGTTCCAATGTAGGAGCATCTCCTTCTGGCCCCGGGACTTGTTCAGCCATGGATGTTGTTGAACCAATGTCCAATTATCCCCCTGATTTCGGCTTGGTCGAGGAGGATAAAAAAAGGATAATGGTTTAGGTATAACTAGGGAGTCATCGTTACTGGGCCAAGAGCAAATGTGATGCGCCGTGTGGGGATCTTCAAAGGTCACTACTACGCAGTCCCCCGGACTGGATTTCAGCGTTGGACCTACCCAAGGAGTTCTGCGAACCATCAGTACGCGACTTCTTCGGCCATTGGGGATTGGTCTGTTTACATTTAACCAGTGCATTATTTTATTTTTCAACGACCAGTGGTTTTCAAATTGGCCATTACCTATCATGGGAACACCCGTTAGGACAACCACATAGTCGTTCGCCTCTGGGGGAAGATCAATATAACCACCTCTAAAGTTATCTTTAGCTGGGGGGACTTGAATTTCACTAAAACTCGACCTATTGGGTATATTGTGTTTGGTATTTTGCTGGTGACGCAAAGAGCCCCGTGGAGGGGCCCTTGGTTTATCACGAGCTTGCTCCACCGTAACTGTCCTTGGTTTAGGGACGGGCTTTGCTGTGGGTGGTACCGAGGAGGTAGCTTGGATGGTTTGGGGTGCAGTGGGTTGCGGCATTGGGTCACCATCAAGAATGCCCTGGTTTTCAAGACTTTTCAACCCAAGAGTGGCCAGAGCAATAATGCTCTTCTCCATTTCTAACAAGTTATTTTCTATCCTAGATAGTCTTAAATCTAGGGGTGACAAAAGTTTTTTAAGAGTCTCCCAAACCACCTCTATAAATTCTTTGTTATTTTTGGTTAGCCCACCTACTTCAGGGTCCTCACCTGCTGGGGTATTAAGGAAGGGAGATGGAACCTTTTCCTGTCCCTCTCTAGATGGCTGGACATTAAGAGTATGCTCTGTACCAGCATTAAGCGCTGTGATGTTAGTCAAAGGCAGATCTTTGGGAACAGCAATTTTCGCTTTTTTACGAAAATAAGCAGAGCGAGAATTGCGTTTCCTCTTTGGTTGCTTGCCACTAGAAGTAGTATTGGGTAAATTTATCGGAAAAGGTACAATAGGGCTTGGGTTGGGCACACTAAATAGTGTCGGTGGAATTACCTCCTCTTTACTTCCTAAAGCAGGCTGGGGAATAGCCGGGGTCGGGGAATGATGAACATCGACCTGAGTGATTATACAATGTGGGCGGGCTGGGCGCTCAGGGGTAACAGAAGAGGCTATGTGGCCTAAGGAAGATTTCTTAGAGAGTGCAATTACTTGGGACACTCTTCTAGCAGCTTCTAATTCTAGCGAGACCCGGTTTTGGAGTTTGGATATCTCTTCGTCAATGGCTATGTTAGTGCGGGTAATAAAATCATCCATGGGGCCACTGATCTGTGCCCCACCTTTAGAGGTTTTGCTGCGAGTTACCCTTGAATTCATAGCGCTAAGAGCACAGTGACGAAGGTAGGTCTTTTTCCCCTCAGTAATTGTATCGGATCCCGAAAATAATGAGCGAAAAGGGATGGGCCAGTCCAGTCCTCACTGTCCTCGAACGGCCTCAAACGGCCCGCTCTTTGCCCAGTCTTCGCCCCGGCCTTGGCCCCACGCGCGTCCCGCGTGCGCGTTACTGACTCTGTTTATCAAGGAAAGGCTATTGGAGGGGGCGGGAAGAGGACCAGCTGCGGCCGATGAGCGCCGCTCAGCAGGCTGGTCCTCGCAGTCCCGCCTCTTGCCTGGATCGATGGGTCAGCGGGTGCTCTGGCCGCGTTGGTGCTCCTTTGCACGTTACCAGGACAAGAAACAGCAGCAAGTCCCCACCAGTGTCTTCCGCCTGCGAGCGGCTCCCGCGAAGCGGGGGCCGCGAGGCGTGGTGCGGCAAAGGGACCAGAGTCAGGTAGGCTTAACAAACGCAACTCCCAGCAGGGTCAGCAAACAGGAAGGAACCCAAGGGAAGAACGCTCCACTCTGCTTTTATCCAGTGGAGGGGGCGGGAAGAGGACCAGCTGCGGCCGATGAGCGCCGCTCAGCAGGCTGGTCCTCGCAGTCCCGCCTCTTGCCTGGATCGATGGGTCAGCGGGTGCTCTGGCCGCGTTGGTGCTCCTTTGCACGTTACCAGGACAAGAAACAGCAGCAAGTCCCCACCAGTGTCTTCCGCCTGCGAGCGGCTCCCGCGAAGCGGGGGCCGCGAGGCGTGGTGCGGCGAAGGGACCAGAGTCAGGTAGGCTTAACAAACGCAACTCCCAGCAGGGTTAGGACTTATGCAGACTGGATCCACGTGCTGGTTCAAAATGGCTGGAGCCTTTTCTGTCCCTGAGGCTATGCTCATGAGGTCAGCCAACTAGCCCTTGGAGTTACTCTGGTAGCCTAGGTTTAAACAGTGGAACAGGGCTCGAGTAGCAGGACAGGCATCTGATAGGCATCTGATAGGTCAAAGCAGGCTTCGGGTGCTCTGGCCGGGTTGGTGCTCCTTTGCACGTTACCAGGACAAGAAACAGCAGCAAGTCCCCACCAGTGTCTTCCGCCTGCGAGCGGCTCCCGCGAAGCGGGGGCCGCGAGGCGTGGTGCGGCGAAGGGACCAGAGTCAGGTAGGCTTAACAAACGCAACTCCCAGCAGGGTTAGGACTTATGCAGACTGGATCCACGTGCTGGTTCAAAATGGCTGGAGCCTTTTCTGTCCCTGAGGCTATGCTCATGAGGTCAGCCAACTAGCCCTTGGAGTTACTCTGGTAGCCTAGGTTTAAACAGTGGAACAGGGCTCGAGTAGCAGGACAGGCATCTGATAGGTCAAAGCAGGCTTCATGTAGCAGAGCAGTCCTTCCAGGTGCAGCAAAGCAGTCTTCTGAAATGAACAGCAGGACAAAGTACCAGGCAGTCCTCTGAAAGTACTTCTGCATGTCCAGAAAGTGAACTGGGGAGTGGATTTGAAGGTTCTATTGATAATCCTGGCACCTCCGTTAAAGAAGAGAGATGTTTCTAGATAGTCCATTCCCTTTGAAATGCTTGGCTTATGGGCTGCACATGTGCAGGAGAGCTTGTTGTCCATGGAATAAAAGTCTTAAGGGCTGTCTTGCAAATGCAATTTAATATACAAAGGACCCCTAGTCCTTTCCTGGGGTCCTTTGTACATTAAATAGAATTCCTTGGGCTCTCAAGGCCTGTTTTTAACATTATTTTATGGACCCAGAAAAACTATGTAAGTGTGCCCTGTGAGAAAATAGGTAGAAGAGGGAAGCATTTACGTTCGGTGTCGAAACTCTGTTGAAGCAGACCTCTTGACTCGTCAAGAGGGTGCGAGTTTTAGAGGGGGCAACACCAGGTCCCCTTCAAGTGTAGGGTTTGTATCGAGTCCTAAAGAAGCCCCCTCTTTGTTGTATGAACCCTCTTGGCCACAGTCAGCTGCCTTGCCCACTTAGGATTTTTCACATCCATTCAGAGACCAAGTCCAAAGGTAAAACTTCAGACCAGATACAACCTGGTTTCTGTATCCAGCCCACAGTCTATTGCAGTTAGCCTTTACTTGCCACTATGTACCTATCAAGTACAACCCGGTGATATGGGTTGGCGCTTAACTCTTTTTGGTGCTATTTTTAATAATAAAGTCTGAAAGTTCATAACTCAATTTACCCTTATTGGATTTTTGTTGTCAAATAATTGATTACATTTTACTCTATTATTCCTAATTGGTGTTGGGTTATCCTCAAATCATTACTGTTTTGGTACTGCATAAATACTTCACACATTGCCTCTAAGTTAAGCGTATCTGAATTGTGCCATAGCCACCAGGTGTGAATATTCCTTGAGATGGGTACTCACCCACCTCAATAATAGCCTTATTTCTTACTGGTGTTAACATAACTTCATGAAAAATAGAGCATTCTTCCATTTCCAGAGGGAAAAAAGATGTTTAGAACCAAAACTCAATGTACTTTTAATCATATTGTTGCAGATAATTTTTAATCACTGGCTGGCATGAAAGTCTGATTGGTTAGGAAGGGCCACGCTATGTTTCTGCCCAATGTGCTTTCCATGTGTTGTTTTACTTGCTAACAAATGGTTTACCAAGTGTTTGTTTTTCTGGTGTTGGTGTCGTCGGTGGCAACCTGTAAGTGATCTGGAAGCTCCATTTAGTGTTGAACCTGTACATTTTAAAAAGTTTTTCTCAAGGAAAGTTAGACAGTGGTGAACCTCCAGCAGCTAGTTCATTCACCATAATCCCCTTTGACATGGCATAAACCGCAGGCGTCCTAGAAATAGTCACATTGCTGCTTACAGAAAATAACTTTTCAGAGAAAATAGTATGGCCTCAGCATAAGGGTATATTAGAAAAAAAGCTATGTGAAAGGTGTAGGAGCAGGGAGGCAAAAAAAAGACAAGCAGGAGCATAGAGCAGGGGAAAGCAGCAGACAGGGTGCAGAGAAATAATAGAAATGTGTTCCAAAGAGAGGTGAAAACAAAAGAAAAAAAAAGTAGCTCTATGAATGCAAGCAACGTCATCAGTGGAAAGATACAAGTCATCCAAATAGAACACTGAAAGGTTCTTGGGGCTGGCAAACTTAACTGGAAGGAAAACACCTGTCAAATCAGGAGAAAGGAAGTGAGATAGACAACAAAAACATCCATTTACGGGCAGGGTGATGACTTCAAGCCGCCTCAATGTATTTTAAAAATAATGTTTTTGGCCACCATAAAGCTCAGACCTAAAAGGGAAGTGAAAACTCAACTTAAAAAAATATAAAATGGAAATTTGGAGAGTTGCAGCTCTACATAGGCACGAATGATTTGCTTGTCCACTTTTTAGCATGTAATATTCTGGTGTTGCCATTATGCAAAGGGTAAGAAGCCTGTCTCAGTTTATTTAAGGAATGGATTTTAGTTGCTGCAGAACAAGATAGCTTGCTTAAAACATGTGACTTTGGAGACTCTATTAAGGTATTTTGGGCTGAAAATGTAGAGAAACATAATTTCCCTATGCCAATGAAGAGTATATACGTTTGCATTTATTAGAAGCATTGAATGAAAACAGTAGTGTGTAGGAATATACATTTTGGTATCGGAGAATTCTAACTTTGTAGAAATAGCTGCAGCCTGGATGCAAACGCTTAGACACATATCTTGCATCGCAGGGTTATATGTTTTGAAAATAACACTTTACTTTTAGTGCCTCCAGGTGAATCAGATGGAATATGATGGCCAGATAATCATATTTATTCTTGATATATTTTCTTGAAATGACGTTATATTTGCCTTTTTATTTTGCCCACATACATTTTATATTGAAGAATAATGATGCTGGAGTAAAATAATCATTATGATAAGAATGCACTTTGAGGGCCTCATTTATGAGGAATTGACATGGGCAGCACTGAAAGTCTTCTTGCTGCGCTGCCCCACGCCATTGTGAAAGGGCAGGAATGCACCATATTTATGAAATAAAGTGCATTCCTGTCCGTTCCCCCTGCCTAGTGCCAAAGTAGGCTCGCTTGCACCATGGGTGTCTCCATTCAAGGCAGGATTGTAATTGTGAAGGTAGGGGCACCTTCCTGCACAAAAACAATCCAGAGCTGCGTTTTCCTCCTTCTATGTGTACTTCCAGCAGCACACATAAAAGGAGGAAAAAAACGTGGAGAAATTTAAATATTTCTTCTTGTTAAGCTTGCACTGCAGAGGTAAAAGGTTTTGAATCAGCCTCAAGTTTACGTGATTAAGTAAATCTGGGGCAGTGTCAAAATCCATGGGTGTGGCATGGGAAAACATTTTGCAACCCCCATGGAATGCCTCCTTGATGCAAACTAAGCTGTCAAATCAGGAGCAAGGAAGAGAGATAGACAACAAAAACATCCATTCATAGGCAGGGTGATGACCTCATGCCCCCTCTATGTATTTTGAAAATAATGTATTTTGCCACCAGACAGCTGAGACCAAAAAGTGAAGTGAAAACTCAGCTTAAAAAAATAAAATGGAAATTTGGAGAGTTGCAGCAGTACACAGGCACAGATGATTTGCTAGTCCACTCTTTAGCATGTAATATTTCTGGTGTTGCCTGTCTCAGTTTATTTAGGGAATGGATTTTAGTTGCTGCAGAAGAAAATAGCTTGCTTAAAACATGTGACTTTGGAGACTCTGTTATAGTATTTTTGGCTGAAAATTTAGAGGAACATAATTTCCCTATGCTTATGGAGAGTATACATGTTTCCATTTATTAGAAGCATAGAATGAAAACAGTAGTGTGTAGGAATATACATTTTGGTATTGGAGAATTCTAACTATTTTTTGTGTGTCCAGGTGAATCAGATGGAATAGGATGGCTAGATAATCATATTTATTTTCGGATATATTTACTTGAAATTACGTTATATTTGCTTTTTCTGTTGAAGAACACTGGAGTAATATACTCAATATGATAAAGAATGCACTTTAGGGGCCTTATTTATGAGGAACTGACATAAGCAGCACTGAAAGTCTTCTTGCTGGGCTGCCCTATGCCAAAGTGAAAGGATTGCATTTGTGAAGGAAAGGGCACCTTCCTGCAGAAAAACAATCCTGAGCTACATTTTCCTCTTTCTATGTGTGATACATTCTGCAGCAAACATAGAAGGAGGAAAACAACATGGAGAAATTAAAATATTTATCCTTGTTAAGCTTGCACTGCAGAGGTATAAGGTTTTGAATCAGCCTCAGGTTGACGTGATTAAGTAAATCTGGGGCAGAGACAAACTCAATGGGTTTTGCATGGAAAAACCCACTGCAACACCCATGGAACGCCTCTTTGATGCAGAGTAAGACAAGACAGTGACTTACGCTGCTTTGTCTTACTCCATATACATGAGGCCATGTACATCCACGCAGAGTGGCTTTGCTTCGCCTCATAGATATGATTGAGGGGCTTGTGCCACCGGAGCATCAAAAAAAGTGATATTGCTGACTGATTGATCTTCACCTGATATAGGCACTCCACTAAAGAAAATCTTGATGAGATGATATTGATAAAAAGCAGTGATCGATTTTAAAGTGAGGAGTGGGAGTACCAGATAGAAAATGCATTCTAATAAAGCACAAGTGGGCTACCATTCATTACTTTGGTAATCAAACTGTGAGCTACAATGTCAAAAATATTATTGTGTGAGTATATTGACATTATTGCGAGTGTGTGTTAACCTTGCATCTTCATATGCTCTCTAACGTATTATTTCCATTCTTTTGTTTCTTGTGTTTTCATGACCTGTTGCTCAATTTTTTAGCCAGTTAAAATGTGTAATCCTAAATGTCACAAAAAGCATACAGTTTCTGTGAAATGAATTAAATATTAAAAACAGTACATTAAGTAACTTTTTGAACTTTCCCTTAAGGTGTACAGCTGGTGTTTCACACCTTTCACCTCGAGAGCTCTCATGATTATTTACTGATCACAGAAGATGGCAGCTTCGCAGACCCAGTAGCCCGCCTCACTGGCTCAGTCCTTCCTCCTGCCATCAAAGCGGGCCTTTTTGGAAATTTCAGCGCTCAGCTCCGATTTATATCAGATTTTTCAATCTCATATGAAGGCTTCAACATTACATTCACAGGTAAATTTATTATTATGGCAAATCCAATCGACTAATTAAATGCATTAATTTACTATGTTACATGTAATAGATTAATTTAATGACACTTTTGCGTGTCGTGGAAGTCAACTTAACAAATATCTGAGGTAGCTGAAGTGACATCACACATTGTTTGAGCTCCACTTACCCCACGCATTTGACCTTTGTTCCAACTATTAATCTCTGCATTGGTGCACGTTGCAATCAGGGGGTTAAAAGTGTGAGGCAGGAGTTGCAGCCTGAAGATAGGCAGTTCTAAAGAGGACTTAAGGAAACAGTCCAATAACTCAGGGTTTATCATGTTACCTAAGGAGCAGTATTTCCCTCAGCAAGGGCTTGGAAAAGTTTTAAGTGCTGATTCTAAAATTCTGAATGCACAGTTGCCAAATGATTGTTCATCTGCATATACTTCACAATGCAACCACCTAGTTAAAATCTTCCAATAAAAAATTGACGGTATGACGCAACTTACGAAACCTTGGAATATCATGTTGCCAATGAACAGCCATTTGAAATATATGTTAGAAGACATATAAACTAAAAGTTATATTATGCCATAGTACTAACTTTATGTATTAGATTGTAAAACAACAGAGCCATTCCAGTGTTCACATTGCCTTGTTATGTAAACATAGTAGCCAAAATAGTTTTCAAATTGATTCAGTATAGAAGTGATTAGAGCCATGCCCATTTTTCACAATTCCCTGGAACACTAAGTATGCTTGCATACTGTTTTCTATATTAACTTGATACCAAAAGAGCAGTGTCAGTACAGTGTTGTGCATGCTTCAACATTGAAAAGTACATCGTAAGATGCTGATTACCACGCTGTCCAATGTCACAATGAAACGCAGATACATACACACAATTACTTACACATACATAAACACACAGGAATGTAAAACAATCTATGAACACTTTCCACAATAGCATGCAAACATTCAGGTATGCATGTACTGATCTGCTGCATTGTGACAACTGTTGAGATTAGTTGTGTAAGTCTAGGGTCTATGTATTCAGTTAGATTTGTGTTAGTGGTGCTGGTGCAACTGACCTTGCTTCCAGATTCAGCCATGTACTGGCAGGGTTAATTCAGTCCTGATCATTGTACTTTGTGGCTTATAACACATGGTGTGTGCCAGAGAGTTGTCTGTACACTGTTTCTGCACTATACGTAGCTTGTCTATGTACTTGTATCAGTCTGCATGCACATAGAAAGCTTTATTGTCAGCCAAAACAACCGGGTGCATAGTATCTAAGAAGAGAATGTCACATGCCTGAGTGTGGTTGCTATAAAAGTGTACTGCTTCAGAGAAAGAATATCATTGGTGGGTCCGAAATGTGAGAGTGCTGCAAATCTTTTATATAAACGGAGCAGAAGGCCTTAACTTCCAGATGTGTAACTTCTCTGATCATATTCTTTATGGTGTTGGCAGTGGATAGGTTTGTGGGCATGATGATGTTGGAGGTGTTCTCCATGGGAAGCCTAAACTTCCCAAGGGTAATAGCTGCCTGGGATTAAGCTGAATTCCCAAAACTCTCACATTGCACAAGGCCGAGTAAGTGCTCCTTTCTGACAATTAGGGGCATATTCACAAGGAGCTATCGCTAAATTAACAGCACTTTATCGCAGCCAAAGTCGTGATAAATTTACCTCCCCATTTACAAGCTGGTGTTAACAGCACACAGCACCAGTTAACCCGCGATAGCAGCCTCAAAAAACATCATCACAGAGGACCTCTGCAACTATCGCTAATGAGATACAGAGTAGGCGTTCCCGTGCAAAAAGCCCCAAAAAAACAGGACACCTCAAATTTCACAAAGACCAGCCAGATCTGAGATAAGAACTCAAAACATGCGATAAGGCGAGTTAGCAGCAGGAAATTAACATCTGCTCTGACCTGGTGTAAGGTAGGACAGCAGCCTGCACCATAAAAGAGAGCCCAGCCCAGGATTTCATCGAAAGGGCAGCAGATGCCGTGGAGCCACTCATCATGCAGCCCGGACACCCAAGAGGGCCACAACACCCAACCGGTACTCCCCGGACCACCACAGAGGCAGCGCAGACAAATACAGGAGCCCCAGGAGATTAGGGGTGGGCTGAATTTGCGAAATCCACTTTCACAAATTAACGAGAAAATGACAAATATTGCGAAGACGCAGAAGTTTTTTTCCGCCTGTTCGCGATATTTTCTGCGTGATCGCGTTGAAAAATGTCTTGCTAACTTGCCTATGCGGTCGCCATCTTGTTTTCACTTGTCACGCCCGCTCGCGATGCATTTTTCCTGTTCGGGGACTCGAATGACGTGTTCGTGATCCCAAATTCACGAGGGATAGCGCGACTGGCTACGAACAATCCAACATAGGAAAACTCGTCGGCGAACGCAGGGACGCTAGCGCGCGCGACAGAAAGTATTTTTAAAGCGCAAGCAAGAAAAAACTTCAGTTTCGCAGCAGATTGCAAACAATTTGACATTTTCTCGCTCTCTGCGGAACGCAAAAATTTCAAATTTACCGCCCAGGCCTACAGGAGAATCACCAGCCTCATAGGCCCAACATCTGACAATGTCACTGTCCACTACAGGTTGAAAGGGACAACCATCCTACGCATTCTGGCCATCATCGCCTAACAGGCCAACGGCAGCAAAACACAGCTGACAACCAACATCCCACCCCCCACCAAGCTGCTGGCTGTACTGCACCTGTTGGTCCCTGGCAAACCCCAACCAACACCCGCCAGAGTCGGCGGAGTCTCACAGCCAGCCACATCTAAGTCTCCCACCCCTATCCTGGACATCACCATCACCCTTGCACCCCAGTCCCCATATGTCCAACACAATGTGAGGAACCATATGCCATAGCCAGATGCACGCACGTGCTGGGGGCAATCCACTGCACACATGTCCCATCTGTACTCCCTGGCTAAACAGCAAACAATCAGCGCAACAGGAAGCACACGTCACACATCAATTTGCAAGCAACACCAGAACACCGTTGAACCTTCACCAATGTTGCCTCTAAATACACAGCCAATGTGCATGATCCCTGCACCTCAGACAGTCCATCAGCAACCAGTGTTTTCAGGATGGCACCAAGGGAAATGCACTGCCCTTGGCAAGTTCCTTAATTAACACCCCACTCACCTCAACTCCACAACCATGCAATCCACAACTCTAGCAATGCTTACGTCACAAAATCACAACCAACATGCCCACCCACCAGACACGATGGAACAACTTACAGTGGTAACCTGGGCAAGCCGTGAATGTAGGAGAGTAGGGTCTGCTTCCTATGGTCACCCCCACTTTTTGCTGTGATACTCTGGTTTTTCGACTTTAGTGTGGCTGTGGGCCTGCTAATCAGACCCACAGCCCAGCTGTTCTCTCTCTAAATTGATATCATGTTCTTTATTTGCATACCTAATTGGGAATTGGGTCACCTTTGTGACCCCCTGTATAGTGTACCATAGGTACCCAGGGCATAGGTGCATCCAAGGCCTACCAGGGGCTGCAGCATGTAATATGCCACCCCTGGCTGGCCATCCAAACTGACACCACAGGCTGATCACTCAGCTTGGGCAAGGTGGTGTAATCACCCCTTGCTTAGATATAGTATTTCTATATCTAACCTTATATATAGACACATATATACCTATAAGGCACTCCTATGGCAGGTCTGGCCTTGACAATCCTGAAGGCAGAGTGCTTGTTTTTATGTGAGAGGGTGCTCTAGCATGAGTTGAGCCCTTCTGCAGCTTTCAGAACCATGTCCTTTTAGTTGTTGTATGATATATCCATACCATATACTCTTAAGTGCATTATAATCCTCGCGGTTAATGCTAACTTTGGTTTGGATTTATCAAAACATGTCGTGTAAGGTGTCAAACACTTTGGAATACTACCCCCGCCAGTTCTGGTGGCAGGGATAGCATTCCACCTTTCTAGAGGGAGAAGACATGTAGTTACTGCTTTACCTGGTTAAAGTTAAACAGAGCCTGAGCGTCACAAAATGGATGCTGCTGCCACAGACACGAGTCTGACCTCCTGCAGCTGGATGAAACTCCGGCAAGGAAGGCATTGACAATAGGTTTCCTGTTGAGGGAGGTGCTAGCACCTCCCCAGACAGCCTGTAGTGTATTGGGGCAGCGTGGGTTCAATGAAAGATGCTTTTTCCAGACACTGCCTGGGGCACACAAGGTGCTCCATGCATAGCCCTGTTCAAACCAGTTGCTGGGGCACTACAGCCCCAGCTCTGGCGTGAAACTGGACAAAGTGAAAGGGGTGTAACCAATCCCTTCCCAGGTTCCTCCCATAGGAGAGATCTAGCAGGTAATCCAGCCCCTTAGTTTAGTATAAAGATAGGAGCTGTGTCTAGAGGCATTAGATTATCCTGGAAAGATACTCTGAAATGAAAGTCTTGGACCTTCGATGTTCCATATCAACTGGAAGACTGAAGACATCTCCCTTGGGGTCAAGGAGTGACCACCCTGTGCAAACAGGCACCACCAGTGACTTGCTGGTTTGCTTTGTCGACACTCCTGCCTGAACATGAAGACTCAGTGACTCCGGAACTGGACTTCCAGACTTCTCCGACTCCAATCCACAGCCACAGCAAAGCTGAGACCTGTGGCAGACATGAGAGACATGGGACCGGATACTCTGGACTACCTGCTCTTTGCTAACCGTGCAGCTTCTGAGGTACCCTCGACCTGAAGCCAATCTTCCCATCCTGCGTAGATTGCATTTGCCAAGGCTTGTTGGGTCCAATCCAGATACTGGCACCGCAGTCAATAAGGTCCTTTATGGGACAGCTCGAATCCAGTGCCTGGTTTTCGTCGACTCCTCCTGGTCCTCGTGGCTGCAGAGACAAGATTCACCTATTCACCTGATTGCATCTCAACATCGCCTGGTTCCTTTCTGGTTCCTTCCTGGTCACTAGCTAGTGACCCAGACTCTGTCCCCTTTGCTTTCAGGTTCTTCATGACTCCGATCCACCCTTGGATCCACCCGGGGAATTTTCTTCTGGTCGCCCTCAGCACTTTCTTGCAGCTCTCCATAGGAAACAGCGACGAAACCCGACACAAAAGAACACCTATGCACCCGGCTTCCCTGGGTGAGGTAACTCGAGTACTCCGGTGCTCCCATGGCCAACTTCTCACAGTAAAACATGACCAATCAATAGCATGGCACCTCAGTCACACTATAGCGGAATGTGGGGAGAGGCGGCAACCAGGCATGTGTGGAGGATGAAGTTGAAATGGTGGTCCTGACAGACTTACAGAGTTGCTCAGACCTGTCGTGGATGCCATCATCAGCCTGATACCCTGCTCTGCACTCCAGGTGCCAATGACTTAGTGCACTGCAGGCCATTGTCCGTTGCTGATTGTGTTTTGTGCTGTGGAGCAGTTGAGCAGCTATGTCACCTCAAACAGTGTGGGGGCCATGAGACGTTGATGGGGAAGATGATGCAGGTCTAACACAGCCCACTGCATCTGCATCAGGAATATATCGAAGGGACACATTCCGAGACTTTTTCTTCACATGAGCACGCTCATCTCTAGTGTCCCAACCCCAGTGCACTGCAGCTCATGGGCACTTCTGTTTGCATGCTGCCTGTCCTCAGGCTCACTCCATGTTGCTCAGAGGTTGACTCTTTTATGCATGTGTTTTCTGTTTCCATTGCATTGGTGTCCAATATTCAAGTGGTTGCCAGCACCAGAGATTCCGTGCGGAATGGCTTACACTCACCCCACACACATCCAGCACAGACGTCACTGTACATGTGGCCCTGCCAATAAAACAAGGCTTAGCTAACTCAGCCTTTCAGCAGTCTAAGTTCAGTAATTTGAGTACCATTAGATGAGGTAGTAGTCACAGCACACATTTGCTGTAAACCAATACACATATACAGAATGAAAAACACTGTTAACCTTCACCAGAGCTTAATTTAGTACTGTTTGAAATCTATTTCCATGCAGCATTACATAAACATACCCGCAAAGACAAATCCAATTTAGAAACCACCACAGGAAGACAAACACCAGATGCATGGTCACAGGTAGGTTCCACCCTTTGATGTCAAATCCTCATACATTTTTCTTTCCCCTCTCTATGCCCTTACTGAAGAATGCAGAGATTTGAGCAACAAGCTGGGTTTAGGACAATCTAGACCGGTATGTAGAAAAGACAGATCTAACATTGACCAAGCCTCATCTAGACAGCTATGCTGCTACAGATGTAACTGGCATTTCCTTCATATTTCTGCCCCCCAGTCCATGCTGGGCTTTCAGAGCAGGGTGGTTGGGTAGCTTACAGCATACCAATCAAAAAACTGTTCTCCAGTGAGTTGTGTTTTTAATGTTCAGCAATAAAACAATAGAAAATGGCTTAATGGTTTGCTCCTGAGAACAGTGATGGGTCAATCTTTAGACTTCACACAGTCTCCCATGCATATATTGCCTGCACGAAAGGCTGCTGAGATTATGCTCAGAATTATCAACATAATACAAACTAATTATGGGTTGTCAAAACGATTACCAAAATAAGTAAACCTTTGTTCAAGACAAGTCGCATAAAAACTTGTCAATGTTCTCTTGACTCTGAGCGCACAATTTTTGCTCAGGGGAAACAACACTTAGAAAAGAAAAGCAATTCCCGAAGTCTGTAGAATTGCAACTCTAAACTATATCACATACTCAGTTATGCAGATGCTTCACAATCGTTTGCAGAGCGTGCAATAGTCTCTAACATGGCTCATTCAGTTTTACCTTCCTTATCTTAAATTAATAGAAATACATAATTTTGAGTGGTCTGCATTCACTTCATTCTTATTAGTCTATCTTTTGTAAAGGGTAGCGTGAAATCCTCTAAACAAATGACAATCTCTTTTATCATTAAACCTTTAATCCATTCTTGAAGTAATAAAGGTATGGTTAATCACTTTGGCGTTATTAAATCTGAGCCACAGGTGTCTCTGGAAAAGCCCATTTTATAGCTTTTCTAAGATTTTAAATGTATGCGTTCCTTTGTGCTCTACATATTTAACGTGATGATTGTAGTTATAACATTTACTGTGTTACTTTCTCATTCTGTATAAGATTTGGAATTTAAATAACATGCCCGGTCTTCCTTAATGGTGTAAGGCCATTTATGCAATCAAAAAACATTTGTTTACAACAAAAAAATTTCAATTTGCAATGACTGAAATATCTAACTTATTGGCTAAATTTCGTCATTTTCAAAAGAGGTGTTAAACCTGTCTTGCTTAGGGTGGTCTTTACCCCAAGTTTTTGTATTTTGACTCCCATTTTGCTGATTGTTTTTGTTCGCCTTCGGACTGGGAGCACTTTATCACTGCCAACCAGTGCTAAAGTACATGTTCTTCTCCCCTAAACATGATGACATTGATGTATAACTAATTAGCATACTGGTTGTACCGGTACGTCCCTTGTAAAGTGGTACACCACATAATCAGGGCCTTTATTTTAAATGCTAATAGCGGGTTGTAGGACTGATTGTGCCAGCCACAGAAGTAGCCTTTCAAACTTGTCTCAGGTCTGCCACTGTAGTCCCTGCAGTTTACTGCCACTTCTACTTGACATTTAAAACTACTTGCCAATCCTTAAAAACACTCCTTTTATTAAACGAAAGTCACCCCTACAGTATACCCTAAGTAACCTTAAGGGCATGGTACTGTGAAAAGTAAAAAGTAGGACATTTACTTTTATGTTTTGAATGCCCTAGTAGTGACAAATAGCCTATTTTATTTTTCAATAGTGTGATACCTACCGCTTTTATGGGCCAGCCTTTGGAATTTCTTAATGTACTTTTGAGCTGTAATTCCTGAACAGAAAGGAGTAGATTTTTCATGTTTGCTATGTTTGAAATGATAATCATAAAACGAATCACGACATTCTATCTAGAGTATGGTAAGTACACAAATATCAAAAAAATAATATTGATGTCAAAAATATTGTTACAAATATTTTTTTTTTAAGTTAGAAAAAGAATGTAAAATAAAGTAAATAATACATATAAATAAAATAAACATAATTACAATATTTTCAAATGTTTAAAAATTACAACTAATATATATCATGTTAAAATAAATTACACATATACATATAATGGACAATACATACTTAAGAATATTGTTTAGTAATTATTTTAATAACATAAATTGTTACAAAATATCTTATCATTTACAAATACATCTCTACACATAAAACAATAACATAAATGAAAATTAAATAAATATATATAGAAACTTTAAAAAATTACAATTATTTTTAAAATATTTAAAATTAATTATATACTACATTAACTAAAATAATAAAAAGAAAATTAGATAGCGGAGTACAACAGTAGGGAAAATGTTGGATAGCATAGGGGTAAAAATTACTATTCCCACTTCAGTGAGTGCAACTGTAGGGAAAGTGTTGGATAGCATAGGGTAAAAATTACTATTTCCACTCCAGTGAGTACAACAGTAGGGAAAGTGTTGGATAACATAGAGGTTAAAATTACTATTCCCACTCCAGTGAGTGCAACAGTAGGGAAAGTGTTGGATAGCGTAGGGTTAAAAATTACTATTCTCACTCCAGTGAGCGCAACAGTACCGAAAATGTTGGATAGCATTGGGGTTAAAATTACTATTCCAACTCCAGTAAGTGTAACAGTGTGGAAAATGTAGGATAGCATAGAGATTAATTTAACATGCATATTAATTAAAATAATAAAGATAAAAACATATTAATAATTAATTAATAAAAATATTAATTAAACAAATACCAATAAAATGTAATAAATCTTTACTTAACTAACATTAAATTACTTTCCAACCTATTCCCCTATAAACGCACAACCCGCTACACAAAAAACATAACACATTTAATAAAATTATCAATTAATCAATTAATATTATACAAATTAATTAATAATTAAATAACAATAAATTAGTCATCAATACCAATTAAATAAAAATAATAATTAATTATAATTAAATTACTTCCCATCATATTCCTCTATAAACCCACAACCCGCTACACATAAAAAATAACACATTTAATGTAATTATCAATTAATTAATAACAATTACCTATTAAAATTGTATTAACAATAACGTATTTAAATTTAACAATAAATAAAACATAATACATTAATTATAATTAATATAATTATAAATTAATCAATTAATAAAAAGTATATAACAATTCATAATTAAATAACTATAAATAATCAATAGAAATAAATAAAAAAAATTAATTACAATTTAATTACTTCCCACCCTATTCCCCTAGAAACCCACAACCTGCTTTGATACTAAAACACAAAATGTACTTTAAAAAAAATTCTAATTGCTTAACATTTAATACATATATGTAAAATAATTAAAAAACATTACAAAAAATGTTAATCATATACATATAAAATACATACTAAAATACATAACACTAATATAAATATTGATATTATTAACAACTATGTTTTTGCTAACAATATTACTCACTTCGAAATAAAAAAAAACAATATTACTTACCTTAAGTTCTATATTCTGGTTACCGATATTCTTGACTTCGATATTCTGTCCCTATGATATTTAAAACTCAATATTACTGTAGGTCGATAATAAAAAAATCGATATTATGACTGCCTACCTCATAAAACGTCCGTACTGGTGAAACTGAATCATTTACAAATGCTACTTTTAGAAATTGAACAAATGCTGGTGGAAAACCACCAGTGTACCAGGTGCACAGCAAAGGTAAATGTATGTATGTTTCACACTTTTTAGAAAAAAGAATCAACACTGTTCAGCAACATATGGATAAAACCCAACTGTTGAATTACTTATTCATTATATTGAGGAGCTTCAAAATTAAACATGTATATATTGAGTTTGTTACAGATACTGAAAAACATCTGATCTATTCACACTACAATGTATAAAAAAATCATCATGATACTGAGATTGTTGTTGACTATCAACAACTTTTAGTTTGGTCTTGCCCTCATGCCCAATGCATTTCGGGATGAAATCCCTTCTTCAGGGTCCACTGTAGGGAATGAAAGAAACAGAACTAAGCAAAGCAGGATACAATTCTGATGAATGATAAACAACATATAGCATTGCCACTTAAGTTCAGGGGAGATACAGTACAAGGGGTTAACCTGATTCGCATGTATTACCAGTCAATATCTGTAGAGTAAAAGGATGAACCACGCACCCGTGTCAATTTATGAAAAGAAACAAAAAATGAAAGTCAAAATAAGAAGATACATTTTGTTGAGAACTATACTTGCGTTAGTATTCTAACTGTGGAAACCATTGTGATAATGAAACTAAGACTTACGCAATGATCAAATGTAAACAATAGATGGACTGCTAATTTGGTTCGAGCGCGATGAAAGCAGCTGAAAAAGTGAAAAAGAGTACAGTCGTAAAATCTATATGACTACAAAGTGCCCACCTCGTGACAACCTAGTGAACCAATAAACTTACTGAGTAGCAACAATGATTTTTGGAAGACACAATCTTCAAAACACACTGTGTTGACAGTGTGGGCTGTCGATTGAAAAAATTAATTAAGATGTGATGACAATCATGTAAAAACGAAGAAATAAAATCTCCTCTGCCCAATAAATCACTGTATCTTTTAAGCGAAGGACAAGGTGAAAAGCCCAGTTGAACATTTCTCTGTACTTACTGCTCTTTGTGCCTTGCAACCTGTCTCCAATACACATCTAGACTGGATGACAGCTATACTTGTGCATTCCCTCTAGCTACAGACACAAACACAGGAAGGGCAAGGTGTGACCGGAGACTCCGCTGCATTTTGATAGTCTTCCTGGGCAAGAAGGAGGAGAGGTGGCTCCCGTTTACATCTGAATAGGCTGTTTCCTGTTATCACATAAAGCACTGAGTTATCCCCTAGGGTTAGCCTGGCAGACAGGTCTGGGTTAAAAGGGATACTTGTGCAATTCAGAGTGTTCCTTTGTAGTTATCCCCTATATCAAAGACTCTTTTGAGTATAAGTACTTGGGGGGTCATTAGGATGGCAGGCAGGCTTAGTCCGCCCGCCATCCTATCGGGGATTGGGACCCCCCACCATAAGAAGGGGGGGGGGGGCGGTAGGGGGTATTAGGATGCACCCACCACTGTGGCGGGCACATTCTGCATCTTTAGCATTGTGGCAGGCGGTGCTCTCTGCACCGCCGGCCACAATGCTAAAAATGCACGTATGCATTTGCATAAACAAAGCAGCAGGCACCCACCAACCCCCACCTCTCCTTCACTCTGGGGGTCCACAGGGGGCCCCCAAAGTGAAGACCGCATGACTTTCCATGGGGGCATCGCCGCCATGGAAAGGCATCTGAAACAGCCCATGTTAATATGGCTGGCGGTGTCTATTAGACACCGCCACCATATTGGACCTTTTCGGCCCCGGTTGCAAGGCGATCGGGGCGGAAACGCGGCGGACGGTCTTTCCGTCCGCCACGGTCCCCCCGCCATCCTAATATTGCAGGGGGTCATTTAGGTGTGAATGACGGGCGGTTTGACCCCGCCAGGCCGGCGGTGGCTACCGCCAGCCTGGCGGGGGCAATCCTCTCGCCATCCTAATGGGCCCCTTGGTGTCCAACCCCCTAAAATCAGACACTTCTGGATCTTGAACTGAATCTCTGTCAGAAAGACTGCTGAACTGCTTATAGGACTCAACTGAACTGCTTTTCTGGATGGACTGAATTTCTGCTGGTTGCCCTCTTGCCTGCTATTCCTTGACTCTGCTGGAAGAAGAGTTGGACTCTGCTTTCCATCCAAGTGATATCCCAGGGCTTGCTAGCTTGCCTCCTGTGTTCTGAAGTCTCAGGGACACAACCAACTTCCTACAATTCTGCTGGTGCTGCTGGACTCCACATTGTCTGAGGCCTACCCTTGTCTGAGGTGACCTCTCTAAACCCTGGTCCCCAGATATGGGCTCTGCAGCTATCTTCATTACCTACAACTCCTGGGCCCCTAAAATTAAGCATATGTGCTCTTTGTGACCGCAAACAGGCCCATTTGCACTAGGACTGGCCGCTGGCTCAAACGATCAGTGCAAGCCACTGCTATATTGTCTTCCCGCACACCAAGCATCACCATCCATGGCCCAGCCAACTCCTCCTGCCGGTAGGATAATTGCCAGCAACTCTGTTGCTTCCAGCTACTATCTCCCCCGTGAACGGGGCTCTTGGCTCAGCTTGATTCGGTAAACTTCAGTGGGACCCGTTTGAAACTGTATCCGACCCACGCTACATCACGATCAACCTGAACTCTGGATTTATCCTGCTCTAGCATGACCTAAAGTAACCTTTTAGTGCTATTGACTTCTAGGCACTGTTTTTGGTTTATTATTTAAAATTCTTAACTCCGGTACTACCCATTGGATGTTAGTTGTTTTGGTCTTGTATTATTCATAAAACTATCATCTATATCTTTAAACATGTGTAGGGTTTTTTTGTGGCATATATATATTGCGTTAGTGTGTGTGTGTTGCACAAATACTGTACACATTGCCTTTGTAGATAAGCTTGACTGCTCTCTGCCAAGCTTCCAGTGGGTGAGTGCAGTTTATCTTATTGTGTATCTAGCTTACCCTGACTAGAGTAGTGGTTCCTGCCTGGCCTAGGTGCATGCCTTAGCCAACCAAGAATTCAATTTCTAACAAAAGGTAAACTCTCAAAAAGCATATTTCTATTTGGAAAGGGGGTACTTAGCAAGAGTCCTATTCTCGTTCTCTCTTCGTCTTTCCTTATAGTAATATCAGGATTAATTCAATTGTTACTGCAATGATAATATACCGCATGAAGTTATTATTTTCAAAAGTTAAAAACTATAATAAAATAAAGGCAACTGCAATTATGCTTGATAAATATCACCTCTTGCATAAGGCAATATTACAAAACGGTTTTTGTCACTTTGTGAGCTGAGAGATAGTCTTTTACACAATTGCCACAATATATCAAATGTATTGTCTTTGTTTTTTAATCTGTACATTATCTAAAAACAATGCATCACACAACTACAATAGACTTAGAATTATACTACGATATGCTTAAGCTAATTTAAGGTTGAGGGATCCAGTTGTTCCAAGATCAAAAACACAATGTATTGATTGTTTTGGAACAGCTTAGGAATCTATTTCACAAAGTGCATAGAGATGGTTAGACTAACAAAGTCATGTCGTTTTCTGTATTTCTAAATATTTGAGTAAACTAGTATTAATCTGTATTTATGTTTTATTTTGTCATATTTTACATGCAGAATACGATTTGGAACCTTGTGACGATCCAGGAGTGCCTGCCTACAGTAGAAGAATTGGCTTTCACTTTGGAGTGGGTGATTCCTTGACTTTCTCCTGTTTTCCTGGATATCGCTTGGAAGGTGCAAACCGGCTTACATGCTTGGGAGGTGGTCGTCGAGTGTGGAGTGCACCTCTTCCAAGGTGTGTGGGTAGGTGGTCACATACTTTCATTTCATTCATCAAAATGTTAAGGATGCAGCGCATACATCAATAACGGTGTATATGCAATTGTGTTAGAATAAATATAAGCAGCAAAGAAATGAAACAACTATTTTAAATGTTTAAAACGAATGTACTTTCAGATGTTTGGTTTACATTTATTGCATATATTCTAATGTGTGCGAGCTAGAGCTTATGCTCTACCTACCAGTGGCGACCGGTAAGTTTTGGAGGGAGGGGGGCAGACGGGACACACTAACACACATGCACACATACACAGAACACTTAAAGCAATATATTCACACACACGCAAGCACACAAACACATCCATTCACAACACTCTTCACCAAACATTCATACCTACATGCTCGCACCAAACAGTTTAAAACAAAAATACACACTTAACTGCAGCCAGCTCTGCCTCGATGAAGTGTCACTGATCGACGCTCGAACCTGGGCGCTTCAGGGCTTAAAACTGAAGTGCCCAGTTCAAGGCAATCAGTGATGCTACCCCTTGCCGCTGAAGGGAGGGCCTCAGGGACCTTTGCTAAGCTGAGAACGTCACGTCCACAGGAGCTGTGACTTCCTCGGCCCAGCAAATTTCAGCTCAGGCAGCCAGGACCCTGCGCATTTTGCGCATGTCTGCGCCTGCCTGCTTGAGCTGAAAGTGATCAGTGTCTGTCAGGCTGACCTTTGTGCAGCCTGACTGACACTATTCATGAGTGGCGAAAGGTGAATTTAGCCCCAATGGACCTGCCACTCCTTCTACCTACTTGGATATTTTGCAGAAAGGTAACATTTTGCCTGTTCTTCAAAATAATTCACTTTTCAATTCTTTGTAATTCATGTATGCAGATGCTTTCGAACTTTAGACAGCCTTATTCACCTTATTACCACCTGTATCGCTATTCGACTGGCGGGCGGGTGCATCTCTCGAGCCCTTGTTAGAAAATCCCTGTAAATTGGTTTAAGCACACATGAATGTGTGCTAATCGGCTATAGGTTTTTTGGGGAAACTCTGTTGCTCAGTCCCAAAGTAGTTTAATACATGTCATGACCACTATTTTGATTGCCACATAAAAACTTGTGGTATCTGATTAAACAGAAAGCACTGAATGCCTTGAAGCTTAATCATAATGAGTCCACTGGCAGAAAATTCTGTGAAGTTAATATAAGCGGACAGATTGGTGTATAACTGTATCTCCAGGGATGACTACAGAAAAGTAACCTTATGCTAGCAAGATCCTTCATTCAACCACCGCATATCGGAACAGATAACTGGTATAAGAATATCTCAAACGCTGAGGCAGGTCCATGAATCAGTCATACACCATGTGTCATATGTAAGAATGGATGGGTCCAAACTGAGGTGGCACGTTGTGCATAATAACTATTTATTGGGATGCGGCCCCCAAGTGATTGTCAGTGGCTGAGATAATTTTAAGCATTCCATCCACCACTTTTTTTGTAAACATCAGTGATATGCAAGAACGGAGTCAGACATAACAATATGTGCTTCTGAAATTTGAACCTTGCAAGTTGTCTGTAAGAAGCTGCGCCCACTCCAGTCCTGTGCAGCTTTGCCATCTCTCCCATTTTTGCATTGTCCCTGAATGTCCTCATGCCATTTTTTTTTTTTTTGTCAATATGTGTTTGAGCTCCTGATACTGAACAGGAGATCACAAACTGTAGATTAGTGCCACTCAGGTACACTCCTTTGAAATACCTTGAGCAGTAAGACACTAAATTAATCTCCATAGCCTGCAGCCCCAACGTGCGTTACATGCTGGTCTTCAGTATTACATTAAATTGTGTGGTTTGGTGCAGTTGAGGGCCCCTTAGGGTTTATACATTTTTAAAATAAATGATCAGCAGCTACCCAGCCATCCACTGAATATCTGAAATACAGGAAGCACTGCATAACCTGCCCTGATGTAAAAATCGTTTAATGGGTTGCCTGTTTTACACCGCATAATCTAACCTTTCTCTCATTTCGCAACCCTAAAATCAATAACAATGTCTCCACTATACGTGTCCCTATCTACAATTTTCAATTTACACTCTCTATCTAGCTTCTAAGATTTCATCTCATACCCAATATCCAAAATGTGGCAAAATGCCGAGCTACCAGCAATAGCATGTTCGATGCAGCTACCATACCATATCCAAGAGCATGTCATGTGCCTTCTCATCTCAGAGAACACTTAGAGGTGGCCCAAGATTTCTTTGAAAAAGAAAGTCTTCACTGTCCTGTAAGTCAAACATGCCTAATAGCAGATACAAAAAAGAAAAATGCATTTTAGGATATACTGTTAAAACCAGCACCTTGTTTCCTTTGCTGGAATCAGGTACCTATGTGTGCTAAGGAGAATATTTACCATATTAAATGTAAACAATTGGAAAGCTTTCAATTTCATTCTAGGGTCTGTTAATTTATTTTAAGTTTTATTATTGGTATTTTTTTTAAACTCCGGCTGTATTTTCTATACTTGCATGAACTAACTTAACATGACATAAGACTATATACAGCAATAATGACATAAATACAGGAAAAAGCCAATTAATACAAATGTCAGTATTTGCTAAATACCGCTAGGTAAATATATCTGTGTGATGTGAACAGAGTTTCGTTTAATACTGTCTGATAAATATGAAATAGATTTCATTCTAATTTTAAATACTAAACTGCCTATTCATAAAATGCCGTATGTAAAGTAGTTCTACAGTAGTATAACTTATGTACGACAAAATGCAACTCACACAGCAAAGTGTGGAGACTACCGCCTCTCCTATTCTTTTGCGCAGCTCTCTTCCAATTTGACGTTCACACCTGCACACGTAGCTATATGTTTCAGTGGAAAATATTGGGGAAACAGCAGGGAGTGTCTGGAAAAATGGGCAATACTTACTACTGATTGATAGGGCTTTTTGTAAACATTTAAGGGTGGGTGTAGGGAAGGACAAGCTAATGAAAACACACACACAACAAAAGTAGAACCATTGCAGTATCAAAACAAGTGTAAATGTCAAGCCTTGGCGAAAGTGAAGCACCAAGTTCAAGATTTTATTTCATGATTGGAACCCCGAAAAGGTCCATATAAAATAAGGACATACAAAAAGATAACACAAAAGATATATTTCATAAAAAATATTTATTCTGCTTAACCCCCTATAATACATTCGGATTCAAGAATCAGAAAACAAGCGTCATGTTAAAATGTTCAATACAAGTTTAAAAAAACATTTTAAAAAGTAAAATATTTGGATAGAAAAAAATTCATTTGGTGGGCAAAACAGTGTTCAGACGGAAAACTTCAAGAAGAGGGGTTGCAATATCTTATGACGAAATAACAACAATGCGGGGGAAATAAATAAAACATGTTTATAGTCCTGGATTCTATTTTGACAAAGATTACATATATTTGATTACCCATACTATTTAAACGTTAATACATTTAACAGAAGAATATTTAATCACATTAGAATTCAAATGCATCTAACCCCATGGGTCATAATCCATGGAAAATACAGTTGTGATCTTTTTTGCAGTAGTAGAGTTCATCATTACTTCATACTCTCTATTTTACTACAGGAGTTGCTGTTCAGGCGAAGGCTTAAATTGAGCAAAGCTTGTTTAAAACAGGCCTTTTATTGAGTTGGAGATAAAAAAGATACCAAGCTTTTGTCCATCTCAAGTTGGTCTAGTGCATACTTGAGGTTTCTAAAAAGCAAAGCTTTTTGTTTTTTTCGATTAGACAATCTCCTTAGATATAAAATGCTTTAGAGAGTTATCAACACTTCTCAACAGGCAAAAAGCCCTCCGACCCCACAAAGTCTTTTGTGGATGAACCTTTATTCATAAATTCCAATCTTAAGGCTCTATTGGCAGTTAATGTAGTACATGAAAATAATCTCCTTATTATTTGCCCTTCAGTCTTACCAAAAAAACATCTTGCCACATATATAAGCTCTATCCCATTTAAGGTGGGTGGAATTTTAGCCTGGTACACAGATAAGAGATGGGAAAAGTGTCCTATCCACTGAATAGTAAATTGTGTCCAACCCCTTGTCCTGTGATTGACTTCTACTAACACTATTTGAGATGTGAGCTGAACGATTTAAAGTGCTGAACATAATTTTCCCTTAGAAAGTATAGGTTCTAACCCTTTCAAGTTTTTGCAAACCTAAGTGCCAAAAATAATTTGTGTGTTTACACGCTTTATTTCCCTAAGAATATAAGACTTCACTTTTTGGGGAGTTAGATTTCAGATAATTCCAACCCTTGTATTTAATCTTTGGGGGTTAAATCAAGAATTACAATGTTATATGCAGATAATAGACACAATAGTGATCAGACATTGATACTTGGAAGAAAACCCAATCCTTTCAAAAGGAAACGGGGCAAATCGAATATATACAGGGAAAGTACCAATGCTGCAACTAAACACCCCTGCTTCAGACCATTTTTTGTTGGAAAGCCCACAAATAGTCCCTGATCTCCACCTAACAAGACTTGACATCAGGTTGAGGAGTGCAGGGCAATAATGAACTGTATTAAGGTCCCATGCATTCTGAGATGAAATAATTTTTTCCACAGGGTTGGACGATCAACTTTATCAAAGGCTGTGCAAAAATCAATACATGTGTCATTAACAGTGAAACCCCTGATAGTTACATATTTTTCTTACTGGTTTGCGATATTATCTAAGATACCCTGTTTATTCCTACGGCCTTTTTTTCTAATCAAATGCTCAAATTATTCTCAACCTAGGTATTAAGCTGGTCCAATAAACATCTATTGAAGACCTTGCCTATCGCTTCTTGGAAGGCAATTTGATGATGAATTACTGTCACCCTTTTTATATAATGGTACAATGACACATCCAGTCCATGAAGGGGGCACTGTAGAATTCATGAAACAATATTTGAACACTGGATGTAGTAATGTTGCCAAACTTTAACTGCCTTTTTATAATCGAGATTACAATTCCTCTGTGCCTATTGTACCAGAAGACCGCATTGCGTGGCATGAAGTCTTGATGTCACCCATAGTAGGAAGGCCACAGCTCCCTGTTACCAACTCAGGGTCGCCTGGAAATCTTTAGTTTTTAACTCCTAGATTCACTGCATATAGTACTGACATTAAACTGACCCATATATCCTCACAGATTGGGTAAGAGTAGAACCTCACTCTAACATCTTTCCTATGCCCCGCTTCTCTTAAGTCAATCTACTTACATTCTAAGTTCTGTTTTTTTATACCAGCCTTTAAATGACTTCTGTTCCTCTTTTGTAGCAATATAAGTCCATCTCTTTCCATTAAAAATTAATCAAAATGCATTTTAATCAACGTGTTTATTTCCTAGTTCAAGGAGAGGAGTGGCAGACATAGTGGATTATAACAAAACTTGGCATACATCTGCCAATCGTTATTTGAGATTTGCTTCATGAATTGGCAAAATAAGTTAAAATTGTCAGCCTTTCAGAGGCCTAAGTCAGATACTGCCTTCTCTAATAGTCCTCTTAAATCTTTATGCAGACCATTGCTTTCTGCCAGAAATCTTATTGAACTTCAAATTTGGTCCATCAATTTTCCATAGCCTTACTTGAGACATACTGATCTCTAGGGAAAAGATGAGGAGTCTGTGATTGCTAGGTGGGGAATCTACAATTTTCAAAACAGATAAAAGGTGAAAAATAGTAAAAGAAACAATAAGATAATCAGGAATAGAATATCCCAGTGGAGATTTATGGGTATATTGAGCCAGCTAGAAGTAATTGTCCTCTCTCATCTGTTCTCAGTGTTGATAGGAAAAGTAATTGGGAAATGTGCAAGCTTCTTGTTTTTCAACATCCAAAAATGGGCTAATATAGTAGTTGGAGACTTTACAATTTAAGTATGCAACTAAAATAACCTTCCCTATCCGCTTTACCAATACACATTTGGTCCGTCAAACTTAAGACAAGAGAAATGTCAGTACTTTAAATCATCTTCAAATTCTCAATAGCTCAAAATCAAGATAAAAAGAATGATTGGTTCAAATTAAGTCATAATCAAATAAAGCTACAAAATACACTGTAAAGGTATCTACAGAGAGAGAGGAGGAGGAGGGGTCATTCCTGCCACTCCATATGAAGTCTATATTGTCTTTTGGCGCAACACAAAAGGATTCCGATGCTAAATTAAGATTAGTTAGCAAACGATTAATGGACAGTGGAGCTGCTACAGCTGCATTATTCTCTAATAGCCAGAGGGTTCATAACAGAAGGTAGATCTTTCTTTGCATAATGACCCACGTCATCCCTTAAAACCCTAATGTTTGGATTAGTAGGGTTGTTTACCGTATTCTTCAAAGCAGAACTGTCAATATCTTGAAAGTGGAGTTTTTTGGTACCTTTTATTTAATATTCTCTGTTTGTTCTTTTTCACATGCTCCATTTTCTTACTTTGGCTTTCCTCTAAACTGAGAAAGCACCAAGTGTTTATCAAGCATGTTTTGCCCCAGTGTTTATGCCTAAAAATAGGAAAAGCCTCTGGCTTCCCTGGGGAACAGCATAGTGCTGAATTCAAGGAGCATAAATCAAAAAGGTTTTTTACTGAGTAGATAGGACTTTCCACATTCTGTTGCTTTTTGATGGAGTCCAACATCCTCTTAATTTGGGTTTACCAGCTATTGACTGCTTGTGTTTTGTTTGCAGAGGTTGAATAGAGCCATGTGCCCCCAAGTATTTGGGTGTACCAACTTGTAATCCACGGTCGATAAGGCCCAACTTTACACATGGCTCATTTATTGCCAACTACAAGGACTGACTCAGGAGTTCCCTTTGGGCCCATCAGCACTTTCAGGATTATAAACAGTATGTCTTCGATATGATCCACATTATTTACAGTTTTTTCTGGAAGGGCTAAGATGGAAGACCAAAATATCTCATGACACTAAAGGGGTTCAGAGACTTGCACATATTGACCCAGGACAGATTCCCAAGCAACTCCAGATCAGGAGTGGCAGAAATCTGTAGTGCTGCTGATGATTGCTCCGTCGTTGCACTACTGAATAACTTTGGTCCAGTTACCTGTGACAAACCAGGTGAAGTCCTAAGGAAGCCTATCTCCTTTGTTGAGCGAGTTCTCAAATTAACATACACATACGGTAATGTAAAATCCTCATTAGGATATTTGGAGTCCTCCCTAGCACTAAGGGCCATATTTATGACCTGATTTCCATTGCTCTTACACCATGCAGTGCAAGATTCCCAACATAGCTGCCAACAGACTCTGGTTGAGGTGTTGGCAACCAATCGGATCTCACCATGAGATCTGTGTGGAGGCAAATATTTATATTTACTTTTTGTTTAGTAAGTCCAAAACCATTGAATGGATTTACACCAAATAACAAAAAGGGCTCTTTTTTGAGAAAGAGCTAGCTTTGTGCCAAAGTTAGTGTAATTCCGTTCAGCGGCTCGGGCTGTAGTTGTGTCTAAAATCCATATGGGAAATTGTACATGGCAAATAAGATTTGCCTCCCCCCTCTTTTTTCGTCCCACCCCAAAACTTTTGAGATAGCAGATGAAGTAAATGACATACTAGTTTTTAATATTTTCTGAAGAATCTAAGAACATCACCAAAGTTATTAGCAAAACAAAAAACTCTTTGTCCATGGAAACTAGGTCCTAACTATAACCACCTACTGGTGACCTTCACTGGAAAAAAAAGGTTAAAGTAAAGTTATAGTTAGGTGAAATTTTCAGTTACATCATACTGTTTTAAACTTTAAAAACTACTGAAATTAATCAGTTATAGTTATCTCAAGTTCCTATACATCATGCCCATGGGTAAGTATAACTCGTGCCCCACGCTATGGACAGTTTTTGTCATCAATAATTTCACTACAAATGTTGAGTTATATTATCAGTGATGCCATGGAACATGCCATGAGTGATTTAATATGTAGGGTAATTAGCAGTGCATGACAAGTGTGTGAGTTATAGTTACCGTAGGGCACAAGTTATCGCTACTTGAGATAACTGTAACTATAACTGGTGAATATCAGTGTTTTTTTTTTATTTAGAGTTTATGTTATCACTAAACATTTCACCTATCTATAACAGTACTTTAACCTTTGGTCTTTTCACTGAATTTCGATGTTTTCCCCTGATTCTAAGACTAGACTGTATGAATCAGGAGAAAACGTGGGGAAGCAATTAGCACTACGCACCCGACAAAAACAATCATTGGGCAGTATTAAGAAGATCGAATTTGAGGGGAATGAGTATACAACTCCTAAAGAGATTATTAAAGTATTCCAAAAATACTATCAAAAACTTTATAGCAGCGAAATCTCACATTCTAATAATGAAATAACAACATTTCTAAATAATTGGCTTCCAGATCAGACTTCACATAAAGCTATTGATGATGAGACCAAAGCTAAATTAGATAAAGAAATTACGCTTACCGAAGTAGAGATTGCTCTAGCTGGTTTGGCTAATGGTAAAGCGGCTGGTCCGGATAAGATCCCTTTAGATCTATACAAAATCCTTGGCGATCAAATAACCCCTTTTTTGCTTGATTTGTTTCTCGGAGTGCAATATCACACAAATCCTCCAGAATCATGGAAGCAGACAAATATAATCATTTTTCATAAAAAGGGCAAACCACCTCACCTTCCTTCTTCATATAGGCCCATATCGCTGATTAATTCCGACTCAAAACTATATGCTAAAATACTTGCAAATCGACTGAGTGGGGTCATTGAGCACCCTGTGTCCCCGTGGCAACATGGCTTTATCCCTGGCAAGAGTACTACAGACCATACTCGGAGAGCCATAACCCTGTTTGACATCATGGGCACCACGGGGGGCGAGATGTCTATGATCCTCCTCGATGCTGAAAAGGCATTCGATCGAGTATCATGGCAATTTCTTTGGAACATCTTAGAAAACAAAAATTTTGGAAATAATTTCATTAAAGCCATTAAAGCCATTTACATCAACCCTATGGCCAAAATCTCTATAGCTGGTGATGAATCAGAGCCTATCAGGGTTCAAAGAGGCACAAGGCAGGGCTGCCCTTGTTCCCCGGTCTTATTCGCCTTGTATATCGATCCTCTTATCCAGAAGTTATTAACCTCGTCTGCGATTCAACCAGTCATTACTGGGTCTTTCTCCACTAAAGTCATGGCATATGCTGACGATGTCGCCGTTATTACCACCCATCCGTCTGTAGCAATCTCTGAAATTGAAACAATCACACAAGCGTTTGGGCTGTATTCAGGGTACTCTTTGAATAGAGATAAAACTATGGTATTAGCCACTAATAATACCCATTATGAGAGCATACTTAGGGTTAAACAGGCTACATACCTAGGAGTATGCCTGTCGGTAGAGGTAAGCAAGATTACTGATTTAAATTACTCTTCCCTCACTAACAAAATCAAAAGTGATGTTAGAAGGATAGACAGCTTGCACCTTTCGATAATAGGCAGGGCTAATTATGTTAAAATGAATATATTTCCACAAGTTTTATATTTTTTTAGAGCAATCCCTTTATTACCCGGAGAACACTTTATTAAGACTATAAACTCCCTTATCTCAAAGTTTATGTGGAGCTATGGTAAAATAAGACGGGCACTTCCCCTGCTGGCGCTACCTCAAGATAGAGGAGGCTTAGCTCTACCGAACTTAAAATTATATTTTTGGGCAACACTAATACAACATATGGACCCTCTTTTAACTGCCAAACCCGAACCTCAACTTCTATAGCTCCATACATTCCATCAATATATGAACTTAGCTTAGGTGAGAAATATAAGGGGTTGTTTTTAAGACAAGTAGAACCATCATACTACAAAAAAATTAAACTAAAGACAGTTTTAGACGCACGTGCGATATGGAAAGCTATTTGTAAACATTTGGATATACCTACATTTACGAAATATACACCATTATGGCAATGCAAAATTTTCTCCTCCATTTTTAATGATATTGAATTTCAGAGGTGGGAGCTCTTAGGCATTAGAACAATAGGCGATTTTGTTGGTAACAGTATTCCTTCATCTTTTGAGTCCTTCCAAGCAAGATACAACATTCCCGCTTCTGATTTTCTAAAATTCTATCAAATTTCATCTAGCATTTGTAATACTAGACCAAAAATTCTATTAGATAATATATTATTACTGGATATTATAGGGAAAAAGTCTACAAGAATAGGGGTCCTATATCAGATGTTTATGGCAAACGCCCCTGACGACCTTGAACACACGGAACAATCCTGGGCCACGAAATTAGTCAACCCCAACGTAGATATAGATCTCTCACTAGCTCTTTCAGCAAAGTATTTTATAGCTTCTAATTTAAAGGCCCAATATTACAGAACCATTTTTAACCTATACTATACGCCAGCTAAATTGTTTGCTTGGGGGCTCAGGACTGATGATAATTGCCCTAGGTGTAATCAGCCACTTGCAAATCTTTTGCATATGTTTTCTGAATGTCCGGCATTGGCAACAGTTAAGGCTATGATACTGGAATACTGGGCTCAAGTCTTCGGGCATCAAATTAGAGATTCTATAACATTGCTCCTATTAGGTCATGATGATTCCTTGGGTCACAACAGAGAAGAACAGGCGGTAATCTTTCTGGGATATGCTGTGCTCCGAATAATTTTGGCAGCTAGATGGAAAGATGCAGAACCCCCCTACTTTCATATGTGGCTTAGTCGGTTTATTGCCATCTACAAACAAGAAATTGCAATTTACGCCACAAGAGGTAGGAAAATGAGGATAATAGGGAAACAGCTGTGGGAGCCCATAACTAGATGGTATAATATTGAAAGCGGAAACCAAAGTTTGAACACTTAAGTATGTATTTTTGTTACTATGTCTCTCCTTGCATTATGTCCTTTTTCCTTATTAACTATTTGATCTTTTGTGTGTTCAATTTTGCATCATAGTGATGTTTAGCTATGTTCAAAAATATAAGATATGGGTTGAATTTATTTTTCAAATCATTTAATTCATGGATGCTCTATGTTTTTTAGATACTATGTTAGTTACCCAGTTCAATATATAACGTGTTTCTACTTTGTACCCCATTCTTAATGTATATATTTGTATTATTTATTTTCTGAGCATTAGCTTCGATTGTCTGAATTTACCAATGAACAAATAAAAAAAAAAAAAAAAAAAAAAAAAGAATTTCGATGTTTTCCTTTCAACGTAAAGTAATATTTTATTACCATACATAAATCCAAACCCCTGTGGCCAAACTGCGCTTGCAGCCAACTGCATGCTGCTCTCTGCCTGCAGCCATGTACAATGGAGTGTTGATCACAAGGCTGGCCTTCAGCCAGGCCATGCACCCAACCACAACATGGAGCCAAACCCACTCTGCCTTTAGCCGTGTGGAAGGGGGGTTGGCCACAAGGCCTTTCCTGCAGCCAGGCCTTTTGGCAAACCCCACGAGAGGCGGCCAACCCCACGATGCACACGGCCTTTTGCCTGGGCGCAGTGAGGGGTTGGCCATAGGGCCCGGTACTTAAACCCCCACCCCCAGGAGATTTTTTGTCCCCCTCCTGAGCCTCATTAGGCCCTGCAGCCCCAACCCCCAGGACCCTATACACTCACGCCCCCACAGTGCATATGTTGTCATCAATAGTTTCACAGCAAACGTTGCTGTGATATTATCAGTGATGTCATAGAATAAGTCATGAGAGATGTTTAATGTAGGAAAGTTAGCAGTGCATGGTGAGGGCACAAGATATACTTTCCTTGGGGCACATGTTATTGTTACTTGAGATAACTGTAACTGGTGAATTTCAATGGTTATAAGAGTTTAAAACTTTACGTTGTTATTGAAGCTTTCAACTAACCATAACAGTACTTTAACCTTTGTTTCGTCAGTGATTTACTGAGTCTTTTTTATGCTTATGCAATATTTAATTACCAGACGTTAATCCAACACTCCGTCCCACATGGCCGAAGGGGGTTGGCTGCAGGGCCTAGCCAGTAACTAGGTCTGCATCCAACACCCCTGTGTGCACAGTAGGGGGCTGGCCTGCAACCAGACCCTGTTGCCTACCCCACTAAAGGCAAACAACCCCACACTGTGCTGGGCCTTTGGTCATGCATGGTGGGGGGCTGGCCACAGGGCCTGGCTTCAACCCTCTGCATGCAGCCAACCTCATGCTGCACATGGCCTTCTACCATGCATGATGTGGCCACCCCCCCATAGATCAGCCAACCCGGGGCCTAAAGTCGCTTGGGGAGGGGTGCCATGCAACCCCCTTACCTTCAAACATAATTAGGACCCATGGAATGGGGTCTCCGGGGCACAAAATCGGCCTGGAGAGAGGGCTGCATGCTGCCTTCCCCCTAAAAAGTACTTTGGGCCCTCGGAGTGGGACGGGGAGCCACATCTACCTCCACCCCAAAAAATAGAAAATTGTTCTCTCCCGGGGCCTTAGCCCACCCTAGAAGTGCAGGAGACAGCACTTTTTTTAATTTAAATTTTGCTGCAGATTTGTGGTTCCTGTAAATTATTTAATTTAATATGCATTTATTTGAGCTAACATGCTGTAACATTTTGCTTTTTAATCCTAGTTTTAGATTAATTCACATTCTTACTATACATTACAACACTCTTAATAATTTTTTTATAATGGAATATATTTTTTTATAGTTTTCTCTATTTTTCCCATCAGCACCACCTTTGTGTGAAAATAGTATTATCAGTTAATTTACACTTGTAAATCTTGTAGCAGGAAGCTCCACCCCCAATGTGCAGACATGAAGACATACTGATCTGCTCCTAGGGGTATTACATTTGGAAATGGTGAATGGAAAAGGAGTGTCATTTTACACCTAGGGGCATGTGTGTGCATCACATGCCACCTTCAAAAATGCCAAATTGTGCATTTTTTGAAGAATTCGCAAGTTACCATCAACTACAAGTTGGTGGTAATTTGCGAATTCTTAACCATAATTCTCAGCCCAAAAATGCTACATACATAGCATTTAAGGAATCACAAAATTTCGATTCCTTAAATGCTATGGCAAAATGAGGAATCGCAAATCTTTGCTATTCCTTATTTTGCGAATATTTCATACATACCAAAACATGCAAAAAGGCGATTCCCAAAAGACTTGATACATATGGCCCTACATGCATTAGTTTACTATATAACTTTCAGTACAGAGTGCCTTTTTTTAAAATTCAAGCTTATGGTCAGTCATTTTGATTAAAGTTATTTCAATGTAAGTCCTTGAGTGAACTTTAAAATATTGCTTGCTTCAAGTTTCTTTTAATCCAGTTTATAGCTCAGTCTTTGTGCCGGAGTCCCTTCCCTGCTGACTTTTAAATCGCTAAGATTACTTTTGCAGTTTAACGTTTTCAATTTACTGTACCAAAGTTCTAGTTCCACCCTTTGATTTGTTACCCGTTGCTATTATGCCAGTGCAGAAAATGGTATAAGAGATAAGTAAAAATTTCTTAAATTGGTGACTTAGTAGCCCATCAGTGTGCCATGCACTTCAGAAGCAATTGTATCCTTTCCATTTGGAAGTTTGATGGGCTGAACATGACGAAAACGGATTTCCATCTGCTTGCTGAGACATTACTTTCTGCGAATCATCTACACAACACCTAAGCTACTTTGCAAAATCACTTAGGGGCAGATTTACAATAAATATCCCATCCCTGCATATCAGCAGGGATGCACCAGTTATTATGTGCCACGCCTCCGCCACCATGGATGTGCCGCATTTACAATGCGGCGCACCATGGGGCAAAAACGGCACAGATGCGTCACGCATCTGTGCCGTAAAGGCGGCGCATTGCTGGATTTGCGTCGCAGGCGCGACGCAGCTCCAGCAATGCTCTGAGGGGCCCTATTTCTACAATGCTGCATCAATCCATACGCCTGCCTCAAGCAGGAGCAGGGTTTTGAAACTGAGTGAAATCTTGTAGATTTCACTCAGCCACTTTTAGGAGGTGTTCCTGCGCCGAAACGCCCCCCTGCGCAGGAACGCCTCCTTCTAGCGCAGGGCTTTACAACGTAACGCATCTCTCAGATGCATCAAGTTGTAAATACCCCACAGCATGGCGCATCTTTTGCGCCACCTCTGCGTCACAAAAGTGACGCAACGGCGGCGTTAAAGAGGCGCAAGGGGCTTGTAAATCTGCCCCTTAAAGTGTTGAAATCCACCCTTGAACTATGTCAAGCCACTCGTACTTGATATGGCTGGCTGAAACTATTCCACATAATGTGAACAGTAAAAAAAGGGTATTCTCTTTGTAAAATGAACAATTATGTTTTTGGTTGATTTGTGCAATGGGTGACAAATATGAATGTAAGTGGAAGTATGAAACAAGCAACAGTACCGTTATTGAAGTAAAAAAACTACATGGGTTTTTGGTAGTTTGTACATACAGTAAAATATTGCTGCACAAACATAATCCAAACTTTACTATCCGTAGTATTTCATAAGAGCATTCATTTCAATGACAAAATGTAATTATAGTTTAACAAAACAATTGTATTAATTGTCACAACACGGCTACGTTTGGGAATCCTCCACATTCACAGCTTTCCATAGAAATGTACATTTCCGATGCACAAATGTACCTGAGGTATATCTGTAATTTCCTAAAAGTGCAACTTGATGTATATTTTTTCCTTTTTCTATCGTTATGAAGGATTACTGTTAGGCCTGTCAGTTCAGGGTGTTTTTCCCTCAACCTTTTTGCCTACTTACCGCCAATTTTTGCTAAAATTCCTTTTTGTTGCCCTTAGGACACTGTGTCTTGTGCTCACTCCAATAAACATGGTATGATTGACATACTCCTGATTGGCATATTTAATTTACTTGTAAGTTTGTTTAATAATGGGATACCATATACCCAGTGCCTGTAAATTAAACAATACCAGAGGGCCTCCAGCACTTAGTGGCACCCACGTAAGTAGCAATTCAAAATATGTCCCAGGCCTGCAATTGCAGCCTGAATAGATTTTTAAAGTGAATTGTCAACTTGACATTAAAACCCCCTTCCTTTAAACTCCCTGTTAGAAATGGGAGTCTCTAGTTGGCAATGGTTTGCACATTTGTACAAGTAGGGACCCTTCTTCCTAGACAGGGTAAAGTGGTACACTTATAAAATAATTCCTGATCAACACCTCAGTAGATGTGCACGAGCAGAGAGGCTTATCTCAGAGGCAGTGTGTAAAGTATTTGTGCATGCATACAGTAACACAGTGAAAACACTACAAATGGATACCACAAGCATTCTTTATCTAAACCAGACAAGACCAAATACGACAAAAATCCAACATACAATACTGTAAAAATAGCTACTTTGCAAGATAACCTTTAAATTGCAGAAGTAGTCTAACAGTTCCAGCCGACCTCGTTGGTACGGGCTTAGCTAAGGCGTTGACAGACTCGTGAACAGTACCTTTCTCGTTGCTGCCGACACATTGGTGCAAAATGGAAGTGGTGTAGAGGGTGGTGCCCTCACAATGCGGTGTTGGCAGCGGTTCTGTGACGATTGTTAAGATGGTGTCGGTGAGACCAAGGCTTATGATGCGGGGTGAGGTGGTGCTCGATACAGTGCTGGCAGGTTGCGGTGCAGGCGGCTGATCCGGTCAATGTTTGGGTTGGGCAAAGAAGGTGTCTGTGATGTCCAGGCAGGGTGAGACGAGGTGGTTTTGAGTGTGTGGCCACAGGACGTGGTGCAAGCAGACGCTCAGTGATGATCATCCAGACGATGTTGGTGAGACCAAGGATGCGATGCAAAGTGTGGATGTGCCTTCTGTGGGGCTTTTAGGACACGGAATCAGTGACAGAGTAGGTTTCCCTTTTCTTCTGCAGCAGCTGAAACCAACGGTTCCAGAGATGGTGCCCAGAAAGATGGTATGGTCTTTGCTGTTCCTGAGAGCTCTTGAACAGGGGGCAAGCACCACTTCCAAGCCCTTGGAGATACTTTCTCAAGCAGGATACATACACAGTTCCTCTCCTTGGCAGAAACAGCTACTGCAGGCCAACCCCAGACAACACACAGCAAAGGTGCAGTACTCCTCCTCCAGTTTCTTCCAGCTCTTCTCCTTGGCAGAGTTCCTCTTGAAGTCCAAAAGTGATCTTAAATTCTGGAGGCGGGCCCCACTTTTTTTAGCACAAATTCCTTTGTTGTCTGATGCAGAGAAGCTCTTTGCCTAGCCAAAACCAATTGTGTCCTCTCTAGTGCAGCTTCCTGACAGGAGGTGGAGACAGCATTATCCAAAGCAAACCAGGCCCATTCAGGTGTGAAAGAAATCTCACCCTACTCTGAATGTAGCCCAGGTCTATTCAGCCCAGCCCGGATTCCACCTGGAAAGGTAGGACACACCTCAACCTCCCCAAGTGGCTGTCTGAACAGAATGCACATCCCCAGCCCCTGTCACTGCAAAGCCAGACAGTCAATACACAAACCTAGCAGAGGCACACAGGATGGCTAAGCAAGAAAATAGTCACATACTTTCTAAAAGTGAGATTTATTTTCAAACACAGAATGTAAAAATCGTCCTTACTAAACGTTTCATCTTTATATTCTCAGTTCAGGAATACTAAACGTTATCTTCCTATATTGTCCCAATGTAAAGTTATATTTATAAGATGTAATAAATAAACTCCCATTCTATCCTATGCAACAGATAGCCTTTTAATAGTGAAAAATGAAAATTGGCAGTATTTCACTATCATGACATGCCACACACATCGGGGCATGTCCTACCTTTCACATACACTGCACTCTGCCCACAGGGGCAGTTGTGTCTTCCCTTATCCTCACTTTCTCACCTCTCCTTCCCCCCGCTGCTTTCTCTCTCCTTTCTCTCTTCTCCTAATGTATTGCTGATTGTTTGATATTATGTTTACTTGTTGATCTTTTTCTGGTATATTGTTAAACCACATTGTTGCACCTCCTTTCTTCTCGCCTGTCGGCTCCTCCCGCATCCTCCCTCTATCTATATCTCTCCTTCTCTCATCTCTCAATTTATTTGAGACTGAACTATTTTGTCTGATGCCCGATAGAGCTATTTGGTTTAGCTATAGGGGAGATGGGCCGTGGATTCCCTCCTTGGTCGTCACCTACCCAGTCGATCTTTTGACAGACTTCTTTTCGTCTCTCCTTATTGTCTCTTTCCTTATCCTCCCTTTCTCACCTCCCCTGCCCCCTCCACTAGTTTTCTCTCTCCTCTCTCTTCTCTCCTCTCCTAATTGTATTGCTTATGTTTTGAATGCTTTGTGTAATTGTTGAACTTTTTCTTTACATTGTTGATTCTCATGTAAAGCGCTCTGATACCTCCAGGTCTAGCCAGCGCTATATAAAAGAAATGAAACTGTGGCTGCTGACAATATGTGCTCCCACTTCCCCCAACCCTCCCCCCTTCCGCTCCTACTCTTTCCAGCTTCTGTCCTCTGCCCTCGCTTGCGCCTGTTTTTCTGTGAACCTCTTCCCTCACCACCTGAGACTGAACTATTTTGTATGTTGCCCGATGGAGCTACCTTGTTTTAGCTATAGGGGAGTTGGGCCGTGGATTCCCTCCATGGTCGTCACCTACCCAGTCGGTTTTTAGACAGATTTCCTTTCGTCTCTATGGTTGTCTCTTCCCTTATCCTCACTCTCTCTCCTCCACTACCCCCACTACTTTATCTCTCCTTTCTCTCCTCCCCTAATGTAATGCTGACTGTTCTATTTAATGTTTAGTTGTTGTTCTTTTTCTGGTAGATTGTCGAACCACATTGTTGCACTTCCTTTCATCTCTCTGGTCGTCTCCTCCTGCATCCTCCCTCTATTTTTGTCTCTCCTTCCCTCCTCTCTCAATGTATTGAGACCGAACTATTTTTCTGATGCCCGATGGAGCTACCTGGTTTAGCTATACAGGAGATGGGCCGTGGATTCCCCCCTAGGTCGTCACCTACCCAGTCGGTCTTTAGACAGACTTCCTCGTGTCTCTACGGTTGTCTCTTCCGTTATCCTCACTTTGCCTTCTCCTCTACCCCCACTACTTTCTCTCTCCTTTTTTTCCTCCCCTAATTGTATTGCTGATTGTTTGATATAATGTTTACTTGTTGATCTTTTCTGGTTTATTGTTGAACCACATAGTTACACTTCCTTTCGTCTCTCCTGTCATCTCCGACCACATCCTCCCTCTATTTATGTCTCTCCGTCCCTCCTCTCTCAATGTATTGAAACTGAACTATTTTGTCTGACGCCCGATGGAGCTACTTGGTTTAGCTATAGAGGAGATGGGCCGTGGATTCCCTCCTTGGTCGTCACCTACCCAGTCGGTCTTTAGGCAGACTTCTTTTCGTCTCTCCTTATTGTCTCTTCTCTAGCTCCTATCCTCTCTCCCCTGAATCTCTCCCCTTATCTGCCCTGGGATCACATCTTACTGGACTTTGGACGTTGCCTTGACTCGTCTACCGGTTTGTGTCCCCATCACCCTTCCTCTCCTCTTCCTATGCTGTGTCTCTCACCTGCCCCTCCCCTTTCCCGCCCTAATTATCTGTCTACTTCCCGTGCTCCAACCCCCCCTCCCCGGAATCTCTCACCTTGCCTGCTATTCCTCTTACGTGTTTGTGCTTATTGTTTATCTCGACCTTACAAGTAACTATGTTGCCATTCTCTAAGAACTGTGTAACCTTTGTAATGATGTAACCTGTAACTATGATCTGATGCTCATGTGAAGAGCTCTGATCCCTCCGGGTCTAGCCAGCGCTATATAAAACTTTTTAAATAAATAAATAAATATGTGCGTGGCAGAATCAGTGCTGCAGGCTCACTAGCAGAATTTGATTTACAGGCCTTGAGCACACACAGTGCACTGTACTAGGGACTTACCAGTAAATTAAATAGGCCAATCATGAAATCACCAATCCATAACAACAATTTTGTGAGGGAGCACTTGTAATTTGGCACTGAACAGCAATGGCAAAGTGTCCAAAGTCTCTAGACCTGCAACAAAGAAATTCAACACTCAGCAAAGTAACAGGAGGCAAAGGCAAAAGTACAGGGGAAACCCATGCCAATGATGCCAGGTCTAACACTCCTATTTTCTTACATACAAAACACATCTAAGGTAGATCCTGGGTATCCCATAGGGCAGGGTGCTGTGTAATTAAATGGTTGGACATGTACTTCCAACTTCCACATGTCATGGTAGTGTAAAGCTCCTAAATTCCTTTTTCACTACTGTACGGCCTACACCTCCCATAGAATAAAATTAGGTATTCCTTATTACATTTAATAAGTTGAAATTTACAATTGGGAACTGGTAGATTTGTCATGTGTGTTAGCTGTGAAATTGTAATGATAAACCCTCTTTAATGGTAAAGTTGGATTTTTCATAATCACTTTGAAACTGTCTCTTTTAGAAATTTGCCAATTTCAAGCCTTTTGTTTCAGAAGCCTGTCTTGGGTCACATGACGGCGGTTAGACTTTGTGAAACCCTCCCGAATAGTCAACAATAGAGGATCAGTTGTGCCTCAATGGGTCATCTGCTGGCAGGATAAGGGAACAAAGCTGAGCACAGCCCCACTTACAACCAAATAGCCTGTGCTCTGCCTTCACACAAAGGGCCCAACGTCCATGTATTGTCACTGCAGCCAGCTTCAAGTCAGGTCAGGGGAGCCAGGAAATTCCATGCACTTCAAAGAACCTTTCCAGAAGCTTCTCCCACCTTCCAGAAGAAGGGCACCAGGGCACACAAATAGGACCTTCAGACACACTCCTCAGTTCAGTGCTGGACCTGCGGAAGGAGTCTGATAACTGCCTGCTGCTGTGACCTGCGAAGCAGTTTGCCAGACTGCTGCTGCACCTGGAAGGAAGGATCTGCTGCCTAGAGCATGCGTTGAACCTTCAGAGACCAGGCCTGCTATTGAGAGCTACATCCCTATCTGCATCCAGGACTGCCATAAGTGACTCCAAGGGCTAATTTGCTGACTTCCTGTTCAGAGCCACAGGACAAAAAAGACTACCATCATCTTGAACCCACAGCTGGTCCCAGCCTGAGTGAGTCCAGATCCCCCAAGATGTGTTCCACCAGTTCTGGACCCTTGGTTGTGGTGCTAAAGGTGTCTTAAAGGGCAATTCCCAAAACGGAGGGCTTTTGGTCAAAAACTTTACTATAAACCAGGAGGAGACCGGTGCAATCCTGCTCGCCTTTCCACCCTAGGTGCATCGCTGGTTGGATTGACTTTACGGCTTCTCCTGCTACGTTCTTCTCCACAGCAGAAAATTGCTTTAAGTGGTCCTTTGCCAAAGGAGTATCTGACCTTGTCGACTACAAGCCTCTGCCTTTTCCCGCTGAGGATTTTCAACTTCCATTTTTTCAACAAAGTCCGAATGTAAAAATCTTGAAATCTTCATTGTGGCTTCGACCAAAAGGCATCCGATGATAAAGCTCCCTTCTCGGACACTTTCTATAGCCTTGCCATGTGGAATTTTATCTTGTCAGACATTTTTCTCAGAATCTCTTCCAAGTCTGAAGAGTAGTAGGACTCTGCAAAGTGATAATAAAACTCTGCCGCACTCAGTGAAGTTCCGCACGTTGCGGAGTGAGGTAATTTGCACTGCTCATGCTGATTTATTGCCCAGGCTTTTGGAACTGCATTGTAAAAAGATTTTGCCACCACGCACAACACAAGTGGGTGAATCTTCTTTCTGCCACTCAAGTAGATGCTCTACTCGAGCAACAGCTTCCTCAATGCGAGCAGCAGGTTTTTCAATTCGAGCGGTATTGACCTGCCGTGACTGAGCGTGGTGGGAATTCTCTCAGGGAGGTGGTTTAACATAGGATTTTCCTCTCTTGCACTTGTCAACTTAATGTTAGCAAGCCGCAAGAGAGGAAAATCTCCGCTCCATGCTGCTATACTGACTTTTTTGGATCTCTGTGCTCTTCTCGGAGCACAGAGTGGGAAAATCTTTGCAAACTCTGCAAGCTGAGCGGAGTTTACTACCCAGGCCTAGCTCTGACCATGCCCAATACAATTCTTAAATCCAAACAGACTCCATCATGGTCAGCTGTATTTTTTTACTTTGACATGGTCTTGCACAACTAGATGTCCACAGTTGCTGCTTTAATATTTCAGGCACTAGTTTTCATTAAAAACTTTTAAAATTCATAACTCCGGTTCTTCTGATTGGATTTGTGTCATTTTGGTGTCAAATAGCTTATTAAAATGTACTCTATTTTCCAAAACTTGTTTAGGATTTTTTTGTGTTGTCACTGTATTACTGTTCGAATGCTGCATAGATATGTTACACATTGCCTCTACGTTAAGCCCGACTGTTTTTTGTGCCAAGCTACCCTGGGTTAAGCACAGGTCAATTAAGTGACCTTTTGTCGTTCACAGTGCAAGGGACTGTAGCTATTTCTTGACTAGGACTCACACCCTAGTCAACCAGCAACCTAATTTCTGCCAAATACCTTCAAGTAAGCCCCACCAATTGTGAGGTGATTACCAGTCTTTATTTTAAGTGTGTGGTTGTAGGTGGGGCCCACCAGCGCTCATTTCAGGGGACATGCAAATATTTTTCCACATCAGACTGTGACCTGGAGCAAGAGAGAAAAAAACACACAAGGGGAATAAAGTAAGGTAACTAAGTGAAAAAAGGGAAAGAAAAAGAAGCTTTATGAGTGAGATAAAGGGGCATAAAGTACCTGGTGGTGGATTAAAGAAGCATGAGATGAAGATTACCCATATCACATGTGACTAAATCCTGTTAAAAATGTGTGTTATTTTAATACATGCAAAGAAACACTCGTAAAGCAAAAAATGCATACACCTACATTCAACTTCAGTATGTAAATGACTTTATGAATTAGGACTAGAGTGAACTGCAGGCAGTTGTCAAGTGGAGGAACCAAATGAGTCATTCCACTTGGAATTGTTTATGGCATATTTTTTCAATAATAGGTGTAGTTTCAACATATCAAGGAAGTGAGAAAGAAACATTTCTCATATTTTTCGCCAGGTCACCTAATACCTGGAAAAAGTTTTACTTTTTGGATGAAGTTTTCCCAACAAAACATATTCTCTTTGACAGTATGGCTTGAAGTTTATTTGAGACATATGAAATGTACTTTTTGGTCTTAATGCATAACAAATGTTCTCTAAATGTGTGTCAACTAAGCCACTATCAGTTGCATATTAAAATATATGTTGCACATTCATATGTCAAGCTAACAGTATAAAGGAATCCCTTCATTCATGCCAGGTTTATATGTGAGCTGCTATAACAAATGATGGAGGGAATGCTCAATTAATCAAACATTCACCCCCATTCAAGAGATATGGGTTAAATCCATTGTTCTTTTGATCACCACTCCATCCCAGCTTGGACCCATCCATGTGCAAATAAGTCTTGACCCTGCTCCTCATGAAAACAGTTCAGTCACAACTGCCATGCCAGGTCCTTTCTGGACTGGAAACAAGTATCCTGGGACCGGTTTCAGGGTATTGCCCCATATCAGCCAGGGTAGCTTGAATCCAGTGGCACAGTGAGTAAGAGACCCATGTCTGGCCATACCTATCCCAATTAGGGAGAAAAGTGTTGTCGCAAACTGATAGACGGGATGCTGAATCAATCAAATATTCAATCAAATAATAAACCCCCAGTCAAGAGATCTGGTTCATATATGTAGCTCACAATTAATGGAAAAAAAATCCCCTATCGCCAAGACCTCAGGTGAAGAAGGCTTTTGCATAAGATTTTAAAATATTTAGTGGATTACATAACAACATTTTAGTATTTTTTTAAATACTGTATTTGTGACCCCATTCACCGTGTTTTGATAAATATATTTTGATATTTGATAAACCTGGAAAATCATAATTATTCTCTCATCAACTCATATCATTATTAAACACATATGTTAAGATGTTAACAAAATGAATAGCTATTCACTTTTATATCATGTTTCCACATAATACAGTTCAATCGAAATGACTTTATATCAGGCAGCTGCCTTTTTACTGTCATGCATGTCATAAGTTTATGGATATTGTGACCACTGACAAATTTCCTATGTATTTCTTTGCAAAAAGAAATGTAAAGTTCCATCTTGGTTCACAATATTGAAATCCTCTTTATACCAAAATATGTCTGCTCAATAAGTTGCAAATATTACAATAGCTAGGAATTTTTTTCTCCATAAAAGAAGAACTTGGCATAGCTTTTCCCTGTCTGTTTTGCCCCTTTCATTGATCCCATGGCACAAACTTCTTTCATGTAACTGTTTCATCCATGTGTTATCCCTGAAATTTCCAAGTTCAAACTGTAGGTAGATGATATCGCCCTAGTTTTAGTAAAATTGCCAAACTTTGTCTAGTGCCAAATAATCAGAAGAGTGCACCTCCCAGGACTCAAGGACTTCAGGGAGAGCATTTAGAGACTCTCAGGCTTTCAAACAGAGAGCAACAGCAAAGTACAATCTAGGTTCAGTTACCAATGGTTTGCTTGGATTCTTCACAGGAACAGTTGGGTAAGCTTTTTATGTTCCTGGAGCTGGATTTTCACAAGTCACAAATGCAAAGTGCACCAGGTTCAGTCTGCCTGGCATTCTTTTCTATGTCCAGCAGCATTCTGAGGAAGGGTGGCTGAGGGTCCAGCTTTGTAAGGTTCACCAGCCTAATTCACCCATAGTTTCTCTCCAACCCATGGGGTAAAGGTTCCCAGGCCCTAACCTACTCACTTGTGCAGTGTTCTTTTTTTTTTACATTTAAGAAGAAGAATCTTTATTGTTGATTAATAAAAATCATTACAAACTAGGATTATAAAAACATTCATTTGTGCATAAAAACAAAAACATATAAATGTAGTTGAAAAATTGTGTTTTTTCCAGTGACAAAAGCACAACAATATATTGCAAATTTCAAAATGGTTTTGGAGATACATCATATTTCAATTCATTTGTCACTCCTTATTATAGCAATTTTTGTGTGCGTTAATGGAATCTTTCATAAAACCATCAATATTATAGTACTTTTCAAAATCCTACGTTAAAGAGCCATAGATAAAATGTAATTATACATTATCCTTGCAAAAGTGCCGACCTTACTAGAATTAACATTATATTTCTATTTTTAAAATGTAATGTTTCACACAAATCAGCAAAAGACAAAGCTACTTTATATATAATAATAATAAAATCTTCTGAAAACTGCCAACACTACATTACCCTTTTTTAATTTCATAGATTAAAGTGCCATAGTTGAAGTGCTATTCTACAATTCCTCCGGAAAGTGCCTTTCTTGCATCAAACAACATTCTATATTATTATTTTTAAAAGTATAAATTGTTTTTCACAGATCAACCTGGACCAAAAAAGACAAGTAGTTGTTGATTAGGATTATAACTAAATTCTACAGTCAAATTGAATCTTGTAAAAGTTCAGTTTCTGAGCTGTACATGAATCTTAAAGATCAAATTATGGAGTTACAATTGAAATAAAAGTTATTTCCTTCCCTGGCTTATGGGTCAGCATGTTTAGGTTTGACAGCATCGGTGAAATATCAAAAAGAGATTATTAGTTGTCACAACTACCCCTAATATCAGGTGAAACACTCAGAAGTTATCTTTTGTCTACAATAAGAATACACTTTACAAACAAGCAGATTCCCCAGAGAGACAAGTTATAAATGTTTGGCAACATGCTCTCACCCAATTTTAGTAGGTCTTTCCTCTTTTGTAACAATCATGGACAAATGGATACAATAAGCAATAATGATTCATTAGAAAAACAGAATAATCTACAACTGTTTGAATGCCAGTTTCATACCCATTAATAAATTCCATCCTTTGTGGGATATCTCCAAAATCATAACAACATATATTTCTCTCTTATAAATGGGAAATAAGATAAGATTTGGTAAAGGAGTTAATAACTGACCAAGAATGCCTTTTTTTTTTGCAAACTCCTTCTTATCCAATAGAATTGATAGGAAGTTCGCTGATCGATGTAACGTCTGTCTAAACACAGCTTTGTTTCCACGTACATCTTCAAAGGGCTGAGACTTAAAATTATTTAGGCTCTCTGTTAAATAAGATCTCTAACTAGTTGCGTACTCATGCCTCATTATTTCCTGCCAGCAATGGTTTGCAAGTGTGCCTGGCTCAGAGTAAAAGAAATAGCATAGAGATTTCAAAAAGGCAGATTGTCTTATTAAAGTTTGTCTTTTCAAACCAAAGTCCAATCTGACATTGGCGTGCTCAATATTCTTTGGGACCCTAAAGACCGATTTAAAAACATTTATTTGTAGATTATCAAGAATTTTTGAGTCTTTACCTTGAAAAATAACTGACCCATAAGCCAGGGAAGGAATTAACTTTTATTTCATTACCTTGAGTTGATGCTCGTGGTTCGGACATACTATTGTGTTTCTCATCTTTCTAGAAGCAAAAGACAATGCAGTAGCTTTTGCTTTTAAGTTGAGAAAATGCTGTTTAAAAGGCAATCTATGTAATACTTATAACATTTAATTTAATCCTTATTTTTGGTGGGTTTTGTGTTCATCAATGAACAATTAGCTAGAATATAGTTATTAAATGATTGTATTAGTCTTCGTAGACCTATAGCGGTATGACTTAATAGTATAGTGTCATCTGCATACTGTAAATATTTTATATTTTATCCTGCAAGAATAGGTGAATGAGCATTACCGTTTTAAAATATGATGGGGGACAGAATCAAAAGTGGCCTTAAAATCTACAAAAGAAATATATAACTTTTGCCTTTTGTACTTTCCTCAATCAGCCAATAAAGTCATTGAAGTCAAGTTTGTAATCGTTGACTTGCCCCTACGAAAGCCAGTTCGGAATATTGGTATAATTTCATATTTCGTGCCCTATTCTTCCAAGAGCATTTTGCAGTTGGTACTGTTTGCTTTACCACAATCAGGACCAAAAATGTAATGTGTCAGGGCAAGTCCAAGAGTATGAAGATCTTCGACCACACTGGGTGTGAGTAGGGAGTGTACTATGATAATTCTAGTGTTCTACATTAAAACCAACTTTAAAGCAGGCACTGTGCAAACAATAAACCCAGAGACCAAAGTCTGGTAGGATAAAAGCACTGTACTTCATCAATCAGACAGGGGATATACAAGATCCATCCTGGCGTTGTGTTTGCTCCCTTTCTAGTGTGCCAAAGTGTTACATGTGACTCAACAGACCTGTTAGGCAAGATGTGGCACTGTTGTGTCAACAATATGCTCACAGCTCACACCCTGCACATGCTATTGAGGTCAGAGGACCCCTTTCTGCCCGTTCAAGGCAGCCAATTGTATTTTCCTGAAAATAATTCTGCACCTCTTCCCAGGCTGAGCACTGACTGCAAGTTCACAGAAGCTATACTAATTGGCCTTCTCACAAAGAAGGCAGGTAAGCCGTAACTTTCTAAATGTTACTGTTCCATAACATTTATTAGATGTCCAACTTAACAATTGATTTATGTTTTTAATAAGTTAAAATACTGGGCTAATTATTTTTCTTGCTTCTTCCAATCCTAAGAGACAGTATTAGTATTTGGATCTAAGTTCTTGTTTTCTAAATGAGACAGCTAGGCCTGCGAAAATGAAAATAGCTAGTATTGTCACTGTAGTGACATCTATATCATTAATTTTCTTTGTGTTCCATTTTTAGATACTATGCACCCTACCTTGTCGTCTACAGGGTGTTCTCAGGGGTGACTTACTAATATTTAAAAGCTATGGGCCTCATTTATGAAAAGTGACGCATCGCTGCGTGAAAACAGCGATGCGTCACTTTTCACTGCGCACTCCTTGTGACACCAATGATGCGTCATATTTAATGTATGACGCATCATGTCACAAGGACTTACAGACACGTCAGTATTTCTGACGCATCTGTAAGCGCAAAAGTGACGCATTGCTGGAGTGTGTCACAAAAGTGACGTAACTCCAGCAATGCGTCCTTTCACATGGGGAAAGTCCCATGTGAAAGGGCTTGCGTCAGTCTTACGCCTGCTGTGAGGCAGGCGCAAGATTTTGACGCAACAGCATCCTAAAAGTGACGCAGTGAAATCTCATAGATTTCACTGAGTCAGTATTACGAGGCTTCTGCAGGGGAAGGCCCCCTCTGCATACATCATACCGGATGCAGGTATAATGTGGCGCAGGGGTTTAAAAAGTGACGCATCTACCTAGATGCGTCACTTTTTAAATATGGCGCAACAAGGCGCATTTTGTACGCCGCTGGTGCGTCACAAAAAGTGACGCACCGGCGGCGCAAAACTGACGCAAGCCCTCATAAATAAGGGCCCAGATGTTTACTGTTAGGCAGATTATTTTAACAGGACACATTGCAGGGTTTAAACAGCAGCAGTCAAGCTATAGTGGTAGCAATGTTTTCCCTTTTCACACTGGTGAATGGCATAATAAATGCGGTAGACCACAGGTGGCATTTTAATTTTCTATACCATCAGTGTATTTTTTGCACCACATACTATTAGTTTATAAGAAAGTTAAATAAGCCAATCAGGGATAAGTCAGTTTCTACATCGTTTAAGGGTCAGAGCACAGCCACTGATCACTGAACAGCCATGGATCAATATGCAAAGTCTAAAAACCAGCAATACCATTCAGCAACAAGTGAGGTAGTCATTCAAAAAAGGGGCATTTTCTCACAAGCAGCGGTAATCTGATGAATTGTCACTTTAGAAAATTGAATGAACTTTCTATGTGAAGTACCTAATTATAGTCAACAAGTTGTGTTAATCTACAGAAATGTATAACTTTCATAAACGTTATTCATGGCTTGTTTAAAAATTTAAATTTTTTGTACTGTACCATAGAATGACTAATTTATCATCTGAAATATGTTTGCATCACTATTTCTTTGGATGGGAATTTAATAGATTTTCTTTACACAAAGTGTACTTTTTGAATATTCAATAAGCTTCTCCACTTTAAAAAACTATTAAAAAAGCTCTAAAAGCTTAGGTCTGGGAGAATTATGTTTAATACGATGTGCTGTCATTAAGTGAAACACATTTAGCCTATCATGTTTCCAAAGTGCTAAACTCTAACTCACATGGTACATTATTGATTTTTCAAGTCATTTTTTCTTTTTTTCACATATGTTGTCGGAGATGTTACTATTCATCCAAGAACCTAGTTTATTAACTTTGTTGGGGCTCATGCCTTGTATAGCCCTAGTTGATAAGCCTCAAGCTCACACTGCATTATTTCACTTGTGTCTCCTGAACATTAAATATTGCAAATGCATTCTGCAGTCAGAAGCAGTGTTGCTCCCAACTACGAAAGACAACCACTGATTGCAAATGCAGCTATAAATATGAACTATGAAGAAAATAAAAAACAAGATGTTCTGTTGACCTTACTACACCCTTAGGAATTGAGTATATTTTATATTTACATACATTGGCAACTAATTTGCTCGAGCATTTTATATTATCTATAGCAACAATGAAAGTTTCCATTTAACATGATGATACAAATTATCAGTTATCTTCTTTCACTAGCTGGCCATGTATCTAGCAGCATAACAAGCAACTTCCGCTGACATGCATAAAAGACACAGTAAGGGCAAGCATCAGTGCAAGCAAGGATCAAAAGTGAAATTCAAGCTACAATGTTCGACACCAGTGCAAGCTTCTCTCAAATATATGTACTAAGTACATAAAAGGGCAGCAGGGATGCAACATTCAATCACCCAGACAGGTACTGCACAAAGCTACAATAGTGTGCGTTACCTCACATATAGAAAAGGTATGGCTCATGTGACAGGAGTTTCAGATTGCCTCACATATAGCAGACAGAACACTGGCCACTTCAGACCCATCTTCTTTTAAAAACACATACAGAATAGCCAGCTGTTCTGCAAGATCCCCTCATAGAAAGAAAAGATATGGAATGGACAGCAATAAAGCAAGTTTCTCTAATACATAAAACCCACATCGGCTATGCAGCAGTAGTGCAGTTTTCTCTCATATTCAGAACAGGTGTGTCTTGGGCATCAGTACTTCCAACTAACACGGGGCAGGGAATTCCAATCTGCTGGCAGATTTTTGCATACTTTGCGTTCCGTGGAAAACGCGAAGTTCATGCAAACCTTCTGACTGCGCAGCGGAGTTCAACCTGGACCCTCTGGCCTGCATCACCCCTCAATAAATATTTTTTTAAATAAAAATAAATCTTAAGCGAAATAAAACACACTTACCTTTATCGCGGCATCTCCTTGCCGTAGTGCTGCAGAATCCCCTATCTCAGACGTACATCATGGTAGGACTGCGCATGTGTGCGAAGTCGTACATTACGTACGTCTGACGTAGGGGATTTTGCAGGACCACAGCAAGGAGGAGAAGGCAGCCCTGAGGTGCCACGATAAAGGTAAGTGTGTTTTATTTAGCTTAATTTTTATTTTTTATTTTATAAATATTTATTGGGGGGTGGAGGCGTGTAGCGGAGCTCCACTGAGTTTTTGCCCAACTCCGTGGAACTACACATAGAGAAACTCCACCTGCTCCGATGGGGCTTACTTCCAACCTACTTTCCAATGAATAGTAAAAACCATAGGGAATATGAATGCCACTGCACAGGAATCCACTTAAGTCATATGTATCCTATTACAATGGCATTCACATTCCGCAAAACTTTTTATAATACTTACTATGTGACATATATTATGGCAGAAGAAGTCAGTGAGGGGTCAAGACAGGTCAGAAAAAGACATGAAAGAGAAAAAGAAACTGTAAAGTGGCAGTCTAGTGGGGATTTTTACTCCTGATAATGGCAAGCCATGAACTTCAATTACAGTTTTAGATGTCAGGCAGGATGGTCTAGTTAGCTGCTCCAGGTGTCATGGTTCTCTTTCCCTTTGAGCTCAGCGCATGGTGATCAGTGCACCCATCAGAATCTTCACATCTAATCCATTCGCACTTAGACTTTCTCCGCATAGTTCAGTGGTGCCTGAGTTAGGGGAAACAGGAAGGTACAGCATGTGCCTTGTGCAATTTCAAATGTATTACATGTTTGCATGAGAACTGATGTCACAGTGTCACATGTTGTCAAATTGCAAATCAACGCTCATGACTGTTATTGGTGGGCTACTGCACTCAGACTACTGTACCTCCCTTCCTCCTCACCTCCCTGAGGTAGGGGTACACCCATGCTGCCCCTGCTTTAAACCCAGCCTTTCTCAACTGATAAAAGTGTGGGGTGGTGCCAGTGAGGCTTGCTGATTTGCTTCAGATTGTGTTGTAATTTTAAGGATAAGGTTACTCTGTGGTGGTCCGTAGTGTAGACTATATCACCAGTTTGTATTGCCCATGTTTTTGGTACTCAAAGGGTTATGACTTCCTCTGTTGTTTATGCATACATGGCAGTATTAGAATGGCACAAAGGCAGTACATCAAATAGACAGTATAGGATCTTTACCTTAGGAGCGGGTGATTTTTTTTTGGGGGTGGGGAATATTGCAAATTAGATTAATAATTTCTCAGAATGTTGCTTGAAAATTGAACAAGGCATATATTACCTTCAAAAATCATGCCAGACCCTAGAAGGAGAAACTGTTTGACGGCAAAGTGTTTCTTAGCCACAGTTTTACTGATCCTCCAATACATTCTCTGCTGAAGCCTGTATTCCATAGCTTAAATTCAAGCTAAATTTAGCAAATTTGAAATGTCATGAAATCTTCTAAAAATCACAGCATCTCATAACTTTTCAGACATTTACAAATACAAGTTAATTCCGATACTGGACACAATCGCCCCACCAAGCCAGTCAAATCCAAAGGACATAACAGAAGAGCCAGCTGGTTCACCATGGAGCTGAAATCCACCAAACACAACTACTGGAAACTAGAAAGAAATCAGTGCACCAGCAAAGAGACCGGAGATCATACCACCTTCAAAACAGCACTCAACCAGTACCACCGCCTCCTGAAACAGAAAAACAAGAACGCAATAGCAGACCAGATGGAAGTCAGCACAAATTGCAGCAAGAAGGTCTCCATCATCATGAAAGAGTTTTTCAACCCTACAGCCACCAGCAATGATATCATCCCTTCCCAAGAACTGTGTGACACCCTGGTGGATTTCTTTCACAGCAAGATCTCTGCCATCTATGATAACCTCAAACCCCAACCCTCTTCTGCCATCAGCCTACTCACACCCACAAACTCAAACTCCCAACACTTGCTAACCCACTGCAGTTTTCCCAATACTCAAGCCACTATATCCATCATCAACACTGTGCACTCGAGACCACCCACGGATCCCTGTCCCAACCACATCTTCAACCTCGGGAGAAAGATACGTCTCTAACACCCGCATCCCCTTGGCTTCCTTCCCTGAGGTCTGGAAACACGCTGAAGGGAGCATCTCCTAAAGAAACCATCCACTGACCCAGCAGAACCAAAGAACTACCAGCCATCTCCCTGCTCTCCTTGCCAGTGAAGGTTGTCAAAAAGGCTATCAATCAGCAAGTCACCGAAACCTGGAATGCAACAACCTCTTGGACCCCTCTCAATCTGGATTCCTAACGTACCATAGCCCTGATCGGAGCCACCAATGACATCAGGACCCTTCTGGACCAGTGCAAAAGGGTAGTCCTCATCCTCCTGGACCTGTTAGACATTTTTTAACACCGTCTGCCATCATATCTTAATCAACGGACTCCATCACATCAGAAACCATAGAGACGCCCTCAAATGAATCGCCTTATAACTCACTAGAAATTCTGTCTTCCTTTTTACCTTGACACCCAAGAAGATCTATAACATGTACATTACCCCCTGACCAGATCTCAAAGACTCAACATCATCTCATACACTGGCAACATCTAGCTCATACTCTCACTATCAGAAGACCCTGCCACCACCAGAGCTACCTTCCACAGATGGAGGATGAACATTTTCGGCTGAAAGAGGGACAACTGTCGGTTTGAGCTGGACATTTTTGCTGGGTTATCCTCCAACTTTTTGCTTCTTTCCTCCTATTTTTCCTGGCCTGTTTTTGTTGGCTCTTTATACCATTTGGAATTTTTCACTCAGACAGGGTATGTACCCGGCAGCTTGGAAACATGCTTTTCTTTTGCCCATATTAAAAAAAGCAAACGTTGACCCAAAATTACCAGTAACTATAGACCTATTTCATTACTTCCCGCTCCTGCAAAGGTCTTAGAGAAAATAGTACATCAGCAATTGGCTGTTTTTATTTAGACCAATGGCCTTCTTCATGAATCTCAATCTGAATTCCGCCCTGGTTTCAGCACGGAATCAGTTTTGATTTAAATGGCTGATTCAATACGATGGGCCCTGGATGGAGGCTCTAAGGCAGTGTTAGTGCTGTTAGAATTATCTGCAGCATTTGACATAGTCTCCCACCTCATCCTCTTGAATCGCCTAAAGAGCATAGGCATCCAGGGAACTGTGTTGAATTGGTTAGCATCCTTTTTATCTGACTGTAACCAGGTCAGGACCCACCCTTTCACCTCTCCCACTACACCTCTTATCAGGGGTGTCCCCCAAGGCTCGGCTCTGAGCCCGCTTCTTTTTAATATTTATTTAACCCCCGGCAGAGCTTATCTCTAAAACTGGGAGCAAAATAATCTTGTGCGGATGAAACCCAGCTATTGTTCACCTTTAGTCATGTGTCAGCCTCCACCTTTGACCCGCTAAAGAGTGCCTTAAGAACACTGCCGCCTGGATGGACCACAATTTTTAAGACTTAAGGCGGATAAGACCGAGGTCTCATTTTTTAACCAACCCTCTCCCCCCTCCTTCAAATCTATGGTGGCCTTATGAATTAGGCTTTTCCCCTTTACCTAAGGACTCGGTCAAGAATCTGGGTCTAAGATGGGACAAACATTTGTCCCTCTCGACGCAAGTTCAAACGGTTTTGGCTGCCTGCTTTGGTAAAATCAAAATGATTAGGAAATTCATCAACTATCTGTCTAATACAACTCGCAAAACCTTGGTCCATGCTTTGATAACTTCTCACCTTGATAATGCAAATGGTTTATACTTGGGTCTTCCGCTGGGACTCCAGATCATTTAAAACGCTGCAGCCCAAATGAATCAAATTTAAGGCCCTTACATTTCCATTTCGGGCAGTTAAAGGAAAAGGACCAGCCTATCTAAGGAGAAGGCTACGACCCAATCAACAATCCAGATCCTTAAGGTCCAGCAACAAACATTTCCTTACCACCCCTCGGTTTCCGAAAGCTAGAATGGGAGGCAGATCATTTGAGTTGAGCACCACCAAATGTTGGAAAACTTACCTGCTCATTATGTATGATTCAGTCTGAACAAGAATTCCGCAAGTCTCTAAAAACCTTGCTCTTTAGTCAGAATGACTAGCCTTCATGCAATTCCTTGCCGTGCTCTCTGTCTGCTATAGTGCCGGGACACCCCGTTTGGGGTAGCTGTGTACCCAATAAATGCCTTCATTATTATTATTATTATTATTATTATTATTATTATTTAGGACTCTGGCGACTTTACCACTGCTAATTAGTGCTAGAGTGCATATGCTCTCTGTGTAAATTGTGATTATGATTGGTTATCCATGATTGACATATTTGATTTACTGGTAAGTCCCTAGTAAAGTGCACTGTGTGTACCCTCGGTCCATAAATCAAATGCTACTAGTGGGCCAGCAGCATTGATTGTGCCACCCACATGAGTGATGGATTAAACCCAGATCAGTTGACTGGGGGTGAGTGCATGCAATGTTCAACACTCTGTTCATCATCCCCTTTGGTTTTGCTTTGCTCGCCCTAAGTTGGCAGGGTATGACCAGACATGGGTCCCTTGCTCACTTTGCCACTGGATTCAAGGTAGCCTTGCTGATGATGGCTGATAAGCCAGAAACCAGTCCCAGGATGCTTGTTTCCGGTTCAGGGAAGACATGGCATGGCAGTTTGTGCTGGACTGTTCCCATAAGGCAACGGGTTAGACTGATTTGCATATGGCCATGTCTGAACTGGGGTGTCCGAGTGAGCTGAAGAATGATGATGGATTAAACCCAGATCAGCTGACTCGGGGTGAGTGCTTGCAATGTTCAACACTTTGTCCATCATCCCCTTTAATTTTGCTTTGTTCACCCACATGAGCAGCACCACAAACATGTCTCAGGCCTGCCATTCCAGTGTCTGTGCATGCAGTTTTAAAACTGCCATGGTGGGGAGAGGATAAAGTCTTGGGGGATGCCCAGCGATAGAGGGGCTAGATCTAATAGAGTGAGATTAATTAGGAAGGAGAGCCATTTTAGCACGGTACCAAAGCCGCCCACCTTGTGTTCGAGATGGTTGTGCAGGGTATCATTGTTGATGATGTTAAAAGCTGCTGACAGATCCAGTAGGATCAAGAGGGAAGGCTTGTTCTGGTAAAGCAAGCGTAGGGCATCTTCGACAATGTGAGACATGGCAGTTTCAGTGCTGTGATCCAAATGGAAGTCATATTGGCAATAGTCTAGGAGTTGGAATTGTTCAATGTGTTTGTTGAGCATAAGTGCACACATTTCTCTAGGCGTTTCGTAAGAGAAGGGATGTTGGAGATGGGGATGTAATTGCTGTCAGCAGACCTGTCAGTTTTGAGGTTTTTTTAGGATAGGAGTAACCTAACTAAACTTGAAGCAGTCGGGTAGAGAGCCTTTAGTGAGAAAGGCATTGATTATTTTAGTTCATAGTGGGAGTAGGAGTTGAATGGACTCATTTAGGAGTGTGGAGGGGAGGGAATCAATGAATTGTTAGAATATTTCAAGGAGGTAAAAAGATTTAGGGTGCAAATCTAATTGAGGGTTATAAAACTAGATCAGGTGGTGTCATTTTTGGGAGAGATGGGGCAAATATTCAGGTGTGAGTCATGGTCCATTGTGTAGGGGAGCAGGAGGGGTTCGGTCGGTAGATGTTTGAGAGCGAATTGGATGTCGTTAGTGTTTATCAGTGTTTTCTCAGCGAAAAAGGAGGCAAAGGTTCTAGAGTTAGGAGGTGCTTGGTTGTTTGTGGAGGTCGCATCTGCAGATAGATTGGTTGGTGATCATTTTGAACAGTTGCTGAGGTCTATTAGTAGCAGTGTCTAGTTGCTTAGATGGGTAGGCCTACAGTTGCTGCTTCGGTCTGTGGGTAGTGAATGGACTGGAGTTTGCTTTCTGTATCCTATTTTCCAAGGTTCTCCAAGGGCTTGTGTGTGCTTGCTTCTTGTTAAAGAAGTCTCATGGACACAATAGACTTCCTGTATCTCTGCTGGCGCTGCTGAACTGTGCCATCTGTGAGCCCTATCCCTGTCTGAGGTGCCTTCCCCCAGCCAAAGGGCCTCAGAAGTGGATTCTGTAGCTAAGCCCTGTAAAAACCAGAGCAAAGCAATGTGAAACCTCACAATGCCTTGCCGTGCAGCCTCTCAGAAACAATGCCAGATGAAGCAAAGCCTCACCAAATCCTGCTGTCTAGCTGACATCTCCTTGGAACCGATACCAGATGATGCAAAGCCTCGCCATACAGCCTCCCAGAACTGACGACGTGAAGCCCAAAGCGACACATCACCTCCAGTGAGCAACGCGTCTCCTGTCTAGGGTTTTTGAAATTGACGCTGCACCTGTTTCGCCACCGCATCAACCCACAGCACATTGATTTTCTCAAGCATCGCACCTGTGCAGCTAGTTTTCCACTGCATCACTCCCAGACCACAAATGTATTGGATGTCGACGAATCACTCCCCCTTACAGTCTGGATTCTACACAACACCTTCCCTATATGTAGCATAACTGACACATAGCCTCCCCAGGGACTAAGGAATCAATGCATTGTTGTGTTTTCCAATGCTTCCCTCCTCTGCGGCTATTTTCCTTAGTAGATTTTGACGCTTTTAAGGTACGGTGTGTAAAAGCACCTCCTTTATAGAGTTCTATGGACAGCATTGCTTAAACCTTTTAAATGTGATATTTTCAGTTGTTCCTGTTGGATTTTTGTCATTTTGGTCTTGTTTGGTTTAGATAAAAGATTGTTTATTTTCATAATCTGGTGTGGTGTCCATTTGTTGTGTTTTCATTGTGTTACTGCCTGTCTTACGTACAAATACTTTACACATTGTCTCTGAGATAGGCATGACTACTTTTGCCAAGTTACCAATGGGGTGACAAGGGGTTGTCTTTCGTATATAACCCCCTTACCTTAAATAGATGGAAGGGTCCCTTCTTGGACAGGGTTCAAGCCACTGCCAACTAGGGACCTCCATTTCTAACACTGTCTCTAACTCAGTACGGACAAGATGGAAGTCCTCATCTTTGGGAACAACACCTCTCCATGGGACAATGCATGCTGGCCTACTGAACACAGCCCACCCCTGCCTCAAAAGGCCACACCTGCAACCTCAGTATCATCTTGGACGGAAAGCGATCTAGGAAAACACCGGTGAACACAGTCTTGTCTGCCTGCTTCCATACTCCATGAATGCTCCACAAGAGAATCGTCACACAGGCCCTCGTCACCAGCAGGTTGAATTACGGGAACACACTCACGCAGAAATCATTGTGCACCTCCTGAAGAGACTACAGACAATACAGAATTTCATCTACAAGACTCATCCTCGACCTCCCCAGATGAACCCACATTACACGCCCACCTCAAGAAGCTGCACAGGCTCCTGATCCAGAAGTAATGCCAGTACAAGTTGTTGACCACGTTTACAAATCCCTGTACAATGAGGAAACAGCATACACCAACAAATACATGACCCTCCACCAACAGAGCAGACACCTATGGCCTGCATCTCTCTTCCTCGCAGACACCCCAAGATCCACTGAGTCAACCGTGGGGAACACTCTTTCTCCCACCTGGCTGTCAAAGCTTGGAACGACCCCCCCCTACATCCCAGGACCACTTTATCACTCCATCAATTCAGGAGCGAACTCAAGATTAGCTCTTTGAATGAACAGATCACTGCGTATTGGCTAGCAATTCCAGTGCCTTGAGACCTTCAGTGAGACCCTCATGGGTGATTTGCCATGCTTTACAAATCCTTGATTGATTGATTATTAAAATATGTGCATTTTAAATCCCTGTGTCAGTTCCACGCCATATCTTGCAAGGTTCAAGAAAGTATCTGAGAAATAAAATGTACATGTTCCTATTCGACCAATGCGTTAAAGTTCAACTGTGTTTAGAACTTATTTATGCTTTTAGGAAAGTTGGCTACTTATTAGGGGGAATAGGAGTCCACCACAAGGAACAAGGCCTGAAGTCTGTTAGTGTAAAAACTGTTTTAATACCTTAACTGGGCCAAACCCCTTGATAGCTATGGAACTGAGCAGACAGTCTATGCTTCAGAAAATGTGTAAAGTATTTAACAGTAACAAAACAGTAAAATAAACACAATAAAAATCGAGCAACCAATATAGAAAAAGAGGACATTTATTGTATAAAATGACCTCAAAAATGAAAAAAAAGCAATAAGGGGAATCAAAGATATGAATGTTTGAATATTTAAGCAAATATTCACAAGATAAAAATAAAGCACCAATTACTAGTCACTGTTTGCAGTTAAACAGGATTTATGTGCAATTTCAGGCTGACCACGAATTAGTGCAGGCCGGATGCAACAAGTGAGATCATCCCAGTTAACACCACCGCTGCTGCAGCAATTCCCCTCCTCTGCTGCATGATTTCTATTCCCATTGTTCATGACAAGCTCAGCTCGTCATCAGCACAGCTTAACCGTGCCTCATGATGAGCTGAGCTCGTCATGAGCATCGAAGGGGTTAAAGATTTTTATCTTCTCACTTAGTCTTGGAAATAGAAGTACAAATCCAACAGTGGAGTAAGGTTCTATCTGCTGAAATCCTCTCAAAGCCAGATAGCTGCAGGACAAGATCCCACTTGGTGGGTAAAATTAAAAGATTTTAGCTGACAAAGTCCTTGGGTTGGTAGGGTGCTTTTTGTGCTTTCGTCCAATCAAGAGTTCTACCTTCAAATTTAGGGCCTGATTATGACTTTGGTGGACTGATGGACCGCCATAGCTATGGTGGCGAAGTGGGCACCGGTTGTCCAACCACCCTATTACAAGTTGGGCATTAGGACCGCCATGGGACCGCCACAGCCGCCAGAGATCAGAGATCACTGGTGGTGTTGCAACAGTCCTGAGGCCGCAACATGCTTGGCGGTGCCACTGCGGCACTGGCAAGAATATTATGGGTTTCTTCTATGCCACAGTTTTCATGGCTGTGAGCTGCCATGAAAACTGTGCGGAGGGAAAAGAAAGGGGGCCCTACAGGGCCCCTTGATGCTTCAGGACCACGGGGAGTATGCAGGGGGCCCATGTTGTGCCACCGTGTGTGCATGCACACCAGTTCCTGAACGGTATGGATTGCATGCCATGTAGGAACTGCCTTAAGCGCTCCCATTACGATGCCCTTTTTCAGAGGCACTGCTGTGGGACCACCAAATAAATGCCAGCTGCACATGATAAAACTTGTAATCTGGCGGGTGGTGCTCATACGGCTTTGGTGGTGTGGAAGCTGGGCGGCATCATGGCAGCCCTGCAAGTCGTAATCGGACAATTAGTCTTTTACTCAGATTTGAAATCCTTCAGCAGGAAAGCCTAAAACTGTGTGTGACAATGTCACTTCTGAATCTAACATCTTTCCTGAAAAGTCGCTCTGATACTCTGGATGTCTAGTCAGCCGTTATATTTTTAAAGTTACAACTTTTCAGAATTTCCAGTCCAGCTTCACTTAGTCACTTCTAAGGCTCCTAGGACCTCAGTGACAGCACTTAGTGGCCGGGAAACACTCTAGAAGACTGTGATTTAAGTAAGATCCAGGCCTGTTCTAGCTGCTTCCTGTCAGCTAGAAACTTAAGGAAAAAATCCTCTTGCAATTTGTTGTGTCCCTGAGTATGGCACATGGACATTCCTAGTAGAGGGATTGGGTGCAGTAACTGTTAATGTGAAAACCGTAATTATCATAATGCTGTGGCTTTTATTAACATTCATAAAGAAGTCCACAAAGATTTTTGGGACTTAGATTTTATTCCCAAAAAAAGACATGTATTGGGTGTAGAAAACATCCAGATTCTCCCATATATTCTAAGTGCGGAAAACAAATCTTAAAGTACATTTGAATTCCACCCATCTACAGCTGCTAGTTCAAAATCCACTGGTTAACAGCTGGACACACGGTATGATTGAATAATGTGCATGTGCAATGCGCACATCATAAAAGTAATAACGTAACAATCATTGATGCAAGTCTGCAACTTTGAGGTTGACAAAACGTTTATGGATTTGACCTAGCTAATAATGAAAACGTTGGTTTTTGTGTTATGTATTGTTAAAAGTTGGCTGTTGAATCATTAATCTTTATATAGTTTGTGAACCCTAAACATTTCCATTTCTTCCAGCTGAATGTGGTGAGACGGTGACTGGAAATGAGGGAACACTACTATCGCCAAACTACCCATCAAACTATGAAAATAACCATGAATGCATCTACATCATCCAAACCGTGCCTGGGAAGGGGATTTTACTCAGGGCCAGGAGTTTCCAGCTGCACGAAGGAGATATCTTGAAGGTAACATACGTTAAATCTCGTTCCTTTATCTTTTCAAAACGTCCTTTTTATGGGAGCTTTTCTGTGATGGAATTGCATATCTGTATAAACCACTTAACTACATGAAGCACACAGTGCTGGATGACCAGTGAAATACGTTCGAGCTGCAGTAGACAATATTTTAACAGCTCATTTGTGGATGCCTGTTTAAGAGCTGGCTATCTTTCGCCATGCACTGACGAGCAGCCATGATTTGAAGGTGTGCTAGGAGAGACACCTACATGAATCTCCATTTTAATGCTAACTTGGCAGTCTTGAATTATTAGTATGTATATTGCCCAGGCAGAGTGTTAGCGTCTATCCAGTGTGAAGTAAAAGTCCCACAATATCATGGGCACATTGTTCAAAATAAATCAAGCAATGCCTTTGTGAACCTGACGATAGTACACAGGCAGGTTTCAAGGCTTAAAGTTTGAGGGGCTACTTGCTGAAGGTGATACACATTGTGAAATCTCCAGCGCAAGTGGAGACAGGACTATTGCTCCATGAAAAAATCCATCTTTACGCAGGCCCACAAAGAGTACAAAGGTGCCATCCTAAAAGCTAAATCAGACTACTTCTCATTGAAAGTCGTTAATTCCACCAATAAAGACAAAGACATCTTCTCAATAATGGACGAACTTGTCAAACCCGACCGCATCACCACCAGACTCGTCCCTCACAACAACTCTGTGACTTCCTTAACACTTACTTTATCGACAAAATTACCAGCATTAAAGCCAGTATCCCCAGGACCTTCTCTCCACCAGAGCCTGCCCTTGTGCATAGCAATGCTCTCTCTTTCGATCTTTTTCCAGCAATCACTCAGGAGTCCTTTTTTTTCCTCCTTGAAAGGGTCCGATCTGGCTCCCCTACAGACAGCTGTCCCCCCCCCCACATTGCCCGGGAGATCTTTCTCCAGCTCCCCGAACCCCCATTATCCCTCCTCAACAATTACCTTGCCACGGGCATCATCCCCAATTGTTTCAAGACCGGAGAAGTTAGACCCATCTTAAAAAAAGTAGGTGCAGACCCCCTTTGTACTCATCAACTTCAGACCTATCTCACTTTACCCTTTCTGGGTAAAATTCTGGAGGCTAATGTTGCAAGTTGCCTTAGTACATTTGTGGAACACTCACACTACCTAGATCCACACCAAGCGGGATTTAGACCCGAACACTCCACTGAATCCATCATTTTGGCAGTTCATGATGAACTCAGGAAGGGGGTGGACCAAAACATCTCACAGGCTCTAGTGCTCCTGGATTTGTCAGCGGCCTTCGACACCGTCGACCACAATTTATTGGTTGAGCGGGTCGAGAGCGCCAGCATCCAGGGCATCCCAGTAAAATGAATTTCCTCCTTCCTTAACAACCGCCATCAAGCTGTCCTCCTGACTTCTCCTCTGAGAAAAAGAGACTCACTTGTGGGGTTCCCCAGGGCTCTTCTCTCTCCCCTCTCCTCTTCAATCTGTACATCCTGCAGCTGATTTTAGATCTACGGAGGAGAGATGTAGCCATTTTTAACTACGCTGATGACCTCCAGCTCGTTTTCACCATCGATTCATCTCGCCCTGCAATTGAGACATTCCGGTCTACCATGACGTTCATCAGAAGCTGGATGAACCTAAATCAGTTAAAATTAAACCCAGACAAGACGGAACTTGTCCTCACAAGGACCTCAGTCAACCCTTGAAACCCCAACTTTTGGCCGCCGTCCATCGGGCCTTCCACCTTCTCCAGTCAGTGTGGTCAAAAGCCTTGGTGTTACAATTAGCAGCGACCTTACTCTGAAGACTCAGATCAAATAAGTAGTCTCTTCTTGTTTCTTCCACTTACGCAGGATCCGGAAAATTAGCAGATTTCTCTCCTTTGAGGCCCTGATTCAAGTCACCCTGGCCTTAGTTATGTCACTCATTGATTATGCTAATTCACTCTATGCCGGAATCCCCACCTATCAGCTACAGCGGCTTCATCTGGTGCAGAACCAAGCAGCCAGACTGGTGTACGGTCAACCCAGATTGCACCATGTAAAACCTCTGCTTAAGAGCCTTCATCTGGCCCATTTTCATCGGCAATAGAATTCAGCGCTATGTTCCCCTCCGCGCCCTTCGCTCTGCTAGCTCCAATCTCCTGACCCCGCATTCTTTTAAACTGAAAAAACATGGTGGACTTCAATTTGCGTTCCTGGCACCTCAGTTCTGGAACACTCTACCCTCCCCCCCCCCCGAACTACGCCAAATCCATTCCTACTCCATGTTCAGGAAATCCCTCAAGACATGGCTCTTCTCCCGGGCCTACGATTAATGGCCTTTCTGCTGCACATGTTTACGCATCCTCCACAAAGCGCCAAGAAATTGCTGGTGAACGCACGCTCTATAAATTCCATTTATCATATCATATCAGGGTGTCCTTTGGGGTCGGTTGAGGGCATTGTACATACGAGGAACCCAGCAGGGAATGGAGTGCCTTCAATACATACACATCCCCATGGTATCTTTTTCAGTGACAAAGCCGGAGATGCCGCTGCAGAGACATTGATAGTGTCTCTGTACTGTCATTAGCTCAGCAAGGGCACCCTGGCAATCTTGTAGAGGGAACCATTGAACCAGTTGAGAAGTGCAAAAAAAATAATAATCTCTAAATCGCTGTGACTTCCAATGCTCTATTGACAAGATCAAACATCCGTGCACCTCATCACTCGTGCAAATGCATTTTCTGCACATACAATGAAAAACAGAAGCTATGTTTATCAAAAGTCAAGTGAACAGAAAAAATATCACACAAGTGAAAAACAACAAGAATTTGCAAAATATATCAATAGTTATGCAGCAGAAGTAACGGCACATTCAGGAGCAACGTTTTTGTTAATATTTATCAAGTAAAATGATAATTTCTTTCCTCTCCCGTTAAACTATATTGATGCAAAATGCATAAGAATAAATCACCAAAAATAAGTTATTCCATTATTAATGGACACTAATAGAAGACTTTGTGGAAGCAGTCATGATATTACATTTGGTCATAAAAAAAACTGCCCAGCAGCTGGAAGTAAAAAAAATAGTAGCCGCCAGCTGCGTTATGTTATTAAAAAGGGATTTGACATATTAAAATCTTGAAATGACCTCACTTCAAAGTTGCTTTAGTGACTTTGGATGACTGAATTCCCTTCGAGCTAGTGCAGACTTCATAGACAATGAAAACACATTCAGCTTGACTGAATACATTAGAAAACAAAGTGGCTAAAGCTGTTGATGCTGACACGTGTTCCCTCTCACTGTGGGATGTTGTATTATGGTTGACCTTTGGCGCTCTTTGGAAGGAAATACTATTCTTCTATTTCTTGTACTTTCTTTATGATGAAAAAATTGGTATACACATCTGAATTAGTGACATTACATATAATGTTAATAACGGTGGATCAGATTCTCGAGCCATTTGAACCGCTCTGTTAACCGTATGTGTGTAAACACATTACAATCTTGAATTCACGTTTGAAGCTCTAAAAATATGAATAAACTCCTAAATTACTTAATCTAATGTAAATGTACACCATCATGTGTACTTTATTAGAGATGAGTGAAGAGCCAACAAATTAACAGTGAGAGACAGGCCAAGCTTCTGGCTCGGATCTTAGAGCTTATAAAGGAACTGAGCCCTAAAAATGTTTGTTATAACTTATGTAAATCATACAACAAAGATCAAATGAGGTATGATAAAGTCTACTCGAATTGGAAAAAGTGCAATTCTTAAACATGTGGAAGCTTTGACATTAATAAGTCACATTAACATTATCGTACTGCACTGAAAAGTACTTATTAAAAGTGATAAGTTTTTAACATGAATTATCAGTGAACTGTGAGACAAGAGAGTTTTCGGGTAAACCCTTTATGTAGCTCAGATTATTATAGAGCAACATTTTAGTCAACTGAATCAAACACAATAGATTTTTATACAACTGCTATTCTGAACTCATATTTGAAAAAAAGGTTGATGAAGAAAAAGGGTATGGGTGAAAAAAATGTTTTGCCTCAGATCACACACTTTAAGTGGGGAAGCCTCAATGTATCCAGTTTATCTGGTTTCACTTTGTGCAAGTCAGAAAGTAAATGGGTATTTGTCTTTTCTTATGTTTAGGCTTCGTTCTGTGTTTTTCTGCAGTTTCTATATTGCGGGAGCTAGTGTTCTTCACTTGAGCACCAGTTACATTAATTGTTTATAGGCATTGGGAGATTAACTGACTTGCCCAGAGTCACATAATGTTGATCCAACGCCCAGACTTGAACTTGACTCCCAGGTTCTAAAGTTAACAACTCCGGCAGTAAGGCCACATCTTTAGTGGAGGGAAGGAGGCAGGCAGAAGCAGGGCCGGACTGGGAACCAAAACCGGCCCTGGTGAAGCGATCTGCTGGCCCCCTATGGAGGAGTGAGGGAAGGGTGGCCAAACTGTTTTCTAGGGCGGTTTCAGGCGTTTTCTGTTACGGGGGGCTGATATTGCTGCCCTGATAACAAAAATTAACCCCCCAGGGGTCCAAAACCGGCCCCCACCCCGGCAGCCCACCGGGGAAACGCCCAAGGCCTGCTACAGCCAGTCTGGCCCTGGGCAGAAGCCACATGAAAGCTCATTTTGGGCACAAGGTTCCAAAAGTACCTCGAGCAGAGCCAGGCTTCAGGCTCGAGCCTGACTTGATTTTTCAGTGACTAGCCCACCTCTATAATTTATTTGTAACTGAGGGTTATTACCAACAACTAACGATAATTATCGCTATGTTGGTTTAGCGGCGATATTTTTATCGCCGAGCTGCGGCGATTTTTATCGCTTAGGAGCCTTGCTATTATCAAGGTTTATCTCCTAAGCGATAAAAATAGGACGTAATGCATGAATATCGCTGTAAAGTCAGCGATATTCATGCATTACCGAGCAAATGCTCTTAGCCATGGTATCCACCTACCATTGGATAACATGGCTAAGAACTGCTCAGGGGCAGGTGTTAGCTTTTGGAGATATTCGTGCTTGACCAATTCCGTCAGCAATTCCGAATCGGTTTTGCAGAGATGAAACAGCTTTCGGAAACGGACTTTGGGGGCCTGTTGAGGGCCCCCTTCACCAAGAGGAGACAGAATATGGACCGTGGTTGTGCCCAAAGGACCCCTTTACTCAACCGAGCACAATGTGGCAAGAACAAAGGTGTGCCCACCCCAGGGTGCAAAGTTTTCCTCAACCACTCCTTTTTCCAATGGGAGCCTGTGTTCTCGTTCGGCACACAGGCTCCCATGGAAGTCAATCGGAGTCCAACCGAACTGAGTCCATAAGCATCCGGACATATCGTAATCAGTCGGTAGGACACCAGGATACAAATCGTTCGGAAAGCATTTCTAACCTGATTCAGTGGGAATGCTTTCCTAACGACATCATAATCGGCCACTTAGAGTTATAGTTGTTCTGTCTGCTGACTCATGGCAACTGGTATTCTTATTTGATATGTCAAGGTGGAGATGTGGGAAGACAAACAAGAAATCGGGACTTGTGTATACGAATCAAAATGGAAACTGATATGGGAACACTCTGCCTAGTAGTGCATATTGTGGAGTATCTCAATGTCTGTTTTGCTGATGACATGGCAATTATGAAAAATTTCAGTTTTTTGGACATTAGACCCTTTTTGATTCAATATCCAGCTCTAATTGTAGAAAGTTTGTATAGTGTAAATCAGCAAATATATTGTTTTTTTTACCTCAAACACACTCTTGAGTTTGAATGTCAAAGAATGTGTAATTCGTCAGATAGTGTGATTTTCTTTTCATTTTTACTAGATTCTGTTTAATGTATAAAACAAAACTCTCTTAAACAGTTTGTGAATGTAAATATTGTAAAAGTAAATTGCTGATATCATGTTTTTTTTGTAAGGTCTTTGATGGAAAAGACAGCTTGTCACGCCTTCTGGGGACTTTTAGCAAGAATGAAATGTTGGAGGCGATGCTGAATAGTACTTCTAACCACTTGCGAATAGAATTTAACACCAATGGATCAGAGACAAATCAAGGATTTCACCTAACATATACCAGTAAGTATTTCTATTCACAAAAACAAATGGAACTTTCATATGTGATGCTTTAAGTTATGAAACAGGTCGCTAGTTCATGTAAATCCATATACATCCAGGAAGTGGAGATAGAATATATGTAAGAGGAAGAAATAAATGCACTTCAAAAATGTTCATATTTTCTAAAAATCATTTTCAGCATGTCTCATTAGCACTCATTATATGGAAAGGTTATCCTATACTCAGATTTGTAGTACATGGATACAGTCTAGTTGTGAGCTGTCAGATGGGCACCAACCTTATGGAGAAGATGTAGTGTAAAATATGCTCTTTTCTACCTCTCACAAGTCCCACTACTGACCACATATATGGAAATATGAGGGCCAGTCATAGACGCAGAAAAAGGGGAATGGGATGAGTGAAAACAGAAATACGTAATTCCACCACTTCTGCCTCTTCACTGGCACATTGTTGGCTAACGAGGTCGCCTGAACACAGCATGTTCTACAAGACCAAGAGCTATCTTAAGTGTTCTCATACAGAGAACTAAACAGAGCTATAATTGTGAACAGATATGCCTGAACAATGTCCTTGTGTGACCATCTCTATACAGTTATATATGAAACTGCTAATGCATAACAATGAAACACATGGATAATAAAAATCTTAGAAGTAACACATTTATTTATAGATCTCTCTTTGATTATTATATTTAACTAAAGTGCCATCACTACAAGATCTCTTGTGAAGATGTATTATAATATGCTTGAATTTTGTACACTGGAAAGATACCGGTATCATTTTCTTGTTCCTGAATGATATGTTCTTAATACCCATTCACAAGATGTACGTATATAACTTTAGGAAAAAGGACTCCTAGAGCTTGTTGTGTTCCTGTGGCCACAAAGGAGGTCAGCCAACTGAACCTTGGGGTTCACTTCGTTGTCCTGTGTACTGGTGGAAGAGGTCCACCCCTTTAGGTCTCCTCACAGGTCTTTTCTTTCAAAGGTCCAGAAAATGTTCTGAAGCAGTGCCTTGGGGTTCCACGTTTATACCTGGGACCAGTTAGTGGGTAGAGGTGACTCCTGGACACTCCCTAACCAATAGGATAAAAGTACCCAGGGACCACCATACCCACTTTGTCAGTAGTTCTTATTTGCTTTACTGCAAACAGGCCCAAAATAACTAGCACCAGGGCATTTTTAAGATGATGAAAGCCTTCAGCCACACTAAACTATCGAATTATCATGACACCAAGGTTGCTCCCCTTCAAGTGACATCTATCTATCTATCTATCTATCTATCTATCTATCTATCTATCTATCTATCTATCTATCTATCTATCTATCTATCTATCTATCTATCTATCTATCTATCTATCTATCTATCTATCTATCTATCTATCTATCTATCTATCTATCTATCTATCTATCTATCTATCTATCTATCTTTGTAGTTAGGTTTAGGAGTGTTTTGTTTTCCTAGTAACTTGACGCCATTTGTCAAATCTTCATGAAACTTAAAAAAGTTCTTCCACTTCAGCTAGTTCCTTGAGCGTTTTGGATTGATTTGTTCCAAAATGAGTTTCTCCATGCATTTTCTATATGATATTTAAGAAGCAATGCAGGGAAAATGGTTGAAAAGAATACCTCTAAACTTATCAAAAAGCTAAACCTATACTCAGAAAGTGTGCTTTTTGTAATTTGGTGTAAACCTGGTCAGTGTTTTTTGAGAAATTATGGTTCAAAATATAGTGATATATGGATGGTACTGCAATTTAAAGAGACAATACAGCATTTCTGATTGGCTGAGAGGGCTTTTTTCCTATTGGTCGTATCGGTCCTGCGGGATCGAGCACTCTGGTTGTCTGACTAAAAAAAAACATATGTTGCGTCTGCCATTACAGGACACATGACTCGGTCCTTGTTTCTAAAAAGAAAGAAAAAAAGATAGAAATTGACAGGGCACTCGCACCTGACAAAATTATTAAAAAAAATTTATTTGGCCTGTATTACTCCAGATGGAAAAAAAACAACGATCAGGCTCCTGTTGGCACAAGACACGGAGAACCCACTCCCAGTAGACCCTCAATCCCTCCTACAGCCAGCCTTTGCCCTGTATGGAACCCAGCATAGATAGCTAACTGCATGTGAGGAACAAACCACACACGGTGGGCAAGTACCTGCTGCATGTGTCCTCACTTTGTGGAAAACCTTGAACAAAGAGCAAACACTTTCTAGACACACAAACCCCCTTAGGTAGTCAAAACCCTACTACGAATAGCCTTCGCCAACCTCTCATGGGAAAGCAATCACACATGGGTATGTGTTCGACTTGACAGCCTTGGGGTGGTCTTGCCCCCAACCTCTTGCCTACCTCCTCCACTTTCTATGACCTCACTTTTGCTGGCTTTAGGGTCCTGAGCACTTTACCACTGCTAACCAGTGCTGAAGTTCACATACTCTTTCCCTAAAACATGGTAATATTGGTTCATCCCCAATTGCCATAATCAATTTACCTATATGTCCCTAGTACAGTGCATTACATGTCCCAGGGCCTTTAGATTAAATGCTACTAGTGGACCGAAGCACATGTTATGTTGTGCCAATCACTCAGGTAGCCCTCTAACCATGGCTCAGGCTTGCCATTGAAGAGCGTGCATGTTCAGTTTACACTGCCATTTCGACCTGGCAAGATAAATGTCTGGCCAGGCTAAACCTTCCCTTTTTATAAATATAAGTCTCCCCTAAGGTAGGCCGTGGATATTCCAGAGGGCAGGGTGCAATGTATTGAAAAGGCAGGGAATGTACTTTTAAGTTTTACATGTCATGATAGTGAAGAACTCTCAAATTCATTTTTCACTACTGCAAGGCCTATCTCTCCCATAGGATAACATTGGCATTACTTGATTCCATTATCTAAGTGCAATTCCCATTTGTCAAGAGATGGACTTTCCAAGTTTGGTAACTCTTGACTCCTAATTTAAAATCTAAACTTATGCTGAAGTCAGATTTTTAATTACAATTCAGAAAATGCCACTTTTAGAAAGTTGCAAAAACCACAGGTGATGGACAGAATGCAGAACAATGTCATACATTCACCCCAGTACAGAGATCTGGGGCCAAATCCATCATTTTTTTGCACTTCACAGCACCCCAGTTCAGACATGGCCATATGCAAATCAGTCTGACCCTGTGCCTCATGGGAACAGTCCAGCATGAACTGCCAAGCCATGCCTTCCCTGGACCGGAAGCAAGCTTCCGAGGACCGGTTTCTGGCATTCCAGCCGTCTTCAGCCAGGCTTGCTTGAATCCAGTGGCAAAGTGAGCAAGGGACTCACGTCTGAGCATACCCTGCCAACTTATGGCAAACAAAGCGGTACAAAAGGGGGTGGTGATGGACTGAGCATCTGAACCAATCAAACACTCACACCCAGTCAACAGATCTGGGTTTATTCCATCACAGTTCTTTAGCCCACTCTGCCACCCCAGTTCAAACATGGCCATATGCAAATCAGTCTGACCCTGTGCCTCATGGGAACAGTCCAGCCGGAACTGCCAAGCCATATCTTCCCTGGACCAGAAACAAGCTTCCTAGGACTGGTTTCTTGCATTACAGCCGTCTTCAGCCAGGCTTGCTTGAATCCAATGGCAAAGTGAGCAAGGGACTCACGTCTGAGCATACCCTGCCAATTTATGGCGAAAAAGGCGGTACAAAAGGGGGTGGTGATGGACTGAGCCTATGAACCAATCAAACACTCACACCCAGTCAACAGATATGGGTTTAATCCATCACCGTTCTTTAGCCCACTCTGGCACCCCAATTCAGACAAGGCCATATGCAAATCAGTCTGACCCTGTGCCTCATGGGAACAGTCCAGCCCGAACTGCCAAGCCATGCCTTCCCCGGACCGGAAACAAGCTTCCTCGGACCAATTTCTGGCATTACAGCCGTCTTCAGCCAGACTTGCTTGAATCCAGTGGCAAAGTGAGCAAGGGACTCACGTCTGAGCATAGCGTGCCAACTTATGGCCGACAACGCGGTACAAAAGGGGGAGGTGATGGACTTAGCATCTGAACCAATAAAACACTCACACCCAGTCAAAATTGTTATTGTTATTGTTATTGTTAACTACAGCTTACATAGCACCAAATCACCTACAGGTCTCAAGGCGCTTTTTTGACAGAAGGAAGCTAAGCTAACACAACAAAAGCATAAAAACTATACCCCTAGGTGGAGATTAAAGCTTCTCTGAACTGAAATATTTTCAAGGATTTCCTGAAATCTCTGAACTGGAATATTTTCAAGGATTTCCTGAAATGCAACAGGTTAGATTCTTTACGAAGAGATTCGGGCAGTTTGTTCCAAACCTGTGGGACAACCACCGAAAAAGATCTACCACCCTTTGTAGCTAGTTTATAGCGAGGGCAGGAAAGTAGTTGAGTATCTGAAGACCTTAGTGACCGTGTCGGTTTATAGATTCTGAGGCGTTCTTTAATGTAAGCCGGAGATTGACCATAAATTGCCTTATGGGCAATTCACCAACTTTTAAACCCCACCCGTTGTTTTATGGGGAGCCAATGCAGCATACAAAGCAATGGTGATGCATGAGTGCGTCTCGGTAGCCGAAAGATCAGCCTAGCTGCATCGTTCAGGACCACCTGCAGTCTCTTTATCAGGGTTTGGGGAAGGCCCAAATACAGGGCATTCCCATAGGCAAGTCTCGAAATGATTGTAGCCGAGACAATTGTCCAAAGTGTGGAGGGGGATAGCAAAGGGACTAACTTGCGTAGCTGTCTAACTAAGTTAGTGCAGGTCCCAACCACTGAGGAGATCTGGCTGACCATTGACAGCTCATGGTCAAGCCAAAGATCTGGGTTTAATCCATCACTCTTCTTTAGCCCACTCTGCTACCCCAGTTCAGACATGGCCATATGCAAATCAGTCTCACCCTGTGCCTCATGGGAACAGTCCAGCCCGAACTGCCAAGCCATGCCTTCCCTGGACCGGAAACAAGCTTCCTAGGACCGGTTTCTGTCATTACAGCCGTCTTCAGCCAGGCTTGCTTGCATCCAGTGGCAAAGTGAGCAAGGGACTCACGTCTGAGCATACCCTGCCAACGTATGGCAAACAAAGCGGTACAAAAAGGGGTGGTGATGGACTGAGCATCTGAACCAAACAAACACTCACACCCAGTCAATAGACCTGGGTTTAATCTATCACCGTTCTTTAGCCCACCCTGCCACCCCAGTTCAGACATGGCCATATGCAAATCAGTCTGACCCTGTGCCTCATGGGAACAGTCCAGCCCGAACTGCCAAGCCATGCCTTTCCTGGACCGGAAACCAGCTTCCTATGACCGATCTGGACTGTTCCCATGAGGCACAGGGTCAAGACTGATTTGCATATGGCCATTTCTGAACTGGGGTGGCTTGGTGAGCAAAATAACGATGGATTAAACCCAGATCTGTGACTGGGGGTGAATGTTTTGCCGTTGCGCAACATTCTGTCCATCATCTTGTGTGTTTTGCTGTTCACCCTATGTGGGAAGGGTATGCCCAGAAGTGGGTCCCTTGCCCACTAAGCCACTGGAGTCAAGCTATCCTGGCTGAAGACGGCTGATAGCCAGAAACCGGTCCTAGGATGCTTGATTCCGGTCCAGGAAAGACATGGCTTGGCAGTTCGGTCTGGACTGTTCCCATGAGGCACAGGGTCAAGACTGATTTGCATATGGCCATGTCTGAACTGTGGTGACTTGGTGAGCAAAATAACGATGGATTAAACCCAGATTTGTGACTGGGGGTGAATGTTTTGCCATTGTGCACCATTCTGTCCATCATCTTGTGTGTTTTGCTGTTCACCCTATGTGGGAAGGGTATGCCCAGACGTGGGTCCCTTGCTCACCAAGCCACTGGAGTCAAGCTATCCTGGCTGAAGACGGCTGATAGCCAGAAACCGGTCCTAGGATGCTTGATTCCGGTCCAGGAAAAACATGGCTTGGCTGTTCGGTCTGGACTGTTCCCATGAGGCACAGGGTCAAGACTGATTTGCATATGGCCATGTCTGAACTGGGGTGGCTTGCTGAGCAAAATAACAATGGGTTAAAGCCAGATCTGTGACTGGGGGTGAATGTTTTGCCATTGTGCAACATTCCATCCATCATCTTGTGTGTTTTGCTGTTCATTCAGATGTGTAGGCCTTTCCTTACCTTTCTGTCATTTGTGTCAACCTTTATAGTGGGCTTGGTGAAAATCTGCACAATTTTGCCAAGGGCTTGCTATTCAATACTTGGTCCTTTGAAAGTACAAGGTTGTTTTTCATACTTGAATTTATTAACTAGAAGTTAGCAACAGATCTATTCTTCACATTTGAAATGTATTGAGAGATCTCAAAGAAGCCAACAAATGTGAAAATAAATGTTAATGAACCTACCAAAATAACTGTTGCTGAAAGGATAACGATTATACATCATGAATTTTGTATTACATTCCCACAAAGGAGATTGATTTGCAATATATTTTGCATTTTATCACATGGGAAAGAACAAAGGAGACTACCATGCATTAGAAGTTGCAAAATACTGAAGCTGAATATTGACTCGAAAATTACTCTTAACCATAATATCATGGTTAAAATATCAGGACTATAAAATGCAGGAAGCAATTATTGATTTTAGTATATTGTGTTTTGTGTTTTTCTAGCAGTCTTTCCGTTTAAAGTGCTGTATCATGATATTTTTGTGAGTTTGTTTTTATAAAGAAAAGTAAATTGAATTATGTTTTTTAAAATATTATTTTACATGCATGCTTTTTCATGTTGTTTGGTTATTGAGGTATTTGTTGGGTAGATTATTTATTTCAAATCTTATTTATCACTGCTTATTTTTAAATTATTATTTATAGGCAAATATTTACATATCAAATTTGTTTATAGTTATCTCACCAATTTGTTTTTTTGAGGTTGTGGGGTTAATTGGTGAAAATCAGAGGGAAGGGATAAGTGCATGTCATTTAATAATAGGTTATTAATATTTATTTATTTAGTGGTACTTATAAGAGTATTATTTTTAGTTTTTGTGTTAATTGTTCGAGGCTTAGGGTTTATTGGAGAATTTAGTGGTTAGAATTGTTTTAAAGATACACTACTATAATTTAGTGACTTTATTGCTTATGAGAATATTTTCAAACCATAGTTATTTACTTTTTTAATTGTAAATTATAACATCAATGTATTTTTTTCAATTTTAGATTTGTGAATTGGTGAGATTTTTTATATAAAGTATAATTAAAAAAGTGATTTATTATTCCTTGCTATATCCTAATGTTTATTAATTTCATGGGTATGCATTTTTGTGGGGTTTAGGTGACTAATGTTTTATTAAAGGAAAAGTGTTAATATATTTAAGTGCTAAATTATTTTAAATTTGTTTTTATATGTACATTTATTTTTAAATATGGGATCTCTGAATTTGTTAGGTATTTAAAAAACTGTAACAATATAATATGTCACATATTAGAATTGGTTACCTTACTATTTATTACAGATATCAGTTTAAATTATTCTGTTTGAATTACTATAAACAAAAACTGTGAAGTCATTTGTAGTATTTATTTTCTCATACATTAAATATGTAATACATATGTATAAAAATTACTAAAACTTTTTATGAGAGTTCGGAATTATTCAGTTGTATTTGTAAATTGGTTTGACCCATACTTTCCCAATGATTGTGGCCTGCGTTGGAAGAGTACATCTGTCCCACTTACAGCCCACAAATCTGCACTTTTCCCAGTGTTGTTCGGATTGTTGTTAGAATAGTAACCTGACCCCTTCCTTAATGTATGGATTTCCCACAATGTTTATGGAACTGGAGTTAAAATAGTAAATCCCCACCCCTGAAACATGTGTACTTTCATCAATGTTGTTTGTACTTCTGTTATATAGTGAATCTGACCACCTCCGTAAAATAAAAATGCAGTTTCTTCATTACTGCCTGGATTGGATCTAGAATGGTAAACATGACCCACCCCAAATATATGATGTCTACCCCTGTGCTCATGGTTCTGAAATTGAATAGTAAATCTGATGATGCATACAAGGACAAGCATTACATTAGTAAATCTGACGCTGCCCCAAATATATCTCAGTTCCTAACATTGCTGGAGTTAAAATAATAAATCCCCCACAAATTATATGTATTTTCCCCAGTGATGAGTGGACTGGAGTTAGAATAGCAAATTTACACAGACCCATTATATGCATTCACTATAATAGTTGTAAGGATTGAGCGAGAACAGTAAATGTTTTCTCTCTCTTATGAGTTATATTATCAAAACGTATCCCTGCCATTAAAGCCAATTTTATTTCTTTTATGTTTTTTAAATTGTAATTGAAATGATTTATTTCTAGTGTTTTCAGTGGTGTTCTTCTTCTGATTTAATGTATTCCATGTTTATTAAACATGAAGAAAACTGTGAAACTGTGGAAACAAAACAAATTAGTTGAACTATATTTAGTAACTAGCTGTACCCGGCCAGGCATTGCTGTGGTTCAGTCTGGTTAAATGAAAGAGAAAGAAAAGAGTAACCACAAGTTTCTAATATGTTTAATTTCACAATGCTTGTGGTTATACAATATGTTTTTGTGACTATTGTCTCTATGCATCCCTTGTAGTTTTTGAGCATCAAGTAAATCGATAGGGTCTGTTCGGCCTTTCGATTAAAGACACCCGCGTATTGTACACACGTGTATTCGAAACGAACGTTGTGTATATATAAACATGCGCTAATGTTGCAAAGTGAACCAACTCCTCCCCCCTCCCTCCATCCACTTCCTGGTCTGCCATCCTGACACCAACTGTCCATCCTAATATATCTAGACTATTGTCTCTATGCGTCCCTTCTCAATGTTGCAAAGTGAACCAACTCCTCCCCCCTCCCTCCACCCACTTCCCGGTCTGCCATCCTGACACCAACTGTCCATCCTAATATATGTAGACATTTGTCTCTATGCCTCCCTTATAGTTGTTGCGCAGCAACCAAATCGATAGGGCCAGTTCGGCCTTTTTATTAAAAACACAAGCGTATTGTACACGTACGTATTCAAATCCAACGTTGTGTATGTATAAACACGCGCTAATGATGCAAAGTGAACCAACTCCTCCCCCCTCCCTCCACCCACTTCCCGGTCTACCATCCTGACACCAACTGTCCATCCTAATATATGTAGACTATAGTCTCTATGCGTCTCTTGTAGTTGTTGCGCAGCAGCCAAATCAATATGGTCTGTTCGGCATTTCAATTAAAAACACGCGTGTATTAGCCACACACCTATTAGAATCGGACGTTGTGTGTATATATAAATGCGTGCTTAATCGAATCCAGCATTGTGTCAAAATTTCAAAGCAATCAGTGAAGAACTTTCGGAGATTTGCGATTTTGAACAAACAAACATTTATTTATTTATTTTATTTATTTTGACATTTTTACAGAGCGCGAACAAGATCCTCACGGATATCGGAGCGCTTTACACACATAGGGGATATAAAGACAAAAGATTCATTAACAAAGCATTTTGTGCAAAGATGAGCAAAACGGAGTAAGCAAATGATTACCCGTAAAGTCAAGGCAAGGCAACAAAAGTGCCTAGGTGGTCTGGCTGGTCATTGTCAAAAAAGGAAAAATAGTGAGTCTCAAGATATCCTTAGCCTATATTCATGTGAATTTAGCCAAGAGGATTGATTTTACTTCTTTTTTGAAGGATGCCGTGGATGAGATAAGTCTGGATTCTGGAGGGAGCGCATTCCAGATCCTGGGCGCCATTCCTGAGAAGGACTGTTCATATGTTTTTTCTTGTGGAATTTTTGAGGTTTCAATAGTAGATTGAGCCACCCGAGATTGTCAATTTCGGAGCGAGGTAACTGGGCAAGTTGTGATGTATAGCCTTATGCGTCATGCATACGATTTTCAGGTGCATTCTAGTTTCGTATGGCAGCCAGTTCAAGGATTTTAAATCAGTAGAGTTGTGTGAGCGTTTTTTTGAGCCAATAATGGTCTCGCTGCAGCATTAATAGAGGCTCCTAGGGGAGCGGTTGTCGATATGGGAAGACCACAGAGGGCGACACTTCCATAATCTAATCGTTGCAATACTGATATGGTGTGCATATTGGGATTGCAGTAGAGGGTTATGCCTAATGATTTTGCTGAGTTCACAATGGTTGGTTGAACGTTGAATGCAGTTAGATGTTTAAGCCAATCCTGAATGATGGGGACTTTGGTGCTATTAGGAGGAATTCCGTTTTTAGAGCGTTCAGATTGAGATGATTCTCTGCCAGCCATGTCTGTGTGTTCCTAAGCTTTGTGTCGAGTAGTTTGATGTCATCGGGGGGGGTGTGTATTTTAAGGTAGAGTTAGGTATCGTCAGCGTACATGTGAAATTGCACGTTAGATGCTTGAAGCAGTGTGGTGAGTGGTTCCATGACTAGATTGAACAATGTCGGGGATAGAGAAGATCCTTGTGGGACATCTAGTGGTACTGGAAAGGGTGTGGACATGGTATTGTTAATCTTCAATTTCTGGGTCCGGTTATGGAAAAAGAAGGTAAACCACTTGAGCACTCTCCCTGATAGACCCATTCTGTGATTCAACACATCTCGTAGGTTCTCGTGTTTGACCGTATCAAAGGCTGATGAAAGATCGAGTAGGATGAGGAGGCAAGTACTGTTCTGATAAAGAATTTGAAGCGCGTCATTAATTATGTGTGTCATAGCTGATTCCGTGCTGTGGCCTGCTCAGAAGCCGGATTGGTATGAGTTGAGGAGGTCAAAGTGCTCAATATGTTTTGTCAATTGGAGGTGTACACATTTTTCGAACAGTTTGGTCAAGGTAGGGATATTGGAAATAGGACAATAGTTGTTTAGGTCGGTGGGGTCGGCTGTTGGTTTCTTTAGTATGGGCGATATTCGTTCCACTTTAAGGGAGTCAGGGATGCATCCTTCTTGAAGTGAGCTGTTATTGATTTTGGTCCAGAGTGGAAGAAGCAATGGGATTAAGTCCTTTACAGCGTTTGCGGGGAGGGGGTCAGTGAGGTGATTGGAGGGCGTCAGAGTACTGAGAATCTTGCCTATAGTTCCTTCCATGTAAGTATCGAAGGACGACCATGAAGCGTTGTTTTTTAGATCAAGGGATGTTTTGCTGTTATATAGATACAAGTAAAAATACTGAGTATGCGGTTTGGGACGTGTTTATTATTTACATTTCATCTTTAATATTATATATTTGTATTGTGTTCATTCAATCTATTTGTTGTACATGTAATATTATTTATAAAGTAAGAGTTGATAAATGTTTTCTAAAAACACCTAACCTTGTTATAAATTATTTTGGCATTAAGAGCTTCATTACAATGTTGGAGCTGGCTCCGATCAACACTGTTTCAGTGGGGGAACTGCTGGATTATATGTCAGCTGTTCCGAACACATAATGACGATTCAATTGCAAACTTCCATTTCTCTATGGGAAAATGCTAGCAGCACAACCTCCCATTGAGAAATGGAAGTTTATGCACATACTTGCAACGTGTGGCAGGCACCTCATGGTGCAGAGATGTGCAGGGGTCACCATAGGTCCAGGCCCAAATGCAAAGGCTGCAGAGGTACAGGGGTCCTGATAGGGGCTCCCAGTGTCACTTTTGGCCAGCCTTTCCCTATCAGAAATGCCAACATTGAATGGCTGTCAGAAAACAACATCATAATCCCAACAGAGGAAACAACGTACATAAGGGATCATGGTGAGTTTCCAACTGACTGACAGGCTCCATGAGCCAGTCAGAAAATGTCAGTTGGTCCCTCCAACTGCTACTTCGATCACACACATCATAATGCCTCAGTCGGACCGAAGCAGTAGAGGTCTGACCTGCATCGGTATTAGGCCCTGAATTTGACAAAAAATATTTTTTCTTTTTTAAATTACAGAACACTTTTTATTTTTCTTGGGAAAAACACTTTTTATAGCATTTATTTTCTTAAAAAAGACACTTCTTAAATAGTTTTATTTAGTCATATTTAAAAATAGGTATTTAAAACTTTTTTTTGCAAAATTGGAAGACTACTTTTAAACAGATATTTCTGCATTTCTATTTCTATTTTAACATACTATATTTTTGTATTCACTAGTTTGGTAGTAAAAATGTTTGAATCAATATTTTAGACATTCACTTTTTATGTATATTAATTTTACAATTTTGGTCAAAAAAATAATGACCTCAATATTTGAGTAGGTCGATATTGTTGTAGTAGATATTTAGTAATGCAATCATGCAAAAGAGAGATCGATGGACCCACTAGATCTGAAAGTCATCTGGCTACACATATAGACAGTTCACCTTCCTAATAACATAAATGTCTACAAAGAAGGTTCATTCTCTTTAGTAATATGTTAGCACAGCCTATTTAAAGAAATTGATGCCCTTGATCAACGTATGTGATTGCCCATTTAATTATTGCACATAGTTGTTAACCAGATAAGGTTGTTTACGACATTTTCCTTTTAGCAGAAAGTATTAGTAACTTGTACGTAGCAAAGCAACTGCTGAGACACACAGGTAGAAACAGATGAACTTAATAGCTATACCCTAGCTGTCAGACTATATTTTTGCATCAAATGGTGTGTGTGTATGTGTGTAATTTCATCTATTTCCTCCATTATAGAAAGGAATCTGCTAAATCTCCGAATATTTTGACCTGGAGGCTTCATAGGCTATTTTATCTTACTGTCAAGGAGTCTTTCACTTCATTTTTGTGGTTTATCCACTGCAGTGTTACCTCCAAAGAGTGTCAGGATTAATTAGTGCTGTTCAACTAGATGAACTGGGAAAGAGCCCAGGGCACTTCCACAAATGTTTTTTTCTTTAATGTTCTCAAATTCACAGCCACATTGAATGTAGTATGTAGAATTTCAGATGACTGCAGAGTTCTAAATATTATCTTCAACATTATCCCCTTTAAAAAGAGAGCAGCTGCAGTCCTTCCTTTCCTTTCTAGACCCTTGGGTCTTGCCGATCTTTATCCTTTGCAGTCATTATTAAGGGGTATCGTTTGAAGAGGAAGATATCCTTTCCTACAAAGCATTCTTTGTAGCACATGATCCCTGTCAAGCAGAATGTGTTTATGTCCCTACTCTGCATGAGTGTTTGAGGTTGACTGCCACTGCTATGCTCCATTACTGTCCTTTATTATTAGAGGGTCCTTTCAGAAAGAATCCTACATTGTAGCTCCACTCTGCTTTCCAGCCAATTTCTTCACATCCAACTCTGTTTAAATAAAAATACTTCTTTCCCAACATGTGTTTTTTATAAAACGTGACTTATCTGGCTAGCTTGCTTTAGACTATTTCCATCATACTTCTCTGCACAAATGAAAATACAGGAAAGTCAGTATGCCTGCAGTCTATGATATCTATTTTTACAAAGTACCTGCCCTGGCATGGTTGTAAAGACATTTATTCGTGGACGCTATATATAAATAGCCTCACTTTGTAACTAGTTGGTTCTCCAAATGCTTTATAATAGTTGTGATTCCATGATAAGATTAAAAGAGCAATATTACACTGGGTGGTTACCTAGGGCACCACTAGCAAGTGGGTGCCAGATTGCTTGGTCTGGAAATAAATGTGACTTTGCCAGTGGAGTAAGTAGCAGAATGGCATCTTGCACAGCATGGGAGCACATCTTGCCAAGCCCTGAACCGAGCCTCTAGTTGCAAGAAATTTCCTCTGTCATATCAACTAAAAAATATATTTTTAACTGTTTGATCCAAGCATTAGAAGGGACATTTTGTTGTCATGTATGCTTATGGACAAAGTCATTGAGCAGGTTTTCAGAAAACATTAATGAGGGCAAGAAAAGTAAATGTAATGGGCTGTTCCTCTATAGCAGCGACACAGCTATTATTTAAAAGGAGCACTTTAGTTCTAAAATAGTTCAAAATCAGATTTCGTCAAAATTACAAGAAAATAGGCAGAAATTATGTTAGTAATCTTTACCTCCCTAAGCTGTAATAAAGACATAACGTTCTGTCCTAGTTTTGTTCCAAATCTAATGCAGGGTGTTGGAACCAATGCTTATAAAAGAAAACCCAATTTAGTTCAGTAAATATTTAACACAAGAGTGCTAAGTCAAAAATGTTAAACAAATGGTAATTGCCCAGACCCACCTTCCAGTCCATAATGTTTTCCCTCCATGCTACTTCAGAAAGGGACCAGACATGGCTCTTTTCCAAAAAACATATAGCACCAGATTGATTGCTAGTTTTATTGTGCCTCATCAGTGAGGTGTATCTTTGTCCAATGGCACAGCAATAATGGACTCACATATGTGCATTGTAATTGCAAATAGGCCATTATACTGAAAAAGTTGCTCTGGGGAATGCTTGCAAAGGTCCCAGCCTCCGGCAATTGCTCGAGCTGGAGTTGAGTTCATTGTTCTTTTGCTGATTATGCCACTCTGATCCGGGACCAGCCATGGGCAAATCAAGCTTGGACCTGCTTAGTTGAAGTTGTCAGAAGAACCACAGGCAGGAAATTGTTTATATTTTTAACCCTAGTTTACTAGAAGTGTGTTTTAGTGGATAAATTCAAAGATATGGCAAAAATGTTCTTCTGATAGACATCCGATCGAGTTATTGAATCTTGTTCACCTCTTGTATGGTAATCAAGGCTTTTTGTAGATAAAGTTGATATTCCATATAACTTACCATATTTTCAGGGTTGTTGCATCTTGATGGTGATTCATGCCATTTTTTTTAGCCCCTCCCTACCTTTCCTTCGTAGGTACACTAGATTACTAATAACCATATACCTTAAAAGGTAAATTCCAGCTATGAAATAACATAGTTTAGATTATACCATTTTAGAACCCTCCATCTGAAGGACAGGAAGCCAGTAAATGTTCATTGTTTTTATAGTTACACATTTTTCCAGTCCAACGCGACATTACCACGAGATCTGGTGATGCTGTATGGGCACTTACTTAGATATATTACCTGCAGTCTTACCTTGGAAAGGAGTAGCAAAGAAACAGTAGCGGGCCCTTAGTCATCTCAGAAATTCTATCCGGCTCTACATCTGCTGCACAGAAATAGGGGATAATGAGGTACTTTACTAGCAATAAAGAAAATTATCAAATGTGTGACCCTTAAGAGAGTCGCAGAATAGAACCAATCCACTTGTGACCATATCCACCAGTGTTGCTCTCAATGTCCCAGTTGATCAAAGAATTGACTGCAATGCAAATGAGATTGGAAAAGTAATTCATGTTTTAAAGCAACGACTGAGGTTCACAATTAGTTGTGCGTTGTTTTCCTGTAACAAACATGGACAGGAACTTTATTGACTAGCTCCATATTTGTCTATATACCCACATGTTAATTTATAGCAAGCAAGGACCATGTACCTTTCTTATGTCATCAATCGAGGGTGTGCTTAGTTATTATGAATGTGTGCTTTTGGTAGCCCCTATTTCTAGTGTACATGGCATGTCTCCGTTTATAAGGGGAACACATGCTTAAATTTTAAGCTATAAGTCTCACCTAACCAAGAAACCAAACTTCTATGGTTTACTTTAACAACCTGCATATTATAGAGAAAGAAAATTATTTTATGTCTCTATCTCTCAAGTGTGGAGTTCGATATATAGAGTTCTGATCAATAACAGGGAATGAAGGTGATGTTTTGTCACCTTTGGGTTCTAAATTACATTATAGACAGCAAGAGTGAACCCCAAGCTTGAAAAGTGTCAATTATTCACTTTTTATCTATCTATAGTTTTATGTTATCTATAGCTGCCAAAATTGTCTACCCTTGCTTCAACTTCTGCATTAGTGGAGAGCATATGAGGGAGTCATACATAGCATGGCATTTCCTCCGTGACCCATATGTAAAAATTAAAAAAAATGCCTGTAGTTCACCCACATTCACCACACTTTGTGCCTTCAACCAGCTTAGTTGTTTTAAAAAAAGACCTTAAGGTGAAAGAAAAGCCTTAGTCGGGTGACATTCAGATTTTGATGATCTATCTAACAAAGGGTCACATTAAATTACAATCTCCCCCATAATGAGTGGAACATTGTCTAGTTTGTGCACTTCTGTTGTAAATAAGAACCAACATTTGGGATAAACCTTTGTTGCGCATAATCATTAATGAAATGAATAGGCATATCCAATTGAATTTTAACAACAGTGTGACGACCTTCGGTATCTGAAAATGTGCTCAGTATTTGAAAATGGAATCTTTTTGCAAAAAGAATAGCACTCCATTTTTCATATTAACTGCATGCAAAGAATCCATAGTACCAACCCATTTTTTCTGCATATATGCTAAAACATTATCGGCACTATGCGCCTTCTGTAAAAAACAAATGCCAGTTTTTTGACTTACTAAATAATCTAAAGTTACAAGTTTAATGGGATGTCTTAAACCTTTAACTTGCAAAGAAACATTTTTTATATATCATTTTTATAAGCCATATGGCAACCGAAAAAGACTGAACATTTGAAAATAAAATTTTAAAAAGTAGCTCTAGATATGAGAAACAAGTAGAAAAGGAAAGACAAGGACAAACATAAATAAGACAACATAAAAACAAATAGAATTGTAGAATCACGTACACACATAACCATGAATAACCTACCTAGAAAACGCCCACATAACTAACCTGAGAGAAGGGCAAGTTAAATTGAAAATCATAACCAAAAACAATCTCAAGTATTAGTAGCATTTGTTTCCATGGACATTAGAGATTGTTGGTCTAAGAAGGTACGTAGTTCTTCTGGTCTTTGAAAGGACTTTGAGATGCTGTCTTTCCAGATTCTCATATTAAAAGTATTGGAGAGACCATATTTGAAACCAGAGGAATGTAGTTGTTGTCTCAGCTCAGCAACTTTTTTTTGAAGATGAACAGATTCCTTAGCAAAGTCTTGATGAATGTAGATTGTATTTCCATTTACTATTAAAAATGGAATTTCTCTCGCTGTCTTCCTGATCATCATCCAATGATTATGGTACAGAACTTTAACCACATGCGCGCTGCTCTTATTCTGCTGCTGTGCTTGCTTTTTAAAAAACCCATTGTTCATGACGAGCTGGGCTCGTCATCAGTGTTTGAGGAGGCTACACCATGACGAGCCCAGCTCGTCATCAGCCTCGAAGGGGTTAAATATCATTTCTCGTAGTTTACCCTAAAGAGGATTTCGCTGACCAGTAATTCTATATGCTTTTTCAACTTCAAATTTTCAGAAAAGTGTAACTTTAAACAACCAGGCAGCAAGTTCTCTAAGTACTGCCTACAATAATTTCCCTCCACGTCTTCTGGAAAATTAAAAATATGTAAGTTGCATTGACATTTACGTTTTTCTAAATCTGACAGCAACTTACTCTTGGTAGAATTCTTGCTGCCATAGGTGTGAGACTATCAATTTTGTTTTTATTATACTGAATTGTAATGGTGTTATCCAAAACTTTCATAGAACGACTAGCCATGACTTTGAGGATATTTTTAATTTCTTACACAATAGAATTAAAAAAATGCCCAGTTTGCAAGTCTCCCACCAAAGTGGATAAAGGAGGTTCATTAAAATGTACAACCTTAGATTTTACTGGTGGAGGAGAAATAGTTTGTATACGTTAATTATTTCCAGTAGAAATATGTTTTCCTTCCATTTTCCTGAAATAGTATAATTAAATATAGAAAAGATCATTTTCACCAGAAGTTGAGTGAAGGTAGATATTTTATTTCCATTTATCACTTTTTAAAACCATTCCACTCTTTTTTAATCATGTTTTATGGAAGGCTGTTAAGAAAAAAGTGTACAGCCGACAGGTGTTTCACCCCATGTGGAACGTTGAACTAGGGCTTTCTTAAGGCTAGTTGTGATGTTCAGAAATCATACAATCTGATGGAAGTAGATAACATTCCAAATTTCTTCATAGTAATATGTAAAAGCATCCTCAATCTATACCTTACTGCCGGCTTGGGTACCGTGTGCCTCTGCTCCTGCCAGGTCACGGACCGGTGTAATGTTGCAGCCACATAGGGCGAAACACGTTTTGGCTGTCCCCTTTTTTTTAACAACCTTCCATAAAACCTGACAAAAAAAGAGTGAAATGGTTTCTAAAAGTGATAAATGGAAATAAAATATCTACCTTCACTCAATTGTACTTGGATTACTGTGTTGTGTCAGAAAAAGCAATTAATCTAATGAATAAAATAGACCGGCTGCAGGGAGTAACACATGCTTACACCCTTACTTCCACCGTTATGAACACTATTTCTCTTATAAGACATTCGATATGAAGGATTTGTTGTAGGGCATTTATGTCTGAAGTTTTTTTAAAGTCCAAAGTTGATTCCATTTACCACAGTTTTTACCACGTTTTCCATTTGAATTTATTTTTTCTTTTGGAGTCAGAAAGTCTAGACACTTTCACCACTCACATAGTATAGTATTTACCTAACAACATTTCTTGCAAACAAAAGTATAGTATTTTGAAAAAGCGTTGCCTGTTTTTTCAATAAAATGTAATCAACATTGTACGCTAGATGTGATCACATGGAAAACCTTCCTTATTTTCTGGAAAAGAACATAATCGTTGTCAGTGATTCTTTAGTTTAAAAAGTTTACTTCTATTTGTGGATAATGTAACTATAAATGTGCATGTGCCCGTTCAAAATGACTCAACCTCCTTTTGCCACAGCTCAGCCAAGCAACTAATTGTTAAGATATGAAACATGTGAAATTATTTTTTAAACTTAGACTTGAAGACACATTTTGTGAATTATTTGAATGAGGAAAATGCAGCACATTATAGGCACTTATTTAAGGGAAATAAAAGTTGTATCTGTAACATTGTATTACATGAAGAATGCTAATTGTAGTGTCCCATATGTAGGACTATATATAAATCTCTCTTTGTTTTATAAGAAATTATATACTGAGCATGCAGTTTAGAATATGGTAGATTGTTTGACTGCAGTCATCACAATCCCAAAGTTTAGATAAGTCCTGTAATATAAGCAGCAGTCTGATTGATCTCCGAAAGGTAGGGTTACATGGGTTACACCTGCATCTCCAGAATAGGCCATTGTGGGACTTGGCCCTTTCCCCAGAAATTGTTTGTTTTTTACCTCTTTTAATTTACAATGCCTCTATTGAAACGACAGTATGTAGGCCTTGTGTAGTGGAGAAGGGCCTGTGTAGTGTAAAACTAGTGTTAAAGTACAGGTACTTCCTACCCCTAACATGGCCGCCACTGACCTCTGCTGCTGCAGCGTGGTCTACGTTGATGCATTCTAGTAGCCAGGGGCTGGCTGGAACCCTCAGGCAATGTATCCATCTTAGCCTGCCAGCCTGCCCATAGGTAGAGTGGTGGAACCTCCTGGAAGCCTCTGGAACCTTCTGGAAGAGATGAGGTGACACCAACTGCCGCTACCAACTGTCAACTGGCACTATAAAAGGAAAGGGAGGGAAACTTTCCTGAGAGACTGAGGGAGGGCAGACCTGGGGGAGAACCTACGCAGGAGCTTTAGGCGGTGGGGCCTAGACAGGGGCCTATGACACTGGTAGAGACAGGGCCTAGGTGCTGCCTATCAAGTGTTGAGGTATCCTGAATTTGCCCCTCTGACCTGGCCCGGCGGAAGGGGAACCCCCGGTCTGCTTGAAGGGAACTGGCTGAGGAGATCTAACACCAGCCACCAACTTAACCCCCCTTCAAGGAAACAAGAAACCAACTGAAACTTAATAGGGCGCAAGAAACATAAAGCGCTAAGAAGAAACCAGGCGCAAGGAACATAAAGCGCCAAGAAGAGACTGAATCACCACAGGACATTTGAAGAACCACCCAGGTATTGGCGCTGTGCTGCTCCCTGTGCCCCCTGATGCCATCTGGGATCCCTCTCTCTGGTTTGCCACGGACGTGTGGTCTGTCCTGTTGGTTCTACTGAACTACATGTCCTGCCTGAGCTGTGTTTAGCTCGCCCTGTCCTGCATCCTCTGGACTGCATAATTTACTACCGCTGACTGAACTGCGGTGCCCTTTGATAAGCGCTGTTAAAGAAGCTGCCTTCAAGCGTTATAACTGCCTCTGGCACTGGTCTGCCACGAACTGCTGTGGCTTGTACTGTTTTGCCCTGCAGCGCTATGCCCTTGTGAAGCGCTGGGTCTTTGGAGACAGTTGCCGCCCTGATCGCTTTATCCTGGAAGCGCCACAAAGTCCCGGTGTGGAGCGCTTTTGCCCCATTGTGCCTGTGAGAAGTGCTGGGGTACTGGTGGCCTTCATGCCCCTGAAGCACTAGGTTTTTGAAGCGCCATAACTGTCCAGCGCTGCACAACTCCACGTCCCAGCACACAGGCTTCCCAGCGCTGTACCCCCAAAAGCGCTGTCTGCGCACTCACCACTGTCGCCCTGTCAGGCGCTGTCTTCCCCAGTCACCGCTGCAGCCCGGACTGTCTGAGGTGCCCTGCAGAGCGCGGGCATTGCCGTCATCTGTCCCGGTGGGCCCCTAATGCCAGGAGAGGGCCACCGCCTGGTTGCCGTGGGCTGTGCCCGACATCGAAGGGAGAGCTGAGGAGAAGGCCGCCGTGATCGTAGGAACAGGCCGCGCTAGGCCCCAAAGCCTCAGACCAGCGTCACGTGATGGGGGGGCGTCAACGGAGACTCCGCCCCCGCCGTGCGCTCATTGGTCCTTGATTGTCGTGCCCCTGCAGGCCGCACTGCCATTGGCGGCTGCGGGCGCGCCCTCCCGGAGGCCGTTCCTGATTGGCTCCCGGGCCCCGGAGATAGCGCGAGGCCCGGGAACAGCACTTCAATCTCGGGGAGGGCTCCGAGGGAGTCCGAGCCCTCCCCCATCTGCCCATGCAAGCCCCGGACATGCCGGAGATGAACCGTGTGCCCCCACACTGCCGGAGAGCTCCGTGAGAGAGCGAGAGCCCCCGTCCTGTCAGCGCAGGCCCCCAGACGGCCTGAAATCCACCGGTAGGCCGAGTAGGGCCTGCCAGAGGGCCGGAGCCCATCCTGCCAGCCGGAGTTCGCCGCAAGGGCCCGGGTGGCCGAAGAAACAAGGTAACGCCCAGGGAGGAGGGCTGAGGGCCCTGAGTTCGCCCCTCCCCTGGGGAAAACTAGTGACTGGGCCTGTTGGCCCCAATTAGCCCCTACCTGAAGAGGAACTGGGCTAGAGCCCTGAGAGAGTTTTATCAGGGACCTGACCTTATTAGAGGAGTTGACCCCTGATGAGGGGAATTGTTATTAAGAGATGTTTCCCAGTTCTTGTGCATAGAATGGAAATGCCTGGGTCTCCTTGCCTAATGCAAGGTTGGAAGTGATGTAATGCTCATTTGAAGCCTGATGCAGGGCTTATGGGGGGCTAAGGAAATACTTGGGGCCTATTGAAATACTTGGTACTGACTAATTAAATGTTTACTCCTGCCTTGGGCAATGCCTTTAGAAATGTCCTAACTTCTGCCTAGAGAACTGTTTATTTCTAGCTAAATGCCAGCAAATACAGGCCCTTTCGCATAGTGTATTTGTAGCTTAATGAAATGCTTTGTATTTAAAAGAAATGTACATAATACACTAATGAAATGTCCACAACAGAAAATTGAAAATTCTACCTTAAATAAAAAAGGGTGGCTCCTGTTCAATGTTATACCCCCTGAATGCCTACAGGTGGTTAGGTGTAGCGCTACATGAAACATGCCTAAATGATTCTCATGAATTTCTTGCAGAGGTGGGCTCTATGGAATGTTGATTCTCACCTGCAAACAAGAGTATACCTAATGAAATAGGGAAGTTGTTGAATGTCAACGAAAGCTCATTTTTTGTTCCAGAGCAAGGGTTACTCCTATTCCCTGACATGTTCATTCCTGACTAAGGAAACGTTTGACCTACGCTTAGGGGATGGTTCTTCCTGCCTGAGTGTTAATGGACTGTTTAGTCAGGGGGGTGGTGAGGTGTTAGTTCGTACCTAGTAGGATGGTTATTCTACCCTAGTTAGGGGTCTGCTGATGCCCTCTTAGATGAACATTTAATCTGTAGGGTAAAGAGGTTACTGCTAAGAAAATGCTTGGCCTCTAATGAAATGTGTTGATGCATAATATGGTGAAATGCATATTGATTGAAAGGTTGATGCATAACTAATGAAAAGTTTTCCTTCAACTGTTAACCTGCTTAATGTTTATACCTACTAGGAGTGATTCCTAAAATGGTTATTCCTGATTAAGGAAATAGTTAATCCATCACAAGAGGTTGTTTATTCCTAATGAAATGTTTACTTCCACGTAGTGCTATATTTATTAGAAGCCTACAGTGATTTATTTACATGTTGCTGTTCTGAAACGCTCAGCTTTGCTTGGGGAGTAAAAAGTAGAAACCTACTGTTATTTATTGAAATGCTTTCTGTTGTAACTCCTTAATGTATTTGATGCAGGTGCTGACCAGGGGCAAGGCATAGGTCAGGACTGTGTTTTACTAAAAATGTATTTATCCAATATTTAATATTTATGGAATATCTAATATTTATTCAACTGAAGTTTAATGCCAAGTGTTGACACACAGGTATCTGAAAAGAGAGCTATGAAGCTAATTTTATGATGAATTCCTAATACCCTGATCCTGCTCTATCTTAATAAAGTTGACTTGAGTTTTTACACAAGCTCACTGGAGTGGTGTCACTAATTGCGTGCCCATGTTTCTGACTCAGTGGTTGAGGGTGCTATATGGTCGCTTAACACATATGCTTTCGGACGCCTACCCGCTCCTGCCATGCTACCCTAGGGGACTGGTGACCCCAATTCCAACAGCCATTAATTTTAATAATGGACTATTTAATTTCTTCATCTGAATATGGAGAAGCCAGTTTTTGAAGGATTTGAGAATATAGTCATATCGTCTTTAATTCCTGAGATGGAGAACACATAATTAATCAATTGAGATCTGCAAAAGTAGAAGCTAAACTATCAGTCTCATGGTACTCTCCTAGATGAACAGGAACATGTGGACCCACTACCTTTACATTTAGAGGACACTTTTATTGCCTAAATGTAATTTCCTGTGAGGTCCTTGAACTCTCCACTTAGGACCAATACTCTTAGTATTTTGTTGAAAATGAACTACAATACTGACAACCACAGCAGCTAGCTCTGACAGAGATAATCAGTGCCTGGAGTTGAATCCATATGCAGATCAAGGTAATCTCCTACCATTCCATGAATCTCTGAGTACACCTAATTCATATCCAGAAAAATTGTGGAGTCTTCAATATTACTGCTGGTCCCATCAAGGTCAACATCTCTCTTAACTAGTAATCTGGAAATCATTGTATTCCCTTATCACCCATTGGACATTTTCTGCACTACTTGAAAAAACTAGTATGCTCACCGCCACCCATCTGTCTCTTCACTTCAACTCACTAGCAATAGGAGCAGGAGTCCTCATGTAGATCCTGCTTAAAATGATTTTACCAGAATAGATCCTGTATCACTTAAACAGTTGCAGGTATTTGGCATTCCAAAGCATACAGTGAGTTTCTGGAGAGTTACTAATTTTGCTTCCCTGAAACCCTTTTAAAACCTCCATTAGGAGTCATGCAGCATTGCTTAGATTTATTTTTGGATATTAAAAATAAAAAACGCAACATTAATCCACACCTTTGATAGACTGTGCAAGGACCATCCTAAACGTATAGTCGCCACCCACAGTAGTTTCTACAAACTGTATGATGCCTCCAGTAATTGGCAGTTCTAGTAGGTCTACTAGGCTCAGTGCATTTGACGCCCACCAATTTTGCAGTGATACATTGCCTGTTGTATGCCAACACCCAAAAGTGCGGCTAACTAAAGACATTACCAACAATCTGATGAACGGGGTGCATGCCATTCTGCTTTCTAATTGGTATAAAAGCAGTTGCAGTGCCTTCATATTTCCTTCATTGATGAGTTATGCTATTTAAAGCCAAAAAAAGTCCCTTTTAAGTGAATGACTAATTAAATAGTACATATAACCCGGAAACACCAGAAAAATTATAAGAGGATATTTGCTAAATTGAATATGAAATCACCATAAAATATTCGACCTAACTATACCTTAAAGTAGAACCAGAAAAAGGAAGGGAAAGCATAGAAGGGTCCCCCAAAGAAACCCAAGATAGAAGTGTTAGCAAACTGCCCAACAATTCATCCAAAGGGTGCCTTACTATTTGTGATTCCTTTGCCTGCCTCCGTAGTGCATAGTTTAGAAGAACCAAACCCCTTCTAGAAAAATGTACATATTCTCGCCATTCATGGTTCATGAAAGTCGATGCATCCTTTCAACAATAGTACAACATAAAAGGAGGTATCACATTCTAGCTAAGGCTGGAGAGTGCCTTGTTTTTTTCGTGAGTTGAAAAGAAGGTGAGGATTGATTGAAAGGGCACAAGCATGTTAACACATTTTGGACTGCTTGGTGACCACTGAGGTTGACTCATATGCACCAAATAGTTCTCTGGTGTCTCAGGAGGATTTAGGGGAGAGAACTAGGTAACTTTGCTTAGATTGGCTTGGAAGGGATATGGGTCCACTGCAGAAACCATTTGGGTGTACCATATTTACAGCATGATTACTAGTAGCTTGAAGGATCTTAAACGTTAATGCAATATGTTTTGCACTCCGATTTTCTATATTGTTTGTACTTTTCGAATGATTTACTTGTTTGATGTACAAACTTGCAAAAACACTCTTAACTATTCGAATAATGTGTTTGCTTGCTTGATAATTTTTACCACATATATCTGTGAGGAGGCTGTTTGATGTATGCTTGAGATCTTTTAACTTTTTATTGTATGTATTTGCTGGCTTGTCATTACTTCTATAGCTGTCACTTTTAACTATTTATTACATGTATTTGCTGGTTGGATTTTTTAAACCTATTGATGACATGTTTCAAACTATTTTTCCCTAGTTAGTGCATGCACTTGCTTGCTGGTCAATTTAATTTACAAGCTTGACTTATTTATTTAAGGATTTGTGATGCTCTATTTATTCTCTGTAGCATATCCATGCAACTGCTGTTATTTACTATGAAAATAATACAATTTGTTTAAACTAAGGGCTCAATTACAATAATGGCTGGCACACTGCCACCATGCCACTGTGGTGGTAGGGACAAAGATTCCACGCTGGCAGCATCCTGACCACTGCATCATGATGGCACTACAGGTCAGGCAATGTGCTGTGGCAGTAGCATGCTTCAGCTCATTGAGTGAGCCTGAAGGCAATGCCACCATACTGCAGCCCCTGCATCACGTCAGGCACACTTTTGCCATGCACCATGTCGTGCATGGCACATAGTGTGCGCATGACAGTACTGTCACAGGGGGAACAGCATGTGCCCCAAGCCACTATTCCTACTGGACCAAGTCACCCGTGGACCCTGTTTGGAGCACCATACTTTCCTTTTCAGTGACCTTCTCATGGCAGGGTTCGCACTATGAAAAGGTCAGCCAGAAGGAAGATCATAATCCCCATTGCAGTGCCGATAATTAACTCCATGCACTGCCACAGGATCCAAGATCCTGGTGGTTGGACCAGTCTCACCACCCGCTTCCTAATTCAGCAGTTGGACCGCCATATTGTGACGGCAGTCCCAGGATCGCCAATGTCAGAATTTGGCCCTAAGGTAATAAGTGTTTAACTAATTGGTTGACTATTTTCCAAATGGATAATTAGGAAGGTTACAATTGCAGATATCACAAAAAATATGTTTAAGTTTCCAGTATATTGGAGACAGAAGTCATTTGGAAACATGTAGACTCTGGGGAGTCCTAAAGGCTGTGTGAAAAAGGAGCAAATTGACTAGAGCAACAGAAGTGGCAGGGAAACAAGCAATATTGGCTTTCCATAGCACTTTGGTAACCATTGATCTGCGAAGGTTCATTGAAAGAAAGTTCAATTTTGCTCTTCTCATTTTATACCTTGAGAATCTATATAGTTGGATCAGTTTATAGGCTTTAAGCATCCCTCGATGACTTTTATGAGGATGATCAGTGACACAAAAAATATCAGGGAGTGGGATGGAAAGTATTTCAGAAGAAGGATCAGTAAAATTCTGGGAGAAAATGCAACGTCTGATGGTGGCAGAAAGGGGAAGGACTCAGAAGAGGATACATTGATTAAAAGACAGAAAAAGCAAGGATACATCTTACAATAGCCTATGGAAAACTAGAGAAAAAGTCCCCTCAAAGGGGTCCTAGATGAGATATGGGAGCTAATGCATACACTAGAGATTCATTTTTTTTAATACAGTAGGTGTGAGAATGTACCTCTTTGAATGTGGTTAATTTTTTGTGGACAGATGCTGCTGGGTTTTTTCATTCTGCACAGTGGGCACCACTGTCCAGGTGGCCGGTATATGAGGTCTAACACCTAAAACATAACAACATTTTCAAACTCCTGATTGGCATATTTAACTTTCCATTAAGACTGTGGTATATAGTACATTAAGAAACTAATGGCATAGAAAAGTTGAATGTCACAGTGGATGGGGGCACATGTTGTACCATCCAATAGGCTGACTATGAAAACAAAGCCTATCTCAGTAGCCTCACTACTGAAGTTTTAAGTCTGCAGGCAAAACATTGGTGGGAAATAACTCTACTTTTCACTATTAAATCAACCCTAAGTAGGCTTTGCAGCACTGAAGGCATTGTGGTACATGCAAGAATCTATGTTGGCATGTACCTAGAGTAACTTACCCCTAAAATATAATTCGCTGTACAAGGCTGTAGGTGCTATAAGGAAATCTAAATTTCATATAAAATAATCCTGCTTTCTTTTATTTGAGCTACTGAAATATATAACCAATGTCTTATCACACTAGTGAAGTCAGATTTTTTATAAATATTTAGGAAATGTAACTTTTAAGTTACACATTGGTTGCCTGAACCTCCAAAGCAGGGTCCTGTCAGTACTTCTGCTTAAAGAGATGTTCATATCAGAAACAAGGACTTAGGCCTTTTGGCAGGGGGTGAGGTATGTGACTCCTCTCAGATTAGGAAAGGCAGGTGTGATGGGTTAAGGAACTTCATTATTCTAAAAGGGGCCAAGGAAAGGCCTGTTCATTAATAGGTACTTCCTAAGGGAGATCATTGACCAATAAATAAACATGTAACTTTTCCATTGATTCTTCAGGGATGCTCAAAACTATATTTAGACCAGGGGTCTTTTAATGGTAGCTCATAATCTACTGGGACCTCATCAGCCCCCTGTAAGTAGCTCTCAGAATTACAGTCCAGCACAATATATAATATACATGGTCTACCGACATTGAAGAAGGGAGCACAACACATCTCTGAAATTATATTGTGGCAGCCAGCCTAACCAGTGGGAGGCCACTCACTTACTCATACATGCTATGACAGTCCACAGGACTTGCAACCTGACTACCTGTCCCCCCTCTTCAATTCTACAAGGCAACTGGAGATTTGCTTCTTCACAAGGCCCATATTATCAGTCATACAATTTGAATGAGAAAGATAAGATACATTTTCCCAAAATAAAAAGGCATTTTTGATCGAAAATGTGTTTTATGAGGAAGCGATATGCTGATGTCTGAAAACAAAATGATTCAAAATTAAAAATATTTTTAAAGCTGCTTTCTAAATTAAAACAAATGGTGTGTTTGGGAGATTATTACCTAGTCAATAGTAGGCAGTGTATATTCTTAAAGCTTTTCCTGACATAACTGTCAGTATTTCTGTCTTGTTTTTTGAGAAGTCCTTGTTATATCACAATATCAAATTTTACATGTCATCCTGCCAAAATATTGTAACCATAATATCAACAACCATTACTTCCTGAAGCTAAGTATAGATATAGATTAGGATAGTTATAGTTACATTCTTCACTCCACATCTCTTATTATACATATCAAGGTATGCAGAAACATCGACGAGAACAGTAAATCTATGCCTGCTTACTTATAAGTATCTTCATAATATTCTGTAATCCGTATTCTAGATATTAAATTTTGGCTGACGATATTTGTCACTCAATACAGTGTCATGTGTCTGCGTGCTCACAATTGTGGTTGTAGTTGATGTGACCACTACTGCAAGAACAATCAAAATCATTTGTTGATCAGTAATATTTTCATTGACCAGAAGTAACTCTATTATAAAAAGTTTAGATATTCCTGATTTAGACAATATTTTCAAACTTAGCATCACTGTGATTTTCATCCGAATCCTGCAAACACAGCCCTTACCATAGGGACTGCAAGAGCCCAGTCACCTAATTCATACTATCTACATTTTTTAACTGGATTAGTGGATATAAATAGGGCCCAAAAACTCATGAGCAGCACATTTTGTACACTTGACCAATACATGCTTTGAGGGACCATCAATGAGACATGTTCACTGTATGAAATGGCCCAAAAAGTAAATGAAAGGTACACTGCAAATAATGCACATTTTTGAAGAAAGAATATCCTTTACTTGTAGAGAGGGTATGAAGGTAAATATTTCTGAAAGAAAACTCGGTATACATATTTTTCGAGTAGCATTTTGTCTAGGCTCACTTTCAGGAATTGTTTAGCTGGTATCTTTGAATGAGCATGATAGCAAGATTATTTTTCCTCATAGAAATTGTCCAACATGAAAATAACATATTTTGAAGAGACATAACATTTCTTTTTGATAGATTTACAAACAAAGAAAATGTACCAGTGTGGACTGCAAAACAGCAGGAGGTGACTCCACACCACATTGTGTCCTCAAAGCTCTGGGTGAAATACATAACATTATCTCAGTATTATCACTGTAGATAAGAGTCTTCATCCTTGAGATAAGAAAAGCAATACTTTTTTCTTAATTCTTCTTATTCTCCCTCACAGCAAACAGAGATTTAATAAAGATAGATGACTTCTCTCTTTAAGTTTGAAGCAGTTTATGAACCCTGCAGCTTTGACTGAGTGTCAAAGGATCGTTATGAGTGGGAGTAGATATCATTCTTTCATACATTACCTATCAATATTGGGTTGAAGGAGAGAGGATCATACTCTGTGTTTTGTGTAATTTAAAATATTAACACATTAGAAAGACCAGGTAAATAATTAGACTTTTTCTAAATATGTGTCTCTCTTACACAATAACTTTTCTTATTTTTCTTCTCTTTTTTAATATTATGCTTCATAAAGTACAATATGTAACCTCACAGCCATTTAGGAGGACTTAAACACAAACATTTAAATAGTTTTCACAAAACTTAAATCTTATAAACCTGCACATGTTATGAACTCTCAGTTAAGTTTAACATACGTTATTTACTTTTTATCATGTCCTGATGAACGTCTTGGTCAATTAAGACCAATTTATATTCTCAGCTGTTTGAACTTTCGATTTCAAGGTGCTTCATTAGAGGTGATATATATGTGCATAGATTTTTGTACAGTGTTAGTATAATTATTTATTCTGTGGTTATAAATAAAATTTTGTAAAGAAATAATTGGAGTTGAATTGTTAAGGATGTTATATTCAGGTGGAGGATATTAATAATGAAGTTGGTTTTAAATTTTACAGGCTAAAAATTGTAATTACATATGATGTAGACATATCCACACCATTTTCCACAAAGAACTTACCTGTAGACTGCAGTCATAGTTTTTCTCACAAAACTTTTGAATGTGCAGTACAATTATTATTATTCATGCAGCTCGGAATCACACATATGACTATGTCTGACAAGGGGAGTATGGACACTGAACTAAGCAATGGACTCCACCAGAGTGAACAAGAAGTTTCTGACATGTAAAAAAAATCCACTCTTGGGCCTTCTTGTTTTTGGCTCTTTGCACTTAGTATGTTTGCCTTAAAGAGTCTCTCTCACTGTATTCTTTTGTTCAAATAGAGTTGAGGTGTAGCCACCAATGATCACCTGCAGTTGGAACTGGTCAGCTGGGGCAAGAACGGCCTCCTGTAGTTTGTGGATTCCCTGTAGCTTGTACAGAAGGTCAGCCATATGTCCTTCATACTTCTCTTTCCCAGGGTACAAGAAAGATCAGGTCCAGTTTTTAGGGCCCTTCCCAAGTCACAAAGAGCAGGTACAGTCTTCTGTGACATCCCGAGGTCCAGTGGTATTCTCTGTGGAACACCCAGCTTAGCCACAATGAAAATAGCTTCAGGGTGCTAGTCACTTTAAGGACATGTTAACATTAACATCTACTTTCAAATAGCATGCCCCCTGCATTCTGGTATATAGGGCCTACATAGGGATGACTCCCTAATATTTAAAATGAAGGTTTTCATATGTCAAAACAGTTCACTTTGACAAGTTGAATGGTAGTTTTTAAGATTGCTGCAGTAAGGCTACAATGGTAGACCTGAAACCTGTTTACACTGCCACTTAAATGGTTGGCACAGTAGGTCCAGTGGCCCATTCTTGACTTTAACCTTACAGGTCCTGGGTACACCATGGACCATATAGTAGGGAACTAATGGTAAGTTGAATATGTCATTTAGGAGTATTCCAATTTGACTGTGTTAGAAAGGGGGGGGGCATCACTTCATCTTTAGCTGGAAGGGTGCAGTCTACATTCAGTTAAAATATATAGGGAAACATTCTGGGGGTATAACGTCCAAAATATGTTTCCCTACTTTATTCAACAGTTCCTATAACTGCAGATACTTCAGCAAATGTGAGCACTTTTCTGGATGCGTTTAGAAAATGAGATATTCATTGCAAGTCTAAGCAACTGGGGGACCCATCAGAATTAACAATATTAGACCAGGACTGGACTAGCCACAATGTCTATTTTCCAAAGTTACTTCTTTGATCACCACCTTATATGTTGCAATTCCTTTGCACATTTTTGCTCCTGAAATTAAACTTTTGTATGCATCAACTCTTTGTAAAGTATTACATACAATGTAATAATGTATTTGTTCCAAAAGAAGACGGTATGAGAACTCTTGAAATGCATGAATATGTTTGAACAATAAGTTGCATTGGAAATATTCAAATTCGGGACAACCTAGATATGTAAAATAGACTCATTAATAAAGAGTATTCTGTGATCAGAGCATGAACTAATTATATAATTGTGTAGTTATAAAAAAGTGATCTAATATAAACACATTTCATCACAGTGCTGATGGATGTATAAACATCTTTATTCGTTGTGCACAAGCTAACAAATCCTTCAGACATTGATGCAATTACTTTACAAATAAAGCAAGGAATTACTTCAAAAGTATCTTCATCTTTTGCACATCTTCGGTAATGTTTCAAGTAATAAATGCATCTCGAATGACAAAATAGTAAATACATTGCTTGCATAACTAAACATCTTCTGATGATCTGAAAGTCATTTTTAGGACATGTATAACAGTAATTTTTCTGGCATAGTTTGAGCTGTTTAGTTCAATAAAAGTTGAGAACTTTTATCAAATCATTTGTCCACCAATATCATCCCAGTTTGACATATACAGGTAGATTCATCAAGCCGAAATCGGCTCACCAAGGGCCTGATTTTGAGAATCTGGCCCTTTGCGAGCGCTATTTTTTCATCATCCCAAATGCAAAAATCGCAATTCTAGAAATCGCTAAATTGCGATTAATTGCATTTAAGGAATCTCTTTGAGATTCATTAAATGCATTTCATGAACCATTTAAAAATTGCGAATTCGCAATCTGGGGCCGCTATTTACCGCGAAGTCTAACTACGTGGTAAATAGCAAAAACTTAGAAAAATGCACTTTAGTGCATTTTTCTAAGTTGTATGTTACACACACACATGTCCTTTGGGCATGTGTGTGCGCAACTCCAGTGTACATTACCATTTCAGGGGTGCTACAGGGTGTCCTTTGGACACCCTGGCACCCTTGAAATTGCTTCCTTATTTGTGATTCGCTAATTGCTAATCGCAAATAAGGAAACACTCCCCATTCCTTCCTATGGGCCATTAGGCCCATAGGAATGAATGGGAAAGCCATTCCTTATTTGCAATTAGCAATTAGCGAATCGCAAATAAGGAAGCAGAAGAAATCGCATAAAATATTGCGATTTCTACATGCATCCCATTTTGCGAGTCTTTAGTAGCGAATCCTTAAAATTCGCTATTAAGGACTCGCAAAACATGACCATGATGAATCTGGGGGAAAATCTTGTACTGACACACCCACTTCGAATATGTCTTGCCATATTAGCAACAGTACTGAAGAGAGATACAAGAACAGAATATTAACTAGCCCCTTAGGTTTATTTCATGTCAATCTCTCTGTTTCATTTTGATCTAGTCACTGTGACTTTCCCAGGTCATGGGATGAGCCACCAACCAGGTGCATTGAGACAATGAATTTTAGAGTGTGGGTCACTCTGCAGAAAAACTCCCTGAAATCTCTCTTCTCCTACCTGGGTCTTAGGGGCCTACTCATTTGAAGGTCTACGTGAAGACATTCCTGTCTTTCCAACTTGATGTTCTCTGGTAGTCCCTTAGGGCTATCTCCCCTATCTGGAATAGAGGTATTCTATGTAGGTTCATAGTTTAGGGTGATCTAGTTACTTAGAAGGGTCATCAACCAGCAACTTTGTCTAGCCTTAGTGTCAATTTTGGTCTCATTCTTAGATCCTGTCCTGATGTGGGGGGTTCTTATGAGGAGCGGGACTTTATCAATAGGACAACACTGAGTGGGAAGTACCTTTTTGCTAGAGATAACTACCTAATTAAGCACTCTATGTCCAAATCCATGGTGGCCCGAATTCCTTAGCCAGCCCTAGTACCTAAATATAAAGTAACAAATCTGGGAGTTTTGTTTGACTTCAAACTCACCTTCGATTATCAGATCAGAAGCGCCACCGGTAGGTGCTGTGGTACCTTAAAGGCCCTTAGGAAAATCTTAGATCTATTCCCGATGAAGTCACGTAAAACCATTGTGCATGTCCTCATTAATTCTTAGCTGGACTATTGTAATGCCCTGTACTACTGAGGGTAGCCTGAACCTGCTTCCGAGAGTCCAAAATTTGCAGCTCGGCTAGTACTCAATCTTCCTAGAAGATCTTCAGCCTCTGAAGGTCATAATCACCTTCCCTGGTTCCAAGTGACTAAAAGAATCAACTTTAAAGACATGCGCTTCTGTAATCGATTTCTTCACCAGCAAGGTCCTGAATATCTGCAATCCGTGATCCAACCCTACATTCCCTGTTGCGATCTCAGATCATCTTTAGCTAAATTAGCTAGGATGCCTAGGGCACTTAAAGCCAGACTTGGGGCGCGCTCCTTCTCCTTTCTGGCTGCCAACACTTGGAAACCTCACCCCTATCATCTAAAAGCAGCACCTTCATACAAACTCTTCAGAAGCAAACTGAAAACCTGGCTCTTCCGCTCTTCTTGATTTTTACTCTGGTGTCTTCCTGTCTGATTCATCTTAATCTTTTTCTTTCTTTCTGGTGGTCTTGGCCTTAGAGCAGGGGCACACACCGCCCGGTGTTACCAGGCACTTTATAAAACACACAAAAAATGTATCTAACTTTCAGAACATTTTGGTTGAGGAGTCTTTTGACACTTTTTTCTATTTACCTGGCTAATCAGACAAGGCAGACTAATGTATGAGAAACTTGTTCAAAACAATGGGACACAAAAAGAAGGTGAGCTAGAATCATAGCCATTAAGCATGAATCCAATGCAGATTCTGTTAGTCTTACGGTGGCTCATGTTCTGTAAGAAAAGAAAGTTATTATCAAAAACTCAGTGATGACAAAATAAAAAGAAAAGCATGTACTAAACTAAACCTGTAAAGACAAATCATTTATCCAAATGAAACGCTCCTCCACTGATAAAGAGCTGTTGCCCATTTATTTGATTTTTGTTTGGCCCCGAGATCTGCATTGCCATCAGTTTCTGTACTGAAGCAGTCCAATCTGGAAATTCGATGACACAACTCTCACAACTAAGAGTAGCTAGATAAGGATTGGACTTTAATGATTTAATGAATGTACAAGAGAAAACTGTCTCATAAGATACACCCCCAAAAGCTCAATATGAAGAGTAAACAAGAAAATGGTTCTCTTGGGTGGAAAACGTAAGTTGAAGTAGCTCAAAGTGCAATTTATAATGCAACCTCTAGAACAAGCCTTATGGGATCAAACACTAAATACTTAATAAATAAGGACAGGGATAAAGGGTTTAGGTATTGTTATTTATATCAAAATTAAATAATTCATTGATATTTCACAATAAACAAGGAGACTGTTAAAACTAATTATTTACAAGGATGCAAAGTGAATACAAGTGACAATAGTGCTCAGTGCTCAAATAGTGTACAAAATATACAGTGAGGTCATGGTTGTCTATATACAAGTATGTGGTAGGCCAGATGATAATTTCACTCCAGAGGTTTCTATCTTACGTTGTGTGGAATCCTGGTATTACTGGACCTAAAGTTAGCGTTGACGTTTCAACCCTAGTGGTGCCCCAGTTGGTAGTCACAACAGGTCTTCCTCAGGAAAGGGGGGTGGGGAGGCGAACGAGTTGACAGCCCTCTGTAGGCTGAAACCGTCTCAGCCGGAGGATCTGGGACTTGAGGAAAATTCGGAAAGAATCCCAAGGATTACGAATCTGTGTAGGTATAAATCCTAGAAACACGATAGATGGGCCGCAGCACCGTTCATCCTCTGCATCAAGTCAGAGACTGACTCTGACTTGATGCAGAGGATGGACGGTACTGCGGCACGTCCATCGTGTTTCTAGGATTCATACCTAGACTATATTTGGATATGACAAAGACCAACATTTGGGTAGAGTTAAAAAAGTACTTAAGATCTTAAGTGAGTATGGTGTCACACTCAAGACTAAGAAGTGTAAAATTCTCCCAAGAGAAAATTGAGTACTTGGAACATTTCGGTCAATGGTGCTAAGCGTAAGGATGATCTTGTGACTGCAATACAAAATGTATTGAGGCCAAAATGAAAGGAAGACGTAAAAACATTTATAGAGACAGCAGAATTATATTAGTAGGATTGTTGAAAAGGATGTGGGTTTTTGATTGGAGTGAACAATCTGAAATGGAGTTTTTTATGTTAAAGTGAGTTTGAAAGGAGCTCAGAACTGAGTCTTTTTGTCCCAGGTATGTTGTGCCTGGTCTCTACTGATGCCAGTGAAATGAGTGGTCCAGGTAAAGAAGGTACAGGGTGATTGTGAAGTCATCATTGCTTTGGCACCAGGGTACTGAGAGGATCAGAGTCAACATATTCCACTATTGAAAAAGAGTCTTTGGCAGTGTATTCATCTAATTTTTGAAAGGAAAGAATTTGCATCTACCCGTGTGTTGTGTTATTAAGTATTTACAGTTTAATGTCCAGTTTAATGTGGAGAATGTGACAGACGTTTAAAATAAAGCAGCAAAATTTTGTCATGGTACATGATGAATTATCTGTTAACAAAGGGATAGTCATTAGAAACCTGGAGTTAGTGCCTCTGGAGGTTTTGAGAAGATGATTGATAGCAACTGACAATTGTGCCTAACTTTTACCGCTCTTACAAAGGAGGTCCTTCCTTTCAGGTGGTAGCTGCAAAATTATGGAATAGTCTCCCTTTGTCCCCTAGACAAAAACGTGAGCCCCTCAGCTTTAGGCGAACTTTAAAATCCTGGATTTTTCAATAGTAGTGTAGACTAGTTAGCTACAGCTGGCTGTTCCTTCATTTGCTCTGTTCTGGAGTCAAGATTGCGCAGGGACACTCCTCAGAGTAGCCCTGCGCTTAATAAGTACCCTATAACATAACGTAACATAACATAGGCCTAGCATATGTTGGTCTTCTCGGCATAAGTGAAACGAAAAAAAACATTAAGAAATGATGTGCAAATTGAAAGAATTATAAGAGAAAGTGTTAAATCTTCTTTAAGTAACTAAATCAAAAAAATGAGATGTTCCATTGGTACCTTGGGAGTAGATTGCCTAGGTCATTTTGGGTCCTATCAGTGCGGGGTGCAAGACAATTGTCTACTCATGCTAATGGATATATTCTCTAGATGCCCTGAAGTGGCAGTTGTGTCAGATATTACTACAACATCAGTGATTAGATTTTTAGAGATGATTTTCAGCAGGTAACGCAATTTGGGGTCTATCCTCAGTGACAATGGATTTCAATTCACAACACAGGCACCTAGTAGACCATCTCCTGTCAATCTCAATCATAAGCTCACAGAACACCCCCAACCTTATCCACTCCGGGGACCTAAACCAACAAATCCTAGGCTCATCAGAAAACAATGTCGTCCAAGCGCAATCGCTCTACTGAAACATACCAGCCCAAACTAGAAGCGAATATGTCAGAGCAACCAAGACAGACAGGAAATGTGTTAGCTGATTTGGAGCATACCAATGCTCCAATGCACCAATGGGGCCAGAATTTACAGGATTTTGTGGTCAGTTCCTATTTGAAGACACAAGCAGCCCCTGACCTCGGGGCCCAGTTGTTACTTCCACCCTTATTAGGTCACTTTAAATGTGGACGATACAAAGCTTGTGACCTTACTCTGGAAAAAAAAGAGTTCATATAATCCAATCGTACATATATATTCAAGCATCATTGTTAGAAATGGGGTCTTTAGTTGGCAGAGGTAGATACTTTTGTAGGGAAGCTTGCTTCTAGTCAGGGTAAGGGGGATGCTCACTTTAGATTGCCCCTGCTCACCCGCTTGGTAGCTTGGCATGAGAAGACAGGCTTATCCCAAAGGCAATATATAAAGTATTTGTACTCAAAACACACAGTAATACAGTGATAACCCCCAAATGGACACCAAATCAGTTTAGGAAAATAAATTGTCTTTATCTAAACTCAACAAGACCACAACGACAAAAATCCAACATACATCTAATAAAATATGACTTTAGAACTGTTATTGCAAAAATAAAGCTTGTAGAAAACAAAAAGCTCCACCTGGGTCTATGACTACTTTGTGACAGCAATATATCTAGCGTTGGGCATGCTATGCTATGCTATGGTGATTTGTATAGCGCACGGCTGCCCCAGCGAAGGGGCGTCCCGGCGCTGCGGAGGACAGAAAACAGATTACAGTGAGGTGGAGATGCTAAGGATGAAGCTATTGTTGAAAGAGGTGTGTTTTGACAGCCTTTCTGAAGGCTAGGAGATCTTGTATCCCACGGATAGCTTCGGGAAGACTGTTCCATAACTTGGCCGCTAGGAAGCTAAAAGAGCGGCCGCCCATTCTGGCCAGTCTGATGCGGGGAATGATCGCAAGATGCTGCCCCTCTGACCGGAGCGATCTCCTAGGGATGTACTCTACCAGAAGTGGGCGAAGCATTGGGGGGGAGGAGGTTTTAAGAATTTTGAAAGCGAGGCACAGAGCTTTGAACTGGACCCTTTTGCCCACCGGGAGACAGTGCAATTTCTTCAGGGTTCCAGAGACCGAGGAATGGCGCGGGAGACCAACCAGAGCCCTGGCAGCCGCATTCTGAACTCTTTGCAATCTAGTAATTTCAGCTAGATTCGCCCCCAAAAGAAGGGAGCTGGCATAGTCCAGTCTGGAAAGGATGGTCGCCTGGATGATTAGTTGGCGAGTGCGGCAATCAAAGAACTTCAGAATGGGCCTGATGTTACGCAAGACGCCAAAGCATGTGGCGGCAACTTTTTTTGTGTGGTGCGTGAACTTTAAAGCAGAATCCACCCAAACTCCCAGGTTTTTAACACATTCCTTAGGCGTAGGGGATGGGCCTAGCGCATCCGGCCACCAGTTATCACCCCAGGACGAAGTGTTTTTGCCCAGGAGGAGAATCTCCTTTTTCCCGGCGTTTAATTGAAGAAAATTCGCCGTCATCCAGTTGGTGATTTCAGTGAGTGTCTGTTTAAAGTGTTGTGCCTCCAGACTACTGTTGTCCATAAGTGACACCACCAACTGGGTGTCGTCTGCATAAAGATACCAGGGCAAGTCCATTTCTTCTAGCCACCTCTGCCAGGGGGCGGACATATACATTGAACAGGGTAGGGCTCAAGGAAGAGCCTTGCGGCACTCCCTGTCCAATGTTATGTTCCCCATGGAGTCACATTGATCCCCAAACAAAAAGTACCTTTGGATAATGAAGTCTATGATGATGTACAGCCTCATGGAGGATAGGCGTTGGTGCTGAGGTCAAGGCCACCTCCCTGGCAGCCACGTGGTAGGTGAGGCATTGTGTCCACGCAGAGGCGAAGTGTTGAATCAAGGACAGAGGTAGTCGGTTGCATTTGGGGTTATGCATCAGTTCCTGTGATGATGCAAGGTCGGCAAGTTTGTGGAGTCACCCTTAGTAGTTATTACTGCCACCATAACTGGATGCAGATGCTGACAGTGACGGAGTCAGTGCGAGCACTGGTGTCGGGCATGGCTGATAACTGCAACTGTCGGCAGGCGTTGATGGCCGTCTGAGCTGTGGTGTATGCTGGTTGGTGTGTTGTGCACTTCATGAGCAGTACCCCTGGCCTCTGTGCAGGTCTTGGCATCGCAGCGGTGTCTCTGACAGCATCGGAGACAAGTTTTCTTGCTTCTTTCAAGGTGTTTCCAGCTATCAGCATTAGGACCAACCTCCAGAGACCCAAAACTGGAATAGGCACCTCCAGGCAGGTCAAAACTCTCAGCAATAGAGTTCAGGGGAGTTGGAGGAGCTGGGGGTGAAGTATGTGTGTCCCTGAGACTTTAGAACAGGAGGCCAGCACATACAAGCCCTTGGAGATTCTTCTTCAAGCAGGTTCACAGCCAAATTCCAGTCTTTGTCCTTTCCTTGGCAGAAGCAGCAACTGCAGGCCAACCCCACACAACACACAGCAAAAGGGGCAGTACTCCTTCACACATCTCTCTAGCTCTTCTCCTTGGCAAAGGTTCCTCTTGAGTCATCTTGAGTCCAGAAGTGAACTACAGTCCTAGGTTTTAACCATTTCTCTGCTAAGCCTTTTTAAAAAATATATTTGGGGTAGTTTGCGCTTAGGCCCCTGTATCTTTTTGACTACATAAGGTATCTACGCCAAATTAGCGTCCTTTTCTTCCAACATCATGGGGATTTGAAAGGTACCTATGGCTTGTTGATTCCCCTGTAGGGGACCCAGAAATTAGCCAAAATACAGCTACATTATATATTTTTTTGAAATATGGGAATAAAGTGCTGCAGAAGAAAGTGTCTGTCTTTTTCCTTGCAAATGGTAATAGGCCAATGCACACAAGGGAAGTAACATTTTTATCTGGAGACATTGGGGAATGCTGGGTGGGTGGAAGTTTGTAGATCTGTGCAAATTCCAGATCTTTCCATCACAGAAATGTGAGTATTGTTATTCATTTTCTTTTACAAACTTTGAGGTTAGCAATTGATTCTGGGTAACATAACCTGGTGGAAGCACACACAAGTCACCACAATCTGGATTTTCCTGGGTGTCTAGTTTTCAAAAATCCACAGCTGAGCTCATTGCCAAGAAAGGATCAGTTTTCACTGGAAAAATGTGATGTGTCCACGTAACCACGTTGCGTTTTGGGACGTTTCCTGTCACTGGCAGTATGCCTACCCACACGAGTATGGTACCATATTTATCAGGAATGCTGTGTTGGTGGAGGTTTGTTGTTCCCCTTAGATTCCAGAACTATCTATCACAGAAACGTGAGAAATTCCTTTTTTTTTTTACTAAGTTTGAAGTTTTCAAGGGTTTCTGGGTAACAGAACCTGGTGAGAGGCACACAAGTCACCCCATCCTGGATTTCCCTTGGTGTCTAGTTTAAAAAAAATAGTGCTAGTGCCCTAAATGCACAGCTAAATGCAAAAACAACAGTTGATGGACAGAATGCAGAACAATGTCATACATTCACCCCAGTACAGAGATCTGGGCCTAAATCAATCGTTTTTTTGCACTCCACACCATCCCAGTTCAGACATGGCCATATGCGAATCAGTCTTGACCCTGTGCCTCATGGGAACAGTCCAGCCCGAACTGCCAAGCCATGTCTTCCCTGGACCGTAATCAAGCACCCTAGGACCGGTTTCTGGCTATCAGCCATCATCCGTCAGGATAGCTTGACTCCAGTGGTGTGGAGAGCACGGGACTCACGTCTGAGCATACCCGTCCGTCTCGGGGTGACAAATGCAAAAACAACAGTTGATGGACAGAATGCAGAGCAATGTCATACATTCACCCCAGTACAGATATCTAGTCCTAAATCCATCATTTTTGTTGCACTCCACACCACCCCAGTTCAGACATGGCCATATGCAAATCAGCCTTGACCCTGTGCCTCATGGGAACAGTCCAGCCCGAACTGCCAAGCCATGTCTTCCCTGGACCAGAATCAAGCATCCTGGGACCGGTTTCTGGCTATCAGCCGTCATCCACAGCTAGGCACATTGCGCAAAAAAGCCAGTGCCTAGTGGGCTTTTTGCTGCCCTGGGGGCATAAAGACTGTGGCTATTTTTTTGGGGAGATGCATTGGTATGCCCATTTTAGACAGCCCCCACCCCTATGTATAAAAAATCCAGCATAATCCCTGGCGCTTAGTGGGCTCACTGCTGCCCTGGTCGGGGGAGATCAGGGGCTATAGCCCCATCTGCCTCCTCGGCAGAAAGGCTGTGGCAAGTTTTTTTAGGAGTGGTTAGGGGAATTAACATGTCCATTCCAGGCAACCCCCACCCCTGAACTTTGAAAAAAATCTAATCCCTGGTGCCTAGTGGGCTTTTTGCCACCCTGTGGGCGCAGATAAGGGGCTACTACTCCCCAATCTGCTTTGTGGGGTGGCAGAAAAGCTGTGGCATTTTTTTGGGGGGTGGGGGCATTGGAATGCCCATTCTGGGCATCCCCCACCCCTGAACTTTGAAAGATCCCTGGTGCCTAGTAGGCTTTTTGCCAACCAGGGGGGCTCAGATAAGGGGCTATTGCCCAATCTGCCTTACGGGTGGACAGACAGACTGTAGCATTCTTTTGGGGGTGTGGACATTGGCATGCCCATTCTGGGTATTCCCAACCCTAAATTTAAAAAAAAATCCCTGGTGACTAGTGGGCTTCCTGCCCGCCGAGAGGGGCAGATCAGGGACTGTTGTCCCATCTGCCTCCTGGGGGGGAGGGGCAGAAAGTCTTTTGCCTTTTTTAGGGCAGCAGGATGGGAACATTGGCATGGCCATTCTGGGCAACTCCCACCCCTGGCCCTATAAAAAAAATCCCTGGCATCTAGGGTGCTATCTGCTCCACAGGGGGGGCAGAAAGACTGGCTGTGTCTAAATTAAATGAGGGAAGCAAAGGCCCATTCCCAAGCAGCTGCTCCCCCCTAACTGGTGGCTAGTTGGTGGGTCCCTGCTTGGGGATCACCATCCTGGGGTGATCCACAAGCAGGGACCTACTAGGGAAGGGTACCATTTTAAAGGGTCGACCCCCACCACCTCTTGGGGGGGGGTGGACCTAGCACATAGTTGGACCAGTTATGACTTGTCCAACTATGTGCTAGGTCCACTCCCCGGGAGTGACCTTGCGCAGGAGGCCCGGCTGCCAAGAAGGTTATCTACCTCAGGCACCCCCTATGGCCTCAAATATCCCCCCCAAGGGGCTGCGCTGTTCTGCTAACTTGGCACCCACGCCAATAAATTAATGTAGCAGAATGTACAAAGAGGTGCTTTTAATTATCGCAAATGTACATAGTCACTGTTATTGACAGCTTATGTGCACATAAAGAATGTCACTGCAGCTGCTTTGGGTGGTATTTGACCTGAACAGTAATAAGCTGCAAGTGTACTATGAATTCAGTATTTTACGTTGCATGCTGGGTATTGTACTATTGGAGAACTACTGACATATTGAAAAAAATTGCATTTGATTACTCACCTTGGTAATACAAGTCACCTGTGATCAAGGCTCGTGTGTGCAGCTGAAATATATTAGAACTATGGTGGGAAAGACTCATTTTGCCACTTCTAGTGTGTATTTTAAAATGGAGAAAATCCAGAGATTTTGCCTCAGCACCTTTCTTTCTGATTGTTATCCTGGGAGCTCTTTTGCCACTTGCTGAGGCTACTGTGCGGGGTTGATGGCTCCCGCAACAGAGGAATTGCGTTCTCTTTTGAGATATATATACGTATGTGTTTGTTTAATATATGTATACACTCCAAAGTCAATATTTGAATCACTTAGCACAAGTACACTCCAAAATACAAGAGACTAGGTGTATTTTGTATTTCCTGTCTAGTTAACTGTAGAGGAGGTTCACAAAATTAGTTGATAACCATGGGTAGGATCAGCTATAAAGTATGCAAATCCTCTGCTGAAGAGCTAAAACTTCAAAGCCTGCTCATCTGGCTCACAACTAAATGTGTTGAAAATGGTACTGTATATCTAATTGTCTTGAAGCAAATATATATCAGTCATATTTCGTGCAGTATTAGGAACAAATGCACTAGGGAAATCATCTAAATCTCTATCTCCCTGTACAGAGATTTTCTTGAAATGTATTGAGGTGAGGCTGATTTGTTATGAGCCGCGCTCTTGTGATACTTCCACAGGGAATTCAGAAGCTCTGCAATATGTGATGCATATGTCTATGAATACACATTTATATGGATTCGTTCAGTTTATACTACTTCAGAAGCGGGAGAATATTTAAAAACAGTTATATGAAAACAAGGAAACACGTTTAATGAAAGTAATTAGTGAGGTTAAAAAAGACGAAATAAAACTAAAGCAAATGTTCAACAATGCGGTTTATAGAAGACTGATTCAAACAGTGGTTTCAGCATTGACCACAGACCTTATTTAAAAGGGGGGAGTCCTCCTCAGGCAAGCAACAAACCCCGACCCACAATAATAAATGATATTGGTTAACTTAATATTTCATTTGTTCAAGTTAGTTCAAGTTAGTGTGTTTATCTATTAGTTTCATTATTGTTATCATGATCATTATTATGATGGTGATTATTCTTATTCTTATTCTTATTTTAGTTATTTATTTTTACAAAACAGTACGTTTTTAACATGCCATAAGAAGTAACAGAACTCTAAAACAGTAGCATTTTTTAATCTGTTCTGCTAGTTATCGTTTCCTTTATGTACCATGGATGAATTGTTGCAATAAAATGTATTATATACTCAAGTACTAAACATTTAATCATAAAAACTATTCAAAAGACTAAAGAAAACAGAGTGGGAATGGGGAAAGAGATCTTGTGAATGAGACATCTTACCTAAATAGAACAGTAGTGAGACATAAACCTAAGCTGTTTGGGTAGCAACTAGGGTGGGCTGGAGTTTGCTCCAAAATTCCATGGAGTTATACAACAACTCAGTGAAATTCCACAGAGCTTCACTATTGAGCAGAAAATCTGCATCTTTAGAAGAGGTCCAGGCCATTTGAGTTGATTTTGCTGCTGCTCGAGCATAAAATCTAGTCGAGACATAGCCCTCTGACCTTGACCTCCAAAGTTAGAAGTTGGCACCAGGAGATGCCATGTGGTTGCATTTCTGGAGTCTTGCAGGAAACACATTTGCCATGCAGCAGTTGGTGGAATTTGGCTGGAACTCCACATTAAAAGAGTAAAGCAGAATCGACAAATTCCACCAATTATTTGGATGAAACCCTTAGTGGCATGTAAGAAGTAGGATAGGGAAACAGGCTACAAGAGTAACAGATTGAACAGGAGGCACATTGGTGCTGAATAACAGATGTTTATTGGTACCAAACTCAATGGCACTCATTTTATCGACCTCAGAAAGGATGAGAGGCTGAGTGGACCCGCCAGGATTTTAAGCTGTGACCATGATGTCGAACACAGACCCCTGCAGTGGATGCATTAGTCCACTAAGCCGCCAGACCCAACTTTATACACTACAATTCACACATACTTAGAAACTTACTGCAATCATCCAACATCACCTTGCTGCCAAAATCAAATTTGAGGTAGAGGAAAATGTATATCAATAGCTATATGCTGGAACTACCAAACCCCTGTCCCTCTACACCTGATTAGGTAGAAAAAATAGAAACGGGACTACTGGCCTGAATGTCTCGGGGTTTCTTTCATACTAGAAAAAGGACTGTTTCTAATGGGGCAATGAACACAGAGGAGGGACTACCCGGTAGAAAAAAGGAAAAGGAATTCTACTTCAGTTTTAGTTGGAGAGGCCAAACGATTGAAAAACAAAATACGAAGAAACTACCGTATATGTAGACAATCGGGCCAGTAGTCCCGTTTCTATTTTTTCTACCTAATCAGCTGTAGGCGCTTTTTCAATCCAAGGCGAGGTATTTAAACTGCTTTTCTAACACAGCAAGTTTGATAATCTTTTTTTTGGCGGACTCACACGTCGCGACTCTGCTGTGTCTAGAGCATTATCCTGCTCTTACTCCAAGTTTGGAGTTAAGCGATCTCCGTGACGGTCCACTCATTTGAGGGTCCTGCTTTGCGGGAATCAGTAATGGCCATTATATGCCATTTAGACAGCCTTTGATTTATGAGCTTTCTCGCCATACTTGTCTCCACTAGCCTGTTTAATGAGTGCGCGTGTATTGCGCCTTTTGTTTTCACCCTATTTTCAATTTGTCCTTCTGGAGGAGGCTTTTAAAGACCATTGTGCGGTAATCAAGAAGATTCGCGTATAAATAGTATGCAGTTATATAGAAGACACGGCTCTGCATTTGAAGGTATAACCTCTTATGTTATGGCACCTCTACCTGCATTTGGTCAGGCTCATTAGGTCCTCAAATTGTTTTATATGTTCCTTGCAGGAATCTTCATACAATATTTATTGGTGCTTTGAGATATTATCACATCTGTTGCACAACGATTAGAAGCTTTGCCGCCTAAACCTTTCCTTATCAGGTATGTAGGCACACGGCTCCCACGTGTTCTTTATTTGGTCTCCTTGTCCAATTGAAGTATAAGATCATTTTTAACCTTTCCTTACGTGTTTATCCCTCTCTCCGTAGATTAATAATTCAGACTCGACATACACGGAGAAAATAGAATATTTATACTAAAGTTGGAAGGTGATATTTATCAGGTATATATCCTGGGAGGTTTAGTGTTCTCTTCTTTTCTCCTCCCCTTCCTCTATCGTTTTGCTATTATGTACATAGATAAAATAACAGCAGCTTTTTAGCCAATGTGAATTAAAATGTCATTTTTCTGATAGTTAATACACTGTCAGTTGAGGAAATCTATACATATGATATCACTGTCTTGACGATAAATGAATGCAATCTTAGGATACAACGGTTCTACAAGTGAATTCATTCTTTATGAGACTTATCTGTCTCCTTCCAACCGCACATATTGATATTAGCGCTGTAGATATATAGACTGTGATGTTAGCGTTGTAGATATATAGACTGTGATCCACGTTGCGACCCAAAGTATTGACCCATATATAGCCCAGATTGGGTTGAAGATTTTGAAATCTTTTTTAAATGCCACATTAACATGGCTGGTACTTATCTTTCTACATGTCTTTTAATCATGCATTCATGTGGCATCCATTGCTCGGGTGACTGCGGTTGCCCATGCGTCTCACGGGTTGCACTTGTAGGATTGCATATTTAATCTTAGTATTTTGTGTGTTTCCTGATCTAGGACTATATTTGTTCCGGCCATTGTTTTGCCGATTTCAAGATTCAATTGATTGTATTCCCTAAACAAGTCCTGTAATCCTTCCTAAACAGTGAGTCTGATCCAATAAATATGAATATTGCTATTGATATCCTATATAGGAGTAAGGTTTTAAATGAAGATCGCTATGAATCAACATAGCTGTCAGAAAAGTACATGTAGGGCGTTTCCATGTTGTGACGGCCCTCTTCCTGAGTTGAATATCATTGGGTCACTTGTTCCATCATTTCTTCTGTCCTTTAGATTTAGATTTAGATATGAGTACTGCACAATCTTGGTAATATGACTTTATCATGTTTGCTGTGGAAAGAAGATAGAGATTAAATAACTTGACAGCGAGAATGTTCACTCTTTATGAAGTGTAGTTCTATGAACAAATATGTATTTTTTATGTTTTGTATTATAAACTTTGAACAAATTGTAAAAGGTATTTTTCATATGTATGTTTCAGATATCACTGTATGGCTCCTGAAGAAGGCGTTGTCCACGCCGAAACGCGCGTCGAGTTTCACTCGCCACTGTGCTGTCTCTTTTGACACCATCAATATTAATTTGCCAGGGTGTCCTTGTTTCATGATTAAATAACTCTTGTATGACTTGTATGTTTTTTAACCAATTTTATTATCATACGGTGGTTGTTAAGCCAGTAACCTGTATGATTTCCATCTGTGTTCATTAAAATCATGGTTGTTTTTATTTTAAATTTTCTCTGAATGATTTTTCGCTGTCATTTTATGTTACTTGTTTGCCCATATATCAACTGCCTAGGAATTTTTGTTCACACATACATTCACCCCAGTACAGAGATCTGGGCCAAAATCCATAGTTTTTTTGCTCACCATGCCATTCCAGTTTGAACCCAGCCTTATGCAAATCAGTCTTAAACCTGTGACCCATGGGAACAGTCCAGCCCGAACTCTGTCCATCATCATCCCCTTTGGTATTGCTTTGTTTACCCTAAGTTGGCAGGTGTTAGAAATGAGATGTCTGGTTGGCTTGTGCCAAAGCCAGGCAGAGACCACCACTCTAGTCAGGGTAAGGGAGATACACGCCAAGAATAACCCCTGCTCATCCCCTTGGCAAGGTGACACGAGCAGTAAGGCTTATCCCGGAGGCAATGTGTAAAGCATTTGCGCACGCACCCACCAGCAACATCATCCCAGGCCCCCCACAAAAGGAACTCCACACAAGGTTATATCAAAAATAGCCTTTGTATTCTCACAACACATCAGATAGTAATCACACAATATACATTGTGCCAACTGGCATGGGCAATATTTACAAGGGATTATTTAGATGTGACAGGGCCACGGGGGCCACTGTCAGAATTATCACAGAGTGAACTTGGTAAAGAAATAGTAGAAGAATATATGAACTTAGAACACAGCCAGTAATCACAGGCAGACACTATACTCAGAGTCAACCGGTAATATAAATCATAACAGGCACAATATCCCACAAGTCTAAATACACTAGACCCTAACCACCTAAGTAAAAATTGCACAAGGGGCGAAAATCACACAGGGAAGTATAATCTCCCTAACACAAACCAAGATAGGTAAAACAAGCTCATAAGCATAAACCATATCTAGAGGTATCAGACAGGGTGCGCAAAACATTCTATATACACTACATTTCCTAGCTCCCAAAAGCATCAGCGCATAACTCACATTAGGGCTGGCGTCCTATGAATGTAAACATCCCCCTGGCCAACTGGCCATCTAAAAAGGGGGCTTAAACGCCCTATGCCCAGAGAGTCAGGGCTGCTGCCTATGCAGTGAAAGTCCAGGTTGCGCCACTGCGCCAAAACCTAAACGTTGCAGCTGCCCACTACTTGCTGGGCAGCTGAGAACAATGTAATGATCAAATAGGACTAGCTATATTTTTAGAGGGGGAGGGGGACTCAAAGGAGTACGCTAGCTGGCAAACCTGTTAGTTTGTTCATGAAGCCCTCACTCACCATCCTGGTTGGTGGCATGCTTCATCATCGGGCCCACCGCAGTGACACCGAAGGTGTCCCGGGTGTGCTTCGACGCCAGATTACTGCAGAACTGGTATATTTGCTGAGTGTGCAGTGTAGTGAGTGGGAAAGTGAAGTTAAAAGCTATACAGTAGGTCTTAGTACCCGAGGGTAAATAAATAAGTTTAATAACTGGGCCTCTGTTAGCAATAAAATTTAAAACTGGCTTTCCTCAGGACCAAGTGAGTATGTGTATAAGGTGCAAAAAACTAAATTATCGTGTTTGTGTTGTTGGTTTATGTGTCGCACTCTCTAAGGTGCGATTACATGTAAGAGGGGGATTCCCTCTAGTTTTGCTACATATAACAAGGACAGAGACAAACGTACAAAGAAGAGTCATTTTAGTATTATGAGAAACTTCATCACATTTTGTAGCCGACTTGTAAGGTGAGTGAACGACCTATAAGCGGCTATGGTGTGGTCATGTTTGACCTACATGGGTTTTAATAAGAACCAATTGTTGTGGTGAGCTAGGACAGCTGAAATTAGCATTTGTGAGGTACAGGTAAGTAAAGGTTGGTATCCTCAGGAAGGCTGTTTGCTGTCCAAAGCTTCCTTGGGTCACCTGGCAGAGAAAGAGACCCTAGGACAAGGATAGTGAAACTAATGGTTTACATCCAACCTGTAGGGAGAAAGAAGGTAGCTTACCCCAGTTGTAGCAGTAGTGTTGAGTTACTCACCGTATTCCCGGTCTAGATCCTCCTTGGACCTATCGTCCTTCTGCGTTGCCCGGAACGAGTGAGTGAGGACCTTGAGATCGGGTTTAAGTAGCCCCGGTCGTTGGTTCCACCTGGGATAAGTGGAAATAGAGGGAGGGATGCGCTCGCGCTGACTGCACTGTCATTGTTTGTTATGAGCATGCGCTCGGGAGCGTTCTGCACGCATGCGCGCATTAGGCTTGTAGATGATTCTAAAGAGGCGAATGTGGGGCGCATGTGCGCGCGATTCGCGCGTGTACAGTTGCACGTTGTGGGCACGTGCGGTGGTTCTGAAGAATCAGCGCTGTATAGGCGCCTGAGTTCGAGAGCACTATTTTCTTTTTCTGGTTGGGAATATCAGAGGGGGACTCTATTATAGACTGAGAGACAGAGGACATTGGAGACCAATTGTTTTTCACAGGTTGATGGAGTTCCACGGGATGGAATCGTTCAGGCCCCTTGTATGGGTGGACAGACGGTATATCCATCACTGTTCTTTTTGGAGGAAGAATTTGTTGTTATTATTTGTGGGGTCAAATTGTTCAATGACTGTCCATGTGAAGTCGTTTGGGGTGTGGTTGTGGGTTAAGAAATGATCCGTCATATTACTGATATTTTTGCCACATCGGATGGTACTTCTGTGTTCTGTCATTCTTGTCCTGACTTTCCTAGAGGTCATCCCGATGTAGCAGAGTCCACATCTACAGGTTATCAGGTATATTAGACTTGAGGAGTTACAGTTAGTGATCTGTCATTGTGACCAGGTTTTTCCTGTTTCTAGATTGATAATTTTTGATGCTGATGTCAGATGGCACCCACTGCGGTTATTGCATGGCTGGTGGCCTGTAAGCGTGGGAAGGCCCCAAGCGTTGAGGATTGTGCTGCTGGGTGGAGAGGAAGTTGGTCTGGGTCATGAATGAACCAGTTGGTCTTTGAGGTTCTTCGCTCTCTTGTAGGCGAAACGGGGTTGATAATCTTCCAGTTTCTGTTGATGATTTTGGAAACCTGGTTCGATGCTGTGTTGTATGTTGTCACACAGGTAAGTCGTGGTTCCTCAGGAGCCCTGATGGTTGTTTCCAGTAGTGCCTCCCTGTTTTGGTTCCGAGCCCTCTTGCAGGTTGTTTTTATAATTCTCGCAGGATATCCTCTGTCCTCCAGTTTGTGGACTAGGGCTGTAGCTTGTTGTTTGTAGTCCTGAATGTGACTGCAGTTGCGTCTGAGACGTAGAAATTGCCCATAGGGGAGGTTTTCCCTTAGGGGTCTAGGATGGTAACTCTCAAATCTGAGGAGGGAGTTCTTTGCTGTTGGTTTGTAGAAAGTTGTGGTGGTTAGTCCATTTTGGTTTGCTTTTATGTTGAGGTCTAGAAAGGCCAATTCGGTTGGGCTGAGAACAATAACAGGGGCGCCTAAACGCTGCAGCTGGCACTAAGTGCTGCGCAGCTGTGGAGGCCAAGGTAGGGCGAAAGAGTGCGTCTCACTCCTGTGTCCAAAAAGAACATGTCCCCTGAAAGAAATACCTAAACGGTGCAGCTGCCCACTACTTGCTGGGCAGCTGTAAAAGGAAAACTGCGGCATGGGCCCTCACTGGCCCTTTAGAACAACTTGCGGCCAACATTGGAGCCATCTAGGTTCTAGAAACAATGTAGGCAAATGCTGGAGCCCCACGGGGCTTTTGTAAGTAAATGCTGCGCATGTGGGAGCCATCTGGCTCTGGAACAATATATGCCCAGCATTGAAGCGCTCAGGCTCTGGCAATACACATGTGTCCCCTAGGAAACTGTGGGGGAAAGGACACGGGCCCTTACAAAACACACAACTCCCGTTGGAGCCTCACAGGCTCTCCAGATAATTAATGCCCCCATTGGTGGACCCATCTAGCTCTTAAAGTAATTGGGGCCTCGTTGGAGCCACGTAGGCTCGGTAATGGAAACCTGCCCCCTGTTGGAGTGGCCCGCTGCCATCCGGGGCCGCTCTAAGTAAAAGACTGTCCCGGTGCCTCCAAGGCACCACGATGCACACCCGGAGCTACCCCCAGCCTTTCAACATCGCCAGGCTGTTCTGCTCTGGCGGGGGCTTCTCCGGGCTGCGGCACTTCCCACAATGTGGCAGGGGGGGCAGGCATTGGCAATGTGCATCGAGCCCCCCTCCGCAGGACACAGGCGGTGCTTGCAGGGCTCTCTCTCCTCTCGAGAGCCCCGCTTTCACAATGCGCCGGTCTTCACCCGGTCCCCCTTTACGGGACCAGGACTTAGGATGCAGAGCCCTCGCGGCTCTGGGAAAACTCTTCTTCTGGGGCTCCCCCCAGGTCAGGGGAGCCCCGCAACACTTGCGGTACTTCCTGCTGGTGGCCCTGGGGTTCTCCAAGTTCACGGGAGCACCGGGCAGCGGGAGGCCTTCACTAGGCCTACTTCCTTTTCCGGTCCTGCCATGGCCCGGCCCCATTCACAGACAAACTTGCCTGACTTCCGGGGCGGCTGCGGTGGGACTACATGGGCAATTTCAGCGGCGATCTCTTTTCCGCACAATATCGAGTGGTAGGCACCCTCGGTCAGAGAAATAAAGCTAGGAGCAGGGTGGCACCTGCTTGGGCTCCCATAAATGGGGTGGGCACCCGTATGAATTTATATAATAATTCAAAGACAAAGGGTGGGCACCCGCGCACGGGGTACAATTAAATATGCGGGCAAAATGGCGATAAAGCGCCCCAAGCGCTAAAGGTACTGGCACCCAGCCGAAAAGGACAAAACAGAGCAAAAATATTCTTGGGCCAGCACACAGGGCGCTCCAGCAACGAGACAGCCCCCATGGCGGTCCCTCCTGGGCCCCACCAGCAGCATGCCCCTGGTAGACTCAAGTCAGGAACAAGAACATATTATATGGGGTCACAGCCCCTTTTTATACACAGAAATCCTTTGTCTCCAAAGGTGCAGGCAAGGGGCATACCAGATGCAACTGGTTCTGGAGCACTTGATTTTGCTCAGCCCCTCTCCCTATTCGCAGGACAGGCCATCTACATGCAGATCTCCCCATTCACCACCGGGCAGACCCATCCTGACTCCTGGAGCTAAGCACACCAGCCAGCTCCTGTCAATCACAAGCCAGACAGTCACTTCACAGTCACTGCACATAGAAAGGACAACTTCAAAAAGTGGCACTTCTACACAAGACATATTAAATCTGCGCACACCGTTGCGCAGCATTTATTCTGACGAGTTTGCTCATACCAAACTCGCCCCTGCACTCCCCACACATCAGGATCTACCATGCACACATATATTTCCCAAGCATTCCTGTGGGAGGGCAGGCCAATCTCATCACACGCACTCAGAGAGCGCACGCACTTTACACTGGGCCACAGTGCTAAAGTTCCAGAGACCAGAAATCATTTCCATTATGTAATTATTAAGGGCAAACAGTTCAGGGGTGAACCTGCCAAAAGGGCCAAGTCCAACAGCAGGGTATGTCCATACGTGGGTCCTCTTCTCACTTTGCCTTCTGGATTCAAGCTAGCCTAGCTGATGACGGATGATTAGCCAGAAACCGGTCCCAGGAGGCTTGTTTCTGGTCCAGGGAAGACATGGCTTGGCAGTTCAGGCTGGACTGTTCCCATGACGCACAGGGTCAGAATGATTTGCTTATAGCCCTGTCTGAACTGGGGTGGTGGAGATAGCTAAAGAATGATGATGGATTAAACCCAGATCAGTTGACTGGGGGTGAGTGTTTGATTTGCTCAAACGCTCCATCCATCCCCCCTTTGGTATCGCTTTGTTTGCCCTAAGTTGGCAGGGTATGCCCAGACGTGGAACCCTTGCTCACTTTGCCACTGGATTCAAGCCAGCCTGGTGGATGAGCCAGAAACCAGTCCCGGGATGGTTGTTTCCGGTCCAGGGAAGACATGGCTTGGCAGTTCGGGTTGGACTGTTGCCATGAGGCACAGGATCAGACTGATTTGCATATGTCATGTCTGAACTGGGGTGGTGGAGTCAGCTAAAGAATGATGATGGATTAAACCCAGATCAGTTGACTGGGGGTGAGTGTTTGATTTGCTCATATGCTCTGTCCATCATCCACTTTGGTATCGCTTTGTTCGCCCTAAGTTGGCAGGGTATGCCCAGACGTGGGCCCCTTGCTCACTTTGCCACTGGATTCAAGCTAGCCTGGCTGATTAGCCAGAAACCGGTCCCAGGATGCTTGTTTCCAGTCCAGGGAAGACATGGCTTGGCAGTTCAGGCTGGACTGTTCCCATGAGGCACAGGGTCAGACTGATTTGCATATGGCCATGTCTAAACTGGGATGGTGGAGTGAGCTTAAGAATGATGATGGATTATACCCAGATCAGTTGTCTGGGGGTGAGTGCTTGATTTTCTCAAACGCTCCAGCCATCATCCCCTCTGGTATGATTATAGGTGAAGCACGCACCTTTATAGGTGTTTTCGTTGCTGTATCGAGATGACAGTGCATGGTACAGTCAATCATGTTTACAACCACTATGTGGTTGTGGGATGATTATAGGTAAATCACCCACATATATAGGCATTCTCTTTAAGATAACTGTATGGGAATAAGTCATTCATGTCTACTACTGTTGTGTGGTTGTGGGATGGTTGTAAGTGAATCGCTCATTTATAGGAGTAAGGGTCCTGGACAAGTCACTTATAGATTGCTTGTCAATTATTACATTGCAATTTACTATCATTACATTTGATGTTGACATGCTTATCATCTGGTCATGATCAGATGTTTGTTATTGGTCCACCTGTTATTTCGATGCATGTATCTTTCCGCAAATGCAAATTATTAATAGGACAATTGCATTGTGTTATTGTTCCCTGTAAAGAAGGGTGATGTGTTTTACCTGCTGCTCAGCCTGTGTGTGTGAAGTGGAATGTTGATGCATGGTGGAGCATGGAATGTTGGATGTCTGAGAAAGTCAGTTGCACTATGGGCTGAGCAGCATGAAGGCTGCTCCTGGTGGGGATCTTGTTCTTAACTACATAATAAACCATTTTACTTAATCTACACCTGGACTACTGGACATCATTTAGATTACAGAAGAGCCGTGCTTTGAAAATGAGCTCATTGCTATATTCAGCCACCTGCCACTGCTCACATAGCTAACACAAGGTATGCCTGCCTCAGAGTTTTCTATCTAAAATGTATACTAGTATCAGCTTGCCTCCAATGAAAATAGCACAATACTATCAGCATGTGAGAAACCTAAACTCCATTCCTCAGCAATTATGTGTACATACTTTTCGGGTAACCAAACACAAAACATTTCATCCTACAACAATACTGACCCATTTCCTATACAATGTATTTTAGATAAATTGGTTTGCTGTGAATGGTGGAATGCCATTTAAGCCACACATCAAACCCAATCTGTGGGAAAAATGGACTAAGAATCACATTGCAAAAAGTGATTATAATCTACTCTCCAACATTTTACAAATATATTCTGTTTTATGAGCTAACCTGTGTATTACAGGCTGGTTCACTACATTGCCATTTGGAGTGGGCTGCAATCTGACTACCTAATAAATATTAATGAGTTAGGTCGCAAATTGTCACTCCCTCTCTTTGGAGACAATCATGGGTAGGGTGGCCTGATTATATCAGCAGACCACCATGTCTCATAGCTTTTCAGTAAAGTAAACAATGCAACCTGTATCTTTAAAGACAATTTTGCTGCATTTACAAAAAGAAAAGTTTACTTGAAAAAAAGAAAGACATTGGTGTGGGTGTTGGCAATGCTCCTGTGGCCAACAAACTGTTTTAATATCAAAAAGACCCTGTGTCCTCTATCCTGTAGCATTGATAGTGTAATTTGAATTAGGAAAACATGCTTGGAAATCACCAGCTATTTTCCAGACAACTCAGAATTTTCTTGGAAATGCAGAAAATAACACATAGCATGTATTTTTGTGCTGAGGTTGAATTTAATATCGCAGATATTAATTTAGGTGCAGTATTTGTCAAATTAAACTCTGATGTATTGAGTTTATGGTTCATGCATATATTATCAAATTAAACAGAATTCAGAGAAGACTCCACTGAGAAGAATATGCAGTTTAGCCTGTCTCATTCAATGAATTCTAAAGAAAGCAGGGCTATTTGTTATAGAAAGCACCACAGGCACATCTTATAAATGTTGCTTTCTCTACATGTTTTACAAGAAGACCTTAGCTCCGGTCCCCATAGTCCCATATATCTATTAGCCTTCCCTCTATTAATATTCATTAAATTTACGCGCTGCATTTGTTTTATCTGATGTGTTTAATGCAAGCATGCTCCACCAAGGATGGCGGAGATAAAATCAGCTGTTCTTTGAACATCCCTCGTTTATCTCCTTAAGTCCCCTTAGAACTGAAGAGAGGGATGAATCAACTATATCTATGTGCCTGTGCAGAGAGAACTAAAGAGAGGGATGAATCAACTATATCTATGTGCCTTTGCAAAGAGAACTAAAGAAAGGGATGAATCAACTATATCTATTTGTCCGTGCAGACAGGGGTAAGAGAGACCGACACAGGCAAAGAAAAGAGAAAGCCATAAGGGTATGATTCTTTGTGTCAAGTGTGACTAGATTCTGCAACTTTGCCTCTCAGTGTATTTGATCAAACCAACATGCGTAGTGGAGCAGCTTTCTACCTACAAACAACTATTCATATTCCAATTTAATTCTATTTTGAGGTCTAACTTTAACACAGCTTTAATGCTCTTGCCGAAGCTGATGCTGCTAAACTAAAAGGCATAAACAGAGGGGGGGTTTGCATCAACCCTTGTAGATCCATTGGTTGCCCTGTTATTATCCCATTTTAGCCATTTCATGCCGAAGGTATCTGTCAATAATGTTGGAACATTTCCCCATAAAAGACATTTAGCTAGTTCATTTTCCTGCAGGTGCGTGAATGCATTCAGGATATGGGGGAAGTGTGCACCACTCAATGCGGATCATGTGTGCACTACCAAGCACCACTTACCCCTGCAACAGTCCCCTGCAGCCACCTCAGACCCCCTCAAATTACATCAAGCTAGCATGGCTTCACAAATGGCCCCTTACTCAACCGTGAACTGTAAAATGAGCACTGAATGGACTCACAACAGTGCTCCATATCCTCCTCGAGCTGCTGAGTGCTGTGACAGAGCCATTTCTAGGTCTTACTACCTTTGAGGCCCTTTTTCATGGCTGAGTTGCATCCAAATGGTACTTGTGCAGTAAATCACTGCTTTGCAGGTAGTTTGACTACAGTGGGGAAGCTAGTACCCTGGACAAGAAGCTGCCAGGATGGAAAGCACTGTTCACTTTATGATGCATACCCAATTGTCCACCCAGCCACACTCCATATGTCAGACACTGGATCCGGTTCTATGTATGTTAGGGATATCTGCGAGTAGGAGTCCTGTGGAGAGGAAGTGTCTTGATGGTGAAAGGAGATGCAATTGCTTAGGTAGGTGCAGTCTAAATTGTGCACTGCCTTGAATGTATGCTTGAGGAGTAAGGAATGAGCACATTTGTGGAGCAGGAGCCAGTGAAGCTCCTTGAGGTGCGATGTGATATGTAGTCTTCTAGTGAGTTTTTTGATTTACCGCCATAGAGAGTGTTCCTGCGGTCCACCTTACAGGTGATTAGGCAGTGAGTGGCAGTGTTTTGGGGTGGGGCTGAGTGGTGAACCTTAAAACACTCCGCAGATCAGTTTGGGGACTACCAAGGAGTAAGGTGGCAGGCCTTGTGTTATTTCTGTAAAGATAGAGCAAATCCAGCAGGGAGCGTGTCCTTGGATGGCAATCTCACACAGGTGCCGGATGAGTGTGAAACTGTAGAAACTGCTACAGAGAGGTCCAGCAGAATAAGGGCTGCCGTATCTCCTCTGTCAAGGATCACGCGTTTGTCATCTGTGGTGGCGATGAGTGCTGGTTCGGTACTGTGGTCGGACCAGACTCGAGACTGCGTGGCATCGAGGAGTTGGTAGATATTGAGAATAGATGGGTAATTTTGCAAAGAACTAGGGGTTATGGACATATGCTCATTGACATCTACTAAACTATCTCTTGCAAATTAACATTATCTCTTTGAACTCCTAGTTCCTATAGAAAAACAGGCTGATATCCAATAAGAACACCAGGGTGGGCAATCCCGGTGACATTTCTTGAAAATTATACTGCACGTGTGATATTAGGACTGGCTGTGCCTGCTCCTTAATATTGAATGATGGACAGGCGAATGCTGTAGTCAAACTGGTTAAATGTAAGTAGTCATGTGCATATGTACCAACATTAAACACTCATCAATTCTCTATGGTTTAATGTGTTTATGCCTATTAATTTTAAGTGTAACCATCACAGAATATCAGATGCCATGCTCAATTTCAGGAAACTCTTTAATTTTGGACATGGTAGGTTTTGTATATTTACCTTTCCCAATACCAGAGAAAGGATTCCTTATATGCTCCAACATTTTGGACAAATCCCAGTTTTTGCTATGCTCGGTCACATCCAGAAGTGATGTGGAATAAATCATTTGCAGAACAGATGTATTTAAGTCATTATATATTAAACTTAATTATTGTTCAACATCAGACATGAAACACGACTGTTCCTTCACCTACCAATGTCTGGCATTGATAATGTACATGGGCAAACACAGAGGTTGGATGGGTTGGGCTTTAGGACAGATATTTGGCTTCCCATGCTAATCATGCAGCTTGTGATATGGAAGCAGTGCAGCATGAGGAAAACAGAATGCTGAAGCTGTCCCCCGTATGGGCAACATGCACAACTTTTAGTGAACCATGCTGCCGAGTCTGCAACAAAAAGAGTGTGTTTTAGAAAGCCACTTTATTATTCGTAGCCAGACCTACCACAAACACACAAGAGGAGAGCAACAACTCTAAACAGTCAGCCCTTCAAGTTTATATGTTAATTCATTAAAAGCAGTATATCCTGCTGTGGATGGTGATGATCTCTTAGCGTTTATTTTTTAGAAAGATATGCTTACTGTTAGACCTGTCAGTCTTAGGGTGAACTTTCCTACAACTTTTTCTTAACCATGTGATGCCTGCAGCCTGTTTCCTGGGTTGCATGACTAGGTGTATTTGGCTGTTGGACGTTTTGTATTCCTCCCAGACAGCCACACAATAGAGGGACTGGGTGTTGGCAGGATGGGCTACCAAAGCAGGATGGGAGCCAGTGAGGTGCACAGCCCAACTTGCACTTCAAAGCCACTGCCTTAGCTCACCCACAAAGTACTGTGCACTAGCCCATTGTGACTACAGATGCCCTGGGACCAGGGCAGACAGGTGAGAAATAACAGATACTTCTATGTGGGGAGGCTAAAGAAGTTTCTACCACTTTAAAGCTGACCCCATGTATAAAATTAGGACCCTCGGACCCACTCTTAGTTCACTTCTAGACATGCGGATGGACTCTCAGTGGACTTCCCTTCTGCACCAAGAGGACTGTCCTTCTGTCTGAAGCATGCCCAGTGTCCTCAAAGGACAGCCCTGCTGCTTGAGACTTGCTTTTCTGCTTGAACCTGTGATTTGTAGAGTGACCCTCTGGGGTTAGTTGACTGGCCTTCTGCTCAGAGCGTCAGGTACAGAAAAGACAAGAACAATCTTGAGCCTGCCCTTGGACCGAGCGTAAGTGAATCTTCACCCTCCAAGTGGTGACCTTTCAGTCCTAGACCTTTGAAATCGGTGCTAAAGGTGCTCAGATATTCCAAATCCAAAACTTGGGACTTGGAAGATTTTCGGACAAAAATTATTCTGAGAACCAAGAGGAGCCCAGGACCTACCCTGCTTACTGATGCAACCAAGGTGCATTGCCTGCCTGACTTCATGGTAGATCACTCTGCACTCTTCTCTGCAGCAGCAAATCCTACTCAGGAGCTCCTTGCAGAAAATGTATCTGTCCTCGTGGACCCCTCATCGACTACAGTCTGCAGCTTCTTCCCACTAGAGATCTTTAATTTCCAAAATAGAGACTAAGGGGCCGATTATGATATTGTTCAGAAACTGTTCTGACTGAATCAGTTTTGGCATAGTTTCCAACCGAATCAGCTCCTGCGAGTCCGACCCAACCGATTACGATGCTTCTCAACAACGTTGGGTCGGACTCGCATTCACTTCAATGGGAGCCTGAGTACCAACGAGAACACAGGCTCCCATTGAAAAAAGGGGTGGTTGGGGAAAACCTTGCATTCTATGAATGGTTGAAAAGAGGGGTCCTTTGGGTACCACCATGGGCCACGATATCAGATTCCTCCAGGTGAAGGGGAGGCCTGCAACTGAACCCGAAAGACAGACTCTGACATCTATTTTGTGTCGGGTAGACCAAATCTGAATGGTCATCATAATCGCTCACTCATATACCAAGTCCATTAAGCTGTACGATTCGGCTGTGAAAGACATGGGCTGTCTGAATGCCTTTTGGAACCGAATCGAATAGCCCAAAAAGTTTCTGGGCATCATAATTGGTCATTGGGAAATTTAGTCGGGAGCCAAGGTTCCAAATCGGATTCTGAGATACCAAATTCCATTTGAAGCCTTACCGAATGGCATCATAATCGGCCCGTGTTAGACCCGGGATCCCTGGTTGGCTGAGTTAGATACCTTACTCCAAATAGGGACCCATGTTTGAGCATCAGGGAAAGGAAGGTCACCTTCTGAGATATCCCCGCTCACTCCCTTATTAGCTTGGCACGAGCAGCCAGGCTTATCTTCAAGGCAAATGTGTAAAGTATTTGCAACCACACTCACAGCAACCCAATGATGACACCACAAGTAGACTCCACATGAGTTTTATAAAAACAAATGTGAACTTTATATAAAAATATTTATGATAAGACCACACAATATAAATTCAACATATGCATATTTGTATTATTTCTCCTGGCCGGTTGTTAGGCCAGCCAGCCCTGGTAAGTTCTTGCGATATTAAAGAGCACTTCTAAACATTCAACTGTAATCCATGGTGTTCCCACCTCTGTCTCCGTTGAGTTGGAGAAGATAGGATCTAAAATATGTCCCCTTGGTGTGTTGACATTCCTTCTTTTTGCGCTAGGTTCAATGTCAGCAAGTCCTTACGTATGGTTTGCGTCTCCTGATTCTCCTTATTATCAAAGTGTATATTCAAGTCGCCTAAGATAAGGAAATTTTTATACCGGAGGGCTGCATGACCTATTTTCTCTTCCAGTCTGGCTATAAATTGAGTTGCTGGGCCCAGTGGGCGGTAGATTAGGAAACCCGCTAAGTGTTATCTTCTACTGCTGACATTGTAAATAGATATGCTTCACAGTTTTCCATGTTTGCTTTCTTAATATTGCACTTCATTGCGGATTTGTAAATTATTGCAATTCCGCTTCCTCTTTGACCCTCTTGATCTTGTCTTGCTATCATGTATTAATCTGGGAGCACATCCAGAATATCTGGGGTGGCGCTCTCATTAAGCCACGTCTCAGTTAGGAAAAGCACATCAAGAGGTTTTTTTCGCTCAGTAAGTCATAGATCTTGTATTTGTGTTTAGTCAAGGACCTACAGTTTAGTGGAGCCAGTCTCAACTTGCCACCCTGTTTGATGGGCTGAGTTGTGAATGTTAGAGTCTTATCACAGTACCCACATTTTAAAGTTTCATTATTATATTCACATTGTGTTTGCAGAGTTCATTGATAGATAGCTAAATCAATGAACTCTTCTGCCAAGTACTTAATCCTTTTTAGGGGTCTGCAACTGCCTGGAGTTCTGTCCCCTGGGCCCGGTCAGGTGCGGACGGGCGCAGACAGGTTTGCTTTTTGCCTTTGGCACGCCAGTGGCACGTCGACAGCACGTCGGCGCAATCCTCTGTATTTATTTCTGATTGGCAGCAGGCCTGTGAAAAAGACTAGAGCATCTCTTGAACAAAATGGCCACCGCTGCTGTAATATCGGAAGTGAGTAAAAACAAGCCGCATTAGCTCAATCAGCACAAGCAGTGGTGGAACAGGGAAAAGCAGCACCGTAAAAGGTAGGGAGGCGAATTTAGAATGTCTTAAACAGTCACAGATATTAGAAAGGATAAAACCAATTTAAAACCAGTCTGAATATTCATTTTTAAAATCGCATGTATTCAGTAAGCGATCAGCTATAAAATAGTCTCACAAGGAAAAGCGCGTGTGGCAGCAGCGCGACCTCTGGTATCTCACAGTACCTTTAAGCATCTATTCCCAGTCCCAAACCACGTTTAAGAATGGCACAATTGTCAGGACCAAGAGAACTATGCTACTATTGGGGACCAAAGTATGTGTCATAATGCAGCAACAAAAGAAGAATTGTATGTATTATGTGGCATATTGCAGTATGATTTGATCCATTTAAGATAGACAAAAGAATGCAATTAAATAGCACAGTAATTACACCAAACAGCACTCTCAAGACACCAAGGACCTTATTACGATGTCGGGCGGACTTGTGTCCGCACAACATCGCTGCAGTCTCGGGACCGACCGACCTCCGGTTGGCGGCCCAACACAGACATTACAATGTGACTGCACATGGTGCGGTCATATAGTCCCATTTCTCTATGGGAGCTTGTGCTGCAACGGTAATCCTGCTGTAGCACAAGCTCCCATAGAGACATGGTAGATTCTGTTAGTCCATGCACCCCATGGCAGACACCTCAATGTACCTGCCACGCTGTGGAGGGAATAACAGGTGCCCCCTTGGCCCCCAACCGCATGCCCTGGTGGAGTAGGGACCTACTAGGGGCCCCCAAATTCACTTTCCGACAGGCTTTCCATGTTGGAAAGCCAGATATGGAAAGCATGCTGGAAACTGACATCACAATCCGATGGCAGAAACGCCGCCCTGAGGTATTACAGTGAGTCCTCCGACTGGCCGACAGGCTCTTTGAGCCCTTCGGAATGCAGCTGGAATGACCTTCGTGTTTCACTTTTGATGCGGCATTGTAATGCAATGGTCGCAAGTAAAACTGAAGATGTAGGTCTGAAAGCTTCTGATCGACATCAAAATAGGGCCCCAAGTGTGTCAAGCTCTAGAAAAGCAATCCTGAAGTGGATTGGGTCCAATGTAACCAGCCCAAAAAGCCTCCTGTATTGAAACTTCATTCATAAACTCTGTGATGTGCAGACTTGTACTTATGGACCTGTGCTTAATTTCTAAAAGAATGACTGCTGGTGCCCAAAGCTCTGCTGAGAAGCCTGCAGCCGGTGCTATTATATGTCAGTACTGATCATCAAAAATGAATGCTGGTGAACTTTACCCTCAACCACCGGCTCTAATTAAGCACTGCTGAAGACTAAGGAAAGACGCGAACAGCATTTGAGTAGTATAATTTCGCTATCAGAGCTTTGCCCCACAGCTGCACCCTGTTATCCATGTTTTTGATTTAGGGGTGTCTTATACTATTTCTTTATAGGATATTGACTCTTTCAACCCATGGTCGTGGTTTGGCAGAAAGGTTCCTAATGGAGCAAGTAAAATAATTGATCTACCAAAGATCAAACAGCTATTCAACCATCTCCACATCCGGCTAAGACTCCTAGAAAGTGACTTTGCATGTTTTTTTTTAAATATTTGCATTTTTTGTAATGGTTAACATAAAACAATTGAATCCATGATTTCTTAGGGATCAATTGGTATGCTTTAATTTATCCCCAAACTCTAAGCTGATTTTATACTGTGTTGTGTCCTTTTTAATCCTCTTGATGATTTTTTTTACCTTTAACCTTGATTTATTTTAATGTGTTGTTTAATTTGGTGTCCTAAACATCCTACCCTCACTCTACTCAAGACTAGCTATCAGATAGAAACTGGTAATAACATCTGGGTGGCCCCAAACATAGCAGTAATCGTCTGCCGTAATTTAATTTCCAACAGGGATAAAATGTGTGACATTATTTGGATTCGATAGTGTCTAACTACATTAATATGCTTCTCAGGCCATCAGGATTCGCTTCAAGATAAGTTCATAACCTTTTTTTCAAGTTGTGGTAGCTCATTACTCTCATTCCTTAAAATGTGATTGAAAACCGAAAACTATGATTAAGTTCATCTTCAGTACTCCGTGCGTATGCTAGACTTGTGCTTCTTCATCTAAATAGGCGAAATCAATTTAAATCCTAAATACCATAGTGCAAACATCTCAGTATCATATTAATCCTCTAATTCGGTGTGTAAATGGGAAAGAATACAGCAGGGCTTTGATCTGGACTCCTCTTTGAGTAGGAGTTGATGTGACTCGAGGGGTTTTGATAGGCAAACCACATTGCATCATCTGGTTAAACTCACATAACAGGACTGTTTACCACTTTTATTCAAAATAAAATATATTACACAGAAATGTATTTTATGCGTCTAGAGAACCTATTATTTTTGGTTGAATAGGCCACACGTAAACAGGGCTTTAATTATGCGGAATAGCTGATCCAAACTGTTCTCTTCGATCATTATTTAATTGTATTTATATACCGCACTGCTGCTCTGTCTATCGAGGCCAGTTAACACTCTTGCCTTGTCTGAGGAATTCAGGCACGAACACACTTGGAGGAAGTGAAAGAATTCTCTGCAATTTTGGTGTTGCATGTTCATATCTAAGTGCTTCTGTCTGTGTGGCCTTATAGAGATATGAATGCACGGACGTAACAGAGTGTTACTTGGTTGGACGTTTATGTGTTAGGGAGGGGTTGTGTCTGGGCCTAGAGAAGTGCTTCACTTGTGTAGCAGCACGTTCACAAGCCTTACTGTGAGAAGAATGTCAAGGAATATAGGCATTGTGGAATACTTGTGCAGGAAAACATACCTTGAATTGTGGAATACCTATGCAGGCAAGCATACCGTGAATTGTGGAATAGGTATGTTGAAAAGCATGCTGTGCAATGTGGAATAGGTAGGTATGCAGGAAAGCATGTCGTGCATTGTGGAATGCTTATGCAGGAAAGTATACTGTGCATAGTGGAATAGGTATGCAGCAAAGCATACAGTGCATTGCGGAATAGGTATGCAGGAATGCATACAGTTCATGTGGAATAGGTATGCAGCAAAGCATACCGTGCATTGTAGAATACCTACGCAGGCAAGCATACCGTGAATTGTGGAATACCTCTATGCAAGCAAGCATACCGCGCATTGTGGAATAGATATGCAGGAAAGTATACCATGCCTTGTGAAATAGGTATGCAGTAAAGCATACTGTGCATTGCGGAATAGGTATGCAGTAAAGCATACCGTGAATTGTGGAATAGGTATGAAGGAAAGCATGCCGTGCATTGTGGAATACTTATGCAGGAAAGTATAGCGTGCATTGTGGAATACTTATGCCGGCAAACACACCCTGCATTCATGTGGGAAGCTGGCAATATATGATTGTGAGAGGGAGTTTAGTAATTTGAGCAGATGCTGTGCATTAGGGCCAGGCAAGGGCACCGATGGTTGACCAGTGAGTGAGAGGTGGCAGCTAAGTGGAGAGGCAGGACGGGATTTACCATTAACGGTACCAGAGTTACAGAATAGCTGAGAGTGCATGCATATCTTAATTGATTAATTCGGGACCTCTTGTCTAACATGGGTTTGCGTGATCTATGGGAGGACCCTACAAACTCAAGGTTTCCACCTAAGAAGATTCTAAAGACCTTGTATTGGCAGTATGTGGACTCTAGGTCCTATAGGACTATTGACCCTGGGTCCTTGACCGGTATGTTCTTGGATATCAAGGATGTGCCGAAACTGGAAGCATTTTGGGATGTTATCTCAAAACCCCTTGACCGTAAATTATATTTTCAACTGAGGATTGGGAGCCTACCGGTAGGGGCATTCACTAGTAGGTGGTCTCCGGGGGCTAAGGCTGTTTGTCCATCATGTTCAGCTCGCCCGGAAACTATAGGGCACATGCTATTCGAATGTCCAGTATATATAGAACTCCGGAGAATGTGGCTTCGCCCAATGTGCAGGTTAATGGGTACCGACTGGGGATCGGTGGCAGTTCATATTATCTGTTCCTGTACCGACACAACAGTTTGTATAGCCGTGGCAAAATTCTTGGGCTGGGCCTGGGTTATCAGAAGTAGAATGCACAAAGATTAAAATATAACCACTGTACTGAAACTAGAAATTTTTTAACCATGTTTATACTTATTTAATTCCATAGTTTTAATGGATTCCACTGTGTAATGAATTTATGGGTTTTTTACAAGTAAATATGTATAATTTTTAAACTCTATTTTATATGCCTACATTTCCATTTGTATGTACTGTTTTCTTTTATGACAATCGTCGAATAAAGCTTGAAAGAGAGTGATGCAATTAGTTTATGAACGTTTTATCTAGCTGAGTGGCTGAAAGAGAAACACGTTTCAGATGGAGTGTTAGAATATTAATTCACTTTGAAGCTTGTATGGAGAATAGATTCCAACTTGATGACATTTCTTCTTTTAAGTTCAAAAAAATATGTTTATTAAGGTATATACTACTTCAACACGGGAGATATATAAACAAGGAAATATAAAAGAGTTACATACAGTATATCAATTGTGTAATCAATAACAAACTGAGTGCAATTAAAATGCAGTTCGACATGTCATGCATAAGTAGGAGAACAATAATATATAAAGGTAAAACCTGTATCATGTATGATATATATATAAATTCAAAGAACAAAATGGAATATGAATTAAGTCATGTAATATCAAATTAAAGAATGTCATGGGGGTTTAGTTACTTCTTGTTGTTGAGGAATAGGAGACAGAGAGTTTCTTGCACTTGTATCAATGAAGAGTGTGACAGGTGACCATAAGTCTAAACTTTTTGGTGCTATATGTAGCGGATATACAAAGGTCGTATCTAGCCTGTGATTATAACAGACAGCATACCACTATGCTTGGTAAGATAGGGGCTCATTAGGATTGCGGGTAATCCGCATCCTCCGGGCCAGCGGAAGCCACCGCCGGCCCGGAGGATGCGGATTAACCACTGCGGACAGGAAAAAGTCCCCCCCGCAAGATTAGGATGGCTGGGGGATCTTTTTTCCGTCCGCCGCTTTTCCGCCGCGGTCGCCTTCCGACAGCGGCGGTAAAGCTCTAACATGGCTGGCGGTGTCTATCAGACACCGCCAGCCATATTAGGATGGCGGCGGTCCTGTGCCTTTCCACGGTGGCATTTCCGCCGTGGAAAGGCATACAGACTTTTCTTTGGGGGCCCGTTGTGGCCCCTAGGGGTGAAGGGAGGGTGGGGGTGCACATGGGGGGTACCTATGGTACCCCCCTGCCTTTGCGAGCACGAAGCGGCAGGCACCACGCGGTGCCTGCAGCTTCATGCACGCAAAGGAAAACATGGTTTTTTAACATTGTGGCGTGTGCTGCTTCAAGCAGCACCCGCCACAGTTTTAGATATACAGGATGTGACCGCCAGGGTGGCGGTCACATCCTAATCTGCAAGGAGGGACCGCCCCTGCCCCTGGGGACGGTCCCTCCTACTCTGGGGTGGCGGACAGACGCAGGTCTGTCCGCCATCCTAATAGGCCCCTTAGTTTGGTGAAGCCTTATCAATTCTTGGTTATTTGCTGAAAGGCCACTGCTAACAGCAGGTCTATTATCCTTTTTATTCACAATTTCTCCAAATGAGGGACAACCTACCTAAAAAGATATGTGAAGAGGAAAGAGGATTAGAATTAAAAATAGAATTAATTTGAGACCACACCTTCTCCCACAAATTCTGGACATATTGGCATGTAGAAAGCATGTGATATAGGTCAGCATGAGGCAGCGCGCAAGACCAACAAAGATCTGGAAGATGAGAGTGTCTCGTACTAAGAGTGAGTGGAGGTAATATATATGTATGTATATATATATATATATATATATATATATATATATATATATATATATATATATATATATATAATATGAAAAAAAACATCTGTGTGGTATTAGCAGCCCTAGAGGACTTTCGAAGCTTGAGTCAGATTTTATCCCAAAAGTCTACCAGCCAAGAAATCCCTAAACAACTTTCCCATAACATTTCCATTTTGGTTTTGCCTCTTGTATGAGGTAAAGAGTGTAAAAGTTCATTTATAGTGGATGCCTTAGATTTGTTAATCATTCTAGTTCGTAAGCTATCTGTATGAATAAGTTCATGTAAAGTATTTGGCTGAGATGGTGTAAATTGTGTATTGGCATTTTGAATAGCAACCAATAAGAGAGTATTTGAAAGATGGAGGTAGGATAAACAAGGTACTAATCTGTTCAAAAAATATAATTTGATCTTGGTCATAAAGTTGATGGACCCACTTAGGCATCGTTGTCTCCAGGATTTTCCCAAAAAATGTTTACCGTTGATCAAAATATTTTTGTTGTGCCATATAGGGGAATTAAGGGATGAGGTTAAGAGAACAGGCTGGATTATCTTGGAAGTATGTTTGATTATAGGGGTAGAGACAGACTGCCGTGTACGTGTAAAGGAAAGATACTCCTGATATGAGAATGGTGAAATAAATGATTGTTCGAGTATAGCCCATTTGGGAAAACAGAGAAGATCATCTGAGAAAGAGCCTGAAGATTCACCAGACTGCAAAAAAAACAGATATGAGGATATGCAATTTAAGAAGGAGAAGATGTGCAAAGTGAGTAAAAAATTCCACAGTGAATGCATCAAGACCTGGGGCCTTATCCTTCTTTCTGCATTAGATCAGCCTCTAAGAGCGAAAGGTCTGAATTAGTATTGGGGATACATTTTATGTGAGAAAGAAATTGGGATATAGTATGATCAGAGGACAAGGTTTCAGATGTGTAAAGTGATTTGCAGAATTGAAAAAAATTCATTGAGGATTTCTTTGTCTTTAACTGATGATCTTGACCGAAAATGGAATCAATATTAAGCTTCTGTTGTTTGACCTTTAAGTAATTAGACAATAATTTCCCGGCTTTATTCTGACCGCCATAATATTTCACACTAGATTTTAACAAGTAGTTGGAGGCATTGTTAGTGGCTTTGATAAGATCAGATAGACAGTCTTTAGATTTGGAGGAATATTAGGAGTGCTCCAATGCTTTAATCCTGGTTAACAGTGCATTAGTAATGTGTCGTGCTTTTTGACGTTTTGTGGAAGCAAACCTGATAATAAAATCTCTGGCTGAGTCTTTAAAGGCATCCCAGACTACATGAAAAGGTATGTTGCCCGTTTGATTAAAAATAAAATATGAATAAAAAAAGAAGTAAAAGATGATGTAAATAAGAGATCTAAAGGTATTTTAAAACGCCATTTATGGGATCATTTGGGTTTACGTAAAACATCAAGTTGAATGCTGATGGAAGCGTGATCTGAAAACAAGAGGAGCAAAAACTATTACATTGCATAAACATTAATAGCCTGTAATGGAAACATAGCTAAGGGCAAGGTTTGCAAAATGAATAGAAAACAGAGCAAAACCAAAATGTCTATTTGAAGAGTGCTGAAGAGGTGGTATCCATTGGGTCAGCCTGGTAAGAATATAGGAAGCTTTTTAACTGTATTGGATTCTTATAAGTATTGGTCTTATTATTGATTGTCACTTTAAATAGGCATGGGGAAAGAGACCATATCGTGCACCTATCAAGCGTTATTGAATTTGCAGTGCCAGGAACTCCTTATCACAATCCGCTGTTGATTTAGCATAATCTTGAACAAAAAATAAAGAGTTTCCTGACCAATAGCTACTATTTAGTGCTCTAGCTGCAGACAGAACCTTTAAGAAATCAGTATACTCAAGGAAATATAAGATCACTCCCCTTGGCTTTTTTACTGAAGAAGAGGATCTCATATGCGATGTTGGACCCAATCGGTGAGCTCTTTGGATGTTCAGAACAGTGCTTCCCGGCAAATTGAGGAGTTTCGGAAGAAAGGATTTGAAGAAGGTAATTGAGTCTTATCCTTCCATTCCTTCAGGTAGTCCATAAATACGGAGATTATTTCTCCTATTCCTGTTTTCTAAATGTTCTACCTGTTTGTGCAACAACAACACTTGAGAACATAAGGATTCCACTTTGGATTTGGAAGAGGATAAAAAGAGTCAACATTCTGCTCCAAAGTAGTGACACGTTCTTCCACACTTGACCATTTGTCAGTGAGTATTTGAAACTGAGAATTGGTCTGCTCAACAAAGGGACGTAAAGCATGAATTTCTTCTAACAATAGATCCATTGTAACTGAAAAGGATTATTTTGGAGGAGGAGAGGGAGGGTCTTTTTTCAGCCTTTTATTGGACATTTTGGTAGTATTAGAGTTTAAAGTAGTCACTGATTATGATTGATTTTTAGGTGAAGCGCTGTTTGAGTCATCCATGTCTAAGTACTGGTATCGTGAACTAGTCTAAAGTAGAAATTTGTGAGAAGAGGATTTAGGCTGAGATAAAGCCCTAAGTTGTCTTCCCATAAATAAAGAAAATTGCAAGCCAAAAGAAAGGAACAACAATAGCAGGCTTCTATTTTGCAAAAGATCCAAAGTCACACACTGCAGTATAATAAAAGTATTAAAGCATGTATGCGAGTATACAAAGCACAAACAAGTAGAAAGGTTACTGCGTCATTACAGTCACGTAGCTGATGTTGGCACAAGGAGAAGAAAATAAGCAAGAGGAGAAGGGAGCAAATAGTAGACTTAGTAAATAGGTGTTAGAATGAAGTTAGGGAAAATTAACACTGTTCTAAGAAAAAATGCCCTCAGAAGTCTATGTATTACTGATAGGCAAAAAAGATAAAATGTACACTGTAAAAGGCAAAAAAAATTAAATAGCTAAATAAATAGATACTCATGAAGGGTGAAACACTGACTAACTGTAAAGCGTGTGCATAATCCAATTAAGACAAAAAGGCATGCATTGCGTTATGTCAAGTATATAAATTCATTGCCATAAAATTACAACTGTTGGGTGGGCAACCATACATACATTACACAGGATATTGTTTGAAGTATTTTCAGATAATCATTGTATAGTTGTGCGAAGAAAAAATTATTAAAGCATCCCAAGAAAAGGAGGGTCTGTCAACATTAAATGTGAGCCAAAGAGCAAAATGGCGGACAAAATCTCCTTGAGCTATAATAAATCCTAGTGTGTGGAACAAATGTCCTTGCAAGCCTTGAAATCCTTGTAAGATTGAAGTCTGTCAATGTACTTGGGAAGCACACAAATGGTTTATGAAGCAAGCATTAAGTATGGCACAATAGACGCGTCATTGAGAACAGCTATGACAGCGAGTGACAAACAGGTGCAGCTAATAGATATAATGGTGGACAGGTATTGTAAAAAAGTCTGACCCAAACAGGCTCAAGATGGTGAAACTGCCAAACATGCCATATAACAGATTTAAAAGATACCGCATTGGAGAAGAGCTCCTTCGGTGGTAAAGGAAATCATGAGGTAAAATGGTATACAAAAGCTCAACAGAGCTAAAGTTCGCTATATAATTAGTAGCGAGGCAACATAGGCTTAGTTGCGCTTGAAGATGATTGAAAATACCTTTAGTAAGTTATATAAGCAGTCCGTGAAGAGGCATCATGCGCGGTGACTGAAGAGCTGCATTGGAAGTGCATCCGTTGGTGGCACGTAAAATGGTGGGTGCGACCTACACAGAGCCGCGCCACTGCTCAGACAGAGAAGAAAGGTGGTTTCAGCGCTGGAAGAAGCTCGAAACTGATGCGGTGTAAGTTAGGACTGGTTCACACACCTCATGCTGCGTACGGAGGTCGGTGTAGGCAGTAGAAGTGTTGCGCTGGTTGATACTCGCTCCCATCAGCCCGAGAGAGTCATAGAACCGCCACCATCTTCGCCGTGCGCAAGCCATGCCCCTCAACTTGATGACATTTCTAATGTTAATTGAGTAACTTGAAGCATAGCCTAGAGTATAGTATGCAAAAGCTGCTGCATTTGGCAATGTATTACTATGATATCAATTTGTTTTGTGTGTCATATATTGGTGTTTGAAATCATATGAGGGTAGGAAATGCTTCATTCGTTTGCTTTAGACATCTGGTATTTTGCCCCTACAGTATATGTGGCCTGCTCACTACGCCACGGATACGTATGCTCTTCATTGATGAGATGCTTGCACACCTCCGTGCTGGAGCTTTTTCTTATGAATTAAAACGGTGTTAGGTTTTTAAGATGCATGCATCTCTTTAGACTCTTAGCGCGACCATAAAAAAAATATGTTTTCAACATTTTCAAAGCTGGATATTACTGAAAATCACACATCAATAACTCATTGCAGCCTACATCTTTTTACATTTAGTGTTCTAAATATTTTGTTTCATTCATCAAAAGGTCACATAAATCCTGGAATGCTAATAAATAAAATATTGCCATGAGGGTATGGAGTATGGTAATATCGAATATTTGGAAGGGTTCCTAGGGAATGTGGTCTGAACTATCAGTTATGTAATGTAGTGCAGATAACTGTTTCACGGCACGATCACTGGTTATGGTCCACTGATCATTTGATGACAGCTATCAGACTCAGGATTGTATGGAATGTATACAAAAATCTTGTCCCCTATTCACAAACAGCATTGTGTAGCATAAAAAAGTAGAACTCTAGTAGTACTGCATATTGTACATCACAAACCTGCGAGTGGAAATCTCCACTTTAGTTGTTCCTGTGTCTTTATGAGTAGACCCTCACAAATGGAAGTTTACAACTTTTTTGAAAATTTGGAAGGGACAAGAGGAGCGATTGGAAATTAGGGAATACCTACTACTGAATGCAATGGAGTTCAATGAGGGCTAAGGAGGGTTTGAAGAGGGATAGACACCCACCAACAAAAGAGTAAGCCCTTTGCTAATCATAGACTGCACTTCTAAAGAATCTACAGCCCGAAATGGCACAAAACATTACTAAGTGGACTCCAGCTCTGGCCTAGACTAAGTACAGCACCACCCATGGGCAATCCTTAGTACTGTAACACCTCCCATATAATGGATTTAATTTTACATTTTAAGAAATATAGATACATTTGATGTTCATATATAGCATATATAAACACACACACACACACACACACACATATATATATATATATATATATATACATATATATATATATATATATATATACATATATATATATATATATACATATATATATATATATATATATATACATATATATATATATATATATACATATATATATATATACACTACTACTATTATAAAGAGAGAACACAAACCTTTGAGCCAGGTAAACTACAAAAGTAATGCACCAATCACTACACCGAATACACCATTTAAAAGGGGAGATGTGGCAGAAGGACATAGGCTATAGATATGTACACCATATACATTAAAAAAGCAAAAACGCCAAAAGTGGTAAAGTAGTCCCTTGGGGGCGTGGTCGTGGGCATCTCAAACAACAAATGTGGGCGTTTACAGGGCCGTGCCAAGTGCAAATAACAAACATAGGCCAAGCGACTTCACAACACACTTACATATGCAAACATAGAGCTGAAATGCGCTTTCACTGAATTTAGAACGCACAATATGCAAACATAGAGCGGAAATGGGCTTTCAATGAATTTCTAACAAACATTTGCAAATCCCAACACATACAGCGGAAATGCGCTTTCAATGAATTTAAATTCACACATACAGTGCGGTAACACCAATATACAAAAACAGCAGAGGTGCTCGCTATAAGAAATATACACACATTCGTTGCAGTTACCCAGACAACATTGACGCCTTCGCATTAAAAACCGGGCGGGCCTTCCATCAACGAGGAGTGTCAAATGACGCCACACAGGTGGCAGGATTAATCGCATACTATACCAATCACAACGCACTAAAGAAAACACACACACGACTTCGGCTTAAAAAAAAAAGTCTTTAACTATTGGCCATTGACCAACAACATCACAGGGGGGTAAACACGAACAAAAAAAGCCGACATTTCTTATCGGAGAAACGCAATCGACTGCGCATTCACAAGACTTTCCTCACATCTTGCGGACAAGATAAAGCGCTTACAATAAGACATACGAATAATGAAAATAACACAACTGCCCATAATCACTCGAGCACTGCCAGGACTTCACCACACAATTGACAAAACGAAAGGGAAACTTCTTTGAAGGGATACAAAAACAAACACACGGAAAGAGCCTTCGAAAGAAAAAAAACCATTAAACAGGTGACACGACACGTTCCTCACATCTTGCGGACAACATAAAACGCGGAAAACAATACATACAAATTAAAAATATAACACAAGTGGGCCAAATCAGTTGAACAGGGCCAGGACTTGCACAGACAACTCTTCAGCAGGGCGGGTGGGGGCCCTGAAGCAGCCTTTTGCTCCCGGACAACGTCGGGACGGGCTGCTAGTATATATATATAATTACATATTTCAGCATAAGATATTTTAATAACTTATTAAATTTAACATACTGTAACTTTAAAAAAAATTTAATTAATTTAAATTGATCATTGTTGGAAATGGGGTAGGCAATTCTATGAGGGGTAGCATGGTGCAGAGCGGGCAGGCCAAACTCATGAGGACATGTGTGAAGCATCCACGCAGTACACACAGACAACACACCAGGCACACCACAAAAAGAGACACAACACCAGTTTTGGTAAAAGAGAATAACTATGTATTGTCTCAAATCTGCAACAGATATCGCAGTAGTCAAAATTCTGCGCCAGGGCAATATATACACGGGGATTATTTACAGGGTAAATGAAAAAGAAGAAAAAGGTAAGTCCATTAGTTCCAAGAAGGTAGAAAAAAACCATGGAGCATTAACATTAGGCATAAAAACACATTAGGATCGCAAAGTTGCAACACTCAGTTATTGTGTAACGAAAGAGTTGCACAGCCTGCTACACATTCGTGATCAAATTATCCATGTACTCGGAATGTACTCAAATTCATCTTTTTTATTGCAAAGTTTATCTATCTTAATCCGTCACGTCAAGTCCAACAAGTTTTCATATTTTCACGCGTATTAAATTGCACAAGAATTGCCCATCCGGGCCTATTTATAGGCACGTAAATCCACTTAATTCCTTGTCATATTTAATCTTCACCCAATGCATTTCGGTCGTGTTAACAACCTTCGCCAGGGGTATCTACAAAGAATTAAAAATATATACATCAGTCCCACATGTTTAACAACTAATAAAACTCGAACCGATCACTCTGTTTTTTAATCCCATGTACTACTTCAAACTCCTCCCGCATGCATCTAAATAAATCATCCAAATCACAACTGACTCACCCTCCATACTCCCCGCAAATTCAAAATGTGAAACACTAATGTGAACCTGTGACCTCCCCATTATTTTAACGCAGTAAACACCACAAAAACTAAAGCTTATTATCTCTCTCGAAACCTCGTGGTTAAACCTAAAATGTTGCAAACAGTATTCCGTAATCCTTTACACGCGTTCCCTAAATTTACTCAACCCTCCCCTAAACAAACTGAACAATCCCCAATGTTTACCTCCGATAGACTGACGGTTTCTCTGACACTCTGCTCGCCCCAAGATTCAAATGCCACATTGAGCGCCACCTCCCTACGCGCATTGCTTTTTAAATCCCACATAACCTTCCCCGCGTGTGCTCAATTCGTATCACATGGCTTACACACCCCGCCCTGGACAGGTTTCAAAAATAAAATAAAAGTGACATGCTACCCTGCATTGCACTGCTAACTCAAGTATTTTAACACCCCATGCTTCCCTTATTTTTGCATAATATGATTCAAAGTGTATAAAAACGATGAAAATCAACAATATAATCACAGTGAAATACATTTCAAAAACATTGGTAATCATTGTCGTTTGGCATATATTTAGGCTGACATTGACTCAGAGAAACCTTGCCATGACACCGTTGTTTCATCTGTTCCAAAGTTTCAGTTCGTGGGGTGCTAACAGGGTCAGAACGGCTCATAGTATTCATTGAATATATGGGCCTGAAACTTGTTGGACTTGATGTGACGGATTAAGATGGATAAACTTTGCAATAAAAAAGATCAATTTGAGTACATTCCGAGTACGTGGATAATTTGATCACAAATGTGTAGCAGGCTGTGCAACTCTTTTGTGACACAAAAACTGAGTGTTGCAACTTCGTGATCATTTTTCATAGGCGCATTTGGAACGGAGCGCAACAAGAGTGTATCCACGCCAAACTGGAATAACTTGGATTAAATGAACTTGCGGATAATTGAAAAGGGTGTGCTTCAGGCCCATATATTCAGTAAAAACACATTATGCCTGGCATCAGCCTCCCCTGCATGTGCGTATCACAAAACACAACAGGCATTAACCATGGGTTATAACCTTAGCATGGGAAACATTAGGCACTGAAGGAGCATAAGTCTCCTCATTATCAGACACCCCTGGAGCCTCTCGCATGAAGCCTAACAGCAGGAAACACACTCAACATGGGGCATTACCCCAGGCCAACAGGACATTAGTTAAGCATAAGTAGAACCATTCCTTGAGAACTCAAGTAACATTTCATTAGGTCGGCCTAGATAACAATATGTATCTTAGATAGATTCTTTATAGCCACCGTTCCTAGGATCAGGACCATTAAAACACATGACCTCCAACTTATAGGGCCCCTACAAGATAGGAACATCGCTCCCTGCTGCAGGGCGGGGTATCAAGAACTCTCCCCTAGCCAGGGGTTAATATTATGCCCCAAAACAGCACAAGGGTCACAGAGTACTTCAGGGGTCTTAAACAGTAGTAACTGGAGCAGTCTCCAGTGCAGTCCAGCGATGGGCCATACAATTCCCGACTTACTGAGTTCCTCGGCCAGACCAGCCCATCAGGGGTTTAACCAGGGCCTACTGAGCCCAGCGGCTGACTCCTGCAGGGAGGGGTGGTCGCGGGGCTGCCTCTCTCTTCAGCCGAGACTCCTTGGCAGCCCCCGCACTCTCCAAGGGGTGGTTCTTGGGTTGTCCGCCCCACGGTGAGACCTTCGCTGCCTCATTCTGCTTAGGGGCACAGTGGGGGCCTATCGGGGAGCCCCGCACCGGTGGAAGAGCTGGTCCCAGGCCTGCAGCAGAAGGAGGGGCTCACGCTCGTCTTCGAGTCCCCTCACCGATGGTCTTGCCGGTCCTGGGGCTTCCAGGGCTTCTCCCGGCATCGGGCCCAATCAGAGGCGGCTACTGCGGGGTGTGACGCCGGCCGCCAATCACAGCCCGGCCGGCGAGGTAGTGCGGCCGAGGAGGCCATTGTCAGAACAGCAAGGGCGGGGCGTGGCCAATGACGCGGCTGGGCACCCCCGTCACGTGAGGAGGTTGCTCCCGGCCTCCCAGGCCTAGCGCGACCAACGGGGATCCCGCGGCGGCCCTCCCTAGGCCTCAGGGGCTGCGGCGGAGAGTAGCGAGATAGGCGCCTGGGCCGCGGCGGTGACTTTCAGGCCCCAGGCGAACTCTACAGCAATACCAGCACAACAACCTGCAGGGGGGCCGCGTCAGTGACGGAGACAGCCTGCAGATGAGCCCCGGCTGCAACGGTGAGTCGGGCAGGCAGCGCTTCACAGGCACAGTGCTTCAGGGGCACACAGAGGAGACCTGGTCTGCGACAGTGAATCAGGCATGTAGCACTTCGTAGGCAACAACAGTTTCCAGAGCCACTGTGCTCGGAGGGGCACAGCTGAAGAGCGCTTTGGAAGTACAGCGCCTAGCAGGTACAGCACTTTAGAAATAGCAGTTAAGGCAATCCAGGGCAAGGCAGCTTAGGCAGGACAGCGTTCTCTGGGTCATAGCACTAGGAAGAGGCACAGCGCTCCTCACAGACCCATGGGGCACAAGGCACAAGGCAGGCTCTGATAGCTGCACAGCGCTCAAGAATGATAGCGCTTTTAGCCACACGCAGCGCTTTGGGATGATAGTGTTTGGGGGCAGACAGTCCCAACAGCAAGCCTCAGGGGCCCCAGGGTAACACTCCTCACCTCCTAGGGGGTCCAGCCAAGCCCCAATATAGCGCTCTCCACTTCAGGGGCTTTTAAGTGTAGCGCTCGCGTGGTGCAAGGTCCCAGCAGCCTCTTGGACCTAGGATGGCGCTTCCTCTTCAGGGGCCAGGTAGCAGAGCAGCAGGCACTACTGGGTAAGGTCAGCAGTCAGTGGGTACTCATCAGGACAGGGCGGTCGGCTTTCACCATCCTCCACTGTAGCGTGGCACTCCTCCTGTACAGCAGTCTGTACTCCTGTAGTGGGACTTCCACTAGCCCTGGGGGACAGCAGAGGGGTTTTGGTTGGGTACAGAGTTCAGCACACAGGCCCAAGTGGCGGTATCCCCTGGCAGCAGGTCTCCTCACGTTTGCTTGAAGCATTGCAGCTGTCTTTAGCAAGAGGCCATCTGCATTTCCTGATATTGTGCTATTATTCACACATAATGCCCTGGGGATGATGGAGCAAGCAGTTTTTTTCAAAGGAAGCCCACATAATAGACTTATGATTGAAGAGAAAATTAGATCAGGGGATAAGGATACCTTAGCATGTGAGTGTGCCATGGGGTACCTTCCCCAGAATAGCTGACTTTGGAAGAGCTTTACGCAAATAAGATGAGCATGAGAGAATACATTTCCACTATGATGGATTTCCATGGTTAAAGGGAACATGAGATAGGTATTATTTGAAGGCATATTCTTGGAGCACTTCTTCATTGTTTTGAGCAGGATAGAAAGGATGCTAAAACTTTTACAATGTATTCCTGAAATCAAACATGGAATCTGTGAACAAACAAAGACGCAAGTCATTTTAAGTGGCCAGAGTTGGTGATCCAAAGTGCATTCAACATATTAAATCATGCTTTAGCAGGTTTCTATTTAACTAGATTACCAGGTTCTTAATACGGTAAATAAATGTACATTCAAATAGAAGCCTATCCAGTCTTATTTTCTGCTCTGAAGACTTACGTGTTTGCAATATTTTAGTGGAGAATGTTACATTTATCAATCCACTGAATTTTTTAGGTTATACATTGCCTCATTTTATACTTTGCTATTCTAGATATGTTGCATTGTGGCCAAAGGGATGCATCTAGTCCCCATGAACAAGAGCCCCTTAAATCCTGGTTGCGAAGAGATGCAGATTCCTGTGATGAGGAATGGGTCGCGTAGCAGAGGCAATGCGAGCCAGGCAAGGCAATGCGTTGCACAGAGGCGGTTCCAGGAATGAGAAGTGTGGGCCATGTTCTTGCGTGAAGATGTGTCATACAGTGGCAGTTCCAAAAGGCTGTGTTGAATGCAAAGTGATATCTTTGCTTAGAGATGTGTCATCCAGTTGCCGTTCCGATGGGCTGTGTTGGTTAAGGCGATGTCCTTATTTGTTTTTTTAAAGTTTTTTACTTGAGCAGAGCATATGGTTCATGATACATTATGTACTAAAAAACAATCATCGATAATCAATAAGGTAGCTTTTCAACTAAAGCAGCTAAGCTTATAGTCATCCAAGAAACAAAGTGCAAAGTGCAAATGTATCTTATTACATAGCAGCAATGAATGAAAAAAGATTTCCTAATACACCTAAAGTGCAAAATCAGTAAGTTGCCGAAGCACTAAACCTACAATCATTTGCCATACAAAGTGCAAAGTGCAGATTTATAAAAATTTAGAGTGAAAAGGAATGAAAAAAAACTACACCTAAAGTGCAATGCCAAAAAAGTGCTAGTGCCTACTCATCAACAATTTATATTAACTCATCATATAAATACAAAATACATAAATCTAACAAATATTTAGAAAAAAAAGATACTAATACTAATAGGCTACAATTTGAGGAAGATGCAAATGTCTCTTAATAAAAAGCTGCTGCATTGGTGTATCACTTCTAGTGTTATGAACTCTCTTTAATCTTCTCTAATTCTTTCAAAAACTTCCAATTTTTTTCAAATTTTTTTGTCGCTCCTACCCTCATGGCGTATTCTTCTTCAAATCTTCGAGTCCTTTTCATTTTATTAAACCATTTGAGCTGGGAAGCAGCTTCCCTTGATTTCCAATTTAGTAAAATTAGGGAGTATGCTACCAAGCTTGAAATAAATATAAAAGATTTTTCCGGTTCAGATAACATTCTTTCCCCTCTACAAATTCCAAATAAAGCGACTTCAGCTTCAATCGGAATTCTCCTTCCAATTGCTTGCTCAACATCTGAAAAGACTGTCTCCCAAAAATTCCTTAATCCTGGACATGAAAAAAAGGTGCTGTACCACCCACCTTCCCCATCTGTTTGGCATCGAAAACACTTGTTTTCAACTCCCGGGAATATTTTACTTAAAGTAGCCAGAGTTAGATTAGAAAGCCATTGTGATATGAAGCCTTCCTTTAGTAATTGGCAGCTCATAATGCTTTACTTCCTAAAGAGCTGACCGACTCCCACTCCTTCCCTGACAGTCTACATCCAGTCTCCAGAGTTATTTTCTCCAGGTGATTGTTTAATACAGGGGCTTGTCCCAACTTATGTAACAATCTATACCAGTTTCCAATCCCTTTTATATTGGCCCCATAAAGGGCTACCGCAAGGTGATTGGGGGAATCCAGCATACAACTGGTGTTTTTTAACAAAGAGACAATTCGTAGATATTCAAGAAAGGTCAGATTCCTATGGCTCTCCGTCCTTGCCAATACTTCCTGCCAGGAAATCGGCCTATTTTGTATTATAAAATGCTTTAGCTCAGACAGTCCAGAACCTTCCCCGATATTTACATGTCTTAATTGTAACTGGAGGCCAAGACTAACACATTCTCTATTTTTTAAATACTGGAGACCAGGCGAGCTATTCCTTTTATAAAAGGACTGAAGTCTGAAAGAATAATCTTTTTGAATTTTATACTGTGTTTTTTTGGGAGGTTTTGAAGTTTTTAAAAATACTGGAGTTGTTGATCCAATTTCCTGTATCATTTTATCTATAAAAAAGCTGTCTATTGTAAAATGTCATCCTATCAAGCCAGACACTAAATCCAGAAACGCGGCCTCATAATATGTTCTTAAATGCGGCATTGCCAAACCCCCTTGCTCTATTGGTAGCTGTAACACATTCAGTTTGACCCTTGGAGCTTTCTTACTCCAAATGAATTGCCTGAATAAAGTATCAATTTCCCTGAAATATGACTGATTTATTTTTATCAGGACATTAGAAAATAAAAAGATTAGCACCGGAAGTATGGACATTTTAATCAGTGATACTCCATCTACTATTGATAAGGGGAGTAATATCCATTGTTCTAACAGTTTCTTGATCTTATCCTTCATTCTCAAATGTTCTTATTTGTGTTAAGTTGGCTGCAAGGGGTGATGCAAACTCCTTGCATTGGGGAATTCATGCTTTTAATCTATTTTTAGTTTCAACAAAGGCAATGTAATGTACCAATTTTAATTAATTGAACAGTACATTATAAGGAGGCAGTTAAATAAGATAGAGACTTTGGTTAAGGAACATCAATTACAGATGGATTGTTTCTCAGAGAATAATAAATGAACATCTACATAGAGAAACCTATCAAAGTAAATTGCACAAAAGGGTATTGTGTAATGATTGAGGAAATGCATGAAAATATAGGCTAAATAGCCTCCAATGGAAGTAAATTATACAATTCTAAAAGGCCTGTGTGTCGTGAAATTCGGATTCAGTCATTTGTAATATTGTTCTCTCTTATCTTATTAGTAGTCGTCAATGCTTAGATATATTGCTTTTAGAATAATGTCACCACACTCTTCATGGAAAAACCCCTGTGAAATCCCACTATTTCAATATGAAGCCTTTTTTACTGATCTATTTGATATAGTTGATATATTTTGGCTCTATGGAGGGAAAGTCTCCATTACTAAGGAAAAGCTGTGACTAACAAAAAAGTGGCAGCTATACACAATAAACAGATGTTCAATAGAAGTACAGTAATTCAAAATGCAGAGCAAAGAGCACGGCAAGACCAATCTTCCCTACCCTCTAATAATAATCACAATCCATGTCTAGGTGAACCACATAAGTCACTAAATTAAACTGTGCCCAACCCTGTGGCTCATACACAGTCAGACTTGACTTACGTGCAATATATAATGTATTTATGCAGCAGTCAAACAGTAATAAAGTGAAAACACATCACAAGAATAATCACAAACCATTTTCGAAAACATAAAAGAGAGGCAATTTTATTAAATAAAAAAAACACAAAAATGACATAAATCCATTCAGTAGAACTAAAGTTATGATTTAAAAAAAATGTTAGGCAGAGCCAAAAAGTGCAAAGCACCAACTTCAGCTATCAGATTGCACCGGATCAGCACAAAGTTTAGGCTGACTATGATGGGCTGCGGGCTGGGTCCAGGAACAGGTTCATCCTTCTGGAAGTTTTACCTCCTGCTTTGATGCCAAGATAGTGCAGCACAGATGTGCACAGCTCGGCATTGTCCGACATTTAGCTGTGTGGGGCCGGATAAGGCTTACAGTCAGGAGATGGGCGGCGCTGCAGGGCTCTGAGTTGCTCTGCTTGAGATCCACTGAAGACTGGTGCTGTGTTGCAAGGCCCCGCATTGCTCTCCACTGTCCTGCATTGGTCCAGTAAAGCCTTGAGTTAAGCAGAATGAAGTCATATCTGATTCCATCCAAGGATAGAGAACCTGAGGACTGCATTTGTTGCTCAGAATTCATTCCCACAGAGGCCAGCAGAGCTGACCATGTCAGGTCCAGTTTGGACTGGTCAACTGGAATGCAGGAAAGACCTATGGAAGCTTGTTGTGTCTCTGTAGCTCAAACAGGAGGTCTGCCAACTAATGTTTGGAGTCACGTCTAGGCTACTTGGTTCAGTGCACGCAGGTTCAGTCTTCCTTTTGGCTTCAGGCAACTGGGCCCTCTTTCTTCTGAGTCTCCACACGTTCAGGAGTGTTCTGATTTAAGGTTCTGTGGATACCAATTTTATAGAAAACACACAAAAGGTGATGGGTGGAAAACGTGCAATAAGTCTAACCACTGGCAATCGCTCAGGTTAGCATCAAAACCCACTGCTCTTTTTCCTACCATGCCACCCCAGTTTGGGCCCAGCCATGTGCAAATCTCTCTTGACTCTGCTCCAATCGAAACAGTCCAGCCCCAGCTGCCATGCCAGGTCCTCCAGGAACTGGAACACTAGCAACCCAAGACTGGTTCGCCCTGGGCTGCTTGTGCTCTGGTCCAGAGAGGGGCTTTCTTGGCAGCTTGAGGTGGACTGCTTCTATGGCAACAGGGTCAATACTGATTTCCATATGGCTGGGTCAAATCTGAGGTAGCAAAAGAACGATTGATTGCAATGCTACCTTGCAAGATTGCAAGTATTTTGATTATTTGCAAGCATCATCCTATCAAGTTTTGTGTGTTTGATGTAATGCTCTATGTGGTCAAGGGTATGGCCAAATGTGGTTCCCTTGCTCAAGGTACCACTGGTACAAAGCTATAACCGACTAAAGAGACCCAATTAGGGCAAAACCATGTGGGTTGCTTGTGTTCAGCTTGACAGTTCTTCCTGGACTGTGCCTATTGAAGCATGCTGAAAACTGATTTGCATATGGCCAAGTCAAATTGAGGTGGCATGGTGGGCAAAAGAATAATGGGTTGGAATGTTACTTGAGTGATTGCCAGTCGTTAGACTTATTGCAAGATCCTCTTATCACCTTTTATGTGTTTGATGCCACTTTTATACCCAGTCAAGAAACCCCAAATGGCCTTGACTCTACTCACTAAGGCTGAGTCACTATAAGAACAAAATGAAACAATTGCCAGTACTGAGCAAAACTCATAAACTTGTTTAATAACCAGAACCTAAGAGTGAATCATATAGGTTTTACTATGCCATCAATTATTTTATTCAGCAGATATGTTTCAAATCACTTTCTCGACAGTGCTTTATATACATGTGCATTAACAATGAATACAAAAAGGGGGGATATATACACAAGACAACATTTCAGAATCCACAATTCACCAAGACACCACACATTCAATGCACTCCATCAAGCATTCCTCCATACAAATTCAACAAACACTTACACCAGATACTCACACCATCCAAACGCCACACCAGGACTTTTCTCCCAACATTATACAATAACTTTAGAGTGGACCCAGACCTGGAGGACTACATTCATACTACCAAATTCAAAAAAAACCAAAATAAATGGAAAAAAGCTCTCACTAGGGTGCAGAAATAATTTCAAATTAGCCACAGTTTCCTTTATCCAACAACTATTTCACTACACCAGTGAATAGATTACATAACATGGTTTCTTTGACAAGGCAAAAAAGGTTGACACGTTTCAAACCCATATGTTTTTATAAGGTTCTCATCAGGACCATGAAGTTCTTATTCAATATGCAGACCCAGGCTGCAGTCTCACAGCAATGTCGATTGTTTTTTAAATCAAATGGGGGTCTTGTGTGTATCCTTCCTGATTATGCGTGCCGATTCAGAAGGGACCTGAAAGGATGGCAAGAAGTCCATCAGTGCTTAAATCCATGTATCCAATTTTAACCCCTTCGATGCTCATGACGGAACGGTTCCATCATGATCATCGGTTGAGCTGTGCTCATGACGGAACCGTTCCATCATGACCACGCCCATTTCCATTAGGGCTCAGCACCGGCAGTAAATCTTACCCGCACTGATGAGGTTAAAGCCAATCTTAGATTCTATATTCTGTTTAGGAAAAGCACCGTACACATCCTCAGAGTCTGGCATGTGACGACCAGTCCCACAATGAATGATGGGACTTTTATACCCAGTGGCAGCCTGTGGTTTAGGTCACCCCTTTGCTAACCCTAAACCTGGTTCTGTTCGGGTTCTCTCTTTCCCCTAAATGTTGCTCCTGTCTATCTAGTGAAAGAAATGGCAGCCAGGCCCAGATGTAAGTTGCATTTATAAGTGACAGGGTAGATGTTTTGGTGGTATGCAGTGGTGGGTTTATTGGTTCTAGACGAAAGAAGTCAATACATCATGCCTACGAAATTGGTAGAATTTGCCAAATCCGTGTTACTCTTGTAACATGGAGTTCTGACCCAATTCTGCCAATCACCATGTGCCAGAAACATTTTCCTCATGAGGCTCCAGACGTGCAAGATGGCGAGTGAGATTTGTCGATCGCGGGTCAGAGGGCTGCTTTCTGAGAAAATGTGCTGCTCCTCTAGTACATTTTGTTCTCAAGTGGCAGCAAAATCAACTTGATTGCCCTGCTCTCTTGCGGACCACATGATGACGTTTGTGCAGATAGTGTTCAGTGATGCTTGTGGTACTGGCACTAAATTGCCGTGCGATGTACATATTTTCCAACTGTTGGTAGAATTCTGCAGAATCGAGTGGAGTTTTTATGTAACACCACGGAATCCCACTCCTAGTAATATACCAGATTATGTATAATATTCATATTTACATGACTGTGGTAGGGCTAGGTATAAGTATATGGTCATATGGTTAGGCTCGCTATTGCAAGGAAGTGGATTAGGTTTTAACATTTAACTTATGAATTTGTTTTTAATTTCATTTGGAGGAAGAAGGGTAAGATGCTGAAAGGTTAAGCCCTGGAGTTGACACTTTATGGGCGAGTGCAGTATTTGACTGGCAGGTGGGTGATTCAGGAGTTTCATATGACCATGTGTTGTAGAAGGACCAAGAGGTATACAGGTGTAGAGGGACCTTGTGGCATACAGACTATAAAGAGCATGATGAGACAGAGAACGCATTGCTTGAGAAATTGGGTGGTTGACTTTATTAACAGCTGTGGAGAGGTCAAAGAGAAAATTTGAGTAGAAGGCAATGTAATAAGGACTGCTGGAGATGTGTAGATACCCATTTCATGCAGAAGAGCTAAAGGAAACCTTTAGTCCAGTGGAAAGATGTTATGTAAATTGGATAAACTACAGGAGAGTATTAGTTGATATGATTTGTAATCAGGAGTAGTACAATTGAAGATTTCAAATACACAAAGTAGGACCTAGAGAGGAACCAGAGAGACTGAAGTGGTGAAAGGACGAGGACCTTGAGTAATTATTTAATTATTTGGAAGGTGAAGAAAAGATGTAGGATGTAAATTACTGATGGTGAGAATAAATAGATCATTTGTTATGGAAGAGGGAGGTTAGCAGGTCAGAGATATTCTGTTGATGAGGTTTGAAACAGGTGATGTGGCTGAGAGAATACGTAAGATAATCTTGTTTGTAGTACTCATACTCGGATACTTCTTGTGATAAAAGGTTATGGACAAGGATTGTGGGTGCTACTGATCTACAAGAGTGCACTTTTTGAATTTGATCCTCCATATTTAGAATCTATTGTAAAAACAAATGATGACAATTATCCAGTTCATTTTCAATTCAGAAAGCATACAATTAACCTCACTTACCAGTAGATAGAATAGCCCTGTCTTTCTTTTTATGAATTGATCCTGTATAACATATATTTAGTTAGCATCCATTGAAAACTATGTGGTTTCTAGTTGTCTTTTAGCTACATTCTAAATCCTAAACTCCACGACTTTTATAGGATTTGCCTTCAATAGAATGTGCTGTAGAGATGACATTGAGCGACCGCAGAAGTGGTGGGCAGGGGAGTACTGAATGTGGGTTTTGTTCTTCCTACTAGCCGTAATGTCAGAGCTCTGTTTCTTGGAAAGATAGACTGGTCATAAAGTTTTATCAAATTTAGATATATGTTTTAAAATGTGAAATATTACCTGTCTGACATTTAGCAGCGGTGTATAGAAAATGGTGATTTGCATCTCCCTGCTTAGATACCTGTGGTTCACTTATCATTGTCACTTCTCAAAACTATCTCCTCTGTTACTGAGTCACCTTCATTCTGGCTCTAGTGCATCCACACAAAAGATGCAGGAAGTTTGCCACCCTCCCAGGTCATATCCATTTGTAAGAGAGTAATAGAATACTTTGAGCGGAGCCCATCCTCAGATTGGTGGAACCACTCACAGTAGGAAAGAAGGAACACAAGGTGCCTGGGGGGGAGTCTTTCTTTGATCATTGAGTATGAGTTACTTTATCTCATAGCTTATGCTTGGTATATGAACAGTGTCCCACTGCCAAACTAATTGTGTCAAGAAAATGCAAATGTTACCTTGCTCAAGAAACTTCACTAATCATAGATTATCATCACTGTGTATATTAACCTGCATAACCGTTCTGAACAGAGAAGTGCCTGGTGCACATGAAGTTAAAAAGACGTTTCCTTCACACTGATCTGAATAATTCCTGCCCCCCCTGAGTATTTGGAAAATAAGGCTCCAGGTTTGAAATCATGAAACCCAAACCTTTCCCACGTACACAGTTGCTAGACTTTTACAGCCTGTCAAGGAAATATGTGCCCTTGCACAGACAGGAAACCGGCTTGCCTCGTGGATCATTGCTTCTAGAAGGTGCTTTTACCTGATACAGAAACAGACACTAGTTGTGGCTAGACGTTTCTTCACCTTCCTCTCATGAAATGTCTTCCTTTTGTCTAGGAAGTGAAATATGCCATTTAACTCTAAGGGACTAGAACTGCTGCTGAGGAATTCAGGTCCCAACTCCAACTGAACATTGTTCTGTGAAACTAAACTGAAGTTATTTAAAGCTTTCCTGCAACTTGAACCCAAGTCTGATGTCCAGGAATTTGTTCCTGAAATAAGTCTATTCTAGAACCAGGAAAAAAGTTACAAAAATGTTTGTAGAAAAGGGAATTTAAAAGTTATTCCTTTGAAAAGAAAGGGAGATGTGTTCGTTGAACATATTGCTGGTTTGGTGCTGTTGCACTTTTACAATTTGCATTTTTTCTCTGAAAAACCTTGTTGTTTGTGCCAATATATGAAGAGTGGTCCTGGTATTCCTGACAGAAATGAGTTTACCTATATGAGACCAGATTGATGTGGCTTTCTAGTCATTCAGTGAAGGCGCTCATCTCAAGACTGCTGCATCCCAGTACTGCAGATTAGCAATTCATGTTCCTTTTCATATATACATTTGACTGTTTGTACGACAGTTTTATTCCTGCTGCAAAATAAGAAAATTATTAACTGTTCTTCATCTGCAAGTTTTATAACACTTTTTGCTACAACCATATGTTCTACTATACCTTTCTCATCTGTTTGGGGTGTCCAATTACAAGTGCCTCTTACAGCGCTTAAGTGGAATACTATCTGACCAGAGAGTGGTGTAAAACCAAATGCTGTCCAGCCCCTTTGGACTGTGGTGAGTGTAGGAAACTGGACTTTTTGTTGCAGTTGTCCCTCCACTTGTTGCCCCCATTTTAGCTGCTGGATGCTGGTTTTCAACTCTGACAGTCCACTGAGGCCTGCTAACCAGACCTCAGTGCTAGTGCTCCTTCCTTAAAAAAAAAAGTGATGGCTGATCTACTATTGGCAAAGGACTTTAGCACCCCTGTAAGCCCCTACTAAATGGTACCTCTGGTACCTAGGGAAGGAGTACTAAAAAAGGTCCCAAGAGGATGCAGCATATCTTATGCCACCCTAAGGGACTCACACATAAATTCTAAACAGACTGCCATTGCAGACTGGGTGACCTGGTGCAAACCTTCTTTGAAAACACGACATGACACACTCCTGTGTGCCAAGCCAAAGACACTGCATGGGCTATCTGTATGTCACCACTACAGAAGGTGTTGGTGCTACTTTGGACCTTGGTTCATACTCACCTTTAGTCCAGGAGAACAGTCCTGTAAGTTGTTGACAAATGCCCGAATGCAGTACATGTTTCTCCCCATTGGATAATATTATGGCTCCAGATAGTGCACTGTAAACTTGTTAAATATATAAGAATGCATACCTCGAAAAGTACTTACCTGAGTCAAATGATCTTGGTATCTAAATTAATTTAAAAAAAGTTTTATTTTTATAAATTGGTGTCGGATTTCTTCATTGATACATGTCTCACTTAACTGCCTTTGTGTGTGCACTGAATGCCTAGCACTACCCTCTGATATGCCTAACTACTCGCCCACACTACCACAAAAGAGAGCTTTTGAGTGTCATTCGCACCTCTGTAAATCAGTTGCAGTTTGCCTGGTCTCTTTACACAGTGTACCTCTTTTTTTGTCCACTATACAAAGAGCCACCTTTTTACAATGATGGGGAATTATATCTCCAGAATCTCACAGAAATTCATAGAATTTAGGCTGATGGGGTCACATAAAGGAATGGGGCTCGCCCGCACTGCAGAGGTTGCAGTTAGCTGCATTATGTTTCTGTATATGACGTCACCATTAACCACAAATTCTTCCATATATCACTTCCTAAAATTCATATCATGGCTTTGCTGGTTAACATGATATGCAGCACTCTTTTCGAAGGTAGAAGAGAGTCCAACAAGTCAGTGCGATCGCATTTACGCTTTAAATCAAGATGCAGTCTTTATTATTTATTTCTTTATTTCTTTATTTTGAAAGTTTTCTTTAGTGCGAACATGACTACCGGGGGTATCAGGGAGCTTTACACTTCATACATTGAGAGGAATACAGATACATGCAATAAAAACAGAACCAACAAACTAGAAGATACAAAGTCATGTAGAGCAAAGGGAATCCTGTGGCCCGTAACAGCTGGGCCAACAAACTGCGACTGTGACCTCAGTATCCACTTGAATAGCCAGTCAGAGGTAGAAATGTCTTCATCAAGAGCACTTTGACTTCCCAGCTTCCAATGGAAGGGATCACCCTGACTTCAGGGGGGAGGGAGTTCCAAATCCTCTGTGCTATACCGGAGATGTCTCGAATATAGGTTTTTTTCTTCTTTAATTTTTGCGGTTTGAGCAAGAGGGTACTGGCGCTTCTGGAGGCTGTCTCACCACATGAGAGCTCCAGTTTCTGAGCAAGGTACAGAGGGGTATTGAAGTGAATGGCTTTGTGTGCCATGCAAGCAATTTTTAATTGTATCCGAGCTTCATAAGGGAGCCAGTTCAAGGACAAAACTTCAGGGGTGATATGGTCATATTTTTTGGTGCCTGTTCCGAGCCTAGCAGCTGAGTTGAGGGCAGCCCTAAAAGGAGCAGTCTTCACTATAGGTAGGCTGCAAAGGGTTGTTTACAAAGTACACTACTACGGCTGACCCTTAGTTCAGCACCTCAAATCCTGCACGATACATATTAAAGTCCTGTGCACAACTCTTCCGGAATCTTCCGCAGAAGGACTCCACTGGGATACAGATAAGAAATTTCTAAAATGATGGAAGGTGCACCAGCATAAAAGTCCAACATCAAATATGGAAGTCCTTTATGTTTCTTTTATTCTTTTAGTACAACATGCAGTCAGTCATCAGCCAACACAACGTCAGGCGGAGTTGCTGGTTATACCTCCAGGTCCTCTCAGATCATTTGGGCTGGATTTGTAATTTCTGGGACTTGTATCACGGAGCCTCCAGATGGGATTCACTGGTACTGAGATGCATTGGCACTGAGATACATTGGCTGAGATGAAACTTTTTAACCCAAGGCTCACGCTCATGATATAGATTGCTGTGTACGATTATACTAATGTTGGGTACAAACCCTGAATATTACACACCTACACACATTATATAGAGCGCTGTGTACTGCTAGTCATTCCCTAGAACCCCCTCTAGTGGAGGCCTTTAGGGACTGTACCTATACCCTCTTGCTTTCTGACTCATGGCTGATTACTACAATTAAATAATTTTGCCCTGAAGAAGTTATTTTGTAAAGAACGAAACGCGTTGGCTGATGTCTGACTGCATTTTGTACTATAAGAATAAAAGAAACATAAAGAACTTCCGTATTTGATTTTGAACTTTTTTGCTGGTGCACCTTTCATAATTTTAGAAAAGGCTGCAAAGGGTTGCGCTACCATAGTCCAGCTTTGATATCATTAAGGTTTGCACTGCCACCTTTAGGTCATGAGCAGGGAGGTAAGGTTTGAGTTTCCTTAGAATGCTGAGTTGGAGGTTCGCTCCTTTGGATAGGGAGTGAATGTGCTTCTGAATGTTCAGACTTTTGTCTAACATAATTCTCGGAGAGGTTGCAGAATCAACAAGGTTCGGGCTACAGTTAAGAGCAGTGAGATGATTCAACCATTTTTGGATGTATGTAAGAAAAGGAGGTATCCCCGACTAAAGTTCCTAATTCGGGATCTCTATACTATTTGGAAAAACAGGAAATTAGGAACATACATTTCATATGGACATGGACTGACAACAGAAATTAGTGACTATGGATTGGCAATGTGCATAGTAGAAAAAATATATATTTTATTTAGTAGTATTCTTGAAAATGAGATTTTTTTTATTATTTATAAATATATAATATTGTAAACATTCATTATTTTAGACCCAACTGTGGATCTCTTACTGTGCAATTTATAATCTTTTTCTCTAGGTCAAAGTACATTTCAATATAATTATACCGTAGATAAATAGATCAAAAGAAGTGCAAAAATACAAAATAGCTTAATATTGATCTGAGAACATGGCTAGAAGTAATTGGTAATTGATTTAGGTCATGAGCAGGGAGGTAAGGGTTGAGTTTCCTTAGAATGCTGAGTTGGAGGTTCGCTCCTTCGGAGAGGGAGTGGATGTGCTTCTGAATGTTCAGACTTTTGTCTAACATAATTCTCGGAGAGGTTGCAGAATCAACAAGGTGCGGGCTACAGTTAAGAGCAGTGAGATGATTCAACCATTGTTCGATGACTGGAGATTACTTTTGCGGTGTAATAAGTAGGAATTCTGTTTTGATAGCGCTTAACTTCAGGTGGTTGGTGTCAGCCAGTTTTGAGTTTCCAGTAACACTGAATTGAGGGACCAGATGTCCTCAAGGGAGGCGATCTTAAGGTAAAGTTGGGTGTCATCTGCATACATGTGATAGTGAATGCTGTAGGATCTCAGAATTCATATCAGAGGCTCCATGAACAGGTTAAAGAGCGTGGGTGAGAGTGCTGAAACCTGGGGGATACCCAGCGTGACCGGCGAAGGATGAGAGAGGGACTGGTTCACCTTGAAGCTTTGGGATCAGTCATGAAGGAATGAGGAGAACCAGTTTAGTACGGGCCCAGACAGACCCATTCTATGTTCAAGGAGGTCAATTAGGTTATCATGTTTGACGGTGTCAAATGCTGACGAATGGTGGAGAAAAGTCAGAAGGCAAGATTCATTTTGATCCAACATTCTTAGCACATCATCGACAATGTGAGTTAACGCAGATTCTGCATTATGACCTGGGCGAAAACCAGATTGACACTGGTCCAGGAGTTGGAAGTGATCGATGTGGTTGCAGAGTTCGGCGAGAATACATTTCTCCAGGAGCTATGCCAACGTGGGAATTTAGAGATTGGGCGAAAGTTGTGAAGGTCCGTGTGATCTGCAGAGGGTTTCTTTAGGATCAGGGTAACTTGCCTCGCTTTTAGACAATCCGGAATAGCACATTGCTGAAGGGATACCTTGACGATCTTAGTCCAAAGTGGGAGTTAGGAGGTTGCAGGCCAGCTAATTGTACTCAATTTTCTACTACAAAATGAATGAATAATATAGTATTATGTACTATTAGTGTAATGAAAAAAGAAAATAAAGAAAGCTGACCACCAAACAGCATCCAAAAGGACGACTTGCCCCAAGTATCTCGCACTGATTTTGCCACCTTTGCAGCTAGGGGCCAAAGGCAGAGCCATATGTCACAAAAAGCTACCAGGGTCGCAGCTGAGACCCCTGGCGATCCATTAATGACATCCATGCAGGCAGCATGGTTATAACAAAACACTTCCATATGTCTGCACAATAGGCAGCAGTAATGGATAATGAAAACAAGTATCTCTGTATTTATTATTACCAATCTTTCACTGTACTACAATCTCTCTTGGCAATGCTATTCTACTAGGTTGTCTAAAATGTTTCAAAACACAAACTACAACAACAACACCACAAATTATGTCTCTGGGATTTCCGGTTTCATTGCAGATGTGCCACTGGAGCATGGCATGCACCAAGAGAGCTTCATGATGCTTTGCTACGCAAATACTGAACTAGGATATAAAAGTGAAGTTAGTCATTATGTGGTTGTGCTTGGTATCCTTCTTGTCTATAAATGGTCTGCTGTCAGGCCTACTTACCGTAAAGGTTCACTGACTCACTCTATTTGTAATTCAATGTCATACTGTTACTTCATATTTGTGTTATTGCATGTTCATTTTCAATCATATCGTTCTATAATGATTTCTGGTAATTTATTTTCTTTCCATAGGCTTTGACCTTGTTAAATGTGAGAACCCTGGGGTTCCGCATTATGGTTACAAAATCAGAGATGAAGGGCATTTTGCTGAAACTTCAGTATTATACAGTTGCAATCCTGGGTACACGATGCATGGGAGCAACAATATCACATGTTTAAGTGGAGATCGAAGAGTGTGGAATAAACCTGTACCAACATGCATAGGTAAGACTACAGAGTTTCTTTTCACGACAGGTGTGAGTTTTATTTTTCTTTATCTAAGAAAAATGGTCATCTTTCCATTTGATTGCGCATAACTGCAATGTACTTCATGTGTAGCATAACCTCACATGTCATCAATAGTTCAGGTTGAGGGCTTCCACATATGGAAGGTCAGCAGCAGCAGCAATAGTGCAGACCATCTGAGCTCTAGCAGATCCTTCACTCTTGTCTCCAGCCAAGACGAACTGGACTGTATTTAGCTCTACACTATGGAATCACCCAAAGTTTGTCCAAGTAGTTCCAAGTAGTTCAAAGTCCAAACGATGTTCAGTGCACTGCAGGGCTGCTCACACTTTCACTGCTGAAATCAGTTGCATTCACTGCATGGCTGCATTTAGGAAATGTTGCCAATTCAGGCTGGGCCACAACTTTTCTCTTCACACAGCCTGGGAAGAGTGCCAGGCTCCTTTCCAGGGAGTTGCTGTGCCGGTAAAATGAGTGGACCCGCTCCAGATAGGCCTTGTAACAAAAACGAACAGGGTAAGAGATGCTGAGGCCTATGGCTGAATTGGACTGTGAGACTCGTGGCAAGGCTCTGATGTTAGGAGGAATGTAAAACTCATACTCTTCAGCAGATGAGATGACCATCTGTCTGTGTATTAGGGAGATATACTGTGAGCGGTGTTGGCAGCATACCGTTTGTTAACCAATAGTATTGAACAGGCCTTTTTCCCTGTTCAAAGTGAGCGGGTGTTGCACGCAGGCCTGCCTATGTAACGTGTTGCTGTCATAACCTGCCCAAACACTGCACTGACATCCCTTTATGTAAGTAAGGAGTGCATGTATGTATGGTGAATGGTAATAGGACATCATGTTTCAAGTGTGTTGTTGGACTTGGCCATTTTGGCAGGTTCACCCCAAAACTTTTTGTGTTCTCCTAGCCTGTCTCTGTAACCTGGTGTTGGTGATTTTAGGCATCTGCGCACTTTAGCACTGTGGTCCAGTGTAAAGTGCGTGTGATCTCTGTGTATGTGTGGTGAGATGGGCCAGCATTGGGAACATCCTTGGTCCCTGGTAGTTCCTGGTGTGAGAGGAGTGCAGGGGTGAGTTTGGTGCAAACTTGTGAGAATAAATGCTGCGCAATGGTGTGCGCAGATTAATTGTGACTAGTGGTGACTAGTGGTGAAGTGCCACTTTTAGAAGTCGGCATTTCTGTGTGCAGTGTATGCCTGCCTGATGTGAATTACATGTCTGACTTGTGATTGACAGGGGCTGGCTGGTGTGCTTGGCTCCAGGAGCCAGGATGGGTCTGCCCGGTGGTGAATAGGGAGATCTGCATGTAGATGGGAGGGAGGAGTTGCACCTGGGACCTGAATAGGGCTGTGCCTTCCCTCCACAATGCTGGCTCCACCCCCTGTGGTGCGCCTGATGGCCCTAGCGTGTCCTGTTAAAGGGAGAGAGGGGCTGATCAAAACAAAGTGCTCAGGAGTTCCCCTGAACCAGTTGTAGCTGGTTTTCCCATTGCTTGCACCTTTGAGAACAAAGGATGTAGGTGTATAAAAGAAGGGGCTGTGACCCCATGTGTGTGTTCTGTTTCTGGGTCCTGAACCTGTGGGGTGTGCTGCTGATGGGGCCCAGGGAGCCAGCCAGGAGGGCTTACCTCCCTGGTCCCTGCATTGCCTCTTTTTCCTTCCTGGACTGATTTGTTTGTCTGCAGAGCCCCTTCCCCTATGGGGCCTTACTTTGGATGGCCCTTGGGCCTTGTTTTACATTTTTTTAGGAACGCCGTATTGGCACTGAGGAGCGCTCCTGTTTTTGACCTGCAGCACTGGGCTGCGATCCTCTTCGAGGGAATCCCGACGTAGGGATTCCTATGCTTTTGCCGACTTTGCAGCGGGTGCCCACCCCACGTCATGGCTGCATCTGAGGTAGACTTTTGAATGTTGGTGTCCACCCCGCTTTTTTTGCCTTTAACGCGGGTGCCCACCCCGCTGCTGCCTTATTTAGTTTGAGGGAGCCTACCTCTCATTAATAAGAAGAAGCTTCTGCCGCAGCTCGCCTGGTTGGGGGCGAACGTGTGGGATGGAAGCAGGAAGAGAATGCGAAGGAAGGAGGGCTGCATGTACAGAGGAGGACAGGAGTTTACCCCGCCTACACAAGCCCTTAGAGGAAGTCCCGAGTCCCATGATGGGGCACGGGTAAAGCAGGGAGTACCAAAGGGCGGAGGCAGGTTGGCGGGGCTGCTGTGAGGAGAGGGAAGCCCCGCAAGTGCTGCAGACCCCCGCCAAGAGTCTCCTCTGCAGGGGAGAAGCTCTGAGTGCCGGTCCTGCCGTAGAGAGGAGAGGGAGTCCCCACGGAGTGGGGGCTTTCCTGACGCACGGTGAAGCGAAGAGACCGCCACCAGAGGAGGGAAGAGGAGCCCCTCTGGACCCGTCCAGTAAGAGGGTGCTCGAGGGGGTTCCATTTTTGGTTGCTTTCGAGGGGCAGTGACTATTTCCTTACGGGTCCCCGTGGGGCTTGGAGGCATTCCTGGTGATGGAGAGAGTCAGAGCGGCCCGTGAGTTCAGTGGGCCGCTCCAATAATGGGCATAGTTGCTTTCAGTTGCCCTGATGACCTAGAGGGCAGCTGACAAGTGGGACTTATTTGTCTCCAGGGCCAGAGGGGCCCGTGGTTGCCCCAGTTGTGGGTATATTCATTTTAAAAGCTAGATGGCTCCAGCGTTTTGGCATGTTTTGTTTCCGAGCCTGCGGGCTCCAACAATGGGTGCAATTATTTCCCAGTTGGCCCAGAGGGGGCACAGGTATTCCCCCATGGTGGGAAACAGTGGTGCCCACATTTTTGCGGTATTAAGAGAGTCCCTAAGAGGGACAGAAGCAGCACAGTGGTGCCAAGTCTCCTTGGAATGTTTACGGCTGCCCTGCAATTAGTGGGCAGCTGCACCATTAAGGCGCAATTCTTTGGAGCATGTCTGAGTTAGGAGTGAGTTGTACTCTTGTGCCCCGGGTATTCCCAGCTGTCCAGCAAGTAGTGGGCAGCTGCAATGTTTAGGTTTGCGCAGTGGTGCAATTGGATTTCGCTGCAATGGCAGCGCGCCCTGACATTCCGGACACAGGGCATTTGAGCCCCTTTGGAGTTGGCCAGGGGAAATGGTACATTTATAGGGTGCTAGGCCCTAATGTGATTGATGTGCTTATGCAATGTGGTGCTAGGAAATGCAATGCATTTAGTATGTGTTACACACCCTGTTTGATACCTCTAAATTATAGTTTATGATTGAGGTTGTTTTGCATATCATGGTTTATGCAAGCAAGATTATGCTTCACTGTGTGATTTACGCCCCTAATGTGAGCTATACTTAGTAGGTTAGGGTCTAAGGTATTTAGACTTGTGTGATACTGTACATAATGTAGTTTGTTACAGACTGATGCAAAGTACAGTGATTACCAGTGTTTACTGGTTGTACGTTTATGATCTATTTTACTTTTACCTGGTTTGCTTTGTGATGGTTCTGACAGTGGTCGATGTGGCCCTGTCAGGTGTATATAATCCCTTGTAAATATTGCGCAGTGCCAGTTGGCACAGTGTACATTATGTGTTTACTATTCTAATGTGTTTTGAGAATACAAAGGCTATTTTTGATATAACCTTGTGTGGAGTTCCTTTTGTAGTGTGCCTGGGATGTTATTGCTGTTGTGTGTGTGCGCAAACGCTTTACACATTGCCTCCGGCATAAGCCTGACTGCTCGTGCCAAGCTACCAAGGGGGTGAGCAAGAGTTATCTTTGGCATGTAACTCCCCAGCCCTGACTAGAGTGGTGGTCTCTGCCTGGCTTTGGCACAAGCCTTAGCCAACCTGAGATCCCATTTCTAACATGTGTGAATACTGAAACACTGGGATCCATTTTAGTTTCCCGCTTGTTTGACCTAGCACAAGAGGGAAGTTATGATGCAGCCCCCACAGACAGTGTAAGTGTATCACATGCATCTCAGAGCTGGAGGGTATAACTCTAGAGCATGATGTTTAGAGGGGTAGGAACTGGGCTGTTTTGACCAATTTATGCTAACCTTCGCATCAGGATGTTGTTGAGTAGTCCTGCTGGAGCACAATTTTTTGGTTCAAGGTGGGAACATGTGGTTGAGTAAATGGATTCATTTGTTAGTGAGAAAAAATCCCCTGGAATGGCACCTCCAAGAAGATTGAAGACAGCCGGGTGCAGAACTTCACAGTTGTACTTATGTAATTGTTGCTTTTACTTAGAGCCAACCTCATCACTACCTGCTGGAAGAGCCATCACCTTACACAAAGACTGGATGTGCACCTCTGCAAGAAAGTGAAATGTTACTAAGAACCACATCAGGTCAGTTCCTGAAATTTCGACAGTGGATCCATATTCCCAGTCTGCTAATCATTTATAAAAGTGGAACCAAAACGTTCCCACTTTGCTTCAGTTGCCAGCTTCCTCACTGACTACGGATGGGGTTCTCTGCTGAGTACTCAAAGAGCTGACAGCCAATCACCTGGTGGTGAGAAGATATCATCCCAAGTTTGGCTCGTTGTACTCATGAGCTGTGGGTCTGACTGTGAATTGCAAAGTTGCGTGCCTCCTGAAAAGAGAGAAGGAGCAAATTGTTTCACAAGAGCTGTTTTACAGAGGAGGGTAATGCAGCTGCCAAGGTGGCAGACAGGAAAGGCACTTGGAGAAGTTAACTACTGTGTGCAAGTGCCAAGAGCTGATTTGAGCACTCCTGAGGATCTCTCTCCCTCCCTGTATGCTAAGGCAAGCCAACATGCACATATGACTTGCTTGTTTGCCTGCTCCACTGACCATCACAGAGGAAAAGCAGAGTCCTTTGCTGCCCCCAAAGAACTGTAGCTCTGCACCATGGGCCAGGGGAATGTATATCCCCAGTTGGAACTCCTGGACCTGATCATAGTGTCCATGCCACTGCAGTTTCCGTTTGGCCTGACCTGGTGTTGCCCAAACGAGCCCCTGTAATCCAGAGCAAGAGTGCCCACACCAGGCAGTCGAAGACTGCCCATTCGCTCTTGGACTTGCCAAGTACACTTAAGTAACATTTGAACAGACCATTCATTTAGAACTTGAATAACAGGTTTTGTTGTGTCTTTGTTGAGACTGTGGCATACCTCTCATTAGAACAGACTAGTCTGTGTATTTCAGACTGCTCCATAAAGGACCTGTTCCTGTGACTGCATCTAAAGTGTCCGTCTGTCTAGTAACCCCGTTGCATCAGTACAATACCTTAACTGTAGTGCTGCATATCCCATATATAGCACTGAGTTGTGGCTTAATGGAATTTCACTTACTGTAATTGACGTTTACCCACTTGCATTCTGAGTCTCAGCCGACCACACGGCCAACCTGATATGACTTAAATTGCTCACTCTCACCACCCAGACAGTGAAGGGAAGAATAGGTGTACTTGGCCCAATTCGCAGAGCCGTAGTTGGGCGATCCCAGGCAACCGCCAAGGTTGTGGCTCAGTAGTCCCTATCAGCCGTATGAACTCCTAATATGGGGAGACAGTGATGAATGGGTTGTCATTTGTAGGTAGCATCCAGCTTTCAGATTGTCATAAAAGTATGTGTGTGTGTATGAATACAGGTGACATTGACATCAGGTGCACTGGTAGTGTATGTGAAGGATTTGGCATACAGATTTATAAACATTTTCACAAAGTTTATTAAATTGTTGTTGCACATATTGTTAATGCATGTTAGATGCACTGAATCCCAAACTGCCCCATTCTCACCCTAGCTGCTAGATTTAGGGAGGCCAGTGGGCAGCTTCTGTTGGTGCACCTTTGCTCCTCAAAGGGGGGGAATAATGTTTAATCGAGCCATAGCATGTACAGACGGTTTTAAATGAGGCTACTTAATTGAGAACGCAGCCGACTGGAGACTTATGAAGATTTTCCCATTTTAGAACATACCAATAATACCCCTATGAAGCATCCAATCTAAAGAAATTGGTGTCCCTAGAGATTTGGGGCCCCAGAAACTGGGTGTAAATGTAAATATTCATGGGAATGTTCAGGTTCAAAGGGAAAATGGTGGAATGAGGCAGATGGAAGGGTCGTTTTTCACTTCTGGCCCAACACCAGCCATACAACAATACAATCAAGAAATTAAGAACTTAAAGCTCCAAACCAAATTTTAGTACATATTAAAAAAAAAAAACATCACAAAAAAGTCAAGAAGTTCAAATGATAATTAAGCCACAAGACCCAATGAAAAGAAAGGGAAATGGTATTGCCTTCATGACTAAATGTTCTCACGATGAGTAGATAGAGAGGAATTAAATGAGAAGGGAAATGTTTCTTAATTCGCTTCACCTGGGACCATAGCATTTCAATTGATCAATTCACAAGTACTGGTATTATTGATTCTAGGTGGTAATATTTTCATTTGATTCATATATTTTCCATGCAAAAAAGCAATTTTATAAAAGACTTTGTTTTAATCTGGAGTATTCTGGAATAAGTTTTTGATGTCTTGTTACAGATGACGAGGGGGCCACTTGGCTGTCTTGTGAACCAGGTAGAAGGCACTTCAGAGTTTACAGAGTGACGCATCTAGGTAGATGCGTCACTTTGTAAACCCCTGCACTACATTATACCTGTGCCAGGTATAATGCATGCAGGGGGGCGTTCTGACGCAAGAAAAGGTCATAGAAGTGACGCAGTGAAATCTATAAGATTTCACTGCGCCACTTCTAGGATGCAAATGCGTCAATTTCTTACGCCTGCTGTGTTTCTTACGCCTGCCTCACAGCAGGCGTAAGACTGACGCAGGCCACATTGCTGGAGTTGCGTCACTTTTGTGACACAATCCAGCAATGCGTCACTTTTGCGCCATACAGATACCTCAGAAATACTGACGTATCTGTAACTCCTTGCGCAATGATGCGTCATACTGTAAATATGAAGTATCATTGGTGTCGCAAGGAGGGCGCAATGAAAAGTGACACATCACTGTTTTCACGCAGCAATGCGTCACTTTTCATAAATGAGGCCCCAAGTGCCTAAACTCAGTTTCCAGTGAGCAAATATTCAAACGGAATAGAATTAGAAATAACTCCTCTGGGTGCTCTGGCAAGTAGCATGGCAGATTGTAAACGGGTGCTTGTTAGTATCATTAGGATCAAAGCACATTTTTTGAATAGCAAAGTCCGAAAAGGCAGGTGACAGCCTGGTGACTACCAAGCTCCTTTCAGAAATCAATTGTCCTTATCACTGACGAGTTCGGCTGAATCCCCTTCAAAAGCATTCAGGTATCATCTGCTTGCAGAATGCCATAGGAAGACCACAACACCACATAACAATGGTGAAGTGCCCCCCTCTGGATCCAACTAGGTGTTAAAAACGACTATTCACAATTGTTCTTTTTCCCTCATGTGTACGCCATGAATTCAGTTAGGTGGCTGCACTCAGGACATGTTCCTACAACTCGGAAGAATCAAAATTGAAATAGGTAAATCTAATCTGATTACATGTTAAAAATTAATATACTTCATCGTTTTGCGTCATTGGTCCTGCGGCATGGCTACCAAGTTTGAAGTTTTCTAAACTGCATGAAATTCACTTTGAATTGGAAATAAGGGGGCATATTGCCAAGCAATAGCGATAATTATCGCTATTGCTTGGTTAGTGTGAAAAAATTAACGCCGAGCTGCGGCGATTTTTATCGCAGATAAACCTTGGTATTACCAAGGTTTATCGCAAATGAGATAAAAATCGGCCGCAATGCATGAATATCGCTGAAAAGTCACCCTTCATCGCTGCTGTGCTGAGAGGTCGCTCCACAGTCTTCCTGCCGAGACCTGGTATCCTTGTGCTGCTTTTCAATCTGCATTCCACCCAAAAGTTTATTTGTTCTGTACTGCCCTGGGCGCTGCTTTGCTTTGCTTCCGCTGCAATCACTTTAACTTTAGAACGCGATAACCCCCGGCGCTGTGCTCTGCCCTCCCCCCGCTGCCATTTTGTTTATATTGTTGTTGTCCTCGTCCTCGTGAGCCCGCCCCGCCTCCCAGCTGAGCCGCCCTCGCCCCTCCCCCTTTCCACTATCCATATATGACAGATGAGCTTCCGCGCAGCGTTCACGCGCAGCGATCGCGCCCCAGTCGCGCCGAAGGTGCGCCAAAGGTAAGCCCGTCTACGCCCGTCCGCGCCTGGACCGCGCCCAGCGCCAGACCCACTGGCCCTCGCATTGCCCAGCCCTCCCGCATTACTTACGATGCCACCACCCTCCTAGCCCTTAACCCCGGCCGCTCCCCCAACTGCGTCCAAGCCGCTCCTGGACTCACCCATGGACCCTACTCTTGCAACTCCTGCAAGTTCGACGGCACCAAAACCAGCTCCTCATCCACCAACACCAATCAGAGACCTGACACCAACCACCTAAAATGCATCCTGCTCAACACCCGCTCGGTCCACAGACACGCCATCGACCTCTGGAATCTACTTGACACCATCTCACCGGACGTCGCCTTCCTAACAGAAACATGGATGAATGCCTCTTCAGCCCCAGACATCACCATTGCCATCCCGGAAGGATACAAGATCATCCGTAAGGACCGCATCGAGCAAACAGGAGGAGGAATCGCTATCGTCCATAAGAACTCCATCCGCATCTCAACCAGCTCTGACGTCAAACTTGCCAGCGCCGAACACCTCCACTTCCAGATCCACACCGACCCCAAGACCACACTCAGAGGCACCCTCCTCTACCGGCCTCCAGGACCCCGTGCACATTTCAGTGACAACATCACTGACTTTATCACCCCACACGCCCTCCCCTCCGAGGACTACATTCTATTGGGAGACCTCAACTTTCACCTGGAAAAGAACAACGACAGCAGCGCCACCACCCTTCTGGACAATCTTGCCAACCTCGGACTCAAACAACTGGTCACTACCCCCTCCCACATTGCAGGTCACACACTCGACCCTATCTTCACTTCCAGCAAACATGTCTCCTTCAGTCACACCACAGCTCTTCACTGGACGGACCACAGCTGCGTTCACTTCACATACAATAAGACCACAATCCACAACCATCCTCAACCCACCATGCAAAGAAACTGGAACAAAATCACCATCGACCAGATCTCCTCATCGCTTCTTCAAAACCCCCCTGTCCACTCCTCAAACCCCGACCAAGCAGCCATTAACCTCACCCAATGGATATGCAACAGCGCCGACATCCTAGCACCGTTGAAAAAACGTCAAAGCAAACCAGGCAGCAAAAACGCCTCCTGGTTCAACGATGATCTTAAGAAATCAAAGAAACACTGTCGCTCCCTCGAGAAGGCCTGGAAAAAAGACCCAAACACCAGCACCAGGGACGCCTTCAAAAACGCCACCCGCATACACCACCAACTAATCCGGTCTGCCAAGAAAGCCGCATTCAAAGACCGTCTAGATAACAACGCCCACAACAGCAAGGAATTATTCAACATCGTCAAAGAATTTACCAACCCATCAGCCAACTCCAACGACATCACTCCCTCTGAAGCCCTCTGCGACTCCCTAGCTTCCTTCTTCCACAACAAAATCGCAGACATCCACAACAGCTTCGACAACCGACCCGAAGACCAACCAACCCAACCCTGTGCAGGACCTTCATCCCCCTTGAACATCCTTAATGACTGGAACCTAATCTCCACCGAGGACACCATCCGCCTGATGAACTCCATCCACTCAGGATCCCCAACTGACCCATGCCCTCACCACATCTTCAACAAAGCAGACTCCATCATAGCACCATGCCTCCGAGATGTCATCAACCACTCCCTCAACGCCGCCACCTTCCCGGAAAGCTGGAAACACGCAGAACTCAGCGCCCTTCTGAAAAAACCCACAGCTGACCCCACCGAACTCAAAAACTACCGCCCCATCTCGCTTCTTCCATTCCCGGCCAAAGTCATCGAGAAAGCTGTCAACATCCAACTCGCCTCCTTCCTCGAAACCAACAAATCCCTCGACCCCTCACAGTCCGGCTTCCGAGCCAAACACAGCACTGACACCGCACTTATCGCAGCAACAGACGACATTCGAACTTTACTGGACAATGGAGACACAGTCGCCCTCATCCTCCTCGACCTCTCCGCTGCCTTCAACACAGTCTGCCATAGCACCCTTCTACAGCGCCTCAGAAACGTAGGAATCCAAGGAAAAGCACTGGAATGTATCACCTCGTTCCTCACCGGAAGAACCCAGAGAGTCCGCCTCCCACCATTCAAGTCAGAGGCCTCTGAAGTCATCTGCGGCGTGCCACAAGGATCGTCACTCAGCCCCACCCTCTTCAACGTATACATGAGCCCCCTTGCGGCCATCGCTCGCCAACACAATCTCAACATCATCTCCTACGCGGATGACACTCAACTGATCCTATCACTCACCAAAGACCCTAACACCGCCAAAACCAACTTACACGAAGGAATGAAAGAAGTAGCCGAGTGGATGAAGCACAGCCGTCTGAAACTGAACTCAGACAAAACAGAAGTCCTCATCCTAGGCACCTCCCCTCCGCCTGGGATGACTCTTGGTGGCCAGAAGCCCTTGGAAAAGCACCCATCCCGACGGACCACGCACGGAACCTGGGCGTCATCTTGGACTCCTCACTCTCGATGACCAGACAAGTCAACGCCGTTTCATCATCTTGCTTCAACATTCTTCGCATGCTCAAAAAAACATTTTGCTGGATCCCCACCGAAACTAGAAAAGCGATCACCCACGCACTGGTTACGAGCCGCCTGGACTACGGAAACACACTATACGCCGGTACCACCGCAAAACTCCAGAAAAAACTCCAACGCATCCAGAACGCTTCAGCCAGGCTCATACTAGACATCCCGCGTAAAGAACACATCTCTGGTCACCTGAAAAACCTCCACTGGCTCCCCGTAAATAAGAGGATTACCTTTCGCCTCCTAACCCACGCACACAAAGCACTCTACGAACTTGGACCCGAATGCCTCAACACACGACTGTCCTTCTACACCCCCTCCCGCCAGCTACGATCCTCCAACCAAGCCCTTGCCACTGTACCTCGCATCAACAAAACCACCATGGGAGGTAGATCCTTCTCCTACCTGGCAGCTAAAACCTGGAACTCACTTCCCACTCACCTTCGCCTTACTCAAAACCACCTAGCATTCAGAAAACAACTTAAAACTTGGATATTCGACAAGTAATTCCCCACCCCTTCTCTAGCGCCTTGAGACCTTATGGGTATGTAGCGCGCTATATAAATCTCTTGACTTGACTTGACTTGATATTCATGCATTAGCTAGCTAATGCTCTTAGCCATGTTATCCACCTCCAATTGGATAACATGGCTAAGAACTGCTCAGGGCAGGTGTTAGCTTTTGGAGATATTCGCACTTACCGCGAATATCTCCAGAAGTTGGTAATAGGAGATAGCGATGTTAGCGACTGTTTTCAGTCGCTAACATCTTGGCACGCCCACTTTGCATTTCATTAGTGATAAATATCACTGACATGCAAAGTGGGGCCCAAGATGGTCACTATCTCCTACTAGCTGACGCTAACTGGTGTTAGCGACAGCTAGGTAATAGGGAGATAATTTTATCTCCGCTTTCCTTGCTTTTTTAAGCCAAAAAAGCGGAGATAAACCCCCTTGATAATATGCCTCAAAGATCCTTTTCCATAATCTCAAAACTGACGATGCAACAGAAAGGGTCCTCCTACACATGTATCTGAGCCTTTCATCTGAGTTACTCTACAATTGAGGTCTGATGTTTTGGATTACAACTAACAGTCCGTCGCTACACCGGAAGTACAGAGACGCACAATATTACCAGAAAATGTGGCAGTTATTGAGGACGCGATCTGCGTAAAATACGAAATTCAAAGGATCAAAACAGAAAGTAACAAAAGGAAACACACTATGCAGATTGAGCGTATTACCAGTTGAACATATATTTGTCACGGTCAGGCGCGTTTGACTCAAAGGGCTTCAGACAAAACCCTGCCCGCTCATCTCTCTGACCCCACCCCCCTCCCTCGTGTGTGTCAGCCCAGCTGAGACAGCGTCCCGGGCACACACGCAGGGGCAGATTTACAATAACTGGTGCATCCCCAGGGATGCACCAGTTATTGTGCGCCGCCGCTCCGCCACCCATGGTGCGCCGCATTTACAATGCGGCGCATCATGGGGCAAAAACGGCACAGATGCATGACGCATCTGTGCCATAAAGGTGGCGCATTGCTGGAGTTGCGTCGCAAGCGTGGCGCAACTCCAGCCTGGCTCGGGGGTGCCCTATCTGTCCAATCCTGCATCAAGCCTTACACCTGCTTCAAGCAGGCGCAGGGTTTTGACGCAGCATTGGCCTAAAAGTGACTGAGTGAAATCTTGTAGATTTCGCTCAGCCACTTTTGCGAGGCGCACCTGCCCCGGAACGCCCACCCTGCGCCGGAATGCCCAAATGTGGCGCAGGGATTTACAACGTGACGCATCTGCCTAGATGCGTCACGTTGTAAATGGGTCGCAGGGATGGGCCACGTTTACGCCGCCGTTGCGTGACGCAAACGTTGCGCAAGTCCAACATAAATCTGCCCCACAGTTTTTGCGCTGCTGCGGGCTGGCATCCGTCTTAGTGCAGCCGCACCCGAGTACTTCACAGGTCTTTAAAAGACCATAAATGGTCGTCGACGAATCTTTGGAGAAATGGTGGCTTTACGGCTAGAGCTACAGACTTTGGTGCTGGGGAAGTTGCTTCGAGCCTCGGCGTTGGCTCAGCATCCTGTGATTCTGGGCAAACCATTTAATCTCCCCGTGCCTACCAAAAATAAATACGTCCTTGTACTGGTGCTCATGTAAAGCGCGCCTTCGGGTCAAGTTTGCGCATTATAAAACTGCAAAAAAAAAACTTACAGTGCTAAATGTCATGAATGAATCGTCTTTCATTTTTCTAAAATGGATTATTCCTGGTTAATATTTAACACACTTTTTATAAGTTGTGCAAATATGTTATATTTAAGTTCTTGTATTTTATTGAAGAAAGCGGACCACAAGTCTCTGCATTCCTTACCTTATATACTGCACATTCTCTTCTTCTCACTGAGTCAGCATTTTGGAATTCATTTTTACACTTTTGATGTTCACTTGATATATAACTTTTATATTCAGGGGATTTCCGATCTATAGAGTGACTGACATCCAACAAAACTTTTATTATACTAATGTATTGAAAATATTTGTAGACTTTAACATATCCCATAGGTGGCTTCCTGCCATCGCAACCATGTGTAAAAGTGCACCCCCAGATATACATTTCTAGCACTGGCGAACAAGAGTAAAAAGAATGCAATTCGCACAACTGTCCACAACTTAATAGTTTGCAATATTACCAAGGCCATCATTTACTTGTGGTAATTTTACAAGATGCTTGAAGGCTAGCCTCTTTCACTATATGGCCTTGCCGGAGCAGAAGTCTCCAACAAGCAAGCAAGCCTCCAAATTGCTGCCTCGTCACTTACCCCCACCCCGGTTCCTACATTTATTGTTTGTTGGGCAATTGCTGAACGAACAAATCAATAAAATAAATAACATACATTTTGAGACGTGAAGGTTTTGGTTCTCTTTTCAGAGAAACAGGGGTGGTGGTTTCTCGGTGCCCCTAGACAGGCTCCAGAACTCCCACAGATGTCTACCATCATGAACTAGTTCATCATCTGTACTACTGAAGACAGCGTATTGCTTCACCTGTTAGATTTTACAGACTCATTGCGTCATGTTCACACAGCCAGCTTCAAGACATTTGTATGCTTAACAGGTTACTCGAACACACAGGCTCTCTCAGACTTTTTGATAAACGGACCCAAATGTTTTAGGAACGTAAAAAATATATATTGATGTAAAGAATGTAGTTTATGGATGACTTCATTTATAGTGAGATGTTTATAATGGCTTTAACTACTCTTTCTCTGTTCATTAATGTTTATGTATTAAAAGAGGTTCAGAGATTAGTAGGTGAATTTATGTATGTCACTTCTTTTCTGCCAGTGAAACTGAAATACTGCAATTAATGTTTTATTTGTTGTGTTTATATATACGCAGAGAAGTATGTTTACAGGTGATTGTATCAGCTGACAATATAGAAGCAAAATGTGTTTTCTAATGTATTTCTTTATTTATAGCTGAATGTGGTGGGCGAGTTCACGCTGTCGCATCTGGAAGAATTCTTTCTCCAGGATACCCCGCACCATATGACAACAATGTTCATTGCACATGGGTGTTAGAAGCTGATCCTGGAAAGACCATCAGGTACATAACAATTTCATGTGAAAACATGCAATTCTGCGTGTGATGCATGCACGCGATTATTTTTTTTACTCATCATTGGATTTTGCCAACTCTCATTTCTTTAACCAAACGAAAGCTGTCGCTTGTACTGTAATTAATTGTTTTTTGAGAGCTACAAAACGTTTCATTAGTGAATGTTTTATTCTTTTGTTGTTTTGCATGCAATACCTACTCAGAGGTTAAGTAAACAAATTACAAAGCTGCTACAAAGTTCCTCTACCGGTCTGGAAGTCTTCATCCAATAGGATATGACTTGTTTTTACTTCGAATTTCACACCTTATATCTTATTGCTATTACTTTTAATAGACACTAAAATAAAACCATACAACCGTGCTTGGTACCAATTGTAAGTCTGCTGTATGCAGCAAGTTTTCAGGAGGAAAATTGCAAAAAACACAGTTGATGGACACAATGCAGAACAATGTCTTACATTCACCCCAGTACAAAGATCTGGGCCTAAATCCATTGTTTCTTTGCACTCCACACCACCCTAGGTCAGACAATGGCTATATGCAAATCAGCCTTGACCCTGTGCCTCATGGGAACAGTCCAGCCCGAACTACCAAGCCATGTCTTTCCTAGACCGGAATCAAGCATCCAAGGACCGGTTTCTGGCTATCAGCCTTCTTCAGCCTGGATAGCTTGATTCCAGTGATGTGGAGAGCCTGGGACTCACATCTGAGCATACCCAGCCCACTCAGGTGAAAATTGCAAAAAACACAGTTGATGAACAGAATGCAGAACAATGTCTTACATTCACCCCAGTACAAAGATCTGGGCCTAAATCCATCGTTGTTTTGCCCTCCACACCACCCTAGGTCAGACAATGGCTATATGCAAATCAGCCTTCACCCTGTGCCTCATGGGAACAGTCCAGCCCAAACTACCAAGCCATGTCTTTCCTAGACCGGAATCAAGTGATTGTTTCTGTCTCTATTTGGTCGAGTATTATAGACCTCGAGGTAAAGGACAGGTTAGAAAGTGATCACTTTCCCTTGAGCCTTTTAATAGAAGATTCTCTGTTCCAGGGAGTAGTCCGTCCGATATCAGCAGACACAAACAATGGAGACAGCGTTGAGGTACACGCCAGCAATAATAGACGGGCACTTAAACGGTCACTTATACTGGACCACGGCGAGATTCTCGCTGAGATATATACACTTTTTGCAGGGACCTTTGGTCCATACATAGGTTCAATGGTAGAGGAGGAAAATTCTACTTATTTTATGTCACTTCACAACAATTTTTTTAAAGACTTAAAAATGTTAGTTACTAAAATGCCCAAGAAAAAACAACAAAAGATACAGAATCTGTCCCATAGTAAACCTTGGTACGATAGACTCTGTAGGGAATCTAAAAGGGCGCTTTTATCAGCCATTAAATCTAAGACACTATCTGACATAAAAATAGCAAGGAATAATTACAAGCTAGTCCAAAAGGCTTCAAAAAAAGCCTGGGAGGAAGAAAAATGGGCAGACATGCTGTTAGCTGTTAAACAAATGACAGTGTAGGTTTTTGGAGGTTGGTGGCTAATGGGAACCATGTAGGGAGAGTGGTCAAGGACGTCTATCTGGACGAACTAACATGGGTTAACAACTTTACTAACCTCTATAAAAAGTATGATAATGCCCAATTTGATGTGGATGTCCCATGCTTTGAACACCCCACTGATTGCCTAGATTTTACACTAGGCAAAACTGAGTTAGCAATTGACCTAGTAAAGTCTGGTAAAGCACCAGGCTTAGATAGGATTCCTGGGGACTTATACAAACATGATTTAAAAGTATGGGCACCATATATAAACTACCTGTGTAATAGGTTATCCCTTAGCTTAGATTTCCCCGAAAGTTGGAGGGGAGCTGAAATTGTTTTCATCTTCAAAAAAGGGGATCGGATGGACCCTTCTAATTACCGGCCAATCAGCCTGATGGACATTCTCCAGAAAATCTACTCACGACATATCTTGACTCGTGTCAATGATTGGATGGAGGAGAATACAATTTTAACCAAATTCCAGGCTGGGTTCCGATGCAAAGTAAGCACAATAGATCAGATATTTAGATTCTGTTGCCTTTATTGGAAATATGTACATATCAAAAAGGGACATTTATACGTTGCTTTCGTCGATCTGAGAGCAGCGTTTGATCTAGTGCCACGCAATGTTCTATGGAAAACATTGAGTGTAGTAGGGCTGCCAAGTAGTCTATTCGTTCATATAAAAGAGCTGCACGAAGGGAACTTCGCAAAAATCCAATGGGGCCCAAGTGGGGAATTAACACAAAAAATTCCCATCGAGCGTGGCGTTCGCCAAGGCTGCGTACTGGCCCCTACACTTTTTTCCCTTTTCGTAAATGACATCCCTGCACATCTAGAGGGATGTATAAATGATTCACCAAAACTGAACGGAGAAAGGGTAACACCATTATTATTTGCAGATGACACTATTTTGATTTCACAAACTAAGAAAGGCCTCCAGGCTCTACTCAATTCTTTTAGCGAATATTGTAGCAAGAAAGGATTGGAAATAAATGGGAAAAAGACTAAATGTATGGCCCTAAATCCACCAAAAACAAATAAAGGCTGTCTAACACTGAACTGTGTTAAATTAGAATCGGTCTCACATTTCTCATACCTAGGGGTTACCTTAGACTCCATCTTTTCCTGGAAAGCCCAAATGAAAAAAAGTAAGCTGGCATTCACTCAGAATGTAAAGCCAATTCTCAGGAAACAAAGTTTGAGTACTAGTAAAGCTGTGTCCCTGGTAGTTGAGCTCTTTAAATTCAAGGTTCAACCAGCAGCTTTCTATGGTGCAGAAATTTGGGGACCAGGGTCTAAGGACACCTTTTGCGTTTTAGACAATAATTTTATGAGGAGCCTGGTAAGGGTCCCAAGAGGCACTCCTCTAGTGCCCCTTCAATTTGATTTAAATGTCAAAAGAACCGACCACTACACTATAATTCGCCCACTGATGTTATGGGTTAGACTGTGGCGGGTGCCCGAATTACACGACTATAGAGATGGCCTAAAAGAAATCATGGGGTTGGATAACTCAAAAACCATCCCATGGCTAAAACATGTTAAAATTTGGCTTATTAAAATAGGCTTAAAGCACTTTTGGGAGAACCCAGAACATCTACCGTCTAACTCAAAACTGATTTTAAAAAGGGCCTTCTGGTATTTTATGGTCAATATGGCAGCAAATGCTTCGGATGCTGGAACTTTAGTAACAAATGTTCTCAGTTTCAAGGACGAGCCTCTATTTGAGACCTTTCTTGATGAGATAGAGCCCCCACTTGCCAAAACCCTACTTTTTAAAATTACAATATGAGAATCTTTTGATTAAAACAACTTTGGCACGTTGGTCAAGGAGGCCTAATGTTCCACCCTTAGTGGCAGATGAAATTTGCTCTATGTGTGATTGTAGCCAGATTGAAAACGAGTTTCACATCTTCTTTTTCTGCCCTGCTTCTGCACTGGCCAGAAGAAGATGTATTAAACCATTATGCTTATTGTTAGGATTGAGATCATGTAATCAGGCCCTGAGATTACTTAAAACAAACACAATCCCAAACAATAATATTTAGTGTTAGTCGATTCTTACACTCAATTTTTTTCCTAAGGAAAAAAAAGGGGCAACAGTTATAAAGGAAGCATATACTTAAGAAAAGAATCAGAATATGCTTTAGTAATTACAGGAAGATCTTTGGTACTTTACAAACGGTTGTGCTTCGATGTATTTGTATTATGGAATGTATTTTTATGATGTATTTAAATTTTTTAGACAAAATGTTTATTTTATTGTAATGAATTGTGTTGTGACTCTTTTATGGCATTTATGCCGAAATAAAGGAATTTGAAACCTAGGCCTACATATTTTAATTTTAGAGTGCAAACCTTGAACAGGAGAAATAGAACCAAATATTCATTTACAGACCAGAGAATTATTATTAAATGGTTTTGCCATATCTGCTTAGACTACTATAAAGATCTCAGCTTTTTTTAGCTTTTGAACATAGTGCTAAAAAATCTTAAAAATGTTCAGAGTGCACAGATGATAATGGATTTCCTTAAGAGAGGTTAACTTTTATTGAGACTAATTTAGCTCAAAGATAGGTCACTTGAGGGCATGGTTCTCGGAGTTCCGCTACGCTATACAAACATTCAGCTGAGCCGCAATTGGCGGAGTGCAGTGCAAATTGCTGTTCGCGCTAGTCTTCCTTCTGCTCAGATAGAAATTCTACCCAAGCGGCAGCTCATGCTTGCAAACTTATCGTTCGCGAGTGGGGAAAAAACTCCACTACACCACGGGAGCAGAGTTTCCTGCACTCAGCAAGCTCTGCGGAGCACAGAGTGCAGAAACCACAAACTCCACAAAGGGAGCGAAGTGCACCACCCAGGCCTAGTTGTGAATCATCTGTATGTTGTAATACCCATCAAATAGTCAGGATTTAGACAAGGCAGTAGCACAGAAGATACTTTGGTGATCCTCTCCCCCTTGATCAAAGCAGAAAACAAAAATCAAGCACTAACTCTCTATGCAGCCTTCATTGAGAACACCAGCGTCTTCGATAGAATTGACAGAGCAAGGTTGTGGCAGAAGCTCCCCAACTGGGCAATAGCCTCTATGCTGCTGAGAGTCATCATGATTTGAAATGTAAAGTCCTGAGTGAGAGTCAAGGTTTCCTCCAATAAGGCGCCCTACAAAAATCATCTTCTAGACAACCCATGGGCTTAAGCAGGAATGTTTTTTGGCTGCCCTAATGTTTAATCTTTACTTGGCTGACTTAAATAATGGCTTATTCAAAGTGAAAGCATTTACTTCTGGGCACAGCTGCACACAAACCTATCTGTGTAGCAGTAGTTGTTTCATACAGCATTTGGTATGCTATAAATAATGGGATTTGTTTAACACTGGGGAGGATGGATGTGGTGAGATAATTTAATTCACAAACTTGGGTGCTGAGGTGGTAGATACACCCTCTATTGTTACATGGCGTGTGAACAGTGAATAAGGATTAACTCCGCTTTGGCGCAGAAACAGACAACGGTAGAAGCAGTAATTGATTCCGGCAGGGTTTCATTCTCATTAAGACATCACTTTTAATAACGGAAGGCTGCATGGGTCCTCTATTAGGCTTATTTGCATGGCAGAAAGGAAGATGAGTGAGAGAAAAAATGTGGACAATTATCTTGCCCAGCGATACTCCAGTCGCTTACGAAACTCTGTGGAATTTGACTGTGTTTCCACAGAGGGAAACTCCACAAGCTCCTCCCAGCCCGACACTTGACAGAATTCTGCAAGCGGTATTTGGCCTCAGTATGGTACAAAGGCATGGGAACTCAACAGCCCATAAAGAGATTAATCCAACTGATTACCAATAAGCCAACTATAATTTTAAACTATCAAAAAGATACCCTGACCTAGGCCACCTTCCATGCCTCACTAAAATTGCGACTACTGGAGTGTGGAGAACACACCCATAAAGCAAGTACGTGAACCTTGGAAAGAGCATTGACTATGGCACACATGTAATGTTTCTGAACTAACAAAATTAACCAAGTTCTACAACAGAATCTCCAAGTGCGCCACCTCACAGCAGTCACTTAAACACCTCATCATAAAGCCAAAGTGTATGAATCAAGATTACAAACTTACAGAGGCGTGGCTTAGCGGCAACCACCATGGCAGCAACCTAGGGCTGCTCCGCCACCCTCCAGTCCTACCACACTAATCCAGCCTACCTATCCGACCAGAAGATGCAGACTTAAGTACGGGAGCACAAGCGGCGCTGAATGAATCTCCCCCGGGTGAAATCGACGAAGGTGGGCAGGAGTTATGCTGACTGATGACAACGGGCTTACAGGTGGAAAAGCCGGGGCCTTGAATGCTACAGTGGCCATCCGAGGAGTTGAGTTTGCAGGCGTGACCCCCTCCCCCACCCTCGGGGGGATGGAAAAATAACATCGGGGCTTCTCCGGGGTTGTCTGGGGGCCCCCGCGTTACTGAGGCACTCACCTGGAGCGTCGGAAGGGAACTGCGACTCCCGAGCGGACAGGACGTGACAGTGCTGGTGCGCGGGAATTCGTGCGGGGGCCCAGGTCGAAGACTGGAGGTAAGCAGAGAAACCCTGCGGCCCGCCCGGTTGATACTCCTGCCTTTTGGGACTGCGGGGCGCTTTGAGGCTTCACGACGTTGGCATTGTGGTGAAGACCTGCAGTGCCCCCGCAGACGACGGAGCGGGCTGCACTGTACCCGCAAGTGACTGCCCCCACCTTTTTCCTTCATTGAGATGGGCCGGTTCTAGAATTTGACTGCGTTCTCGGATGTAGCGCGCGCAGTAAACCCGCGATTGCATCTACAGTGGTGGGGATAAAGGGAGGCCTATGAGGCCCTGCTGGAGGCCACTGGGGGTGAGCTGCATCTCTGGGGAGACTGGGCAGACCCGTTGCTGAAGCGGCCGACCGTATTCTGTGCCCTCCTAGATCGGGCCTCAATGACTGAATGTGCTTGAGGTGTGGTATATGAGGGCATTAGGAGTGTATTTGGAGAGTTCTTCCTGTTCCATCTGCATCATTGCATTTGACTGCTTTGGGCCACGGGAGAAGATCTACCCTGCTCCCTCACCTCTCCTTGGCGCACCAGTGGTACATAAGTCGGCCTTGCCGTGGATGCCTTCAGCTGTTAGGAGGGCTTAGTAGCTGACAACGTCCTGAACCTGAGTGACGGCTGGACTGAGTGGCGCACTGGTGGCCTGTGACTGAGTCACTTTCCGTGACCGACTTGACCTGCGATGGTCTCTACGATAGCTGCTAGCGGCGCCCTCACAGATGCTGATGCCCTTGGTGCCCCTGTCCACTGCTTGAGTCAGATTCCTAATCCCATCACGCGTCAGGCTACGATGGAGTTAAATTAGCACCCTCTACTTCTGTATGCAACAGGCTGGCACTTGGCAAAAGACCTCAAGGAGAACTTGCCAAAAGTCAACTCCATCCAATACTGCATCTGAGTATCTATTTTGAAATATCGTAGGGACCTCGCTATGCCTGGCGCCAAGGGCTCCGGGTGTCTCAGCAAAGCAGACTGGATGGATTTACATGCCCAAAGGCGGACCTCACAGAGAAGAAGGTGACCAGCGACAAATCGCATGCTGGAGCCGAGCAGGACGCTACCATGCCTACGATGAAGGACTTAATGGCAGCTATCATAGGGGTCCGCACGTCTATCAACACTCTATCTTCGGAGGTGACGCTGATCAGAGAAGATCTCACAAAATACAGAGAGAAGGTAAAATAGTTAGAGATTACCACCCCCAGCCTGATGGAGGACACCTCACAACTCCAGACGGATATCTGGGAGCTCCAATCATTTCGCAAGCACACGGAAGACAAGCTGGATGATTATGAAGGACGCCTGAGACCCAATAACATCTGCGTTCCCGGCGTGCCAAAGAAATTGGAAGGGCCAGCTGCTGACCTGTTCATTGTTGAACTGATCACTACAAAATTGCAACCAAAGGGCTTTTCCAAACTGTTTGTGGTAGAGAGGGCCCATAGAGTGCCTGGGGATCGCCCAAAGCCTGGGCCCCCCCTCGTCCAATGCTGTCCTGGCTGCTCAACTACAGAGACAGAGACACAATCCTCCAGGCGGCAAGGGTTGCTACTCCAATCCAAGTGGATAGCTCTGAGATCATCTTTTTCCCCGCCATCACCCGAGCGGTGCAGATGCGACGACGCTCCTTCATTGATGTGAAGCGATGGCTAAGGGAAAGAGGTTTCAAATACGCCATGCTCTTCCCAGCACACCTGCAAGTGGAACTGGATGGGAAAACCTGCTTCTTTGACCTCCTTGAGTTGGCATCTGACTGACTGGACAGCCTTAGACCCACACCGGAACGGGACTCCACCGACCAGTGAATCCAGTGGTGATCTCTTGCGAAAACAACCTTTGCCATTTTCAAAACACTGCTTCAGCCGCCATAGACTCTGAGCGATTTACACCTGGCCCAAGCTGCTATTGAACCTTGTACTGATGCCCTGGGAACTCTCCTGTCTGGAGACCTGAATATTGGACATGCCCTGCATCGATAGTCTGTGATGGCAGGCGGGGGGGGGGCGATGCGGTTCTGAAGCCTCCCCGTGTGTGTTCTTTCTTTTCAGTAGAATAGTTGGGTGGTAGGCACTCTGCATTTAAATAACATGGGCAGTTCTAAGCCCGGAGTACAGGGGAGCACTGTGGGGGGTAGTTGGGAGGGACTGTTATTCTTTTTGTATGTTTTTTTTTGTATTATCTCGACGGTTCAAAGTATACATTTTACCCCATTAGAGGGGATTGGGCTAGCTTAAACTGGGAGTACAATGCAACAGGGAGTTCAAAATCTTAAGTTGGAATGTTTAGGGGTTGGGGGACAAAATCAAGAGGAGTGTTGTGTTGCAGTATATTAGGAGACAATCGCCAGACATTGTTTTACTCTAGGAAACCCATCTTGTTGGCAACTCATGTAAGGCAATGCCCAGGTGGAGATATTCGATGGTGGCACATGCGGGTTTAACCTCTAGCTCCTGGGAAGTAGGCATTATGCAGAAAAAATTGTTTCCTTTTTTGCCCACCTCTACGTACATAGATAACCGAGGTAGATATGTTGGAATTATGGGCTCTTGGGAGGGCAGACCCACCACCTTTATGTCAATATACACACCCCCCGAGATTCAGGGTGCAACTTTCACTGACTTGAGTGCTATACTCTTGAAGTTGCCCGACAGACACATGGTTCTCAGGGGCGATTTTAAATCAATCATCTCAGGCGCTTTAGATAGACACCCTCCTCGTTCATCCCCTCAAGCCGCTCATGCGTTTTCCAGCTTTCTAGAGGCAAAGCGACTAATGGATGGCCGGAGGTCACATAACCCCGATAAGATACAACACACCTTCCATTTAGGGGCACACAACAGTTTATCCCACTTGGATGATATACTTCGCAAGTTACAGGTATACAAGAAATCCGCCATCTGGCAAGAGGTATCTCCGACCATTACCCATTATGGGTCCATATAGTTTTAGATCATACACAGGTGGGGAGGGTTGCCCCAATAAACCCCTGGTACCTCAAGAACACCAAAATTCGGAAAGGCTTAACAAAGACCATAGAGAACAATTTTTTGGAAAATGAACACCCAGTGGAGTCACCCCAGACACTATGGGAAGCTTTTAAAACGGTGGTCGAGGACAGGCCCTCTCCTTGGTAGCTGGTTCCAAAAAAGACAGGGTGAGAGAAATCTCTGATATAGAACAGGAGTTATATCATCTGGAACAGGATGTCACCTAAGATGCCACGCCCGAAGCCCTCCACTCCCCACGCCTGCGACAGAAAGAATACCCGGCATTGGTCACTGACTGTGCCACACTAATGGGGCAAGAAAGGCTAGGAAGGATAAATGACTGGGGCGACAAGGCTGGTAAACTGCTCGCATGGTTAGACAAAAGGGAACAGGCCAGCAGGCTCGTGCCAGAGGTCAGAAGTGCTGACGGTTCCTCAGTGACGGACCCCCAAGACATAGCCATTCACTTTGCAACAAACTTCCAAACTGTGTATAGCTCGGTGGCGCCGTACCCGGAAGCAGACTTTACTGATCTTATTAAAGACATAACTCTTCTGAGACTATCAGACTCAGACTTCACGTTCATGGAAAGCATATTAACTGCTGACGAAATAGCTATGGCAATAAGAGCGTTACATTCGGGGAAAGCTTCGGGCCCAAAGGGTATTCCGATTGAGCTCTACAAAGCTTCGACCAAACAAACTGGCCCCCTATCTGAAGTCTATGTTTGAGGATAGTCTGAAGGAGGGAACATTGGCACGTGACCAGAGAATTGCAACAATTGTCACTATCCACAAAGAAGGGAAGCCCAGGACGGAATGTTCCTCCTATCGGCCCATATCGCTGCTGAATGCAGAACCCAAAATTCTGGCGAAAGTACTTGCCAACAGACTGATCAAGGTGATAGGCGGCTTAGTCCATCCAGACCAATCAGGGTACCGACGATACAAGAGTACGCCGTCGTGGTCTCCCTAGATGCCACCATGGCTTTCGAAACACTGGAATGGCCCTATCTCTTTGCAGTTCTCGCCAAAATGGGTTTTGGGCCAAATTTCTGCCTCTGGATACAACTGTTGTACAGTGCGCCACTGGCTCAGGTAGTAGTGAATACCAGAAAGTCTGAACCCTTTGAACTCAGCCACGGAACCCGCCAGGGATGCTCCCTTTCTCCCTTGTTATTTGCTCTGGCCCTTGAACATCTTGCGGCGTGGATCCGTAAAGATGCAATGATCCGCGGAATGCGCTGGTCGGCGGAATGGGAAGACCGGATTTCCCTGTACGCTGAGGATATTCTCCTTTATCTTACGTCCCCTAAGAGATCCCTAATAGCAGCTTTCGACATATTGGATATTTTTGGGTGATACTCGGTGTTTCGAGTCAATTGGCAAAAGTCACGCCTGTACATCCTTTGGGGAACTCCTTCCCCTTTGCCCAGAAATTGCCCGATTCTTGTGGTCTCGGAAGGCTTCAAGTACCTGGGTATTTATATATCCTTAGACCCTTTGATTCGCTATGCCCGCAATCTACTCCCCCACTGCAAAGGTTTAAAAGCGACATTGCACATTGGAGGTCCCACCCTCTCTCGTTATTAGGCAAGGCTGCTCTATTTAAAATGATGTCTTTGCCCCGCTTTCTATACGCACTGTAGAACCCAGCTGACGTTGTCCCAAACTCTTACTTCAAAGACCTCAGAGGGCTCCTTAGAGACCTATTATGGGGAGGGAGGCCGCGCATAGCTATAAAAAAATGGACACTTGGCTGGTATGATTGGGGAATCGGGTTGCCCGATATTAAAAAATATTACTGGGCGGCACACCTAACAGCTATCAACCACTGCACGTACGGACACCCTGACAACCTGGGGTTCCTGATGGATCGTTGGCTTTTACCCGGGGGGACCTTTTCGAGAGCGCTCTATTCCACACCAAATAAATATCTGCTCACGGACCCACTGCCCACACAGTTAAAATCTGGCACTCTGCTACTAAATCGACCGGTTGGCACAACAAACTGACGATGGGCACAACCCTGTGGGACTCACAAAAACTTGGATATATGGGGAACTCAAAAGGATTTTATAGATGGGACTTAATATGGATTTCCCACGTTAGAGACCTGTGGTGTGCTGAGGGAGTAAAGCCCTTTTACACTCTACAAACTCAGTACGCTCTGGCAGATTTCGAGTATTACCCAGCTATCCCCAAGGGCTCTGCCACGCCAGACACCTCCTCACTGGAGGACAGATTATTGGATGGCCACCTGCCTGACAAGGCCATTTCCTTAACATATTGAAAGCTCATCAATAACGTCGACAACCCACTACTAAAATTGCGAGACAAATTGACTGAGGACCAAAAAGAATTAGACGATGACACAGGAAGCAGTCTCCTCTCCTAAGATGGTTGCCATCTCAGCGAGACTCAGGCTGGTGCAACTAAAGATCCTCGACAGAACTGATATAACTGGTCCCCAACTGGTACACATGAGTGGGCTGACAGACGACTCTTGTAGGAGGGGTTGTGCACAACCAGACACATTCATATACATACTATGGCACTGTGAGCAAATCCAAGAATACTGGCACAAAATTCATACAGTTATGAGTGAAGTGCTGGCAGTAGATCTGGGAACCTACCAACCCCAACACCTACAATACGAAATGGGTCACTCTTGGCTGTATGATTGCCAAGAGGAATATCGCACAGCTCTGGTGAGCCCCACACCCGCCCACTGTCATAGCCTGCGAACGAGATCTAGATGTTGAGAGAGAAAAAAGTCTATGTGGCTTGGGGTCGTCCCCGCAAATGGTCCAAGGTTTGGGCCCCCTGGAACGCATCAAGGGAAGATATATGTGCAACCCCCCAGGATGCTGATGATGATGACCTCCCATCCCCGTGAATTTCAGTGAACTGTATCGCTGTATTGTGTATAACCTGCTGTTATTGTAACTCCAATTGATTCTGTGAACTGTACCTTCATGTGGAGACGGTTTAATAAAAAGATTTCCAAAAAAAAAGATTACAAACTTACACCTCTAACATTTTTCTTGAAATATTAAAAGGGAAACCCAGACGACCACAGACACCTCCTCTGAATCCGTACTCTGGATCCATACCAAGGCCTGCAATGTTCAATAACAGGTTATGTATTATTGCACTTCTGTGTACCCTCTGTCTATTTTGGGTGTTGCCACACCTATTTACTGCTAAATAACTGCATGGCCAAATTGATTTAGTCCAAAAACTGTCAGAGCATGGCACAGGGATCTCTCTCAAGTCACTTACAATGACACCAAAGCAAATATTAGCATCCCACATGCACTACACCTAGTCCCCCTGCACAACACATTGTATCCTAACTCAGAACATAACTCTGTTGACTCCCAGACATCAGGCAGGTCATGTTTACTGATACCACATGCAGTAGGTGCAGACAGACTTGATTTACACTAAGAGGTAGCCCCCAAAAAGCAAATGCCTTCTTCACTTTTATCTATTCCTAACTATCCAACCCAACAAAGTAGAACCCCACAGGGTAGAAGTGAATATGACTTGATACAAAACCAACCCACCGGTTCTATACCTTTTTGCTGAGCCTAGCAATATCCACATTGAGCTGGACAGGATGCGCTGTATGGGCACAATAGGGGAGGATACTGTTTGGCCCAGATGCTCTGCAGAAACGAGATTCTTGGAGGTAGCAAAAGCCCCAAATTAATTAAAACACATCTGCTCCTACTTACATTTGTGGTGCAAGGGTGGCCCTCCACGTATATGGCGTGGTCTTCATTAACAAGAAGTGGACCCCGACATGTAGTTCCTGTGTAGGGCTGTCCAACCCGAGGATAAAAAGAAGAATGAGTCACATGGGGAGGTTTGAAGGAGAGCATGACCACCCTATGTCAGGAAATCTGGAATACTTAGGAGGGTAGATACAACTGGCTAGAAGGAAAGTGGCAACCCCCTAATTGTGCGGAAACGTATATTGTATTCCTTGTGTTTCAGAGTAATGGAATGTTTCTCCTGGGCATGAAAGAGAGCTGTAGCCTGATCATGCATGTTAGACCTGACATCATTGGCCTGAGTCTCTCCTCCATTTTTTTTCTGTTTGCCTCCTCTGTTTACGATGTTTTTGCTGGTATATTGCTTTGGGCACTGTGCCACTGCTGATCAGTGCCACAGTGCAAGTGCTCCCTATGTAAAATTGCTGTATTGATTGAATTCCATGTTTGGCTTATTTGGTTTACTGTCAGTCCCTAGTCTAGTGCACCAGGAGTGCCAGGGATTGTAAATACAAATGCTGCTCGTGGGCTTGCAGCACATGTTGTGCCACCCACAAGAGCGGCCTAGTAAAAGTATGTCTAAAGGTCTGCCATTGCTAGACCTACGTGCAGTCTGGTACTGTCACGCAGACTGCGCATGTACACCTATTTGCCAGTCCCCAAAACCTTCCCTTAACTTCATGTTAGTCACCCCTATGGTAGGCCCGAGGGCAGGGTGCATTGTAAGCATAAGGTAGGACAAGCCTGACCAAGTTGTCATGTCCTAATAGTGAATTACAGCCATATTCGTTTTCACTATTGTGAGGTTACCTGCTCTCCATTAGTTAGAATGGGCTGCCAGTATTATTAATGCTATAATCCCAGCTGGCTCGGGGAACATGGTACAATGTCGAGTTTGGTATCCCTTAACTCGGGGTTTAATAACGCATCCGTTTGTGTGGATGGTTTTCGGACTCTGGGTTTGAAAATAGCACTTTTAGAAAGTGGCTATTTTCTTGTCTAACTATTTCTGGTTTCTGCTGGTTTGGTGTGTGTGTGACAGGGGCTGGGTGGCTCCAGAGTTCTGAATGAGTCAGTGTGGGGTGAGTGGTGCATTTGCATTGAGAGTAGGGGGAGAGTAGTTCCTGATAGCCTGCCCTGCCTGATACAATGCTGGCTCCACCTCCTGCCGGGCGACTGATAGCTCTGCTCCTGCCAGTGACAATGCTGGCTCCACCTCCTGCTGGGCGTCTGAGGACCCAGCCCTGCACATTGAATAGGCCAGGTGCCTCTGCCTGGCTACACCCACAACAAACCCAGGATGAGGGGAATTCCCCTGCATGGACAAAGGGATCAAAGCCAAAAAGGGTATAAGAGAAGGAGCACTGAACCAAGACTTTACATCAATTCTGACAAGGAACCCTGAACCAAGGACAAGAAGCCTGCTGATCAAAGGACTTGCCTACCCCTTCTGCCAGAGTGCTGTTTGCTGGGGGGAATCCTGCAGTCACTTCTTTATTTTTGCCAAGGAACAAGGAGAGAGGAACTGCATGTGTACTCTCAAGCTTTGCTAAAGAAAATCTCCAAGGGCTGGAAGAGTGCCAGCCTCCCGTTGAAGTCACAGGGCTAAAGGACTTCATCATCTGCTAAAAAGTGCTTGTTGCTGGAACCTGAAAGTCCAGCACCTCTGAAGAAACCAGCAATCTCGACGCCGACGGACGCTGCCGAATCCAGCCCGACATCGTGAGTAACGGCTCCAATGTCCCGCTTCCTCGACGCCGGCCGCCGGGCCCGATCGACGCCAGTAGTGACGCCAGTGAGTAGCGAGCTCGGCTCCAGCTCCAAGTGACCCCGTGTCTGAGTCGCCGCTGATCGCTTCGACTCCGAGCCCTCTCGACGCCGTGAGCGCTGCTCACTCTTGCAACATCATCATCGACATCGACGACGACGCCTTATCCTGCTTCGCCTCGTGAGCGCTGCTCCTGCCTGACATCTGTTGACGCCGCTGCAGATCGCCCCGACTCCGAGGCCCGATCGACCCCGAAGACACGACGCCGGACATCTCGACGCCGCTGATCATCGTGTGCTTCGCTTTTCCAAGGTACTGTGTTGTGGGGGTCTGTGCGACTCCGGGCTCGACGTAGCGCTCCTTGCGTTCGACGCCGAACCTTTGGATTAACTTTGCCTCGACGTCGTGTGACTCCCGTGTGGGTTACATTGTTGCTAAGAACTGTGATTTAAAGAAGAAGAGTTGCTTTTTTTACTAAAGACTTTGTGCTAAGAAGAAACTACGCTTGAACTATTATTTTTCCTTCCAAGAGTATTTATTAAGACTGTGGTATATTTTTGTTGTTATTTGGTCTTGTGCTAAGCCTTATATAAAAATCCTTATTTTTATAATACTACTGTGTCGTGTCCATTTGTAGTGTATTCACTTTATTACTGTATGTGGTCATAAATGCTTAACGCACTGCCTCTGAGATAAGCCTGTCTGCTTTGCCAAGCTACCAAGGGGGTGAGCAGGGGTTATCTAAGTGTGTGATCCCCTTGCCCTGACTAGAGGAGGTGAGTCCCTATTTGTCAGAAGTGTATACCTCTGCCAACTAGAGACAGCCAATTCTAACAATGCACATTCTGGATATTCAATGGGACACCTCGATGCTGATGGATTTCTACCAGCAGTGCGGCGAGTTTGCCTATACTCAGTTCGTCCACGGATGGTGCGGACTTTGTTCCCTAGTTACCATACTTACCCGCCTCTGGTCATTCCCAGAGAAGAACTGTTGGATTTGTACCAGTACCTGCTAAGGAAGATGACAACCTCTCTGCATCAGGCTCGTGAAAAAGGTCTGCAGATTATTTTGGCTGGGCTCATAACAAGAGTATTCTAGAAAAATTCGGACTTTTCGCAGACACACAAGTATCGGCAGGAAGGGATATACCTTTCTTCACAGTACAGACAAAAGTGAACACCCGCTGGTTACAAATACCCAGGTGGGAGATGCTTCAAATAATAAACATCATTGAGCTCAGCCCTAATTTGGCCAAAAGAAGAACTGAGAGCAATCCACATCATGGTGATGCAGCATTGATATGTGTTGGACTTAATGACTGCAATGGAGGAAGGGGTATGTGTAAAGATTGGTGCGCCCTACTGCAGGTGTCCCTGAGTAGGAATGGTTCTCAAGTTGATTCTCCTAACTCCCCAGGTGGAACTCCGATCTGTGCATATCATTGTTGCCATGTTCATTGTGTTCTTGCTTTTCCTGCTGTAAAAATGCAGACCTCAAACTGGGTAGGATGCAAGTAACTAGGAAAGTAGTAATTGTCAAAAGCGTGCCTAAAGAACAACAGGCCCCCAACAAAGTAACTGTCACAAAGTATGGGTTAGATAGCGTAGTTGTAAATTTAACTAGCGGGGGATGATAATATTGAGAAAGTCAATGTCAATATGTAAGAATGATAGTTATAACCTAAATTGTGTCTCTAATAACAAATCCAATCCTGACTCAGAAATACACAGCCAGACAGGCTCTGAGACCCTGGCCTGAGGTCACTGATTGATAGATCACAGGATAGGGTGGCATCTAGTCGGCAGACAAACACACAAACAGGAAATGCCAGATCAATCCCATAGTTAGGCACAGCGATACCACAATGGTCCAGGATGATTGGCCCTAAAAAGCACACATTGCCAGAGGGGTAAGCACACTCCCAAAACCCCATAAAGTCAGATGCCACATAAGTTAGGACCATGTGGCCCATCAGGACACAGCATACACAATACACACAGTGATCACATGCTCCTCATACCTGATGTCTGGACTTATTTCTCACTGGCCGCATTTTGTCCACACAAAATCGAGGGCAACCTAGATTCCCCATCTAATAAATTAATTTACGATTAGAAAGGTAGCAACTCACATTCCTTATCACGCAAGGATCACTGGAACTATTTAGGGCATTCCATGAATTGTATCTAAAAACATCTCAGATTGATTGTAGGTTGAAGCAGTACTCAGACCCTATGCCTGTTACTGTTTTCCTGGCCGCATTGCTTAATTAAACAAACTGTTCCTGTTTTGCCAAACTCTTCGTGTTTTTTCAAGATATTTCAAGTTCAAGCAACAATGCATAGGCTACAGGAAAGGAACACAGGTGTGCCACCCTGCCTATCACCTGGAGATGGACCCTTTTGCCCCTGGACATCCTTCTTCAGCGTGCTGGGTAGCACCTAGTGTTACTTACTCATATTTTGATGTCTGGGGCCAATAGGGGTATCATCAGACCATGCCCTGCTCTCGGGTCCTTTTCAGCACCACTCCCTGCTGACGCAGTGTAGACGAGAGGCCCCAACCAAGTCTGTGCCCCAACGAACTTATAGAGCTCTCGACTTAGGCCTCCACAACACAATGATGCCACTGAACACGAGACACCCCTTCACCTCGCATCACCATGACCTGGGGAGGGGGGACCACACCAACAAGCAGCAGGGCCCTAGATTTTATGTGCCAAAATGACCGTGGAGCAGTCTCTCCCAAAGGTGGAGTCTCCCTGCTAATGAGGCATCCAGTGCTGGACGGCAATCAACAATATAGGGGAAAGGGGCACCAGTGTGAATAAGTGAAAGAAAGGGGTTGGAAGAATGCGGCCTGATCGTCCCAACAGCTCTCGCAGTCTCTGTCACAAGCACAAGTCGCAGCCACAGAAGTCCTGCTCTATGGCTCAGCAGTGAAGCCTTGCCCTGATGTGAATGCCAGTAGCGGTCTCAAGACTGCTGTTCCACAACCTTCTTCCCGGGCTGGACGCAAACCGTACCTGCATGTGACAGAGTGCGTAGCATGAGTATCAAGGTTTCGGTGTCCTCCCCTGTAGCCAGGTCCCATTGCTCCTCCTCTTTGGCCTCCAACAGCACCCCTGTTTAGGCAGTCCCTGTAGACTCCCAGGCAAACTGCAATCACAGGGGGTGCTCACCCCTAGCCAGCAGTTTGATGCAGCCTTAGTCTGCGGCAGGTCAAAAGCACTGCTAGAGGCTGTTGCCCCGCACCAGTCGGTGGCCTTCTCTTCTATGTCGTGGGCTGCCTGGTCTACCTGGATTGCTGGTACGAGGCCCTTGAAGCCTGATCAACCCTGGTGATGCCCAGCTAAGGGTGTCGCAGTGCTATGTCCTGGGGCCCATTCCTGGCTATGGAACCACCTGGGAAAGGTACAGATGGAATTGGGTATCTGGCAAGAGGCCTTTCTGTAGGTTGCCCGCTCGAGTCTCCAATATGCAGCTCATGGCTCGATCTTATGGCACATAGGCCATGTGGCCACTCCTAGCCCTAGACGACAGGCCCCACACAGTGCATCCGTCTTCAGCAGGTCTCCTCAACAGATATAGTGCTGCAACGTCCAGGGGCTCAATCCAGGGTGGGGAGTTCCAAGGGAAGGGAAGGCACCCTACTTGACAGCTTCAGTTCATGGCGATGTGGAGCTCTTTTACAGTTAGCCACCATGACTGGCCTTCAATCCACACCCTTACAGGTAATAATTGCCTTCTGCATCATCAAATAATTTACAACAGGAATGCCTTGTTGGTTAGCACTTTTTTCAGAATGCTGAGTGTGGGACAGCACATCAGATTCTATAGTGGACAGCCAGTATCTACAGGTATAGGGCAGGTAGGGAACCTCTCTCAGAACAGACACCGTCCAGGGTACTGAACATGAGCAGCCGAGCAACTGTTAAAACAAAGAAGAAAATGGAAGAGAGCGGATTGAGATTGCGATGAAAGGGTTATTAGATTTAGAAACAATCATTCACACGAGGTATTGTCCTTGGTTCGACTCGTTTACTCTTTTTATGTTGAATGTTCATTCCTCAGTCATGTTCGTAACTCCAGTGAGGGCCAGAAGCTATGGTTAATGGTCAGCTACCTAATCTTAAATGAATCATAGCACCTAGTTACTTACAAAGTTTAAAAACATCTGCCTTTTGACCCAGGGTTTTATGCATCAACACCTCAAATCCAGAGAACGTAACATTTTTTTGAATCTCTATGCGAGATTTCTCTATCGTACATGTGCGTTATTAACGATGGTACGGGCTGAGGAGACACGAAGGTAAACAGATGAAAGCGTAATTTGTAAATATATGCACTGTGAATCCTAAATCACATCGTTTTTCATAGCGTTTAAGAACAGCGTCGCATTATAATGTGCTGTATATTTTATTTGTTCACATAAAAATATTAACAGAAAAGAACATTATATATTGGAATGTATTGAGGTCAACTTTCATAAGGAATTTGAGTTAAGGGAGGTGTTCTGTAAACTGTGAGAGAAATGCGCACATCAGTAATCTGAAACAATATAGCCAGAGGCAACATAATGGCAATGAGCCCAGACAAAAATATTCATGAAACTAAAAAGCCAGTATTTATGAACCAGAGAAAGGCAAGCATTTGGGTTGGTGCTTTTTATGCACAAGTACAACATGTTAGGAACAACTGAATAATGCTTTAGAAGCAGAAATACATTTTCAAAATGGTACTTAAATCTGTTCACAAGTTTAATGTGTTAAGATTTTTTTTTATCCTGGTACACATTGTTTCCTAGCGTTAACATCTTGGAAAACTGGCAAAGAGCTGTCACCGTGAGCATGTAGATTAAACATTAACACTGTAGATTTAGGCTCCTTTACTTCCCTGGGGAACCTACGAGTCACAGAGTATGCTTTCAGTAAGCCCGCTGTTAAAGATGCACCTCGATTCTAGGTTCGCACAGTGTACTCTGCATCTCTACGCATTTCTTACAGACCCTCTTAGAAAGCACATATTGCACCACGGTTGGTGGTGATTTCTCCAGCCTGCACAGAGCTACTGTATTGATAGGAGAACGAGTCTCCAGCAATGGCAGCTCTTCTGCTAAGGCAGAGGAGCATCGTCCCACTGCTTTGCAGCAGTAAAAGAAAAAAAAACCCGATAATAACGTAATGTTATTATCATTTTATTTTGTCGTCCTGCTGGGGCAGCTTGCTTGAGGGAGCGGAGCTGCAGGGGAGGGGTTGTAGAATACTCCTAAGTGTGCAATGACTGTTTGGCCGTCCCTCTCAGGCCACCCAAAAGAATCATGCGCACTTTCCCTGTGAATTACAGACTGCTTGGAGAACATGCCCACCCCTCCAGCCCCTGGCTGAGTGCCGTGTCAAGGCGTTGAAACCAATCACAACGCTGCATTGCAGCATGGTTATCGGTCAGGAGACTCTTAACAACGGGGAAGGGGGGTCGCAGGGACGAACAATTATTTAAAGATCACTCCTATTTCAAGTCCCCAGCTATAACATACGGGTGAACCAAATGATAGGACTGATCACCAAGTTCATTTGATGGTAATCCACTTCTGAGCTATTGGGATCCAATAAACCGGCACTGTATGTACTTATTTCTATGCATGCATATCCTTCATTTCAATGTATGTTAGAGGATAGGCTACCCAGGGTGACTAGGGAACCTGCTTCTGACCTTTATTGTAATATAGAGTAGCCAGCCACACGATGTGGTTTTGCAGACCCTCCTTTGTTCCTATCGGTCCGGAGAGCCTGGGCTGTGCTTCATGTTCCTAGAGTCGGATGCAGGAGAGCAGGAGCAGAGATGCGGGACCCGGCAGCAAGGTAAGTGTTTATTTTATTAGCTTTTTTTTACTTTTCGAGCCCCCCGGCGCCCGTCCTCACCACCTGCAAGCCATGCCAGCCACCACTGGTCTCCAGGGATGGTTCCTTAAGCGTTTCTTGTTTCCTGATTTTTCTGTTCACTTGTACTCTGAGAAAATACATAAATTCACTGTTTTTCATGTTGAAAAAAATGTGGCAAATAACCATGGCCTTGTGTACAGCATGTTTAGAAATGTGAAACGCTACTCAATTATATTGCTGCAAGTGTTGGAATGTGTGAATACGATGTCCATGAATACCATGATATGGCAGGCCCAACAACAGCAATACCAGTAAAGGCAATATAAATGTATACCATAAACTGTGCCCACTCGACCATATCAATTACCGTCAATATAATACCAATATATGTACCTGCACAATGGCGTCAACACCGACAATAATGAGGTCAATGTATGTCATAATATCTGCATAAATGACAATACTATTGCTAGTAAAAATGTTGATGTAATGTCTTAAGCAACTGAAACCGTGTCAATACCAGTAAGAACAATGTCAATGTATGCTGTGACACGTGTATGCAAAAACAACAGTTGATGGACAGAATGCAGAACAATGTCATATATTCACCCCAGTACAGAGATCTGGGCCTAAATCCATTGTTTTTCTGCTCACCATGCCCTTCCAGTTTGAACCCAGCAATATGCAAATCATTCTTGACCATGTGCCCCATGGAAACTGTCCAGCCTGAACTGCCAAGCCAGGTCCTCCTTGGACAGGAAACAAGCATCCTAGGACTGGTTTTGGGCTTTTAGCCCTCATCATCCAGGATAGCTTAATTCCAGTGACATAGAGAGCACGGGACTCGAGTCTGAGCATACCCGTCCCACTCGGGGTGACAAATGCAAAAACAACAGTTGATGGACAGAATGCAGAACAATGTCACACATTCACCCCAGTACAGAGATCTGGGCCTAAATCCATCGTTTATTTGCTCACCGTGCCCTTCCAGTTTGAACCCATCCATATGCAAATCAGTCTTGACCCTGTGCCCCATGGGAACAGTCCAGCCCAAATTGCCAAGCAAGGTCCTCCCAGGACCGGAAACAAGCATCCTAAGACCGGATTCGGGCTTTCAGCACTCATCAACCAGCATAGCTTGATTCCAGTGGCATGGAGAGCATGGGACTCACGTCTGAGCATACCTTCCCACTCGGGGTGACAAATGTAAAAACAATAGTTGATGGACAGAATACCGAACAATGTCATACATTCACCCCAGTACAGAGATCTGGGTCTAAATCCATCGTTTCTTTGCTCACCATGCCCTTCCAGTTTGAACCCAGCCATATGCAAATCAGTCTTGTCCCTGTGCCCCATGGGAACAGTCCAGCTCGAACTGCCAAGCCAGGTCCTCCCTGGACTGGAAACAAGCATCCTATGGCCGGTTTCAGGTTTTCAGTCCTCATCAGCCAGGATAGCTTAATTCCAGTGGCATGGAGAGCACTGGACTCACGTCTGAGCATATCCGTCCCACTCGTGGTGACAAATGCAAAAACAACAGTTGAACAACAGTACTGAGATCTGGGCCTAAATCCATCGTTTTTTTGTTCACCATGCCCTTTCATTTTGAACCCATGCATATGCAAATCAGTGCCAGCCAGGTCCTCTCAGGTCTAACTGTATGCCCAATGTTAAGCATGTCGCTAGAAATGATACCAATGACTGCCATATTAGTTTTAAGAGTTCCATTTAACATGTATCATTGCTGTCAGATTCCCCCAAGGGGACCTCCCCATCAACAGTTAGTCAGAGATACGTGGTTAAACATGTCTTACGACCCACACACACAACTATCAAATACCAGGTCACAGGTGGGGTCTCTCTTAACCTAAAGACAAGTACATTCTCAAGGGAAGCACAGATCAATCCCACAGATAGACAGTTTGCACCACAAACAGGTCATAGGAAATTGGACCCAGTAAAACACATTTGGCCATTGTATCGTACTCCCCAAAATAACACAAAGCTAGATGCCACATATAGATAGAAACACTCAACCAATCAGGACCCAACATGCACACTATACATTGTGAATATGCGTTCCATATTCTGTACACCTGGACACACAAACACATAAACACACACATACACATACTCACACTGGCCCACACTAGCCCTCCGAGAGGTTGGAAGCAATCAGTGTCTTTATCAGATGCCCACGCTTGTTGATTTACAACTGAGATGCTGTTTGGGATGTGGAATTTTTTTATTGTGCCCCATGAACTTATAATAGCAGCGGCCTAAACTTTGTACACCGAGACACTTTGAGCAGACGCAATCTGTTGAGGCTTTCCCAGTATCAGCATTTAATTAAACCAACTTGTTCCTGTTTTGCCAAACTACCTTGTCTTTTCATTCATTTAAGGTCAACTAATATCCAATAAAGCACAATGATCCAGCACTCTCCACAAAAGGTCAATAGCAAACAAATATAATAGAATTTAAAATCCGTTCAGCATGGCTTTAAAAGTTCTTTATTCTTATTCTTTAAACAAATCGTAGACAACGCGTTTTGTTCAAGAGGACTTCTTCAGGGCAACAAAGTGGTGATTCTGAATGTACTGGTTATTCCTCCAGTCCTTTCTCACAGTATTAGAGTATTCTTTGGGGGCAGCACCTTATAAGTTTTCATATAATTTCCTTCCTGTATTAGTTGGTCAGACGGTGCTCAATAATGTTTAATTCCTAGGATATAATATCCAATCTTCCAGTTTGTGCACGGGGATAGCCACCTCACTATATGTTAGTGATCCTTCTCCATATCTTTTCAAATATTCAGGTTTGATACATGTTTCGCTTCCAATATCTGTGGCGTTTAAAGTCCCCCTTAATTAAGGTGAAGCGCCGTCATCTCGCACCGCGTAGTCGTCCTCGATACCGTATCGGTACGGTTTTGATATTGGATTGGAGGAATACCCAGTACATTCGGAATCACCACTTTGTTGCCCTGAAGAAGTCCTCTTGGACGAAACGCGTTGATTACGATTTGTTTTAAGAATGAGAATAAAGAACTTTTAAAGCCCTGCTGAACGGATTTTAAATTCTATTTTATTTGTTTGCTATTGACCTTTTGTGGAGGGTGCTGGATCATTGTGCTTTATTGTAAACTGTGGGTATATTCCCTTGGAAGCTTAGGGGTATTGAGCTTCAGGTCCTTGCCACCCAGACTCTATGAGTACATAAGACTACATTATAGATAAGTGCAATCACTATTGCCCTATTCCCTGGATTCTCCCTTTGTTGTTGTTTCAACTAATATCCAAGTAACATGTTGGTGAGCCAGAAAGGAGAGATTGGTTCATCAAGCCCAACTGATGTCAAAGGAAGGACCCTGCCTGAACGGATTCTACTACGCTAAAAGATTGATGAGCAGATGCCATAATTAATTAGAAGTTCTGCTGAATCCACAGGATTGAGGTCTGACCGGAGACATACATCATAGGGTAAGATACCACATGTGATTCTTAGTCCCAACCTCTGGGGCCACAGCAAACTAGGACATGTATGTTCTTTTCCCCCTAGTAGCATGTTAGAAAAAGTTAAAGGTAGCTACCTGACCTTGGGCATAGAGCACAGGGTGTGACTCATCCGTAGGTGTTAGCAAGGGAAAGCCTGACCTTGGGCAAGGCACAGGGTCTGCCATGTTCCCTGGTGTTAGCCAGGGATAGCCTGACCTTGGGCATTGAACAGAGATTGCATTATCATCAGGGGTTAGCAAAGAATAGCTTGGACTACTGGGCTTGGTGTCAAGTCCATACACTTAGACTCTGGGTGTGATTTAGAGCTAACATCTCAAACTTATTTCTTTCAGTCGAAACAAGTTTTCTTGCTGCTATTGATTCCTCACTGGTAGCATCTAAAAGAAGTTAGAAGTGCTCCCCTTTTGATCTCTGCTTGGATCCATGGACATTTGGCAGTGATGCAAACAACCCCTGGGTGTGATATAGGGTGTAATTCTGAAATTAGGGAACATTCGGACCTTAGTGAATCAGGTGTTGCTTGTGTCAGGCCACAGGTGGTGGATAGTTAATAGGTTATTCCTTTTTCTCCATTTAAATTGTCGCAAATGTTTACCTGCCGAGCTGCTAGTGACAGACTTTCAGGCTCACCCAGGCCTGCATTCTGCACAAAGCATCACCACTCCACAGGTTGTATGCACTAGAAAGGGGAACATTTTTTTGGGAAAAATAACTATTTTTTCTGCAAACCTTTTTAGTCTCCATTAGGATTTTGCCATTTTTATGCATTTATGGATGTTGGGGTGCTGTTGAAATTTTTTAAATCTTGCTGCATGTTTAAATGTTATGTCATGTTAGTAAGGCTATGCTTTAGGTGATAACCCCTTTTTTCCAAATGAAAGGTTCGCAATTGCTAGTTTACTGCTACAAACCAACTTGCACTGCTCTAAACTAACAATTGCACTTTTGTTATAAGTTGTTATTATTTAATTGCATATTTGACTTTATTTTATATTAACTGATCCCTTTGATGCATCAGTATTTTTTGAGCTCATGACCAAGCAGATTGGTTTTCGGTACCACCTTGTGCACACAGATCCCCAAAATTTGAATAGAATTATGATTATTCAAAAACCCTCTTCAGATAATGAAAATTTTACAAAGACCATGAAACAAACTAAATTTCCAATCCATCATGAAGACTCCACTAGACCACATGCGAGCCAAGTTCCCCAACCAGGTTTGGAGACTAGAGAAACACTGTGTGTGTGTAAAGCCCATACCAGGACACAAACATTCCCCTGGCATGACGAGGGAACATTTGATACCAACATCAGAACTCACCAAAACCTTCATTCAGATATAAGGGGCAAAAGAGAGGTATGCAAATGATCCTGTTAAGAATGTGGGCCTTCGGAGGGGCAGCCCCACATTTACCGGACACAACCACAGAGCAAGCATCAGTGAAGAGAACGCTCCTCTCATTCTGACAGAGAAGGCGAAAGCCATGAATGGGGCTTGCCAAACCAGGTGGCAGATAGGGAGCGTTCGCCAAAAAAGACCCAGGTGCATAAGAACATGTTAAATCCACTGGCTGCCCTTGACAGCCTGGAGGAGGGCTTTGTGGTCACAATGCTTATAAGCAACACACTGTACCACTTCCAGGGTGGCTAGGTCATGCCTGCGGGTGGAAGCAGTCCCTATATCAAAGACCACTTCCACTATACAGGGGATTTTGGGATCCATGGCCAAAGTCCCTCTCACTAATCCCTTAAGCTGGAATTGGAGGAAGGAAGGAAGATCAGGGAACAGTTGTTGTACTATCTGTACTTCCCAATCAATATATTTGGACGGTTCCTATTGTCCAAATAGAGAATGTCCATCCAGTTCACTGAGAATGGATACTAGCCAGAGCAACAAAAGCAGTAGCATTTAGGGATAGCCGGGGACCCTGGATCATGACATGCATAGGACCATCACATCCCTCAAGGCTAAGGGGATGCTGGCTCAGGGCTACCGGGTCACCATGTCAACACCCTGGCACCTCCTTAAAGAAGGAGGCAGATCAGGCAAAGTGCCACCCATCCAAGTGGGCGCATTTCCTGCATTGGTAGCCCCCTCCCTGTTCCCCGATACAGGGCCAAGACAAATGTCCACTGCAGGGAAGGTGAATTGTCCGACCATCAGGACACCAACTCAAGGAATTGTCTCTGTCTGTCGAATGGGAGAAATTCCTAGGCCCAAAGTGGACAGGCTATCCCATACCTACCCACTCCGGGGTTCGTTGGAGTGACCAAGAAAATAGCGAAAGCACACCTAAAGGGGTAGGCTGACCATGAACATACAGGTGGCGTCTGAGTGGAAGAGAACTCAGCTTTGGGACCCCAGGGGAATCCAACTGAGTGCTCAAAACAGAGAGCCAAAAGACAGAAAGCCTCCAACTATCATAGAGTGTCACTAATGTCTAAGAAGAAACTACAAGGCCGCCTATTGTCACCTAAAAGTATATCACTAATAGAATTAATTGTTGTCAGGGCTACACTCATAGAATCCTAACACACAGAACAAACCCAGAGCCCCTATCAAACAGTGAATCCAGAACCTCAACACCAGAATCCATTACACACCTGCTTTTGAAAACTCACTGCAAACATAAAGAGGAGCAACACAACATTAGGAAAATTCCAACCTTTATTTTCTGCAACAGAAAAAACCTCAAGGCATCCGGGCTATGCCAATCGGGAATCCACGCTATATTTGCCATATGGGTGCCCAGAGCACCCTCTGCTGATTATCCCCCGAGGAAGGGATGGCTGACCAGGCCCTCGGGGGAGGACAGTCTGAGGAGAGAGCAGTGCATGCTCCCAGCAGTGCATAAGAGCGGATACTCAAGTCCCTTCATCCAAAGTCACTAGGGCTAACCACAGATTGAAATGACCCCATTCACCAACATTTTTCGGGCCTCCTCCAAAAGGAGGCCCTCCTATAGTTCCAAAATAAGCCAACTACTCCATTGGCTGAAGCCAGCCGTCCCCATATGTTTGGATAAGGAGTTTTTAAGTAGACCAGAGAAGTTCATCATCCATGCACAAATCTTGCATCAAGTAAGCGGGAAAATCCACCCAGGTGAGTAGCCGGTTCTTTCCACTTACTCACAGCATGGCAAGCCCCGGCTGCCCAGTTAACTCCCATTGTGGGCAGAGCATTTGGCCTCCTACTGTCCCATAAAAGCTTCCAAAACATCCATGGTCCGCCCATTGCATAGGCCAGGAAGAAGCCTCTGTTTTCCGCCAAGGGCAGCAAAACCAGAACGTCCAGGGCCCAAGGGAAAGGGGATCGATGGGAGGGAAAGGGTCTCCACAAATTACTCTGCAGCCCATAGCCGGAGTGCAGTGATAGGCTCACCAACTGACCCAGCTGGTCAAAATTACATTCTCTGGACCTCATTATCATCCAAGCTTAGTGATGCCATTAAGGCCACAGTATCCCATCAGGAAAAATCCATCAAATCCAGAAGCACCATTTCCATCAGGCAGAACACATAAAAGTCCCAATGAGACCCTGACTCTTGCAGAAAAATAACAGCAGACGAACACACTACCAGGCATATTCACCTGCAGGTTCCAGCGAGGGACAACACACTATCTCCAGCATCCCTTGTTATGGTTAGCAATACCCAAAACCACAGAAAACCACCCTCTGGGACATGCACTAAACAGCCTGACTATAGCCTAAAGATTCTCGACCTTTCCAGAAGAAAACCTAACCCAGTAACTTAGCCCAATTAGAAAGAAACCTCGTTCCACACCATGATCGGAGACCAAAGGGATGCACAATTGTCAGCCGAAACAATAGCCTAATATTAAATACACGACCCTTCTCACAATTGCACGCTGCACATGCAGGTCAAAAGGACACCACCGCACTGGTTAAAACATCACACCTTTAAGTGAGGCAGTCCACGGGGAGGAGTACTGTCCCTGCAATTACAAGAAAGGGGGGTAAAAACCCATAATATAAATAACCTCAAAAATGTTCAAAAGTCACAATTTTCCCCAAATTTCTTGTGCCCACTAAATATCCATTAAAAGTTGATCACCTCTATCCCATTCAATTGAAATTCGTCCTCCAGTAAAACCCATTGAGCATACCATGTACAAATAAACACAGGAATGTTCGAAAACTGCCTAGCAATGTGTTTTTCCAAGGTAACTTACAACCCGCAGCTCTTATCCTACAGATCTGCAACTGAAACTACAAGTTCACCAACCCAATTTCATAAACACGCTTGTTATCAATTTACTAACATCATGTCACTAGGAAACAAAAGGATATTTACACACCGGGTTTCTGTATGCCTTAAATAATTTTTTTGATTCAGCAAGTTTTTTTTTTTCCCTCATGGATCGTGCCAAATTTGGTACAGTGCAGATTTCCTTGTTTAAACCAATTGGCTTTGCAGCTTCAGTAGTGATCGTAAGCAATGCATAGGCTATTAAACTTTTATTAGTGCTGCAGTATTAAATCTAACACAATAGAGACTATGGGCCCGATGTAGGTAAATCTCATTTGCTGACTCTAGGATACCGAATTTTACAGATTCGGTATTCTAGATTCGGTAAATGAGATGTAGGAAATAATTCGGTAATTTTTACCGAATTGGTATGATTCGGTAATTACCGAATCGGTATTTACCGATTCGGTAATTGCCATTGATTCCTAATGGCTTTGTAACTACCGATTCTGTAAAATTACCGAATAGTCAAGGGTGGCAGGGTGTCACTTTGACACCCTGTTACACCCCTGATTCAGGCTTGTGTGCCATGTGACACACATACATGCCCTTAGGGCATGTATGTGTGTCACATGGCACAGGTGTACATGCACAGATTTGCATGTACACAGGTATTCGTTATTAACCACCAACTATTAGTTGGTGATAAATAACGATTCTGTAAGGCCCTGTGGCACTGTTTTCAGTGCCACCTACATCTCAAATTACCGATTCGGTAAATTTACTGAATCAGTAATTTACAGAATCGGTAAATTTACCGAGTCAGTAAATTTACTGAGTCGGTGATTTTTAAGCCCCCTACATCTAAAACATCAAATACCGGTCGGTACCGACCGGTAATTGCCCACCTACATCTGGCCCCTAGTGCTTTTCTTGAATGACTCACAATTTTAAAAAGCGAGATAAAGCTGTAGCTTTCAAAGTTAATTTTAAGTACTTGAAAATAGAACCGCTTTTTAGAGTAATTAACAGTGTTAACAACAAGCTTGCACTGTGTTGTGAAGGCAGGTTTACAAGATTGTATTAGGTGACCTAATTTTGTTATTATCAACAATGCTGTGTACATCATCTAAATAAACCTGAAATTACATCTAAATGGCATAGGATTCTTCTGCAATATCTCCCCCCCCCCCCCAAGCACAGGTATCCATATTAAGGAAATGTTGTTAAAACTGTTCATTGTCTTTATTCACTGGCACTATGGTATTTGACATATGATATTATGGGCCATATGTTGTATATTCAAGCATGTTGTCAGAAGTTTGAATGTTACCATATACTAGAGAGTACAGTGAAAATAGAGTTGTACTAACTACACTTTTTTCACAAAATCTTCAATTGATGATTTATATCTGTGGCTACATAATGCAACGAACACTATGTATCAGGTGCTCACTCAACCTGGTTTACTGTTATGAGCATATTGGCTATGACATCCTTACTAGGCTGATTGTTGTTTTTCCCAATAAACTGCAAACATTGCGACCTCCTCATGCTGAACCTGCATTCACCTAGCTTGCTTTTCTTTATTGCACTCACCATTGCTTCTTTTTTTATTGAACTCACCATTGCTTCTTTACAACATTTGTAGCTAGTGGGGTTAGAAGAAAGGTTTCTTGAAATGGTAACCTCTAATGTATTTAATTCTGCCCCAGTCCATTTCGGTGAAGGAAAGTCAAAACGCTTTATAGGGCTCCATGTACTTGTTCATGTTAATTGAGAGAGCGACTGGAATTTTCACTGTGCACAGCAGCCATTTTGGGTTAGAGTATGTTCCTGTTGTTCATATTGAAGCGATCATTAGCCAATAAACATTAATGTGACAAAAAGATCACCTTCATGTCCTTGAGATGAATAGGTTCTAGTGGAAACCCAAAGACAGAGTTTCTGGAGGTGGCCACCTCCACTAAGAAAACCCTGCTCCAAATCTTCAAAGGAACGGCAAGCAGGATTCTGAATAAGGATTACATACAGCTGTTAAAGTGAATCATAACTGAGACATGTCACTCGTCAAACTCAAATCACTAGTTTCTCTGTGCACTTCATTCAAAGATGTTAATTGAATTAATTGTTAAACTGGGAGCCAGAGAAAAGAATATGATCCAGTTTGTTAAGTTTCAGAGAAAGTACCGATAACACATTTTGGATGTGTTTTTAATTGATTTAAAAAACTGTTAGGATACAGATGCACCTAATTTACTTATTAAAATTTAAGTCAGGCAATTTCATTCTGTATTGTTTAAAATAATCCAAAGGGCTATGTTGCCACTCTTAAAGAGTGCAGATGATTTAATGAGGCTACCTGCCTTAGGGCATAATTAACATGAATCATGAGTGAGCCAGGTATTGGAGCACAAGTGGATATTCTTTTGTTGAAGGCAGCTATTCTAACATTGAAGGCGGATCAACGATATAGCAAAATTAATGCTCTTACACTGTTTCTAGCTTCTATCCACCACTATCTTCAAATTATCAATCTGTGAACAACGCTTTAGCAAATTTAGTGCTCTTACCCTCATAGGCATCCGCAGAAATTTTTCCAGGGGGGGCTAACCTGCCAAACAAAGGGGTGTGGCTAATGTTAATCAATAGGGGCGGGGCTAAAATGGCAGACAATCAGGATTGGGTAATTCTGAGGCCAACCTGAGAAAAGAAAGTGGTAAATTCTGCATTTGAAACTGGAAAACAATTAGAGCACACATAAGAACCCTAATATCACCCCCCTGGCCCCTTAAAACTCATACATTCCCTGATCCCTAAAATTAGCCCCCTGGCACCCCATAACCCATTTCCGCCTTGAACCCTAAAATTGTCCCCTGAGCACCCGAAAACCCATACCTGCCCTGAACCCTAAAATGTCCTCCCCTTGCAAACTAAAACCCATACCCACCCTGAACCCTAAACTTACCCCCCTGGTACCCCAAAACCCATACCCACCCTGAACCCTAAAATTACCCCTGCCCCCCAAAAACTCATACCCGCCCTGAGCCCTAACATTACCCCTGGCACCCTAAAACCCATATCAACCCTGAACCCTAACATTTCCCAGGGCACCCCAACACCCATACCCGCCATAAACTCTAAAATTACCCCTGGCACCCCAAACTCATACCCACCTTGAACCCTAAAATTATCCCTGCCACCCCATAACCCATACCCACCCTGAACCCTAAAATAACCCCACTGGAATCCCAAATTTACAAGCCCCTTCTGCCACTTTTGCGTCACTTTTTACATGGGAAAATAGACTCAAAAGTGGCCCAAGGGCCTTGCAAATCTGCCCCTACAAGCTTACACTAGCACATTCGGAGGGGACTGTCCTCCTTGAAGTTTCCATGCATGTAAGTCTAAAAGTAAAACACCTAAACCTAGATATGCAGCCAGTAGGTAATGCTGGTGATGCTGTAGAATGCATAAAAGTTACTGGAACTTACTTAAAAACTGCTGCCTGCTCTTCTGATACTATTCAGTCGGGATGATCAGCAGCACTGCCATCCTGGCATCCAGCTCCTACCGAAGGTCACACTTAGGTGTGGGTCAAATGTCTCCTGGATTTTCCTTGCCTGGGCCTCCTCTTCTTCTTTGTCGGTGCCCTTGAATGCAAAAAGAGACAGATCCATGGTCCTGTTTACCATTTATCTGGTAAGCAGCGCCGTGGATGTGTATTCCATACAAGTGCACAGACAGTAGGGGGAAAGGGATGGCAGTGTAGGTGACATTTTTCCCTTGTAAAGTAATTCCTGCTGGCGTCATAGCCCTGGATGTGCTCTCTGTGCACTTGTATGGAATACACATCTATACAATTGCACAGACAGCAAATCCGTGGCTATGATGACAGCAGAAATTCCTACACAAAAGAAAAGCGTCACCTGCACTGGCCATCCCTTTCCCCCTGCTGTGCACATCTTCTCACTCCCACCCCATGATGAGGCAGCTAGAAGTGGTGATTTGTCATTCTGAGGGGTGTGAATGTTATAAGAATGTGTGTGCCTGACTGAGACAGCTTCCCAGCACACCACACAAACACAGCCACACCTGAGTACTTCACCCAAGTCTTTAAAAGACCATTTACTTGGTAATGAGGCTTTGTTGTGTTTTCACCCCTACTTAGAGCCCCTGCATCTCCACTCTACACATGGCTTTGGCTGGATGAATTAGCCCCCCTCCCAAAATTTGAGGGAGACGAGTTGATGTGAGGTTTAAAAGAGGGGTGAACGAGGGATGGGGCAGACACTTAATGCAATTTCCCTTTCAAATGGGTTTATTTTACAAATCTACTTTGACAGACTCGCAGACAGCAAATGTTGCTCCCTTTCCATGGCGTCTGAAAGTTTTTTTCTTGAAGTTGGGTCGACGAGCTGATCGGGTTCTTTTCTTCCTTCATGTGGTGGTGATGAGTGGGTTGCAGGGCGCCTGCACTTGTCACCTCTGTCATTGGTTGCCCCCTGCAAATTCAGGATAGTGAGTGTAAACATTCAGGACAAAGGGTCCAAATTCGGAACAAAACTTTAGGACAGGAGGTCAAAATTCAGGACAAAAGGTAAGGTTTACAGACACATCAGAGAAGGTTGCGCAATAGTATATAAGTAAGGAAATAGACAACCACTAAAGTACAAGTGAAAATACATTTAAATTAGGTTGAGACAATCGTGCACTTCATGGTTTGTCAGTATACGTGCAGCTTTCAGCAAATGTGCAGGTCTTTTTGGGGTAACAAAACCGCCCCCACCTTTCCAGCTCCCAGAGAAAATGCCTGATGCCCGGTCCGGCCAGTCTCGCCTTGATACCACCCTCCAATGGCACCCCTCATCTTCACATAGACCCTCTCTCATGTGTATTTAATTTCTTCTATAGTGCTACTCATCCCAAGTACGTGGGGCAGAGTTTTGGAGTGTTTGGCAACACACACATATTATATAGAGACAATCACTCATATAAATGGGAAAGCCAATGTATATGAAATGTTGCTTAAGATAATGAGGCTTACAATGTGTAATCATACATTCATCCTTCATTCAGTCTTTCACCATTCATTCTGCCCTGCCATCTGTGTGCCCATCCATGTCCATATTCATCCATTTACAAACCTATCGATCACTTTTCCTTTCATCCATCATTTCACTCATCCATCCCTCAATCCATCCTTTTACTCATTCATCATCCATCCATCCACCCTTTCTCCCTATCCATCTGTACACTCATCCATCCACTCTTCCACCCATCCATCCATGAACTTATCCATCCAGCCATTCACCCGTTCAGTCATCCATTTACCCATCCCCCTTCCTCTTTCAATTCCCCTTTCACTTAGCCATCCATCCTTCCATCCACCAACTAATCCATCTACTCATCCACTCATGAATCCATCCATTGAACCTATCATTCATCCATCCTTTCACTCATCCATCCACCCTTTCACTCCTTCACTCAGCTATCCATCCTTTTGTCCTCTACCCGCCCTTTCACTCACTCATCCAGCCTTACATCCACCCTTTCGCTCATCCGTCCATCCATTCACCCTTTTACCTATTAATTTATCAATCCACCCTTTCACTTATCAATTCATCAATCCAACCATCATTTCACTCATCCATCCACCCATTTACTCGCCCATCATCCACCATTTCACTCATCCTTCCATCCAACATTTCACTCATGTATCCAGCCATCCATCCACCCATCCCTTCACTTACTTAATCACTCATCTTTTTACAATAATTATGAGACCCATCAAGAACTGCACCCTCGCTGTAGTTCCTAAAGCAATGGGTGGGGTAGAGCAGGATTCACTATACCCCTGCACATAGGCAATCTCAAAAAGTGGAAGGCATGAGTCATGCATGATGCACAGTGCCTTGAGGTAGGGCGACTGTGACATGGTGTTGTTTCCAGAGCTTTAAGTGGGATGAAACAACTAAGGGGGTCTCTCCAAAAGGGTGTTTGATATAATAAGCTAAACATCTGTGCTTAATATAATGTGCCGCCCAACTGGTATTTTTGTTTCTTCTGTCATTGCATCCAGATATATAATACAAGAAGTAACTTTACACTTAGAACAAGTAACGTTACACCTACACCAAGCCAGAACTATTGGCTTTGTCAATGGTTGTTAGTTGCATAAAATAAAAAAGCAGCCACCATGGCCGCTATACTATAACTATAATCCTTTCCTTTCAACTTCTTTCACCGCCTTCCTTTGGCTAACTGGATTCTCACCTAGCAGCAGCATGGGCGTTTTTGCACTTCCATGTGACAGAATGCCCTGCCCTGGACTGAGGCTGTAGGAGGCCGCCACATGCTGTACCAGCCCAGACTGACCCATTTTTATTCTGTATGTGGCAATCAGCCCCACACAGAATGATAATGGGCGGGGTGGAGCTGCTCTTGTGCTTAGAGGGATCTGAGACCTTTTGCAGGGGAACAGCTCTGCCTAAAATTACAGAGGGTTGGTCACCCTACATCAGTGATCTCCTGCCTGAGAACGAGCCCCGGCGTCAGGCCTCCCTCCGGGAAGCATTTGTGCACATGGGCATGTGCAGGGAGGGGTAAAGAGAGGTGCTCCAGGAGGTGGGGGCAAGAGCCCCTCCTTGCCTCCCCTGCAGACGCCCATGCTTACACTGTTTCTAGCTTCTATCCACCACTAACTTCAAATTTTCAATCTATGAACATTGCTTTTTACGTGCATGCCTCACATGAACCTTGCCTATGGTTATGATGATGTTTTACACAAAAGAACTGTAACTGAACTTCAGATCCCTGCTCAAAGTATTTTGATGGATATGACAGAAAAGGCATGGGCTAATCATTTTCTGGGCTCTTGAGGATTGGGTTTATCACTGATATTTAAAATTTAAGAGTACTCACCCGGAATAAAAATTTTGCTTTACTTACTATTTGTCCAAATACTCTAGGTTTACTTGTGAGTGGAACACCTTTTCATGGATGAAGGTTATACAGCGCAAGCTGACTCTGCATATGCAATATTAAACACAACGTCAACTAATTGCTTTGAAACAAGTTTTTGGGATAATACACCTGTCCTGTTATTGAAGAAACCTTGCTTGGACTGTCAAGACGCGAACAGCTATCGGCCTATCTTGCGGCTTCCTCTGCCCTCTAAGGTAATCAAGAAGGCCACGAATACACAACTCACCAAGTTCTTGGTGGATAACAAGCTATTGAATTGTGCGCAGTTTGGCTTCAGAAGTTAACATGGCACCAAGCTATCCCTGATGAATATGTTGGTGGAAATTAGAGAGGATCTGGATAAAGGCGGGAAGGCAGCACTGATCGTATTGGACCTCTTGACAGCCTTCGACACGGTTGACCACAACAAGCTTACTAGTCGCCTTTTTCCATGGGAGTTAAGGGCAAGGCACTGGCCCTTCTAAAATCCTCTCTCACTGACAGAGAGCAGAGGGTGGAGCTTGAAGGGCATAGCTCCTCTTGGTTGACCTTGCCCTGTGAAGTGCCACAGGGCTCCTCACTGTGTCCAACACTTTTTAATCTATATGTTACTCCCCTCTGCTTGCTCAAAAAATCCTTTGGCTTCAAACAGTGTCATACGCCAGTGACACACAAATTGTGGTGTCCTTCGCTGGAGACCATATGTACACCACTCTAAGATTTCAAGAATGCCTGTTCAAGGTTGGGCAGTGGAGGGTCCGAAATCACCTCAAATTGAACGCACGAAAAACCAGAGGTGCTCCTTTTTGGAAACAATACCACTTTCTGGGGTTCCAAAAGGTGGCCACAGGAAATGGGCGAAATTCCCACTCCGACCAATAAAGTGAAAAACCTCTGAGTCATTTTTGAGTCCAAACTATGATTTGAGGGGCAAATTAACACTACTACCTCCTCATGCTTCTTTTGATTAAAACCATCAGACAGATGAGCTACAGCTCCAGAATGCGGTGGTGACAGCACTCAACTGTCCCGACTGGATTATTGCAACAGACTATTCCAGAACATACGCACCCATCTCCTAAATAGGATGCAGGTCCTACAAGATGCAGAAGCCCATCTGCTGCTCGATATCCCTAACCAGCAATCAGTAGCACATGCCCTACCTTCCTTGCACTGGCTACCGGTAAAAAGAAGGATAGATTTCAAGGGCCTCTGCACGGCCTTCAAGGCACTCCATGGACTGGGACAGGTTTTCCTGACAAACAATTTTCAGTGGTATCTCCCTGGCAGGGAGCTTCACTCTGTTACCTCTGCCAATCCTGCAGTCCCCAAAGTCGAATTGGCAACTTGGGGAGGGAGAAGTTTCGTGACAGGGACAGTGAAGCTGTGGAACTCACTCTCAATACGACTGAAGACAGAAAATACCCTCATGGTTTTCTGCAAATCCCTAAAAACCTCGCTGTTTAACATGTAGTGACTATCTCTTTTTGTTTCTTCCATTCAGGCGCACACTTCAGATCTAAGCCGCTGTGCCTAGACACCTCCGGGTATTAGTGTGCATTACAAATCCCTATTTCATTTCATTTCCATGCACTGGTGTGCAATATGAAAGTTCCCAAAGTCTACCACCTTCTTTAGGCAACAATGGGCTACATGTATCAAGCTATTTAGCATTCGCAAACGGGCCGACGCTGAATATGCCCATTTGCGAATGCTAAAAAGGATTTTACATGTATTAAAACCCATGTTGCGATTCGCAAAATGGGTTTGCAATTCGCTATTAGGAAAAAGCGTGTTTAGGCTGTCCCTTCCTAATACTGAAAGGCATCAGTATGTACGAATGTTTTGTGACTGAAATGCTGTCGCAATACATTTGCATATTACCACCTACTTCAAGTAGGTGGTAACCCATTCGCAAATGGGAAGGGGTCCCAAAGGGACCCTTCCCCTTTGTGAATATTTGTTACAGCATTTTTTAAAGGTAGGCAATGGTCCCACGGACCACTGCCTACTATTATAAAATAAAAAGAAAACTTTTCATTTTTGTTTTTGAAACTCATCCCGTTTTCCCTTAAGGAAAATGGGCTGCATATAAAAAAAAAAGATTGCTTTGTTTAAAAGCAATCATGGACATGGTGGTCTGCTGACCTCAGCAGGCCGCAATCCCTGTGATTTTAGCGATTCCCAAGGGGGCGGCAATTGCGATCTACCTCCCTCATTAATATTAATGAAGTAGAGCGATTTGCAACCCCCTAGAAATCGCTATATGAAACTCGTTTCATGCATTATAAATTGCGATTACCTTATTGCGATTCTCAGAAATTCACAATTTACAATTTTGATACATGTAGCCCAAAATGTTGAACAACTCCTCGGGTGAACCCATGAAAATCAAAGACCCCATGACATATTGCCTGTTCTTACTCTTCTTTGTTAAAAAAAATTCTAATGGTATGTATAATGGTTCTAGTAAGTAGGGCATAAAACCGTTTTTGAGTCCAATATTTTTTTTCATCCATTTAGGTTTTTTGATATTCACTGGATATTGCTTGTGTTCACTCCTTAACCCATAGTCTAGTGAGGCTTGTATTGTGCCTATATTCATTTAATATTTTATTTTAATTTAATTTGGCTGTGTGTGAAAAGATTTCCCTAGTACTTCATTCCTTTAAATGTTCCTTTAGCTGGTGTGGTTGGTGTTGGACTTGGCCCTTCTGGCAGGTTCACCCCCAAACTTTTTGCTTTTAATTGTGACCTGGTGTTAGTGATTTTTGGCTTCTGCGCACTTTACCACTGTGTCCCAGGGTAAAGTGCCATGAGACCTCACAGTGATTTGTGCGCTATATAAGAACGTTTGACATTTGACATAAAGTGTGTTGTGTGGTAAGGTTGGCCTGCCCTCCCAAAGGAATGCATAGGGAATGTATGTGTCCCTGGTAGTTCCTGATGCATGGGGAGTGCAGGGTCAAGTTTGGTATGTGTGGACTCGTGTGATTAAATGCTGTGCGATGATGTGTGCAGCATAAATGTGCGGAAGTGCCACTTCTAGAAGTTGGCCTGTCTGTGTAATAAAGGTGAATTCCCTGTCTGGCTTGTGATTGGCTGGAGCTGGCTGGTGAGCCTGGCTCCAAGAGTCAGGATGGGGCTGCCCAGGTGGTGAATAGGGAGATTGATAGCCAGATGGGTGGGAGGAGTGCACCTGGGGACCTGAATAGGGCTGGGCTTTCCCCACACAATCCTGGTTCCACCCCCTGTGGTGCGACTGTTGACCCTAGCCCGGCCAGTGAATGGTGAGAGGGGCTGAGCACCAAAGAGTGCTCCAAAACCAGCTGTGACTGGTTTTCCCCCCACCCTAGAGACACGGACAATGTGTATATAAAAAGGGGCTGTGACCCCTTGAAAAATGTTCTCTTGTTCCTGACCTGAAGAGGGGGGCCTGCTGCTGCTGGGCGCCAGGAGGATACCGCCACTGGGACTGCTCCCCTGCCTGGAGGGCCCTGTGAGCTTGCCCCTGGGCCCAGCCTTTGCCCCCCCTGCCTACCTTCCTAAAAGACTTGCCAAGACTTGAGGCAGCCACCCTGCACCTGGGAGTGCTTTTCTTTTAAACCAGGACTTCTGGCTTCATCTAGTGCCTGGAAGCGCTATCCTTGAATTCCCCTGGAAGGGAGAAGCGTGGGCTGAGCAGTGCTGTGCTGCAGCCCCCCTTTGAGGAGTTCCCTGTTCTGCCGCTTATTTTTTATACTTTAATACGGGTGCCCACCCCGTTTCATTATTTATTTAATCGGGTGCCACTCTGCTGCCTGCTGAATCGCCATAGCGGGTGCCTACCCTGCCTTCTCCATTCTTGGAAGAGGGAGCCTACCCCTCGAGATCACCACCACAGCCCGGACTTCGCCGGAAGCCAGGCAACCCACGCCAAGACGTAGGCGGGGCCTGGCCAAGGAAGCAGGAAGTGTTCTGTCTCCCAGCAAGGTTCTCCAGAGGGAGAGAGCCTTGCCCGCCGCCGACTGGAGAAGCCCAGCTGTCCTGCCCACCGCACTGGAGGAGGAGTCACCGTGAGCCCGGTATGTGGGGCTCCATGTTGGTGGTGTCCATTGGAGGCCCGAGCTTCTCCCGCATTACTGGGCGGCCGCCATATCACTCCTGGGGGCATTTGCTGATTCCGAGTCCCCGGAGGAGGACTCCAACGACTGGGGCATTTCTGTCGAGCCCACGAGGGTCTCAAGGGGGCATTTGCTGATTCCGAGTCCAACGACGGGGGCATTTTTGTATTCAGAGCCTGAGAGGCTCCATCACCTGCACGGGGACATTTTGTTTATTTAGAGCCTGTCGATGCTCCCACGACCCTGGGGGCATTTCTGCTGGTAGAGCGGCCCCAGCTGGCAGCGGGCCGCTCACACAGTGAGGACAGCCTTATCCTGGCAATACCGAGCCCCATGGCTCCAACCTTTGGCCGCATTCCTATATTCAGAGCCCACAAGGCTCCAGGGCGCATTTAGTTTCTAGAGCCCCCGAGGCCCCTGAGGGCCCAGTTGTTGTTCATAGCGCCCATAAGGCTCCCACATTGTTTTTGGGGCCCTACTGTTCATTTGGAGCCCTAGAGAATAGCCAGGAGGCACGCTGGTGCCAGGCTCAGTTTCAGCTGCCCAGCACTTAGTGGGCAGCTGCTTCGTTTTGACCCTTGCGCATTCTTATTTGGCTGCCGGTGCAGCCAGCCCAGACACTCTGGACATTGGGCCTGTGAGCCCCTGAGAGGCCAAGTTGGCCTGGGGTCAGTTCTGTGATATTTTGGCGCAATTGTGATTACCTGCCTAATGTGATGGTTATGTCATAGGCAATACTTTTATGCCTATACCCCTAAATGTATTTTTATGCTTAGGAGGGTGTTTTGCTAGTATAGGTGATATTAGTGAGTTCACGGTACACTGCGTGATATTTGCCTAAGGTGTTTAGGATTGCGTAGGTGGTACTTACCTTTTACCAGTGGTTACTGGTTGTGTGCAACATTTGCTATTTGGTTCTACAGTCATTATATGTGCTATGTGCTCAGCATTATTCCTAAAAGTGCTTATTCCTGACAGTGGTCCATGTGGCCCTGTCCCGTGTACATAATCCCCTGTAAATTCTGCCCGTGCCTGTGGCACATTGTAAAGTGTGTGTTTATTATCTAATGTGTTTGATATAATACAAAGGCTATTTTTATATATACATTTGTGTGGAGTTTCCTTTGTGGTGGGCCTTGGGTGTTGTTGCTGGGTGCGCGCGCAAACGCTTTACACATCGCCTCTGAAATAGGCCTGACTGCTCGTGCCAAGCTACCAAGAGGGTGAGCAGGGGTTATCTTGGCGGGTGACTTCCTTGCCCTAACGTAGAATGGTGGTTTCTGCCTGGCTTTGGCGCAAGTCTTAGCCAACCGGAAATCGCCTCTTTCAATGACCGACACAATGTAAATCTTCAACATGTGTTTTTTCTGCCTTGCCCCAGTGTCTGTTGAAGGAACATACCCATTTTGCAAATGTTTATTATTTAAGCCAGTTTGTGAACTTGGTGTCAAAGATTTGTTTGCAAAGGAGTAAACGTCAGTGCTTGGTAGGAATGTACTTTGATTAATTCCTTCAGCATCCTAGGAAAATATATTTAATGGTTCACAATAAACAGTGTGAGTTGTGTATAACTTATGTTTGGGAGGGGGTTCATATCAGTCAGACCCATAAGAGTGTACATGGTGAACTTGACCTAAAGATTGTCTTTTGAGAGGAGCAACATTTTTTCAAACATGCTCTGGAGATTTCTTGGATATGACTGCCATCTTGCCAGTATTTATTTTAGTGAAGACTTCCTCAAGAAGCATATTCCTTTTCAAAAGAAGTGTGATCAATTTGATGAATAAGGTTTCATCCTGTTTTATTTTACATATATGCTCCATCTGTTACCCACTGTGTGCTTATTAATCAAGTCCATTTCCCATGTAAGAATAGCTGAGTTATTTCCTTGCTAACTTTACCCCTTCCCTCTGTCTATTCCTTGTATATTCTTTCACAATGGTACACTTCATATTGACCCACATTTGTTAAAAGATAGGGAATATTGTGCATCCATGTTATGCATCCATTGAACATCTTAGATTTCTGCAAATCCTCTCTGCAGCCATACCAGAATCCACATTTCAAGAAAACTAATTTCACAAAGTATTGAAATGATATTTCTGCCTTTCAGCAGAGTTCTTACGTTTATGTCAACTGTCATTGACCTTTCACAAGTGTCAGCCTGTCTATGCCTTCACCTCAAGGAGGATATGGCTGCCTCCACAGTGATGGATGCCTAGTTTTAAGTGCATCTGATACCACTGTCATAGCATCTGGTAGCTAAGCATTGTGGGGATTATATGTACCCCATTCCCATTAGTACAATTGTTAAAGAAGAACTATTAGGTGGCTGCACTTGGGACATTTGGCAGGGGGGGATTTCTCTGGCTCTGTCCTCAACTGTAATTCCTGAGATTGTGGCTAAAGTACTAGATTATGAAGTACAAAAATGAGGTCACTGTAGTAGGCTTTGTAAACCTCCAATAAAAGTGAGCCCCTGGTCAGTCACAGGGCCCTGATACTTTGCATACGAGAAGAGGGATATGGTATGCACCAACAACCAGCTGAAGAGGAGGTATATCAATTGACAGGGGAAACAGTATGCTTGTCTCAGAACATGATTGCCCGCAGTAAGCTTTTGAAGGAAATTGCATTTGAAGCTCTTGAAGCCGTTACCCTTCCAGAGAAATAGTGAAAATGCATGCTTAGTGGTTGGGGAAAGTTTTGCATAATACTAGACTGCCATCATTACCATAATCTGTTTTTGAATACTTTTTTAAGGGCCTCAAATGGTGGGCATATTTTTGTGCCAGGTTTAGACCTTGCTCCCAAGGTTTTTCAAGCATGGTGAATTGATGCAATGTCCTTTTCTTGACCCACTGCTTCCCATGTGCTCAAAACGATCTGACCTAAGGAAGTGACTATCATCCTGGTATCTATGCAAGTTTCTGCTACTGCATCATCTGACTGAGAGTTGGACATGACTTCTCCTGTGTTAGCCATCTCCACTCCTGCATTGTTATCACAAGGTGCCTTGCTCTGTCTTTGCCCAAAAGACTGGAAAGTGAGTGGACAGGCCTTCTGAGAAATGGTGGCCCTGAGATGTAGCCTTAGATATCCAGAAGTCTCACTGGTGAGTGACTTTACAGGTTTATGAAAGATACTGAAACCATTACTCTCAATGGAGCATCCCACATGAGCTCTATTCTTGAATGTTTGATCCTTTTCAGATTATTGTGTTTTGTAGGAGATGTTTAAACTTTATCCCTTCATTTTATAAGAGAAATTGCCCTCTGTTAGGGCTGATCCAGTGGATTAGTCCTTGCAATGCTGGTCCCATGATGTGATTCTCTGGATTTACTTCCTCAGCTACATCATTTACTATCACTTACTTACTACCTTGGTCCACCGATGGGCCTTTATTGTCACACTGAGGAGAAAGAGAGTTGCATTACTCGTCTGTCTACATTCAAATAACAATGCAACCAATTTGGCTACACAATGTAGACCAGGATTTGGTAGGCAAGTACAAGGGTATTTATTACAAATTAGTGATCAACGTCAGATATATTTCTCATAAAATAAGACTATATAAGAATAGTATTGCAACTGGAATACCAAGCCTCCTACAAAACATTTCGACAAACAAGGATCAGACATGCAAGCAGCTCTGTGGCCATGATGCAAAACAAAAACATTAAAATCTGATACTCAAACTACAACCTAACTTGGTCTTTTCTAGGCGTTAACAATATAATTTTTTCTGATACAGACTAAAGCACATAAATGATCATAGTACATTTCTGCAAAAGACAATAGGAATCAGGCGAAAGAGTAGAAGAAGTGTTAGCAATAGCATTTTGGAAGCTCGATCAGGAGTCTTCAATGATTCAGGTAGTGTTGATCTAAGCCATACTTGGAGAAATAATGAGGCATTTGGAAATGTCTCTAACAGTCCTTTAAGGGCAGGGGGATTTAGGGAATAGGAAAAACGGTTTGGGTCGGAGTCTAAGGAAGGTTCTGCATAGAGTCTGCAGGAAGAGTTCAGCATAGAAGTTCAGCATGCAGTCTACAAGGAAAACCAAATCATTTACCCTCAGCTGCCTCTCCGCTCTGCATCGGGATCTGCTTCTCTTGTGTTGACAACAGAAAGTTAATACTCCTAAGGTTTGTTGCCAACTCCCCTTTAAGTGTGTCATCAATAGGAATCCATTGTTTTTGTTTCAAAATGTCTGTATAGGTGCACGTGGAAACATCAAAGAAAAGTCCGACACTGAACATGGGAACATCGACACTCATGGATTAAAACAAACGTTAATTGTTTGTTTACGGAGTTCTCATGCGCTTGTCGTTGGAATCTGTTTACAGACATATATCTATTGCTTATAACTAGAATGTACCTTAGTCAAAACTAACATTTGGTGAGAACGCCTGCAAAGAAAGCAAGTCAGTAGGAAATGCAGATACAAAGGGAGTTCTCATGAAACAAAGATTCACGCCTCAAGTGTAAACCAATTAATTTAAGACATTAAACCTATATTGTACATTAATATGCATGTGCACATTTAGACATATACATCTATAATATTTCTTTAGTACTTTTAGTTCATAGTACAATAACCATGTAGGAAGTAATGATATTGTAGAGCAATGTGTGTACTTGGGAACTATATTTAAAAGTACATACATGAAACATTAATGCTAACATTGATGAAATGCTATCATTCAACCTATTTTAACATCCTATACATATGAGGATAATTTAAAGCTCAGAATGATATCTTTCGCAGTTACACAGACCAAATTGCACACACTAATGAATCGAGTGAAAAAGCCTCAGCAGTGAAATGAAAATGATAGTTTATAGTAAGTTACACATTACAAATGTCTCATTACTCAGTAAAATAAGTGCTATTTCGTGTAAATTATTTTAGTAATAACAATCATGTAAATGTATTTATGGCATGTGTAAATGTATTGCGATTTATATAGCACACGTATCACCCGGAGGCATCAAGGCGCTTGCCTTGGGAACCCGTCCTGGTATTCCCCTGTGAGATAACCCCAGCACGGTATCCACAAGGTGAAAGCCAGGCATCCCGCCGCGAGGGGCTGTAGTGGAGATTAAGCAAGCTATTGCCCAGAGTCGCAGAGTGTGAACCCGTGAGTCGAGTAGGCACCGGAACGAGAATTATCAAGTCCGTGGAAATTTTGAGCCCAAGACCCGCCGAGGCAGGGAATTGAACCCTGGTCCAGGACCGATCTCAGCTTCCGGGTCTGCCACCTCTAACCCCTGAGCCACACTTCTGTAATGTGATCGGCATGCCGATCACATTATTATTTGAATAGTTTTGTGAAGAAATCTTTTAATCCTAAAGTCAGATTCTACATTACTCATTAAATGCATTTTTCTTGACATTAGTAACACATTATATGTAGTGACGAGTGCAACATGTGTATGAATCATAAGACACGTGGGATTCATGTGCAAAGTGCACATACATTTTGTGTTTCCGGTGTCAGTTGTATTTAGGTTTTAGTGATGTGTAAAGAGTGGGCAAATTTGCCCTGCACCAGGGCCTTGAGGAGAAATGTGTCCTGAATATTCCCATTTGGAGCTATTCACCAGCAAACTACTGAACAGTTTTGAACATTATAGACATGTCTGTCATCCGTTACAAACATACACACACATTTCGTTCTTGTTTTCTGCCCTTCAAATGCTCTTTTAAAGCTGTTGTAGTTTGTAGCAGTGTATTTTCTGACATACTAAGTCCTGTTCTTTCTTCAGGACCATCATATCATCCCATATGGGGGGCCTCTACTTTTTTCAGCCCATGCTTGTTAATGTTTTTTCCAGATTATGGTGGAAAAACTGGATCCAACGTTCCTATCTACAGAGGCTTCATAGTTTCTGTAGATCATTGTTTTGCCAGAACCCAGAGCAACCTGGGGAAGTCGTTTTTCACACATTAGATGTATTTCTATTTATATAAATTGGCCAGCTTCCTTTCTTTTGTCTGATACTCTTTTTGTACATTTTGGTCCCTCTATTATGGACAAGTAGCTTTACTATGCCTGCTTTGAGTAGGTAGATGTGGAGAACCATTATGGCCACTTACTCAAGGGTGCAGGTTACGCTGCCTATTGGTATTTAGGGTCTTTCTACAGGATCATGATTTGCACAGGCCTGGGGAGAGTCTCCCTGAAAGACATCTGTGCAGCTGCTACATGCCCCACCTTACTTTTGCTCAATATTATTGGTTGCAAATGGGATGTTCTTCATCTACATTCTTTGGGTCTGGTTATTTGTCTTGAAAATCCAATTGGGTCTTTATGATTTCCAAATAAATATTTTATGTTTGGTGTTAACATGTTGTATTTTATTATTATATTTTAAATTTGGTGTACATCTTGGTACATCATCAGTTGGCAAGAACTCCAAAGTGTAAGGTTATGTAAGGGGTAATGGGCTGTAAGCATACCAGTAATCATCATTACTATGAGTCAAAGCTATCCCTGTCAAAAGCTTATGTTCTCCCCTTCCCATTCTTACTTATTGTGTCATTACTGGTTTTTGGCATACAGGAAGTGTGTGTGGGAGGACAGGTTCTTCCGTAAACATGCAGGAAGAGGGTACATTTCAAAAAGCTGTGAGATGTATTAAAGGAATTATTGTTAAGAGACGGGGATAATCAAGACTCACATTTTCATGATGTTAGTGTACTGTACTGGCAAGAACTGATATGAGGAAGACTAGTACTTTAAGGTATTGGAAAACTATTACACCCTTCCTGACCTCCACCTGTTTCTTCGGCCCCCAAATTTTGGTTTCTATATTTGTTTTAAATTTCCATCACTTTCAACATAGACAAAGGACCTGATTTAGGACTCGGCGGATGGGTTACTCTGTCACAACAGTCCACTGAGTTTTAAATCAAGCCTAAAATCTCATTGAGAATGTGAGAAAACCAAATGACTTCAATAATTGAACTGTTGGATTTCATTTAGAAGAGGTGTATTTTAGGCACCTTTAATAATGTTTACACTCATGTACATAGTTCAGATAGACTTAGTCTTGAGAACATGCTCTGTATGTATTATATTTAAAGTAATACCTTCCGATATATAAAACAAAACTCTTGTTTTTCAGCCTCCACTTCATTGTTTTCGACACTGAAGTTTCTCATGACATCCTAAAAGTGTGGGATGGCCCCATGGACAGCAACATTCAGCTGAAGGAATGGAGTGGTTCAGCTCTTCCTGATGATATTCATAGTACATTTAACTCCTTAACACTGCAATTTGACAGTGATTTTTTCATCAGCAAATCTGGTTTTTCAATTCAGTTTTCAAGTAAGTATGATTCTGGTTACTGAATCAGTATGCACACGTTAACTTTTCTGTACAACATACAATATTTGAGTTGAAATGGTATCTTGACCTAAACGTATTGTAATTATTGTCTACAGTGAATAATACCTTCACCTTATTAAAGAATATCCAATGATGGGACTGGCTTGAAAGGTGTAAATTTTTGCTGTCTGCCGAAGATGGACTTTGACTTACTGTGTAATCACCTGCTGTCTTTTGTTTGTCTGTTTCTTACAAATGCAAATACATTTGATTTTATCTTTATGTTCATTGAATTATGACAATGCCGGTGCGTTAATCACTATTTGTTATCTGTAAAGGAACTCTTCTATGTCCCTGGTAGTTTTAAAAAAAGTGAACCAGGGTAACCATGACAACCAGCAACCTATCACAGTGATGTAACTGTTTGGTCTTCGCCTATTGAGGAGCGTGTGTGTGTGTATATATATCAGCATTTTCATTGCTGTAGATGAAGTGAACAAGACGGAGGCTTCTGCCGAAACGCGTCTGCAAGCAGCTTTTTTGGAAATAAATGAAACTTGAGTCAAACTCACGGTGTCAGTGCCTTCCTTGATCGGAAGGAATGCGGCTTGGTAACCAATATATATATATATATATACATATATATTTACAACAGTGATATTTTATAAGGCAGCATTATCTTGAAATAAATTTTAAATCAATAACATAGTCCTAGATATGTTAGTCTGTTTCAAAGTATAAGTTTACTGCCATCTGATCCTAAGAAAAACTAATTAGTAAGTGTTGGACCTGGACCTTTTGCAAGAGTTATCCCCAAACAGTTTGCCATCTTACTCCTAAGTGATTTTCTGACCATCTTTGTGCTCTCTTTAGGGCTCTGGGCACTTTACCACTGCGATTCAGTGCTATTGTGCATGTGCTCCCTCCTCTAAACATGGTATGATTGTTTTACACCTGTTTTGTAATTAATTTACATATAAGTCCACTGTAAAGTGGTCTAAATTATACAGTAACCTGCACTAACATATAGGGCTGATTTACCCCTTACTGATATCTGGAGCCAGGGCTAGAGTTGAAAAGGGGTGTTCTGTTCTGCTAATTTTTAATTTGAAGCACCCCCTTCATCAAAGACATTTTGAGTATAATTACAGGGGCTCTGACTCATAATTGTAGACACAGCATGGGATTTGTGAACAGCCTCTGCTGGCTCTACATCAGCACAATGCCTAAGGACTGTTGTGTTGCTTAAAGGATTCATGTGGACTGATCTCCTGCTTGTTGCCCTGCTGTGCTGCTCAAAGGACTCAACTGAAATGCTTTGCTGCTTGTTGCCCTGCTTCTCCCTGAAGTTGCTGTCATACCCCACCCAAGGGTTCTCCTATGGCTTGCCCCCTGTTCTCCCTCACTCTCAGGGCCGTAAAAGATTGCCCCTGAGCACCTCTGCCATGGGACTTCTCTCCCTAGGTGTCTGTCAGCAGCATGCCTAGCAGAGAAGCTGTGATCAATTGCTCCTTGTATATTGTTTTTCTACAGAAGCACGTGGTAAGCCCTGTTTACGATCCTCTCTTCATGTTTGCTTTACATAGCCAATCCAGGCTTCAGCTGACGTTGCAAAGGCCCAGTGGATATGTATATCCAGCCCAGACTATCCGTTGAGGCCAATAGAATTTTGCGAACAGTACAAGAGCTGCGCTTTATGAACAAATGCAACTGAGTCTTGATCGCAGCCAGCGGGTCCCATCAATTTGCCACCCTGCTGTATTGGAAACATAGCTAGGACCGCATACATCTTGCCCTGCCCCCCACTGCGCTGGAAGGAGGCTGCTATGACTGCTTTTGATGTCCAGCACTGCCTGACAAGTCAGATCAGCATGACCCATCATGGCTCCCTCATTCTTCCTAAGGGAAGGGAACACAACAGCGGACGTTCCATTCCCAACCCTGAAGCCTCCTACGAGAAAGGTCCTGAGGCCACAAAGGAGCCCCACAAACCCAAGCTCCTTCGAGGGCAGCTCATCTATTTTCCTGAAGTACTGTTGCCCTTCTGCCTTGTAGCGGTACAGGCCTTTCACCAGCAGATGCAGTTCCTACTTGCCATTGCCTCAGGGAGACCCGTGGGGCCCCATTGGCTTCGCTGCCTGGTCAGGAGTATCTTCAAACATCCTTACTGTCTTATGGGGACAGCACTAGGGTTGGGAGGTGAACTCTGCTCCACTGGTGGAGTTCACTGAGTTTTGACGCTCCATTTGAAGTGCAGGGTTCAGCAAAAGAAACCGCCATCTACTGCCGGTGGAGCAGGGTTTGCCAGTGCGCTAAATAAATCCTGTGCTCTGTCCCCTGGGCTCCATGTTCCACATCCTCCCTCTACCAGTACCATCTGTCATCACATCCAACCTGTCTTCTTCCCTCAACTCATTACCCTGCTCAACGCCTGCCTTCTGCACTGCCATCCTTTATAGGTCCTCAGCTTCTGTTTTAGACACCCTGCTCATGGATGATCCTCGACCCCAGACACTCATGCCCCTCTGGAGGTTACTGAGGCATTTAAATTGCCATGCAGAAGGAAGGCACTGACATTGACGGGTTAAGTACCTTGCCTAAAATGGAGATGCACAGGCTTGGAGCCACTCTTCTAGTCTCACTTGTACTCACCCCACAAAGTATGGTGTTTTATATCCTTAAGATGGGTCGGTCGGCACAAAGAGCTAACCCTGCAACACTTCATATATCGCCGTATGGCTTCACAACCAATCTATCCCACCCCAACCTAGCCATTGAACCAAGCTGCCCACTGTGCATCTCTGTGTTGAGGCGGCCAGGTGTAATGAGGAGCACATTCTAAGGTGAGACTTTTTATCTGCCTGTTGTAACGCCATCATGCCGAGCAATTAAACAACAAGGGGTGGTGATGGACAGAGTTTCTGAATTAAGCAGAATACTCTCACCCAGTCAAGAGATCAGGGCTAGATCCAACACCGTTTTTTAGCTCACTGCACCATCCCAGCTCAGAACCTGACTATATGCAAATTAGTCTGTTCCTGTCCCAGTGCATGATGGGAACAGGGCAAACCAAACTACAAAGCCAATTCTTTCACTGGGAAGGAAACAAGCTTCCGGGGACCGGTTTCTGGCATTACAGCCGTCTTCGGCCCGGCTTGCTTGAATCCTGATGGTGCAATGAGCAAGGGACTCACATCTGAGTATACCCTTCCACGCTTATGGTGGGCAAAACGATTCAGAAAAGGGGGTGGTGATATGCAGAGTATCTGAATTAAGCAGAACACTCGTACCCAGTGAACAGATCAGGGCTGACGTGTGGCAAGACTTTTGTGTGTTTTCAAGGCTTGCATTTAGCTCATGCTTATTTACATTGCTATTCTATGAGGTCTGCCCTTTTCTGAATCATGCCGAGCAGGCAATGGTTTATTTATTATTACATACCCCTTCTCCAATGCGCTTCCAGCTCATGTGCTGACTGCTGATCTGAGGTGGGCAGTGTGTTAATTGTGCTGGGAGTGGGTCCTGGAAGACTGCGAGTCAGCGCTTCCACCACAACACAAACAGTCAGCTGATTGCAGGTGTGTATGCAGAAGGAAGCAGTGCTTCAAGGAAGGCCGACTCTAAATTGATGAGAACTGCTACCTTTTTTGCATTTGTATATTTCATAAATTGCCTTACTATCCGAAGATCCACCTAGCGCGCTGTATAGAGGCATTTCTTAAGAAATCTTGTTCTGGTTGTTGTTTGGATTATTGTTAGCTGTGGACAGAAACGAGCTATTAGTATGGCTTAGAATGGTGTTTTCACCCTCCTTATTCAGAAATATGGGTGTTTTGTGGTCAATAGAAGGGCTGATATGGGTGGACGGGATTGGTGCCCTGAATGTGCCATACGAGGAAAAGTCAAATGTTTACAAACTGACCTCTTCCAATATAGAGAGCAAAATGTGATGTTTGTGAGGGCAATACACGGTGCCCTATACTGGCTAAGACTGGCACCTAGCTTTGCTTTACCCTAGAGCCTGTGGTGGCTGTGAGTGACTTTGTGCTGCTTACGGAGGGCTGAGGAGTGCGTGTGGGGGTAAGTCTGAGTGAGGGAGGAGGGAGTCCCTATAGAACCCTTATATTTTCTGGCACGAAAGGTCCTCTTTTTTCACTGATACTTTTTTGTGTTGAATTTGACTACCATCACATGTATTCCTCTGGATCTGGTTTCACACCAACTGTGCTGTTGGCTGTTTTCTTTCATTCAAACTGCTTTTATGAGAGGGCAAGCATCATTGGAAATATGCGGCTGTGTGGTACTTCACACTAAGTCATTAACCGTTTAGAATTTGGGGTGGACGAGCAATATTTAACAACTTGCTGAACTCCGCAGAAGTCCACAGATATTTTTTAAAACTCTGTGAAATTTTTGCAAAGTGAAACTCTGTGAGCTCTGTCCTAAACGAGACCCATGTGGCACCACCATTTTACCTGTGCACTTGTGTGTGGCTTCCTCCCACATCTTGTCACAGGGCCCAGGATACCCATGGGGACATTTTCACCTCTGCTGGTAAACCCATAGTACCAAAGCCAGCAGAAACTGTTTTATCTTTGAATACTGTGATTACGTTGAGCACGCCTGAGGATTACCGTATTCACTGTAGCAGGTGCACAGGTGCTTCAGTGCTCTGCGTTTTGTGCTTGTTCACCAAAGAAAGCTTAATAGGAGCACAGATGCGCTATTCCCTATAAGTGCATTAGTGTCTATGGGGACTCAGGCACTTTTCTACAAACTAACTTGCATTGTATGTGCTAATGTTATGATCTATACCATTTTTGGACTTACTTTATTCAGGATGAAAAGTACTTTCAGTATTTGCGTGATGTGCATATTATCTATGATTCAGGTCATTTTTGGTCTATGTTTTATGCACAATATTTCATCAATATTTTTATAATCCTGTTTGGAGTCTCTTTAGTTTTCATTATGTCACTGATGTGAGTGTGTTGCGCAAACACTTTTTGCATTGCCTCCCTGGGGATAAACTTCATTGCTCTGTGCCAAGCTTTCAGATAGTGAACACATGTTATCTTTGGTGTGTAACTTACTGGCCCTGACTAGAGTTACTGGCTTAGGTGTAGACTTTAGCCAACCAGAAACCCCATTTCCAACAGTAAGTAAAACTAAATAGGTCCACAGTTGGACTGGAGTTTTAGACCGCATAAGACTGCTAAATGCACTAGGAGGTTATTTGGTCCCAGTGGTGTGATACAGAGTAAGACTAAGTATAACCAATCCTAAAAAAGGAAATCAGCATATTTTCACTGCTGTAAAGGGTGGCAGAGAAACCCATAGTTCATGGTGGTGTCATAGGTTTACTGGAAGGGCATGAATGGAAATCAATGATGTGCACTGATTTCCATGCACATTCTTTGGATATTCAAGCTAGTCTCAAATCTATGCACATTTTGGTGGCCATCTACATTGTACCCATTGCTGTCATTTCTGATTGGGGCCCATTGACTTCAATATTAATGCTTCATCATGCATAGTGAGAGCTATATAAAAAATATTTACAATTACAATCAAAATAAAACACAACTTAAAGACATGGATAACTGCAAAGTTGCTGCTGGCAGCATTGCATATTTTTAGGAATGAAATCAATTTGTTGTAGTTAGCTGTGATGCAGTTTCAGTACAGCGGAAGAATGAAGCTGAAATACATAATTAACATTTTGTTTTACTAGAGGTGTTGAAAATAACATCTTTTGCATTGTATTCCCTCAAATTTTCGCCTTGACTGTCTTTGTTGGCCATAGAACTCTGTGCACTTTTCTCAGTAGTAAAGTGCTTGTGCTCCCTTTTAAACCTGAGGAAATTGTTATACACCTAATTGGCACATTTAACTTGCCTATACATCTGTAGCAAATGGTACAAAGTTTATCCAGGTCCTGTTAGTTAAATGTCAACAATGAGCTGCTGCACCCTTCATGCCACCCACTCACTAACAAGGCAAAACCAGCTCCAGACCTACCATTGTAGCCTGGCAGTGCAGGTTAAATCTGTCAATTTGACACATCGAAATTAACCCTTTTGACAGTCCTAAACCTTCCTTTTTCAAAATGAATATGTGACCTCTAAGGTAGGTCTTATTGCCCATAAGGCAGGATGTATGGTTTTTAAATCAGGACATGTAAAGAATTACAGTGAAAAGGCCTAACTCCTAGTTTCAATGTAGCAAGGCTGGCAACTCCCATATGAAAACCTGGATTACATTATTCCACATTATAATACTAATTTCGGGTTGGTAGCAGCTAGAGAAATATTTAAAAGGCTCTTTTTATAGTTAGACAAATTACAAACTAATGGTGGAGTCAAACTTTATCTACCTATTAAGAAGAAGTTACTTTAGACAAATTACCTTTTTGCCTTTTTTAGTGGAGAAGTGTGGCTCAAATGGTTAGAGCGGCAGACCCTGATGCAGAGGTCTGGTCTCGGACCAGGGTTCAATACCCTCCTCGGCGGGTCTTGGGCTCAATTTCCTCGGACCTGATAATTCTCGCCTCGGTGCCTATTCTAATCATGGGTCCCACTCTGCAACTCTGGGCAATAGCTTGCTTAATATCCACAACGGTCCCAATTGCACTAGGTTGCCTGGCTTCACCCTGGGGGTGCCCAGGAGTGGACATTCCACAGGGAAAAACCAGGAAGGGTTCCTAAGCGGTATACAGACAGCGCCGGGACACCTCCATTGGAGGTAGCTGTCCGCTTTACAAATGGCTTTTACTTTACTTCCTGCCTTGAAACTCTAAGGCCTTTTCTGTAAGTATTCCAGCTGTCACCTGGCAGCTGATGATTCCCCTGTAGAGAAGTGTGAATCATTTCCTGGATAGGAACAAAGGGCCTTGGTTGTGAGGAAGTGTTGTCCTTCCCTTGACAAGATGTCCTGTGGCTGTACTCAATAAGATTAAAGGAGGCCTACCCTTTAAAAGGCATATGTAGCTCACATTTGGGCCTGCACCCTTTGTGGTTCTTTTAGTCAGGCTGGCGCAAATTCTTGTGGGAGGGGAGGTGCACCAGAACAGATTTAGAATGACCACAGTTCAGGGGTGGGCAATGGGAATTCTGATCAAGGGAAGAACGTTTCTGCTGTGTTTGATTTAGGGAAGGAGGGGGCACTGACAGATAGTTTACAGTAAAAACACACAGGAAGTGCTGCAGATGTGGGGAGGGTCACCCCTCACCCATGGACTGGTACCATGCATAAAAGTCCCCCCCCCCCCCCCACAGTACCCTCCAAATAAAGCGGCTGGACATGATAAAGATTCAGAAGAGGGTTGCCCTGCTGTGTGAAGACCTAGTAAGACTAACCTGTTTTTCTTCGAACAAGGACTTTCATAGTGACTCTAAAAGCCAGATGGATGTCCTCCTGTTTGATCTACAGGAACAGAACAAGCTTCAAGGGGCCTTTTCCTTATATTTCCAGCTTCCCACTTCCAACTGTAACTCCCATGGTCCATTCAGCTATCCTCTGCGGAGTGAAACTTGACCCTCAAATGATGTCCCCAAAGTCCTGGTTCCTTGGCGTGGTCAAAGTGTACTACTCTTCGCTGCCTAACCCTAAATCCTGGGACTTGAAAACTTTTTGCAAACTTTTTACCTAGAGAACCATTGGGAGAGCAGGCTGAATCTACTCAGCCAATTTGATGAGGATGCATTGCTGCTGGGCCTTGCTTTGATGTAGTTCCTGTTATGTTCTTCTCTTGACACAGAAATCCATTGATGCCGAGCCCTCTTTGGTTCCAGCCTTCATCTTTGATCTGCTGAGGAAATGTGGGCTCCAAACCTGTGCTAAGTCCAATTGAGAAAGCTTTGTTGGCTCCAACATCAAAGGGGATCTGATTTATGCCAAAGATGCCCGGAGTGCAAATATTTACTACTTGGAGCTTTTCATGCCTAAGCCAATGGCCTCACTGAGACTCAATGCTGATGGCAGAATCCATCAACGTTTAGCCCCTTCTCTTGACTCCTATTTATTGTGCTTGGTACTGCTGAAGATGTTCAATGTCCATAAAGTTTCTATTTTTGAAGCCAATGTTTTGATCGACATAAACTGGGTTATTGTACCTGACTCGCGCTCAATCGCTGTCAGCATTAAACCTTGTTCTAGTCTCACACAACCAGATGACTACTGATTGGGCTTTTTCCACTTTGGTGCCCTTTTTATTTATTAAAACATTCTCTATTTTTTTAAATTGGTATGAGATTTTTCTTGTACTGTGTTTTGACTTTATTACTGTTTGAGTACTTGATGCATTCCTTACACATTACTTCTAAGTTTAGCCTGTCTGGTGTGTACCATACCCACCAATGTGTTGAACAAGTACATTTTGTGGCTTTACATGTTCACCCTGATGAGGTATTATTGCTTGAGTTGGGTTTACATCCTCTTAACTAATAACCCGGTCTCTTTGAACCATCAATAGCAGCTGCTTGCAATTGAAGGTGCAAATTCCATGCCCAGGAAACATTTTCAGCAATCAGTACATATAGAAATTTTCACCCATTTCGTATTATGAACCACTGAATTAGAGAGTACACAATTATAGCACATATTCCCTTTAACAAGATGCACAAAGTCAGTATGTGCAATATTTCTCCACACGATTTGCAGCAGATTTAACCTAAAAAAATCATACTAGTTAAAGCCCTCTGCATGTGACATTTACACTCCAGACACTTTTGGGTGCCATTTAGAACTTGCACTGATATAGCGTGAATGCTCTAAATGACAATCTATGTATGACAAAGGAAAGCTGGCTTAAGTAACATCTGAAATGAGGCGCTACAACCTGCACAACCTGGGGGTCAACTACAGTAGGTGGACCGGAATTGTCAAAATGAAACCCCACCACAGTAGAGGCTGTAATATACATCATAAAGTAGTAGCCATCATCCTAAGCATGGGGGCACGAAATCCTTAATTGAGTGGGAAATAGTCAACAGCAGACTCATGGCAGCCAGATTAAAATACCAATATCAACACCATCATTATCCAGTGCTATACTCAAACAAATGAGGCACAAAAAACAGTTAAGAACATATTCTACCAGCTGATGAAAGCTGAGTTTGACTCTGTGTTGCATTGAGAATCTTGGATGCTAAAGTTGAAAATGACAACACAAACCATGACAGAGCCAAGCATAAGAAAGGTTTTGGCACAAAGAACAACAATGGAGAAAGACGGTATAGGTTTTACTCCACAAATGATATGGTCATAGGAGGGACTCTCTTTCCCCACCAGGATATTCACAAAATAACTTGGTGCTAACTCAGTGACAGAGACAGAAACCAGATTGACCACCTGATGATAACCTGGAGATACTCAGAGTGAGGAGGGGAGTGAACGTCTGCAGTGAACTTCATCTAGTGACCACTCTTGAGAAGCTGAAGCTTAGAAAAACAGATTGTTAAACATTAGGATCACAGAAATTCCATGTGGAAAAATTAGAGGACCTCAAGACCAAGAAGGCATTTGTCTTACTAATCAAAAACAGGTTTCTTTTTTTTTTTTTTTTTAAATATTTTTTATTGAAGTATTTTGCATTTATATACAAGGCACGGCATCATTGATACAAACCACAGATTGAAGGAGAAGAATTGTATATCAATAATTCATAAATCAAGATAAAAAACAATCACTTGGGGCCAGATGTAGGTAGCCCTTTACCGATCGGAATCGGCCGAAAATACCGATTTTCGGCCGTTTCCGATCGGTAAAGGGCTATTGAGATGTAGGGGCACATTTTCGGTAATTTTACCGAATCGGTATCATTACCGAATCGGTAAATTTACCGATTCGGTAATATGTACCGAATCGGTAAAATAATTACCGATTCGGTAATATTTACCGATTCGGTAAAATTACCGAAAATGCAATGTAGGTAGGCAATGTACCTCCTGCACATGGCTTACAGAATTGGTATTTTACCATGGAAAACAAATCCATGGTAAAATACCGATTCCGGTGTGCATGCACATGTGTGCATGCACACCTATGCCATGTGACAGGCAGACCTGCCCTTAGGGCAGGTATGCCTGCCACATGGCACCCACGCCTGTTTAGGGGGTGCCAGGGGGTGTCAAAGTGACACCCCCTGCACCCTTGTGAAATTCGGTATTTACCGATTCGGTAAATACCGAATCGGTAAAGCCTATTGATTCCTATGGGCTTTGAAGCCCATAGGAATCAATAGGCTTTACCGATTCGGTATTTACCGAATCGGTAAATACCGAATTTTACCGATTCGGTAAAAGGGAACATCTGGATTCCCTACATACCAACCCCTCACATTTACCGAATCTTAATTACCGAATCGGTAAAATTCAGTAATTTTCGGTAATTAAGATTCGGTAAATGTTACTTACCTACATCTGGCCCCAAGTCATCAGCAGGCGAGGGTGATATTACCAGAAATAAATTAGAGCACAAGTTAGGTCACAAAAATAGCATAAGTAGAAGCAAAATATACTTTCATATTGTACAGCATCGATATTATAATTGCACCAAGTTGGTATTTCTTGTCTGCAGGCAATCCAACATTTCTCACTATTATTCCTCCTTCCATCGAGTTATAGGATCCCATATTATATTACCTAGTTTCCTGCCTCTTTTTCCCTTCCTTGCATATATCTCCTTCTCCATTTTATACGTTATTAGTAACTTAGCCAGCCATTTATGGAAGGTAGGTGGTACAGGATCTATCCATGCAGAGGCTATACATAATCTCATTATAGACATAGCGACAAACAAAAATTCCCTCCCACGAAAAGAACGTATATCCTCAACGTTCGCTCCTAATAGGATGGTTCCTGGGGTTAGAACAATTTCACTTTCTAAAATTTTACTTATAAAACATTCGATTTCCTTTTTAAATAAATCTAAACGGGGGCATAAAGCAAATACATGTTCCAAATCAGCATCCGAGCTTCCACACCTATAGCATGTAATACCCACTAAACCTCCCCATTGAGCTATTTTAGCCGGTGTATAATACAGGTGATAAATTGTTTTGTAGTGTTGAGCCTGTAATGATGCTGCACATAGTAATGAGTTCCCCATTTCTAGGGAGATACCAAAGCTTTCAGAACTGATTGTAAGATTATCCTTCCATTTTTCGCTCCACTTTTGATGATCATCTTGTTTTACTTTCATCAGTTCAGCATACAATCTTTTAATTGTGCAATCCTCCCCCTTTTGAATAATTTCCATAATAGCATTACGCCTGAATCCCAGAACACCACCTTTTTTTCCCAGGAGAAAACTCCTAATCTGGAGGAATTTGAAAAATTGCCTAGTTTCTAGGGTATATCTGTCTTGCAGATCTTTAAATTGGAGAAAACACTGTTCCCCCCTAATATCTCCAATGGTTCTGATTCCCCTGTTTTCCCACTCTGCCATTATAGGTCCCGAGAAGATATCTTGTGGGAGGGTTGGATTATATAATAATCTCGTATAAGAATTAAATTTTCCTAAGCCAATTTTTTTAGCAAAACTTTTCCAAATTTCGAATGCTGCTGCTATTATCTTGAACTTTGTCCTCTTGTAATAACTAGCCTCTGTATATTTCAGGAGAACATCCTTCGCTTCCGTTCCCAGAGTTAGGCCATAGATTGCTAATGATCCAAATTTACTCCACTCCTCTACTCCACTGCCCTGTTCACCTCCCATTAAACCAGCCATGTTCTGTAGAGCCGCCGCCCAGTAATAAGATTTTAAATCTGGGACTCCCCAGCCTCCCCTTTCTCTTGGCAATGTCATGTATCTAAGAGCCCTTCTCGTTTTCCCTTTTGCCCAAAGAAATCTATTTAGCATACTCTCCAATTTTTTAAATATTTTGTTATCAAAGAATAGCGGTATTGCCCTAAATAGATATAGAAATTTTGGAAGAATAATCATTTTTACTATATTAGATCTTCCCACTATTGAGAGGTGTAAATTATCCCATCTATCCAGGTCTTTCTCCACTTTCTTGATTAAAGGGGAAATATTCCTTTCCACCAAGTTATCCAAGTCTGCCATTATGATAACCCCTAGATATGTACCTTCTTGTGTTACTCGGTTGTCTAAGCATGGGGTATACGAGTTTTTAATTATCTGTGTTTTTGTTGTATTTAATTTGTATCCCGAGATTCTTCCAAATTTCATCGCCTCTAGCTCAAGGTGTTCAATAGCTTCAGATGGGTTTGGAGAAATAACAGCGATGTCATCTGCGTAGGCTAAGATTTTACATTGCCCAATAAGCGTTGTAACTGGTGTTATCATCACTGATGCCTCTATTCTACGTATAAGCGGGTCCATATATATAGCGAACAATAAGGGTGAGCAAGGGCACCCTTGTCTGGTACCTCTTTTTATACGAAATTGTCCTGTGTTTCCACTGTTCACTCGTAGTGTCGCTACTGGTTCTAAGTAGAGAGTTTGTAAAGCTTTGATAAAACCTTGTTTAATTCCTGTTCTAGCTAGAGCATACCAAAGGTAGCTCCAGGAGACCCAATCGAATGCTTTCTCTGCATCGAGTAACATCACTGCGATCGGGTCCCCTGTAACTGCCGAGACGTCAAATAAAGTTATTGCCTTCCGTATATGGTGGGTGGTTCCTCTCCCTGGTATAAAACCGTGTTGGCAGCTGCTAACGATTTTATCTATAATTCTTGCCAGCCTTGATGCCAAGGCTTTAGAGAAAACTTTTGCGTCTGCATTAAGTAGGGTTATAGGCCTGTACGAGCCTGGTTCCTCCGGTTTTTTACCCTTTTTTAATATTACGACCACCTCTGCCCCCCCCCATGATTTAGGCGATGTTGTGCCCAGTTGTGCACCTTGCATCACCTTCACCATTTCTTCTCTCAAACAATCCCAAAATACTTTATAAAATTCAATGGGTATCTGATCAGGACCTGCTGCTTTACCAGAAGGTAGGTTCCATATTGCCTGCTTTATTTCTTCTAACTGAAGCTCTTCCTCCAACCCATCTGCTTCCTCTTCCTCTATTGGCTCTACAGGGATATCTTCGAGATACTCCCTCATTTCTTCCTTATCTTTTAGAGGGTCACAACCCTGTAATTCGTCATCATATAACTTCTCATAAAATATCCTAAAGACTTCTCTTATTTTAATCGAGTCTGTATGTATCATACCCGCGGAGTCCCTAATTTCCCTCACTATGCCTACAGATTCTTGTTGTCTTGCTCTAGTAGCCAGTATCCTACCCACTGACTCACTCAGCTCATAGCACTTCTCCCTTTTAGTGTTATAAATTTTCGCCGCTTTGCTGGCAATTTCGCCTTCTGCCTCACCTTTGGCTTTTACTAGCTCTACCCAAGCTTTTTCGATATCCCGCCCCGACACCACACTATTTTCTAGATTTTCTTCTGCCATCAAGACATTCAAAGCTAATTCTACATTCCTCAACTGAACTTGTTTCCTTTTATAAGAATTATAACTCATTGTTTCACCTCGTATTCCAGCTTTAAAAGTGTCCCAAACAACTCCCATTTCTGCTGTATCTTTATTAAACAAAAAAAGTCAGTAATCCATTTTTTCATGTATTCTATATAGTTCTCATCTTTCAATAGCTCTCTTTCAAAAGTCCAGTTCATGTGCTGTCTAGTACTTGTTTTTGTTGTTATAGTAAGTACTAGAGGGTTATGGTCACTTAGGACCCGTGGCAGCCTTTCAATCTTCGAGTCAGAGATACTAGTACTTGAAATAAAAAAATAATCTAATCTTGCACATGTTTGGTGCGGTGCCGAGTAATATGTGTACCCTTTGTTATCCAATATCTTTTTCCCCCATACATCTGAAAGAGCATTGTTTAACACCAGACTGTGTAGTGCCTGAAATACTTTTTTTTCCTACCGCTATACTTTCCAAAAGAACCCAGTCCTAATCCGTCTGCACCATTAATGTTAAGATCACCTCCCAATATAATGTTTGGTGCCCAGGTTGCTAATTCAACATCTAAGAATTGAAATATGTCGGGATCGTCCTCTGTTGATCCATATACATTTACCAATGTTTTCCACTCTCCATCAATCCAGCACTCAACCATAGCCCATCTTCCCCATTTGTCTTGTGCTTTCTTTCTGGTTAGAACATTATTGTTCCTAGCTAGGATAGCTACCCCTCTTTTTTTGACCCCTTGGCTTGAATGAACTAATACCTTAAATCCTAGCTGTGACAGAACATAAGCTTGTGTTGTAATTATATGAGTTTCCTGGATATATACGAAATCTAGATTCACTTGTTTCAGCATTAACGCTATTTTCGCTCTTTTGTGGGGGTCATTTAGCCCACAAACATTCCAGGTTATAATTCTAATCCCCATTATCCATGTTCTCCCATCTCCTTTCCCTACTACCCTCTCTACTGTACATTATCTGCTTAGTAATCCTCCATTTCATTATCTTTGAATCAGCGTTGCTTATTGTATTACTTCCTTTCCTTTTTCTCAACCCCGCCTGTTCCCTTTGACCAAAGAATATTTTTGTTAAGCTCCTCCCCTCTGTTTTTTTTCCTGCCGTGCCCTGTCCCCCCTGTGGTTCCCACCCCCCACCCCCTCCTCTTTCCCCTCCCTCCCCACCCTTTCCCTTACTGGCAAATAGGTCAATCCTGACCTATGTGTGACAGCCGTGCCCTCCCAGGGGAGTCTCGCCCGGCCACCCCCCGTGCTAGAACATTCTCAGAATATAATCACATCATCTCAAAAAAAATAGAAAAGGCTCAGTTATCTCTTTGAGATAGAAGCTACTTGTTTTGTGATCTCTGTACGATCCAATTGTCCGTTTCGGTCTCTATGTCTTCTTTCTTCTCGAAGATAGGTCAAGTATTCTTGGGCAACAATTTCCGAAAAGAAAGTTCTGAACTGTCCATTAAGCCCCACCCTCAAGCGAGACGGGAACAGTAAATAAACTTCACAGCCTAGATTCTGGAATGGTACTATAAGTTGCCGCATCCGCCATCTTCTCTCGACTGTTGTGTGACAAAAGTCTGGACGGGCAAAGAAAGTTATATCTTTGTATGTGCGTTTCTTAGTAGGTTTAGCTTTCATAATCACCTCCTCCCTTATCAAGTAATTTCCTACATAGACAAGGATTGCCCTCGATCTTGCACCCGCATTGCCTTTTTTCTGTACGAGGGGGAAGCGATGTGCCCATTGCACTTCCTTATCCCAGTCCCATGCGTCCATTTCTGGGAACGCACCCTTCAGCAGTTCTATGACAAAGGCTCTCATATCTCCCCCTTCTTTGCCTTCTTCCACTCCTAAGAGTCTTATATTATTTCTCCTCTGGCGGTTTTCAAAATCTTCCAGTTTCCATAAAATATCAGATTCAGTTTTTCCCTGGGTCTGTCTGAATTCCTGTATCTCTGCCATTTCATCCTCCATTTTGCCAGTTCTCTGTTCTACCTCTGCTAGTCTACCTGTTACTTCAGAGTACATGTCCTGTAAGTTATGGAGAGATTTCTGTATTTTTTTATTAGCCCGCTTGGCTCTTTGACTTTCCAGGCGTGCTTCTCCTTGAATTTGTTTCATTGTGGTAAGTAAGATGTCAAACCTGTCCTTGTTCGGGTCAGTTTCGGCCCCCTCAATTGTATTAGATATTTCTTTTGGCGGCATCATTCCCTTCTTACTCCTACTCTTACTCTTACTTTTGCTCTTGTTATTGTTGCTTACTAGGGTTCTTCCTCGGTATTTACCCTTGACCTTGTGGGTTTTACTTTTAGTTTTAGATTTTAGATCTTTTTTTACCTTCATCTTTTTTGAGCATAAAAGATCATCATCCGTCTCTTGGGAGTCGCTCATTGAATAATCTTCCATCTCTGCAGAAGAAGTGGATAGTGAGTCTGACCCTTCTCCCTCCTCCTCTTCCTCACTCTCCTCCTCCTCCTCCAACTACTCACTATTGTCACTATAGTCACTGCCCTCACTATCCTCGTTATTCAGTGGGGTTTTTACCAGAGATACATTTTTTATTTGGCTGTTACTTCTGTCCTTATTCTTATTCTTATTCTTTTTCTTGGGAATTGCTCCTTGGTTAGCTAATACTGCTTTCTTAACCCCAGAGACCTCAGAATCTACGACTGCTACTGCCTCTGCCTCTGCCATTTGTGGTTTAGTTATATCAATGCCAATGCCGTTTGATCCTACTGTGACCCTAATAGTAGACTCATGAATATCACATCCTTATGGACCTTTTGTGGCTTTTGTGGCTTCAGGAACTTCTGGCGCTGGTATAGGCTCTTTTATAAATTCCTCTAATTTTTTACTCAAGACATACCCCATAGCACCTATTTTATTGGATATATCCCTAGCTTCATAAACATCTTTTTCATTTACCCTATTGCTATCATGAGCCATATCCAAATCCATAGCAGCCATATCCATAGCATCTATTTTATTGCGTTTTGCACCAACTTCGAATGCATCATTTTCCTTGTTGTTCTCAGTTACTGCTACAATTTCAGTTCCTTCGCAGGCCCTGTGCCTGCTGTCTAATCCATCAGCACCCCCAATACCTGGCATTGCTCTGCACTCGCTGTCTCCACCTCCAATTCCAGCGCCACCTCCTTCCTTGTGAGGGATTACCTCCGATTCCTTTGCATCTGCAGATTTAGCCCCGCCCCCACAAGACTCTCCGCCTCTGCCAGACTCTCCGCCTACTAAGGCTTCCCGGCTCAGACACTCTGTAACTTCCGTCAGAGCAGGATGGCCGCGCTTGTCCTCCTCCTCCGCCTCCGCCTCGATCTCCAGCTCAGTGGGCACTTCAGTGGGCGCCGATGTTCCATGCGCTTGAGCCTTTTTCCTTTCCTTGTCCGCCGCGATTTCTGCAGCCTCTGTTTGCACGCCCGCAGAGATCTCCGCTCCATGCGTTGCAGCGAGTGAGTGCATCGCAGTCGATCCAATCGTTGCTCCACTCGATCCGTTTTCAGGCGTTTGCTGGGTCAGGAGGCCTCTGCCTGCCTCTGCTACATCGTCATGTGTCGCGTCAGAGCCGGATCCATACCCCCTCTGCTCCAAGTCCGCTCCTGCAGCAGTCCCGGTATCCAGCGCTGTGGGCTCCATCTCGGCACCCTCAAGATCGGTTGGTGTCGATACTCTTACTGCTGCAGCTGCTGATGAAGATGAAAAAGACGATGGCCCCCTTGCCTGAAATGACTCGAAAATCAGAGGCTGCCGCAGTATTGCTTCTGTTGCAATATCCAGTACAGGTAAGTCCTTGCGTCGCTCCTCTTTTCTCTTCAAACTTGCTAGGAGTCGCTCTTCCTCCCGTTTTTTAGCTGCCTCTCTTCTTGTCTGCGCCCTTTGCTGTGCCTTTGTTTGCAGCTTCGCAGTTGGTGTTCCAGGCTCACTGAATACTTCCACTTCTTCTTCTTGTCTCTTCTTCTGGGTAGTCCTCGGCACCTTGGGGGCCATGACACGTTTAATGGCCCTCCAAACCTCTTGACACGATGCTAGCCTCTCCTTAACGTTTGAGAGCGCCTTAGATAAAAAACAGGTTTCAAGGGATCCGAAACCCTGTGGCTGCTGGGAGTGGTGCTAAGTAGGGGTCACCTCAAAATGCAAATGCTAATGTTAGTACTGGCAGCAGTGCTGACCCGAAGGCATATCGCAATACACATGAAGGTGGCGAAAGCTCGGACAATGAAGCTCTCTCGGGTAGACTTGATGGGCATCAGTGGATGAGCAACACATAAAACTCACCCAAAGGGATGACAAGGTGGGGGAGGACTTGGTCACCTTGGGAGGAATGCTAGAAAGGGTTCTGGAAAAGCTGTCTGTAGAGTCTCTGTGACAAGAACTGGCAATATGGGTTGGGAGGAAAACCCAGCAACACTATGATGGCCCGAGGGACCGTGGGTGGCCCAAATGAATGTCTTAGAAGTTAAGAAGCTGCACGTGAGGTATCCTCTCTATCTAATAATGTTTTTACCATTTTACCTGACTCCTACATCATTTTAACTTGTTGTTCTTTTTACCTATTTACTTATTGGGGCCATTTTTACTCACCGCAGTAGGTTCTCAAGACCAGCCAGTTCTTTCAATTCCCTGGTCCACCGCAGCGCTGCTGTGCTGTTTGAGTGGAGCGAGGCAGAGAAGGCTGACTCATCTTTGGCCTCCCCGATATGCAGGTCATTTTGGTAGGGTGGCGGTGTACTTGTATTTTCCCCTGCCTCCTTCCGGTTCAAAAAAGCAGCATGGTGCGTATGCGCAGCAGACGCCCCAAAGGCAAGCCCGTCTGCGCCCGTATCAGGCCCAGGGCATGTTCACCTGGTCAGAGTGGACTAAATATCCCACAGCGGGTGAAATATCGTTGAGAGTTCCTGCTTAGTCTTAATTCTGGGAATAAATCAACTTCCTGTCATAAATGTAACCCATTAGACCTGTCACAATTGATGATCTGCCCCATATGCAAAATTACCTTCCAAAACGTTGGCTCAACTATGTCGTAGCAACGGTGACATGTTTGCCTGTGATGGCATTGGTTCACCTAGTAAGAGCCCAGTACTTCATGGCGCCCTTCTTAATGCAAGATCACTAATTAAGCACTGCATGGGGATTGCAGATTGTATCTTCACTCAGCACTTGGATTTATTATTTACTACTGATCCCTAGGTAGATATCCTCTCAGGCCCCAAATTCATTGCTGCCACCCCTACAAGTTTCTCCTCCTTCCATTTCGATAGACAAGATAGGAGAGGGGGAGAGCTCGCTATATTTTACCGGGAACAGTGGCAAGCTGCAGTCACACCAATTAACATTGATGATTCAGAGACTGTTCAATTCAGTATTGAAGCATCTAAAACTCAATCCTTCAATGGCCTTCTTATTTTACTGTCCACAACGGACTAAAATTCTGTTTGTTGACGCGATTATACTAGTACTGGAATCAGATCTATTGAAGAATGATCTTACGGTTCTGGGCGACTTCAATGTCCACTTGGGGAAAAAAACAACACTGATACAGAACACCGATTGAATCCTTTAACAGGCTTAGGGCTAATTTAGATTGTTGAAAGTTCTACGCATTCTGCCAGTCACCTACTGGATGGAATTTAGACTAATAACCCTAATATTAACTTTACTCATACTTTGCCATGTAGTTGGACAGATCATTTTGCGGTAAAGTGGGACCGAACACTTCACCACATCACCGCTCCCAGAATTCAGAAACTATGTCAAATGGCCAGGGCATGGAATACAATCCAAGCCTCTGATCTCAACACCCTACTCTCTCAATCAATGATCACTAAGGAGACCAATCCCGACCAGATGGATGAGGAATATCATAACTGGCTTCTCTCAGCCCTAAATGTGACGGCCCCTGCCAGTTATTCAAAAACTAAGTACAGAAAGATCTCTCAGCCATGGTTCATAGACTCGCTCAAAACACTTAAACAAGAGTACTAGAGACTGAAACGCAAATGGCACTCCAAGTATTGTAGTGAGGAACAAGTGAAATATAAAGCCTGTCTCAATAGCTATAAAGAGACCATCTGGCAGGCAAAAAACAAATTCTAGACAGTCAATCTTGCCACTAACACCGCGAAAACCCTTTTTCAAACCATAAAAAAACTGACTATGACAAGGGTGGCTGAAACAACCACTGCCTCCTTAGAGCTCTGTAATTCTCTTGCCAGGACTGTTCAAGCAAAAGTCCTAAACATCTTTAATAATTTTACCATTAGTGGCTCATCTACCATTCTCTCAAATGCAAGCCCTAAGCCAATCAGCTTTGGGCAATTTTCTTCGCCTGCAGCACAAACTGCCGAACTCATTCCCAAAATCACGGCAGGATCCCCTAGTGAACCATGCCCCCCTCGGGTGGTTCATATGGTACCGGAAGTTATAGCTCGTCACCTCGCAGTTATCATTTCTACCATATTCGAAACCGGCATTTTCCCTGTCAGCTGGAAAGCTGCATCAGTGCTCCCTCTTCCAAAGAAACCCACCCTCGATCCTCTTAATTATCGACCAATTGTACGACTGCCCATTCCGACCAAATTAGTGGAGAAAATCATGAACATGGTACTCTCCTCCTTTTTGGAGGACAATCGTCTGCTAGATGGCAAGCAGCATGTTTTCTGAGGAAACTACAGTACTGAATCTGCATTTCTCACAGCCACTGAGGAAATCAGATTATCATTCGATAAGGGAGGCAATGCAGTGAAGATCCTGCTTGATCTCTCGGCAGCCTTTGACGTCTGCAGTTCCTTTAAATTGGCAACTCAGTGCTGGGGCTGCTCAAATCCTTTCTCTCAGGACACAAACATTAGGGAGTTTCTGCTTGCCTTGTGGATTTCCTCAAGAATCTTCTACGACCACAACCTTATTTAATCTGTACTTTACTCTACTTTGCTTCTTTGATCAGGTCATTTGGGTTATTATTGGCATCGTATGCCGACGATACTTAGATTGGAGTCTCAATAGCAAAAAATTATATTGGGGCTGGCGAGACATTCACTATATATGAGCGCAGTCAATAGCTGTATGGCGAACAACTATTTTAAGCTTAATTCCTCTAAAACAGAATTTATTCAATTCAGTAACAATCCAGCTCTCTGGTTCCTTGAGGGGTGGCCATCAGATTTCGGTGCAGCGCCCATGCTAAAATCCAAGAAAAAAAAACAAAAAACTAGGGTTTATGCTTGACAATGAAATACAATTTAAAGAACAAATCAACTTAATCGACTCTTCCTCCTTCTATTGGCCCAGAATGGTCAAGAAAATTGGAAAATTCCTGCTTGCTGACCTACTGAAATTGGTTTGGACTATTGTAATAGTCTCTACATCAGCCTCTCCAATGGTTCACTTAAAAAAATTCAGACCATTCAAAATGCAGCTGCATGGTTTCTCATTAGAGTCCCAAAACATCAGTCTGCGAGAGCCTCTATCAGGCAATTGCACTGGCTTCCACTCCGCCACTGCATCTCTTTCACGCGTCACAGTGGGCGTGTTCGCATGACGAACGGGGCCGTCCGAATACCGCCCACTCGTTAATTCTCCCGATTACCATCGCTCTCTAGGGGTTAAGGCTCTCTGTCTAGTTTAAAAGACAATCTATGGAAAAGGACCTGCCAATTTGAAGGTAAAACTGGTGTGCTACTCCCCCAGCAGAAATCTTCGGTTTAACTCAGCAAACCTGTTGAGGGTTTCAAACGTGTAATCTGGGGAGGTTGAAGCTTTTTTAGAATTACAGTTCTATTCTGGAATCGCTTGCCTCTGGAATTGAAATTAGCACACACGTTCGTGGTATTTAGAAGCAACATGAAAACGTGGTTATTTAACTAGCGATTCAGTAGCAGAAGACTGTAGCATCCTGCTACAAGGAACCACAGACACAGGTGCCGGATTATCATAAGCTTTATTGCTTGCTTCTTATCTCTGCCCTGTCCCTACTCTAACTACCCTCATCCTGTCCTGACTCCTCCTCTTCCCCTCAGCCCACCTAGCTCCGCCCACTCCAGCTACTAGACTGTCAACTATATTACATCTCCCCCCTTCTTAACAAAATGAGCTTAATGTCTTCAGTGTTCGCAATTCTTCAATCCACCACACGGGTCGGTGGACAGCCTGTTCTTCAAGCCTCAGTAGTGTCGAATCAGTGGTGGGCTTGGTTTTGGTCAATCTTTCCGTTGCCTTAATCAGGGCATTATTGACCACGTTGCGTGTGAACTGTTTACTCCCACACTCCACAGTCATCATGTTCCCTTCCTGTGGTGTAACTGTTGGTTCAGATGCTCGGTCCCTTTCATGAGTGGATAATGTTCTGGTCCTCTTCTGGGCACCTGCATCTACTTTTACTTCCTGTTGTCTTGTCCACTCGAGGGCAACACTGTCCTCCAATTCAGGGTCATGTACACCAGACAGTACGGTGTTATCTGACGAGACTGTCTTGGTTTGGTTCGATACCTCATTCACGGCCTCGGGTTGTCTGGCGAACTCGTGGGCTATCTGTGCATAGGCATGTTTCTCTCTCATCTGATGATCTCTCTCTACTGACATGTCCGGCTTTCCTAGCGGAGTGGCTGGCTGGTCCCTTCCCGTCTGGTGACTAAGGTCCACTGTCACTTGTGATTGAAATGACAGGTTGTCTTGTAGCGTGACTGAGTATTCAGAGACCTTAGTGTGTAACATGTTGCTCTTGACGGGAAGGATGTCCTTTGGTTCCATGGTGCGTTCGGGTGGTTGACGCCATGGCTGTTGTCGGGACCATGACTCGGTCGACTCACAGGATCGAACAAACGTGCTCTCTGGGTCAGAGAAGTCTCTTGTCGACTTCCAGGATCGGACAGACGCGCTCTCTGAACCAGAGGAGTTCCTGGCCATAGATGCGCTTTCTGGGTCAGAGAAGTGTTTTGTCGACTTCCAGGATCGGATAGATGTGCACTCCGCGTCAGAGAGATCCTTCTCCCCATTCCTTCTCAAATGTTTCTTTGAGACTGTCTTGGGTGATGGATTTTTGAATTCCGTACTCTCCCAGGATCGGATAGATGTGCACTCCGCGTCAGAGAGATCCTTCTCCCCATTCCTTCTCAAACGTTTCCTTGAAACTGTCTTTGGTAATGGATTTTTGAATTCCGTAGTCCATGACAAATTGCTTTTCCCCTTTGAATTGTCTTTGAGATGCTTCTCCGTGTGCCTTTGTTGGAACATCTTCAATGCTGTCTCATTTGGGAGGTTGTTTGATGATCCTGTGCTTGTTCCTTGTGCTTGATCCCAAGCTTTTGCCTCTTTGTCCTTCTCGTCTGAAGTTAACAATTTCCTCTCCGTTTCTTCGTTGTCGCGGGAGCCATGGATGCATGAATCTTTTCTGGTTTGTTGCTGTGGAGGATCAGTCCGTCTTGTGCGACCTGTTTCTCCTTCTCGCTTGTTCGATGCTCTAGCACCTCTGATTTGGGGGTGATGTGTTCTCCTGCCAGATGTTTCCTTGGGCTCGTCTTCACTGCTTGGCGACTGATGTTCCTGAGCCGACTTCTGGTGTTGACCAGTGCGACCCCTTCTTCTATGGTTTGTCTTTCTCTCCCACTTGTTGTGCAAGATGCCCTCTTGTCCAGGAGTGCGATCTGTCCCATTTGACGCTCGTTCCTCATCAGAGTACTGTGTGTCATACTTTGAATGACTCCTTGAGGAACTCCTGGGGGGTGAATAACTCCTTGGAATTGTCTTTTGGATGGTTGACTCTGAGTCATCTGACTCTGAGTAATCCTTGGTTGACTTTGAGTAGTCGGACTCTGAGGAATCTGACTCTGAGTAATCCGTGTCACTTTCTTTGTCACTGTATCTTTCCCGTTGTCTTTTTGCTGGTCTGCCTTCCCTCTCTCTCCTTTCAGTTCTGTTTGTTTTCTGAGTTCTATCTTCCCAGGTATCTTGATGGTTTGCTCTCAGGTGCACGTCCTTCAATCTGTCTCTTGCTTTGATTTGCATTCCAATTTCGGCCTTCTTGATGATTTCCTTTAACGACCAATGCCCTTGCAGGATCTTGCGCTTTGTGTCAGGGTTTGTGCAACCTTCAACTATCCGAAGTCGAACCGCATCCTCATTTGTAAAAGTGTTGAAGTGGCAGCCTCGTACCATACTTTGCAACCGAGTGATGAAATTTGGCAACGGTTCGCCTGGTTCCTGCCATGCTGTATTGAAAACCATGCGATTATGATCCACATCTGACTGTGCATTATGTTATGTTATGTTATGTTAATGGGTGACTTATATAGCGCACGGCTACTCCAAGGAGTGTCCCGGCGCTTTCTGACCCATTACTGAAAAAAGAGAAGGATAACAGACATAACAGTATTATTAATTAAAAAGCCACGTTTTCAGGGCCATTCAATCAATCAATCAATCAAAGACATTTATAGAGCGCACTACTTACCCGGAGGGTCTCAAGGCGCTTGGGGGGGGGAGGGGGGTGCTGCTACTGCTCGAACAGCCAGGTCTTGAGCTTCTTCCTGAAGGAGAGGTGGTCTTGGGTCAGGCGCAGGTCGGGAGGGAGGGAGTTCCAGGTCTTGGCGGCCAGGTAGGAGAAGGACCTTCCTCCTGTTGTCGTTCTTCAGATGCGGGGGACGGCGGCGAGGGCGTGACTGGCTGATCGGAGATTGCCTTTGGGAGCGTAGAAGTTGATGCGGTTGTTGAGGTAGCTCGGGCCTTGATCGTGTAGGGCTTTGTGTGCGTGGGTGAGGAGACGGAAGGTGATTCTTTTGTTGACGGGGAGCCAGTGCAGGTCTCTCAGATGTCCGGAGATGTGGCTGTGTCGTGGGATGTTGAGGATGAGTCTGGCTGAGGCGTTCTGGATCCGCTGGAGTCTCTTCTGGAGCTTGGTGGTGGTTCCGGCGTAGAGGGCGTTGCCGTAGTCCAGTCGGCTGGTGACGAGGGCCTGGGTAACCGTCTTCCTGGTCTCGGTGGGGATCCACCGGAAGATCTTCCGTAGCATGTGCAGGATGTTGAAGCATGACGAGGAGACGGCATTGCCTTGTCTGGTCATGGTGAGGGACGAGTCCAGGATGAAGCCCAGGTTGCGTGCGTGGTCTGTCGGTTTGGGTGCGGTGCCCAGGGCGGGGGGCCACCAGGAGTCGTCCCAGGCGGAGGGCGAGGGGCCCAGGCTGAGGACTTCCGTCTTGTCTGAGTTCAGTTTCAGGTGGCTGGTCGTCATCCACTCGGCTACGTCTTTCATCCCTTCGTGAAGGTTGGCTCTGGCGGCGGTGGGGTCGTTGGTCAGGGAGAGGATCAGCTGGGTGTCGTCAGCGTAGGAGATGATGTTGAGGTTGTGTTGGCGTGCGATGGCCGCGAGGGGGCTCATGTAGACGTTGAAGAGGGTGGGGCTCAGCGAGGATCCTTGAGGGACGCCGCAGATGACTTCGGTGGCCTCCGACTTGTACGGTGGTAGACGGACTCTCTGTGTTCTTCCGTCGAGGAAGGAGATGATCCATTCCAGTGCCTTCTCCTGAATTCCAACGTTGCTGAGGCGCTGCACTAGGGTGCGGTGGCAGACAGTGTCGAATGCCGCAGAGAGGTCTAGGAGGATGAGGGCCGCTGTTTCTCCGTTGTCCATCAGGGCTCGGATGTCATCGGTGGCAGCGATGAGGGCGGTCTCGGTGCTGTGGTTGGCTCGGAAGCCAGACTGTGAGGGGTCGAGGGATCCATTTGTCTAGAGGAAGGCGGCCAGATGTTTGTTGACGGTCTTCTCGATGACTTTGGCTGGAAACGGGAGGAGCGAGATGGGGCGGTAATTCTTGAGTTCGGTGGGGTCCGCTGTAGGTTTCTTTAGTAGGGAGCTGAGTTCGGCGTGCTTCCAGCTCTCCTGGAAGGTGGCGGTGTCGAAGGAGGTGTTGATGATGTCCCGCAGGTGGGGTGCGATGACAGCGTCGGCCTTGTTGAAGACGTGGTGAGGGCAGGGGTCGGTCGGAGATCCGGAGTGGATGGAGTTCATCATGCGGACGGTGTGTTCGGTGCTGATCGGAGTCCAGGCGCGGAGGGTGGTGGTGGGGGGCGGTGGTTCGGTCGTGGCGTGCGTCGGTTGAGTGCTGAAGCTGTTGTGTATGTCCGCGATCTTGTTGTGGAAGTAGGAGGCGAGGGAATTGCAGAGGTCTTGCGATGGGGTGATGTCGTTGTTTCCGGCGTTCGGATTGGAGAGCTCTTTCACGATGTTGAAGAGTTCCTTGCAGTTGTGTGCGTTGAGATGGGCACAGAGCTCCCTTTGGAGTCTTTTATAGATTTCTGTATCCTCTTTGGAAAATGTCCTGATTGGGCATCGGCCTTTCGGACCCACCAGATGGAGGAGTAGTATCAGACATTTTCTCTCTCTTTGCTCACCATTGGCTTTTAAGAAATCTTCTAATGCTTCGAGCCACCAGTGTCGTTTGAGATCCAATCATCAGTCTGCATCGCTGGGGGCGGTACTTCACTGTATGGAGTGACCCGCTGTGCTGCGTCTCCTCCCGCCATGAGAGAGGGAGATTCTGGTCAAGGTCTTTGGTCTGGTCGTTTGCTTGGAAATTGATAGTCTTTGTAACCATCACAGTATGCGCCGGTGAATGAACTTGGGTGGTTCTACTCTCTCCGGGGTCCTCTGTAGGACTGCCCTCCTCTGGGTCTTCTGCAGTTCTGCCCAGCAGCTCTTCTCTCTTCGGCGCTCTTCGGTTTGTGCTCAGTGTCGTCTTTATCTGTCTCTTGCATTTGCTTATGCTTGTTCCATTGTGCTGCTGTCTTTGCTTGGTCCTTGTGTTCGCTTGTGCCTCTTTTATTTTATAGACACGTGTTACTTCATTACATTCGCCACTGCACATTCGCTTGCGTTTCTCAATGTTCACATTTCCACCCGTGCTGACATTTGTTTTTGTCAATGCATGTTTGGTAAGTCACTCTTGTGGTTGCTCGTGTTTGTTAGTTGATTCACTCTCGTGTTTGCATGTGCTAATTCTGTTTTGGTTGCCAAGACTTGTTCATTGTTGTTCACACGCTGTTATCCACGCTTATTTATTTGCCTTACCAATGCCTATTTCTTGGCATTTACCAGTGCATGTTTACTTGCACATACCAAGGCTTGTTGACTTGCATGTACCAATGCTTGTTTATTTGCGTATACCAATGTTTGTTTATTTGCATGCACCAATACTTGTTTGTTTCCTTTCGCCACTGCTTGTTGGTTTCTACTCGCCACAGCTTCTCTGTTGGCTCTTGGCAGTACGTGTTTGTTCTTCGCCAATGCTTGTTTGGTCTTTACCAGTGCTTGTTTGGCCTTCGCCAATGCTTGTTTGGTCTTTGCCAATGCTTGTTTGGTCTTCGACAATGCTTGTTTGGTCTTCGCCAATGCTTGTTTGGCCTTCGCCAATGCTTGGCTGGTCTTCGCCAATGCTTGTTTGGTCTTCGCCAATGCTTGTTTGTTCTTCGCCAGTGCTCGTTTGGCCTTTGCCAATGCTTGTTTGCCCTTCGCCAATGCTCGTTCGGTCTTCGCCAATGCTTGTTTGGTCTTCGCCAATGCTGGTTTGGTCTTCGCCAATGCTTGTTTCTGTTATGTCCGCCAATGCTTGTTGCTAAACTCAGCTCGCCTGACCTCAAAATGGCCGCCTACAGTTTGCACAGGGAGGATGTCCCAAAAGTTGCCTGACTCAAAGATGGCCGCCGTGGTTATCTGCAGGCACTACTTTTTCTCTCTTCATTCGACCCGATTCTTCACACAGGACTCACCGGCAGTTGCTCCCAGGGTCAGCATACTCCTGATTTGGCTCCCTCTGGTCAAGGCTACAGTCAGGTGAGGTTGGGGTGGGCTCCCGCCTTACTTTACAGGGTCCGTCGGCAGTGGCGTGCCAAAACCCACGCATCCGGCGTGAGGTTTTCCGACGACTCGCTCCAATTTTACCGCGCTCAGCAGCGCTTGGCAGTGGACCTTCGCGGGGGCAGTCCACACCAGGATTCACTCTCTTCCGGCCACAGCAGTCATCAGGTGAGCTTGGGGTGGGCTCCCAGCTCACTTTCGCAGTTTCCGCTCTCTCTTACGCCGACAGCATGCCAAACCTCACGCATCGGGCGTGAGGTTTTACTTTCACCGGTATTCAAGCTCCGGTTTTGGCGCGTTCGATCGCGCTCGGCAGTAGGCTCTCGGGGACAGCGTCCTCCTCACTCGGGCACCCTCTACTCACTTTGGGGTGTTGGACAGAGTCGGAGTGGGCTCCCGACTCCTGTTTCTTCGCGGATGCCAGGCACCACGCATCCAGCGGGGCTCGCGTTTTCGGCGCGAGACGATCTATGTTGTGGAGCGTTTCAGCGCTCGGTGTTTCGGCTCCCTCTTGAGTCCCTCTCGACTGCGGGGGGGAAGACAGGGTCACCTACTGCTGGCTTCTCTGCTCGGGCAGCAGCTTATTACATTTGGCAGCGTTCTTCTGGGCGTTGCCTGGGACAGGGTGTCTTCTCTTGGTTCTACATGCAGTGGGCTGGCTCATCCCACCCTCGTCGCTAGTTGTAGCATCCTGCTACAAGGAACCACAGACACAGGTGCCGGATTATCATAAGCTTTATTGCTTGCTTCTTATCTCTGCCCTGTCCCTACTCTAACTGCCCTCATCCTGTCCTGACTCCTCCTCTTCCCCTCAGCCCACCTAGCTCCGCCCACTCCAGCTACTAGACTGTCAACTATATTACAATGACCCTCGTGCCGCTCCCTCTTGACTTTCAGCGCCAAGACGCCTTCGGGTATTCGTGCGCTGTATAAATTGTATCATTCATTCATTCATTAAGGATTATGCTGTTATGTTTGTTTGAGCTACTAATCAATCAAAAGCCTTTCATATATTGTGATGCTGTATTTGCCAAATTATAATACATCAATAGAAACAACCTCCAATATAAAAAATGGTTCAAACTCCTGGCAGACACAGAAGGCAGCCAAGGAGAAATGAGTACAGGCCTCTTCAATGAAGAGCATTGAAATATGCTCAGCGCCCAAGACAAGGGGGTGAAAGAAAGGATAAGACAAATCACAAGCTATTAACGACAGGAAGACAGCAACATTAAGAAACTCATGGTGGTCAAATCTGAAAGGCAGCAGGAGAAGTACAAGAAGATGACAATACAAAGTCATCTTAAATATTTGTTATTTGAAAACTTTGATGCTTTTTACCACCACAGAGAACCTTTTTAAATTCATTGATAGAGAATTTTCAAAAGAATGATCCTTAGGGCGCAAGTTTTTTGGACCTTGGGCCTGATTTGTCGAGCACATTCTCTGTACATTGCTTCGCCTTTGAAAATCATATTTTCAAAGCGCATGTCCTTTGTAGTTGTCATTGACTTGACTGTGGAGTTCCATGCATGTAAATTTCGCAGCATAGCGACTTTTAGACCCCATTACCGGCCCATTGTCTTGGTAGCTGAGCACAGCATGTATAACACGAGGACATGAACTGACTAGTGCGATTATGTTAATTGTAATCAGCCTAACATTTTTCATTAACATTTAATTGCCGTTTAATCATGCATAAAAAGAGAGAAAATGAAGCTTGCTGTACAGAAGTGACCCTTGCTCCATGGGATAAACACTTTCAAATTGCAGATTATAAACTGGCTTGTCAACTAACTGCCCTATCAAAAACAATGAGCATATCTGAATAAGAATCCGCGATGCTTTAATTTCTTATGACTTTATACTCGTTTGTTTGGCATGTACATATGAAAGGGCTGATAATATCCGTAAAAAAAGTATCATTGTTCATATTTCACCTCGATTAGTGATTTTCTTGACAAAGTCTAGATATCTTAAAATATGTCTTTAAGATTCTATCTGAAGGAGATCAATACTGCAAAGGGTGGAGCACAATGTTGCAAGGCGCAGGATTGTGCACAATAAAATCAATGTTAATGTAGTTGACATATAGCGATCATTAGACTACAAACTTGCTGTATTTCTTCTCAACAAATCCTCTTTTCTTTGTCGTATTTCGACCATATTGGGCCCTTCAATTTTTCCTGCAAGAATCCTCTTGTTTATCTATTAACCGTATGCTGTTTTGGCATTCATGAAACAATCTACTAACAAGAAGTATGATTTCTACTATTAATCGGAAACGGCCAAAGTGGCTAAACGGATGCATACACAGGAGTTTGTGTTTTAATGTTTTGCAGTGTCATAGTGCACCGTCCTAATACCAACAAAAATAAGACCCATAAAAAGTCAAGAAAGACGGAATGACTTGTGGGAGAGGTGTGGCGCAACGGCCAGAGAAGCAGACTTTGGAGCACGGGGTTCCACGTTCGATCCCTGGTGGCAGCTCAGCACCATGTGACTCTGGGCAATAGCTCGCTTAATCTCCCAGACGCCCCCAGCGCCCTGAAACCTCGAGGGCTGATATTTTGGCACTTTACAAATATGGGTTATTATAAATGCTGGATTCTCTACATATACAATTTAAATTGGCCCCCATGGTTGACAGAAAAATATGTACGGAATTGATTGACAGTGGGCCTCTGACACCCCTGGGTCCCGATGCCACTGCATGTGCTGCTTTAAAGATAACTTAAAACGGCAGCACCCAAACCCGAGTTTACATGAATAAGAATCACTGAGATATTTCAAACCAAAACTCTTCTGAATAATACACATGCATGGTGATCATGCAGCAGAATAATTGACAATGAGCAATCTGTTCTGGTAGAGTATGATAATCCTTGCCACATTGAAGTAGAATTTACAACAAAAAAAAAGGAAAGAAAAAAGGAGAAATGCTTAAGTTAAAAAGTTATAATTTTGATTAATATCTCTTTATCTGGATTGGGTCCAGACTCCACAGAGCACAGTAGCAGGAACAAAATAAAACAAAGAAGAGACTGAAACCATGGCAACCAGTTTTTTAAAAGTATTGCCCATGAGATGTTCTACTCCATTAACTTAGAGCTATGATCTGTCACTTTTTCTCGTCCCACACAAATCACACAATAATTCCAGAACACCTACACAAAATGTAATAGTTTTTTATGCTTAGTAAATCGCTACCTAGTTGTAGAAAGGTCTTTCAATCACTGATCATTTAAAAGAAACCTTATTCGAAACACCAGGCACCACAGTCACATTTACCTGAGACAAATACGAAGCCAATCAGTCAGAACCAGTCTCTGTGTCTTTTTGAAAGCATTAACAAGCTTTTGAAGATAATATGAGGTGACATGGTCCAGTTCCGTCATTTACTGTCAGCCTTACTCAAGAAAACCTATCATGCATCTTCTTGGCTGAGACGTGTGTAACAATAGAGAGTAACAATTCTTGGTTTCACCTGCAGCCTTCCACTTACTGCAATCAGCTTTATATCAGAATGGATTCAATGGGAAGGCCGCACTGTATTCCCCACTTAAGATAACTATTGTCATTATGCATATATGTTTATGGCTTAAATAGCTTGAATCTAACTACATAAAAACCGAATAGTGCACACAATATGTGTTTTACATCCGTATGCACAGAAAAGTTGGAAATTGGATTGGGAATTGACAGGGGAGTAGAGAAAAGTACAGGGGTGAGGCTTACCTTGATAGTTGGGTAGTGTAAGAAATTGGGTTGGTAATCGACTAGGGTGTGAGTCCTGGTCAAGCAGCGATCACATTCATTGTCAGGGTGAGCCACAGGTCAATCATAAATTAACGTGTACTCAACCATCTGGTAGTTTGGCACGTAGCAGTCAGGCTTAACTTACAGACAAGGGGGTATATTTAAAATAACTGGCACATCCCTGCAAATCAGCAGGGATGCGCCAGTTATTGTGCGCCACAGCTCCGCCATCATGGATGCGCCGCATTTACAATGCGGCGCACCATGGTGCAAAAACGGCACAGATGCGTGACGCATCTGTGCCGTAAAAGTGACGCATTGCTGGAGTTGCGTCGCAAGCGTGACGCAGGCCCAGCAATGCTCTGGGGGCCCTATCTAGTTAATGCTGCGTCAATCCTTATGCCTGCTTCAGGCAGGCGCAGGGTTTTGACGCAGCATGGGCCTAAAAGTGACTGAGTGAAATCTTGTAGATTTCACTCAGCCACTTTTAGGAGGCGTTCCTGCGCAGGAATGCCCCCCCCCCCCGCCTGCACAGGAACGCCTACATGTGGCGCAGGGCATTACAACGTGACGCATCGCCCAGATGCGTCACGTTGTAAATACCCCGCACCATGGAGCAGGATTTGCGCCGCCGCTGCGTCACAAAAGTGATGCAACGGCAGCGTAAATGAGGCGCAATGGGCTTGTAAATCTGCCCTAAGTATAAAGTATTTGTGCAACACTTCAAACATAACCAAGTGACAACAAGACAGACAATGTATCATACACCAAAATAGAACTAATTAAAAAAATTAAAACAAGACTAAAATTACATAAATCCTATCAGTGGAACCGGAGCAATGCAATTTTAAAGATTTCATCTAAAATAGCTCCAAAAAGCACAAAGCTCCAACAGTAGATATCTGGTCATGCCAGACTGGGACAAAGTCACAAGTTAAGGCCGACTGAAATGAAGCATGGGCTGGCTACAGGGACCCAGTTAGGCCTCCTGAAGAAAGTACCTTCACTTGCAATGATTCATGTCAAAGATGTTTTGTGCAGCTGAAGTGATGCGTCAGTTCCAAGATGTGGCGATGCTGCAATGCAAGGGCCTGCATTGTCATCAAGGATCCTGTAAACTGAATTTTGATGTTAAGTCCGGCTTCGAGGATGTGACACGCAGTCGATTCCGAAGAGCTGTGAGGCTGCGTTGTGGAATTCGTCATCGAAGGATGCGGGAGCCTGCAGTGGCGGGTTCTGAAGGCAATGCGAGTAGCGGCGGTGATGCTGGTGCAATCCACACAACAGTGGCAATGCATCGGGTCTGCTTGGAGTTATGCCGCATAGCAGAGGAGATGCACCAATTCTGCTGGATCCACGAAGGCTGACAGAGCACCTTAAGTCAATTTCCAAGAGTCTAGTACAGGGATGGCTCCACTTGGCAGGGTAGACTCACAGACGGCAGAGTCCCAGGGACAGGTGCAAGGTTGTTGGAAGCCTTTTGTACCCTTGAGGCTTTAGAGTGGATGCCAGACGACTAGCCCTTGCAGTCACTCTGGGTTCTGGGTTCAAGAGATGCAGGTACAGTCCTTCTCACTCAGGCAAGAAGGCAGCAGGACAGCACAGCCAACTAGTAGTTCCTTTAGAGCAGCAGGCCAGCAGAGTAGCAGTTTTTGTGGCAGCACAGCAGCCCTCCTTCATAGCAAAATATTCACAGGTCCAAAAATGCACTGAGGAGTTGGTGTCTAAGGTCTCCTTTTTCATGCCCTGGTGCCCTGGGAGAATCTTCTACACAGTGTCTTTCAATAATATGGACTTGCCTGCCTCTCCTGCTCTGGCTCAAAGTTGGCTGCAGTGACAATGTGGGGCTATTAGGACCTTTATGGAAAAGCAGAGCACAGGCTATTTATCTGCAGTGGGGCAGTATTTAGCTCCGCCCCTATGCTGCCAGCAGATGGCCTATTCAGACACACCTACTCTTCCTATATTGTGACTGTCTTGGAGCAAATTCACAAAGTTTAACTTTCAGGTACACCCAGTCATGTGACCCAAGACAAGCTACAGGCCCAGGATAAGGGCAGGAAACGCCAACTTTCTAAAAGTGACATTTTCAAAATGTAAAGAAAAATCCAAATTGATCAATACAGAGGGCTTATTACAATTTCATAGACACCAAACATGGCATAGCTACCAGCACCCAATTGGAAATTACAGCCTATTAAATGTAATATGGAATACCCAATGCTACCCTATGGAAATGGCTGGCCTCACACTATTGAAAAATTAAAAAGGGAAAAAGGTAAAACATTTGTGGGTGATCATGCTCAGTGGGCCAGATGTTAGAAACATTGGTTTGTGTAGACAAACTGAAATATTTTCTATACTTCTTTTTCTAGTTTACTGCTGGAAGTTTCTTTAATGTGGAAATGTTGTTTTTTCTCAGTGTCTTTGAGCACAGTGTGGAGAACGTAACCATTGAACACTCAGATTTTCTTTTTTTTAACCTTTGGGCAGTACCAACTGTATCACAGAGATGTCTTTTGGAAGAATTGAGTGTAATGATCTGCCACAAGCCTGAGTATAAAAACGAGTTGTGTGTGTTTCTCCTGTGGATAGCTCTGAATATATTTATCTCTGTAACAAGTGTTAGCAATGTCCACGGAAGACAAGTTCTTGCACATACATCAGAGTACCATATCACCCCAATCTTTATAAATGACTAACCGATAGTGAAATAATATTTGAAAGAATAATGTGATGTCCATGTAACAGAAATGTATAAGGAAAAAAGTGATTAAGAGTAAGTATCTGTGAACTCAAATCCTACAATGAATTAGAAATGTCTGAGGAAAGAAAGTGAATACGAGTAAGTATCTGTAACAACTACTAAGGAGAATGAAATATGTTGCAGAAGTGTTTGCTTCCTGTTGCATGTGCTTCTTTATTAGTGGTTACAGAAAACAAAGAATTGTGGCTTCTCTACGGAATAGCCAGTCACATTGGGACTGTTGCACTGCCTGAGTAAGAATTTTTGCATTTTTACGAAGCTGTGCACAGATACATCGCCATATACTTGTGGTGCAATATTCTGCCATTGTAAGCATTCTTCACTCTCCCTAAGGCAGATGATTTTCTCATGTCAGTTCAAACTTTATTTCTGCTACGAGCCCTAAAAGCGCATAGAAAAGAAATTAAAACACATTAAAATAGAAATAATTACTAGATACTAAATATGCAGATTAAAAAAACATGCCATATTACAACCTGGTCACAAAAGATCATATATGCAGCTGTTAGCAATAGACAGTATCAGGCTTAAAATTGCACTGTATCCCACATCCCTGCATCACCGTAGGTTGCGTATCGGAAGGGGCACAGATTTTAGCCCTAGCTCTCCGCATGACCATCAGATAATGAGTAAGTGCAAAAATCAAAGGCTTGTTGAGATCAGTATTTAGTATCTTGAGGGAAACTTTGTACTCTCTGGTGATCAAATTCCTGCAAAGAGGTAGTATCCAGCAATGCTTGCTGGTCTCATAAGCTGGACAGAAGAACAACATATGTTCTATAGTTTCCTGAGGAATCCATCAGGCTGGGCACTGCCAGTTTTCGTTCCTTGGTACCTTAGCCCACCTAGCAGTAAATGAATGGATAGGTAAGGTCCCGTAAAGGAATTGCAGAAACAAACACCTAGCTACGGGACGGGGGGGGGGGGCAATCTCATCCATAAAGTCTTGCCAAAGAAATCTTACTGCAAGGAATAAATCTGTCAGAGCACCTTGACTTGCCTGGGAATGTGATGTGGAGTATTTGTGCTTCAAGTAGGCTAGTATATTGTTACAGTTGGATCTCTCCCCAACCTCTGCGGGGACGGGACACAAAGTTGGAAACCCAATCGCCCCAAGGTGGCTTTAAAATACATTGACCCAGGATATTTTGCAGGTGCTAACAAGAACCGCCCTTTATTGGTGGAGCTCACGGATAGCCCAGATTCTGCGCCAATAAAGAATAGAGGGTAAAACAATTCTATCTGACAGTACTCTCAACCCAAAATCAAGTCTTAGGGGTTTGGTAATAGGTATGCCTACTTGCTGGTGTGAATGAACCTATTTTCCATTATGTTTAGTGTAGATGCATCCAGATGTCCTACAGCTTTGCAGCATAGGATGTTGTCCCCAAAGCTTTGCAGTTGATGAACCTGTAGGTCCAGCCGAGCAGGTCGGAACTGTGAGCTATGGACCATTTTTTATATGTCTCCCATGACTTGCTCCAGCTATAGATTTCACTGCATAATGTATGTCTGCCACCACAGGTGCTCAGTTACTTAAATACCCAGGTAGGTGAAGGTATTTACCCTTTCAAGTGGGGTCCCTGCGAGTATCGAATTTGCCCTAGTCAAACACCCTGGATTTCAAATCATATACTTGGTTTGCTCATGTTAACTTCAAGGCCCTGTACCTTATAAAAGTGTTCTATGCGGTCTAAGAGTTTTAGAAGACCCATAGGTGATTTTGACAATAAAAGGGTATTGTTGGTGAACATGAGGGCTGATATCCTCATGTTGGCCAACTTAGGGGCAACATTATTGTTCTGTCCCAGAAAATCTATAAGCCTTTTTATATAAAGAGAGAAGAGCGTCAGGGCCAGTATGCACCCCTGCCTGATACCCCTACTTACAGGGAATGGCTCAGTCAACTCACCAGTCTGACCGCACCTAACCTGCAGACAGATGTTTTTGTGCTGCCTCACTATGATATCAAGTAGAGGGGAGAGGAGTTGGCCTAATGCCTATGGTGGTCGACCTCAAATCTAGGGAACCTGGATCGAGTCCTGGCAAGGACGCGCACATCCTGTGATTTTGGACAAATCAATTAATCTTTCCTTGCCTAACAAAAAATGAATGTGTCCCTATGTAATGCAACTGGTTCTCGTGTAAAGCGCTCTAATAACCAATACCTTCAGGTCAAGTTTGCGCAATATAAAACTCCATAAAATAAAGTAGATAACTATAAATCCCCAGCTCCTTCAGTACCTGCCACAAAGTCAGCCTAGGTACTAGATCAAAGGAGGAGGACAAGTCCATGAAGCCAACATAGAGGTGTAAACCCCCCAGGGTGACACATTTCAAATACAGCATCAGGAGCAGGAACAACTGTCAATTGTGCTTGTCCCCTCCCCAAAGCCAGCCTCCAGGGGAGACGTAATGTCTTTTTCTATCATCCACTCCTGAAGTGTGCCCTGTATATCCCTACAGAACAACTTTTGAGAGCTGTTGACAAGTCTTATAAGATGTAATATACCAGGACAGTGGACGCTTACTCTCAAGGATCTGCCTGACTCAACAAAATAGAGGTTTCTCAGTTTACCAAACAGCCCTATAGAAATCTCAGAAAAAGCCCCAGCGAATCTTACCAGTTTCCTTGCGCAAGCAGGGATGCCATCCTCTCCTGCAAACCATCTGTTTTAAAGGTATGTGATAATTAGGTGTAATTGCAATTGGTATTGGCAACCTCCCTGTAAGTCCTTAGTATGTGGTGGGGCATGCAGGTTTAGAGGCCCAGTAGATTGAATGCACTTAAGTGTGCCCTGCTATGTTGCCACCTGCAATTCTGAAAGCCAGCACTGATTTTAAAATAAAACTATGTTCAAATTCGATTTTGGAATTAAAGGTACTTCCAAAGTCTTAGACAATCGTATTTTTACAAATAAATAACCCCTGCCCAAGTTGCCCCAAGGGAAGGGTGCCATGTTGAAGTAAAAAGGGACATTATACCATATGTTCTAAATGCCCGGGTGAGGGAAAAACTCCCAATTTTGTTTTCCCTCATTTTAGTATATTTACTCTGTAGGCAAATATGGGAAGGCTTTACTTAACATTAATAAAGTCTGTCTTTTAACAGGAGTGAGCTAAAATAATACTTCTAAGTATGAAAGTAAAGTTGCAATAAATCCAGCAACGTGCCAAGTTTGGTGTATTATATCTAATATCAGAAATAAGTTACCCAATTCAGCTCTGTAGCAGCCTCTTCTGATTGGCCAGCCTTTGACAGGCTGAGCCAAGCTGCATTATGAGGTTTGAGTTGCCTACGCTAAGACAAAGGAGACATCTGGTGGGAGGAGATTTGCAGTAGCAGAGCCAGGACAGGAATGGGGCTGGGTAGCCCAACTAATCTTCTAAGAGGAAACAAAACATAACATAGGACCCAGGATAGTAAAAAACACCACACTTCAGGGGAAGTGGTCATCGAAGAGGGTGGCACCCTACACCCCATTGGTCAAGGTTACCTCCTTCTTGCCAGCCCAGAATCCTTGATAAATATGGGAGAGATTCCCAGTAACTCAGATACCCACCTGGAAACAGCAAGATCAGAAGGACTGCCCTGCTGAACCTCTGGTCAGCACTCATAAGGACTGCACCTGCTGCACACTCTGGGCTTCACAAAAGAGGACTTTGCTTTGCTTAATATGTTTGAGTAGAGGACTGCCTAAAGGCAAAAGGTACACAAGAACATCCAAAAGTCACATGCATCAACTCCACCAAGAAGAGCCCTACTGCCCAGCTTTCAGTGGACTTTTATGGATTTGACCCGGTAATTGTGGACATTGTAGTCCCAAATATTTAAGGACCATCTCAGAGCTTGAGGAACCTTGGCTTGTGTTGTGGACACTTCAAGACCTTAAAAGGACCTTCTTGAAGAAGATCTGGAAGTTTGGAATAATTTGGAGACTTTTTAGTAAAATGCTCCGTAAATTGACCGTCACAACGTCGAGAGTCAAACTGGCGACGTCAAACTGCGACTCAGCCTGAAATTCAAGTTTACCCGGCTGAAAGCTCCAGAGTTCTTCACTGTTCAAGATGAGAGCCAAGACCTCCAAGAATCACTGAGGCTTTGTGTGGAATCAAGACAACATTGTTAAATTACAAGCTGGCCAGATTAGGAGCCTTGCTTGAGGCCGAGATAAAAAAACTCCAAAAAAGTGATTAAGTATGAGGTAATTTTAATATGGAAATTGATGATTACATTGATGAAAATTAAATATTATCTTTATCAACAGAATCGCCCATTGTGGAACTCACAAATATGTAGTTATGCAGGCCCTGAGACCTAGGCCTGGGAATTGCTGATTGATAGATCACAGGTGGGAGGGTGCATAGCTGGCAGGCTAAACAAACACGCAGGAAACTCTTGCTCAATCCCACAGATAGGTGCAGCAACATTATAATGGTCAGGGGAGATTGCCCCAATAAAGCACACATGGCCAGAGGGGGGATATTTGCTCCTCAAACACCATAAAGTCAGATGCCAAATGAGTTAGGAACACATAGCCAATCAGGACCTTGAACATGTAGTGATTATGTGCTCCCCATGCCGGACATCTGGACACGGTCACCATTGGCCACACTGTGACCACACAAGTTTGCGATCCACCTATAAAAACCATTGGACCATTGATATATGACTCTAGAGGCATCAACCATCATTTCTCACCATATATGGTATACCGGAAACTTGTGTTTTTGTATATTAGAAGGACACCTACCAAATGTAAATTTAGACAGTCCTTAGACCTCACGCCTGTAACTGTTTTGCCAACTGCTTTGTTTAATTAAATACACTGTTTCTGTTTTGCCAAATGCATCTTCTCCTCTGTTTTTTCTAAGGCTTTCAAACTCAAGCAACTGTAAATACTTGACAGTGCTCGACCACTCATGGTATCTGAACCACGCTCCATCACAATCATCATTAAGCTTCAAATTCTTCTGGGTTAAGTTTTACCAGATATCCATAGTTAGAGCTTTTGGATTTTAGGCACTTGAAAGCACATTTTACATCTAAATGGTTTTCTGAAGAGATAAGAGAAGTAAAACTTGAACTTCATCAGGCTGAATGCAGCTGGAAGAGGGATTATTTGCACAGAACAAAGGGCCTTTTTTTCCTCCATCATAAAAAATATAATAAATATATCATCCAAGCCAAATCAATCTTTTTGTTTGACAAAATCATAAATTCAACTAACAAATCTAAAGAAATTTTCGAAATCGTCACTGAATTATTCAATCCTGACAGAGTCACTGCAACGATCCCACCTACAAAGAACCTGTGCAATGCTCTCAGCCTTTTGTTTACTGATAAGATCGAAATGATGAAAGATAGTATCCCTCTTAGCCCTCCCATTGTAGTTAGCCCAATCAATGACTGGAACCCTTCTACATTGTCTGAGTGGCCCACCATCAGCAGGGTGCATTTCCTGGTCCTGCTAACTAAAGCCGGGCTCCTCTAAGGGAAAGACGGGCGCCCTGAAAGATGTTTGTCCTCCAAAGGGCCTAAAATAAGTGTTCTTTCTGGATCCAGCCTTATCTCTTCTCAATAACTCCCTGAGTCAAGGGGTAAACCCAAATCCTTCAAGGAGGCAAGAGTAGTGCTGCATGTGCAACCCACACATGCTGAAAGACTGTTGTCCCATATCCTTGTTACAGTACCTAGCTAAGGTTCTGGAGTCACGTGTGGCCAGTTGCCTATGTTTTTTACTAGAGGACACTCATTTTCTAGACCCATATCAAGCAGGCTTCCAACCAGCTCAATCTACTGAAGCAGTTATCCTTTCAGTTGTGGATGACATGATGGAAGAAGTGGACAGAAGCAACATTCAGGCATTGGTACTTCTTGACCTTTCAGTGGTTTTTGACATGGTTGACCATGAACTTCTGATCTACTGTGTCGGCGCTGCAGGCCTACAGGGCACATCACTATACTGTATTGTCTCCTACCTGAAAGACCATTATTAGTCAGTCTGCCTACCCCATTCAGTACCCACAAGGTCCAACTCTCTTCTGGAGTGCCTCGGGGTTCTCAGTGTCTCCTCACATCTTCAGTCTATGCATTCACACCCTGTTTTATGCTCTGGTAAAGATGGAGATAAAGATTTACAACAATCAGATAATATGCGATTGCTCTTTGCTGTTGACAACTCACCATAATCTAAAGCCGCCTTTAAAAATACACTAGTATCCATCTGGGATTGGATGAATAGTAATCAGCTCAAAACTGAATTCGGACAAGACAGAAATTGTCATTACCAGCACCAAGCTTGACTTGTGGAATCCTATTTTCTGGCCAGCAGCAATGGGCACCCCGCACAACCCAAGAGCTCAGTTGATTGCCTCAGGGTGTTCATTGACAATAACTTGTCCATGAAACCCCAGATAGGTGCCATAATATCATCTTGCTTCCTGCAGTTGCGTAAAATAACAACAATAGGTACATTTCTAAATTTTGAAGACCTCTTCCATGGTACTCATTGCACTGGTGATCTCCAAGCTAGACTACATAGATTCTCTTTACCTGGGCCTCCCTGGGCGACTTAACCACATTCTACAACTGTCACAAAACTGGTAGCCAGGTTGATCTTTCATAAACCTACAAAATGTCAAATCACACCCTTGATGAGGGAACTGTACTGGCTATCAGCGGAGCAGCATGCAGTATTTGAGATTGTTTGTAGCATGTTTAAATAGCTGTGTGTTCATCTTGGCCCATTTTCCCAAAATACACTCCCACCGACAATGTAAGATCCTCTCACCTGCATGGTATACCATTCTCTCCTTTGAAAAGAAGAGCCTCAGTAACTCTAGATTTTCCATACTCACCCCCAGAACATGGAACTCTCTGCCATTAGAAATTAGGATGACACCCTGTTGCTTCAGAATTAGACCACTTTTAAAAACATGACTATTTAAGACTAAAACTGCCGGCGCTGTGTGGTGGTTGTTTATTCTAACACCAAGAATCCGTTTGTTGCATGTGCACTCTATAAATGCTTATAACATAACATAACCAATTAGGTGCCATGTTTTAGGGAGAGAGGACAAACACGTTAGCACTGAGTAGCTGGGGTTAAGTGCACTGAGTCCTACCGGCAATAAAGAAAAGTTCAGCAAAGTAAGGGAGTAAAGCTAAATGTTTGAGGGAATACTACACAAAGTATGTTTCGTCTACCACCCATAATACACAATGACATAGCAACCGTATTGAAATGGGTATCCTTTAATGGGAAAACCATTACAAGGTGGCTAAAACATGCATGCACGTGTGTCTTCACATATGCTATGCGATACCAGCATTGACAAACACTACAGCTTGTCTTGTTAATGCAGGGAATTATTGGCTTTGACAGTACTTGTATATCTCACATCTTGAAAAACGTTCAATGGATTCCAAAAATTCGTTATTACATTGAAATATATGTGTCTTAGGCTTCGCTTTAACTAATTTGGCTTGTATAAATATTACCCACAATGTATGACCCAGCTCACACTGTCAGTGGAGACCTATCTGAATTGCAGTATGCTCAAAAAAGCTACTGACAAATGTAAGGCTTTTTAATAAAGAGTTTTATTGCCACGCTTAATAAAATAGTGACGCTCTGAGAAACTGAAATTGAATCCTTGAACGCAATTGTAAGCTCTGTTATTTTTCATAATAAACCGCTAATGATGATGGACCAGGCGTTTATATTAATAACCTACGCGCCTTGATTGCTCAAGGTGATGTCAAGGGACATTAACATCACATTGTCATTATTTGTGGAATTAAGTATGCCAAAGGTTAGTATAGTGCGATAGAATAATGTAAATGTGTGACAAATAAACATGATTATTAGTACCTATTTTGAACTACCAATGCAGTGTTATATGAAACACACAAGAAATATCCATGAACAGCAACACAAAAAAGTTCAGTGAAGAATAAAATATTGATTGTAGGACTGCTTAATAGCGTTTCAAATGTTAAATAGGAGAGTAATTCTCATTCCGAGCTTTATCATTTAGTGTATTTAGCACCAAAGATGGAGATTTGTTTTATTGTTGAAGTTTAATGTTGTAAAGGACAATAAATATTTCGTACAATAGGCAGTTGTTCCTGCTCACAAAATCTCAGTTATAGTAGAAAATGAAAATGATATGCACAGGGCGTATGCAATTTTAAAATACTGCTACCATCCGTAGCTAGCCAGATCAAGAATCTGTTAAAATGATCCATACAACTTGTGAGCAATGAAGGAAGTACAAACACTAGAACATTTTCGAAAACTGCAGATAATGTAGTGCTTCGCAACTGCTTTCATACTTTTTGTCCTGGCAGTGCACTTTGTTGATTACCAGCATCATACTTCAGGAACTCATTTTTGCTTTGTCTTGACATGTCAAACTTGACTGACCATGGTAACACAGTATTGTTGTTCCATTCCATATGACCCTTTATAACATTGTATTGTATAGGTCCAAATATGTGTACACAAATCTAGTAGAGTGAAACAATTGTAAAGTCATGCCTACAAATCCTTTGTTCCAAAATTTCGAAACATGCCTATCCCTTTGAACGTGCATTAAACACCAAGGGGACTATTATGATGGCGGGCGGATGCAGTGCTGGGACCAGTCTACAGTGGTGTGGCATTCCTGCACTGACAACTAGGATGCCAACGCCATGGTGGCGGTGGCAACCCCCATCCACAACATAGTGGCGGGTGCTGCACACAGAACTGCCTGCAATAATGCTGTGGCTGCACTTTGTGCATTTGCATGCACAACTTGGCAGGCACTGCGCGGTGCCTGCCACGTTGTGCATGCAAATGCAGGGGGGTATCATAGGTACCCCCCATGTGCACCCCCATGGCCCCAGAAAACACTGGGGGCCCGCAACGAGCCCCCACATGCAGACACCACATGCCTTTCCACGGCGGCAAAGCCAGACTCATCACACAGGACCCGATTTAACCATGTGGGTGGTCTTAATTTGAGCAGTCACCCAATGGTCTACCTATTTAGGTTTCGGTCCTCGGCTTGTACCAGGCTTTTTACATACCATAAGGAGCAGCTACTCTGCCCTCACTTTACTGATAGGGACCTCCCATCCTTTCAGTTCCCTCACATAGGGGGTCAGCCTTGCCCTGAAAAGAAAGTCTAGGACCTTTATGGCCGGTTCGGACTGAAACATGTCAGCACTAGGGTCTTAGGACCATAACATTCCAATAAAAGACCCATTTTTATGTATTTTTAATCACCCAGACAGACCCAAGAATAAAGGGAAACCGGGGATCTGCCTGAGGTATTTTATCTTAAAATACCCTTGTCTATCATTTATTCAAAGAGTTCCCAAGACTGTGGTTGAGCCCACTCTGACTTTTAGGGGTCGGGTGACCCGATGATGAAGCATGACACCACTAGGCTGTGTGTGAGGGTAATTAAAACAAAAATAGTTTTTTCCCTACATTCATGGTTGGGTTAGGTTCAACCTTTCACTAGAGAGTTCCCCCCCCCCCCTTTCTTTGTTCCCCCACTTTGGGCACAGCTAGTTCACTAGCACCACTGACCACCACTTAATCAATTGGAGTATTTTTTATGATTTACTTGGGAGGACATATTCCGGTAACAACCCTCTCAAACCCTCTAGGTATTGGGATCTCTCCAAGAATCTTGTGTGTCTACATAGGGGTAGGTGGAACCACATGAAGCAGATGAGATGTCCAGTGAGAACTGGACCGGACCGGAGAGGGAACACACCAAAACATAGACGAAACTGTGGAAGCAAAAGAGAGCTAAGATGTAAGGATTACCTTTAGCTTATATGTTAAGTCATAAACCTGAAAACGGTAAAGTCTTATAGCATTAAGTAGCATTGTCAAGGAAATACTAGAATGCATAACCAGTGAAAATATATAACAACACAAATCCTCCATTCAACGAGAAAATGACAGCTCGAATAAGAAACTTAGGCAGGTCAGGTAACATGTGAGGAGGTTGGTCTTGAAGAGTCAATGTGATCCGTCTTGTTTGCATCGATGAAGCTTTGCAGACATTCTGAGTCCTCTTATGAAGTAGACTTATTAATATAGGTGACTTTAAAAAGGCACGGATGGAAAAGTCCATATCTGGCACCCATGGAACGAAGGGCTAGTCTTACGTTGAGGAAGGCTTTACGACTTGAACTAGTAGCTTTTGAGTAATCTTGTGCAAAAAATAGAGTAGCGCCTGACCAAGAGAATTTTTTAAAAGCCTTGGCAGCTGTCAGTACTTTTAATAGATCTGTGAACTCTAAGAAATACAAAATGACACCCCTTGGTCTCTGTGAAGATGAGGAATTAGTAAGAATATGACCTAATCTGTGAGCTCGCTGTATATTCAATGTGGTGCCTTCTGGTAGATGAAGAATCTTGGGGAGAAAGGATTTAAAGGAAGCAATAGGATCTGTACCTTCAACTCCCTCTGCCAGATTGAAGATGTGCATGTTCTTTCTCCTATTCCAATTTTCAAGGTCCTCGACTTGTTTTTGTGATGTTGAAACTTGAGAGTGTAAGGAGGTAACACATTTAGTAGTATCCTGAAAAGAGGAAACATTCTGTTCCACCGTTGTGAGTCTAGTGTCCAGCTGCAGCTAATCATCTGAGAGGATGTGTAGTTTGGCATTTGTTTCTTCTTCAAAAGAGTCTGAGGGCCCTTATTTCCTAGAGTAAAAGTTCCATCGAGACTGGGGAAGCTGGTTTGGTAGGTAAGGGAGGGTCTTTTTTAAGCGTTTAACATAGGACTTACCTGTTGGTAACTGTGTGGACTCCATATCTGTGCTACACTGATCTATGTGGAGAACCCCCAAATGTTCCAAATTAGATAGTTCAGAATTTTATTTTTTGAGTTTTTAATTAAAATACTCATGGATTTTGGATTTACAGAGAGGTTACCTTTTGTTCTGTCCATCAAACTGCAACATCTAAAGTCCAGAGAGCATATATAGTATTGACAATGAGAGAGCTAGCGAAGAGGAGGAAAGGAACAAAATGAGAAAATGTGCAGCTAAATGGGAAAGCGCCTTCAAAGTGAATATTGAAGAAAAAACTGTCCAAAAATTATTAGGAGCTTTGGAATGCCTAGAGCAAGTTCAGACACCACCACAAAATGAGCAATTAAACTGCTTGAAGAGGCAATGCGTGGTACCTAAATCTTGGTCAAAGAGCGAAAAGGCAGTACAAGTTAGAGGGTCATTTTTGCAGGACCTTGTAATGCTGTGAAAGTAGAGCTAGTACGTCTCTTAGTAATGCTGAGAAAAAAATATCTCCTATAGATTGAAAGCTGAGAACAAAATTGCGACAGAAACCACATCACCTCAGTGCTTATGAGAAAGTGAGGTAAAACTGGGTTACTGCGCCTTACAGACCCCGGCTGATAGAAGTAATTACATTGCCAGAGCAAGAGTGGGTCAAAAGTGGTTGATAGTGGATGATAAAATCACCGCTTCTGAAGGGAGAAAAACGCTTGTGTAGCGTTTGAAGAAACAAAATGGCGGCTGTCATAACGCCACCTCCCAGACGCATTTAAAATGATGATATTGTCATCTAAATTACCAGAGATACGGTCAGAGAGGGCACAATGTAGTGAGGCATTATTCCGCCATCAGGTCTTCCAGGCAGCTTCTCGCAAGAGTCACCCTGTGCCCGTTTCACCCGCTCCGGTCTAGGAACCTCATCGGAACACCACCATGCCTGTCGGGCTCCAAGCCACGCCCCCCCCCCCAGATTTCCAATTATATATGGGTTTTTAGTGTGTTTGCTAACCTCCTCCTTAGGCTTAAGGTAATAAAATGTGTACTCAGTATATATAGCCAGAAAAATTATAGTTTTATCAATCTAATGGACGACTGTTCTGCTTTTGTACTTACCGTGGAGTATTTCTAAAACTTATAATACCTTAACTCACTTTAAATGTATTATTTCTTCACACTATGAACACATCCTCGTATATGTGGCCCTAATTAATTCATACATATTTTTGCAGCATCAATAGCAGCAACCTGTAATGACCCTGGGACTCCGCAAAATGGGACTCGATACGGCGACAGCAGAGAACCTGGTGACACAGTTAGCTTTCAGTGCGACCCTGGTTACCAACTTCAAGGACAGGCAAAAATCACTTGTGTTGAGTTGAATAATCGATTTTTTTGGCAACCAGATCCTCCAACATGCATCGGTAAGAGGAGAAATGTTGAATCTGCTAACAAAATATTCTTGAATACTCTTTCAACAAGGCGTTGTTGATGGATATGACATACAATTTTGCAAATATAATGTTTTATATGTGATTAGCCTTGCAATACTGTATTTTAGTTTAACGAATAATGTTATGCGATATTATGTATGTATTAATATATTGTATGCTAAGTGGGTACTAATGGACGTTAAAGATATCTTAATCAAAATAACTAAAAGCCATTATAGGGCTTTGAACTTATTGTGAAGAATTGAAGATTTTAAAGATTGTTAGATAGTGGCAAATACCGTTAAATCAACGTGGAATTAAACTCCGAAGCAAAAATTGGCCCCAAACAAGATTGGATGCTACCTTGATGAAATTGTCTCAGGGACTGCAGTTGCAAGAAGGAAAGGAAAGGAAAGGAAGGGAGTAAATTGTGTTATCTGGGACGTTTAGTATGTGGACTAATTAGTACCTTTTCCCGAAGTGACCATATATGGTTTTTTAACTGCCCATTATAGATGGCTATTTGGTTGTCACAAAGTTTACTCCAAGCCATACTTTCACTTTTTCACTTTCTGTTAATCGCACCATGTGTAATTCAACAGTTTACAAGTTTCACATTTTCCACCTCAAAGTCCTTTCAGTCTTTAAACATTAAGGGGGCCAATATGAGTCGGCAGGAAAACAGCCTGGTAATCCCTTTCTACCTCCTGAGATACTGATAGCAGGGGCATTTGTAAATGTCATGCAGGAGATTATGAACATCAGGGACTTCTTCCTAAATATAACCTGCCTTGCTTCGCTGGAGATATCATTCCTAGACAGGATAACCACAGGACTACTCACCTACTAATCATATATCTGAACACATGGTCAATTGTGAACCATTAACTTGAATAATTTTATTTTCTGGAATCTGTTAAACCTGATATACTCCTACTAACTAAAACATGGCTTTCCCATGAGTCTTATCCTGATATCCTTGCCGCGCTCCTAAGCAATTATTATATTCTTCAGACAAATCGGGCCTCAGAGAAAATAGGTGGAGGGGTTGCTGCTATAATTCACGAACGATTGAAGTTCACCACCCTCACTGCCCTAGATATTACTTCAATAGAAAGTTAGTTATCAAACTTGACTCCTCTCTAACCCCCCTTATCTGTGTTCTGATTTATGGATCCCCTCACATCATGCCTCAATTCCCCCAATTACTGGGGGAACAAATATCCCACTTGGTAATTAACCATACTAAAATTTGACTTTAAATATTGGGCCTATAAGGAGATGGATGGCCCAAGCTCATGAGAATTGACTGACTTACTTAATGGGGTGAACAGTGTCCAACATGTGCCTATGAACATTCTACCATTAACCAAAATGAAGAAAATATCAAAACATGGTTAGAGGCTGCCAGCAACATCCATGTCCCTTTTAGGAAAGTTAATACAGCCAGGTGCCATGATGTTCAGAAATGGTCCTCAGAAGACCTAAAACATAAAAAAAATAGCCCTGCACTGTACTGAATGTATTTGAAGATGGAATTACTCAACAGATAAAAAAAGTTATTCACAAAGACCAACTCAAGCAATATAAAAACTCTATTCAACAACTTAAGGCCATCTACTTTTTTAATGAATTCTGAACTCAACAAACAAATCCAAAGATATATTTGTTTCTGAGTTATCTACGCCAGATAGAGCCACAGTAAAATTACCCCCACTCAATCATCATGTAACACTTTGAAAGCCTTTTTCATTATTAAGACCAAAGCGAGCACACCCGCTCACTCGTTTCTTGGCACTCAACCAGTTACGTCTAGGAATCCTCATTCCCTGAGTCAGTTCCCTATAATCAGCCAAGAACTTTTTTTTGATCTGCTGACTAAAAGCCAAATCTGGATCTCCTTCAGACAACTGTCCCCCTCATATTTTCAAGAAATTTTGTATGCATGCCCTGATCCTCTCCTTTCTCTATTGAATGGCTCAATAATCCAGGGCTCTATTTCCAGAGCCTTCAAAGAAGTAATAGTTTTTTCATTAATCCAGAAAATAGGCACAGATCCACTTGTCCTTACTATCATCCCATCTCACTGCTTACCTCTTTGGCTAAGGTACTGGACGCCCACGTTGCTAACCGCCTCTGCTCTTTTGTCAAACAGTCCCAATTTCTTGACTCTCATAAAGCTGGCTTCTGCCGTTCCCATTCCACTGAGGGAGTACTCTTGAATGTACTAGATGAAATGAGGAAAGAAGCAGACAAGGACAATAATAAGGTACTGGTGCTCCTTGATGAATCAGCAGCTTTCAACACGATCGACCATGAACTCTTGGTGGACCGTGTCAGGGACGCAGGGGTCCAGGGATCCACCCTCAAATGGCTCACGTCTTTATTACGTGGTCACTCTCAATCGGTTCAACTCTCCCAATTTACAGTGCCCAAAGGGAAATTGACTTGCTGCGTGCCACAGGGATCATCTCTGGCCCGCTCCTGTTCAGTTTGTACTTCCTTCCGTTAGTTCAGTCTCTGAGGGAAATGAATGTGTGTACTTTCAACTATGCTGATGATATGCAATTGATTTTTGCTATTGCCAATACTCTTCACTCTATTCTGAATTTCCAAACACCTATGTATACGCAATTGGATGACTAGCAACCACTTAAAACTAAATCCAGATAAAACAGAACTTGTCTTAGTCAGTGGCTCTCGAAAGGCTTGGAACTCGAATTTCTGGCCCGCTGAGTTCGGGACTCCACCCCTACCCTCAACCTCAGCAAAGAGCCTCGAAGTCACAATTGATAGTGATCTCTCTCTCTGAAGTACCACATCAGATCTGTTGTTTCCACATGTTTTTTACAGCTCCGGAAGATCAAGAAAATTAGTAGATTCCTTACTTTTGAAGCTCTTGACAGGTTGTTGTTTCTATGGTTATCTCCCACATGGATTATGCAATCTCGCTCTACTTCAGCCTTCCGGTACATTTAATAAGAAGACTGTGTTTAAAATTGGATGACTTATCTTTAAATGCTTGCACAGCAATTTGTCTCTACACTCATCCAGAGGTATATGCCTGTGCGTAACCTGAGGTCATCAATCCTTCACCTCCAGGTTATCCCCACCATTAAAAGGAAGAGATTAGGCAGATCTAGATTTGCTATACTGGCCTCTCGTTTTTGGAACTCACTCCCTTCAAACATCAGATCCTCACTGTGTTACCTTCAATTTAGGAGACTCCTAAAAACATTTTTTTTATTACTGATTTTTTAGAGAACAAAAAAAAAAAAGAAACAACATTAACATCAAGGCATACCATAGCAATAGAGCAAAATTCCATGTGTTGGGATACAGCAGAGCACAGCCACACGTATTACACTCCTTGAAACCTTTACATATTTGTTGTTCCAGCGACGCACACCCCCCACACATCTACAATAGCACAAACAGACCATCCCACAGCTATCAATGTGTCCTGTGCGTCCCTCCTGCAGTGCTGCCACCTTAATATTCAGGAGCCTGGGCCATTAATTACATGTTAGTGGTCTTCCTCAGGTGTGCAACAAAAGGATATTAAATGTTCAGGGGCCAGACATTCCCTGGCATAAGCTCCCAATACGCGCTGAGCTGCTCCTGCCAATAGGCAGCGTCTCGCAGCCATGCAGTCTGCAACAGCTCAAACCGTCGCCCCCAATGAATCGAGACCCTGCACTTAACCAGTACAAGCAACGACTCTTCACAGATATTTTTTCAACGTGATCCAACAGACAGGTTACTGGGTCTGAGACCAGGGGTCTCCACTAAATTTCCACTTGCATTGCATACTTCACACCAGAATTTGGCCACTTTCGGGTATCCCCAATCTTAGTGCAAAAAGTACGCATCAGGAGCTGCACAGCGGCCCATCTTATCCATTTGTAGTGGAGTGTGGTACATCTTATTCAGATACTTTAAATGGATTATCCATAGCTTATTGTTAGGGAACAGTTTTCCTGTGTGAGCGCAGCAAAACTCCCACACCACCTCCGAGACCTCAACGCCAAGCTCCTGGTCCCAACCAACCCTTGCCAAGGTGGGTTCCTGAGAAGCGGAGCAGTTTACAATGGAGTACAATCTGGTGACCAGTTTCTTCAGGGAAGCCGTGATATACAGGTGCTCTCACGCTTCAGAATTTGGGTGTTGCTCCGGGAAGATGTCATATAGCACTCTACAATTTACACGTAACTGATAATAAAGTAGTGTCAAGGGCCAAAAATCTGCGTGCCTTAGGGCTGGGTAGCAAGGTCAGAAACCTACCAAACGGGAATAAATCCGCCACAGTGTGCAGGCCCAGCTCCGAAGCTCTATCAGCCATTCCCTTATCTGACAGCGGGGGGAACTGAGGATTCCCCGCCAAGTGAGCCAACGTAGTGTGTAGCACTGATAGGCAAGCACAATTTCGCCCCCTCCAAACCCATCGCACACATTTCACTGGGTCAATTTTGTTACGCGGTGCACTATATATGTCAAACACTGCAGTCGAGAGTGGGAGCGGCACAGTTCTGTCTCGCTCCACCGCTACATGCAGCTGAAACGGTACAAAAGGTACAGCCAGTGGTAAAGATAGCTAGCCTGCGCACATAAGGCACAAGCCGGCAAGTCAGGAGCGCCCAACCCACCTTCCTCCAGGGGTCTAGTCAGCATCTCATAGCCAACCCTTGGCTGGCGGTCTGCCCATGCCGATGACACTAAGCCAGACCGCAGTCTTTTAAAGAATTGCGCCGTCAGGGGAATCAGGACATTCACAAAGAGGTACAGAAATGTTGGCAAAACAATCATCTTAGCTATTGCAATGCGGCCCGCCAAAGATAGCGGCAATCCTTTCCATACCTGCATCCTCGAATCAAACTACTCGAACTGAAGTTTGCACTCCAGACCTCATTCACATCTCGACTGAGCCAGATTCCTATATATTTTGGGGGCTCAGTAGCTTATAATAATAGTTTTGCCCCAATTGATCTGCACTCCAGAGTGCCCACCAAATCTTATGACTTCAAGCGTCATTGGATATATGTTAATGCTAAGATCACTAATATACAGTGTGACGTCATCTGCATAGTGTGACACCACCAATACTCTGGTTGTGAATCCAATTCTGTGATTCACGTGATGTTACTGCAATATGGCAGCTAAGGCTCCATGGCTATGGCAAATAGTAGTGGGGATAAAGGGCACCCCTGTTTGACTCCCATAGTTATCGCAAATCTGTCTGAGATCTGACAGTTAAAACTCACCCGGGCGGACAGTAAAGTGTAGAGTGAACAGATCTTTTTTATGAAGTCAGGGCTAAATCCCAATCGTGTCAGCAGTGCAAATAGATAGTTCCACTCGAGCGCGTTGAATGCCTTTGTGGCGTCAAGTAGCGCTGCCACTGCCTTCACGACAGGACTAAGATAGTACAGTGCTGAGAATATAGTATGTAAATTGGGCGACGTCCCATGCCCTGGAATAAAACCCGACTGCTCCGGGCGGAAATCAGAGGCATAAGTGGCTGCAGGCGATCAGCCAAAAGCTTGGCGGAAATTTTTGCGTCAATGTTTCTAAGAGAAAGGGGACGATACAAATCACAGGACTCAGCTGGTTTGTCCGGCTTAAGAATTGTAACAATTAACACCTCACGCAGCGACGGGGGAAGTAAACCGGTTTCCAAGGATTCATGAAACATTTCTATGAGGTGGGGGACAAGTAGGTCCAAATACTCCTTGAAAAAGGAGGGGGTGAGCCCATCAAGGCCCGGCTCCCTCCCAGCCAGGAGAACAGAAATGACCATGCAACCTCTTCATGGATAATCAGGTCATCAAGATATTCTCTATGGCTAGGGCCAAGCCACAGGAGCTCAATAGCATCCAGGTAGGCCTGCAGCTCAATATCTCCTCAGTGCCTTCAGACGTGTACACATTTTTATAAAAAGCGGACATCACACCCGGCAGGGAGTCCGCCAGAGTCTTCCTGGGGCACCCTACCTCCCCAAATCATCACGCCGCCATCTCTTTTCCCAAATATTTTACCTCCCTCTCAGCTTCTTCCATATATTCAGTTATTTTCCCTCTGATATCTGCCAAGGTGGTCGTGCTAGAGTCTATCACCTGCTCTCTTTCCAATTTCGAGATGTCTGCCTCCAAACATCCAAGCATGCCCTGATTCGCCTGCAACACCCCAGCCTACTTCACAATACATTCCCTGCGATCACCACTTTAAACGCCTCCCCCAACAAGGAGGGCGACTCCACCGACCCCTTATTGTTAGTAAAGTAGTCTGTTATGGCAGTACAGATCTCTGCATGAAATGCAGCATCACACAGCGCAGAAGGGGAAAGCTGCCAGGTGAAAGCATGCACAGCACCTGCAGAATTGCTAATGTTAAACATACTGGGGAGTAGTCAGAGAGCACCTATCGCAGCATCCCTTGTCAACAGCCAGTGATCAATAAACAACCAAGACCCTTGGTACGTAGAGCTACAGGAGCCTCTACTCTGTAAAGCATGCATGCACCTCCATACGTCCACCAACAAGTTATCTGCAATGATAGTTTTGAGTGCTTCCACTGCCTGTGGATGATGCTGTGTAGCCCTGGAGCGACCCAACTGACTATCAGGCACAACAATGAAATCTCCCCCCAGAGCACAGTTCCAGACTGCATACCAGCAGCCACTCGCCAAACCAACGGGAAAAAGTGTGGATTATCCTGATTAGGCCTGTATACTGCTACTATTGTTAAGGGGCACTGATATAGTCTGCACACAATAATGACATACCTCTCTTCTTTATCAACTTCTACTGATGTGGTGGTCCAACACATTCCCCTACTGAACAGCAGGGAAGCCCCCCTGCTATAATAGAAATATGTAACTGAATGGGACTCCCCCCACAATCGGGTATGGAGCTGGGACAAGGAGACACCGGGCAGGTGCGTCTCCTGAAGTATTCACATACCCATCCCCTTTCGTGCAAGATATGCATGTACCAGCCTGGACTTCCAGTAGTCGTCAAGATCGCTGATGTTCCAAGTTACATAAGTAATCTTAGCAATTGCAGACCGTCTGTAGCGTGGTCATATGGCGCTGATATTCTCCTCAGGAGCGCCTTCTTAGGGACCCATGCATATGTGTAGCCAATTGCATCACATATTTCAACAGTAGTATTCCAGCCTTATTTATATGACTTGGTCCCCCCAACATTGGGAACAAATAAACCAGCAGCAAGCTGCACTCAGCAAGCTGCACCCTTCCCTCCCACACCAACCCCCCAATGAGGTTGAGAAAAACCACCCTCCCGTCTCCCAATTGCTAACATTAAACAAGTAAGGGAATTATCCCATGGGGGCCTGGCTCCACCCAGCATACTCCCCCATCTGAAGACAGGGTGGCCAAACCATGTTAAGAGTAGGTCAGAGTTAAAACTAACAGTGTAAACTTGTGGTCGTGCCCCAACCCTGGGGCCATAGTACCATTGCCACTGTATGCATCATAGTCAGCACACAGTTCAAGCATCGTTATACTAGTCTAAAAACGATGTAAGCAATTTAGAGGAGCCCAACTAGTCATTGGCACCCCCCCTCAGCGCGCTCAGAGTTATTTGGTGCATCATGCTGACGCTTCTCCACTTTTTGTGCAAATGCCTGTGCAGAGCATATTAATCATCCTGGTTCTGGAGTGTTCTCTTCGCGGGCCAACATAAAGTCCGTATAGAACATGTTACTTTGATGTTGTATCTCGCCTTTTTCGTGTGCCATGCGTAGTACGGCATCGCGATTGCGGAAATTCAGGAGCTTAGCAATTATCGGGTGACCATCGCACCCGAGGAGGCCAAGGCCCTAAGGATCAATGCGCCCTCTCCACGATAAAGACCGACGAGAGCACATCGCCAAAAAGGTCACGCAGTAAGGTTTCAACAAAGTCTTCCATCCTCGTGATGTTGGGGGACTCAGGTACGCCTGTGATGCAGAGGTTGCTCCTACGGGAGTGCGCCTCCAAATCTTCATTTTTGGCTTCAATCAGTTCCAGTATCTTGTCCATTTCAAGCATCTTTTGCTTGTCTCCTGTTATTGCATCCTCAACCTCAGACACCCTCGCCTCCAGTCAAGCAATTTGAGTGTTTTGCGTCCCCCCCGATTTTTACCCAATTGAGGCAGGCACACAACTGATCAATGCCACCAATGCTGGCCTTGACCTCCAGCAGCAATGCCTTCAGGTCATCATCATTGTGCCAGGCTCAGTTTGGGTAGCTTGTTGGACCGCCTCTAGAGAAGACTCCTCCTGGCGAGTCTGCCTATGATTCTCAAATGTTAATTTAGTCTGTTTGGTGTCTGCCTTGCCCATTCTGCCCACAGGACTGGAGAGAGGGGATCCTCGAACAGCTTACCTGGCACCTCTGGGGGCAAGGCAAATCGTGCCTCGGGCACAGAAAGAAAGAGTCAGTGTCTGATCGCTGGCAGGCACTACTGTGTTACAAATACAGGGCCCTTGTTGCAAAAGGAAAGAGAACAGCACCAAAGATGTGCCAGGCCACACTCACGAGCCACGAAAAGCGGCAGTCCACACACCTCCCAGCAGGTGCCTGCTAGTCACAGTTCGCTGCCTCCTCAAATCAGAACTCGATCAAGGCGCCTTATCTAGATAGCACCTAACAAACAAGGAGCAACAGTCGACCTTGCAGTGATATGAAAGTGACAAATGGAGATCAGGCAGGCCTCTGTCTCTTACAAAAAGCAACATATGACTTCTGCCTGCAAACAGGCCCTCCAGCTGACTCAGGCAGCCCCACCACAAGGGTCCAGTCCGTTGGTCCCATCCGCAGGCATGTTATCCTTTGTAGAAGGGGGGTTCTCAGAGTCCTCACTCCACAGCAGGGGTAATCAACCCGAGGCTAGTGCTCGCCGTGGATCACTTGATATACCTCCTTGACGGCAAACCACTGCACCCTGAAAACTTTGCAGCTCCGCTCCAGCCTTTTCCTTCTTCCATCACTCACAGGCCTTTGACCAGGGCTCAGGATTTGGGCTGCGAGGTCAGCCGCACAGCGGAGATGCGCCACAGTGGGGATGCAAGGAGGGCACAGCGCTCCCATCGTGGGGCCCAGTGAGTACGAGAAGAGGCCATCGCTGACTGCCAGAAGGTAGGCACCCCTGCCACAGTCTCATGCCACTGCAGGCCCCGCGGTACAGTACCTATGCCCTCTCACCGCCACCAGCCGCCTCCCACTGCACTTGCCCCTCTTACTTGATAGTCTTTGTCAGGGATATCACTCCCCGCACAATGGGGCACCTCCACTCCACAGCATTCAGGCTCACAGGCACAATCAGGCAGTGTTTCCTCAGCAGGCGTGAGTTGCGACGCCGACGTACCACCTCAGGGCCTGCTGTCGAACTTCGCGTAGGCCGCAGCCTCACACGACAGGCCGTCCACTCATTCTACAATGCGCACTGGCACAAAAAAAGATCTTTGCACTCCCCAGGGTGCAGGCGCCAGAAATCTCTGTGTGGGGGTAGTCAGAACATCCCCGGGTCCACAGGATTAGGACGGATTTTTGGCTTGGCCAGCAGAGCCCACTCAAAGTGAAGCCATCTTGCAGCCGGCTAAGCCACACCCTGGAGCCTCCTAAAAACGTGGCTGTTCTCCCAAGCCTATGAATGAATCAAAGAGCTGCAGACTATTTCCCATAACCAGTACCTAGAAACCGTATGGTGTAGTGCAAATATTTTTAACATAACATAACAATCACCCCAATGGTTGTTTTATTTAGGTTCTCCTTCTGGGAGTACTGCAAACCTTGCATATATACATTCAGGGAACTGCATCCTTGCTATTTAATAGCATGTAGGTCATTCATCTTAGACTATATCTCCCTATGCCAACTATCACTTGTATGAAGAGTTTAGGTCTTTGGATGGTCATTATTTCTTTTTTTTTAAAACTGAAATTGTTAGTGTGAAAACATTCTAAAAATCATTGCTTGCACACTTTTTAAGATCCTAATTAGTCACATAAGTGTTACAATTATGTGTAGAATGTTGCCTTCATTTACTAAACCCATAATTTTTTATGTCAACAGAGAAGATATACAGAGTGCACTCTCCACTTTAATCCTGAAGCAAATGTCAGCTTAGACTGGAGGTATGCTTTGTGAAGTACTGTCTCAGTCACTTGAGCAAAGAATGTTAGCCATCGGAGACTGTCATCTCAGCAGTGTTGCTGCACATCTATATTTTAAAACTGCTATCATACTTTGGTGATACTAAAACCATTTAACTGTAATTATTTTTAAGCCTGGGTGGTAAACTCCGATCCATTCGTGGGGTTTGCTGAGTGTTTCACACTCGGTGGAGCTCGCAGACTACTGAAAAACTCTGCACCGCATAGTGTAGCGAAGATTTTCCCTTGCTTGCACTCACCAACGGTAAGTTGGGGAGCGAGGAAAATCCAATGCTAGACCAATTCCCAGCGATATTTCTCATTGTGGGCGGTTGCGGATGGTCGCTATTGCTTACGTTAAGAAAACTTTTGATCGCATAGAGAAAGCTCCCACTCGAGTAGAACTTCTATTTAAGGTGACAAAGAAGCAGCGTCCTCTTGCACTATACGAGATGCTGTTCTTACTGATTTTACAGTTCCGGACAAACAACCAGCACATATGGCCGGGATGCCTGTCACCCCCTCCCAACACAATCCCCAAGGATGGGAAGTCGGACACATTTCTGAACTTTTGGAAGGCGGGAGGGAGTCTACCTCCCGGCCGTATTTATTAAAATATGAAACAAAATTAAAACATTAAATAAAAGTTTCATAATCATGTACAATTTTATATTTATTACATTTCGATGAAGACATGTTCTTTGGCTAACCTTAACAAATCTCTAATACAAAGGTTTCCTAGCCGAGTCTAACATCCTGCAAATGCATACCTTCTAAATTAAAATTGTACATCCTAGCATTAAGGGCCAACGGCAAGGTCTTAACCGATGTCAGATCCCCACTACCAAAACTGTCGCCCTCACGGTGTGAATGGCGCATGCGCAGAGGACTGTACCCTCATTGCCAACTGCAATTTCCCTTGTCTTGTTGGGGGCCCCCCTTTCCGCTCGACGCCATCTTAAAGGTCGTCCGAGCTCCCATGTGAGGTATCTGTAGGAAGGACAGCGTGGACTCCCCCCCCATCCCCACACTCTCTATCCGCCGTCGCGGATATCCGGGCCCCGGGAAATTCGTAGGAGGGGCATATAGCCGCCTCCTCCCCTGGAAGGGGCCTATGGCCGTCTCCCCTTAGGCGACCCATCCTTATTGGGTTCCGCCTCCCAGTGGGAGGGGCCAATGGCCGCCTCCCCCCGGGCGCTCCCATCCATATTGGGTGGCGCCCCACTCTAGGGACCTTGAAATTACTGCTCACCGATCATGACCTTACCGCCCGACCAAAGAATAAATACGACAGTTGTTTACCTACTAAGGAAGGAAAAAATTCTGACATAGCCTCGATGTTTCATCAACTGCACTCTCCTACAAAGAACACCTTATCTTATGGTCAGCAGTCACATCGTTATCTCAAAACATTCCTTTACTTTCTCTACAAAGGAAAAAAGGCCTATCTTCAGTAAAACTTTATTTAAACCAAACATTGCCATAAGGGGCTGGTGGGTGGGTCAAAATTGCCGCTTGTTCCGTCGAGGGCTCACGAGCAACGAGTGGGTGCAGCCTTCAGAGCACAGGAACAAGAGGACGCTTCTTCGGATTCCCGCTCTCTTTATTCTTCTTCGGGAGGGCGTGCACCCTCCTCCGGTACGCCTACCGGGGCGTGGTCATCGGTGTAAGTGTCTAGGACAACCCCTCTTGGGCGGGAAAAGGCGCACCCCGGCTAGGCCGCTTCGGGCATACCAGCCGAGACACGCCCCCCGCCCAAAATGGTTTCCCGGGAGGATCGGGGCACCCAACCATACGTTCGGGGGGACCGAGTGGTCGCCCCTTTCCATATGGCCGGGATGCCCATCACCCCCTCCCAACACAATCCCCAAGTTTTGGAAGTCTGACACATTTCTGAACTTTTGGAAGGCGGGAGGGAGTCACCCTCCCGGCCGTATTTATTAAAATATGAAACAAAATTAAAACATTAAATAAAAGTTTCATAATCATGTACAATTTTATATTTATTACATTTCGATGAAGACATGTTCTTTGGCTAACCTTAACAAATCTCTAATACAAAGGTTTCCTAGCCAAGTCTAACATCCTGCAAATGCATACCTTCTAAATTAAAATTGCACATCCTAGCATTAAGGGCCAACGGCAAGGTCTTAACCGGTGTCAGATCCCCACTACCAAAACTGTCGCCCTCACGGTGTGAATGGCGCATGCGCAGAGGACTGTACCCTCATTGCCAACTGCAATTTCCCTTGTCTTGTTGGGGGCCCCCCTTTCCGCTCGACGCCATCTTAAAGGTCGTCCGAGCTCCCGTGTGAGGTATCTGTAGGAAGGACAGCATGGACCCCCCCCCCCATCCCCACACTCTCTATCCGCCGTCGCGGATATCCGGGCCCCGGGAAATTTGTAGGAGGGGCATATAGCCGCCTCCTCCCCTGGAAGGGGCCTATGGCCGTCTCCCCTTAGGCGACCCATCCTTAGTGGGTTCCGCCTCCCAGTGGGAGGGGCCAATGGCCGCCTCCCCCCGGGCGCTCCCATCCATATTGGGTGGCGCCCCACTCTAGGGACCTTGAAATTACTGCTCACTGATCATGACCTTACCGCCACAGGCCGGATAGTTGACCAGCTATCCGGCCCCCCCAGACTCCTCCTAAAGGTCATGCCTCCACAAACCCCTTAGCCATGCTATGAAGTCTCCTATGAGTAAAACATTCCCCTCCCGGGACAGGTGAACCCCATCATTTAGATACATGTGATCACCCCGAATACACCCATGAGGAATACTATGCAACTGTGTAGAGCGAAACAATCTACCAATTTTATTGTTAACTTTCTTCACCGAATGGTTCAGTGCTGACACCGAAAGGCCCCCCCGCCATACTTTCCTGGGAATCATGTGGGACCAGGCAATCGTGCACCCCGGGATTCTTTTTGCCAACCGGCTAACGGCAGACAAAACTTGCTCGAACAATACACGTCTACTAAGCCTGGGCGTAGTTCACGTAGCCACACTCCGCGAGCTACGCGAAGATGCACTTGCACTCCACGAACTACGCATAGCTCCGCGAGCATGCGTAGTAGCTTGCTTGACCCGTTCGCGAGCCATTTTTCGTCTTCGGGAGCGCCGTGGAACTCTGGAACCTGCTCGACACCACATCTCCAGACGTCGCCTTCCTCACGGAAACATGGATAAACGCCTCCTCAGCGCCCGACATCACCCTCGCCATCCCGGACAGATACAAGATCACCCGGACAGACCGCATCAACGAGACAGGAGGAGGCATCGCCATCGTCCACAAGAACACCATCCGCATCACGACCAACTCAGACGACACCCTCACAGCCTCTTAACATCTTCACTTCCAGATACACACCGACCCCAAGACCACACTCAGAGACACCCTCATCTACAGACCCACAGGACCTCGCACACAATTCAGCGAAGACATCGCAGACTTCATCAGCCCGCACGCCATCGCCTCCGCTGACTACATCCTCCTAGGGGACCTCAACTTCCACCTGGAGAACAACAACGACAACACCACCACCACCCTGCTGGACAACCTCGCCAACCTCGGACTCATGCAACTGGGGAACACCCCCACCCACTACGCCGGAAACACGCTTGACCCAGTCTTCTCCTCCAGCAAGTACATCTCCTTCAGCCACTCCCCCGGACTCCACTGGACAGACCACAGCTGCGTCCACTTCAGCTTCAGAAAGACCACGACTCACCACCACCCGCAACAGGTTCCCCGCAGGAACTGGAACAAGATCACCACCGACCAGCTTACCACTTCACTGAGCCAGAACCCTCCCGCCATAACGGACCCCAACCAAGCAGCCAACAACCTCACACAGTGGATCACCAATTGCACTCGCCCAACCAGCCTCGACCACTCGCAGTCCGGCTTCCGCGCCAACCACAGCACCGAGACCGCCCTCATCGCAGCCACTGACGACATCCGAGCCCTGCTCGACAACAGGGAAACAGCGGCCCTCATCCTCTTGGACCTCTCCGCAGCATTCAATACGGTCTGCCACCGCCCCCAAGTGCAGCGCCTCAGCAACATCGGAATCCAAGAGAAGGCACTGGAGTGGATCATCTTGTTCGTCACCGGAAGAATCCAGAGAGTCCGCCTCCCCCCGTACAGATCCAGGGCCGCCGAAGTCATATGCGGCGTACCACAAGGATCATCACTCAGCAGCACCCTCTTCAACGTCTACATGAGCCCCCTCGCAGCCATCGTACGCCAACACAACCTCAACATCATCTCCTACGCCGACGACACCCAGCTGATCCTCTCCCTCACCAACGACCCAGGAACCGCCAGAACCAACCTACACGAAGGGATGAAAGACGTAGTCGAGTGGATGAGGAACAGCCGCCTGAAACTGAGCTCAGGCAAGACGGAAGTCCTCATCCTTGGATCATCACCCTCCACCTGGGACGACTCCTGGTGGCCCCCTGCCCTGGGCAGCGCACCCAAACCAACGGACCACGCACGCAACCTGGGCTTCATCCTGGACTCCTCCCTCTCGATGACCAGACAAGTCAACGCCGTCTCATCATCATCCTTCAACATCCTACGCATGCTCCGAAAGATCTTCCGATGGCTCGCCACTGAAACCAGGAAGACGGTCACCAGCCGACTGGACTACGGAAACACCCTCTATACCGGAACCACACCCAAACTCCAGAAAAGACTCTAAAACATCCAGAACGCCTCCGCACGACTCATCTTGGACATCCCCCGACACAGCCACATCTCCGGACACCTGAGAGACCTTCACTGGCTCCCCGTCAGCAAGAGAATCACGTTCCAACTCCTCACCCACGCACACAAGGCCCTCCACGACCTGGGCCCCAGGTACCTCAACAACCGCCTGACCTTCTACACTCCCACCCGCCAGCTACGATCGACCAGCCACGCCCTCGCCGTCGTGCCACGCATCCGAAGATCCATCATGGGAGGAAGATCCTTCTCCTACCTGGCAGCCAAGACTTGGAACTCCCTCCCCATCCACCTCCGCCTGACCCAAGACCACCTCTGCTTCAGGAAGCAACTCAAGACATTGCTGTTCGAGCAGTAGCGGATCCCCCTCCCCCAAGCGCCTTGAGACCCTCTGGGTGAGTAGCGCGCTTTACAAATATCCTGATTGATTGATTGATTGATTGCCTGCATGCTCGGGATGTGTAGCGCGCGAAGTTACCCATGAGGTTTGTCCCGCCCGCTCGCGTGCCCTTATTTCCGGTCACTACTAACGTGTTCGCGAGTTATTCTGTGCCAGATTGCAGTTTCTGCGTGTTCGGCAACTCGATCTTACCGACAAGCATCCTCGCGCACGCGAAAATGCTATTGAGCGCGCGAGAACTACGCTACGCAGCAGTTTGCGGAGTATTCAACAACTTTGCGTTCTCCGCGGAGCGCGGAGTTGCCGAAACTCCGCAAACTCCGCGAACGGAGCATAGTTCTTCGCCCAGGGTTAACGTCTACCCAGAGTCACCAAGTCATTGCCCCCCAGGTGGACTATGACTACAGATGGCGGTGACCTCTGCCGCCCTAAGAGACCCTCAACAAAAGATTCGAATTGGTCAATACAGAGCCCGCCCCTTCCGTGGAAGGCCCTCTGTACCCGTATTCCCCAGCTGTGCGAGTCGCGTCACCTGCTTTGAATACGTCCCCAGCCCGCCTCACGTATGAGTGGCCCACGACCCACACCACTCTCTCCTCAGACGGTGATCCAAGACCGCTGGTCTCCAGGCACTGGGTCAACTGTAAATTCCGCCCCGCATGACATGCTCGCGAAACTGTAATTCAAACAAAAGACATGAAGCGTGACTGCATGTCCCTGACTTTACAACATGTGCAATCGCACATACCTTTTGAAGCAATTCGAGGACCATCGTCCCAATTGTTTCACTTCCTCTGCACCCTGACCCCTGGCTGTAGCCTCAGTAGCAGCCCCTATCCTAAAGGAGTGGGTCCCAAAATCGCACAGGTCCATGCCCACGGCAGCGATTGTCAGTGCTAGCACCCTCTGGAACTGAAATGTCGTCAGTGGGGTGCCATCGTTGTGCCTCAGCAAACTCCCCCCCATGTATCCGCCCTTAGTGCCAAGTATTCTTCTATACACATTAGCGGGCACGTGGGGGACCCTCGCACGCGCTGCACAACAACACTGTTTCCCGTAGCTCCCTGGTCAGTCTTGGACCTCGCTATCGTGACTACCATTGAATCACCCCTAATCAGGATGTGATCCCTGCACAAGCCTCCCTCCACATCTTTCTTATTCCTTGCGACCAGTTCGCTCACCCGCATAGCCCCATGGAACGCTAATGCGAAAGCTGCCCGGAACAGAACTGCTTCGAATTGGGAGGAGCATGTCTCGACTAGTTTCACTATGAGTAGGGCCAGCCTTTCTAAGCCAATCGGGCGCCTCTCATCCTGCTTGCGACCCTCGAGGCGCTGCCAGCTGCGAAGGGCTTTTTTCGCCAAAAAGGAACCTGTTGGGTCCCTGATGCCATGCACCTGCGCCATGACTGAAATGGCCGCCCTGTGCCTGTTGGCCGTTGCCACTGATCGGCCTTCTCTGTGCAGTGCTACCAGGAACCCTAGGAAGGATTCTTCCTGACCCCAGTTCTGATTCCCTGCCGGACCCAAAAACGCACAATAGGAATGAAACGCTCCTTCGTATGCCTTCCTCGTCCTGGGGGCTAAGCTCGCTGCCACAAGGTCTTGTAATCCGGGGCACCGATTAGCCAGAGTGCTTCGGGGAATGGTGCTGCCGCTAGGTCCGCTGTAGGTAGATAACCCCTGAACGCCTGCATATGTGAACGAGAGAGTGCATCAGCCGCATGATTCAGTACACCCGGCACATGTTTCGCCCTGAACTGTACATTCAGTCTCATGCAAAGCAGCACAATTTCCTTCAACAATCTCAGGATCCATTTGCAGCGTGCTGCCTGATTGTTAATGCATTCGACAACAGTCATATTATCAGACCAAAATACCACAGAGCGGTCTCTGAACTCGTCTGGCCATGCCATCAGAGCAACCAAAATAGGGAATAGCTCCAGGAACCCAATGTTACCTGTGAGACCACAGGAGTGCCACCATGCCGGCCATGTTTGCGCCGACAATCGATTGCCAAAGATGGCGCCAAACCCCACGCTCCCCGCTGAGTCAGTCCACAAGCCCAGCTCGCCCGATGACGCTGGCGGCTTGTTCCACACTACTCGACCGTTGAAGTCCGCCAGAAATGCCAACCAAATACGCATATCCTGGTGGACCTCTGCCGACAGTCTCGTGCGGTGGTGTCCTTCCTTGAGACCAACCATAGCTTGTGCGATAGAGCGTGAAAAGGGGCGGGCCATTGGTATCACTCTCAAGGCAAAGTTAAGCTGACCCACTGTTTGCTGTAACTGGTGCAGGGTCACTTTCTCCTTACAAAGGCAAAGTTCCACGGAAGCCCTAAATTTATCTACTTTATCGGCAGGCAAACAGAAGCATCCCTCCACAGAATCGAGCTCAATTCCCAGAAACTCGAGTGAAGTAGCTGGTCCAACCGTCTTACCTGGTGCCAATGGCACTCCAAACTCCCTCATGAGGATGCAAAAATCTTGTAGCACCTGCGCACATTCCGAGTCGCCGGCTGCTCACAAAAACAGAAAGTCATCTAGATAATGCATAACATGCCTATGCCCTGTAGCCTCGGTAAATGCCCACTCTAAAAAACAGCTGAATTTCTCGAAATAGGCACAAGAAATGGAGCAACCCATCGGCATGCATTCATCCATGTAGTAACTACCCTGGAATGCAAATCCTAGCAAACGCTGATCCTGTGGGTGTACCGGGAGCAACCGGAACGCTGATTCGATATCTGATTTCGCCATCAGCGCCCCGGGGCCCAGGCGATTTAACATGGTGACGGCATCATCGAATGATGCGTACCGCACCGAACAAACTTCTGGGTCAATAGCATCGTTTACCGAGAAACCCCTTGGAGCAGACAGATTATGGATCAGTCTAAACTCACCCGGGTCCTTCTTGGGGACCACCCCTAATGGGGAACAGATGAAACCTGCCACTGGCGGGCAATGAAAAGGCCCCGCCACTCGGCCGAGGCTTACTTCCTTAGCAAGTTTTCTTTCCACCACACTAGCATTCTGTTGCGCTGATAACTGGTTTTTACAAAAAGGTTCCCCATGAAAATCCCCCGCCGGAATGTGGAAGCCATATAAGAATCCCTTCCTCAACACCCCAGCAGAGACATAATCAGGGTATTTGTTCAACCACGGAGTCATAGCCATGAGATCAACGGGAGTAGGCAGTTGTACACAATGATCGACCTCAGTCCTGCTTGGACCCTCCTTTACCTCCCGACCCACTATTCTTCGATCTGCATGAACTCTCCGGGTGTGAGGAATTCCCACAACCCGCACACACATGCTTGAACCTACATGTACCTTGTGGTCTGTTACAGTTGCCTCTATTGAAGCCCCAACAGACCCCCCGCTTTCCACCATTCCCGCCGGTTTTCGGCTGGTGATCACTCCCGGTGCCCGCTCGAAAGGGCACCGCGGGTTTTTGGCGGGAAACCCCCGAACTATTCCCGCCTGGCGAGGATGTCCCTGCCGACCCAGGCAGGAGCTGCTTATGCCAGGCAATTGAATCGAGGCAATCCCATGTCAGAGAGGAATCATACTCTTTCTCTTTACGAAATTTCATGTCGTAACCTTTCCATTCGTCCCCCTCATACATGTCATAAAAATCCATTATACGTGCCTGATAACAAGACAGTTCGGTCAGTACCTCAGGCTTACGTTCACCAATAATCGCAGTAAACATTGCAAAGGTCTTCGCCCAATTCGTTATTGTCTCTTCCACCCTGAACTCCGCCATGTTGGCACACCAGACGCTCGGGTGCCACAAATCTTTCTGCGTTTTAGCATATTCCATCTCCCGATGGTCAGTCAACAATGAAAACATATTGACATACTTGTCTGCCCATATCAATTCCTTCGTGGCCATCGGGATATGTTGAACCACCCTCTCCCGCCTTGAGGGCAATGAGCCCTCCCCCGCCACTGGCAATGCGAGCTTACCCGGTTCGGTCGTTGTTCCCGCCGTTTTCTCGCGACCAGCTGCCGGTCCTTCCGGTGTCACCTGTGGGGAAACAAGAGGGAGATTCGCCTTCGCGGCATCTCGCGACTGCCGCAACTGTTGGATTAGTAATTTGGCCTCTTCGGCCGTGTCGCCGGGCACCGTAGCACCACCTGCCTTCTTATTAAGCCATGCGGCCAACTGGGTGGCTAATTCAGGAGGCATATCCTCATCAGTAGCGGGCGTAATCACAACCGGAATCGGTTGACCCGCGTCTGGGGATGGTACTGGGTCATCAGCTGGTATGGCAGGGGTGACCGGTGGGACCTCAGGGACAGGAACCTCCCCAGTAGCCGCCCTCCTCTTGACCCGTTTCCCTCTACCCTCGGGGACGACTCCCGGCAATGCCGGGCCTATTACCTTCTTCGGGTTACCAGGCTTGTTCAATGCGGCCAGTTGTTTCTTGACGCCCGCCAAATCACGACCAAGCGCTGGGACTTGTCCGAAGCTTCGTTCCATTCTCGCCATTCTGGTCACCAACATACGAAGCATCTTGTCTGTTTCGGAACCCTTTCCTGCCTTCTTGCCGGACATGGTTTCGATTTATTCAGTCCGAGACGAACAACGCAGATCTGGATCCTTCGCTGCAAAGTCACTGAAAGAAAAACACAAGAATTACAAGTTCTCAAAATTGCCGCTTGTTCCGTCGAGGGCTCACGAGCAACGAGTGGGTGCAGCCTTCAGAGCACAGGAACAAGAGGACGCTTCTTCGGATTCCCGCTCTCTTTATTCTTCTTCGGGAGGGCGTGCACCCTCCTCCGGTACGCCTACCGGGGCGTGGTCATCGGTGTAAGTGTCTAGGACAACCCCTCTTGGGCGGGAAAAGGCGCGCCCCGGCTACAACGCTTCGGGGATACCAGCCGAGACACGCCCCCCTCCCAAAATGGTTTCCCGGGAGGATCGGGGCACCCAACCATACGTTCGGGGGGGACGAGTGGTCGCCCCTTTCCAAAAGAGTAGTGCGAGCAGTGCAAGGCGACCCACTCCTCTGCTCGCGGAATTCAGTGTAGTTTGGCAGAGTTTTTTTGTCACTTTGCTGAGTTTCTAGTTGTGGAACTCCACCCAGACTTAATTATTTTCTCTCCTGGCTCAATACTAAGTGGTACAACTGAAAAAATGCAAAAAACGTTGAAACACACCCTTTTATCGTTTACTCAAATACATTTTTCTTAAAACCGCATATTTTCCTTCAGTGTGTATGTAGGAAGTTTTGCATACATGTTGAAGATCATAAAATTGTTCAATGAGTGGTCTTTATTGTTCTCACCTAAAAATAGGTTTAGGGGTCTGTTGAAGACCTGTTGTACCCTATATACACTTAAATTGGGTCTTTGTCTGCCCATTGAGCATGAGTCAACTGATTATTTCTCTATCTTGAGAGTATTGTTTGTTTGGGCTTCCAAGTTCATACGGGAAGTGACATTACTTCCTGTTCTTTCCACACTAACATGCACTGAGACTTTCCTTGAGATGCTCTGACTGCCACCAGTGAGTAATGTGTTTCAAGAGGGATACTTTTCCTGCAGTGACGTCTAGAATTGCGAAACATGATGAAAACCTGTCCATTCACGATTGCGGGCACCTACCGGGCCAATCGCTGGGGATAGATTGCTGTGCAACTCATATACCTGTTTTCCTGGAGGTGATTGTTTAAGGCACATGGTCTGACTAGGACTGGCATCTGCCCAGGTATACTGCATCAAAACTCAGAGGGCAGGTGTCAGCCCGTAGCTCAAGAAATAGTCAGTATTCAATCCTGCACACTTTCAAACTCAGTCAAGAGTCAGATTGTAACTGTTATTGTCACTTTCAACGATTTTAAATGTTATACAGGCGGTTTCATTCTGTACCATAACATTGATGTGAATACTAAGACGAAGCAGGATGAGGGTGTCCGTCTTCATTCTGATTCTTCTGCTTGGGGGAGTAGCCGGCTGATCAGAGGTCCGCTTCTTGAAGTGATTCACTGACCCAATCTCCATATTGTCTAATTCCCAAAACAATTACTTTGTAACAGAAGAAGATTACAAAAAATCCTGTCACAACGAACATATGCAGGGTAGTGAAAGAGCAGTCAGCACCAGAGCATCGCTTTTTGCAGAGAATGTTCTAAGTACTCAGAAACCCCGACCCAAATTAAGCATTGCTCATAGAGAAATATTTAACATTTAATGTACAAATATTACTTTTAAAGCAGGTGTTGCTTATGTTTTTGGATGATTAGATACGCTTCTATGAAAGAATATGGTTTAATAATAAACCAGTATATTTGCTTAATTTAATTAGCAAGTACACATATAACGTATTAAGAATAACTTCATAGAAAACATTTCTTGACATATTGTTAAATTAAATGAGATTGTCTTGAACTGCATACTTGGAGTGCATAAGTGTAGTTAATATTCGGAATCCCAGCGTTGTGTTAAAAAAAGGTGCCCATGTAATAAGGATGAGCGTGAGGAACTTGGTTTACATAATAATTTTTAGCGTCATATGCTCAGCAGTATTTAAATCTTATAAGATCTGATGCAAGATTATTAGTATTGGAGAGAACTGAGAATTGCATACACTTAATGTTAGAACTTAGTATTCTGCACGTTGTCAAAAAACGTGCTTGTTCATTTAATGTTCTGTCTGTGCTGATTTTCACACTTTATAACTTTCCAGAAAACAGCCATTTGGTTTACCGATTGCTGATTTATCAGAAGGCCTGCGTGATTTTTATTAGTGCATTATGGAACTAAACAACCATCAAGCTATTTGAAGAGCACTTCACAAATAAATTGTAGCTTCCTTTTTATTCTGTTTCGTGTGCTAAACGTTTCAGGATTGCGACTGCCAAAGTTACTATGCAAAAATATATTTTTTTAACATATGGAGAAGTAGCTTAAAATCACCCCGAGCAAGCACCAGCATAAAATAATGCCGTTACTGGAGTTCTGTGGCTGGTGCTACATCACGTTTCGCTGTTCCAACCCTTGTTTTCACAGTATGTTTTATTAATAATAAAGCAACTCATTAAAAAGATATGACAAAACCGTTCATCAAGAACTGATTTCCTATACCTGTGAGCATGAGGTACATTTTTGAGGGTTGATAAAATACACAATTTAAGTCAAAAGATATAAAAGAAAAAGAGAAGTATTTACACTTAATCTTTGAGACTAAATTAGAGTAAAACAGCAAATCCAACATTGTCTGATGGTTTGTATAGTGCACTACCCCATTTGAAAATATGTGACTTTCTTTTATGCGTTTATTTATTAAAGATGTTAACTGTATGAACGCCATTTTCAGGTAGCTTGGATTTCTTCCAGGTATCCCTAACACATCCCTCACAACATTGTATAATGGTCAAGTTTCCTTCGGAACCTTGCTTAAGCTTCATTTATGTCTTTTCCTTTAGGCAGAAGTCATTTGTGTCTTTTCCTTTAGGCAGCAGCCTTTTGTGTTACTCTTGCCCTGATGATGACCTCGAGTTATGGCGATTGAAACACCGTCAACATGTACCTTATAAAATTGGAACTTGAATTATGACAGGATCCAGCAAATTGTCTTTATATTCAAACAATCCATGCATAATATCTTCCCAACTTGTTTCCAATACACTGTTGTACTTTTACTTTTCTCTTTCTTCACATGTGCTATTTAAATATTTCTTTCATGAGTACAATGTGTTCACCTTGCACTTAGTACACATTCCTAAAAGCATGGTTGATGCTGCATTTATAAACCATAATTCATACTTGTGTGCCTTGTTGACAATATAGTTGCATCTAATCAAAAAAATTATTACCTCTTTTTTTTGTTTCTTGTCTAATGAATTTACGTATTAAATAGTACCCCTCTATGACTCCAATTGAGACATTGTTTTATTATACTATATTTACCCAAGTCAAAACTCGGGCTATGGGTTTCTCCTGTGGTTCTTAATTCTGAATTCTTTGGGGCACTTAATTATTTTGCATTTTCAATTTTTGTGGTATGTCAGAGAAGGCAGGGGCAAAGCCTACCTTCTGCAATGTGTTAACGGAGCTGGCAGAAGAATACCCTTAAAATATCTTCCCTTAAATCTCCCACTGGGTGAAATCAATGACCCCAGGAGAGGTTTCAGCTGGATTAAAGATCTCATGGTGCTTGGGTTTTGCCCAAAAGTTCTGAATGCGGGGATCACTGTTGGTGAGTACTAAGGCTGTTTTCCAGCATATATAAAAAGAGAAGAGCATCATGCACTCAGCGTATTGAAAATTACAAAGATAACAATGAACCAATACATGTTCTAATTTAGGACAATTAAATGCTTTATTGAAAAGCACAGTGTTAACCATGAGTTATTGTACGCCCTAATTAATGGTATTGTAAGATGATAGCATCCTCAGGGACGTTAATGGTGGTGCATTAGTATATTGTGACATAACTCTGCTTCTATTACTTTGGTGAAACCATGACAAAGCCAGTAGGCCTGCCATTTATTAAATACACTATATTTTGGACTTCACCCTTTCTGCAGGGGTATCCCCAAACTTGTTATGTCTTCTCCTGCCTATTGTTTTGACATCTTTTTGTTGACTTAAGGGCTCTGGGGACTTTACCACTGTTAATCAGTGCTAACGTGTGTGCTCTCTCCTCTAAATATGGTATGATTGGTTTACACCTTTTTGGCATAGTTGATTTGTTGGACTTGGGCCTTTTGGCAGGTTCACCCCGAAACTTTTTGCATTTTCCTAGCCTGTTTCTGTAACCTGGTGTTAGTGATTTAAGGCCTCTGCGCACTTTTTCACTGTGGTCCAGTGTAAAGTCCGTGCGCTCTCTGTGTATGTGTGGTGAGCGTGGCCTGCCCTCCCATAGGAATGCATGGGAATATGTGTATCCATGGTAGATCCTGATGTGTGGGGAGTGCAGGGTCGAGTTTGGTATGTGCGAACTCGCAAGATTAAATGCTGCGCGATGATGTGCGCAGATTTAATGTGTCTAGTGTGGAAGTGCTAGTCTGGCTATTGATTGGCCGGAGCTGGCTGGTGTGCCTGGCTCCAGGAGTCAGGATGGGTCTGCCCGGTGGTGAATGGGGAGATCTGCATGTTGATAGATGAAGCTCAGCTGCCTTAAACTGAACTCAGACAAGACGGAGGTCCTCATCCTCGGACAATCCCCTTCAGCCTGGGAAGACTCCTGGTGGCCCACGGCGCTGGGCAGCGCACCAACCCCCTCGGGCCAGGCACGCAAACTCGGATTCATCCCGGACCCCCTCCTTACGATGACCAAGCAAGTCAACGCCATCTCGTCATCATGCTTCAACATCCTACGCATGCTTTATAAGATCTTCCGGTGGATCCCCGCCGAAACTAGAAAGACGGTCACCCATGCCGTCGTCACTAGTCGACTGGATTACACCAACAACCTATAGGCAGGAACTACCACCAAACTCCAGAAACGACTACAATGCATCCAGAATGCCTCTGCACGCTTCATCCTCGACATTCCACTCCACAGTCGCATATCCGCCCACCTGAAACACCTGCACTGGCTCCCCATCAACAATAGGATCACCTTCAGGCATCTCACCCATGCACACAAAGCACCCCACAACAGGGGCCCCAAATACCTCAACAGCCCCCTCTCGTTCTACAGGCCCGCCCGTCAGCTCCGCTCAGCCAGCCTCGCCCTCGCCATAGTCCCACGGATCCGCAGAACCACCGCCGGAGGAAGATCGTTCTCCTACTTGGCGGCCAAGACATGGAACTCCCTCCCCACACACCTCAGAACTACCCAGGGCCACCTCGCCTTCAGGAAGAGCATCAAGACCTGGCTCTTCAAGCAGCAGTGCCCCCCCCCCTCCTCCAGCGCCTTGAGACCCCCACGGGTGAGTAGCGCGCTCTACAAATGACATGATTGATTGGTGGGAGGGAGGAGTGCCCCTGGGACCTGAATAGGGCTGGGCCTTCCCTCCACCAAGCTGGCTCCACCCCCTGTGGTGTGTCTGATGTCCCTGACCCATCCTGTAAATAGGCAGAGGGGCTGAGCAAAACAAAGTGCTCAAGAACCAGTTGCATCTGGTTCGCCCCTTGCCTGCACCTTTGGAAACAAAGGAAATGGTGTATAAAAGAGGGGCTGTGACCCCATGAAAAGGTTCTTGTTCTCTTTTGGAATCCAGAAAGAGGAGGGGGGGGCTTGCTGCTGGTGGGGCCCAGGATGGACGGCCATGGGGGCTGCCTCCGTGCTGAAGTGCCCTGTGTGCTGGCCCCTGGGCCCTACATTCTCCCCCTGATGCCTAAAGGACTTACTTGGAGCTCGTAGCACCCTGGGAGCGTTCTGCTTAATTTCTCTTTCAGGAAGGACTTTGCACTTTGTAGCTGACGAGGACCATGGGCCGCGCCATGAAATGCTGCACTTTGCCCTGAAGAGATGCTCCCACTTTGGAGATGCCCCTGGGATGCCGCAATCGGGCGGGTGCCTACACTGCTGATTTGTTCGGAGTTTTGAGTGCAGGTGCCCACCCTGCATTATGGCTGCTTTTTCGTTTATTTTAATTCGCAGGAGCCCACTCTGCTTTATAGCCCGATCTTTAGAGGGAGTCTACCCCTCATTTTGCCTTTTTATACTTATTTAAAAAAACGGGTGCCCCCCTTCTTCGGCGGCATAACCGCCAAAGAATCACAGCTGCAGCCCGAGCTGCTTTGTACAATGTTGCCGGGCCGCTGCAAATGCGACCCGGAAGTCAGGCACCCTCGTTAGGACATGAGCGTGGCATTGTGGGGCCTGAGGGAAGTCCCGACAAAGCCGTGCCGTGTTGGTCTCTCGAGGAGGGAGGCATGGAGAATCGGCAGGGCTCCCGTGAGCGAACCGGACTGTTGTGCTGACAGGAGAAACTGCAAAAATAACTTTTGATGGGCAGAATGCAGAACAATGTCATACATTCACCCCAGTACAGAGACCTGTACCTAAATAAATTATCTTTTTGCTCACCATGCCATTCCAGTTTGGACCCATCCATATGCAAATCAGTCTTAACTCTGCGTCCAATGGGAACAGTCCAGCCCGAACTGCCAGGCCAGGTCCTCCCTGGACTGGAAACAAGCTTCCTAGGACCGATTTCGCGTTTTCACCCCTCTTCAGCCAGGATAGCTTGATTCCAGTGGCGTGCAGAACATTGGACTCATGCCTGAGCATACCCGTCCCAATTGGGATGACAAATGCAAAAAATAATATTGATGGACAAAGAGAAACTGCCATTCATGTTAACTGTTTTGCTTTGTTGGCCTACTTTCTGCTCTTGCTGGGCTGAAGGATGGACTATCACTGTGGAACTATTTGGATGAGCTGGCGTGTTGCCTAATACCTGCTTGTGCCCAAGTGTTTTCCAAGGGCTTGTTGGCTCGCCCCTGCATTCCTCAAAAGTCACAGGGCCTTAAAATATGTCTTTGGTAGCAAGCAGGCTCCCATGCCTGCTCTTTTGGTGAAGTCAGCTTTTGCCCAGTTACTGCGATCTCCATTGGTGCCTTATCCTCCAGATTGCGGATCGGGCAATCGTGTAAGCCCATGCTGATTGATCATTGTATTGTGGCAGTAACCTTCCACTGAGACACTCTCCCCTGCTGTATGCTGCTGAATCTTGCTGTGCCACCTGAAGGACTTTAGGCACCTCAACACGTGATGCCGAAGGGGAGGAGAACTAGCTCGGCATGGGACCTAGCGTGGAGAGATCAAAGCAACAACCCCTCTCTCCTACTTGAGGCAGTACTGTGCAGTATCTATGGCCACAGGCCAGTGGGAGCCACTCAAAGCTATCCAGACAGACCCTTGATTACGCATAGCCTTGTGACAAGGGGCAAGGTAGCATTCGGAGGCTCACTCCGGCTGGCCCCACCCCCTGGTTTAGCAGGTATGATGCAAGGACAATGCGAGTCCCACTCCAAAGACCCCCTGACATTGCCTAAAGTGGCACTCCCTGAGTTTGGCCTTGTCATCTCAAAGGTACTAGGGGCCATAGAGGAAATAAAACCGTCCCGGGCTCCTTCGCGGAAGCCGTCTTTTTAATTTTAAGGGCTTTGGACTCACCAGAGTTTGAGGCATTGTTCTTGGCCTGCATTCTGTGGTGAAACCTCCAAGGAGAAACTCAAAGGAGCATGAGACTGCCTCCTGCGACATTTAAAGCAACTGCTTTTTGGGTGATCACAATATGCCGTTTTGCATTGCCTGAAATAACTGAGAATGTACCTCTGTAAGACTTTACAGAAATCCCCATGTAACATTTAATAGGTTCTCCTGTGCTCCACGTTTCTTTTCTCGAATGCAATTGTTGCAAGTTGGCTCACAGAAATTACTGTGTAAAGTGAGCTATGTTTTCCCTGCAATTTATGTGATTTACCCTAACATTCTGCATTATTTGCAGTATTTATTGATGCATGTCGTTGTTGGTCTTCTTTTGCTATGTACAATATAGTACCTATTTCATATAAGCCCGTGTGGAGTCTCTTTTGTGGTATATTCATTGTGTTACTGTGAGAGTGTAATTGACAAATGCTTTACACATTGCCTCTGATAATAAGCCTGCCTGCTCTGCTCTGCACCAAGTACCAGAGGGTGAACACAGGTCATCTTCGTGTGTATCTGACTTGCCTGAGTAAGCCATGGATTGCTCTGCCTCTCTGCCCTGAGAGAGTTAAATGCCACAACTGGGTCCTTGATTACAGGAGACAGGACTTCGCAGACTTATTACTTGTGAAGGACTTAAATCCTTCTCAACTAGTAACTCACTTTTTACAAGTTGTTTATATTTTGGTGTGCAAAATAAACTTGCAAAAAGCCATGCCCCTGTGTGTTCTGGAAATTGTCATCACTAGTCTGTATTAGCAGTTATTCCTCTTGGAAAACTTCTGTATTATTAATGTGAGTTTCAAAAAATGACAGCAACTGACTTCGTGAATAACATTGTACTGTGTTGCTTTATTTGAATGTGTTTTAAAGCATAAGCATGTCAGCTACGGGAATGTCCGCGCCTATTCATAATCGACTTTATTAACTGTTAATGCCGTTTCAAGTATAGATGCTGAAAAGACAATATCCAAGAACAATACGAGTTCATTCTATACAAGATAGTAAATTGGATCATTGTCTTCTGTGCTCTTTTTTCTTGAGAGAATTGTTTGATAATTATTTCCAAGGGAAATCAAGTTTCGTGTCTGAAAACATACGATCAAAAAATATTTTTTATTCTAAAACATACTGTTATGTTAAGCTTAACCTATGTTCTTTCTTTATTTCCACCTCCCCCTATGTTGTGACAGCTGCGTGTGGAGGGAATCTGACAGGCCCAGCGGGTGTTATTTTATCACCTAACTTTCCACAACCCTATCCTGCTGGGAAAGAATGCGACTGGAGAATAAACGTGAACCCAGACTTTGTCATTGCCTTGATATTCAAAAGGTACAAGTTCCAAAGGAACAGCACAATTTAGCTGGTTTTTAAATGTCAAATTCAAGAATTGCTTCATATATCACTTCATTGTGCTCTTAATTACATTTCCTAGCTGAACCCCGGAGCATGTAGCTAATGCCTTCTCCACCAGTGTTGCCAAGTCCAAGAAAATACATTACATAGCTTTTACATCAGGTTTTTTTTATGTCACTTGTTTTTTACACTGAGTATCAGAAAGAAGTGAAAGTTGTCAAATGTGGTTTCCGAAAAAAGTTTGAAAAGATGGATATTACATTTTTTTTAGCAAAGCGATTAATGTATTTTGTTTATGCCAGCAACACCCATCATGGCATCATTGAAATATAATTCAAGGTAAACTTTACACGCTCACATTGTCTCAGTATATCGTCTGTTACAGAGTAAAGCAGAGTCAGGTTACTTGCCATTTTAAGTCTACAATTGACGAGAACAAATTGTTATTCCAACCCGAAACAACCTTTCTACATCAGAGAGGACGTACCCAACATATTAGCACAATAGGAATAAACACGACAGTTCCAATGTGTTGTCCATTCATTCACCTCTACAGGGGGCATATTATCAAGGGGGTTTATCTCTGCTTTTTTGGCTTTAAAAGCCAAGAAAGCTGAGATAAAATTATCTCCATATTACCTAGCTGTCGCTAACACCAGTTAGCGACAGCTAGTAGGAGATAGCGACCATCTTGGGCCCCACTTTGCATGTCAGTGATATTTATCACTAATGACATGCAAAGTGGGCGTGCCAAGATGTTAGCCACTGGAAACAGTCGCTAACATCGCTATCTCCTATTACCAACTTTTGGAGATATTCGCGCTAAGCGCGAATATCTCCAAAAGCTAACACCTGCCCTGAGCAGTTCTTAGCCATGTTATCCAATGGGAGGTGGATAACATGGCTAAGAGCATTAGCTCGCTAATGCATGAATATCGCTGACTTTTCAGCGATATTCATGCATTGCGGCCGATTTTTATCGCATTTGTGATAAACCTTGGTAATACCAAGGTTTATCTTTGATAAAAATCGCCGCAGCTTAGCGGAAATTTTTTGTCTCTAACCAAGCAATAGCGATAATTATCGCTATTGCTTGGTAATATGCCCCCACATTTGTACTTTTTGGAACAATCTCATAACATAATAATTATTTTATTGACGCCTGCGGATGCAAGTCAGTAATCCTTATTTCTATTTCGGATAGTGCACTGCTGACTTGACCTCATTAGCAAGTGAGTTTGATAGAGTATAATGACCTGTTTGTAACATTTGACAACCATATGAAATATCGAACTGAAGTTGTAAAAATCATCACATGATCTTGTTAGTTGTGTTATGGATATATATTCTGTTTTTCTTGAAATATGTCCGGGTTAATAAATCGCTCAAAGGTGTGCATATTGCCACGAAATATGTTTTGTTTATCAATTAGAAATTAATAAATGCCTTGGGTTGGCACGATGATTTCTTTAGAAGAGTTACAAAAAAACACTCAATCCCGCCTAGTTTAGATTTCAGAGTATGTTTCTGTTGTATAGCTTATTCACAAGGTGCCATTTCCATCTCTTGCCAAGGTCCTAACTACACAATATAAGACACTAAGGTCCTGATTATCAGTTGGTCAGTATTGGAACGTGGATGATTAGTAAAGCCACCAATAACATTGAGGGCTCTGTACTGGTCTTAATAAATTATTCCTATGCTCAACCATTGGTAGCTTGGCTGTGAGCAGGCAGGCTTAACTTAGGGGACAGGTATCTAAAGTATTTAAAAACACTAAGGAAATAGTTAAGACACACCACAGAATAAATTCCCATACCATTGTATAAAAATAGGAAACATTTTTACCTTTAAAATGACACCAAAACAGCAAACATTTAATGTAGAGAACCGAAGATATGAATTCTTAAAGATTTAGAACGATATAGCACTTGGAGATCTATAGCGCCACCTTGGGACATAAGGTTGCGCTTGAAGAGACAATGTCAAAGTTTCAGGCCGACCGCAATAGAGCCCTGCTCAGATGCCCCTCGCGGTAGGCCTCGGTCAAGATTTAACCTCCTGACTTTGAAACGTTTCTGGAGCTTTTTCTGCAGGGATCCCTCCATGCTCTTCACCAGTCCTGCTTTGGTGATGGCTTGCAGGCTTTCTTTCGGGGAGCTTGCAGTCAAATTCTGGAAGTTGGAACTCCAGAGCTTTTCAGAGGTATGAACCAGCAGGCCAAATGGGCTAGCGGTTGAAGGTGGCAGCTTGGCTCTTGTTGAGTCAGACCCCTTATGTTTTTTTTTTCAAAGTTGCTTCAAACTACTCCAAACTTCCAGACCTTTTTCTGATAGTTCCTCTTGAGGGTGCAAACTGTGCAAAACACAATTCAAGGGTTTGGAATCTCCAAGATGGTCCTTGAAAGGTTGGGACCACAATTCCAAAATGCACCTAGACAAAACCCTTACAAATCCATTAGACACACTCCAGGCATGTGATGGTACAGGTGAGCTCTGTTAACCTGTAGCTTGAAGGGAGCCCACTCTTTATTTATCTTGAAGAAAGATACACCCAAAGGGCTGTAGTTCCAGACAATGTAGCAGGCTCAGTCAGTCAGAATGTAGGGCCTATGGTGCATATCAAATTTCCAGCTTGGAAAGCCTTCTTCTTCTTTTAGTTTCATGCAGTAGAACTGAGAGGCTCCGCACTGCTCATGTATTTATTCAGTGATCTCTTGGGTCAAGCAGGAGAGCACTCCTGTCCAATGAGATGCAGAAGAACACCACAGGGCATGACCACTTCCTTCGGAGTGTGCCATAATCTTGTCCTAGTAATCACTATTCCTCCAAAATTCAGTATGGACGAAATCCCAGAGGAGGACCAAGAGCTAAGTTGGTCAAGCCAACCTCCAGTATGGCTCATTTACATAGCTCTCCTCCCCCTACCAGCTGCAAATTCCTGCCTCAAGCCTGCCATCTGGTAGGGTCAGAGGGCTGGGGTGTTAGATGGACCTGGGATGCACAGCCTGTCCTATTCCTCCTTTTAAACTCAAGCTTGACGACCCCTTCCACCTGCTCTGGCATTCTTGTGTAGCAGAGCTCTCTTAACATATCGCCTCTCTCTGGGTCAGCCACTTAGGCTAGGGTAGGATACAGTTTATAGAGCGCTACAATGCCGAGGCATCTTGGTGCTAGAGTGAGACAAAAGAGGGACTACAAACAACTATGTTAGCCGTTTTATGCCCCAGGGAACATCCAAGTTTTTAACAGTTTTCTGAAGTCTCACGATGGTAGGCAGTTGGTTCCATAGCCTGACTGCACTGTGCAATAGACTTTTACCTCCCCATCAGGCTCTACTGACTTTGAAGGTACAGATTCGACCCGTGTTTGAGGACCTGAGGCTTCTCGTAGGAATGTACCAATGGAAAAGTTTACTGAGGTCGGCTGCCCTTCTGCCATATAGTGCCTTGTGAACCAAGCATAAATCCTTGAATTCCATACGCTGCTGTATTGGAAGCCAATGCAGCGATCTAATAGCAGCGGAAGTAGAGTGGCCTTTTGTTATATTCAGTAATATCCGAGCAGCAGCATTTCGTATAGACCACAATTTAGCCTTATGTGCCTTATCAATGCCTATAAATAGTGTATTGCAGTAATCTTGGCATGATAGAACTAGGACCACTACCACTGTTTTGCTTAGGTCCTGTAGAATAAAAGGGAACACCTTCCGAAGAAGCTTCAGTATGAAAAAACAGGTGGAGGTTACATGGTTTATCTGGGCCGGAAAGCTAAGTTGGTCATCAAAAAAGATCACCAAATTCTTAACTTTAGCCGATGGTGCCGGCCATTCGCCAGCCTCTATCGGCCACTAAGTGTGGTTCGATATGGACAGACCATTGCCAAGCTCCATCACCTCCGTCTTATCTGTGTTGATTTTAAGATAGTTGCTGCTCATCCAGCTCATGATGAGAGTCAGACAAGCATGGAAACTAGCTGCGACAGACTCAGACTGCATAGATACAGAGATGATCATTTGTGAGTCGTCCGCGTAAGACACAAATGAGAATACATGCTGTGTGATGAGACTTATGACTTCATCAAAGCAGCCAGGTTGATCCTGTTAACTCCGACCAATCAGGGAAGAGAGCAGGAAGGCTGAATTTTGGCTTACAGACAAGAAACCCTTATAACTTATTTTCTGTATAACTTAGGATACATTTACAGTAGCATATTGTTGTATGTATCAATACCATTCTCCTAAGCCCTAGAATTAGATTTTTTAATTGCTAGCAATAGTTATGTATTCATAAACTATGGTCATGTTATCCTATGTGGCCGGGGATCTACAATGGGTAAAATGAAACTTGTGATTCCTCCAATACCAGAGCTTTTAAAACATCTTTTATAAGGACCCAGCTTATATGTAATTGACCCCCACGCCTAGGACACCTAAGGGAGACTTCAGGGACCTGACTATCCAAATATAGTGCAGATCCTCACTCCACAGTGCACCTAGCACAAAATTAGATTTTTAGAAGCACTGAATTAGATTTGGGGAACGGGTATGCGCAATTTCTCCAGCCACTGGTCATATAAAATCTCTTTTATAAGGGCTCTCCTTATTAGTACATGAACCCTCATTCCAGCGACATCTTGGGGACACCCTGTGGGTACCTATATGCCAATTGCTGGAAATGGCCGTTTTTGCAGGGTTATCCCCAAACTTTTTGCTTCTTCCTCCTTCATTTTTCCTGACCTGTGGTTGTTGGCTATAGGACTCTGGGCACTTTACCACTGCTGATCAGTGCTAAAGTGCGTATGCTCTCTGTGTAAATTGTTATTGTGATTGGTTATCCATGATTGGCATATTTGTCTCACCATAAGTTTCCTAGTAAAGTGCACTGAATGTGCCAGGGCTGATAATTTAAATGCTACCAGTGAGCTTGCAGCACAGATTGTGCCACCCACATGAATTGCACTAAAATGAGGTGTCAGGCCTGCAACCGCAGTGCCTTCACGCAGTTTGTTAACTGCCATGTTGACCTGGCCAGTGCACCCACTAGCCAGGTCTTACCCTTCCCTTCTCTTACACATAGGACGCCCCTATGGTAGGCCCAATGTACCCCCCTGGACAGGGTGCAGTGCATGTGAAATGTGGGACATGTACTAGTGTGTATAACATGTCCTGATAGTGAAATACTGCTAATTTCGTTTTTCAATATTGAAAGGCTATCTTGCCCATAGGCCAGAATGGGGAATGCTGTGTAACATGTTTACCTGCATATCTTCCCATAGGAGTGAGAAAGAAAATTGTAGTCTAGTATCCCTGAACTCAGAATTTAATTACACATCTTTTAGGAGGGATGGTTTTTAAATTCTGTGTTTGAAAATAGCACTTTTAGAAAGTGGCTATTTTCTTGTTCAACATTTCTGTGCGCCTCTGCCTGCTTGTGGATAGACTGTCTGGTTTGGGAGTGACAGCGGTCTGAGGTGGCTCCAGGAGTCTGGGTGAGTCAGCGCTAGGCTGAATAGACCTATCTGCTTTTGGAGTGGTGGGAGGAGTAACACCAGGGCCTGCTAGGGCTGTGCCTGCCTTCCATAATGCTGGCTCCACCTCCTGCGGGGTGTCTGATGGCTCTGGCCCACACTTACAAAAGGAATAAGTTGGACACTGGCAGAGTGCACCCAGAACTGGTTTGTACTGCGTCTAGGACCCCTCACACATAGAGAACAAAGACTTTTGAAGTCTAAATATGAGAGCTGAAACCCCTGAACTTTAGACTACTTTCGAACCAAGGAGGAACCTTTGCTGAGGAGAAAAGCTGAAGAGCTGAAGGATAAGTACTGCACTTGCTGTGCGTCTGGGGTTGGCCTGCAGTTGCTATTTCTGCTAAAGGAAGGACAAGAGACGTGGCTGTGTCCCCCTGCTTGACAAGGACTTTGTTGTGTGCGGTTCCTGTGTCCTGAAAAGAAAGTCTCCAAGGGCCTGAGGAGAGCTGGCCTCCTGTTGTGGAAACGCAGGGATATAAAAGTTTCCAAGACTACTTCGTGATCAAGAGGAACCTGTTGCCAAAGAGGACAGCTGAAGAGGCTGAGGAGGAGTACTGCCCGTGCTGTGTGTCTGGGGCTGGCCTGCAGTTTGCTGTTTCTGCTGAGGAGAGGATCAAGCAATTTTGCTGTGTGCTGTGTCCCCTGCTTGAAGAAGGACTTTGCTGTGTGATGTGTCCATCTGAAGAAATGTCTCCGAGGGCCCGAGAAGAGCTGGCCTCCTGTTTCTGAAGTCCCAGGCACAAAAGAACTTCACCACCAGCTTCCCTGACTTCATTGCTTGAAGTTCGGACCTGTCCTGAGGTGCCTTTAACTGTGTGTGAGGCCCTTGCTGCTGGTAGCTGGAAGCGCGACACAATGAAGGAGAAGCGTGACGCTGCCGCATCATCCATCGCATCGGCAAGAAAGCGTGTCGCCGCTGCCGCTGTTCGCCGTCGCATCACTGGAGAAATGTTTTGCCGGACCGTTGTCTTGCAAAGAAAGAGTGTCGCCGCTGCTCACCATTGCATCACCGGAGAAGCGTGTCGCAGGGCCTGTCGCGGCTCAAGAAACCACCGATTTCACCGCACAGCAGTCGGGCATACACACATCGCATCCAGGTTGTCGCATCCCATCAGAGACGCCATTTTATCGCATTGCACTGGATCATCGCAATGCATCTAGGCGCAATCTTGTCACAAATCAACCGGAGCGCAGGAAGAGTCTACGCATTGCCTTCTCTGTGACCCTTTTCTTTGTTCTGTGTTACGCATCTAAGGTACTTTTAGAGAGAAGTGTCGCATTTACCATCTACAAGTTTATTTTTGCAACAACCCTTTTTAAAGACATTCTACTGAATATCTGTATGTTGGATTTGTGGCGTTTTAGTCTTATTTAGTTTAGATAAAGATATTTTATTTTTCTAAACTGGTGTGGTGTCCATTGTGTTGTTTCCACTGTGTTACTCTGAGTGTTGGTACAAATCTACACATTGCCTTTGGGATTAGCCTGTCTGCTAGTGCAAAGCTACCAAGGGGGTGAGTAGGAGTTATCTAAAGTGTGTATCCCCCATACCCTGACTAGAAGGAGGGGTCCCTAGTTGGACAAAGGTACCTACCTCTGCCAACTAGAGACCCCCAGTTCTAACATTGGTGGTCAGCGCTGAGGATTTGAACTTGTATGTGTACTTGACCCATAGTGATTGGTGTATATCACTAGATTAGTGCAGACCACTACTGAACCACATACTGTTTGTTTTGTTTCCTGGTGTCCTCCTGGAAGTATTTTTTGATACTGAGACTCTGGCTAGTGTTGCACCTGGGAAATCTTGGCAAAATGGAAGTTACATTTTTCCGCCAAGTATACCTACACAATGGATGAGATAAAAGGTTTGTGCTGTCTGTGGAGAAAGGGTCCACAATAAGGGATCTTGAGGCATGTCTATATTCCTATGAGATCAGAATGTGGGAAGCAACACTAACAGACAACTCTGAGGAGGAGGACTTCACTAACTGTGAGGGAGAGAAAAGTGAGTGGCTCCTTGCTGCTGAGTGGAAGAACAGAGAATTAGACCGGGAACTCAAGAGGGCCGAGCTCAAGAGGGCCTTTGCCAGGAAAGAAGGAAAGTGTGTAGCTCAAGAAGTAAGCTTTGCTGCATTGGAGGTGGAGTCCAGCACAGATGGTGGCAGCAAGATTGTGTTATATAGTGCTGAGGGAGAAGTACACACACCCAGAGATGTGGCGCCTGACTTGAGGGAGGGGGCTAACATAGACCAGGGGGTTCAGGTTGATGAGATAGCTCCACTGGTGTGCAGTGTCCCTGAAGTAGATTGGGGAAATGACACAGGAGATCATATTCCTAGTGGTAGGAGGGACACTCTACTGACTCTAGATGAGAGGTGCAGGGGTTCCCCAATGGTAGAAGTCCTGGTGTTTGACTGGGAAGACCGCCCAGAAGAGTGTGGGTTGAGTGACAGAGACACTCAGACACTGTCTTGCCAATTTCAGGAGAGTGCTATGGGATACTTGCGTGATGCACTGGATGGTGAGGCAAAGGGTAGCTTGATTAACAACTGTGGGGGGCTGTGTGATTCATTTGTTGGAGAGCATATTTTAAGTCCCTCTTTTCCAGAGCTATGCCAACACCCGGTGGAGAGTGAGTTCTCTGATTCCAGGGAACCAGCGCTGAAGGCAGTCCTCTTAGTGGATTCCAGAGGGTATTAAGAGTCATTTGGGAGTGATCCTTAAAGGAGTGGCTCAGGTATCTTCCGGTCCTGTGTGGTGGAAGAGTTTCAGTGTAGTCCAGCTAAGTCTTGGTGTAGTGGGAGGAGTGTAGTGGCTCACGTTCTGTCTCAGTGGATAAGGAGGGAATGTGGGCTGTGTCTCAAGGTGCCCAAAACCCAGTCTCACGGCCTGGAGGGTTCCCTAAGGGAACCTAAGGTTGGCGGCCTAGGCTGTCCTAGTAGGCCATTTGAGGGGAATCTCCTAGTGTCAGGAGAACCTGGAGCATCTGTAAATGGAGCTACAGTGGTTCTAGTGTCTGGCGGGGTCGGCTCCTAAGTGGAGGGTGCAGGAGTCCAGAGAGGGGGATGTGTTCCCAATGGGAGAATCAATGGGTCAGGGGCCAGCCCGAAGGGCTGAGCCTCTTATGAGTGACCATGGTGACACCACTTCTGTCCTGGGGGATCTACGCGCACTGTCAGATGAACAGGGGTCGGGAAATCTGCGCCAGGCAGACTGTCACAAGATACATGAGTCTTCACAGTATACCCTCAGGGGTATACTGTGTGAGTCCCCAGAAGTACTGGTGTGCCTGGCAAGTGTTCAACCGCAGGGTTTAGACCCTGAATTGGGAGGCCAGGATCAGGTTCTGCCTGACCTGGAGGACAGGACATCTGTAATCAGTGTCCTGACCAGGGGGCTACGGTGTGAGTCTCCAGATGTCCTGGCATGCCAGGCAAGTAATCAACTACGGGGTTCATCCCCAAGGTTGGGAGGCCAGGTTCAGGATCTGCCTGACTTGGAGGAAAGGACGTCTGTAACCATTTTCCTGACCAGTTTGGCTTCCAGGGGTACCAATCCAGGTGGGAGGGTGCAGCACTCTGGAAGGGGGTGCAGAGGGAGGGAGTCCGCGCCTCTGTCCCCGGTGCTACCAGAGGGTTCAGAGCCTAGGTTGGGATCCCAGTAGCGAAGAGAGGTCCTGAACTGGTGGGAGAGTTCTATTCTGAGGGTGCCTGAATAGGGTCCCGCCCTCTCCTGGGAGGAGAGGGTGAGACCCCAGAAGGAGAGGTGGGGGAGATCCTCGTCTGTGACCTCTGGTCAGCCTGAGGATACAGACCCTTGACTGGTAGGCCAGTATCAAGATGCCATACCTGACTTGTCAGGAGGCAGAGTGGAGAAAAGGTGCCAGACACCTGAGGCTACTGCCCCTCACTTTCTGACGCCACAGAGGTTATAGAGGCCTGAAAGGCATGAGGCCTATCTCTCATCACTGACATCTGTCAGTGGCCACTATGGCTGGTTGTCCTGGTGGACATAGTTGCCCCTGGGAGGGGGACAGGAGTCACACCCTGGGGGTGGACTGGGCCACACCGCTATGTTGGCAAGGTGGGTACTGTCTACCAGTGCCGACACATCTGTGAGCAAAGTAAGCTTAGGCACTGCACAGATGGGGTCCACAGGTGAGGAGGAGGGTCCCACATGGTGTAGTTTAGTGAGCCCTGAGAGTATAGATAGAGGGATCCTACTGGGTTCAGGAAGGCGTAGAACAGGAATAGTCCCCTGCTGTTCTGTCTGGGTTCCATGTTCTGTCGCCCCAAGCAGGGAAGCCCATCAAGGCATTGATTGGTTTACCCTTGCTTTAGGCTGGAAGGAGATTGTGTTGGAAATGGCCCTTTTTGCAGGGTTATCCCCAAACCCTTTCCTTCTTTATTTTTCCTGACCTATGGTTGTTGGCTATAGGACTCTGGGCACTTTACAGCTGCTGATCAGTGATAAAGTGCATATATTCTCTGTGTATATTGTTATTGTGATTAGTTACACATGACTAGCATATTTGTCTTACCAGTAGGTCCCTAGTAAAGTGCACTGAGTGTGCCAGGGCTGGTAATTGAAATGCTACTAGCGGTCTTGCAGCACTGATTGTGCCACTCACATGAGGAAAGTGGCTGTTTTCTGGCTCATCCTTTCTGTGCACCTCTGCTTGTTTGTGGATTGACTGTCTGGTTTTGGAGTGACTGGGGCTGGGGTTGCTCCAGGAGTCTGGGTGAGTCAACACTAGGCTGAATAGACCTATCTGTATTTGGAGTCGTGGGAGGAGTAGCACCTGGGCCTGAATAGGGCTGTTTCTGCCTTCCACAATGCTGACTCCACCTCCTGCAGTGTGTCTGATGGCCCTGGCCCACACTCGCAAAGGAAGAAGTTGTGCACTGCCAGAGTGCACTCAGAACTGGTTTGGACTGGGTCCAGGACCCCTCACACATAGAGAACAAAGGCTTTTGGCTTATGAATATGCAGAAAGAGCTTCCTGCCTCTAAACTGTCATGCCCAATTATATACTAGAGACTTAAAGGTAGTTTTATTACCCCTGTCCTATTATCCACTAGGGATTTATAGCGTAGGCCATGCCAATTATAAGGATCCCCTAATATATAGTGTATTCTTATATATGTGTGTGTTTTCACTAAACTATGGATTACGGAGGTTTACAGGTAAGTAAACATATTAATCAATAAAACAAATTTTGTTGCATGGACTGCATCCCCAAATGTGATGCAGTACTTACCTGTAAACCTCCATAATCCATAGTTTACTACCCCCACCCTTCCCCTTCCCCTCCCCCTCCCCCTCCCCACATCACCGCCTGGCAGGTACTCCCACTACCGACCGCAGCTGTTTATCAATAGCACTTAAACTTGTCATCATAGCCATTGTCTGTTCTACGCAACCTTGTGGGTATTGCTAAAATAATTACTACATGCCTGAGTCACATTTTTTAATGCCTGTGCCTTATCTCTGCATTGTGCATATGTTTCACCGTTTTGCTATTTAAAAATGCAGTGAAACAATCTGCATGAAAAGCTATGTAGATAGTCATATCTAGTTGATCTCAATATCTACCAAGAAACCTGTAGCAGACTGTCTGCTTAGCAATTAATATACCAGAGAATGCAATGAGGCATTGCGCAATACACCTTTTTTTATTTTTTTGATCCAAGGGGAAAATGTTTTTCCCCATAAACCTTTACGTTTCAACAACGTGAGATGTATGGATATACAGATATACATTTTTTTCTTCTCTGCTTGAAGACTCAATTAATTTTCATAGTTCAAATGAACTACAAGTAGTTGATAAATCCCACAAATCTATGAGTTCGTATTCGTTTTCAAGTCCTAGTATTGCTTCAATTACAAATTAAATCGAAATACTTATCACCTTACTGATGGATATTCTTCTGTAAATGTTATCTCTGAGCGGAAGTATATGCAACTTTCGTTTGAAGAATTACTTAATATCTGCCCCAACATGTCTAAGAAACAGCCTTTTTGGCACTGCACACAAAATACTGGTGGAAACAATTTAGCTAATGACTTCTTGTCACGTTTATTAAAGACTTTGTGTATGTATTTGCAACAAGCACAATATATTTGATGGACAACAATGCACTTTAAATGTCATCATCATAAACAATATGTACCACAGTGTCAATATGCCATGAAAACATGTATATAACATTCGCGTGTTTAGCAGGTAATCATTTCGCGATGAAGAGAGTGGGCTAGATAATTAAGTTACTATACTAAACAAGATGCTAGATAGCCTATGTTTTTCACATTTTAACTTTTGTACAGCTAAAAAGTCTGTAATGGAAACGATGAAGGTATAATGCGTGTCTGTTATTAGCATTCGAATTAAATACATGTTATTGAGCAAATATAGGACATTAACATTTGTTGGATAATTCAGTAGCTTCTGTTTGTTGACTTAATAAAAAGAGCCACTAAGTTAAATATTCTCTTTTATTCCAGTTTCAATATGGAGCCCAGTTATGATTTCCTACACATTTATGAAGGTGAAGATTCCAACAGTCCGCTAATTGGCAGCTTTCAAGGCTCTCAGGCACCCGAAAGAATAGAGAGCAGCGCGAATAGCTTGTTTTTGGCGTTTCGCAGCGACGCTTCTGTTGGAATGTCAGGATTCGCCATTGAATTCAAAGGTATTGTTGACATCCTCATATGCCTCTACATATGAAAGACGAGGGTAGGAGGCAATGGTGCTGATCCAAATTGATTGTACGCTAAACAGTACATAACATTGTGTAAAGGTTTTGTTTGAATTCTGTATGTTTTTTATTGTAATATTTGAAAGACTCTGTTGCTTTGCTTGCACGTTACTCCACAAGGATTTGTAAGAAAAACAGCAAATACCCCATGGTACTCAAAGTCGACACCCCCCCCTCAGTCTTGCTCCCACTGTACAGTCCCTTGAGGCGGTACATATGGGTCCATATCCTGAGAATAGACGCTCGTTGTAGTAACTCCCCTTAGCAATGTTAATAAATGTCCACTTCTACTGCCACATAACATTGTACCAAGGACGCCCTTGTACAGCTTCTTTGCAGGGATGTTGATGTAGCTCAGCAACGCCTCCTCTTCCACCTCAAAATATATTATCCTTCTCATGAATGCATCAGTACCTTCTACAGCTTTACACGCATGCTTGTCATGCTCCTCATTCCAGGCAACACTGACAGACAGCTGGTCACTACCGAACCAGGGGCCTCATTTATGAGCCCATGCGTCACTTTTACGCTGCTGGTGCGTCATTTTTTTTGACGCACCAGTGGCGTAAAAAATGCGCCTTGTTGCGCCATATTTAAAAAGTGACGCATCTAGTCAGATGCGTCACTTTGTAAACCCCTCCGCCACATTATACCTGCGCCAGGTATAATGTATGCATGAGGGGCGTTTTGATGCAAGGAATGGTCGTAGAAGTGACGCAGTGAAATCTATGAGATTTCACTGCGTCACTTTTAGGACGCCGTTGAGTCAAAATCTTGTGCCTGCCTCACAGCAGGCGTAAGACTGACGCAGGCCCTTTCACATGGGGCTTGCCCCATGTGAAAGGACGCATTGCTGGAGTTGCGTCACTTTTGTGACTCACTCCAGCAATGCTTCACTTTTGCGCTTACAGATACGTCAGAAATACTGACGTATCTGTAACTCCTTGCGACAGGAGGCGTCATACATTAAATATGACGCATCAGGAATGTCACAAGGAGTGCGCACTGAGAAGTGACACATCGCTGCTTTCACGCCGCGATGCGTCATTTCTCATAAATGAGGCCCTTGGTTCACTTAGTGATTATGCTAAATCATTTGGCATTATGCAGTCCTGACAGATAATCACTAGACCCCGACATACCTGTGTGAACAAAGACCCAATTGGTTGACTGCCCATCCACTGTTGTTTTGTAGATCTTCTCCGCCTGTTATCTCTACCCGAACACTAGACTTTATACCACTTGACAGCTTGTTAGCCTCCGTTCCTAATTGCCTTGCCTGCGATGAAGGAAAGGATGGGTTTTTAAAAAACAGGCCAGTAACAAAAGGGGACTTGCATCTGGGATTTCGTTATTAAGTCCCCCTGTGCAGCATCCAGTCTCTCCCTCCAAACAGAAGGGAGCAGGCAAACAGCACAATCTGAGATATTTAATAGCACAATCTGACATATTTTTAAGACTTATATGTATGTATATGTATGTATAAACCATTTTATAGCGCACTCCGATACTTGAGAGTATCCTGTCTCTTCCAATGTTGTCGTTACAATTATTTTCCTGCTACCTTAAAACCTTTTTCCCAAATCCTGATCTCGTGATGAATGAGGATCGTTTTCACTTTCATAAGCACCGATCTTCACCACTTCCATCATTGTGTAGCTTGAAAAGGCTCGCATACCACTGTCTCTGGTAATACTCCTCAGAGCCTCCACAAGACAATGGCAGAGAAAGGCCTTGATATACCGATGCTCAATTTAAACTAATAGCTTTACTGCTCCTTCTCAAGAATGACTGAGATTTTCCTCTTTAAGAAAGTAAAACATAATTTTTACAAAAAATATCGCTTACAATAAAAATGCTTTGTCTGCGTGACTTTTTATTTTATTTTCCACAACTATGACCGGTTAGAAGGTTTCATCTTCCTTTCTATAAGAAAACCGGTTTAAGTCTTTTTGTTATAATCCCTGCACTGGCTGAGCTTCATGCAGGGCATCAGTTACATGTTTCTGTCACAACTTATCTCTGCTCAGGAGATGTGAGAGGCTGTAGAGATACGAGTCTTGCTGAGAACAGAAGGCTTCCTGGGCTCCCACCACCCTCCTTTATAAAAGCCATCTCTGTCCAATAATCAAAGAGGTATTAAAAATAGACTAGAGTCTTGGCCGGGCCTCATACTGTAGCAACCACTGTCAAGTATGTGAACACTGATGAAACGACAACTCAATGGGGCATCCTATATTTTGCTGTGTAAACTATTGACAAAAATGACCAATTCTACGGCCTCCCCTTGGAAGATGTAGAAACTCATGATCTACCAGTTGCTTTTGGTGGATCTTTATGAAAGGGACATAGGGCCACATGTACAATGGCTTTTTGTGGTCACAAACAGGCCAATTCACAGAATCGTCCCATTTGTGCATGTAAAAAGGATTTTTTACATGTACAAGTCCCTATTTGTGATACGATAACCTACTATTACCGATTTGCAAATGGATGTGATTCAGTATTAGGAATGGGAGTGCTTAGGACATCCCATCCTAATACCACAGTGGTATGTGTGAAATTATTGTGACCCAAATGCGGTCACAAAACATTTGCCTTTTACCTATTACTTCAAGTAGGTGGTGACCCATTTGCAAATGGGCAGGAGTCCCCATGGGACCCATTCTCATTTCTGAATGTTTGTAAAAACATTTTGATAAGCACAGGCAGTGGTCCCGTGGCCCACTGCTTGATCTTAAAAAATTAAAAGAAAAGAAGTCTTTTTTTTCTATTTATCCCATTTTCCTTTAAGGAAAACGGTATGCATTTAAAAAAAAAAAGATTGCTTTATTTTAAAAGCAGTCCCAGCCATGGTGGTTTGCTGATCCCAGCATGCTACCATCCCTGTAGGTCTATTTGCGACCCAACGGGATTTGCAAAATGTGCAAAGACACATTTGTACATTATTGCTTGCGATTAACAAATTCTGAATCGCAAAAATTTGCAAATTGTGAATCACAAATTATTACCTTTGTACAAATGGCCTTTAGACAGTGCGATAAGGCTTCACTTGCTCGTCTTCTAGGCTGGGTAATGTGGCATTTTGAGATACATTTTAGAATAAATGTCAGGGACTGCATTATCCAGCTGCATAGGAGTTATGCTATGATGTGTTTCTAGAATTCGGCCAATCACGAGTGGGTTAAAAATATAAAACACGTTTCCCTTCCCACTCAAACACTCAAAAAGTTTTCTCGCAACAGAGGAGAAAACATAAAAGCAGACTGAAATTTCCCTTCCACTACTAGAACGAATAAAGAATACTATGCCTTCTCCCTTTTAAATATCTGAGTTTAAAAAGCTACTCTCAAGGGCATATAAGCTGGGTTGTTGTTGACCCGCAAAGAGAAGATAGTCACAGGTTCACTTTAGGGGAAGTCCTGCTCCTGTAGCACTTCGTTTCTGAGAAGAAAGATGTGGAACATCTCAAAAGAGATACAACAACAATTTCAAGAAGAAAAAAACCAATGCCTCTGGGAACTGCACGTTTGGCTTTTGTACTAACTCAAAGCAGGGGAATATTTGTTCTCACTGGAACACCTGGCCTTATGTCCTAGGAGAATTTGTGAAGTATTGTGAACTTCTAGAACACCAGGGATAGGGCAGTAAAACTTTTGCTACAACTTCTGAAGTTTACCATTTGGTGTTATCCTTAATTTCTGAAACACCTTGTAAACGTGCACATTTATTGCACATGACTTAAACTCTCTTTTAAGGGGCGCCGTTTTTCTAAGAACTGTGTTAAAAATATTAGGGCATTGCTTTGCTTCAGTGCCCAATGAATTATGTTGCCGTCCCTAGTGGCCGTGTTTAAGACTCACAGCCAGCTCAGTTGTATATTGAAAATGTGTCTTTCATAAACTGCCTGTGGTTGAAATACTCGCATTGTTGTAATTGCTTCTGACCTCCAAACTCAGATTTACTTTATTTTGGTGCTGTGTGAATAAATACATTATTCTTTTGGTGGATTATAAATTACAATTTACATATTTTTTAGCTTTTACTCTGTTTTTGGGTTGGCTGTGCAGGTATCAGATGCACATTTTCTCTTAGGATAGCACCGCTGTTTATCCCACACTACCAATGACAAGGTTAGCGTTTTTCAAAGAAGCGTGTGTTTTCCTTCAGGCACTAGGGGCCAGATGTAGGTAGGCTTTTACCGGTCGGTAACGGCCGAAATCGGCCGTTATCGACCGATAAAAGACTTTTCCTATCTAGGAGGCTATTTTACAGATTCGGTAAATAACAAATCGGTATTTACCGATTCGGTATTTACCGAATTATCATTTACCGATTCTTTATTCGGTATTTACCAAATCGGTAAATGAGATGTAGGAAGCACTGTAAACAGTGCTTCTGGGCTTTAAGAATTCGTTATTTACCACAACTATTAGTTGGTGGTAAATAAAGAATTCCTATGTAAATGCATAAATGTGCATTTACACCTGTGTCATGTGACAGACATACATGCCCTTAGGGCATGTATGTATGCCACATGTGCACACCAGCACTAATCAGGGGTGCAACAGGGTGTCAAAGTGATACCCTGCCACCCTTGACTTTTCCCCAATTTTACCGAATCGGTAATTACCGATTCGGTAATTGACATTCATTCCTATGGGCCTCCAAGCCCATAGGAATCAATGCCAAATACCGAATCCGTAATTACCGATTCGGTAAATACCGAATCTTAATGATTCGGTATTTTTTTAATGATTAATTAACTACAAAGGATTTACCGAATCTAAAATACCGAATCAGTAAAATTCGGTTTTTGAGAATCTGTAAAACCTATTTACCTACATCTAGCCCTAGATTGTTTTGGCTGTATTTGATCTTCCACAGCTCGCATTAGGACTGGGACCACTTAGCCCCAAAATGTTTATTGCAGATACCACAGATAATAATACAACTTAATCCATGTCTTCCACTGTTACTCTGGCATTTTCAAAATGTCTAACTGGTAAAAGTGGTCCAGGTTTTTACAACACAGGTTTATATTCTGATTCTTTCTGACAATGCAGCTTACTTCAGGATAGCTGTAGCGTGATCATACAAGCTGTGCACTTATTTCCTGTATACACTTGGTAACATCTTTGGGGATACTATCAGTGGGCAGCAGGCTGATTCTATTCCAGCTCTATGTAGTTCCATGCTTTATATTCTTTGAGGCAGGCTTCACAACAGGTTGCCTGTCCCATACAGTAGACAAGAAATACTCCTCAGAGGGAAATCCTGGGACATGTCCCTTGACTTTTTTGCATCTGCCTCCTGTATTCTTGACTCTGTGCTGGATTTCGTTTTTGCTGGTTTAGATGCTTTGGGCACTTTGCCACTGCTGATCAGTGTCAAAGTGCAAGTGCTCCGTGGGTAAATTGCTATTATGATTGGTTATCCATGATTGGCATATTTGTTTCATCAGTAGGTCCCTAGTAAAGTGGACTGAGTGTGGCCAGGGCTTGTGATTCAAATGCTACTAGTGGGCCTGCAGCACTGATTGTGCCACCTACATGAGTAGCCCTAAAATGGTGTCTCAGGCCTGCCACTGCAATGCCTGTGTGCAGTTGCGTACTGCCATACTGACCTCACCAGTGTCCCCACGGGTCAGGCTAAGCCCTTCCCTTTCTGTGCACATTGGACACCCCTTTGGAAGGCCCAAGGTACCCCCCTTGGCAGGGTGCAGTGTATGTGAAAGGTAGAGCATGTACTAGTGTGGGTGACATGCTCTGATAGTGAATAACTGCCAGTTTCGTTTTTCACTATTGAAAGGCTAGCTTGCCCATAGGCTAGAATAGGGAATGCTGGGTATAATGTTTACCTGCATATCTTCCCATGGGGGCAAGATAGAAAATAAAAGTCTGGTATCCCTGAAGTCAGCATTTAATAAACCATCTTTTAGGAAGGATAGTTTTTAAATCCTGTGTTTGAAAACAGCACTTTTAGAAAGTGGCTGTTTTCTTGTCTGACCTTTCTGCCTGACTCTGCCTGTTTGTGAATTGACTGTCTGGTTTGTGAGTGACAGGGGTTGGGGTGGCTCCAGGAGGCTTGGCAAGTCAGCACTAGGCTGAAAAGCTCCATCTACATCTTGAGTGGTGGGAGGGGATAGCACTTGGGCCTGAATAAGCCTGTGCCTGCCTTCCACAATGCTGACTCTACCTCCCGTTGTGCGGCTGACAACCCTGCCCCTCTCTCTCAAAGGAAGAAGGTGTCCACTGGCAGGAAGCACCCAGAACTGGTTTGGAAGGGGCTCAGAGCCCTCTTGCACAAAGGGATCAAAGACTTTTTGGGGTATAACTACAGGACCCAAACCCCTGAACTTTAGATCATCCTGGAATCAAGAAGGAACCTATGCCAAGGAGAAAAGCTGGAAGACTGAAAAGGAAGGACTGCCCTGCTGTGTGTTTTTAGGCTGACCTGCAGTTGCTATTCTGCCAAGGAGAGGGGAAGGACTTTGCTGTTGCTGTGTCCCCTGCTTGAAGAGATCTCCAAGGGCCTGAAAAGAGCTGGCCTCCTGTTAAAAAGTTCCAGGAACAAAAGGACTTCAACCCAGCTTCCCCCCTGAACTCTGCTGTGTGAGTTCTGACCTGCCTTGAGTGCTTGATCCATTTGTGGGGCCTTTGGAGGTTGTTTCCTGCTGTTTGGGGAGCTGGAGAAGAAGATCTACAATTTTGCACACATCGCTTGTGGAGCGCATTGTCGATAATGCGGGAAGATTCCTGTCGCTGCGAGTATCGTCGCAGAACCTGACGCTGCGAGAACCGACGCACCCCTTGTCTGCGGAATGCATCCCGTTGCTGTGAACATCGTCCAGCACCAACGTATCGAGGGGCCACGACAAGAGAGAATCAACTCTGCACCACGCATCGCCGCTGCACCGAAGATCGTCACCGTCCCGGAGATCATCGCATCCTACCCGTGTGAGAAGCTTCCTACCGGAGAGCCTGCAAACCGGAATCCTTACAAGGTATCCCATCGCTACCCATACAGACTGGATTCAACGCAAACTGCCCGCTGCGTGCAGCGGGGTTGTTGCATCGCTACCCCAGGGTCTCAGGAGTGATGCATCGCTTGTTTTCTGTCACTGCAGCTGCCGCTTGGAACTTTTGTCTCATTTACAGGTACTTTGTACTAAAAGTGATGCAACTGTAGATTATTTTGGTGCAAACCCTTGAATTCTTTTTAAAGATTTATTTTGGAACAGTGTATGTTGGATTTTTGTCATTTTATTCTTGTGTAGTCTAGATAAAAATACTTAATATTTCTAAACTGGTGTGGAGTCCATTTGTGGTGTTTTCACTGTGTTACTGTGAGTGTTGGTACAAATACTTTACAGATTGCCTTTGATAAGCCTGTCTGCTCATGCCAAGCTACCAAGAGGGTGAGCAGGGGTTATCCAAAGAGTGTATCCCCCTTACCCTGACTAGAAGCAAGTGTCCCTATTTGGACATTAGTACCAACCTCTGCCAACCAGAGACCCCCAGATCTAACAGCCGCCATTTCTCTATTTCCAGCAAATATGTAATGCCTTTGAAAGCGTAGACATTCAGTACATGACAAAGGGAAAGGATCAACTCTGTTATTACTCACATATTCTCTTGCTCACTTATGCACTCCCTCACTTATTCAGCTGCACACTTATTAAGGCATTTGTGCTGTGACCACTCCCTCACATAAACTCACTTGGTCAGTCACAGAAATACCATCAGATACTCGCACACATGCTGTCACTGACATATCCGCACACTCTTGAACTCTGTTTCTGTCATACACTTGCAATTCTCTTTCCTCATTCACTCTGTCTCTTACACTCTTTATGTTGGTCTCTACCTTTATCCGTCTTTGCTGGAAGGTGGTTTATTAGTAGGCACAATTAAGTACCTACAGCTAGTGATCACATCACAATCACAAATAAGTTCCAGTCAAGTCTCAATAAATTAATCCTTGCTCAGCCCTGGGTAGCTTGTCAGACTAGAATCTCTGACAGAATATTGAGAGACAGGATATCGACAGACAAAATATCGACGCTGGAATATCGAAGGAAAGTATATGGACACCCTATCTACAACATGGTAAGTACAAAAATATCGAAACTAAAATATCGATGTTAAAAATATCGTAATTAAATATATCGTTTTTTTTTATTAATTAAAAAAAGAAATATAAAGTAAATAATACTTTTATATAATTTAAACTTAAGTAAAAATATTTTAGAAAGTTTACAATGAATAAATAATACATATTTAACGTTAAACATTTAATTAAAATTAAACATACATTATGTAATATATATTTAATTAATTATAATATTTATTATTTTTTTAATTAATTTAAAAATATTAACAATTACTATAAATTACAAATACATCAACACTCATAAAATAATAACATAAATAATAATAAATATTTATATATAATACATAAAAACAATGAAATATACTTTCAATATTTAAAAAAATAATTAAACACAACATTATGCACCCTAATAAAAATATTATAAAATACATAAATAAATATAAATTATATTGGATAGCGTAAGGCTAAAAATTACTATTCAAATTCCATAGGGTGCAACAGTAGGGAAAGTATTGGATAGCAAATAGGTATAAATTACTATTCCCACTCCAATGAATGCAACATTAGGGAAAGTGCTGGATAGCGTAAGGGTAAAAATTACTATTCCAACTCCAAAGGGTGCAACAGTAGGGAAAGCGTTGGATAGTGTAGGGGGTAAAATTACTATTCCCACTCCAGAGAGTGCAACAGTAGGGAAAGCGTTGGATAGCGGGTGGGTAAAAATTACTATTCCGACTCCAGTGAGTGCAACAGTAGGGAAAGCGTTGGATAGCGTACGGGTAAAAATTACTATTCCCACTCCAGTGGGTGCAACAGTAGGGAAAGTCAAATAGCCATTTTGGGTGATTTTTTGCTTTGTCTAGTTGGGCTTTGAAGAAGTAACTTTTGTTGTCATAATGAGTTTGTTGTATCTACTTCTTTTTAGTCTTAGAGTTTTTAGAAGGTCAGTGGATGGGGTGGGTCTCCAGGTGTGTTCAGCTAGACTTAGGCTGCGTCTGTCAGCATTTAGGCTGTCATTGAACCATGGTTTGGAGTTTTTGATGGGTATTCTTTTTAGTTGAAGAGGGTCGTTGCATTCAGGGCAGACAAAATGGCGTTGTTATAGTGCTAAGTGAGGTTGTAAACGTCGGTCATGTTTGCAGGTAACGGTAGGGAGACATCGCTGCAAGATATGAGCCTATTTATGTTTGCATTATGGTGCGATCTTTTTCACAGTTTTAGTTTTAGTGGTTGTAAACTTTTAGAATTCCAGCTTTCGAGGATAAGGACGTTGATATAGTGATGGTCCGACCATTCACAGGGGAGAATAGATTTGAGATGAATGGAGTTAGGGTTGGAGATGATTAGATCTAGGGTCAGCCTAAGTTGTGTGTGGGACTGCCACAGAATTGGGTCAGGGAGAGGTCAGTTAGAAAGGTTTTGAGGGTCTTAACCACCTGATCATGCCGGTCATTCCAATGGATACTGAAGCCACCAAGGAAGATCTGTGAGCTGTGGCGGCCCAGGTTGGAGGAGATGGATACAACCACCTATATGCACACAGAAACACACCTTCCAGAAATCAAGTGCATTTGCCATAAATCAATGAAAAATGCTCACAGACAGGCATCCTAGGTACACAGAAAACACCTACAAGTGCTGTGGTACACACCCACACTGATTTGATTATAAGAAGCTTAGGGTCAACTGTGAAAGTTTTCAGCAAAGTTGAACAGAACCTTTCTTAAAAATAGGCATCTAAATGCATACACACTTATAGGTTGCAACTTTAATTTCTTTTCTTATTCATTTTTTGAAGAACTATTCAAAGCAAAACAGCATTGGCAGAGCCAATTGCTCTGCACACATTGTCATATCTATTGGCATTACCAATGTTTGTTGTTGGTTTGGCATTCAATCAATCAATCAATCGATCAAGAACATTTATAGAGCGCGCTACTCACCCATGAGGGTCTCAAGGCGCTAGGGTGGGAGGGGGTGCTGCTACTGCTCGAAGAGCCAGGTTTTGAGGTGCTTCCTGAAGCTGAGAGGGTCCTGGGTCAGTCGTAGGTGAATGGGGAGGGAGTTCCAGGTTTTCGCTGCCAGGTAGGAGAATGATCTTCCTCCGGAGGTGGTTCTGCAGATTCCTGGGATGATGGCGAGGGTGAGGATGGTGGAGTGAAGCTGGCGGGTGGGGGTGTAGAACGAGAGTCGGCTGTTGAGGTAGTTGGGGCCCATGTTGTGGAGAGCTTTTGTGCGATGGGTGAGCAGTCTGAACGTGATCCTTTTGTTGACGGGGAGCCAGTGGAGTTTTTTCAGGTGGGTGGATATGTGGCTGTGGCGTGGGAGGTTGAGGATGAGTCATGCGGAGGCGTTTTGTATGTGTTGGAGCCGAGTCTGAAGTTTGGTGGTGGTTCCTGCGTATAGGGCGTTCCCATAGTCCAGTCGACTGGTGACGAGGGCCTGGGTGACTGTTCTTCTGGTTTCTGTGGGGATCCATCGGAAGATGTTTGAAAGCATTCGCAGGGTGTTGAAGCAAGTAGATGAGACGGCGTTGACCTGTTTGGTCAACGTGAGGGAGGAGTCCAGGATGAAACCCAGGTTGCGTGCGTGGTCCGTGGGCGTCGGTGCCGTGCCCAGCGCCGAGGGCCACCATGAGTCGTCCCAGGCAGAGGGGGATTGTCCGAGGATGAGGACCTCCGTCTTGTCTGAGTTGAGCTTGAGACGCCTGTGCTTCATCCAGTCTGCTACCTCTTTCATTCCTTCCTGGAAGTTGGTCTTGGCGGTGTCTCGGTCTTTGGTGAGGGAGAGTATCAGCTGGGTGTCGTCAGCGTAGGAGATGATGTTGATGTTGTGTTTTTGTGCGATGGTGGCGAGGGGGCTCATGTAGATATTGAAGAGTGTTGGACTGAGTGAGGACCCTTGAGGTACGCCACAGATGATCTCGGGTGCTGCGGACCGAAAGGGGGAGAGGCGGACTCTCTGGGTTCTTCCGGAGAGGAACGAGGTGATCCATTCCAGGGCCTTTCCTTGGATTCCAGTGTTGCTGAGGCGGTGTTTTAGGCTGCGGTGTATACGGTGTCAAAGGCTGCTGAGAGGTCCAGGAGGATGAGGGTGGTGGTTTCTCCGCTGTCTGTTAGGGTTCTGTTGTCGTCTGTGGCTACACTGAGGGCGGTCTTGGTGCTGCGGTTGGCTCAGAAGCCGGACTGGGAAGGGTTGAGTGAGTTGTTGTCCTCGAGGAAAGCAGTCAGCTGTTTGTTAACGGTCTTCTCGATGACTTTAGCCAGGAAGGGGAGAAGGGAGATGGGTCGGACGTTCTTGAGGTCCTTGTGGTCTGCTGTGGGTTTCTTCAGGAGGGCGTTGATCTCTGCATGTTTCCAGCTCCCAGGGAATGTTGCTGACGTGAAGGAGCTGTTAATGACATTCCGCAGGTGGGGTGCGATGGTGGTGCCGGCTTTGTTGAAGACGTGATGGGGGCACGGGTCGGAGGGGGAACCAGAGTGGATTGTGCTCATGGTGTGGATGGTGTCTTCGTTGCTGATGGGGGTCCAGGAGTTGATGTTGATGGTGGGGGTCGCTGGTGTTGAGTCTGGGAGTGGAGTATGGGGTTCGAAGCTGTCGTGTATATCTGCAATTTTTTGGTGGAAGAACGTGGCGAGGGAGTTGCAGAGGTCTTGCAAGGGGGTGATGTCGTTGTTGCTGGCTTTGGGGTTGGAGAGCTCTTTGACGATGCTGAAGAGTTCCTTGCTGTTATGGGTGTTGTTGTCCTGTTGCTCTTTAAACGATGTCCTCTTGGTGGTCCGGATCTGCTGATGGTATTCGCGGGTGGCGGTTTTGAGGGCTGTCATGTTTCCTGTCGTCCGTTGTTGGCGCCAGGTCTTTTCGAGCGTCCGGCAGGATCTCTTTGCGGCTTTGAGGGCATCAGTGAACCATGAGGGTTTTCTGGTGGTGGTCTTGCTTTGGGGGTTTTTCAGTGGGGCGAGGACTTCGGCACAGTTGGTGATCCATTGTGTGAAGTTGAGAGCTGCGTCGTTGGTGTCGAGTATATTGGTGCCGGCAGGGGGGTTCTGGCTCAGTGACGTGGTAATCTGGTCGGTGGTGATTTTGCTCCAGCATCTGCGGGGGATCCGATACGTGTGGTGGTGAGATGTAGTCTTCTTGAATGTGAAGTGTATGCAGCTGTGGTCGGTCCAGTGTAGTCCTGTGAAGTGGTTGAAGGCGACGTGGTTACTGGCGGAGAAGATGGCGTCGAGGGCGTGGCCGGCAAGATGGTTGGGGGTATCTACCAGTTCCTTGAGTCCGAGGTTGGTGAGGTTGTCGAGCAGGGTGGTGGTGGCGTTGTCGTTGTTGTTCTCCAGGTGAAAGTTCAGGTCTCCTAGGAGGATGTAATCTGGTGAGGCTAGGGCGTGCGGGCCGATGAGGTCGGTGATGGTTTCGCTAAATTGTGTGCGTGGGCCCGGGGGTCTGTAGATGAGCATTCCTCTGAGGGTGGTTTGGGGGTCGGTGTGGATCTGGAAGTGTAGGTGTTCGGTGGTGGAGATGGTGTCTTCGGTGTTGGTCGTGACGCTGATGGTGTTCCTGTAGATGATGGCGGTCCCTCCTCCTGTTTTGTTGATGCGGTCCTTTTGGGTGATTTTGTAGCCCTCAGGGATGGCTATGGCGATGTAGGGGGCTGAAGAGGCGTTCATTCAGGTTTCCGTGAGGAAGGCAACGTCAGGTGCTGTTGTGTCGAGGAGGTCCCAGAATTCGATGGCGTGCTTGTGGACGGAGCGAGTGTTGAGGAGGATGCACTTGAGGTGGTTGTTGTTGTTGCTGTTGGCTTTGGCGGGCAGAGTGCTGGGTCTGAGACTGGTGAATTTGCAGGCTTGACAGGTGAAGGGTCCGTCGGTGCTTCTAGGGGTGGCTTGATAGCAGAGGGCCGGTCGTCCGGTGTTGAGTGCGACAAGGGCGGTGCTGTCGTATTTCAGTCGGTCGGTTTGGGTCCGGCGAGGTCCAGGGGTTCTGGCACTAGCCACGGTCCAGTCGCGGACGGGCGAAGACGGGCTTGCCTTTGGCGCACCGTTGGCACGCAATCGGCACACCTGCTGCGTGCGTCCGCTGCGCGTCCTGGCGGTGTGCTCCATAAGAGGCCAAGTGGGAGGGAGGAGCAGCTGGGAGGCGGGAGCGGGCGGCGAATGGGAAGGGATACAGAAGGAAAAGGGGGCGGGGCCACAGGGGGGCAGCAGTGGGAAAACGGGGAAACAACGGCAGAGCACGGGAAACCAGTAAGGCAGGAGCCTAAATACAGTAAAGAAATGCAGAAAGACGAGCAGAACTCCAGAAATACAGAGGACAAAAATACACTTAGAACAATAAATCAGCAGTCACCAGGAGCCGCGAACTCGCGGCGGCAGCAGCAGCAGGTGGCGGGGGCATTAGCCAAGAACTTTAGATTTGACTAAAATTATATGTTTAACATACTCATATATAGGGGCTTCCAAGCAGTCATCTCCATTGTTTAGATATTGTGTCATTCAACCTTTCCTTTTGCCCACGAGAGCATACAGCATGAGAGTAAGGATCAGTCCACTTCAGGCCCTGGCTAAATTCACTGCGAGTGAAGGCATTCTGTGCTTTCACAAGGCATGCTGCCGAACACAAAGTAGTTCCCTGATGTGCCAGGTACTACCATAGCAATTTGTGATTTTTGAGGCAAAACATATTTGTGCTTTTCACCAATTTTATATATATGTATAATTTTGGTCCAAGCAACTTCTTCATCAATGAAGTTTTGCAAAAGCACTAGCAAAGCCAAAAGGCTGTCATGCTTGTTTGACAGCTGACACTGCCATTACCTCCAGTTGTGTGCATGGATTCCCTTAACAGGTATTCAAAGTAGTTAGCAAACAGATTCGTTTTAAGCGAATGAAGGATTTGAAAATTGCATAACATCCACCTGAGAATTGTGGATAGGCAGACATCAATTGAAAAATTGCCATACTTTTATCAATTTTTCATAAATTAAGTCTCATTAGCAGGTGGTTGTTTTCTTTTAAGACAGGAGACATGAATAAAACGCAAACAAAACTACAGCTAATTGTAGCAGACGGACAATACCAGAAGAAATTGCTGAGCCTTGGTGACCCCTGAATTCACAGGGCAATGACTGATTCAAAAGAAGCGAGTATATTAGTCTTTCACTGCACATCCTGCTTCTTTGAATTGTTCTAGAATAGTATTTACTTTTTTAAATGCAGGCATTTCAGATGTGACTATGCTTTCCAGTAACTCGTCAAAAACAGCAATTATGATAAAATCATTGACCTCATGAAAGAAACCTGATGTGGATCAGCTACCTGCAAGAGTGCTGGGAATAATTGGCCTTGAATTTAGAAACAGTAGGTCATACAGTTATCACTGGATAGTGTCCCCATTAACATTCTAAATGGGGAAGATGATAATTTTCCCTGAACCAGGTAATTGCAAATATAATTCAATGGGCGATCCAGTAAGACCAGGCTATTTTATTCCTGACTGACTATTGTACAGGTGATGTTCATTATTTCTGGGAGATGACAGAATTTACTGAAACAAACGGATCATTATCAATATATCTTTTTTAGGTGCAGAGATAGTGCTTGATGTGGATAACTGAGAATGATTAGAATGAGTTATGTTAGATATGGAAATTCCATCCCACTTCATCAGTACTTTAACTTTTGTTTTGGGCCAAAGAAAAAAAAGGTATAATAATTTAAAGGTGGTGCAAACATTCTAAATTGAAGGTACAGCTATAACTTAAGAATTTCTAATATTTGTGTATTTTAAGTTTGGTTTGTATAGAAAGAATACATACATTTTTACTAACTATAACACAGGTTGTTGAGTGGAGTGTGGTATAGTAGAGTGGAGGGAAGTGTCGTAAAGCGTACTGTCATAGAGCATCATTTCATGGAGTAGAGTGGAATGTGGTGCAGTGGAATGGCCTGTAGTGTAATAGTGTACAGTGGAGTGTTGTACAGTGGTGTGGCATAGAGTGGAGTGGCGTAGAGTGGAGTAATGTGCAGTACATTAGCATGCACTAAAGTGGTGTAGTGTGGTTGGGTGTAATAGCATACAGGGGAGTAGCGTAGAGTGCAGTGGCAAGAATAGAGCAGCATACAATGGGGTGAGGTACAGTGTAGTGGCATACAGTACAGAGTCACAGAGTAGAATAGAGTATAGTGGAGTGTGGTAGAGTGTAGTGGTGGAGAATGAAATAGCATACAGTGGAGTAGCATAGAGTGACGTGGCTTACTGTGGAACAGTGTAGAATGTAGTTGGAAGAGTGGAATTGTGTGCAGTGGAATTGCATAGAATGGAGTTGCGTAGAGGGGACTAGCTTAGAGTGGAGTGGAGTAGAATGAAGTGGCATAGAGTGGAGTGGTGGAGTGTGGAGGTGCACAGAGTTGACTGGGGTACAGTAGAGTGGCAAAGATTGCAGTGGCATACAAAGGAGTGCCATAGAGTGGAGCACCATACAGTGGAGTTGCATACCCTGAATGGCATACAGTGTAGTAGTTTACACTTCAGTGGCATACAGTAGAGTGTGTTAGAGTGGAGTTGTGTGCAGTGGAATAGCTTAGAGTGGAGTGGCATACAACAGAATAGCATAGAATGAAGTCCCATAAACTGGAGTCGCATACAGTTGAATAGTTTATACTAGAGTGGAATAGCATACAGTAAAGTAGCATACAGTTGAGTGGCATTAAGTGCAATGGGCATACAGTAGAATATCTATTCGTTAAACTTTTCCTATGAACATAAATTAGGCACTCCCTATGGGACCCCCTTGTTTTATAAGCCTCCCTTATGTCCTTATTTAACATGGACTTTGACTTACCAGAAGTATTAGTACCCTTCCTAACCCAGCCACTATTAAGACCCACTACTGACATGTCCCTTATGGATGTAATTAAATTAACAAAATCCTGAAAATAACAGCTTGAGATTTTTATTTAGCTGACCACACTAGCCTACATTTATTGGTACAGCAACATGGATGACCATTTTGCCAGGGATTTCTTAGATAGGCCCCACTATACAACAAGTGCACAGGGGGTTTATATATGCTACCTGCAAGACCACCTATTACTAGATTCTCCAAATTAGACTATTATAACCTTATCGCCTGCTGTAGTGGGCTATGCTTGCCTGCCCCAGCGTTAAAGCCCGAGCCAAAGGCGAGGGCCTTTAACAATGGGTGGTATAGCCTAGCTAGGGCAGGCTATAAGCTATTAGAACTTTCTGCCACTAGAGGGCAGAATGCTCTACCAAATAAAAAGAAGGCATTAGTGAGTCTAACGGGATTTAAATCCCCTTGGGCTCCATGAGGCCTTTGTTCAAAGCAACAGCTGTGAACAAAAAACATTGGAATGTTGGAGAGCGGGACTTTTACCAATCATTAGAAACCCGGAGCACTCCATTGTCTTCAATGGAGCTCCCAGCATTTCAGTGGTCTAATACATAATCGATCTGTGTGGACACCCTCCCGTATCACAAGTACACTGGGCCTGCTGGTCACCTACACATCTGCCATTACAAATAGTCATGTAATAGCTGTCAGATAGTGTAGCTAATTGTCTAGCTATCACATCAATCACTCCGCTGATGCAGCAAAACGTGACACAGATTCCCCAAAGCCTTCTCTTTCTCTAGTTAAATCTCATCCCTCGATGTGTTAAGGGGAATCTTTGCACTAAAATCCCCCATCAATTAGATTGACACATTAGGAAAGGACAGTTTAATCCGGGCGGAATGTTGCATGCTCAATGCCGGGCGGAACCCTGCCTGCTACCGAGCCACCCGAGATGCACCCACGGACCCTTCGCCTGCAAAGCCTGCCGTTTCTCCTGCTACCGGACCTGCACCGCCCCCGCCAAGCTCAGCACCAGCAGCAACCACCTGAAGTGCATCCTGCTCAACACCCGCTCCATCCACAGGCACGCTGTGGAACTCTGGGACCTGCTCGACACGACAGCACCGGACGTCGCCTTCCTCACTGAAACCTGGATGAACGCCTCCTCAGCGCCCCGACATCACCTTAGCCATCCCGGACGGATACAAGATCACCCAGAAGGACCGCATCAACCAGACGGGAGCAGGCATTGCCATCGTACACAAGAACACCATCCGCATCTCAACTAACTCCTACGAAACCTTTGCCGCCGCCGAACACCTGCACTTCCAGATACACCTTGACCCCAAGACCACCCTCCGCGGCACCCTCATCTACAGACCACTGGGACCACGCACACAATTCAGCGAAGACATCGCAGACTTCATCAGCCCGCACGCCCTTCCCTCCGCCGACTACATCCTCCTAGGAGACCTCAACTTTCACCTGGAGGACAACAACGACAAAAACACCACCGCCCTGCTGGACAACCTCGCCAACCTCGGACTCAAGCAACTGGTGAACACCCCCACCCACTACGCCGGCCACACGCTTGACCCTGTCTTCTCATCCAGCAAGCACATCTCCTTCAGCCACGCCACCGGACTCCACTGGACCGACCACAGCTGCGTCCACTTCAGCTTCAAAAGAACTACGACCCACCACCACCCGCAACAGGTCCCCCGCCGAAGCTGGATCACCGCCGAGCAGCTCACCGCCTCCCTCAGCCAGAACACTCCCACCAGCTCAACGGACCCCAATGAAGCAGCCAGCAACCTCACCAAGTGGCTGACCGCCTGCACCGATGACCTCGCACCACTAAAGAACCCTCCCAGCAGACCCGGCAGCAAGAAACCCCCCTGGTTCACCGACAAACTCAAGGAATCCAAGAAGAACTGCCGCACCCTCGAGAAAGCCTGGCGGCTCGACCACACCACAGACAACAGGACCGCCCTCAAGCACGCCATCCGCAAACACCATCAGCTGATCCGCGCCACCAAGAAGACGGCTCTCAAAGAAGGACTGGACAACAACACCCACGACAGTAAGGAACTCTTCGGCATCATCAAAGAGGTCTCCAACCCCAGCGCCGGAAACAACAACATCACTCCCTCGCAAGATCTCTGCAACTCACTCGCCTCGTTCTTCCACTGCAAGATTGCCGACATACACAACAGCTTCGACGCACAGACCACGCACCCTACCACCGCACAAACACCCGCCACCACCACCCTCTGCAACTGGACCCCGATCAGTACCGAAGACACCACCCACACGATGAACTCCATCCACTCCGGATCACCAACCGACCCGTGCCCACACCACGTCTTCAACAAAGCAGACGCCACCATCGCACCCCATCTCCGAGACACCATCAACTCCTCCTTCCACACCTCCACCTTCCCGGAGAGCTGGAAGCACACCGAGCTGACCGCCCTCCTGAAGAAACCAACGGCGGACCCCACCGACCTCAAGAACTACCGTCCCATCTCGCTCCTTCCTTTTCCAGCCAAAGTCATCGAGAAGACCGTCAACAAACAGCTTGCCGCCTTCCTTGAGACGAACGAATCCCTCGACCCCTCGCAGTCTGGGTTTCGGGCCAACCACAGCACCGAGACCGCCCTGATCGCAGCCACCGACGACATCAGAACCCTGATCGTCATCGGGGAAACAGCGGCCCTCATCCTCCTGGACCTCTCTGCGGCAATCGACACCGTCTGCCACCACACCCTAGTGAAGCGCCTCAGCAACATCGGAATCCGAGAGAAAGGGCTGGTGTGGATCATCTTGTTCCTCACCGGAAGAACCCAGAGAGTCCGCCTCCATCCGTGGATCTTCACTCAGCCCAACCCTCTTCAACGTCTACATGAGCCCCCTCGCAGCCATCGCACACCAGCACAACCTCAACATCATCTCCTACGCCGACGACACCCAGCTCATCCTCTCCCTCACCAACGACCGCACCACCACCAGAGCCAACCTACACGAAGGGATGAAAGACGTCGCCGACTGGATGAGGAACAGCCGCCTTAAACTGAACTCAGACAAGATGGAAGTCCTCATCCTGGGATCATCACCCTCCGCCTGGGAAGACTCCTGGTGGCCCCCGGCCCTGGGCACCGCTCCCAAACCAACGGTCCACGTACGCAACTTGGGCTTCATCCTGGGCTCCTCCCTATCGATGACCAGACAAGTCAACGCCGTCTCATCCTTGTGCTTCAACACCCTGCTCATCCTCGACATCCCCCGACACAGCCACATCACCGGACACCTGAGAGTCCTACACTGGCTCCCCGTCAGCAAGAGAATCACGTTCAGACTCCTCACCCACGCACACAAGGCTCTCCACGACCTGGGCCCCAAGTACCTCAACGACCGCATGACCTTCTACACGCCCACCTGCCAGCTACGATCGACCAGCCACGCACTCGCCACCGTACCACGCATCCGCAGAGCCACCGCCGGAGGAAGATCCTTCTCCTACCTGGCAGCCAAGACTTGGAACTCCCTCCCCACCCACCTTCGGCGAACCCAAGACCATCTCTCCTTCAGGAAGCAGCCGAAGACCTGGCTGTTCGAGCAGTAACTTACCCCTCCCCCAGCGCCTTGAGACCCTCCCGGGTGAGTAGTGCGCTATACATATGCCGTGATTGATTGATCGATTGATTGTCTATTAGAGCTGCCAACTCATTGAGCTGTTTTTCCTGCCTTTTTTCTGGCGAAGTATGGAATAATATAGCTTTAGAGCCTGCTTTTCCTGGCTATACCGACCATTAAAGGCCCTAACCAAAGCCGAGGCCTTTAACAAGGGGGACTTTAATGCCAGTATAGCCCAGCTACGGAAGGCTATAAGACTAGATGTTATTGGAAAGTTCTGCAGGACCAGGTGATCTCCAGACTTGATTATGGTAATGTACTGTATCTGGATGCCGACAAGACCTCTGTACATCATCTCCAGCTCATTCAGAATGCGGCAGCCCGCCTACTTTTTAGGTGTCTTGGCACGCCTCTACTTCCTCTCTGCTCCGTCAACTTCACTGGCTTAGGGTTAGTAAGCGTATCGAGTTTAAGGCCCTCTGCTACATGTTTAGAGTGAAGCACGACCTGGCCCCCGTATACATTCTCAATCTTGTCAAGTCTTACCAACCCTCTTGCAACCTAAGATCGGCCAATCTTTCTTTTTTCTCCGTTCCTAGAGTATGGCTGTCTCACATGGGAGGCCGTTTGTTTTCCATCCTGTGACGTAAACTATGAATTTCCCTTCCGCTAGAACTCAGGAATTGTCAATCTCTCCTTGCTTTCTGAAAAATCAAAAGACCCTTCTCTTTAGTCATACCTAATGCCAACTGAACCCCTCTCTCGCTTGTCCCGCTTCAGCGCTGGGAAACCCTATTGGGTGGCTGCACGCTTTATAAATCCTTTAAATAATAAAATAAATATATTAGAACAATCCATCACTAGACGGCAGAATGTGCTAGCAAATAAAGCAAAGGCCTAACGGAGCCCAAGGGGATTTAAATTCCCTCAAGCTCGGTGAGAACTTTGATCACAGCAACAGCTGTGAACAACAACACTGGAATGTTGGAGCTCAGGGCTTCTACCAGTCATTAGAAGCCCAGAGCACTCTATTGTTTTCAATGACGTTCCCAACATTCCAATGCTGTAATTAATATTAGATCAGGACCACCATTTTTCCCCCTTTTATCCAGTTTTTTCAGTGACCGGCTAAAAACTGACATTGTCAAAAAATTGTATATTCCTTAAATATAATGTTCCTAACAATTTCATATTTTACAGATAACAGAGGGTAGACCCCTCGCAGGGCGTCCAAATTGCCCCTTGACTGCTCTAATGCTAAAAACTCTATAGGTGCTCATCAAGTCTTCATCCAATTCCCAGGTCTCTTGCAGAGCTAGAATTATAACATTGGTATCATCTGTTGGACTTGGCCCTTTTGGCAGGTTCACCTCGAAACTTTCTGCATTCTCCTAGCCTTTTTCTGTAGCCTGGTGTTGGTGATTTTAGGCCGCTGAGCACTTTAGCACTGTGGTCCACTGTAAAGTGCGTGCGCTCTCTGTGTTACAGAGGTAAGGTTGGCCTGCCCCCCATAGGAATGCAAGGGGGATTCCCTGATAAGGTGTGCCAGTGGTAATTTCTGTTATGAGAGGAGCAATGTGGTCAAGTCTAGTATGTATGGAAAGTGTGAATAAATGCTGCGCAATGGTGTGCTCAGATTTATTATGACTATGGGAGAAATGCCACTTTTAGAAGTTGGCATTTCTGTGTGCTATGTGTCTGCCTGCCTGATGTGAATTGCATGTCTGGCTTGTGAGTGACAGAGGCTGGGAAGTATGTGTGGCTGCAGGAGGGCAGAGTGAGTCAGTTCTAAGCTGAATGGGACATTTGTGCTGGAAGTAGTGGAAGGGGTAATCCCCTGACTCTGAATGGGATTGTGCCTGCCCTGTACAATGCTGGCTCCGCCCCCCTGTGGTGTGTCTGATCACCTAGCCCCACCTGACAAAGGGGAAGAGGAGCTTGAAAAACAAAGTGCTCCAAACCCCCCTGAACCAGTTGCCTCTGGTTCTCCCATGCCCAGCACCTAAGACAAAGGAAATGTATGTATAAATATAGGGGTTGTGACCCCATGAAATTGTTCTTGTTCCTGACTTGCTGAGGGGCTTGCTGCTGCTGGGGCACAGGAGGAACAACCATGGTGGCTTACATCCCTGCTGGAGGGTCCTGCGTGCTGGCCTCCCTGGACCCAGCTGTGCCCCTGGACCTAGAGAAACTTCTTCTGGACTTAGGCTTTCAAATGCAGGATCTTTGCTGCAGCCTGCATCCTGGGAGCGCTTTGCTTTTTTTTTTAAACAGCGCTTTGCTCTTTGTTGATGAGAGAAGCGCTGTAGCTCTATTTCCCCACAAGGAGGAAAGCATTGGCTGCGCAACGCTGAGCTGCAGCCCTCTGTGAGGGAATCCCCACCGTAGGGATTCCCCCTTGATGCCAAGAGGAGTGGGAGCCCACCCCGCATTCCTCGTACGCGAACAGGAGCCCACCCCGCTTTATGCTTGTTAAATGGAGTGGATGGCTACCCCGCTTTTTGCCTCCTCCTAGGTGCTAATTTTTGGAGAGTGGGTGTCCACCCCGCTTCCATGTTATTTTTATAGCGGGCGCCCACCCCGCATGGCACCGAGAGGAGGAGGAGGAAAGGGAATCGGATGCCGTGAATGCGCAGCGACGCAGCAGCCAGGCGGGTCCGCTTGCAGTTAGGCGGGGCCTGCCCATGTCTTGGAGCCTCAAGGGCTCCACTTCCGCATTGCACCAAGGAGAGAGGTCTCGGCAGTAAGGGGCAGAGCTGCTGTGGGTGGGCGTGGCTCCCGAGAGCCCCGCGTCCAGCAGCCCGTGGAGATTGAGGCGGAGGGGGCTCGAGACACATTGTCGGTGCCTGCCCCCGCCGCATGGGAGAAGTGATGCCTGTCCCGAGTGCTGGAAGGAGGCCGAGTGAAGCCGCTCATGGAGTTCCGCTGAGTGGGGGCTCAAGATTTGCAGTGTGGTGCTAGTGAAGGCACAGTGCCTATTTTCCGGAGCGGACCTGTTGTTGCGGGCCGTTCCAACGTTGGGCATGCTTGTTTCAAGAGCCTGTGCTTCTCCAACATGTGGGCAAGTTTATTTAAAGGCCCTGTGGGGGCCCAGAGGGCTCCAGGGTGACGGGCCTCTATGCAGATATGGTCCCAGTTGCCCCGCTAGGTAGTGGACAACTGCACCAATGGGTAGGATTGGTTCTGCAGGTCCCAGTGGGGGACCTGAGTGCATCATGTGGGCAAGATATGTATTGAGTGTCAAGGAGAGGGGGCTCCCCCGGGGCACATTGTTGGTGCTTGGAGCCTGGGATGCTCCCGAGGGCCCGAGGGGCCTGTGCTCAATTGGCCACATTTCTTTTGATAGAGTCCCTGAGTGGGACAGGAGGGCACAGTGAATGCAAGTGATGATCCCAGCTGCACGGCAATTAGCCTCAGCTGCACCATTTAGATTTGGGCAATGGTGCACTTTGTGATGTTGCTGCATTGGCAGCCACAAGAACTGACTTTGCTGGACATAGGGCAATTGAGTCCTCTGAAATCGCCAGGTGGCCTGGGGTCATAGATAGGATGATGGAAGGGCGCAAGGCCCTAAGGTGGTGTATGCACCTGGTAGCGGTGTTACTACGGTGCACTGCTGAGTTCCTGCCGCAATGTATTATGTGCCATATGTGATTTATGCACCCTGGTTTATGCCTCTAATGATGTTTATGCTCATGAAGTTATTGCATAATGTGTCTATGCTGATGAGGCCTAATGCGTAATGCGTTTATGCTTAGGAGGGTCTCTCTGCTAATAAGGTTTTGGCCTAATGCAATTTATTGCCTAATGTCATGTTATGATATTTTAGAATGGGGTCTAATGCTAATGTGATAATGCTTAGGTCCTATTGTACCAGTAGTTACTGGTTGTGTTTTATATTCGCATTCTGATGCTTCTGACTATGGCCCGATTGGCCTGGTTCTGTATATAATCCCCAGTGAAAATTGCCCGTGCCAGGTGGCACAGGGTAAATGTGTGATTATGTTTCTAATGTGTTTATGATAATACAAAGGATATTTTTTTATATAACCTTGTGTGGAGTTTCTTTTGTGGTTTGCCTAGTGTGTTGCTGCTGTGTGTGTGTGTGTTGTGCAAACGCTTTACACATTGCCTCTGAGATATGCCTGACTGCTTGTGCTAAGCTACCAAGGGGGTGAGCAGGGGTTATCTTCAGTGTGTAACTCCCTTGCCCTTACTAGAGTGGTGGTTTCTGCCTGGCTTTGGTGCAAGCCTTAGCCAACAGGAAATAACATTTCTAACATCCTATGACAAACAACAGAGAATCCAGGTTTCTTTTCAGACCAGCAATATTCCATTATATCAAATGAACCGTAGGCCTTGAAATCGCCTTTTTTCATTAATTGTACCAGCCAGGCCGATTCGATTAGCTATCATGTTGTCCTGATAGTTCTTTGAGGTTGGTAAACATGTTGCTCCCTGTCACTGAGAACCAGCAGCCTCATGGCACCCCCAACCACTACTGAGGAACATGATTAAGCGGATGTATTGTGTTTCAATATGCACCTTCTGTATTTTCTCATGGGTTGGCAACTCTCTAATGAAATCAGCCATGGAGTAAATGATTGCTAAATATCAAAGCCTGACCTCCTAAACTCATCCAGTGAATTCAGAACTTCATCTGCTATTATCCTGGAATAGAAATGGGCCAATACAAATGGCAAAGAGAGGGCTATAGTACTGGCTTTGGGAAAAACAACCAGGGAAATATATTTAGAGAATATTTTGGCCAACTGAGAGATTGGTTTAAAAAGAGATAGCATGCAAGATCTGTTTAGGGCACATTCTGTATCAGGGTCAGCAGAAACATCTAGCAATTGGATGGCCCAATCAATTTCCTCAGAGGGGTTGATTACAAAGCCTTTGCTCCACCTTTGATCAGCCTCTGGCCTAAGGCATTCAGTTCCAACCATCCTGGGAAATATGCCCTTACCAAGCATGGGAACTGGTATGTTTTGGGCCAATGGCACAGGCTTATACCCAATGTCATAATTTTCCATTACTGATTCAGTTGGATTGAAGGCCAACGATGTAGGAACTGACCCATAAAGGTCCACAACAGTGCCCTTATCTGATAATTACTGAGCAACCAGGACCTTAGGTTGCAACTCCACTGTGGGGTATTTAAACCTTCTTATACTTCTCTTATTTAACCTTCATATTTCACCTTTTTCCTTTTAATTTGTCCTTTCTTTTGCTAGGCTTAGGAGCAGATTATTCTATATTAGGGGTTCATCGAACCCTTGCAGATTTTTAAAAGATTAGGATAACGTCACCACTTTTCCCTAACTCAGAGACAGGACCAGATCATACCACCTCTTTATTGGTGACCTCAAGGAGTGAGAGATCATGTTCTTTAAAAAGGGATTGCACATGGGATAAGTCCACCGACAGATCACAACAATTGTCCTTCAATTGGCGGTTAAGCATGGGACCCTCCACTTGAACACCAACCTTTCTGAAGCCAGGAACGGGCCTTTTAACCCTGCTCAAACTGCCATCACCTACTAATTTTACAGGGAATTCTTTAAGTAATTCTGTTAAAATATCTTGGATGTGTTCTGAGTTATCAGTGCACTTCTCCAGTAAAGATAAAATAGAAGACAAAATACTCTCAAGACTTTGCAATGTCTGGGTAGATTGGGTGAGATGGCAGGAAACAATGAAATATTTGATAATGCAAGAGTTGTAAAACTAGGGGTACTAGAAAACATTTCCAAAGACGTCTTCTGCTGCGTAGGCGTTGTGGGCAGTGGTTCCAATCCCTGGTTTACCATCACCAGATCTGGTTTAAATGGTGAGATATCCGGTAAAGTGTAATTCGGTGCAATAGAAGACTGAGAGACATGTAAGGCTGGTGGGGCAGCTGGAGCCCGTTTAGTATTGCAAACTTGTGGACAATCCCTAAAAGGTGTTCTGTTTTCAGCTCTAGATGAGTCACTTGTTCCTGTTGATCTTTTAGAAGGTTTGTGATATGAGACTCTCACAAGTCCTCTATCGGCCAAGTCCAATTACTTTCATCAGCTTTCAGCTTTACATTCATCGTTGACTACGCCACTCAGCTGAAGATGGAAATTACTTCAGATAATTTTTGAAAATGCGCTGGTATTTTCGCACTCTCTTTAAGGACATCCAGATGAGTCACTCTCTTTCCTAGAGGGTTAGATTTTTTTTTGGGCACAATTTGGTGGAGAGTCCTCTACAAGATTTGACTTTCTTGCCATCATAATTCTGCCTGAAGGAGATTGAAGTGAAACAATAAGAAGATGGAAAACGTGAAGAGAATGGTGTAGAATGGTTCATAATTGGGGGAAATACTGCAAGCCCCGCCCAATTCTAGACAGACCATGTCTGCAGAAATGGGCTTTACCTTACAGCCGGAGTCACTAATGCTACCACACCCCTTAGCCACCCCAGGGCTCAATGACCAGCTTGACACCAGCTCGAGCAACAACTCGAGCTCAGTCCTCCTCCACCTACCAACCAAACACCAAATCTCAAAGAAATCTTACAGGGTGGTAAATGTGACCAATTATAGAGCCAGCCAAATTGCCCCCATCTTTCCAAGGGCCTTCCGAGGTGGAGAGAGTCTGGACAATATGCGCCACCTTATCTTCCCTAGTAGATATCCACTGCTTTATACCTCATGGAACAGAAACAAGCATGCTTGAGACCCACTCCAAGTTTGCAAACAAATTGTAGACAGTTCCAGACAATTAAAGCAAAGAGTTTGTGAGGATTAGTCAACTCCAGGGCTAGACCAAAAGCCAGGGTGGACTTACAGTGTGGTGGAGCCTCACATATAAACAAGCACACCAACCTAAATATGGCTGCCTCTGCTCACTGTGGGTGCTGCCTTGTGCCTTAGCACCTTTACTTCTCACAACCTCAAAGCCTCCTTTCCTCACCTGCCTCACTTCCGAAGCGCACAATGCTCAAGTGCACACTGCCTTCAACTCCTTTTGGCCTCTGTTGGTCTTGAAACTTTAATCTTGAATGTTATCCCTCTGTACAACAGCCAACAATAAGCAGAAACTAGATGTGGGCTATTTAGGGCAAGGGCCAGGGCCAGGGCAAAGGGCAGAAACCCTACTTCCGCCGTCCGAATTTCTAATTTTAGCCACTGGCTGCTTCTTCGCCTTTTTTCCTCATCTCTTTTCAGGGCCTTGCTGGCTCACAAGCTTGTATGCCACTTGTATGCCCTTATATGCCCTGGTCAAACAAACTAAGGGGCAATCACAGGTGGTAACTGGCAGAGGGCAGCAGGGAAATAGGGGTGTGGGAAAAGCAGCGGAAGCCAAAGCGCACGCCCGCGCCTCACCGCACCAAACACTCACTGGACCAAACCGGTCCTAGTCCTGATCGGAGTCTCAAGGAACCTCCTCACTTCTTCACAGCTGCTTGTCAGTGGTCTGTGTGGTCGCAGGACCGCTGAAAGACAGGCCAGAGCCCTGCCAGGGGCCTCTATCCACTGGCACCCTCTTGCTCCTCCTCGCAGCCGCAGTGTCCCGCCTGTGTGGGTCACCTGGCAGAACTGGTCAGAACTGTTTATAGCTGGTCTGAGAGGATTCGTCTCACTCCTTGCAGCTGCTCAACCATGGTATCACGTCCATGGCTCCCACAACGTTGCTTGCATCACAGCGACACGCGACAACAAGGAGTTGAAAAGTGAGTGAAAAAAAGAAAAAGAAACATAAAAAAGATAGATAGCAATTCACAGTATTGTACGGTATCTAGCAGAGCACCTGAAGGTGAAGATATACTCTCCTACTACAAATTTGACAATAACAATGAATTGAAGAATATACACCTGCACCAGCGTGATCAAAAGCTGATACAACAAATAAACCACAAATTCTCATCAATAATTCAAGGTTGACCAAATCATTACATAAATAACCCTCTTAATGTTAAGACTGTTTAACTGCTTTCAAAATTCATATACCGATTCTTCGAGTAACATTTACTTGGTCATCTTATTCGTGAGATCGATCATATAATTCCCACTGACAAACACATTTTTTTAAATTAGTGGCACAATATTATCAATAAAAAGAAATAAATGATAAAAATAAAATTGGCATAGGTTACTTTAATTGTGCTCCTACTAGGTGCCTACTTATCTGATGTTACAGAATTTGCAACGGTATAATGTGAATAAGAATGCAGACAGCTCACCTGAATTAGTTTATTCAAACTGAAAGATGATGAATGTTGAAAAGCCAGATCCCATTAAAAAAGAAAACAAAAAGCAAAGCCCTCCCACTAGAGTGGAATAGCCCATCCCAAAACACACTTTGTCAATCTGTAAAGCCCGATAGAGAAGAAAGCAACAAATTGTGGGTGAGGGCACTTTTTACAAAGTCATAAATATATTTTTCCAAGAAGTATCGCAAAACAAACTCTTAAAGTAAATCATATAATACTGTATATTTTTATGCACTGAGTCACAGTGTCAAGGTGAAGTACAAGGATATGCAATACGAATTGGATTCACAGCAACAGGTGATATGTGTGGCATATTTGGTGTATTTAGGTCTGAAATTGCCACTCTTTCTCGACCATCTAATGACAGGCAATCAAAGCAGATATAGATAGTTCAGAAAGATTAGTGAATCAATCAGTTTAGTTTTTACATGATTTATGTAGGACGTGGGCGATTGTATAAGAACAGACATAACTAAGTCAGTATGGTAAATGGAAAATCGTTTGAGCACATCAATGATAATTTATGCACAAAGTTTTGTTTGTAAAATCGTGCTCAACTCCATTCAACACAAAATCCATTTATGCAATGCGTATCTTATGATAAAGCTAAATGCGAATTAGTAAAAATGTCTTAGTACAATACTCCTTGGGCCAGATTCACAAAGGTAAAATTACAGTTTTCTGTAAGTGTACGATTGTTTGCAATTCTCAAAGCAGTGTTATGAGTAGTATGTGTACGACTGCGGAGTCTCCGCACATAAAAATTTAGGCAGAGGTAAAGATACTACTCCTATAATGGCTTTGTGAATCGCAAAAAATCATAAACTTACAAAGAAGTATAGGTTTACTTTGGTGAATCATGCCTTCAGACTCCAAAATACCAGACTGCTGAAAGATAAACGATACAAGGGCTGATTATGCAAACGCTCACTGCGTTACTCAATTGGGTAACAACTGTGCCATAGAAAATGGTTTACAGAAGAAAGACTCGAGAGTCGATTGCTTGGTGATGCAATTTTTTTATATGGGCCGGGATGCCCGCCACCCCTCCCAACACCAATTCCCCATGGGAGGAGACAGACACCGATTTGAACTTTTGGAAGGCGGGGTGGCCTCACGATCCCCCCGGCCGTATTTATTAAAATATGAAACAAAATGTAAAACTTTAAATTAAAACGTTTCATGAATCATGCACAAATTCAACTTCAATTACATCTTGATGAAGACAGGTTTTTCAGGCTAACCTTAACAAATCTCTAATACAAAGGTTTCCTAGCCGAGTCTAGCATCCTGATAAATGCATTACATTTGAATTTGTACAACCTAACATTAAGGGCCAACGGCAAGGTCTTAACCGGTGTCAGATCCCTATCACCAACTTCCCGCCCTCACGGTGTGAGTGGCGCATGCGCAGAGGTCTTTACCCTCGCCGCCAATTTTAACTTCCCTTGTCGTGGGGGCCCCCTTTCACTCGACGCCATCTTAAGGTCGTCTGAGTTCGTGTGTGAGGTATCCGTAAGAAGGACTGCGTGGACTCCCCTCCTTCCCCACACTCTCTTCCGCCGGAGCGGATATCCGGCCCCCGGGAAATTCGTTGGAGGGGCATATAGCCGTCTCCCCCTGGGAGGGGCCTATGGCCTAAACTGGCTGCCACGAGGTTTTGTAGTCCGGGGCACCGATCTGCCATAGTGCTTCGGGGAAAGGTGCCGCCACTAGCTCGGCTGAGGGTAGACAATCCCTGAAAGCCTGCATTTTGGAACGAGAGAGCGCATCAGCCGCATTATTCAGTACACCCGGCACATGTTTTGCCCTGAACTGTACATTCAATCTCATGCATCGCAATACAATCTCTTTCAACAGTCGTAAGATCAATTTGCAGCGTGCTGCCTGCTGGTTAATGCACTCAACCACTGTCATGTTATCTGACCAAAATACCACCGAGCGGTCCCTAAAGTCTTCTGGCCATGCCACCAGAGCCACCCAGATGGGGAATAGTTCCAGGAAACCAATGTTACTCATCAGGCCGCTTGTTCGCCACCACGCCGGCCATGTTTGTGCCGACCACCCGTTTCCGAAGATTGCACCAAACCCCACGCTGCCCGCCGAGTCGGTCCATAAGCAGAGCTCCACCGACGAGGCTGGGGGTTTGCTCCATACTACCCGGCCGTTGAAGTCCGCCAGGAATGCCAGCCAAATGAGCATATCCCGGCGAACCTCTGACGACAGTCTTGTGTGGTGGTGCCCTTCCCTAAGGCCCACCATGGATTGCGCAATGGATCGAGAGAAAGGGCGAGCCATCGGTATCACTCTCAATGCAAAGTTAAGCTGACCCACTGTCTGTTGCAACTGGTGCAGGGTCACTTTGTCCGTCCGGAGACACTGTAACAGGGAAGCCCTAAACTTGGCAACCTTCTCCGTCGGCAAACGGAAGCACCCCTCCTCCGAGTCTAGTTCTATACCCAGAAACTCGAGGGAGGTAGTCGGCCCTACCGTCTTACCTGGCGCCAACGGAACCCCGAAACCCCGCATGAGCACGCAGAATTCCTGCAATGCCCGCGCGCAGTCCCGAGTGCCCGCTGGGCCAAGAAAGAGGAAATCATCAACATAACGCATCACATGTTTGTGCCCTGTGGCCTTCGTGAACACCCATTCCAAAAACGAGCTAAACATTTCAAAATAGGCACACGAAATTGAACAACCCATTGGCATGCACATATCCATGTAATATTTCCCTTGAAACGTGAAACCCAGCAGGCGCTGGTCTTGAGGATGTACTGGGAGCAACCTGAATGCAGATTCAAAGTCTGATTTAGCTAACAATGCACCGGGGCCCAGGCGATTCAACAGTACTACTGCGTCATCGAACGATGCATACTTTACTGAGCATACCTCGGGGGCAATCGCCTCGTTTTGAAGCCCCCCTCGGGGCCGATAGATTGTGAATGAGTCTATACTCCCCCGGGTCCTTCTTCGGAACCACTCCTAATGGGGAACACACAAAATCAGCCACTGGTGGGTCGCCAAATGGTCCTGCCACTCGCCCCAAGCTAACCTCTTTCGCTATCTTTTTGGCTGCAACTGTTGGGTTGTGTTGAATGGACAGCTGATTTTTACAGGAAGTGCTCCCACGAAAATTGCCCGCCGGGATCCTGAAGCCATTTGAGAAGCCATCCCTCAGAGTCCCGGCGGACGCATGATCAGGGTAACCGTTTAGCCAAGGGGTCAAAGCCAAGATATCTATGGGCGAAGACGTTTTCCTCCAGGGCACCGTATCAATCCTGCTTGGGCCCCCCCTTCCCTCCTGTGCCATTGACCTTAGATCGGCAACTCGTTTCCAGGTGTGAGGAGTTTCCACAGCCCGAGCATGCGTGCCGGAACCTACACGTTCCATGGGGCCTGTTACATGTGCCTTTATTGAAGCCCCAACACACCCCTCGCCTGCTTCCGTTCCTGCCCGATCTAGGCTGGGACTCCCCCCCAGCGTTCGCACGAAAGGGCTGTGACTGTCTCTGAGGGAATACCCCAGAGCCGTTCGTGCTCGGCCCTGAAACACTCGCTGATCCTGGCAAAAGCTGTGCATGCCATGATACTGTATCCAGACAATCCCATGTCAAGGCCTCTTTAAACTCCTTCGCTTTTCTAAACGCCATATCATAGCCTTTCCATTCATCACCTCCATACTTCGCATGGAAGTTCGTGATCCTGCTCTGATAACATGCCAAGTCACTCAACACATCTGGTGTCCGCTATGCGATAATCGCCACAAAGATAGAAAAGGCCCTGATCCAGATCATCATTGTCTCCTCGACCCTGAATTCCGCCATCTTGGCCCACCATACACTGGGGTGCTATAAATCCTTCTGGGTCTTTGCATACTCTAACTCTTGATGATCAGTCAACAGTGAAAACATATTAATGTACTTGTTGGCCTACACCATCTCTTTCGTAGCCATGGGAACATGTTGAGCCAAACTTTTTCACCTTGAGGGTACCGCGCCCTCCCCCACCATTGGTAACGATCTCTTACCGGCTTCCGCCGTGCTTCCAGCCGCGTCCGTTGCTTTCTCCTGGTTGACACTCGTGACCACCTTTGCCACCTGCGGGGAAATAGAAGGCACATTTGCTGTCCCGGCATCCCTTGCCTGCCGCAACTGCTCGATAATTATTCTGGCCTCTTCGGCTGGGTCTCCCGCAGCCGGAAATCCCCCCGCTCCCTGTTTTAGCCACGGTAACACTGCCGCTAACTGAAGCGCTAATTCCGAGGGCATCTGGTCATCCACCAGCGGCTTGATAACCACAGGAATAGGCAACCCCCCATCCGGTCCCGGTACCGGGCTTGCCGCTGGCGCTACTGGAATTGGTGGAGTCTCTACCGGAACTGGGGCCTCGCTAGGACCCGTTTTCCCCTTCCTCTTCTTACCCTTCTCCCCTGGGTTGACGTTCGGCAAAGCCGGTCCTATGACCATGTTAGGTCGTCCCGAGGGGGCACTCTGGGCCTCAACCTGTTTCCTGAGGGCCTCCAAGCCGCAATCTAGGCGGTCTACTTTACCGAATTTTCGGTCCATCACCGCCACTTGGTTCACCAATGTGCGCAGCATTCTTTCCATCTCGGAGCTCTTTCCGGACTTCTTGCCAGGCATGTCTGTGTTTGATCCGCATGACCTGTCTCACAGAAGCGACCCGATTTCCAGCTACGCCTTGATGCCTGAAAGAGAAAAACACCGATTACAAGTTCTCAAAAAAGTGCAGCTTTGTTCCCTTGAGGGCTCTCGAGCGACGAGTGGTGCAGCCTTCAGAGCGCAGGAACAAGAGGAAGCTTCGTTGGATTCCCGCGCTTTTATCCAGCTGCGGGAGGGCGGGCCCCGCCTCAAGCACGCCCATCAGTGCACGGACTTCCGGGCGGGTGTTTAGGACAACCTCTTCTGGGCGGGAGGAGCGTGTTCTGGCCACGCCGCTTCGGGCATACCAGCTGGGACACGCCCACCCGCCCACAATGGTTTCCCGGGGGATCGGGGCACCCATCCATACGTTTGGGGGGACCGAGTGGTCTCCCCTTTCCAAATGAAAAGTGGGCCGCATTCTTATTGTTTGTCTTTTTAAATCTTAGATTTTGGCACATGAAAAATATATATTTTCTGGTAGTCTTTTGCTGTACGTTTACAGTATTGCTATTGTATCATTAGCAAACGAAGCCTTAAAATGCAATGGAGGCTCGCTCCCATCTTTAGAGAGGTGTGTAACGAAATGTCCAAAAACACTGTCTTTTTACAATGGCTGAATCTGCATCGAAAGAAAGTCAATACAAAATTCTTCTTTCTCGCATAAACAATTATTTCCTTTTTTGAAAGGTCAACTTTTGTGGAAATGTATTCATGATATATTGTTTTCCTTTTTTCTAACCTGGTTGAAATAAAAAATGCAATTGTGTTTACATTGATAGTGATTTGCTTTCTTGAGCGCTTACATTTTTCATTCAAAATATCTGATACGAGCAGTGGAAAGGGCGAACATATTTCTATTCCCAATCTGCGCAATTTTTAATCGATGGCCTTTCATCCATTAAGAGTTATCATAAACAATGTTCATCTTTATGCTTTTACTTCTATGCTCCATCTTTCTTTATCTCCTTTGAACATAGCGGTGATTCAGTGATGTTTTTGTACGTCTGCGAAGGAAGATAAACCAAATAATGTGCTTACAAACCTTCAAATAAAACTTTGACTAATGGTGCGATTCAAATCCTTGTATGTGAATTGACGACCTGCAGCTAGCATGCATTGAAAATTGTTGCTGTATTGAGAACTGTTAATTTTGTCATAACAGAGAAACCACGAGAAGCCTGCTTCGATCCTGGAAGCATCATGAATGGAACACGGATTGGGACCGATTTCAAACTTGGCTCCACTGTAACCTATCAGTGCGATTCAGGATACAGGATTATTGAGCCGTCAACAATAACATGCGTGATCGGCGCAGATGGAAAGCCTGCTTGGAACAGGGCCTTGCCTTCATGTAATGGTATGTATCCCTTTAACAGCTAACTGTTTTGAGGAGCAGGAACGCATTGAAGTGTGCGTTTATATAGCCCGTGACATCACCTTCCAGCTGCAATTAAGAGCTTAAACGCAGGTGCTCGAGCAACGAATCCAGGTCCAAAATCATTAACTCTTCTATCCTTCCTTTTACTAAGAAGGCAGCCAGGTGTTTAATGACGGCTTTCGAGTGACCACTGGCTTTAAGGGATGAATGAATAGCCTTAAATGGGAAGTGATGCATCCGAGTATACGGTTGTCTTAGAATGTAGTTGTTGATGTTAATAGTGGGAATAGAGCATTTTCCAAAAATGAAAATGAACACAGCTTAAAATATTTACAACACACATCCTCCAAAGCCATTAGCCCACCTCTACAATGTTTGCAGGGAAAACATAAGTGAAATACCACTTAACAAAATATATTTTGTATTTTAATCCAATGCCATCCATGGCCTTAATGATGATTCAAATCAACAGACACCACAGAAAAAGATGTTTCATGCAACCATGGATAGTGCAGGGCTTACTGGATGGAAGGCCCTTTGGCAGACCTTTGATGCTCCAGCGGTGCAAAGGGCTTTGCAAAGTCTCCCTGCGTGACTTTTCACGGCCTTGTAATTATGGGCCCCTTTTACGCCTTTCTCTGCGCATTACTCACGCAACATCCAAGGAACTTGACAGATTCCCAGATTTACAACATTTTGTAAAACTGTGACTGCATTAGAATCCTGCACCGAGGCGAAAGAAAGGTGCATTGAGGAGAAATATTTTAATTACTCCTCGTTTTTTCCTTTTCCTATGTGCGCTGCACTTTGCTATTAATGCTTGTTTTTGTGCAGAAAGGTGTCCCTTCCTGCACAAAAACAATCATCCCGCAGCCTTGGCACCCTTGCAAAATGACTCACGGGTGCCTGCGCTGATGCATGGCAGCCAATTTTGCACCAGCGCAGGGGAAAGCTTAGGGATGCATGGTATTGTTGTTAATACGACGCATCCATGTGCTATGAAAACGAAGCAGCACAGCACACCTAAATGGCTTTCCACACCATGCTGAGTCATTTTCTTGCAGATGAGGCCATTAGTTCCTACAGCATAACAGAACTATCAGTATATAGGATGTAATCATTGTAATCTAGAGGCATGATTTCATTAGACAGAGGAGATTTTTGTTTGTACTGTAGAAAAACTTGTGTATGTAGTGCAGAATCAAATCTAAAGTCTACATCTGTTACAGTGAATGAAGTATTCCATTTTATCCATCAGATGTAAATCTTTAATGATTGGAATGCTTGCTTGGAGGACAGCTTCTAAGGTCAGCACCAGGGTCACAGTAATTATGCGTTTACCTGGAGCCAGTGCTCACTCTCTCACCACAGCAGTCTGCACTGCTGTCAGATGTTCTTAGTAGGTGCAAAACACATTTTGGCTTTAGTGAAGAAATTAGATTTATATGCAATTAGTTCTGTGTCACCTTCCTTGAAAAGTGTATCCTGATGCCCTCGCGATGACACAGATCACCAGGTTTGTTGTGTTCAGACGTGTGTGTAAATGTTGGAAAGCGATCATGTCAGCTTGTACGGAATGTACAATTTGTGTGTGTTCCAGTGCCCAATGCATGCTTGAGAAGTCTGGACGTATCAAGTCATAGAATGATTTAACTCCTTCTGCATAGCATGGATGTATGGTACGCCAATATGAAGGAATCCCAATATGGATTGTAGTCTTTTCAAAGTCATTGAAGGTTGAAGCAGTCCAACTTTCTCTGCAAAGTGTGTCTCAAGGCTTTTGTCTTCACTTGACAGCTCATATTCCAGAAGAAGTACAATGATGTGGCACCTTTTTAACACTGAATTTGTAACCCATGTAGGAAATCCTAGAATTATGCAATCTACTCTTGTCAAGTGTTCCATGGGGATATCATCTATCAGATATATGTCATCGACATAGGACAATGCCTGATCTTCAACATTTTGTAGTAGCTCTGTTACTGTCGCTTTAAACAGCTTAGGGTTATTCCTATACCTCCGGGCAGTTGATGGAACTGCCTCTGAATGCAGTTAGATGTCTGCTTCCTGGTGCTATATTCTGGCAGAAAAATCCATTTGAGGTATCAAGTGTATTTCTTCCACACATTGTTGTTCATTAGTGTGCATTCTGTACTGCAATGATCAATAGATAGAAGCAAATGAAAGTTATCAGAACTAATAGGACAGTGAAGAGAATGAAAATGTCCATTCTCAAGATAAACAATGTATATATGCAAGCATATAAAACAATATACAGATCTGGCATACTACTATATGTCCTCTAACTTAAGTGTATAGGGCGTGTTTATGTGTTCTGCCAAGAATCCCCATGCTGGATGATCCAACCCCCATACCTTAAGGGAAAGAATGTAGGTACCAATCATGGTCATTAGATGGACACCCCTCGTAGAGGTATAAGCAGGCTGATGGGCTGAAGCATCAGCATGTAGAGACCTTGCAAATGTCAGCAAAGTGCTCCTCTGCCAAATCTCCTGCCTTGGTCCGTGATCTTGGTCAGGTCACCATGTTATAGATAGCTTTGTCTCCATATGTACAAAACAAATAATCACATGTGCACAAAATATGTATGTATTAACCCTGTACATGATGTGTCAAGTTATCAGGATAATTTTCTTGCCAAGCTGGTTTGTAAGCAAGTATATTTTCGTAGAATGTAATCCACACAGTCATGGTTGCAAATGTGTGAAGGCAACTTTAGGAAGAAACTAGTGGACATGTAAAAATGGCAGTGTTTTCCTCTAGGCCTAATTGGGACTAATGACAGGAGGGACTTTCTTTCAAGCCAGGAGCCACAGGCACCGTCATCTCTTCACTAGCCCAAGGTTCAGCAGGTGAAGTCCAGCAGACAGAGCATTCTCTCTTTGCCTAGTACAGGGGCCAGCTGGGAAGTCCTTCGGTCCTTCTCCAGTTCCATCATTATCTGAGGCTTATGGTGGCAGGTGTGCCAAGCGTTTACCCAGTAAGTGCACTGGGCGGATGATGCAATCATTAGCTAATGGGTTACCAGGCTCCCACTAACCCTGTGACAACTCACTGATATGTGTGACGTCTTGCAATCCAAGGGTGCACTATTCTGCCCACTCCCAAGACATGTGTACCCTGCCATGGATCTTAGGAGCTCAGTAGCCCAAGAGAAAACCAGTTTGTACACTGGTCTCCCATCTCTGTTCCTGCTGCAGGCCTGTCTACCTGAACAAAGGGGCACCCCCCCAGGAGTGTGGTAGCCATTTGTCCACTAAAGTCAGCTTCACCTTTAAAGCTTGCCTTTTGGGCCAATACTATGAGTGTCTTCCTGTAACGGGAGGGGTGAGTTCTTCCCTCTGTAGCAGGCTACCATTTTTCCTAAGTCTGGGAGTCATTCACACCAATACCAAGAAGGCAGAAATCTCTCTGGTGGTCAGCAACCATGTGAGGCCATTGAGAATATTAGGCTACATAGTGGCAACTTTCTTAAAATTGCTTTCCCTTAAGAGTGACATTAAATTTGCCTTGGGCATTAAGTCAAGTTTAATGCCAGAATGAATTTGATACCTTGAAGAGCCATTTTAGTAGTCCCATTCAGACTTTAGTCATGCAGAGGGGTCAACCGGAATCTCTGTGTTAGAACATGGGGCTACTATCTTTTCAATAGCAAAACAACTATTTGGAAGTGTTTCTGTCAGGATAGATTAAAAGTATATGTCCTACTTAAAAACATATATCTCACTGTCTTAGGGCTCCTTATACGTTCTTTTTGGGGAAAGTTACATATATTGTTAAAGTCAGTGGAGGATTTGCCATTGTTTTAAATGGCAGAGTTGTACTAGAAATTTGAAATGTCTCTTCCAGGCTACAGTACCAATGTGTTGATGTTGAGCCTGCAGTTTGGATGATGTGTCCAACTTCTCTACTCAGTGATGGCAATGCTTCAGTTCCATTGACAAAGCGCTGAGCCGAGATGCATGGGCTACGAGGGTGCGATGCATTGGGTTTCTCCATGCAGTTCAGACAATTTCTCTATTTTTTCACACAGCAGTGGCAAGTGATGCACGGTTTTGATGTGTCGTGCTCTCAAGGAGAAGTGTTGGTTCAGAGAGTGAGGCGCCAAACCTACTCCTGCAAGAGGGTTGATGCGCCACTTCTGCTACATGTAGACTGGTGATGCATTCATTTCCAAGGTGCAGGTATCTGGGTCCACTTCCAGTGAATCAGGCACAGGAACACGGATAGAGACTTTGATATCTCTGAGTCTCAAGCAACAGGAAGCTAACCATTAAGCCATTGGATATCTCTTCAGTTCTCCCTCAGCTCTCCCTTAGCAGGGTCAACACAGGACAGCACAGCTGAAAAGCAAGCCTTGCAGTCCAACAAAGTGCCAGCCCTTGATGCAGCACAGCATTTTTTTTAGTTCAGTTGTAGGCCCAGAAGTGTTTCATTTGATGGGGTCAGGGACCGTTTACTTATACAAAGTTGCGCCTTTGACGTGGGTGTGCCTTCAAAGAAGGGTCACTGAAGTACAAAAAAGCCCTTTCTCCTCAGCCCTGGCTCCATACGAGCTGTAGTGGGTAATCAACTCTTTCTGTGGGGACAGGGTCTAGCCTAATCAGGTGTAAATGTTAGTTCCTCTCTCTCTTCGTGCCCAGGAAGAACCATCAGAATGAAGATGGGTACTCAGACATACCTAATCTTCCTGTGTTTGTGGCTGTCTAGAAGGCATGCAGAAAGTGTAGCTATCACCAACCCCAGACGTGTATTAGAGACAGGTTGTAGGTACACAGAGGTGTTTGACATTTTTAAAATGGTAATGTCAAATCTAACTTTACCATTAAAGATGATTTGCCATTACCATTCCAAACATATAAAACATTACACTGCTTATCCTTTCTAATTAGAAATTACAGCTTTCAAATGTTTTAAGGAATTTCCAATGTTCACCTATGAGAAGAGCATGCCTCATAGTAAATAAAAATGCATTTAGAAGTTTTACACTGCCAGAAAATGCAAAATGTAAAAGTGCATGGCCTAACTATTACTAACACAGCACCCTGCCCTATGGGCTACCCAGGGTCAACCTTAAGGGTAACCTGTGTGTTGTAACAGGGGAGTTTAAGGCTTGGCAAACAGTTTTAAATGCCAAGTCCAGCTGGCAGTTAACCTGCACACACAGGATCTGCAGTCTGAGGCCTGAGACATGTTTGAAGGGCTACTTTTGTGGGTGGCACACAAGGGTAGACTGGGAATGCATTCTAGCCCTGGCAAGAATGTCATTCCAGCTGGGGTTAGGGTGATGGTGGGAAACACAGCTGCTATGCTTTTGTTACACTGGCCAATTTTAAAGCACTGCTGCAAAACTGGCCACCAGAAACAAAAATTGCCCCTACTGGCTCAAAACCAGCCCCACCCTTTTCCCACAGGGAAAAACCAGCTACGACCAGTCCGACCCTTGAGCACAATCAGTGCTGCAGGCCCACTATTAGCACTTAATTTACAGGCCCTGGATATATGCAGTGCACTTTACTAGGAACATATAGGTAAATTAAATATGCCAGTTGTGGATAAGCCAATATTATCACAATTTAGGGAGAGAGCACATGCCCTTTTGGACTGGTTAGCGGTGGTAAATTGCCCAAAGTCCTAAAGCCAATAAAAACAAGGGCAGAAAAAGAGGAGGAGGAAAGCAAAATGTTTGGAATGACCCTTCAGAAAGGGCCACTTTCCAACAGATATATCTGGAGATATTGACTGTAATAATGAACATACAATAATGTAGACATGATGAAGAATTAAAAGAATTGTTGGAGTGTAAAAGGTGCTTAAAAGAGCTGAAACATTTTACAGATTATATTTGCTTATTGCAGCCATGAAGACTGGTAGATTTGTACAATACCATAATTTGCATAGCACGTGCAATCACAGGAGGTGGGATAATAAAGTCGTAGCATAAATATATATATATATCTATCCATTCAATCAGCCACAGTCTAGTACACGACCAATAGCCTCTCACGAACCACAAGAGGACGAGAGAGTATAATCCTCTCCCAGGCTTGTGTAATGCTGTGTGGTTGGAGAACGCTCTTATTATGGTGTATTTAATGTCAAAATTGACATGCACCCACCATCTCAGGCATTCCTCCCCTGGCCACTCTTTGGAATTAATAAAGATGGAAGAATTTCTTGTCAAACAAATAAAACCTCTCTAAATCTGTAATCTCTATAATTGTCCAACCCTGAGACATGACAGTGAATCTAATACAATCCCTCTTATGAAATTTAGCACTCAGACAGAGATGTCAAAGGAGGCTAAACAGGCCCTAACGGATTACACTGTCAAGAAACAGACCAATATGCGTGCTGTAATGAAAAGTGTGAGTATACAAGAAGATGATGCAATGATGTAAAATCAGTCCAATGCAAATATAAGAACAAATAAGAACACTAGGGTAAATAGAGTAACTAAGGGATATCAGCTAGTGTTGGGGTGTCAGTATTTGATATTATTGGACCTCCAAAGAGTGAGTATAAGTGACTGAGATTAAATAGGAATGGGTATGAGTGGCAGTGAGTGAGCATAACTGAGTGAGAAATAATGAGGAAGAATAAGTGATAATGAGGAAGGAAGTGTGAATGAGAGTCAGAGTAAGTGAGAATGAATGAGAGTAATAGTGAGCGCCAGTGAAGGAGAAAGTGTGAATGAGTAAAATGCTGGCCTTGGTATAATATTGAAATGTTTGACGTATGAGTCACCCATGTATACAGACAGCAAGAAAGCATAATGTTGGCACTAGCATATTGTAAAAAGTGCTGGCTCTGGCACAATGGAGTTATCCATATGATATTTACAGGCATTCATAACACAACAAAAGGGACAATGGGGTAATCTCCAAGGGCGTGCCATGTTTCATTGACTTAACACAACACTGAAAAGATTATTTAATGAGTGTTCTTTCACAGCCAATGACTTATTTAGCAAGTGTACATGAAAATGGTGCTTTCTAAAGTACAACTTGCCCTATTTTGTTAACAATGTTTTGGGATGAGCCCCTTAAACCCCACTTATCCACTTTAAAAGTTCACCAGCTACCGAAGTATTCATTCAATTCAATTCAATATTATTAAAGATGTGGAACTCCTAAGGGGTCCACTTAAATTTACATACTTATTATTACAAGGATAAAACATGACAAAACTCATTTTACCAACCATCATATAATTATCGGAGGCCTGCATTGGCAAGGCTATAATTCCTTCAGATAACATCAGTCAATAGTATCAATTATCCCAATACTCCAAATAATTCAGATTTTCAACAATAAAACCGTCTAGCTCACGTATAAAATAACATTTGTTTAGGACCGTATTAGTCAATAACAGGTACGATTAAGTAAAAAATATTATGCATATCCTTAGTGCTTAGCAAGAATTTTCAATCATTTGGGCAGCAGCACATAGCTATTTTGAGAGAAGATCACATTTAGAATTAGCAGCATAGGGATTGAAGAAACAGAGCATATCCTAAAATGTGCAAAGTACAGTAAGTGGCAGCCAGTTTGTATGCAAAATAAAGTCCAAAATTCAACTTCAGCTAAAAGTTCAGTTTAAAATAGCAGCAAGAAGGAAGGAATAGCAGATCATATCCAATAGTATACAAGGACAGTAAATAGTTGCCATTTCATATGCAAAATGGAATCCAAAATTCAGCTTCAGCTAAAAATTCAATTTGAAATTAGCAGCAAGAAAAAGGAATAACAAAGTATATCCTAACATGTGTAAAGGGCAATTCAGTAGCAGCCAGTTCATGTGCAAAATACCTCCAAAATCCCAGTTCAATTATGTTTTGAAATTAACAACTAGAACATAGTGGGAAACAAACATATGTATCCCTTTTGTGCAAATAGCAATAAATAGCAGCCGATCAGTGTGCAAAATACAGTCTGACAAAAGAGAAAATACTAATATTTCCTAAGAAGATGACAGTCACGGGGGTTAACCACCCAATTAAAAGAATGTATAAAAGATTTAAAATATATACATAAACTCCTTAAAATATTTAAAAAGTTTTACACACTCTGCTTCGTTTTTGAAACTAAAAAGAAAATCTTGGGCTGAAGCTACATTTTTACACAATTTTGTAAAAACATCGGCCGAAGCCAACAATGTCGACTCAAAGCCAGTGGTGGACAGGCAAACAAGACATGGTCCAGGGTCTGAATGCTCAATTTGCACATATTACAAGTTTTTCCATTTTTCAAATTCTGGGGCCAGTTTGCTGTTAATTCGTTTAAGGGTAAACGATTCATACAACATAAATTGAGCAAGCGTCGAGTTCTGTGTTCTAAATACCAAAATAAATATTTGTGTGGAATTCCCAGTGAGTTTGTCCTGGATATTAGCTTTCAATTCTCTTTAGAATTATAGAATTTAGTATCAAAGCTAACTTTGGCACTTAAGGTTTTTAAGAGAGATTTAAATACTAATGGTGGAAGAGTAATCACCGATTCTTCTTGAATACAAAAAATATTTAATGCCAATGAAAAATCACGATAAAAAGAGTAATTACCTGCTGTAACACCGAAGATTTCATGGGACATGAAGCTTCTTAATGAATCTGGCTTGCTAATTTTTTAGCTGCTTGTGAAGTACAGGTTTTCAGTAGGAATAAACGAGATAAGAAGAAAGAGCTTCGATTTCGGTACCTGAAGTTTATTCCAGTAAAACAGTGGCAAAATTACAGGAGCGCATCTTGACTCTTAAATGTCCAACTGATGAATAACATATTCATCAGTTAGCATTCATGAGCTTACAAGCACCACGAGCGATGCACTTTCAAAGAGAAACACTCTCTTTTAAAGTGCGCGCCGTGGAATAGAACATAACGTCATAAGCAAAGAACTTACTGTACATTACACTGCTATCCCCAGCCTAAAACCCTGGATAAACCTTGGATATAGGAACTTATCAAGCCAAATTCCAGTCTAATTGCTGCAGTTGGGACAAACGCATTAAAATTACATATTTTAGGCAGTATCTAACCTTTAATCCTATCTACAAACCTCCAGTCCTTAACAGGTATTGATTCAATCGCATAGAGCAAGGTTGGAAGAATTTTTGCCTTAAAAACTCTCAGTAAATGTAAACAATTTCTTCTGCCTGTAGCACTGTAAAAGATATGCAGATCATTGGTGTCGGTTATAGCTCTACAAGTGCTATGTTCAATATGAAGTTTGTTCTTTGCATTACCTGCTATAAGTTTCTCTAAATAAAGGTATGAGTCTACCACCTCCAGCTTTTCAGGACCAATTTGCCACTTAAAATTACATGATGTTCTACTTTTGTTACTTTTCACAATTAAAATTTTACTTTTAGAGACATTTATTTTCAAGAAATGGCCTGCTGTAAAATATTGAAGTGATATCAGCTTTCTATTCAGCCCAATAGGGGTAAGGTCCATTACTACTATGTCATCTGCATACAAAAGACATGCAAAAGACCGGCTACTTACCTTTGGTACATCCTCATCTGCTTGAGTAAAGCAATCCAGTAAATCCGCTATATATAAAGAAAAAAGCAGCGGTGCTAAAAAGCAACCGTGTTTCAAACCAGTTTCTATAGGGATAACGTCAGATAAAACTTGATTTCCACCCAATAGTATCTGGCAACAAGTTTTCAAATGTAATGCAATAATCAGGATAGCAGGGGTGAGGGCAATCCCATTTTTTGCCGTTTTCTCCACAGTAGTGGTCAATCTACCTTATCGAAGGCTGCTGAAAAACCTATGAAAGCCATGTATACCTTTGAGTTACGAGAAATTGTATATTTCTCCTCAATTAGTTTCAGCATGGAGATATTATCATGAGTGGAATGATTTTTTCTAAAACCTGCTTGTTCTATGGGGAGGACCTTCTTCTCCGTCACCCATTCCGTAAGATGATCGAGGATACTACGTGCAAATATTTTCCCTGCCGCATCCAATAAGGCTATTTGCTGATGATTACCTGGGTGTGTTCTAGGGTCCTTTTTGTACAAAGGAATTAAAATACTTCCAGACCAAGATGGTGGTGTCTTCCCCTGGGAATAGCATAAATTAAACAGTGGGGCTAGCTAAGTGGCCCATAGAAGTTGCTCCTTTTTGATTACCGTCATAGGAATTTCATCAGGGCCCATTGCTCCTAAAGATCTCATTTTTTTAATAGCACTAGCCACTTTATTAACTGAATGTAAATAGATAGATACAGAGGTTTTAAACTGAGCGTGTGATGTAATGATTATTCTGGTGGAATTAGGATTTTCAGAATACAGTTCTAACAAATGAAGTTTCCATTCCTCTTCTTTTATGGGTATAGGCAGAGATTTCTCTCTAATGCCACAGCAATCGGCAATTATTTCCCAGTACTTTTTAAATTCTTTTTTGAGGCTGCCTCTTTTAGCTGCATACATGTACCATCTTCTTTTATTTGCTTAAGGGAGCAATTTCTTCTCTGTCTTTTACTCTTAAAAGGTTTATTAAATTGCACTGTTCAAATGAAAAATTCAGGAACTGGGCCCTCACTAATTTCTTTATTTCTTTATTTATAGTAAGCAATGGGTTAAAAAATGTCCTCCGCTTAATTGGAGCATGTGTTAATTTACAGGATTTAGTCAGGAGACCTATATTATGGGAGAAGGCTTTGAGTAAATCTAATTGGGTAGAGTCGCACTCGACCGAGATTAAGTGCTGCTGATCTCTCATTAGTGCAGTTAAGTACGCTTTTATTTTAGTGGTCGCTTGAGTATTCCAATGAATCTTACCATTTATTACTTTGAACCCTATTGAGTAGCCTTTAAAATTCCAGGGACCTACCTTAGCACAGGTGAATTAAAATGTAAAGTGAATCAGCATTTGGTCACTAAGAGCATTTCCCAGGACTTCCATATTTGTAAGTTTACAGAAAAAATCTGCAGAAACAATTAAATAATCTATAATAGATCTCCCAGTTGGTGCCCTATGAGTGTAATTTGCTGGAATATCCTTTTCTAGCCTCCCATTGGTGATTATGAGATCTAAACTTCTCAAGTCTTCAAGTAATAAGACTCCTCTTTTGACTATCCTACTTTTATTAGGAAATTGGACAATGGGGATATTTAGGGCTTCATTTTGTTCGATGTTGGAAAATACCCTTATACTATGAGATGAGACTTTGGAGTTCAAATCACCACCTAATAATAGGGACCTACAGTCTTCACTTTCCAAGGTAAAAATGAATAGATCTTTTAATAAATAAGAATAAGATGCATCTGGAGGTAAATATGCATGTAGGATCAACAAGGAATCCAAAAAATCCTGGCCATCCTTATGATCTAACTTAATCGCCCAAATTAAGTTAGAAATTTCTTTATATGACCAGCTAAGACTTGTACTTAGCAAAATAGCAATAGCTCCTTTAGCGTGACTTCTAGTCCTAGTCTTCAGTGGACCAGTTCTTTGTGATCCAAGTCTCTTGTAGACAAATTATATCTGCATTTTTCTCTTTCAAAAATGAGAGATTGTTTTTATTAGTGCTTAAGCCGGCTGCTTTCCAGGATACCACATTAATATCCTTGCTAGGAAGAGTTTCCACATTCTAGGCCTGGCGGTTTATTTGACTTAAGGACGCCTGCAACCCAACTCCATTTCTTATCTTCCTCCTCTGCAGGAGGCTCATGCTGAGTATTTTTCTCTGTATGGAGTGAAACCCTACTATTTTCTTTACCGAGGAAAACCTGCAAAATACTCTCTTTCTTCGAGAAAGGTTTGCCTCTTACGGAGGTTTCTAGATCGATGTTAGGCAGCTTATTTTGGACCACTTTTTTTTAATGGAATCTCTACTTCTGGTATTAAAACATCAATGCCACAACAGCCCTCAGGGACTAGCTGTCTCAGCTGGGAATCTGCACCCTCGCAGACCGTCAACCAGCAAATGGCAAAGGCAGCGGCCTGGGAAAAATTGTGCGGCTTGGTGGCGTGACGGGTGGGGCTCTCAGTGACACTCTCCCCCGGAAGTTCCTCTCAGCACAAATGTCAGACCTGTTTCTAGCACGCTCATAACCAAACATGAAAATAAGTGAAAAACGTCTCTGGCCGCTTTTCCACCACAACTGCGGTGAATGAAAAATAAATATACGGCTCCTGCGGCTTATCAGCCCACACATGCAGTGAATGACAACAAACAATCGGCTTTTGCTACTTGTCCTCCCATACTCGGTGAAAGAAAGATATGAAAACAGCTCCTGTCGCTTTTCCACCACAACCGCTGTGAATAAATAGTAAAGATATGGCTCCTGCCGCTTTTCTCCCCACATGCTGTACCCATGGCTCCTGCTACTGCCTTGCACATACGCTGTGCTGATGAAAGGCTCACATCTCCTGCCGCTACAAGAGTTAAAGGGTCCCAGCAGAGGGAAGTAGTTGATACACCCACTCGGAGATCTCCGCAGTTCCTTTTCTGTGGCGGGTGGGGCTCCCAGCTCTTGGAAGCTCTCTGCGGCTCCCCGGCTTCGGGGCTCTTGGGCTCTCTGCTCAGCTCTCAGCTCACCACCTCTCAGAAACAGAACACGGCACAGTGCAACACAAGCTCCTCCTCCGGAAGTCACTTTACCTTTCCACAGTAAGAACAGAAGACAACCGTTATCTTGATGAGCACTGTTAGCTTTCTGGGTTGTGTAAAATAAAATATTTCAACAGTGCAATGCACACCCTTTTAACTATGTCATAAAGTGAAAACCGTACACATATCTAAACATTTTGAGTATTGAGAATGCCTAAATTATTTGTTTGAGTAAAACCTTCACCATTGTGCTTCCCAGAGGTGATAGTGCCTTCCAAATAAGTGTACCTCAAAATGTAATAATACTATGAAAAATTGTAAGCCAATTGTTTTTCCTCTCCCCATAATTTATCTCTACATTTCTCGTTGTGGTGTACTCTTGGGGAACTCTTAATTCTTGACAGCATGTGTATACAATATTAAAGTACCCAATGCTATTCTGTTTGTTGTGGCTGCATATCCTGTTCAACAAACAAATACTTAATCATGTAATGCAAAGAAAATGAGTAATGCTGTTCTGGTATGTTGTGCCAGGAGCCATATATAGATCATATCTAAAATAGTTTGTTTTACTTTGTTCTGGTCAAATAATCATGCAGTTATTATGTAACTTCGGGGCTTTCCATTATTGTGATCTCATAATGGTAACCGTCATGTGGCATCACCTCCTAGGCCGGAAACTTTTAGCGTCTTTGCCCATTGAAGAGTTCCACACACAGACAGTTTTTTTGGAGCTTGGTGTTCCTCACACAGGGCGAGGCTGCAAGCTGTAGCTGAGATGGACTCCAAGAGCCCGGATACCCTCCCTGCTGAAATTGATTTGTTGCTGCAGAAAAGCTCCTAGAGAGAGAACGCTTAATCTTTGGCCCAGAGGCAATGCATCTTCATCTGATTGACTGAGCAGGTTTGTCCTTTTTTCCGTTCACTTCCTACTGCAAATATTCCCTCCGTGCCTCTCTCGGTCCAAATCCAAGATGATGGAGCCATACCCCCCTTATGTGGAGCATAGGTACACACCTCAAGGGTGTGGCAATGGAATTGAGCTGCCCTTTCTCTGTGTTTATGCCAAACCAGTTCACTTGGCAGCTACTCTACCACTGGGATTGTTGCCTGGTTGACTGTGGGAAAATGTAAGGGTCCTGCACAGCTGTCAGATAAAATTTGCGCGTGAAAGGGTGGGCCTCTTTGAAGTTAAGCACGTTCCTGGGCATAGCCCAGATGGTCATCCTGCCAGAGGAACAGAACACCTCCTCACACACAAGTCCTTTGCCATGCTGCAGGAGCAGTTCTCACAACTTATCAAATGGGATATTTAGATGCCAGGTACCAGCTGGTGCTCATGCAAATGAGCCTCCAGAGGCAGTCTGCAGGGAAAAGTTAACTTTATGAAAGTAACTTTTACAAAATATTTATTACATATCCAACTTCACCAGAAAATTGGGCGTTAAATAGCTATTTTTTTCAAAAAGTTCAAGAATGCTGGAGATAACATTATTGTTTTTAATATTGTTTCCATTGCTTTCCTTCAGAAAATAGACTTTGGGGCCTTTTCCCTGTAAGAATAGGTTTAACATTAAGCTTTTACATGCCCTGCAGGCCATCCTGCCTTATGTAAAATAAGACTCTTTAAGGATGACGTTGTAATATTTAAAAGGAAGGTTTAGGATTATTTTGGGAGGTTGAATTTGCAGTTTTAAAACTGAACGGTCATGCCACAATGGTAGGTCTGCAATCATGTTTCCACTGTCATCGTAGGGGGTGGCACAATGGATGCTTCAGTCTACTATTGACATTAAACTTACAGGTACCATAAACCATGGACTTGTATGTAGTTTACATTAGTTATTTGGAGTATAACAAGTTTCAACATGTTTAGGGGATCAGAGCACACAGACTGTGTACAAGGTCAAATAAGCATCCGTTCCAAAATATAAGGGCCATCACAAAAAAGGGGCATTTTCCTACCCAACTCTTAGCCAAGAGGTGCATGTCAGTTATAGGTCCATTTTAAATATGTTATATTTTATTAACAGCACACATACACCAAGGTTTCATACTCCATGTAATTTTTCAAATCCACACAGAAACTTTCAATGCCAAACACAAAGTGTCTGATTTACAATGCTTGAAAGTAGTACTGAAAAATGAGCACCAAGTCAACTTATGCAGATGCTTTGAAAACAGAAGTAGCACATTTGTGTTTTTAAACAGCACTTTAGAGTGAATCTTAACATTTCTACTAATTAGTTGTGCAATAGCAAAAAACAAAAATGTGAACATTGATGTGAAGAGAAAATACTGCATTCCTTTCACATGTGCTATGTGCTGGACATATCTTTTTGATGTTTCAGAGTTTGCATAGGTTTACCTGACAAGGCTACCAAGGCGTCAGAGAAAGGACGTTTTTTGCTCTTGTAGGAGCGATTTTTAAAGCATATTAGAATATAATACAGTTTATAATAATGCGAAGAATTACCAAGTACGCTTTAATGAGAATAATTCATTCTAAAATGCATAAACAAGTAGTATGCCATCATATTTATTCTTACTAGGTCTCAAATGGCTAAAGCAATATTGCTTGACAACCTGACTTGACTAGAAAAGCTAAATGTGCATAAATTATTTATTTCTTGACCTTTTCATGAACATGGTTTTCATAATAAATAATAGTTGCATTAATGTTTTAATATATTTCCACAGAACGTTTCCCTTTACTCAAAGATCAGTGTTAACAACTGATTGAAAATTAGTCTTTAATGGGGAAAGGAAGGGATCGTATATTAAAGAAGCAGCATGTATTAATGAATATGAATGGGTGTTGTGCTACATGCTTTCTTTTTCATTATATTGGTGTTTCAATTTCTACATAGATCATTGAGAAGAAACTTGATATATTAGTAGGTTATAAAAGTTGTGCAAATATGGGAAAGGAGACCTGAATGGAAGAATGACCCATATGAACATAGGACTGATGCAATTTAGTTTAAAACGTAATGTTGTCTGTGGACTATCGTATTTTTGTGAGAAGGTGAGTAGTGACACTGTTTACATGAAAGCATTGGACACTGATTGACTGGCTGTAGGAGGAAGAAGACCGAAAGCTGCAACTTGATAAAAAGTGTTGTCTATATTATTGTGTGTTTCTAGAGTAGGCACACTCCTAGACCCAGACACTTTTCACTTTCCAGAATCTTTTACCAAGATGCAGAGCCTATGCTACTTGCTTTGAGACTCAACTTTGTTTCTTAGGGCCATATGTATGAAGCCGTTTTTGAATCGCAAAGGCCGAAATTCGCAGAATTTCGGCCTTTGAGATTCGCAAACGGCCTGTTTGCATTATTTCCAATGTATCATACAATCGCAATTTAAGGAATCGCAATAATTTGCGATTCCTTATTTTGCCATAGCATTTAAGGAATCGCAAATTTTGCGATTTCTTAAATGATATGTATGATACATTATTGAAGTGCGAAGTTGTGTTAAGGAATCGCAATTTACCACCAACTTGTAGTTGGTGGTAATTTGCGATTTCTCATAATAATGCCCTGTCACACTGGCTCCTGTGTCTCTAAGAGACGTCACCTTTTGGCCATTGATGGTCACCCATTGCCCACATTTCTTAGTGTTCTTGGGAAATTGGTTCTCTAGGACCGGACCAGCTCACAGTCGCCTAAAGAGACAAGGGACATTTCTGCGGGACCCCACCCACCTTGGACTTCCATCTCCTTCCCAAAGGCTACACTAGCCATCTGCCGGGGCGGGGCACCACTGGGTGCTGGTTTACCAAAACAGGCGGCACCTGGTATCATTTGCCTTATGACCCAGGTCCCCACATTTGTATCATATCAGGGGTCCCTGTGGAACAGGATTACCTGTCGGGACCACTCGCTTTCTCTCAGGGGGAGGCTGGGAACCTTTCCCTTGGTTCCCTTGGGGATTACTTTGGGGTCCTCTGCGGAACTCCCTCTGTTTACCCTTGTCCCCCCCACTTTACTGCTGAGGACCCTGCCCACCTTTGACTGAGTCTCCCACGTGACCCTTGTAGACCCTGGTACTGACCCATCAGCCCGCCCCTTCAGCAAGCTTCCTAGGGCTAGTTAGCTTGCTATCAATCAGGTGCTGGCGCAGCTCTGGAAAACAATTATCAGACAAGTGCTCCCATGCAACCAAATCCAAGAGACCATGAAAATCATTAACTTTGCTGCCCTTCACACAACCATCCAATGCTCTGCGAAAGAAAGTGACGTACTCTACCCAGGTACTATTTTCTATCTTCTTGCACTTCCTGAACCTTTGCCTATAGAGTTCAGGGGTCAACCCATATCTAGTCATGAGTGCCTCTTTCATGCAGCTATAGGAATTATCGACTTCAGAAGAAAGTCCAACAGTGTGTCCCACCCCTCACTAAGGAACCTTCCCCACAACCCGCTCCCCAATCTTCCTCAGGGACCCGGTGGGAAGACATGGCTACCTCATAGGCTCTGAACCACTGCCCAATATCATAATTCTTTTTCAAAACTCCATTAACACATCTTTGGGGATGTACACTCTACCTTCCCCAAGTGCTGAAGGTGTGCTGCCTCCAGAGGGAGTAATCTCTATGCTCCTGGCTTTCATATCCAAGTCCCTCAAAACTTTGTCATGATCCAACTGTAATCTCTTTTCCTCTAGAGCAGAGGTCTTCAAACTTTTTTAGGTTGAGCCCCCCCAGCTGAATTTATTTAGATGTCGGGCCCCCCCACCACTTGAAAAAAAATTCTGGAACCTGGTATTCTACATAATCGACCGTCATCCGCATTTCCCAGTCCATATCTGGCTAATAATGTTAAACACAGTAAGAGTGTTTAGAAAACTGCAGGTTTGCGAGTTGGTGTGGTAAAATGACAAAGGCTTACTACACAGTCCAACACTACATTTTTCAAGATAAAATGTGTGCAAATTGTTACGGGTTCGCACTTAATTCTTGCGAAGGCTCCTCAAAGAAACTTCAGTGGTCAATGAAATGAGTACCATTCAAAGACTATGCTCTCCACTGAGAAGCACTGTCCAACAGCATTAAAAAAAACAATTTTAACTCCGGCCATCCTAAGCAGCACTGCCCCATTCTCACCTCCCAGAAAAAACTCCCCATTCCTGCACTGCCCATCTATCACAGCTTCTCTTTCCATGAAAAAAGCGTTGACACCCTCTGCCAGGCATTGAGGTAAGCAGTTAATTTGATACACAGGTTGTATGTAGCATGTGTCTTCCCTGGCAGAGAAGTTTTAAGACATAGGCAACGTGGGCTCTGGCTAAGGGTCCCAGCCTTTAAGGGGGACCCCTGATAGAGTCAGCTCTGTTCTGGAGAGAGTCTTGCCCTGTGTAACCCTGCTCAGCTTGCTGTATCCGGAATAAATCATTGCAGGTGTGCATTTGGGAGAAGCAGAAGCACTTCGGGTAGGAGGCTGGAGGTATGTTTGTTGTTTGAATGAATATATGGCTACAGAAGGATTGGCAGGAAAGGCCTTAACTGTCTTCACCGCAAGTGTTCGTGTAATCTTAAGTGTGATTTCGTAGTGACAAACATCATATACACATAGCGGTGCTCGAGGAGACACATACAGACCCCCGCTGGCTGCACTGCTTCGGAGGCAGATGGGCATCGGACAGAGTCTTTTCCTCATACTCATCATATTCACGGAGCACCCTGATTCTGGTTAAGAGAGGCACTCCTTTTGTTGCGGAAGGTTCCCTTAGAGACCCATCTGGCAGATATTGCATACTTTGCAGCACGCTTGGAACTCAATCGGTTACTTTGGTTTGCTGCTACGGACCAAACACTGACGACCCAGATGATTTCACTTCCCTGTGGGAGCAAATTCTTAACGTGATCTACTCATGTCATTTGGGATGGGGCTTTTAATACCATACTATGACCGGCGCTCGACCGCTCACACCCTCAGCCTCACCACTACACCAAAACTCAAGAGTCTCTCTCCCTATTGCTCCCTGAACATAGGCTCATTGATGCGTGGCGACATGTACATCCAGGATGTAGAGAGGGCACATACCACAACACAGCCCGTGCTGCTTGGTCTCGCCTTGATTATTGGATTGTCTCTCGTGGGGTTGCACCATGGATAATCACAATAAATCACATGGCCAGAACACTCTCAGGTCATGCGCCCGTACCCATGCAAATAGCGCCCCATAACTCAATCGCATCCCCGTTCTGCTGAAAACTAGTGCCCAAAGTGCTACTAGGTACCGTCTTTCAGGTGGAGCTGGGGGAAGAGATTGCAAGCTTCTGTAGCCGCAACAAGGGTCCAGTCTCGCATTTGAGCACTCTATGGGAAGCTTTTAAAGTTAAGATGTGGGGGTTCTGTATGGAAAAATGTTTCGGGGTACTTCGAGACATCAGGCACAGCTTGCGTCTATTAGAGGGCGAGCTGAAGCAATTGGAAGCAGACATGTGGCGCGAGGCTTCGGGCACTCAGAGGGCCGCACTACGTGAAAAACGTACTGAATATACTAACACTGCCGAGCGTGAGATTTGCTTGTGCGGTAAATATTTTACTGTGCGTAGATATGGTGAGAGAGACAGGCCAGGCAGAGGGATCACTGAAATAATATCGAGGGACAAAATATCGACTTGCCAAAATATCGTGGACAAAATATCGACAGTCAAAATATCGAGTTTGTATCTACAAACAGGTAAGTACAAAAATATCGAGTACAAAATATCGTTAACAATAATATAGATGTAAAAAATATCGACTTTATTAAAAACAGTGTTAAATTAAATTAATATTAAATTTTAATTACTAAAATATACTTAAAAATACTTAAATTAAATTTTAATAATTAAATAATAAATGAAAATAATAAAAATATTTTTTTACAATCTTATTTGTTGACCCTGAACCCTAAAATATACCCCTTTACCCAAAAACCCAAAACTGACCCTGAACCCTAAAAATACCCCTTTAACCAAAAACTAAAAACTGACCCTGAACCCTAAAAATGCCCCTTTACCCAAAAACTGAAAACTGACCTTGAACCCTAAAAATGCCCCTTTACCCAAAAACTGAAAACTGACCCTGAACCCTAAACATGCCCCTTTACCCAAAAACTAAAAACTGACCCTGAACCCTAAAAATGCCCCTTTACCCAAAAACTGAAAACTGACCCTGAACCCTAAAAATGCCCCTTTACCCAAAAACTAAAAACTGACCCTGAACCCTAAAAATGCCCCTTTACCCAAAAACTGAAAACTGACCCTGAACCCTAAAAATGCCCCTTTACCCAAAAACTGAAAACTGACCCTGAACCCTAAAAATACTCCTTTACCCAAAATGTATCAATATTATTTAATTACCAAATAATTATTAATTAACAATAACAATAAAGTAAATATATTAGCACATTAGCTGTAATTATTTTAATAATTAATATTATTTTTCCCAAATAAATACTTAACAATAACACAAAATTATATATATTAAAATGTACTCTAATTAATGTAATTAACTAATTACAATTAATTAATTACCAATTAATTACTAATACAAAATATGTACAAAACATATTAATTAATTAACTAATTATTATTAATTAATTATCAATTAATTATTAATTATAAATATTTACAAACATATATTAATTAATTAATTATTATTAAATTACTTCCCACCCTATTCCCCTATAAACCCACAACCCGCTACAGAATTACATTACGCAATTATTAAAAAAACAAAATGCATTTGATAAAATATTTTATAACATTAATACACACTTTTCACACATATTATTACATAAAAATACACTATAAAATATTATATATTATTAAAAATTCGATATTTTTGCTATCTATATTTTATACAGTCGATATTACTTCACTTACCTGAAAAACGATATTTTTGTAGTCGATATTATGTTCAGTCGATATTTTGTACAGTCTATATTTAAAACTCGATATTATGTCCAGTCGATATTTTGGAGTCGATATTTTGTCTGTGCACCCAGGCAGAGCACTTGCAATGGATTTTCGACAGCCCCGTTTCTCTAACTATATTCTTGACATACTAGATGCCTCGGAGAGCGCCATAGAGACAGTTGAGACATACTACATATCTTTACTACCTTTTACGGAGAACTTTATAATAACCGATGGGCTGCACCCCCGGATTTCAATCCCTTTCTTAAAGATATTGCTCTAGGTTGGCTGGGAGACCACCAGAGTGAGTTTCTAGCTGCAGACAACTTTCATAAGGCGATTATGAAAATAAAATCCGGGAAGTTCCAGGCTCTGATGGCCGACTTGTTGACTTTTATAAGCCCTATATAGATCAGTTGATCCCAGTGCTACGGGAGGTATATCTGGAAGCTCAGGATGCTCAAAATCTTCCAGATTCCATGAGGGAGGCGCTTATCATTTCACTCCTGAAGCCCAGCAAGCCTGCAGATCATTGCAATTCGTACAGGCCTCTATCTCTCATTAATACAGATACAAAAATCCTAGTGAAACGTCTTAGCCTTTTAATGGAGAAGTTGGTGCTACCTGATCAGGCAGGTTTTATTCCAGGACGAGCAAACTCCCACAACCTGCACACACTATTCTCCATTATGCACAATGTGTACACCCAACTGGCACTCTTGGCTGACTTTTTAGACGCCGCAAAAGCCTTTGACTCGGTAGAGTGGGATTATCTTTTCACTATACTTCAATGTATGGGTCTCCCTGTCGGGTTTCTCTCATTGATCTGTCTCCTCTATGCCTCTCCAACACGGCAGGTGAGAGTAAATGGCGACACTTCCTCCCCTATCTTGCTCACATGGGGCACCCGTCAAGGCTGCCCACTCGTACCACTTTTATTCTCCCTTGCGGTGAAACTCTGGCAGCATCACCAAGAAAAAACCCTTTGTTACTTTCTCTGTCCCATATTGATCTCTCTTTATGCATAAGACGTCACTTTATTTGTGAAGAACCCGATTCAAAATCTCAATACGCTCCTTCGAGAATTCACGAATGTGACCAGGACGGTCCGATGACAGTGTCACAAGAACGCAGCCAGGACTGTTGAGCTGCTTTACCCCATCTTCTTGATCTCCAACAGGACGAGTGGACATGGCTCACACTGCAGCCGAAGAAAAAGAGCCTGGTACCTTTAACTGGGCCTTCTACTGCGACAAAGTCACACCCCCTCTGACCGTCATCAGGAGGCCATTGAATAAAACCATGGAAGAACACAGCAAGGCGTGCCACGTCACCGACGCAAGGGAGAAGGAGTACGGAGAAGCAGCGGCGGTAGAGGGAACGAATGAGAAGAGCCCCGGAGTTAGCGAGGAGTACCAGAGAAGAGAAGGATCGTATACAATGGATCCAGTGCCATGAAGCCAATGTCCCCACTCATACCCGAGCCACGTTCCGGGAGGAGCGTGGCTTCTACAGGTATGAGAAAGTCTCTTCGGCTGGGTTGGGAGGCTTGCCCGTAAACTTAAAAGTGGAGTTCTGCCTATTTTGTACACGCGTGTCCCCCTCGCTTAATCCCCTCACTATTCCCTTCCTCACCAGCACCACCCGTAAACACTGTTATTTAGCTAGTGCACCATATCACGAGTGTAAGCAGTGTTACCTCACTCCTGGCCCAATAATTACTAATCAGAGGAGGACAATCCTTCTGGCCGTCCTGCACAGGTGTGACTACCGAGGAAAAACCAGGAGAGAGGACCCGATTGCCTGAAGACCTGTCAAGTCCCACTTACAGCATGGATCCTGCTCAGTTTGCAGCGGAAAGACTGACTAGCCGACACAAACGTGTGTTTACAAAAATAAAACCCTACTTAGCCCGACCTGGTCTACGCTTAGGGCTAGATGTAGGTAATTTTGATTTACCGGTCCATAAATACCGAATTTTACCAGCTCGGTATTTATGAATCGGTAAATCCAATGTAGGTAAAAATTCGGTAAAAAATACAGAATCGGTAGGATTCGGTATTTACCCAATCGGTATTCACCGATTCGGTATTTGCCATTGATTCTAAACGGCCTGGAGGCCCATATGATTGAATGTCAATTACAGAATCGGTAATTACCGATTCAGTAAATACAGAAAAATTCAAGGGTGGCAGGGTGTCACTTTGACACCCTGTTGCACCCCTGATTAGTGCTTGTGGGCCATGGTACAGGGCATATATTTGTGCCACATGGGAAACATCCTTTACAACGCAACTTTTACCACGCAGTGCCTTTACCACGCAACTTTTACAACGCAAACCATTACAACGCATTGCGCTGGGGGGCGCTCTAGGATAGGGAATAAGTTTAATTTACTATCCAACATCTTCCCTAGTGTCCACAGGGACTGGAGTTGGAATAGTAAATTAAACTATTCACTATCCAGCACACCAAAGCGCTATGCGTTGTAAAGGTTTTTGTTGTAAATACGCGTTGTAAAGGTATGCGTGGTAAAAGCATGCTTTGTAATGTCATAAATCCGTGCCACATGGCACAGGTGTAAATGCACATATTTGCATTTACATAGGAATTCATTTTTTACCGCCAACTAATAGTTGGTGGTAAATAACGAACCCTTAAAGCCCTGTAGCACTGTTTACAGTGCCATCTACATCTCAAAACACAGATTCGGTAAATTTACCGAACCAGTAATTTTACCAAATCGGTAAAATTACTGATTTGGTAAAATTACTGATTCTGTGTTTTTAATGCCCTACATCTCAGTATCTAATTACCGGTCGTAACGGACGAAAATCGGTATTTTCGACCGTTACCGACCGGTATTTGGATATCTACATCTGGCCCTCAGTTCCTTCCACCCTTCCACAGTGAGATTTGATGGGTTACCGGGCATACATATTAACTGGACTTAATCTCAACTCTTCCCACTTACTCCAGCGGCAATGCCATTCCCTACGGACTTCCCCATTGAGTGGTGTTCTGGAAGCTGAAATACCTGGGGGTACATGTCACTAACGATCATGAGGAACTATTGCGGTATAACTATGGCTGCACATTTGAACATATAACAAGCAGTATCAGTAGGTGGATAGCCCTCCCCCTCACCACTACGGGGCGTATTTCACTTATAAAAATGGTTGTCCTCCCCAAGTTTTTATATTTGTTCCTAAACATACCACTTTATCCTGGCAGACTGATTTGGGGTGTCAAACAACCATGATTGCAATGGGACACTCTCATTCGCCCATATTCCCAGGGAGGGTTTGATGTACCTAATTTTGAATTGTACTATCTGTGTGCCCAGGCACATTTTGCTCACTACTGGTTCCACCCACCCAGATGTACACCCCAAGCTGCAACGGAATACTGGTTGGCAAATCCTATCCCGCTATGCAAGGTTTTCTGGCTGTTCCTGAGAATCGGCCAGTGGGTCCGGCCTCAGTGGACTGTACTGTTAAAGCCTGGCATTGCCTTACTCGTATACTCAAATCACCGGTGCTCTATTCTCCACTTACGTATCATCCAAAAATGCCGGTTCTTCAGGAAGGAATATTTGCTAAGACCAAAACTAAGTTCAAAATCACATATTGGGGTGACCTCTACTTAAATGGTACATTTCTGGACATGTCGCAATTGTATCAAAGCGATACAAAAGACGATGACTGACGGAGCGTTTGAGCAAATCAAACACTCACCCCCAGTCAACTGATCTGGGTTTTATCCATCACCATTCTTTAGTTCACTCAGCCACCCCAGTTCAGACAAGGCCATATGCAAATCAGTCTGTCCCTGTGCCTCATGAGAACAGTCCAGCCCGAACTACCAAGCCATGTCTTCCCTGGACCGGAAACAAGTATCCTGGGATCAGTTTCGGATTCATAATCCTCATCAGCCAGGCTATCTTGAATCCAGTGGCCAAGTGACCAAGGGACTCACATCTGAGCATACCCTGCCAACTTAGGGCGAACAAAGCGATACAAAAGGGGATGATGGACGGAGCGTTTGAGCAAATCAAACACTCACCCCCAGTCAACTGATCTGGGTTTAATCCATCACCATTCTTTAGCTCACTCAGCCACCCCAGATCAGACATGGCCATATGCAAATCAGTCTGACCCTGTGCCTCATGGGAACAGTCCAGCCCGAACTGCCAAGCCATGTCTTCCCTGGACCGGAAACAAGCATCCTGGGACCGGTTTCGGATTCATAATCCTCATCAGCCAGGCTATTTTGAATCCAGTGGCCAAGTGAGCAAGGGACTCACGTCTGAGCATACCCTGCCAATTTAGGCCGCACAAAGCGATACAAAAGGGGATGATGGACGGAGCGTTTGAGCAATCAAACACTCATCCCCAGTCAACTGATCTGGGTTTAATCCATCACCATTCTTTAGCTCACTGTTGCGAACTACTGATGCTTCACATCTAGTATCTACTCTGTACCATAACCTTTACACAGAAATGGAATACCCTCCCTGCTCTGCACGCTCCAAATGGCGCACTGAATTGGGACATGACATTACTGATCAGTAATGGAACAATTGCTGTAAACAGACTGAGCTTGCCTCCTCCAATAGTAGGCTGCACATTACTCACTACAAATTCTTACACTGTCTCTATTACACCCCGGCCTGGTTATCACTTTATGGTCTCCGTGACAATGCTCAATGGGACAGATGTAGGGCTGAAAATGCTGACTTTCTCCATCTTGCATTGCAATGTAGCGCAGTACACTCATATTGGCTGCAGGTTCTCACGGCACTGGAGCTCATGACCATCCTAGAACTTCCACACTCCCCGTTATTGGCACTTTTTGCTGAGGCGATACCAGCGGCACAGTGTACATTTGTCACATTTAGTATACTACCGGCCAGACGGAGGATGGCCTTCAGGTGGGGCAGAGTGCCGAAATTTAAGGAATGGCTTGGCGATATCATCCTTTGGTAGGAACAAAAACATACCTACTTTGAACTCCTTCCCCTGCCTTGCACTTACAGTTAATAAAGCAGGGGCCTTTGGATTGCTAGTCCCTGTCCACATTATTATTTCAATGAAGCATTCTTAACATTATCATCACATGTGCCTGTGTGCTCTTTTATATACATTCAACCATTTAAAATGAACTTATAAAAACATCCCCTCGAGGGAACCACATTCCCAACACACAGCAGTTAAACATATACTTCATCCCAAGAGGGATATGTACAAAACATACAGTCCTTTAGCCACCTTTAGAGCAAAATAATTGTAGCCCTAATCTTAGCCCCCTAGAGGGTACTGCACTCCTAGCTATAGAACACAAGCTCCTGGAATGGTACCAGGCCCCCAATAAGTACCCTGGCTAGGGGGATAGCGGTCACACTGTGAGTCGAAGGTCAGGATCCTTCTCCTGCTGATATCCCGGGCCCGCCTATGGTTTTGCCTGCTTTTGGGCTAATTTTTCTCAGGCTTCCTGGCCTCTAAGGTGGCACACTTTGCGGGGAGCTGGGTCACTGGCCCCCTGCGCCAGCCTTTTTCCTTTGTTTCCTCTGGGCTTCTCTCATCCTTGGCACAGAAGACCAGTATTTTCCCCCAACTAGCCGTCAGGTGGTGTAAGAGAACCGCACTGGTCCTGCATTCAAATGAAGTTAGAGTTCTTAGTCCAGATGGCATCAGAGGGTTCGTCCTTCCAATTGTTAATGGTGGCTGCCTCCAGTACCAGTACCAGTGCCCAGCAGAAAATCACAACCATAAGCAAGAAGCAAGAGCTCTCAAGTGGTCCCAGGAAGTTCCAGAATTGAGGCACCTCTTACCTGTCCTGGAGGGCCACATCACCTCTCCGTCCCTACCTCAACCTTCCCGCACAGCCTAATAGGACATTTCAAAATGACATCACTCAGGAGTCATAGTCACAGTTGCACTGGGGGCCTTAGCCGCGCCCCTTATTTACATCACTGTTAGTGATTTTCCCATCAAATGTTCAAAGTAAGCCCTCTACTGTTTTGGTTCCAGATGTCTTGGCTCCCTCCTTTGTTGGGCAATGTCCTCTGAAAAAGGAGGGAGCCCAGACCCTGGAATAGTGTGACAGCTGATGTATTGATGCAGTGTATTCTGCCCCACCCCTTTCTACCTCAGGAGCTAAGTGAAGTACTAATAATTGCTTGCTCTGTTTGGGAAGGACTTTGTTCCTGACATTGGAGAGAAATGTGATTAACTTAACACAAGAGGGCAAGAAAAGGCCTGGGCTGTGATCCTGAGCTGAGCCAGAGAGATATGACAATTCTGGATGACCCAATTGCTGTATAGATATATGTTTAGGAATTTTCAGAATTGATTTTTGCCACATGGGTTATGCCCCAATTCGGTATGTCACTGGTCTCTGTATGCCATAGGAAAGCAAATCTACATTCTAAGGCAGCCCTCCCCTATACTAGAGCGTCACTGTTGACAAGACAGTAAACCACACCAACTTTCCCCATGAGTGTACATTAACATTATGAGGCATACCCCAGGTCAATATCCCAAGAGTCCCATTTGTGCTGGTCAGTCTGTGCACAGCTATCAGGTTGCACATGACAGGAGTCTTCCACACACAGACCTTTGCTGAGTCACAATGGCCTCTATTAAAAGGCGGTAAACAGCGCAGTCTATTTACTATGAGTTTACCTTGGGTGAGTCACAGGTTATGAGGCTCCCCCAAAGTCAAAGGTCAAAATCCAGGTGATCAAAAAGTTAAACATCCAGAAGTTTTTACTCCGTATTGAACATTGCAGGTCCCAATACGGCTCCGCTATACCAGAATACAATCTAATCGGCTAGCTGCAACATAAAAGAAAATCCTACAGGCACCTTTACTTTTACAGTGTCTGTCCTCGGGGTAAGGGTGAGCATCCTTAATCCCTCAGGCCTATTTAGGGGTGGGAAAATCCCAAAGGAACCCAGAATAAAAGCAAATAAAATATATTACTTTCGTCATCTTTGCCACAGTTCCTGCTTCTGGATACCTAATACACAATGTGGTTCCTCTAAGGTACCACCGATCTAACCTAGACCTGCAGTACCAAAATAGATAAAAAAACAAGTTAAAAGAGTCAGGCAGTACTCTAAGGTCCCTGCGCAGGCCAAAGGCTGTGTGCAGCAAAGGGCTAGCTGCCTGCAGAGGGTTTAGCTACAGCACCTGGCCAGACACCAGGACATGCGGTCAACCTCCTTCTATGCATGGCCAAATGACATGGGATTGACCACCTGCGAGTTGTTGGGTGCAGGACCTGTAACAACCCCCTCATGTGCATTGGCAATGGTGGTGCAGAGCAAAGGGACTAGCTACCTGTGGAGGGGGGTTGGGTGCAGCGTCCACATCCCTGCGCAGGTCTAAAGGCTGTGCACAGCGAGGGTTGGCTGCAGGTGCCCAAAGTGGTTGGGCATATATGTAAATTAAAATATGATGCCTTCTCGTTTTTACACAGAATTTCTTGTAGTCGCATGATATGCAAATCTATCACTTAGTGCTATATTTTTGCACAAAGTGTGTCTTCGCGTCATTTTTAGATGTTAAGATGCACTTTGAGGTAAAAATACATTTAGTAAATTACAAGAAGGCCGTGCAGCATCCACTTGTGCTCTAGCCATTTGTGTTATTTACGGCAGCTCACAGTGACATTTTGCAATAGAGGATAATTTCTGAATTGGCTAATGTTGTAATTTCATTAAAATATAAAGTAAAATTATACAAATGATGCCAGCATAAAATAAGTTACCTAATTAAAATGGGGTAAGAACACAAAAATTCACCGGGTATAGTTTTGTTAACTAACTTCATCCTGGGCCTTTTTCATGCAGTGCTTATGACCTCACATAATTACAAAACTCATGACATGGTGAATGACATTGTGACACTACTGACCTCATTGATAACATCACAGATATTATCAGTCATGATACTGGTATTCATATTACTCCGTAAACCGTATCATCATTTAAAAAAAGGAATGTTGTTAGTAAAAAACCTAAAGACATGTACGTCATAGAATTATTTTGGGCACATGTGTGGGCGCATTGAATACAACTAGCGTAGGCCCTGGAGCCAAGTCTGGTTTTCATTGGTGAAAGTTGGTAAACAGTCATAATATCTATTCCAAAATATGGAATGGACATAATATCGAAGTAAAAATATAGAATGGACAAAATATCGAATGGACACAATATAGTGGTTAAAAATATCGAATTTAAGGTAAGTAATATCGATTTTCAAAATATAGAAGTCAAAATATCGAAATATAGAATATAGGCATTAAATATATCGATTTTTTAATAATATCAATTTTTTTTAAAGTGTTTTGTATGTTAGTATATGTGTGAAAAGTGTATAATAATTTTTGTAATGTATGTTTAATGTATTTTAAGTAATTAATTTTGTTATTTAATTTTTGCGTAATTTAATTCTGTAGCGGGTTGTGGGTTTATAGGGGAATAGGGTGGGAAGTAATTTAATTGTAATTAATTAAATATTTTTATTTATTTATTGGTATTCATTTTGAATTTATTGTTATTTTGTAATTGGTAATTAATTTTTATTAATTGCCAATTAATTTGTATTAATTGATTAATTGTTAATTATGTTAATTGTCTATATTTTTTTTCTGTAGCGGGTTGTGGGTTTATAGGGGAATAGGGTGGGAAGTAATTTAATTGTAATAAAGTAAAAAAAAAAATCATTTATTCGTATTGATTTTAAATTTATTGGTAATTAATTTTTAATTGGTAATTAATTTCTATTAATTGGAAATTAATTTTTATTAATTGGTAATTATTTTGTATTAATTTATATTTGATAATTATGATAGTTGTATTAATGTATTTTCTGTAGTGGGATGTGGGTTTATAGGGGAATAGGGTGGGAAGTAATGTAATTGTAATTAATTACATATTAAAAATACTTTTTGTGAATTGATAATTAATTTACTGTTAATTTTTAATTGGTATTAATTTTTATTAATAATTCGTTTTTGTTATTTAAAATTAATTCGTTGTTGAATAATTATGAATAGGTTATTAATTTTTAATAACTAATATGCAGTTGTATTTTATTTAATTATTACATAATATTAAATTGGTTATTAATTTCAATTAATGTTTTATTGGTATTGATATTTAATTTATTTTTAATAATATATTAAATCATTACTTTCCCTACTGTTAAACTCACTGGAGTGGGAATAGTAATTTTCACCCTCCCGCTATCCAACGCTTTCCCTACTGTTGCACTCTCTGGAGTGGGAATAGTATTTTTTACCCCTACGCTATCCAACGCTTTCCCTACTGTTGCACTCTCTGGAGTGGGAATAGTAATTTTTACCCCTACGCTATCCAAAGCTTTCCCTACTGTTGCACTATCTGGAGTGGGAATAGTAATTTTCACACTCCCGCTATCCAACGCTTTCCCTACTGTTTGCACTCTCTGGAGTGGGAATAGTATTTTTTACCCCTACGCTATCCAACGCTTTCCCTACTGTTGCACTCTCTGGAGTGGGAATAGTAATTTTTACCCCTACGCTATCCAATGCTTTCCCTACTGTTGTACTCTCTGGAGTGGAAATAGTAATTTATACCCTTCCAATATCCAACGCTTTCCCTACTGTTGCACTCTCTGGAGTGGGAATAGTAATTCTTACCCCTACGCTATCCAATGCTTTCCCTACTGTTGCACGCTCTGGAGTTGGAATAGTAATTTTTACCCTCCCGCTATCCAATGCTTTCCCTACTGTTGCACTCTCTGGAGTGGGAATAGTAATTTTTACCCTTATGCTATCCAATGCTTTCCCTACTGTTGCACTCTCTGGAGTGGGAATAGTAATTTTTACCCCTATGCTATCCAACGCCTTCCCTACTGTTGCACTCTCTGGAGTGGGAATAGTATTTTTTACCCCTACGCTATCCAACGCTTTCCCTACTGTTGCACTCACTGGAGTGGGAATAGTATTTTTTACCCTCCGCTATCCAACGCTTTCCCTGCTGTTGCACTCTCTGGAGTGGGAATAGTAATTTTTACCCTTACGCTATCCAACGCTTTCCCTACTGTTGCACTCACTGGAGTGGGAATAGTATTTTTTACCCCTACGCTATCCAACGCTTTCCCTACTGTTGCACTCACTGGAGTGGTAATATTAAATGTTACCCTCCTGCTATCCTACGGTAAAATATTGTACATTTTTTATTAATAACTTAAATTAATTATATCTTAATTTTAAGGTTATTTGAGTATTTTTAAGTATGTTTTAGTTAATTATATTTATTATTTCATTAATTTTAAATTACTTTTAAGACATTTAAAAAAAATCGATATTTTGACTGACTATATTTTTTACAGACTATATTTTGGATTCGATATTTTTGTACTTACCTGTTTGTAGATAGGAATTCGATATTTTGGCATTCTATATTTTGGTGACTATATTTTGGTAAGTCTATATTTTGTCATTCTATATTATGTCAGTGATCCGTGAAAGTTATATGGTGCAGGGTGTTTTATTACCCCACCTGACTGTAATATAATTTTAACCGTTTTTTGTGAACTTCTGTCTATTTTGAACATAGTCTCAGTTGATTATATGCCCAGACCACTCACGTAAACAGCACTCAACTTCATGGTGGTAGTCAGCACCGACCCTGCACATGGCCTTCTGCTGTGCGCAGTCAGTGATAGATGGGCCGCAGGCCATACCCTGAGGCAAGGCCATGCACTCAATCGGTCACAGTGAGGCAGTCAACGCTAGGTGTTCATGGCTTTGGACTGTGCCAAAAGAGGTTGGCTGCATTAATACTGTATTACCTCGCAGGTAGTCAGACTGGGACCTGCTGTAATAAAGCTGTACTAACTAAACAAACAACACTTTTTGACATTTAAATAAGTGAGGGGTCTAGTGCTCCCCAGCAATTTAAATCTAGCTAAACAAAAGAAAATGTAACTTAGTGTAGCACTTCACACTGCCTTGCATTACTTTGAGTCAGAAAGGTGTTTCATTGGTCATGCATTGGCGTTTCGTTGCACCAACCCAAATATTTTGTCAAAAACCTGTATCTGCAAAGACTTATAGGCATGAATTTGAGCCAAAATCCTGCTCCTCCTTATCTGTATTTCTCCTCATTATTTCCCCCTTTGTATGTCTCCTGCAGAATGCCTTGCAGGCCTTAACAGATAGTTTATTTGTGATGAAGAAGGTACCCCTTAAAGCACAAAAACTATCCTTACTACAAACTAAGCTGACACCTTTGCACATCTAATTATGCTTACTCCAGTTGACACAATACAATGCAGCAACTTTGCTGCAGCGTGGTATTCCATTTGTTGGTATATATGTGCCCTAATGTTTAAATAGGGGCTTGGGTTTTTCACGTAGGGGTTAACCATCAGAAAAGTAGAGTTATTTGTACTGTTGTGAACGACGGTAATCCTACAGGACTAAAAATAGTTTCTTCGGATTGGCTGCGGGAGCTGTTTTTCCTAGTAACCATCTTGGTACTTCAGTACCTACCCAAGAGTTCTGCTGTACAGAAACAATCTAAATGGCTGTCCGCAACTCAGAGAAAAAATATTGCAGCTGCCAGGGACAGACTCCGCATATTCGGAAAATCTGTTATACATATTGTTAGACATCGGATCTCTGGTTGGCAAAGGCTTGTGCCAAAGCCAGGCAGAGACCACCACTCTAGGCAGGGCAAGGGAGTTACACACCAAGATAATCCCTGCTCACCCCCTTGGTAGTTTGGCACGAGCAGTCAGGCTTATCCCGGAGTTAATGTGTAAAGCGTTTGCGCAACACACACTCACAGCAGCAACACACTAGGCACACCACAAAAAGGAACTCCACACAAGGTTATATATAAAAATAGCCTTTGTGTTACCATAAACATTAGATCATAACCACACATATACACTGTGCCAACTGGCACTGTGCAGTATCTACAGAGGATTATATACACATGACAAGGCCACATAGACCACTGTCAGAATCAGCACTTAGTAGAAATAGTACATTTAGAAAATAGAACAACTGAAGCACAAAATATTAATTGTAGAGCACAACCAGTAACCACTGGTCAAAGTTAGGAGCACACTACGCACTAATAATCACACAGTGAAACATAAACTCACTAGCATAAACCATACTAGGCAAAACAACCTCCTAATCATAAAATATTGGTAGAGGTATAAAGCAGGATGCATAAATACATTACGCATAAATGACATTAGGCATTAGGTAATTATCATAATAAAAACAGTGTGCAATCACCTTGCGCAAGAATCACAAAAATAACTGACCCTAGGCAAACTGGCCTTCCTTGGGGCTTAAAGGCCCTTTCTCCAACAGAGCCAGGGCTAGCTGCAAAAAGCAGCAAAAGCAAAAACACGCAGGGGGCACAACCTAAACGTTGCAGCTGCCCACTAAGTGCTGGGCAGCTGTGAAAAGGAGCCTGAGCACCAGCGGGCCCCCTGCGTCTCTGTGTGGGAAAACTGTCTCACAGGAAATATGGGGCTGGCACTGCAGTGCTCCTGAACCCGCACTGAGGCTTGAGAAAAAATATGCCCCTAGAGGAAACTAGCGTGGGCACCACTGTGCCACCGAAGCCCCTCTGGCACTCCTGATATATTGTGCCCCAAAGTATGGAAGTCCCACTCCGGGACTTCCAAATATTAGCTTGCTCCCATGGTGCACTTCACGGTGCAGCGAACGGACTGTGGGGGGAATAGCTGGCGTAACAAGGGGGCTGGGGAGCCTCTCCTTCCCAGGCTCCCCTTTAAGAAAAATGCCCCCAACAATGCCAGATCGGAGCCCCACTCACTGGGACTGCTGTGCTTTTTCCAGTCTCCTGGGCGGCGTATCGCTCTTGTTGTGGGCTGAGCAGGGCTGGTAGGCGGTGGGGGCAGACCCCAGCAACATGCCTCGAGCCCCCTCCGCTTCAATCTCCAGACTCCTGCGGCCAATTTCCGACACCGAACCTTGGAGCAGGACTGTGTAGGCGGGGTGGCCTCTCGCCTGACTTCAGCCCTTGCGAGGCTCTCCCCAGCCTTCAAGAGCCTCGTGTGCTATCTGCTGTGCGGCCTCTCTCTTCCGGCTGAACATGGCTTCCGTCTTGCGGCCCGCCCCCAGAAGGGAGCCTGACTTTGGGTTCAGCCCGGGTCACAGAGGTGAATTTCTTTGTGTGGGCGCAATATGGGGTAGGCTCCCATTGTACACAAAGACACTTGGGGCATGGGCACCGGCTAAGCATATAAATAGCAACTGAACGAGGCGGAGATGCCGGGTGGGCACCCAAGGTTAAGAATAAAGTAAAGCTGGCAATGAGGGGTAAGCTCCCTCTGAAAATTACCAATACAGAGAGGGGTGGGTACCCGCGTTAAGCATACAAATAAAAAACCCGACAAGGCAGATACGCAGAGTGGGCATCCGCTAACGAGTAGAACCTGGGGGAAGCCTCTACGTTGGTCTCTCTTGCAGCCTCATGCTGCCAACGCTGGCTTCTCTCCTCTGCTAGCTCCTCCAACCAAAGAGTGCCCAAAATGCATTTCTCCCCCCCAATAACGAGCCCTTCTCATCAAAGGCAAAGCACTCCCAAGGCGCTAGAGAGTACAAAGTATCAAGTCCAGGTAAAGTCTTTTTTTAGAATGAAGGGGGGGCAAAAGCTAGGCCCAGGGGCCAGCTCACAGGGCACTCCAGCAGGGAGGCAGTCCCCATTAGCGGTACCTCCTGGCTCCCAGCAGCAGCAGCAGGCCCCCCTCAAATCAGGAACACAGAGAGAACATTTTTCAAGAGGTCACAACCCCTTCTTATACACAGATTTCCTTTGTCTACAACTGTAGGGTCAGGGGAGAACCAGATACAACTGGTTCAGGAGCACTTTGTTTTGCCCAGCCCCTCTCCCTATTCACAGGACAGGTCAGGGACATCAGACGCACCACAGGAGGAAGAGCCAGCATTGTGGAGGGAAGGCACAGCCCTATTCAGGTCCCAGGTGCAACTCCTCCCTCCCATCTACATGCAGATCTCCCTATTCACCATCGGCAGACCCATCCTGGCTCCTGGAGCCAGGCACACCATCGAGCCCCTGTCAATCACAAGCCAGACATGCACTCCACATCAGGCAGGCAGACACATAGCACACAGAAGTGCCAACTTCTAAAAGTGGCACTTCTCCACCAGTCATAATAAATCTGCGCACACCATTGCGTAACATTTATTCTCACAAGTTCGCACATACCAAACTCGCCCCTGCACTCCTCTCACATCAAGAATTACCATGGACACACATATCCCCCATGCATTCCTATGGGAGGGCAGGCCAATCTCACCACATGCACTCAGAGTGCGCACACACTTTACACTGCGACATGGTGCTAAAGTGCGCAGAAGCCAAAAACGAGTATCAGGTCACATTAAAAGGCAAAAAGTTTAGGGTTGAACCTGCCAAAAGGGCCAAGGCCAGGACATATAGTATAAGGCAGGGCTCCATACCACTTCAGGGGGAACCCAGAGATACTCTACATAGTGCCAAAATTCGTTTTTTTCATTCTGTATTTTCTGCAGTGCTCTCACAGGACACAGCATGGACTTCCCATGAGCTACCACAGTACTACTATAGGAGCCTTTATACCATGGCACTGCACTACTATGTTTGCTTGTTGGAGTGAAGATTGCATGGTATCACGGTACCCTATGGGTGACACTTGAGGGCTGGTGCCCCAAAGAAAATATTTAATACAATACAAACATAATGAAAGTTTGGTGTTTGCGGTGAGGATGCGGGTTTGGCGCAGGTCCTGCTAGTTTGGAACGCCATGAGCGAACCCCCTGCTGTGCTCAGAGGAGTTTTGCAACCTGTTGCAGGGTTGAGTATGGGCCTGGGCCCTGCCAGAGGTCAGGGCCCTGTGGCTAAACCCTTCTGCACAGCAGCGTATTGGCAGCCAGCGGGGCTTTGGATACAGTGGCTTGCCAAGTGCCAGGCCTTTTGGCCAACCCCTCACTGCTCACGACCTAAAGAAGATGATGAAATATGATCAAAAACTAAGGCTGGGTGTAATTTGCATAGTTACACTACAGCACAATTAAGCAACATTATGCTTAATTATGCGAGGAACGTAACCCAGCAATCAGGGCTATTTCCTTAGTGCAAACGCACCTTTGGAACACAAATGGACATAAGGATTCGCTAAGAAAACAGAACACAAACAGCAGCAGCTACTCACATTCTCCAAGTTCTTGGTTTCTGTGTTCTTATAGTAGCACTTTTGTGGCAGATTACTTATAATCAGGCGAATTGGCACATTCGAGCAATTGTCAGTAATTATGCATAAAAATAGTACAAGAAATTACAAAAATTATTCTGGTATAGTTCAAATTTCCCCCAGCCCTACAAAACAATCCATTAATTCCCTAGAAAAAAACACAAATTAAAGTGTCATTATAGATAGACATGGTGATATCTTTCTTTACCGTAACAAATAAAGGTTAAAATTACGTTCTAGTTAGGGATGGTATTAAGATCTTAGCTTACGTTAAAAATATCTAACGTTTAAAGCTAACTGTGACTTGTTCCCCTGCCATGCATATGACCTTACCTATTAGCCTCTTATGATATGCTATATGACATCCTTGATGACATCACTGATGACATCTCTAATGACATCTTTGATAACACTCCTGATGAAATCATACAATCATTGTCCTGTAGGGTTTGTGGACTTGACATGAGTTAACATGTTATACCTGTGGACAATCTTCTATTCACCTTAATAGGATTACCCTCTTAAAGACTTCGGGGCCGATTAGGATGGCGGACGGAAATGGGTACTGTCCGCCATGGTGGGGGAAATTTTACTCCCGGCTGCGCCGCGGAGATACCGCGATTGGGATTAGGATATTCATGTGACGAAACTCCGACCGCGGCGGACGGTTCACAACCAACACCGTCCGCGGCGGTCGGAACACAACCAAGTCCGTCCGCGGCGGACGGAGTTCAATGAACAACCACTGCCGCGGACGGAAATGACCGCGGAAAATAAAACATGTACCGCCATACCTGAGAATACTCCGTGGGCGCAATTAGGATAAATCCGCCCGTACCACGGAACGCACAGCCATCCACGTCCGCGGCGGAAACAATGCCACGAGAACCACAGCATCACCGCGGAAGGCCAACAGGCACAACATCCCTAGCGCCGAACAAATGTCAGAAACTGCACCGCAAGTCCTAAGCAAACATACGAACATTGACAAGCCCCCCCCCCAACACCATTCACAAGCCACCATGACAAGTCCCAATCATCCAATAATGCACACACGTCAACACGCCCACCTACCACCTGACTCGCAACAACCATTGAGACACGACTACAAAATGACACCCACACACAACCACAATCCTTTGCACCACAGCATTGCTGCCAGCAAGAGGGCAAATCGAGAAACTGCTAACTCACATAAAATCACATAGAAGACACCCACCCACCACCCTACCACACCCACCACACAAACACCCACCACACAAATCCGACACATCACACACCACACACCTGCACCTCCCAACTCACACAACTCACACACTGAGCACCACACACCATGGCACCCAAAAAAAATCCTAAATTCTCAGAGACAGAGTTGAGGGTAATGGTAGACGAAATAATCCGTGTCGAGCCCCACATCTTCGGGGCCCAAGTCCAGCAGACGAGCGTGGCGCAAAAGAACCACATGTGGGACAGGATCGTCACTCGGGTGAATGCGTCGGGGACTGTGCCGAGGACGAAGCATGACATTCAGAGGCGGTGGCATGACCTGAAGACCAGGGTCAAGGGCATCCGAGCGAAAAACGTCACTAGAGCCAATCATACTGGCGGTGGCACACCCCCGGAGCCATTACCCTACACAGATTGGGAGGAGAAGGTGCTGGGGATACTGCACCGAGAGAGCCTAGACGGACTTGACGAAGGAGAAGAGACTGGTGAGTACAAACCAACACCACGATCAGCACGACATGGTCAGGCTCACACAACTGAGAAGAAACATCCCCTACGCCCCAAACCATGCACGTTCGACACCAACTCACTAACATGTCCATGGCTCCCAACAGGCCCCCATGTTCACGGGGAGGGTGGTGGTGGTGGTGGTGGTGGAGGGTGGGGTGTGTGAGAGGCCCAAACTACAACTCCCAACAGGCCCCCCATGTTCACGGGGAGGGTGGTGGTGGTGGTGGAGGGTGGGGTGTGTGAGAGGCCCAAACTACAACTCCCAACAGGCCCCCATGTTCACGGGGAGGGTGGTGGTGGTGGTGGAGGGTGGGGTGTGTGAGAGGCCCAAACTACAACTCCCAACAGGCCCCCCATGTTCACGGGGAGGGTGGTGGTGGTGGTGGAGGGTGGGGTGTGTGAGAGGCCCAAACTACAACTCCCAACAGGCCCCCCATGTTCACGGGGAGGGTGGTGGTGGTGGTGGTGGTGGAGGGTGGGGTGTGTGAGAGGCCCAAACTACAACTCCCAACAGGCCCCCATGTTCACGGGGAGGGTGGTGGTGGTGGTGGTGGTGGAGGGTGGGGTGTGTGAGAGGCCCAAACTACAACTCCCAACAGGCCCCCCATGTTCACGGGGAGGGTGGTGGTGGTGGTGGTGGTGGAGGGTGGGGTGTGTGAGAGGCCCAAACTACAACTCCCAACAGGCCCCCCATGTTCACGGGGAGGGTGGTGGTGGTGGTGGAGGGTGGGGTGTGTGAGAGGCCCAAACTACAACTCCCAACAGGCCCCCCATGTTCACGGGGAGGGTGGTGGTGGTGGTGGTGGTGGAGGGTGGGGTGTGTGAGAGGCCCAAACTACAACTCCCAACAGGCCCCCATGTTCACGGGGAGGGTGGTGGTGGTGGTGGTGGTGGAGGGTGGGGTGTGTGAGAGGCCCAAACTACAACTCCCAACAGGCCCCCCATGTTCACGGGGAGGGTGGTGGTGGTGGTGGAGGGTGGGGTGTGTGAGAGGCCCAAACTACAACTCCCAACAGGCCCCCATGTTCACGGGGAGGGTGGTGGTGGTGGTGGAGGGTGGGGTGTGTGAGAGGCCCAAACTACAACTCCCAACAGGCCCCCATGTTCACGGGGAGGGTGGTGGTGGTGGTGGTGGTGGAGGGTGGGGTGTGTGAGAGGCCCAAACTACAACTCCCAACAGGCCCCCATGTTCACGGGGAGGGTGGTGGTGGTGGTGGTGGTGGAGGGTGGGGTGTGTGAGAGGCCCAAACTACAACTCCCAACAGGCCCCCATGTTCACGGGGAGGGTGGTGGTGGTGGTGGTGGTGGAGGGTGGGGTGTGTGAGAGGCCCAAACTACAACTCCCAACAGGCCCCCCATGTTCACGGGGAGGGTGGTGGTGGTGGTGGTGGTGGAGGGTGGGGTGTGTGAGAGGCCCAAACTACAACTCCCAACAGGCCCCCCATGTTCACGGGGAGGGTGGTGGTGGTGGTGGAGGGTGGGGTGTGTGAGAGGCCCAAACTACAACTCCCAACAGGCCCCCCATGTTCACGGGGAGGGTGGTGGTGGTGGTGGAGGGTGGGGTGTGTGAGAGGCCCAAACTACAACTCCCAACAGGCCCCCATGTTCACGGGGAGGGTGGTGGTGGTGGTGGTGGTGGAGGGTGGGGTGTGTGAGAGGCCCAAACTACAACTCCCAACAGGCCCCCATGTTCACAGGGAGGGTGGTGGTGGTGGTGGTGGTGGTGGAGGGTGGGGTGTGTTCGACAGGAAACCGAAATGGCTACAAATCCATATACCCATGTAATGTCCAAATAACTGACCAGCTCGATCTTGTCCCTCAGGTGATCGTCAACTGACTGCGGAAACCAGTACCCGGCCGCCAGCCTCGCCTCTCACATCTACAGGACTCTCTGGTGACGAGGACACAGTCAGCTCCGGGGCGGAGGATGGAGCGGGACCAAGCACGCAGCCAGGGCCATCTGGCTCACAGGGACTCCCTGGACAGACCAACGTCGCATGTGTGACTCCAGCGGCACCTGTCTCTGTGATCTGCACAGTCCCCACCACCACCAGTACCACCAGTACCACCAGTACCACCACTACCACCAGCACCACGACTCCTGCCGCTGCCACCCAGCAGAACCCACCGCGCAACGCTGGTCCAACGGCCCCACACACAAGCAGGGTGAGTGGGCCACAAACACAGGCAACGGGACAACATCCAATCAGGCGAGCCACACACCGCCGTGCAGAGGAGGAACAGCTACCCCAGCCAGTGGCACAGTCCCTACAAGCTCTTGCCAGGTGCCAGGCGTCATACGACCGGTCCCAGGCAAACGCTGATCGTGCACACCAGGACTCAGTGGACAACACCAACACCCAGCGCCAAATCGCTGGCATCCTTGGCCAGATGTTGCTGATCATGGGGCAGCAGGCAACGATGTGGAGTGAATGGGTTGACCGGAACAACCCCCCCCCCCCTCCACCAAGTGTGGTAGCGCCACCGTCACCTCCGCCTCCCCCGCCACCTCCGCCTCCCCCGCCACCTCCGCCTCCGCCGCCACCTCCGCCTCCGCCTCCACCGCCGCCACCACCACCTGAGCCCCTGGCGACGGATGTGGCCCATCAACAACCTGCCCTCCCAGCTGACTCTGTTCCAGGTCAGAGACGGAGGGGCCGTCCGAGTAAGAAAGAGGCTGAGAGCAGTGTTGGAGCGCCAGGCACACGCTCCAAGAGGGGACGACCATGACAATGTCACTGCCTGTGCCAGACATTCACCCAGCTAAGTAGCCTGTCCCACAGACAATCATTCCCACTGGTCTGCTGGTCTACCCTGACACCCCCCAATGTGGCGTCAGCACGGACATTTCATCAGCCAATACCTTCAACTCCAACTCCCTCCACCCCACTGACTTGTAAATATTCACCAGCACAGAAGCACAACCTGTAAATAAATAGCATTAATTCACACAATGATGTTTTGCCTCCATGTTTATTCACATGATTGCCATCAGATACAGACGTGAACAGGTACAGGGATCATAGTCGTACATGATCATGGCGCTGCGGGAGTGACCTAGAGAAAACCAGAGACAGCAAACACACGTCAGTAAAGAGATTCACACACATCACAACACAATGCACAGCTACATTACACAAACGACAACCATCACACAAGCATGGGATGAGAGCACACACATCATGGACACTTCCATGTCCAAAGACATGAAGACACACATGTGCAACCATCACAAACAACACCCAGCTGATTAACCCCATACCCACACAACACCAGCAAACATACATGAGGCATTGTCAACCGCCACTACAGGTAGATACTCACATTCAAGGGAAGTAGCGATCTATGAGCTGGCGCCTCTGGTCCACACCTTCCTCCTCACCACTATCCTCATCAGTGGACATGGGTGGGATGGGAGGCCGAGGCACTCCTTCGTCTTCAGGGTCCAACAGCAGTTCAATGCCATTGCGTACTGCAATGTTGTGGAGCATGCAGCAGGCTATCACGATCTTGCATACTTTTCCTGGTGTGTAAGGCAGGGCCCCTCCGGTCTTATCGAGGCACCGAAACCTGGACTTTAGCAGTCCAAAGGTACGTTCGATGACTCTCCGTGTCCTTCCATGTGCCTCATTGTACCGCATGTCACCCGCCGTCCTCGGATTACGTAGGGGACTGAGGAGCCAGGGCCGGTTTGGGTAAGCCGAGTCGCCTATGTAGGGGGATGACAGAGACAAACATCTGAAATATATATGGTGGGTACCCCATGCAACACAGACATCACAAGAGTACCCACTGCACACTCACCAACAAGCCACGCTTGACCGGGTCGCAGATTTGCCATGAGTCGTGGGACATTGCTGCTCCGCATGATGTGGGCGTCATGTGCGGATCCAGGAAATCTGGCACACACATGGGAGATGATGTTGTTCGCCAGGCACACCACCTGCACGTTCAGCGAATGAAAGTGTTTGCGATTCCTGAACACTTGTTCGCGTGCCCGTGGTGGAATCAGAGCGATGTGTGTGCCATCAATTGAGCCCACAACGTGAGGCATGTGGCCCAGTGCATAGAAAGCAGCTTTGACAGCTGGCAACTCTTCCGGCCGTGGAAAATGTATGTACTCATCCTTGTAGAGCATCATAGCTGTCAACACATCCCGAAGAACCGTGCTAAACATGGCCTGCGACATCCCCCCGGAAACTGCAACAGTGAACTGAAAAGTGCCAGTAGCGAAGAAATGTAGTACCGCCATGACCTTTGCAGTGGGTGTAATCGACCCAGGATACGTTCTACGTGGCTGCAGATGAGGAGACAATAGTGCCACAAGGTCCATCAACCGACGTCGATCCAGCCTGAATTTCCGAATGATGTCCTCGTCTACCATATCCTCCAGCACAGTGTATGGCCGAAGCACATTTGGAGCCCTCCTGTGTGGGACAGAGATGTAACTTTGGTCAACTTACAAACGACGCATACGTGTAGAACTCCATCACATGTGTACCTTACTGACAAAACTTCTGTCATCACCCTAATGTTTCGTAGACACATCACAGACACTCATGCTACTGCATGCACACAAACGATAAGTGTACACACGCCATGTCATCAAGCACAAATGCCACCACCAATAATGATGTGCATACGGAAATGAAATGCATGGTGACACAACGTACAAAACACATACACGGAATGCATGTGTACCACCACCACTGTAGTCACCTCGACACAACAAGAAACTGACAACAGATGCATTAATTGGCCACACAGCCGTGATGTACTGTGTAGTTGTGAAGATGTAACAACGTCTGTAGGGTCACACCCGACGTCAACAAGTAGAAATGCACATCTTTTGGCCATAATGTGCCGACCGATTGCCATTGTATGGACACACATGCTATATTGTATGACATATGACCTTTCCCAATCACGCTCACATCCCTCATGACACAACTGCACACAACACATCACGGTGCAGCGTCTGACAAGATCACATAATTGGCGCCGCCATGGCGGTGCTCAACTTCCGCTACTTCCCAAAGGCCATATGCGGCCAGCGTCCCTCTCCCCATTGGCTGCATGTGCATGGACCGTCACGGGCAGACATCGGCGACCGCACGTGCAAGCCTCAGGCACGGATGCTTCCGTTGCAACAATGTACTGTCACTGGCGCCTCCATGGCGGTGCACGTACTCAGCGGGGGAGGTGCAGGCCCATACACCCTGTAGATGTAGTCAATGGACATGCCATTTCATGACCCCCCTTACAGTCACCTTGCATCATCCACCGTACACCGGCCGGAGCGGCCGGGCCTAGGACGACCGCCGTGCCCGGCCATGTTGAACCGCCGTGCCCGGCCATGAACAACCGCCGTGCCCGGCCATGTTGAACCGCCGTGCCCGGCCATGAACAACCGCCGTGCCCGGCCATGAACAACCGCCGTGCCCGGCCATGAACAACCGCCGTGCCCGGCCATGTTGAACCGCCGTGCCCGGCCATGAACAACCGCCGTGCCCGGCCATGAACAACCGCCGTGCCCGGCCATGAACAACCGCCATGCCCGGCCATGAACAACCGCCGTGCCCGGCCATGAACAACCGCCGTGCACGGCCATGAACAACCGCCGTGCACGGCCATGAACAACCGCCGTGCACGGCCATGAACAACCGCCGTGCCCGGCCATGAACAACCGCCGTGCACGGCCATGAACAACCGCCGTGCCCGGCCATGAACAACCGCCGTGCCCGGCCATGAACAACCGCCGTGCCCGGCCATGGCGCTTGTGTTCATGGCCGGGCACGGCGGTCGTCCTAGGCCCGGCCGCTCCGGCCGGTGTACGGTGGATGATGCAAGGTGACTGTAAGGGTGGTCATGAAATGGCATGTCCATTGACTACATCTACAGGGTGTATGGGCCTGCACCTCCCCCGCTGAGTACGTGCACCGCCATGGAGGCGCCAGTGATAGTACATTGTTGCAACGGAAGCATCCGTGCCTGAGGCTTGCACGTGCGGTCGCCGATGTCTGCCCGTGACGGTCCATGCACATGCAGCCAATGGGGAGAGGGACGCTGGCCGCATATGGCCAATCGCAAGTAGCGGAAGGTGTGTACCGCAACTATGGGCCAGTCATTGGCCCATTTCACGATCACGCTTCCAGGGCTGACCAATTGCTGGCGACGTATGCCACTGACACGTGCAGAGGGCCCTATATATGTGTGTTGGCCAAAACGACGCTACCTACCCTGGGGACCAGTGCTGCCTGTGACCATCACCTCGACCTACTGCTGCTGCTGAGCTGACCACCGACTGCTGCCTGTGACCATCACCTCGACCTACTGCTGCTGCTGAGCTGACCACCGACTGCTGCCTGTGACCATCACCTCGACCTACTGCTGCTGCTGAGCTGACCACCGACTGCTGCTCTAGTGCCATACTCCGTGATCTTGCCATGTCGAGAGGCAATGAGATCCGGTCTCGACCCTTCACCGCCGCGGAGCTTGATGTCCTCGTGGACGGTGTACTCCGCAACTATGGACGCCTCTACGGCGCACCAGGACGGGTGGTAAGTGCAGTGTGGGCCATGTTGGTGTGCATGAGGGGGCTAAATGATCTTGCCAATTTCTATCTTAGCTGTGTAGTGTGGGCTACACATATGTTCCCGATTGTGCATGGCTGCTGACAGTTACGTCTTGCCCCTATGTGTGTCACAGGCCACCTGTCCACTGACTAAAACCCTTTTCTCTTTCATCATGGTAGGTCAAGCTGCACCTTCGCAAGGACCTGTGGAGGGGCATAGCACGGGAAGTACGGGCATTGGGGGTGTGCAACAGACGACATACACACTGCCACAAACGCTGGGACGACATTTCCAGGCTGAGCAAGAATGTAGCTGAAGTGACACTGGGCCTGATTCCAAGGACGCCCCGTCTGGCCCGACGCTCCATGACCCCTCTCATGCACCGTATAATTGCAGTGACGCATCCTGAACTGGCCGAACGTCTGAGTGCCGATCAACAGCAAACTAGCGGTGAGCATACTGTCTGTGTAGGAAACTTGTGAGTGCTATGCATGTATTGGTGCCCAGACACACTATTGAGTTCCGTGTTGCGTACGTATGCCTGTGCTGCCATTTTGGTCCCATTGGGTGGTACTCATTTGACAGCCAGGTCCGCCATGTTGACACGCCACTTGCTTAGTACTTGAGTGTTAATGCACATCCCCTAGTGGTCCATGGCCCCATTCCAGGAAATGTGAGGATGACTGGTAGGGGTGGGCCATGTGCAGGATGTTGGCTCCTAAACCTTTGTCTGCTATGTAATTTGGCTATCCTGTTCCATCTGTACGTCAGTCTGCCCATGACTCACACATCTTTTCTGTGCATTTCAGCTTTGACAGAGGACACTCTGCCACAGACGGTGGAGAGTAGCCGAGGAAATGAGTCCGGCTCAGACATCGCACACACGCAGACTGACACGGAGGAGGCCAGCGCCGGAGAGGGGGACAGGACCGTCCCTGAGGACTCGCATGTGGAGACACCATCGTCCTCCTCGTCGGACACTCTTGGTGAGCCTGCACTGTTGTCACAGACTGGGAGTGGGCACTCATCACCTTCTGTCGGAAGACAGCACACAGGGCCCACACTTCCACCAACTGCACCATGTACTGTTCGTGGCCGGAGGAGTAGGGGGAGCAGAGTGGCGTTCGGTGCAGGCACCGCTGCCCCTGCCACGGTGAGCCAAAATGCACTGTGTGCTGAGGCAGTTGATCTGCTGCGACAGCTGTGTGTGGGGCAGACCAATATGACGAATGCATTCCAGGAGCATGATAGGAAGTTGGGGCAGGTGGTGGCATTCATGGAAGGGATGCATGGCGATCTTTCAGGTCTACGCAGGACAGTGCAGTCATTGGCAAGCAGTGTGTCGTCTGCAATAGTCCAGTCGAATGAACAGGGTCCTACTTCTGTTTCCCCATCTACACCGCTGGATGTCTCAGGGGGTAGTGATTATTGTGTGCAAGACTCAAATAAAGGTTATTGCACTAGAAGCAGCGTCAGACAGCACGTCAGGGCACGCAGGGCACAGACCACATCCCCTAGATCACCTACATCTGTTCACGTACACGACGTCAGATGCACTGGAGTACACACACAGGATCCACAAGTGTTGTTGGAGGACATGCCTTCAGGAGCTACACAGGCATTCAACACAAAAGGTACTCCCAAGGCATGGGATACTCACATGTCCATGGACTGTTCCTTGGACAAGGCCAGTGAGAAGACTAAGGCACCTACTAAGAGCAGGGAGACTCCCAAGAGCAGGCCCACAGCGGTCGATAGGAACACTCCCAAGGACAGTGAGAAGACTAAGGCACCTACTAAGTGCAGGGAGACTCCCAAGAGCAGGCCCACAGCAGAGGTAAGGGACACTCCCAAGGACAGTGAGAAGACTAAGGCACCTACTAAGTGCAGGGAGACTCCCAAGAGCAGGCCCACAGCAGAGGTAAGGGACACTCCCAAGGACAGTGAGAAGACTAAGGCACCTACTAAGTGCAGGGAGACTCCCAAGAGCAGGCCCACAGCAGAGGTAAGGGACACTCCCAAGGACAGTGAGAAGACTAAGGCACCTACTAAGAGCAGGGAGACTCCCAAGAGCAGGCCCACAGCGGTCGATAGGAAAACTCCCAAGGACAGTGAGAAGACTAAGGCACCTACTAAGTGCAGGGAGACTCCCAAGAGCAGGCCCACAGGAGAGGTAAGGGACACTCCCAAGGGCATGGACACACACAGAGAGCAGGTGTCTACTGGAGACAGGTGCACCACAGACGACAAGTCTGCTGGCAGGAACAGGGCGGCGAGCAGGGCACAGGCTACATCCAGAGACAACACTCCACCTAAGGATAAGGCACCTCCTACGGACAAGGCATCTAGCATGGACATTGGCGCAATCAAGGACAGGCATACTCCACCCCTGGCTGCACTGAGGCTGATGTTTACTACTGGACGCCAAACTAATGTCTCCGCGGCGGAGTCCCCCCATACCTCCACTCCCATCCAGGCCAGTCAGAAGCAGAGGTGGGTGTCCCCTGTTGTAGCATCCCCCATTACACATCATTCCGAGTCCAGGCGGCAGGCACAGAGCAAACGACAAGCAGGCTCCAGCACGTCCCCAGAAACCAGGTCCCCGGCAGCAGTTGCTCCACCTATGCTGGGTGGTGATTCTTTGGAGTCCCCGCCACTTGGCAGTCCAGTCCTGTCCAGGGTGCACTCACACCTCCATAAGAAACGCAGACACACACCATTGACACCTGCCACACCCGATTTGGCTCTAGATGACCTATCACCAGCTCCCAGGGCCACCCTGCCTCCTGGCCCATACAGCCCTGTGGCTCATCATTTCAGTTGTCCCAGTGGCGCTGGTGCAGTTGACTCTCATGTATCAGATGGTGGCACAGTGTCAGTTGTGCCCTCTCCTGTTGCACGTCCTGGCAGTGTATCTGGGTCTATGGCTCACGTGTCAGTTAGGAGATCTGTGGCTGTGTTGCACACTCCTGTTTCTGGTGCTGCCAGTGTGTCTGGGTCAGTGGCTCACGTGTCAGTGACTACATCTGTGGCTGTGTCTCACACTCCTGTTGCTGGTGCTGCCAGTGTGTCTGGGTCCGTGGCCCATGTGTGTGTGACTCGGGCTGTGGCTGTGGCTCACACTCCTGTTGCTGGTGCTGCCAGTGTGTCTGGGTCCGTGGCCCATGTGTGTGTGACTCGGGCTGTGGCTCACACTCCTGTTGCTGGTGCTGCCAGTGTGTCTGGGTCCGTGGCCCATGTGTGTGTGACTCGGGCTGTGGCTCACACTCCTGTTGCTGGTGCTGCCAGTGTGTCTGGGTCCGTGGCCCATGTGTGTGTGACTCGGGCTGTGACTGTGTCTCACACTCCTGTTGCTGGTGCTGCCAGTGTGTCCGAGGCAGGTAGTTCACGCAGTCCCCCTGAGTCTGTGATGTGAGGTGCTGTACACTTCACTGAAATGTTACTTCACATGGTGTGTCCATTGGGAACAGCGTGGCACTCTTGTGGTTCCTGTGACGGGTTGGTAGGGACACGTAGTTGTGCAGCCTCTGATGTACCTGCTGTGTACTGCACTGTGCCCTGTTGATGCTCTGATACTGCATAGTGCCCTCTCGTTACCTGCTATGATGTACCTGCTGTGTACTGCACTGTGCCCTGTTGATGCTCTGATCCTGCATACTGCCCTCTCGTTACCTGCTATGATGTACCTGCTGTGTACTGCACTGTGCCCTGTTGATGCTCTGATACTGCATACTGCCCTCTCGTTACCTGCTATGATGTACCTGCTGTGTACTGCACTGTGCCCTGTTGATGCTCTGATACTGCATACTGCCCTCTCGTTACCTGCTATGATGTACCTGCTGTGTACTGCACTGTGCCCTGTTGATGCTCTGATACTGCATAGTGCCCTCTCGTTACCTGCTATGATGTACCTGCTGTGTACTGCACTGTGCCCTGTTGATGCTCTGATACTGCATACTGCCCTCTCGTTACCTGCTATGATGTACCTGCTGTGTACTGCACTGTGCCCTGTTGATGCTCTGATACTGCATACTGCCCTCTCGTTACCTGCTATGATGTACCTGCTGTGTACTGCACTGTGCCCTGTTGATGCTCTGATACTGCATACTGCCCTCTCGTTACCTGCTATGATGTACCTGCTGTGTACTGCACTGTGCCCTGTTGATGCTCTGATACTGCATACTGCCCTCTCGTTACCTGCTATGATGTACCTGCTGTGTACTGCACTGTGCCCTGTTGATGCTCTGATACTGCATACTGCCCTCTCGTTACCTGCTATGATGTACCTGCTGTGTACTGCACTGTGCCCTGTTGATGCTCTGATACTGCATACTGCCCTCTCGTTACCTGCTATGATGTACCTGCTGTGTACTGCACTGTGCCCTGTTGATGCTCTGATACTGCATACTGCCCTCTCGTTACCTGCTATGATGTACCTGCTGTGTACTGCACTGTGCCCTGTTGATGCTCTGATACTGCATACTGCCCCTCTCATGTGCTGCCTCTGATGGACCTGTTCTGTGCAATGGACTGTTGATGCTCTGTGCCCCTCTCATGTGCTGCCTCTGATGGACCTGTTCTGTGCAATGGACTGTTGATGCTCTGTGCCCCTCTCATGTGCTGCCTCTGATGGACCTGTTCTGTGCAATGGACTGTTGATGCTCTGTGCCCCTCTCATGTGCTGCCTCTGATGGACCTGTTCTGTGCAATGGACTGTTGATGCTCTGTGCCCCTCTCATGTGCTGCCTCTGATGGACCTGTTCTGTGCAATGGACTGTTGATGCTCTGTGCCCCTCTCATGTGCTGCCTCTGATGGACCTGTTCTGTGCAATGGACTGTTCATGCACTTGGCCCCTCTCATGTGCTGCCTCTGATGGACCTGTTCTTTGCAATGCCCTGTTGATGCTCTGATACTGCATACTGCCCCTCTCGTTACCTGCTATGATGTGCCTGCTGTGTACTGCACTGTGCCCTGTTGATGCTCTGATACTGCATACTGCCCTCTCGTTACCTGCTATGATGTACCTGCTGTGTACTGCACTGTGCCCTGTTGATGCTCTGATACTGCATACTGCCCTCTCGTTACCTGCTATGATGTACCTGCTGTGTACTGCACTGTGCCCTGTTGATGCTCTGATACTGCATACTGCCCTCTCGTTACCTGCTATGATGTACCTGCTGTGTACTGCACTGTGCCCTGTTGATGCTCTGATACTGCATACTGCCCTCCCGTTACCTGCTATGATGTGCCTGCTCTGGTGCCCACTTTGCCCATGCTCACGCATACACTGTGATTGAACCCCTATTTTGTGAAATAAAGGTGGTCTATCAAATCTCGTGGTTTTTCGTTGTCATTCCTGCTTGCGTACTACAATTGTGTATTCGTATTTGCTTCTCATCAGTGGTTACGGTGACATGACACTCCCCCTCCCTACGTCACGTCCCTTGCTGGTATTCACCTCCAGACAGCCAATGGTTTGTGCCTTACCTGCGTCGTCCATAGTAGGCCATGACGAGGACGTGGTGGATCGCGAAGAGCATCGGGAAGGCGTGTAGCGCAGGGTCCATGGTGGTGGTCAGCTTGCGGTGGGTATCTCGGCTATGTCACCTGTGTTCGCTGTGGGGATTCCGACGTGTTCAGACAGGTTGTTTTTCCGCTGCGGTTTTATGTGTGTTTTCCGCCATCTTGATTGGGGGGACGGTCTTCGTCGTCAGTACGTACGGCGGTGCGTCCGGATCTGTTACGTCCGCCGCGTGGTCGTGTGTAGTTGGCCGGCGGAGCGTGCTTTTCCGTCGCGGACGGAAATTTGACAAGTTTTCCTATCCTGATATGGCGGACGGAGTATCCGCGGCAGGCGGACACGGAAAAGGCTTTTTCCACCTACTCACGGGCCGCGGTGGCTCTTCCGTCCGCCATCCTAATCGACCCCTTCATGTTAGAACTGGGGGTCTCTAGTTGGCAGAGCTATGCACCTTTGTCCAAGTAGGGACCCTTGCTTCTAGTCAGGGGAAGGGGGATGCACACTCTAGATAACTCCTGCTCACCCCTTGGTAGCTTGGCACGAGCAGACAGGCTTATCCCAAAGGCAATGTGTAAAGTATTTGTACTCAAAGCACACAGTAATATAGTGAAACCACCACAAATGGACACCATTCCAGTTTAGAAAAATAAGGTCCCTTTAAATAAAACAAGACCAAAATGACCAAAATCCAACATACATGTTGTAAAATAGCAGTTAAAAACAGTTAGTTCCACAAGAAAGCTTATAGGAAAAAAATAGCTCCACCTGGGGCTATTACAATGTTGTGACACCAATAAATACAAAGTATGACGCCAACCGCAAGATGTTCATCAGGCACGGAGTCACACGGACCTCCAAACAAGCAGTACCTTTGGAAAATGAAGTCTATGACGAAGCACGGCATCATGGAGCTGTGATCTCAATGTCGAGGTCGAGGCTGGCTCCCTGGCTGCAACAAGGAGGCGAGGCAATGTGTCGAATCCAGGACAAGGGAAGTCAGTTGCGTTGGCCCTGAGGCGTTGGTTCTGGTGAAGCGATGCAAAGTCAACGAGTTTGTGATGTCACCATCAGCGGTTATTGCTGCTGTGATGATTGGAAGCAGGCACTGGCGGTGAAGAGACGATGCGAGCTCTGGCGTCGGGAAGGCCAACAACTGCAGTCGGTGGCAGGCGGTGGAGCTGCAGTGATGGCTGGGCAGTGCGTCTTGCACTTCACAAGCAGTGCCCCTGGCCTCGATGCAGGTCATGGTAGCATCGCTGATGGCATCGGAGATTGTTTTTCTTGCTTCTTTTGGGTTTTCTTAGGTTTCTTCCAGCTCCCAAAAGCAGGTACCTCTAGAGACCCAAAACTGAAATAGGCACCTCCTGACAGGTCAGAAGTCTCTGCAGTAGAGTTCAGGGGAGATGGGGGTGAAGTATTTGTCTCCCTGAGACTTCAACACAGGAGGACAGCACATATAAGCCCTTGGACATTCTTCTTCAAGGAGGTTTCTCAGTAAACTTCCAGTCTTTGTCCTTTCCTTGGCAGAAGCAGCAACTGCAGGCCAACAGCACACAGCAAAGGGGCAATACTCCTCCTCACAGCTCTCCAGCTCTTCTCCTTGGCAAAGGATCCTTTTGAGTCCAGAAGTGATCTAAAGTTCTGAGGTTTAAGGTCCACAACTTATACCTCATTTTATCTTTGTTCTTCTTTGTGCCAGGGTCTCTGAGCTCAGTCCAAACCAGTTCTGTCCTCACTGGTGCAGTATGACCGCAGGAGCTAAAGACAGCATTATACAAGGGAGACAGGCCCAATTCAGGTGCAAGCAAAACTCCTCTCACTAGTCTAAATGCATCTAAGGTCTATTCAACTCAGCTCTAAGTCATCCAGGAAGAGCCAGGCACACGTCAACGCCCCCAGTGGCAGTCTTCAGTGAATGCACATCCCCAGCCCCTGTCACTCCAAAACCAGACAGCCAATCCACAAACAGGAAGAGACATATAGAATGGTTAAACAAGAAAGTGCCTACATTCTAAAAGTGGAATTTTCAAACACACAATTTAGAAACCATCTTTGCTAAAATATGTGTTATTAAATTCTTAGTTCAAAGAGCCTAAACTTTATTTCTCTATCTTGTCCCAATGGGAAGTTTTACTTGTAATATGTTACAAATTATCTCCAATGTTATCCTATGAGACAGATTAATGCACTATGAGGCACATATGATATTTCAACTTTTATTTTCTTCAACATATTCCAGAGACAGAGTTTGACCCCCGCCTTTTCTTCCCCCCTTCTTTGTTCCACTTCTGTAGGGACTTTATTTTCTGTTTGTTGTTTTAATACAAAGCACATTCCACTATTGATTTTATTGAAAATATATGGTAGAACTCCTAAGGCTCCCATGCTTTGAAATGGGTTGTAATGTGGCAAATGATTAAAAGTCTCAATAAAAAATGTTTTAAAAAAATCCTATGAGACAGATAGCCTTTCAATAGTAAAAATGAAATACACTGTATTTCTCTTTCAGAACATGTCACACACACCAGAGCATGTCCTACCTTTCACTTAAACTGCACCCTGCCCATGGTGGTACCTTAGGCCTACCTAAGAGGTGTATTTAATGTAAGAAAGGGGAATGTTATGGCCTGGCAAGTGGGTGCATTTGCCAGGTCCTCATGGCAGTTCAAACTGTGTACAGATACTGCAGTGGTAAGTCTGAGATACATTTACAGGGCTACTTATGTGGGTCTCACATTTAGTGTTGCTAGCCCAATAGTAGCATTTGAATTACAGGCCCTGGCACACTCAGTGTACTTTATTAGTGGCTTACCAGTAAATCAAATATTCCAATCCTGGATAACAAATCACAATAGTAATTTATACAGGGAGAAATTGAATTTTGACACTGATCAGCAGTGGCAAAGTGCCCAAAGCATCTAAGCCAGCAAAAACTAAATCCAGCACAGCATCAAAAATACAGGAGGTAGAGGTAAAAAGTCAGGGGAAACTCAAACCACGCCAAAGATGCCAAGTTTAACACTTCACAAAACCTTGACATTTAAGTAAAGAGGTTGACTAATAAATATATGCTACTGAAAATACACTTTCTGTCAGGCTCTATGAGCAACCTCCAGTAGTTTACAAAAATGCACTATACACATTCCTTAGATGTGCATAATGGCTTTCACCCTAAGAGCCATACTCACAACACCAGTGTGACATCTTTAAGTGTGCCACTTACATTCTATAATATTAAAAGATGTGCAATGCCTCAAATTCTTAAGTAAAGTTCTGAAAATAAGCATCCACATCTTACAAATGTCCTCGGTACATATATTGTGCCTAATAACTGTATTACAACTATGTAAAATTAACACATGCCCAGATATCCACTATTGAATAATCTAATATTAATATAAGCTTTGGCCTTTCTTACAGATTATTTGAAACAGTATTTGGCTTTAATCCTCAACTACTTCCAAACATGCATCTACAACGCACATCAGATGGACTTAGCCTTATATCTTTTAACATGCTGAAATACGTGTACTTCAAACATTATTGTTATTTAAATGCTGCACCATGAATTTTTGAACATGCACAATTTAACTTGCCTGCAAAGCTTAAGGTTTTTTTCACGGCATGGTCCCTTATCGTTACGTAGTAACTCTATGTTGTATAGCACTGTGATGTCAGTGATGGCATCAATTATGTCATTTAACATGTCATGAGTAATGTAATATGTGAGTTCATAAGTAGCGTATGGAATGAGCAAAGTTACAATTTGTACTTTAAACCTTAATTGGTGAATTGTACGTTTTTTTTTCGTTTTTTAAATGCTGGTTTTGATCGTACTTCAACACCTAATGATAAGGTCAATATGTGTGTGTGAGTATGTCTAGTGTGACATATTTTTGCTAAATTATCACCTGTGTCATTTGGGCTTATTTAGCACATTTTAGGGTTGAGTTGCAGATATAGAAAAACGTTTTTCCTACATGGCAAAAGGCTTTTTTTCTTTCATGTTTCACTGAATTGCCTTTAAATTGCAGCTCAGCAAGAGCAAAGTGTTGCTCCTGACAGACCTGTTTTATTGTATATATGTGAGAGGTGTAAACACACACTGAAGATCATTATTACATTAAATTTTCCAATCCATTGATGCACTTTAGGTTTCATTTACAATTGACAAACAGGGAAGTCATCTAGACCAACAGGAGGGTACACAGTACCACATCAGTATTACTGTGGAAGCACATTCCCTTCAATACTATTTAGTAGTGATAAAGTGTAGAGTTCTAAAAGCAGCTAAAGTAGGGTCAAGAAAAAAGAGAAAATTCTGAGGAGACAAAACAGGAAAGGCAGATGCGCTATTTGGACCAACAAAGAATGCTATGAAATAAATGGGAAAGCTGTCAAGAAGACTTGATGAAGAATGGTTGAGTAAGATTGGATTTTAATGTTAACCATCGGTTAGGTAGCTTTTTATACTTATGAATTTATACATTGAAAACAAGGTATTACACAATACATTTTATTCAAAACACACCTCTGGCAGATGTTTCATTGGAAATCCACACTACTTCATGGTACAAGTAATGACATTCAAGAAAGACTTTATATCAACACTGCTTAAGAGGAAAGGCTTTTTAAGGGACATGATATTTGTATGGATCCAACTATGCAACTCCTAGGACAATAATTTCTCCAGTACAAAAGAAAAAAATCGTTCCTATGAAGGGCCAGATAATAAGCGATAACATTATTTAAAATAAAAATCAGCAGACACTGCATTAGGTATTTTGATAGAAGCACTAATCATATCCACCATGTTTAATTCCAAGAACACCAGCACACTCTTTTTCCACACCTAGTGGCTACAGCTTTGCTTTATATAAATAGTATTTAATTTGTACAATTTTCAACAGAATAACTGTTTACTGGTATCATGAAATTTGGGACCTGCAGGATGAGTTCTAGTTGATGATACATACCATATAAACATTTGAACAAATAAGTGAGACAAAACACTTTTCTTCAATTTCTCTTTCTCAATTTCTCTTCTGTTATATATTTGTGCCCTACACCCTCAATTATTCCCTTCCCTTCAAGCTTAATAGTTACCAAACTTCCAAGCAGGTGAAGAAATATGTTGTTGAAATTTTATTATTTGTATATAGCCTTAGTAATTTTGCCTCCAGCCAGCGTGGTAAATTAAACCATTGTTATTGTTACGAAGGTCTACTAGAATTATGTGGCAGAGGATGACCAAATTTGGTGGAAGTTTTAACTAAATTATGCAGCAAAGAAAGGCAAATCTTCAGCATGCATTTTGGGAAAGTATTACTTCAATATTGTGTCATTTTACCATTAGTTAAAAATGTTATGGAAAATATTCCACCTTACTAGTATCAATTTAACACCCAAACATAGCAAACTAAGCAACTAATAAAAATGACCAGTCAACCTTTGTGAAGGCTCTCCAGTGTGCAAGTACATGAGTCACCATGGTTTCAGTAACCTTTCATTCGTTTTAGCTAAAAACAAAATGTTTTGTTAAAACAATCCGCAGATTATATGGAAAATAAGTCTTATAGATAACTATGTGAAAAATGTACAGTTGTAGAATCCCATACTTCCTGTGGGCCTGTTTACATGCCAACATCTGATTTACCTCTCCATAGCTCTCAGGCACTGAGACATGATTTGCACGGTTAAATAGCATATGTTGCAAACTAAATCATATCCGAATTATTTGATGATTCTCTAGATTTTTTGTGAATGGTTTTCTGAGGTATTAAAGTAGGTGAGTATTTTCTTATTTTCTTTTCTTACAGTCGTTGGTTACTTACACTGTAAATATTTAGTAATAATCATACAGTAGCAAATGTTTAGTTAGAAGACTTAACTATGCTGTTGATAAAATCATTCACAAACATCCTTATAACCGTCTAGCTAAAAAGAGGAGCCTATTTGCAAACTGTTAGATAATACGAGCAGATGGGGAAAGTAGGAAAAACACAAAAGTTTACATTACAAAACAATGGGCAGGTATATCTGATCAGCAAGCGAGCAACAAGCAAAGTGCGTGGATAGATGTCCACACAAATCTCCTAGTCAGAATGCAATTCAAGAAAAGATGTCCAGATATTTTCAAATTTTTTAAATAGCCAGAGATATTTTCATATGGAACATTTTCTCATAAGGTTTAGAGACACTTAAGGAGGAATCATTGATCAACAACCAACCCTTTCATGGTCTTCCAAAGTTTTAGCATTCTCAAAAGAGCTTCGGAGAGTAGTTTTTATGCAATCCTAATTTCAGTGATTGTGATCCTCTTGTTCGCGACAACTAAGAACAATATGCATAAAAATGCCAGCAAAATAGAATGAAAACGCATTGCTCCTGAATACAAATGAGAGCTCGGGACCAGCTGTACAAAACTTAGGAATCGCGATTTCTAAATGTCGATGCTTTCTGAATCACCATTCCTGATGTAAGAAATCTTTGAACTTTTAATTAACGATTCCTAGTGGGTTGCAAGTTGACCTAACTCATAATATTAATAAGGAAAATCACAGTTTGCAATCCATTAGGAATGCTAGCCATCACAGTGATGGTGGCCTGCTGAGGTCAGCAGACCACCATATCTGTGATGGCTTCAAAATAACACTTCTTTTTTTTTTTTAAATGCAGTCCGTTTTCCTTAAAGGAAAATGCATTTACAAAAAAAAAGAACATTAAACTTATACATTTCATTTTCTCCTTTCCGACCTCTTCCCATTTGCAAATGGTTACCACTACCTTTTAGTAGCAAGCAAAAAAATATCTTGTGACGGCAATTTGGATTACGACCACAACAAAGTTTTTTACATATCACCCTTGGTTTCCAGTGAGCGATCAAGTGAAAGGGAGATTCCCTCTTTTTGAGGAAGTTGCAGGTTGGAGGCTTACAGCAATGATGTTGGCCTCATTAGGCAGGTGTAAAAACTATGAGAAAATCATTCTGAGGCAAGTGAACTTATACAGGTGGCTACTGATGAGTTAAACATTTAAGAGAAACCAGCGCTCCTCAAATTGAGGTTTGATGCAAAACATTCAAATATTATTTATTCAAAGCATCATTAAAACTACAGAGAATATGTTGGGCTATTTTTATATTTATTACCTGGTGTTATTTTCAATCACTATTTTTCACAAAGCAGCATGGATAGAGTATTTCCATTCCAACACAGATGTTGCTCAGAATATTTTCTGCTGAAATGTACAATTTTAACTTTAATGCAACAGAAAAAAAACGTATTAACGCTGGAGCGTGCCAACATTTTTATAACCGTATATAAAACGAAGTCTCGCTCTCTCAATAATTTGTAAATGTTGCACTGTTGCAAAAGCTGTGGAGTACCGCTGCACCATAAATCCATGCCTGCAAAGTGGAATGTAAAATTACAGCACATATAGAATGGACACTGTCATTCTAGGCATATTAGAAGCATTGCATTTTATTTTCCTACAGTTCAATTACTTTATGCGTTAGATATAAGGAACGATTTTTCAAATAATTTCGTCCCGGGGATGCACTGTGTAATTCTGCATGGCAGCTCTGAAATTGCAGGTGCTTGCTGTTTTCCTCGAGTGACGATTATTGCAGGACTGGGGAAGAAATTGCTGTACTGTGGAGTTATTTGTCATGTGTCAAAGTATGTTTTATTTGCCGATTACCCTTGTGTTGTCTCAGAGTTGATATGGCCTCTTTTAAAATTAGAAATATATCCTAATCAGTCAAAGAAATGAGGCACCAGAGAATTATTGCTATACAGAATGCCTTGCTGTACTTAGTGAGAATCTGTTTAAAAGTATTTTGTCACTTTGATGCATTCCTAATTTACCACCGAAGCTAAATATTGCAAGTCAGCAATCCGCGTATGTTTCTTTGCGTGTTTGTTGTGTTGCTGACAATTTACTACCCCTATTACCTTTTGCTATTCATCAAATGCAATCCCCCCTCCATCCAACCTACGTAGTGTGTAAATTTAAATACACGGGCTCTATAGATTTGGTGATAGACAAAGGACATTCGTTGATTTCAATTAGAACAATATTTTGGGAAACTGATCTCCACTTGATTGTATACATGTATTGTATGCAGCTTCCTGCCTGTTGGGGCCGTGAAACAAGGAAAATATTTATTCTCAATATATTTTTTTAAATTATAAATCTAGGAAGTGTCACTTACAGTGCAGAAATGTTCTACCTGAAGTAGCTTTTAAAGTTCTTCACATTGTTCAACACATACTTGTTCCTAATTTTTACACCGAAGTATCATTTACATTGACAGGTAATACTACTACATTCTCAATGACTCTTCTGCTTCTGATGAAATCCAAGGACATCTGTCCATTCTCCATTTAAAACTTCTCCATTTCTCCATTTAAAACTTCAATAATGCGATTTTTCTCCCTGCCACTATCATTAGCCTTTTGGTCACTATTTTTGTTTGGTTATGAGGTGTGAATTTAGCATTTAATGGCCTCTCTTGTAACTGTTACTTGGTGAATGTTCTTCAGCATATGTGTCCTATTTAGTCTCTCATTAATGTATCTTTGCAGTTTGGTGTGGTAGTTACAGGGAACAGCAATCACTGACTCTAGATAGTGTGCCTGCACTAAAAACAGGAATGTGTGTTATTTTTCTAGAATGGGGACTGTTATCCCTAATCCAGGGAAAATAGCCCAAATCGATATTTAACCCTGATTTGGACAAAGGGAAGAAGAAACTTTCTTTGGACCCATGGTATGTGGTTGGGGGAGGGGTGCAGACCAGGTGTGAAGAGTGTTGGAAGGATCATTTGCAAGAGCAGAGTAAGTAAGGGCTGGGTGTAGCAGCTAACTGCAGCACTTCACACAAGTCCTTTAGGGTGTCTCTCAGGCTGGAATTAGCAGGCATGTATTTTAAGGCCATGGTGATGGCTAGCCTTGAGTCACTGGAAGTTAGAATGCTGTGGAAACATATGGCACACAGCTTTAAACTTGATGCTCTCTGAGACAGGCAAACAGTGTAGGGGGACCAAGGAAAGGGGTGACACAGTCATGCTTGAAGTGCTGCAGTTAGCTGCTTAAGTGACTTATGGCTAGTAACTGCCGGTATAAGCCTTCTGCTCCAGCATTCCAATGTTTGTCTTTCTGTTTCTCCCTTCTTAATTTAGAACATTCCATACTCAGTGGGTGGACGGTTCTTGTAAACTAATAGCCTTCTGCCTTGGGCTATACTGGTTGGTAAAAGCTCTCTCCCTTCAAATAGGTCTCACCTGCAGCTCAATCCTATAACTTGATTTTTTCGCCTTTAACAGCGGGTATAGCCCCCAGCAGCTGGATATAAGGCAATATTACATACTCTATATGGTACTTCATCCCCCTAGTAATTGTATTTCCATGAAAAGAAGAGCAATATAAAATCACTGCTGTTTATCAATGATTATGAGGCATCAGTTCGGAAGGATCATTAACACTCCAAGGATGGCTGTGTGTTATATGTTAAATACTTTGAATATTTTACTCCAGTGATTTCAATGAGCATGAGTTATTCTGTTCACTTAATTTTTAAGGATCCACCTGAACTATGTATTCAGCAGGAAATGCATGCTAGCTAGTTCACAGTTCCTGAACATTTTACCGGTTATTATGGTAGTGTCATCAGATTTGTAGTTTGACCTATTAATAAGAGTCTGTCACATCATTGTGTTGGTTTAATGATCAGTAATAAGAGAAATGTGTTTTCTCCCTCATTTTCAGCTCCATGTGGCGGTCAATACATTGGATCCGACGGTGTTGTTTTGTCACCAAATTATCCAAACAATTATACAGCGAGTCAGACTTGTGCTTATTCAATAACTGTCCCTAAGGAATTCGGTGAGAAATTGTTTTATTGTTTTGTTATTGACTAACTTACTTTTGATCTTGGACTAATTTTCAGGTAGCTATTTTTTGTTAGCAAGAAAAATAATATTTTCACCTATCAGTATATCCTTGCACTGCAATTTACAATTAAATGTAACCATGGAACATAACATAGTACAAACCTATTTTCAAAGCATTCATTTAATAGAATAATCAGTGGAAAACAGGTGAGCAGAAGTAATGTACATTATTTACGTATATGTTTTAAAGACTAATCACCTGTCAATTCTCGATTTTGATTTTAACGTTTTAGAAATAAAATGTATTACTTACAGAAATGTGTATCCTTAGTCATGAATAACTACTTATTGAGGTTAGTAGACATGAGATTGCACTCATAATTTGGGTACCCATGTGAAAAGTGGTTAAAAAAATCTTAAAATAAAACATGAATAAAAAAGATGATTACTGAATGAGCATTGCCTAAATGGTACATGTCACCTTTATTTTCTTGCATACCCTAGTCCACAGAAAAAAGTACCATCTAGTTTGTTTTTTCCACTCTTTCTAAAAAAAAGTTTCAATCGGGCTCTCATCTCACCTTCATTACTCCATACAATCTTTCTCTCTTTCACAGAAAATTTTTATTCTCTTATATATTTGCTGTGTTGTATAAAAGCACATGAAGATTAAACAATATATTATTAATAGCCTAAATGCCTTTCTCAAGCTTTGTTTTTTTCTTTTAATCTTCCCTTTTAAAATTGAGGGCTGAACACAGATCAGAATAAGTTGATGTTGAATAACAGAATAAGAATTAGCTGAAATTTCTAGATGCAAAGTAAATTTTTTATGTGGACAATCTTCCACTTTTGCATGAAATCTCATTTGCCCTCCATCAAAATGTAATGGTCATGTACCATACCTAGTTCTAAGTCATGGCCTGATCTCCCTGACTGCATCGATTGCCTGTCCCCTCCTCCCTTTGTCACCTTTATGTTGCGAACCCCCGACCAAAAAAGGTCTAGTTTTCTTTCTTTCTAACGCTACCAAGCTTCTAATAGCTTTGTCTTTTTTGAGACTTTTATATTATATTATCATACTGGTTTAGGGCCTCAAAGAAAATTGTGTTGACATTTGTACCCATCCGTATCAAAAACTCAACCAGTATGTTCTTTATATACCATGCCTGTTTAGTGACTTTGCAACAGTGTATTACACTGTTAAGCGCGACTAAATATGACTGTGGCCAATCATGGATGCTTAATCAGTGAGAGAAAGTGGGTTGCTAGTTTGGGAAGATGGTGGTCGACGTAAAGTAATATGGTCACTATTCTTGTTCGGTCCAATAAAGCTTTCAGTAAATTAAACCTGAACGCAGGTCCTACTAGTTATGACACAGAGCAGACAGGCTTAACATGTATGGCATTTAGAAGTAGAAAAATTGTTGAGAAGTTGAAAACCCAACAAAATAAAAATCCCACTCCAATGTATAAAGATGGAGAATAAGATTATGAGAAAATGACACGAAAATAGCAACATTCTTATAAGGATAACCGGAGATATGCGTTTTAAAGGGTTTAGATACAAATAGCATCAAAAAGCACAACTGGTCACGCTAGACAAGGATAAAGAGCGATGGGGCATGGTAAAGATAGAGGGACCAGGTTCATTCTAGTCAAGGAATTTCCTTCGTAAGTAGAACTTCTCTGAGAAGGTTGAGTCTTCAGCAGGGAAAGGCAGCACTGTGCATCTGAAAATGAGGAGTTGATGAAGGACAAGGTCGTGATAACGCCGAAGGTGGAAAAAATATGGATTTCACAACCGGGAAGTCATTAACGTCAATTGGATGTTGATAGAACCAAGTCCTGTGCACACATATGAGGGTGAAGGTTTTAGTTTAAAACCAAACTTAGAACAAATTTTCTTGCCGAAATTATGGAGGGCGACATCAGGAATATCTTAGTGGGGATTTTTATATCCAGATCAATACAGAAACTAATGGACCAGCCAACACCTGTTTCGTCACAACGTGGTACAATTGTAAGTCTTCAGGGCTGGGAAGGATACAAAGCAATTAAATAAAATTAAAAAAAACATAAAATAAAACAAAACAAACCACAAAAGATGCATGAACCAAAGACAAAACATGCATGTTTTGTTTTTGTACACTAAAACCTTTACTTTCATACATGTGCACATGACTTGGTTCTATATTCACTGTGTAGGTCTTGACTTACACAATCACAGGGGGTGTTTTGTTTGGGTTTGTTCCCCCTGACTTGTCAGCACTCTGCTTATCAGTCTGCATTCTTAACTCTTTGCTTACTTGCTTGAGCGCCATTTCTTCCTGTCCTTAATCTAAACCCTCCACCGGTACGGCAATTGGATGCTGCTCAGCCTCCGGCCCGGTGAAGCTTTCTACCTTCAGGCTTAGACGCTTTTCTGGAAGTTAGATTGTTTGAGCAAGACACAGCTGTAGGCCGTAGCTAGTGAAGTTTCTACATCGTCAGTTGCTGGTCAGGTCTAGACCTGCTAAAATGGATTTTGCTGCTGTGGAAAAGAATGTGGCAGAAGCTATGGTGAATTCAGGCTCACCGGTGATACACTCTCAGTGGACTGGTTTGGCAAGTTTGTCTTGGTCAATTGTCAGTTCTCCAGACAAAAAGTCTTGGAAAAATTTCGAGGTTTCAGGGTTAGGCAAGAGACGTACAGTCTGACACCATCCAAGCATTCCAAGACCTCAGGAACAGCAATTAGGGGGTATAATTCACTTCACATGAAGCCACCATCAGGGTCCATGAAAGGTCCAGTTGAAACCCGCCAGCTTGGCTCCTCCAAGAAAGTTGGCTTCTTGCAGCTTTTGTGTCCCTGTAGCTTAACAGGAGCAATTTTTTCTGAAGAGGGTGCTCGGGTGCCACATTTATTATTGGCAGGAGGTAGGAGGCGAGAGTCTTGTTCCCTCCATCAACAATAGGTAAAACGTTCCTAGGGGTAATGCTACTCATTTTTGCAGCAGGTCCCATGTACCCTGCTGCAAGCAATACCACAGCCCCCAAATAAAACCAAGATGGCAGTACCTTTTTTTCCTTGTGGAGAGCTCCTGTGCCCACCCTAGAGGTTTGGCCAGGGAAATGAGCAAGTCCTCCCTCTGTAGTCACGCACTATCTGGACCAGCTCCTTTCCCACAGGGATTTTTGCCTAACTGGCTAACCGGGCAAAAGAAGGGGCAGGTACAGGTGCTAGCTACATCTGGCAGTGAGGGTAGAACTCCTGAGATGCTGATCCCATCAGAGGAACAGAACATATCTCCTCCACCAAAAACATGTGTCTCAGTTCAAGGAACAAGTTTGCACCTCATTAAGATGAACGTTTGTGGATATGGTCTTCTAGAGGCTTTAGATAGGTTTAATGTGACTCTTTTTAAAGTACCTTTTGTAAAATGTTACATCCAAATCCAACTTTCCAAATGAATTGTATTTGGAATCCATATTTTAGAAAATACAAGAATTAACTTTTAAGCTGGATTCTGAGCAGCAATAACATTATTACACTTCAATATTAACTCCCGCTGCTGTCCTATGGAACAGCTATCCTGTCAAAGTGAACAGTTTTTTAGGCATTTGCATTTTCACTGTAATTTCATGTTTTACATTTAGGGCCTCATTATGATAGCTGTTGGATGAGCATCTGACCAACATCCTTTCAGGCAGGTGTCTAACTGACTATATTTCACCGGTTCCACCCCCCCCGATTAGAATGAGACCGCAATGCAGGCAGTCTGAAAACTGTAGTCACAATAGTCACAATACCTGTTACAGTTTTTCTTCACCATACTTCAAAGGGATTATTCTACCTCCTCCCTCCTTAGTGCTGGGATTTCTCTAGCCTTTGTATCTCTTAGGCCTGTCCACCTAAAACGAAGAGTGGCTTGTAGTTTAGATGGCATTGCCACCCAGCCTGACTTTCACCATCGCCATGCTCGGCACAAAACAAGGACCTGTGGTAAAAAATGTTACTACATCAAATCAACCTTCATCTAACCTAGGTGACTCCTGGATTTTATACAAGCAAAACGCTTCCCTTCCATTCCTCTTCTCTTCTCGAGGACTAACTGTTGGTAAAAGCACCTTCCACAATCCTTGACTCTCCTCTCTTCTTTGCTATTTGTCCTTCACATCTGTACCCGCCCATTTAACAAAAGTATGGAAGTACTTGTCACAAATGCATGATTTTAGGGTGGCTTTATTGTTACCCTTCCCATAATCAAACTCCTTACAGTAGCCGAATGAAACTTTAGTTTCAACTGAAGCTTTTGCTTTCTGTTGTATGTCCAGTGGTATACTGATCCAATATCATCTTCTCTCATTGGCAACTGAGATTATCCAGGCCTAATTATGCTTTTTTGGTACTTAAGTGGTTTCAGCTCAGTACTTGGGGCAGACTGACAGTTTATTTCATTGGACATTTCTCCCAGGGGATTGGGAGGCTGTTTTTGAGGGCAACAGCCACCATCCCTGGCCCCATCATGCCGGGTATATACTATTATTGATTGCTGCAACAAGTTTATGTTCTTTATGATACCATTGCAAATCTCTATTCTGATTGCAAAGAGCTCTGAAAACTAGCTCTGGTGAAGTTTGCACCACATAGAAAGTACATAATTATATACATTATTAGGATGAAAAATAAATTATGCACATTTTCTTTCAAAGTCTGCAAATCAAGATCATTTTCTGACTGACCTTGTTGGCAGTGCTGGGTCCTCGCCAGGAGATCAATTGATCCCTTTAATCATTAATTCATGAATGTAAATAGTTATTGATGAGTGACAATCGAACTTATTCTCCAGACTGTCATTCATTATATTTTCATAGGAACTTTAATTACTGCAAGCAAGTTTTTTTGCCTTTTATTTACACATTTTCAGTTTTGTGGAATGAATAATATCGTTTAAATTCTTCGTGAATTAAGAACAACTGTTTACATCGAATTTTAAGTTAATTAACCAAGTTACATCTTTTAACCATTAGCCTTTAGATTATGCAGAGCATGAAGCTACATAACAATCTTCTAATGGTTATTTTCAGTTTCAAATGATGAAACTAACAAATGTTGCTCCCATCCAATGTATTCATACTAATTTGTTAAATCTGGGCAAGGCGACAGACTTACTTGCCCATCATGGAATTCCAGCAGGTGGTGTCCATGTCACCTAGAAATGTCAGCAGCCACCTCAGCGCAACAGCTTTTACCATGCAACAACTCAAGTATGTAATGTAGCTATAGTTAGTCTTGATTTGCAGAGTTGAGTTTTTCGCATATAAAGGTTCCATCTTCCTGCCAAATGTACTGTCTTTTTTATTTCCAAATATAGATGGAAATAACTGATTTGTTCAAATCAGCACAGCCGTGCATCTCATATATATGATGTTTTTCTGGCATTCTTCGAACATTATTTAGTATGACGGTTTTTGTGTACACTTGAATGGTGAAGCAATTACATTTTTCATTTACATTTTGTTGAGAAAATGTGTTCTCATTCCGAATATGCTGAGGTAGGTGTTTCCTGGTACATTTTATCATAATGCAGATTTTAATGGACTGGTCTAAAATGGAAAGCATATAACAGTAGAACTAGATTCTTCTACTGTAGTTTAGCGATTGCGCCACATATGCACGTGAAAGAATTTACTTGGTCAGCAAACTATTCAGCTGCTCTTTATTTGATGTTTTCTGATTTGTTATTGCATAACATACACCAATGTCATGGTTTAAAACTATTTACATTAGCTATTTTAGATACAGAAGAGATTATCCCCCACATGCATCAAGCACTTTTCCATTCGCAAACGGTGCGATTCCTTAAAATCGGCCGTTTGCGAATGCAAAAGTGCTTTTTGGGATGCATGAAGCAATTTTAGAATTCGCAACATTGTTGCGAGTTCTAAAATTGCGGGTGCTTTTAAGAAGTCGCAGATGTGCGACTTCTTAAAAGCAATGCATCATCACTTTTGACAAGTGAAAATTCGCACTTAGGGTTCCAAATTTACCGAGTGGTTGAACCACTCGGTAAATTTGGAAAAAGTGTTTAAAATGCTTTTAATGTTTTTTTTTCAACATTCATGTTACGGACACACATGTCCTTAGGACATGTGTGTGTGCAACATGATGCGAAAAATACATTTCAGGGGTGCAGGGGGGGGTCCTTTGGACCCCCCCCTGCACCCATGAAATTTTCTAAGTGCCACTCGCAATTTGCATTGACTCCTATGGGCCTTTTGGCCCATAGGAATCAATGGAAATTGCGAAAATTAACTTAAGAATTCGGTATTTCTTTGGGATTCGGTAAAAAATGCGATTTTTACCGAATCACAAAGAAATACCGAAAAAAATGATGCATAGCATTTTGCATTTCCTAAATAGCGATTCCTTAATTTTCGCTATTTCAGAAATGCAAAATCCTACATTGATGCATGTGGGGGTAAGTGCCATTGCTAAATATTTCAAAGAAGTGCAATGAACGATCTTCCGATTTCCAGAATATAGAAATCAGCAAATATTCAATTTCTTGCTACAGATAAAAATATATTTCGATATTTCAGAAAATATGTATCTTCACATCTACAACCATGCCAAGCTTCTAAGAAAAATACCGCTGCTTAACTTCTGAAGCATCTCTAGCTTAGATTTGTCAGTCAAAACTGCTGTTCACTTTCTCAGCAACATTGCCAATGGTTTTGATTGAGAGAAACTAAACATTGTGCATTCAAGTTAACTCAACATTTTGTGCAACATTTGAACTGTGTCTTTGAACACATTAACGTGGCATGTCCTAGTAAATATCTTTCTGTCAGTCACAGAGATATTGAATGTGATTTTTATTAAGTTGTTTGTAACAAGAGAGATAATATTCTTGATGACGTAGCTGGCAATTTTGAGAAGATTTCCTCATAAGTGGTAACAGTTGGTTAACTAAGAGTCTGTTAAAGAGTATGAATGTATAAATACATACTAGAATTAAAAACATAATGACGAACCACAAAAAAAAATGTTTTTTGTCCTATATGGTTTACGCTTACCTCAGAGAAAATGTTTGTAATTCTCAAAACATTCAATGGCATACTGGACATTGGGCCAGATGTACGACCCTAAATTGCATGCGCAAACAGGTTTGTGACCCGTTTACGCATGCTTGCAATAGCGAGTCGCAATTTATTTGCTACTCGCTATTTAGGAATTGCGACTCGCTATTAGGAAGGGGTTTTCCCTTCATAATAGCATCTGCAAAGTAATGTATGAATGTGTTATGACCGCTTTTGCAGTTGCAAAACACTCCCAAATTACCACCCTCTTCAAGAGGGTGGTAATACAGTCGCAATTTGGAAGGGGTCCCCAGGGGACCCCTTCCACTTTGTGACTGTCTCTAAAAATATTTTTTAAGGGCAGGCAGCAGCCCCAGGGACCACTACCTGCCCTTAAAAATGAAACAAAAACGTTTCATTTTTTTTAAATGCATTCCGTTTTCCTTTAAGGAAAATGGGCTGCATTTATTTAAAAACTGCTTTATTTAGAAGCAGTCCCAGACATGGTGGTCTGCTGGGCCCAGCAGGCCACCATTCCGGGGAGGGCCTGTCATACCAATGGGCTTTCAAATTGCTCTTTTATATTCATGAGCTGCGCAATTTGGGAACCCATAGGGAATCACAAACAGTGTTAAACACACTGTTGTACATTCCAAATAGCTCCTCGCAAATTGCGAGTCGCTATTTTGCAGGTCGTACATCTGGCCCATAGTGATTAGGTAAGATGTATTGCCCACTTTTTGCATAAACATTCCTCCTATGAGTGGAGGTTAACCACCAAATGTCATGAAGCACAGGTACCCTAGAAGTATCAAGAACGCTATTTAGGTTTAGAGCCATCCATCATCCCCAATAATCATTTCAGTACCGTCCTTGTAAAGTGATACTGAATGTACCATTGTCTATTACTCTGGGCTTACTGGAAAGTCAAATATGGCATTTGGGGAGTAGTCAATTTTACCATGCAACACCAGTAATACCTTACAACAAAAACTGATTTTATCGTTTAAGTTTAAACAAACAAATCAAACGATTCATGCTCTTTTTTTCATTCTCTCTCGACGATTTTTTTCTCTCTTGAAAACTCCATTTTCCTATACTCATGCCCATTTTGTTGGTCTCTCCTTTCATTCCCATAGTAGATAGCTATTCTTTTCCTGTCCTTTAATGGAATAAATCTCCAACATATCAAGGTAGGTATGAATGTGTCTGCTAAAGGCTTAAGGGCATCTATATATTTAGAGGGCTGTATATCTTTGTGAGTTAGACTCAATAAGCGTAATAATGCACTCACATAGTAAATTTCATTTTCTTAAATCTCAAATAGATATTAGAATTAAGAAAGTGGGTTTGGAATTTAGGTGTTTGTGATTCAACTACAAATAATCTACTAACTTTTGAATCTTTTTTGAATTTTCCTAGATTAGAAATAAATACAACATAAAAAAAGAAGCAGTAATCAGTCTAAAAATACATTGTACATGCACATGCCTTCCATCATAACTTTCAGCAGCATTGAAAAAATATTCATAAATCGATGATCTAACAAGCGTATAAAACTGCAACAGTGGCTAACCCACCCAACCAGAGCAAGGATGCCAATTCACATTTCACAAATAATGAAAGTGCATTATTATGAAAAAAGTGGGTTTTGTGCATATACATTGGTACGTGTTCATAACGCTGCGGCTCGCGCTATCTATGCCCTCCCTAAACATTGTCATGTTTCCAACCTCCTCCACTGCCTACACAGGCTATCCCTTGAACAAATAGTTTGTTTCAAAACACTATGTATCACTCATAAGATTCTCTCAGGCATTGGCCTAGGAATCCTGAGTGATTTATGCTCCTATTATGTACCCACACAAGTACTGCGCTTGGCAGACCTGCTCCTTGCCAGAATCCCATGAATGCGGAGGGTCAGATCGGGTGGTCAATCTTTTATGCGGTTGGCCCCCGCCTTATGGAACTCCCTCCCTCTACATATTCGTAGCAACCCTGATCCCCTAACCTGCAGAGGGCGAGGGAAGACTTGCCTTTTAACCCACTGATACATTTTTGCTCTGCCTCACCACTCAGTATTCCTTTTTAGTGCTAGATGCCTTCATGCTGGGGCAGCCATGCGCGATACAAATATTTTAATTTAACATATGTGCAGAGTGGCATATGGCTCGGATACTATTCCATAAAATGTACTCCTGCTCCTATACAGTCCTGGTTCTCCAATTCTGCAGGATAAAAAAGTGTTCAATAATAAATGCAATAGGTAAAAAAAATGTCCTCCCTTATTATGCCTCCGGCTTTCCTTCAAGACTCCAAATTAACATAAAGTTGATTCTGGAGTTATTTTAGACTGTAAAGCCTGACTGCTGACCCCAAATAATTCCATCCAACATGTTGTTAGTTGCGAGCAAGTGAGGAACATATGGAGCCAACCTCCTGCCACGTGCTGATGGCAGAAAAAGCAGTTATCCAAAACCAACAGGTATGTTTATTGAAGAGCTGCAGGGGTATAATACACCATCCAGTCAGATAAGAGTGGCAATCTTTTGAGTTTGCCGCTCTTAAAGAGTTATATCCAGTCTCTGAAATATAGTACTAGCCACTTTCAGCTCAATTGCGTTGTGTTTTTTTCAAGAAATTGTATTGAGCTTGAGAAATGTTTGTGCATGATACATCCATATAATAATATCTCCCAAAATCTGTTGTGCTTTTTAAAGCATAGTATGCTGTATTTATTTAATATTTAAGATATATGTGATAAAAGAACAGCTGACACATGTTTCATCCATAATGGCTTTTTCAAGGCTGATGTGCATGACGCAGACATAGTGTTATATAAAAAAAACAATATAGTCACAAATATATTGATTCATAATCACGTGATTGATAGGGTAAAATGAGATTAAGAGAAACAAAAATAAAGGACAAAAAAAACAAAGTGAGGCGGTGGAGAGCAAAAAGAAAAAAACCCTAAAAGTCAAATTGTAAGGAAAAATAGATCAATGAAAGGTGACGATGTGAGGGGAGGAGGGAAAAAAGGGAAGGAAAACACAAAGGCAAAGGTAAAAAGAAAAATAGTGAAAAAACAATTAAAGGTCATATAATCCAAACAGAATATAAAGAGTTCATCATAGTAGATAATAGTTAATGCTAATTGGCATCAAATAAATCCAATGATAAAAATATATTACAAATGAAATACACACAGTTTGTCACAGTAATAATGCCATTAAAAATAAGCAATAAACATCAAAGGGGTCAGAGAGAGCAAAAAGAACCACAAAACAAATTATGACAATTCGTCTTATTCATAAAGCTCCTAAATTATATACCACTAGCAGCCCGTCCAGACCTTGCCCGGGAGAAATTAGGCTTCAGGGCCCCCGCCCACCCCGACATTGTCTGTGGGTCCCCCGGAGAAGCAGCCCGTCCCGACCTTGGCTTCAGCGCCCCCGCCCACCCCAACATTGTCCGTGGGTCCCCCGGAGCCTTACCTCATCCGCCGCACCTCCCCACACTCCTGAGTTCACCGGTCCGCTGCTCCTCCCCGCCTGTCCACCGCTCCACTCCACTCCTCCCAGCCTGTCCGCCGCTCCTCACCGCTCCTCCCCGCGTGTCCGCCGCTCCTCCCCGCGCTCATGTCCGCCGCTCCTCCTCGCGCTCCTGGACGCCACTCCTCCCCGCGCTCCTGATGTCAGCACGCACGTCGCGGCCGGTGCTACTTCCATAGGACTACTTTTTTTTTCTCGTACATTTTTTAAATAACTTCTATTTTTTTTATTTATATAGCCTATGTCCATCTGCACAGCCTGACAATTACAACGGTGTATCGGGTGTGTGGATTGGCGCTGTGGTTCCCGAGTTTACCCGCCTCAAAGGTTCAAAGTTCTTCCTTTATGATAGTAGTATAGATTTCGCATCGAGGAGGTCAAATAAGGTTGCTGAGTTTCTAATTATCCAAGCGGAATACGCACAGTTCATAGCAATTATAATGTTGTCGGAATGAGAAATTACCATGGGAAGAATAATTAAAACTTTATTACTATAATATCAGGAGGAACTTACCAAAGAAGTATTATTAATGATCATATAATCTGTGGTAGTAACGGGAACAAAACAAGAAGTAACGTTTTTGTCTGGTTCAAACCCGATAAATGGCAATAAATGATTATACCGATGTTCAGTGACCAGTGGCAATCTAACCCATAGTTGCAAGGTCACAAGAGCAAAAAAACAAAAAGTACTGCCAACAGAAGAAAATGAAATTAAAACTATTAAGGAAGCGCAAAATAACAGTTGCGGTCCAAACAAAAGGTTATGGTAATTAAAGTATCCTTCGACGTCAGTGCTTTCTTTTTTTTAAATTATTTTTATTAGTTTTTCCCCCTTTTATGCAAGGATTAGCACGGAATCAAATATAGCAATAAAAGCATAGTCCAGAGGCAACAAGGTTATACAAAATAAACATCGGATTAAAAAACAAAATTAAAAGATAAAGAGAAGGCAAAAAAAATTACAAGGGTTGGAATAAATCAGAATTTGCACAGCACAAACATACTTTGTAGATACTACTATGAGGATAGGTAAGGTCAAGCTACCTTTCATTACAAGAAAAAACATAAGATCACATCTAATTACAAACAAAAGCTTATCATAGAATACCTATTTTCCCCTAAATAATTCCATAATAGCAGACCAAATCTTAGCTCCCATAGCTCTCTTTCTCCTCCCCTTAGTTTTATATATTGCTATTTCTAAATTATACATGGCTAATAATCTTGACCGCCAGCTCAAAAATGTTGGTGGATCGGGACTGATCCAATCCTTCATAATGCAGGCCCGTATCACCGCCATACAAATGAACAAAAAAGATACAGTACCTATTGGCCTAAAGTGAGCAGTGATATCTGAGTCAACCCCTATTAGAACCAGTTCCTCAGTTATGCTCACAGAAGATCCCAAAATGAAGCCTAAGAACTGCTCAATTTTTCTAAATAACTCCCCTAACTTAGGACATAAAAAGAACATATGTACTGAATTTGCCGCATACAGGCCTCATCTGTTACATTTGATCCCAGCAGATGTCCCTCACTTTGAAATCCTACTTGGGGTACAATACATATCATAGATGACCATATAATGTTGAGTGAGCATCCTCCCGGTCATCAAGACTTGATTGACAAGCCCCAGGGATTCACTAATATTAACATCTTCTAACCCCAGATTCCTTACCCATTTTCCTTGACAGACATCTGAATCATCGGAAAATGACTCTATTAGTTGTACATAAAATGTACCAATAGATGTTTTTTTCTTCATTTTCTCGATAAGCGGGATCCCAACAAGATGTTGGTCAAATCCGGGCCCTTGCTTATTAAAGTAGCTACGAATTTGGAGCTATTTAAAGAATTCATGTTTAGCTAAACCATATTTTCGCTTGCAAATCCGAAAACGTTGCCAATAGACCATATTCACAGAGATCCCCTAAACACTGAATCCCTTTTAATCCCCATTTATCAGTCACTTGAGCTGAGAATGGAGTATAAGCTTTCAGTTTAAAAACACCAAGTTGCCGCTTGACTTGCTTCCAATCAGAATAAGATGCCTTAAGTATTTTAAATTTAGTTTTCCTAATGTAACTTGGCTCAATTATTTTAATAAGGCATTCACTAGTCTCATGCCCCAGCCCAAATTCATATATTGAAGGCCTATGGCAGGGCAGAATTTCAGCCCTGTCACCCACTACCAAGGGGCTAATACATTGCAGGATGGCTGCCCAATAACACAACATAACTTGTGGTATCCCCCAGCCACCATAGTCTTTTGGTAACACCATTTTCTTATAGGCCCTCCTCTGTCGACTATACCCCCAAAAGAATCTAGAGCAAATCCTCGCTAGCCTCTTACACCATGGCACTGGGAATTGTAATGGAATTGTTTTAAACATATATAAAAGCTTAGGCAATACCAGCATTTTAAGTACATTTGATCTGCCATACAAGGATAGATGCAAGTGATCCATCTGCTCCAATATTGAATTCACCCTTGTCAATACAGAATTCATATTTATCTCTGGAATATTGCAAACAGGCAGTGAGATTTTAATTCCCAGATATGTAACCTCTGAGACAGTAGCCACATTTACAGGTGGATCTCCACCTGAATAAAGCACTTGCGTTTTGGGTATATTTAATTTTTAGCCAGTGTAGTTCCCGACTGAGAAGCCAATCTATTGATTGCGGGGAGTGCACTAAAAATATCACTAGTAACAACAACAATATCGTCGGCAAATGCTAACACTCTATACTCAATTTGCCGTAATTGAACTGGTTGTATGTCTTTAAGGCAATTCAACTTTAAAAAAAAAAATAACCAGAAAGGGCAAATAAAGGAGGCGAACAAGGAAATCCTTGTCTTGTGCCTCAACCTATCTTAAATAAACCCGACTCTTGACTGGAAATTCATATACTTGCTTCCGGACTGATATATAATGTCCTGATTGCCTGCCGAATCTTAGGGCCAAACCCCTTCAGTTTTAAAACCACCCACATGTAGGACCAGGAAACCCTGTTGAATGCCTTTTCGGCATCCAACAGGATTACCCCGTGTGTTATCCGTTGTTTGTGCCCAGTCCGAAAAAAGAAATCACCCACCTCACATGGTCCGCTGTGTCTCTACCAGGAATAAACCTGTGTTGGAAATTAGAGACCAGTGCAGAGATGACACCATCTAGGTGCATGGCAATCACCTTGGAATAAATTTTACTATCAGAGTTGATTAATGAAATTGGTCTATGTGACGTAGGCAATAAATCAGGCTTATCTTTTTTTTTTTTTAAACGATGATGGTAGTTTTACGCCAAGACACTGGCAAAATTCCTCTCTGCTCAGCCAAAAACAGAGTCATGAATTCTGGTTTTAGCACATGCCAAAAGGTTCTATAAAATTCAAGGGGGATACCATCAGGACCCACAGCCTTGCCTGCTGCCAATGCTGTTATTGCTGCCTTCACTTCCTCCCAAGCAATATATCTACATCTAGTTCTTCAATTTGGTCATGTGCCAATTTTTGTTTTTTATTATCAAAACAGAATTCTTCCAGTGTCTCTCCAACTCGACTACTAACCTCCTCTGTGTACAACTGATGATAACATTTACTAAACACCTCAAGAACTTCCCCTGGTTTGTCCACAACCTGCCCATGAAGATTCTGACTTGAGTGCTTTCTTGATTGAAAATCATGCAGGTCCCATGAGCACGATCACATATGCATGAGTGTCTGTTAGAAGGAGGTGCCTATGGACTTCATAGAAAAGAAAAAATACAATTAATGAAAAAATTAAAACCAAGAACTGGTGGTGAACAGGATGCTTCCTACAAGGACAATTGAAAACCACATAAGGTTATAGCGCGTGATAATGTTGGCCTGGGGTGGGCCCAAAAAGGAAACTTACTGTCATGGTTTGTATCCAAATATAAGGCGAACAGTCTCTGCGGTCAAGGTGAACCATGCTGTGCCTGTTGGGCTTATGATACTGGTAATCTAAATATCGTCCTGGAGTCCTCATGTGCATTTGGCATCTGGGGACAGGAAGTGATGTTAAGCTTGACGGCGGTCTGCCGTGGCCGCAAAGGCATAGAAAAATGACTGGAAGACAAGGGCATCCATAAGGGAATAAATAATGTTTCCAAAACTTACAAGACCTGTATATTAAGAAAATTCAAATAGAATGACATTAAACTTGAAAAATGGAAATTAGGCCAAGATAATGTTAAGCATGAAGGCATTCTGATGTAAATACGAAATACAATGGAAGAGTTACTATATCATGTAGACATCAAAAAGGGGGAACGTTATGATAACCACAGAACCTGTGTGCTGGAAAAATAAAATCTAATTCCGATACAAGTGAAACCCAAGCATGAAAATGACTCTATCACATGTTTCAATAAAGAGATAAATAATGAAATCAATAATGATAATTAAACTAACGAAACCGATGTGCTTGAGGAATCAAACACAATTCAAATAAAATTAAAAGAGAATTAGCCGTGTAGAAACAATAACATATTATACTGCCCATTCTAACAACTGTACTATTGAGGTCTGTTCATACTTAGCTGGCTCCTAAGAATAGAGTATCCAAATATTCCCACTAGGAAAAGTTAGAACACTCTGTAATAAAAAAGAGGACAGACCAGTGGAGAGTAACAAGTGGCCAAGTTGATATATACAGAAAAGTTGAGAGTCCCAAATGACGAGTGTAATGTACCAAGAAAAAGAAAGGTCTGTAGCAACAAAGTGGTAAAGGTTAAAAGGAAGCAACAGCCCAGTGCGGTATAGTAGGAACCGCAGCTTCATCCACCCATCACCCCTGATAATAAATCGTTTTTACAAGAACCCTGGACAAAAGTCCACTGATCACATCTAGCAGGTACTGATTCCAGAGCAACCTATACCAATTACATACCCCTTTCAGTTTACTTTTTACAAGCAGATAGCTGACAGGGTGCGGGCAATGACTATCACCTTGGATATTAGCTGCCAAAAACTGGATTATCCACCCAAAGCTAAAAAAAAACCAACAGTTGCACTGTTCCCCACTCCTAGAGTGGAGCTGCTCCCACGAGATGCATTGAACCTGTAAAAACAAAACCCTGTGGTCTTTAAAACCTTTTGCATTCCAGAACGCAATCACCCTGGCAGAAAGCAATAGACCTAAAAACTGACCCTCCTGGGGTTGTAAGAATGAACAATCGATGGAAAATCTAGTCATTTTGGGTAGTTTTGCTGTTTTTATAAAAGCTGGTGAGCTAATTTAAGATTTCTGCACCAATACTCTGTTCCCATCTAAATACCTTGCTTAAATTTCAATTAAGGCTGCCTGGTAATATCTCTGATTGTGGGGTAGTGCCAACCCAAACCATGTTTTCTCAGTGCCACCCTGGTATATTTTTTATTCCAGATAACGCTCCTTATTGATTAATCTAGCTCCTAAAAATGTTATTATGGACTTTCATTGCTACATTGGAATACAGAGTTGTTGTAGAACTAACATTTTTATCTTTGTGACTCCAAATGGGCAGAGGGAGTAGGGGCCATTTTTCAAGTAATTAATTTATTTTTCTGAGCATTGCCTCATAACTCAGAAGAAACAAGCGAGTGCAATTGTTTGTAACAAATATCCCAACGTACCTTATGGGAGTTTGCAGCCTTGTTTGGGGCTGAATTGAGACTGGGAGATCTGCAACTACATTAAAATGCAGGGCTTCTGTTTTGCTTTGATTTATCTTATAGACATCTATGCCTGCATATTCTTTGATCCTCTGCATACCACTCTTTATATTAAGCTCATCTGGTTGCAGATAAAGAATAACAAAATCAGCAAAAAGCTTGGGCCTTGCAATCCCCTCTGTTGGTGCCCTGGTATCCCATTGGCGTACCTTTTCTGCCAACGGCTCAATAAAACATTTAAATAAAACATAGAGCCATCTATATTCATAACTCTTTAATCATGATGCAGCTGCTGCAAATATTAGTTTGCCTGCTGAACCAAACTCAAAATAAAGTCCTGACTTTTGCACCAGGGCAGCCTGGGCACCTTGTTTCTTGAAAAGTAGATTTGAACTTCCGGCAGTGTCGAGCTGCCATTGCTGACATCTGTGAAAATATATTACATCGGAATGTGTCTAGTGTCTGAAATCCCTTTTGCTTAATGGCAGCCAATAGGATTGATTCTTTCATGGGAATGTAACCGAAATTGACCAAAAAGGTGCAAGGGTATTAGGCATTTAAAGGCTGAAAAACAGAACACAGTTCACCCTCATAAACTCTCTAAACTTGGGGGCAGATTTATAAGCCCCTTGCGCCCCTTTTGCGTCACTTTTAACATGGGAAAAGTGACGCAAAAGTGGCGCAAGGGGCTTTTAAATCTGCCCCTTGGTGTCTAAAACACTTATTTTAACCACGTATAAAATGAAACCTTGTCTTACCTTCGTATTAAATTCCAGGCATAAATTTATTTTGACTCACTTATGATTTGACATCTTTCACCACTTGATTAGCTTCCCTGAAATGAATGACTGGTCTACACAATTGACAAATGGTCCGCACAGAGTAATATGCATGTAGTCTTTTTCTGTATATTTTATAGTAATTTGAAAAAACACTACATTTTACCTATTTTAAGATCGCTTGATTTTACACAGTATCACCGTGCTTATCTTTGCTTACAATCATTGTCTACCATGGATATCTGCTGTAGTGTATCAAGTTTTCTAGGGCCTGCTTTTTATGCTCGAAAAAACATGTCATATTGTCTTTGATTAGCACTTTGATACAGTTTGAAAGACACTAATTGACTAATGATGTTTTATTACTGTGTTTTAAGGATTTCTAAAATTGTAACTTATTGCACTTTTATGATTTTATTATGAAATTGAATAACATACTGAATTACGATAATTAAGGCTACTTGTTTCTAGGAAGCTACTTCAGGAGTTTTTTTGGAAGATTGGTAAAGAATGAACATTAGTGGTTTGGTCTAGATTGAAGGATTATTCTAGATTTTGGATGAGTAGCCAGAAAAGTATCTGTATATATAATCTTCCACTTTTTGGTCATTGGGGTGTTCCTCCTTCTAAGCAACACAAATCCACCTGATAGATTTGTCTGTGTCAAATATTTAGTGATTTCTAAGATAAGCATGTTGTATTAAATAAGCATACTTGTCAGACATTAACCAAATTAGGTTTTGTTGGCAGGAGTGTGGTCAGTTTTTTGTTTTTGTCAGAAAGTGGAATACTTGGGCGTGGCTTGGAGGGCAGAGCTAATGGCTGCCTGATTCCGTTGCTCCGTCCGATCAGAGAAAAGAACATGATCCCAGATGAGTAAATGTATGAGAGGGACACAGCGACTGAAAATCTGACCAGTGGAAGGGCCTCTGCAAAGGAGGACACGATCACGGTGACCTCCGGTGCCCGAGGAAGGAAGAAAATCGAACTTATGCCTCGGAAGTGAGAGCGAGACGCAAGAGCAAAATGGCAGTGACTCAGCGCTTCAAAACTGAAACCAAGTGAAAAAGCACAGCACAGCGCATCACCAGTTAAAGTACCCGCTTAAGTGTGTGAGCAGCTACCAAAGGTACGATAACTCTTTATAGCTCTTTTCGGTGGGGGCTAAACTGCTCAAGGGCCGAGTGATTGATGCGCGAAAAGGTTTGGTCTCAGCGACGGCTGCTGATATAGACTGCTCTCTCACCAGAAATAGCCTGATGCTAGGGAATGATTTTCGCCAAGGAGGAAAGCACCACAGTTAAGAGCGACTGTGATCCAATGGCGCTGAGGGGTTACCGAGCAGGAACAGCCTAACTCTACCCGTGCATGAAGGTATCTGGAGGGCCCAGGTACACCAAAGGAACACCAAAGAAATCCCAAAAAAACAATGGCAGACAGAGAATCTAGGCTACACCAACAATAACAAAAAAAGAGTAAGGGAGAGCCAGCAGTTTCAGACTCCCTGCTCAAAATTAAACCAGACATTAACAGCACCATAGACATTATATTAAAAAAAACTGGAGGATATCCACGATTTAGCAAAGTCCACAAAGCATACCACTGACGCTATTCAGCTGGAAATGGCGGCCATCAGGGCTGATCTACACACAGTCAATATTAGATTAGCAGCGGTCGAGCAAAGAATCAGTGATATAGAGGATATCACCGACAACTTAAGTCGTGAGGTGAAGACCTTAACAAAACTTACTTCAACTCTACAAAGACAAACAGCGGAGCTGAAAGACTGAAATAGACGGGGGAACATTTGCCTACTGGGGGTCCAGGAGGGCACAGAAAACCCACCAGGCTCGTGTTTAGCCTTCCTAGTGGACTATTCCTAAACTTACCAATGTAAAGTTTGACTGTCAGTTTGAACTGGACCCACTTTTAAATCCATGGCAAGGCAAGCAGCCCTGCCTATTATCTGCAAACCACTAAGATCCCAGCACACGGAAGCTATCCTCAATCATGCATGAAAAAATCACTAAATTATCTGGAATGGGCGTAAGATAATTTTCACACAAGATTACTCTAAGCCTACTGTCGACACCAGGAAGGATTTCTTGCCGTACGTGACAAACTCAGGAGAAAAAACATGCAGTTCTCCTTCGTTGGTCTCACCAAATTCAGGGTAACGGATGGTGGTAGACAGCACTACTTCAATGACCCTAAGGAGCTTGCTTCATTTCTGGAAGGCCCAACAATTCATAACATGGAAGCTGTCCAATCCGCCACCAGCAAAAGAAGATCTTCTCCAGACCCGGGCACGGGGTGAAGAAGTAGCCAGTAACTCTTGGGCAGGCTAAGTTTTTTAAATCACTATTAATAAGGAATATAACCACTATCTACCTCATTATGTACCTCATTACCTACCTCATGTTAACATGCATCCTATGATGCTGGCATCGCTACAAGTGAGGAATGTCAAATATTTTATGGGCCTAAACTCGTATCCTCTAAATATGTTTCAATGTGACTATGCCGTTGGACACCGTAATTGGGATGTGCCAAATAGCTAGAGACTCATGGCTAGAGGGCCTAAGTCTCTTTTAGTGCCTTGCTGATAACTAGGCAAAGTATACTCATGGGGAGAGCTACGATATAGACTGTTACAATAGTTGATCTCCAAGACACGGAATGACGATCCTGCCGTCACACCTCCTACATACGAGGTTTGCAGCAATGGGAGGGGTGGGAGGGGTTGAATGGGGTGGGGGTGGCGGATGGAGGGAGTATGGGGGAGGAATCCCAAAGGTTGCAAAATGCTCCCTGTAGTGACTGGATATCCGCCTCAGGGGTTTTCAGTCTTTGCTTTCTCTATTGCTTTTCTCTATTTTCGAGCTTATTTTCCCTTTTTCACCTCGCTTTCTTCTTTAAACGGTACTGGGCACTCTCTGATGCATAGTCAATTAGTGTGCTTTGGCACGCAAGAGCACCCGAAAAAGCTGTTTAGACTGTATAAAAGGCACATGGAAAATTCATTCATATTATGCCTAGTTGGGGAGCGGGTAATGGTCAGCGCTTGTCACCTTTTCCCAACTGGGTCCTGGTAGCGATTTTCGGCTCCTTAAAGTTAGAATTGATGTATCTACCACATAACATCTTAACTGATGGCCTGCAATAACACACTCACCCTGGCAACTGACCTCAACATAGAGTCCTTAAATGTCAAAGGTCTTAACCACTCAATTAAGCGCCAGAAAATTCTGGAGTACCTAGCCAGAACTAAAGGGGATATAATCATACTATAGGAAACAAAGCTGTCTTTGGACAATGCCAAACTCATTAGAGGTAACTGGATCTCACAGATGGCTTGTTCGCCTGCAGATAAAAAGAAACAGGGTAATTACTCTAATATCAAGAAGATCCAACATCTCACTAGGCTCCCAGTCTCACGATAACAAGAGTAGATGCCTGGTCACACATCTGAGAAGGGGGAAAGAGCTAATTCACGTAGCAAACATATGCAGCCACAACACTGATGACCCAACCTTTTGGTCTCAGCTGTCCAGCACGCTGAAAGGGTTCCCCCAAATCGACCTCATGGTAGTAGCAGGGGATTTTAACATCCCATTAGACCACATAACAGATAGACAATCCACCTGTCAATACCACCCTACGAGCTCACATGCTGTACTCCAAAATATCTGTGCCAAATTTAACCTGAAGGACGCGTGGCGTCTCCAACATCCAGACACTAAAGACTACACCTTCTACTCTAATCCCCACAACTCATACAGCAGGATAGATTATATCCTCATCTCCGGCTCCCACATATGACTAATTGAACACTCAGACATAGCCCCAAGGCTAGTGTCGGATCAAACTTTAGTAGCCTAAAACTGGCTGGGTGTCACAATGACTCGGTGCCTAAGAGATGGTGGTTTAACAGCGGTGTACTTTTGGACCTTGCAGATAACAAAATATATTGAGGAGGCTATAATGGACTACCTTAAGCATAACGACAGTCCGGAGACTAGCACTAATACACTTTGGGATGCACTGAAAACTTTTATCAAAAAAGAGATTATGCTGTGCTTCTGAGAGGGGTGCTTATGGAGTCACGAAGTGACTTGGTCCCACTATCCACAGAAGGGGCATAAATGGGAATCCATATGTTGGATCTTAATGCCCTCACACACCCTTTCAGGTGTCATGCTTCATCTTTTGGGCTGCTCCTCGTTGGGTCGGCGGTACAATACCCAACGGGCTCACAAAAGTTGGGGCACTTTGTTCGAGATCTTCTATCCAACTGTGTTTGGTGAAGTGTGGGTGTGGGGCCAGAGCTGTGTAGATGCGATGCTGTGATTTAAAATAGGATTGGAGGTACCAAAAAGGACAAACTTTATTCTGGGGGTCTCCTACCCTAGCTAAAAACAGTGTACAAGGCACTCGCCCGAGGTTAATCACTTGTGTGGTGGTGTCCTTGTTAGAACTCGTGGGTGAACATGTTTCTCGATGTCTGTTCAATAAACTTGCGATTCTTCAGGACCTTGGTAAAAACTATCTACATCAATGAAAAGTGGCATACACAATTGTGCACACAAGTAATGTCTTTTATACAAAAGTACCTTATTACAACCTGGATCTACCCAATAATTATGGTCCCCAAGCTTCAGCAGTGCCCAGTGGATTCACGTACAAGGCATTGCTCCTGTGTGTGATGAAGGTTAACGCGTTGTGCGTATGCTCTTTGACCTGCCCAATCCACTGGGTCCGGGAGGAATGGGCAGGTCAAGGAGCACAAGCAAAGCATCCAGGTTTTAATAAGGTACTTTTGTATAATAGACATTACTTGTGTACACAATTTTGTATGCCACTTTTCATAGATGTAGATAGTTTAGGTTAGGACAAGAAATTAATTGTACAGAGATTGAAAAGGAAGTCAAATCAGTAAAAGACAACAAAGCCCCTGGCCCGGACGGGTTTACAGCCTCTTTCTACAAGACCTTCTTAAACCAGCTAAAACCAACCATGAAACAAGTTTTTAACCACACAGCATCTAAAGGGACCACGCCATACGCTATGTCGGAAGCTAACATAATAGTCATTCCAAAGGAGAGGCAGGACCAACTTTCACTGAAAAACTATAGGTCTTTATCCCTGATTAACGTAGACTCCAAAATATATTCTAAGATCTTAGCGGTCAGACTTAACTCTGCTCTCCCCAAGCTAATAAGTAACTCCCAGTATGGCTTCCTTTGTACTCCCACATCTAACTATAACACCTGTCTACAGTGCCACATTTTAGAGAATGCTGCCATGAAGTCTGAATCAACAGTAGCTATCACTTTAGACTCCGAGAGGCCTTTGAGAGGGTTTCCTGGGCTTCTTTGGAATGATGTATGCAATCTTTTAATCTAGTTGAAGGCTATATACATATGGGTCTAGCCCTTTATGGGAACCCATCAGCCCGTATTGTCAATAATGGCTCGCTCTCTGAGCCCTTCACATTGCAACAAGGTACTAGACAGGGTTGCCCACTATCTCCATCCTTATTTTTACTGGCATTGGAACCCCTTATCCAGGACATCAAAGCAAACTCTAACATTAATGGGGTGTGTTGGAACTGGCCCTTCTTGCAGAGTCATCCCCAAACTTTTTGCTTCTTCCTCCCTTATTTTTCCTGACTCGTGACTGTTGGCAAAAGGACTCTGCACACTTTACCACTGCAGATCAGTTCTAAAGGGCATATGCTCTCTGTGTAAATTGTTATTGTGATTGGATATACATGACTGGCATATTTGAATTACCAAGAAGTCCCTCGTAAAGTGCACTGGGTGTGCCAGGGATGGTGATGGCAAATGCTACTAGTGGGCCTGCAGCACTGATTGTGCCACCCACATGAGTAGCCCTAAAATGGTGTCTCAGGCCTGCCACCGCAGTGCCTGTGTGCAGTCTGTGAACTGCCATGGCCTCCTGTTCAGTGTTCCCACTGATCAGGCCTAACCCTTCCCTTTTTGTGCACATTGGTCACCCCTATGGAAGGCCCAAGGTACCCCCCTGGGCAGGGTACAGTGTATGTGAAAGGTAGAGCATGTACTGGTGCAGGTGACATGCCCCGGTAGTGAATTAAAGCCATTTTCGTTTTTCACTATTGCAGGGCTATCTTGCTCCATAGGTTAACATGGGGGATGCTGGCTACAGTGGCTACCAGCATTTCTTCCCATAGGAACAAGATAGGACAAAAGAGTCTAGTATCCCTGAACTCTGAATTTAATAACACACCTTTTAGGAAAGGTTGTTTTTAAATCCTGTGTTTGAGAACAGCACTTTTAGAAAGTTGTTGTTCACTTGTCTGACCCTTCTGTGTGCCTTGGCCTGTTTGTGTATTGACTGTCTGGTTTGAGAGTGACAGGGGCTGGGGAGTACCCAGGAGGCTGGCTGAGTCAGCCCTAGGCTGAATGACTGCATTTGCAACTTGAGTGGTGGGAGGAGATAGCACCTGGGCCTGAATAGGGCTGTGCCTGCCTTCCACAATACTGGCTCCACCTCCTGCTGGGCGGCTGATGACCCTGCCCCTCACTCTGAAAGGAAAGAAGAAGCCAGGAACACAAAGTGCTCAAGAAACACCCAGAACTGGTTGAGACCGGGCTCAGGGCCCACTTGCACAAAGAGAACAAAGACTTTTAGGGGTATAAGTACAGGACCCCTGACAACAGAAAATTAGATCATCCTGGAATCAAGAAGGAACCTCTGCCAAGGTGAAAGCTGAAACTGAAGAAGTAAGATTGTCCAGCTGCTGCTCTGCTGGACTGCCCTGCTGTTGCTTTGCTGCCAAGGAGAGGGAAAGGATGTTGCTGTGCTGTGTCCCCTTGCTTGAAGGAATCTCCAAGGGCCTGAGAAGAGCGGGCTCCCTGTTCTGAAATCCCAGGAACAAAAGGACTTCACCCCCAGCTTCCCCTGAGCTCTACTGAGAGAGTCCTTCCTGGATTGCGTGGCCCATGTGTGCTGCCTCTGGAAGTTGAACCTGTGCTTGGATGCTGGAAACCAAGATTCGAGAGACTTTGCTACAGAAAAGTTATTGCATCGCTCGCTGCGGAGCGCATCCCCAACAGTGCGAGGAAATTCCCGCCTCTACGAAGGCCTAGATCGTCGCAGCGCCTGTTGCCGCTGCCGGAGCCGTCGCATCCTTCGTTTGCGGGACGCACCAGACCGGTGCCGGAAGACTAACATCGCTGCGATTGTCGTCGCAGAGCCTGTCGTCGCTGGGTGAGATCGCCGCACCGCTTGCTTGCCGACCGCATCACGTCGCTACGAACATCGTCGCAGAGCCATCGCATCGAGGAGCTGCGAGAGAGAGATCACCGCTGGATCATGCATCGTCGCCCCGGAGATCGCCGCAGCCCCTACGGGATCGTCGCATCGTGCCTTTGCAAGAACAAACTTCCTACGGAACCTACGCACCGGAATCCATACAAGTGGCCTTCCTCCCCATACAGACCACATTCGTCGAAACACGCCCACTGCTGCAGCGTGGTTGTCGCATCGCCTCCCCAGGGTCTCAGGAGCAACTCATTGTTTGTTTTCCACCACACCTGCTTCTGCTTTTGGAACTTTGTCGCAACTAAAGGTACTGTGTCTGAAACATGACGCAACTTTGAACTTTTCACGCAACTGTGGATTATTTTATCGCAACCTAAAGAACTTTTATTGCAACCTTAAGAACTCCTTTGAAACCATATTCTTGAACTGTGTTTGTTGGATTTTTGTCGCTTTGGTCTTGTGTAGTTTAGATTAAATACTTTTATTTTTCTAAACTGCTGTGGAGTCAGTTTGTGGTGTTTTCACTGTGTTATTGTGAGTGTTGGTACAAATACTTTACACATTGCCTTCTGATTAGCCTTGACTGCTCGTGCCAAGCTACCTAGAGGGTGAGCAGGGGTTCTCTCAGAGGGTTTCCTCCTTACCCTGACTAGAAGCAAGGGTCCCTCTTTGGACAGTGGTACTTACCTCTGCCAACTAGAGAGCCCGATTTCTAACAGGGTGGATATCAATGGGGTCCAAACAAAATTAGCCGCCTCCGCAGATGACATACTAATCATAACAGAACAACCAAGGGCATCAATTGCAGCCTTAATGGAAACAATAATACAATATTCTGGCTTTTCAGGGTATAAACTCAACAGAGAGAAATCAGAACTCAAACCATTAAACATCCATTGTACGAGGGACATCCTGGGAGAGTCGGAGCTAACATGGCAAACAGGCTATATCAAATACTTAGGTATCGAGTTTGGTAGCAATTTAATAGATTCCCTACACCAGAATGAGAAAACAATACTAGAAAAAATAAAGAAGCTCTTGGACTCTTGGTCACCAAAATTCATTACGTGGTGGGCAAATATCGACCCTATTAAAATGATGATCACCCCCGATGGTTAACTACCTCATTAGTATGCTTCCGCTTTTCCTTACAGATGACTTCCACTGCAAACTAGATATCCTCATCTGTAAATTCCTCTGGCGCGGGAAGAAAGCAAGGATCAGTATCCAAAAATTAAGACTGGATAAAACCCTAAGAGGGGTCAATTTAGCGGATTTCACACTATATCAGCTAGCTTTCCTGGCGAAACAAGGTTCATATTGGATCTCTCCACCTGCCGGCTACACCCCGGTTCGGCTAGAGGTGGAGAGGGCCATACTCAACAACCTAAGCCCCCTTGCTCTCCTAACAACAAACAGACCATACCCACATACCTCCCAGTCCTTTTTTAAAAACCCCAAAATTGCAGTACTTGGGGTTGATAAAAATCTGGAGAATAGTATTAAAGGTTCTAAAATGGAATCACTCTGGGCCAATAGCAAGATATTGTACAAAGGTAAGAACCTATCCATTGGCACATGGATTAAAAAAGGTATCCTTTTCCCTTATCAACTAGAAAATGCCTCATATTCAGCTGCATTCACAATCGAGATATAGCCTAGCTGACATTAAATTCTATAACTTCTTGAAAATCAGAACAGCCCTTTCAAAATCCAAATTATTTACCGCCCAACCATCAATTTCACTCTTTGCAACAAACATTAACAAACTGACTATAGCCTTTTGGGGGCAACTGTCTCCAGACCCACCAAATGAACAGGAATGGTCCACAATATGGAGATCTGTCTCACGAAATAAGATCTCCCCTGTTCTCTCCCAAACCAACTACTTGCTGCTACACAAGGCATTTTGGACCCCTGCCCGATTTTTCGCATTTGGGATCCGAAATGACACAACATGTTGGAACTGTAACCAAGAAACGGGGGACTTAGCCCATCTTATCTTTCAATGTTCATTACTTAAGTTGTTTTGGGATAATGTTTTTGCCTTTTTAACTGGTTTGTTTAAGCGTACTATGGTCAGAGAATTCTTAAACTTACCCATGGCCTGTAAAGGCACAAACTTGAGAAATGATTCTTACAAAGAGCTACTTGACCTGCTACTAGCATCTGCAGTGAAAATGATTCTTGCCAACTGGAAGGACACGAGTAAGACTTCTTATAAAAGCTGGATAAACTGGATCATCCATCTCATAGGTGCAGGCAGCATAGCATTACAAAAATCTCCATGGAAACCTTCATCCAGGATGATGTGGAACTCTCTGGACACGTATCTAGACTCTTACGAACCTCAATGAACAAAGTGTTTGCCATTGATTCATATTCTGTACGTTTACTGACATACCACCTGTATAATTGTATTTAGGTGTAATAACTACTGTTACCTGTACTAGGCTGCTGCTCTATGCTGGACTTGCCAATATCGTATGGCTCTGGTGCCAACATATGCATAGAATGTTGGAAGTGACTGATACAGCTCAACTAGCCGTTGCTCTTCCTTTCCTTCTCTTCGTTTCTCTTTCCTTTTTTCCTTCGTTTGCCTGTCCTTTCTTCTTCTATTATTGATCACTGTGGTTGGTCTCATGTTACCATATAGGCGCATTACCCTCACTTTATGACTATATATGTATAACTTTACCTTAAATATCCTGTGCTAACCCTGTTAGAGGCTTTCTGTCTGACCTTGTGAAAATCAATCAAATATTATAAATAAAAAAAATAAAGTGGAATACTTCATTGATGACAGCTTTTTTAGCCGTTAGACTTTTTTGCAAAACCAATGTGAAGGGCACATCTAGTATTTAAGCGGGAGAAGAGTGCAGCCTCTACCACTGTTTTAAGATCTAGTTGAGAGAACTTTACATTCTTTGTAAGCCGAATGTTGCTAAATTTCCCATGGCTTATATGTGGTTTTTGAAGTGGAGGTTCTCTTTTAGTAAAATCCAAGGGATTTTGTTGAGGAGTACAACTAATGTGGCTTTGCTTTAGTGATTAACACAGTGCCTATTAGCTGAAGAAGGTAATTGTTATTTGGACTCTGACAAAGTGTAAAAACCAATTTAAGCTACTATGAAGTCTCTTTAAAAAAACAGAGAAAGGGTCACAAGCACATAGTGAGAGCTTGATATGGATATTGTTGGATATATTGATGGGTGAATGAGTATTGGTGAATGCATAGGTAAATGTATGCATGAAAGTCCCCATACATCAACTGATGGCAGGGTTAGAGGGTATAGATATATCGCTTAAAGGTATGTGTGACTGCAACAGAGCTTGTGGTTTATTTGCATTAATATGTTGGAGAGGATTGCAGGGAGTCATGGTTCCATGTTTATAGACCACTGGGAAATTATGGATGAATGCCAGGGTGTTAGTGGCTAGAAAAGGATGAAAGTATGGATTTGGTTGGCTAAATAAAGGCATGGGGTGAGTAGATGAATGAATGGATGATTGAACTATGTTTGTAGGTGGCATTTTACCGTCCTGTCACTCCTCCCCTTGGTTTTTAATAAAGTTTGGTCATATATTCACAGGTTATTTACCTGTCCTCTCATTTAAGAATATCAATTACAGGGTATATGAAAGCTTCAGTGTAGGTGGATGGCTAGCGGAATGAACACATGTAGTTATATGTCTTGAGGAGTGTATGTGCCAATGTGCAGTGAGCTAAAAAATTTGAGCGAGTGTCAAACTGAACTTTTTGCATGATCGTAATGGATGGAAGCACCAGTCAATAGGTTGATGACTGCAAGGGTGTGTTTGAATCGATAGAAAAATGCATGGTTATAAATCATCAAATTCATGAGTGTTCATTCAATGAATGCATGAATGTGGATGGATATATAAAAGAATGAGTGTAGGTGAGTGAATTAATGTGTTTCTGTGTGAGAGAGAGAAGATAGGTTGATGAGGCCAAGGCTGTGATAGTTTTCATATTTCTACATCATTTGAAGCTTGCCCATCATCTTGATAGGAAGATATACATTTGTTAGAGGTGACCACTGCAAAAACCTGGAGTTATATTTTCAGGTTGGAACTGTAAAGGCAGGATTGCAGAAAGTGCATTTACAATGTATAACCTGTTATCAGTAATGTTGGTAAATTGCGGTATCAATTACAGGTTTCCACATCTGGAGACTCACAAGTTGAGGAAAGTTTGTGAAGGGCATAAATGGAGTCCCATGGAGGGAGGGCAGTTAAAGAAAAGCAAACATTGGATACACAAAACTAGTAGCAGGTCTCCTTTCTCAAGTAACTGTGGCACAATGTGATGCACTACTTTTTAGATAAGTGTTCAGCTGTCCATGATATATCAGCAATTATTTTGGTGGCACTGATTTAGGTCTGGATTTTGTCCATGTACCTGTTGTAGCCTGGATGGGTTATTATTTAAACCATGTCCCTTCTAATAGTATGCAAATTATAATGAGTTTCCTCATTTCTCCCAACATAGCCTCTAACAGACATTTCACATAAGTAAAAACCTTTTTGCAATGCTTGACCTTCATCCTAGTTTTTACTACACTGAATGCCTAACATCTTACCTTCTTTAAGAACTCTTTATCTGTGAATTTAAGCAAATAAGTATATTAGGTGGTAACATTTCTTATTAATGTCTACTCTTTAACTAAGGACACCCTTTGAAAACAATATCATAGGCTTTCAAATAAACAATCTTGTTGGTTTATTTACAATGTAATAATGTTAAATGATAGTTATATTTATAGTAAACCATTTATTGATGTCTTTCAAATGTTATTTCAACATCAAACGAAAATTCCTTCTGGCAATATGTAGGCAATTGGGTTACTGGTTGAGGGATCATACACTTCTCAAGCATCAACCTCAATTCTTCTCAGGATGAAATAACAAGTAAACCCTAAATTTACCTATGATCAAAGCCACAGATCTACCTATCCCCCTTATCTACATGACTACTGACCCTCCTACACTTCACTCCACTATTCCAGTGATCCTGGAGAGAAGCCGTATCCATTCCTCCCCTTGCTCGTCCAGGCCTCCTCCGCAACTCAACGCGACTACTGACCCTCCTACAGTTCGCCCCACTATTCCGGTGATCCTGGGGAGAATCTGTATCCTACCTTCCCTGGCTCACACAGACCTCTTCTGCAACACACCACTATCCATTCCTGCTGTCCCCCCAAAATCAGCCCTAAACCCCTCAACTGTATGCTGGTCAACTGTCAATCGGCCACACAACATGCAACAGAAATCCTGGAAACCATCCTTGGTGAAGCCGTTGACAGCGCTTTTCTTATGGAAACCTAGCTCAAGGCTCACGCTTCCTCTGTTCTTGACCTGCACTCTCCCCCGGGTTACTCCATCCTCAGAAAAGATAGGCTTGACAAAACTGGAGGGGGCCTAGCCATAATCTATAAAGATGAACTCCAACTCTCAGAATTCCAATCAAACTACTTTCGAATACATTGGAGCTGAACTTAAGGTTCAAAGTTCCACTGCTATTCGACAAAATAATAATATACCATCCATCTGGTGACCATTTGCCCTTTGTGGAGGGATTGTCTGACCTGCTTTCCCAATCCTCAATTTCCAACTCCAAAAACCTCTAACTCGGAGACTTTAATATTCACTGGAACAATAAGGATGATCCCTCGGTTACAATCCTCAATGACCTACTCGACGTTACAGACTTGAACCAACTCTGCCATTTGCCAACACATTCCAAAGGAGCTACTCTTGATGCTATCATTACTAACAAAGATCTGGCTTTCCTTTCCCACATTGTCCCCGTTGACTGGTCGGACCATCACCTTATCCTCTTCACGATTACCAGCGCCGTACCTCCCCATTCCCCTAAAAACATCAAACATAGGAAATGAACCAGAAATCTTCACCTTATTCCTCCAGTCGACTGGAGACTAAGATTAAAGCAAAACTTCAACTCTTACCTCCCTCACAAAATGCTAATGACCTTACCGGAATTAAACCACAAAAAAAAGTGAAACAATCCTGGTTTAATGCTGATCTCAACAATGAGAGACGCTCGCTTAGGCTGACCGAACGCACGTGGAGACAACACCCCTCACCCCTAAATCTTGCCCTCCTCAGAACCGCATGGGCTAATTACAAAAAACACATCCTCATTGAAAAGGCCTCCTTCTTCGATGCACAACTCGACCGGGCTAAAAATAGACCCAGGGAACTATTCAGTATTATCAAAAATCAAACAGCTTCTAAACCCCCGCCCCCCAATTGATGGCCTCTATCGAAAGCTGTGACGAAATTGTGAACTTCTTTTCTGAAAGTATCGCCCAGAGTGATCTATCCTTTGCCGTTACCCTCCAACCACATTGCTCATCACCCCTCTATGACCTCCCATCGAAGTCTCCTTTTACACCTTCGCCCCCTCCTGACTCTGTTCATCTCCTTCCACTGTCGCCCCTCCGGAACATTTCCTCACCAGCCCTCAGCTAAAAAATAATGCATCTTGGCTTAACTTCAGCCCAGTTACAGAGCGTGAAGTCCTCAACATCATCTCTAGGCTTAAACCCTCCTCTCACACCTTGGGCCCTCTACCCACTAACCTTGTTCAAGATTTAAAGCATATCATTGCACCTTATTGGACCACCATCATCAACTCCTCCTTGGCCACAGGGTGTGTCCCAGTTTCCCTCCAGCTTGGCCAAATCCCTCCCACCCTCAAAAATGCTACTGCCAACCCCACCAACCATAACAATCTGCATCCTATCTCTAATCTTCCTCTTCTATCCAAGGCCCTCGAAAAATGCGCCTGCTCCAACTGGACAAGCACATTGACTTGTTCAGCCTTTTGGACAATTTACAGTCAGGCTTTAGAAAAGGCTGCAGTACTGAAACTGCTATGCTCAACATTGTTGATGACATCCATCAGTCCCTCGACAAGGGGGAGGCCTCCCTTCTCATTCTTCTTGACCTCTCTGCTGCTTTCGATACCGTTAACTAGTCCGCCTTACTCAACATCCAGTGAAGTAGTGTGGCTCACTGGTTAGAGGCGGCAGACCCGAGAGCAGAGGACGGCCCGGGACCAGGGTTCGATTCCCGGCGCGGCAGGTTTCTGGACCAGGGTCAGCGGACTCGATAATTCTCTTGCCTCGGTGCCCACTCTGATCAGCGATCACACTCGGCAACTCTGGGCATTAGCTTGCCTCATCTTCACTAACGGCCCCACCAGACCGCCGGGGATGCCTGGTCTCACCCTGGAGATACCCATTAAGGGACCATCTCTCAGGGAAGCCAGGAAGGGTTTCGCAGCGGTCGAAGCGCCTTGGGACCCTACGGGTAGTAGTGCGCTATATAAATGCCTATACACATACAACATCCTAAAAGATCGGTTCAACTTCAACGGTCCTGTCCTCAAATGGTTCACATCCTAGCACAGAACCCAACAAATTAAAATCAGCAACTGCCTCTCAAAACCTATTTCTGTCTCCCTGGGTGTTCTCCAGGGTTCTATTCTCTCTCCCTCTCTATTTAACCTCTTCATGGAACCCCTCACCCTCATTCTTAAGCAAGCAGGAATCAACTACCACCTCTATGCTGATGATACCCAGCTTTACTATAAGATCAAATCCCAAGCTGACATTCTGCACCTCAATGATGCCCTGACTAAGATTCAACAATGGTTCCATCACAATCACCTTAAACTCAACCCTAAACTCAACCCTAAAAAAACGGAAGTCATTCTTTTCGCTCCTATAACAACTGCTCCCCATTCAACACTGGATCTATGACCTTAAAGTTCTCAACTGCTCTTTGTCCACTTCTAACTCAGTTAAATCCCTCGGATTAAGCACTGACCAGACCCTCAGCCTTTCTCCCCACAGAAAAAAATGCGGCCAAAGGTGATCTCTTAAATCTACATCACCTTAAGAAAATGAAACCCTTCATTCATGCTGATGACTTTAAATAAGTTTCTCGATTACTAGTACTTTCTAGATTGGACTATGGCAGTGGTTCCCAAACTTTTGACTCCTGAGGACCCCCATTGACTCACCACTGGAAACCGGGAACCCCCAGCAATTTCTATGATTTAATTTTCAAACATTAAAAGAGTAATTCAAACAAAAATAAATGCATGTGCACACAAAACAAATACTTGAATTACTAAGGATTTTAATATTTTTTTTTAAAGAGTTTGCAAAAAACAAACATTTTAATGGAAAGGTTGGTGTACGTCTTCGTGATTACATTTTAAATGGTTAGTTTTATTTTGTACTACAAGGTTCCTGCTCCTGACAAGGCCAGAGTGGAAACCCAAAATCAGCCCAGGCAAATGTTTTCAGACCAGTCCCCATACAGTGCACACCAAGTGCAGTGAGTGAGCCGGACCACTGCAAAGTGTGCTTTGGGAGGCTCTCCCCCCCAAGAAAATTTAGGATACAATGGTGCATTCTGCTACACATTTATCATTATATATTGAACTGTATTAGCTTTTAAAGAATAGTAAATTATGACCTTACTATGCACCAGAATACAACAATCTTTGTTGAGGTTCTTCAATGATTCCCTTATTATCAGCCTTCAATGGCACCTCTCATTTCTCCAAAGCCTGTCGCAGGGATTCTGCTCCTACACAGAACTGTGCACAGAGACCCAGGACCTCAATAAATTGTGCTGTACCAAAAAACTCACCTCAGTGACTAGAAACCCTAACAAGCTAGCATCAGTGTCACATTAGCTCTTCGTCCTATAGCAAAGGAACCAATGATTAGACAACCCAGAACATGGAACTTAGGTTATACTCAGGAATGGTGGGAAGCAAGAACACTCTTTCGTTATACTCTCATACCAGTCCACAACAGGAGTAAAAAAGAGACAAAGGCAAAGTTAAAATATTAATTTTACCGACGTGCTCGAAGATGCAGTATCTTTGCTAACATAAGCAGGCATATGATTAGAAATAATACGATCAGCATTGTTACAATTCCATAAAACACAAAAGAAGAAATCATATTACAATGATGGTGAAAATAGGTCCTATAGCACCTACTGAATCACCCTCCCTAGCTAGGAACTATGGGGCATATTACCAACAACTGGCGATAATTTTTGTCTCTAACTTGTTTAGAGACAAAAATTATCGCCGCACATCGGCGATTTTTATCGCAGATAAACCTTGCTATTAGCAAGGTTTATCGCAAATGCGATAAAAAACGGCCGCAATGCATGAATATCGCTGAAAAGTCAGCGATATTCATGCATTATCGAGCAAATGCTCTTAGCCATGTTATCCACCTCCCATTGGATAACATGGCTAAGAACTGCTCAGGGCAGGTGTTAGCTTTTGGAGATATTCGCGCTTAGCGCGAATATCTCCAAAAGTTGGTAATAGGAGATAGCGATGTTAGGGACTGTTTCCAGTCGCTAACATCTTGGCACGCCCACTTTGCATGTCATTAGTGATAAATATCACTGACATGCAAAGCGGGGCCCAAGATGGTCGCTATCTCCTATTAGCTGTCACTAACTGGTGTTAGCGACAGCTTGGTAATAGGGAGATAATTTTATCTCCGCTTTCTTGGCTTTTAAAGCCAAAAAAGCGGAGATAAACCCCCTTGATAATATGCCCCTATGTTTTATAAAATATAGAAGGTCTCTTAGGCTTGTTTGGGGAACCCCATGCCTCCAAGATCAGCAGGTGAGAATCACATAGGATCTGCAAAAGCTCTCTGTCTGTCTAGAAAAACGGACTTCTCTAAGTGCTTGAAATCATGTTACAGTGTGATATTAAAGGCACCAGAATCACGTTGGCTTGCAGCTGCATATATGTTATGGCTAGAACGTGCGCCGATCAGCTCGAACAACAGCTACTTTGTTATGATGACCTTGCAGGCTTTAGAACTCAGTATGCAGACTAGAGACACGATGTAAGTCTAGGGATGCTGAAAACAAGCCCTTCTCATGTGAAGCATTTCACGCAGTTTAACTTACAACAAAATTTATATTCAGTGTTGTGTGCAAAAGCGGCAAAAATGTTAAATAGCGTTTAAACTTCTAATAAGCCTAAGCTAACTTAACAATGTGCGCAACAAGGCCCAGCCCACACTACAAGCCCCTCTGTCACATCTATTTCATTTGTTTTATAGCATCTTTCATACCAGTGTAGGATGTCAGAGCACTTTACATCACACATATATAGAGGCAATGAATCATACTTGTAAATCAGCGTAGAGAAAATGTTACATAAGGAAAAGGAGACTACAAGGTGTAGGGTTCACATGTCATTCATATTGGTAGGCATTTTTAAAGAGTGCTTGGTCTGGAAAAGCACTAACTCAGGATTCAGAACATAACACCGTGGTTAGCATTGATTAACAATAAAAATTTATTTCAACCCAAATAAACTCCTTCAACAGCATCAGGATAATGAAAGCCTGGGAAAAACATAAGTCACTAACTTGTACCATGCAGTGTGTACACAGCCTTTGATGACCGTTTATAGGTCACTGTGCTAGATTGATTTTCTCTTATGAGCTGCAGAGTAACAAAAGAATCTCTGTGACAAAAGCAGTAACCCATTGACCTATGCGCATAAAATAGAGGTATTTAAAATGCATGGTACACATTCTTTGCAGCAGGCATATTAACCCTCTGAGCTACATCAGATAAGTCAAACCTGCCACTGGACAATACTCTCATCTCTCTCCAGCCAGCAGATACATTAATCACTGGTGTTACCTTGACACTTTTATTGTTGCTCGAAAACGGCTAATTCTACAAGGAACTTTGCAGTGCTTTCAAAACAGCTGCCTGCTGACCCATTGGGAATGTGTCACGGACCCCTGGGGGTCCACGGATCCCGGTTTGGGAAACAATGGACTATAGTAATGCCATTCTCTCTGGAACACCGAAGGTCCACCTAGTCCCAATCAAATCAGTCTTTAACCTCGCGGCCCAGCTTATTTGTGATTGTAAGCGGTTTGACCACATCTCCCCATCCTCAAGGATCTCAAATGGCCTCCCATTGAAGGCAGATCCACCTACAAGAATGCTTGCACTACGCATAAACCTTGCATCATCACACCCCATTGTATCTCTCAGACAAACTCCACAAAGCGGGCTGCTCTAGAGAAATGAGGAAACAATGGTTCCTGTGGCATAGTAAATGTACGATGCTAAGTCAGTACACAGCTTAATAGCAACTGAAGTAATAGAGGGAGGATGCCAAAAAGAGAAGCAGAACACACTTATCCCAGTTTATAACACGGTTCTTTATATTGCAAAACAGTTACTTCAACAGTTATATACACATTGTACACATAGTATTCAAACAAAAGGTGCAAGGTGTCCCAAGTGTTATTGCAAGCGAAACAAATAGAAAGTGTAACAATAAGAAGTATGTACAAGTTTCTGCTGGGGGTATTTACACGGAGAAAGGAAAAATGACCATGAACAATAATAGCAATCATTAATCAGTGGCTATCTGCAATCATAAGCACTGTATTCTATGGTGCATTTCCTCTGGCGTCGACGGCGTTTCGACCCGTAAGATGGGGGTCTCGTCAGGACTGGACGTTGGGGAACATCTTAAAATGTGTTCGATTTTGCAACGCAACCCATGCGTGATAATAAGAAAGTTTGTTTACTTACATTGCACCCAGCCGGGTACACTGTAGGTGGTAGATATCAGAGGTTGAGATTGATTGGAGCTGGCGGTCGGTGCCGTCAATGCGAGGTATAGCGAAATATAGCCAGGATAATGCCTGTTCGCCGGATAGTTGTGCTCGATCGCGTCTTCCAGAACGTCTATGTCCGTCTGGGGAATCTGTGACAGAATCCCCGACCGCCAGCTCCAATCAATCTCAACCCCTGATATCTACCACCTACAAAATAATGAGTTATGGCAACAAAAAAAACCTTGTGACTCATACCTAGCTATTTACGTAAATATTCATGCCCTCTTCACATTCTCCCTTCCTTCCCGTTCCTTGTCCCTGCCGGAACCCACCTCATTTATTAGGGTCATTCTCTGGCCTAGTTCTTCAACCTTAGCCTGTAATATTTGTTTGGATACATTAATTACATTTTAAAAGAGAAGCAGAATAAAGGACACATATACACAAATTCAAAGAACAGCAACTGAATAATACTACTTTTACACCAATACCAGTTTACATATATCCAGCTTCATCTTTTGTAGCCATTCTTGACAAACGTTAAAGAAAATATACATCTGCGAAGGTTTGATACTAGATTGATGTACTGAATGGTCGAGGATGAAAAGGGTAAATATAATTTATAGTTCTCAAAGCTTTATTAGTCCTATTCAAATTCCCAGAGCTAATAATTATGAGGAGGGAACTGAAAGTCACTGGCTAGACCATGTACTGAGAGTAATACAAGCATGAGCACAACTTTACTCTTGCATGGGGGCATTGTTACAGGCCTTAACCCACAGAAACTACTGATTTGGATCCTGTGTACCATTAGTAATCTAGCACTTTTCACTGTAATCTTGAATTTAATGGAGGCATTGTTATTTGTTGCAGATCCATGCTTCCTAGAGCAGAAATCCTGAGCCCAAAGCATTCCTGTGGGCAATGCTTTCTGTCTAGTACCCAAAGACAATGACCTGTAGATTCTATATGATGTGTTTCCTCAGATTCTTTAACATTTTGAGCTCTGGACACAGTATTTGTACCTCTCAGAAGTTAGGGCCAGATGTATGACCAAGTCATTTTGCGAGTCTCTAGTTGCTATTTTTTGAGACTCGCAATTAGAGACTCAAAATTAACTATACTAATGTGTCTCAGACACATTGGCAGTTGCCAATAGGGTTGTAATTGACCTGCCTCATCAATATTCATGAAGCAGGTTGCGCCACCTTGTCTGTGTTTGCTTTTAAATTAAGCAACATTTTAATTACAGGCCATTTTCCTTAAAGGAAAAAGTTTGTTTAATTTTTTAAGGGCAGGCAGTGGTCCATGGGACCACTGCCTGTTATTAAGAAATGTTTTTGCTATCATTCACAAAGAGGAAGGGGTCCCCTGGGGACTCTTTCCTGTTTGCGACTAGCTTACCACCAAAACTGCAATTGTATTACAACTGCATGTGGGTCTTAAAACAATAGTACATCACCCTGCAGCTCACTATTGCGTATGGATGCCCTTGGCACGCCCCTTCCTAATAGTGACTCGCAAACCTTATTTTACGAGTCAGTAATAGGTTACTGACTTCAAAAATAGGGTTTGGACAAAGAAAAATTCATTTTCATTTACTGGTGCGGAGAGTTTTTACCACGAATCACAGGATTGGAATATATATGCCCTATCCGTAGAAGCAACATTTAAACCAACTTGCAACAGAACTGCCCAATTTGAGCTCCCGGTTTCTATTAGACCATCGGGGCGTTACTGACAAGACATCAGGACTGTGTTATGTATGTTATCTGGAGCTTACCCGGGAGATCACAGTGACAATTTGGTGATTACGAACGTTTTATTGTGCGGGACCAAGCTTGGTCCACACACTGTCCTGATTTCTATGATATCTACATCCATGCCTTGAAAACTTCTTTGAAAAAGACGAAACACGTGTCGGCAAGTCGTGTGCTGGGAGTTTTTTAAGAAAAGAATAATTTTGAAATGCAATAAAGGCTACTAACAGCAAGAGGACTGATTATTCTGGATTCCCTGTTTGTGGCTGTTATTGTTCGAAATGTTGTGGCTAAGTGTTACAGAGGGGGTTACTCATACCCACAGATGTGATATACGTAAATAGGACTGAATAATAATAAGTGGTGTGCAGTAAAAGCCCTAGTTTTTTCGCTATACAATCAACAAGTGATAGGAGAGGTAGGTGGATTCCGGGACCTGGACCTATCTGCGCAAAGAATACAAACCTTGGTGGCTAAATTATCCATACTTTACCCCTTCCCTTTCACAACTTCTAACTACGAAATCTGAGGCCTTTGTGGGAAGCTTAGATGTAGCTTCTAGCCGTGCCCAGATGGCTGAAGATATTTTACCTCCACAAGACCTTCCCATTGCAAAGAAAAACTTTTTGACTGGCCATTTGAAGGGTTGTCAATGTCATGAACGTCCATATCCTTTCAGTGGTGTGAATCAACACCTTCTGCTTTACTTCGCTTAAGTTCTAGTCAATCTCAGTGAGTGTCTAAGCCCCATTCAACACATGTATTAAACAACAATGATTTCTAATCCCTACGAAATCAAAATCAGGCTGGCGTCATTTTAATCATTAATTAAATCGCTTTCTCCTGAACTAGATAAGTTTGGGATTACGAAATCTTATTATTTTAACTGTAATGTATCTTTCCGTTGGTGGTGCTTTACATTTAGGGCATGCAATTGCCACAAATTAATGATTTGCTCCTCATGAATAGGTACGATGACCTAGTCAGGAAGTCTGGGCACAATCCTGTTTAGCAATTGTAAATAGAAAGCTTATGTTTTATGGGACATCAGCCACTGCTCACATCAAGAATGCTCTCTCTCTCTCTCTCTCTCTCTCTCTCCACCCCACCACCCCCCAGGTTTCTACAGAGACCACTGGGCCGTGCATGGCCAAAGGTATTGCTTTACACCTGTATGACATGGCTGCGACAATAATTTATGTTTACTTCTAGCACAAATATTGAACAAAGGTCATTGCTTATGGCAACGCCTTCCACCAGCGCTTTCAATATTTTTTTATGGACTTTGGATGCAGGGAATGATATTTGGCTCTCCCTTTGTCCAAGGTATTATATGAACAAACAATTATTTTTAATCCCAATACATTCAGTAATAGGGGTGTTTATTTTCTACTAAGATCACATACTAAACAATGCTATCTTAAGAAATGGTAAACCCCCTTGAAATCATAACTTGAGCGTTACTTATGTTTATCCACCAAAAAATAATACTCATTGACGTTTACCAGCGATATTGAGCGATGCAGCCACACCACTCTCCAGTGCACTACTGATTACCGCAGTCTTGCAGCCTTCTTATAAGAATCTCTAAGCAAGCACGATGATGCCTTTACATGTAAGTGCCATGGTCACAAAACACGAGCATTCTATCACCAGTTTTAGCTGAGCATTTCAAGGGCAGATGTAAATCTCCACTCTTCTCGAGAGGACATTTGCATCTTAGACATTAAATAATGGCTCCAGTAAAATGAAAGAGAGCGATTGAGTAGGGCGTTCGTCATTCAGTGTTCATCCACTGGCATTATATGGTATTAGGATTGTAGCCGATTGCGATGAGGTGTGACACAGCAACTACACAGGGGCGTAGGGCCCGGGGGTGGGATCGCAGGTGCAGTGGCACCAGGGCCCAGAGCCCTGGGAGGCCCATTTAATACTGCTGATAATTACCCCCGCCTCCCAACAGAACTCAAAGGGACCATTTATCTTGCTTTCCTCCAGACCCCATTGCATCCATACTACCTACCGCAACTAACCATGTGTAAGCCTAATTCGAAACCAGCATTAGCAGAAAAAAAAATATTTAGGTCTCTCAGAAAGCTTCCATGATTAACAGCATGATAAAGAGCTACCATTAGCTGATTCCAGAGCTGGGGTGTCAACACAGTGAAAGCTCTGCCCCCAAGATGAGGTTGATTGACCTCATCAAAGAAAAATTACAGGTTTTTATCTATTCTGCTTAACATGGGCCCCAGCAAAGTATTGTACAATGGTCAGTGTCAGCTGCATATTTTCAAAACAAATTTTCTGTTTAAACACTTTCGCCTTGATTTACAGTTTGGCGGACATGAGGCATCTAACATCAATCTGTGAATGTCATGCCCAGCTATTTGTAACGATTACATATGTATATGCTCCAAATCGGGCAGACAGGAGATCTGTCAAACTGGAAATAATACTTTTTTCCTTTCACGACAAATGAACTAAATTAAACACTTAATATATTTTACCTATAATGTGTATTATGGTCCAAGAAAGTCATTTTGGGGATTTTCTCAAATTTACAAACTGCTAGGGTGACAGGTTTCCCCATCGTGCAATACTGACAAGGTTGCTTTGGCTGAGCAGTATTTGATATTTCATTATGAAGCATACCTCCAACTAGGTTTCTTTTTTCTATTTTCGTTACGAGTTCGCTTCTCACTAACACGGCAATGCCCCTTGATTTTTTACATCACTTTTATAGAAACAGCACACATATAAACAGTTCCTTTATCCTATCTCACTCAACAAATTAAAGCGAAATAACTTGCTTTCTCAAACCATCCTACTGGTAAGCATTCTGCTCTTTCATGCCTAACTTTTCAGAGAGGGAGATTATCTACTTCCCAATTGCCTGAACTACAATTTGGCTTCTTAGAGTTCCCCTAATAATTGTAATACCCCACTATGTGAAAGGAACATTGGTAGGTCATTTAATTGCTCATTTGTCCGGAATCGTTCATCTCTCACCTTGGCCACCAGGTTTCAACTTTTCTTTATAACAAAACGTTGCTGCTACCTTCTCCTGAATGGGAAAGTGTCCTACATGGTAAAAGGGCCTGTACCTCAGTCATGAGTGACCAAATGCATGTGATATCTGGTATTCCTCATTTTTGGGGCCCAATTCACGTGTTAGCCCAGTGTGCATGCTGAGGCCTAGGTTTGTCCTTTCACTGAGATGGAAAGCCTGGTTCTGAAATATCAAGGAGCACCCTAAGTGCACATTTTATCTGACATGGAAATACTGTAAATGTCTTGGGTGGTCAACAGGAAGCAGTGAGGGTAGCGTACAGTTGCAATTCCAACTCTGACAATTTTTTTCTGATTCAGAAATAGTGTGGTGCTACCCATGTAAATTTCCATGTGTGGAGAAGTGTGGCTCACTGGTTAGAGCAGGTAGACCCTGAAGCAGAGGTCAGGCCCGGGACCAGGGTTCAATTCCCGACGCGGCAGGGTCTTGAGCTCAAATGTCCACGGACTCGATAATTCTCGCTTCGGTGCCTGACCTAATCATGGGTTCACACTCTGCAACTCTGGGCATTAAGCTTGCTTAATCTCCACAACGGCCCCCCGCGGCGGGATGCCTGGCTTTCACCTTGGGGATGCCCTGTAGGGGCTATCTCACAGGGAAAAGCCAGGACGGGTTCCCAAGGCAAGCGCTTAGAGACCCCTGGGTGATAAGCGCTATATAAATACAATACAATACGAGCATCCAAACCATTGCGCTGACATCCCTTGTGCATGCACAGGGGCCGATTACGATGCCGTGTGCAAAATTTCTGCCTAACTCCTTGTCGGATTCAGTTCCGATCAACTCACATTTGGCAATTCCGCATGACTGATTATGATGCTTCATAACACTGTACGGAAGGACTCCCATTGACATCAATGAGAACCTGTGTTCCGACCGACAACTAAGGCTCCTATGAGGAAAATGGGTGTCTGCAGAAAACCTTTCACCCTGTCGCAGGCACCCTATGGTGCCACATAGTGCATGGGTTTACAGGGAGGTCCCTTGGGTAACCCCAAAGCCTCCAAACCAAGGCCTCAGGGTGAAGGGGGGCCTGCTAGAGGCCCCCAAAGTCAGTTTCTGACAGCCTTTTAGTGACAGACAGAGTTGGAAAGGCTGTTGGAATCCAACATGATAATCCGTCAGTCCGAAATACTGTCTGTAGAGCTGTACGAATTGGCTTTGATTGACTCAGATTCTTCGTGTGCTGGTCGAAACCAATTCGAGTGACCAAACATTTTCCCTTCTGATCGTGGACATTGTAATCAGTCAGTTGAAATTGTTTCCGACTGAGTCAGATGGATGGGCTCTAGAAAATCCAACTGTCAGTCGGAGGCTTTCCATACAACATCATAACCGGCCCATCAGTTGTGTAAAGCATGCAGAGCTATGAGACTCCCTGTAGGTTTGAGATTGCTGACATCCATTTTTGATTTCCCTTGTTGTTACATGGCACAAGATTGACATTGAGGTACTGCCTCTCGAGACAATGGACGTTTATTGCCTGGATTCCTAATCTGAAGGATGCAACCATAGCTATGAAAATGTGGAAGGATTAAGTCAGAGCTGCCCTTAGAAATTCTATGGTTACCATTTTAGCAGGGAATTGCTGATTAGTTCTACCTGAGAACTGTCATTTGAGTTAATGGTGGTGTGATGGTTGTGAGTCGGTGGATTATATTGTTAGAGTTAAGGAAGCATTTAGGAAGGGCACGCCCCTTTTGTCTATACATGAGTGCTACTTCAAAAAGGCTGATGACAGCAAGGTGCAGGGGTTTCACATGCCATTGTCACTGCCTGTTGTGAGAACCATCATCTTTTACACAAATACTATGTCAGTACTGCAGAAAGAACTTAAAATATGAAAAGGAACCACCCAAAACAGTTTACTGGAAACTGACAGTGAGATCTACACTCCCTCTCTGCTCTGGGAATGGTGCAGTAGAGTGAGAACTAAACTACCCCAGTTTTTTCCAAGGAAAGGAATGCTCCACAGATTGCTCAAGAACTCGGAGTGCCAGAACTGGTGTCTCTCAGACAGTTTCCCAAAGGCAATGGGGCATCACCTGAAGCCAGTTCATATTTCTGAAAGAACTGTCACCTGAAACTCAACTTGACTTCCTGAGATGGTGGGAAAAAGTGTCTGGCCCATTAGGAGCTGTGCCCAGAAGAGAGGTGGACCAGCAGCACAGAATATTTACAGGAGAATAACCAGAGCTGACTTGAGTCTCCTCGAATAGCTCTTGGCCTCCCTGAGTGTTTAAGCAACATAGGCCGAACAAGCTCATTGGCCCCCTCCCCCTTAGCATTCCCTCTCTAGTAACCTCCAATAATGGAGGAACATGAATCTGTGCTTATTCCACCTCCCGTGCAAAGAGTTGGGTACCCCTCTGACAGACCAGAGGTCGAGGCCAGGACCATTTGAGTTGAAGCTGACTTTCTTAGAGCCACTACAGCAGGTCCTGCAGGAAGACAAAAGGATCAGGGGGCACGTGGCCCAGTTACTGCATCTAAGGTGCTTGACACCAAAGGTAAAATCATTACCCCAATTGCACATTAACTGTGAACATTACTACAGATTTATGGTGAGTCGAATGTAATCCACAAATCCTGAACAAAGAAAACTGTCTAGTAGAGAAAATATCTAGTAACCTCCAGGTCACAAAGACTGAGGAAGCTGCTAATCTGCACCCATAGTCAGCCTGTATCTGCGTTTTCATCTTGTCTATAGATTACTGAGTAGATAACCCCCTTAAGATCCCTATTACACTACTTTGTGGTCATAGGCTTTATGCACCTATGTTCCACACCTCTAGTGGAAGCTCTTAAATAATCAAAAACACTACTTCCCACTCATCTTGTGTGTTTGATTTGTACTATTTTTCATTGGAATTAAGTACCATGTGTTTTAGAAACAAACACTGCTATTCTAAACCTATACTTCATGCCAGGCAATTGATTTTCTCCCTCACTGACGTGGAGGTATAATCACACTTTTTATAAGATGAATTATGCCCCTGACTCTAACCATTTGCTATTTTAACATGTTTCCAGATTAATTGATATTAGATGAGGCAACACTTGATTAAGAGCCTTAGCACAAATTAGTACCACTAATTGAATATCTGGTAACAAATTGATGATATACAATATACTGTGAAGAAATAATTTAGCAGTAGATGCATTGCGCGCTACATTAGGAACTGTGATTTCTCCGCGCTGTATTTTCATTCAAGAATTAAGCCGAGCAAGTGGTTAAATGTAAAACCATAACGAAAATGGACCTTCGTTGCATATTTACTAGTTGAATTTATCTCTATTAATACAAACATGTGAAATGATTCGTAATTAATTCAGGATAACTGTTTCCTTTTTAAAGGCAGGTTTTGCAGAGAGCACTATTTCTGCTTCACAATAAATGCTGAAAATCTGCTCTCAGGCGTTTACCTCTAGGTTTGGAAAACATCAGGAATGTACTCGGTATTCTTAAAGAATTTCTGAAGGACTTCTCGAAAATGTAATTCTTGCTGCTCTGAGGGCATATTCACATCAGGAAACAAGTAAGCAGTAGAAAATGTAGTAGGCGGGTATTTTTGAACATACATCTTAAGCATCAGTGCATTTGCGCTTGCTATTTTTTTTTCCACTGTGGGGAAAAGGTCTATCTCTGAGGAGGCGTTACTTAACCAGGAGTTGACAATTTTGGGAATGTTCAGTCACTATTCCAACTCTGAAACTTCATTAATACCAACCCTTGACTGAAGACTGCAGCTAAGAGTCCAGGACCTTGAGAACAACAAATGCAGTTTATGCCCACATAGGCCAGAAGAGGGGACCAGATTAGTACTAGTTGTGGCTGGTCAGCTAAAAAGCAGGAAAGGCCTCTGGACACTTGTGTCCCTGTAGCTCAAACTGGAGATCAGCCAATGGACCATTGGAGTCACTACAGGGGTCCTGGGTTCATGGCCAACAGATCCAGTCGTCTTTCTTCAGACAGTAGGGCAGTCCCTCTGCTGAACCTTCTCAGGTTCAGGAGTGCTCTGAGTCCCCGTTCTGGAGATATCACTTTAAAGCCCAGTGTCAGCCTGTGAGTAGGGGACACCCCTTTATCTAACCCTAAAATCTGGTTCTGGTCTAATCTTCCCTTTCCCCTGGGCTTACCTCCAGCCTGTCTAGTAAATCAAAGGGCAGGTGGACCCATCTGTGAGGTGCATTTGTCAGTGACAGGGTAGGAATCTTCTAAAGTCAAGAAGGGGCTGATTACAGCCTTGATACTACCCTTTGAAACTCTGAAAGGATCTGGTTCCAATTCCCCAGGCCATCTCTCTCAGGAAAGAAACACCTTTCCCCATAATCAATGCCCTTTGTGCTCTTTCTTGAAGGAATACATATTACACCACAGGAGAGCCATTAACAGTCACTTGACCCTGGACACTGGTAGAAAGCCACATTTGGCTCAGACAGCAACATGCCAACTTGCTAAAAGTGCAATTTTTGAAATAGTAATTTAAAATCCGACTTCATTATTAAAGAGGATTTTAAACAACAGTTAACATGACTGAAAGAAGTATTTTAGTAGGTGTTCTCAATCAGAATGTAACCCTTATTAAATGTATTAAAGTAAATCAGTGTTTGACAATGGGAGGTCAGCCTAGCCACAATGAAAAAATACTTTTGGGATTTTTCACTGCCAGGACTTGTACATCTTTAAAAAGGAATGTCCTATATATTTAATACTATGCACTCAGCCATATGAGCATTTAGGACCTACCTTAGGGGTGACTTATAAGTAATGAAAAGTATGGTTTAGGCCTGGCAAAAGGTTTATTTTGCCAGATCGAAGTCACAGTTTAAAACTGCACACATAGGCTCCAGGAGCAGGATGGGAGACATCTTTTACAGGGCTACTTTAGGGGATGGAACAATAGGTGCTGCAGCCCCTTTAGTAGCATTAAATTCACAGGCCGTAGGTACATTGAGTGCCATATGCTAGCTGTTTATAAGTAAATTCCCATTCAGGTGTATACCAATTTGACCGTGTGTAATATGGGAAGCAAACATGCATTACCACTCGTTCGCAGGAGTAAATTGCACAGAGTCCTAATGCCATCAAAAATGGGTTTTGCTGCCCCTGCCCAATCCTAGGGTGCCACATCATCCCACCACCCCTTGTCTCCACCCTCCTGTACAGCATTCTGGAACAATCCAAAATGGCAACTTCAGGTTGTCTCTGGTAAGAGCTCCTAGGAAAGTCCCAGCTCTGCTCCTTCAGGACACAGCTGTCTGATTCGTTCCCACCAAAATGTCAAAGCAAGCCCCTGTTGTGTTGTCTCCAGAAGTCTGGGCTTCTGTCTTTGTTCCAGTAGACATGGGCTGTCCCATTTTTACAGTACAGTGTGACAAGCTAATTAACAGATGCATATTTTCTCCCTGCCCAGTCCTTTTCCACAATCTGGCCACATCAGGGTTGATTGACCTTCAATGTGGATAGTCCTTTGATTTCCCTGCTGGGGAGAAGAGCTATTACCAGAGAAATATGACACATTTTGAAGTCCCTTAAGATGTATATATGGAATGTTGGGGACTGGAAATCCATGCTTTGGGTGCAATATTAATCCCAGTTTGATACCTTGCTGGACTATGCATGCTTAAGGAGTGTAGAATGGTGCTTTAGGGCAGATTCCACCTGATGGATAATGCAATACAGCACCACAGATTTTCCATTAAGCACTGCAAATCTACATTATGAATGCCTACTCACATTATAAGGTTGCAGGTCACTACTAATTATGTAAGAGCCCCTTCTGTCCTGGCAACCTGTGTACAAATATCAGGCTGTGCAACAGATGTGAGTGCCCACTTGTTCATGAGTAACTATCCCAGTGTCTCTTATCCTACCAAGCAGAAACAACCTTATCTTGAAAGGCACTGGCAGTTACCACGCTCAGGTGGATTACCATGAATTTGCTGTGATTGAGACTGAAATAGTGAGACACACTCAGAGTAAAAATCCAAAAGAACAGGTAGTTAAAATAAATAATCCTGGTGGACTAAATGGGCGGAATCTATTTGCTACAAACCCCACAAGTATTCATATGCTCAGCAGATCAAAATATGGGAACAGGCTTCATTGGGTTTCAGGAATCAGAAATGACACCTGATCAAGGTCAGTGCAGGAGTACAAGACCCACTGCATACAAATGACCAATCTGTATTGAATACAGCAAAGAGATCCAATAATACCAGGCCAGTCTGCTCCGCTCATGGTAGCTTTCGGAATATAAGCAATTAGGACTGCCTCTCTACTGTGTCTCTGGCCCAATCTAGGGTACCCATTGGTCGGAAATAGGAGCATCTTAAGGTGTCCCCGACTTACAGACTGGTGTTCACTACAAGGCTGGATTTGCAAAAGCATAACAGGCAGGCTGAACCTGACTTCTGTGATCTGTGATAATGGCATGAGTGAGTTGGACCTCCTTCCACTTGAAATCCAAGGACAGAATGATAGCCAACATCATAAGGATGATTACCTGGGTGGCTCCAGGAACAGAAAAAAACTAAAGAGGACATTCCCGGTGAAGAACCCCTGCTGAGCAGTAGAACTTGGACTTGGACTGGACTTTGCTATTTCCCTCTGACTGACACTTTGATTGTCTCTATGCGCTCCTTCTGAGGTCCAGGGGGCTGTGGAAATGTACTCCTGTGGCTGCTTCAGCACCAAAAAAAGGTTTGGGCAATTTCCAAAACTTTTTGCTCCAAAGCTTCAAGGGGGCCTAGAGTGAAAAGTATCTGAGTGGCAGATTCAATTCAAGTAAGTAGATCATGTATTGATAGCTAGTTAAAAAAACATTCAATACACAATGATTTGCAACAACATATAAAACAGTATAATGCTAATTCTGTTCCCAAAAATTGTGGAACATTATGAAAATCTTCAATATAAATTATTAGGGGGTGGCTAAAATCAAAGATCTCAAATTCACAAAGACCACCATCAGCTGTCTGTCTTTTTCATTAAAGGAGTAGGTAAATTCATGGACATTAATTTCACAAAGCCCATTGTCAACAGGTGTGGGTCAGAGGTCTTCTCCAATGTGGGATCAAAAAATGTCTGCATGTTATGAAAAGTTGGACAGCAGCCTATTCTATTGGCCCTCGGTTTCATGTTTATAGTTGCAAAGGCAGTAGCTAATGGATTCCCTTGTGTCCTTCCTTTTAGGAAAATCACGCCTAAATCAAACAAGCCAAATCATAATTTCCAGTATTTTATCTTCAGTCCCCATGAAATTGCAAGTTTAATATACGAAGGCAGCTGCTTGCAGTCATTTTTTCAAACTCTTTTCAAGTCAGAAAAAGATAAGCCTTGTTCCCAGATCTCTGTCATAGGTAAGTCTTGAAGGGCATGAGCCACCTCTTCATTCCAAGGGGATAGTGAAACCCAATAATTCAGTTCTTGTTACATGTGAAACTCTAAGGCTCCTGGCCCTGCTTTACATAGAATGTATCAATGACGTTACTGTGGTCACTCATACATATAATAAGGCTAGAAGGTTGGTATAGAGATTTTAATGTAAAGGAATACTGTCTCAATGAGGCCCCACAAAGAAAAGATAAAGGGAGGCGGACAATAGCAATAACAACTGTCTCTCCACTATTGTTTCTGTCAGTTGTCTTCCTTTCTGGAACACTCGGCTCTGTTTGGAGCGTGTCTTCATGCCCAGGTCCCACCTGACAGAAAAGGGTGTCCCTCGAAACGAAAATAAAATAGTAATGAGAGTGTAAGGTTCGTAAGAAAACAAGAAGACCTCTAGTCATACCATCACCCAGTTACCCAGGGTGTATGTGCTTCTACCCTTACTGTGAAAATGTGGATGGGTATTACTCGTGCCCTGCCCATCACTACCATAGTGAAAAAACTGAATGAAAGGCACTTGCCTGGGGCCACAGCCCTCCGGGGTCATGGCAGAGGGAGTCTCTCAGTCCTCTTTCTCTTTGGGATGGCTGAACTGGCTAGTGATGCCTCCAGGCGGTCCCTCCCTGGATTCTGCTTTGCAGGATGTGGTGTCTTCTTCCTTCTACCCTGAGCTTACAACGGCATCCTGTATGGACAGACTCCTCATCTTCCTATAACTGGCTGGTCGTCAGGCCGTCCAATCCAATGTCTTCTGGTGCATCCGCGTCCGTTCTTCTGCTGGTGTCTCCTTTCTGCTCCTCTTGTTCTGACTCCATGCTCACCCCTCGCCTCGGGAGTGCTTCTTTAGCTGCCACATTCACTTGTTCCTGAACTGCTGGACCGACACCTTCGTTTTCCCTGAGGTGTTTTTTGGTGGCAATCTTGAAAATCCCACACATAGGGGTTGTGGGATTACACTGCCCCTCCACCAAATATGGACACTCGGGCTATACAGAGACTGGACATTGTGACAGGAAATCCATGTTCCCCTGGAATTTGCATGGTGCATGGAGGCCCTAAAAAGAGAAAGGTTGTAAGGACAAAAACCAACTGAGGATCTTTGGAGTCGTGTCCTTGTGAGCGGTGAGCCAAGTCAAGTGGGCATGGTCTGGTATGAGAAAGAAGGTACGTCCTAACAGGTAGTGTTGCAGCACCTCCATGGCCCATTTGATGGCTAAGCATTCCTTCTCCATTGCTGCATAATGTCTCTCTCGTGGGAGTAATTTTCAGCTAAGATATAAGACCAATCTGTGGGTCAGGCTGGACAACAGAGCCCCTAGTCCACAATTGGAAGCATCTGTTTGCATGACAAAGGATTTTGTAAAGTCTGGACACATCAGTATAGGGGCGTGACATAAAAGAAATTTTAGAGCTTGAAAACTATTTAAATGGACTTCAGTCCATTCTAGCTGTGTATTCGAGAGTCAGTGTGTTAGTAAGTCTGTAAGGAGACTGGCTACTTCTGAAAATTGGGGAATACATCTCCGATAATATCTCACAAGACCAAGGTGTGCCAGTATTTCCCTCTTAGTTGTGGGTCAAGGAAAGTTTTGTGTGGCTTCCAATTTGTTATGTTGAGGATGTATTGTGCCTGCAGTTATAGAGTATCCACGATATTCTATGTGATCAGTGGCAAGGGTGTTTTTCTTTGGGTTCAGGGTGAGCCCAGCTGGATGTGAAGAGGAAAAGATTTGACTCAGACGTTGTCTGTGTGTTTTCCAATCTGGACTGTATACAAAAATATCATCAAGATAACCTATGCTGTATTGCTGATGTGCCCTTAACAAGATGTCCATCATTCTCTGGAAAGTGGCTGGGGTGCCATGAAAGCCAAAGTACATGACTTTAAAATGTCTTGTCTCTAGCAGCAGGACTGAGGGGTATCTGCCAATATCCTTTTGCTCGATTAATAGTGACTATTACCCATGCGTCCCCCGCCCTTTCTATGAGCTCATGTACTTTGGTCATAGGATAACTATCGAATTTTGAAGGGGAGATTATAAAGCTTTATCTAAGTCAGGGGGAGATTATAAAGCTTTATCTAAGAATATTAAGGGCCCCGGCTAATTCTTTAAAAAATCATTTGAGATCTATCTTCCATGGGTCAGGCTCGGAATGGCACATAAGGCTGGGAAAGGCAATACGAGCCTTGAAGATCGAGGAAGAATGCATGCCACGGCAGGACAGGCCCCCTGAGCGCATGGAAGAAAGCCATTACCAGACAAGTGCGCGAAATTTCCTATGACCTTGATTACAAATCTCTTCGCTGAAGCCCGCACTTGGACTCACTAAATGCTTCATACAGGGCAGGAACAGCACAACCCTACCTAAGTCAGTCCCTCACAACTCAGACCCGAAGTAAAATCTTATACATGAGGCTGACTATGCTGGGGATAGCTGACTTCAATCCCGTTTGGGCTCGAAAAGGGGAATCCATAACTTGCAGATTGTGCACCTATAAGAAGGAATCCTGGCTGCACCTTCTCTGTTGCTGCCCAAACCTCAACAATGATTGCAGGCAACTGCAGTGCCCAATTTGCCTCAGCAAGAATATAAAGTCTTGTAGCGAAACATCAGCCTTATGTCTGTCCACCACCAGCACTATGACCCTGGCAAGACTGGTGAAATTCCTCCACCAAATCAGGCTGGCCCTAAAAGCTGCGGGCCACAGCGGACGGGATCCATTCACGTAGTACCACTGACTGCGTCCCATTCGCATGCCCACTTCCAAGAAAATAATACCTCTAGCAAGATACCCTTGAGAGTAGCTTATGTGCTTACCAGCAACAGACTAATTCCAAGGCACATAAGTTGGGGAATGGACAATCAAGCGGGACTCAGTCATTTGAACAAATCATTTTATGCATGCAAATGATGCAACCAAATACAGCCCAGATTTTAGCATTAGCTTTTAACTTTAGCTTTTTAAGTATCTATTCCTTTCTGTATACAAGAAATTGTTTCATTGTTGAATTTACTGTAATGATTTTAATTAATTATACAGTAAATAAAAAAAATGTCAAATTGAGTGGACGCTTAGTTGGTGAAAGTCATTACAGAATCTAAGGCTTCTATCTGGCTTGGGGAAGAGTACGATGGGGTAGCACCAGTTACTTTGGGGGAGGCTCAATAATAGCAGCTTGTAGCATGGCTTCTATTTCTTGTTGTATGGCACGTCGCCTGGCTGAAGGGATCCTATAGGGTCTTAGCTTTGTCACCTATCCTACTTCTGTTTATTGTCTTGTCAGATTAGGGAGGTTTGCTAAGGTTTGCTTGAATTCAGTCCTAGGAATTGGTCTAATAATTCATACATTTGCTGTTTTTGAGGTTTAGTGAGCTTTTATTTTATGTGGGTCTTTCTATGGTAAACTTGTTAAAGGTTTGTAAAGGTATCTCTTTGGGTTTTGTAAGTGTGATTTGGTTAATTGTTGTCAGGGTGATCCTTATTTTGGTGGGTGGGCTCTTCCCATTTTTAACAAGTTGATATGGAATACCTGTCCGATATGTTCTGTGTGAAGAATGGCTACTCTGTAGGCAACAGGTGCTACTTTTACCATACCATCATAAGTTCCTTGCCATTTTGCTAGAAGTTCTTTTTTAGAAGATGGTCGAAGGATTAGTACTCTATCTCCTGCTGTAAGCTTTCTCAATCTGGTGCAATGGCCATAATATTTTTGTTGCCTTTTGTTGTGCCCTCTTTATGTTTTGGTGTACTTGTTCCCATAGTGTGGACAGGGTCCTTCTTATTGAACAGGTATACCCTTACAGTGGCTTCCCCTCATCCTCCTCCTCAGTCCACTGTTCAGCTGCCATTTCTAGGAGAGTACAGGGTTTTCTACCAAATAGGACCTCAAAGGAGCTAAAACCAGTTGATTTTTGTTCATGGGTTCTGATGGCGACTAAAATAAGGAGGCATTTATGATCCCAGTCTTTCCTGGTTTCAGTTATGCTTTTCTTTAGGATCGTTTTTATGGTTCTTCTGTATTGTTCTACTGGTCCATCGGTCTGTGAGTGGTATACAGTTGTCTGGATCAGGCAAACTCTAAGAAGCTTACAATCCCTTCTCAATCTTGTTTTCATTCGGCAAATAATGGGTGCCTCGTATTTAGGCTAACAGCCTTATTTTTTATCTGGATAGCTTCCACTTATTACAAATGTTCTTGTTTCTTAATAGTATAATTGAAGGATTTCTCCTATTGTCCCATTTAATGATTTCTGTTTCTCCACCTAAATACGAGGCATCCATTATTTGCTGGATAAAAACAAGATTGAGAAGGGATTGCCAAGCATATCATTACATGGAATGTAAATAGAGCCCTGATGATGTCCCGGATGGGACGAAAAGCGTAGGCTGTGGAATATTTGTTGGCTGTGCAATAGATGCGTGTACAATAATTTGAACATTTTAATGGTGGATATCTTCATCAAGGAAGACTGTTTATTCCGAATGAAATACTACAATAAATGAACTGAATACAACATGATGGAAGCTTGCATGGAACTTTGTTGATTCTTTTTTGGACTGCATGAATTTGTTATGCTTGATAACATTGTATACTTAGATGCTCCTTCTAGTTGTGTTTGAATACTTATTTCCTTATATACCACGGGCCAATAGAACCTCTCCAATAGATAGTTAAGGGTGTGCTCCTGTCCATAATGTCTACCCCCAGCCTGACTGTCAGTGAGGTGCATAGTCTGTTCCCTAAATTCGAGAAACAGAAGACGTTGTTCTATTTGGTGGTCTGGACCCCCACTGATCCTATAGAGGATACCTCAATAGACACAAAAATAGGGGACTACCTTATCGGGGTCTTCTTCTTGTGCTTGGCTCCAGGCATTTATCAAAGTGCTGTCTTCTCTCTGTGCTGCTTTAAAGCTCTGGGAAGGTGCATGTCTGTCTTCTGGGGAGGGAAGAAGATAGGTCATAGGGATTGGGAGTAGATTATGCACTTCTCTCTCTCTCTTCTCTTTTGTGACTTTGTTTTAGGTTCCTTTGTTTGTGGGCTCTGTCTGTCTCTATACAGAAAGGGCCTTCATTGGGCCAATTAGAATCAGGCGCTTGTTTAGTAATTTTTGCTAAGTATTTGTCAAAGTGTGGGAGATCAGAGCCAAGGAGACCCTTCTCGGAGAGTACTGGTACAACCCCTACCTTTAGTATCTGAGGATCCCCATCTATTTCCATTTAAACCTCAGCTAAGGGATATGATTGTACGTCTCCATGAACACATGAGACTTGTAACTTTTCTTCATTTAGAATTTGATTAAGAGGTACTAGCTCCCTACAAACAACACTATGGTAACAACTTGTGTCTCTCAGTGCATCCACAGGTCTTCCCTTCAGGCATATGGTTTTCTTATAGCGTTCTTGGGTTTCTGCGGTGACTAAGACGATACCATGACTTCACTCAGTGCAACGAAAACACTGAGGCCAAATATGTGGACTGGATGGGCTTGTGGGAGGTTTCAACATGGTTTTTTTTAATCCTGGTATCCTGTTCTCTCCACCAGGACTCATGGGTATTAAGTGGGGCTTTTATAGGTGGGACTTTAAACTCCAGGGACCTATGGTATGCAGAAGCCAATTCTACAATGGATTGTGCTGTAAACTGTGGGTGATGTTTTACCCAGGACCGTGTGTTAGTAGGTAAGCCTCCAGATATATTTTCTCAGTGACCTCTTATATGGACATGGAATTGGGTTGTAACCACCCATTCTCTAGGTCCCTAATCCTACAATAGAGTGTCCTGGGGTTGTCACCTGTTAACCACCTTTCCTTACGAAACTCATTCCTATAATATTTCTGGTAATTACCTTGTCTCTCAATAACGGCTTTCTTAAGGTTGGGATAAGACGTGACTCTGGCAGGGTTGGCAGCCTGAAAGGCGGCCTGTAGTTCCCTTGATAGGAGAGGGGCCATATATTGACCCCACCTCTATGAGGGCAAAGTGGTAGTGTTCACTTTAAACCAGGTTTCATGGAGGCAATTGAAATCAACATTAAAAGTAAATTAAGTCTTTGCTGGACATGGCCCTTTCTGCATTGTCATCTCAATACTTTTTACTTCACCCTCCTGTTTTCTGAACCTGTTTTTGTGGGCTTTTAGGACACTACACACTTTACCACTGCTAAAGTGCATGAGCACTCTGGTTAACAAATGGCAGAATTGGCTTACACCAACTTGGAACATTTAATTTACTTGTACACTCCAAGAAAAAAAGTACACAGGGCTGTAAATTTAACCCCTTCCACACTGATGACGAGCTGGGCTCGTCATGGCGTAGCCTCCTCGCACGCTGATGACGAGCCCAGCTCGTCACGTAACATGCGTTTTTAAAAATCTCAGCGCAGGAGCGGAATTCCGCTAGCGCGCATGAGGTTAACAATACTAGTGGGACTGCAACACTTATTGTGCCAGCTATTTCAGTAGCCCTTCAAACATGTATTAGACCTGTGTGAACAGTTCTAAACTGCCATTTCAACCTGGCAAAATAAACCCTTTTCCAGGCCTAAACCTTCCTTTTTAGCAGTGGCGGCTCCTTCATAGAGGCATGTGGGCGTCAAAAATTTCTCGGGGGGGGACAACCCCTCGTAGGTGCGTCAGGCTCGCTTGCTACATTAGTGAAGTGCAACAATTGTCTTACGCCTCACCACTTTCAAATGTCACCAGCTGCCCCTGCTTTTTAGTACATATGTCACCCCATGGGTAGACCCTGAACAGCCCAGAGGACAGGGTGCAGTGTATTTACAATGGACATGTACTTTTTAAGTTTTACATTTCCTGGTAATGTAAAACTCCTAAAGTTATTTTTCACCACTTCAAGGTCTACCTTCCCCATAGGATAACATTAGAGTTATCTCATTACACTTAATAAGCTGAAACTTTATTGTTAAAACCTTAGACACAACTCTGGGCCCCTGGGCTCTGCCATGAAGAAGGGCTGCTGTGCAGTTGAAAAGACTGCCACTCTGCTAGACTGCTGCTCTGAAGAGCCACTGTCCTATTGTGCTGACCTGCTGTCATCTTGTCTTCTTGTCTGAGTGAGGATGACTGGACCTGCATCTCTAAACCCATAAACCCAGAGTGACTACAAGGGATAGTTGGCTGGCCTCCTGATCAGAAGCCTCAGGAACATGAAAGGCTTCCAGCGACCTTAAATCCAGCACCTGGACCCTGCAATCTGTAAGTCCTGCCTGCTCAAGTCATGCCACCCCCATACTGAACCCTTGCAAGTGCATGTGAATGTGCTCTGCCAGCCTGTCTGTACATCCAGTAGAACCAAAGCATCTCCCACAGAACTGGTGCATCACTTTTGCTGCTTGATGCATCACCTTTGGAAATGACGCATTACGTCTGCTTCCTGGACTTTCTTGACACAAGGACTTCGCATTGCCCATTGGAACTCATTGGAGCTGACTTATTTCCACCCAAGGACATTGCATCGCCCAACGTCAGAACCGCCTGTGCATGATGCATCTTCACACACGGACATGAACTTGCACTTCGCAGATCCCCGGAACCGCTGCTGTGTAATGTATCTCTTCACCCAGGCCTCACATTGCCTCTGCTGCACGATGAATCCTTAGCATGGAACACTGCATCTCTTTTCAATCGGGATTAAGGTACCCGGTTACAGAGGGCCTAATTGGGTCACTATACCAGGCTTGCACTCCATTTTAATCAGCCTGAACTTGTGACTTTGTCCTGATCCTGTGTGACCCAATGCCCACCATTGGCGCTTTGTGCTTTTTGGTGCTATTTTCGCCTGAAATTTTAAAAGTGAATGCCTCTGGTTCTCCTGATTGGCGTTTTGTCATTTTTGTCTTGTTTTTATTAATTAAAATGTACTCTAGTTTTCCTATTATTCTAGTCTGGTGTGGAATCCTTTTTTTGTGTTGTGTTTTCACTCTGTTAAGGTTTGAAGTGCTGCATATATACTTTACACATTGCCTCTAAGTTAAGCCTGACTGCTCTGTGCCAAGCACACGTTAATTTAGGGCTTGCTCTTGATTTCACCTTGACAAAGATTGTGATTCCTGCTTGATTCGGGTTTTATCCCATCAACTAGTAGCCTAATTCCTTACAATCCTGTGGGTTCTGTATTGAATCCCATCCTGCTGCATTCCAGGAGCATAGTATGATAATCAATGTGTTGTCTGTACCTTTCACCCCAGACCAGCTTCACTGAAGTGGATGTGTTGGTAACGTTCTTACTACATACACTTAGCAAATGGTACTCAGGTAAAAGTGTTGGCTTCTTGAATTGACTGGAGCTGCAGTCTGCTGTATGGGCACCTGAGAGCCATGACCTATCTAGTTTAAGGAACTGATTTTTTGGCAGGAGCGTTGTTAGAACTGTCCGCCTTAAAGTGGCCTTCCCCCAAACTTTTTGCCTTCAACCTACTTTATTGCTGAATTTTGTTTCTTGCCTTTAGGACTCTGCACATTTTACCACTCTAACCATTGGTAAAGCGCTTGTGCTCACTCCCTAAAATGTGGTAGAATTGGCTTACACCCAATTGGCATATTACATTTACTTATTAAGTACTTAATACCATGGTATACCATATACCCAGGGCCTGTAAGTTAAAAGCAAATAGTGGGCCTGCAGCACTTATTGTGCCACCCACATAAGTAGCACCTTAAATCATGTCCCAGGCTAGCCATTGCTGCCTGAATGCAGTTTTCAACTGCCAGTTTGACTTGGTAATACAACCACCCTACCAAGCCTTAAACTATCCTTCTATTGCATATAAGCTTCCTTAATGTTGGCCCTAGGTATCACATAAGGCAGGGTACATCGTAATTAAAGGTTTGGACTTATACAGTTAGGTATTACATGTACTAGGGCCAGATGTAGGAGCCTTAATACCGGTAGGAAACGGCCGATTTCGGACGTTTCCGACCGGTATTTGGCTTTTGAGATGTAGGGGGCATTTTATTTACAGAATCGGTATATTTACCGATTCGGTAAATATACAGAATCGGTAAAATACCGAATCGGTAAATTTACCGATTCTGTAAATCAAGATGTAGGTGGCACTGTAATCAGTGCCACAGGCCCTTACCGAATCGTTATGTACCATGGAATACTATTCCACGGTAAATAACGAATTCCAGTGTACATGCACATCTGTGTATGTACACCTGTGCCATGTGGCACACAGACATGCCCTAAGGGCATGTCTGTGTGTCAAATGGCACACAAGCCAGAAACAGGGGTGCAACAGGGTGTCAAAGTGACACCCTGTCACCCTTGCAAAATCGGTAATTTTACCGATTCTGTAATTACAGAATCGGTATTTGCCATTGATACCTATGGACTTCAAGGCCCATAGGAATCAATGGCAATTACCGATTCTGTAATTACAGAATCGGTAATTACCGAATCATACAGATTCGGTATTTTTACCGATTATTTTACCTACATAGCAATTACTGAATAGTGAATACCGAATCTGTAAAATTCGGTATTTACTATTCGGTAAATTGCTATTACCTACATCTAGGCCCTAGTACTTAAAGAATCCTGAATTTTGGTAGTATTTTGCTTATTACATTTTTAGAAATTGAAGTGGGTTTCTATTGTGTTATACTTTAGACTTTTTAACTGTTTTGTTACTCTTTAATGCTTTACACATTTTCTCTAAGTAATGCTTGCCTACTCGGTGACACAACTACTAGGAGCTGAGCTCAGGTTTAAATTAATGAAAACTTTGACTAGATGTAAGGAGATGGTGACTTTTTTACTTGTGTTGGAAACCAATTCACTCCAACTAATAAACCTCTTTCTCACAAGGATTAACTTGACAGATGAACTACGTGAGAGATAAAAACTACAGAGGATGGTCGCTGGTAAATTAGCATTCAGACTTGCTGTAGGATTGTGACCAGAGTTGTAAATAATAAAAACTTCCCGCATATTCTGAATGTGTGCTCACAGCTAAGTGCCTGAAACCTGGATGGAAATGCATATTGTAAATCATGCTTGGAATCCTCCTGCACCCAAGAATCAGTGGTAAAAAGAGCATCAAGAAGTTTCAGCTGTGCACAGTGGATTGCGAAGCACACAATTATCCATACCACACTTTCCCAAATCAGCCTCAAATAGACCCAAGCTATAGAGCCAGTAGGACTTGTGTTTTGAGCCAGCCTTCTCTTTTGCAAAGCTGTATTGCTTTGGACTATGCTTGAAAGTCATCAATATAACAAAAAAAAGTTATTTGTGCTCTAAAAACACTCATTACCATAGTATACCCTGGCACTGACGAGAACTAATTTGTGTGTGGATGTGTCCCTTGAGAAAGGGCAACATGCCACAACTCATAGTGAAGGCAACCAAGCCAATGGTTAAAGTGAGTTGATACATTGCCTTGAATGAATGCCAGTGTGGGTGGAACTAAAATGTGAATGACACCAAGCACAGACTAATGGATGACGTCTGGCTGTAACCCCTTTAAATAACTATGTAGTACAGGTAATTTTATTAAAGTCAAAAGGTTTCCTAACACAGTCCTAAAAAGGTCAGTCTAGCATTGTCTGCAGGCCTTTTGCTTTTAAAAAAAGAAGAAAAAGAAGGAAGGCAGGCAAAATAAAACAAGAAAGCAGACAAAAAAGAACGAAATGGCAAAAAAGGCAAAGACAGAGGGAAGGAAAGTGTAACAAAGAAGGAATTAAAGAGGAAAAAGAGAGACAAAAAGAAGCAAAGAAAGAGAACAGGAAAGAGAAGGAGAAAGAAAGAAGGGAGGAAAGTAGAAAAGAGAAGGATAGGAAGATCAAAGGTAAGAAAGAAAGAATGAAAGAGAAAGCAAAAAGGAAAAAAACATAAACAAGAGAAAGAGCTGGAAGGAAAGAAAGAAGGAATGAGAGAAACTAGAATGTAAAAGGCAAGGATGAAAGAAGGAAAGCAAATGAAGGGAAAAGAAAGAAGGAAACAAAAAGAAAGAATGAAGGAAGAAAAGAAATTGTGAATGAAAGATGGAAAAAAGAAAGTAGAGAAAGAAAAAGCGGAAAGTGGCGGAGAAATCGGGGAAAAATTAGTCTTGCCAGATGAAAATCAGATTCGGTCAAACCAAGGAGATCCCCAGGAAGAAGCCAACCCTGACAACGAGGAAGGTGGGGTGACCCATAGATCTTTAAACCTGACACTACAGAGCCAAAATCACCAAATATCGGCCCCTCGCTTATCATCTTCACCAAAAATGTTCTCCTTGATGTCAGTAGGAACTGAAGGCTACAGGGGAAACGAGGACCAGAACCAGAGCATCATCTGGGGAGGAGCTCCGGACCAACTTCTACAACAGCAATTACGACAAAATTCCCCAACACGACAAGAGTGCTTAAGGACAAGCCATCCAGCAAACCCAAGCAGAAATATCACACATGACTCGGTGCTCTCGGAAACCCCAACATCCCCCCTGATGGAGTTAATCTTGTTAATGCAGAGAGCGCTCCAAGGAATCCTGGAAGTAACCCTATCAAATAACGGAATAATGAAGGCACAGAAACAACACTTAAAGAAAATAGAAGAAGAACTTGGAGATATAAAGTGCCAATTGCCAAGTAGGGTAATACCAACAGACACAGTCCTACCTAATAAGGAAAGTGACAGGACAGTGTCGGAAGAAGAAAGCTTGGTTCTACTCGAAAGGATGCCCAATTCTGCAGAACAATCAGCAAAGGAGGTAGTAGAACCCGTAAACAACGTGTACATATCAAGAAGACCCATGCTGATAAAAAGGCGAGGAGGGTATGTTACACTCGGGGCTAGGAACAGGAAGGAAAAAACCAGGAAAATGAACCATGCCGAAACAAGAAAAGAGATGGAATCAAGGAAAGGGAGGGTGGCCCCAGGATTAAATGCCTTAGCCCCAATATTTATAAAACAAAGATCTGTACAGGTGGCGGCAAAAACTCCTATGCCCCCTAAATCTGTGAGAGTACCAAAGAAAAAACAATCACATAGGGAGGCAACAGAGATCCCCCCCTCCACCCGTACGACGAGACAAAGCGTAAGGCAACAGGTTGTTCCGGCCACAGAACAAAGGGGTATAAGACCACAGATGCATGAAGAACCCAATATAAGAATCAAAAGCCGGAGAGAAGGAAGAACACTCACCAGCCATCAGCAGAACGAATTAAGCATGATCTCATACGAGAGAGATGACAACAAATGGGTATTCCTGGACCTGTTACCTGCAGGGAGGAAAGGAAAGTCTGGAAGAAACATTAACCCCCCGAATAGGGCACAGGTTCTGTCGGCATTTGCAAAATGCGCAAGTCTGAGGGGGATCGGCACTAAAGACCTGCAGCACGTCGGATTTGTAGTAAACAAGCAAGAAAAGGAAATAACAAAAATCACATTATACTCAGACCTGGTAAAAAGGGCAATCCTGAATGCCACAAAGGAAATAACGCACCAAGGACTAAAAATTATCCCAGAGAGAGATATAAAAACTGGGAAAGACAACAATTTCTTAAATCAACACGCCGGGCTCCAGAAGAGACAAGTAATCCTATATAAAGGAACAAAATGTGATCGAAACTCTCTGAACATTATAATCGAAAACACAGGTAATGATCCCTCATGGGGGAACTGGTTGTCTAATAGCACCTACGCGGAGGAAAGTATCGAAAGGAATACAGTGGCTACAGAAGAGGAAGGAGAGCTGAGTGACGTCGAATAGGATACAGGGGGTCCGCAAGACCTAGGTCTCTTGTCCTGGAACGTAAATGGGCTAGGCAATGAACAAAAATGGGAATACATAAAGGAATCCATAAACAAAGTAGACATTGCCTGCTTGCAAGAGACCTGGTTATGCGACGATACCCCAACCTTTGACGGTTATGCCCAGATACATCATCCGGCCATAAAGAAAAATCGTGGTAGGCCCTCCGGGGGCCTCATGACTTTGGTATCAACAAGAGTAATGAGGGAAATAAAACTGTTGAACACAAAATGTAAATGGGTACAATCAAGCAGAATTGAACTCTTGACGGTGGACTTAAAATACAAAATGATGATTTTATTAAATGTATACATGCAGTGGGAAAATGGGGAGGAGTATGATAGGGAAAGGAGGTTTTTTAAGGAGGATGTAGATAGTATTTTAGAAAAATACTCCGCAGACACAATAGTGATATTGGGGGACTTCAACCATAAATTAAACCCAAGAAAAGCAGACCTTTACAATATGGAACAGCTAGAGGCATACGGTATAAATCCGGCAAGGTTCCCAGTAGGGGAAACCTCGAAACAAGACCAGGAATTAATGCATATCTTAGGAGGCAGGGGTTTTCACTGTGTTAACGGAAGAATAGAATCAGATATTCCTGCAGGAAAAACGTATATCCAAGGGCAGCAGAACTGCCCAATCGACTATATATTCCTGCAGGCCTGGAATTTTCACCAGATAAGATCCCTCAAGTTAATTCAAAATGTGATGAGCGACCACAAACTCCTCCATATAGTATTAAAGGGGGGTAGGAAACTACAGAGAGATACAGTGATAAACCAGGCGGCTGAGTATCCCAAACGAGTGACGACACGTCTAACTGAGGAATATCTGGAAAAAGTGAAGGACACCCAAATAAAAATGGCACCTGTCAATTTTGAAAACAAAAAACTGGACTGGTTCATCTTAAAACTAGATGAACTGGTTCAATGCCTCAAGATAAATCTAAAAAGAGAAGATCCCAATAGGGTAAAGCAAAGAAATTATGGTAAAGGCTTCTCAGTAGCATGCCAAAACAAGAAAAGGGAGATAAGAGCAACTCAGAGGATACAAAAAAAGTTCTTTACACAAGAGAGACATGATCACCTGGTAAATCTGAAAAAAGAATTCAAGCAAATGGTACTCTCTACTAAAAGGATACATAAAGAAAAATGCTGGTTAGAACTTTTGGAAGCCATAGAGAATAAAAATCTAAGGAAATTCTGGCAACTAGTAAAGACAGCATCTGGCACTTCAGAGGGCGAACTAAACTGTGTGGTGAGTGAGGCAGCATGGGATACATACATAAGGGAATTGTACAGGGCAAGGACTCCCAGTCAGGAGATGGAGACTAAATCATGGCAAGATGTCTCTAAAGATCTCCTTGCCAAATTTAACGATGAACAAGTAGAGCTCACAATAAAAGAACTCAAGCTAACCCGGGCAGCAGGCCCAGACAATCTGCCTGCAATAATCCTGAAGACCGAGGTTACATGGTGGGCAAGTTTCCTGGCCAATATGTTTCAGGTAGTGCTAAAAGAAGGCGCAATGCCTCCAACCTGGAAGGGGGCCATAATCAGGCCGATACATAAGAAAGAGAGCAAAGAGGAGCCAAGAAACTATCGGCTGATTAACCTCCTAGATATTGGAGAGAAAGTGTTCTCTAAAATCGTCTTAAAACAACTGAATATATGGGTAGAAGAGTGCCAAATAATCCCCATAGAACAGGGTGGATTCAGAGCAGGCCACTCGACAATAGACCACAGGTTTGCTCTATGGGCGTTGGCGAGGAAGTCGACGGAACAGAACGGTAAACTATGTTGCTGTTTCGTCGACTTCAAAGCAGCCTTTGATTCTGTAGACCGGGCCTGCCTATGGGAGACACTAAAGAGACTAAATATCCCGACAGATCTCTTGACCATAATTAAAGAACTACACAGGGAAAACTGGGGGCAAGTAATTAAAGATACGAGAGGCTCCCTAACCCCCAAAATTCCCATAGCCAATGGGTTAAGACAGGGCTGCGTGCTGGCCCCCCAGCTTTTTTCTATCTATTTGTCAGATCTCCCGGCCTATTTAGAGGTAGAGGGCAGTGCCAGTCCAAAAATGGATGGAAACAAAATCCCATGCCTATTATACGCGGATGATCTGGTGATAGTGGATCAAACCGAGAGAGGCCTCCAAAGGAAGCTTAATGCTTTTAATACCTACTGTGCTGAAAATTTTTTGACTATCAACTTGGATAAAACAAAAACCCTATGTTTCGGGAAAAAGCTAAGTAGATTTAACTGGTACATAGGTGACCTTAAATTAGAGACAGTAAATGAGTACCGTTACTTGGGTATTTGGTTTGATAGGACTTTAAATTGGAACACCCATTTAGAAACGCAAAAAGCAAAGGCTCTCTCCTCTATTTGCGGACTTAAAAGATTTAATAGGGAATATGGTGAGATGTCACACCGGCCAATGCTCAGAGCTTTTGAGGCAATGATCCCCCCTCAAGTTCTTTACGGCGCAGAGATCCTTTATTTGAGCGGTAAGGGATCCTGGGACGTCATAGAGGGAAATTGCATAAAAAGGCTCCTATCACTTCCCAAATCTGCTATGATTCAAGCCATCAGAACAGAAATAGGCACAAAGTCCTGGGCGATATTATCCCAGATGGCTGTGATCAGATTTTGGAAGAGATTAGAAGATCCTGAAACAAAAAAAGTGGCATACTGGTGTCGCAAAGAAATCCAGAAAAGCGAGCTAAAATGGGCGAAGTCCAGTAGGGATAAAGTGAAGGGAATCTGTAACACTCTTGAGCTCGACTGGGACCTTAGATCATTGCAAATCACTAGCACCAAAGGTGAATTGAAGCAAAGAGGGAAAGAAGTCTCGAAAATGCTTGATAGAGACTATTTAAGAAAGAAAAAATCAGTGGTACATATGTTAAATGCGTGGACCCTTGATAATTGGTTCCCCTACCTCGACAGACTACCCAATCGAGGATACAGGCAAGAGATCCTTAGAATTAGAATCGGGATCAACCCATGGTTAATATGCAGAGACCTGAATGCAAAATTGTTAGATAAGGAAGGTCACTGCAAGTGTTACTTGGGGACCAAGGGAGACCTGCTGCATATCTTGTTAGACTGTCTTTTACTCCTAGACCTTAGGAAACTTTGGTTGCGCCCTATTTTCATAAAATATGACGTAAAAACAAGAGCACAGGCAGCCAGTCTCTTAACAGAAATCCCCTACATTGATATCGCAATTGCCCTCGGGAAATTTGTAAAGATGTCTCTGTTTGCACTGAGAGATACAGAATAACATGTAGTACTGTATGAGTTTTTAGCAGATTGTAATCGTACGGAGTAATAAGATAGGAATAGGTTTTATTGGACAAATTAAGTTTTAAGATAACTGTAAAATTTTAATGATTTTTTGTTTTTTGATAATGGTGTGTATGAACCTCGTATATGGACAAAGTTTTAAAAGTAATAAGTCATACTCCATTCTATGTTATCCTAACTGTATTGTTTAAAGACTATGGTCACAATAAACACATATTTTGACTTGGGTTTCTATTGTGTTATACTTTAGACTTTTTAACTGTTTTGTTACTCTTTAATGCTTTACACATTTTCTCTAAGTAATGCTTGCCTACTCGGTGACACAACTACTAGGAGCTGAGCTCAGGTTTAAATTAATGAAAACTTTGACTAGATGTAAGGAGATGGTGACTTTTTTACTTGTGTTGGAAACCAATTCACTCCAACTAATAAACCTCTTTCTCACAAGGATTAACTTGACAGATGAACTACGTGAGAGATAAAAACTACAGAGGATGGTCGCTGGTAAATTAGCATTCAGACTTGCTGTAGGATTGTGACCAGAGTTGTAAATAATAAAAACTTCCCGCATATTCTGAATGTGTGCTCACAGCTAAGTGCCTGAAACCTGGATGGCAATGCATATTGTAAATCATGCTTGGAATCCTCCTGCACCCAAGAATCAGTGGTAAAAAGAGCATCAAGAAGTTTCAGCTGTGCACAGTGGATTGCGAAGCACACAATTATCCATACCACACTTTCCCAAATCAGCCTCAAATAGACCCAAGCTATAGAGCCAGTAGGACTTGTGTTTTGAGCCAGCCTTCTCTTTTGCAAAGCTGTATTGCTTTGGACTATGCTTGAAAGTCATCAATATAACAAAAAAAAGTTATTTGTGCTCTAAAAACACTCATTACCATAGTATACCCTGGCACTGACGAGAACTAATTTGTGTGTGGATGTGTCCCTTGAGAAAGGGCAACATGCCACAACTCATAGTGAAGGCAACCAAGCCAATGGTTAAAGTGAGTTGATACATTGCCTTGAATGAATGCCAGTGTGGGTGGAACTAAAATGTGAATGACACCAAGCACAGACTAATGGATGACGTCTGGCTGTAACCCCTTTAAATAACTATGTAGTACAGGTAATTTTATTAAAGTCAAAAGGTTTCCTAACACAGTCCTAAAAAGGTCAGTCTAGCATTGTCTGCAGGCCTTTTGCTTTTAAAAAAAGAAGAAAAAGAAGGAAGGCAGGCAAAATAAAACAAGAAAGCAGACAAAAAAGAACGAAATGGCAAAAAAGGCAAAGACAGAGGGAAGGAAAGTGTAACAAAGAAGGAATTAAAGAGGAAAAAGAGAGACAAAAAGAAGCAAAGAAAGAGAACAGGAAAGAGAAGGAGAAAGAAAGAAGGGAGGAAAGTAGAAAAGAGAAGGATAGGAAGATCAAAGGTAAGAAAGAAAGAATGAAAGAGAAAGCAAAAAGGAAAAAAACATAAACAAGAGAAAGAGCTGGAAGGAAAGAAAGAAGGAATGAGAGAAACTAGAATGTAAAAGGCAAGGATGAAAGAAGGAAAGCAAATGAAGGGAAAAGAAAGAAGGAAACAAAAAGAAAGAATGAAGGAAGAAAAGAAATTGTGAATGAAAGATGGAAAAAAGAAAGTAGAGAAAGAAAAAATAGAATATAGAAATATATAAAGAGAATATTTATTTGGATGTGCTACCATTTCTTAGTGATTTCATGCACTCTTGAAAAGCTGCACAGTTTAGGTGATTCACATTATGTATGGCAAAAGACTGTGCAGGGCTATGGCCTCAGCTAAGATGAAAAAACACCCTTAAATCAATATGGCATCTAAAAATTGGGAGGACCCAAAGCGGATATCTGAGATTGACAGACATAAAGTTTCCCAGAGTTTCAGACAGTAGCGGCTCCTGGTGGGAGTGCTACCGGGCGGTGACGAGGAGTGGGAGAGGGGCAGATTGGAGGGTAGTAAACACCAGAATATGGATGAATGCAGGTAGGTTGACAATTAAATCAATAAAACGAATTTTGTTAGAAACGCTGCATCCCATTTGGCACAAAAATAACCAGTCCTACTTTCCCAAGTCAAACTCATACAACCCCATTAAACAGATGTATACAGTAGTGAAACCCGAAAGTAGTCTGTTTGCAAGGAAACTTATTATCTCCTCCTCCCACCTGTTGTCATAAAAATGTGAATGCAGTCCAAATAAAAGCATCAAGATGAGGAATTTGCAGATACTAGTAAAGATGAGATGCAGGATTACTTTTGATTTCGGATAAAGAATCACAGATTTATGAATTTCGCTGTAAATTGAGTTCTTCAAGTTGTTTTCTTGATCAAATAATTGGAAAATTGATTTAAATGTGATAAATGTAAGGTTGATATATGCATGTTTTATTTTTCTAACAGTGGTTTTTGGACAATTTGCCTACTTCCAAACAGCACTAAATGACTTGGTTGAATTATTTGATGGAGCACATCCTCAAGCCAGATTACTCAGTTCTTTGTCTGGATCTCACTCAGGTAAAGTACTAAAAGCATAGTGACAAAAGTAAATATTAGCTTATAAATATAAAGGTTTGTTGTGAAGTATGTAATTTGTTTTCAAAGCATGAGTAAATAGCATACACACATGATTACAAATGGATTATTTGACATTTTTACATACCGCTAATATAGTTATACAAATTGACATATAGGTTAGTAAAATAATAGCAATGTACCAAGGGAAATTTTAATTTTAATTACTATTACCTTGTTTTTAAGTTATGGTCTGTCAACAGTTTCTAAACAGCATACTAGCCTAAAAAACGTATATTCTCCACCACAGCATACAAGAAAATCATTAATTATAAAACAGAGTAATGCCATTACATTTAATTATGGAGTGGAAATTCACATTTCAGTCTCTTTGTCACAATAAAAACATTCATAAAATACAGTGTATTATCATCATCAGTGTATTTTATAAAATACCCAATTTAGTTTCTGTGTAGAAGATATGTTGTAGTGAAAAAAACAGTTGTTTGAGAACCAAAACATTTATAAATATTGTCCAAAATGTGAGGCACAGTGATACAGGTTCCACATCATGGCTGCTGCATAAACAAAAGTTCAATTACCAGCCCTACATTGGGCACCTTAGGCAAAGCTAGTAGACAAGCAGAAACAGAGTAAAGATAGTGAGGCCCATGGTTTAAAAACTGTTTGAGCTGGGTGTGCATCACAGTGGTGACACAGACCTGCATAACCTTTTTTTTTATTTACTTTCTAGAGCAAAACTTGTTTTGTGCTGGAAAGTTCCTTCTAAGTAATCAAATAAGTGCTAAGAGCTTCTTCTTGTCATTACTTTGTGTCACTTGGCCATTCCACGGGTAGTACATGGACGCTCCCATGCAACCACCCTTGATTTATTACACAATATCCTATCTACTAAAAGTAATAGAGCTTTGTACCAAAAAAACGATATTTTGAAGCAGGCATTATAAAGGGGAAATGCTTTTATTTCTCCTAACTTTTCCCACTTCGCATGTGTGCTGCCCTGTACATCCCACTTCTGAAGTGGAAAATGTTTTAGTTACTCTCAGCATCGAATTTTGTACTGGAAGGGGACCCTTATACAAGACTCACGCAGACACCCTTGGACAATAGTACAAAGGTGTGTGCATTGAGCTTGGCTGCTTGATTCTGTGCCAGTGCTAGGCTGAGAGCATGAAAGTGCCATATCCCTGTAGAAATGGTGCTTTCATGCTCTCTCTTTGTCATGCAACACAACACTGCAACTGCAGTTATGTAACAGTTTTGACAATTTTAGCCGATGTCTGTTGGGAAGGGTTCACTACGTTTTCATATAAATGTAAGACTTTAGCCATAGATGGACTTATAACATAGGCAGAGAATTTACCACACACTACTCTATAGGATATCAATGAAGATTGCAGAGATGGGGAGTAATGAAAGCATAACCAGGAAGATCTAAGAGGCATCTGGCTGCAATATTTTGAGTAAGATGAAACCTTTGCTATTAGTACTTATGGAGAGCCAAATCTAGCACATTTCAATAATCCAATCTGAAGCCTACTATAGAATGAATAGAAGAAAAATGAGAGGCAGGAGAGGAAGAATTTTGGTTAAACAGTTGGTGATACGTTCCCTATTTGTCCATAGAGTAGGACAGGAAACCCTTCATTAGACCATGTCACTAAAAGATTTTACAAAAATGAGAACTTCAGTCTTACCAGAGGAAAGCTTTAGAAAATTTCTTCTTTTTCAGGTAGCCATTGCAGTCAAGCAAGATTATAAATTATTTCGAGCAAGGAGAGAGGCTCTATCTAGTCGAAGGGTGATCTTGATAGTGTCTGAATATAGCATTACAGCCAGACCAAAGGATCTTATAAACCTCGCTAGAGGGGCTAATTACATTTTAAAGAGTATAGGTCTCAGATGGCAGCCATGATGAACTCCACAGTCAAGCTCACAAATTTGGAAGTGAATCGTAGGATTGAAACCACCTGTAGATTACCTAGTAAGAAGCAATTCATCTGGCAGAGTACCACACCTCTGACACTGATCTCATGAAGGCAGGTCCTATGGTGATATCAGTATCAAAATCTAGAAAAAGACCCAATAGGCTGAGTGTGAGAATGCCTCCCTCAATCTGAATCATTCCCAGTCAGTCCATTACAGTTAGAAAGGGAGAGCTCAGTACTGGTGCCGGTACAGAAGCCTACATGTGCCTCATGTCAAATGTATTGCGATTGCATAATTTTAGCCATGAAATGCAAAATTATATATAGTCAGAGTCACATTTGATATCTCTGTAGTAAAATCTGGAGAGAAATCCTGAAGCAGCATGGCTGCTGTATTTTCTCTTTCTTTTAAAAGACTTTGGTATCAAAACTGTGTTAAATATGTTGTAACTCATTTTAATTGTGGAATAGAAATGTGAAGATTGTGTTTCATAGAGCTCTAAAGAATGGCTAACAGCTGTAGGACAACATGCACAAGAAAGTAGTCATTTCGAAGTGTAATCCCTAGATTCTAGGGTGACCATCTGCTGCATGACAGCACAGCTACCTTCAGATTATGCTGCAGAATAGAGCCTGCCACCTTCCACACTGTAGACAATGCCCTCTTTACTACAGGTGAAGATGATCCACGCCTCCTTATATTACTGGAGCTCCCAAGTGCCTTTAACACCACTGAGCATCCCACCTTCATACTCACCCTTGTGAAGAGGATGCTCCAGCAATGTCCTTCGCGGATTCTCCTCCTACCTTTCCAACCAACACCAGTTTGTTCACATGGGCACCTCCTGTTGACAAAAGATGCCTATCACATATGGGCTTCCACACTGTCACCTGTCATCTTCAAACTTTACATGCTGTCACTTGGTGCTCTACTCAGCAAGATTCACCAGTACGCCAATGATACACAACTTTACTTGAAAGTCCTCTTTGCTTCGGACATCAAAAACCTCAAACAATGTTTGCACATCATGCAGAGCTGGGTGTGCAGCTCCTACCAGAAGCGCAACCCAACCAAGACATATTCCTATTATTTGGCAAGAACGTTAAACAAGATACAGTAAATCTAGCTCAATGAGATGAACTTTGACAGCTTGAAACCCAACTCTTCCTGAATGCCAAATTACTGGAATTCGCCTTGGACATCATCCTCTCCCTCTTGGAACACACTGTCAACAAAACAAAGATAGTTTGGTACTCTCGCTTTGAAAGAATGTTAGATCATTTCTTCCAGAGAGTGATGTCAGACTGCTTTACAAGCCATTGTATTGTATTCACACAACTGGGTGGTCATAACGACTCGCCACATGGTCTTTCTGACTCTGCACTGGCACCCTTTAGGGACATCCTAAAAACCTCAGCATATCTCATCCTAAGCTCAAAGAAATATGATCATATCACAATCATCCTAATGGAATGCCCTTGGCTTCCTTTGCTGGTCCACGCCATCTTCAAAACCAGATGAACCTTTAAGAAACCCATCACAACCCGCACAGTCATGGGAACCCCTTCTGAGACCTCTCCCTCCACCCATAGCTGGGCAGGGGAACTTGTTTTAAGAGCAAGGCTGTCAGTGCATTGAGAGAGGACAAACCAAAATTCGACAAACAGCGTGTCACAAAGATGAAAAAACATAAACAACAACCATTCAGAGAGGAAAATGCACAGACACAATGCTGGCTAAGCTCCTGATGTAGATCACATAGGGAGCTCATGATTGAGCCATTTATGCTACCACAGATTCTAACACAGAAGAGGAAAGGCTGGTATTTTACCCAAACTCTTCCAACTCACCAGCGATGGAGGGCTCATGGATTAAGATAGCATACTAATTAATTACCTAATTTTAATATTGCAAATTATCTTAGAGTTCAATCCCTAATAGAGGCAATGTTTCTTCAGCCTCAGGCTTATATAGGGTGATGGCATGCCCCAGTGACTTGCAATATCATTATATTGTAGAGTTAAGTGTTCATTATCCCATATAAAAGAGACTCTTCTCGAATTTCATCTGGGTATGCCTACATATTGTTGTGCTGAACATCTCAAGTTCATAGCCACTGGCATTGATAATATGTTGTCAGATGATGTTCTGCAAAATGGTATTGAATTGCAGATCTTCAACTTTCCGAAGATATGGGGAAGACCTTTAATGCATTGAATAAACCGATTAAATATTTTATTCATATTGCAAGTATTTTCCTGTTGCTTACGAAAACCACTATGAACCATACCGTATGTGGCGGAAAATTGGCAAACATTTACCAGTCAACTCTGCACAGTGATGGTTATTACAAAAGAAACATTTCACTTAGAGAAGGTTTCTTTGATGTAAATTGGATATAGTTTGAATTAAAGATATAGATTAAATTAGTAAATCTTAATTTGTGCTATAGAATATAGAGTGTGTTGAATGTAAATATGAGAGTATGCGTCCTCAAGTTTTTATGCATTCATCTTAACCTTTTTCTTATCAACTTTTCCCAGGTGAAACTTTGCCTTTGGCCACATCCAATCACATTTTGTTGAGATTCAGCGCAAAAAGTGGTGCATCAGCAAGAGGTTTTCACTTTGTATACCAAGGTAATTGTCATGATTTCTTTTGGTCTATTATGACGTGTACAGATTCTATCAACAGAGTAATAATCTATAGCCGTTCATGCAGGCTGATCATCTACCAAGAACGATTAAGGCTGCAAAAGCATCATAAACACTAAATGATGCATCGCAAATTCTAAAAGACAGATTCAAGTAAACTAGTCCAATGGCGAAATACATGAACCATCACGCACATATTGTAGCGCATTTAAGTTTAGTTTATTGAAATAGAGCTGGCACTCCGTGCACTTTGCTCCATACATCGCAATTTTGAAACCTGCTAAATAAATAATTTGCTAATGAAAATCCCAAGGCCATGTACGTTATGCACGGTTTGCAGTTCATATAGTGACAAAGTTATTTCCAAAACTAAGCCATTGTTGGTAATAGGAGACAGCGATATTAGCGACTGTTTCCAGTCGCTAACATCTTGGCACGCCCACTTTGCATGTCATTAGCGATAATTATCGCTGACATGCAAATTGGGCCCCAAGATGATCGCTATTGCCTACTAGCTGTCGCTAACTGGCGTTAGCGACAGCTTGGTAATTGGGCGAACAAATTATCACCGCTTTAGCGGGAAAAAGTCCTGATAAAGTGACGATAATGGCCCTTGGTAATATGCCCCTTTGTTCTGTTCTCCACACAGTCCTGCCCTGATGACCTTGAATGATTCGTAAACATTGATTGTTTTAAATACTATTTTCTTGTGATATATATTTATACAAGTGATATGTGAGAGTTTATTACAGATATTTCGCAGAGAAATGTTGTTTGTTTTTCAACACCATGCTACTTCCATAAAAATTTCCTTTTAGATCAAAAGAGGACCGCAGTCCTAGAGATTATTTGTACTAATACTAGTGAGTTGCTGCTATAATACAATATTGAAAACACACAACACTATCCCTGAATATTAGATAGAATCACATTTAGAATTTGGACCAATCTGTCTATGCAGTGTCAGTCACCTGGCCAAAGAAGGCGTGATAAAGCTCAAATTTGGTCATAAATGTAAAGCTGTTCCTAAACAGGGGCCCCAAAAATATGCTTGTCCCCAGGGCCTTTAAAATAAATAAAATTTCCTGGCGCATATCCATCCTGAACTTGTGGTCAGCTGCAAAATGGGGTCATGATATGTCCTTAGTTTCAACTTTTACTTGAAAAATGCCATTTCATATCGAAAGGATGTAATAGAGTATATAATGGTTCACAGTCGCAAGACAGTCAGGTATTGGTTCATTGCATTGCAAATTAAAATGTTCCTAAACAAAGAGAAGAACAGATATGCCAATCAGTTATAGTGAATATTCGAGTTTACCTATGAAGATTACATTAAATCATGCAAGTATAGGATTTAAAATATGATACAGAGTAGTTACAAAATCACATTTAAATGAAGCATATGTACGGATTCCACCTGGCTGGTTATAAAGGTGAGGGAACATAATTTTGATATGAGCTGTTGTTGAGCCCCTACATAAAGAAACTAGGATTGTGCGAACTTCTCGTAATTTGCTTTTTCTCAATTATGCAAAATTTGGGGGACATTTCTAGAAATTACATGGAATTCGAAACTGACAGTTTGTACTGTATTTTAGTGCAAAAGGAATGCTGTTATCCACTTTAGACAAAAGCATACATTTTGAGCAAAACATATTTTTTAAAGCATCGCAAATGATAGTTGCTCAGTTTCTCTTGTTTGCGTTGTGTTTGTGCTTTCGTTGTAAATTTTTCCAGCAAATTGTGCTTTAACTACAAACTTCGAGCAATTATGCAAAGCAGTGTCAATGTAAGTACTGGAATTTTACGGTACAAGAGTAAATGAACTATTGCTTAATACACTGGCGTAATGCTAATTTCGCCTGGACCTGAAGGAACCCAATGGTGACCACAGGTGGAAGGATGGTTGTCCTTGAAGTTATTCCTGGCACTTCTTCTGTAGTTTGGACTAAACAGCAAAACTGGCTTTCATGAAGTTGTTGAGCGTGGTACATAACAGCAGAAAACAAAGAGAAATAAATAACTCAAAGGCACACGTAAAATTGCAATAAAGGATTAAAATGTGATAATCAGATAAGGGGTTAAAGAGAAATTTTTATAAAGTAGTCTGCCAAGAGAAATAATTGCAAAAAGACACATTATTTAAAGTCATTTTGTAAAGCAAACAATTTGAAAACCTTCTTATTTCTTCTCATTGGACATTAGAGTTATCAAGGCAAAATAAATTCTAAGAAGGGATTTAATTTCACATGTTGAATTAAATAGCGAAAAATGTTAGGAATAAAATATTCAACAGATGGAATTACTTTGCAAATTATACTTACTGTTGGACTTGGCCTTTCTGGCAGGTTCACTCCTAATCTTATTGATTTAATATGTGATCTGTGTTAGTGATTTTTGGTCCCTGCTCACTTTTTCCCTGTGTCCCAGAGTAAAGTGCGTGCGTGTAGTGAGGCTGGCCTGCCCTCCCATAGGAATGCATGGGGAATGTGTGTGTCCATGTTAATTCCTGATGTGTGGGGAGTGCAGGCTCGAGTTTGGTATGTGCGAACTCGTGAGATTGAATGCTGCACAATGATGTATGCGGCGTGTATGTGTCTAGTAGGGAATTGCCACTTCTAGGCATGGGTGTGCGTGTGCAGTGAGTGCACTGGCACATGATTGGCTGGAGCTGGCTGGTGAGCTTGGCTCCAGGAGTCTGGATGGGTCTGCCCGGTGGTGAGTGTGGAGATTAGCATGCTGATGGCTGGGGAGGAGTGCACCTGGGTCCTGAATAGGGCTGGGCTTTCCCCACACAATGCTGGCTCCACCCCCTGTGGTGCGTCTAACGACCCTAGCCCTGCCAGTGAATAGAGTGAGGGGCTGAGCACATCAAGAGTGCTTACCAACCAGCTGCGACTGGTTTGCCCCCTCACCCTGTGCCAGAACAAAGGATTGACCTGTATAAAAATGGGGCTGTGTCCCCACACAAACTGTTCTCTTCCTGGATCCATTTCTGGAGGGGGGCTGCTTCTGGGCGCCAGGAGGACCGCCACTTGGACTGCCTCCCTGCCTGGTGGCCCAGTGTGCTGGCTCTGGGCCCAGCCTTGCCCCCCCTACCTGCCTGTTATGTTATGTTATGTTATGTTATGTTATGTTATACTGGCTCTTGTAGAGCGCACGGCTACTCAAAAAGAGTGTCCCCGCGCTTTTTTTAAAAAGGAGGGCTGCGGTCTGCTAACATAACACATTAAAAGAGAAAATATCACATATAAAAAAGAACAGAACAAGCAAAAGGCATACTGGGTGAACAGCCAGGTTTTGAGGCCTTTTCTAAAAGCTAGTAAGCTGGTAGCTCCCCGAAGTATAAGAGGCAGAGAATTCCAAAGCTGTGGCGCCAGTAGTCCAAAGGAGCGACCTCCCAGGCGCGCTCTCTTCACTCGTGGGACAGTCGCTAAAAACAGGGATTCTGACCTCAGAGAACGAGCCGGCCGGTAGAAGGCAAGTCTCTTTTGGAGGTACTTAGCTCCCATCGCATGAAGGGCCTTGTATGTCAAGGTCAAAGCCTTAAAAGCAATCCGCTTGCGGATTGGCAGCCAATGCAGGGTCTGCAGTAAGCCCGCTGCACTTGCACGTCTGTTCAGGCCAAAAATCGCTCTCGCCGCCGCATTCTGCACAACTTGGAGCCGCTGTAGCAGGTACTCTGGCAGACCCAGGTACAGAACGTTTGAATAATCTAACCTAGAGCCTATCAGGGCCTGCACAGTCAGCTTCCTGTGCTCCTCCGACAAGAGGGGAAGAAATCTCCGCAGCATCCTAAGGAGGCCGAAGCAGGTGCCCGACAACCCCAGGATCTGGGACTTCATAGTCAACCCCTTGTCCATCTTGACCCCCAAGTTCTTAGCCATTTGGGATGAACAAGTGGGGGGGAACATACCAGTAGGCCACCATGCCTGCCAGTCTGGCTCCATGCCACACCCAAAGAAGAGTACCTCAGACTTATCGGAATTGCACTTGAGGCTGTTCAGTTGGAACCATTGGAACACAGCCCCAAGGCAATCCCGGATACTCTCCCCATCAAAGTCTCCTCCTCTCTTGCACGAGAAGAGGAGCTGGGTGTCGTCTGCATAGGATACGATCCGGGCCCCAAACGACTCCGCCAACGCCGCTAAAGGGGTCATGAAGATATTAAAGAGGGTCGGACTCAAGATAGAGCCCTGGGGGACCCCCACTCCCAGAGGCGGCATCACGGCGGAATCTGGCGAGGCCCAGACTGTTTGCCGGCGGCCGGCTAGAAAGGACGAAAACCAGCTGAGCACCGTCCCCCGTAGTCCAATCTCACTGAGTCTTGTGAGCAGGCCATCATGGGGGACGGTGTCGAATGCCGCCGACAAATCCAGCATCACCAGCATGGCTTTACCCCCAGTGTCCAGAACCTCTTTAATGGTTTCTGAGACCTCGAGGAGCGCAGTCTCCGTGCTGAGATTTGGGCGAAAGCCCGACTGGGTGGCATGCAGAATCTCATTCGTCTCTAGAAAATTGGACAGCACCGTCTGCACGTGCTTTTCTACAATTTTCGTGAGAGCAGGCAGCAGGGAGATAGGCCGGTAGTTGACTGGGGCCTTTGGATCCAGACCAGGCTTCTTGAGCAGCGGGATGACCATTGTTATGTTATGTTATGTTATAGTAAGTTTATATAGCGCACGGCTACTCTAAAAGAGTGTCCCGGCGCTTTCCACAGGCAGCTCAATGTAAAACAACATAACAAGAAAAAACAGATACAAGAAAAGGAAAAGGCCCACCAGAAAAAACTAGAGATTAAAAAGCCAAGTCTTCAGGCTCTTCCTGAACTGAAGCAGATTGGAGGTGTTGCGTAGCGCCAGTGGGAGCGAATTCCACAGCTGGGGTGCCTTGAAGCTGAAAGAGAGCCCCCCAGTGCGGGCCTTCCTCACACGTGGAACCACAGCAGTGAAGAGAGATTCAGACCGCAGTGAGCGGGCTGGGCGATAAAACGCCAGCCTCCGCTGCAGGTACCCACCGCCTGAGCCATGCAATGCTTTGTGCATCAGCATCAGAGATTTAAACATAAGCCGCTTCTGGATCGGCAGCCAGTGGAGCGTCTGCAGCAACCCGGAAGCACGTGCTCGCCTATGTAGGCCAAAGATGGCGCGGGCAGCAGAGTTTTGTGACACCTGCAGGCGCTGGACCAGATAATCAGGGAGGCCAAGAAAGAGGGCATTGGCGTAATCCAACCTGGATCCAATGAGCGCTTGCACAGTAATCCGCCTATGCTCCACAGACAGCAGTGGAAGGAACTTGCGGAGCATCTTCAAAATGCCGAAACAGGTGCCGGCCAGACCGAGGACATGAGTTCTCAATGAAAGCTTGTTGTCCAGCTTGACACCAAGGTTTTTGGCAACCAATGATGACTGTGCGGGAGGACACATGTCAGACGGCCACCATTGCTGCCACTCAGGGTCGGTGGCACAGCCAAAGAATAAGACCTCCCACTTACTGGAGTTGGCCTTCAGACTGTTCCATCGGAACCAGTCGAAGATCATTCCCAGACAGCCCCGAATACTCTCTCCGTCCCATGCCTGGTCTTTACCGCACGTGAAGAGGAGTTGCGTGTCGTCGGCGTAGGACACGATCTGGGCCCCATACGCCTCCACCGCCGCCGCCAGAGGGGACATAAAGATGTTAAACAGCGACAGGCTCAACACAGATCCCTGTGGAACCCCGACTGCCAATGGCGGCATCTCGGCGGAGCTCGGGGAAACCCAGATCGTCTGGCGGCGGCCTTCAAGGAGGGATGTGAACCATTTGAACACCGTCCCCCTAATGCTGATGTCATAAAGCCTGGCGAGGAGCGCCTCATGGGGGACGGTGTCAAAGGCCGCCGGCAGTTCCAACATGACTAACATGGCCTTGCCACCAACATCCAAGGTCTCCCTGATGATCTCCGAGACCTCCAGCAACGCCGTTTCCGTGCTGAAATTGGGAATGAATCCGGATTGGGATGGATGGAGCAGATTGTTGTCTTCTAAAAAGCTCGACAAGACGCCATGGACATGTTTCTCAGTGATCTTGGCCAGAGCCGGGAGAAGTGAAATTGGCCTATAGTTGGCCCGAACCTCGGCATCAAGACCAGGCTTTTTCAGGAGGGGTTTTACCATCGCCCTTTTCCAGGTGCGAGGGACACTCCCCTCCCTCAGGGAGGCATTGAGGATGGGATTGACCAGGGGGTTCACCACTGCCGCCATCCCGGCCAAAAATTTGGCAGGGCAGGGGTCGAGTGGCGAGCCTGATTTGAGGCTGGCCAGCAGCACCGAGACGCCTCACTAGAAACTGCAGGAAAGTCTGACAGCACTGCGACAGGCGTGGACGATGACCCATGACCCATGTCCCGCCGCGGGGCCGCAGCCACCCTCCTCTGAGCTCTCCAAGAAGGAGGCCTGAATCGCCTTGATCTTGTTGCTGAAAAAACTGGCGAGATCACACGCCCACGCATCCGATGATACTGGCGGGGGTGAGTGGGAGCTGGGGGTCGTGAACTCCTTCACAATATTGAAGATCTCCTTACAGGAGTTCGCCGACGCCTCAATCCTTCTAGCAAGATATTCTTTCTTAGCTCCTAGGATGTCCTGGTGATAGGCCTTCATAGCCGCCCTGTAGGCAAGTTTGGCCTCCCCATCGTACTGAAGGCGCCAGGCCCGCTCAGCAACCTTACATTGGCTGCGAGCGACACGCAGCGCCTCCGTGAACCACGGCGCAGATTGCCGTATTACCGTGGACCGAGGGGCTACCTTTGGGGCAAGATCATCCAGCCTTTCAGTCAGCCACAGCTGCAGAGCCTCAGTATCTCTTTCCAGATCCCCCGAGAGGTGGCAGGGATGTTCCGTAAGCGCCTGCTCCAACATATCAGGCGTCACTCTGTGCAACGCTCTCGAGGCTGATCTAGGCACCGTGAGGGCGCTGTTGTCCGGCCGCCCATTCTCCAGCACGGAAAACCTAATCAGCCTATCATCCGTCCAGAGCACCGGCAAGGTTTCGATATCAGCAATCGGGACTGACGAGAACACTTAATCAAGGGTGTGCCCTTTCTCATGTGTAGGACCCGACACAAACGGTGCGAGGCCCAGCGGAGATGTAATATCCAGGAGTTTAATGGCGTCCGGGTCATCTGTCACGTCAAGATGGAAATTGAAGTCGCCTGCCACTACACAATGCTGTGTAGACAGCGCCAGCTTGGAGATCGCTATCTGCAGGTCCTCGAAGAAGGAACCCGTAGGGCCTGGCGGCCTGTAAACCAGCAGCCCCTTGAGCGCTTGGCCCGGGGACAGTCTGAGTGTAAAAGCAAGGGACTCAGAGCCCCCGATGGGATTCAGGGGGAGAACTGAGCAGGAGACGTTCTTCTTCACCACCACAGCTACTCCACCACCCCTTCCCTTAACTCTGTCCTGCCGGAGAATGTTGTATGCCGGAGGAATGGCAGAGAAAATGTCCGGATTGGACGCCTCTCCCAACCAAGTTTCGGTCAGGAGAAGACATAAGGGATTTTCCCTGACAAGAAGATCATATAAGTGCAGGGCATGGCAACCTACTGACCTCGTATTGAGCAGCAGGCAAAGATGTTTAACACGGGCCTCGGCAAGCCTATGGGCGTTGACCGGTGTCCAAATAGGTGACCAGCAGCAGCCCGGGCAGCGCCGTTTACCCTTGAAACGCCCCGGAAAAACCGAGCGACAGGTCTGCATAGCACGCAGCGTCGCCGAGGTGTAACTAATCATCCTCTCCCACGCCTGACTGGACCGGCGTCCACCGCCGCCCCGACGCCTCCGGGACGCTGACGGGCGCAGACGGGCAGGACTCTGGCACGACTCAGGCTAAGCGAAGGCGTCCACCTGCGCGTCCCGCTGCGCGTAAGGGCGCGACTTTAAATAGGCGCACAAGTTAGCCCTAAGCGCGTGAGTCTGCTCCAAGATGGCGGCCGCCGCCGGATGGAATGCCCCAAACTAAGATGGCGCCTAAAGTTAGCCCCCAGGACCCGGACCCATCAAAGTGGTGGTGCTTTGTAGGCAAATAATGCTCTTTTTAAATGCGGTGAGGGGAGAGAGGGGCGCGAGCTACAAGCAAGGAGACTAAAATCAGGGGGTAAGTTTAAAGCAAAAGCAAACCGAAATACAAAACAGGAAGTCTTAAAATGAACAGCGCTAGTGCCAGCGCGAGCGCAGCAGTGTGGTAGGTAGTAAAGACCGCCGCCACACAAAGAACCGCCTTAAATAGGCGCACAAGTTAGCCCTAAGCGCGCGAGTCCGCTCCAAGATGGCGGCCGCCGCCGGATGGAATGCCCCAAACTAAGATGGCGCCCAAAGTTAGCCCCCAGGACCCGGGCCCACCAAAGTGGTGGTGCTTTGTAGGCAAATAATGCTCTTTTTAAATGCGGTGAGGGGAGAGAGGGGCGCGAGCTACAAGCAAGGAGACTAAAATCAGGGGGTAAGTTTAAAGCAAAAGCAAACCGAAATACAAAACAGGAAGTCTTAAAATGAACAGCGCTAGTGCCAGCGCGAGCGCAGCAGTGTGGTAGGTAGTAAAGACTAAAGAACTCTTGTGCTGGTCCCTGGACTTTTGGGACCCCAGCACCTGGAAGCGCTTGCATTTTCCTTCTAGCGCTCGGGGGCGCTTTGTTTTGTCCTTAGCACTTGAGAGCAAATCCCTGGTGCTTCACCGGTGCCCACCCGGCATTTGACCCAATTATTTAATTGCCGATTTTCGGCGCGGCTCATTGCCCCTCTTTGGCTGTGTTCGTTATTTGTTCCTGTGTGCCCACCTCGATTTAATATTACTAAAGGAGAGCCGGTGCCCACCCGGCATTTGCTGCTTGTCCCCCGCCGGGCCGCCGCGCTGCCTGCGACGACCCGGAAGCGCCCTCCAGAAACTCAGAAGTCCCGCCCCCGGGACTGCGGCGCGACTGGTAGAGCGGCTGCAGGCGCCGGCAGGGTTCCGGTGTCAGGGAGAGCCCAGCAGTGACAAGAGAGGTGGTGGAAGGTGCGGGCGGGGCTCTGTTGTTAGAAGGAGAGCCCCGCCGCCCAGGAGAGAGAGACGCCGCAGGGACCCAGCGCCACTTCGGAGTTCGGTGAGTGTAACCGGGTGAAGGGAGAGCTCTGGGCATGTCCGTGGAACCGGAGAGGCTCCACTAGCGTTGATCCCTAGGATTGGCCCCGGTTGGCAGCGGGCCGCTCCCCCCAGAGAGCCGCACCTTCGTTTTTGAAGAGCCCACGAGAAGCTCAGCGCGCCCCGGTGTATTTACAAGCCTGTGAGGCTCGAAGCGGCATTTCCTTGTCCCAGAGTCCCCAGGAGTGGGACTCCAACGACACCGCAGTTATGTGTAAAGCCTAGATAGGCTCTGAGGGGCATTTCTGTGATTCCGAGTTCCCCGAGAGGGACTCCATCATTCCGGGCATTGTGTTTCGAGCCCAGAGAGGCTCTGGGGGCATCCTTTGTTGTAGAGCCCCGAGGCTCCCCGCCCTCCTTTTGTTTTAGAGCCTTGAGAGAGGCTCAAGGTGCCATATTTGTTTTAGAGCCCAGCGAGGTTCTTGAAGGACACCAGTTAGTCGGTCAGAGCCCTGAGACTCCCACGCTGTCTTTGGCCCCCTCATCATTGTTCTTGAGCCCACAAGGCTCCAACGTTGGCCCAGCATTGTTTCCCCAGCTGCCCAGCACTTAGTGGGCAGATGCCACGTTTAGACCCCTGACATTGGGACACAGGGCGTCGTAGCCCTAGAGAGGCCAGAGGGCCTAGGGACAGTCACAGGTGGTGACTTATGTGAGTTGGCGCAATTGTGTTTTCCTTCCTTACACCTCAGAATGTGTTGTTTATGCATCATGTGTTTTCCTTCCCTACACCTCTGAATGTGTTGTGATGCATCATGTGTAACGTGCGTATACCCCTACAGGTATTGTGATACTTAGGTGGTTGTTTTCTCCTAGTACAGGTGTTGCTAGTGAGGTCCTGTTCCCTGCGTGACATTCTCCTAAGGTGGTTAGGGTTGTGTAGGTGGTACCTATCTCTAACCAGTGGTTACTGGTTGTGTGCTTTATGTTCTATTTTATTATTACTATATGTGCTATGTGCTAATTATTATTCCTACAAGTGCTAATTCTACCAAGTACTAAGTCTGAAAGTGTATATTCCTGACAGTGGTCCATGTGGCCCTGTCTTGTACATATCCCCTGTAAATTCTGCCCGTGCCTGTTGGAACATTGTAAAGTGTGTGTTTTTATCTAATGTGTTTTGGTATATTACAAAGGCTATTTTTATACATAACCTTCTGTGGAGTTTCCTTTGTGGTGGGCCTTGGGTGTTGTTGATGGGTGCCCGCGCAAACACTTAACTCCCATAGCCTCCAAGTTTAGCCTCACTGCTCGTGTCACGTTACCTAGAGGGTGAGCAGAGGTTATCTTTGGCGTGTAACTCCCTTGCCCTGACTTAGGAGTGGTGGTCTCTAACTGACTTTGGCGCAAGCCCTGGCCAGCCAGGGATTCCATTTCTAACACTTACTATGACCACAATACAGTTATGGTGACAGGTAATGCAGAAAGCAATTTAAAACAAATTGTGATAGTTTATGATTTGCGTGTATGAATTAAAATGCATCTGTTTTTGCTACAAACTCTGATACCACAAGAGGTCAAGATTGGAAGGGGTATTTAGAACTCCTGGAAAATATTAATAGCAAGGTTTGTGGTACTGACAGGATGGTAAATATCTTCAATGCAATGTTCTTTACTGCTTGCATGTTTTGGAATTCATCTCACAATTTTCCCTGTGTAAATGTGAGCAATTTTGACCTGCAAAATGTAGCTGGTGAAAATGTGAGGATGGTGTTATTACTGCACATATCATATTCTGAACCACAGTGGAAACTCCTTTTTATGCAGGGATTTGTCCTTAGTTCTGTATTTCTATACATGACCAATATTTATGTTAAGTTTTATTTTAAAATCCACCATTCTCTAGAAACATATGAACATTTTGCTAGTTGTAGAATTATTTAAAAAATGGCAGCTAATATTCTGAATACTGTGAAACCCTTCTGCAGGAGTAAGGGTCCGCAATTTCTGAAAGCTATTTCTAATCAGAGATTGCATTCTATTCTAGTTGCATTTGTAGGGTCCCTCATATCCCTTAGTCATTTGTGTTGATCCCATGAACCATTACAGGACCAAACAATGCCCTGCAATTGCCCTTTCAAGCTGGCTCATCTGGCAGTGTCATAATGCCTGATGGGCTACTCCAACACTGTCCGGTTAAGGGATTGAAGGGCTTCATAGCATGCGAGTACATGTATTCATTATGCTGATACAGTATGGATTTCAATTGCTATCTACATCGAATGGGTTTTGGGGTCACGTATGAAGGTTGAAAGGGTTACCTAAATATGCTGTGATGAATTTGTAGCTCTGCTTGCGATTGGTGTGAACTTAAGAGCAATGTGAGAGAGTTGTATTTGTGCATGTTCATTCATATTTTCTTTGAGTGAGAAACAATCTCTTCCATTGTCATTGATTTCAGATAGTAGAGGGTGAGTTAGAGACATTGCTTTTGTGGGTTGAGTGTTGGTGTTGTACATGAATGTGCTTTGTTGATGTCATGCCAGACATGTAGCTGTGCTTACACATGATATGAAGAGAAGACTGCAAGAAAGTGGATCATTATTTGGAGTGGGAAGTCATCCACCTCATAGAATAATAAGCTAACTTATCAGGGTGAACCCTAAAGTCCCTAAATTATTCTGAATTCAAACCCTTGGAAGCTATGGCACAGAGCAGATGGGCAATGTGTAAAATTATGTATGCAGTACCAAAACAGTAATCAATTCAAAACACCAAACAATTAAAATCCCAAACTGAGGTAGAACAAAAAAATGTGTAAATATTATTAAATACAATTAAACTGAAATAACATAACCAATAAGGGGAACCAGATAGATGAATTTTAAGTTTTAAATACAAATATTGCAACAAAAGCTGGAAGGGTTAGAATGGGCCCCTGGAAGGGGTAGAATGGATTTAGGCGTATTTTCAGGTGATCCGCAGTGGAGCACGAGTTGGATACACCAAACAGATTCATCCTAGACGACGATTTTATTCTCTGACTTCCGCCCTAATTTAGAGTTTAGTGGAAAGGTTACTCTGTTGCAACTCTAACAGAGTACACTCACTGTCAAACCTTCAGACCTCCTGCTGATTTACATTATGGCATACCTTGTATGTTAGCGAAGGAACCTACTCAAGCTCTGTTGTTGACAAACTCCTCCATCAGCTCAATGCATTATGAGTAATCAGTTTTGGCCATTTAACTGTTCGCCCAATTTAGAATGCATTGTTGAATAGCTAGTTTTTACTCTTACTCACTGCAGGAAAAACCTGACTTTGATTACATTGAATACCTTTGAATGGCAACAACCATGATGGGTTGGTCATTACATTTAGTTTTTTCAGTATCAAAATCCCGCTTTATCAAAAGGCAAACATTTGATGAACTGCCATCGTATTTGCCAGATCTGTGGGTCAAACTTTAAACACATTGCTAGGAACCACCATGAGGGGGATTCCTCCCAAAGTTAAGAGATGTTCACAGCAGTAGCAGACATCTCTGAATGTGGAAGATGAGTACTTGATCATGGCAAAGGAATATTTTACTGTTACCCTTAAAATCCTCTAAATCAGCCCCATAGACTTTTATCTGGTGTTCAAAATTGCCGTGCGATGCAAGTCTGAATCTATATCCAATGAAGGTGTCTCAAAATTGGACACCTTATCTATGAGGTCTCCATGATAGATTTGGAGGTACTAGAATTTCAAAAGTGATTTAAGTCCCAATTTTTAACGATTTTTGGAACAACTCCTCTGGGTCACTGCTAAGGCTCCAAGCACCTCAGCAACTGCACTTAGAGGCACAACTTTCAGCAGCAAAGGACACCAGCAAGGTTCAGTCGAGTGGTCATCTGATCACTGCAGGAAAATTGCCTCTTGCAGCCACACAGGGATTAGCCAACCAAACCCTGAAGTCCACTTCTTATCTCTGGGTAAAAGAGAGAGCAGGTCCTGTGGACTAGTTCTTCAAGTCTCTTCTTGGATTACAGACAGCAGGTCCGATCCCCTGAATGATTTTCTGCAGGTCCAACAAATCTCTTTACCACACTTAAACCCTAGAAAAACCCTTACCACCCAATACCCTTTCCCATCCTTAAACCCTAAAACAGCTTTATCACCCAATACTATTACCCAACCCTAACCCTAAAAATAGCATTACCACCCAATACCCTTACCCAATCTAAACCCTAAAATCACCCTTACTCACCATTAAACCCGTAAAATGCCCCTACCCTATATAAATACAGCGTATTGGGGGATACCATGGAGCCTTTACCACGCATGTCTTAGCAACAAAAATGTAAGTAGATATCAGAGTATAACCCCCTTTTTATACAATTAGTTTATATAAATATATATCTATATTTAATATGGGTTATACTTTGATTATACTAAGATATATAATACATACATTTATGTTGTAAATACTTGCATGGTAAATATTGTTTCCCCTGACAAATGGGGGCAAACAGTCCACTTTTACAGCAGTTCCTGTTTGCCTCACTTCAGACAATCCAGTAGTGCCCCTCACTTCTAAAATCCAACATGAGGAACTCAGTGGTTTTTTGTGCAGCTCTCTTGTGTCCACCTAAAGATGTGGCCAGGGAAATAAACAGCCCCCCTCCCCTGTGTCCACTCCAAGTCATTTACAGGAATAGCTTCCCTCCCATTGAGTTTGATGCCAGCCTGGCTGGGAGTATAGAGGTTTGCCTTCTCATGGTGCCACCTTATATTTTCTTGTGAAAGGTCTGGCAACTTTAAAAGTTAATAACTCTGCTAAGCTCATCATAACTTGTCTTCCAGCAAGGGGAAGAAAAATACCATGTTAAGGTCAAACTTTTTTTAGACAGCTGCTAGCAGGCTAAGACAAATTTGCCTCCAAGAGCTTCAGGCAGAAAAAAAGTAACTTTCAAAAGGTTACTTTTCGTAAATATTTACAAAAAAACTGACTTCCCCAATTAATTAGAATTTTAATAAAAAATTACATATAGTCTTTGAATGACTATTTCAGCCACATTCTCTCTGCACTTTGACGATTTGGCTATGGCCCTACTGGTGAAAATAGATGCTGGGGCCTAATCAATGGAGGATCCTATCATTTCTAATTTTGCTCATGTTTCACTTTACATTTCGGACACCCAACCTTGCGCACGGGTATACTTAGGGGTGATTTATTTATAAGCAGGGTTTTCCGACTGTCTAATAGGGTTATTCTGAAAACAGGTGCAGCAGTCTCCTCAGATGGCATTTAACTGCCATGCATTGTGTGTGTTCTCTATACCATATACCGGGGACTTATTGGCAAATTAAATATGTCAATCTGGAATAAGCTATATTAACAATGTTTAAGGGGGAGCACAGGCATTTTTCTCCTCATTTAGAAAGAATAACGGAGTACTAAGTCCAGCAAAGAGACCGTCCACAAAAAGGGGAAAATGTGGTACTACTATGCAACAAAGGCATATTTCCTACAAGTATGTTTAAAATATAATGTTGTATATTTTTCATATGCGCACCAACCTTGTATGTGATCCCTTACTTGTGGAGCTTTTACTATGGTATGGTAGTTTTCAAATTAGAGTCATCTCTTAGGAAAAGGCAAGTGTTTACTTCCTTACTAAATCCTTGTTTTTTTTAAAAAAGTGATCAGCAATGTGTGTGACAATCTTAAGTGCAAACAGGCACATGCATCAAAGCTTTTTGCGATCGCAAACGGTGCAAATTGCAAAAATAGGCCATTTGCGATCGCAAAATTAGCTTTTGCGATGCATGAAACAACTTGCCACTGACACTTTGAAAAATCACAATTAATTGCGAGTTTTCAAATTGCGATTGCATTTAAGGAATCGCAATTTGCGATTCCTTAAATGCAATGCAAGAACTACTTGAGAATAGCGATTTCGCTAATAAGGGGCACACATTACCATGTAGTTGAACTTCATGGTAATTTGCAAAAACTCTAAAAAATGCACTATAGTGCATTTTTCAAAGTTTCATGTTGCGCACACACATGTCCTTAGGGTATGTGTGTGTGCAGCATACGTGCACAGGTCAATTTCAGGGGTGCAACAAGGTGTTGTTTTGACACCCTTGCACCCTGAAATTGCGTGCGCAAATTGCGAGGACCTATTGGTACTAGCAAATTGCGCATGCAATTTCCCATTCATTCCTATGGGTCTGTAGTCCATTAGGAATCAGTTAAGGACTCGCACAATCCTACCTTGATGCATGTGGCTGTAAGTCCTATACTGTTTGTACCATTGAAGTTTGACTTAGATATGAGATTGGCTTGTTTATCAGTTGAGCTGTGATTAAGAAACCTTTATAGAAAGTGCTTTGGTCCATTGATTACCAAATAAGTATTTGCTTCACTGATGCCATGTGGTGACCTAGACATTGGTTTAGCAGTTGTATGGCTGCCACATTACATATTCTCTTTAGTTTTCATAATGGGTAAAACAGAGCTCTGAGTTATAGTGCATTTGGCATAGCCCAGGAGCAACAGTACCAGTACATGGTTGTCTGCCCCCCACCCCCGGGACATCTAGAAGAGTGAAACATGGCTGTCAGTACTGTTTAGTGATCAATACTACATTTACCTGTCTTGCTGTCTCAGCATATTTGTATTTGAAGGGAAAAGTGAGAGACGGCTCCAATACCAATGCCTTCTGCATAAAATTGTTTTAACACAAGCTATAAGTACTAAATATACACTAATTAACAGTTATAAACCTTGTGCCTTCTTATGCCAACCGAAAACAAAAGACATACAAATTGTGCTCACCACTTGGTTAACTTAGATCTGACATTCAATTCCCTATTTAATTCAACATTTTCTGCATGTGATTCTCTGAAAAGTCATAGTGGCTGTCTTAATATAATACAACTCCTTTCACAATAAAAATAAAGCTGAAATATCAGATCAACCAACTAATGGATGTAATGTGAAACAACCAGGAAAAAACTACCTAACATATCTAATATACTCCCAAAACCATCAAACACCATACTGTGCCCTCAATCTGAATGCTGACACTGTGATGATAGCCAAATGAAGCCTGATAAACTATTTTTTTCGGCTCAGATACACATAGATTAACATATGTCAGTGAAAAATGTCTTCTAAGAATCCAAACATGAAAAAAAAGTATGACAAAAATGTTTATCACTGGTTTCAGAACATACAAATGTGAAATTCACTACAGTGTGTGAAATAGTGGAAACATTATATTGCAGTCCTCTGACATATATTCACCAACATATTTATACCTAACTCAACTCTCAATGACTCGAGAATCCTCTTACTGCTTAGGATGATCTTGTTCTTACAAACACTAGAAGATCACGTCCAGATGATAAAACGCAAACAGAAGCGGACACTGTCACAGAGAACATCCCTGCACCCTATAAAGCATTATATGGACATCCAAAAGTAGTAGTGAACACGATCATACTGATAACTGACATTAATAACCTCTTCACCATCCCTGATAAGATCCAACTTCAAGAGCCTCACAACAGATAGCCAGAACATTTTCAAAGATAAAACTAGGACAGAACTAGATCTTTGTTCAACTAGCCAACAACCTACCTAGATTCCCAAAAATAAGTACCTTCATAATGTCAACAAAACTCCAGTATCACATTCATAAAAAATGGCCTAACCAACTACATCCCAACCATACCACTCTAACCCCAACCATCATTAATATTATGTGCTGTCTTATGCTAGCTCTCAACAAGGTCACAGAGACGTTAGCCTCCAAGCCAGGCATACATTTCCTAATGGCAACAAAGCTAGCTCACACCTTGTACATTTACTCTGGGCATTATCTTATGCATTTGGTCCTAATCCAATTTTATATGGCAGAGAAATTATGCTACGAGGTAGGGAGAGTTTACCAAAACTACAACCCCTATAAAACAATGTAGACCCTGCCTCTTCTGATTTTCTTTGCATAGAAATCAGCTTCTCATCTCCTCATCAAACATCATAACAGTTAACTTATTTCACACCTAGCAGACAACAAATGTGCATATAGTGTATATAACTATATGAAGAAAAATGCAATCCAAAGTTTTTAATCCTATAGATTTTTTTTAATTCTCCCTGGGTATTGGATTTTTATTGTGCATGCATCTCAGTAACTTTATGCTTTGTTCAAATGGATTGCTAGCCACCAGTGTCCATCTTTAAACACATGGTCAACTGCTGAACAATTATGGAAAGAGGCACTGGGTTTGCTGAACCTGGATTGTGCATACATATGTATGTACACACGTGCAGTTTGAGCAGGCGGGGATCCGTAGAGCTCAGCCCTGTATCTGTGCACAGGTAGCATGTGCCTTTGCAAAATCATCGGTGCTGACCTACTTTAGGCCTTATAACGGAAGTGAAATTATGTTGTGCCTTATTAAAAAAAATGTTTGCTTTATTATACATTATGGGTGAAATTTGCACCCAAGTACAGTTTAACCTTACTGATCATATGGCAAAAATGGGTCCCAATTTCTGATCCAATGTCACTTTTGTCATCTGGTGGAAGAGGAGGTCAGCCTAGCACCATGTGACTCTGGGAAACAGCTCGCTTAATCTTCCTGAGGGCCCCCAGCGCCAGGAATCCACTTTGGAGGTAGCTGTGCGCTTTACAAATTCAAGGTTATTATTATCTCTGAATGCCTTATGGCATATGAGGATTTGTCACATTTCTCTGGTTCAGCTTCTACTTAGATTCTAGGCTTTATTTATTTCATTTATAAAGTTTTATATAGTGCGACTTAACCCAAGAGCGTATCAGAGCGCTTTACATAAGGAACGAGGAGATAAAGTTTCATCAGAAACAAGAGCATAGTAAGGTACAGTACACAAAAACAAAGTTTCAAGAATTCGTAGAAGGGAAGGATTCGTAGAAGGGAAGGGGGGAAGGAGTAATAGCGGGGAGACAAGAAACTGTGCCCATTGTCTGGCTCGGTAGGTGATGGTCAAGGGGCAAACCAGGGCCAAACTCCTCATTAGCTGTCTAGCAGCTCCACTGGTCATCAGCCATGTTGCTCAGTTCTCAGCGTTCAGGAAAACCAGTTTTAGTTTATTGAATTGTGAAGGTTACATAGCGCTGTCTAGACCTAGAGGTATCAGAGCGCCTAACCAGAGGATATTTGCATTAAAAGGTACATAAAAAAGGATTATATAGTGCTATCTAAACCCAGAGGTATCAGAGACCTATAACAGAGGGACATTCCGTTACAAATTACATCAATTACAATAGCGTAGTAAGGTACTGTAACCAAACAACGAGGTTGAGAGAATTTGTTAGGACAGTAGGGGAGGAGGGAGCCATAGCAGTGAGATGAGGAAGAACTGTGTCTAATGTCCAGCTGGGTAGGTGACAGGATCAGCAATGTCCCTGCTGGTCCAAGTTGATTAGCTCATGGCCAGCTGGTGGATTAGGGTCCTCCCTACATAAGACAGCTATATGCCAGTGCCTTGGCCTGTTCCTAGAAATGGAAAGGGGGAGGGGAGAATCTGCATGTGGTAATTCGTTTTTACCAATGCACCAGGCCTGGGAAGGCTCATCCATGGGAAAACAAAGAGGAAATGCTAGACCTCTAGAGTGAATCACACGAGGGGTTCCCCTTTGGAAGGGGAGAGAAAAAAGTGAACAGAGAAGATGAATTTTGGAAGATCCTGAAGAAGACCTGACCTTCACCGACTACCATTGGTGCTGGAGCACCCTGGACTTACATGGACCTTGTGAATTTTCCTTTACTGGGCTAGTGGCACTGGTAGCCTTATACCTTTAGATGGATGGTAAGAGCTGGATCGGCTGGGGGACACTGGTAGAGAACATTTTTCCTTGAACTTCTGTGGAATGGGCCTTCAGAGAGTCCTGACTTCTGCTATAACATAAATATCCCTGAAAGAGGCCAAGAAGTTATGGAACCTGAATAGTGCAGGAATGGGAAGTATTCCACAATGAGTATTGAAGGGTGCCCCTGAGGTTGACCCCAGGCTGAGGGAATCACCTCGCCCTGGTCAGGGGACAGGTCGTGATTACAGAGCTAAGGTCTGGAACAAGCAATCTCTCAGGGCAGGAGGGCAAAAATGAGCCATCCTGGTTACTAGAAGTCATCACTAAAAGTAAAACACAACAAACGTAATTCAAATCTGCCCCAATGGGGGAGAAATCTGGTTCCTTAGGACCCCACCGGAATGCAATGCATGCATAAATGGTATCCTCCAATGTCTGCTATTTAAAGTCGCCAGGAACTTCCATCTCCCTGGGGACTGAAACAAGAGAAAGTTCCAAGCTGAGGGCACAAATGGCTTCTTTTCCTTGCCTAGATATCTTAAGACCCTCGAATTCCTAGGGAATTGCCCATAGAGAAACAAATCCAATTCATAAGAAAAAATATGACTACCACTGTGCTCTAAATTTCCAGGCTGGCAAAGCAGAGTGGCATGTGAGGTCAGGGGATCCCCTGGGCTAGCGCTGCCCACTGTTGTTCTCCCGCAGGAGCAGGAGAGATGAAGCAGCAGTGTCCTTGTCAGGCAGCAGACATATGATTGCTGCCATTCAGGCAGTTTTGGTCGGGTAGGGAGCCAGCTTAGCGGTTCAGTGTTGGGTTTCTGTTGCAGAACAGGTATTGGCTGCCCTGCAGAACCCCTTCACCGTCTTAAAACTGTAAAACAATATGCCATCAGGATCAAAGGTACATTCTATTTTGGCAAGGTACAAGATTCCCAGGCATGAGCACTGAAGCAGGATTAAACAATATTAAAATGACCAGTGAGATAACAGGAGAAAAACATGTAATAGCCCTAGTGCAGGGTTGTAGTGGAACAATGAGTTGCTGTAGCATCACGCAAATGCAAGTCCTATCCTCACCGCTGATCACCAATGTTGGAAAGGGGGTTTCTGGTTGGCTAGGGTAGGCACCTAAACAAGGCAGAATCCACCACTTAAGTCAGGGCAAGTAAGTTACACACCAAAGATAACCTGTGCTTACCCTCTAGTAGCTTGCTGCAGAGCAGGCAGGCTTATCATCCTATGCGGGGAGACCTTGTTTGGACCCTCACAGTCAGAATCCCAATACACAAACTTAGCTGCCCGTGAGCATGCAGTGCAGCTGTGGAGGAGAGTACCTTTTGAGTCAGCAGGAGCCCACCTCACTGGGGCCCTCCTGCTGGATGGTGAAGTGGTGATAAACCTCTGCAGTCAGCACAGGCAGTATAAATTGGACTCAGCTATTCCCTGGAGCAGCATCCGCCCTTACCAATGCAGCCCCTCCTCAGAGGGGTCGCCACTGACTTTAGTGGAGGCTCCACCTCCAGGGTTGCTTGAGGGGCCTTGGTGCAGCCTCTTCCAAAGCTTTCCTTTGGTCGCAGCAACACATTGGGGGGAAGGCGGCACACAGTCTGGGTGGCGTGAAGGGGGACGTGGGGCACGCCAGTCCCACTGTCCAGGGTGATCAGTGTTCAGGAACACACCCACACTGTTAGGTTTGCACAGAGCGACGCGCCCACCACACACTGCTCTCTCTCTAGGGAGCAAAGCATTCACCATGCATTGCTCTCTCTCCAGGGATGAGCAATCCAAAGGAACTTCTCCTTACAGGGAACAGAGCTATTGACACATGGTGATGGATAACTGCTTCTAGAGAGTGCCCACATTTCAGAATGGCCCAGAATGAAGGGCTTAACATGCACTAAACTCATGGGCATAAGGAAGCGCTTTCCCCGAATGCCGACTGAAGAGAAGAGCACTCACCACATGCTGTCCATTGGGAGTTGAAAATGGCAAGACTGGGAGTCCCATGGGCACTTCTAGGCCACCCACTGGAATCCTTCTAGATCCCAAATGAACAGGGAGGGGGCAGCTCACCCATCCCTGGAGAACAGTGTGGCACAAAGGAAGGAGCAGACAGCCAGGCCAGCACAAGAGTCAAAATGCAGGGTGGCAGTCTCTCCAGCAGCCCAACAGGCCAGCACGACAAAGCAAATAGGCCAAACAGCAGTTCCTCCTGGCAGCACAACAGTCCTTTGGCAATGGGCAGCCTGTAGAGTCAGCAGCGTCTGGTTACACATCCATGCATTGTCTAAAAACATGGGGTCAGAAACCCCCACTACTTATACTCAAAAATTTCTTTGATAAAGGGTTGACTTCAAATGGAACCCTTAGAAGCGTGCAGCAGTACTTTTCAACCCAGTCCTGGCTCAAGACGTCAGTAGGGAGTGCATCAGCTCTTTGTGTGAGGGTAGGACACAACCTATAAAAATGTAATCTGTGAATGTCCACTCCCAGCCCAGGAAGATTATTAGTATGTAGATGAAGAACGATGTAACACCCAGTCCTTCCTGTGTTGTGGCTGTCTGGAAAGTATGCACCAAGTGTACCTGTCACCCAGTCCTAGACTTGTATAAGAGTCATGTTGCAAAGCGCAAGATTCATAAATGCAGAGAAATGGCTATTTTCTAAAAGTGGCATTTCTAAAATAGTAATGTAAAATCAAAATACACCAGTAAGCAGGATTTTAACTACCATTCTAAACATACCAAACATGGCAACACCCCTCCTTTCATATCAAGAATTACCACTTAAGTATATATAAGGGAATTCCCAATGCAAGCCTAAAAGAGGAGTAGGCATAACAGAAGTGAGAAACACAATAGGCTGTTTGTCACTACCAGGACTTGCCATACCTAAAAACACATATGCTATCTTTTTCTAACACAGAAACCTCCCAAAGGACTACTTAGGGGTGACCTATGTGTAATAAAAAAGGAGTTTAAGGCTTGGCAAACCATTATAATGGTAAGTTAAAGTAGCAGTAAACTGTGCATGTAGGGCCTGCAGTGACTGGCCTGAGGCAGGTTTGAAAGACTACGTCTGTGGTTTGCACAAGCTGTGCTACAGGTAGTTAATTTACACACCCTGGGTATAAGGGATGCTACTTTACAAGGAACCTACATGTAAATGAAATATGCAAAACTGATTTAAACCAATCATACTATGTTTAGAGGAGAGGGCAAAGTCACTGATTAGCAGTGGTAATGTGCCCAGAGCCCTAAAGCCAAGAAAAATGAAAGACAAACAAGCAGAGGAAGGCAAAAGGTTTGGGGATAATCCTACAGAACAGACCAGGTCCAACACAGTATGTTTTTTCTCCCATAAAAAATCTCGACTGCAAGTTGTTCTACTTTCTATGCTCTTACTGTAGCGCATCAAAGTATGTTTTGGGAATGTTAGGTGTCAGATGCCATTTTAATCATGGTAGAAATGTTTATTTTATTCTCATTGTTCCCAACATGCCTTCTTGATTTTCTTTATATACTGTGAAGTTATGAAAGATGTGCTGAGGAACTAGTTCATAATTTAATGTATGTTTTTAGGTAGGTGTTGATTCTTCTTAGTGCAGTAAGTGTGTGATATTGTGAGTAATAAAATAGGTCTGTTTCTGTTACCACCGTGCCACCGAACCCATTGCAGGGATTGTTTGTAACACAAAAGCAATAACTCTACTTCAGCAATATATTGGGGAATTCAGGCGGAGCTACAATAACCTATCTTTCACATTCGCTATTGTGCATTTAACTGAATTCACCTGTGTCACCTGTGGGTGGGAATCCAAACCTCGTACAACTATGCAAAAGTTGTGGTCTATGCAACAGTACAGGCATACTACAATACTACCCTACACCAGCTCTCTGGACTAGACATCAAACTGCTTTCAGTGCTACCCTTTGAAAGACGAGTGCTACAATAGAGTACTTCTTTCTTATCAGGCTGGTGGTTGTGGACCTATTACTGATGAAGAATCTACATCCTTCACAACTTATACCTTGCATTCTTACACTTTATCTTGTAAATTAGTTAGCATCACATGAATGCGTGATATTAAGTGACCTAAACCTACACTGCAATGATTTTTCTGAAAAAACAGTCACAACACTTCCTGTCTAACTTGATTACAGCTAAGATATATTTTAGCAGAAGCATGCATAATTAGGAGGTCATACAATATTGAGGGTCTGATTTAGATCTCGGCCGATGGGGTTCTCTGTCACAATGGTGATGGATATTCCTTCTGCTGAAATATAATCCCATCAGTTATAGTGGGATTTATACTTCTGCGGAGGGGATATCCATCACCTTTGTGATGGAGTAACCAGTACACCAAGATCTGAATCAGGCCCTCTATCTTATATGACTCCGTTTCGACAGACGGGATTTCTATCACTGCTGTGATGGAGTAACCCATCCGACAAGATCCAAATCAGGCCCTCAATCTTTGTTCAATATCATCAGGGCATTGTCAGGAAAGGAACTGAACACTGCATATTTTCAAGCAAAGGGTTTCTAAGATGAGTAGTCTTTTGCAGTGAAGGATTTTTGTTCTCAAAGAGATATTTCATTATAGAGCGAGGTACCTGTAATATTGAGTCCTAGTGATCAGTAGATAATCCCTGCAGAAATAAATACATCCTTCTGTAGGGAATACACTTAGTTTCTAGCCCCCTAATAATTGACCTTGCCTGTTTGCTGGTAATATAACTTAACAAACAGATAGTGATTTCAGAAGCAGCAACTGCGGGCCAACTCAGCAAAGCAGCACCCACCAAAGGGGCAGTAGCCCTCCTTACAGCTCTTCAGCTCTTCTCCTTGACAGGGGTTCCTCTTGACCCAGAAGTGTTCTAAAAGTCTGGGGTTTTAGGTCCAATACTTATTTCCCTTATGGCCTTTGTAGTAGGCATTCTCTAAAGCGTTATATTTGTAGTGCACTCGTTCTTGTCCAGCATGGTCTTGGCTCCAAACACACTGCAGGGGATGTATGACATTACAACGCATGCTTTTACCACGCATGCCTTTACAACGCGGTTTTTACAATGAAAACCTTTACAACGCATAGCGCTTTGGGGTGCTGGATAGTGAATAGTTTAATTTACTACTCCAACTCCAGTCCCCGTGGACACTAGGGAAGGTGTTGGATAGTAAATTAAACGTATTCCCTATCTTAGAACGCCCCCCAGCGCACTGCGTTGTAATGGTTTGCGTTGTAAAAGTTGCGTGGTAAAGGCACTGCGTGGTAAAAGTTGCGTTGTAAAGGATGTTTTCCCACTGCAGGGGGTGGAAAGAGCATTGTGATTGGCCAGGCACAGCCCTATTCAGGTGCAGGTGACCGCTCTTCCTACCACTTTAGCTCAGGAAGGCCCATCAGTCTGGTGATGGGTCTTCTGATTCAAACTTGTTTTTTGATTGGATTTTAGTACTTAAAATGCACACTATTTTTCTAAATTGGTTTGGCACTTTTCTTGTGTTGTTTTCGACTTTATTATTGTTTGTGTGCAGCCTAAATACTTTACTCATTACCTCTAAGATAAGCCTGACTGCTTTGTGCCAAGCTACCAGACTGTTCAGCGAAGGTTCATTTATGACTTTGTGGTTCCCCCTGACAGGGACTGTGATTTTTCTCTAAGTGGGGTTTCCTCCCCCCTCAACCAATAACCCAATTTCTTACACTCTGTAATCATTTAAAAGTAGGAAAAGATGGGAGTGGGGGTGAGTGTCCCAGGCAGAACCACAGCCAAAACTACGAGAATACAAAGTAAGGGTGGACAGAGAGGAGGATGAGGGAATGGATGCAGAGAAGAAAGGATGGGTGATGGATGAAAAAAAGGAGGAAGAAAAAAGTCAAGAGAGGGTAGAGTGATAATAGGTTGGAAAAAAGTAAAGATGAATAGAGAGAAAGAATAATGAAAACTATAGAAAGATGAATGGAAAAAACAGTAAGCGTAAGTAAAGCAAGATGGACAAGACAATAGGAAAGATGTAGAGAAGGAAGGACACAAATATTAAAGAAGAAAGAGAAGAAGTTAAACATTTCAGTGTTTGTTCAAGTGGAGCAATCTCCCAAACGACTGCCAGGTTGGCTTGCCTCCCCAACATACTCACTGGTGTTTGGAGGATAGTTTATTTTTCTGGCTCCTCTCTTGGAAAGAATATTATGAAAATGGGTGCCTACCTCTTCTGCAAAAGCTTGATTGCTGCTGCAGTTTAAGGACATTCTGAAGTGTCAAAGGTTCATTGGGTCGTACACTGAGAGAATCACCTCCATCCTTGTGTGTGCTGCCTATTTAAAAATATCTACATGAGTAAGGAGACCACAGGGAAGCACTGTTAATTTAGAGTACTCAGAAGGTGTTGTACATTTTGAAAACCCATAGGACAGCGGCGGCTGGCACAAATAAGCACAGCGGGCGGGGTGGGAGGGGGGGAGTTGACAGATGACGGAATAGGTATAACTAAATGAATTAATAATACATATTCAGTTGTCTGACTGCTTCCCCCCTGCCGCGCCCTGCCCCACTACACCGCACTTACCTGTGTAGGCCGTCGCTGCCGTATGATCAACTTTAGTAGAAGGCATCGAACCCTCTTTATCACATAGTCTCCATGTGCTCAAATATATTAAAAGATGTTACACCATGGTACCATTGGTGTCACAAACATTAAAAATACTACTGAAAAAGTATAATTCTCAAATACTAATCACTTAATGCAAAGCTCAAAAATTAAAATATTGAACGAATATAAATTTCACGTCAGATTATCTTTAATTTTAAAAATATTGACAACACACTTGAGTATATAGATGTCACTACTTTCAGCATATTTGAGTATATAGATGTGCACTGTTTTCTCCTCATTTAAGTGGATGAACGTAACGTGCACTCTAAAGCCTGGCTTATAGCCATTGGACTCACAGAGCAACTCATGTTTTTCGCTGCACTATTTCCTCATTATTACAGTACTGGTAAATAGATCACTCAATGACCTACTCAAACTGTATCTATCCTGAAATCTTTTCAGAGGCGCAGTACCAGTATAGTCCTTGGTGCAATATTATTGGATCACACAGATGTTCTGATAAGAATATTTCACAACAATCACCTTTTAATATGTCATTCAGTCATTAGCGTAAAGCACACACCTTATAGGAAAAGAAGTGCGCTTCCAGACGGGATTGATTGGTAATTTGAATCCTGCATTAGGGAATTGGCACATACAATGGGCCAAAAGTCGATATGTCTGCTGCTTAATATAGCTGTGGGCCCAACGCTGAGCTGAAGGTCTCCTTCTTCTGTGATCGCAAACTATGTAGTTCTTTTATCCTGTCTACCACTTAAAATGTGAGTGCAGCTCTTCCTTCCATAGGTTAAAAATTAATAGCAGTACTGGGAGCGTTCGGCAGCATGTAAACCAATATTACGTTTCAAATTCTCATAGGCTCCACAAAACAATGATTTTTTTTGGGCCACACTAACAGGCCAAATAACAGCAATTTAATGTTCGCATAGCCACACAGAAAAGAATTGTGTTTCGAAGGGTTGAGGAGGTGAGGATGCCTTGTTTTGGTTGGAAAGATAGAGAAACTCTGCCCGCAGCTGTAGCACTGCGGGATCTGTGGAAAAGGATTACATGGCAAAGAGGAGTCCTAGCTAAGTCCTGTGGCAACGCACGCCACCCTCTGCTAAGAGGTGAATTCAGAATTCCATTTTATCTTTACAGACAGAAAGGAATTGATTTCGAAAAATAGAAAATGCTGCCTTCAGCAGCCCAAAATGAGTCAAGAAAGCCAGGTTACTTAGCTCGGGAAAACCTTGTTACAATTCAGATTGCAGTTCTTTTGTGCTCATTGAAAATGATAGATACATTAGCACGTGCACCGAGTACACATTGGAAAAGATCCTATGCGTTTTGTGGCATTTAATTGCATTTAATATATATCCGTCTTCAATGTGGGGTTTTCTCTTTTCCAGTGAAGTATCTGAACACATTGTTACTCAGCCAGTTTTTATAAATGCCTTTGAGAATAGCTTCCACCCTGAATGAACACACCAATCTGGCCTGCAAAGTCAATCATTTTATTTATCACCCTCTATTCCAGGTCGACCTTATTCCCTGTTCACTTTTCCACTGGACTGATTTCAGTTTTGTTTCACAGCAGTGTGAAGCATTTACTAAAGGAAGGTGAATAATTACAATAGGAAATAGAAATTCTCTCCGGTGCATTCAGAGAACTTCAGCCTTATTCTGCCTGCTCACTTACCAAAGACGGGGTTGGAAATGAATATGCATTCGGGCATGCGCGGTTCACGTTCCAATCTAAAAGTGACGATATGTGACATTTAAATCTTTAGATCTGGACAAAATCGTCATGTCACGTTTTCAGAAACATTATTGTGTATGGCGGAGTGCTGCTAACTGGTTCAAGCTGGACTGTCAAGTCAAGTCAAGTCAAAATATATGTTTATTATGACCGTAGTCTTTAAACAATGCAATTAGAATAGCACAGAATGGAGTATGACTTATTAATTTTAAAACTTTATCCATATACTAGGTTCGTACACACCATTATCAAAAATACAAAAAGTCAGTAAAATTTACAGTTATCTTAAAACTTAATGTGTCTAATAAAACCTATTCCTATTCTTATTACTCCGTACAATTACAATCTGCTAAAAACTCATACAGTACTACATGTTATTCTGTATCTCTCAGTGCAGTCAGAGACACCTTTAAAAAATTCCCGAGGGCAATTGCGATATCAATGAAGGGGATTTCTGTTAAGAGACTGGCTGCCTGTGATCTTGTTTTTACATCGTATTTTATGAAGACAGGACGCAACAAAAGTTTCCTAAGGTCAAGGAGTGTAAAACAGTCTAACAAGATATGCAGCGGGTCTCCCTTTGTCCTCAAGTAACACTTGCAGTGACCTTCCTTATCTAACATTTTTGCATTCAGGTCTCTGCTTATTAACCATGGGTTGATCCCAATTCTAATTCTGAGGATCTCTTGCCTGTATCCTCGATTGGGTAATCTGTCGAGGTAGGGGAACCAATTATCAAGGGACCATGCATTTAGCATGTGTACCACTGATTTTTTCTTTCTTAAATAGCCTCTATCAAGCATTTTCGAGACTTCTTTCCCTCTTTGCTTCAATTCACCTTTGGTACTAGTGATTTGCAATGAGCTCAGGTCCCAGTCGAGCTCCAGAGTGTTACAGATTCCCTTCACTTTATCCCTACTGGACTTCGCCCATTTTAGCTCGCTTTTCTGGATTTCTTTGCGACACCAGTATGCCACTTTTTTTGTTTCAGGGTCTTCTAATCTCTTCCAGAATCTGATCACTGCCATCTGGGTTAATATCGCCCAAGACTTTGTGCCTATTTCCGTTCTGATGGCTTGAATCATGGCAGATTTAGGAAGTGATAGGAGCCTTTTTATGCAATTTCCCTCTATGACGTCCCAGGATCCCTTACCGCTCAAATAAAGGATCTCTGCGCCATAAAGAACTTGGGGGGGGATCATTGCCTCAAAAGCTCTGAGCATTGGCCGGTGTGACATCTCACCATATTCCCTATTGAACCTTTTAAGTCCGCAAATGGAGGAGAGAGCCTTTGCTTTTTGCATTTCTAAATGGGTGTTCCAATTTAGTGTCCTATCAAACCAAATACCCAAGTAACGGTACTCATTTACTGTCTCTAATTTAAGGTCACCTATGTACCAGCTAAATCTACTTAGCTTTTTCCCGAAACATAGGGTTTTTGTTTTATCCAAGTTGATAGTCAAGAATTTTTCAGCACAGTAGGTATTAAAAGCATTAAGCTTCCTTTGGAGGCCTCTCTCGGTCTGATCTACTATCACCAGATCATCCGCATATAATAGGCATGGGATTTTGTTTCCATCCATTTTTGGACTGGCACTGCCCTCCACCTCTAAATAGGCCGGGAGATCTGACAAGTAGATTGAAAAAAGCTGGGGGGCCAGCACGCAGCCCTGTCTTAACCCATTAGCTATGGGTATTTTGGGAGTTAGGGAGCCCCTCGTATCTTTAATTACTTGCCCCCAGTTTTCCCTGTGTAGTTCTTTTATTATGGTCAGGAGATCTGTCTGGATATTTAGTCTCTTTAGTGTCTCCCATAGGCAGGCCCGATCTACAGAATCAAAGGCTGCTTTGAAGTCGACGAAACAGCAGCATAGTTTGCCATTCTGTTCCGTCGACTTCCTCGCCAACGCCCATAGAACAAACCCGTGGTCTATTGTCGAGTGGCCTGCTCTGAATCCACCCTGTTCTGTGGGGATTATTTGGCACTCTTCTACCCATGTATTCAGTTGTTTTAAAACGATTTTAGAGAACACTTTTTCTCCAATATCTAGGAGGTTAATCAGCCGATAGTTTCTTGGCTCCTCTTTGCTCCCTTTCTTATGTATCGGCCTGATTATGGCCCCCTTCCAGGTTGGAGGCATTACGCCATCTTTTAGCACTACCTGAAACATATTGGCCAGGAAACTTGCCCACCATGTAACCTCGGTCTTCAGAATTATTGCAGGCAGATTGTCTGGGCCTGCTGCCCAGGTTAGCTTGAGTTCTTTTATTGTGAGCTCTACTTGTTCTTCTTCGAATTTGGCAAGGCGATCTTCAGAAATATCTTGCCATGATTTAGTCTCCGTCTCCTGACTGGGAGTCCTTGCCCCGTACAATTCCCTTATGTATGAATCCCATGCTGCCTCACTCACCACACAGTTTAATTCGCCCTCTGAAGTGCCAGATGCTGTCTTTACTAGTTGCCAGAATTTCCTTAGATTTTTATTCTCTATAGCTTCCAAAAGTTCTAACCAGCATTTTTCTTTATGTAGCCTTTTAGTAGAGAGTACCATTTGCTTGAATTCTTTTTTCAGTTTTACCAGGTGATCATGTCTCTCTTGTGTAAAGGTCTTTTTTTGTTTCCTCTGTGTTGCTCTTATCTCCCTTTTCTTGTTTTGACATACTAATGAGAAGCCTTTACCATAATTTCTTTGTTTTACCCTATTGGGATCTTCTCTTTTTAGATTTATCTTGAGGCATTGAACCAGTTCTTCTAATTTTAAGATGAACCATTCCAGTTTTTTATTTTCAAAATTGGTAGGTGCCATTTTTATTTGCGTGGCCTTCACTTTTTCCAGATATTCCTCAGTTAGACGTGTCGTCACTCGTTTGGGGTACTCAACCGCCTGGTTTATCACTGTTTCCCTCTGTTGTTTCCTACCCCCCATTATTACTATATGGAGGAGTTTGTGATCGCTCATCACATTTTGAATTAACTTGAAGGATCTTATCTGGTGAAAATTCCAGGCCTGCAGGAATATATAGTCAATTGGGCAGTTCTGCTGCCCTTGAATAAACGTTTTTCCTGCTGGTGTATCTGATTCTATTCTTCCGTTAACACAGTGAAAACCCCTGCCTCCTAAGATATGTATTAATTCCTTGTCTTGTTTCGAGGTTTCCCCTACTGGGAACCTTGCCGGGTTTATACCATATGCCTCTAGCTGTTCCATATTATAAAGGTCTGCTTTTCTTGGGTTTAGTTTATGGTTGAAGTCCCCCAATATCACTATTGTGTCTGCGGAGTATTTTTCTAAAATACTGTCTACATCCTCCTTAAAAAACCTCCTTTCCCTTTCATACTCCTCCCCATTTTCCCACTGCATGTATACATTTAATAAAATCATCATTTTGTATTTTAGATCCACCGTCAAGAGTTCAATTCTGCTTGATTGTACCCATTTACATTTTGTGTTCAACAGTTTTATTTCCCTCAATACTCTTGTTGATACCAAGGTCATGAGGCCCCCAGAGGGCCTCCCACGATTTTTCTTTATGGCCGGCTGATGTAACTGGGCATAACCGTCAAAGGTTGGGGTATCGTCGCATAACCAGGTCTCTTGCAAGCAGGCAATGTCTACTTTGTTTATGTATTCCTTTATGTGTTCCCATTTTTGTTCATTGCCTAGCCCATTTACGTTCCAAGACAAGAGACCTAGGTCTTGCGGACCCCCTTTATCCTATTCAACGTCACTCAGCTCTCCTTCCTCATCTGTAGCCACTGTATTCCTTTCGATACTTTCCTCCGCGTAGGTGCTGTTAAACGACCAGTTCCCCCATGAGGAATCATTACCTGTGTTTTCGATTATAATGTTCAGAGAGTTTCGATCACTTTTTGTTTCTTTATATAGGATTACTTGTCTCTTCTGCAGCCCGGCATGTTGTTTTAAGAAATTATTATCTTTCACAGTTTTTATATCTCTCTCTGGGATAATCTTTAATCCTTGATGCGTTATCTCCTTTGTGGCATTCAGGATTGCTCTTTTTACCAGGTCTGAGTATAATGTGATTTTTGTTATTTCCTTTCCTTGCTTGTTTTCTACAAATCCAACGTGCTGCAGGTCTTTAGTGCCGATCCCCCTCAGACTAGCGCATTTTGCAAATGCCGACAGAACCTGTGCCCTATTTGGGGGGTTAATGTTTCTTCCAGACTTTCCTTTCCTCCCTGCTGGTAACAGGTCCAGGAATACCCATTTGTTGTCATCTCTCTCGTATGAGTTCATGTTTAATTCGTTCTGCTGATGGCTGGTGAGTGTTCTTCCTTCTCTCCGGCTTTTGGTTCTTATAATGGGTTCTTCATGTATCTGTGGTCTTATACACCTTTGTTCTGTGGCCGGATCATCCAATAGCCTTACGCTTTGTCTCGTCATACGGGTGGAGGGGGGAATCTCTGTTGCCTCCCTATGTGATTGTTTTTTCTTTGGTACTCTCACAAATTTAGGGGGCATAGGAGTTTTTGCCGCCACCTGTACAGGTCTTTGTGTTATAAATATTGGGGACAAGGCATTTAATCCTGGGGCCACCCTCCCTTTCCTTGATTCCTTCTCTTTTCTTGTTCCGGCATGGTTCGTTTTCCTGTTTTTTTCTTTCCTGTTCCTAGTCCCGAGTGTAACATACCCTCCTCGCCTTTTTATCAGCATGGGTCTTCTTGATATGTACACGTTGTTCACGGGTTCTACTACCTCCTTTGCTGCTTGTTCTGCAGATTTGGACATCCTTTCGAGAAAAACCAAGCTTTCTTCTTCCGTTACTGTCCTGTCACTTTCCTTGTTTAGTAGGACTGTGTCTGTTGGCATTACCCTACTTGGCAATTGGCACTTTATTTCTCCAAGTTCTTCTTCTATTTTCTTTAAGTGTTGTTTCTGTGCCTTCATTACTCCGTTGTTTGATAGGGTTACTTCCAGGATTCCTTGGAGCGCTCTCTGCATTAACAAGATTAACTCCATCAGGGAGGATGTTGGGGTATCCGAGAGCACCGAGTCCTGCGTGATATTTCTGCTTGGGTTTGCTGGATAGCTTGTCCTTAAGCACTCTTGCCGTGTTGGGGACTTTTGTTGTAGTTGCTGTTGTAGAAGTTGGTCCGGGGCTCCTCCCCAGATGATACTCTGGTTCTGGTCATCGTTTCCCCTGTGGCCTTCAGTCCCTACTGATATCAAAGAGAACATTTTTGGTGAAGATGATAGGGGAGGGGCCGAGATTTGTTGATTTTGACTCTGTAGTGTCAGGTTTAAGGATCTATGGATCACACCGCCTTCCTCGTTATCAGGGTTGGCTTCTTCCTGGGGAACTCCTTGGTTTGACCGACTCTGGTTTTCATCTGGCAAGCCTAATTTTTCCCCGATTTCTCCGCCAATTTCCGCTATTTCTTCATCTAAGACAGACGCTATTGCTGGATTTAAAGTTCTATAGTGTTTACCTACGAATTCCTTTATAGATTTTAGCGCTGCTGTGTTCTCTTTCTGTTTGATGGTTGTTTGATTACCACCTTTTTTTCCCTTCTGGGCAGTCTTCGTTGCTCTTTTGACTTTCTTTTTCTTTCGTGCCCCTTTATTATTTTCCATAGAAGACGCAAGGCTTTCCTGGCTTTCATTGAGGGATTTAGAGCCTTCCAATGATTTACTCCTTCCATGTTCATCCGGTAATTTTTGGCCTCTTTTGGGTGCCATTTCTAAGCAGCAACTGATATACTAAGGTGGTACGCAAGAAGCAGCTGGAAATAAGATCAGCAATATACAAATGGTGCTCGGAAGGTGGTGTTTCAGAGTGCAATGTGACAGAGGTCTGTCGGAGCTCTCTCCAAACAGCTCCAAACAGTTCCGGCTCAGGCTCAGGCTCTACTCCGCCCCTCTGCCGGCCTATGAACCGTGGCACTAATGTCCTTTGATAGAGCAAACAGACAGATCCCGGTATTGATGCCCCCGCTTGTCAGTGGAGGGTCAGCGGGGTCGCGGGCACTCAGAAACACACAGAAGCACAGAGACACGGAGCGCCTACCTCTGTGGCTCGAGTCGTTAGAATGCTTAACCGGCTCCCATCTCACAGAGATGCCTTCAAGCGCTGTGTCCCTCCGCGAACCGATGCCTTCTCCCCCCGCAGCACACTGCGGGCTTCACAGGGAGCTCGAGCACACAGCTCACCGGCCACACCACAGCCTTCCTACCCTGCGTCTCTCCTCTCTCCTCCTTTGCAGGTTCGGAGGCACGGAGGCTTGGCTTGGCTTGATTTGGTTTGGCGCTCGAATCTTAGGCTCCACCAAACCTCTGCCGCCGACTCGCGTACCTCGCGCACCTTTCTCCTCTCACTGCTCACTGCTCGCTGCTCCGGTAACTCGTTCAAAACTCAGAAGAACCCGGCGCACTATGTTCCAGCTGGACTGGCTGGCAAACCTTACCCAAACTTCCAGATGAAAGTTAGGGCATCAATAGAAAACTATTATATATATAGAGTGGGTTTTAACGAATTGTGATAAAAAGGCTAGTCAGAATCGCATACTATTCATAAATCACAGCAGCCTCTTCTCATGTATTTAAATAAGACAGTGCAATATTTAGTTCCCGATCAGTTATTTATTCAAATGTATGTGCAAATATCCAAATTATAATGTGTTACATTAAAAAGACATCACATTTCATTCCGTTATGAGTATCGGAAAGGATAAAACCTGACATATTTTTGATTTATGATAAAAACATTCACTTAAATCATTAGAATGTAATAAGTTATGACGAACCCGTTTCAATGGTTGCTCTGCCCTTGAATTCTTTCCCACCCAACTATCTTGTACTATATTCATAACTAACTCATCTTTCGATTCAATCAATGACTTTCAGAGACGTTTTAAGGCATGGGCAAAGTGGACTCTGGCGCAGGGCCCCAGCCTGTCAGCAGCTCCCTGATTCATCCGGTTTCCTTAATAGCCACACAGTCCTGCCCTGGTTACCAGGAATTATTTTTAAACATAGATACCATTTTCTATTATTTTTTTTATGGGTAATGTGTGGGCGTCTATTACAGACATTTTGCAGGGAAATTTTATTTTGTTTGTTTCATGCAACATCCAAAAAAAAAAAGATTCCTTTCAGATGAAAATACAGTACCTCGCATATGAGAAATGGCAGTGGGTCGCAGAGACTATTTGCAATATTAGTGAGCGGCTGCTGTATTACAATATTGAAAACACATACCACTAGCCCAGAATATTAGAGGGAAACATATTTTGATGTCGGACCAGTCTGCCCTGTGGAGTGCCAATGGCCTGGCCAAAGAGGGCATGAAAACGCTGAAATTGGATTATAAATTCAAATCTGCTTCTAACAGGGGCCCTCATGTTATGTTTGGCCCAGGACCCCAGAATCCACAAAATGTCCAAAATTTGCTATGTAGTTACTCCAACACACTTGATAGCTTCGAAAATCAAGGACCCTGCTTGAAACATATCAAACAAAGCGATATCCGAGCTGTTGCGTTTTTAATTTTGGCCTTCTTTCCTAGCCTGAATGAATTCTGACCAGATCCATCTTCAGTTATTCGCAGAATTGGAAAGAGGTCTTTTGTACATTTCAGATTAACTTGCAGTGAATTCCAGATGAATGCAACTGTTCTGAGAGAGCTTAGTTATGGCACATTCAAAATGATGAAATCCCTGTCGTTTCTAATAAAGTAAATCATACAGTGAAACATTCTTATGAACTATTCATAAAGGTCGAGGTCTGGCACCAGCTCAGCAGGAGGACACTTTTAGGCAAAAAGAAAAATGTGAAATATTTTAGGAAACATTAACACAAACTACTAACCACCCTGCCATCTTTCTCATCACAGTCCTTCCTTCACATGCAAGGACACTGAAAAAATGCTAGCATTGGAGCAATAAAAATGCCCAGTAAGTAATACAGTGATTTTTAATACATGGAAACATCTGCACACGCTGCTACCACTGCACTGCTGTGATTTGATTTCAATCTAAAAATGTATTTTCAGGTCTGCTATAAGTTCTTCGTCACTTTGAAGTGACTAGACCTTGTTATCAGCACACTACTTAGAGAGGGCTCTACAGCTAATGTTTGCCGTGCATGTGAACATAATGGAATCACACCTTCACCTGCAAATGTTTTGCTGCACTTATTAGGACAATAGTTTCTCAATTTGAGACCTGGTATTTTCCAAGCTTCATTTAGGAGAATGTTTTTTTTTTTATTTACTGTGATTAAGCTCTCGCAATAATGCATGCCCAGCTCACTTGTGTGTTCTATCCCTATTTTCGAATCTTTTTGACAAAATATTCTAACTTCATTATGTATGTGTAAAAAGTTTGCTGGAATTTTTACTTAAGCCCCTTATCAGTGACTATTGGCAGTTTGATAGTATTCAGTCAGAGATGAATTTCTGATTATTCTAAAAAAATATAGCTGTCAATTAGTGTTTGCCAAGCTGAATGTTACAATTTTTATAGTCAAAAGAACACATATATTGTGTGTGTAATAGTGGTATAGGTAAAAATGGTAATCCCTATTTGTGAAGCGCAAACCACTCACCCTTACGGATCTCAAGGCGCGGGGGGCCATCGTGGAAATTAAGGGGCAGATTTATGAGTTCTGGCGCATCTCTGCAAATCAGCAGGGATGCGCCAGAACTGAGGCGTCACGCAATTCCCTCCTTGCGGCACCACAGATGCGCCGCATTTACATTGCGGCGCACCATGGTGCAAGGAAGGGCAGATGCGTGACGCATCTTGTGGTGTATGGGTGGCGCATTGCTGGAGTAGCGTTGCAAGTGCGACGCAACTCCTGCAATGTACAGAGGCCACCCATACATAACGTGGTGCGTCACTCCTTACGCCTGCTTCAAGCAGGCGTAAGGATTTGACGCAGCAGCCTCGTAAAACTGACTCAGTGAAATCTTGTAGATTTCACTGCGTCAGTTTTACAGGGCTTTCCAACGAGGGAACGCCCACCCTGCGACAGAGCGCCCACATGAAACCTGACGCAGGCTTCATGTGGCGCAGGGCTTTACAACGTGACGCATCTGCCTAGATGCGTCACGTTGTAAATAGGGTGCAGGGATGCGCCACGTTTCTGCGCCGTTGCGACACGCAACAGCAGCGTAAACGTGGCGCAAGTCGGTCATAAATCTGCCCCTAAGTGAGCTATTGTCCAGAGACACATGGTGCTGAGCTGAGCTGCCGCCTGAGGCAGGGATTGAACTGTGAACCCTGTGCTCCGACGTCAGCTGCCCTGGCTGCCGCACCACACCTCTCCATGAACCTAATCTGGTCCAATTGATGTAATTTCGAAACCTCTTACTGTGCGGCTAATGCATGTCTTGGTATTGTGCTAGCATTAAGCATGGGCGGAAAATCCGTTCCGCTTGCGGATTTTGCGGATTTTCGGTAAATTCGCGATCTGCGAGAATCGCGAATTTCCTGCAAAATCCGCAAATTCGCACGCAGCTGATTTTTTTTCTTGGTGATACAATTTTGCGGCGTGCGGCGTTCACTTACCGTCATTCAGCGTTTGCCGAGTTGTTTTTCTCTATATTTTTGCGAGTGCTGCGCCATTTTGGATCTTGCTGAGGGATCCCGCGGGAGTTTGGTGACGCATCGCGAGAGTTCGCAATTGCGAACATGTAGGTGCGGCGGGCAACAACAATCTAGCGCTCGCGAAATTACAAAATTTGCAATTCTGCACAAGAAATCCACTAGCAAGCAGCATAGACCTTCTGAAAATGATGATTTTTTATCAGAATAACCCCTCAGGTTGACATTTGCCTGCACTTTTTGGGATTTGAGGCCTTTTGACTCTCTTTGGATCACTTTTGGATTAGAAATCAACTTTCATAAGTAAGTTTGTTTGGAGCATTACAGTTGTTGTTCTGCAGAAAGCAATCAGCAGGTGCAAAAGTTCACTCATCATTAGTAACCATTCCCTGTAGTACTTCCTGAGGGCCCCCTCCAGAGTTCAGTTGCCTATGTTTGTTTGGGGCATTACAGTTGCTGTTCTGCAGAAAATCAAATTTTCAAAAATGAAAGCACTCAGCAGGTGCAAAAGTTCAAACTCATCATTAGTAATAGTAACCATTCCCTGTAGTGCTTCCTGACTGGGGCCCCTCCAGAGTTCAGTTGCTAGTTGCAACAATTGTATGACCCTGCTCTGACCCTCACAGCAGGCTCAAAGAATAGCCACAAGTAGGCCACAAAGGTCCTGGAAAAAAAAAGTTGCACTGCAACAGAAAGCAAATTACAGATAAGGAAGCAGGTGCCAGACTGGAATTTTAAAACAGTGACACATTAATAAACCAACCCCAAATTAATTCATGTCAGTAGAAGCAGGGCAGGTGTGCTTGCTTTCCCCCCCCCCCATAATCTACAGTGATGATGAACCAGAGGGTGGCATTGATGTACCAGAGGGTGGCATGGGTGAAACAGAGGGTGGCAGTGGTTAAACAGAGGGTGCTGGGAACCTGTGATGATGAACCAGACGTAGAAACAACATAGTTGCGACCGTTGCGAGCCGACAAGTAAGTTCGCAATTGCGAACTGGTACCAAACCCTCGCGAACTGGCAGAAACCCTTGCAAACACGAAAAAAAAATCAGCAAATTCGCGAGAATTCGCGGATTTTGCGGATTGCGAGTTCACAAATACGCAAATTCGCGAACGCCAGATTCGCAAAATTCGCCCATGCTTAGCTAGCATGCATTTTTCAACTAGATAACAGTAATCTAGGATGCAAAATCATAAAAAAATGAATTTTCAGAGGTTTGAGGTGCTCTTTTGCAAAGTACGTCACAGTTTTTGGCCAAAAATGCTTACCAAAGTGATATCTCTGATACAATTCATCAAAAATGTTTTAAAAGTTAGAAGATCATTGTTAGAAAGGGGTTTTGTAGATGGCTCGGGGATGCACCTAAGTGAAGCAGAACCCACCATACCAATCAGCGCAAGGGAGTTACATGCTGAAGATAACCCCTGCTCGCCCCCTTGGTAGCGTGGCAGAGCAAGTCAAGCCTATTCCAAAGGCAATGTGTAAAGCATTTGCGCAATGCACACACACCACGGTGACGCACAAGGCACACCACAAAAGAAACTGCACACAAGGTTACATAAAAATAGCTTTTGTATTATTTACACATACACATACACAAAGCACATTAGACCGTAAATCACTGAGTAGAATGTAACACACATCTAGACCACATAACCTAAATCGCTGTGCAAATAGGGGCATGTCATATAAATGTATATAAATCACATATCACAAATGATTGCGCCACTAGGAGTTTGTCACAAAGAAGGCATATAAAACCACATAAGAGCACAGCTACATGTATCACTGACCACTAGGCACTTGTCATAACTCACCAGGTAGGGCAATACAATAAAGACATATATGTAGCCCATGTGTCAAATAGGCATATAAAACACAGAGATCATCAAAACAACATTATTGTGCATAATGAGCCGTTCCTGATGGTGACACTCGTTATCTTGCCACTGCAAGTACAAAATAGGTTGTTACTTCCCCTCATTAGGGAATGGGGCGTGCAGGACCGCCTGCACTCCTTTTAGGGGCAATATAGTTAATTCTCCAAAACACAGATGCCCCCATTGGCGGAGAGACCTTACTTGCCCCAGCATGCCTAACCAATCTGAAATGTAGCTGCCCGGGAACTTGCAGTGCAGCTGCTGCTGGAAAAGGTGGGTTAATTTTACAAAAGAAATCCCCCCAAGCTGTAAGAAAGCGCCCAAACAAGGCAAAAACAATCAGGCCCCCATTGGCGGAGAGGGTAGGAGACCTCACTCGGCCTACCACAAAGGGTCAGGTTAGGGAGTGCAGTTTCCATCCATGGGGGCTTATATTGGCAACTGGAATGCCCCCAAGGCCCGCGTCAGAGCACGGGGAGGTAGACTAACCTCCCTCGGCGGGGCAACATCTAATGTCAGCTGCCCATTCCCGCACAGCTCCCCTTGCTCACCCTTAGTGCGGTCTTGTAGCGATCTCCTCATCATGAATAAGACGTAGTCTTGAAGTAGTTTGAATATTTATTCAAGTAGAGGTTCAGATGAAATAAAGTGCATGCAGATGTACCAACAGGAAACAGCATACTGAATAATAACATTCTACAAAGTACAGTACATTACAAAAGGTTCCATTACATATAACAATTCTACCAGGTCTTAAAGCAACAAGCGATCACCACACATCCCCCTTCCATAAAATATAAAAGAGAGAAAATAAATAATAATTACTGAAGAACAAAATCATCAAATTTGCACGGAGTGCGAATAGGTCTACCAAAGCTGCTAGACTTAATAACACCAGCATTTAGTGTGTCCTCTGCAGAAGGAAGATTGGAAACAACATCTGCAGGATATTTATGATGAGGACAAGAACCAACAGTAGTGCTGGTATCAGGACATAGAGGTGCGAGGGAACAATTGAGACACTCAGGAACAGCAGAGCTAGTTCAGGGCACAACTGCATCATCAAAATGTTGTTCAACAACATCCTGCACATCCCCCTCCTTTAAATTTGAAAAGGCATCCAACCACCAATAATCTCTACAAACATGCTCACTATTTTTTGAAGTCCCTTCCTGCTTAGCTAAAGCTATGCGACTCATGTGGTGAATGCTCCCATCCTGAAACTGAACAGTGTTCTTCATAACCTTAGTGATACGCATAGGATCCGAGAATCTGGATTCCAATTTCCCAGACCTTCTTCCAGACTTTACTCCGGCCCACTGTCCAACATTCACAGCGACTTCTCTAGTACCATGTTTATTATCAAAAAACTCCTTATTCTTATGTTGAGAAACAGTAATGGAGTGTTTAACATGATCAACATCCGAATGATACCTTTGGCTCCTGCCCATCCAGCCTGGATTAATTTTACAATGGGGTAATCTTCCACGCATTAGATCGAAAGGACTCTCACCAACAGTGTCATGAATGGTAATCCTATATGACCAAATAAGTTTGTTCAATTCATCCTCAAAACTTTTATTAGCCCTTTTTGCCAATTGCAAAACCCCTTTTAGAACTCTGTTGACTCTTTCAACGACAGAATTACCCCTAGGGTGATATAAAGCTGTAAACTTCTGTTCAATTCCAATAATGCTTAAAAATACCTTCATAGCCTCAGACTTAAATTGGATGTCATTGTCCGTTAAAATTGAGGCTGGAAAACCCTCTTTCAAGAAACATCCTTCCAAGAAATCTAATTACTGTTTTAGTGTCCACAACATGGACAACATCCACTTCCAACCATCTAGAAAAAAGATCCACTAACACTAAAATATACTTTAAAGAGCCATCCTGCCAACAAACAGGTCCAAGAATATCTAGTGCAACACATTCCCAAGGTAAATTAGGACACCCTAAAGACGACAAAGGAGGATTCAAAGTCTTCTGAGTCTTGTCTGCCTGCTCACAACTGAAACACTCACGAACTTTTCTTTCAATATCGATATCAATTTTAGGCCACCAATACAAGATTTTAATGTTTCTTTTAGTACGAGCTATACCAGGGTGTCCTTCATGGCCAATATCGATAATCTTGTTCCTGATGCCAGAAGGAGGAACAATTCTTCCTGCCCTACAGACAAAATCCATTTCAACACTTAATTCGTCTCTAACTTCCCAAAATGGCCTTAAGTTAGGATCAACTTTAGCTTCATTAGACCATCCACTAACAATTCTCTCCTTGACTTTATGCAAAATTGTGTCATCCTGGTACTCCTTCTGCCAGACTAGTTTAGAAAGACCAGGAACATCATCAAATACACCAGCCACACAGTAATCCTTCCATGGATCATTGTCTAATTCTCTAAGCGGTAAAGAAAACCGGCTAAAAAAATCAGCTATGACATTTTTTGTGCCAGGCACATACTGCACATCGTATACATAATCCTGTAACCTCATTGATAATCTAGCAATCCTGGCAGATGCTCTGGAAAGACCATCAGTGGTTAGCAGTTTCGTTAAAGGTTTGTGATCAGATCTTAGTAAAAACTTCTTCCCTCATACATATTTTCTGTAATGCTCCATGGCCCACACACATACCAATGCCTCTCTCTCTATGACCAAATATTTTACTTCGGAAGGTGACAATGAACGAGAGGCAAAAGCAATAATCACTTCATTCCCTGAACTAGATACTTGTGTGAGGACACCACCAATGCCAGTAGCACTTGCATCCGTGGTTATAATGGATTCGGCATGAGGATCAAAACCTTGCAGTGTTGGTGCCTGTGCAATATCTTTCTTTATGTTTTCAAACGCTTGTTGGCAAACATCACTCCATTCAAACACAACCTTGTTTTTCATCAAAAGACGCATTTCGTATGTCTTTTGGGAAAAATGATTTACAAACTTTGAATAGAATTCTGCTAAGCCCAAAAAGGAACGCAGATCGTCCTTGGATTTGGGTGCAGAAGCTTTAAGAATTGCCTCAACTAATTCTGGCTTGGGTGTAATACCGAAAGTGGTAATTTCATGTCCCAAGTATGTAAGGGACCTTTCTGAGAACTTACATTTAGTTCCTTCAGCCACAAGACCATTGCTTCTAAGTATTTCTAAAACTTCTCTAAGGATGGAGTCATGATGCGTTTTATCTCTCCCCATAATTAAAATATCGTCCTGAAAGAACACGACCTCAGGGATATGGCTGAAGAGATTAGACATCATGCGTTGAAATACTGCAGCGGCTGAAGCTAGGCCAAAAGGCATTCGCTTGAACCTATAACAGCCAAAAGGTTTGCAGAAAGATGTCAAATGTCTACTGCTTTTGTCTAAAACCACCTGATGATAAGCAGCTGATAAGTCAAGCGTGGAAAACCACTTCGCATTTCGTATCAAGGATACCATTTCATCAATCCTTGGTAAGGGAAATTGGTCCACCAAAATGTTATTGTTGAGATATCTCAAATCTACACAGAGACGGGCCTTGCCATTAGATTTGCGAGCTACGACTAAGGGCGAAACCCATTCAGCTGCTTCTACAGGCTCAATGACCTTATTGGCTAACATTTTGTCCAATTCTCCCTCAACCTCATCACGAATTATGAACGGTATATTTCTAGCTTTATGTACTTTTGGGATTGCACCTTCTTTTAAATGAATACAATGAGTAAAACCTTTGGGTTTTCCCATATGACCCGAAAATACTTCAGGAAATTCCTTAAGTACCCACTTCTTTGTATCCTCAGACTCACAAGAAATCAACACTTGTTCTTTGCTATTGGGGTTAAGAATGATATCCAGCGATTTCTGGTCCTTCCACCCTAAAACAGATGGACCAACTCTTGCCACATATAATTTTCCGATTGCTTTTCTTTCTTTAAATCGAACAATTAATGTTCTAAAGCCTAGGAAATCAATGTCATTCCCTGTATAGCTTTCAGCGGAAACATCATTGGTTTCTAACCAAGGACCTATTTTGTCCACAAATTGGTCCCTCCAAACATCTTGTGAGACAATTGTGTAAGGAGACCCCGAATCCGCAGCCACTTGGATGACAATACCTCCCACTGAAATTAAGCATAAAGGTTTGGAAGAGGAAGACCCTGTAATGTTTACTACAACATCTTTTCTTTTTATAAGATTCACATGTGAGTCCTTTTCTGAGGAAGAGGAATTGTTATCACTATCTTCTTGAACACAAGCTATCTTGCTTTTTGGTTTTTGTTTCGACTTGCGATTACAGACCCTTGAAAAATGACCAATCAAGCCACACTATAAACACTTAGCAGCCTTAGCTGGACATCTTTCATATGTGGCAGAATGCGCATAGCTGCCACACCTGTAACACACAACGTTACTAAACGTTTTCTGTTCCCTGCTGTCATACTTTTTCTTGTCAAAATTATTAGGTTTTTTCTTTTCAAATTTTTTTGACCAGCATAAAAATTCTTTTTTTCTACAATCTTACCAACCACCTCCTCCTTTTTATCTTGTGATAAGGTGACTTTAGCACACCTTTCTGAAAGTTCAGCTTTTTTCACTAAAGCAATAATATCTTTCAAGCAATTGTCCCCTTCCACCCACAATTTCTCTTGCAATGTTCTATTTTTTGAGTACGTAACAATTTGATCTCTGATCAAATCGTCATGCAGCTGTGCAAATTTACATTTAGCAGCTAATTTTTTTAAACTAGAAACATATTCTTCAATGGACTCGTGTTTTTGTTGCTTCCTGTGAAAGAAAGAATGTCTGGTGACAGCAATGCAAATTACAGGAGAGAAATGGTCATCAAGATCTACAATAGCTGCTTTGAATACATCCAAATCTCCTTCCGCACTTTGATGTTTGTGCATTTCACTAAAAATGCGAAGCCCTTCTGGACCTAAAGAGTACAATAACATTATTTTTTTCCTTTCAGGGGAGAAAATGCCATTCACATCTTCCAAATTTGCTATGTAGTTCAAAAAGTACTCCTTCCAGTCTAACCATGACACAACTGGTTCACCCGGGATTGATAGAAATTCTTTAGGAGAATTGATTTGTAAATAAGGAAGATGAGTGTCTCTATTTATATTGGTATCTCCCGTTGGATTGGATCTTGAGGGTGTAGATTCAACGGACATGTTGAACGAAAGAAAAAAAAAATGTCACAAAATAATGTCAGAAATTGTATAAAGAAGAAGACTCAATGTTTCTTTTCCTCCCTTTTTTTTTTGAAAAAAATATAGACTTCAGGAATAAACTTCACACTGCATGCACTTTACTAGCATAAAGAAATGATAAGCCTCATGAACTGAAAGATTCAATTTGTTTGCTGTAGAAATTGCTTTCAATTTGGGTAAAAGTAAATAATAAATACCACACGCAGCTCGGAGAAAACGCTCTTATTATCCGTGGTCGCGTTGTCCTAGCAACCACAAGATGGCGGTGAAGAGCGTGGTGACGCTAGCAAGTTAAAGCACTGACCGTGGAAGCGCGCTGATGCAATAGGAGTCTGCGCGCGTAGAGTCCATTCGTTCCAGGAAATGCTGCGTCGTTGCTACGTGTGAAGAGCGAGATAGAGAACAAGGCAGTAATGGTAAGCGTTAAATGCTTTTCAAAAGATGCGCCGCGCTAACCACAACATTGCACACTGGATTCGGTGTAGTAGTGAAAAGTTTGTCAAAAACGATGAGGTTTTCAGCGCAATATGCGGTGATTCTTTCCTCTCTCCTCTCTCGACGACAGTCACAATAAGTTGTACACGCGAGGTAGCCCTTTTTAGATTAAGAATTAAATAACGGGACACGTTGGAGCCACAGCGTTGTAACCACCCACAACGAGTTAGAAGACAGGGAAATGCTTCACAAATATTCTTCTTTTGAATTACTCACAATTATTGTTGTAGAGAAAAACGATGAAAGGCGATGAAAAGTGAAGCGATGAATTTTCTTAAGGAGAACTCGTTGTAATTGAAATTACAAGTTGTGCCCATCTCGTTGCCAATTCTGTAGCGATCTCCTCATCATGAATAAGACGTAGTCTTGAAGTAGTTTGAATATTTATTCAAGTAGAGGTTCAGATGAAATAAAGTGCATGCAGATGTACCAAAAGGAAACAGCATACTGAATAATAACATTCTACAAAGTAAAGTACATTACAAAAGGTTCCATTACATATAACAATTCTACCAGGTCTTAAAGCAACAAGCGATCACCACAGGTCTCCTTCCAGCATTCCTCCACGAAGTGCCTGTACTGGACTCATCCAGCAATGTGGCATGCTGACTTCATTTGCAACTTCTGGGTTGCTGCGCCAACGAGACAGGAACAATGCTGGCGTTGCTCAGGCAACAATCGTGTAACTTCTTTTTCTCGTCTGGTATGGCACAGCCAGGCTGCTCTGACATTGGCTTTTTATTTCTAGCTCAGCAGATCGGCAGTGCTCGCTCAGCTGGGGTGGCACGACCGCAATTGCTCACCACAAGATGAAAAACACAGGGAAGCTCCCCACTGGAAGGAAGCATGCAGAGGAAATCACAGGCACCAGCCTCTAGGTGGGAGGGGGGTGAGAGCACTTCCTCACCAAGCTCTCCCCTCCTGCTCCTCCACAAACAAAGTGCCCTTCCACCAGCACTCTCCATGTGCCAGACTTTGGATCTAATAAAAGCTCCCCTCACCTGCTTCTACTTTTGGAGGGGGAGAAACGAAGAATACAGCACTCACCACATGCTCCAAAGGAGCAACCACAGAGTGCTCAGTATCAAGTCTTAAAAAAGGTGAAGAACAGTGAGCTTCCTTCAGTCAAGCGCACAGGAGCTTTGCCATCTTGTAAAAGCCCCTCAGTTAAGCACAATGGAAGTTCCAGTAAGGGCAGAGAGTTCCAGTAAAGTAAATAGCAAGGAAATCCTCATTAAGCCAAATACAGCGCCTAAAAGAATTTTATGTCCCTGAGTCTTCCACAACAGGATGCAAGGACACACAGGCCCTTGGAGACTCCTCTCAAGCAGAGTAACACAGCACACAAGCAAAGTCCTTATCCATTCCTTGGCAGAATCAGCTACTGCAGATCAACCCTGGACATCACACAGCAAAGGGGCAGTACTCCTCTTCCAGCTTGTCCAGCTCATTTCCTTGGCAAAGGATCCTCTTGATTCACAAAGCACAAAGTAGTCTAATTTACTGGGATTTCAGGTCACATACTTATACCTCAAAATGTCTTTGATGTATGTCCTTGTAGCAAGGGTCTCACCCAGCCCAAACCAGTTCTGCACTCACTGGTGCAGATTGACCACAAGGAGTGGAGACAGAATTGTGCAAAAGAGACCCAGCCTACTTATGTGTAAGTAACTCTCCTCCCACCACACTGAATGCAGACCAAGTCTATTCAGCGCTGTACTGAGTCACCCAGGCAAGACACCTCAACCCCACGTCTAGACTGAATGCACATCCCAGCCCCTGTCACCCACACACCAGACGCTGAATTCAAAACAGCCGAAGGCACACAGAATGCTGAAGTAAGAAAATGCGCACTTTTTAAAAGTGGCATTTTCAAACACAGGATTTAAAAACTGCCTTTACTAAAAGGTGTGTTAACAAATTCTGAGTACAGAGAGTCCAAACATGATTTTCCTATTTTGTTCCTATGGAAAGGTACACATGTAAACATGGAACAGTGCAACCCCATTCTAAGCCTATGGGACAGCTAGCCTTTCAACAGTGAAAGATGAATTGCACAGTATTTCACTATCAAGACATGGACCCCATACATGTCCTACCTTTCACATACACTGCACCCTGCCCTTGAGGCTACCTTGGGCCTACCATATGACACCTTACATGTAAGGAAAGGGAAGGTTTGGGTCTGGTAGATGGGTGCACTTGCCAGGACAACATGGCAGTTTATAACTGCATGCACAGATACTAAAATGGTAAGTCTGAGATACATTTACAGGGCTACTCATGTGAGTGGCACAACCAGTGCTGCAAGCCCATTAGTAGTATTTGATTTACGGGTCCTGGCACACACCGTGGTTTATATATCCAATCACGGATAACCAATCATATCACTATTTTGATAGAGCATATGCACGTTTGCACTGGTTAGCAATGGTAAAGTGCCCAGAATCCTATAACCACCACAAACAGGGTCAGCAAAATAGGAGGCAAAAGAAACAAAGTTTAGGGATAAACCTGTCAAAAGGGCCGGTCTAACAATCACACATTACCTTGTATTCACTAAATCTATTAATTCAACTCTGCTATACACTAATGTGACAAATACTGATAATGCCACATCTAGCATTGCAAGACACTTGCATGTAATACCTTATTTTGTTTAAAAAAAACAAAGCACCTTCCATGATAAACTGGTCAACTAAACACTACAGGGGCATCAAATAATAACTATCACATTTGTAAAGGCACTAAACCAAACTGGCACAATGACCCAAAGTTGCTGTATTGTGCATTTGCATGGCTGTACACCAAAAAGTGAGGTCATGTAAATGTATGTCAACTTTATCCTTAGCATGATTGTAATGAAGCATATAGTTCTATGTCTTTGCATATAAGCATACATATGTTTAATTACGATAAGTCAACATCTGATAAGACTCCTCACTGTGTGAATGAGTAAAGGATATTTCATTATCAAAAAATTGGCTGCAACATAAGTACCGTTTTCATTCTGCACCAAATTAAAGAATATTGTGACAGATGAAGAAGACGACTTGACTTTTTAGCTTCCTCCACAATATGCTAAAGAGAATGCTGCTATTTAATCGGTTTTGATGCAATCTATACATTTTTGGGGTATGCAGGGAAGACACAATAACAGTACTGAATCAGACGGCTTGCTGGAGAGGCAATTCTGCCGCAGCTTTGTCTGACTAGACATTGCCATCAGCTAGCTTGATGTGGGTTGATTTATTTAATAGTCTGTTTGCTGGTGGTATGTAATTTTCAGTTGTTCAATAGTCTTTTGTGATTCAAGCAGCAACAACTTAACAATGGATTTTTTTGTAGATGCTATTTTTGTGTTTTTAATTCTGTTTAATGAACTGCAAAGGCTGACTTCAATTCATTATCTTCTTCTGACCACTTAGTATGCAAATAAGGCCTTTTACTTTGCTTCTCAAAACAAATTCCAGTGGCATTGCGCTAATAATTAACAACCCGCCTTTGTCCAGCATTAATGCTTCATAGGAGGCCATCATTTTTCACTGAAATTATTATTCACTCCTTGCATCATTTTTTACACCTACAATATTAACATTGTATCTAAGAACAAAGAGGTTATTCGGTATTGTTTTTCTACACACTTTGCCATAGTATGAATATGAGGCTGTTGGTTCACCAAACAGTCTAAATCTAAATTTGAACATCATTCAGCAAGCGCAAAGTAAGTGTTTTGTTTAAAAAAAAAGTATTTTACGTTGTCTGTCAACTTACCCCCACCCGGTCCTGCCTCACTGCTCTTCCCTGTGCCAGGCACCGCTGCATGGTGATGTATCTAGCCCCAAGCATAACCCTCCTCTTTTGGCAGCTGGGATTGGTACTTGCCATGGCAGAGAAATAGTCACATGTTACAAAAACAACTCTGAAACTTGTTTGATTAATAGAATTATTAGCTGAATATTTGACAATCCGGATAACATTTGTAATGAATACCAGGCCCGGACTGGCCGTAGCGGGCACTGGGCAATCCCCCGGTGCGCAGCACGGGTGGGGTCCGGTTTTAGGCCCCTGGGGGCCGATTTTGTTACTGGGCCGTTTTTTGCAGCATAGCTGCCTAATCGGCCCTGTAACAAAATCGCCCGAAAACTGGCCCTGGCAAAGAGCTCGGCCGCACCCCTAACCCCCTGAGGGAGGGGATGGGGGGGGCAGCCGAGCACTTTGCCAGGGCCGGTTTTGGTTCCCAGTCCGGCCCTGATGAATACATATTCTATTCAAATGCTGCAGATATGAAACTACTGCAGCCAACCTACAGAAGAGCAGATGTTAAAGAAAATATTAATTTACGAAAAACTGCGTAAGGGGAAAGAAAGAAAATGCATTACTTCAGAACTACTTTAGAGGGAAGAGCACCTTTCTATATAGTGGCAGAGACAACCTGTGCCTTGTGCAGCCAGAAACCAACACATCTAGGGCTCAGGGTCCTTCTGTGAGGCCAATCAACAGCATTCTAAGCACTTACAACAACCACGACAGTAATCATTACCTTTTGAATAAACTGTGCATAGTATATAACAAAAATATATATTTATTTAACAATATATCTCAATCTTACTCATGGGCATCTTGTCTGTCCTGGCATCTATTTTAAGCAATACTGTGTTCCAATCCCCACATTGCGTGGGATGACCCAATTCACCCCGCTGTGTCCTCAGAGCCATGATCGCCGCTCTTGTCCATAAGCCCACATTCAGCCACCATGCATCCAGTCACAGGGTGTCCACAGCCTTCCATCCCATTGCAATCTTGCACTTGGCCAGTGGCAATACCAAGTCTATAAATCTAGCAATCTGTTAGTATTTCTTATATCTAGACAGCCTTCTCAATAGAGACACGTCCAGAGACAACTAAAGAGTGTTGCCTGTGAGATCACTCAGTAAGAAAATTCTCTCACTGCACAACCACATTATGACACCACAATCATATACCATATGGTAAAAACCTGCCCAAAAAGTCCCACAATGGGGCACTCATTCCCAGCACCTGGCTATATCCTTGCTATTCTATAGGAAATTAATTTGTGTGTATATAATCCGTTGATTTCTGCTAACTGTCTTTTCCATACTTTAACATGCTTGACCATGAAACATCCATCAGTTATCTATGGAGGTTTGGCTCCAACTGTTGTTTAATCTTTGCAAAGTCGGAGTAATAGGTAAGTGGTAACACAGAATACAAATATAAGATTGTCCTCCTGCCTGTCCTGTATGTCAGATCCAGAAAATGCCTTAAATGCTAAAAAGTGAAATGTCCCTTGGCTGGTCCCCTCTAGCAGTCCCTTAGAGGAATGCATTACCTCATCTAACTCGTGCATAACTCTCTGGGTGTGTTCTTTAGGATCTCATAAAAAACAACAATGCATCATTAGCATGAAGTGAGATAATATGGGCCACTCCAAGGAGTTGGACGGAGCACTCCTGGGCTCTGGTGCCAAACGTTCTTTTCAACTGAAAATAGAGCCAAGGACAGGAGGCAGCCTTATTGTCTGCCTCTTTAGATGCCACCATTGTTACCATCCTTTTTATGCTACAAGACATCCAATCTAGTGAGGGTTTGGGTTACTGTTTGGGGACGGGGGGGGTACACGCTTCTCAAGCAGTAACCACACATGCTGTCAGAGTGAAGTCACAAGCAACCCCAAATTAACATGTGCTTAATTCTCTGGTAGCTTGACTTGTACAGTCAGGCTTAACTTAGAGGCAATGTGTAAAGTATTTATGTAGCACACAAACAGTTTTAAGTGAAAACACCACACAAGAAAAATACCACTCCAATTTAAAAAACAGAGTAACATTAGGAAATGTTCGAAATGAGGGTCCCTAGTTGGCATAGGTAGGTACCTTTGTCCAAATATGGACCCTTGCTTCTACACTTCTAAAATAACCCCTGCCCACCCCCTTGGTAGCTTGGCACAAGCAGACAGGCTTGTCCTAGAGGAATTGTGTAAAGCATTTATGAACATATAAGTAATACAGTGAAAACACTGCAAAATAACACCACACCAGTTTAGAAAAATATGCAATCTTTCTCTAAACCAAACACGACCAAAACAACAAAAATCCACAATACAGTAATAAAAATATGACTCTCATATTGTACAAATAGTTCCGTTGAAAGCAAATTGCAGATGCAACACTTTTCACACAAAGTACCTTGTATGCGTCATGCACACACAAAAAAAGAGTTGCAGGGAGGGTGATGCCTTACACTCAGGGAAGGTGGTGTGTCGGTTCCTAGCTCAGGGGGATATGATGCGTTGGTTCCTTAATGCTGAGCAGGGGAGGAGATGGGTTGGGTCCTTACTGGAAAAGAGTGATGCATCGGTTTCTTACTGCATGGGGAGTTGATGCGTTGGTTTCTTACTGCGTCCCCCATAGATGCTACAGACTTAGCGCCTCGATGCGATGCAACAATACGGGATGATGTGTGGGTTCTTGCAGCTGCACAGCAGGGCTTGCATCGGAATCAGTGCAGTGATCTCGGACTTTGGAGATCGGTGCACTCGATGAGGCGTGCTGAAATTTCTCAAGCCGTGGACAAATGCTGCAACAATTTCTTTGGCAATGCATCAGAAACAGGTGCAGCTGCTTCATGTTTGTTGTTGTTGTGTTGCTTTTCCAGCTCCCAACAGCAAGAACAACCTCTAGAGGCCCAGAACAGCTACAGGCACCTCTTGGCAGGTCAGAAATCTCAGCAAGGAAGTTCAGGGAAGCTGGGGGTGAAGTATTTGCCCCTAGGACTTCATAACAGTAGGCAAGCTCTCCTTCAAGTCCTTGGAGATCTTCCTCAAGCAGGGGATAGAGCAAACAGCAAAGTCCTTTTCCCTATCCCTGGTAGCAAGTAGCCACTGCAGGCAAACCCCAGACAGCAAACAGCACAAGGGCAGTATTCCTCTTTAGCTTCTGCGGCTCTTCTCCTTGGCAAAGGTTACTATTGATTCCCAGAAGTGATCTAAAAGTCTGGGCCCCTCTTTTTATACAGTAAATCTCTTTGTTCTCTCCTGGCCTAGGGCTCTAAGCCCAGTCCAAACCCATTCTGGGGGGGCACCTTGCAAGTGCACATTAACCTCCATTGTCAGTGTGAGCCCTGGCTTTAGACACACCACAGAGGTGCAGAGCCACCATTGTGGAAGGTAGGTACAGCCCTATTCAGGGGCTACTCATCCCACCACTCCAAATGAAGACAAAGCGTATTCAGCCTAGCGCTGACTCCTTCAGACTCTCTGGAGCCAATGCACATCCCCAGCCCCAGTCACTCCAAAGCCAGACAGTCAGTACACATCCTAGCAGAGCCACACTGGATGGCTAAGCAAGAAAATACCTAACTTATAAAAGCAGTATTTTCAAACAGACAATGTAAGAATTACCCTCACTAAAAGGTGCATTTTAACATTCTGATTTCAGGCATACAAAGTTTTATTTTCCTCCCCATTCTATCGTATGGGAATAGGTAGTCTTGCAATAGTGAAAAACGTAATTGGCAGTATTTCACTATTAAGACATGCCACACACACCAGGACATGCCCTACCTTTCACATACACTGCACCCTGACAGCATGGGTACATTGGGCCTACCTTAGGGGTGACTATATGTAAGAAAAGGGCAGGTTGGGGGCTGGCAAGTGTGTGCACTTGCCCAGTCGACATGGTAGTACCAAACTGCGCACAAACACTGCAGTGGCAAGTCTGAGTTACCTTTATATGCTGCTCATGTGGATTGCACAATCAGTGATGCAGGCCCACTAGCAGCATCTGATTTAAAGGCCCTGGACACACACAGTTCACCATTGTAGGAATTTACCAGTAAATAAAATATGCCAATCATGGGACCACCAATCCATAAACACAATTTATGGGGTGAGCATATGCACTTTAGCACTGATCAGCCGTGGTAAAGGGCCCAGAGTCCGAAACCACCAACAGGTCAGAAAAAATACAGGAGGAACACAAAAAGTTCTGGGATGGCCCTGCATAAAATGGCCAATCCCAACAGGAAATAATTGAAGACCAAACTGACAAAAATCCAATCAGTAGAACCGGAGATATGGAATTTTAAAGGTTTATGGGAAAATAGTACCTAGAATCACAAATCACCAATTGTGGTTATCGGTTCATGCAGGACCAGGACAAAGTCACAAGTTCTGGCCGAAGGAGATGAGCCATCGGCCGTATAAAGGGACCAAATAAGTCTCACTGACAAAGTACCTTAAATTCTGGTTTGCGGAACGTTGCAAGATCCTGGGTCAAGGATGTGTTGTGCAGCGGATGTAATGAGGAAGCTGCGGGGCTGTGATATAGAGTCCTGCATCATCACTGGGGATGACGTTGATGAGGGCATGCAATGCAAAGTCCACTATCGAAGATGCAGCATGCACTGGCCATTCTGAAGAACCTTCTAGGCTGCGATGTGAAGTCCTGTGTTGTTACTGAGGATGCAGTCGAGGAGGAATGTGTGATGGAAAGGCCTGCATTGAGGATGCATCATGTTGTGGTGGTTCCAAGGAGACTGTGGCCTGTGCCGCGAGGTATTTGTTGGGGTGACGTCTACGAGGGGATGCATTTAGCTGCATCAATTCTATTCACAAGATTACAGCTGGGCTGGTACAGTGCCTTTATACACACTCCCAAGCATCTAGGAGAGGGATTGCACCACTTGGCAGGTGTGACTCACAGCAGACAGGTGCTTTGAGCCTTTTCTGTCCCTGAAGCTCTGATCAGGAGTGATTTCTGCAGAGTTACATAAAAGCCCTGTGAGATTCCACCAAGCTCAGCCACCAGGCAGAAAATATGCAGTTTATGTTGCAATATAGCCCCAGTAGTGCAAGCAGCACTAACAAATCGGCTGGAATGGCACCATGAGTTGATTTTGCTGCTCCTAAAGTAGAAAATCTACTCGAGCTACAGCAAACCTACTCGCAAAGCAGCCCTCTGAACGCCTGTGATGTCCCACATTAGATAATGGCGCTAGGGAATGCCAACTCATACTCCGGGTCTCATTTCTGGAGCCTAATGGAACAAATTCAACCATGAGGAATTTGGCTGAGAGTCTGTGTTACAAAAGTAATGCAGAGACTCCAAATACTGCCAATTCTGCGGGCAGAATGAAATATTCTGCACACCCCCAATCAGGCAGCCAGCCAAATAGCACTTGGAGTCACTCTGATAGTCCTAGTTTCAAGATGCGGTCCAGTCCCTTCACTCAGGCAGCAAGGTAGCAGTCCTTTGTGCAGAACAGCACTGTAGTCCTTCTGAGTCTTCCACAGGTCCATAGGTGTATTGAAGAGTCTATGGGTCCATTATTTATACCTGGTACCCCCCTTGAAGTAGGGGAAGGTTTTGGAGGTTTTCACAACCAGAGGTGCTTTTAATTTCCTGCCTCCATGCTCTTGCCCTAGCTTCCCTGGGGGCACATAAGACTAGTGTCAAACTCTTTTTGAGTGGGCTCCGGCAGAGCCTTTGTGATGTGCAGGTATGGTAGGTGACAGCTCCCCCCCCTCATCAAGTCAGAGATGGCCCTCCTACCAACACCTCTTCTCCTTATACACAATACACAGAAACCGACTGTCATTTACACCTAGAAATGTAAAGCAGGATACAGGCAAAAGGTGCCAAATGCCCAGGACAAAAAAATGCCAACTTTCTAAAAGTGGCATTTTCAGAATAGTGACTTAAAATTCTAATTTAAAGAGAGTTTTAAATTACAAATTCTTTAGACACAAAATTCATTATTCCTATCTGCTCCTGTAAGAAATGGTGGTCCCTAGTTGGCAGAAGTAGATACCTTTGTCCAAATAGGGACCCTTGCTTCTAGTAAGTGTAAGGGGATACACACTTAAGATGACCCCTACTTACCCGTTTGGTAGCTTGGCACGAGCAGACAGACTTCTACCAAAGGCAATTTGTAAAGTATTTGTACTCAAAACGCACAGTATATAGTTACGCCACAAATGGACGCCACACCAGTTTAGAGAAATATAGTATCTTTATCTAAACTCAACAAGACTAAAATGATAAAATCCAAAATACATGTCATAAAAATATGACTTTAAAAGGATTTCAAACAACTTGGCCCATAGAAAACTACAGATGCGTGATTTCTCGCAAATTACCTGTAGTTAAGACAAAATTCACAAGGCCAAACAGCAGCAGAGATGGGAAGTGTTGAAAAACTAAGAGATGTGTCCGTTCCTGAGACCATGCAACAGTTCTGCTGCACGCAGGAGAAGTGATGTATTGAATCAGATGTGTAGGGGGATGTGAGGTGTTAATTCCAAGACAGTTCTGGTCCGGGTGTGATGCACCGGGAAAACGTGCAACATAGGTACCATGCGTGGAAATCCGGGATGCATCGTCTATCGATGCGGCTGCGTCGAGCCATGCTGCTTTGGTTTCTTCAGCCACGATCCCTTGATTTACCGTTTTTGCATTGACGACAGGTGTTGCGTCGGTTTCGGCAGAAGTGCGGCGATGCATGCAGATTCTTCTCGCACAGCAGTGTTGCGTCACAAACCACTTTCAACTTCTTGTAGAGCCATCAACTCATTCAATCAGAGGTTTAACAACATTTAATTCTGAGCGAAACAGAATTTTGAATACCTCATAGCAACATCATCAGTTCACCAGTTAATGGCATCACATGCCATCTATGCATAGATCAATAAGTATGTCTTCAGCATTGGGTGTGCACACCAGGTTCCATTGATTATTTACCTTTAATCTTACTCCTGCATCATACCCTTTGGCAAGATTCGGCAGGTCTGGTGGCATAGTGGGCTAGTGTCCACTGTGGGTGCCTATGTTCAACCTCATTGATACAGTTTCAAATCCCGATGTGTCCACTCAGCCTTTCTTACTTTTGAGGGTGATAAAATGAGTGTCATTGAGTTGGGTAACAAAAAACATCTGTAATTCAGCACCAAGATGTCCTTGGGTGAACATGCACTTTACAAATACACATTGTTAGAAATGGGAGTCTCAAGTTGGCAGACGTAGGTACCTTTGTCCAAATAGGGGCCCTTGCTTCTAGTCAGGGTAAAGGGGATGCACTTTTATAATAACCCCTGCTCACCCCCTTGGTAGCTAGCTTGGCACGAGCAGACAGGCTTATCTCAGAGGCAGTGTGTGAAGCATTTGTGAACACATACAGAAATACAGTGAAAACACTACAAATGGACACCACACCAGTTTAGAAAAATAAGTAATCTTTATCTAAAGCAAAACAAGACCAAACAACAAAAATCCACAATAGAGTTATCAAAATATCCTCATAAAGGTTCTTCCCTCAATTAAAGTTGTATAGCAACAAATAACTCCACCTGGAGTTATTACAACGTTGTGACAGATGAAAATCCCAAAGAACATCGCCGACCGGAAAGTGCGCGTAGTCGGGCGCAGAGTCAAGCAGACCCTCAAAGGACAGTACCTTGGAATTGAAATAGGCAAAGACAGTGCACAGCTTTGGGGAAGTGATGCTTCATTGGCGCCGAGCAGCATCGGTTCCTTGCGACCCCAGTGGCTTTGAAGCCTCAGTTCCTTACTGTGGTGCCGGGGAGGTGATACATCGGTTCCTTACTGTGTCGGGGGAGGTGACTTCATGGTCACTGCATGGTTCCTTATGACGTGGGGTATCGAGGGATTTAGGAGTCACTCACGTTGAGTACCGGTGCCATCTTGATGAAGCACTGGCATTGGTTAAGTCAGGGGTGTGGTGCGAGTCAGGACATTGTGTAGTGGACTTCAAAAGTGATGTCCTCGACTCTGGTGCAGGCAGCAGCCTCGGTGACGGTTTCAGATTCGAAGCGGCATAGCATCAGCAGGTATGGGGCCTATGATGCAAGTCAGAGTGGTGCATCGTACTCTTCACGAGCGGTGCCCACAGCTTCGGTGCAGTTTACAGCATTGCTCCCTGGCGTCAGTGTTGCAATTTCATTCTGCAGCAGCTGAAACAGCAGATCCAGATGCAGAGAGACAGAAGACAAAAGAGCTTTGTGTCCCTGAAATTCAGAACAGGAGGCAAGCTCAATTTCAAAGCCTTTGAGATCTTTTCCACAAGCAGGTGAAAAAGCAAACAGCAAAGTCCTTTTCTACTTTCCTTGGCAGCAAGTAGCCACTGCAGGCCAACCCCAGACAGCAAACAGGGGTAGTATTCCTCTTCAGCTTCTACGGCTTTACTTCTTTCCTGAGGTAACCTAAAAGTTTGGGGTTTGGGCCCCTCTTTTTATACCCAGTAATCCTTTGTTCTCTGAAGGCAGAGTGTTTCTGTACCCAGCCAAAACCAGATCTGGCCTCATTGGTACAGCTTTCTGGCGGGAGGTGGAGACAACAGCGTGGAAGGCAGACCAGGCCCATTCAGGTGAAAGGAATTATCCTCCCTCTACTCTAAATGCAACCCAGGTCTATTCAGCCCAGCCCTGACTCATCAGGCTCTCTGGAGCAACTGCTCCTACCCAGCCCCTGTCATCTAAAAGCCAGATATGCAATACGCAAACCAGGCAGAGACATACTGGATGGATAAGCGATATTTGCAAACTCAGAATGTAAAAATCACTCTCACTAAAAGATGCATTTCAACATTCTGAGTTCAGGCATACTAAACTTTATTCTCCTCCCTTGTTCCCAGGGTTAGTTATGTTTATAAGATGTTATAGACAAACTCCCCATTCTATCCTATAGGAAGAGGCAGCCTTGCAAAAGTGAGAAATCAAATTGCCAGTAATTCACTATCAGGACATGCCACACACCAGGGCATGTCCTACTTTTCACATACTCTGCAAACTGCCCACAGCGGTACCTTGGGTCTACCTTACGGGTGACTAATATGTAAGAAAAGGGAAGATTAGGCCACAAGTTGACATGGCAGTACCAGACTGCACATAGGCTCAGCAATGGCAGGCCAGAGTTACATTTACTGGGTGTTTGTGTTTTTGCACAAGCAGTGCTGCAAGCCCAATAGCAGCATTTGATTTTCAGATCCTGGGTGCACACAATGCACTATACTATGAACTGGCTTGTACATCAAATAGCCAATCATGGAAACTCCAATCCACAACAGTAATTTATAAAGGGAGCACTTGAGATTTGGCACTGAACAGCAGTTGCAAGGTGCCCAAAGCGCATAGACCAGTAAAACGGAGTACATCACAAAGCAAAAACACAGGAGGCAAAAGCAAAAAATGCAAGGGAGCCCCACGCCAACAGTGCCAGGTCTACCACATGTGCTATGTTACTTTGTTTTCTTGATTTCCACTAGTCCTCTTTATCTGTGGGAGATACACCCCAGAACTTAAACTAGCTCTAGATATGTGTGGGGTTTGTCATCTGAAGCTTGCCTAAGAACAGCTGAGCAGACCTTATTTCTGTCTGGCTTAGCTTGGCCTTAATCGCCAAGCAAGAGCTTCCCAGCTTCTGAGTCCTGTTGGAATAATCCTGTAAAAAAAATATGCTTTACTGTCCTCCATTGAGACGCTGTTGAGCCACATGAAGAATCTGGTCTCTCTAGTCAAGGAGCCTAGTAACCATTGTGGTTGAAGTATCCCAAGGGACAGGAAGCCAGACATGCAATGTACTCGCTTTACCACAAAGAAGGGGGAGGGACGCCTTCAAAGACATTATCCAACAACCAAGTTTCAACCAATTGTTCCACATGTTGCCCCTTCGGACCATAGGGCAGTTCCATGATGCACACATTGTTCTTACGGAATGTCTCTCCAATCCTTCACCCACTCCTGGAAGTTTGAAACCATTGATATTAACAACTTAATTTGTCACTGTATTTCCAGTACTAGTGGCCTCCTAGAAGACTTAGAGGATTCATTATCAGTTACTATGCCCATCATTTATTTTACATCCAATTCTGAGGGGCTTAACATCAATCTTGACCTCATCAATTTTGATTTTTAACACCATCGCTGCTGATGGTTTTCCCCTCCTGTGCTGAGAACCTTTGATTACCATTGTTCATGACGAGCTCAGCTCGTCATCAGCACAGCTCAACCGTGCCTCATGACGAGCTGAGCTCGTCATGAGCATTGAAGGCGTTAAGATCCCCATCAGATTGGAGATGGCTACTGATATCTTCTGTGTGTGCCCCTCAAGCAAAAATTCCACTTTTTGACAGGCCAGACCTTCTTCACTAGCAAGCAGCAAATTAATCTCAGAAGAGAACTTAACAGCAGAAGCCCTGTCTAGCTTGGCTTTCATCATACCTTGTGATCACTGTTTATCACTGGTGCCTCTTTCCATCCAAAACACCAGCAATCTTCAACTTTCCTGGCCTATATCTAGGACTAATCCCACAGTAAGTAGAACTGTGGTAGGAGCTGCCTTGAAGGCAGGCATAGAGAGGGCCAAACATCAGGAGCTTTCACAGTATAATATCCAAGTGCACCAAAGTGAGTTCCACTGGGATTCATGTGAGCCCCAACAGCCCATTATGTTATTTATTATAGTCGTTATCAATGTGATGCCCCACAAGGATTTCCAACCATCTCAAGTCTCTTGAAGAAATAAGGAAAACAGGTTTGTAGCCCTAGACCTAGAACATAGTGGATACATGTTCACTAAGGTGTTCCACTGGCATAGGGAGCATTCAGGGTTCTCCATCTACATCCTTTGGTGAGTACATCTATTTGAATCAAAGTAAGCAAGCCACAGTCCTCAGATAAGTCAGGGGTCATGCAGGGCCACATACAACAGCAAGGACTGTCCCTGGCTTCAGTCTCAATGCCCTCCAGGGACCTCCTCCCAGAGGTTCCCAACCAACACAATGAGGCATCCAACAGCATTACTCCCCCAATTAGGGCACAGGGCAATTCCTTCCTTAATACTACCATCTTCAGAGGCAATGAGAAGGTGCCCTCTGCAGAACACATCCAGGACCTCTCTAGTCAACCTCTGTCTGGGCCCTGATAGGCCTGGAAACCAGGGCAGCCCACAGACAGGAATGGAATCCACCCACTGGTGCATGGCAGCAGCCAGAATCCAGGTCTAGAGAGACAGGATTCCAAGGCTGTGGACCGAGAATGGAGATGTCTTCTGTGCGGCTGCTGAAGGCATGTCATCCCTGGCACCACTCAGCTGCTGGCAGAAATCATGGCCACTATCTTGGCGTGCTGCTATGTTCACCAGGAAAGGCCTCTCCACCCCAGCGGATGAGCTCACCAGGTGGAAAGAGCACGCCAGAGCAAACTCATGAACTAACTGCAGAGGAGCCACTGGCCTCTATCAGTGGGGCCTCCGGTGCTCTTAAAAATGCAGGATACTTGGTGGGTCTCAGGAGCCTCCCAAGGACACGTCCAAAGCTATTTCGTGTTGTCACACCTCCATCCCTAGACAGTGTTGATCTTATAATACCTCATTTCAAAAAGATCGAAGTTCTGAAATACAATAAGCAAGAAGGATGTGTCCTCTTTACACCCACACTTTCATGCACAGCATTATTGTGCAGTCCATTACAAATTAACTACATGTTTCATTAATTTTTTGGGATGAAAGTCACTTTGATTTGCCCTCTCTAACTTAATATTGGAAACTTCATGGAGGTGTTTTACAGTTATCCTATGATGAACTGACATCTGTTGTACATGAACAGATGTAGGTAAAGAACTGTAAAATACTTCATTAAGGTGTGTGCCAATTGAGTGAACATAGCTTGTTTACGTGTCTATAACTTTCTGGCATTTAATCGTTGTATCACATTATTATGTAGCGACAAAATAATGTGATCAAAGTAAATTTATACCTAGAAGTGGCCTTATGTGCCCTTATTTTAAATCTGTCGCTAATTACTTCGGCTTGTTAGTTTCTTCAGGGCAAAAACCATGATTGAAAACATTTATGACACCCTTCCATGCATTAAGTTTTTCTATGAATTAATGCAGTGTTCAACGAATTAACTAATATGTCAGTGTCCGTTCTTTGTAATTGCTTGTTTCAGCAGTGGGTAATCAGATGTATTATTATCAAAAGTAGTTTAATGAAACCATCGTCTGCATTAACATTGTGTCTGATATTTAATGAGCAGCTGCAATGTTTCCTCAGAAGCATTTTGATGTACACGCACCTAATAATTGGAATACCTTCATTTCAATTACATTTACATTCCTCCATTAAGGTAATCCTTCCTCTAATTCTTGTGTGTAGTTTTACATTTTTAAACAAAAAAGAGCCCAAAATGCAAGAAGTAGCAGTAGTGATATTATATGCCCTTTGACCTCAATGATATCACAGGAAGGGGCACTGTGGTATTTGACTCTATCCCAGTAAGTGATGTCACATAATCTTGATTCTGAAAAAACAATTATTGGCATCACTGACTCCTAGTGTGTTCCTAGTTTATTCCTGATAAAAGAAATCGTAAGGGGTCAAACAAAAAGGAGATTTAAAAACAATAGTGGTCATTTCGACATGTATTCATTCATTGGATCATATTTTGAAAATAAATTATGTCAATGTCTTGACAAATACTTATCGTTGTTAATTCATTGTTTTTGTAGAAACATTTAAAACACATTCACTTGTGTGAATCACAGATGTGATTGTTTTATTCAAACGCATTTCTAATATTTATAATATTGAAAAACGGAAAAAAGTTGAACATGCTATGCTTTTTTGAATGTGTTTCATTTTATGATCTGTTTTGAGCATGCAATACACTGAACAATGTTTTCATATTATACTATACCAATGGAATTGCAATAACCCGGTGGTGGTTGTAGAAAATAATCAATGCTTATGTGGACTCTGTATACCATATGCTCTTGACACCGCTTCTGCATATCTGCGGCCAGAAATTGCAAAGGCAGTGCTCAGGTGCAAGGGGAATAGCAATTGCTGTCCCTGGAAACAACTACATGTTTTCGATGGCCATAAACCCAGGGACATATTACCATGCAATAGCGATAATTATCGCTATTGCTTGGTTAGAGACAAAAATGTATTGCCGACCTGCGGCGATTTTTATCGCAAATAAACCTTGGTATTACCAAGGTTTATCGCAAATGCGATAAAAATCGGCCGCAATGCATGAATATTGCTGAAAAGTCAGCGATATTGATGCATGACCGAGCTAATGCTCTTAGCCATTTTATCCACCTCCCATTGGATAACATGGCTAAGAACTGCTCAGGGCAGGTGTTAGCTTTTTGAGATATTCGCGCTTAGCACAAATGTCTCCAAAAGTTGGTAATAGGAGATAGCGATATTACTGACTGTTTCCAGTCGCTAACATCTTGGCACGCCCACTTTGCATGTCATTAGTGATAAATATCACTGACATGCAAAGTGGGACCCAAGATGGTCGCTTTCTCCTACTAGCTGTCGCTAACTGGTGTTAGCGACAGCTAGGTAATAGGGAGATAATTTTATCTCCACTTTCTTGGCTTTTAAAGCCAAAAAAGCGGAGATAAACCCCCTAGTTGTACGAATACAAAACATTGTTGGATCGGCTCCTTCTTAGCATTCACAAAAGTAAAGGTTACCTAGTAGGTGTGAATGCCTTTACACCTTGGTAATTCTAAAATAGAAAATCCCATGCAAGCTGTAGAATATGGGAACAATAAGATGTGGTTTTCTTTTTTAATTTGTAAATACTCTCATACATGTCAGTTTGTGGGTGTTCATAAATTGCTCTATAAACCTTTCCTACTTTGAAAAGGGTGGGAAGAGCAACTAAACTCACAGAACCTGGTGGTTAGGGGTATTGGTTCAAGCGTTTTAACATGACAGAAAACTGTTATGCCAATGAGAAAAGAGAACAATGTACAATGTCACATAGCCATTGCATTTCACTGTGCACAAGTGTATGCATTATTCTATACTAGGAAAATGCTTTCACCTGAAAAAGTCCTGTAAATATTTAGGTCTTTCATTTTCCACATTGATAACCAAGTGTGTTTCAAGGTCCACATGACGAAAAACACCAAGGTTCGTTGCCTCTGCACTCCTAATGCATAGTATCGATATGGTGTACTGTCTCTTGCAACAGAAGTCGCACCACACCACCCAACCCCATTAAGACTCGAAAGTCATATGTGTCTGATGGTAACAATTTGAGTTGACATTTTGCTTGGTCTTGGATCTTGTTACCCCTCTGCACAGTGTTCTGGTGTTTTATAAACTGTGTCTGTGTTTTATGACTACCACAAATACACTAGAGCAATTAAAATACTTTATTAATTGTTCTTGTAAATTAATGGCGATGTAGGAATGTAATTTATTTGTAATTATGTACTGCTCAGTACGTACCTTATGATAACTGCAGGTGTAATGTAAAAGATTTTAGACCTCTTGTGTGTGGATAACACTTTAAGGGATGTGATTCCCCTTGGTAAGAACGATGCGACTCCGACCGACACCATCTCATTACCGCCTGAATACGATGCGACTGAGCACAGTTTGGTCACATACTCACTTTTCTCTTTGGGAACTTCTGTCATGGCTGTCGACCCACTGTAATACAGACCCCTATAGAGAAATAGGTGTGTGTGAAAAATCCTACACACTGTGACAGGCACTCCACGGTGCCTGCCACACATTGCATGGATTTACAGAGGGGGGGCCTTAGGTACCCCCTCGAACACCAACCGTAGACCGCGGAGGCAGGGCCTGCAAAGTTGCTTTCCGACAGCCTTTCCATGACAGGCCGGCACAGAAATTCTGTGGGAAACCGACATCATAACTCCAACAGTGGAAACGCCATCCATAGGGGATTACGGTGCGGTTCCGACTGGTTGGAAAATTCAGAGAGCCGATTGGAACCAATTCAGAGTGAAAGGCCGCTTTACGCTCCAACCGCTGACATCGTAATCGGGAGGATGGACCGCAAACCAAACATGTTGGTTGGAAAGCCTCCAACCACACTTCTTGGAAAGCCTCCGGTTAGCGGGCAGAGGTTTTTCTGATCGACATTGTAATCAGCCCCAATGTGTGTCACATGTTTTTACTAGCCTTGGTTAATTAGATGTTATTTTGAGGCATGGTCAATATCTACTTCTCTACCAGCATTTTTGTCATGATATTATTGTTTATGGCTGGATGATTGTAAATTAGCATAGCCTATATAGTTTTCATTTCCTGTGCCTTACATCTGGTTGTTCTAAGAAACACCTCATTCTGCTTAATCTAGTCAAATAAATGAAAACTTCGATCTTTCATGTACAGGTGAATTCATGAATTCAGTTTTTTTACTTCCCATGCCTGTTTTATGACCCATTATTGTTACATCAGAGGGGAGAAATCATTTGAACATATTTAAGTTGAATAGAAACATACTTTGTATAAGTAATAGAACAATTTTGACATGGACAGGAATCAAACACACACATTAACCAAGCTGTAAGCATGTGTTAAACTAAAAACAGGCCTAACTATTGAAATGTGTAGCTATTGGTGTGGACTCTAGAGGAGACTTGCACTGCAATTAAAATTTGGCCTCCTTAGCTTCCTTGATTTTCCAGGAAGATGTGGGAGAGCCGTCAATGCTTAGCTCAAGGGGGTTTGAGACGACGCTAGATGATGTACAGCACGGCACAATTATCATAGTTCCAGTAAAGTTGTTAATGTGCAGTGAAAGAGGTGACTAAACTCCACATTCATAGTTCAATAATTATAAATGTATTTATTGTACAAATAGAACTGTAAAAGTGGAAGGCGCACAAAACAAAAAAATAAGTTGACAACAGCGCAAAATATAGTCACATATCTTGGGCCCTTTGCTATCAACACTACATGTTGTGTGCAAAATCTAAATGATCACAATGTCGGGAGAGAAAACACAACATGTAAGAAATAAAGTTATTAAAAGTTATTGGAACATTCAAATGGTTTAATAGTGTTCCCATTTGTAAACTGATAGCCATTGGTAGCTTATTGATGACACTACATTAAATAATGGAGCATTACAACCCTTGCTGCCAAAATGATAATTTTGAAAAAAGATTGAATGTCTTTTTTGCTTGCAAGCCTAATTATAGGGATCTTGGAAAAGAAAAAAAAATGAGTGCCAATTAGCAGCATGTAAAGCGAATGGACATTGTCTGTGTGTAAAAAATAGGATATCTAGTAGAGAGTGGTGGAAGCCCACTCAAATAATAAACACAATCCTTGTCAGGGTGAAACACGGAAGTCACTACCTGTGTGTAACACAGTTACACCTGTGTGTCACCCTCTGGTAGATTGGCACAAAAGCAGTCAGGCTTAACTTAAAGGAAATGTGTAAAGTATGTATGCACCACTTGAACAGTAATAAAGTGAAAACATAACACAAGAAAAAATAAAAATGAATAAAGAGAATTACATCAAAATGTAAAAAAAACAATCCGTAGAACCAGAGCTATGAATTTTGTAATCTTCTAGTGAAAATAGATCCCAAAAAGCACAAAGTACCAATTGTAGTTATGTGGTCCTACTAGACTGGGGTAAAGTCACAAGTCAGGACAACTGCGACAGAGTAAGGGTTGGATACAGGGACCAGGTTTGTTCTGCTGAAGATTTTTGACTGTGACAAAGTCCAGGTGAGAAGCTGCAATGGAGCTTCATGTTGGTAGTCGATGAAAAAAAAAGTGTTGTTGGCTTAAGGAGCAGGTTGGGGTCTCGGAAGGTCTCTGTTCAGCTGAAAGTTTCAGTTGTTGCTGGAGATTCATGTGGGCAGTGACTTGGAATGGACAGCTGCCCTTGGTGCTAATTCTCAGAAATGAAGTGAAGAGCAGGTAGTTGCTGGAGATTTGTGTCACCGGGCATCTCAGATGGTGGACGGCTGATGTGAGGACTCTGTTTGCAGTTGCAAATAGCACTTCTGCAACTCAGGACTTGTGGTTTGTAGGCAGAAGGAGTACACTCTGATTATGGCCAAGGGTACAGGACCTGAAGGGGCATCTCTAGGGGACCAGGACTTACTCCAGCAGGAGCCAGCAGCAGGGCCAATTTAGGTCCAAGCCGGTCCAATTGGATAGTTACAGTGAGGCCACTGAAAGCTTGTAGTGCCCCTAGCACAAACAAGAGGTTAGCCAACTGACCCATTATGTCACTTCTGGGGAGCCTACATTAAAAAAGCAGGTCCAGTCTTCTTTTTTTAGATAGAAGTTAAATCTTTTTCCGAATCTTCCATAGGTCTAGGAGTTTTCTGATGAGATTTCCTGAAAATGCTACTTAAATCCACAGTGCCAACCAGTAGATTGTGCATGCCTTCTTTGTCTAACCTTCCCCCCTTCCTAGATGTGTGGCTCTAAACTGTTTAATTTCTAATTTCTCATGTATTTGTGCTCTGTTCTCTCTGTCACCATTCCATAATGAGTGTGAGGGGGTTTATGAATGTTCCTACTTAGTTGATATCAAATAGACAGAATCCTCTCCCTCTCTTATGATGGAATGTTGTCAAGCAAACAGGGCACAAACACATGAGAAATTAGAAAATAAAAGACTGCGAATAGGAGCCAAATATTGGTTGACATGAAGGGAGACAAATTGAGGAACAGCTGGTCCCACTATTCATGAAGAATTGAGACTTAAAGCCAGTTAAAGAAGCTGAGAGTTTGTCTACACGAAGAGAGATGAACTGATGAATAACTGTTGCATCACCTTCATTTAGGAAAAGTTGAGAAAACGCCCAGTCTATTTCCTGAAGAGGACCCCAAACAACAAGGGCTAGGGGATTTTCCCAAAATAAATTATGATGGACAGTGGGAAAAACTATAAACATTAATCCCACTTTTGATCATAATTGGAACAAACCACTTAGCTCATTCCAAGAAGGTCACAATACATATCTCATTTGTGATAACCTACACTGGTTTAAAAAAATCCTTTTTAATGGTTTTGTTTATCATGATCCAATCGACCCTTATATTGTTGTTAATGCACAGAATTACTAACCAGGTGCTTGTTTTTATTCCTGTAAAAGATTGATGTGTTTTAGTCCATGTCAATGTATTATTTGTTTTAATGTTTGTTGAATACACTTGATTGTTTGAAAGGTCCCTTTTGACCAATGTCAAAGTAGAGAATTGTCTGTTTGTAAGACATATTGAAAGTCAATATAAAGTTATTGTGTTAGCATTACAGAAGTCAATGTGAACTGAGAACCCAGACCAAGATAATACATTAATTTGACTTGGATTTGAGAGAATAAGTGTCTATTAAATATTCACAGCCATTTATTTTTCTTTTATATTCATTCTGAAGAAGCCCAACTTGACTATTAGTGAAAGGGCCCAACCCCACAGTATGTCAATTTTATAAAAGTGGCATTTTCAGAACAGTAACCTAAAATTCAACACTGCCATTAAATATTATTTAAATTATGATTCAAAATAAGTGAAAGAAGCCTTACTTTATCTGGTCCCACTCTGAAGTCATCACTTGTTAAGTATAATGAGGCAACTCAAGGTTAGTCCTTGTAACAGTGGAAAACAACTTATGGGGTATTTCATTTCCAGGACATTTAAAACTTAAATCTACATGTCCAAATCTTGAAATACCATTTACACTGTCCTATTAGTGGTTAGCGCCTACTTTAGAGGTGTCTTATAAGTATTAAAAAAGAAGGTTTAGGCCTGGCAAAAGGTTTATTCTGCCAGGTGGGAATGGCAGAATATAACTGCACTTCAGGCTGCACTGGCATGCCTGAGACATGTTTTACATTGCTACATTAGTGAATGCCACACTGAGTGCTGTAGGCCACTAGTAGCCAGGGGAACATGGAGTACCATTTACTAAGGACTTATGAGTAAATAAAATGTACCAATCAGGTGTGGGCCAATTTTACTATGTCTTTAAGGGAGAGTACAAAGGAAATTGGTTCAGCAAAAGAAGGCGTACATCTTGGGTGAACATGCAGCTAGGGAGCGGTTCGACATTCAGAGTTTAGTAAAGTAAGTTATTGCTCCTGGACGGATAAGCTTTCTCTATGTTTAAAGGTTGGTAATTGTGAGACTGTGGGTTATTATTTTGGGGGATGTTCTCAACAAATTAGTTAAATAGGATCTTTTCAGGCCAAAACACTGTTTCAATGAGAAAACGTGTTTCATCCGTGGTATCAATGACACAAATTAGAAGCATGCATGGTATTAAAGCAGCAGTTAACCAACATTACAATCAATCTATTGATCAATATAATTCCCAAACCAGTTTAATAAATATCTGGGGAACATTTTGAAACATTAATCCTAAATGTAAACAAAATCTAAAAGCATGACAAACTTGAAATTTGTATCCCCGGCATTCCTCTGCTAGGTGTACTTTTTCCCACACTTAAGTTTTACATTAAGTCTTTAGTCACATTTTGGAGCTCATATTCTTCGAGTTGGGCATCACAAAATGGTGTAGCTGGCACAGGTTCTGAAACCTCAACCTTCCTGGAATAAAGATTAAGTGGGTCAAACTGGCATATCTTGGCCCCTGAGATTGCATATTTTTCAGGGATCTGTGTATATTTATTTCTATCTTCAGGGGGTGGAGGATTGAAAATGACAAATTCACAACTTTTTTAGGTGCTGAATATCTTTTTTTCTGTACAATCCCAAAGCTCTCAGGCAGCTAGGAAGGAAGAAGTCACAGATAACAGTTCATCCACTCACGGCATCAAAGCTCCAACTAAGTCAAATCCAGTACACTCCAAATTGGCCAGCTGGTTCTTCACCACAGGAGCCATTCTCTTTTCCTATATGTCCCTTGAACAATACTGGGACAGTTAGCCCTATAACCGAGAAGGCCCTTCAGACTTTGCGTCAAAGTGTGTAGCAGGTAAAGCTTCAGATCTTCCTTCATGCATCATGCAACGGCGATGATGAATCAGTTTAGTGAGCGGCAGTTCCAAGTGTTTGTCGTGTCAATAAGGTTCTTGTAGTAGGCAGTGATGCATCAGTTCCAATTGGTCCAGTTTGTCAATGCATGGTTGCTGGCAGATGCAGCACTTTATACTCACTTCCAAGGGCCCAGAACTATATTGGCACCACTTGGCAGAGCAGGACTCACAGCAGACAGAGTACAGGTGCTGGTTGCAGGGTGCAGAGAGAAGGGTTTGATATCCCGTAGATTTCAGAAACTAGGAGGAAAGTAAAAAAGCTGTTAGAGAGACTTAGGTATTGAGATGTAGAGATGCATGTCCAGTTCTTCTCACTCCCAGTCAAGAGGGCAGCAGCACAACACAACAAAGCATTTAAGCAAAGTGGCATTACCTTCAGCAGCAAAGCAGTCCTTCTTACTGGTAGAATATCCTCAATTCAAGCAGTGTTTTTATGTGGTGGTGTCAGAGGTATAGTAGTTATACCCAGTTGAGCCTTTGAAGTGAAGGAGACTTCAAAGATATGCTTTGTAGTGCACATATATTATATGATATTATTTGTGTGGAGACAAGGCACAACATTTTGAGCTGTAACTGTCAGCTCCTCTCTCTAATCCTGCTCAGGATAACCCAACAGCATGTAGATGGCCGCTCAGTCACACCTGCCATTCCTTTGTGTGTGGCTGTCTAGAGGGGATGTAGGAAGCCTGCTATCACCCATCCCAGGTGTGTATTCAAGAGACAAGCTGAAGGCACCAAATGAGTACAGTAAGACAATATCAACTTTATAAAAGAGGCATTTTCAGAATTGCAATTTGAAAAGCAACTTCATCATAGTTTGTGTTTTTACATTGTGATTCCAGGGACACCAAATTTGGGGGTCCAATATTTTTCCAATTAGAAATTACAACCATAAAATGTGATAATGTTATCATATAAAAGAGAGATAGACCTTGCAGTAGTGAAAAATGAATTTGAGTGTTTCACTACCAGGACATGTAAAACTTAAAAACAAATGTCCTACTTTTTAAATTAAATACCCTGCACCCTGCCCTAAGGTTGTATAGGGTCTAACTTAAGGGTGACCTGTATGTAATAAAAAGGAAGGTTTGGTCCTGGCAATCAGGATAACTTGCTATGTCATCTTGGCAGTTTAAAACTGCACACACAGGCTGTGCAGTGGAAAGCCTCAGATATGCTCACAAGGCTACTTTCATGGGTGGCACAATCAGTGCAGCAAGCCCACTAGTAGCATTTGATATACAGACCCTTGGCACGTGTAGTACACTTTACTAGTGTCTTATAAATAAATCAAGCATGCCAGTTGTGGAAAAATCAATTTTACTATGTTTTAAGTAACGAGCACATGCACGTTAGCACTGGTTAGCAGTGGTGAAGTGCCCAGTTTCCTAAATCCAGCAAAAAGTCAGCGAAAACAGGTGGCCAGAATGCAAAACGTCTGGGGAAACCACGTCAATGATTCCTGGTCTATCATTAGGTGATAACTGTGCTCAGGCTGAAAACCCCAACTTAACATGATATAATATGATGGCCTCAATGAGAGAGATGCACAGCATGATTTGGGTGAAACTATTGATTGAGAATGATCACCATCACATATTGATTTCTTTCAGTCACAAATGAAACCATAAAATTACTCTACATGCAAAAATATAAAGTACAAACAAAAATTTCCACTTGTTGAATAAAATTATAAAATATCTACAAATACATGTTAAAAGTATTTATAAAATGTAGTAATTTCCCTATTATAAGTCTACCAAACTTAGAACAAAAAAAAAATAGTAAATGATTCCTTCCGTATCTCTCGGTCGAGTCCCTATGATTTAATATTTACTGCAACAAAACTCATTGCTGGCTCTGGGACCAAGCTCTTCATATAAATTTGGCAACAAAATATCGAATGGAAGGTTTAGTGCTATCTTTACGCAATCGTAAGTCATTTTCTGCACAAATGATTTCCCAACTAGTATTTATGAGGCAAGCAGCCTAGAGTTGGTGACTGATTACATAGGTGCGTGATCTGAAAGTTTTTTAGGGTACAACATTTACTTGGATAGAACGCCATGAGGGCCAAGGTACACATCAGGGTACTGGCCTCTCATATCATATTCAGCACAGTATTGAAACATAATGCTAAAACAAAGCTACTTAATGTTAGACTCACACTTTAGGAACCTTTGTAACAGAGTATCATCTGCCAAACTTTAAATCAGGTGCTACATCTTAAGATCACTGTACCATATATTATAAATAAAAAAAAACTAAACATATATTTAATGGATGGTATTGTAGATACAGATGTGTTTTTGAAATACCTATTTTTTAAGTAGGTTGTGTAAAAGCATTTTTTTTTATAATCAAATATTTGTATTCTCTTCATAGCCGTGCCACGAACCAGTGATACACAATGCAGCTCTGTTCCAGAGCCTCGGTATGGAAGGAGGATTGGTTCAGAGTTTTCTGCAGGCTCTTTAGTACGTTTTGAGTGCAGTCCTGGTTATCTCCTACAAGGGTCAAAAGCAATCCGATGTCAGGCAGTGCCTAATGCCTTGGCGCAGTGGAATGACACAGTCCCAACCTGCATAGGTAAGGAAAACAATTCAATGTATATTGACTCAATGTATTGATGAATGGATGTAATTTAATAATAAGCATTTTCAAAAACGACGGGGCTAAATTTTTTGGTGAACATGAGTATGAATGAATGGGTGAGTTGGAAGAGAGAATGGATGGATGATGAATTAATTTCAATTTGCTTTAAGCTGAATATAGAACTCACAGTTTGTAATGGTTGGTCAGGCTCACATGGGTATGGGAGTATCTTTCTGATATGGGTTAGGGGGTCACAATATTGGGTGGACTAAGGTGTCACAGAACTAATGTATCATGGTAGAGCATGATCTGAGGAAGGGTGGTAGGTACTGGACACGCAGCATGTTAATACATTTAGGGGCATGTTTGCTAGAAAAATTTACTCTTTGGTGCAGTTGCAAGCCATCTTGCTGCACTGAACTGCGTCATGAGGAAAGTGCAGGGATACGTTGTATTTACAGCAATACAATGCATCCCAGTGCTTTCCTCTGTGCTGATGAAGAATAAGCTACCTAGCACAAACGCAGGCACCTTTGCACCATGGTGCAAGGGTGCTTGCATCGCAGGGATGATTTCTGCACAAAAACAATCAATGATGGCATTTTTCTCCTTCAGTATGTGCTGCAGAATGGCGCACAGTTATAAAGAGCAAATAACAAGGAGAAATAAAGGAATTTCTCCTTGTTGTGCCACTTTAATGCCATCCCTGGGGAGGCGTTAGAATCTGACACGTTCCCAGGTTTACAAAACCTTGTAAATGTGGGAATGCGTTAGAATTCATGGATGTAGCATGGGAACACCCACAACTACACCCATGGAATGCCCCTTGCACTTAAAGTAATGCGTGAAAGGGGGCCAGTGTACAAGGCCACGAAAAGCCATGCATGTTGGATTTACATGGCCTTGCAAATATGGATCAATATTGTGCACCACTGGTGTGTCAAAAAAAAGTGATGTTCCAGTGGCGCAGGGGCCTTGTAAACATATCCCTTAGGTTGTTGAGACAGCTCTTTACACGTGTACACTCTTTGTGTACTTGAAGGTTAATGGGAAAAAAACGGGGGTCTCTCTGTAACTTAAATTGTCAGCATCCTCACCCCAATTTGCTATGATGAACTACAGGAGTTGTTAGGCAAAGGCTAAAGGCTCTCAATGTCCCTGTGTAGCCAGAAAAGGAAAAAAAACGACTTTCTTACAATAACAGTGACTTAAACTGTAGAATAAAGCTCGGAATGTGTTAGATCTAGTGACCATATAGGATTGCTCACCTGTTTCTTTACTACAAAAGTTGAAGGATTACTGGACTGCGAGCACGTCGGAGCAGCTCTTCCTTTTGCCTTCATACTCCACTCCTCGCGGAACCCGCTTCGCGGGTCCCGCATCGTCTCTGGACTTCTTGGACTGCGCTGTCTGAAGTGCGCTGTGTTCTACTGCTGAAAGCCTGATACGAACTGTATTGTTTGAGCTTCTGAGGCGGTGGTGAGTGCAGGGCTGCGAGCGAGGGCAGGCGCAGGACTACTAGTCCCAGGAGCGCCTGACCCTCGGCATTTTCACCAGCTGACCCGCTCTCCCTGCTGGCTCCTCCCCCGCCTCAGCGCAGCTAAAACCAGCGTGTCAGTTCCCTCGTTGGATTGCTCACCTGCTTCTTTACTACAAAAGTTGAAGGATTACTGGACTGCGAGCACGTCGGAGCAGCTCTTCCTTTTGCTTTCATACTCCACTCCTCGCGGAACCCGCTTCGCGGGTCCCGCATCGTCTCTGGACTTCTTGGACTGCGCTGTCAGAAGTGCGCTGTGTTCTACTGCTGAAAGCCTGATACGAACTGTATTGTTTGAGCTTCTGGGGCGGTGGTGAGTGCAGGGCTGCGAGCGAGGGCAGGCGCAGGACTACTAGTCCCAGGAGCGCCTGACCCTCGGCATTTTCACCAGCTGACCCGCTCTCCCTGCTGGCTCCTCCCCCGCCTCAGCGCAGCTATAAATCTCCCTCTTGGCACCGCAACGCGGGAGCGCGCCGGGAGAAGCCCGGGACAAGGGCGGGACCGTCTGAGGCCGTCAGAGGCTGAAGTAGGCTGGGCTGGGCCCCCTCCCTTTGATCTTTGTTATTACCCAGTTTGACATTTCACTATAGGGTTGTATTGTGGCTTAGGGCTTTGGAAATTCCTATCAATTTCATCTTGTGTAAATTTTTCTCATGACGGCTAAAAAACTGCGTTCTGGACGCGTTCTAGTAGGGAGATCTGGGTCTAAAACGAAATCTAACCCTTTACGCAATAAAATTACGTCCTCAATGCAATTGAAAGGCCAGTGTCAGCTTTTCAATTTATGGGACAAAGGGAAAGATAAGTCGATTGAGCTGCAGCCCCCAAGCGAAGTTCTAGAATATAATGTTTCTGAGCCAGCTAATATGGTTATTAACGTTTCCTCTAGTCTGAGCTTGGTTCCCAGTCAATCTCTGTTTATACCTGCTAGCCCCGAAATAGTAAGGGGTTCGCCTTTGACATCAAACGCCTCGCAATTGAAACTGAATTCACTTCTTGAGTCCTCGGGTTGTAAGGTTCTGAAACCCGACAGTACTGTCCCCCTTCAAGCGTCTCTCATGGAAGCTCCCAAAGTTATAGTGAATACTAGCTCTTTGTCAGTTTTGCCAGCTAATCCGGCCGTCCCAGAGAGTGATTTTACATTACCAGACATTGATTTAACAGCTCACAAAGATCTGATGAGATCCTTACAGTGGAAATCTAGGGGTATCCCAAATACAAATGAAGTTATAACTATTTCAAGTGCGGGTCCTCTGAGTAGTACACCTTCTAATAAATTAGATTTTTCCCTTGCTCAACTAAATTTTACCTCTTGTTCTGGCCCTATTCTGAACAATCTAGCTGAGGGTTCTCCAAGTATTAATGGGAGGTTAATTTCCAACTCATTATCCTCTTTGGAATCTATACTATCTTCTATTCTGAGCCTACTTGAAAAATTTGTTGGAGGTTCTGAGTGTATTTTTGACACGGTAACTCAAATTTTAAGAGTACTTTTGCAAAATAAGAGTGGACCAGTGTCTGATTGCCTCCCAACGCCTGCTACTCCGCTGGAGATCCCTAAAAAGAGTTCTCCGAGTGTCCAAGTAGCACTGGATTCAGCTCTAACGCCTCCTCTTACGGAAGGCCAAAAAGCAATGAATCCAGTAGCTCTACCAGCTGACCTTAAGATTTTCAAGGCGGCTTCGGCTGGTGCTAATTGTATAGCTGCTATTAGTGATGAGATAGGGGTAGTACCTACGTCCCCAGCCATCCATAATGTTGAAACCCCCTCTCTCTTCCCTATATTTTCATTACAGTCAAAAAAAGAGGAGGAGATCCCTACAGCTAATTCTGGAATTGTACAAAAATCGATTCCCCCAAAACACAAAAAGATCAGAATAAAGAAGAGAAAACCCATTCGAAGATTCTCTAAAAAAAGACAGAGAAAACTTCTATTTGATAAAAGTTCGGAATTAATTCTAGAAGATCCCCCCCAGGCTGAGCAGTCTTCTGCCTCTCAGGAAGATATGATTGCTTCCCCTAAGGTGGAACTCACGTCTACAGGATTAGGTCCTTTAAGTTCCACTAACCCTTTCCTCCCTAAGGTTACTTTACCCCCTGTTAATCCTTTCCTTTCCTCTCTCAATCCTTCAGCAAGGCCTTTCCAAGATGCACCCTCAATTGCAGTCATTCCTCCTAAAGAAAAAATAAATGTAGATACTTTGTTTCTTGATTTTTCTCCCTTATTTGAAACTGATTTAATTCTAAATAGATCTGCCTTACTTATCTGTTTTAAAGAGATTGAAAGCTTAAAATTAATTCAAACGTCTGATTTGGACATAGTATTTCTTCTTAACTCTTTGGTAGGGAGATCTACAAGGGTGAAATTTCAATCTAAAGTGGTGCTAAATCTTATTCTACAGTGGGCGGAGGAATTACAAATCAGAGGGATAGATGTTACGCCATACTTTGGGGAAAAACGAAATCAAAGCGCTCTTTCCAATCTGTCATCTCCCTCTAATACTGGTTTGATGTTGTCTGATTGGTCTAGTTCTAGATCGGAGGAGTTAAAAATATGTGTGTCCAGGAATGAAAGGCAAGTCTCATATAAAAATCCTCCTCCTCTTAAACAAACCGTGAAGGATGATCAGTCTAAATGGAGTTGGTTACCAGGAGTTTTATCGAGTAAATCTGCTTCCTGCCCCAAACCGCACTCAAATTTTTAACAGGGAGCTGAAGCTCATCTCTTGGAATACTGCAGGTTTTAAAGATCATAAGGAGAAACTATGTTTCTTGCGTTCCCTAAAGGCGGATATAATCTGTTTACAAGAAACATGGGTGGAAGGTAGATTATCTCTAGAAAAAGATTACTTTGTTTTGGAAAATAGCGCAACCTCCTCCAGAAGAGGCCACGCAAAGGGAGGAATAGCATGCCTGTTAACAAATAGAATAAAATGGAATTACTCACATTATCTTGATCCAGGGAAATTGTTCCAGGCAATAACCTTAAAAGATGTATTCAAGGATTGCCCTAATAGATCGCTTGTTGTGATAAACATCTATATTCCCCCAAACTGTTGCTTTAATGATGGTTTAAAAACACTTTTCTCTTTTCTAACTAAAATTATGGATACTACCCCGTCTCCTCATGTATTAATGTTTGGGGATTTGAATTGCAATATATCCAATTGTGGGCTGGATTTGTTTAGAAACAATTTTAGGGAAGAGTCTCTGAATATACCATCGGCCCAGTTCCCTGCTAAAGTTAAAACTAACAAAAGAGGTAAACTTGTCCTAGAAGGCCTACATAAAGTTGATTGTTTAATAGTAAATGGGAGGCTCCCCTCTGACACCCCGGCAGCTTATACGCATAAATCAAATAAGGGAAAATCTATTATTGACTATGTTATTGTAGACTATGCTTTCTTTTCCCTGTTGAAAGATATGAAAGTCATTGAGTCTAACCTTAGTGACCACAATGTGTTGATGCTTACAGTTTCCGTCAGTCCTCCGAAAGTGGATTCTTGGAGTATGGATACGGATCTGGTGAATTTTGACTCCAACTCTGGGAAATGTTTCTGGAATTTTCGTTCCTTTGATAGTTTGGTGTCCCTCTTGAATTTAACTGTCGAGAGTTTACCTCTCTGGGAAGGGAGAGAGCTGTTGGGATTTGCTGACTTTTTAGAATTGGTAACTTCCATAGCGAAAAAGAAACCCTGTGTGAAAAAACCTTTAGCAGTCCCCCATCCCCTGCGGGCTATAAATATAGAAATAAATAAAGTAATAAGGGGGCAATATCTATCATTCACCCAAGAAGCCAACCATAAGTTGACAATTTTAAAAAGAAGGAGGGCTAGGCTTAAGGCCCGTTTAAAACGCAATAAGGAAGACTCTCTTTGGATACAACTGAGGGAAGCTTCTTATAACGGCCAAGCCAAGACTTTCTGGTCTTTAATTGGCAAGGGTTGTGGTACTAGAGCCAGTCCTACACCTATTGCCATTGAGGAACAGATTTGGGTCCAATATATTGAGAATTTGTACAGTAACAATAACTCACAATTATATAATGTGGAATCTAATTTTGTCTCATGTGTATTTGATTGTCCATCGGAAAAGGAAATTGAATTTGCTATTAAGAATATGCGTTCCTCTGGTGCGATTGGTCCTGATGAAGTTCCCATCTCTGTATTAAAACAACAGAGTGAACTTTGGAGCAAAATCCTCTTTCCAGTGTTTAAATTTTGCTTTTCTTGCGGAATAGTCCCCCCCTCCTGGAAAGGAAGTATCATTGTTCCTTTATATAAAAAAGGGGCAAGAGATCTTCCCCAAAATTACCGTCAAATCGCTTTGCTTGATGCTATTGGTAAGGTTTTCGCAAAATGTATTCTTACCTTAATGAACCAATGGGTAACTGAGTTTAAAATCCTGCCTATTGAACAAACGGGTTTCAGGCAAAATCACGGAACTCTAGATAACTTGACGGCATTGCAAGTTATCACGGAAAAATATGTGAAAGTCCGTGGTGGGCAGGTATATGGCGCTTTTATTGACTTCTCCACCGCATTTGATAAAGTGGATAGAATATTGCTGTGGAGAAAGTTATTTGACTTAGGGATGCCCCCCTTTCTCATTAAGTTAATTCGCGCCCTCTACTCAGATACCTGGTGCAGAGTTCTGCTGGGAGGTGAATGTGGTTTATCTAAAATAATTCCTACTTCTAATGGGTTAAAGCAAGGTTGCCTTTTGGCTCCTTTGCTTTTTTCCCTTTATACAGTTGATTTACCTCTTGCACTCTCAACTTGCGCTGGTATTGCCCCGTCTTTGGGTGGAGTTCCGATTGCATGCTTTATGTATGCAGATGACATTTTAATTCTGGATCTTACCCCGAAGGGCTTGAATAATCGATTGCAAGCGCTTACTGAATACGCTGAAAACCATTACCTATTGATAAACACGGCAAAAAGTAAAGTGATGTGTTTCTCTGGTAGGAAGAAACCTAAATTTCCTAACTTTCCTTGGGTTGTGGGGGGTCAAAAATTGGAAATTGTGAAATCCTACACCTTCCTTGGCAAAATTGTCACAAATAATCTAAGTGACAAAGCGCATATAGACAATAACTCCCAGAAGGCTATTTCACAGGGAAAGAGCTTAGTATCCTTGTATAAAGCCACAGGTAGAAGGCATTTTTCTATTCTCCTAGATGTATTCAGAGCGAAAGTTCCTGCCTCCCTGTTATACGGAATAGAGTTAATTGACCTAAAAAAGTGGAGTTTTTTAAACTCCGCGGAAGGAAAAATTTTGTGCAGTGTATTATCTGTTAGTACAGCAAATTCAACTGCTTCCCTGAGACAGGAACTTGGCTTACGCAGTAGCTGGGTTCAAGGTTTGGCCAGTATCATACGTTGGGTAGTAGGTATAGCAAAAAGTGAGTCTAACACCTTAAGACATCTTATAAAAAATGAATTGCTGGGAAACTTCAATGACTATTCCTTGATTGTAAAAAATTTCAGATTTGCCGTGGCACAATTGAAACTGGACAAAGAGACTTTATTTTCTTTGTCCTCTTATCCATTAAAAACCATCTTGAAGTCCGCCACATGGGAACTGGGGTTAATCAGGACAGAGATTTCCGGCTGTTGAAAAAAGGCTGTACTCCTGTTATTGAGTCCTGTATTTTGCGGAAAGCTCAACCTTATATGTACTGGAACATCTCTCATTGCGTTAGACGCTTAGTGTACTTAATAAGACAAGATCTGCTTCCGTTGAAAGTTCTTTATGCCAGATGGTATGGCCATTCAGCACTCTGTGATCTTTGTCAGATGTATGACCAGGACTTGGATCATGTCATTTTTGTTTGTCCTGCCCTGATGCCTTTTAGGCGTAGATGGTTAAGACCAATTTGCCTACAACTCAACATTTTATCAGCTTCCTCATTTCAGGCGGCCTTGATTAACCCACCTAATGAAATGTTTTGTTTTAAACTGTACAGTTTCTTTAAATGTTTTTTGGACCTGTATTAAGATGGTAATTTTTGATTTGTTCTTAGTGTTTAATTGACATTTTACGTGCTACTTGCTTTTGTATGTATATTTTGTCTTTTATGTGGACCACATAAAGAGTTCCTTTATCATAATAAAATAAACTTGAAACTAGTGACCATACATAGGTGGCCCTCTGCTTGCATTGCAATAACCACATGATTTCCCAAGCATATAGGAGATATGTAAATTAAATTAGCCATTTTATTGCTGCCCTGCTAACAGTATGTTATAAACTATAGCTGAACAAGAAACTGATTCTGCATATGAGCTCTCATTTAGGGACCAAGTGGATATGACTAAGCTTGGAAAAGAGTTTATTGTTTCTCTACAACATCTAACCATTTTCACTAAACAGTTACTCTGTCATTGTGGGATGTAGGGGGTGGGAACAGTAACATGTGCATCTTTTGGTGTTATTTTCACATAGCACTGTAGCAAAGTTACAGGACAAATGCGTATGCTATTTGAGTTGAGAAGGCAGGAAAGGTGTGATGCAATTGATGTTCCATTACATGTTAGCATTGTTCCCCCAAAACTTCATTGCTGCTCCTTACTGCTCCATCTGCATGTAACTCAAACCTAATGTGTATGTCCACATACTATGAAACTAAGGTCTAGCTCCACACACTGATGCACTTATCACAGATGGGCAGGGTAGGAAATTTCTCTGTAAGCACATTCCTAGATAGTCTCTCCGTTTGCTTGTCATGAAGTATGCACCATTCAACTCTCCTCATGGAACCCTTTGACCAGGCTCACCATGAGAGTCCAGCATCCATTCAAAAGACCAAGCTGCCTGACCTTTGGATATCAATACATTTTCTAGTAATTACAGCAATGTGCTTTTACCATTTGTGTCTAAAGCATCTCAATGTTGAATTGGAAGCAAGATTCCATTTGTTCAAAGCATTTCAATGGAGAATTGGAAGCAAGGTTCCATTTGTTCCAACATTGTCTCAAATATACAATGAGTAATTTGATCATGTGCAATTTGAATGTGTTATTGCAAGGATGACTTTTACTACTCACATTCCAGATGTTGCATAATAAGAATTGATATCTAGCATGGAATTAATCTCACACTGCATATGTTAGCAGGCAAGCTGGAGAATGCACATCCGGTGAAGCTGATGTTCCAGTGAAAGCCTGCTCACCCATCCGTATCTCTCATCCCATACATTGGAAGGTGACCTCTTGCTACCTGACAGTTGTAGCACGTCCTCCTAGCACTGGCTGTTTATCAAATGCCATTTCTCGTCAACAGTGGCCACCACCCGTCTTCCAGTGCCCACTGTTTATCCCTCTTTCCCAGCAAAAGAGAAGCTCCAGCATTGTCCCACACACTGGTTCTAGGCCATTTACAACACATCACACACTTCTAATTTGTTTTTAGGTAGTTGTTCAATCCCTTTAAGTGTTATGTGTGATAGCCATCCTTAAGAGGAGCTCAGTATTGGTTCAAAAAATGTTTTACACAAAGGGACCAATGATGGCTACAAGTTTTAAAACATACTTCAAATTACAAAGGTTTGGATCACGTTTATGAATGCATAATTCCTCAGTTGTATTTCTTATGAATACCTAAAGGATATGCTAAGGCAGTGATGTGATTATCTGTCTTTCTTGATACCCATCATACAATGCAAGAATTATCGTATGAATTTCTTGATTTGTTTTTGCTGCCCTGAAATTGTCTGCTAAAAGATAGCTGCCTCATTTACTTTGAGACTTACTAGAACAAAATCATGAGGTCTTTTTTCATGTACTATAACTAAAGTTTGAGTCTAAAAACCACACTAGACTTAGGGGTTTAATGTTGTTGCATGGGCCTGAAAAACTCAAGTTGATTCTCCTCTACAGGCTTCGATGGTGTGGCTCCTATACACAGAGTTACATTTAACTGAAAACTGTCTAACAAAGGAGGACTGCATCCCAGCATGCCAACTCAGGCCTGCTTGGTCTAGTTTTTACATAATCTATTAAAAAAGGTAAACAAAGCAATCTGAAGATTCATTGGCTCACCTTTTAAAAAAAGTTATTTTTATTAGAATTTCAAAACAAGATAACGCATGAAACACACCCTGCACACACCTGATCCCACCACCCGGTTGATCCCTCTACACCACATTTCAAACCGATCACTTCACAGCAGGCCAATCCAACCCAGACTTTCTCAGATTCATCTTCTAGTCTAGCCCATCCCCCAAGCCGGTCTTCTGGCAACCGCCAATGCTACATTGCAGAACATGAACTGATATTTATTCAACATTGGTCTGCCAAGACTTCCAAAATCACAACCTTTGTGGTAAGAGCAAGGGGGCAGACCAACACTGAAGAGATCCTCCCCCGTATTGCCTCCTAGTATCCACTCAACTCCAGGCAGTCAAACGGCGTGTGGAGCAGGCTGTCCCTCCTCCTGTAGCCCCTCTAACAGCAATCTGTGTTTTCCCTTCTCATCCGGTAAAGGTAGGCCCGCATGTACAAAGCCAGATAAAGCCTGGAACAATGCAGTATTCAAAGGAAATACAAGATATGTTACACTTAACATTTAACAATGCAGTAGGAAAATAAGGGAGTATCATGAAAATAATGAACATTAAAATGAAAACGAGGATCTGTGGGCCTTATCAAATGACATTGAAAAAGGAAGGGAAAATCTTTACGAAGTCTATACATATCAGAGGGACAGGTATAAAAAATAGGTCAGAAACATCTCCAGAAACATGGCGGCAGAGCAGTCACTCGATGGCCATTTTTAAGAGCAGAGTGCTGCATCTCTAACCATCAGTGCTTTCTATATGATTTGTTATCCAGTTAGTTTAGATCAAACAATTGTATAATTATTGATGAGACTCATACGAGACAGGGCTTTATTGAAGTCTTAATGAATCAGGCTGTAGTGTATTATGTATTAAAGAGTGCTGGATCACTCTGCTCCCTAACGTATCTCCGCATCCTATTGACTTAAGTGATTGGGTGTGGTTAAAACATTTCATGATGAAACATGTAAGTTACTGGTTACATTCTAGATGATTTAAAAAGTGTCATATCAAGCCCCGTGTGTGGCGTGAATCATTTTCATGTTACTGGGCTGGGGAGTACGCTATACAGGCTTGCAGCCAGGTTCAATTTTGGCTTGATTAAACAGATGTCTGAAACAAAGACCTCCAAGCATACATTTCACTGAAATCAATGGAGTATCACAGGCGGGAGAAGTTCCAACCAACACTCAATCAGGAACTCCAAGTAAAGATGCAAAATTACATCACCCTGCTGTTCAGGGCACAGCTAGGAAAGTAATGTCATGAATATGAGTCAATGGTGGGCATTCTAAACTGTCCATGGCCCCACAGAATTATTATTGCTGATTGAAAAAGCTCAAAGAGGGTGCCTGTTGGTTTACTGTACATTGATTATTCTGTACATTTTCAAGGCTTATTAAAAAATTCAGATCACTATGGGCGGATCTGGTCTGGTTTGCACTGCTTTACATTGATATATAACATAAGCAGATTATGCATACATATAAGCAAAAGGAGGTTTGATCGCCATCTATATTTCAGGTTCTGAATAGAACTGGTACTTTGAACACCTCCTCCCCACCCCAATAGAAAAGTGAACAAGTGGACAATGATGGTCAGACTTTTGGCCCTGTTTTTATGCATTGTGGATGGAGCTGTCAACAATATTTTTATACTAATTTGTCTTTTATTTCAGCGGTTTTCACTTTAAATAGGCTAGTGACATTTAAAACACACAGAAAATGTGAATCCTTTTATCTTTGTAACTACACGCATCCTACCCCTGAATGGAGAGCTATTACAATCATCTTGTACACTGGACCAAACTGCATTGTATTGATATAATTTAAACTCACATTTTTAAATTAAGACATACAACTGTCCTAATTCTGAAATGTGTATTTATCAAAATAATAATACACTGGGTTTTTCATGAATACCTGTGGTTTCTCCTAACATGCATAAATTGTCATGAGATATGCTAGTAAATAAGCCAAACACATGTACCATACATTCACGCCAAGGAGTACGTTAGAACTGTGCAGTAAATCAACTCTTCATTATTATCCTATTGAATCAGCAACATCTCTTCTCACGGCCGGAGCCGCCAAACATCTCACAACGTGGCCGGAGTGGCTAAACATCTCTTCTCGCGGCCGGAGCCGCCAAACATCTCACAACGACGCCAGAGCCACTAAACATCTCTTCTCGTGGCCGGAGATGCCAAACATCTCACAACGCGGTGGGAGCCGCTAAACATTTCACAACGCGGCCGGAGCCGCTAAACTTTTCACAATGCCGCCGGAGCCGCTAAACATTTTCCTCGCAGCCGGAGCCACCAAACGTCTCTCAACGCGGCCGGAGCCGCTAAACATTTCTCCTTGCGGTCGGAACCCCCAAAAATGTTCTCAACACGGCCAGAGCTTCCAAACATTTCTTCTCGCGGCCAGAGCCGCCAAATATTTCTCAAACGTGGCGGGAGCCGCTAAACATCTCTCCTAGTGGCTGAAGCCGTGCGCCAGAGCCACTAAAACACTTCTCCTCGCGGCTGGAGCTGCGCGCTGCCACATAACGCGGCCGAAGCACCAGAGCAGTTGTGAGGTTTTTTTTTGGTTACTCACCTCACCCTTTAATTGATAACCCTACACCCTGGTGGGAACTTTATTTTCCAGGGTGCAACACAAACACAAAGATTCCCAGGTGTTACGAGGGGGTGGCATCGATCCAACTCCGCGCATAATGCGCGGCCTATTCCCACACAGCGTGGGCCTGGGCCACGCCAAGTCCGTCTGAGCCATTCAGTGTGGTGGACCACTCCCCTGAGAATCAATCTCCCACAAGGCGCAACTGGAACACTCCCATCGAGTGGAAAGGGGTGAAATTGCAGACAGGGTATCAAGTTGGAAACTGGGAAACTTTTTAAGGTTCTGTCGTGTGTTTTTTGTCGTTTTTGACTTTTTGAATTGTAATATGAGATCTGGGCTTGTGAGAGGTCAAGTGCAATCGTCCTTTCAAGAACAGCTACAAAAAAGGCGAAGAGCGGCTAAGAAAAAACTAACCCATTCTAAAAAAATAAATCCCCAAGAGATGATTGATATAGGTGATGAGTGTGTACCAGAAGATCTGTGCTGAGCTCAATCTTAAGCCCAGGGGCCTCTGTGAAGGGTCTGGGGCTAAACAGTACCCCATCCTCTATAGGAAGAGGCCCTAACTATTCTCAGCTTAGCATTAAGCATTTCTTTATGCAGAAAGGTGTCGCCTAGCATGAGAATAATGTGATCTCAACTTATCCCTCAATCTAACCCGCGTACCGGAAACTGTGAATAAATCCCAAGCAGAATTCAGGGCTTTTTGCCGTTGGTGGAGCTGAGTGTTAGTGGGCATCAAGAACTGAGCCCTATACAATCAACACAACAAGTTCAAGTATGCCATGCTGTTCCAACCAACCTGTTTATAAAAGAGGAGTGGCCTGGTGAAAAGGCTGATCAATCAGCGGTTACGTCTTTGGACGTATTAAGCTTTACTGTGCCCCTGAATGGTAGTGATGCATCTGTTATATTTATGGGGGATGTGCAGGTTAACAAACAGTGCCAAGACCTTTTGTCAATTGGGATGCCCATGTTTGGGGCTGATAATAAGGGTGAGTCCTTAGGAATACTGATTTTAGAGAAAACAAATGATAAGAATATGCTATGTTTATTTGGTGTAGAGAAATGTGGCGAGGATCCAGTACCGGTCCAGTTATTGGATGACCGGGTAATTTTAAAATGGATAATAACATCAACCCTCGGGGCATTCAGATCCAAGATCTAGCTGATTTTTTTTATTGAAAATTGTAAATCCTATTCCCAGTCAGCCTGATAACTCACTGAGCCCTGCGGATCTTTCGTTTACGGATAAATATGACTTTTCAACTAATGCTGATGATCATGTTACAAATAACAAAGATACTGCTGACATGGGTGTATGGAAAAGTTTGCTCAATACCATGAATGTTATAACGGGTGCACTTGACTTTCATTCAAATAAACTTGAAATTCAGGTTGATCTAATAAACACTTTAGCGGTCTATGGGGCCGGTATTGACTCGAAATTACAAAACCTGACAGGTTTGGTGGTAAAAGCCGAGGCTGAGGTTAATGATCAACTGATAAGATGTACATGTTCTCACATGTTGGCCAAAATGGCTGAGCTCCCAGAAATCTTAGGTACTCTAATGAAAGAAGTTAAAAAAAACTGCAGGGAAGTCAGTTTTGGATGAAAATCTGGTCTGTACAAAGGAAGGGGATGATAGCTTATATTTTGATAGCAAGAAGTCTCAAGAGGTTGAGGTGAATGTGGGGCTGTGACAATTTGGGTAAGCAGAAGGAGGTTGATGCGGAGGCCGTGGTCAGTAAGCATCTAGATGTAAATGCAGAGGATGGTGCAATCTCTAATGGACCTAAAAAAGGCAAGCCAATATCCATAGCTAAACCCCGAGTATCAGCCCAGGGGATGGTTTAAATAATTGTCCTCCGCAATCTAAACGGTCAAGGAAAAGGTTGCGGAAAGAGCGAAATAAGGCCAGAAGTGCAGTTGCGCTAGCAGCTATTGCAGTAAAGTCCAGGGATTATTATCCCATATATAAACTGTCTGTTAAGAAATGCCCAACACAGGTCACAGTAGTAGTAGATGGAGATCCCTCTGTTGCTCTGCCATTTCCTATAAGGCGCTGTGACCAGGGATCAATGAATGGTAAAATTATTGATGTTCTTAAACCAAATTATATAATAAAAACAGATTTGGAAAATACAGAATGAGTGACAAAACTGGTTAATGTACCCCAGGGGTTAGGTCCTTTGCTTAAAGACGATGCTGAGGAATCGGTTAAGTAAGGTAGAAACGCTAGAACCCATAATTGGCCAGTGTCAACCCCCAGCACAATTGTTTCCTGAATCTATTGTATCTAAAGAAATTAACTCAGGTTTACTAAGCCCCTTATGTGGCAGACAGGAGCATAGTAGTAATATTGGGGACACCAAACTAGTAATGCACCCACTGTATGAATCTCAGGGACCCCATGATAGCCTTAACAAAGGTTTACTATGAAAAATTATTTCCACAATGCCTGGATTTGCATTTATTAAATCTTCTGATTTGGTGTCAGTCTAATTTAGACAGGTCCAGCACAATACTCCTCGTGAGTCTCCTATTACCACTTGGTCATCAAGTGATATTGCTACTAAGATTTTGGGATCCAGGTTGAATTTTTTGGACTGTGGAATCAAGGTCGAGGTTTGGAAGTGTGTACAATATCCCCTGATCTTGAAGGTATTTGCCCTTAAGATGGAAATGGGTTGTAAAATTAATGAAGGTACTACGTTAAATCCGCTGCTTAGAGGTGCAGTAGGCTCAACAAATATTCAATGTTGCAGTTCTGGTTTGTTGAGTACCAATCCTTAGTCAGGGGGTTGTCTTTGCGAGTGGTTACCCATAAACAATATGAGAATGGAGGATTGGTCTTGGTTGCCAGCATCACTGGCAAAGGTGCCCCGAATAGATAGGAATTGAGCAACCGGTGTTACTGAAGATAAAATAAATGAAATTGGTCTATGCTCCTGGAATGTCCACTGTTTGCATCATTTATTGTCTGATCCAGATACAATATCCTTTTTAAACTCATTTCAATTTTTATTATTTCAAGAAACATGGTGTGAACAAATGACCACTTTGTCCGGATTTAATGAATATAGTATTCCGGCAGTAAAATCCAATAAATTTGGCAGAGCCAAATGTGGATTGTCGTGTTATATCGTGGCTAATTTAAATCTAGCTGTGGAAGCAGTAGACTTTAATATGGGTTGGTTGCAATGCCTTGTGGTAAATACCTCTGTTCTAAGCTTAGTTTTTTTTCTTAACATATATCTGAGTGCAAGTAAAGCTAAGTCTGCTCAGTTGTATATCATTCGGAATATACTGAGTATTTTAATACTTCAATACCCGGATGCTGGTTTAATAGTATCGGGTGATTTTAATTTGCCATTATTTCGGTACTCAGAATATAGCTTTAATTCTGGAGGTTTAGCTAAGGATTGTTGTGATAATATGTCAGAGGCTGGAACCAGCCAGTTAAGAGAATAATCTGGACCTATTTCCACATTTAAGAACTCTAAGCATGGTTCAATAATCGATTTTACATTTATTTCGGACAATATGAGACCTCATGTGTGTGAATATAAAGTAATCGGCCGGCCAGAAAGTGACCACAACCCCCAGATTTTAAAATGTAATTTTTTGTTAGAAAGTCTTTTAAAATCTAAGGATCTTCCCAATTTGGCATGTTCGGCATTCAACCTGAGGAGGCTGGTTTGGAATCTAGCCAAAAAGGAGAATATTATGCAAACGGCTGAGGCATTGATTAAGGAAAGTGATCAGGCACACAGGGTGATATGAATATGATGATTAAATGGAATTTTATCACAGAGTTTGTGGGGAAATTTTCTACTGGTCAGATCAGGAAAATTATTACCAATCTGAATATACATAAAATATGTTTTTCCTGCAAATTATTAATGTTAAAGAAAGTACTCAATAGAGCTGTTCGTGAGGCATACGCCCGTAGATTTTGTCAGACCTACACAGTTTATAAAGAAAACCTGAAGGAACTTAATAAGACCTATAAACAAGAAATATGGAAAGCAAAACTTAAATATTAAACTGGGATCTGGAATAGCTTATTATCTGCCACTAAGCAAAATAACACAAAAGATTTTGGGGGGTTATTAATAACCTCGAAAGGGGTGACAGTGGGACATTTTCTGTAAATATACCCGAACCGAGTTGGGTAACGTTTATATCCAATTTGTATGGTGTATCGGCTGGGGTGGGAAAACACTCAGATAGGTTGGCTTTAGGTGAGGTAATTAAAATATCATCAATTTATGCGGGCAATGAAGAGTGCCCCGATCTGAACCCTAATGATCATGCTATTGATTCTAGTCCTGATCTAAAACTTTATTTAGAAATTCCAAGCTGTACTCAAGTACTGACCCTTTTACGAGGGCTGCGAGTAAATGGTGCCTCGGGACCTAACGGGTTACCGGATGCCCAGTTTTGTGTTATTAGTAATCTGTGGGCAGGCGTTTTGCATAATCTATTTAGGGTATTCTGAAATTGGGGGTTGTTCCAGAGTCGTGGCAAGGTAGCATAGTTCAACCAATTTATAAAAGTGGTACGGTTTCAAACCCTCGCTAATTATCATCTAATTTCATTGACTGATGTTGATTCAAAGGTGTTTGCTTCCTATTTTCCAATAGACCTGGAAGACTGGGCTACGAAGGGGAGTATTATTCTATTCAATCAGAATGGGTTTCAGAAAGGGCAATCCACTATCACCAATTTGTTGGCTCTAACATTGCTTGCAGAGAAGTCTGTCTTGAATAAGCAAAATATATATATTGCTTTTATTGATCTTAAGGCAGCCTTCGATTCTTTGCCTCGAAACTTGTAATAGAAAAAACTGTCAGATCTGGGAATTCCAATGAAATTGTTGAAAGCTATTATGCTTCTGTATGCTAACACTTGGGTTCAAGTAAAGATTGGGTGAGGGTAACTGCTTATCAAAGAGGATCAGAACATATAATGGCCTAAAGCAGGGCTGTGTTCTTGCCCCCTGCTTATTTAACTTATTTCTATCAGACCTTTCACAGCACTTGGATGTTGTCAAAGTGCATGCTCCTAGGATTGGGGGAGTGCAAACTGGCTACCTCCAGTATGCTGATGATGAGATCTTGGCGAGCCATAACCCAATTGGCCTACAAAGACTTATTACTGCCTTTGATGATTATATACAGCAGAATGGCCTTGAACTGAATGTTGATGATCATATGTCTTTTAAATGTCATCTTAAAGATTTAAGGACCAAGACTGTGACGTTGATACATGCTTTTAAATGTTTAAAGAAATCACTGAATTGTCAATCATATGAGTTTATTCTAAAAGTAATTAAAGCCTAGTTACAACCTAGCCTTCTTTACTGATCTCCGATTACTAGAGGAAAAGATGTGAAATTGCTTGACTTACTGATTGTTAAGGTTTTTAAAGCAACCTTTGAAATTGACAGGTAAGTGTGTCAAGCAACAATTAGATTAGAATTCGGTCTCTAAAGACAGTGCCTAGTATCAAAAGGATCTTTCCTAAAATGTATGGCTGTTTTATCAACATCAGCCCCGGCATCTTTGGGGAATATTTTCTGGCAAGAAACTGAAAAATCTGCTTACACTGCAAAATGGAGAGCTTATATTTTAGCATCCTTACAAGATATCGGCCTGGGAATTGAACTGTCAGCTTTGAAAATACCTAACTATAAATTAATTTTAAAAAGCATATCAAAGCGGAATCGTTTAAATTGGATAAAATAGCTTTAGCTGACAAAAACTATGCATGGTACGTGATCAATTCATATCAATCCCCGAATGTTCAGCCATATTTAAATGTCTTCTTTTCTGTAAAGTTTAAAAAAAAAATTCTAAGGCTACGTAGGGGTATAAACCCTACAAAGGAGGGAACTCGTTCTTGGATTAAACAGTGGCCAGACTCAATTTGTAGATTCTGGGGTTGGCCACAGGAAACTCTTGTACATATAGTATGTGTATGCCCAAAGTTGACTCATCTTAGACGTTTTTTTCTGAAACCTTATTTTCTGATGAGTGGTGTGAGACCTGCACGACAGGCATTAATAATGTCATTGTCTGGTGAATCGGTTCCACTACTATGTCAATTGGCAAAATGTTTATTGGCAGTAGATAAATGTTTAATATAGGGTAGATCCCCTCTATCTAATTTTATGACATTGATGCTATTGATTTTAATGATTTATGATTTTGACTAATTGAATATTTTTTGATACAATGGTATTAATTTGAAATATAATATCAGTGGGGTTACCATCGCTGCAAATTGATGCACTTTTTGCACATTAGAACATTTGAAAGGAAGGGAAGTGAATGTTTATTGGTGGATAATATTGCCTTGTGATATGTATGGAAAAGTATGTAAAGCACACCGTCACTTTAAACTGTATTATGCATTTCGAGATGTAAGGTGGCTATATTTGGGTTTATTAACAAGGTTTTAAACTGTAATTATGGGATTGTCTTGTGTATCATGTAAAGAGAAGAGCTCTTGTTTTAAAATGTAAATGTTTTTCTTGGTGAACTATTATGCTGTGATTGCAATGATTTCAAGTAATCAAGCAATAAAATTAGTCTACATAATTTACATAATTTATTATAAATAAAATAAAACATTCATTATTAATCAATTATTACTTATTTTCCCACATATACCCCTACAAACCCAACAAGCCACACCTGAAATAAAACTTAAACAATATAATAATTGCACAATTTACATAACTAATTGTAAAATAAATTATTAGCATTCATTAAAAAATAATTAATTAATTATACTTAAATAACTTCCCACCCTGTACCCCTTCACCACCCACAACAACACTATAAATTACTATTAACGATTAAAGAAAAAATTATGAATAACTTAGAATTACAAACTATATTAAAAATATTAACAACAGTTACACCAGTGATATTTAACATATAACATTAAAAAATTAACTCAAATACATACACATAATTAAAAAACTATATTATTGAAAATGATATCCGCAACACTGATATTCCTGAAACAATATTAGTCACCTAAATAAATTGATATTTTCATCAACAATGATTCTGTATCGTGATATTTATGTGTAACAATATTACAAACTCAATATTTTTGTAGCTCGATATGTACAATCCAATATTTTGTCCAAATTCCAACTTATTTCAGTAGTATAATGTTTTTGCAAGGGATCCTACATATGTCTGAACATCATTTTGGTATGCATAAATATATTCAGTTGCTTTAGCCATTCCTAGATGTACTTTTGTGAAATTAAAATGAATCTGAATAAAATTATTCAAGCCCTTCAGGACGCATTAATTTTTTGGGGCACAGGGATATTTAGTGATTCCCAGAGAATTACAGACTGTTGGGCAGACTCCGAGGCTCAAACCTAGATCCCCAGCTCTGGGGTCGACAGTTCTGGTTATTAAGCCACACCCCTTGCCCACTTGTAGGGTTTGTTAGTTCTAGGTTAGGAAGTGCTAACAGGTGACAGGAGGCTGGTCGAAGTTGCCTTCTGACGAGAGCCCCAGCACTTCTGTTTTTTTTTACAAATGAATCACTGCTCTCAGTTAAATATTCCGGGGAATGGAAATTTAGGATGCTTTCCTATATCACGAAGTTGCTCCTCCCCGCATTCTACAGACTGATATTAAATCGTTATCCTTTTTTCATGTATGTCCCTATCATCAAGTGGCCTTGGGCATTCCTTTGTTCATGGTTCTTAGTGCACAATAAGTATATTTGAAAAGATATCCTCATTTCCCATGTAAAGTCGTAAAAAAGAAATATAACATAACCAAAGTTTAGGACTCAGCTGTACCAGTTCTCAATCAGTCTGTGTTGATTTATCAGCAATCATTATTAGCTATTTGAAAACTGAGTTCTATTTATCGAATATTTGGGAGAATCCTTATTTGTTCTAAAATGTACAGTGTTACTAATCATGGTTACAAGATCACCGAGGGCCTGATTTACAGATTGAGCAGCAAAAATGTTGTGATGTTCTTCGGCGGAAATAGCACCTCTGCCATATCAAGGTACTAAAGTTGCTAGATTTAGACTTTAAAATAGTGAAATATAATATTGACACCAGTGAAGTTTGTAATATCGTCCGACACTGTACTGATCACATTTAGAGAAATGTCTAATATACCTCCACCTATAAAGATTTTTATTTTGCTCACCTTAATACCCCATCCCAACAGACACTCACACCTGTTTGAGAACATCTCTCACCCTCCCTCATGATGGCTCATGTTCAGAAGCTCCAATGCGGCTCAATATATTATACTAGCAAAATTGATGACCTCTGTACTAGTTGGTCTGGGGTTTAATCACAGCAATGTCATTTTACCAGGAAATTAAGTGATCTTGCTTAGATACACTCGCATTTCACACATTAATTAATTAATTTACGCATTCTTTGAAAATACAGGTAACAGTACTGTATGATGTATGGAACTGTTCCAGTTTCTTGTTCCCACTCCCAACACTACATCATATTCTGGGAGGTGTATTCCTGTCTGATTCAGACAGCACAGACCCTGATGCACCATGCTTGTGTTGCATTAAACATTTTCTCCATGCAACAGCCTGCTGCATCTTGAGTTAATTCAAGGCTGTATACTGTATCTGACATGTTAAATAAGAATGGGCCGGATTTTTTCCATCCAAGTAATAATTGGGATGTCTGAATGTATAGTATAAAATAGTATAATATACTAGCAGAGGTCCAAAGGAATAGCATTGCTTGTGCGATCAGGATTAGCATCTACTGTTCTATACCCCATAACATGTGCAATAGTTTTAATGACAGAACTAACATATGTCATGACCACTTCCTATCCCCTACTTCCTATGACATCTTACATATTTTATTGTAATTGTATTGTATTGTATTGTAATTGAATTTATATAGTGAGTACTACCCCTGACGAGGCGTCAAATCGCTTTTTTCGGCCAGTAGCACGCTACTCTGGCACCCAAGAAGTATTAGTGTTGAATTAGTATAGTGAAATATGAAAGTAATTTGAGTGGTGGATAGGTTAGTCAGTTATGTGGACTCAGAAGGATAGCAGATTGATAGATCTATATATTCACTAGATAAAAACAGGCTAAAGTAATGCTCTGTAACAACGTAATGTTTTAAACTAAAAAAAAAAAACACAGAAATTCACCAGTTATAGTTATCTCATGTAACTGTAACTCATGCCCTAAGGTATCCAACTCACTCCTCCGTAATGCAGTTTTCTCATCAATTTCTTTGCAAATATTGCAGTGACATTATCAATGTCATAGATTTCATGAGTGATTTCATATGTTGGGTAATTAGAGCATGGCGAGGGTGCGAGTTGTAGTTATGCAAGTTAACTATAACTAGTGAATTTTTTTGTTTAAAGTGTTACGTTGTGACTGAACATTTCACCAATGTCACTTTAACATGTTTCAGTGATTTTCTAGTTTTTTTTGGCAAATATAAAGTAATAATCAATTGCCATAAGTAAAGCCAACCCCTGCTGCGCCCGGCTGGGGGATTAGCTGCAGCCAAACCCATTAGCCCCTTCCTGCTCCCCACCCAACGTCATATATAAAGCAGATCTATCATCTTTCTCTTCCCAATAATTATTATCACATCTATATATCAATAATGCAAATTATTGAATACTTATAATTTAAAAACCGTTATTAACTCTTTTATTATGGCTTTCTTTTTACACTATTATATTTTAGGGCGAAATAATGTGAAAATAAATAGTCCAAGATAAATTAGTTCTTTAATAAAAATGTAATAAAAACAAACCATGCCTGGGTCAACCTTTTAATATTTTACACCCCAAAAAAATCCAATCATAAAATATCCACAGAAATGCCTCGTATTTTATGTGACACATCTTCAGGACACAAAATACAATCATACAACCAGCCCCTAGGTGGCACTGCAGCTCTATCTGTAGAACAAAAGCTCCAGCCTGGGAAAAACCAAAAATTATGATCATCATTATGGGAAGCTCCTTGAGCGAGTAGAGAATAATAAATGAGCGGCTATGGCTTATTATTCACTCTTTACAAATTAATTACATTTTCTCTCAGTGTCCAGGACCCACAGTTTGTTTTTTTAAATACTGGAGTGGGGGAATCCCAGGGCCCCTGTGGCCCCATGCTTTTGCAGGAGCCGGCTTTTTATTTTTATTTTAATGGGAGTGCGCCCCTGAGGTATACCGCAGCTGGTTCCTCGTTGGGGACTGCTGGGGAGTCCCAAAGCCCCACACCAGCTTATGTGCTAGCACTCATCATAGGTGCAGGGAGACGGCATTGTCAACCAGCAGGGGCAGTTTTTAATTTGCTCCGCAAGGTAGGAGAAATTGCTAGTAGAATTCCTGCCCGAGGGTGCGGGCAGGGAAAACGCTTTACTCCCCCCCCATCGGCAGGAGCAGCTTTGTGTTCCCGCCCGGAGGGAGAACCGTGCACTCACCCTGTCCGTATCCAGGGAAATCGGCAGTGTCCCTAAGCCAGCCCCAGGGGATGGGGTTTCGGGGCCATAAAATGGCTCTGTGGAGGGGAGCCATGTGGCCCCACGGGTCTCATTCGAGCGGACACGCTGATCGTAAACGGGGAATACTTCTCGGGCTGAGATATAACGGGCGAAAGTATTCCTTTCAGCCTTCCAGCTACAACTAAAACTTGGAGATAATCGGACTGCACTCGTAGAGTAATATACAGCAGAGGACCCCCGTAGAACCCCCATGCGGGTTGGAATTATCACTGCATACTGATGGAAAGAGAACAGATCTGGAAATAGCCTTGAAAAAGTCGTGGGTTACATTCCCAAATACGACGAAACACGTGTCGGCTGTGTTGAAAATTTCCAGTGAACAAGAATAAAACACGAATTGATGAACCAATAACAACTACTCTTCATGATTGTATCAGAATGTGGAAACACTTGTATATATAACATCACTGTAACTTACATGTGCTAAGGAGTGTTATAGCTTGTGTAAGGCTCGTGCCGTTTTTGGGAAGGATTAAGGTGGTTCCTTCTACCTTTTAGCACCGTCAGATATAACCCCAAAGTCATATTATTTGTGAGATTTTCTTAGTGGCGCCGAATAACCTATACCAAACCACTATCTGTGCTCAACTCGGCCCCACGGGTCTCGTCAGGCTTGGGAAGCGCCCCTCCTTAATTAGGGCACCTGGCCCTAGGGGTATGAGGTCACTAAAGCCTTTTTAGGCTCAGAGTGGGGGGCCGTACACCTCCGCTTCTTAATTTACCGATGTGGGATGGAGTTGCCAAGTCCTTTTCAGGCTCGGGGGGTTATACCCACCCACCCTTAACCGAAATACCACACCCTGCCAACACACACTGGGATTTTTATTATTGAAATGGGTAGGAGCACGCTTTATTTTAATCACAGATCCTTGGTGAACTTGATGGCAAAAAATAAATAAAAAATAATGGCCCCTTGCCTAGTCCCTTTGGGACCCCACCACCAGGACTAGGGGGTCAGGGTATCTAGTACCATGCCAGGTGTCCTTTGCATTTTTTTTAGGACTCAGGACAGACCCCCAAGTCCTAAGGTGGCTGCCACCACTTTCTGGTTGATGTAGCGGGAGCCAACCAGATCACAATTTGAGATATTTCGGGTCCACAGATCCTTCACAGTTAGATATATACAATTTTTTCTCCAAAACTGCTGAACAGGTGTACACTAAAACACAAAAATCTGTCTCTCTGAACCAAGATCTAGCATTCTATAATTTTTTGGTGTAAATCTATTCAGCAGTTTGGACTGTGGCCGCGTCTGAAGTTTCTATGGAAGAATGAATGAGGAAAACCTGTTTTGGGATCTACCCTTATTCCTTGCCCCCTCTTAACTAGCTTGCCAAATTAAAAGGTAGCACTTTTTTCTGTACGTTTTGAGGAGATTCATCAAACAGCACAAGACATTATTAGTGATTCAAAAAAGGCATTTCCTATGGAAACAAGATCCTACCTATTACTACTCAGTGGCAACCACCACTTGGTATTACATACCTGCTTCATTATACTGCATTAGCCAATTAGCTGGAGATTATACTTTGGCATTAGTCAATATTGCAACATACATACGAGTGGTTACTAAGTGATTTTCCAAGATGCAGTCACTATTGCAATTGTCAGCGATGTAGTTACCACTGCTGCAGTTTTCAGAGTAATACGTAGCTCGGGACTATTTTCATAGACCAGAAGTAGCTCACTTTATACAAAATGTTGAAGACATCTGATGTAAACATAAAACACTTATGAGTGGTTTTAATTGGGGGCACCACCAGTGGCATAAACATAAAACACTTATGAGTGGTTTTAATTGGGGGCACCACCAGTGGCGAATCAGTTTCAAGAAAAAACCCTTGCATATGAAAGTGACTTGACCTTCCCATGCTTTCATTCTTATCACTTAACATCCCATTTATTTAACAATGCAAGATTGAATAATGATGTCCCTCTGCATTATCTTGACAATTTTATCTTTGATTAAATGTTACAAGATAAATGCATGAATACACCTTCTAAATGACAATTTGTACATAATTCTAAATCGGTACGTTGTTGCGCTAAGATCAATTGCTAATGATCAAGTCAAAGCCAACTATGCAGTCAATTAGAAATTCTAAAGATCTGTGCCTATTCCCCACCAACTTTTACCTCCACCAATCTATTCCCTAGGGAAACAGAAAGATGAGAAAGGAATGGCTTTGGGAGAAAGGAGGATAGTTTTAGCCATGGAAATCCAATCTCCTGGTTTACGAGTGTTTGTACTGAGATGAATAGTCACTTTGTTTGATTTAAATTTTGATTTTATCAAATCAAGAGTTCCATCGACAATCATACCCTCTGCGAGATTGGGAACTCCAGGACCAAAGCAGAAACGGTTTTCTCAGATAGAACATGCTATGTTGAAATTGGACAATGGGCCAAATAGGTGATACAAATTAAATACAAGATCCCTCTTTCGAACACATCCTAGGAGAAAACAAAATCTAGGAGCAGGGACCTTAAGAAAATCTAATAAAAATATATACATTTAAAATAAGTAATCTAGATGGCTAACTTGCTCTTGAAACTCAATTCGGGCGAATGAGCATTACTGCTTCGGCCACTGCCCCAGAAATGTCAAATCGCGCACTCTAATGATTGTATATTTCAAACTTTTTCCATACAGTTCTCTACAAAACGGTTCAGAATTATTTATTCATGTAAACCTCTGCCTTCAATTTCCGTTAAAAACATTACAAAGTTGAGAACCGTTTAATACTAATGTTAGTCAAGATTTGTCCTCAGTTGAATTTCAATCACACTAAGGCATTAAAAAGGCATTCTAACTGTCTCCCACATCCTATAATGTAGCCCTTGCAGTATAAACAAGGAAGCTATGAAACACACTGGCTGGAATCACATAATAATGACTACTCCACTCCTCAGTATTTTGTGGGAGGGGTAAACCAACCTTAGCTTATTATAGGGGTCCTGAAACTGGGGGTTAGGCCCCTCTAGTGGGGCGCAAATGCACCATAGGAGGGAGGGGTTTAGAAGCATTATGCTGAAAAGTGCTTTGTTTTAGGCAGGGTAGAAAAATGACCTGCAATAAGTTTCTCTGTGATGAGCCATCTCTAACATCTTTTGTCACTTATATCCTAAATGGGATTAGGTGTCAAAACCGAAGAGACTACAAATGGTCTTCAAACCCCCACCCCAATTCCTAATCACACTGTGGAAACTTTTACACATTATTAGTGCCTGCCTGGTCAGAATAGTATGTGTGGCGGTCATATCTGATTGCATTTTTAAAACTGTAAAAAAACTTAACTGCAATTTTTCTTATCCAAACAGTACTTCACAAAATCAGAGTTCCATCAAGGCTATATCATCCCACCATTGCTTTTAAACATCTACATGAAGTTATTACCAGCAATCAGTGAATTTGAGCTCACATGCTATAACTATGCAGATGCGACAAATACTCCTTAAACTGGAAAACCCAAAATACATTTGAAACTCAAAAATCTTCAGTTGCCTCAGAGCAGTTGATCAGTGGATGACATGGAGCCATCTCAAATTGAATGCTTTCAAAACTGAAATACTCATGAGGCGATTGGAAAAATTATGACACTCTGCCCCTGGTCCGAAGATCTGGGACCACCTCTTAAAGTGTCTAAGGAAGTAGGAAACCTAGGAATTACTGTGGACTCCAAGTTATCAATGAACACCCAAGTGGACAAATTAGCAGGATCAAGCTTCATTACCATGAAAACTCTGCAACACATCTTACCCCATCTGGGATTTCCTCACATGGTCCATGGTTTTATCTCTATTGTACTGTAGAGTACACCAATAGCCTCTACCACAGATCATCTTTATCAACTATAAAAAGAACACAACAGATTCAAAAATATGCTGCCAAACTACTAAATGTAAAGCCACATGAACACATTTCCCCTGTTTGGAGGTAATTGGACACCAGTTACCAGAACATCTACCTTCAAGCTGCTTTGAATCACCCACAAAGCAATGCATGTAACAGGATCACTTTTCATCAGGAATAAAATCACCAAATATATTCAAAGGAACCCCGCTCAGGATTGGCACCTTGCTGCAAAACCCCACGATAGAAGAATAAAACTAAAAGTTGTACATCTTTCTCTGTTCAAGCAGCTAAGCTATGGATTTAAATTGCACCCGAACATAGGATGCACGGATAACAATCTTATCTTCAGAAGACTATTCACGTGTTGGCTCTTTCCTACATAACCATCATACTCAAACACTAGTGTACAACATATCCCAGTGTTCGCAAACATTTAGAATGAGTTTTTCTGTATCTAGATGTGTATTTATTAGTACAATTGTGTTAGATATGGGGGTCTCTAGTTGGCAATAGTTTGCACATCTGTCCAAGTAGGAACGTTTCTTCCTAGTCAGGGTAAGGGGGGCACTTCTAAAATAACCCCTGCTCACCCCCTTGTAGCTTGGCACGAGCAGACAGGCTTATCTCAGAGGCAGTGTATAATGTATTTGTGCATACATACAGTAACAGTGAAAACACTACAAATGGACACACCAGTTTGGAAAAATAAGCAAAACTTTATCTAATCCAACCAGACCAAATATGACAAAAATCCAACATACAATCCTGCAAATATAGCTCCTTTGCAAGATAACCTTCAATTTGCAGGAATACCTGAAAAATACAGTTCTTCTAGAGTCTGTAGCTCCATGAGGGGCTACCGAGATGCTGAAAATGACATTCTAACAGTTCCAGCCGACCCGGCAAATGCATTATCAGTAGTTTGAAGGTAGCATTTCTGACACATTTATATGACAAAATTGTTACTGCAAGATCAGGTGATTTACTTATGTCTTAACGTTTTTGATTTAAATTAACTCAAGTGTATTCACTGTCAAATCTGTCCGCCCGTCACCATAACGATATGCCGGACCGTCCACCAGGGATGCGGTGGTCCCGCATCTGCAATTATGATGCCACCACCACCGTGGTGGTGGCATCCCCTATTCCCAGCATTGTGGTGGGCGGTGCTCACAGCACCACCCACCACAATGCTGGGAATGCACATCTGCATTGGCATGCACCAAGTGACAGGCACCGCATGGTGCCTGCCACCTTGTCCATGCCAATGTAGGCAGATACCACAGGTACCCCCCAAGTGCACCCCACAACACCCTGGGGGACCCCAACGGGCACCCAATAGCAGAAACTGCATGCCTCTTCATGCCATGAAATAGCTGCTCACTGCCATGATCATAATATGGATGGCGGTCCATATAAAACACGTTTTCTGCTCAGTCGACGAGTCAAGCGGCGGAAAACTGGTGGACGGCCTTTCCATCCGCCGTGGACCCCCCAGCCATCATAATGTGGCGGGGTGTCATTCATGGCAGGATGGCGGGAGGATCGACCTACCATCCTAATGGATGGGCCCATTAGTGTGAATGTTGCTTTGAGATTGCATTTAAGGTGGCAAGTGTTCCAGTCAGTTTATGAAAACCCTTCATATATAGCCATTGCCCAATTTCTTGAAACCTCTATTTGAGGACATGGAGCTTCTGTAGAAAAAAGAAATTGCAACACAAAACCAGCAATATTTCTGTTTGCAAATTCCTGAAAATCAGCCCTTGAATGTTTTATATTTGTTAATTCTTTCAATGTATCATGATTTTGTTTTCATCCCAAATACATTTATTTTGCAGTTCCATGCAGTGGAAACTTAACAGAACGTCGAGGTACAATTTTGTCTCCAGGTTACCCCGAACCTTATGGCAACAGTTTGAACTGCGCCTGGAAAATTATAGTGACAGAGGGCTCCGGCATTCAGGCAAGTCTGCATTCTTCTACCCACTATTATTAGTTCCTTTTCATTCATCACAAATAAAAGAATTGATTGAAATCTATCTGTCTGTCTGTCTATCTATCTATCTATCTATCTATCTATCTATCTATCTATCTATCTATCTATCTATCTATCTATCTATCTATCTATCTATCTATCTATCTATCTATCGTGCATCATGCTTTATGCATAAAGAAAAAAACTTGACAATTAATAAAAAGTAAATAAGGAATTTTTCAAGCCTTATCCCCCTTGGAGTGGGGAACAACACCTTAATGTATTTTGCACCAACTCAGTAGTGTTGACAATGTGAATGTCACTTTCTCACACCAATGGTGCAACAAAAGTTCAACCTGTGCGGAAAGAGTGTTACGAGCAAAATGCTGAGGTCACAATGATTGAAAGTGAGAACAGTCAGACCATTTGCACTTGTAGCTCACCCTGCATAAGCTCCAGTCATGACAGGAGAGGTACTGTTGGAAAGAGGAGATTGACCCCTTTTCCGATGGAACCTCTCCATAGTTGTGCACTGCAGAAACACAATCTCCAAGCAGGAATCTACCCACTAACCAACGAATGGCCTTTGGGAGGTAGCACCTCCACAGGCATGTTCATGTGTTCCTCTAAAACAAAATCCAGTCTTTTTGCCCCACCCTAGAAGGTGCAATTGGGAATCTGATCCCAGTCTGTCCCTCAAGGTAGTAGAAAGCCCTCCAAACCCATGAAATTATTTCAGTAAGAAAATAATGCAGTGGTGGCAGCTGGCTCTGGCATCAGGACATACCCCCAGCAATAAAGGCGTCGATAGTCTTTCTGTCCCTTGGCAGATTGGGGCTTATCTCAAATCTTCCCTCCCCAGGGGGGCAGTAAGCCTGATAGATACCAAGGATTATAAGATATCTATTATAGAAATTGGGTGGGAGTGGGAATCACACTAAACACCAGTGATCATTGTATTTAAAAAAAATAGACTAGGTTCTGGCCTTTGTTGGCATTGGGCCATAACTCCAAACTCTAAACCCCCAACAGTCCTTCTGTCCCCTACCTGGCAAATTGGGGAATTTCCTTAAAATTTTCCCTCCCTGTGGTGCCAGGGTGTCGGAAAGACCAACAGATACAAGAAATAGATTTTTAAATCAAAAATGAGAGGGTCGACCCGTCTTGGACTTGACCATACTCCTGAACCCTAAAGTCAGAACAGGTATGTTATGATTATTTGTAGTGTGCACATATCACCCTGACAGAATGCTGGAAACTGTATTACCATTGATGAGTGATGACAGGAGCTCAATTATCCATTTATCTCAATGAATATACAAATATTATATTAGAATAATAATGTAAGCTAGCCACGCAAAGGCACAGAAGATTGAAATAAAATGCAAATCCAACTGTCATAATAAAAAGGTGTTCTATATAACATTGAATATTAGAACCTAAAGAAGAAGGACCCTTTTATGTATATAGATTGGCAGTGATAAAACTGTCATCAATAATCAAAATAGAATGGATCACTTATACCTGTGTAACCAGGGTCATGAGTTGTGACTCTTTCTAAGAAAAACCCTCATTCATGTACATAGGTGGTTGGGCGGTATATCATGATTCTCCACCTATTTGTAATGTGACAGCATCATCATTGGGTTTTTGATATAGGTATGCTGACCTCCACCAGGAGGTAGACTAACTGGTAGTACAGTAGTGACCAAAGATAAAAAAAAGGGTGCTAATGTGAAGTGTATTAAAATGTCCTACATCGCCATTGAAGAAGAGTCTTTAATTGTATGGAGATGTGGAAAAGTAAAAACAAAGTGGTGCGTGTGTAGATCAAGTTACTAATCTTACGCACTGGTTAGTCCATGTGAGCGGTCGACATGTTTCAGCCCCATTTGTGCCCTGCTGGGTGGAGGAGCTTTCTTCAGGGCCTGTAGGTGAATATAGATGCTGAATTTGACAACTACAATTAGTGAGTCATTGACTTACCACTCTTGTTATGTCGTTATCAGGTCATTTGAACCTATAACTGTGATCAGAAAAGAAAACAGTACATGTATATACATTGTTGGTATTGTGCTGTAATTTAACACCCCACTTGTAGTGATGCTGTATGTAGATCGTTTGTTATAATGAATAGGAAGGCTACTATAGAGCACATATTGATGAAAACACATTTATGTGAACAGGAATACATTCATTGCTACGCAGGATGGCAGTCTAAAAGATATTTATGCGGCGGTAAACTCCAAACAAGTGTGTGTGTCCGTTTCTTGAAAGATGCAGTGTGTTCCAAAAGTTTTTTAGCAAATGGAGGATTTTTGGCTACAGAATCCCTGGATGTATAGTGTCAAGCTTTAGGAGGCCTGTGACATCTTGCTTACATCTTGTTGGGACTGAAAACTCATCTGCATGAGAATGAATGTGCAACCCTTTCCTGAGTGCCCAAGTGTACTGATGTCTGGATCCCTAATGTTGATTTTTGAAGGCATAGTCAAGCACATATCATGCATTTGTGTTATGCCCTATCCCTGTCTTATGGTTTGTTGCACAGGGAGGGGTTTCCAGACCGGTACCCCCATAGCTGTGGAAGGCAACTGCTTTCATGAGGACCTAAGCAGCATGAGCACGTTGGTAGCAGCATACCGTGTAGAGATCAGTAGGAGTGAACAGGTCTTTTTTCAACTGTGAAGCAGAACCCCAACACATAGCTTCTAAGACTCTGACCCTAAATCACAATTGATATCTGGTATTGGACTATGAAACGGGTAGTTTGAGATCCAACATTTGTCTTCTCCCAAGGAGCTAGATGTTTGAGCATGGGAAGCCATGCAGGACCTCTACCTGTGGCCAACACTGAGGGCCAAAACCTGCTAGTCTCCCTGCTGGTTGACGGAATATTACCCAGGAAATCCAAGACCACCCTGGGGCCTGAAGAACCAACACCAGCCTGCTTTCCAAGATCAGTGAGCCCTGCGAGGAAGACGAAAGCATTAGATAGAGCAAATTCCAGTGGGGAGTCCTCTTAATTGAACTACTTTTGTGAGGGAATAGCTGCTGCACTGATTGGGTCTTTGCCTGTGAGAAGGACAGAGTTAGCAATCCAGTGCCAGGAGAGGGCCACTGTGAGTGTTGCCGAATGCCAGGAGGGACTGCTGTGGGAAGGACAGCCATGCATTAAGGTCCGTACCTTTGTGCAGTATTGAGACGGTGACCTCCATCTCAGGAAGGCTCTATGTGAATAATTTCACTGTGCTGATAGGGTAGGAGCATGTGAGCTGTGGTGACCCCTGCATGTCAAAGGGGATCTCTGGGAGCATCAAGCAATGTGACCTGTAATGCTAAACCCGGGAGAAGTGAGGACACCATTAGAGCATCTACACACCATCACACAGGCTGGGGACCCAAGACACAATCATCACAGCCAACCCCCTGCCCCCCCCCCCCCCGGGAGATGAACCAAAAACTTATTCTGCAAAAAGAGTCGGGGGCAGCACTGGTTGATTCAAAAGCTCGACTGCGAGTGCACCCGCTGAGTGTAGTCGCCTTGGCCATGTGCGGCTGACTCGCTTGAACACAGTACTAGCCAATGTGTATGCCCCTAGACAGGGCTCACTCATGAACTCTGAACACTTCACACCTGACAGTGCGGGTAAGACTGTTTTTAGACCTGTTGGCCCTAGAGAACTTGACGCTCAATAAGTGTGCTAGCGTTTAAATGCTATTGACATTAAGTTAGAGTCGTAGTGGACTCTTGAGACACAGACTACTAGTGGGAAATACCCAATATGTTACTGATAGTGAATGGAGAGTACCTACAATTGCTAACAAGAGGAGTGAGTGGGATAGGGAAAAACTGGAGCCCTGAGGAGGACTGTGTAATTGTTTGTGTATGTCGTGTTTTTATTTAGTGTGGATAGTGGTTGAAATAAAATACTTTGTCTTTTCCATAAAAGGGAGTTATTGGCTGGACAATGATTCATTGTTGTTGCTGCACAGATGTGAGCCTGTGTTCACTATATTGTATCCACCAACCACCCACCTGTGAGGTTGTTGAAGTGTTTGGACCATGCTATCTTGAGAGTCAAGTGCAGAAGGGGTACTGGGCCCAGTTGCTCAGGATCCATAGTAGGTCAGACCTCAGGTCATCTGGATTGAAAGACCTCAACCCCCCACAGATAGACCCATTAACCCCTGTGTGCCCCGGGGCCCTTTGAAAGGGTATCTGACACATCGCTACGAGGGACCCAGCAAGATAATGCACTTAACAGTTAGGTTAAAAATTGCAATGGAATAACAGAGAGAGAAAAAAAACACCAGTTACACCTGAAAGAGAGTTCTTAATCTCTATTGTTTTAATTCCAAATGTATCATTTGGAAAATTATACCAAACATATTTTGAAACTCACCAATAAGCATAGTTACAAAAACAGAGAGGAACACTGTATGTGCTTCTAATATCTGTGTAAGTGTGATGCAGGTAAACTTAGAACATTATCAAATGCACCTGTGCATTCAAGACAGAAATGGTTTCCAGCTGTCAAAGACTACTTTGAATGTACACTTACATAAACAGAGCATGACATTACCCATTCCCACTAAAGATGTCGTACAAGTTCTTATTTAGCATTGGAAGTTAACTGACCTAGAAAGCTAGACTAAGTAGGTTTGATTAAAACGGAATTGCTGGAACATTATAAAGCAAGCCTTTATAAGTCAGATAGGGATGTGTTAATCAAATGCGAGTGAGAACAATTTCCAAGACATGACAAGATAGCAACGCTACTAAACTCATCAAATGGCAAAAATGACAACAATAGCCCAGCATCTGACAAAGCGTAAACCATGGTTTTCAATATTTACTATCATATACCATCACCAAAACTAGAAATATTCTCTGTTGCTAAAGGTCCTTAAACACAGTACATTTAGATGTGGTAGTGGTAGTTATCTATGATAACAAGAATAATATGGAGAAGTTAGATTGTCGAAATTAAAAGTTAAAACAACAATAAATATAATTGTCAAGTACTATAATGGCCTAAATGTGAAGTGAAACATTAATTGTCTAACATCATATTATTTTGGATCATACTAGAAAATATCAGTTGTTGCTAAGTGTAGGAAATATGAATTCCTCGTTGGTTGATGTATGCCCCCAGGCCAGACAGTAACCACAACTCTAGTCAGTATAAGCTAGATGCACAATAAGATAACCTGTGCTCACCCTCTGGTAGCTTAGCACAGAGCAGTCAGGCTTATCTACAGAAGGCAATGTGTAAAGTATCTGGACCACACACACACACAAAGCAAACACAATGAAAACACCACAAAAACTCCATACAGGTTTAGAAAAATTGAGAATATTTATCTGAGTAAAACAAGATGAAAAAGACAAACATCCAATAAGTAGAAGTCGAGATATGAATATGTAAAGAATAAACCATAAATAGTGCTTAGAAGTTACTAGCGGTCAAAAGGTTACTTGAGGTCAAGAGGGACTGGTACAAATCCAGAGTTCAGGCCAACAGCAATGGAGAGCAGGCCGGCTACAGGACCCAGAAAGGTCCAGCTGATGAAATACCTTGGATGGAGCAAGTGGCAACGTCGAGTGTCTACTGCATCACCATTGAGCTGCGAAAGGGTGTCTCGTGCCACCATTGAGCTCTGTTGAAGTACATAAAATGGATTGAGGTCAAGCTGCGCAGAGCATCATCAAGCCGTGCAGGCCATGGATCCTCTGTCGTTGAGCAGCCTCTGTGTGGATGGGCAATGCGGCAGCATTTCTCACGCAGTCGAAGCAATGCATCGCTTTTTTGCAGAAATCAGCTGCAGAAGCCACTTCTGAAGCCCAGGTCAGAACCTGGAGGGGTTACCTCAGGCAAGGTAGGACTCACAAAAGGCAAAGTCCAGCAGCACCAGCAAAATTGCAGGAAGTCTTTTGTGTCCCTGAGACTTCAGAAAACAGGAGGTAAACCAAAAAGTTCTTGGAGATCACTTGGAGAAAAGGAAGAGTCTAACTCTCATTCCAGCAAAGTCATGAAGCAGCAGGCAGCAGAGAAACAAGCCATAAAGCAGTCCTTCCAGAAAAGCTGTCCAGTTGGGTCCTTTAAGCAGCACAGTAGTCCTTGTGACAGATATTCAGTTTAAGATCTAGTAGTGTCTGTTTTTAGGGGATCAGTGACCCGATACTTATTACCCAAAGTGCCTTTGATGTTTGGGGGTGACTTCAAAGCATCTCTCTAAAGTGCACAATGATCCATTTCAACCCAACCCTGTCTGCCAGGTTATCTGTGGGAGGTACATCTGTGCTTTTTGTGTGGCCTACCTATTGAAGTGTAAGTGCCAGTCCCTTACATTCCTCCCTGCCCTGGAAGGCCCATCATATGACGATGAATGCAGATGAATGCTCAAAATGCAGATCAGCCTCACCCTGTGTTTGTGGCTGTCTAGAGGGAATGAAGAAAGTGTGACCGTCACCTACTTAAGATGTGTCTTGGAGACATGATGTCAGGCCCATAGAGCAGTAAGTGCAGAGCAACGTCTACTTTCTAAAAGTGGCATTTCTAAAACAGTAATGCTAATTCCAACTTCACCAGTAAGGAGGCTTTCTCATTACCATTCCAAAGATATGAAACAGGAAATTGCTACTCTTCTCTTATCAGTAATTACATATTAAAAGCATATTAGGGAAATCCCAGTGCTGGCCTACACAAGGGGTAGGCCTCACAGTAGTGAAAATTGAAAGATGCTGCTTGTCACTACCAGGAGAGCCAAACATAAAGGTTGTTCCACCTTTCACTAACATTAGACCCTGCCCTTAGTGTTACTTAGGGCCTAACTTAGGGGTGACATATGTAATAAAAGAGGAGTTTAAGGCTTAGCAAATAGTTTTGAATGCCAAGTCGAAGTGGCTGTTAACCGAGGATACAGCCACTGCAGTGGAAGGCCTGAGACTGGATCGAAAGGCTAATTCAGTGGTTGCCCCATTCAGTCCTGCAGCCCATTTGTAGCATTTGAAGTACAGACCCTGAGTATATGGTATACCACTTTACCAAGGGCTAACCAGTAAAACAAATATGCAATGTTATGTTTAGCGCAGAAACACATGCACTTTAGCACTGGTTAGCAGCAGTAAAGAGCTCAGAGTCCTAAGGATAACAAAAAGAGGAGGAAGAAGGCAAAGTATTAGTGTTGACCCTTTAAGAGGGCCATTTTTCAACCCAAAGTCTGCATCTATATTGTTAAATCATTACAAACCAATCCACTTTTAAAATGTGACACCCACCTCGATTTAAAGGTAGAAAAACTGCTGCTGTTATTTTTTCAGTCTCCACTTATTAGCTTTTCCTCCTCTGGAATCCGGAATAAACATTTCTAAGATTTAACACTTGAAGTTTACTGGGCTATGGTTATTTTCCATGAAGCATCAAATCAAGGGTGCATTCAGCTGTTTTTTAGGGATGGCCAAACGACTAAAGTGACTTATCCCATCACCATGGAAAATACAAGAAGCTGCCTAATAAGACAAATCCGGTCACTAAAACAGATACACTTAAGTAAAAGAAGAAAATTATATAAATTAAATGTGCTAGAGTTGCGGTTGAAAAAATAAACAAGACTATAGACCAAACATATGCTAATTCCCACCTATTCTCATTTCATTTGTACTGCGCTTTCTTTTTTCCTTTCCCTTCTATCCATCTGGAACTTGGAGAAGAAAGTAAGGCAGAACACATAGAAGCTTAACCTTTCTTGTATGGGTAACCATCAGCCTCACCCAGTGATTCTTCATGCAGGTTACTTCAGAGCTTTACTAAAACATCACTAGTCTGTAGAAGTTAAATACAAAGGTTCAATTTATGTAGTCCCTCAATTATTTAACTTGTGGTTAGTGTGTGTTGACTAAAAGCCTTATGCACCGCTAATGATGTATATATCCTCTGACTGGTCATTGATGCCGCTGCCCACATGTAATGTGTCCCTCTTTTGTAATGAATATATGTAATAAAACCAATTTTGCCAGAATTTTTTTTGTATTTTTTTATTCACTTTCCCTTTATCACCATGTGGTGAAAACACATAGAATACATCAGACATTATATTTTTCTCTGCGAAATGTCAGCTAGTATCAGAGCTAAATACAGCCATTTTGGGCAGATTTTCTTATTATTCACCCAATGCAGGGCAGAAAGCAATATTACTGTGCTGCAATCCGTGAAGAAGAGAAAGTAGAAATGCACCAGATCAACTAAGACATGGTGCATTTTTGCTGTCTCCCAGCGCTGACACAGTGTGTGCTGCCTAGCACCAATGCAGGCACCCTTGCACCATGTTTTGTGCAGAAAGGGAGACCCTACTGCACAAAAATAATCCATAATGACATATTACTCTTTCTTTGTGTACTGCACAATGCAGCACGCATAGAAAGAGAAAGTAACAAGGAGAAATAAACATATTTCTTCTCTTATGCCTGGTTCAGGGAGGCATAACGATTTGACATATTCCTAGATTTGCTAGTTTTTGTAAATCTAGGAATGCACCAAAATCCATTGGTGTGTACATGGGAACGCCCATGCTCCACCCATAAAAAGCTACACTAATACAAATTAAAGCAACTCCGCATCTTTGCTGCCTTTCATCAGTTTATAAGAAAAAGCCCATTGAGAGCCAGGCAAATCTGATTTGAGAGATTTTATAAATCAACGTAACATTTTGCTGTGTGGCTGCTTCAGAAAAATGACACTGCCACAACTTAAAATGTTGGTAAATCAGCCCCTAGGTATGAACAATTTATTAATTTGTTCATCCACTCTTAGTAAAAATGCTTACAAACTACTTCTTACCTACTGTATTGTTATGTGTATTTGTGAAATCATTTATTTTATTGATTGCTCATTCCCATTTTGGTGAACTGATTCTACTAGATTTTTTTACGTTTGGGCATTGGGGCATCACCACCCAAGAACACTATAAAGGTGGCTAATCCCCATTTGGCATTTTTTTTTTAAAGTAAGGTTCTATTATATTGTGTACGAAATACAACAATGGCCTGAAAATTAAATGCTAGCTATGGACTGAAACTTACATTACAACATCCACAATGCTTGCAAGGAAAACAGGACAACAGGACTACATGAGTAGCTTGATTGCAGTAGCTTTTAAACCTGCAGATAGTCAGAGTAGTCAAAATTACTCCTTTTGACAGGCCTTAATCATAATAACATAAGGTAAGTGTCCCTAACTAGGCTTTGCAACCCGCGAGATATAGTACCCAAAGTTTACAAATGGAACATGGACAAAATTAGGGTTACATGTTCCAACAGTGGCTAGTTCTCAAAAGCCATGTTTCACTGTATAGGCTTGTAGCTTTTTCCATAAGAAAAAGCAAAGTGCAATTGAAATACAGATTTTGTACCTTTGACTTACGACCTACTTCAAAGTTTATTCTACCACTATTTGTAATATATATTATTAGCAATCAATGTTTGGATGTTTTAATAAACTTATAGGAACAGGAAAGTTTTATACAGTTACACTTGCTCTGCCTTAGGCCCTAGTTAGCTAATTAACATTAGCTTGTCTGCAGCTGTCACTGTCAAGTGTTCTCTTTACTAAAATATGAAATACTGCTTGCAAAGACGATGGCTTGGGCCTGGCAGTATGGCCTGAATGAAAGAAGTGCCCCAGCTTAACCAAATAATGGAATTTGAGGTGGTTACAGGAGCAACATTAGGATTGATAGGCCAGCTCATATTCAGTTTATTGATGAGTGAGATCTTAAAAATACAGGTCTTTTGATTCCAGGTTAAACCTAAGTCCTCCTGTTTGCAGTCTTAAAAGAGGAAGAAACAGGCCCAGAATCAGTTTTGTGTAGTTGATTGGGAGGGGACTGCTCGTTATTCACGACATACCTTTGGTTGTGCCACACGCCTCCTCCAGGGTCAGAAGGTTTATGCCATCTTGGATTTCTCTGAGAATGTTTGCTAATCTCCTCTAGGGGCAAACAAGATGTGCTGGAATAGAAAGAAGGATCTTACTATCAATTTGTCATGGTAGATCCAGGATTCACTCCCATCCACTTGCAGGAGAATTAAACAAACATAGCACCTCACCGCCAGCTCTTCAGAACACATCTGGACCTGTCAATGATTAGATAACTGAAACCTATAAGAAAACATGATGGTCTGGATCTTCTCCCACTGACTGAGAAGAGCACTCCCAGGGTCAGTTGGCTAATCCCCTGTATGACAACATGGACATCGAAAGATGGAAGATAACTTTTACTGGAGTGATGAGTTCACCAGTGAAAGGGGTATCTGACTAGACTGTGTAGGTGGCCTCTGCAAGAGAGGGTCTTAGACTCTCAGGGTTGTCTCTGAGGTCCTGACAGCCTTAGAAGAATGCCAAGAAGAGATAGTCTTAAATGTTGCAAAGTTGTACCAAAACTATCCACTAAGGGCTATGTGCCAAAAATACGACCTCCACTGTGAAAGAAGTCAGGTTGGCTGTGCATTAGGCTATTTACCGCTCGCATTAACACATAAACAGACCCTCATGGCTAAGCTATCCACCTTCAGTGCAACCTTACTGGCAACAGATTGTAGGCTTGTCGCACTGTACGTTTTTGAGCTTAAAAAGGAGACTAAGTTCACCATAATAATTTTGATCCGAAGAAGAAATGAAAATTATTGACTGATGAGAGAACTTCAGGTGGGAAATGTTGATTTCCCTTCACAGAACTTTTCACACCAAAACCAAGAGACTCAGCCGTGCCTCACCCAATGGCTATTCGTCTTCAACAACGTCATAGGATATATGATACAACTTTCACCCTTGCCGCATTGGAGGGTTTTGTCTTCCATAAAAAAAGTCTATAGATACAATGTAATTCTTGATAGAGAGAGATCATCCAAGCAAGTCTATGGCCTGACTGCCCAATTTAAACTACGGCAGATCATCGATTGAGGATGGCCAAGATTATTCCATCTTCACCGAGATCAAACTCCTCAGAAGTTTAGCTAAATGTCAGCACATCTAATTTAGATGGGTGGACATATAGCTGTTTTTATTTATCATTCACTACCAAGAAAAATCTGACAGTAAAAGGCATGGAAAAAGTGTTCAATGCCCCTCTTTGCCATGGGAAAAACTCCCATAGTGAGATAAGTATTGTTTTTTTTTTAATTTTCAAAAAGAAAATCCCACTTTTGGACTTTCTTTTTGAAAAAAATAAAATAAAATAAATGTGCCATCCGAAGGTTCCTGGCAATGCCTGAAATGTCTGTTCGAGTAACAGTCATTTAAAATGTGGCCATAATCACCTCCACCAAGGGGATGGAATAAATTGCTCGATCTCCCTATCAGAGGTCGGAAGGACTGCCAAAATTTAAATCAGGTCTTTAGTCAGAAGGTAACTTCTGTGACCAGATATTCCTAGTAGACTTAGCTGGCCTTACAGCTTCAGTGCAACCTTACTGGCAACAGATTGTAGGCTGGTCACACTGTACTTTTTTGAACTCAAAAAAGAGACTAAGTTCACCATATTAATTTTGATCCGAAGAAGGAATGAAAAGTATTGACTGATGAGAGAACTTCAGGTGGAAAATGTTAATTTCCCTTCACAGAACTTTTCACACCGAAACCAAGAGATTCAGCTGCGCCTCAGCCAATGGCTATTCGTCTTCAACAACGTCATAGGATATATGATACAATTTTCACCCTTGCCTCATTGGAGGGTTTTGTCTTCCATAAAAAAAGTCTATGGATCCAATTTAATTCTTGATAGAGAGAGATCATCCAAGCAAGTCTATGGCCTGACTGCCCAATTTAAACTACGGCAGATCATCGTTTGATGATGGCCAAGATTATTCCATCTTCACTGAGATCAAACTCTTCAGAAGTTTAGATAAATGTCAGCACATCGAATTTAGATGGGTGGACATATAGCTGTTTTTATTTATCATTCACTACCAAGAAAAATCTGACAGTAAAGGGCATGGAAAAAGTGCTCAACGGCCCTCTTTGCCATGGGAAAAACTCCCATAGCAAGAGAGGTATTGTTTTTTTTAAATTACTTTCAAAAAGAAATTCCCACTTTTGGACTTTCTTTTTGAAAAAAATAAAATAACCTTGCCATCCGGAGGTTCCTGGCAATGCCTGAAATGTCTTCTTGGGTAGCAGTCATTTAAAATGTGGCCATAGTCACCTCCACCAGGGTGATGGAATAAATTACTCGATCACCCTGGCGGAGGTCAGAAGGACTGCCAAAATTTTAATCAGGTCTTTAGTCAGAAGGTAACTTCTGTGACCAGATAATCCTAGTGGACTTAGCTGGCCTCTGCTGCATCGCTGTAGGACTCAATTTGTGCTTAGGATCCAGTCTACTGCACCTATAGATGCTACGCTGCTTCTTTATATCTTACATTTTAAACATTCATATCTCTGGTTCTCTTTATTGAAATGTGATCATTTTTAATATTACAATTTATTTTATTTTTAAAAAGTGTTTGTAGGATTTTTATAGTTTTGTGCTTCGATTCTTTAACTCTTTTTTTACTGCTTAACACTTTAGAAATTTCCCTAAGTTAAACCAGTCCGCTCAGTGCCATAGCTACCAGGAATAGAGCAAAGGTTTTAGTTATTGAAACTATGTGCTTCATCGGACATGTTTGTGGACTAATTTGTTGATTTGGCTCACTTCCCGACACCTAATTTCTCAGATTATTACACAATAAACCACAGCAAAGACATTGTGAGATACTTGTCCAGGGACCATACAGTGCAACTGAGGGGCCGATTACGATGTCGGTCGCTAGTCTGAAACTTTCTGACCAACACGGTCAGTTTGGAGTCCAACTGTTATGTTATGTTATTGTAGGTTTATAGAGCGCATTATCACCCAGAGGTCTCTAAGCGCTGCCGAATTACGATGTCAGCTGTCGGAGCGTAAACTGCCCGGTCCTTCCGATGCAGATCCCCCGGCTCTTGGAGTCTTCCAAACTGTAGGACCCGCACTGTAATTCCATATGGGCGGGAAGTCGGTTTCCCACAGCCTTTCCATGCCAGCCTTTCCGACACAGAAAGGCTATCAGAAATTGACTCGGGGAGCCCCTAGCAGGGCCTCCTTGCCTCTGCGCTCTACAGCTGGTGACCGGCAGGGTACCTAGGTAAATCCCTGCACTGTGTGGTAGGCTCCATGGGGGACCTGCCACAGGGTGCAGGGTTTTAACAGACCCACATTTCTGTATGGGAACCTGTATTACAGCTGGTTTACGGCCGTAACACATGCTCCAATAAAGAAATGTGAGTATCCGACTGAACAGTGTTTGGTCGCATTGTGATCAGGCAGATGGAAACACCAACTGGAGGTCCCAAGACTGAGATGGTGTCGGTCGGAGGCATCTCTGACTGACATCGTAATAAGCCCCTTGCTGTTCACTTCTCACTCGTATAGTATATTTGTTTACAGCATGCAGTAAATAGTCCTTCACAACCACTTTATTTTGTCATCGTTTAGCAGCATGCACAAGTATTCATGACTATGTGGAAAACATTTTACATTCAACGCAACCGTTGTATTTATTCACAAGAATCCTGTATCTTGATAATCTATTGTGTGATTTAATGGGAATCATGCTTGTGTGTCTTAAACACAGCAAAGTAATCAATTTTTCTTGCCCAATACATTACCACACAGAATTAATGATGGGTAACATGAGTTATAGGGATATTTTTAACCAAGGGATTCTGAGTGACTTCAAATAGACAACAAGAGTGAAACTGGAGTTGTCTATGATGTCTTTCAGCAGCTGAGGTGAAATACATCCCTGTAATTCACAATTTACCCATCTGTAATTTTATGTTATGTATGGCTCCCACAATAATCTGCACCTGCTTTCAGCTGCTGGACAGTGGCGGAGGAGTAATGGGGAGCCATACATAACATAGCCTCTGTTCTGTATCCTTGCCCCAAAGGTTATTAAGAGAAACTTGCTTACAGTCCCGGATCGACTTCTGCCACCTTCCCTTCCTTCCTTTACTGGCTACAGCTGGGCTTTCTGCTTTCAGTCAAAGCAGACAAGCAGAGCTGCGCTGACAGGCTCTCAGGAAGGCCTGCCGGCCTGGCCTGGAAGGCCTTTCACATCACAACGAAGGGTAACTAATATTGTTATCAACAGTTGCTATGTCATAGCAGTAGGTTATCAGATATATAAACTGACATAAATGATAGTCTCTCCATGTGATCCATACATACCAAATCAATGTTACCTTTACACATTGGTCTTGCAACTAAACACCTCTAGTAGAAGTTGCACTAATAAAACATTCTAGTCAAGTGCTAACAGTGTTTCACAAAGTAAAGCCAAGAATATAATGTAAGAATGTGTTATAGGATATCATGGGTTGAAAACAATTGGCAAATACTACTTTCATTGGTTAAGTTGAGTATTCGTTATGTCTCACTCCAAGAAGCTTTAGCTATCTGAGAGATATCATATTATCAATACTTTTAAAAAGTGCAGGGAGAGTGGGTCTTGGCTGTCATGTTTTTTCATGGTTTGACATTGTTTGGGTGTCTATCAATCAAGGCTATGGTCCCATGGGAAATGCTGCTTAAGTAGTCCATTGTAAGACTGCAGAAATAGCATATTGTATAGCTTTTCATTCAGAGTTAGCACACGCTCTTTGATGTATTTACTGGCACACTGGCATTTTAATTGCTGACTTTTTTGTTTAAGACATGCACCCTGTTTGTCTCTAAGGCAGCTACTCGCGAATCACCCTCGTAATTTCATTGGTTTTTCTTTGCTGCCTTGGTCACGTGTTGGTGGATTTACAGCTTTTTTTGTTTGCAAAGTAAAGATTTTCAGCCACATAGGGTTTCTTATGCTTCACCGAAAATACTGACCCAATTTCAAACGTACCTACTATGCAATGTGTGTTGTTTATGCAATTTAAGTTTCTGCGCAAACTTCCTATTCTAACTCCTCTTCTGTGCATTATTTTTTGGGCTTACAGTCTACTTCACCTGATGCGGTCTGCTCAACAAAGGAGGGCTCCTCCCAGCTACCATACTGTGGTAGCCAATAGGTCGTTTCACTGTGGTATTTTCTTTCTAGGACAGATGGGAGCAGCACTCACAATTTTAACCAACTATTAACACGCACTTAGTTCAACAATAAGATAGATCTATTTTCAGTGCCAGTGCTTGTTTCATTTCTTGTGAAGTATTCTTCAGTTGAAATTCTGCACTACCATTACTACTCGCAATAATCACAATATGTTTACTGTGAAAAATAACTACCATTATCTTTATGACTGTCCCTATATTGGTTTGGATTGTATATGTATGGTACCCATTCTCATTAGAAGCTTATAATTAGATTTTTTATAAAACCTCTTTCTCACAGACACGCAACGTACACATTATTACATTAAGTTAGTAATGAATGTTATATTTGCGGCCTCGATAAACTACAGAAGAAATGCATCACATCCCAATTTTCATTGCTGGCGGAATTGTACAAGAAAATTACATAATAATATAATATATTCATGCATAGCCAACTTATATTATCCAATAATTTCTCATTTGCTAATGCTGCTGGATAATTTCTTTCACACAGATTCAAGTTATAAGTTTTGCAACAGAGCATAACTGGGATTCACTTGAGATATATGATGGCAGCGATTTGAATGCGCCAAGGCTTGGAAGTTTTTCAGGTATGTCACAATGATTAAGAAACAAAGCTATTTTTTGGGACATTCCCTTTCCACATGGAGGGAGTGATTTTCATGATTGTTTGTGAGTGCAATTAAAAGTACCAAGGTTTCTGACTCGTTTGACTCATACATGAAAGTGCATTCTTGTAGATTTCAGACTTGAAAAAATCAGGGTCTGATTTACATTAAGTACCCAGGTGGCACAACAGTGGTTTGCGCTCGCTCTGCACTCCCAGTGGCACTTTGATATGACAGAAGGGGGTGCAAACGCTTGTGCGTCCTCCTCAGTAATACCAATTCGGCTGACCAACTTAAAGTGCAAGCGCTACCATCAGCGAGTGTTCTTTCATTTGCATAGGGGCGTGTCCAATGCAAATTAGGGAATTCCTTTGCCTCTGTGCCATATTACAGATGCGGGAACAGAGGCAAAGAAGCTCTCAGGGGCACACTCACAGTGCTCCACCTTCTAGGTGGCACCCTGTAAGAGCGCCCCCTGAGAGCACCCCTCTGGAGGGGAGAACGTGGGTTCTATGGATCCCCCTGCAGGCGGGTGCAGTCACTGACTGCACCCCCCTGCAAGGGGATCTATAATCCCCTTCATAAGTGCAGGCGGGTTGCCGCCTGCCAAGTGAAAAGAGGGAGCTGCTGCAAGCAGCCACTCCGTGTTCTCACATGGGGGCAGCGCATGTTTGTGGCTGCCCTGGGGCAGCACCATAATGGGGTGCATTGTCATTGTCTGTGTCGGGCGCACCTTTTAAAAGGTGCACCTAGAGCAATCAATGACAACGCGTAATACAGCCCCAGAAATGAGATATCAGACTAATTTATATTATTATGTTTATATTCAGCGTTTTACCAACAACACACTAAATTTGAAATAGTGTGAATTTGTAGGATTTGGTTGAATTTTCGATTTCTGCTGTCATTATCTCCCTTTTCATATTTTGAAAGATACTTCTACATAAAAAAATGCAAACCTTTAGAGAACATTATTATCCAATAATAACCTGTCACCTGAGACAAAAAAACAAACTCAAAAGCTAGGGCACTAAAGTCTTAAAATGGATAAGTGAAATGAAGACCTCTTTGTTCTCGCAATAGCATTATCTATTGTTGTTAATAAATAATAATGGTAATAAAGCAATACAAACGTTGTATTCATCACCACCACTCTCCAACAAAGGAGTTACTAATACCACTTTTCCCAGTAAATCTAGGATGAGGGACACAACACCTGAAACCTTCGTGGGTAACCTGCTCCGGCGTACGAATGACAGAGACACGGGACACTTCCTTCGGCGTCAAAGATACAAGGTTTATTTGCTGCAGGGAACACAGAAATCACAGGAAGTACATCGAGTGTAGTTCGGGGAGACTGCTTCAAATTGGTTCTGTGGATCGCTCCTTTTATACAGTTTTTACCCATAGGACAACATGGCACACAAAAGTTTACAACCCGGTTCCCACCATTATCCCCCAGAGGGGTCGCTTTGGTCACTTTGAAACACATCAGGTCCGGAACATAAGTGCGGAAACATTTGGTGGTTCCCAACTGTAAAAACCCATCTTCCCATCATTAGCGAATTCCAATCAGCAGTAAAACAGATCGAAATAGGAACAAAGACAGGTGCAGAGGAAGACGGAAACAGTGGGGAGATCGGAAAGGGTGTAAAAGGGGAGGTATCGAGAAAACACGAGATACAGGCATCAAAGGGACGTGCCTAATGAGATGCACGGCTGAGACAATAAGTCGGTGCGGCAAGATGAGCCTCGAGCGGCGCCATCTGCTTTACAGTAGCATCCCCCTCGTCATAAAGACACTTTCAAAGGACATGTGTCTTCCGCAAATATCTTGGGAGTCCCAGGGTCGCGAAGCGGACAACGTCCGTTCGCTGGCTACTTGAGGGCAAGAGACAAAATGGATGCCGTATCTAAGATGGAACCCGTGGGTACAGATGAAAAACCCACATAACAAACGAACGGTTTAAGTTAGCACAGCGAAACTGCGCACACTTACTAAACTCATCATTTGCGGTTCATAGATACCAGACTCGACCATATTCGTGCGAGTCGAAAACACCACTTACAATTGTCACGGAACCTCAGTGATCTGGGTAGTGAAACAGCAGTGTGTTTATCACTGAATATTCAAGAGTGAATATCAAAGAAGGTGAATAAGATCAATCAGCGAATTATAGTGCTGTGTTGTTCAGCGACAGTCCTCCCGGAAGGCCCTGGGGAGCGACACATGGATAAGTACGGCCATTGCTGTTTTCAGTCTATCATTATTTCTGAGCTAGGCAGCTGTCAATGAACAAGAGGGATTCCCCTTAGTGCGTCTTTCCTTACAGACATGTTTAGAGAATGTCAGCACAGATTTGGCATCCGTAGAGAAATTAAGTTTATGTTCAAATGAGACTCATAGCTTAGCAGAGTATAGGAGAGCATATAGTATGCAGGCTTCCTGAAAACGTTATTTAGCAGGTAGGAAATATCGACGGGCTGCCTGTACTGATAGGGTGAAGTCTGGGTAGCATGAAACTGTTTTTCCTTGATAGGTGATAGAGCTTTGTTTGCGCACCAGCCGCAGGACTGCTTTGCGGTTTGATAGTTTAACAGGCGGGCAACTATTCGGTCTGGCAAGTGCACCCACCGGCGGGTTGGGACCAAGGGATTGGTAGGCACGTTCTACAATGAAGACCTCTTAGAGGCCATCACCAAATATGGTCTCGACAAAGTCTTCCATTCTGGAGATGGTGGAAGATTCTGGAATCCTGGTAATCCAAAGTTAGTTTCATCTGGACCCTGCTTCCAGGACTTTGTTTTTGGCTTTTATGAGGTCGAGGTCTTTATTCATTCATAACAAGTGTTCTTTCGAGTAAGCCTGTATATCCTCTCTGTCGGAGATTTGGTTTTCCAGCTGATTTATTTGTTTGTTGAGGTGTTATTTGACATGGTCAAGGAGGCTTGTAAGTAGATAAAGCTTAGAATCAATGGTTATTAGGCAAGTATTCACATCTGTAGATCAATATCCTTTGTGTAGCCGTCCTCAACAGGAGCTGTACTGTGATCAGGATCTTGGCCCTGGTCAGCATAGTAAGTGAGTCGTCTTCTCTTGAATGAGAGTTTAGACTGTTTTATGTCTTGTCTGCCCATAATTAAGTGCAGAGGGTTGTTGGCCTGGTTATTAAGGAACCAGTAGAAGTGTTAAAGGTGAATCGGTCTCCTCCTTTTGGCAGTAGTGGGGCCCCAGTGCAAGGATAAGCCTCCAGCCAACAAGAGAACCGCAAAGCTCCTTCACAGCCAACACAGCTCAAGAATACGGCATGCAAGCTGGCTCAACAGCCAGGCAGGCTTCAAGTGTCATGGCAGCTGGGGAAGAATGTAGTAAGCATTGAGAGTAGTATCTGGCACTTTATATTGCAACTAAAGAATTGGTATAGGGCACCACAGGGCCCCCTCAAGAGTCATTCAGGGGGACACGTGCAGTACAATACGATTTCACCCTGTTGGATGGATCAAAGTCTGCAATATAGCATGAGGCCTTGAAAAGACCCACTTTTGTGAGGTACAATTTATATAGTTTGCAGTTGGTGGTGTTGAAACGTAAATGTAATTTCCCAGAAGTAATTCGATGGGCACCTCAAAGGCCCCAGGCTAATCCCCAGAGTCTGTCAGCAGCATGCAGTATGGCTGCAAACCATTTGACATGACTTAGCGGGAAGCAGTGATGCAAACAGAGCCCCCTCCAGGCAGCAGTCGTGCTCCCTCTGTGCACAACCATGATGTTGACTAGGGAACAGTGTCCTGCAACTCGGCCACCGGCCGGGCAGCCGGACCATCCCAGGAGGGACAGAGGGCCTGTAGGCCTCGAGCCCCAATCAATCACCGGTAATCGCTGCCAGGTGCAGGCTCTCCGAATCTGCCCCCATTGATTCGATCCTTGATGCTACCACAGTTCCCCTTTTGTGGACATCAGGATAGTTGTGCACTGGCCACAACAGCAGTAAACCAAAGGCTGCATCTCCCAACGCGGCTCCACAGTACAGTCGTCAACTGGCAGCGGTTAAGCAAAAATTGAAGTCCATGGTGCTGCAGATGAAATATGGTGACAGACCGCTGTGCCTAGTGAGCTCGAGCTCAGCCCACTACTGGGCATGTTCCCCGCAGCCATCTACAGCTGACACATCACTCCAGCCAGGCCCCACTAGGCCACATGCAGGTCCAGCTCCGAAGCTCTCTTTTACAGGCTCAGAGAGCACTCGTCGGGAGTTCCAGACCTCGGGTGAGTGTCCCAGAGGTTAGTAGAGCCTGTGCTAGTATTTATGACTAGCCGGTGGCTCTGTAATAGGCGTATGCCAAGCAGATTATGAGTTTGGCCAGCAGAGCCCTCTAAAGAGCTGCCATGTTGCTGCCCCGTGATACCACACACCCCAGCAGTTCCCAAATTTAAACCTGATTATTGGCAAGTATACCATTGCTAAGCATTGTTCGCTGTACCTGGCCTTTATGGACTTGTTGACAGCATTCAACTGTGTTAACAGACCCAAACTTTGATTCGTGCTGTTTAACTTAGGGCTCAAGGCTGCATACACAAATTGAGAACTTCAAAGTGAAGGTCCGGTTTGGCTGAGCAGGAGAAATGTTTGATTCTTCTCCCTAGTCCAATGGGTGCAACCACAATGTATCCTGGCCTCATTATTTTTTATCTTTTACATCAATAATCTGTGTCTAGCTGTAACAAATGCCCTTAGAGACATCCCAAGGGTCTCACAAGTTCCTGTACTAGCACTTCTTTATGCCGAGTATGTGGTACTGATGGCACGGATTTCAAAAGCTTTACACATGTTGGTGGATTCCTTTATTTCTTTTATGAGTGAGCTGGATCTTGCCACCAATTTTTGTAAGTGACATATATTGGGATGTGGCCTGGGCAAGAAAATCGTATCCAAATTAACGGTGATGGGGCAATCTCTTTTAAGTGTGAGCGATTTCAATTACTAATTATTTAACATGTTACACTGTTGTACTTTTTTTATATTTACAATGCTTAGTGTATTTTTGTGGCCTTATAAGGTGCTGAGGTTTGGGTGGCACCATAATGTTATGGTCTTGCAGACTGAGGAAAACCATATTTGAGGTGGTGCATTTATCTGCCGCCCAATAGCTTTCATTTTATTGTTCGTTCAGAGCTTAATCTAAAGCACATATCTGATAACGCTAAGTTGGCCCCTTCTCTACTCTGGGTCAGTGTTTGGGACAATACTGAGGCTAGCTTGAACAGAGAACTTATTTTTAGATTTCCTCAAGCTGGGCAGTGATGCTTCTATTTCCTGGTTAAATTATGCTAAAAAAAGATTTAAAGTTTTGAGCCTTTGATGCACCCGCACTTTAAAAACATCAGATACGACAATGGTGAAGCTTTGTTTATTAGAGTTTTGTCACTTGCAGAAATTGCAGACTCAATCATGTAAAAGCTCAATAAAGGTTATCTCATGAATTTGTACCTATGAATCCCCTACTATATTAATATGTAGCCTCTCATGTTGGGAGAGATTCCTTACTTTTTCGCATTAGGGTGGTACCACACAGAGCTGTACTGGCTGTAGCGGGCACCAGGTGTTTTCCCGGTAAGCCGAAGGGGTGGGGGCCGGTTCTGTACCTGTGGGACCGGTTTTGTTACTGATGGCTGGTTTTGCAGCAGTGCTGTAATACCAGCCCCAAGTAACAACAGTGTGAGCTGTGCTCCTCATTAGCCCTCATCTCTCACGGCTGCTCCTGGAGCCATGGAGCAGTAATCTGCCAGGGCTGGTTGCTATTCCCAATCGGCTGTGGTACTGCATGACTTTAATGAGATTCTCAAAAACTAGTGGCATTTTGGGGGCATCAGGTTTTGCATTTCCTTGTGATGGATTATCGGAAAGGGACTCTGATACATTTTATGTTTTTTTGTAACCTTAATTTCAGTTTTTTACCAAGCCGGTTTTCAAATCTTTTCAGTTTAGGAAATGAAGGGATGCATTGATCTACCTTCAGTTTTTAACCAGCTATGATGCTTTTTGTGGTGTTTGCTCCATTCTTAATGCAGCGGTGAGAAGGAAATCGATGGAGTGCTAGTGCAATATTAGTTTGTATATTCTTGGAAGTGGACACACTGAATCAAGTTTCTGATTGTGGGAGGCGGTTTGAGAGGACATTGACCCAGGGGAAATGTAGTGGCCATTGGGATTTGTATAGTTTAATTAACTTTTAGACCACTGTGCTGCTTCCCAAGGTTGTCTGTAATTTGATTGTATTGTTTTGACTTTTTAATGTTTATTTGTCTATGTACTTGTAATCTATTTTATACATGTTATTATTGGTGTATATTTTATAGCTAATTTTGTGCTGAATAAAGTGTTATGAAATCAAATGAAGTATTTAACTTGTGCAAGATCAAATTCTCGTGTGGATACACCATAGTAATTAGGATGTGAAATGGACTACAAGCACATTTGCAAAGGCCACCCTTGTGTGTCATGGATACACATGAACAGGAGTATAAAAGTATGTTCTATGCACATTGCAGGTAGGGTCGTGGCCAAGGTGATGGTATTCCTTTTGGAAATACATGTATTATTCACTGCCATTGCTTCCTTAGGGGCAGGCCTTCACTCATGGCACATCACCAGTTGGCTGAACCCTAGAAGCCTGCCTACCTGTGACAGGCACTTGCACCAAGCCCAGTGTTGAGTGCCGCATTATGTACTTGGATGCAAGAGCTCAGGTCTACCATTCACAAAGGCACAGGTCGGGTACTCAGTGTTTTCCCTCTCCTTGTGAAAATATGTACTACTACTCTGAATAACTACGTTTGGTGGTACCAATCTGCCTTTCTTCCTCTGCCCTGCTTTCCTTGGAAAGAGGGAGATGAGTTCACATAATGTGATTTCTTTTATATTCTTTTGAGTTAAGTCTGAACAATTTTGGGTGCTTAAATAATATGAAAGAGTGGTCTGAATTATTACACTGCACCCCATAAAAGCCTAGTCCTTGGCAAACAATATAACAAAGTAATGCTAATTATTGCGTAAAACAGTGGTGTAAAGAAAGTTGAGGGGGCTCACATGCATGGTACATGGAGGGGCCCCACTCCGGATTTAATCTGGAGCTCTCAGGCCTGAGTACTGTGCTGAGGGGACCCCCAGCACCGTGGGGGCAGCAGGGGCCTGTGTGCAAACAATCAACTCATCAACGACACCTCCTGCCTTTGGTCATCAAGTTTAGCCAAACAGAAGTGTCCTTAATTTTAATATCCATAACAAGGCTTTTGTGCTGAAAAAAGCATTTGCACTTGGTTTGTTGCTAAAATAAGGTTGTGGCCAATGATACACCCTGTCGGTTTTGGTATTTATTTTTTTAAAAGACAGTAATTCTTAGAAACGCAGACATAAATTACGGGTATGAGTAAATGTAATTTCGAACAATGGCTGTTTGATGTACAATAAAAAGTTTTCTTCCCTTGTAGCACAAATATGTTACACGTTAATGTCCCATCCAGGATGTTTACACCCAGTTGATTCCAAATCTGAATATCTGAGAGTAATAAAGGGCTCTGTCCAAAGTGAGGCTACAAGAGTTCATACTACTTAACTACATTCAAGTATTTCCATATTTGCATTCACTTTTTCACCAAATTTTTTTTCAGTTTGTGTCCCTCTTGTGCTAGTAGGTTTCCATGGCATAGCTTTCTGGGAGTAACTTCTTCATCAGTGTTAGAAAAGGGACTTGTGGCTGGCTAAGTCTTACGCCAAAGCCAGGCGGAAACCACCACACTAGTCAGGGTAAGGGAGTTACACGCTGAAGATAACCCCTGCTCACCCCCTTGGTAGCTTGGCATGAGCAGTCAGACTTATCCCAGAGGCAATGTGTTAAGCATTTGCGCAACACATACACTCACAGCAGCAGCACACTAGGCACACTACAAAAGAAACTCCACACAAGGTTATAGCCTTTGTATTCTTATAAACACATTAGAAGCATCATCACTCATTAACTGGCACGGGCAATATTCACAGGGGATTATATACAGGACCAGGCCAATCAGGCCACGATCAGAACCATCAGAATGCAAATATAAAACACAACCAGTAACTACTGGTACCACAATGACCTAAGTATTATCATATTAGCATAAATCCACATTAGGCCGAAACCTCATCAGCATAAACACATTACACAATGGACCTCATAAGCATAACCACATTACACTAATAGGTACTACCCCAAAACATCATAGTATGACATTAGGCATTAACATAAACACATTATGCAACAATCATGGTGAAGGATTCAGATTTGGCAATAATCAGATCAGGCATAAACACATTACAGAATGATTGTAGCGCCTTGGGCCCTACCCATCACCCAAAATGGACCCCAAGCCAACTGGCCTCTCATAGGGGCCCCAATGCCTCTGTCCACAATGTCAGGGTTCGGCTGCCGCTGCAGCAACATCAGCAGTGTGCAATGGTGCGGGCCTAAACGCTGCAGCTGCCCACTAATTGCTGGGCAGCTGTGAAACTCTCTGGCATTCACTGTGCCCTCCTGTCCCATTCAGGGACTCTGATTCAAATGTAGGTCAAACGTTGCAGTTGTCTGCCCTCTTACAGGGCAGCTGGGCAAACAGCATCAGCACAGGCACTACTGTGCCTCCCTAAATCAACTTTGCCCCTTCGTTGCAGCTGCCTGATAGCAAACGGGGCGCCTGTAGGAACATAGTCACACTAGTGAAAGCACGGGTACTCTCCAACATGCTCCCTGGGCCCGCACTGGGGCACTAAAAACAATATGTCACCCAACGTCACAGCTGCTCACTGTCAGGTGGGCCGCTGTGAAAAATCAAATCCCAGAGCAGGCAGGGGCACCACTGCGCCCTCTGGACCCCCACCAGGGACCTGAAAATGCTGTACCCATCATATGAGCAGCCCGCTACCCTGCGGGCCGCTCAACACTATGAGTTAGCACTGTGCCTTGTTTCGACCCACACAATGGGCAACTGGGAACCCCCACTCACCGGGCTCTTATGCAGGACTACTCCGATCTGCGGAGGGGTAGCGCAAGGCTCCTCTTTTTCCAGGCTGCTGGTCGCGAGGAAGACTGCTTGCTGGGCACGGGGAGCCCTCGGGACTCCAGTCGGACTCTTCTGCGCTGGTCGCCAGTGCGGGGTGGGCTCCCTCCTAGTTTCTTCTGCTTGGGTGCTGCTCTTCACCGCTGGGGCTCCCAACCGCTCAGGGGAGCCCCGCTCAGACCCTCAACTCGGGCACCTCCTCTGACTTCACCCCGGCCCCCTCCTGTGACCCAGGACTTCAACAGGGAGCCTGTGAGGCTCCGGGACGTCACACCCACGGGGCATCCCTTTCCTCCCTGAAGCCCTGCCAATGGAAAGGCACAGTCTTGCCTGACTTCCTACTCGGGCCGGCACTGGTGATTCTCCTTGAGTAAAAGCAGGGTGGGCACCTGCTTTACATCCAAACAAGTGCGGGGTGGACACCCGCTGATTGCAAAATCTCTAAAGAGGGGTGGGCACCCGCGAATCTCCAATCTCCATGAAGCGGGGTAGGCTCCCGCCAATCCTCAAAATAAAATACACCGCAATGCGGGGTGGGCACCCGCCTTTCCAGCAGTGAGGAGAATCCCCACATCGGTATTACTTCAGATCACGGCAGCAGGGACCTGCACGCCACCAGCTCCTCAATCTCTTCTGGGGCAATGGAAGTACAGCGTTCACAAGGCGCTATGCCCAAAAATGTCCAGGGCAAAGGCAGAGCAAGGAGTCCAGCAGGCAAAGAAGGGAAATGTCCTTGAGGCCCTGTGAAATAAAAGCGCTCACAGGGTGCAAGAGTCTTCCAGGGGTCAGGGGGATAGATGGGCCCAGGGAGGCCAGCAAAGAGGGCCCTCCAGCAGGGAGGCAAGCCCTCATGGCAGTTCCTCTTGGGCCCCAGCAGCAGCAAGGCCCCAGCACAGAACAGCACAGGAAAGAACCAATTCATGGGGTCACAGCCCCTATACTTATACTGAAAAATGTATTTGTCTGTAGTGCAGGGCATGGGGCAACCAGATGCAACCAGTTCAGGTGGGATTTAGAGCACTTTGTTTTCCAAGCTCCTCTTCCCCTTTGTCAGGTGGGGTCTCGTCATCAGACACACCACAGGGGGGTAGAGCCAGCATTCACTAGAGCAGGCACCATCCTATTCAGAGTCAGGGGATTACACCTCGCACTACTCCCAGCATAGATGTCCCATTCAGCCGAGCACTGACTCAACCTGCCCCTCCTGGAGCCATTCACACATCCCAGCCACTGTCACCCACAAGCCAAGCATGCAATTCACATCAGGCAGGCAGGCACATAACCCACAGAAATGCCAACTTTCAGAAGTGGCATTTCTCCCATAGTCATAATAAATCTGCACACACCATTGTGCAACATTTATTCTCACCATTTCATACATACTAGACTTGACCACACTGCTCCTCTCATAACAGGAATTACCACTGACACACCTTATCAGGGAATCCCCCAGGCATTCCTATGGGAGGGCAGGCCAACCTTACCAATTTAACACAGAGAGCGCACGCACTTTGCACTGGACCGTGTTGCTAATGTGCCCAGAGGCCTAAAACCACCAACACCTTGTCAGAAAAAGGCTAGGAGTAAGGCAAAAAGTTTAGGGAGTACCCTTCAAAAAGGGCCAAGTCCAACAATCAGTCATACCCTTGCAACGTCAGAACACCTATTAATGACACTATGTAGTTGCCTTGCTTTTCTTGTAATATAAATGTTTTTTATTCAAACATTTATCTGAGTCCTATGTCCCAATCTTTTAAAGGTGCAACAAGCATATGTATTGCTAATATAGCTGCCATCTGCTGCCATGAGTCAAAGCAGCAGTCCCTCGGAGAGAGCCACATCTCAAATGTGTTTCATTATTTCACCATGGTTGGTCACTGGGTGACATTTCCTCCTTGTAAGTCTTCCTCTCCACCAGAGTTACGTAGTGAGCTTTAGCTACACAGCAGAGCTCTCCAAGCAAATTAGCATTCCATGCCTCCCATCTCTCCCCAACATGGCCAACCACCGTCACCCCTGCCCAGTATAATAGGAGGGTCGACCAACACACCTTCCTATTTCTTTTGTTCTGTGCTGCCGATTCTCCAGAGCGCGTATCAGGTAAGTGGGGGGGAAGTCTGGCTCTAGCAGGTCCCACTGCCCTGGGGAGAAGGCCCTGCATGAGCGGGCTTGTGTTCTGGGTCCCCTCGCATGGCAAGAGGTTTTGTAGGGCACTAGCGGGCTCTTTGGTATTTGTTCAGCCCTGCACTAGCGGGGACACCTGTTTGATTTCCCTTCTCTAATCCGGTGATGGGCACGAACAGGCGGCAGTTTTTCATTCTTGCGTGCAGGTTCCCTGGTGGTCTGTTACCCGCTGTGCTCGCAAGCGGTATATTTGGGACATAGGACGCGAGATGCTCCCCTGCGAATCTCTTCTTCCGACGCACTGTTTAGCTATTGGCTTCATGTGGTCCTTCTGACTTGGTTGTTCTACAGGAAATGGGTTGGGTAGACCCTCCCCTTAAACTGGGTCAGGGGTGATGGTGGTCGGCCATTTTGGGCAGGGATGGGAGGCATGGGGTGCTAATTTGCTTGGAGGGTTCTGGTGTGGATCTAAAGCTCACTACATAACTCATGCTGCAATTACCGGTAAGTCACCGTTAACCAGAAAAGATCAGCTTCATATGTCTAAGGGGCTACCAATAAAATGTATCTTTTGCCGATCTTTACTAATAAAAGCTTGGTGAGAAATGTTATGTAACTTTTCGTGAGGGATATTTTTATTATCTTGGCCTTAAGAGTTTAAGTTACATGAATGTCTTGTTTGTTGATATGATGTGAGTTGGAAATCAACAATTTACCACTCCATGTTCAAAGAGATGTTTTTATCTTCTTGAATACGTTTTTTTTTTATTATTTGAATAGGATTTGTGTAGGGCCTGTGCATTGTTCTGTGATATGCACTGTGCCCAAGCAGTGTTTATTTCTGGTAACTTTTCGATACATTAATGAACTCTGCGAGAAGTTCCCGGAATCAGAACGTCCATGGCTTGTCCGAGACGGAAACAGCAATTGAAATCATGGTCTCAAACGCAAACATTACTCTTGCGTCTTATATTTCCTGTTCCGGCTATTGTCTATCCTCTCTAACAGACAAATAACGTTATTGCTTTCCTGATGAATCATCGTATTATTTTTACAATTCAGAAAACTCATATACTTAAAAATTCCTGTCAATACCAAGTACTTAAAATCTGACAAATTTATTATACAACTACTTTGCTTATTAAGAAATATATTTTAAAGCTAGAAGTTTGGAAAGTCGTTTTCAGAATCATATTTGCCCTCTATTTTAGTAGTATATTATGAAATGCTACACGTTGTGGCTGCTAAATTCGGTCCTTAATGTGGTTACTCTGAGGATAATGAGCAGGCCAAGTATGAAGAAAATGCATTTGAGAGATGACTCCGACCCCAACAATTCTGGACAAGTGATACTTACTTGGAATGAAAAATTACCAACGTCTGGGGCTTTCACTTTATTCTCTAGCTTAAATAGGCCACTTCTAAATCACTGTGACTTTTTACTTCCACCTTCTATCACTGAAATATCAGGGAAATTGTTGCTCGCAGAATGTCAGTTTTAACAGTTTGGACCAGGTGTAAGGAAAAATTGTGAACTCTAGTTGAAAATAGTAGCCTGTCGGGATTTGATTTTTTAAAATGTATTTAGTCGTGGTTGTGAATGTTACATTAAGCTACTTCCTGTGATTGGCACTGTGGGAGTTATGGAGTACGCCCTTCAATCTCGGCAATTAATTCGAGCCCAGGCACACATAACAAGCAAGCTAACCGCTGGCGACCGTGTGCTCTTTGTCATCTTCTGTGAAATGCACAGCTTTAGAAATTGCTAGCATGGTTCTGGGCTATTTGTACTTCTTATCAATGTATTTCCATTTACGTGTCTCCTAGGTACCACTGTGCCAGCACTGTTGAACAGTACATCTAATCAACTTTACCTCCACTTTCACTCCGACATCAGCGTAGCAGCAGCAGGCTTTCACCTGGAGTACAAAAGTAAGATTGATTGTTTTTGTATCCATATTGAAAAGCGCCTTTTAAGACCTTTTTTTTAGCAAAGCGACTGTGAACAATAGGTGCATCTGTGTGCTTAAAAGAGGGAAACGTTTTGTATTGTAAATTATGTCACAGGCAGATGGCATTTTCATATGCAAATGTTTGCGGATGACACTGTTGAGCATGATACTTATTAGAATGTCAAACATATGATTTAGCACATCTACACAGGGGGTCTCTATAGTCAGTTGCTCTGGCACAGCAAGTGGAATGCAGCAACTCCAAAGCAGCTGGTTACACTGAGACTTACCCACTGCACTGACTGTTATTTGCAACCATCCAGACATCATTCTGGGAGTTAAAGAATGTCAATGCAGGAGCATTACTGTAGAAAAGATGGGATTGGAAGGTGAAACAAGACGGGGCACACAGATGGTTGGCAGCTTCGAGGAAGTTGTGAAGAACACAGCTGAAAAGGGATCTAGAAATCGGGTGGGCGCCGGGTATTATCATACTAAGCATGCAATGGCAAAGTCAGCTGTTCTTGGCCTTAAAACTCACTGGATTTGGCAATGCTTTTTGTTTTGTGGTAGATATCCATAGTGAATATGTATACATATTCAGTAGCCATCTTTAGATGCATTTTATTTTATTTTTAAGACTCCAGTCCAAAGAAGGCCACCATGGATGTGATTGAATCTGCAATAGTTATCTCTGAAAGGCGTTTGTAAAAAAAAAAAAAAAATAGTTCCAAGTCAAATCACTTACGTCAGATATGCGAGTTGTGTCAGGCCTCTCTCTTCAACTACATGTGTCTGGGCAAATTTCGAAAATGTCTTTAATACATTTGGAATACTGAAGTAAGATTGCTATGAGAGATGGATACAATAGATATGTTAGTAAGCAAAGAAGATAACAATGTCACGTTCTGCTTTCAGTTGGAAGGGCTAACTTATTCAGCTAAATACCTGCTACATTACACAGATCATGAAAAGGTAGGACAGATAAACACATCAGTAATTATAAGCAGCCATTTACCCATCATGAGATCAGTTGCAATACTCAAAGCCAAATTAGTTTAGACTGAGGCTTTGGGTGGTCTTGTGGTTATGTGGATTGCTTTACATGCCTTTTTTACAGAAACATGCTCAATCATAAATGGTTTATTGTCTCTGTTGAATGTAGTGAATAAATGGAAATTATAAAGGAAATGAAATTCGAATAGTATATTTGCAGTGTTTCTTTAAAATGAATATGGGGCATATTCACAAGGAGCTATGCTCAATCAACAGCACTTTTGGCGCAGCCAAAGTTGTGATAAATTTACCCCACATCACCAGTTTTCCTGCGATAGCCGCTGCAAAAAACAATGCCAGAGAGGACCCCCGCAACTATTGTTAATGAGATGCAGAGTAGGTGTTCCCATGAAAAACCCCGCGACAACACCACACCTCAACATTCACACCGACTAGCCAGATCGGCGATAAGAACACAAAACACGCGATAAGGCGCGTTAGCAGCAGGAAATTTATCCCTTTTCTGACCTGGTGTAAAGTCGGACCACAGCCTGCACCACAAAAGAGAGCACAGCCCACATCCACACCTGAAGACAAACAGATACCATAGAGCAACTGAACATGCAGCACAGACACCAAAGAGGACCACAACACCCACCAACACCACCCCCAGGACCACCCCTCCATGGCATCCCCAACCAAAGACATGCCACCTCAGTGACACCGAAATATGAACGAAATAATCCGCCTGATGTCGCACAATCACAACTGGTGACATCACACATTCACTTTTCGAAGCAAACAATGAAACTTTATTGAAATTAATACAGAAATCAAATGAAGACACATGGCGGCTCCCCTCGACAAAATCCGTAGGTCACAGCCTGCAAGACAAAAAACATGATGAGAAGGTGTGTCCTGCGCACATCAAAGTACAAAGAGAGAGCGAAGGAGAGAGAGAGAGAAGAGAGGGGTAAATAGATAGAGAGAGAGAGAGAGAGAGAGAGAGAGAGAGAGAAGAAGAGGGTGGAGAGAGAGAAAGGGAGAAGGGAGGGGGAGAGAGAGAGAGAGAGAAGAGGAGAGGAAAGGGGAAGAGAGAGAGAGAAGAGGAGAGGAAAGGAGAGGGGAAGAGAGAGAGAGAGCCGACCCTGCGCACCCAGGCCACACTGCTGACCTGCTGCTTCTAGTGTGTCTCCAACCACTTGCCGGTCTGTATAGCAGTACACCAGGTCACACATCTAAGACAGAGCTGTCATCTGAAACAGAGTCCAGAGACATTTAACTGGCACAGTACACACACTTACACAAAATAACATCACCCACCCGCCCATGCACACCCAGGCAGAGGCATCCCAGCCCCTCCCACTGCCCATTGGAGCATGCCCGGCCATCCACACACGGGCCTCACTGCTCACCTTCCGCCACCGGCATGTAGACTGTAGGTCCCACCACATGCCGCTGCAAGCCACAAGCCCAAGGCCCGCGGATATGGCACCCTCCACACCATGCAGCCACGCTGCGCAGGCCACCAAGTCCCACGTTTGGTGCTGGGTCTTGATTACACCATGGGATGAGACATACCAATGCACCTGGCAACATCGCAGCCTGCACAGCCACTCTGCCCAATGGGTGCTACTAACTCTGTGGTCCCGGAAGCAAGGCCACATGGCAGTAGACTCGCGCAGCCTGCTGGGGCGGCCTACACTGCGGGCCAGCAAGGCACACTAATCCTGAGCAGTCCGGACCGCCGGGATGGGGCATCATCACAGGCTGCACACCCGCTCAGCAGCTCAAGATGCCAATGACTCCGTACACCCTAAGTCACCTTCCCGTGGCGGGGTGCCTGTGCCGGCTGCAATGCAGCGTGTTCCACAAACCCTGACCAACCCCATTCAGCGTCCCATGGCGGGGTGCCTGTGCCTGCCGCAATGCAGCGTGTGCCACAAACCCTGTTCAACACCAGTCAGTGCCATGTGGTGGTAGGCCCGTGCTGGAATGAAGGCCTCGGGTCTATCATCCAGTCACCACCAGCAGAGTGGTAAGTGATGTCATCGGTCCCATATATTTGTGGGGTCACATGGCCTGTGACACCTGTGCTGGGTGGGTGTGGTGTGTGTGCAAACCTGCCCTCAGGACTGGCTGTGACATGCTGACAACTAGTCCAGTGACCTGCACAAACACCAGCCAGTACGCCTGTGACGGTTAGCAATGAGTCCCCCCCCACCCTCCGGGAGCGTGAGTGGAGTGGTCTTGCCTGCTGTACGCCGGAACAGGGCAGGGCTTGCAAAAATGACTCATAGGCAATGGGCGTGCTTCAGTCCATGTCTGGACAAGAAATTGGCTGGTGCGTGTGTCCCTGTTGTGGTGTCTGCGGGACCCGTGCACGCATCACTATGTAGCACCCTCTGACTGGCACCCCACAGGATGAGCAACATTTACACGCGGGAAATCACTGTCCCTACATTCATCCACACATACACACATGAATGATGAAAGACATGACACAGCAGTGCGTCATCTGATGTTTATTGCTCATCTAGTGCAGTTCGGCAGCTTGAGTGGTACAGGGCATTGCCGAATACACCACACTATTTGGCCCATGGCGAAAGAGGAGCGGTGCAGTCCACAGTCTGGTCGCTGTGTCATTTGTCATCAAACAGGATGTGGCGGTCCATGTCGCTATCCAAGGTGAGTGCATCTGAGTGAATCGGGAGTCAGTGGAAGGTCATGAGGCCATGTATGGGAACAACCAGGAACAGGCCAGGTGGTGGAAATGAATGCTACTGAGCCCTTCTGATCACAAACCCATCCACGTCCTGGTCCCAGGATGTGTACCGTGCTCCACCTAGGGGTTTTGCTGTACCGGCTGCGGCACTGTGTGCCAATGACACCTCAGGTGCCGGAGGTGGATTGTCGGCCGCACTGTGTGCCATGACACCTCAGGTGCCAGAGGTGGATTGTCAGCCGCACTGTGTGCCAAAGACACCGCCGTGTTGAGAATTACATATTGACACTGGGTTATTTTCCCGCGATAGCCTGCAATGTTGAAAGTTGCGTTATGCTACTCTTGTGGTAGTTATCACACGTTCTTGTGAATATATCCCTGTGTGTTTTAAAATTCCCTTTCTCATCAAATATTTTGGGTAAAAAAGCTATAGCTTTTTTGCAATTGATTTCCTTGCTCATGGCTAGTAAGTTGAAGGGTTGTGCATCAAAGTTTATTCTGCTTCACAGTATATTGTTGTTTTCAATGATAATACTATGTAATGCGTTTACGTACAGAGTTTAGTTAAGGCCATACTTTACTTCTTTTCTAATGAGACCCTTCGGAAATGAAAAGTCAAATCTTTCAGCAATAATAACGGCCAAACAAAAACTTCTATTTATTTTTATAATCACTTCAAGGACTATGAAGTAGCTGTTTGTTCTTGTGATTAACATTTTATTAATATTTACTTTAGTAATTATGCAATAAAACAACTGATAACTGTAATTTAATAGGGAATTGCTAGTCCTCAATGAATTTGTTAGTCGACACATCAAGACACGAGGCACAGGATGGCCTGCTTTCATAAGGTTAAAAGATTCCGAAGTTACTTGTAATTTTCTAATTATGCACATGGTATATTTTATTCTTCAAAATGCAATGTCCCACAAAACAACTCTTGTGCTTAGACAGATAGAAACATCAGACATTAAAATAAACATCTTTTTAGGTATACAGCAAATATTGAGAGCTATAAAAAAAACAAGAAGAATAATATTGGTGAGCTAGAAAGGCATTTGTGGAAAAATATACCAACTTTCTCCAAAATGGCCTGGTATGATTCTTGTAATAGAGTACACTTTGATTCATGTAGCTCAAGCATTTCACAAACACAAATGCTGATTAGAAATGGCAGTAGTCAATAGATTCTGTAGTCTTCCTAGTTGGATGAAAGACGTAAAGACACTTTTCTAGTAACATACATTATTTTTTTCTCTGTCATCTTACTTTCCTAGACATAAACATGGACGGAGTCCCAAAAAATCCCTTTTATTACTAGTCCCCTTGGTGTACAGGTGATCATATAAAGGTTAACATGCTTTAGTATGGTCATAATACTCTGAAAATACTTCCAATATCTTTTTATCAGATCATTATCTAACTCTGACTATATGCATATTTATAGAGATGAGAAGGAATGCAGAAAGGGCAAAAGAGTTGGATGTCTTACTGTGCTTCAATTTTTGCACATCTGTTTCGACATCTACTATGACGTGTACTTACTTGAGTGGTGGAGAGTGATGAAAATATTGCAGAGTAGGCAAACTTAGCTTTCGGATGGGTAGACGACTAAGTGGGGAGGGCTTAAGGGCAGTAGACATTAGCAGAGTGAAAAAATGTAAAAAGCAACTGATGACAAGACTTCAGAAACTGGAGTGCATGGATAATTCTCCATGATGCTACCCCCCAGCATCTGAACTTTTTTTATGGACAAGACTATATTCAATTTGTTGTCATTTTTAGATTTCCATACATAATTTCGAAAACTATAATGTCATCAACAGCTTCCCCCATCTTCCCGAATGCCTCTTCCTGACATCATAGTTAACCTCATTATTGCATCCTGATGGATAGGAAGCCTTGGATGATCTCTGAAGCATTGGTTGAAAGGAGTCAGGTTGTTAGGTTGGTGAAATGAGGCTGGAATTGCAGGAGACTGAGGTTGCCCAATATAATACATCAGCCATACCTAAGGTGTGAACAACCGAAGGCCAACAACTATAATTGTGGGTGGTTAGCCATCCTCCAACACTTCAATTTGGCCAGTTTCAAATTCTCATAGATTTTCTAAATGCTTATTATCAGTGCTTCAAGTGCATCTCCAGTATTCCCCAAAGTTGAAGTGAAGAAGAATTCCATGGACATCATAAACATTACTAAAGATCATCAAAGATTGGACAAGAGGCACAGATGAGCCCCACAAGTTTGAGCAATTCCTGATCCTTTAAATATGCTTAGGCACAAGTCAGTACTTGGCCTTGCTTCTTCCTCCAGATTTTCTCTGTATCAGTAACATATGCACCTTGAGTTAATTTCCGACATCCTTGCAGAACTTCTGGATTTAGACACCCTACATTCCCATCCTTTTTTTTAATGATTTTATTGTTAATCAATGATCGTACAGAAAGAGAAAAATCGCAAAAGAATACATCAGCCAGCGGTACACAATTTCCTATATTAATACAAAACATAAATCAGTAGAGAAAAAGAGAGAAGAGGAACACAACACAACACCCTCTGATTTAAAAGCCCATATAAGTCACAACTGAACCCCAAATTTACATGAGCGTTAGACAGTCGTACCGCTTCACCCAATATCTCCTCCAAAAATTTCTCAATGTGCCCAAACAAACTATATAGATGCGTGCATGAGTAAAAGTTATGTAATATGTCAGCCTCATCAGACCCACAATGAAAACATTTCCCATCATTGGACTGTAGAGTAGTTCCTATATTCCCAATCGGCTCTGCGCATTGGAATAACATATACTATAGTTTAGACGTAGGAATGGAGTCGACTAGGTCTTTATCATATATATTAGACTTAATTGTGACTGCCAGCTAGCTCAGAGGTCACTAAAAACTTTCTCGAATAAATAAGAAGTCTCTGACAACAAGATAACATGACAACTTTGTTTCCCCAGAATGAAACGTATCTCTAGAGTCGCGGAAACAATAGACGGCTATTTCACTCAGTCATTCGTGCATGCTTCGTTTCACCAGAGTTGCTTTAGAAATAGAGAGACGGGCGTTTTCAATAAAAGTATTTATTCAACAGTCTTATTTCTTAAGCATAAGAAATGCACTGCTTCACTTGAAATGCTAGTTAAGAAGTACAAGGCATATAATATGAATAGTCTTATAAAATAGTACTGTAAAATCATTATATGGTTTCTAAGCCATAAACATAGAATACATAAAATGCATAAAATACATACAGTGATAACATAATGACTAAAAGTACTCAACTGGTGCTTCTATAATACGCCTATCTAACCTAAGTCTAGTACGAGGGAGGAGTAAGTGTGGTGTAGCTTAAATCTAGTAATTTTTTGCCAAGAATCTGTTCCGAGAATTCTCTAAGGGTCTAATCAGCTCCTTACCTGGGTTTTAGAACGATAGAGGTCTTGTATCTCTGTCTCAGGACTCGATCTCCCAGTAACCCGCAAGGGTAGCCTGGAAACACCGGAGCTGGATTTCTCTGCAAGAGAAAAGACAGTGTCTTCTCAGTGCATCAGTTGAAGGGTCGGCTTCCTTTGGCACTTGCAGCAGCAGGGCATTGGGCAAGTAGTTAGTCGAACTGCTCCTAATCCACTGTGTGTTTGACTGGGCAAATGTAGGCATATTTATACTTTGAAGGTGCCGAGTTTGACGTAAGATTGGACATAATATCGTCACTAGTGTCTCAGTTCCTTGAAAACTCCAGTAGTTCTTGGATATATTAGTATTCAAGCAGGGGGAGGTACCTGACTGCTGAAGACTGGTTTTTCCAAGAAATCATTGTGGATTCTCAGAGTTTAGTAGAAGTAGCCATGGCATATTTTGGCTGCACAGGCTAAGACTAAATAAGGTAATGATTCCTTATGCCTATATAAGGATTGGGTAATTATACCTATATATATGGCATGAATCGGGAAAATTTCACTAGGATCCTAGATTCCCACATAACAGGACCCCCCCATCTAAACAATTTTGCTGGAGTATAATATAAATTAAAGATAGTCTTATATAATTGTGCACATAAGTTAGCTGCGATAACTAATGTTCCAACCATGTCGATAGAGGTTTCACTCCGAGTACCAACACGGCCAAGCTGAATACATTCCCATCCTGATGTTATTTGGCTAGCATACAAATAATTTTTTCCTATTCCTTCCTGCAACCCTTGACCTTGTGCGCGATATTATTGAGAGTCACTTTGACAAGCTGCACTAAAGGTCAAAAAAATTATTTAAGAAGAGCATATTAAGTAAACAAGATCCAGAGAAGGTCCACAGAATTATCAAACCTCCTAATCACTAGGAAGATCCTATGTGGGGGGATGAGAAAACACCAAGGACTCCCTTTTCACTCTAACTTGATTAGCAATAAGCCTCCTTCCTTGTACACATGCTGCAACATTTAGCATTTTGGATGTGTTTAGACTTTTTTCAATGTATTCTCCCCCACCAAAATTTTACTGATAGCAGTAAGTGGGTCTTATCCCATTTGTGAGCTATATTGTTTTAAATATTCAAGCCAATATAAATATATATATATTATTTTTGCCAGTATCTGTGCACCAACAGGAATGTGACCGAGTGCTGAAATACAAATATTGACAGTTCCTCAAAAAAAAATTCTAAAGCAGTAAAGTAATACAAACAAGCAATCAAGACTGAAAGATTTATTAAAATACACCAAGATCAATATAACATTTAAAAAATGAACATTTGAAAAAAACATTTAAAAAATGAACTCAGCTTGCGATCCAAGCTAATGCTCTAAACTTAGAATTTGGGTTAAAGGCTGTTAATGGGAGAACTAATTCAGACAGACTGGGTGCGAACACTTTCAACAGGATTAGCGGACCATCCAGCATTGACTACATCTTACTAGATCTAAGGCTTTGGAGAGGAGTAGTCGATAAGTGGAGAAGTGTGGCTCACTGGTTAGAGCGGCAGATTCTGAAGCAGAGATCAGGCCCGGGACCAGGGTTCAAGTCCCGACGCAGCAGGGTCTTGGGCTCAATGTCCGCGGACTCGATAATTCTCTCCTCGGAGTCTGCTCTAATCATGGGTCCCACGCTGCAACTCTATGCAATAGCTTGCTCAATCTCCACAATGGCCCCTACAACACTAGGATGCCTGGCTTCACCTTGGGGGTGCCCAGGAGGGGCATCTCACAGGGAGAGCCAGGAAGGGTTCCACAGCGTTATACAGCGCCGGGACACCTCGATGGGGCAGCTGTGCACTTTACAAAATACACTACATTTACATATGAGTGTGGGCGTTTCAACCAATAGTGACCACAATCCTCTCTGTTCAAGTATGAAGCCTCTATGGGGTATTTTATCTAATCTCAGTATTACCAAGGAGGTTTACCCATCCAACGACAGGTGAAGTTTAAAATGGCGGAAGATAGTTCTGCATGAACACACGATCAAGGACAGGTGGCAAGACCTGGCTGTAGGCACACACAATCTACAGTCCCTGGTTGCTAGCAAAGGTGGAATGGTCAAAGTAGTCATCGCCCACTACCACCTCTTTGTCAGATTAAGCTCTTATTTTATTGCACTGGGAAGAAACTCAAGGCCCAGTAATTTAAAAGGGGGAACAACTTTCAGGTACACAGGGTACTGAATGTCTAATTCTAGGCTCAGCCATTAAAGCAAAAGATAGCGGCCTAATTGGAGACACTAGAAAGCACTAAAAGGCAACCTTGCATCATGCGAAAATGGTGTGGGACGAGTCCCGATGGCAGCAACTTAAGGAAGCTTGTGCCGACAAAGGGCCGATTCACAGAACTAACTTAAGACCAAATCCTACACTTACTACTTTTGGTATTCACAGAAGTTAAGATTTTGTCTTAAGTTTGTCTTAAAACAGACTTAAGACAAAATCCTAACTTAAGTCCGTCTTAAGTCTGTCTTAAGACAAACTTAAGACAAAATCCTAACTTCTGTGAATACCAAAAGTAGTAAGTTTAGGATTTTGTCTTAAGTTAGTTCTGTGAATCGGGCCCAAAGATTCCGAATCCTTTTGGTCTTTATGTACCTGGGGCAATAAATTAGGGGCCTAACCCTCCTCCAATAACATCAGAGGTCAAGCGCGGCAAAACCACTCTGGTAAGCTCTGTCTTAAGTTAGTTCTGTGAATCGGGCCCAAAGATTCCGAATCCTTTTGGTCTTTATGTACCTGGGGCAATAAATTAGGGGCCTAACCCTCCTCCAATAACATCAGAGGTCAAGCGCGGCAAAACCACTCTGGTAAGCTCTATTCGGAATCTGCAGACCTGCCTCCAACAGAGGAAGTTGTTTTCCCATCCAGCCCACGAATTATACATTTTTCGATTTCGGTGAGATCGAGGGCTCCATCAGCCGAATAGTACAGTCTAAAGCCCCAGGGCCCAATGGCATTCTGGGGGATCTGATTCTATCTGACATCTCAAACTGGGCTCACTCTATCTTACTTCTGTCAAATGCCATAGCAAGCGGCGTCCTTGTCCCAGGGTTGTGGAAGGGGGCAGAGGTGGTCCCTATATATAAAAATGGGGATAGAGAAGAGCCCCATAATTACAGACCCATTAGTCTGATAGACACCCTACAAAAGGTCTTTTGCAGAGCTCTTCTTTCAAAGATCCAGACATGGCCAAAGATAACGCAATTTTATCACAATACCAAGCCAGCTTTAGGGAAAAGACATGGACAATCGATCAGGTATTCCGTCTCCTGCTTCTTAACTCGAAAGTTGTAGTGATTAGCCATGTCAGCCCATATTCAGCTTTTAATGATTTAAAAACTACCTTCGAATTAGTCCCCAGGCAGAAACTATGGCACGTGCTTAAAGATATCGGCATTCCGTCACCTATACTCAATCTGGTAGTCCGATTGCACAAAGGCAACTATTTTAGGATAAGATAGGAGTCGCTGGGGCAACTCACAGAGCATATTCCAGTTTGCAGGGGAGTCCAACAAGGTTCTGTTTTGGCCCCCACACTCTTCTCTCTGTATATAAATGAAGTGGTCAGCTTCTTATCACAAGAACTTGCTGATGCTCCATCCCAGGGGGGAAAAGGTAATAACCCTCTTATTTTCAGATGAGACCCTGCTGGTGTCAAAAACCCAGGCGGCGTACAGTTACTACTAAACAGATTCAAACCCTTCTGTGACCCCAGGGGCCTGGTTATAAATACCACAAAAACAAATGTATGGCTTTTAACCCCTAAAAGTCATATAAAGGTGAAAAAATGTTTGGAGGGATCCCCTGGAAAGAGTCAGCACTTTCAGCTACCTGGGAGTCCACCTCTCAGAAAAAATTACCTGGAAGCCCCACCTTACAAAGATTTTATTGAGCCACAAGCCATCATGGGAGCTCTCAGGAAAGAACATCGCTCCTCACACAGTAGACCTGTTGCTGCTGCCCTACAGGTCAGTGCAGAGCTACGGGGGTTCAACAAGTCAACTGAGCTCGGCAGATCAGAGCATAAATTCCTAAGGAACCTAGTGATGCTGCCCGAAAGCACCCCACTTACCTCCATAATGCTAGACATGGGCTCCATAGGTGACATGGCCAAGCTCCAAGCTTTGCTGTTTTGGGCTAGTATTCGAAGGACACCAAAGCTACTGCCTTATGCCGCAGTCCTGTCATAGGTTATCCATCTAGACATGTGCAACAAGGTGGGGGGGATTAGAAATGTAAGAAAATTTGTTTCTGATGTTGGACTTATGGGAAAAATCAGATTCACCCCTGCTGCACAAAGACGTAGTAAAGTGACACTATTGGGAACGGGTTGTGAAACAAGAGTCCACTAGGCCTGACCAGGGGAATCTCACCACAGAATTTCATCTGCACAAACAGGTCAGATCCATGGAACCTTGCCTTGATTTAATTCAGGCTCCCCAGGATTGGATGCTTTACATTCAATTCAGCTTTGGCATCCTCCCTGCTGGTGAGGTAACAGCTAAGTGGCACACTAATGACCCGAGCCCAAGTAACTGCTCAGGATGCAAGGCACCAGTTGAGTCCATTGCCCTTGTGCTGTTCGCATGTGCAGATTATTCGCATCCAAGATCAAAATTAATAAAACCGATTTGCCAGCATACGGGCACACAGAACCACTGGAAAGCCCTCTGTATCCTATAATCGGACAGTAGACCTCTCTTAGTGCAGTCGCTAAGTTTCTAAGTCACGTGTGGGGAATTAGAAGAAAGGCCAGAGAGGGAAGATTTGCCGTAAGCAGCAGGCTGGCCCCTAAGACTCAGCTGGGCCAGGGCACCAAGTATTTCTACCTATGAAAACTTCTATTTTTCTAGAAGTGACACACAAGCACTTTATTGTAAAACAACTGACAGTTGGCTATCACATCAGCCTCAAAACAAAAGGGTATACAGGGCAAATATCATGATTCAAACTTGTTGGGGTCCTAAACTGTCATAGCACATTTTAATGGCTGAAATACTCAGATAGCTCTTTTATATTTTTTCCTTTGAACTTTCTCTTTTATAGGTGTAATTCTAAATCTCATGAATTTTAACTTTTATTGTAAAATTGGGTTCTTAAAATGAATTGTTTCTAACTGGATCATGTCAGACAGGTATGGTAGTTCCCCAAGGTATACTAACTGGACTGTACTTACCCCTAGTTGGCTTCAGTACTTTCACCGAGTGTCTCAAGTGGCCTTTGTACGATGGACCTGGTTATGATAATCACCCTACAGAGTGCACGTTGAAAAACCATGTTCTAGTGTAAGGAAGAATTTGATGGTTATTGTGACGTGTGTTGTATGAATTGCCTATTTTTATGTCTTTTAATCGTATTTTACGGTTGGTTGTCCAAATAAAGCTTATATGATATACAACAGTGTGTCTATCACACTAAAAGACCACTAATGGTTTTGTGTATATTTTACACAAACCTAATTATAATTCAGGGAAAAGATATTCTATGCTTTCCCTTGGTATTGCTATCATTATATGGTGTACCATAAATATGTTGTTCCAAAGTCTTTACTTCCTCTTCAAGTCCTTAGTGAAACATGCAGTTCTTATTGAATACTAAAGCTTCAATGTATCCTCTTTGTAGGCTATTGTGAACTTTTGAGTTATTTATTTAGAAGGAAGGATTATAATCTCTTTCTACACTGTGATATGAAGCCAAAATCCACTTCACCAAAAACATCTGAGTTACCCCATGGCACATGGCACAAGACAGTAGGCTTTTCCTTAGAGAAATGTGTAAGAATTAAACAACACCAATGCAAAGTAATACCTTCCAAAACAAATTAAGAAACTTGGAGAAATAATTAATAAAAAAAAACGCTTGTACATTTTGGCAAACACACCGGCAGTAGCAGAGGGGGTCATTGAAAGGAGGAGAACCACGCTCCTCACAAGCCAGCGGGGCAGAGAGATGCCCTTTCGACACACCCTGCCCTGTATATAATCAGAGGTAAAATCCCGTACCGCGGGACGAGCCGGGCGAAGCCCCGGCCAAGGGCGGGCCCGTTTGAGCCTGTTCGAGCGCGGTTGAGGACAGGACGGGGCCCCCCTCTAACATTCGTTTGACAAGGTTAGTGTTCTACTGTTGGAGGTTTCCCAGTGTAGTAGCCTGTGTAAGCTGATTTATGAATTAACTTATCGCTACTGTAGGCTGGCACAGATAGGCTACTTATCAGTGGAATGGCAGAAAAGGGCGTAAGGGGCGTTAAACCAACTAACGCCGGCTCATTTATGGGTACACTAGATCAATTTATTGTACGTGCATCCTTAGCCCTAACACATGAAATAGAACTTACTTAAAAGAGACTGTCATTGGACCCAGCCTTTAATAAGAGGTCGTCAATGGGAAGGCTGGCCCAAGTGGTGTCTCCTATTCCCATCCCGGGACTCGTTGTGTCCTCATCTGAAGGCGGTAGGGATGTCCAGGGGACGCAACCGATCCAGCCCATAATTGGAGATATCTCCGAAGTGCAAATTGATTCATCAGGATGTAGTCTCTTGTCTGAGTCTCCCGAGTGTAGCACGAGGGTGAGATCTACACAAAGTATGAAACCTGGACAACCTGTTCTGGTAACTAAAAGGAAATGAGTGGGCGCTGCCCAAAAAGGCAGAAAAGCAAAAGTCAAGAAATCCAGTGTCATTGTAGAAAATTCTGTCCTTCGAGAGGAGACTTCTTCGCTGTTGGTCGTTCCTGACTTGACCTCTCTTCCTGCTTTGCTGTGCCCGGTCTCCCTCCCGCCGCCGCTGTTGTTACCTTAGCGGCCGCCGAGCGGAGGGAGACTACAACTCCCAGCCTGCCCAGCGACCCGGATCCACTCCAGCGGGGTCATCGCGCCCTGAGGCGCTAGAAAAACGCTGCTCCCTCCGCGTCGCGGGACGCCCGGACGAAGCCCGGACAAAGGGCGGGCCGTCTGAGGCCGTCCGAGGCTGGACAAGGTTGGGTTGGGCCCGTTACTCTGCTAGAAAACCTGATTTAAGGAGGTGAGCCTGTGTTATAGCTGGGGGTTATTTATTGAATTGTTGCCTCTTGGAGCACCTGTTTACCCCGTGCTTTTGAAAAGCATTGTCTGTTAGTGAAATATGCCCGGCAAAAAGTTATCCCCTGCAAAAAACACTATGGACAACTATATCTTTCAGGTAGTTGCCAAAATTAATAGTGACAGGAGATCTTCGCTTGGCCTGAGTTCACCGTCTGCCCCGAGTTCACCAACTTCGCCGGCTTCAGCTTTTGCCGAGTCCACGGAGCAACCTACCTCCTGCTGTCCACCTGTAAGTGAATCTGACCAAGCTGATATCGCTGTAATGAACCGGTCGGTTCTGATTGAGTTAGACAGCGAGAGTGAGATGGAGACTGAACAACAACTACCCGAGGACAAAGCCCCCACTCCGGTGCCCGCTCCACGATCCACCAGAGGGGCTAAAAAGCCACAGCCACAGCCGAAACGATTTGGGCTCAGATCAAGCCGCAAAAAGATTGCATCGCCCCCTAGCAAATCCGCAAGGGAAGAAGATGTCACTCTGGATGACGTTTCTATGTCTCTTACTAGTGGTCAATTTAAGAACTTACTGAGTATGATAGACACTAAGATAAAGGACATTGTTAATCCGCTGTTAGGCAGAATTGATAAACTCACTAAGGAAGTGAATCGCCTTGGGGGTTTACTGAATCAAACCTTTTCTGAAGTAGGCAAACTACCAGATGCTGTTTCTAGTAGGGTTGAGTCCAGTAAGGCCTCTTCTTCTTTGGTGGGTGGTGGGGCTTCCTCACTACCAGTTCCTTCGGTGGCTCCCTTGATATCCATTTTAGATAGTGCAGAGAATAAAGATGTTCCTTCAGATGCATCCTCCGCCCCAGAATCTGTAAATGGCTCGGTAGAGTTGATAGTTGAGGCCTCTCCATTGGTCTTGGTTTTAGCCAATGTTCCTCTTTTGCAGCCTGGTCAGGAAGAATCTACCTCATCCCTACTGTCTAAAGCACTTTATTGGTTAACAAATAACATGGTAATAACTCCTAGGGGTAGGCACCAATTGGCTGACGAAATAGTAAAGGCTAGAAGGGTGAGGTGGATAGGCAATAGTACAAAGAAGTTTCTGGGTGACTGCGTCATCCTACATTTTTCTGACCCAGAGGTTTTGGCCAATATTCTACCCAACCTTCTACCTCCGCAGCGGAGATCGACTGAAATCATTCCACTCACTTTAGACTTTTTCTATCAGTGTAGTGGGAGGGTCTCTAATAAAACAATGCTAAAAACTAAGTGGAACGTTGTCCCAACAAAAGGGCGGAGGGAAGTGAAGCAACCAGAGAGGGGTCTAAATCTAGAGAATAGATTTTCAGCCCTTTCCAATCTTGATGTCTGTGATTGACTCTCTATAAATCTAAGTCAAGTACCACTAGCTAATGGGGATCAAAATTCGGATAGCTTATCTACCCAGAATGTTAATTGCCTTACCAATGATTTGTTGAATAACTTGGTTGTCCAACCAGAGGGTGAGGCTTGTGTACTAAACTCTTTTCCTGGATTACGCCAGGGTCGTTTGTCTGGAGTTGCTAACCTACTCTGCTGGAATATAGCTGGTCTGACATCCAAGCTCGATTGTGGGGACTGGCTTGGCTTTGTTACCCAATTTGATATTTGTATATTCCAGGAGACTTGGGCTTGCGACCCTGTCTTTGTATTAAGCTATTTGAATTTTTATGTGTCAGCTGTCAAGGGTCCGAAAGGTAGACCTATGGGGGGGCTTACTATCTGGATTCGACAAGCACTAAATTTCTCAGTTAAAAATATAGCTACTGGACACAATGATATCCAGCTTATTAGGATTTCTAATGACAGAACAGGGTCACTTGATATTTACAATATTTATATTAGGAGTTCCAAAGGTCGATCTGAAACATTACTAACCTTGGCCGACCTCATCGAGGAGCACTCCGTTAAAAATAACATCGTTATAGCAGGAGACCTTAATAGGACGTTTGAGCCATTGGTTGTGGGAGATGCTTTCACTGGTGCTGATGAGGATTCCTTCTGGGGCATCCCTGAACTACAACTGAAACCAGTCTCCCGTTGGACAGAGGACATTATAGCTATTAATGCACTGTGTCTTGAAAAAGGCTTGAGAGCTATGAACGGGAGAACAGCTGGGGACAGAATTGGCTCACCAACTTTCGACAATGGGAGGCACAAAAGTCGAATTGACTATGTGATCTGCAGTTTGCATCTGTGGCCTGCCCTTTGTGATATGGAAGTCATCATAAGATCTGAGAGTGACCATAACCCCCTAAGTGTGACTCACAAATGGTGGCCTGCTGAATCAAACTCTAGCTGCATGAATGAATTCGTCCCTCCGCCCATTATCCCCGAGAACAATATGCGTAGGCTACGTTGGGACACTGTAGCGAGAAATCAGCAGGCTATTGATATTATTAACAGTGAAACTGATCAAGCCATTCTAGCTATGGAACTGGCTAATGCCTCTCCTAAGGATCTGGGTGAAGTGGTCAAAATACATGATACCCTCTTTGGTAAGATCAAGGCGCACTTTTTAAGACCTGATAAACATAAGGGGGTTATTACCAGAAAAGATGCTAGATGGTATAACTCTCATTGTAGGAAGGCAAGACTCGACCTTGGCCGGGCAATCAAGAAGCGAGACTGTGTGTCTGTTTCTCTAGCCAGGAAAGAATATAAAGTATGCATTGCTAAAGCTAAGAAGGATTGGGACGAGCAACACTGGTGCAAACTGAAAATGGCCAGTGACAGGAAGGATTCCAGAGTATTCTGGAATATTGTAAAATGGGGTTCTGAGAGAGCCGAAGAGTCACCAAGTAATAACGTCTCACAGGAGGCATGGGTTAAATTCTTTAGTTCGCAATACACTCTTAATACCCGGGTCTCAGTTGACGACAGTACGGCTATGAAGTTTTTTGAAGATGACAATTTTAACTATAAAGAGATTATGTCTGCAATCTGTACAGTAAAACGCGGGCGAGCTCCAGGACAAGATGGAGTACCCGCTGATATATTCTTAAATGATAGTGAACGCTGGTGCAAATATATACATTTGCTTATAAACTCAATTGCTCAAGGAGCAGATGTCCCTGATTCATGGAAGGGTGCAGTTATTATCCCCGTGTATAAGAAGGGGGACCGAGCTCAGCCCTGTAACTATAGGCCTATTAGCCTTATTGACACTGTGCAAAAAATCGTGGGTCGCGTGGTGGTCAATAGGCTTCTCGACTGGGCTGAGGATTTTAATATTCTATCTCCATTCCAAGCAGGTTTTAGAAGGGCAACAAGCACGATCGATCAAGTGTTCCGCTTCCAATTATTACAGTGGAAAACCGTGGTTCTGGGGGGGTGTAGCCTGTACGCGGCATTTGTCGACTTGCGGGCTGCATTCGACCTGGTCCCACGTGCAAAACTGTGGCAGGTCTTGCATAGTTTGGGGGTTTCCGATGAGTTACTAACCCTGATACTGCGCCTCCACGAGTCTAACTATGCAAAAATTCAGTGGGGCGGTCACGGGATGGTCACTCCTGATTTCCGTGTTGAAAAAGGGGTCAGACAAGGGTGCTCAATGGCTCCTACTCTATTTACATTGTTCATAAACGGGGTAGTTTCTCGATTGGTAACTGCGAATGTTGATGCTCCTTCTCTTGCAGGACTAAAAATCCCCATATTAATGTTTGCGGATGACACGCTAATTTTATCAAAAACCCCTAGTGGACTACAGCGTGCTCTGACAATTTTTGAGAACTTTTGTGGGGAACATGGACTGGAGGTGAATACTATGAAAACTAAACTAATGAGCTTCAAACCGCAGCGTAGCTTTAAGTCCAAAATTATGATGAGTGGCGGGCCTTTAGAGTTAGTTAAATCATTCACATACCTAGGTATCCAAATAACTGATGATCACAGGTGGAGCCAGCATATAAATATCGCTATTTTGCGACACAAACAAATAGCTGGCACAATTAATTCTGAACACAGGAAATCGCTAACCAAACCTGTTAAACCAGCCTTATTGGTATATGAAGCAAAGGCTATTGGGTCTGCACTTTACGGCGCTGAAATGTGGGGCTTTGAAAATCTTACATCTCTGCAAGCCTCTGAAAATAAATTTTTAAGAACTCTTACCGGTACACCTAAAAGTACTCCGTTGTTGCCTCTCCGATACGATCTAGGAAGGAAACAAATCAAGGACTTGGCCAGATTACGCCCAATCTTGTATTGGCGCAGACTCTGGACCACTCCTGAGCTCTCACATTATGCCGCTGGTTTTGTGGATGTGATCAAAGCTGATGGCTTTCACAAGATAAGCTGGCTTAAATTATTGAAATCTATATTGTTTGAGCTAGGGTTGAGTTCTTTATGGCAGGACCCTGCTGGGACATCTTTCCCTTCTAAGCGTGTCTTAAAAGATATTTTTTGGGAATGGATTGCTACTAAAACTTTAAATGCTTCAAGCTCTGGGTCCATGTCTTCGCATTTTCTTGAGGCCAAAATGTATCCAGTCTTGGAACCATATTGGGATATCATCTCCAAACCAGGTGACAGGAAGCTCCTATTCCAACTGAGAGCTGGTGCACTTCCTATAAAAATATTGACAGCTAAATGGGGTTCAGGTGGAAATAGCACCTGCCCAGCTTGTGGGTTGGGGGATGAGTCTCTGGGTCACTTTCTGTTTTCATGCGGATCATATGCTGTACCAAGACGAGTATGGTTAGCTCCTATGTGCAGGAACCTTGGGACATCAAGTAGTTCAGTAGCTATGCGAATTATTTGTACGACTCAAGTTTCTTGGATCCTGATAGCTACAGCAAAATATCTGGGTTGGGCATGGATGCTCAGGCAGAGACTGCTAGTTAAATAACTATTCTCTGCCCGACAATTTAGACAGAGACTGCTAGTTAAATAACTATTCTCTGTGTGACAAATTGGCCCTCATGAATTTGACATTACTGCTTTTTATTTATCAAGGACCATGTATCATGATAGAGACTGCTAGTTAACCAACTATTCTCTGTCTTGATAATTGTTTTTTTTGCATTTGTATAATTGCTTTTAGACTCCAGCGTTTCTCATCTTGAAAAGTATTTTTATCAAATGTTTTAATTCTTCTTTTAACCGAATGAATTTTTATATGTAACCTATAGTGTTGCGTCAATGTGCTGGATTGTAAATTTAATTTGTTTTTAAAATTCTTGTGTATAATATGCTTTTATGAGTAACAACTCGAATAAAGCACTTTTGACTTGACTTGACTTGAAAATTTTGGGGCAACACCGTCAACAACAACAAGCACTGGCGTTGCCAATAGGTCTCGCAGTAGGAAAGTTGGAGCTATTGGTTTTGTAAATGACAAAGCCCTTTATGTATTTAAAATGATAACCAAAATGAAAGGCATTGTTATTTGCAATTGTAATGGTTCCAACTTTCGTACTGCGAGACCTATTGGCAACGTGAGTGGTTTTTCGTGTGTGAGTGGCGTTGTTGTGTGAGTGGCGTTGTGTGTGTGAGTGGCGTTGTGTGTGTGGCGTTGTGTGTGTGAGTGGCATTGCCTGTGTGAGTGGCGTTGCGTGTGTGAGTGGCGTTGCGTGTGTGAGTGGCGTTGCGTGTGTGAGTGGCGTTGCGTGTGTGAGTGGCGTTGCGTGTGTGAGTTGCATTGCGTGTGTGAGTTGCGTTGCGTGTGTGAGTGGCGTTGCGTGTGTGAGTGGCGTTGCGTGTGTGAGTGGTGTTGCGTGTGTGAGTGGCGTTGCGTGTGTGAGTGGCGTTGCGTGTGTGAGTGGCGTTGCGTGTGTGAGTGGCGTTGCATGTGTGAGTGGCGTTGCGTGTGTGAGTGGCGTTGCGTGTGTGAGTGGCGTTGTGTGTGTGAGTGACGTTGCGTTGTTCAGTGACGTTGCGTTGTTGAGTGATGTTGCGTGGTTGAGTGGCGTTGCATGTGTGAGTGGCGTTGCGTGGATGAGTGGCGTTGCGTGGATGAGTGGTGTTGTGTGGGTGAGTGGCGTTGCGTGTGTGAGTGGTGTTGCGTGTGTGAGTGGCGTTGCGTGTGTGAGTGGCGTTGCGTGTGTGAGTGGCGTTGCGTGTGTGAGTGGCGTTGCATGTGTGAGTGGCGTTGCGTGTGTGAGTGGCGTTGCGTGTGTGAGTGGCGTTGCGTGTGTGAGTGACGTTGCGTTGTTCAGTGACGTTGCGTTGTTGAGTGACGTTGCGTGGTTGAGTGGCGTTGCATGTGTGAGTGGCGTTGCGTGGATGAGTGGCGTTGCGTGGATGAGTGGTGTTGTGTGGGTGAGTGGCGTTGCGTGTGTGAGTGGCGTTGCGTGTGTGAGTGGCGTTGCGTGTGTGAGTGGCATTGCGTGTGTGAGTGGTGTTGCGTGTGTGAGTGGCGTTGCGTGTGTGAGTGGCATTGCATGTGTGAGTGGTGTTGCGTGTGTGAGTGGCGTTGCATGTGTGTGTGGCGTTGCATGTGTGAGTGGGGTTGCATGTGTGATTGGCATATGTGAGTGTTAATTTATATTTTTAATGTAATGTGTGTGTGTATTCGTGTATTTGTATTGGGATTATAAGTGTTTAGTTAATGTTTTTAAAGTGTGTTTTATTTTTATGATGTAAAAATGTCGTACGCTATGTATTCCCTTTACGTTTGTTACGTAAGGGAGATTAGCGTTGTAGTCTTTTTTTTATTTTGATGTAATGTTTAGTGTGACGTAATTTCTAGCCAATCGCAGCGCTACGTTTTGTGACGTAGCGTTGCGTTTGACGTGCGTCAACGGGGAAATTCCCAGATCTTCAAGAACAGTCACGTGTGAAAGGCGCGTTGTGCTTCTTGTGTTGTTGCTGCGTCGTTTGACAGGTAAGTTTGAATTTTAATATTATTAATGTTTTGTATTGTTTATGACGTTTGCGTATTCAGACTGTATTTGGTTTTGCGTATGTACTTAGTGTATAGTTATGTAACGTTTAAAAATGTTGATGTGCTATGTATAAACGTTGATTTTAATGAATATATTGCAAATGTCTTAATTTTATGGGACGTAGTTCCGACATATTCCAACTGAATTTGACTTTTTGTATGCTGTTTGTGTACAGCTATTGAACGTTTGCAAATTTTGATCTGCTACGTATTAATGTTGTTTGTAATGAATATATGGCAATGTTGGAATTTTTTGTGATGTACGTACGACATATTCCGACTGAATTTGACTTTTCTTTTGCACATCGTGTCTAGCTATTGAACGTTTCAAAATTTTTATGTGCTATGTATAAATGTTTTTAGTTAATATCTTGCGATGTAGTTATTTTATGTACTGTACTTCAGACATTTTTTGGGAAATATTTTTTTGTTGACAATGTGCGATTGTGATTGTACTGTTGTATTGTAATCACAGTGTCTTTCTTTTGCAGTATTATTCTTTTGTGTTGTGAATGATTTTGATTAATATTTAAGGCTGAGATGAATTTAGACACTATTGGTATGCAACAACCTTCAACGTTTAAACTAGTGTTACTTGGTGTTTGCAGTAAATATGTTTTTGTACTTGCAGTTTATTTTGATTTAGCCTGTGATCATTTGTGAATTGTTTTGGCTCGTTTTTTTTTCAAATAGTCTATGTTTTTTCCAATATGGCCGAAAATGTTTTCATGTGCATTGGTTTGATTTACAAAGGTGTTTTTAAGACTTATGCATTGCCAGATGAATCTTGAAAGTAATCGGCGGAAGAAACGCCGGAACGATATTTACGTGATCAGCTCGTGGATGATATGTTCACATGTGCTGTCAATGACGTCAATCATTACTTTCCATTTTATTTTATCACGTCGCAGCCCCACTTATGAATTTCCCTATTAATAAAGCATATTCTTGTTTTAACCCTCCCTTGCTTTGTTAGTTTTGCTGTTATATATAGCGCTGTTCGTAAAAGGTGTGTCTGTTGATCACTCAGTGGTACTCCGTGTATCCACCTCAGAAGGATGAAGGTCGGATTCAGTCCTGACGGGGTTTACATTTATGGCCTGAAGGTTGTACATCGATGTCAGAGCTCAGTACTTATCTAAAGAATTCTAACTAGTGTGTCAGTTACGGACTTACGGTTTCTTTTCATCTGCAAAATAGTTAATAACTTAATGGCCATATAATTCCAATCCTCATTTTTAAGAATACATTTTCAATGGCCATGTTTATTGTAAATTCATTGTTCCTTGATGGCAAAACGAGACTAACTTTCTGGCCTGGTTTGAGCATGGTTTTATTGGCAGTATGCCTATTGGGTGGTTTTGTGCCAAGTATCTTTGTTTGTGTTAATGAAGATTTAATAGTTGGAGTCACTTGAGGTTTGCATGTGAGTGAACCCAAGGAGTCCAATTGTAGTATATATTGTTTTGCGAATAAAGTCCAATTTGTTTTCTATATTGGAAAGCTGCATGCACATATTCGGCTTGTGTGTAAGTGGCATTGCATGTGTGAGTGGGTTTGCGTGTGTGAGTGGCGTTGCGTGTGTGAGTGGCGTTGCTTTGAGTGAGTGGCGTTGCGTGGGTGAGTGGCGTTGCATGTGTGAGTGTTGTTGCGTGGGTGAGTGGCGTTGCGTGGGTGAATGGCGTTGCGTGGGTGATAGTGGGCTTGCGTGGGTGTGAGTGGTGTTGCGTGTTAGTGGATGCTCTGATATTGTTGGTGTGACCTTAGAGGAAATGGCATGACATCCAGTGCTTGATTTTGCCAATGGATGAATCGTACAATCAACAGCAGCAAAGACGATGGATCCATTGCACAAAGAAGTTGCTCTGACTTACTCTTGCCGTACTTCTGGCTTGGAAGTCAGGTGTAAGCTAGGAGTACTCCAAGAGTGAGTCTCACATACAGCAACAATGTTTGGAATTGGGTTGAATGTATCTGAATTTTGTAAATGTGACTGCGAAAGCCAAAATACATTGCGTCACATACTGAATGATTTTGCAAGTACTGAAAGGACACGGATTTACCCAACCCATAAATGTACAGGGTAATGGTCAATGGAAGCAGGCACTTGGGTGGTGAAGAAGGGGCTCAACTGTCAAATAATGAAAGGGGCATGGTACTCCAGTAGCAAAACTGCATTGCACAGTGCTCTGGGTGACGCACAGTAACTATTCCTGCTAGGCAAAATAAAATAAAACTGTAAGGAAACGTGAAGGTGCTGTGGTGGGTAAGGTGGAGCGGGCACAGCACTAGTTGTAATGGAGAGGGGGTATAGTACTGCAGTAGCAAACATTGAAGAGAAGCCAGTACTCTGCTAGGAAGGTGAAACAGGCACTGAAGAGGGTAATGTGTGAGCCCATCCCTTTGCTAGCAAAGATGAGGAGGTACAGTAGTCTGGGAGAGAAGGTGAAGCTATTGGAGCAAAAGTGAAAATGGCAGACAACGTTGGTGGCAAAGATGGTACAATCATGATTATCCACATCACTGTATAAGCACAGGTGGTGAGGCAAGGTCCACTGGGAGTAAAGGTGAATAAGGGACAATACTGTGTAAACAAGGTGATGGGCAGAAGATTCTAGAAGCAAAGACAGGGGTGTCACTGCCAGCGGTGAAGGTGACTGTTTTTGGAAGAAGTGATGAACAGGTCACAGCGCTATGGTATCTAGTTAAACGGGGTACAGTACTAGAGTAAAGAAGGGGGGTGATGCACAGTGCTTGCCTTCATTCAGAAGACATTACACAGTACCTGATTGAACATGCAAAAGCAGTTCAGCTTGACTGAGATGTGATTATATTAGCTCCTTTCCTTAAGTGCTTCAAAATTGGAAATCTTTGTTATTGGCTATAAATGCTGTTTTACTATTAGGATTCCTAATTTTCGTGACCGTTCTAGAAGCAAGTAACTATAGTTTAGAATGGGGCCTTTCATGCACCTAACTCTAAACAGTTGGGGCTCCCTGTGACTCTCTTGTCAAACATTGGGATGGGATGAGATGATATATCCTGATTCTTCAGCACTCTGGTAAGCTGAACACTAAATACTCGACATGTACACGTTGCAATATTCTGTTCTGAAGACTGCAGGGACTCCGTGCACTTTGACTAGGCCCCCCTCCCCCCGCTGATACCCAGCAGGGCAGGGGTGTAACTTGATCTGCGGAGGGGAAACGAAGACCAACCTTGCGACTTCATTTCCTTTGTGAGTTTCACCAGCTTGTCCCCTGCTGACGCCTGCTGCCTCTCCAGTCTGTGGATCGGTTTCTTGGGTCCAGTTTACAGCCCCCACATTCCTCTTTTGGCGACCCTCTCATTGTCTCCTCCTGATCAGCTTGCCTTTAATTTCTCATCGAAACCTTTCCTCAACAAGTTTGTTTACAATTTAGCTAAAATGCCTGTGCTTTATGTATCCCCAATGACGCCTACGGCAAAACGAGAAACCAAAGAACATTTGCATTGGCTTTTTGCAAGTATTAAGTTTTGTTGTTGTCTTGCATGGTGACCTGAAACAAAGTCGCTCCTCTCCCAGCCCAATCTCCTTTCCAGAAGGAAAAAACCGTATCTGCATCTTTGTGATACTGCAGCAGCAACTGTATCAATGTGTGTAAAAACGCTAAACGTATCAGTAAAAGGGACAGGAACACAGCTTTGGCGCAAAATGTAATATACATTTGTAGTCACTTAAAAAACAAGCACCTCCTGATGATTCACCACAGAAGTAAACAAACTAAAAAGAACATCGCTGAAGGAAGCTTTTTTGGGGGGGGGGAAGCCTGTTAATGATGGGAAAGAGAAGGTCTGATGCTCCGATGCGAGGCACAGAAAATGGTGATGTGTGACATGGCTGGTAAGCAATTCGGGGGGAGAAGTGAGGCCAGCGCTGTGTGCAGCAGGGGGCGGAGCGGATCGCTTTGAAGCAGCTCACGGCCTGGCGACCGTGAAAAAAAAGCATTTAGGGGGAAGGAGAAGGGAGCTGGGGGAAGCTGTGGGAGGGAGGCTTACTGGGAGATGCTGGTGTGGGAGGAGTGCTGCTACGGCAAGGCTGTGTGAGAGGGGAGGTGCTGGTGTGGGAGGGGGGAGTTGCTGGTGTGGGAGGAGTGCTGCTACGGCAAGGCTGTGTTTTTTGGAGAGAGAGGGGAGGTGCTGGTGTGGGAGGGGGGAGTTGCTGGTGTGGGAGGAGTGCTGCTACGGCAAGGCTGTGTTTGTTTGGAGAGAGAGGGGAGGTGCTGGTGTGGGAGGGGGGAGTTGCTGGTGTGGGAGGAGTGCTGCTACAGCAAGGCTGTGTTTGTTTGGAGAGAGAGGGGAGGTACTGGTGTGGGAGGGGGGAGTTGCTGGTGTGGGAGGAGTGCTGCTACGGCAAGGCTGTGTTTGTTTGGAGAGAGAGGGGAGGTGCTGGTGTGGGAGGGGGGAGTTGCTGGTGTGGGAGGAGTGCTGCTAAGGGAGGAGAAGCCCTGGCCGTGAATGCTCGTGCATGTTTGCTCACGTGATTCACGTGAACTGCAAGAAAACCGCGGCTGAAAGCCCCTAGTTTGAAGGGAAAATTGCCGACTTGAATTCTCCCCATTTCCCATTCCTGCGGAATGGTAAAGGCGAGACCTAAAAACCAGTAGTGAAGTCTTATATCCCACAGTTGTCGTGGCTACACCAGCAGCGGGTTCCAGGACGAAACCGCATCCCGAATGGAGCCAGGACATGTGGGACAAACTGGAACAATTATTCTACAAGACATGTACCCCTATTTATAATAGACTGGATAAGATTGAAATTAGACTCACAAAACTAGAGACTGTAATGATCCAGGAAATGGATAAAAGGGAGTCAGGGGCTATTGTAGCGGCTAATAGTCTAGAAGTACATGCAAATGGTGTAGTGGCTAGCTCAAGCTCTAATCCAGATACAGATTACGAGGGCCACGAGCACTACTGACCGATCTACTCCATCCCTCAGTGTCCCCTCATTGCTGTCTTGCATGAGTGGTGCAACTGGCGCACGGCCCCTGAGAAGTAGTCCTGATAGGGTGGAGGGCTTGAAGTCCAGAAATCAACAGCCACGCACGAGATTCAGGGTGCCCTATGACCCACCCCTGAATGCACTACCGTGTATCGATCTTCCCCTGGCATCTGTGCCATAGGGAGAATTACGTGGTTTTGAAAAACAAGTGTATCCACTGGCTTAATATGAACTGGCCTCTTCCCCCTATAATATCGGCCAAAATATTATTTGCCAGAAGGGTGGATTGGGTGGGGCCCAGGAAGAAGACGGTTGAGGGTGTTGTGTTATTTTCAATTTTAGGGAGAGAAGAGCTGCTGAGCATATCTGTGGATGGGCGCAGATAGGCATGGAAACCCAAATTAAATCACTCCCCTTAACCTACTTTTATCCTGGTAATCATCTAGTCCCTGTTACTGTGCCATTGGGAGGGGGGAGACCAGAACAAAGAAACGTGGGGGGCACCAATTTGTGGAACAGGTATGAGGTGTTATCAGGCTTAAAGGAATGTGATTGACATCAGAACACCTATATAGAAAGTTCCTCCTTGGGTGTACAGCCCGGTACGACACCCAGTAAGACAAGGTCAATCGTAACCGGGATACCTATTGTAGAGCAAGTAGATCCAGTCTCAGTTCTTGATAATTTAAAACCCACTGGGGGAATTGTTGACATATAATTATCACAGTCTTCAGGGGAGAATGAGAACACAAGGTGGGTGTCCCCTCAGGCTAGACGCTTTATACCGGCAGATGTTTCCACAAAACACCCTAACCGGATGTCAATATTGTCCTGGAATATTGCGGGTCTGGGCTCTAAATTGTCCCTGCCAGATTGGGCAGATTTTATAAAAGAGCATGATATATGTCTCTTTCAAGAGACATGGGTGGTAGATCCCCTGTTCCATCTGGGATATCTTAGCTTTCAGGTCCCTGCATTAAAACAGGCTAAGGGCCGGCCAGTGGGGGGCTTGGTGATCTGGGTCCGGCAGGCACTATTATGTAAGGCATCGCTAATAGATACATCTAGTAACGATATCCTCGCAATTAGAGTCATCTCCGCCTTGGGCCCTTGTTTGGACATTATTAATGTGTACGCTAGAGGGCTCCCGGGAGGGCGTAGATCTGAAGTTATAACAACTGTTGAGTACCTGCTGGATGTAATGCCCAGAAATAACTGGCCGATCGTTGCGGGAGATTTTAACACCACGTTCGAGCCACTAGGGCCCGAGGACCAATGTCTTACAGAAGAAGAAGAAGATTTAAAGTGGGGTATACCCACCCTTGAGATAGCCACTATTAAAAAATGGACAGAGATGGCCATCCAAATGAAGGGGCTGTGTATAGGGTACCAGTTGAAGGCTGCCAATGGCCGTACTTTGTCTGACAAGATGAGGGCAACCACATTTATTAACGGCCTTAGGGCTAGCCGTATTGATTATGTGGTAGTCAGCGTAAATTTGTGGCAGTTTCTCAAGGACATGACTGTATTTGCTCTGGTTGAAAGTGATCACAACCCCCAGATTTCCATCATGGATGGGTTGATCGGTGAGGTCGCACCTAGTAGGGAAGAGGTACCTGCTTGTAACTTGGTTTTATCAAATGACAGTCGCCACTTGAAATGGTGTCACATCGTTGAACAACCGGAAATTTTGGATGCTATAAATAATGAAGTTGACAAAGCATTAGAGAGGTTTGGAGCTAGTGAGGATAATTTGATCATGAAGTCCCAAATAATAGAGGTGCATGTTGCACTTTTTGATCGCCTGAAGCCCTATTTTTGTAAACCATCTATTAATAGGAAGGGCAGGAGTATGAAACCCCATGGGTGTTAAAATATGAAGTGCCGGCATGCGAGGGCAGAGCTGGGGAAAGCATTAGGAAATGGGGACACAGGTAGAGTAAGACAGGCTCAGGACTTATACAGTAAAGTATTAAAGGAAGCAAAAAAGGTATGGGACCAGGCTAGATGGCAGGAGCTGAAGGAAGCATGCGAGGCCAGAAACCCAAAATTATTTTGGGATAAGTATAGATGGGAAAGGGGAGGACGACCAGACCCTCCGCAAAATAATTTAGCCCATCATCTCTGGTTAGAGCATTTTAAACCCCAGTATGCGTCCCATGTAGATGAGGGGATGATTCACCCGTTTGTGCATAATTTTTATACTAGCAGAGTATTTACACTAGCGAAGGTGGAGAGGGCACTAGATACAGTTACACCTGGAAGAGCCCCTGGCACCGACTGTATCCCTGCAGATGTTTTTTTAAAATAATAAATCATCCTGGCGCACATATATTGGGCATGTAGCAAACGCAATCGCATGTGGTGCCCCAATCCCGCCCTCTTGGAAGAGGGCGGAGATAATACCAGTCTTTAAGAAGGGCGATAAATCAGTGGCGGGTAAGTATAGGCCAATAAAATCAAATTTTGTCTCCACTGAAGGCTGGTTTCCGACCCCTAACAAGTACAATTGATCAGGTCTTCAGCTTTATCCCCATTTATTGGAAGACAGTAGTTCTGGGAAAAGGGGCATTGTATGCTGTATTTGTCGATCTAAAGGCAGCCTTCGATCTGGCCCCACGCAGTAAATTGTGGTGTGTCCTGAGGAAGATGGGGATGGCCCCGGAATTACTATCCCTGATTGTCCGTCTGCATGAGGATAACCATGCCAGGGTTCGCTGGATCTAGGTAAGGAAGCGGTAGAAGATCTTGCAAAACTTCGCCCTCTACTATACTGGCGAAGACTATGGTGTACGAAGGAACTATCGCATTATGCCAAAGGCCTTAAAGATATAATGGTTACTGATCGTTTCCATAAAATAGCGTGGTTGAAAGAGATTAGATCGCTCCTGTTGAATCTGGGTATGAGCGAACTGTGGAGCGGCCCTTAGATTGCTGTCTTTCCCTCTAAAAAGATCTTGAAGGAGAGATATTGGGACATGGTCATTGTTTTAGTGTGCTCTAAAGGTCTTACAAAGCAACTAACAGGCCGTTTCCTGGAATTAAAAGCAAGGCCTTCGTTAGAAATATATTGGGATGCTATTGAGAAACCTCTTGACCGTAAATTGTATTTCAAGCTAAGGGTAGGAACCTTACCTGTTAGGCTCTTTACCAGCAAATGGGCGGGTGCCAATGCGAACAATGTTTGCCCATTGTGTCCTGACAGACAGGAGACGGTAAGTCATCTAATTTTTTTTGTCCTTTGTATGCTAAACCTCGTACTGCATGGGTTAAACCGATTTGTAGGCTATTGGGTTTTAGAAGGCATGACGATGCGCTTAGAGTCCTTACCACGGACCCAGCGCTACCGATAGCGATTGCAATGGGCAAGTTTTTGATTTGGGCTTGGTCCATTCATTATAAAAGGACTCACTATGGATGTTACCAATTGCTAATCTGTATTTTACAATCTGTATTTTATCATTGATCCAGAAATGTTATTGTGTAAGGAACTTATGAAATACTGTTGTGTGATTTAGGACAACTTTGAGTGAATTTTATGGGGTTTCCCAATGTTCTAATTTTAATGTTTTAAAATGATCTATTCGTCAGTTATAATGAATTCAATAACATTTTAAACTATTGTGTATTTATATGAATTGTTGCTGCATATGAAAGTATTGTTGTTGTTGTGCTTTTATGACAAAACTGTCGAATAAAGCTATTTGATATATATGATATATATAATAAAAAAAGACACAAATATGTACAAATGGTATTAAGGAAAGTAGAGATGTGGATTTTTTTATTTATTAAAGCAAAAACCTCTCTGAAAGTACAGAGCAACAATTGAAAGCAATTAATGCAGTTAACCATGACCTAGGAATGGTTTGAGAGTCGTCACCAGACAAACGTTTTACAATGGCACGTTGTCTTTTTTTTCTGGAAGGCAAATTCCTCTTGTAGAGCAAGGAACACTGCTGTAGAGTTTGCCAAAGTTGGGTATGTTGAGTCTAAATTCTCAAGAAGCCTACAGTTGCAAATTTACAGTTGTTGCAAAAGCTCTTACTAGAATAAATCTGAACTGTACAGCTACTTTTTCAAATTATCCTACACAAATCGTAACTTATGATGCTGCCTCAGCTCCTTGTTCTCGTCCTCAAGAGTTCTGAAAATGACTAAATACTTGTCAGAATCCCAACTACACACATGTTGACCTAGATGGCTATTGAACTGTATTTTATTTCTTATTCACTGAAAAAAATAAAGGTTACAGGGATGTTATAGTTAGGTTCAGATTTCATTCATACAAAACCATAGAAACTCAAAAGTTATAGTTACCTGAGGTAACTAAAACTTACACCCCTGCAATGCACTACTTAGGACCTTACGTATTACATCACTCATGACATGGTCAGTGACATCACTGATGACATTATCCACAGAACCCCTCACACCCCCATGGAACCTCTCATACAACCACTCCCACACAACCCCTCACAAGAAATGAAACCTCCACTTTCAGCAGACAGGAGCTCTTTGACCGCTCTCACCCACTGGACATGGAGTATTTGCTTTTGCTCGGCTGAAGCTGCTGGCTTCCGCCAAGAAAAAACAAATACCTGTGTCCTGGGCACCACCGGATATAGCAGGAGCCGGCACTGTGGTGTGGAAGTCCCCAGAATCATATATGGCTCCAGTAGGGGGCTGCGCGCTCCTCCTTTGTTGTTTACGGGCCGACCCCGGAGGGGGGGGTCGTTAGGGCAGTTTGCAGTGGTGGCTGGTGACATTTGAAAATGGTGGGGGCATAAAAGTTAATGCCCAGTTGTGAGTGAGCAATCCCTACCACCACAAAGAAGGTTCGGGGGGTTGTCCCCTGAGAAAACTTTGTAAAAAAGAGTGGGCAAATGGTGCATTTTGAAGCAAATATGAGAAGGCAAGAAGTATAATAATGCAATTGTGAAAGTCTAGTTATGCCATCAGTAAAGAGATTTCATATGATAATGACAAAAGTAGCTGCCTAATAAGTATAACCACAGAACGTCCTAAAACAGACTTTGCGATAATGCTGCGTACTTCACAGATTTCTTTATTTATTGCTATCGAGAAAAATCAAGCTATAGTGATTTGCCAGACTGGACACAATGAGAATGCAAGGAATAAACATTGAAAGACAGTAGGGCATCCTGCAAGGCATTGTATGTCTCATTCAGGGGATGAAGAAATATGATTACATCACCCCCATCTGGATGGAACTCCATCTGCTCCCCTTGCTGATACACTACCTCATTAAAACCATGGGGAATCATGTATTTATTTATTTAGAGTTTTCTATAGTGCGAACCAGACCCAAGGTAAGGTAACAAAGCGCTTTTCATAGGGAGGATGGTATGAGTAGCACATTTAGTAAAACATAGCATACAAGAACACTGCATACAAAGTAATAACATAGCATAACAGTTCAGTGGATAACTGTAAGGTAGATAACTGTTCTCTGCAAAAAGAGTCACTTCAAAATTGTGCGCGTCTTAGCTTCGGAAAGTCAATGTATGGAGAGTTTAGACAAGTTTGAGGTTCTAAGCTGGCGTGGTGTTTGTGTGGAGTTTAAGTGAGGAATTTGCTCTTCAAGAATTATTTTGTTTCCTTTTTGAAGGTGGGTGTCGAAGCAATTTTTCTGATGGATGGCGGAAGTGAGTTCTAAATTCTTGGCGCCGCTCCAGAAAAGGATCTGTTGGAGGTTTTAGTCTTTTGAACTGTGGGGGATTCAGGACTAGATTATCTGCTTTCCTAGTATGTCTGTTTCCTTCAGATAGTGTACGTTTTTGGGCTAGGTACTGGGGGGTGTTGTGGTGTGGCACCTTGTGAGTGGGAGGTTCAACTGTGGGGATGTGGCTGGATTTGTTTTGCCAGAATCTTTGTTCTGGGAATCTTCAGACTCAGGCCCACAGTTCTCTTTCAATGAATGCTTCAACTTTGGAGCAGAGCATACTTTATAAATACAATTCACCTTACTAAACTATTAAAAGAGCCATAAATGTTTATTTATTCTTTTATAGGCTTCAGAATTGAGATTACTGATGGAGCAACATCATTGACTATTAAAACATACAGGACTGATTTTTGGTACAGCTCTCATCCTAAATTGGTGTTTTAAGGTGCTATTAAATGTGATGATAAAGAAAAAAAAGACACAGTGAAATAAATGAATTGCCAATGCCTTACAATTTCTTCAACTAGGGAAGCAAGGACTGATCCCGGGTTACTTGGCTTCACATCTTGTACGGGGATTTAGATATAAGGAGGGCAACGGTAGCCATGTGATGGGTCTACTTATGTTTGTCCAGAGGTTCCAAGAATATGCTGAATTGATTCAAGTTGTTAAAAATAATATAATTATAGAAAATAAAAAATTGCTGCTCCCGATCTCTTGCGTCTTTTTCACTCCCCATGTTAGGACTGCCCATGGCCCTCTTTTAAAAAGGTGAACTGATAAGTCATGTAAAGTCATGCAGTTTTAAATATATTTAAGTGTGCCTCTTCAGTGCATCGACCCATCACTTCCTAAGGCACCTTTAGGTTCCCTATCCGTAACATATAGCGCTGGCCTGTGCTATTTAGTATCCAACAAATCAGAACTTCTTGAATAACACATTATGTATTTTGTAATTAGAATGCAGGCTTTATGTATTGAACGAGAATAACGTCTGTGCACTCCACTTGGAGAAACATTCCTAGGCACAACGCCTAGATTTTTTGGCTTGTCTTAGGTGGCAAAGCTGAGATTGTAAACCATGAAACACGATGCAGCTTTAGTTGCTCCTTAGAAACATCCACAACAGTTTATCCTTTTATCTACCAGTAGAGGTGCATTATAATGAAGTGTCTCACCACATTATGCTATACCTACAGTAAGGGTTGGCTCAGTGAATTCACCTCTACATTTCTTGTTAGCGATTAAAATATGACACAGGTTACCTTGAAGAGCTTCAGCTAGCAGTGGGATTAACGCTGCGTTGCTGTGTCCCACACAACAGGTTTCTTGACTTGGAACACGAAGGTGGAGCTTCCAATTGCCTATCAGGGTGGTCAGTGTGGCCCTGCTACTTTAATTAAATAAAGACCCATAGAGGTTGTGGTCACTGGGGCTCATTTGAACCCTTTGAGGAGGGACCCTGCAGTACTCCTCCAATATTAATAAAAAACATTAGGGAGGTGGTGGTCCCTGAGGCTCAAAGAGTCTCAGGAGGGGGCCTCATATGGCAGTCTCTCTTTTTTGGGGGGGGGGAAATGCCCCTGGGACCTGTCCCACCCAGGGTCACTTTTCTAAATAAACGTGGGAGCCCACACTTGTTTTTTTGTGTAATATTTGTGATGTAAATTTTCACATTCGTGGCAATTCTTTTTTAATTATTCGTTTTTGCCCTGCTGGTGTCCCTCTGTGGGTCCCAAGATTAAGGCTTGGCGTTTTCTTTTTTTCATGGTTTGTTTTGGGACTCTTTTTAAGTGTTGGCAGCCAATCAGAGCTCTGCAGATTTGTTAGAAATGGGATTTCAATGTGGCTAGGGCATGTGCCTAAGCCAGGCAGAAACCACCACTCTAGTCAGGGCAAGGGAGATACACACTGAAGATAACCCCAGCTCACCCCCTTTGTTTGCTTGACAGAGCAGTCAGGCTTATCCCATAGGCAATGTGTAAAGCGTTTGCACAACACTCTCACACAGCAGCGACACATTAGGCACACCACAAAAGAAACTCCACACAAGGTCATATACAAATAGCCTTTGTAATATCCATAAACACACATTAGAACCTAATCATATATATTACACTGTGCCACTGGCACTAGTCATGACTTCACAAATTACACAAATCACTGGACATTCGGGCCACTGTAAAAAAAAAAAACATTACACTAAGGATAACCAGTAACAACTGGCTAGGACTACACTTAGCACAACATCTTATGCCTAAACATCTGCAGCAGCACACATTCCATAAAACACCACATAACTCTCAGGCATAAACATCATTACTGCACATAACACTGGTGGAGTGCACACATTACACCTGCATCAGGCCTTAGGCAATAACACAGAAAGTCATTTCACCTTGTTCACCATGAAGCCCCACAGCTCACCAGGCAACTGGGGGATTCGCCATAGAGCGTGCCCCCTGCAACTACTAAAGGAATGCCCCAGAATTGTAGTGCCGGAGAAAGGGGGTGGGCACCAAAACGGCCGTTGCTCGCAAACGTGTGGGACAGGAGCACCCCCCCTTCAGTGTCCTGTACCATCTGGGACCATAGTTGGCACTTTCTTGAGGTAGGATAGCAAGGGGAGTGGTGCACCATCTCCCTCGGCAGGGCGACCTCACAGGGTCCTTCGCATAGGACCAGAATCACCCTGGTTATAAAGGCAGCTGCCCACTAACACATAGGGCAACTGCCATACTTGGCAAATGGAGCTGTGCCTTCTCTGCTCCCTGCAAGGCTTCCTGCTGAGTTCTCTAATCCCCGGGGGGGGGGGGTGAGGGGGAAGGGGGACGCAGTGCCCAGGGGACTCTGGGCCCACAGTAGAGAAATCGTCGGCAAAGTAATCCTTACTGCACAGCCACCTTCCTTCATGCAGCTGCCCTTGTCTGTGACATCAATGCTGGCAGCACTGGGATTGGCTCCTTCACCAAGCTCAGCCTTTCTGCGGTCGTCTCAGGTTAGAAGTGGTTGAATGGAGCCTGCAAGGCTCTTCTTTCTGGTGGTTGTCCCACTTTGTCCCACCCAGGACCAGGAATAGCCTGCGGCATGTCTGCTTTACCCGGCTTCCGGAGGCATCTTGTTTTTTTAGCTGTCTACGCCATGGAGCCCTCTTGCTTCTTGTGGGGAGGAGCACTGCCAAGTGCAGTGCTCACTGATCTGCTTCTCTTTTCTTCTTTTTGGGGTCTCTCAGCATCTTCTGAAGCAGCACAGCTGTGGGCATAAATCAATTTACCAAAAAGGCAGTCTCCTTACATCGCATGCTTACCCTGCGCCGGCCACACCTTTGCAGGTGGAGCCCACTTCTCGGGCTCAGAAAACAAGTTGAAAGCACCCACCTTGCGCTACCTCAACACAAGCCCACACCAGGGGTTCCAGTACACAGGGAACGCTCTTCCAAGCCCAGGTCCAGGGATAAGCACCCCAAGCAACGACGCACTGGAGTCTGCCAGGACCTGGGGCACAGCAGCACTCCTGGAAGAGTGCTGTGGGACACGCCAGCAGGGGCACAGCCTGGCAGGCCAGGAAGAGGGGCCTTATCACAGAGGGGCACTACTACTCCCAGCCCACCCGGAATAGTCAAATACCTAGGCGGTTCCTCCTGGCAGTCCAGCAGCCTGCCCGCCACAAGTCCCATGCAGTGTCTTCTTCAGTTCCAAGTAAGCTCAGCAGACATGGAGTCACAGACACAATATTTATAGTGCCAGTGATTTTGTTCTCCAGACCCAGGGCCTAGAGCCCCGTCCAAACCAGTTCTAGGGGGCACTAAACAATCTCTTTAGAGTGCACAACAATTCCCATTGCAATTGCCAACCCTGGCCCCAGACACACCCCAGGGGGGCAGAGCCATCATTTTGGAAGGCAGGCACAGCCCTATTTAGGTGCAGGTGCTACTCCTGCCACCACTCCAAATGCCAACCAGGCCTATTCAGCCTAGAGCTGACTCATCCAGACTCTCTGGAGCCACTGCGCCTCCCCAACCCCTTCACTCCAAGGCCAGACAGTCAATACACAATAGGCAGGTACAAAGACACATAGCACACAGAAATGTCTACTTCTAAAAGTGGCATTTCTAAAATAGTAATAATAAGTCCATGAACACCAATACGTAGCATTTATCACCACTATTCCAAATATACCAAACTTGATCGTGCTACCCCTCTCATGTCAGGAATTACCACTGAAGCACATATCACGGAATCCCCAATGCATCCTTAAGAAAGGCAAGCCTCACAGCAGTGAGAAACCAAATAGGCTGTTTGTCACTACCAGGACATGCCACACAGTTAAGGCACATGTACTGCATTTTACCTACATTACACCCTGCCACTGGGGGCAGCTAGGGCATACCTTAGGGTGACTGGCATGTAGTAAAAAGGGAGATACAGGTGTGGCAACCATTTTAGGTGCCAGGTCACAGTGGCAGTAAACTGCACATGCAGGCCCTGCAGTGGCAGAGGCCTGAGACAAGTATGAAAGGCTACTTTGGTGAGTGGGGCAAGCAGTGTTGCAAGCCCACCAGTAGAATGGCAATTAACATAGGAAACTCCCTTTTTTTACCCTCCCCCTTTTTCTTGGCCCCAGGTTGACAGCGGACCCTAAAACTTTCCATGTGCAACAAAAATTACTAGCACACTTTTTGAGAACATTTTGTGAAGATTCTTCAAACGGCGCCAAAGGTATAGGAAAATCAAAAAAGGGCTTTTCTTTTGGAAACATGGTCCGAACTATAACTACCTACTGGTGACTACCAGTAGGTAATACAGTGACTTCTGCATCACCACATTATGGTGTCTGTACCACATACACTTCCCTAGAGGCAGTTTGGTTGACTAGCAGTCTTGACACCTTTTGTTTTTCAATTGGGACTTCTGTTTTTTGGCCTGTGTTGAATCCCATCATGTCTAGACAGAAGAAGCATCAGCTATATGAACCCCTTCGTCAGTCTCATCTTCACCCTAATTTATACCTGTCTATTTCCCAATAAAAGGCTTGCTTGAGGCTTCTTGCCAGCTGACAGGAGGAGGCTCTTGCTGTGTTGTCCTTAGGGCAATGGTTGGTCTAGCCCAAAAGAAGAATGATGATTAGCTCCTTGATAAGAGTGGCTCACCTCTTTCCAACTCCGAGACACCAAGATGAGAAAAGAAGATATAGCCATTCTGCTTTCTGTGCCACATGTGTGCAAAAGCCCATTCACACCTATGAAAGGTTTTGACTATATTCTCCAGTAAAGATGTGTTTTTGAGTTATAAGACCACTAATTGACTGTCAGCTCTACACACTCCAATTTCCTTTCCGACTGCTGTTCCAACTGTGGGAGACAGTAAAGTGGAGTAAGATGATGTCTCCCATTTTCTCACCTTTGTCACAGTGGTTGATTGTAGTGGTTCTGTGCTTCTGCATGAAAAGCCATGGCTTACCAAGTGTCTAGGGAAATAATTTGTTTGAGTTCCGTTATCCCTCTCTGTCAGGGGTTTACCATTGTCATCAAAGACAATATGAAAGTCCTACTTTTTCGGGGGCTGGAAAACATCCTCTTGGTCTCCCTTACAACCCCCAGACTTTCAGGGGAGTGCATACGAATCGGATCCCCTCCACCAAGAGCTTGAAATTGCTTCCATGCAGTCCAGTACTATCTGGTTATCTGGGGAGCCCTACTCAAGCCTTTTCTGACCAATAGGGTATTCTTCTCTTACGGCAGATCTCAACAGAACTTCCATCTTGCTTTATTTTCATTTGGTCCAGTTATGTTCTTGGTGAAATACGTTTATATAAATAATCATTCATAATCACTGGTGACTGCCATTGTCTCACCCAGTTTGGATTGATGTCTATAAGATAGCCTGCCTAATTTTTCAGCAGTTCTATTTGATTTCATGCAAACTCTCCCAAAGTGCCCTACTGTGTGTTTTACGAAGCTGGCATAGGCCCTATTCTAAGGTCCTATAATTCTAAACTCTAAGCAGGGCATGACATGTTGTATTAAGGATCAACCAAGTGAAGCATCATACTAGGCACCAGTTAGCGTAAACATGGTAAAACTGCCAGATAGAGTCTGATAGTTTGTGATGACAACCGTGTTCTTATTCAGACACTACTGCACCGTGATTTCTCTTCACAGTTGTTCAGTTATAAGAGTCAGCTTTATTGTCACTTAGGCAGGGAGGTATTTTACGCCTGATCAGAAGGTTAATTTCTGTTAGGAGAGACGAGCGCAGCAGAAATGCATTAATTACTACCAAAAACATCTAGATCTCCAAAGTAGATTTCTCTACAATTTCCTTTTGACAATATATAGACCAAAGCTACTTTCACACTCGAGTTCTTTTTTGTTAAATAATTAATGTGTTTGAATGAACATTTAAGTATTTTCCTTCTTGAATTGTTAACAAGTGATATTTTTCACATGTATGTCATCTCGTTATGAAAAGTCGAAGTTGCCCTTATGTTAGAAATAGCACTTGACAGCAAGCCACAGCAGGGACATACTAGCTTTAATTTCTAGCATGCCCAAACTGTATACATTCGCCACACATTCTTGGAGGTCACAAGGCACATTTTGAGCTGACTTAGCTAGTTTAAAAGTAAATTAACTTTTTTTTCAGTTCAATACAGTATATTTTGACATGTACTTCTGCAATGTTTTAGGCTGCAGCCAATCAAGGGAAAATCGGTGACCTGAAGTCGGCGATTTAGTCAAACCCGTGAAGTATACGTGTACATTGTAACCCACATGTGAAATTTAATATTTATACAATTTTTGCATTTCGTTCACCGAGATAGCATTACTTAATTATAAAAATATAGATGCCAATCTGCTGGAAAGCCGAACCCACTCAAAACAGATGTATTTTCTAACAGCACTAGAGTATTGATTTTTATGAACATTTTGTCAATGCAGATGATAATGCATTACTTAGGTAACATACTCACAAGGCCTCTTTCCATCTGAATATACTGATTGAGCGCTGTGATATTCACCATGTTTATTCGATTAAATATTTCCTCATTTGATGAATCTTGCTCTGTTTATCAGCCGGATCTCACTAATGTGGCTTCCAAGGTACAACATGCTGCACACTCTTTTGGTGGGTGAATTCAAAGCCAAAATATTAGGAGTATCGAAGGTAATATTTCTGAAAGCCGTAGCGACTCAGATATTGTTCTGGAAACCTTTTTATTGAAAACCTCAATAGATAGGCAGTGTTTTTTTATGGAATTTTCTATTTTCTTTCGCTTTGCATAGATGCGAACGACTTTTAGTGACAATGCAGCCAGTTGGATTGCTTAAGGAGATGACGGGAGGAGGATATGCATTGCTTAGCCCAGCAGAAGGCCTTCAAATATAATTTGCCACAGTAAGATGACGTTTCACTGGCCGTGTGTGGAGAACAGAGCTTGGAATGCATCTTGGCATTTGTTCCATCCGCTGATATCCAGCACTGCGTTCCTCCGTTTAGTGAGAGCTGATATCATTTATGCATGGATGATGCATAGCTGCACAGCTTTACTGTCCTTGTGAGGATGGCGGAGCACAGTCAACGGGGAAGTCATCTTTTACCTCTTTCTGCTTGTGCTTTTGTTCTTGTCAAGTTTGGGAGAGTTGATGACAAGACCTTGGTAAGATTTCGACCTGACCTCCACTTGACCTTCGTCTGGAAGAACCTCCGCTCCTTAGCTGCTCCCAGCCATCACCTTTATTTGTGGGGAAATATAGAACAGTGTTTCCAGTACTTTGCTACTCTGTTACACCATTTCTCACTGGGTGCCCTCTCACCTGCATATCTTTTTGTGGACTCCTTATCCATTTTGTCTCTATGACGTTGCTCTACACAGTGGGTTTGGAAGCTGTGCTTGTGTGCCTGCTTCCCCTTCACCAGCCGCCTGGAGCTAGCAAGTCCCTATATGGACCCTCAATTTCGACATCCTCGTAGCCTTATCGCATACCCCACAAGTTTCATGATGGAGGTGGTAAGAGGAAAGGAGGGAAGGAGGTACATTGTTTTATATTGGCAAATTTTGAGTTTTGCGGCAGCCAAGGCCTTTATTCTTGTTGGGGAGTGTTCTCTCACCCTACATCGAACGCAACCTGGATGGGAGAACTATGTGTGGTTGCCTGGGACATTAGAACCTAGCAGAAAATAGCTTTATTGGTGTAAAGTTGAGCTACAAATGTGAAAGATTGTAGACAGCAACTTAATCTTGTTTTTGAGGAACTATTATCAACTTTAGACGTAGTCACTTTATAACAGAGACCTTAAAGAGTACAGGGCAGGATCTTCCTTTTAACCAAGGTATGTTAAAAAGGAAAGCATTTAGGAAAGAGAGAACCTACCAAGATAACCCCCTTCGCTAAGGCAAAGAACCAACAGGCTCTTAAACTTGAGTCAGCACCATAGATGAGATGGCCATCATCCTTCTGTGGAAACCACTGCATGACCTTTTGAAGGAGAATGGAGTTGTATTGAAGTAGGAGAGCAGAATGACAGAGATTGCCAAGGCAGCTGCAGATATCGAAAACATACCTAATTTGATACTGTCTCCATGGGTGGAACAAATCAGTGCAGGGCAAAATGGAAAGCAAGGAGTTGGAGCCACAACCCTGGTCAGGGCAACAGTGGACCATGTGGGGGGCTGGGGGACAGTCACTGTAATTTGGAAAGAGGATTCAAATATGCCCATAGAGCAGCCCGACCTTCCAATATCCTCGATGATTATCCTGATTCATGTCTGCAATATTTGATCTTTCATAGATCTAGAAAGGAGTCCACTGGATTAATGTGGCTTTCACAAGATCTTGGTGATAGGAAAGAATGGCCTGACTCGGATTCAGTTTAAGGGGAATATTTATGTGTCATCTACATTGAAGGGGGAAAGAACTCCCTTGGCCCATGTCAAATACTTAGCAAATTCCTCCGTCAAGGGAGAAGGGTCTGGAGGGAGTAGAAAAGTCACCTTTCACTAATACACTGGTTACTATCCAATCAAATCAAGAATTACAAACTGCACAGGCCTCCACAGTACTGAAGTCCAGTCCCTGCTCCTTCTTGGAGAAGTACAATAAATAAATACAGCTCAAGTAGAAATGGCAGTAAAATTAGAGGCCAAATTAGATTAGATTTCTAAAAGGATGCAGTATTTGCACGTTCACTGGGAAGAAAAGAAGATAATGTTGATTCTGGAAGATATGCTAGCCATCCAATTTGAGACGGTTTGACAGTTGTAAAAAGAGATGAAAACCGTTAATGGAGAGATTTGGGTTCTTGAAATTCGATCCAAAAGATTTAACCTGTGGTTGGTGGGGGTTTCCAAAAAATAGGAGAATGATTCTGAAATGATGGAGGTAGTCTCCAAGTTAATTTGCCCATGTGCGCTCAAAGAACCTGAAGTGGACTTCACCATAGAGGTAGAGGTCATAGGGTACCATTGACTATTCTGTCCAATGACTGGAAAAAACGTAGACTATTCTGGTGTATTTCCAGGAAGTCAGATTTCAGAAAAAGGTCTTGCAAAATGTTATGTTACATGTTACATACATTTGTAATGCGCACTGCTGCCCCAGCTAAGGGGCGTCCAGGCGCATGGCAGGTAAAAATGCAACACCACAGGAAACAGAACAAAAGGGAGAAAAGTGAATTTATTAAAACAAAACGGTTTTCAAGGCTTTACGAAAGACTAGCAGATCATCTAACAGTCGCAACTCTACAGGAAGGGAGTTCCAGAGCTCGGCTGCTCTGACCCGGAAGGAACGGCCGCCAACCCGACACAGCCTGTATCGGGGAACCACAGTAAGTGCATGACCCAAGGATCTCAGGGGCCGAGTAGGCACATACCATGACAGAAGGTCCGCAAGAATGGGGGGACCTGCTCCCTTCAAAATCTTGAACGCCATACACAGCACTTTAAACTGAATTCTGGCCTTGATAGGCAACCAGTGCAGTGATCTCAAAGTGCTGGAGGCAGAGCAAGTACGGGGAAGGCCAACAATGGCTCTCGCCCCAGCGTTCTGAACGCGTTGGAGGCGGGTAACCTCAGCCACGTTGGACCCTACCAGAAGAGAGCTGGCATAGTCCAGGCGGGATAACACAGTAGCCTGGACTATCAGCTGCCTGGTGCGATGGTCAAAGAACTTCAAAACCGGGCGAAGCGACCGTATGATACCAAAGCAACAGGCCGCAATTTTCTTCGTATGGCCAACGTAGCTGAGGGAAGGATCCATCCATACTCCTAAGTTCTTTAATTCCGTGACCGGGAGGGGGGCCGGCCCCAGCTCCGTGGGCCACCATCTGTCCCCCCAAAGCTCCGATCTCTTGCCTACGATCATGATCTCTGTTTTCTTAGCGTTGAGCTGGAGACAGTTGTTCTTCATCCAGCTCGCCACCGCCCTAAGTCCGCTCTGAAACCTGGGGGCATCCCGGTCCGCATCCCCGCTGATCGTAACCGCTAGCTGAGTGTCGTCAGCATATGAGACCATAGTCATGCCCCATTGCTTGACGACCTCAGCCAGCGGTCTCACGTAGATATTAAACAACGTGGGACTCAGCGAGGATCCTTGCGGCACCCCCTGTTTCAAAGGATGGAATTGGGACTGGAACGGTGGGACAGCAACGCTAAAGAAACGATCGTCTAGAAAAGACCGGAACCACTGGAGGGCAGGTCCACCCAGCCCAATCTCCTCCAGGCGATGCAACAGGATAGGATGCAAGACAGTATCAAACGCAGCGCTCAAGTCCAATAAGACGAGCGCTGCTGTCTGGCCCGCATCCATCACCGTGCGAAGGTGTTCAGCCATGGAGAGGAGGGCGGTCTCCGTGCTGTGTCCAGCACGGAACCCATTCTGGGTGGGATCCAAGATGTTAGCATGGATAAGGTGAGCCGAAAGAGCTTTGTTGACATGGGCCTCCAACACTTTAGTCGGCCACGGGAGTAAGGAGATGGGCCGATAGTTTTCAGGCTTATCTGGATCCAGAGATGGCTTCTTCAAAATGGGAGAAACCACTGCCCGCTTCCAGCTAGCAGGTACCGTGCCTGATTCCAAAGAGATGTTAATCAGGGAGTGAACCACGGCCCGTCCCACAAACGACGGCTCCCTAAAGAGAGTCGCAGTAAGTGGATCAGCGGGGGACCCTGATTTGACCTGCAGAGCCAGAAGGTCAAACCCCTCAGGTGTCAGCGGGGGCAGCACGTGCAGGGTGGAATCACCAAAGATGTTGATCGGGGTCTCAACTGGAGGCTCTGTACAAGGGAACGTCCGATAGATGTTTTGGACCTTTTCCAAAAAGAAACAAGCAAGAGCCTCACAGTGAGTGGTGGAGCCAGTCGTAGTAGCACAGGCACGCTTTGCCAGGAGATCCTTCATCACTTTAAAGATGGTTTTAGAGGGGTTAGAGCTGTTGCCGAATTCAGTGGCATAGTAAGCTGCCCGAGCTTGGCAAACAGCCCGATGGTAAACTTTGACGGAGGCGAGATAGATAGCCTTTTTCCCGGTATCGTACGCCTTCCGCCAAGCCCTCTCTGCTCGCCTACAACTACCCTTGAGTGAACGTAGGGCGCCATCGTACCACGGGCTGGAGTCCCTGGAGCTGACTTTACAAGCGGTAAGTGGAATAAGGGCGTCAAGCGCCTTGGAAATCCAGGAGCAGAACTTCTCGTAACCTGAGTCCACCAGCAGTGGAAGATCTAAAGGCTCCTCGGCGAGGGCACGGTGTAAGTCCTCCAGCCGTAGTTTACTCCATTGCCGCCTAATAACCAGCTTAGCCGGGGGAACAACAATCATTCCCGGCAAAGGGGTACAGATGGAAACCAAAGAGTGGTCCGTCCAGCCAAGAGGTGTGACGGCGGAGACAGCAGCGTCTGCCAAATTAGTGAAAAAAGGATCTAAGGTATGGCCGCCTGTATGAGTAGGCTGTCGGACCAATTGCACCAGTTGAAGGGCCTCCAGGTCAGCGAGAATACCGCTAACCGAGGGGGAGGTGAGGTTCTCAAAGTGTAAGTTGAGGTCTCCCAAGATCGAAAAATTGGGGCAGCCTACTGCCAAGGAGCTAACCATATCGGGGAGGGCCGCTCTAAACGCCACATCACTCCCAGGGGGGCGATAAACCACCATCCCCAAAATGCTATACAATTAAATTATATTAATACAGAGAAAAATCTCTCTGTTCATTCCAATCAAAGCTGGTTGTTAGATGTCCTAGGAGGAAAACCTTTCAAAACGAACTATATCAAAGTAAACATGTAAGATAAAAAACACTGTAGCAAACCTACATTTTCTGCATGTCACCCGTGCTACCTCTTTTGTCTTGGAGATACCAGGGAGCGCTATTCCTATTCATTCACAGGACCCTCTTAGCCTGCCACAATCCATCCACAGTGGAGGAGAGAATCAGTTTGCACCCTTTCAGGTACTAGTAGAGCTGATCTAAATAGTAATGTAACTAAGGGGCTGGAGACAGGCCTGACTGGAGGCAGAATGATTCTGCCATTTTATAACAGAGGCTCCTGGGTAATTGTAAGGTGAAAAGGAAGTGCTCTAGTAAGGCGAGGAGGAAGTGCTCAACATGTGTTTATAACCCCTATTCATCTGGCACAAATCTATACACTATGGGTCCAATTTACCAAGGCTTTGCACAGGAGCAAAGGTACCAGTTGTGATGCAACCCAGGACGAGGTTCTGACAAGCTACTTTTTAGTGCCACATTTTCGTTGTACTGTTAAGTTGTCTGAAAGTAATGCAAATAGAGCTTTAGGTCGCTTGGTGTATTTTGCATCAACAATCTATCAGAGTTCTCATGCTACCACTCATTGTTTTATTGGTAATCTTTATCTACTAGCATTTGTAGATATAGATGTGTACCAAAAATATACACATTCTCGAGGCAGGAGCAAGTTTGAAGAAACCTTTTTCTTCCATACATTTCAAATTGTGCATGTGTAGAGCACACATGCACAGTGGGAACACTTTTATAGTATGTTTGAGCATGGCATTCAATCTATCAGTCAGTCAGGATTTATGCAGTGCTGCTAATCACCCGGTAGGTTATCCAGGTGCTCATATTTTGTACTGGAAGGGTACCCTTCAAGTAAACAACTTTTGCTAGACATCGGACTATCACCTTAGCAATATGATGCAAAGGTGTGTATGGTTGTAGGCAGCTTAATTGTGCGCCAATGCTCGATAAAAAATCAGCAGTGCTATATCTTAATAAATATGGCACTGCCCCACTCTCTTACATGACCCAGCACAGTAACTTTCGTCAATGCGGTGTATCAAATATTAGTAAACCTGCCCCTAGATGTACATTGGCAACCCTCTGATTAATTTCCCCTTGATCCAACTCATATAGTTATATGGGATTATGCATATGTGGCAGGGTACATTTAACATTTTGATCTACACAGAGAGGATGAGGCTTAGAGAGAACCAGCGAAACATGTCTTAAAGCATAGTTTTCAAGTAAATGTAAGCAAATCAGTAAGGAAAAAGGTACTCGGGGAGAATTACATCAATAGAACACCTTTAATCTGCTGCAAGCCCCTTTGTAGAAAGCATACTAATTGTAAAATCAATATTTAGTATGTTCTGGTTGACTTTCTTGATAACCAACTCTTTTGGAGCCTATTTATAGATTTTAAAATGTGCTTCATCTAGAAAATGTGTATTTCAAAATGTATTTGATCTTTCCATCTGAGCAAAGAAAATCATTGTCACTCTTAAGTATCGCTGGTTCTAGAGTGAAGGATTGTAACTTTATGAGTAGTGGTAATTGACTGAACTCATTTTGTAATATGTTAGTGCTAGAGAAACCTCTCAGTCATTTATTTATGGGAACATTGCCTGCAATCCGTTGTTATTACAAATAGTACTAGTTTGACTAGAGAAAGTTGAATTGTGCAATTACTATGAAATATAAAACGTGTTATTATGTCAGACCTCCAATTGAATGATTGACCACTAGACTACTAGTTCATATATGATGACTGGTATTTAGATTTTGGCTTGATTTTTTCAAGTGCTCATTTCCTCCCTTGTCAAGAAATACTGTTGTGATTGACATCACTTCCTCTGTGCAGTTCAAAACCCCTAAAAAGAAAGTCTTGAAATAAATAATGGTATTTGAAATTGATCTAAACAGTGGGGTACCTACACTGGCCTACAGCAATAACAAAATCGAATGATAAATTAGAAAAAAATGTATTTCATTTATTTCAAAATCTTTAAAGTAATAGTTTGTTTTTCACGCACAGGATCAGACATTGCCACCTCAAAAGGAGATGTGCGCATTCAAATTAATTTGCAAATGCACTGCACCTTTTGCACACTTGTGGAATGGTAAAGTATTTTGACCCTAGAAATGTGGAGGCGAAATGTTTGATAAAAGAAGCATGATGTTTTTGTCAGTAGATGCATATCATTACAGTACAAAAGAAGGCTTTTCCGTTTTCACTTGACCATAGGGTCTGGTAGTATTTCTAGGAAGTGTACACTGCCGGCTGCTGAAAAATTGCATGCTGTGTAAAGTACATTATTTATTTTCGATGGCACATCCTGCTGTTGCCTTCAACAAGGTCTCCGACGTCTTCACGGCAGGCACTGTGTGTTTGTTACAAAGAGTCGAATCTGCTGCATGATAAATATTCTCCATTAGTAGAAAACCACTGGGTGAACCTCTGATTCCGGTTCACCAGACCTACTTAGAATGCCATTTAGAGGACGAGGCTTTTTCAATGTATTTGAAAAGAAATGTTTTAGTTGACATTCTTGGTATCTTCTGTATAGGGTCCACTCATGTTTTCTTTCACACTTAGGTCCACTATTTTATCAATTATAATTGTGTTTCATTGTATGTGATCTCTTGAGTAAATACTGTGAAACTTGCAAAACTAATTTGACTATAATCCACATCTGTATAATACGCTATGGGCTAGAGATGATTGAAATCATTAGAATTATCAAAAAGTGTACTTACCAGTTGGCTTTCTCTGGAATATGTCAAAGCTGTATAATACCGGGCAGTTTGCTTGAGAGGCAATATGCAAGCAAGTTCTGTAAATTTAAACCCTGAAAAAGGACGATTTTTATGAGAATTATCTGCAGATTTGCACTTTTGGGTCTTTAGTGATAGCTTAAAATCCTTCCTTAAAAAGATACAGTTAAAGTTAAAGTGTTATGGTGCTGTGAACACAAACCCAAACAAGTATTTGCAATGCAATAGGTCTCGCATTTGTGAGAGTTAGAGCTATTGGCAGTGCAAATGACAATGTATTTTACCTAAGTGCTGTGCAGTGCAGTGGCCTTCGGGGTCGTAAAAGTGTTTAGCAATGCTGTATATTATCCTGGTACTGTGCCGCCAGGGATTGAATAGCTATACAATTACTATACACTGGGACATGCAGTAGGATACAGTAATATACATTTGCCCCCTCCCTGCTTCCCCTCAGAAACATTTATGGACACATTCCAAGGCTTAAGGACCCTTGATGTCTAATTGAAATGTGACTCATATGGCTCCCTCTCCGGCTGCCGAGGTCATGGAACAATATATTATACATTTGCCTTTTTCTGTCCTGCCTGGCAAACACTATAACAGGAGGCCATCTCCTGAAAGTGCTTCTGCTCACTCACGCTGTGACCTGGGGGCTAGAAATACCTTTGCTTTTGCGAGAGGACAAAAATCAGTGCATTATTGCAACAAAATGAAATGCACATAAAGCATTGTTATTTGAGAGTAAAGAAAGTAAAAGAAAATGATCTTTAATGAAATTGAAATATTTTACACATATCAGGTAAGAATGAGCTCTGGCTAAATAAAGTCTCCTTTTTCAAACCCAAAGGTACGTTTCGGTGTTAAATTGTCATATAGTTTAAAGAAGCAGGTTTAATTTTAAACATTTTCTCTTAATTTTGTGTGTATTACCATTCGGAAGAAAGATAGGCTGAAATATGCCTGAGAGTGGCATCATTCTCTGCCCTTTGAAGTGGATCTTCCCAGTTATTGGGTTTGTGGCAGGGAAAAGTGGGATGACATAGAACATTCCAGACACCCTTGCACTATTATGCATGGGGGCCTCCGTTGGCGCTAAGTTGCTAAACTTAGCGCCATTGCAGGTGGAAATGCAAGGCTGCACCACATTCTTGTAAATATGGTGCAGCTTTGTGTTTTAGAAGTGGAGGAGAGAGGCGTTAAGCCAGCAAGGCTAACGCATCTCTCCTCCACATCCTTGTAAAAATCCCCCTCTAAATGTATTTCTAGTAATCCAGACATGATTCTGAGTATGGATAACATCTGCTTATTGTTTGAAAATTAAATCTTCAATTCAAGTAATATTTTGCTTGGAGGAGAACCAATGCATGTTTGACTCTAGAATATAGCACCAATGAGCTTTCTCAGTGCAAAAGAAAATGTTGAAGGTTCATGAGAAAATACATTAAGTAGTGGAACAGGATTGGCCACAATATGGTTAAATGTGCTGTTGGTGTCTGTGGATGGAATCATGTGTCAGTGTACTGTGTGAAACACTATGATATTTTTTTCTAGATCATGCTTATTAACCACATCGCTGCTGTGGTCATTTTTCCCCTGTGCTGGAAATTGCCATTTTGCTGGTGTCATGACGAGCTCAGCTCGTCATCAGCACAGCTCAACTGTGCCTCATGACGAGCTGAACTCGTCATGAGCATGGAAGGGGTTAAGGACTAGGTCCAAAATGTTCTTCACACGAGCCACGTCATGGAGCCAAACACCCCTAGGCATAACAGAATGTCAGGCTCAATGAGTGGTGAGTGCACCGGGGTAAAGTGAAGGGTCTGACCTAAGTACCAGCACTGAAGCCAGTCTTTACTGCACATGACCAATCAATCAAGTGATTTAGGAGAAACCAACAATTTGTTGCTAAAAATTCCCCCCAATCTGTCTCAGACTCTCTGGGCCTAATGATTCACATCAGGCAGTAGCGGCTGTTATCAAGGGGGGAAGGGCGAGGGGGAGAAGAGGAGGGAGAGAATTAAAAATAAATTTTTAAAAACCCACTTAGCTGGATGAGGAGCCTTTCCTTCATCCTCTTCTTGGGTTCAGTGGAAGCAGGAAGCAACTAGGCTCTCCTGAGCCAACCACAATCCCACAATGCAGCATTTTGATTAGTCATGCTGGCGACGAGGTTAGCATCCCGCCCTTCTAGAGGGACATAACAGGTACGTAACTGTGAACCCCGGTTAAAGTTAACTGAAGCCTCAGCTCCACAAAATGGATGCTGCCACCACAGACACGAGTCTGACCTCCTGCTGCTGGGAGTCCTTCCAGCGGGGAGAGCTTGGACAAAAAGTTTCCTGTCCGGGGCGGTGTTCGCACCATCCCAGACAGGGTTTTGTGTATCCTGGGTAGGCAGGGCTTTACAAGAAGGTGACTGCGGAGTGGCACCCCGGTGCTCACTACGCATCTGCCGGTTAGAACCAGTTCCAGGGGCGCGCAGCCCCTGACCTGGGGAAAGTCTGGCAGGGGAGAGGGGTGTAACTACCCCCCTTCCTGGTCCCACCCCTAGGGCAGGACCTAGTCATGTACCCACCCCTTTCTTTAGGATAAAGGCCGGAGCTGGGACCCTTCCAAATTAGATCATCTTTGAATCAAGAATACTTTCTACGAAAGGACTTTGAGACTCTTCTCAAGATTTCTCCCTTGTGGCTAAGGAGTAGTCACCCTGCGTCCGCAGGCACCATCTAAGAACTCTGCGGTTTGCTGCAAGTCCTTCCTCAGGAATCCGACTGCCCAGCTCGACGAGAACCGACTTCCCTGGCACCTCTGACCTCTACCCACATCGCCAGCTCAGCTGAGATCTGTGGGTGCGACGAGACCTCGAGGGACCGGCCATCATCAAAACCTGCACGTTTTCTTAACCAGCACGACCACCGAAGGAATCCTCTGGTGAGTGCTCTGGGGTCCGAGAAGCCCCGACCCTGAGCAGCTCCAGCACCGAAGTGCAGCCTCCCAGCATCTCCACGATCTGCGTGGGGCCCTTCTGCTCTTTGCTGTTCAGCACGTTGTCTGGTCACTAGCCGCTGGCTTGTGCCCTTCTTGACGACAACCGACAACCAACGTTGCTGGTCTGGTTGCTCCAGACTGGCCTTTGCTCCCTTCTGCGAGAGGAGCATCCCGGACCCTCCTGGTCCACTCAAGACGCCATTTTAGGCCCACCACGTGGCCCTGAAATTTGCCAAGGCTTGTTGCCCCAATCCTGGGCCCAGCGACGCCGACAGCATCAACCTTCGTGGGACAGCTCGCACCTCCATCCTGGTCGCCGACAACGCCTCCTGGTCCGTGAGACTGCAGAGCCTAGCGTCGCCCACTCACCTAGTCGAGGTGACGATCATCCGGTGCCCTCCTGGTACCCTCTGACTACTGGCTAGTAGTACGAACTTGGTCTCTCTGCTTTCAGGTATCATCGATCTCTGATCCAGGCTTGGATCTCTACAAACTATTCACCACTGGTCGCCGGCCAGCAACTCCTTTCTTCCGGCTCCCGGCTCGTCAGCGAAGACCCCCGACGCCTGTAAGACTTGTGCAGCCGCAGCCCTTTGGGCTAGGTAACTTCGGCATTTCGGTGCCCGCATAGCCTCCTTACTTAAGGGTCCCGAGTCCCTCGCTTCCGACTTGCCTTATCGGGTCCGCCCGAGACCACTAAACTTTCCGTGCCCTCGGGCACTTGTTTAATTGTGCACTTGAAGTATTTTCCTAAGAGTTTTGTTCTGTGCTTAGTACCCTGTCCTCATAAAGAGTACAGGGCTGTTGTGATTCTAATAAATATACTGTTTATTTTCATAACACTTGTGTGGTGTCCTTTCACTTGGTGTTCAAGGGGTATGTGATGGTATAACAGCTGGCTTAACACGCCCTCTAGAGTTTAGCCCGAAGACTGCTCGTATCCACGCTACTAGGATAGCTGGTCTTAGGTTGACTTACAACCAATCACCATAGGGGTCGTTTGGACCGATGCATAGTGGTCGCTAGAATAGCGAACGCTGCATATCGGGCCAACCTCTCACAATACAGTCTCGAGAAATTGGACCAGTGAACAGGTGCTTTCATGCAAATCCCATCACAAATACCCAAATATCATGCACAGTGGGGATAGTTAATTGGATGGGTGGCCACAAGTTCCATCCCCAGGTTGAGTCCTATTCTCATCACATTTCTGTATGGGCCATTACCAATGCCAGCTCGAGTTGCTTGCACAGGCACTTTGGGTGTTTTGACTATAGGCCAGGCTCTTTGGCCATTTCACACAGCACACTGGGCATGGCTGAATACCTGTTCAGCAGGGAAACCCTCATGTGTCCCACCTGATTGCGCATGGCCAAAAAGATGTAAAGAGATGGTTCATCACATGGGTGGTTACATGTACCGGCTGGGTAATGGCCATGCTCAGCAAAGGGTTGACAGATGGGTGGGTGGTGGCAGGGCCTTTAGTCAGCCTCCACTGTGCATTACTGAAATTCATAAGCGCCAAGGGTTTTCTTCAGAGGAGTGGTTGGATGCTGGCCCTGTTGCCCAGTCCAATACAAACTAAGCGATGCTCAGTGGAGGTTGGTGCAAGCTCTTGCAGGTTGTTGTGGGTTGGCCCTATGCCAGTCCTTTGTGTGCAAGGCTGAAGCTCTGAATTTGGTAGCTCTGACAGGCTTGGAAAAACAGATGGTTAAGTGTGAGGCCTGTTTATAGGCCTTTGTCCAACTATTGCTGCACATGGACACAAGCTATGTAACTTGTGGATTGGCTGCTTTGGAGATGTTCTGGGCAAAGACCTCAATTGATGGTCAACCACTCTGTGTACAGAAAAACGTCCATGCGTAACATTGGTATGGTGTATGTGGTGAATGCAGTATGTCATAAAAACCAGTCACTGGACAAAACTTTAATATTAAGTATAGTTCCTCCTGCTTATAAGGCATCAACACCTCAAAAATCTCAATAAATTAAGTTAAATTTATGCTATCCGTATAAAGCAAAACCTAGAAGTGAGAACTGGGCCGTTAGTGTTAGTTTCACAAATGATACCACATGCAATGTTTCCTCTTTTGTTTGTCATCCACAGATTTTTCACCTTTTTAACCTATTTTGGTGGTGTCTGTGTTCTACCCCTATAAACATAAGGTAAAAATTTAAATCCCAGAGAAATTAGGAAAAAGCGACCTAGCATCACCGTTTAGTACAGCTACCCACCAGTATTGTACTTTAAAATTATACAACAATACATTTCCCTTTTGTGCTTCTACCCTTTTGGAACCCTCAAGTATCTTTATCAACCCTTCAATATTAGGCACACATTTAGACAAGCATCAGCAATGTATAAAGAAATATAGCAATCCATTTACTTTTATAGCAAAAACATATTTCATAAATGTTAGAAATGGGGGTCTCTAGTTGGCAATGGTTTGCACCTTTGTCCAAATGGGGACCCTTGCTTCTAGTCAGGGAAAGAGTTATACACTCCTAAAATAACCCCTGCTCACCCCCTTGGCACGAGCATACAGGCTTATCTCAGAGGTAGTGTGTAAAGCATTTGTGAACACATACAGTAATACAGTGAAAACACTACAAATGGACACCACACCAGTTTAGAAAAATATCTAATCTTTACTACACTTAACATAAGACCAAACAACAAAAATCCACAATACACTATCAAGAATATGATTTAAAAATGGTAGAAATAGGTTAGTTCAACGTTGATGGTGAATGCAACACTTTACTCTCAAAGTGCCTTATATGTGTAACAAACAAAAGGGTCGCAAGGAGGGTGATACGCCGTTCCTTACACTCAGGCGAGTGGATGCATCGGTTCCTTACTGCTGTGCAGGGGAATTGACGTGCTGCTTCCTGACTGCGTGGGGAGTTGATGCTCGGTTTCTTACTGCGTCTCGATACGATGCGACAAATTGTGCCTCGATGCAATGATCCGGTGCAATGTGGCAAAATGGCGTCTTTGATGCGATACGACAACTTAGATGCGATGCGTGCACACCCGACGGCCGTGTGGCGAACTCGGTGGACTCTTGAGCCACGATAGGCCCTGCGACACGCTACTCCGATGATGGAACGGCAACCTCTTTGGTGGCGACACGCTTCTCTGGTGATGCAACACGCTTCTTCGGCGATGCGTTGGCAAAGAGCTGTGGCGGCGGCATGCTTCTTAGGTGATGCAACAGCAACAGTGGTGACACGCTACTTCCTCGTTGCGTCGCGCTTCCAGCTCCCAGCGACACGCAGTCTCTAGAGGTACCAAAAACAGCAGCAAACACCTCTCTGTAGGCAGAATTCACCGGAAGGAAATTCACTGCAGCTGGTGGTGAAGTCTTTGTGTCCCTGAGAGAACAGGAGGCAAGCTCAGCGTTAAGCCCTTGGAGATCTTCCTCAAGATGACAAAGTACACACAAAGTTCCTTTCCTCCTTTCCTTGGCAATAAGTAATCACTGCAGGCCAACCCCAAACAGCACACAGCACAGGGGCAGTCTCCTCCTTCAGCTTTCTTGGTTTCTCTCCTCTTCAAAGGTTTGTTTTGATTCCCAGAAGTGATCTAAAGTTCAGGAGTCTGGGCACCAATATTTATACTGCTAAATCCATTGTTCTCTGAAGGCAGAGAGAGAGGCTGCACCTAGTCAAAACCAGTTCTGTCCTTCCCGGTGCAGCTTCCTGGCAGGAGGTGAAGACAGCATTGTTGAAAGCAGGCCTGGCCCAGGTAGCTGAAAAGAAATCTTCTCCCCCTACTCTCTGTTCTATGTAAGCTAGGCAAATGAAAGGAAATCTTCTCCCCTACTCTCTATTCAACCCAGGTCCTATTCAACCCAGCCTGACTCATCAGACAGCTGGAGTCAAGGCCCTCTCTATCTCCCTGTCACTCACAAACCAGACATGGAATAGACAACCCTAGCAGAGGCACACTGGATGGTTAGCAAAAAAATTCCTACTTTCTAACAGTGCTATTTTCAAACACAGAATGTAAAAATCACCCACACTAAAATATGCATTTTAACATTCTGAGTTCAGGCATACTAAACTTGTTTTTCTACCTTGTTCCTTGGGCCAGTTAGGATTATAAGATGTTATAATCAAACTGCCCATTCTGGCCTACAGGAACAGGTAGCCTTGCAATAGTGAAAAACGAACAATTGGCTGTAATTCACTATCAGGACATGCCACACACACCAGGGCATGTCCTACCTTTAACATACAATGCAAACTGCCCACAGGGGTAACTTGGGCCTACCTTAGGGGTGTATGGGTGACTAACATGCAGACAAGGGAAGGTTTAGAGACTGGCAAATGTGTGCACTTGCCAAGTTGATATGGCAGGCCCAGACTGCACACAGACACTGCATTGGCAGGCCTGAGACATATTTTACAAGCTGCTTCTGTGGGTATCAGAATGCAAGCCCACCAACTGCATCTGATTTACAGGCCCTGGGCACACTTGGTGCACTGTACTCGAGACTGACAAGTAAATCAGATAACCAATCATGGATTCACTAATCCATACATCAATTTACAAAGAGAGCATATGCACTTTAGCACTGATCAGCAGTGGTAAAGTGCCAGAGTCAAAAAACCATCAACAACAGGTCAGAAAAAATACAGGAGGAAGGCAAAAAGTTCAGGGATGACCCTGCAAAAAGGGCCAAGTCCATCAATAAACATATGTAAATTAACAACAATACTTCATCCAAACCCACGATCATCAAATACAGTAATCATTTCACAAGATAACACAATATGAAAATAAAAAATTGTAAATCAAAAGGGAAATCAGTTGACACAGCATTTCAGTGGAAAATAGAATGATTCACTCCACCTGAATTACACATAATTTGCATAAACAAAAAAAAGCTTGTAGTTGATTTCAATCAACACACATATCAGTGATGTGTAGAGACTTATCTTTCTCGGGGTCACAATTAATTACCAGTTTCTACTTCATTTGTTGACCTTATTGTTTGATTTGGAAGAAGAGTCCTATCTTTTTTAGGTGAAGATTTTCTTTCTTCTGAGTATGTTACGTCTTCGTCTGCATCAACTGAGATATGCTCTCTCTCGCAGTCCTGGTTCGAACACTAAGAAACTTCAGGGTTCCCACAGGGTAGGAAGCACAAAAGTGAAATGTATTGTTGTTAAAGAATTGGGGGCATCTGACAGCAGTTTTTCTATATACTTAAAATAAATGACTGAACGAGTAACAATATGGTCTTTTCATCTACATCTCTATTCTTGAGCAGAAAGTTGTTTTAATCGTACATAGTTTACTGAACTGGCACGTTTCATTGGAAAGCTTCTATATGAGGGCTAAAAAGTCATAATATAAGAATTAAAATCAGTGAAAATATATACAACAAATACAATAAACATATTACTGTTCCTCAAGATGAAGCACAATTGTTCTATTCATCAGAAAACATCATTTCAAACCTTCATTTTTCATAATCTTTAATTACCTTCTGCTCAAGATTGTCAAAGTGGTAGCACATGTATTCATCTCTATGTTTATCACATTCACATGCTTATGTACATAATTAGTCATATCTTGAAGAATAGTTGCATCTTCACCCACAGAGCCTATCCATTTATCAAGTATAACTCAGAATTGCTTACATTATCACATTGCAATATAGATTTTGGTCCATTACTATTTAATCGCTTTCAATGTTCTCATCAATTAACAATCATACCATGTCATATTCCTTTGTGAACATTTTATAAAACGTGGAGCAAATATATAACTAATAATTACAATTTGAAAGTAGATATGACTTGCTGTTCTTGGGGCCTGATGGAAAGATGGTGGCTAGCTGACCAAGCAATGAATCACTCTTGAAGTCTCTAACATTGCTCGAAGTGCCAAATGTGTTTAACAATGCTTCCGTGAGAATCCTGTTATGTTGCACTATCTAAAGAGCAAAAAGAGAGTAAAGACTTATCTTTTTTTAGTGCAATTATCTGCCTTTCTAGCTGCTTTTTCCAGTGTTGCTCATTGTGCTGAACAGCTCCTTCTAAAGCTCCACTTGGGCTTTCTCAGCGTTGAGTTTGGGCCACTAAGGCATCAGTTACCCCCAACATTGCTGGATCAAGGGGGGACTCACAATGCAAAAATACTGTTGGGCAGCATCGCAAGTGAAATGAAAATCTCTGACATTTTTGACAACTTTGACACTGCTGCTGTTCCAAACCCTGCTGGGGCTGCTGGCAACTCGTTATTCACAGGCTCTTACCCCACCCTTTCTACTTCCATACAACGACCTGCAGGAGCTGGATCCTCCGAGATGGATTAGATCCATGTGGAGCCTTCGACTGTGGCGCTGAGCACCCAACAAGGGAATACAAACAGTAACCCACAAGAAGAGGCAGTTACTGTTGGAGAGAAAAGGGTTATACTGCATTAAAATAACTGTGGATTCAAATGGGCTGGGGTGCTGATTGGGTGTTTTATATATAGGGAACATAACTGATAATGGTGTTGTAGAAAGTATGCAGGTACTTGAAAGTGCTTCTGGACTCTGCATAACTGCCCTCTCTATTTTGCATAACTCGCAGTACACACATGGGTTAAATTTAAAGTTGATAACAAAGCCTTATTCAGTTACTGAGGTATGCATTATGAGCTGTCAGCTACTCAGGTCCAAACAAATGCGCCTTGTCTAGTTGAAGATTTCAATGTTACCTAAATAGATGCAGCACATACTTCTGTGGAACATCAGCATCTCTTCACCAATAAGGTCTCTTGCTATTACTAACACAAGAGTGGAGCTATCAACAATAAGTGCTAAACCTTTAAGTGATCCAGTGGAATCATTAGTTAGATTAAGTAGGCAATCAGTTCTAAAAAGTTACAGGCAACCACCATATGTGTTTAGTTTTTTTAGCAAAACAGTGCAATTGGTTGGAGAGGATGATTTAGTAAACTAGGCAGGCAGCGTTAAGAATGTATGCTCCGTAAGTAAAAAACCGATTGAGAGAGGAAAGATATTTGTGACCAAAACCAGGATGCCTCTTCGGTCAGGCAAACAGAAGCATGTATTGATGCCTTCATTGGAGCTAGGGGTGTCTTGGAGATTTCAGCTAGCATGGTATTTCCATAGCCCAGCCTAAGGCCTGAATTACTACTTTGAAGTTGTGGGCAGGTATGAAGGGTTTGATGCTCTGCATATGTTCAAGTTGTTAAATTGTTTTTTTTTTGGCCAAGGTGATATAGATAAGCATTTAGCCTAGGGTGAAACCACAACATTGATTATTTTCAAAGATAATAGCAAAGCAGTCTATGATGTTTGGTGAACATAACCATTCTTTGACTGGCAGTAATGAATAATTCAATGCTAAGAGAAGGAACTCTGTCTTATTGGACTCCAGCTTGAGGTGGTACAAGGTCATCCAAGATTGAAATTATTCAGCGTAGAAGCCAGTCAGGGGATTTCAGGGGTACATAGACCTTCAAGTAGAGCTTATTGTCATCTGCAAATTGATGATAGGAAATGTCTGTTCCTTTAGAGGACATTCAGTGGGTCCAAGTAGAGGTGGAACTGGGCCAGGGCTCAAATAGAACTTTGAGAGATACTTTAGGAGAATGCTGACAGGTTAGAAAGAGCCAATCCCACTTTGTTCACTTGTGAATAGCTATCTAGGTAGGACATGAACCCCTCTAGGGCTTTCCCTTCATAGGCAATACTGTCTTTTAAGGTGCAAACCAGGTGTTTCATGGTTACCATATGAAAGGGTTCCGGGCAGAGACAGGTCAAGAAGGACGAGTAGGCAAGATTCTCCCTTGTCCATAATTCCATAATACCATCTCTGAAGTAGTATTGGATCTCATCTAGCAAATTGTTGGCTTTTACAAGTTGTTTTAATTAGGTGTTCACACAGCTCTCGAGAATTTTAGCTACAAATAAGAGGTCAGACATCAGACAGTAGGTCTTGAGGTTCTTGGAATTATCAGATGATTTTATTTTAGAAAGTAAATATTTTTCCTATTTTTCGGCAATCAGGGAAGCCTCCTTGTTGTACAGAAAGGTTGTGAATGGTAGACTAATATGGCATTAGGATATCACCCAGTTCGTTTGCTCGGATGGCAGGTGGAGCGTCTAAGAGTGGTTAAAAGGATTTCATCTTGGGGATGATGTTACACAGATAGGTCGTTTTTATGCCCCTTAAAACAGGAATATGTTTTAGTTGATTTCCTAGTAATAGTGGTACTACTTTTGATGGCTGGACCAGGTAGGGAGCCTTTGATACATTTGCTCTAGGAAGAAATCAAGAAAACATGCAAATTCCTGATTTTTCCTTTCAGGTTCCCAAACTACCCGAGTAACCCTAGGGTTTGATGCTGCTTTCACAACTTCAAAAAGCTGTTTGAGTCTGTTCTGCACGCTCTATCTGGACTTTTTAGAAATTCTATTTTCATTGAAATACATTACGTAACATGCATTTTCTAAAAGGTTTTCTCAAGATAATTGACTTTTGGACCAAGAGCCTTTCCATTTTTCTCTGTCTCAAAGAAATGCTAACATTTCAGGTCTTATTTGCTCAAGAAACAGTCTTACATTGAGTTATTCACTATTTTGTTGGTTCAGAAAATCATAACATTTCCATGAATGTTCATGGATAGAAATAGAATTAAAATAATTGTAGGAATGGAAGACTCTGCCAGGGAAACAATTTGGAACACTGGGAAGAGTAGAAATTAGAGGAGGAATTAGAACGTAGGAGTTCTTCAACCATATTTTAACATGTAACTACCCTATTTAATCTGCAGTCCCTCTTGATCTTTTGATCTCGGACTTTCAATGTTTGCTTGAGTTAATATGAAAATTGTTAACAAATGGCAAGTGGGTGCAAAGGGATAACTTTAGTGGTAGAAAATAGTTGGGGGCCGATTTAGCTGAAATTCACAACATTCGGGAACAGCTTTGTTAAGTATTCATATTGCCCTTTTCTTTCAGGAGAAAAGTACGCCCGAAGAAAAACAGACTAATCGAGCTGTTTCTTTGTAACTCTCGGTAAATTGTTGCAGCCAGCTTTTTCCTCCTCAGTTTTACAAGTCGAGTTCCAAAAGGTTACGGAGGGGTAAACGTTGAAGGGGGATACCGAGAAATGTAAATAGCACTTATCATGCAATGCTCTAGAATGGATGATGTAAACCCAGAGGAGACTGATAAGGAAAAGAAAAATCAAGCGTGACATGAGGAGTTTTTTGGTGCCACGGGAAGGGTGTAACAAGAGTCACATTCCTAAATGGCAAGTGTTTCAAGCGGAATCTTTTACATCACTCCAGGAAGCAAAATAAAATTGTTATAAAAGCGATGGCTCATTTTGAAAATATAAAGTGGAAGGAATATCTTACTTAATTGTTGGACGATGATAATAAACCTAATTGTGACTCGTGCAATAGAGATGATGATATTCACGTCAGTCAATATATCATAGCTGCTAATTTGTTTGTCCCTCTATTTTTGCTTTGCCAGTATATCTAAAAACAGTAATTAAAAGGAGCCACTGACCCAAAATGAACCTTAAATGTAACAGTTTGGGGATTTTTTTTAAGCCGGATCAAATCAAAGCCAGGGTATGCTTTGCATACATTCTTTCTTTAAAGAAATTATCGCCATACGGTGTAGAAGGAACAGGATTCATAGCTGCCTCCTATCTCTTCCACTAAACCTTTTATTATTGTAGTGGAATAGGCTGAACCTACAAAGATTCCCAGTTTTCCAGTTGTGGACCTCTACATTTTAGACCTCGTTTGAGGTGTGGGAGTCTCTAATTGTGTTTTGTCCATTTTATAATCTGTTCAAATATGACCTGCAAACTCCAGTGCTCAACGTTATGAAACAAGGTCAGCTGTTGTGTACAAGTGTGGAAACGGACTCTGAGCAGGTTTTACATGACACGTGCATATGCACATGCAGTTTGGGTAAGACATTTTACTTGGCTAATTGTCATAAATCAATTGTGGACTAACACGTACAGCGCTATTTTCATGTTATATATGAATTCTGTTTAAAATTCTGTTTAAAATGTTACTTTTCGCTGAAACAAAGTCTGAGCTGCTGCCTTGAACATATTTTACTGAGCCCTGAATTCACATCTAACGTTAGTTTTACCCTATATTAAATTATTTTGCATCATTAATGGAAGAGTATAAATTCCTTGTTCGGTTTGGGAGAGATAAATACTGTGCTTCACCATTTAGCAAGATCAACGGCCTCAGTCATTTATAGACCCATTCAGGCATATAAAGAATATCCTGCTGGAGGAAAAGGGAGGGAGGAGAATGTCTATAGTCATTAACCTACTGATTTGTGGTCATGCAGGGGGCTGCGGGTGGGGTGGTGGGGATCCAAGAAGTTTAGAAAGGCCCGACGTTCTTCTCTTCATTCCAGCATTGTGGCCCTTTAAAAAGCTTTAGAAATAAATCCAGGCCTCTGTAGGTGGACAAAATTTTCGAGAGTCGTGCTCTGGTTTTGGATGGAACTGCCATTTTAGTTTTGCACATAATATTAGACAGTGGTTGGACAGACTTTGGACTGTTTTCTTTAATTGCAATAAAGCGTTCAGGGTTGTGCAACACTCATTTGAGAGGGTGTGCAACCAATAAGAAAAAATCAACACTTCACTTCTTAAGTCCCTTTGTTGGTTAGGATATCTAAGAAGGATCCTGGAAAAACAGAACAAAGGCCAGCTCTTCTCTGACCACTGACAGACACCTACTCCTGATTTGTAGTCTAGGCCTTATGGACTCTTTTATGGATGCTGATATCTTCTCTCTTCCAAAACTAGTCAGGTGTGTACTTGCTAAGAACCTCAGTCCTGTGCACTTCTGTTACACTGGTCACAGGGACACCCATTTACAAAATTGGGGCCTAGTCAATTATCATAGTCTTCAACCTTCCAGCTGAATTCCTATTTCATATGAATATTTAAAAAAAGATGTTGCCAGTATAGGAAGTCTGGCACTCTATATAGTGCAGTAAAATGACGCATACGGTGTAGAGAGTCCAGGCAATCCTTATTGGTTTACAGGGTTTTCTTCAACAATTTGTTGTAGATACACAGTCAATGAATGGACACACACTCAATAATAAAATCGGATACCAATTCATAAAAATAATACACATTTTATATCATTTTTTGGCACCAAGATCTTCATAATCAGTTATTGTGATAGGTTCTTAGCATTTAAATGGACAATGTTGTATTCATTGTAATGTTAACCTCTGGGGAAAACATACACTGAATAGAACCACTTGTAGACAGTTTAAAGGATTGTTCTTCAGGACGTAAGGTAATTAGGGGTCCAAGATCCAAGGCAGCACCAACAGAACAGCTCAGATAGCCCTGGGACGCCCAGGTGCAGAGGTGCTTTTTGGTGTCGGGTGGCCAGTTGAAGTAAATGAGAACCTGTACATGTAACATTAAGCTGCACTTGGACACTGTGGGGCCAGTCGGTTCATTCCCAAAGGGGAGTTTGGGTCTTTAGGGCCTCTGTAGCTGGGATGCATGGTCGGCTGATCTGGACTCAGGCTGTGGGGCTCGTGTGCAATTGTCTTTGGTCAGGTGGATTGCGGCGGTCAGACGCACTTGGTTTTAGTGAGCCCGCAGAAATAGTCTACAGGCAGGGACTGGGGGACCAGTCCACCAGAACATAAGGTTGAGCTCAGGTCTTGAGGGTCTCTGGGTGCTAGAGACACTATTGGTCTACTTGGACTCTGGTTGTGGGGCTCATGTGCAGAGGTGCTTTGAGGTATGGTTGTGGCGGTCAAAGGAACCTGCTTCAAGTTACGACCTGGAGATGGGGACACAAAAGGACAGCTGGGCCACTCTGGATGATGGCTTCTGAAGAGCTGATGTCTCTTATCGACTGGTTGGTCTTTGAGGTCAGTATCAGGATTGGAATATCAACAAGTCTTGGCTGCTGCAAGTTGTCCAGTTAGCCCGGTATTGGTGCTGGAGGGCTTCTGGAGGGCATATTATCTTATTACTTGTTGGGGGGAATGGGGCTGATCTCTAGGAGCACATAACACTTCCTCCTGGGTGGCAGCTGCATCAGTGAGGCCAGGAGTTAGCAGTTCGGTAAACCAGAGCTTGTATTTCGGTGCCTGCAGGATGCAGGGAAGTAGCTCCACTACTCCATGGGAGATGCTGGTTGTTTTTCCAAGTGCTGGCATCCCTCCCAGGCTTATGGGTGCTGAACAGCTGTGGGACGAGTCATCTTGCATGCAATTGTCAGGGACAGCAGGCAGGTCGTCAGACAGACCAGCATGGTTGGTGCCAAGTCAGTTGCTCCTCCTTAGTTCTTGCGGCTCTTCTTTGTCATTCTTCTTGAGTCAGTCACGTCTACTTCTCTGGTGCAAGGCTCTCCCAAAAATACTAAATGTTGTGCCTTTAAGGGGAGTGAGGGGTAATAGCCAATGGGTTACTTATCCTTGGGGGTCAAAACACTCCCTATATGACCACTTCCTGTGAGGCCTGGGCATAACCTACGTCAGGTAGCCTCCCTTAGGGGCATGAGTAGGCTGTGTGTGAAACCCTCCTAGTGCATAACTAATTTTCCACCTGTCCTGGTGCCTAATGGTCCCCAGGGTAGGGGGTGGCATTCTCCAGGCGTGGAGGAAGCCAGGGTTGCACATCAAAGGCCTTTGGCCTTGATATGCAGATCAACTAGCCATCTACTTTGAGAAGGTGATAGATAACGCCAGAGCAGGCATTGCTCCTGACCTCCTGAGAGCACAGGCTCTCACGCCTGGTTGGCAGAAACTCATACATGGTAGCTTGCTGGACAGGACCAGTCAGCTAGCACTCTAGAGGACTTGTAGATTTCAGGGGGCACCTCTAAGGTGCCCTCCGGGGGCATGTCATAATAAATCAAATACAGGAATCTGTATGAATTTAATAAGACATAGTGTTTGATACCAAACACCACAGGTTTCTGTGAAGCAATTATGTAGTTGGGCAACTCGTAATGACCAGTGCCCAGTACATACCATAACATGGCTTCCCTGTTCACTTGCAATATCTAGTAATCTGCACCTGACATCCCAGGGGCATATCTGCTCAGGCAGATATGTCCTCACATAGGATATAATGCACCCTGACTTAGGTCTGCAAGGTCTGCCGTAGGGGTGTCCTACATACATCATATGCAGTGAAATGGGCATGGTACACAGAGGTTTGTGCCATGTTGTGTTTTCACCATGGTCTGCACCATGTCACACAGCCTGCAATGGCAATCTGCATGCAATTTGTATGCAGGTCACTGAGGGTGGCATAAGACATGCTGCAGACCTTAAGGGACCCTCTGCCCCACCAGGGGGTACAATTTACTAGGGACTTACAAGGGTGCCCCAGTGCGTGACAAATGTATCACAATTGTTTCCCAAGTGAACAGAGGCATTTGTGACATGTGGGTATCAAACTCAAATCTTGTTCCTCAGTCAGTTCTGGAATAATAATAAAATAACCTGAATTAGCCCTCCAGTCCCATTCTCTATTCCTTCAGAATTATAATAAACCCCACTAGAGCCCTTATATAAACTTGGCCCTATGTACCCTATCTTCTGGCTGTATAATTAAAAATCACGCAGCCTATTAGCCAAACACACAACTACGACACTCAGGCACAACCTCCAAGTACCTGATAAAATATATTTCCATGGCAGAGACCAAAAATCAAGTAATAGCCTAGTACAGTGATTAAACACAGTTCAAGTCTTTTATGCACGGGGATAAAATTAGCCCGCTTCCTTTGCTCCCTAAGGGCCTCTTTCAATTAGTAGTCGAGTCGAGGCTGGTGGACACAACAGTCCTATACTCATTAGCCACAGCTGTAATTTCTACAGCAGTCTTGAAGCACCCAGCCGCACGCTTCTGAGAGTGTAATTCCAGCCAATCAGTTGAGGTCAGAGCACAACTAAACAAGCCGACAATAAATTCAAAGCAGAAAAAGAAATAAAAGTTGCTGTCAAGAATGACCCATAACAGAACATCAAGGGGGAAGCCCTGCCCTGCCTCTTCCTGGCAATGACGGGAAAGGACAGGCCTGAGCTGCGCCACTGGAGAATGAACAGCTTTATAGTGCTGATGCAGCGATGCGACATGCAGGCTGGAACTTGGAGTCCCGCTGTCCAGGCTGCCAAACAACAATGGGCCAACTGCATCCAGCGCCGTGAGAAGATGAAAAGTGTTTTATAGAGTTGATGCGCCAATGCAACATTGCTAGAAGTGACCCCTCCCGAACAGTTACGGGCTAGGTCCTGGATTTCCCCTGTCCAGGCTTCCACAACAACAATGGGCCAACAGCGTCCCCTCAGTTGTATCAGTTTACCTTTTTTTTTAGGAGACTCATTGGCACTGGGGTGTGGTTAGCAGGCTTCCAGTGCACTTCTAGTCAAAATATCAGTATTAGTGGGCAAAAAGTGGGGGTGACCATGACAAAAATGGGCACTTTCCTACAGCCAGTCATGTGGTATATTGTTTAAAAGATCAACAAAAAGAAGTACACACATCATTCATTCACTTTTATTAAATCACTAGGTTTGTGCTAGACAGTGCTTTAAATGGAAAAAGAGAAGTGCCCGTACTCACCAAATTGATTGGGAGGGGCGTGTCTGGGGGCATGCCTTCGAGACAGTCTTGTAAACTATCATTATTTTCTTCTTCAATATAAAGTGTCCTAGTTCCCTTGCCCAAGTTCTGCTCATAGCTGCAGGGTGTAATTGGGGTTTGTTGTAATTATATATATTGTGAACTTAGCCCGAGGGCATTAACGTGAGAAGCAGACATTTTACACAAAAGCAGACATTTTTTTATGGCCAAGGAGATTTAAGTAATGATTCCTGGATCACAGGATGTTGAGCCCACACTGGGATTTCACCTGTGCCATAAAAACAAAAAGTATGCATTAATGTGGAACTTGTGCTTCTCATGTAAAGCACTTTAATGCCCTCCTGCCAAAAATGAACCAATGTGCCCTGCACACACGAGCCGAACTTGGCGGAAGGGCGTTAGGCGCTCTGACAGACAATGACGAGTGTATTCCAGCGGTGCAACCTTTCTCTTTATCTGACAGTGCGACAATTCAAATGTCAAGAGCTCTAGCTATCAAACCACACGTGTCTTCCTGTCCTGTGGCGCTGTTAGGGTGTGAGCAGGGCCGGCCGGTAGTGTGGGTGAGCTGGTCTCAGGCCCGGCATCAGTATTCCGAGGGGTGCACAGATCTGTGCGAATTAAGGCGATACCAGCAGCAGAACCCCTGTCAGCTTGCAACCGCCTTGTTCATGTCCCTGCCTCTGTCTGACTTGCCACATTAGAGTTATTTCAATTCATTTATGATTAGGCTTTTGGGGAATGTTTTAACACCTCATTGCCCCTTTCTTCGTGCTCCTTTCATAGTCTCACCCCTGCTGACACACACCAACAGACCCATCACCGTGAGGCAGCTAATCTATCGGTGATTTAAGTGAGCTGGGGAGGTCCCTAGGTGTTTGGGTTCAGGGGGCATTCACTGCTCATCCAGGGACTGGCCATTCAACTCAACAAAAAGGACACCCTGCTGCCTCATTTCAGTCTCTAGCATCAGCAACGGTGGGCGACAAATTTCAATCCGCCCAAGACGCTAGCTTAACAAATGCCGGCTCTGAGTGCAGGGTTGCAGCCTCAACCTAGCGCCGGAATACACTCGGCAGCATTAACTGTCACGCGCCCCCATAACCCAGAGACTGACCACAGCATGCCACTGGGAGTACCAGTACTGTCTTAACACGAGGAGAAGTCCTGGTACTCAATTGGAGAACACAGAGAAGTGCCGGTACTCAGTACCGGTGAGTAGCGGCCCATTTAAAGCACTGGTGCTAGACATTAGCAAGAGGAGTGTGGATGATAGTATTCTCCCTTTTTGAAAATAAGAGTTCCTTCAGAATGTGTCATTTTTGCTAGGTTCCAGCTGCAATGCATGTTTTGGGACTCTTTAAAGGGGTGGTGGTGAATATCCCTTAAAGGGGATTTTTGATTCATCTTAACATCAAGGCTTCTAGGAAAACTCATAAATTCTAAATGGAATACTGGGGTCATGTCATTAAATGCAATTCAAGGCGCATTCATGTTTCTAAAACCTTCCCTAATATCTATTCAAACGCATGGCGAGATTGCTTTCTGCTTCTGATGTAGCTAAAGTCGGCTTCCAGTCTACCTCTGGATCGGATTGAGAGGCTGTTTCAGGGCAAGCATGGGTGTGCGATTAATTCCTTGTTGTTCCTTTCCGCTGATCACTGGCTTCAATTTTGTAGTAATGTTGTTTCGTTGTGCCAAACAGAAAACATGTGAAAGCAGATAAATTCTTCTCACACTTGTGATAACTTCAAGAAATCATGCAGCTAAAGACAAGGTAGAGGCATGGGAGTACTGAGATGTTGGTCTTTATCACCACAAAGCAAAGAGTGACCTAGAACGCCCGCACAAATTAATACAAACCATCTATTCAGTAGTGTCTCACCAATTTAATTGTTTTAGAACAAACCGCTGTATATGTGAGATTAACAGTCATTATGAACTCCCTTTTAGGCAACCATGCTGTCTTTTAATTTTTATTTTGTATTTAAAAAAGATCATGTTGAGTTACTGTACTGTTGTAAATTTCAAGATTCTTTAAGTGTGACTAGTGAATCGAGGTTGTGGCGTACAACAAGTAAATAGCCATTGCTACTCTTATTCAACGTAACATCATCAAGTCGGTTATACTAATGCGGCCAACAATCCCTGCTTGCCCCATTGTTCAATTAATTACAAATTTACATATTTCGCTCATGGAGATGTCAAGTCTAACAAGGAGTCTTTTGGTGTGTGAAAGTGCTGTGTCCTGTGTGTTTGATCAATCAGCAAACAGTGGGATATTTTGCATGTTCTGTTTGTAAAAGATTGTACTAGGAAAAACAAATTTTCTACAAAAATGACTGTGTTGGTCTATTTCTGTTTATAAAAAATAATTAGCAGTCCTTTTGTTAACTGAAGCCAGTTTTCACCGAGAGTTTCCCCTCGTCTGTGTATCAGGGTGATGCGAAGTTCAACTGAAATGCTTGACATGTAAGAGCCTCAGCTGAATTTTAAGTATGCGGATCATTGTGTTTAGTAGATCCTTAATTACCAATGCTTTTCAAAGACAAAAATAACTGTGTCATGGAGAAGCCTGAAGTCAGCGAGCTATCTTCTTAATTAATGTCCACTAATAAATGAAAATATACTCGGTAGCCGAAACGAGTCTGTCCTGTAGGTTTTCAGTATCGTTCAGGGTAATTATTGAAGCAGTGCCCAGCTGTTAAAATGGGAAATTTTGAAGGTATTTGTAATTTTCACCGTGTTCTCAAATAAGACAAACATATTTGAAAATTTCCATTTACCATTTCCCTTGCCATCTTTGGAAATGTAAGCGTTGTAGACCGGAACTGTGTGACAATGCTTTAAATGTATAGCAACCGCCACACAATATAACATTCAATTTAAAGACTTAAATACCCATGATGGCACATTTTAGCTGTCATGCACAAGTCACAGCCAAAATGATTGCTCTTGAAATACGTTTTCTAAAATGCGACAAGAAATTGAAGGCCCAATCCAATTTTAACTTACTTCTTTCCATCTGATTAGCCTCAAAGCATTGCAGTTCACATTGCAGAGCTTCATCTATGTGCTTTGGATTAAGATCTGATCATGAATTGTGCAACACTTCTGCACAGAAAGTGGCACCACTCATGTTCTGCCAAAACAACCCTTGAAATGAGCCAGGCACTAGGACTCATTTTCCTATTATCCATCAGCACAGCAAGTTTACATCACTTCAATATTCATCATTCATCTGCACAGTAAGTGACATCACATGACAATAGGGTTTTATTTCCCATCACTTGTTTGCACAGGAAGTGACATCACTGCATTTCCCATTATCAATCTTCTCTTTACTTCAGTCAATTCTCCAGGGCTTCCGACCATGTCGCTAAATTCCCAAGCAAAATATGGACACAGATAAGTGGATTGCCTTTTTGGGTCTGTTAGGGGTCAGAAAGGACCTGGGGCTTCAATTACTGTTTTGTTGAAGCTTAAAGCGTAAGATGATATCATGTCCCTCATCCAGCCCCCTTTACCACCAATCTCCAATATCTCACCTAGACCAAGACAACATAAAGAGTCCCTTTGCATCCTCATAACAAATAGACCCAACGTCTACATATCCCACTAAATACCACACCCCCTCAAACTACTGATTCCAATGCATGCTCATTAGCACTCACTTTGCAGTACTACATGAGGTAGACATTGCACGCCTCTTCACCCATCTGTAGCTTGACACCCTCTTCATCACATATACACGGTTCAACCTACATCCTCACACAACCTGGATGTCCTCTTCCCCCAAGCTACAGCATCAGTATGTGAACCATGCACATAAATGAATTAGGAAGCATCACTGTCATCCATGTGGAGAAGTATGGCTCAATGGTTAGAAGAGGCAGACCATGAAGCAGAGGTAAGACCCGGGACCAGGGTTCAATTTCCGACGCGGCAGGGTCTTGAGCCCAAAAATGTCCACGGATTCGATAATTCTCGCTTCGGTGCCTGCTCGAATCACGGGTTCACACTATGCAACTCCGGGCAATAGCTTGCTTAATCTCCACTATGGCCCCCCGCGGCGGGATGCCTGGCTTTCACCTTGGGGGTGCCCAGTATGGGTTATCTCACGGGGAAAAACCAGGATGGGTTCCCAAAGCAAGCGCTTAGAGACTGTTGGTGATAATGCGCAATATAAATTACATTTACATTTACGTCCATATGTCCTACTGGTCCAGCACCGTAGGCAGGCACTCCACTCCATGTACAGCCTGACATTTCACTTTCAACCCTGTGCAACTCATACTACTACCCTTCATCTTATGTGCAAGCCTCCAGGTAGAACACAAATTTCATTGATAAATTTTCTGAACTCCTACACCTCTCACCTACACCACCCTCTTGGGTGACTTCAACCTTTCAAACAAACAACATAATAAAATTTGAGTCATTCCGCTCGACCTCATTAGCACACTCAGAGAGGTAGAGCATGTTGCCGTGCCAACACACTCCAAAGACTACATTCTCAAACGTGTCTTTTCCTTATCGCTGACAATCCAATGCAAACCACCCATACCTCTGTACTCGACCAACTGCCTTGCCAACTCTATCACCTTGCTCAGCATCCTACCAACAAGACCCGGCTATCCAGAAGAGAAAACCAAACCTTCAGATCCTTCAAGACCTTCTTCAACAACAGCCTGATGCACAAACTCATCTCTCACCCTGCCAGCTCCGTGTAAACTATGTGATCATCAAGTCAAAAAAAAAACGCACAAGTGCAAGTCAAATTCTTTGGCACCTTGGTTCGATAAAGACTTTACTGACAATAAATACTCTGCTGCAAATTTCTATCTCTTGTGTGGTATTCGTTTAGATGTTTGCTTTCTGTGGCTGAACCTGTTTTTGTTGGCCATAGAATTCTCTGCACTTTGCCCTTGCCATTAAGTGGTAAAGTGCTTGTTCTCTACTTTTTAAACATGTTGTCATTAGTATACTCCTGATTGCTACATTTATTTTGCTTATATGTCCCAGGTATACGTATTGCCTTCACTGGACTGCAAACATGTCTCCCGGGAGTCACTGCATTCTGGGTATGAAGTTTTAAAATGTTGCCAAACCTGAATCTTTCTTTCTAATACTTATCAGTCACCGGTAAAGGATATCTTAAAAGCCGACATGATAGGGTGTTTGGTATTCATAAAGTAGCACATGTATACTTACTGTTTTACATGTCCTGACAGTTAAAAACCATGAATGTCGTTTTTCACTGTGGCAAAACAGGCTCTCTTATCATTTACTACTGGTTTAAACTATTACCTTCAAGAAATGCTAAATTCAGGTTTGGAAATAGCAAGAAGAGTATTTAAAGGACTCATTTTATTTGTAATTACACAATCCAACTTAATAGTCAAGACACATTTTATATTACTATTTTGATAATGACTTTTAGAAAGTCGTAATTTTACTGCCTAAAACCAAACCAGAAAGTAATTCCTGCCAGTACTTCACTGTCACTTGGACCCTGATGTCTCCTCTGTGGTAAGACGTGTTTTGCTGCCATACAGTGGACACATGGCTCTAGGTGTAGAGAGGGAGACTTCCCCCTTGGCAGGATGGCAAGGGTGCTGTGCCCAGCCCTTGCTGAGCTTCAAATGATGCCTATCTTGTCACTGGCATATAAAGCTCATGTAAAAACCTGTACCCTTTTTGTCTCTCTAGTTAGGCTAGCACCAAAGCCAGTGGGAGGGGAAAAATGACAGAGCTGGTTTAGAGGGTGGATAGAGTTTGCCCTCCACGCACAAGTTGGCTCTTGGCATTAAAGTAGACTCCACTGACCTCTTAGAACACTCACTGACCTGTTAAAAATCATAACAAGGACCGCTCTGATGCCTGAAGAACCTGAAGGAAGACTGGACATTCTTATCTTTAACCCAGGACCCCCGAAGTGACTAAATGGTTCAGTTATCTGACCTCCTGTTCCAGCTATAGGGACACTATAAGTTTCCAGAGGCTTTTTTCCTGCAACTGCCCAGTTTCAACTGAACCTATCTTGGACCTTTCTTCTGGCCTTTGTTGGCAGTGTCACTTTTGTCTTTGCCCCTTGGCTGCTTTTAGAGTGCACTCCTCCTGTCCTCAAATTGGAAGAAGAGGTACTTAGAAACCTTTTACAACTTTCTGCCTGCAGAGCCAATTGACACCAGCATCGCCAACAAAGCCCCAGCTCACAACATCTAATTGCTGGTTGATCTCAACTTGCCTGTTTGCCCCACTGAAGGACATTTGACTTCCAGAAAATTTTCTAAGTCCAAACCTGGAGGGCTTTAGTAGACCATTGCTGAGGAGCATCCATATGACATCAAGCCTTCATGAGCACGCTGTAGGAAAGTAGGATCTTCTTCTTATGGTTACCCCCACTTTTTGCTTCATGTGATACTGCTTTTGACTAGTCTGACTGGGATCCTGCTAAGTAGGACCCCAGTCTATCAGCCTTCTCCCTAAACTGTTATGTCATGTACATAGGTACACTCCAGATTGGATACTGGGGGACCCTTGTCAGGCCCTAGTATATGGTACCGATTTACCCAGGGCATAGGTACCCCAGAGGCCTGCCATGACTGAAGCATATATTATGCCACTCATGAGAGGCCATGCAAAATTAATCTATAGGTCTGTCATTGCAACCTGTGTAAGTTGGTGCATGCACCACTTACTTTAGATATAGGTTTTCCATATCTAAGGGTCACTGCACATAAAGACTATACGTCACCCCTCTAGCTGGTTTGACAATTCTGAGGGCAGGGTGCTTGGTTCAAAGTGAGAGAGTGCCACTGCATGAAAGAAAACACCCCTGCTGCCTACAGAGTCCAGTCTCCTGGGGTGTCAATGTATCAGCCTTTTACGACACATAAATTGGCATTATGCGACCACGTACCCTATTGTGTTTGGTGTCAAACATCGTGGAATCATACCCCCACACCAGTAACCATGATTCCACCCCTCAGAAACAAGCTTTGTGAGGTCCCTGGTGTTCCCGGTACCAGCCTTCTAGTCCCGGGCCGCCCAAAATGGTTGTTGCCACCCAGAGACAAATTTCTGTCCTCCTGCTGCTGAGCCAAGCTCAAGCCAAGGAAGGTGGAACAATAGGCATCCTGTCACAGGGAAGTGTGACCACCTCCCAGACAGTAATTAGTGTATTAGGCTTGGGTGGGTGCGCTTGCTAGCGACTGAAAGTCTGCATGAGGGGCACATTGGTTGTCCCTGTGCATAATCCAGTTCAAACCAGTCCTGGGAGCCGTTGGATCCTGCTCTGGCACGAAACTGGACAAAGGACATGTGTGTAACATGAGTGTAACCTCATCACTGTCCAGACCCTCCCCTCGGAGGGTCCCCAGGGTCTGTACAACCCTCTCCCACAGGTACTAAAGGGATTACATGGTTGTAGGACCCTAGACTCGACCTGGACAAGATTCCGAACCAGAAACCACTGAACTACTTTGGACTTCGCTGGACTTTGTTTGGGCCCAATTTCGTCTCCCTCTCAGTCTGAAACATGGTCTGTGCCAGTGCATCATGCAGGCTCTGTGCAGGACCTGTGGAGCATCAAGGACAACTGACGATATCTCCCTTGGAGTGAAGAAGTCACTCCCCTGCAATCTCGATAGACCGGTCTGCTGCCCCCGAGCTCCTACTGACTCCAAAGGCTTCAGCAACAGAGGAGGTGGGTTTCTATATCCCTCGAGGTCCAAGCTGCCCTCTCACTGAGATTGAGGTCAGAATCTCTCATAGGGGCTGCAATACCTGTACCCCTGTGCACCACATTAATTTGCAAGTGCATATGGTGATGGTGTTTCTTGAACAAGTACAATAGGCTCCAAGTAGGCCCACCCTCTGGCATCATTTGCTACACAGAACTCCGGCCTCCTCGCACCGAGTGATCCGTGGGCTGCTGCTATGTGAAATTGCTTGAGGTCCCCCGCTACTCCTATGCCTTCGGCCTGTGGGACACTTTGATAGTCAACAAAATTAATCTATAGGTCTGTCATTGCAACCTGTGTAAGTTGGTGCATGCACCACTTACTTTAGATATAGGTTTTCCATATCTAAGGGTCACTGCACATAAAGACTATACGTCACCCCTCTAGCTGGTTTGACAATTCTGAGGGCAGGGTGCTTGGTTCAAAGTGAGAGAGTGCCACTGCATGAAAGAAAACACCCCTGCTGCCTACAGAGTCCAGTCTCCTGGGGTGTCAATGTATCAGCCTTTTACGACACATAAATTGGCATTATGCGACCGCGTACCCTATTGTGTTGGTGTCAAACATCGTGGAATCATACCCCCACACCAGTAACCATGATTCCACCCCTCAGAAACAAGCTTTGTGAGGTCCCTGGTGTTCCCGGTACCAGCCTTCTAGTCCCGGGCCGCCCAAAATGGTTGTTGCCACCCAGAGGCAAATTTCTGTCCTCCTGCTGCTGAGCCAAGCTCAAGCCAAGGAAGGTGGAACAATAGGCATCCTGTCACAGGGAAGTGTGACCACCTCCCAGACAGTAATTAGTGTATTAGGCTTGGGTGGGTGCGCTTGCTAGCGACTGAAAGTCTGCATGAGGGGCACATTGGTTGTCCCTGTGCATAGTCCAGTTCAAACCAGTCCTGGGAGCCGTTGGATCCTGCTCTGGCACGAAACTGGACAAAGGACATGTGTGTAACATGGGTGTAACCTCATCACTGTCCAGACCCTCCCCTCGGAGGGTCCCCAGGGTCTGTACAACCCTCTCCCACAGGTACTAAAGGGATTACATGGTTGTAGGACCCTAGACTCGACCTGGACAAGATTCCGAACCAGAAACCACTGAACTATGACTGCCTGGACACTTTGGACTTCGCTGGACTTTGTTTGGGCCCAATTTCCTTAAAACTCTAAGGAAAGTCCTTCCACTTCTACCTCTAGAAGCCAAGAAAGTGGCAGTACAAGGCCTCATTCAGTCCCGCCTGGACTCAAATAATGCCCTATATGTAGGGGCTCCCGAGATGACCCTCCGGAAACTCCAAGTGGTGCAAAACTGCACAGCACGCACCCTGCTACAGATTCCACGAGCCTAGTCAGCCAGACCTGCACTAAAAAGTCTTCACTGGCTACCAGTCAAGCACAGGGTGACATTCAAGGCACTGTGCATTGCGCACCGGGCTTTTTGGAAAACAGGACCCGCAATTAACAGCAACCTTGTCATCCCCTATCACCCAAATAGGAACCTCCGCTCCACCGAGGCTTTCTTGGCAGTGGTTCCTAGAGTGAAGAGAGCTAGATCCGGGGGCAGGTTGTTCTCACTGAACGCAGCTAAACTTTGGAACACCCTCCCCCTCTCACTCCGTTCCAACCCGGACCTGCTCGCATTCCGTAAAAAGTTGAAAACGTTATTATTCGCCAAAGCCTCCGAGCTCTAATCTGTCACTCAGCATGTCTCTCCAATTCTTACTTCAGCGCTTGGACGCCCTTGGGCAGCAACCGCGCTCAATAAATTTATTTCTAATTCTAATTCTAATTCTAACACTACTTTTCTTGGGCTCCCCTAGTTGCTCCAGGCTTGCACAGACTCCCCTGTGTGTGGTGAGTTGCCTGGACCTTGATGGTCCGAACTGTAACCTTTCTTGTCCTTCTTCATGGGTTGCTACTGCCAAGGCTTGTTGGTGTTCCCGCTGGAAACCGACCCCTCAGCACTCGACATCTTTTGTGGGACAGATCGTATCCAGCTGCTGGTGGTCCTCGACATCTTCTTGTTGCTGCAGAGTCAAGACCCCTGAATGCACCTGAAGTACCCGACATCGGTGGACATTCGTCTACCAAGCCCCTAGCCACTAGTTTAGTATATGATCTGGTCTCCTCCTGGAGCCCACTGTGTATTAGTGTCATTTACTATGTTTCTATGCTATAGTGTTGTGTGCTTTGTGAATATCTGCCTGTAGCAGATACTGTGTCATACTTGAGAGTGTTATATTAATAAATACATATTTTTATAACTACTGAGTGGTTCTCTTTTCATTTAACCAATACTATAAGGTTGCATTCTGGTAACACAGGCTGCTAAACACTCCTTCAAGACTAAGCCTGAAGGCTGCTCTCCACAGCTACCACTTGGATAGCTTTCTAAGGTTATCTTTGACCTCTTAAATCACCATACAGGTTGTACTGGTGCAAGGTGCCTACTTAATTAATGGACTGCATATACCTGGCCAACTTCTCACACATGTAAATAGGACTTTGAAAGCCCTGTTCTTTCCCTCCTTCCTGATTGTCTTGCCCCCACGTTTTGGCAACCCGCCATTGTCAAGGCCTCCTTTGGATCCAGTTTACAGCTTACCTTCAGAGAACAACACATTGATGGCCACTTTTTCTTCTTAAAAGTTTCTAAGTCTGAAGGTATACTTTCTAGCAGTACATACTTGATCCCTGTTCTGAGGTACAATCGCTTTCAACCTTAACAATGGTCTTTTACCCAGTCTGATGCAACCAGATAACTTCAGTTGGTACTTTGTGTGATTTTTGGCTATTTTTAATTCAAACTTTATACATTTATAAATGCAGATGTCCATTTCTACTTATTGGACATTCATTTTAATGTTATGTTATTTATTAAAATATTCTCTATTTGCCTAATTGGAGTGTTTTTTTTCTTGTCTTATGATTTTACTGTATTACTGTTTGTGTGCAGCATAAATGCTTCACTCATTTTCACTATGTTAAGCCTCATTGCGTTGTGCCAAGACAACAGAGTATTATGCACAGGTTTGTTTAGTGACTTTAGTGGTTCAGCTTGATAAGGACTCATATTATTATTTGAGGTGGGTTCTCACCCATTCAACTAATACTTTAATGTATTTCACATTCCTTCTGCAAACAGGAATGAAAATGGAAAAAAATAGACATCCTGAGGACCTCTGTGCAACACACAGACAGTTAATTACTTAATCCAAAATAAAGTAATATAACGACAACATCAATAAAGCTTATTATATCAATCCCGCATTTGATCCACCTATCCCTCATTTGATCTACATAACCCACACTCCACAGGCAAGTGCAATGCCATCAATCACTTTAAAAAATAAATATCCAACATCAATTCAACAAAACCTAGCCTGATTATTTTTTTACTCCAAACTCTGCTTGCAGAATCCCAGAGTGGCCATCCTCTAAAGCCCTGTCTCTCAAAGACTTCTCCAACATACTAAAGTGTCACAAAGTTTCTAAAGATAATGTCTTACCCTCACTCATTTGGAATGGTACCTCAGGTGATTGCCAGTGGGTAGAGTATTTATAAACCTTGCTCCCACTACTTTCTATTGGTTTGATTTATACTCATACTTCATTAGAGCTCTCTACAGGGAATCTCTCTAATCCTTATTCGCCAATGCCTCCTTCAATCAAGACATTATCCCAGGAGTTCTCAAAATAAGCTAGGTCTTCTCAAAGTTAAAGAAACTTACATTAGACCCTGATCACCTCACTAACTACAGTCTTATCAATCCCATACCCTTCAACAGCAAAACATTGCGGGAGCAGTCTTTCCTGTACTCAAAGATCACATCATTGTTAAGTATCTCCTCTATGACTACCAAATTTGCATCAGCTCACACTGTAGCACGGAGATGACTGGTACCTTACGCATAGACAGCACACTCCGGACTGCAGAAGAAGAAGACTCTTGCATCCGGATTTTGATTGACATCTCAACTATCTTCAACATAGTTGAATATCCAACCCTCATCCATACTCTGCACACTGGAGTCTTGCAATATTATTCACTTGTAAAGCATGAAGGACATAGGGCTACTGGTTAAGGGGATTGAAACCCTACTCAAGCAGCCACCACAGTCAGGCTTTACTTAAGACACAATGTTTTAAAGTAGTTGTACAACACGTCAAACAGTAACACAGTGAAAACGCGACCGAAAAACTCCACACCAGTTTAGAAAAATTGAGAAATATTTTATACATATAACAGGACAAAAATCCAATCAGTAGATGTCGAGATATACATTTTTAAAGAATAAATGCCAAAATAATGCTTATAAGCTGTAAGCTCTTAAAGAGATGGACGCATTGGACAGGGAGAAAGTTAAGAGCTCAGGCCAACTGTGATGGAATGCGTGCCGGATACAGGACCTATGTAGGTCCAAATGAGCAAAAGTACATTGATTCTGGTTGTAAACAGCGAGATGCATCAATGATCCACACTCAGTTGGGATCATAACCTAATGCTACTAGGAGGTACAGTTGTGTATAGACCACCGGGACACCATGCTCAGTGGGCCGATAAGCTCTTTACATGGCTCAGCCCGCTAATGCTGAAACACAATAGGTATATTGTCATTGGTGATTTTACCTTTCATTTTAAAAATCAAGAAGTTGCATTTTGCAAACAATTGGGGAACAATTTGCGAACGCTACAACTTACTCAAGTAAACGATCTAACCCACCAGGCAGGTCATATGTTAGACCTGCTTTTCTCAAGCGCCAATAACATACAGGAGATTAATATATCCCCTCTTATGTGGACTGACTACTTCTGTATTAGATTTTTGATTTCACTCCACCCCACAAAAGGTTTGAGTCTAAAAAGCTGAACCCTCTACAGAGGACATGGAGTAAAGTTAGTATTGACAAATATTTCTCCACCTCATCTGAACATCTACATGCTGTTAGCTGACTGTGTAGCACAGTTCAATACAGCTATCATAAAAAACCCTTGATGCTTGTGTTCCCATGAAATTGAACACCTCCCACAGTGAGACACCATCCGAATTATGGTATTCCACTGGATTGAGGAATATGAAATGGAAATGCAAAGTGGCAGAAAAATGCTGGAGACTTTCAAAAAAGCAGTCAGAGCGCAAGCAATACAAACGCCAACTGACTAATTAGTACAAACAGATTGAAAAAGCAAAGAAAAATCACTTTATGAAAAGAGTAAATTACAATAAATGACAATGGTGGGTCATCAAAGGAGCTATTTATAATAGTGAAGGAACTATCAAAGCCCATCAGCCTGTCCCAAACAATCACTCCCTCACAGCATCATTGTGAACCCCTTGCTGGCTACTTCATTGATAAGATAGAGAAAACCTATTCTTTTTTTTATTCCTAACCTCCTTGTTTAGATGCTCCAGGCAAATTGCTGGGTCTACATTCTAAAACCCATTTACCCATTGGAGGCTTGAACTGGGCACACTTCTGTAGAGGAAGCCAGTGGAAATCTTTGAGGTGTGGTGTGGTGTGAGCCCTGTAACAAACGTTGAGAATGAGTCTGGCTGCCGCAATCTGTATGATCTGTAGTCTGGTGAGAAGATTGGTGATTCTGGTGTACAGGGCATTCTAGTAGACCATTTTGCTGGTGATGAGGGCATGGGTTATGGTATTTCAGGTGTTGCTTGGGAGCCATGTGAAGATCTTAAACAGCATCAGGATGTTGGAGCATGAAGCTGTTCCAGCACTGACTTGTGTGGACATGTACAGTTTGTCATCAATAATGATGCTGAAGTTCCAGGCATGGGGATTGCTGTGCATTTGAGGTCAGCCAGCTACTAGGTGGAATTCATGTATGAGGCCTTTTTTCAGAAGATCACTACTTCTGTCTTATTGGTGTTAAGCTTACGACAGTTGGCCTTCACCCAGGTGTCATGTCAGTCATGCAGGCAGTAACTCTGTTCATGGTCTTGGAGGTTTCGTCCGAATGGGGCAGTGTGAGTTGAATAAGAGAGGATATTGATGTTGTGGGAGCAGATTATGTTGGCTACTGGTTTCAAATACTTTTTGAATATGGTGAGGCTGACACTGTGTCAAAGGCCGCCACTGAGAGATACTGGAGAATGACAGCCACAGAGTTTCCCTCTTTCTAGGATCATTTGGATGTTGTCTGTGGCGGCAATGAATGTTGTTTCCATGCTGCCTTTGGTGTAAAGCCAGTCTGAGTAGCATCTAGGACCCGGTGGTCATCTATGTGGTTGGTGAGACGTCTGATAATGAGTTTCTCAAAAACGTTTTCTGGGTATGGTGGAGGAAGGTTGGCCTGTAATTGGTGAGCCTGACAGGGTCTGCTAAGGCTTACTTGAGAAGGGCTTTGACTGTGACATGTTTCCAGGTATTCCAGAAGATGTCAGAGATGATGGGGACATTGAGGATTGAGATGAGTGCTTTGATGATGGGGATGAGTTCTTTGTTGAAGGAGTGGTGGGAGGTGGGTCTGATAAGGCTCAAGCGTGGAATGGAATTGATGGTGCAGGTGGTTCTGTATACTGAGAAGGAGGTCCATGTGGTCAGGGTCCAATCTTTGCCCGATACAGGGAGACTAGTTGCAATGGCCAAAGGGTCATTCTGAGCATCGAAGGTACTGTATATGGATCTGATCTTCTTGCAGGTATAGTCTGATAGTTTGTTGCAGATGGCTTTAGAGAGGATAATGTTGTTTGATGTGGCTGCACACATTTTAAACACTTTGATGCACCTGGTATACCACCTGCTTTACTCAACCAAACACTGATTACTATTGTCCATTCTCACTGATTCAAAGGTGTATAGGGAATCTTATGGCCCACAACTCTGTCTAAAAACCTCTTCTTCTGGGGACACTGCTGAATATGCTCTCTGGATGTTCTCAGCTTGGTTTCTTTTGTTCTCACTTGTGCTGCATAGAATGATCCTCTGTGGACTTGCAGAGATAGCTGCCTTAATAGAGCTTTCTTGGCTTCTAGCCAATCTACTTAAAACCAAGCGCTGGAAATGCATGACCTCATTAAAGCCAAAAGGATGACCACCTGCATCTGTGTTATGTCTCATAAAATCCGAGTGACAGCTAATGTCAAAGATAAACTCATTGACAAATCTTGCCACAACAACTCAACCATTCTAGCATTCTACTGTCCCTTGCCTAGAGCTCTGCAAATATATTTTACAACCATTTTGCAGCACATTTTTTGCAACATTTACTTTTATATGCCTTAGTCACTGGAGACTTTAACTTCTGCCGTGAATATCACACAGACATCTCTGAAGAATTTTCAGGAATCCTACTAGCACCTCCACCTGCACGTTCTATCCAAACCTCCCAAACAGCAAAGGCCACACTCTTAATACTACCCGCCAACTTGGCCCCGGTTATAAAATGTATTATAACGTGATTAAGTTCCTCAGATTTGTTTATTTTCGATCCACTGGTTTTTGAATGTCTGCCCGGATTAAGACACAACAATGGAGTCTAACTCACTGTAAGCTTCTTTTCAGATTGAGTTTAAGGGGTAACCTCTGGTGCTCACCTCTTAAACTAAGGCCCTCTGATGTGGTGCTGAAGTAAGAGGCTTTGTGCTGGTTATGCATGTACACATGAGCACCCAGGTGTGCAAGATGAGTGAGGAAGAATACTATGTCAGCCTGGTGTCTGCACACAGGATACCTGTTGAATATGGAACCCTGAATAAATTGTTTATGGCCTGTGCAGGTTTGAAAATTCAACTGGAAATGGAAAAAGGAAGGACCCTTTCTTTCGTTGTAACTAAAGTGCAAGTCCATATTGCGTTACTGTATTTGCTTCGGTTTAAATGAGATAAATAAATGACATGACTTTCCCAATGTTTAAAAATGGTAAAGTGAAAACAAAATTCTAATTGAGCAATATTATTTTTTCTCTTTCTTGCTTTTTGGTTTTTGCAATATTTCTCTGAGCTAGCCCTACTGAGATTCAGGAATAGTACTACCCTGCTTGGCAAAGTTGATAACTTCGTTGGTCATCTGGAAGTGAAAACTAATACCTTGACAGCACCACTTACCCCAAGGATTCCCTTGAAGTCTTAGAAAGAAGGAACAAGATTAAGTTGGAGGCATAATTAAACGATAGAGAACGCTCTTGAAAACCACTGCTTTACTGTGTCATTTTGTAAATACCCAAATATGCTCTGAGGGTATACTGGACTGGTGGCTGCTCCGAGGAAATGTCTATTGGGGTGGGTGGGCGATATATCCCTGCACAAGGGACAGGCTGATAGAAGTGGGAATGACAGGGAGGATGGACTCTGAATGTTCTCTTGGATTTCTTCTGACCAGTTCTAGATGGAGATGGGATACCCCGCCCTCCTGCAAGCTGCACATGAAAGTGCTACCCGAGATGTATTCTGGTTCAGGGGCTATGAGGAGTTGCTGCTGAGAGACCCAGAGCCAAGTTATCAGGAGCTGCATGCTGGCAGGCATCAGAGATCTTCTAGAACAAAGAAAGAGAAATCTAAAGTAAAAAAGCTCTAGAGAAGAGCCATTAGAAAAAGTGAAGGCCTGAATCATTGGAAAACTAATCTAGATTGCTTGAGCACGCTGTCAAGATTACAACGCAATAAAGCCTATGTCAAAATGCCGACTGCTATTCAATATATCTGTATTTAAGTTAACTGCATATGTATGACATGCCTGGTAGGTCCCCATGACTGCAGGGCTGAGAAAAAAACTTGACTGAATCCAGACATCTATTAATTGCACCTGAAGAGGGCCAGTGCCTAAGATGTGCCAACTCACTGGGACACCTTTGCACCCATGTCCAGCCTTTCAAATCCCTGGGAAGGGCGAGTACCCCAGTGGAATAGTCCACTTCTGAGCACGTCACACTCAGAATTGACAATGTAACGGTATGAGAGAGGGAGCCACCAAAGAGATAGTTTTGGTCTTATGAGACGATGGGCTGTCCATCTGCAGCACTTGAGGAGCGCAGGACTGGACAACCTGTGCTTGCTTCTGTAATACAGATCACACCAGCACATGTGTATTGCCGATGTGATCCCAGAGGGACAATCCCTCATTTGCCTGGTGGCCTGGCCCCAAATTAATGAAGAAACACTTTGCCTCTGTGGCCAAACCATATTACAGGCATGGGCTCAGGGGCAAAGATACCATCAGGAAGCGCACTGGTTTACATCGAAATAACGTACAGACAGTGTGCCCACTGGAGTTTTTTCTTGGGAGGAGGTAAGGGAGCCAATGGACTTGCAAGGGCATCTCAATTCAGGCAGATGCAGTCACTCACTCCACCCCGCTGCAGAGGTATCCCTGACTGCCTATCAAATGCAGGGCGTGTTACTGTCTGCATAGAGAAAAACACACTGGTATCTTCAAACATCTATTTCACCTTTCACTATTGTGGTGCCCCAAATGGTGGCCGCAAGTTTGAAGCAACATTGGGGGTATCACATTCATTGTGATGGGGCGCAGTGACCTTCCCTGCTTCTGTTGCTTCCAGTTAAAAGTGTACTGCTGTGCAGATCAAAGTAGTGCACTCTATTTATACTATGGGCCCAGAAACAAAAGACCATACCTACAGCCTGATTCATCATACTCCCGTTTTGCGAGCCCCTAATAACGAATCATAGCGAATCGCTATTAAGGACTCGCAAAACGGGATTCATGTAGGAATATGCAAAAAAAATGCGATTCCTACTAATTCCTTATTTGCGATTAGCAAATTGCTAATCGCAAATAAGGAATAACTCCCCATTCATTCCTATGGGCCAAAAGGCCCATAGGAATGAATGGGGAGTATTCCTTATTTGCGATTAGCAATTAGCTAATCGCAAATAAGATAGCGATTGAAAGGGTGCCAGGGGTGTCCAAAGGACACCCTGTAGCATCCCTTAAATGCTAATATGAACAGGGGTTGCGCACACACATGTCCAAAGGACATGTGTGTGTGCAACATGCAACTCAGAAAAATGCTTTTAAAAGCATTTTTCTGAGTTATCGCTATTTACCACGAGGTTTGACCTCGCGGTAAATAGCGGCCCAAAATTGCGATTTCGCAATTTTTAAATGGATGATGAATTGCATTTAAGGAATCTCAAATAGAGATTCCTTAAATGTAATCCATCGCAAATTTGCGAAAACGCAGTTACCGATTTTTGCATTTGGGATGATGAATCCCAAATGCAAAAATCTCACTCGCAAAGGGCCAGATTCTCAGAATCTGGCCCTTTACGGGCCGATTTCAGCTTCATGAATTAGGCTGATTATCTTCTGACCGCCTTTGACGCCTACAAGGATTTCAATATGAGTTGCCCATTCAAATCCTTCAGATATTTATCTTTGTCCAAACTCAAGCTCAAACTGAGTCACACAGTATATTAGTTACATTTTAATCAATCAAATCAGAAGTATGGTAAGTAGTCAAAATGCTTATTCTATTAACTAAAGATCTCAAGGTAATTCTGCCAAACCCACCTTACGAAATTTGGTCAACTAGTGAAGTCTTCCATGCAGTACAGGAAAACATGTCAAATCGACCTGACAGTCTGTCATTTATAAAAGTTACAAAACAGTATATAAAGCAGTTGAGCAGCTCGTTTTAACTTTAAAGTATGCCAACCTGCCTCACACCCACCTGAGAAGACGTCACTGTCTCCCAGCATAGGTCAGAACTAAAGTGAGAATATGAGGCTCTCTGTCCAAAGCCAGGAGGATTCTTTCCCCACATGCCTTCACGAGAAAAGCAGAAAATACTATATACATTGTGCTCTGCAATTGGCAAACATTCTGGTTGTACCTAGGGGTACACCACTGCAACAGATGCTCCTCACACTCTTGATATTGTCTGGAACAGTCTCTTCCAACAGGTCGTCAATGCCCGCTTTATGCAATTTCGAGCCAATTTCGAGCCCCATCAACTACTCTATTCTTCTTTCTGTACTAATAATGCTTTCAAAAGGAGTTTACATAATCCTGCCTAATTAACTCACAATCATATTTAACCATATGGATACCATGAATATGTTTGAACTTATTCGGTGTGATGCAACGTATAGGTACTTTATTCATACATGCCAGAGTTAAGTCACTTGACTATGACAATGACAATTGTATATTAGATGTGTGTGTTCACAAAGGCGTTGCTTTCCTTTCAGCTGTAGGTCTTACCGCCTGCCCAGAGCCTGTGGTACCCAGCAACGGGATACGAATTGGAGATAGATACATGGTGAATGACGTGGTGTCTTTTCAGTGTGATTCCGGATACACATTACAGGTATTTCACTTGAAAACCACTTTTATCAAAACGTCATTGTGTACATGCTTTTTCAGGAAGGTATTTAATGCCGAGTGCGATCTCTTAAATGTGTTCATAGTATTTGTGTATAAACATTTATATATTATAAATAGAGCATTTGCATCTCCTTAGCTGAAGACACTTAGAGGATGTGGTGCAGACTGATTCAAGGTGTTGCACCCACCTACTTACCATATTAAAGGCATATAGGCGCAGCGCAAAACATTGCAGCACAGTGCAGGCGCCCAGGCATCCTTTATTATATAAGCCCCTAAATGTGCCTCTCTGATAACGTTGCGCCCACCATCCCACTCAATCACAATCTGTGACAGTACCTAGTATAAGTGAACTACATTGTTACTAGCAGAATTGGTCGGTGTCAGTGTTATAAGAGTTGGGGAGGAGGCATCAAAAAAGTGTTTTGGACTTTCAGCAGGGAACTATCTCCATTGGTGACTTAAGCCACAAATAAGTTTAAAAAATGCCTGAATAAAAGTACTCCGCATTTAGCAGACTTTTAGTGCTCAGTATTGCGGGAAATGAGATTTTGATCTCTTATCTGATCACCTAGATACCTATCTCATTTAATCCCTTTTCGGATCGATTATTGACTGTCATTGAGTAAAAGGCAAACCCACATAAGTTAAATCAACCCCATAGACTGACGCAACTCTGAAGAACCACTTACGACTGGTAAAGTTTAAAGGTTTATTATAAAACCAAAGTCAATTGCAGATACAAGCATCTCAATATAATGTTCAACAGGTATACAGGTACTAGAAGGAACATGAATTCCCTAAGAAATCTCAGTCTACAGAAGAAAACAATCAAAACTAATTCAAAAATCAACAAGTTGAATAGCATAGACAAAAAGTGGATATGATGCGTCATTTACAGAAAAATAAAACCGGTTAAACTGTCCCTACTCTATGCTAGATGGCATCCCTACTCAGCAAGTTCTTTACCTAAAAAGGTGTCAGCCGTTTGACTTCCGAAGAAGTTCAAACTCTCTTAGTCTCTGATGGAAACCTATGTCGCGTAGCAGTATCCTCTCTGCCTACCCATCCGTTCTCTAAGAGTCCTCAGGCCATCTGCTCTGCCTTCTCCCCGGGGTGCTGTCCCTAATACAAAATCACAGTATGGGTGAAACGCCCCTTTGAGACGCCCACCACGTACACATTTCACGTGGTCCTGCTTCTGGTTTTTTCCATAGTTTCGCTTCTTTGAATCGTCTGTTAAGTTGACCTTGCTTCCCAGGCGCCGTCTCCGTCGTGCGGGTACCCCCATGACATTCCGGTTGACTCCTCCAGACCAGAGCCTATCTCCTCAAACAAAGCTCTATTCATTACGTTGGGATTGGTACCCCCCTCGCACCTGGAAACAGACACTTCGAAACAGGGCCCCAAATTCCAAGCGTCCCTTATCTCACTAGGCCGTAAAACTTCGACCAGCATTGGCAATTTAATTTAACGAGACTTTTGACTCTTGGCTCGCACGTGCAGATCAAAGCTATCCCCCTATCTCTGTGAGCCCACTAAATTATATGCAGTGGACTGCACTCTTGCGAACCCTTATTTCGTTAGGTTAAAATAACATATGAACACACCACTCTATAATTCTACAAACTCTTCTATACGGTATGGCTTTTAACACACATATATATGTATATAGAATAAGCAAATCATTGATTATAATCGAATCCACGATACATGAAAGATGCAATGTTATACTCTCGTTCTTACACAGTGCTATGTGGTCTGCACGTTTCTTCAATTTGCATTTCATCTCTTTCTCCGTTTAATAGTTGCATACATGAATTCTGTTTAGCACGTTCTACTGTTCTTAAGCATTTTCACACATTTCTATATTAGCCCAATCTATATACGGGCCTTTCTAATTCGAATGCACACTCTAGAGCAATTACAGATACATATTTTTACTTATTAAGTTACATGTGCTAACTTTACGCTACAGGCTTGTAAATATGATGCGGACATACTTTTCATTCAAATTGCGCTCTCTCAGTTCCCCCCTTTGATGACCTCTAGGGGTCATCCCTAATACTTCAATTTGAATGTCACACTGAACTGGTTGCAAGGCTCCCCCTTTTTATCGTTTCTAGAGCTCTCAGGCTTCTATATTGATGATCTTGCAAAGCAGCTAATCTCCTTTCTTGCTCTCTCATGGACCTTTGCAACCGGTTTGATCTATACCATTTGTACATCCTCACTAAACCCCACAATATGGTTATGCAAATCAAGATTATGAAGATAGGTTTCAGGATATACCACACAACACTTTTCCCTAGATTGGCAAACCAACCTCCAACTTTACCCATTCCATGACCTACTTTTTCCCAAGCATTTATCTTTGTCAAATCTTCGATTTCTTGATGTATTTTTGTAATATCTTTTTATAACCTTCTCGAGTGGTTTTGAATTGTCTGGAATGTAAGTGCAACATTCCTGGACCTTCAAAGCCTTGCAGACTCCGCCCTCTTTTGCTAGCAGAACATCTAAAGCAAGGCGGTTCTGAAGAACCATCGCCCTAATCGATTGCATCTCTCCTTCTACTAGCATCAATGACCTTGCAGTATTGGCAGACAACCTATCTACAACTGTAGCTAATCTCCTGATCTTAACATCATTAAGTATCAAACCTAAAAGAGGAAACATGGCTCCAAATACATCTCCAACTACCTCAACATCTCCTACATCCCTTTTCCCTCTTGCCGAAGCCTTTCCCTCTATGATCTCTAAATCCTTTGCATGGTATATTTTGGGGAAGACAATTGCCAAATAACATGAACCATACCAATTGTCGGGCAATTTTACATAGGCATTTCTTCCACATACAAAATACACATTAGGAATCACTTGCATCCCTTTCATGAAATCTTTCGTGTAATATTCTAACCGAAAAGCATGTTCACAACTAACTTCACCTACAAATACACTCTCATAATATGTCTTGCTTCGAGTCAAACATAGCTTTCCTTTCTGTGTCCTATCTAATGCTATTGGACCATTACTACCCTTCTTTTTGTGTGCCTTTTCCTCTTCGGTCCAATCTGTTTTCCATTGTCCTGACATTTTCAGAATCTTCTGCCTCCTGTAACGGTCATCAACTTGTCCAATGAACTTCTTCTCAATCTCTGACACTTTGCAAGTCAGATTATTTCGGCGTGCATATGAGGTATCTAATGTATCCCAAGGAAGAAAGAATTTATAGTAGTCCCACTTATTCATTTGTTTATAATTCGGGACTTCAGGCAGTACCGAATCATAATTTGAAAAGTAGTACTCAAACCCTTCTCGACCATAAAATATACTGAGCAATAAACTACATGTTATCCCATATGTCAAGGGAAGGTGATGATATCTGATGCCTTCATCCACGGAAGCCGGCAATTGCATGCAAACATAGCAATCTTTGGCCTCCATGGCATCAATATACTCGTACAATAGTTTGGCATATGCGTTTGTCCTGAAATTTCCCTGTGACTCATCTATATGTAACCTACGGGCTTCATCTGCCAGTAACGCCTTTTCACGTATCACATTGCTCTCCTCCTTCTTTCCAACAAAAGCAGGTTTCAAAGTTGTTACAGGCTTTACATCTGTTGTCTCTTTTACACTTGTATGTCCTACTATGTATGATACTGTGACTACTATGGCTATGAGAGAAGTTACTACAGCTATCAGTGTGCCTATTATGCATTTGATTTACAAAAGGGGGTGGTGATGAACAGAGTGTCTGAATTGAGCAGACCACTCTTACCCAGTCCAAAGATCAGGGCTTGATCCATCACCGTTATTTATCTCACTGCCCCATCCCAGCTCAGAACCTGGCTATATGCAAATCAGTCTGTCCCTGGCCCAGTGCATCATGGGAACAGGGCAGACTAAACTACCAAGCCAATTCTTTACCAGAAAGGAGACAAGCTACCGGGGACCGGTTTCTGGCATTTCAGCCTCTTCGGCCCGGCTTGCTTGAATCCTGATGGAGCAGTGAGAAAGGGACTCATGTCTGAGTATACCCTGCCACACCTATAGTGGCCAAAATCGATTTACAAAAGGGGGTGGTGATGAACAGAGTGTCTGAATTGAGCAGACCACTCTTACCCAGTCCAAAGATCAGGGCTTGATCCATCACCGTTATTTATCTCACTGCCCCATCCCAGCTCAGAACCTGGCTATATGCAAATCAGTCTGTCCCTGGCCCAGTGCATCATGGGAACAGGGCAGACTAAACTACCAAGCCAATTCTTTACCAGAAAGGAGACAAGCTACCGGGGACCGGTTTCTGGCATTTCAGCCTCTTCGGCCCGGCTTGCTTGAATCCTGATGGAGCAGTGAGAAAGGGACTCATGTCTGAGTATACCCTGCCACACCTATAGTGGCCAAAATCGATTTACAAAAGGGGGTGGTGATGAACAGAGTGTCTGAATTGAGCAGACCACTCTTACCCAGTCCAAAGATCAGGGCTTGATCCATCACCGTTATTTATCTCACTGCCCCATCCCAGCTCAGAACCTGGCTATATGCAAATCAGTCTGTCCCTGGCCCAGTGCATCATGGGAACAGGGCAGACTAAACTACCAAGCCAATTCTTTACCAGAAAGGAGACAAGCTACCGGGGACCGGTTTCTGGCATTTCAGCCTCTTCGGCCCGGCTTGCTTGAATCCTGATGGAGCAGTGAGAAAGGGACTCATGTCTGAGTATACCCTGCCACACCTATAGTGGCCAAAATCGATTTACAAAAGGGGGTGGTGATGAACAGAGTGTCTGAATTGAGCAGACCACTCTTACCCAGTCCAAAGATCAGGGCTTGATCCATCACCGTTATTTATCTCACTGCCCCATCCCAGCTCAGAACCTGGCTATATGCAAATCAGTCTGTCCCTGGCCCAGTGCATCATGGGAACAGGGCAGACTAAACTACCAAGCCAATTCTTTACCAGAAAGGAGACAAGCTACCGGGGACCGGTTTCTGGCATTTCAGCCTCTTCGGCCCGGCTTGCTTGAATCCTGATGGAGCAGTGAGAAAGGGACTCATGTCTGAGTATACCCTGCCACACCTATAGTGGCCAAAATCGATTTACAAAAGGGGGTGGTGATGAACAGAGTGTCTGAATTGAGCAGACCACTCTTACCCAGTCCAAAGATCAGGGCTTGATCCATCACCGTTATTTATCTCACTGCCCCATCCCAGCTCAGAACCTGGCTATATGCAAATCAGTCTGTCCCTGGCCCAGTGCATCATGGGAACAGGGCAGACTAAACTACCAAGCCAATTCTTTACCAGAAAGGAGACAAGCTACCGGGGACCGGTTTCTGGCATTTCAGCCTCTTCGGCCCGGCTTGCTTGAATCCTGATGGAGCAGTGAGAAAGGGACTCATGTCTGAGTATACCCTGCCACACCTATAGTGGCCAAAATCGATATTGTTGTAAATATTATGCATTTGGCCTTTCGGTTTGGATTGCCAGTCTCCATGTTATCAGACAGCGTGGTTCTCCTTTTTTCGAGGAAAAGTTTTCTTTTCAGGTCTTTATTTGCATTATTTGATTTCTCAGTCTGTGAAGCGCTCTTAACCAACAAAAGTCTCTTTTTCAACAAAGTCTTTTTATTTTCAGCAACAGACAACCCTAGCCCTTCTCCGTCCTCTAAATGTAATCCCTAATTTTCTTCTTCTTTCCACTCGGCGCTAGGTTATCTTCTTCTTTATGGCTTAATCACAAAAGTCTTTATGTATCTACAATGATTCTAGTGCCAGCAGCTCTAATGGCATATTCCAACAGTTCTAAACGAAGGACTTTTTCTTCATGTGCTGGTATTGGATGACCCAAAGTTGGAAATTCTAATCGATTCAGCACCAGGTCCTTGATCCGACTTAGGTAAAGGGGAACGGGGAGTGTGAATGTCAGTAACCCCTCAGTTTCGATTCCAGGTGTCAACATCCGTACTTCCACCGTCACAATTGGATCGAGATTGGTCACCTGCACCTCTCTCACCCTCCCGGACCTCTGTCCCCAAGACATCTGCTGCTAGATAGGTCCACTCAGGGGTGGCGTATCTTCTGCAGGGCACACGTACCCTCCTTGATCTCCTCGGACTCTCAGAGCCTGAGTCCGTAGCTCCTTCGTCTAGATCTGAATCTTCAGAAATCGGGACAAGGGTTCTCTCTGGATTTGCTCTCAAGCTTGACCTTCTTCTTCTTTCCGGCCAGCTAGCTTCTCCACTCCTTGTCCTCCTGCTCCTTGTTCTTGGACTCGTCTCTTGACCACTTACAGCTTGGTCGGTGTCTGACTCGAATTCCCAGCTACTTTCTCCTTCTGAGGCAGCTTCGGTCTCACTGGTGTACTGACCGTCCTCGGCCTGGTCAGTCACGGCCTCAGCCTCTTCAATCACCTCTACAGCTTGACTTTCCCTCTCTGTGGCTTCTCCGCTTTCAGCTGGATTTTCATCCGAGAGAGGAGCTGTTTCTTCCAGAGGTGCTGGAACTCTTCGGGTGTGTGAGGCGTGGATCCAGTTGGGCAAGCCTCCACACTTTACTGCAGTGTTCGTAACCAGTATGACTTGGAATGGTCCACGCCAGCGCACGTCTAGACAGTTCTTCCTGACGTGTTTCTTCACCAGGACCCAGTCCCCCGGACACAGGTCATGGCACAGGTCCTGAGCTGATGGAACCTCTGCAGCCTGCACCTGGAGGGACACAGAATGAATGGCGTCAGATAGTCCCTTGCAATAGTCCAGGATCAAATCATCTGTGATGTTCAATAGTGCTGCAGTTGGAACCGATGGCAGTCTCATAGCCCTCCCCATTAGCACCTCGTGTGGGGAGAGACCTGTTCTTCTATCGGGTGTGCTACGTATACTCATAAGGACCAGTGGAAGTGCATCAGGCCAACTCAGGGATGTCGATGAACAAACTTTGGCAAGTCGGGATTTTATGGTGCTGTTGATTTGCTCTACAATCCCCGAAGCTTCTGGTCGATAACTACAGTGGAGCTTCTGGTCTATACTTAAGGCTGAACATAGCATCTTCACTATTTCGCTGTTAAAATGTGTTCCTCTGTCCGATTCCAAAGAGGCCGGCACCCCAAACCTCGGTATCAGTTCTCTAAGCAACAATTTTGCTACTGTAAGTGTGTCGCACCTACGTGTGGGGTAAGCCTCAACCCATCTGGAAAATATACAGACAATCACTAAGACGTATCTGAGGCGATTGCACTTGGGCATTTCAATAAAATCCAGCTGCATTCTATTGAAAGGCCCCCCAGATCTCCCTATGTGGCTCAATGTGACTGGTGTTCTCTTTCCTACGTTCAGTTGCTGACAGATCACACAACGCTGACATACTGCTTCTGCCGCTACTCTAAACTTCGGGTTGTACCACGTTTGTCTGAATACTCTCACCATGGCATCTCTGCCTATGTGTGCTGGTCCATGCAATCTCCTTGCCATTGGACTAACAAGTTCGTTTGGTAAAACTGCTCTCCCATCTGCAGAGATCCAAAAATCCATCTCACTTTTGGTACAACCAGCTGTCTCCCATGCCTTTTTCTCAAAATCAGGTGCATTCTCTTGGATACACTTCAACTCATCCCACGTGTCTACAGTTTCCAACAACATAGTCAATTCAGTTCTTTCCTGTATTCCCCCCACTTCTACCTCTGTGAGAGAATACCCCTGCTCCGCACAGTAACGTGCGACTTCATCCGCATACCTATTGCCTTGCGACACAAAGTCAGTGTTTTTTGTGTGCGCGGTACATTTAACAACTGCAATAGCTGCTGGACCTTGTAATGCTTCTAACAATAGTCTCACGAACTCTCCATTCCTAATAGGAGAACCCGAGGAGGTCATGTAACCTCTTTGAGACCATAACTGCCCATAGTCATGAACTACCCCGAAACCATACTGGCTATCGGTGTAAATGGTGACTCGAATTTTATTGCCTGCCAAACAGGCACGGGTCAAAGCAATGATTTCAGCTACCTGAGCGGAGTGTACTCCTTCCAGGCAGGCGGCTTCCACAACTCCGGTAATGGTACAAACTGCATATGCTGCTCTCAGCTGACCGATATCGTCTCTTACGCATGAACCATCAACAAAGAATATTTCATCGGGGTCAGTTAATGGCTCATCTACGATATCTGGTCTCGGTTTGGTGCATAGTTCAGTCACATCAAGGCAGTCATGATCTGGACAAACTTCATCATCAATATCATTAGGAAGTGGCATCAAAGTAGCAGGATTCAAGACAGAGCATCTTTTTAGGGTCACATTCTCAGCAGCCAATATGACTTGCTCATAGCGTGTGAGCCTGCTATTCGTCAGATGCTGTGTCTTGGTCCTAGTCATTAACAATTCTACAGAATGCGGTACATACACCACTAACTGATGTCCCATAACTACGTTCTCACACCTTTCAATGCTGACACCCGTTGCGGCAATGGATTTGAGACATCCGGGCAACGCTGCGGCTACTGGATCTAAGGTAGCCGAGAAGTATGCAACTGGTCTACGGGCATTTCCGTGTATCTGGGCCAAAACTGACAAAGCACAACCTTCCCTTTCACAACAGTAAAGTAAGAATGGTTTCTCGTAATCAGGCATTCCTAAAGCCGGGGCACGACATAAGTCCTCCCTCAGCTGCAAAAACGCCATCAAACAATCTTTGTCCCATGGTACCGGATCACTCACCCCCTTGTGCGTCAGTTTTTGTAAAGGTTTTGCCTTCAGTGAAAAGTTGGCTATCCACTGCCGGCAATAACCGACCATTCCTAGAAACATCCTGACTTCTCTTTGGGTTGTAGGCGCACTCATTTTCATGATTGCCTCTATTCTGTCTGGAGACACCTTCCGTTTTCCCTTTTCAATCCTGTGGCCCAAGTATTGCACTTCTGTCAGACAATACTGCAATTTACTTGGAGACACCTTGTGTCCGTTCTTGGCCAAGTGATTCAATAAGGTAATGGTGTCTATTTTGCAAGCTTCCTCAGTTTCTGACACCACAAGTAGGTCGTCTATGTACTGGACCAGAACCGAGTTCATGGGCAGTACTAGACTTTCAAGATTTTTCTTCAGCAGCTGGTTAAAAATCGATGGGCTTTCTGTATACCCCTGGGGAATACGACACCATGTTAAAACGCGATTTTCCAGCTTAAAAGCAAAAAGATATTGGCTTTCCTCGTCTAAGGGGATTGAAAAGAAAGCCTGGCACAGGTCTATCACCGTGAACCATTCGGCTTGGAATGGTATCTGAAACAATATCACTGATGGATTCGGTACCACTGGACAACATGAAACAACTATATTATTAATCTTTCGAAGGTCTTGCACTATTCTGTACTTCCCGCTAGGCTTCTGCAAACCCATAATCGGGGAGTTACATGGACTTCCCACGATCTCCTTCAGTATTCCCTGTTTAATCATAGATTCGATCACAGGCTTTATTCCTGCAATCGTCTCCGGGGTCAACTTGTATTGTGGTGTTCTTGGATACTCGGCATTTGGTTTTACCATGATCTTTACCGGCTCTACCCCTTTGATCAGTCCTATTTCTTCCCCAGTAAAATCCCACACCTCAGCTGACACCATCTCCCTCAAGTCCCATGGAAACTCCTCCACCGTTAAGGTAGGGTACAGTTCCACGCATCCCTGTGAGTTTACAACCTTAAAGTCGGCATCATCATCGTTAGTCTGCACTTCTACTCCTTGAGGTGTGCAATATATTGTACAATTTAGTTTACATAACAGATCCCTTCCCAACAGACACACAGGGCTGGAATCACAAATCACAAACTGGTGCTCATCACTGTATTTCCCTATTTTCACCGACACTGGTTCTGTCAGAGGATTCGTCATTCTCCTATTTGCGACTCCTACCACCTGGATCGTCTCTCCCGACATTGGCAGACCTGGGACCACCGCCGATCTTATAGTGGATCGAGTGGCCCCCGTGTCCACCAAAAAGGTCGTAGGACATCCTGCCACTTCAGCCTCCACGTATGGTCCCCTCTGGTCTACCTCTAAGGCTGCCCCTAGAGTACAGTCTTCTTCTCTATTCACTCGCTGTCCCGTAAGGGGATCAACGTAGTAACATTCCTCTCCTCCTACGAACAGTGGCAGTTGTCTATAGGTTTTTCCCCCATTTGCGATACGAGGTGGTTGAGGGAACTGGGCTCGAGGAGTCTGAGTCCCCCCTTTGATAAACTTTCCCTTCGGTATCGTTGTTCCCTTCACTAGACTGCTCTGGACATCGTCTTCCTCTGGTTCTAATTCCCCAGTCTCGACATTATAGGGACACTCGCGTTTCCAATGTCCCACCTCGTTACACTGGTGGCACCTAGTCGTCTTTTTCAGTGCTGCAATATCTATCCTAGGTCTCTGCTTTTCCTCATCGTCTTTACTTTGGTTATTCTGCTTTTTCCCTAGGGTTCCGTTTCCCTGCTGCCGCTGTCCACCCTTTCCGGCTGACTGCATCTGTACCAACATCAATTTCTCCTTAAGTTTCTTTGCTTTCGAGTCTATTTCATCGCTGCAGTACCTTGCATACCTCAGGATTTCATCTAAGGGTTTGTTTTGCCAACAAATCAAATGCTGTTGGATCATTAAGCTAATGTCAGGCCTCAACCCCAGAACGAACTTTGACACAAATTGTTCTATGTCTTTAGGATCCATTACGTCCAACCCACTGTACTGTTTGAATGCTTTCAACAGTCTCTCGTAATACTCGTGAACGGTCTCTTTAGGTTCCTGAGTGGTTCGGTCTATTTTAACCCAGTCTATGTCCTGCAACGGCACCTTCTCTTTCAACCATGCCATTACTCTCTCGTACTTCTCCATGACTCTCTCTGACGGCCCATTCGTCAGGGCATCCCTATCTGGTTCACAGATGGGCCATTCAACACTGAGCTTACATGCCGTCCACAAATCCCCGGGTACTACAATATCAAACAGGGTGTTCAAGTCGACCCACAGCACTTTAGAGATCTTCACGAACCTCTCTACCTGTTTGTACCATTCCACGGGATTTTCCCTTAGTTTAGGGAAGGAATTGGTAAATGCCGCTAGATCCCCCCTACTCCAGGGCACATGCACGTAGTTTCCATTCGCGATTTCTCGCAAAGGGAAAGCTTCCATTCGCATTAGCCCTCCCTCCGGGGACCTCGCAATTGTACTCCTTCTGACGGTTCCCCTCTTGGACCATCTTTCCTCCCATTTATCCAAATCCCTCCACATTCTGATACTCAGGATCAGCTCCTTTATGTGTATCTTCAGCCCAATCGTCCTACGCTCATCTAGGTCCTGATCCGTGCAATTTAGCCTATGGTTACCCTGTAAGGCTTTAGTTCTTGATAAGTCTATCATATACCTGGTTGCCAACTCAGATAATTTCTCATGAACTGACCTCGCTTTCCGAGTAACATCCTTAGCCATAAACAGTATTTCATCCTGTTCATACAGATCGATCCTTTCCATTGGCAATGTGCCGTCTAGTATTTCATCCAAATCTGATTTTAAACTGATTACATCGAGCCGTTTTGCCTTTATCTCAGCTCTCAGTACCTCACTCCTAGGTGGTCCGTTTACATCCCTCTCACCCCAACTACGAGTCCTACGTCTAGACACAGGTGAGTTATGAGGAGTCCTCCTTGATTCTCTTTGTTCCCACCTCTCTAGGTCCCAAGCTTTCCCATCTTCCCTAGGTGTATGGTGGAACAATGTTCTATTCCCCATCACTGCATTCTGTCTTTTCGGCTCTGTCTCTCTAGATGCAAGATAGGATCCTCCGTTCTGTTCTAAATCGCTGCAATTCTCTTGCTGTCTGGTGTCGCTCAATAAATGATAAGGTCCCTCACAGCCCTCCATGTTCCCGCGATCCCGTCCGTGATCACCGGACACATGGCGAGACCCTTCGTGACTCCCCATACTCCCACGACTCCAATGTTGCACATTTTCGCCCGGGGCATGGTGAGTACACCTGTAACTATTTCGGTACTCCTGTGTCCTTCTTTCTCCCTCACTAAGGATGAGGCGAGGCACCCCCCCACATCCTGTACTCTTATCTTCACCCATTTGTCTATTGCCACTGATGGTATGGCAAGTATCTCCTTTGCTCCCTTGGCTCCCTCCTTCCCACTCCGGACTGCTTTCGCCAGCTCCGCAGTGAGAGAGGATCCTGTTGTCTTGATCTCTCCATTCTGCTTCTGTTTCAATTCTTTTATTCTGAGTCTCTATGGCAGCATCCTATTCTTTCCAGTACTCTCTTAACTCCTTAAAGGATTTCGGTTTCGGTCCCCTCAGATCCATCTGTCCTCTCTGACCCCCCTGCTCTATCAAGGGATCCGTTACTGGATCCAATGGGGTACTCCGACTCCTTGGTCCCAGCAACTGCCTTTGGGAATTAATCGTATTGTTCCTACTTTCCATCTCTGCCCTTTCCCTGTCCCACCGTGTCTGTTCCTCCTCCTGGGCTCTCTCCGGGTTGTAGATTGACACTACAGGACCTATGGTAACAGGTACTTGTAGAGCATCCGGCAGTTGATACGACCTTGCACACTCCGTTTCTGGTACTTTCTGTACCACGAACCTTCCGACTACTCTCTGTACTGGACTAGGTTGAGGTATTTCCTCGCCTTTCTTGGGTTCCCAATCTGATATGGGGAGCGGTCTATATTCCCCTTTCCCAGCCCCGTCCCCCTGTCGGAGTTCGGGACTTTCGGCTTCTCTGTTGTACGGAGGTGGTCTGTCTAATAATAACCTATCTATCAGACTATCCTCCGTCTCGCTCTCCTCATCCTCTTCTGGAGGTTTCTTTTCTCCCGTAACCTCTAGCATTGGGTACAGTTTGTCTGCTTCTATCTTTTGCACCCTCCACTTTTTAGCTTCATCATCCCATTTAGCATCCTGCACTGCTCTTACCGATCGTCTCACTCTTTCTTGGCACCTATTCAGGCTCCTGTCGTGTGCCGCCCTGAACCATGCATTGAGGGCTTCGAACTGTGTTGGTCTGGGTAGAGGTCTCGTTGCGAGCATTACCGCTTTCAGCTGATTCAATGCTTCTAACCTAAACGTCCCGTATCTCGGGAACGTCAGTTCCTCATTTCCCTCTGTTAGCTTGCTCCACTCAGAGATCCATAGTATTCAGTGTAACCCAACATTCACAGCCATGTAATAAGCTGGTGTGCCTTCCGGTGGGGCCTCTTCCCCCGCATACGAGTTCCCTCTATCTCTCTTAAAGATCGCCCTTAGACATTTAAAACACTTCATTTTCAAGACTCTACGATTTTCTTAATTTCCTTCCTTATTTACTTCCCAATGGCGAACCACCAATCCCTGCGCGGCTCTCGCTGACCAGCCTATCCCAGCGCGGCTCTACACCAACCAGCCTATCCCAGCGCGGCTCTACGCTGACCAGCCAATCCCAGCGCGGCTTTACGCTGACGTCACTCGTCCCCTCTGCAGCAGTTCCCCTCCTTTCTCAGCTCGTCTCCCGGTCTTGCATGCGTCTCATTCATACACCGAAAAATGACTACTTCCGACCAAGCGATCACTTTTCTTGACTGTACGTCCACAGTCTAACTGTAATTGTCACCTCTACTGGCGAGACGTCTTTCACTTATGTTCAGACGCTCGCCTTAGCTGATAGGTTACTTACACACAGTAAACGTCCGACCAGCGTCCTTTACTCATACACTCACTCTGACATTCCCCCTATCACGGTCCTACGGGCGATCAATGGTACCTCATGACCCCCTTCACAATGGTAGACAATTACTCTGGATGTCCGATACACCCGAACCACTCAAGCCCTCCTCTGGACTTAAGATTTTCACCGGTTGCGCGCGCTCACAACCGTCTCACAATCACACTACAGGCATTCAACTCCGCTTGACATTACAACACAGGTACAACACAAAACACCGCAATCTGGCAACGCATGACCCTTATACTCACTCTCGACCAACTCTGCTGCTTTTTCTCTCTCGCACCATCAGCACCTCCTTCGGCAGGTGGCTCTTCTTCTGGTCGTCGATGACTAGGGGCCTTGGGGTAATCTAGACCTAACCTAGGTTGCCTTCCTCAAGAAGCCAACCATCTTTCTCTGCTACCAACTGCGGGAAATGAGATTTTGATCTCTTATCTGATCACCTAGATACCTATCTCATTTAATCCCTTTTCGGATCGATTATTGACTGTCATTGAGTAAAAGGCAAACCCACATAAGTTAAATCTACCCCATAGACTGACGCAACTCTGAAGAACCACTTACGACTGGTAAAGTTTAAAGGTTTATTATAAAACCAAAGTCAATTGCAGATACAAGCATCTCAATATAATGTTCAACAGGTATACAGGTACTAGAAGGAACATGAATTCCCTAAGAAATCTCAGTCTACAGAAGAAAACAATCAAAACTAATTCAAAAATCAACAAGTTGAATAGCATAGACACAAAGTGGATATGATGCGTCATTTACAGAAAAATAAAACCGGTTAAACTGTCCCTACTCTATGCTAGATGGCATCCCTACTCAGCAAGTTCTTTACCTAAAAAGGTGTCAGCCGTTTGACTTCCGAAGAAGTTCAAACTCTCTTAGTCTCTGATAGAAACCTATGTCGCGTAGCAGTATCCTCTCTGCCTACCCATCCGTTCTCTAAGAGTCCTCAGGCCATCTGCTCTGCCTTCTCCCCGGGGTGCTGTCCCTAATACAAAATCACAGTATGGGTGAAACGCCCCTTTGAGACGCCCACCACGTACACATTTCACGTGGTCCTGCTTCTGGTTTTTTCCATAGTTTCGCTTCTTTAAATCGTCTGTTAAGTTGACCTTGCTTCCCAGGCGCCGTCTCCGTCGTGCTGGTACCCCCATGACATTCCGGTTGACTCCTCCAGACCAGAGCCTATCTCCTCAAACAAAGCTCTATTCATTACGTTGGTATTGGTACCCCCCTCGCACCTGGAAACAGACACTTCGAAACAGGGCCCCAAATTCCAAGCGTCCCTTATCTCACTAGGCCGTAAAACTTCGACCAGCATTGGCAATTTAATTTAACGAGACTTTTGACTCTTGGCTCGCACGTGCAGATCAAAGCTATCCCCCTATCTCTGTGAGCCCACTAAATTATATGCAGTGGACTGCACTCTTGCGAACCCTTATTTCGTTAGGTTAAAATAACATATGAACACACCACTCTATAATTCTACAAACTCTTCTATACGGTATGGCTTTTAACACACATATATATGTATATAGAATAAGCAAATCATTGATTATAATCGAATCCACGATACATGAAAGATGCAATGTTATACTCTCGTTCTTACACAGTGCTATGTGGTTTGCACGTTTCTTCAATTTGCATTTCATCTCTTTCTCCGTTTAATAATTGCATACATGAATTCTGTTTAGCACGTTCTACTGTTCTTAAGCATTTTCACACATTTCTATATTAGCCCAATCTATATACGGGCCTTTCTAATTCTAATGCACACTCTAGAGCAATTACAGATACATATTTTTACTTATTAAGTTACATGTGCTAACTTTACGCTACAGGCTTGTAAATATGATGCGGACATACTTTTCATTCAAATTGCGCTCTCTCAGTATATTTTGATGTTTTTCGATTGATCATTGTATTTTCACTGAGGTCATGTTATATAATACTTATTATTGAATGTGGTGTGTTATATATAATGTTCACAAAACCTGAAGAACATTTAAGAATCTGAATGGAATAATTAGCTGGAATCTCTGGAACTTTTGCAGATGGCAGCTATCTTGCTTCTCCTGTATGCGCTTGCATCATCAAGGGATTCACGATTGGCAATTAAGGCTTAATTCTATTAATTCTGTCAAGGTGTACAGGCCCTTAGCAAGGCCTAGGTCCATAATGTGTAACATGTTTTTGGTCCTATGCTGCCATCTCAGGATTCAGATAAGGACAAACTGCTCACCACTCAGCCAAAATCACAGGTTTGTGGATGTTCAGTTATTTTTATCAGACATTCAGAGCCTGTAATGCCTGTTCACTGCTTTTTTAGGAAATGAGTACTCCCACAGTTATGCTATGTGCGATTCAATCAAACTTATAAGTCGTTGTTCAAGTTCTTTTTAGTTGCACAATCTACTTGAACACCTGTATTGAACGTAGATCAGCAATGGACTTTGCATATCGGGCCCAAAATTGTAGCATGGATTTATTAAATACTTGTATCATTACCTTAATGTTATTTTATTGAAAACCTTATTTAATTTGAACCTCACTGTAATTGTATGCTGCCTAACATTTCTTTTTCCCGGTCTACTGAGCAATAGTGAAAACATCCAAGTGAATTAGGTTATCATTCAAATTCGATTATTTCATGAACCGTATGTCTCTATTAGAATTAGAAAGAATTTTTGCAGTAGTGCCTATGCACAATATTGTTTTTCTTGAATATGTAGATGATTGAGAACATGAAGTTACACTTTCTTCTTTTGGAAGGCAGAACAGCAGGTAGACAAGCACAAGGACATCTGCGCAAACGTTTTTTTCTGTTTTTCATACATCTGCAATCTAGCCTTAAAACCTTTTTACCACTTTATAATTCGAGTTAAATGTACATCAACTTCTTGGAAATTTAATTTCTGAGAGGAGACAGAGGTCTAAACTTTTTAAAATGTACTATACAAGTGAATAGTTAATGGTACTCCAAATATCCTGAAGATGCACCCTTCACTTCAAAGATCTGTGATGAATGTGCTGTTGGCCTAAACAAGTAATACAGATTGACATTTCTTGTGTTGAAAGGTACGAATCATTCTAAAAATAAAATTGGATCAATATTTCTGAAGAGTATGATAAGAAGAGCAGAGCTTGGTGTAGTGTACGAGGAAGCAGGATTGATAGATTTGGATGTATCTGTCAAGAAGGGGATCCCTCATTCTATTTAGGACAGCCCAGTTGCTTGTTGAAATAAATCATTCTAAAAATAAAATTGGATCAATATTTCTGAAGAGTATGATAGGAAGTGCAGAGCTTGGTATAGTGTGTGGGAAAGCTGGGATTTTCGTCTAGATTTTCTTACCCATCTCTAGGTTACCACATCTGGTCGACTGGACCTTTTTCCCTGTTCTAGAAATGTAAAGGAAGATTTCTACAATGATAACTTTGAACAACTTTACAACCAAATCCAAACTAGACTCAAAGGACCACTGACTACAAACTGAAATTTTGAAGGTTTATTATACAAAGCCAAAAATAGTTGAACATACGAACATCTCAGCAAGAGGTTCAGAAAATAGACTGGCCCTAATACAAACATAATTCTATGCAGAATCCTCAGATGAATCAGAATAAAAAGCAAAGTCAACACAAGTAACATTAGGCAACCAAGAACAGTCCCTGCTTGAAGTTTAGACTGCACCTACAAAAGAAAAGGAAATGGTTAGTCTGTCCCTAGCCTATTCTAAAGTGGCATCCCTACTTAACATTCCCTTCAGACAAGAGTAAAGGTTTCAGCAGTGAAGACTTCCAAAGAAGTACATTCACTTTCTTTAGTCAGATAGTCTAACTATCAAGCTCGTTCTAAGATGCTCCTTCTTACACCCCACTCTGCCCTAAGTTCCCCAAACTCTCTCTACAGCTACCTACATCATGCTCTGTCAATCTCCTAACAAAATCTGCTCTCCACCCTTGGGCACCGTTCCTAATAAAAAATCCCCCAAACAGTTGACATGCCCAGAAGTACGCCCCTTTGGCAGGTACAGATCTTCAGACTTTTCTAGCTTGGCACCTTTCCATCAAGCATCCGTTGATGTGGCCTTGGGTCCCAGGCACCTTCCTCGCTAAATGGTGCACTCTCAAATTCTTTGGCAGCTCTTCTGCACTCGCGCCTACTATCCTAACTCCTAAACAATGGCCTCTTCTACCTAACGAGCCTTGTGGCCTTGCACCTGCAAGTTGAAACACATGGGAACATCTCTGCAAACATTTGAAGTTACAATTTAATATTTGCTGAGGACAGCTTCTTTCCCGATGAGAGAAAATCATTCCTTCTCGACTAAAGCTAACAAAAGAAAATACAGTTAGGCCTCTACTGGCCTCAGCATGTCCCAGGCCCTTGTACGTTTAAATACATTTCTTTACACAACATTGCAGCCTGTGAGTGCAGTTCAACTGCCATTTGGACCTGGTAAAGTAATCCTTTGCTAGGTCTAAACCTTCCTTTTTAATACATAAAAGTCACCCTAGATAGGCCCTAAACAGCCTAGGGGGCAGTGTGTTTTAAAAAATGTGGACATGTACTTCTTAGTTCTTAGTTAAACATGTCATGTTAATTAATTTGTGTTTCACTACTACAAGACCTGCCTCTCCCATTGGATAACGTTGGGGTAGCTTTAAATTTAAGAAGTGATAACTTTTAACTGATAGCAGACCGGAATGTTGAGTAATGGCCAAGTTGGAATTTCAGTCACAATTCTGAAAATGCCACTTTTAGAAAGCTGTCATTTTCTTGGCCAAACGACATGGTACCTACAGCCTGTAACCTTGATCACATGACAATGTGTAGCTGGCAGTTGGCCTTTGTCTATTGCTCCCAGACAGTGAGAAAAAGGAAACTAGGTGTTGGCATGCTGGACCATCTCTGACTTGATGAGGAGGGAGCTGTCCCCTACCACACTTGCACATCAGAAAAGCTTTCCTTGAGCACTCTCACATAGGGTTTGATATGAGCCTTTTGTGACCCAGGCATGCTGGGGCCAGGATAAGGAGGCAAACAATTCCAAACACCTCTGGGGGTGGAAACCTCCAGAGCCTTCCCATACTTCAAAGTGTGAAGCAAGTATAAATAATGGACCGTTAGAATTGACTATTCAGTACACCCCTGAACTGTGAAAGACTAAGAAGGGCTGCTGTGCTGCTCTACAAGAAGGACTGCTACTCTGTTGCCCTGCAGCCTGAATGAAAGGACTGAACCTGCATCTTGATACCAGGACCACCAGAGTGACTCCAAAAGCTAGCTGACTGGCCGCTTGATCAGAGCCTCAGGGACAGAAAAGGCTCCATCCACCTTGAACCCAGCACCTTGACCAAGTCTACTGAGAGCACTGTCCGTAAGTGGTGCCACTCCAGTCCTGGACCCTTTGAAGTGGGCCTGAAGGTGCTCTACCAGCCATGTTTGTGGGCAGAACCGCTGCAGTGCAACACATTTTCTTGCAGCCCCACTTCAGAACCACCATAGTGCGCTGCATTCCTGATGTCGAACCTCACGTTGCAGCCCTAAGTTACTCAGAACTTTCTCTGCATGACACATCCTCAAAGCAGGCCTTCACAGCACAAGTTTTTTGTTGATGGCATCATTGACAACGACTCAAGACCTCGCATCGCAGACCCGCAGCTTCTTCAGAACCACTAGTGCACGACACGTCTTCGACTCAGGACTTCGTATTGCAAGCCCCTCATCAACATCATCATCAATGATGATGCAGCTTATGTGGATGAAGTATTAATAGTTTCACATTTTTTGGAGCCAACAATTTAATGTGCAAAATGCTTAGCATGTGATTTGGCAAAGATGCAGGGTACAGATTGAATGCCACTAAAACACAACTTAGCAGGTTGAGCAAGTAGTTCTGATCAGCTCGAGCCTGGTATTTGGGCATTATTTTGGCCTCCCTATCGCGCAGTGTTCGGAAAATAATCCTACTGCGCAGTTACAGCAGACTAGACTGTTACTGGACAAATGAATGCATTTACCATTCTCTAATTGGGTGATGGAACTTAATTAAAATTAACATCCTTCCCAAAATACTGTATCTCTTTTGCTCACTACCTCTTTATGTTCCCCATAGTATTTCAAAATGCTAGATTCTATAGTTCTATAGTCACAACAGGATTAATATGAAAAGGAGAGAAAGATCAAACCTCTTTAAAAAAACGTTAAACACCAATTCACAGGAGGTGGATGGGCACTACCTGACTTATGTCTATATTACTGATCTAGCATGGCCACTCGTTTTGGATGATGTATGAATTGTATCCTGAAAACTGGTTTCATGCTATTTCATTTGTGAAGAATCTTAACACTAGTCAAACTAAATTCCAAAGCGCAGAGTTCTTAATAAAAGTTAGACTTAGGACCACGCTGGTACTTGAGAGGACTTGAAGTAATAGGAGGTTTTTGAAAATTCCATCTTTACATGCCTTCACACCGCTGTTAGATAAACCAGACCTGACTGTTTCGTCTCTTCTTACATTGGCACCTGGGGAAACTCAGAAATTAAGTGGTTTGGAGATCTGAGGGATGGAATACTGATTTTAAAACTCCATTGTCCCAGCCTGATATTACAGGATTGATTTTTGGTAAACATCTACATAGTATTTCGGAAAAGTACTGCTGTCTTATACAATCTCTTTCTAATGATTTGGGAATATAGGCTGATAAATGGACTCATAGCCTAGGCGAGGAAGTCATAAAGCATGATCCCACTTGCATTCTAGGGCGAATCTGTTAGGCTTTTACTCCTACTAGGCCGTGAGGCCACATCTATCGCACATTATTCGAGTTTTATATCAGCTCCTCTAAACCGAGTAAATGGTACAATTTATCGTACAGTTGCCCATGTTGCTTAGCTGGAGAGGCCGGTAATGCGCATATGTTTGTTACCTACGCACCCCATTTTGGTCATCAGTTCTTGTACAATATTCTCAAGGGCTGAACACTTGGAAAATTATGTTATTGAGCATAGGTTCTTCTGAGTGGGTCTTTTATGTCCTTTTTCTTGCTAGGTTAAATATTGTGAGGAATTGGAAATCTGCTTTTCCGACCAAAATTTGAGTGGTGGAAAGAGGTAACAATAAATAGTGAAGTGTTAGAGGATCTACGATGAAATACTATACTATTGGGGGGATTTGAGAGATTATTGTGCATCACTCTAGAGATTGTTGTCTACTCTGCTTACACTGATCATTTATGGAGTAATGATTTACCTAACCGTTTTGTCTATGATGTATATAATGAATTTATGTTCTTCTTGTCTATTTAATATGTTATACTCTGCAATAGTTATAAGATCAATATTTGATATGCAGTAATTTTTTACTGATTGCACTGTCAATAAAAACAAATAAAAAATAGGTACTCTCTGCAAATAGAACACATTGTTTTAGCTGTTCATTGATGCAAATATGGATCAAAGGTAAATAAATTATTTTACCTTTTGACAAATCAGAATTTATTTCTGTAAATATAGTACAGCAATTATTTATTTTACATTATTTGAACACAGTATGTTAGCCTGGAGAAGTTATACTGACTATTTGAAAAACCTACTACACTCTCTCCCAGACAAGTTCAACCTATCCTAATAACCATGACTGACATCAGCAAGTGGACTTACACTGTGAAACAGTGATCACTGCTAACTCACTTGTTCTCTCTGTCTTGCATCATCTTTGACCTGTCGACACCCCTCGGGTTTAACGGTAACTCTGTGACAAACTGTTTTCTGATACCAACTATCGTGTGTGAAGGCAACATTCTCCGGTGATTGGTAATCAAATGACATATTACTCTATGATCAGACTTGTTTCTGTATTCAATAATGGCACATTTAATGAATGGATTTGAGTTGCATATACTGAAAAAAGACACTGTATTTTCTTTTTTTTCCAACAGGGACATTCTCATATTTCTTGTATGCCTGGAACAGTGCGTCGATGGAACTACCCATCTCCTCTTTGCATAGGTAACTTTCAATCATCGCTATATCTCACTCATGTTACAATATTTTTGCTAATTTACCATAGCTAATTTGTACACAGAAGCACTACTTGTCATTTAAATAAGGAAATACACAGGCATGTTCAATTGATGAAGGAAATATTTATATTTCAAACAGGAAGCTCTACCACAACAAAAAATGCTTCCTAGTTCCACTTAACGCATTGATGAAATCAGAGTGCAACAATAAAAGAAAAAGCAAGGTATTAAATAAGTTTCTTTGGTTGTGGCATGACTAGTTTTGGAGAATGGCAGCTGCAACCCTAAGGGCTCCAGTGCATAGGTAGTGATTATAGTGAGCATGGATGGATGTTGTTATGTAGATTTGTAGATCGCTTTATCACCCGGGAAGACATCCTAGTGCTGAGCAGATGTGAGCATAGCCAAGCATAAAGTCTAGTATGACTGTTTTGAAAACAGGTCTACAGCTTTCTGCAGACCTGAAGACGTGAGGAGGAGACTCTTATGGGTTGTTCCATTCTTTCGGATTGAGGTTGGAGAATACTTCACCGCTGGTCCTGGTTTTCAACATGCATGAGATGTGTGCAAGTATGAGTCCGGTCAAGCAGAGGTATCTGGAAGAATTGTAAAAACAGAGGCGATTGTTGAGGTATGCAGGGCCACTGTTATGTAGTGCCTTGAAAGTGTGGTTGGAGAGTTTGAATTGTGATTGTTTGTATTTGGGGAGGTAGTAGAGCTCCTTCAGGTGTGATGCAGGTGTGACGTGGGAAGTTGAGGGTGATTCTGACTGCCTTGTTATAAATGGTCAGCAGCCTTCTGGTGAGTTTTGATTTCCTCCCGGAATAGAGGGTGTTCCCATAGTACAGCTTGCTTGTGACCTGGGAGTGCATGACGGTTATCCAGGTGCTGATAGGAAGCCACTGGAAAACAAACCTTCCTCAGCATCTTCAAGGTATCAAAGCATGAGACGGTGACTGCGTTGACTTGGGTCATCATGTCAAGTTTGGTGTTGATGACGATCCAAAGCTTCATGACATGGGTGGTGGGGGTAGGAGTCACTTCTCCTAGATCTTTTGACCATCTGTGGAGTCCCATGGTGAAGTGCTCTTTCCAAAGATCACAATTTTGATCTTGTAGGTGAGGGATTTCATTCATACCAACATTGAACTTGATCCTGGGACTGGGCGTCTTGTGCATGGGGGAGAGAATGAGTTGTGTGTCATCGGCATAGGTGAAGACTTTGATGTAATGATAGAGAGAAAGAGAGATGGATTCTGACTGAACATTGCCTGTGGATAAAAGCACCTGTGCGCAGGTGCTGGATTGGAGAGACTATGTTCACCTTTTTTGAGCCTCAGCCATAGAGCCGAGTAGTGCAGATACATGGGTGTCAGTTTCTTCTTAATGTCCCATAACAATATTGGTTATGTAGTGTGTGGTGATCTTTCAGTCTGCTGTACCACTGACAGATTCCTGCAACTTTGTGTGGTTTAGTTCGAGAGTTCCATGTCAGGCGGCTGGGACAAGTGGTTGAAGTCTTGAGTGTACTCCATCACAACACATAATGGGAGCATTAGAACAGAGCAGGAGCAAGATTTGAGTCAAGGTGTTATGCTTCTGCCTTTGACTCTGAGACAATCATCATTCTGAAGGGGAGTTGGAGAGCTTGGAAGATGTGGGTGTCACTGAAAAGGGTCTTAATTGCAAGTTATACACATCAGTAGACTTGATATCGGCCCGGGGGCACGTGCCATCCTCCTGAAAATTACACCGTGCCTCAGGTCATGAGGTCCTTGTGCTCAAATTTGCCAGGGAGGAGGGCCTGTGTGCCCTACACCCTCCAAACATATCGCCAGGCCCTGGCAGATTGGGTCCCTGGAGCTCAATATCACCCAAGGAAGGATGCCACATGCCCCCCTCAAGCTGGAAATTGCACTGGACCCTGGAAGATTGGTTCCCTGGGGCTGACAGTGGCTCTGGAGAGGGGCACGCAGCATTTCTCCCCTTACACAAATTCATGGTCCAAGGGGCTAAGGTCCCTCGGTGGCCTGAATGGACCCCCTCCCCTTTATATTTTGGAAATGACCCTGGGGGATGAAATCCACAGAGCCTAGCAAGGCACAGGGAGGGGGACAGCGTGGCCCACCTCAACTCTTTTTTAAATAAGTGGCCCCAGGGGAATAGGGGCATCAGTGATGTCATACATTATGTCATAGAGAATGAAATGAGTGCTGTTAAATGTGATGTCATGAGCAGTTCATTGCAGAGGTGCAGGTTCTAGTTATTGCTGCTAACTATAACTGGTGAATTTCTGTGTTTTTTGGGTTAAAAACTCTAATGTGGCAATACACAAATTCACCTAACTATAATGTTACTTTAGCCTTTATTTTTTTCAGTGAATATTTAAGTTTTTTTTCCACAATAATATGACACAGAAAAGGCCATGGAGGAGGCCCACCCCATCCCTTCCCATTGTAAAATCTTTTTAAAAATATTGTGGGCGGCTGCAGGGAGGACAGGACATCGACTAAAAATTTTTTTTAAAAATCCAGTAAGTCTCATGGGTCATTGAATTCATGACCCCAGGAGAGTTTAACATTGTTTTCAAAGCGCTCTGAGCTGAAGTTGAATGATCTTCAGCTGGAGTGCAAGGACTACTTGAGGTTGGTTCTATAGCTGCACTTTGTACTTGAAAACTTTTTAAATAGTCTCAAAGAATTTTTTTTTTTTAAATGATTTATTGAAAATATTTTGTGAAAGTCACTATGATTAAGCATTTAAAGTGTGAATTTATATTAAATATATCTTTGAGTTTAGTTATTGGTGACTTTTAGACAGAGAGGATCCTCCGCGTCCCCTGCATCTGAGTCGAACAGTACTTCCTGCCACCTTGAGTTTGCATCAAGGTAAAGCTGAAGCATATTACCTGACTTTGTGGGTAAATATCAACCAGTGGCCCTCAGACAGAGTGGCATTCCTCTCCAACCACTGGTTTTGTATACCACCACATATTGATCTGTTTGTAATTTCGCATCTTCTCTACATAAGCCATACTACATTTTTTCACACAGGTCTAGAAGAAAGCTGCCACACCGCTAAGGAGGCGATCAGGCTGAAACATTTTGATCTATTTAGTTCTATGACAGGTTGAATATGCTCCTGCCTTAGCCTGGTTTAAATCCTGGCCTACCTGCGCCCTAATCAACTTTATAGCACACCAAGGAATTAGTTGTATCTCTTATTCACTTTCATCTTTTCACTCCTCACCACAACCTGCTCCCCTACATGTTCAGTATACCTCTTTCTAACAAAGAAAACATCCCTGAGTTCCTCCCTTTCAGGGAGGATGTTGTATACAACATTATGACCAGCTTCCTAATGCAAGCATGTTACCCTCTGATGAAGCCTGCCACCTTTAGGTAGGTGAGGGAAACCGCCCTTTAAAAGGGACAGTCCCAGGCACTACTCCACATTCTATAGGCCATGGGGCACTTTTTGTGGTATTCATTTTTGGACAATGCTAATTGATCTGCTTTATTTATGCTGATTGCTCATCTCCTGATAAAGACTATAGGCTTGCCTATTATAGTTTGGTGTTCTGACCCTTTGACAAAGCCAGTACGTCTGACTTACTTAAAATGACACCCCATTATGTTGTTACTTACACTTATAAAAAAACTCAGCAATTCACTAAAAAATAAAGGTTAATGTGACATTATAGTTAGGTGAAAAAATGTCAGTGACAAAAAACTTTTGAAACAAAAAAAAACAATAAAATCATCAGTTATACTTTTCTGAAGTAAGTAACACATGCCCTCGGCATGCACCGCTTATATTCTCACATATTACACAACTCATGACATGTTCAGTGACTGCGTCAATAACAACCTAATGTGATCTGAAATTGCCTCAGTGATGGCAACGCTGTGCATGGCATGGGAATGACTGATTGTTACCTTAGGGCACAGGTTATACTCAGGGCCACTGGAATTATGCGGTGGGAGAGGATCAAATTTCTATGCCAGGTTTGAGTAAATTATACAGCAAGAAAAGTCAAATTAGGGAGCATGATGCAGCACATTTTGTAATACTAATACTTCATTGTTTGGACATTTTTAAACTTGGTAACAATGGGCATTTGTTGCATCTCATTAGTATCAGTTTCACACCCAAATATAGCAATAAGCAACAGAAAGGTGACCAGTCCTGTTTTGTAAAGGGCCTTCAAGCACGAAGCAACACTTTTTGCTGTATTTTTAGTAACTTTTGAACGGTTTGAGCTAGAAAAAATTATTTTTCAATAAAATATGCAGATTATGCTGCAGATGATGGATTATGTGCCAAATGGTGCAAATCTATAATTATGCATAAAATGCGCTGAGTTTGCTTTTTTCCGTGACTATATATACTTACCTTCACAATATTTTAAAAATCATGGGGCATATTATCAAGGGGGTTTATCTCCGCTTTTTTGGCTTTAAAAGCCAAGAAGGCAGAGATAAAATTATCTCCCTATTACCAAGCTGTCGCTAACACCAGTTAGTGACTGCTAATAGGAGATAGCGACCATCTTGGGCCCCGCTTTGCATGTCAGTGATATTTATCACTAATGACATGCAAAGTGGGCGTGCCAAGATGTTAGCGACTGGAAACAGTCCCTAACCTCGCTATCTCCTATTACCAACTTTTGGAGATATCCGTGCTAAGCGCGAATATCTCCAAAAGCTAACACCTGCCCTGAGCAGTTCTTAGCCATGTTATCCAATGGGAGGTGGATAACATGGCTAAGAGCATTTGCTCGATAATGCATGAATATCGCTGACTTTTCAGCGATATTCATGCATTGCGGCCGATTTTTATCGCATTTGCGATAAACCTTGCTAATAGCAAGGTTTATCTGCGATAAAAATCGCCGATGTGCGGCGATAATTTTTGTCTCTAAACAAGTTAGAGACAAAAATTATCGCTAGTTGTTGGTAATATGCCCCCATATTTTATTCACAATATGCACATGCGTCTAAGCAGCCTCGTTTGCCAATGCATTGTGTGATTTTTTTTTTACTTCTTTCTATTTCCGAGGTAGAAATGCAAGCAGTGCCATTTAACGTATCAGCAATTTCTCTAGGGAGCTGGAGACATTGGATGCTGGTTTTCGATAGTCCAGGCCTGCCACTGAGCTGTCAAAAAGACTCTCCAGCTCCCCCAGGTTTATTTGTGCGGGCACAGAGGAGTGAGAGCGAGAAAATCAGATTGAAAAAAGGATGAAAGAAAGGGAAAGGCTCCGGCTGGTTTGCACGTTTTTTTTAGCTCCGACTTTCATTCCCAATCCGGCCCTGAATGTAATTATATATCCACTTCTCATGATTTAAATGAGCAGTGAAGTACAGGGCTTGCATTGCTGATGGGAACGAATTCTGTCCCCCCTGATGTATTGCTCCTTTGCCTGCAACGCTCCTTTGCCTTTGTGCAAGATTCAGCACATTATTCTGCGACGTAGGATGAACCGGGATGTACACCTCCCACATACCATGATGGCACAGACCCGAGCTGGTGGCAGATGAAATTCCACACAGAATTGTTTTCCCCTTTGCAAATCCGAATTTTTACTTCACACTTGGATAACGTGTTTTTTTCTGGTTCCACTCATGCTGACCGGGGAAAAGTCTTATTTATGCAGGTTTCAATCCTCACTGAGAAAGAGACAATGACAATTCTTTAAGGCACATATAACAGTCACCAAATTGAAACAGCATGCCACTGACTATTTTTCTTGCCTTTCCAGGAAGGATCATTAACCATACTTAGTAGTAGAACACAGGCTGGTGTTTTCGATCTCGCTGACTAGGCTTTATCATAAGATCATACGAAGAACAGATTTTTTTAAAGAAAAGTGTCATGAAATTCATTTGACATGAAAGAATGGCCAAAAGCCCATCGGCCATTTGCAGATGAGCGCAGTGGCGTGACGAAACTTTACGGGCCCCCCTTCAAAGTACATAGAGCGGGCCCACCTCCGGACTCACATAGCAGCTCTCAAGCCTGAGTACAGTGCTGAGGGGACCCCGTGGAGCTCGGGGGCCCGCCGCCATGCGAGGGCCTTTGTTATGTCACTGCGTCCACAGCCTTCAAATGCCCCATCACCCCAAACCGCTAATTTTCTCTATGGTTCCCATCAACTTCCACCCAGCTCTCATCATGTTCAATCCACCTTGCATGTACCATCATCTCCTCAACCTATTGCCCCCAAGGGCCTAAAGTTTCACATCGCTCCCCTAAACCCCCAGCCATGACCCATCAGTGCCCAAAGCCCTCCTGTCACTCTCAAAGCCATATCGTCCATCACCCCATACAGCCATGCATAACCTGCTGTCTCTAGAAGATTCCCCACCAAAAATCTTCTGTATCCTATTGTCCCTCTAGAGTCAAAAGTACTAGAAAATAAATATCCCAGCAAATTACTCCAAACCCAAATGTCCACCATTGTTTTAAAACTCACTGAAGTCGCATTATACCCAAATCCAGGTTAGGTTCCATCACCCCAAACTTCTTATGGCCTATTACCCACACACACATTCTATATCCGATCACCTGAACTCTACTTCCTCTAAACTCCCTGCCAAAACCCCAACCAAACTCTATCTGATATCCCATCACCTCTTGCCTGCCTTATAGGTCATCACCTGTAAGCCCCTCCTATGACCATCCCCCTCTTCCCTATGTCCCATGGCTCACCATCCGCTCACAGTGGCCTGTTTTTTTATCTGTTTATTAGGTTCACTCTTCAGCCTCCCAAACTAGGAGGAACTGGGATGGGTTGAGCAAGGGTCCCTGATCTCAAATGCGACTGGTGTGGCAGCTCTGCAGAAGTGGCTGGATGTGGCGGCAGAAGCCATTGATTCCCCATCCATCGCCTCCAGGTGAATCAGGAATCCTTAGAGTGCATGGGAGGAAGGAAGGACCAGCAGGCAACTGGTCCCCATCCTTTCATTCTTCCCGGGCGCAAGCTCCATGGACCTTCATCCATCACTTCCTCTTTAACCCTCGTTCTGAGCGTGGACTGTGGGGTGCTTGCACTGCAGGCTGGAGGAGCATGGAGAGTGGATGGAGAAAGGCAGGACTGTGGGGGGAGAGAGGAAGCAGGGGGAGTGCAAGCCACAGCGTTCAAAGCTTCAGTATCCTTTCATCATACAGAGGTGCCGGCCGTGGCTAGCACTGGAAGCACTTGAGGACCTGGCCAGCCTATCAAAAAGTGGCATAGTGGGGGTCTACTCTCCTGAATGGACAGATGAAACTAAGGGTCCTTCATGCATGGCGAAGTCCTGCTCCCCCCCACCAGGTGAAGTGAGTGCGATTCTTCTGACATGTTTCTGATGCTCCCAAAAGTTAAGTCCTGTTAACCACTGGACTGCATCTATTGCCCAACCTCAAGGCTTTACCAGAGCCCCCCTCTGAACCCAAACTAAGGGGTCGATTAGGATGGCGGATGGATCGCCACCGCCATGCAGGCGGTGGCGATCCATCCGCCATCCATGCCCGTCCGCAACCAATTTCCCCCCGCCATATTACAATGCGGCAGACAGAAACACCGTCCGCCGCGGTCGGCTTGGGACCATGGCGGAAAAGCTTGAATATGGTGGCGGTTAGGATGTGGTATGCCTTTCCGTGCCGTTGCGGCAATGCCGCTACGGAAAGGTATACTGTCTTTGCTTTGGGTGCCCCCATGGTGAAGGGGGTGGGGGGTGCACATGGGGGGTACCTATGGTACCCCCCTGCGTTTCCAAGTACAACATGGCAGGCACCGCGCGGTGCCTGTCATGTTGTGCTTGGAAACACACAACATGCCTTTTTAGCATTGCGGCGGCCGGTGTTTCAAGCACTGTCCGCGGCAATGTTAAAAATGCGGTAAGCACCCGCCACTGTGGCTGATGCATCCTAATTCGGGACATGGAACCTCCACCCTTGTGGCGGATGGTCCCTGCCCCAGACAGGAAGGCGGACGGACAATGTCCGTCCACCATCCTAATCGACCCCTAAGTTACAAATTGGCACTTTAAAAGTTCATTTTTATTCATCTCATAGTACCTCACCTCGTGCATCTCATATTTATTCACATGATATTTTTATTCATCTCATGATACGTTTATTCACCTTGTGATATTTTTATTCATTTCGCAATATCGCCCTCATGATATAGACCCCCAAAGGATTAACAGCTTAGTCGGCCCTTCCAGGATTTGGAGGTGAAAGAATTTGCTGGCATGAGGGGAGGAAGGGAGCACTGCATTTGGACCTCATCTTCGAATCTTAGAAAGGCTGGTGTGCACTTGCTGTGAGAGCTGGATTGACAGTTCCTTGGAAAATGGACATTCACCATAAACATCTGGGAGGCTGCCAGAAACTCACTCAATAGTTGTACACTCATTTCCTTGAGTAACGTTTAACTGATATTTTTTATTTGTCAAAAATAGGGCACCCTTCAACTTGACACAAATTAAGTTCTTTATGTGTTATGTTATGTTATCAGTGGTTTTGTAGCGCGCTCAATTACTCTGGAGTATCCTGGCGCGAGGAAAGAAATGTGTAGAGGCAGAGATTATAAACAGAGGAAAGAAATTAAAGTGTCATTTTCCAAAGATGGGTTTTGAGTGCTTTTTTAAAGAGATTCAAATTCTGATTAGTTCGCAGAGCCAGAGGTAGAGAATTCCAGGCAACCGCTGCTTTCACAGCAATAGAGTGTCACCCAAGGCGGGATCATTTGAAACGTGGAACAACCAGCCGGTATTGGGTGGCAGATCAGAGGGGGCGGGTAGGAAGATACAGGGAAAAACGTTTCCTCAGGTAAAGTGGTCCCTGATCGTAAATGGCTCTGTGGGCAAAAGTAAGGGTCTTAAATGTAATCCGTTGAGAGACTGGAAGCCAGTGCAGACTGCGCAGATGGTGGCGGACGCTAGTCTTCCTTGAGATGTTAAAAAGGAGTCTGGCAGTCACATTTTGTATTATTTAAAGACGGTTTGTCAGATATGCCGTCACGCCAATGAACAGGGCATTAGCGTAGTCAATGCAAGAGAGAATGAGAGCTCTCGTCACTGTTTCTCTCGCCGCTCTGGGAAGAAGAGGAAAAAAATTGCGGAGAGCTTTAAGAGTACCGCAGGTAAGTTTCTTGATATGCTCCTCAAATTTTAAATCTTCCCCGAACCAAACTCCCACGTTTTTAGCCGTGTTGCCAACGGAGCTAAGAGGTGGAACGTCCGTAGGCCACAGGGATTCGCTGAAATTTGGGGGGAACTGCCCATAAAGTAAGCTTTCAGATTTGTCTTCGTTGCACTTTAGCTGGGCAGATGCCAGCCAATTGAAGACTGAGGAAAGACTGGTCCGGGCAGATGAAGTGGCCAGATCCGTGGGCGACCAAGTAAACAGCAGTTGTGTGTCATCAGCATGGGCTATTATTTTAGCGCCCAGTTGTTCGGCTAGGAAAATCAGGGGGGTCAGATAGACATTAAACAATGACGGACTTAGAGTCGACCCCTGAGGCACCCCGGTGGAAAGAAGCTTGGCCGATGGCGAAAAGGGGGTAGCCATACCTGCTGAGTCCGTTTGAGAAGAAATGAAGTCAGCCACTCTAAGGCTGAACCAGTGACACCAATGGATGAAAAACAGGTGAGGAGAAGCTGATGAGGAACCGTGTCAAAAGCGGCAGAGAGGTCCAACAATATTAGAGCCGCTCTGCCGCCTGCGTCCAGACACTCCCTGATGGCCTCAGACATTTCCACCAGTGCAGATTCCGTGCTGTAAGCAGCGCTGAACCCAGATTGAGCAGGGTGAAGGGCCTGAGAGGTTTCAACAAAAGCTTTCAATTGGCGGAAAGCGATCTTCTCGCATACTTTGGCCAATACTGGCAGCAGGGAGATTGGCCGGTAGTTAGCTGGAACTGCCGGGTACAAGCCTGATTTCTTCAGCAGTGGCTAAAGTTTAGCCTGCTTCCAGCAATCGGGGACTATTGCCGTCCTAAAGGAGAGACTAATTATTTCAGTGACCTCATGACAGAGCACATTCGCCACCCCTCCAAGAACGCCCACTGGACAGGGGTCAGTAGGTGAACCAGATTTCATGTATTTTAGAACAGCTAGGGTATCAACTTCAGATGGTGGGGAAAATTCCCTGAAATTGTGAATAGTGGAAAGGGAAGGTGGGAAGTGTGCTAAGGGCGATAAACTCTGACTGAGACAGGTAGTACGCAGACTAGCCTGAATCCCTGCTATTTTATTTTTAAAAAATGAGGACAAATCCTCGCACCAATGTGCAGAGGATGGCACTATTGGTTGCTCAGCGCAGGGGGAAAGAAAGCTGTTGACAATGGCAAAAATGTCCCTACTGTTATCATTGGCCTTAGTAATCCTACCTGCATAGTATTCACTCTTAGCCATCCTAATGCTGGAATAATACTTCCTCTGTGCCGCATGTAATATCCCCTTAGCGCTAGGGCAATAGGAAAGCGGCCAGCATCTTTCCAATTTTTTGCAGCCGAGCTTCAGCTCTCCTAGAGCATGCGAGAACCAGGGCTTAGAGGGAGCAGAGCGTTTTTTTGAACTAGTGCTCTGTTTAGGTGCTGGTATTTGAGTTCATACTCATCATGCACTGGAGTACTGCTTTGCGCTGTACGCTGTCTCTCCAAAGTGACAATATAACTACTATAATTTTGGCCTGGTACATTTAAGGGTAGAGCTTTGGTGCAGCGAGAACCAGAGAGGGGCAGCATGCATGCTCTGCCCAGCGTCCTCTGCCCGCTAAGTCCTGGGAATAAGCCCATCAGTCACATGGCACTTTGGAAAATCCCACAGGCCACACCTTTGACACCTCAAATTCCTACGAACCCTCTGCCCATAGGGACAGCTGACTAGGTGTTGTTTTGTGGTGTTAGGAGGGGTCCCTTCATCCATTTGTGCTAAACTCGGTAGCTAAGGGTGAGAGCCTCAGCTAAAATGAAGCACAGAATGGTCTGTATCCCAATCTGGCACCAGCTAATCAAAACGCAGCTCACTATAAGCATCCTTTAGATTGCCCATCTCTGCGCCTCTTCAGCCTGTAAAGTTTGGAATTGACAAAATAAGATAAGGACAGGGGGCTAGAGATGAGAATGCACGAGTAGTTCCATGAGAGTACAGAACTATTATCTGCTTGCAAGACTCCCAATTTGCTTTCAAGAATGGCACACTTTGTGGATGGCTCATACTGCAGTGTATACAAATATCTCCATTTCATGAATACATCTTATTGGACGGTATTAAACTTGCTCATTGCAAGGCAGCAAACTCAGTTTGTTTACACGCGGATCACAACAATATTGCAGCATGGTGCACAGCAACTGGAAACACCCTGACACAAGAAAAAAAATACATCATCGTTTTTGTAGCTTTCTTCCCTAAGTCCCATGTCCTGAAATTCCTACAGTTTACCGCTTGTTAGCGTAAAGTACCTCGACGCCTGGAAAGTATGCACTTTCTATTAAAATCTGCACTTGCCTTAAAATAATGCAGTATTCTTCCTCAAAAATGCATAGGAGGGGTGCAGTCGTCTTTAAACCATTCTAACCTTCTCTTCAACAGCACTGCGCTCTCCTATAAACACTGCAGCACTTTCTTAAAGCTGCTTTTCTTAGAAAACTGCTGTATTGCCCAAGAAAGCCAAAGAACAGACAGGGAGGTGAGCAGCATAAGACACACTATGTTTTAATTTTATTGCTGCGCATGCCTCACCATGAAGCCCGCCCCTCCCCAGCTGATTTCAATCCAAATTATCGGATTACCACCCTGCCACCCACTGAGACTCAGTGTCCTACGGTCCTCGACACTACCCACGGACACTGTCACTCCTGCTACTAGGCTCAGCCTCGGACGCAGCGCAGACTCTGACTCAGCTGACCTGAGGGCTGGGGCTGGCCTGCTGAACCTGGCCCACAGCTTCAAAGTTAGGCGCGAGCAGGACGGGCAGGCAGCAGAAGGCAGGGGCAGGGCAAGATTAGCCAGGCAGGGACCGGGGGCTAATACATTAATTTAAATTATGGCCGCCGTTGACGGACCTCGGACAGTCCTGCGTAGGAGCGTGGCTGGGTCTTCTTGGGAGTTGGGATGCCACATCTCAGTCTCACGCCGTCACACGCTCTTTTAAATGCGCGCACTTAATGCGCATGTCAGGACAAATTCAAATTAGGGCATTGGTCACCAGCCCTTCACCACAATGAAGAACTCACACACGCATTGCGAAAGCAACTGCGGGCCGCGCTCACCCACCCACCATTTAATATAAAGAGCCTCAGAGAGGGGCCCTGGCCGGGGTCATGCACCATTTATTAAGAGCCTCAGGGGCCCGGACCCAGGGCCCATGGTGCGCGTGTGCAGCAGTTGTTGCGCACCATTTAATGGTTATTAGCTTCTGCGGCCCGGCGGGGCCCAGGCGTGCATGAATGCCTTGCGCACCATTTAATTTATTAAAGGTGGAGTGCGCACTGCGCACCGCGCACCATAACCACTCAATTCATGATGAAGTAGGTGAGGGGACCCCTGGAGCGCGGGGGCCCCCCCACAATGCGAGGGCTGCAGGGCCTGTGTTACGCCCCTGGGTGTGCGTCATTAGTCGCTCCAATGTGGAGATGTGGGGGACCAAAGAAGTGGGTCATGACCGGAAGTGGTCATGAGTTATGCGACAGAGGGGAGGTGCAGTGTGTGTATATGTAATAGAAAAGGCTGAAACAACAAGTTTATTATAACTTGGCGTGCTATTTAAAATTAACTATATGCTACCTACTCGAAAGTGTATGAAGACTCTTTCTATGACACCATTTAAGCTCAGCTCTCCTGATTAAATTATGGGCAAAAAAAAGAGAGATTTCACATCAAATTGTAAATATGTGGATGTAACAGTGGATTCATCCCCCACCAATAATGAAAAGAAATGTGATGACTAACATATCTATGAATTTGAGCTATCTTGTTAGGAAACCCATGGGCTTCTTATAAACACCGGATTGTGTTTTGCACCGAAGTTTGGATCCATATTTTTGCCACAACTTTCTGTAATTGAACTACACAGTTCACGTCAGTGTCGGCTAAACTGTTAATAGGAGTGTCTTGTAACACTTGTCAGGCATAATGGCATATACATTGGGATACATTTTTAAATAACTAGACCATACTAAATCTTTTCCAGGCAATAAGTTGTCATCATTGCACAGAATGTGAACATTTGACAGAGGATCGAGTACAGATTTTAAAAGGTCTCTCCTTAAACTTACACCCACTTTGCTGAATCCTGCTTGCACGTGAATGCACTGACGTCTACATTCAAGTGTGTCTGTATTAATATATTAATTAAAGTTATATATTTCAGACTCTCTTCTTCTAGCACCTCCTTACACCAGACGTTTATTGTAATTTCCCAAATTATTTTGAAAAGACTTTGGGGCATATTACCAACAACTAGCGATAATTTTTGTCTCTAACTTGTTTAGAGACAAACATTATCGCCGCACATCGGCGATTTTTATCGCAGATAAACCTTGCTATTAGCAAGGTTTATCGCAAATGCGATAAAAAACGGCCGCAATGCATGAATATCGCTGAAAAGTCAGCGATATTCATGCATTATCGAGCAAATGCTCTTAGCCATGTTATCCACCTCCCATTGGATAACATGGCTAAGAACTGCTCAGGGCAGGTTTTAGCTTTTGGAGATATTCGCGCTTAGCGCGAATATCTCCAAAAGTTGGTAATAGGAGATAACGATGTTAGGGACTGTTTCCAGTCGCTAACATCTTGGCACGCCCACTTTGCATGTCATTAGTGATAAATATCACTGACATGCAAAGCGGGGCCCAAGATGGTCGCTATCTCCTATTAGCTGTCACTAACTGGTGTTAGCGACAGCTTGGTAATAGGGAGATAATTTAATCTCCGCTTTCTTGGCTTTTAAAGCCAAAAAAGCGGAGATAAAGCCCCTTGATAATATGCCCCTTTGTTTTAAAATTTATTTGATTTTATGGATCAATTCTTTTGGATTCATTATAAATGGATGCACATACACCCGCTTACAACCTCAGGCTGTGGGGAGCAGCTGAAACTATGAGACGTGTGTTAGGTTTGATATATGTAAGCTCTCACACATGCAAAATGTCCTGTGTAAGAACAATGATTTTTGGCACCAAACAGGAAAACAAACTTCTCTCTCAGCTCCCACCACCCTGTCTCTCAGTTAAACCTTTGGAATTCCACTCTCCCTTGAGAAGAGCTTCAAAAGGCAGGTACGTTTGTGCCCTAGTGATCCTGCTGCTTATACAGATGCCCTTCCATAGTTTGCAGGTCCTGTGTAGCTACATTGACCCTGTAATGCATAATACTCTAAGGAACTTGAGGCAAATAATCTTCTAAAACTCCATGTCAAGAGTGACAAGCATAGTTTCCATGATTATTCAGACCTTTTGTCCTTTGCTTAAAGCACGGGTACTCACAAACTTTCTCTCGGGGCCAAATTTACAGTGTGGTTTGTGGCCGAGTGCCGCACCGGTGGGGGCGGGGTCAGTGGGGGGGGGCGCGGTAGAGTTAACCCCTTCCAGGTATCAGATGGCCCCCGGGTGGGCTTGTGCGTCGGACGGCACATGCATTAAATTGGACCGCACTGTGGGGTAATTTGACAGGCATCGAAAATGTTAAAAAAAATCTTGTCATCATGAGATCGAACACAGGCCCCTGCAGCAGACACATTAGTCCTCTGAGCCAACAGTCCCAGCATACACATATCCATCCATTCATCCATCTATCTATCTATCTATCTATCTATCTATCTATCTATCTATCTATCTATCTATCTATCTATCTATCTATCTATCTATCTATCTATCTATCTATCTATCTATCTGTCTATCTGTCTGTCTGTCTGTCTGTCTGTCTGTCTGTCTGTCTGTCTCTATCAATCTATTTATCTCCATCTATCCTTACCTGCCCATCTATCTCTATCTATCTATCTCTATCATCTTTCTATCTTTCTATCTATCTATCCATATTCTGAATGTGCTTTCATCTAATGTTCAGGGATAGTGACTCAAAGATGAAGCTGCTGCGGGAGAAGAGGACGTCGTCGGTAACACAAAACAGGAAAGTTCCCAAAAGGCCCTCTTAAAGTCATCTGTGAAAGCGCTTACAGCTGACTTTTAAAGGGCCTTTTGGGAAGCTTTCCGGTGCCGTGTGTGACGTTACAGAGGTGAGCAGTAAACACATAGAAGATGGCCGCAGGAGCAAACGTAGCGAACACGTATTTAATACATATTCACTAAGTATGATCCTGTGGCCATCTTCTGTGTTTACTGCCAGCCTTACTGGAAATGTAGAAACAGCAATGCAAAGTCTGCGGGCCGCCAATGAGAAGGCCTGCTGGGCCGCAGGCAGCCCACATGCTGTACTATGAGTACCAAAGGGCTTACAGCCTGATTCATCAACGACCCGTTTTGCGAGTCTATAATAGCGATTCATAAGGAATCACTCCCCCACATGCATCAAGCATTTTTGGAGTCGCAAACGGTGCGATTCCTTAAAATCGGCCGTTTGCGATTTCAAAAATGCTTTTTTGGATGCATCAAGCAATTTTAGAAATCGCAACATTTTTGCGATTTCTAAAATTGCGATTGCTTTTAAGAAATCGCAAATTTGAGATTTCTTAAAAGCAATGCATGATTACTTTTTAAATTGCGAAATCGCAATTAGGGGGTCAAATTTACCGAGTGGTTGAACCACTCGGTAAATTTGCAAAAAGTGTTTAAAATGCTGAAAATGCATTTTTTTCAACATTCATGTTACGGACACACATGTCCATAGGACATGTGTGTGTGAAACATGATGCGAAAAATACATTTCAGGGGTGCATGGGGGGGTCCTTTGGACCCCCCCTGCACCCATGAAATGCATTAACAAATTGCGATTTTTCAAAGTGAAAATCGCAATTTGCTAATGCCTTCCCATTGCTTCCTATGGGCCTTTTGGCCCATAGGAACCAATGGGAATAGCGAATTCGCAAATTGTATTTCGGTAATTTATGCGATTCGGTAAAAATTGCGATTTTTACCGAATCGCATAAATTTACCGAAAATATTCATGCATCCCGTTTTGCGAATTCTTAATTGCGAATCGCTATTTTTCGCAATTAAGAATTCGCAAACACCTGGGATGATGCATGTGGGGGACTATTACAGGCTCGCAAAACAGGATTCATGTAGAAATCGCAAAAAAAATGCGATTCCTACATATTCCTTATTTGCGATTAGCAATTTGCTAATCGCAAATAAGATAGCGATTTAAAGGGTGCCAGGGGTGTCCAAAGGACACCCTGTAGCACCCCTTAAATGCAAATTTAAATAGGTGTTGCGTACACACATGTCCAAAGGACATGTGTGTGTTCAACATGCAACTTAGTAAAATGCTTTTAAAAGCATTTTTCAAAGTTTTCGCTATTTACCACGAGGTTTGACCTCGCGGTAAATAGCGGGCCGAAATTGCGAATTCGCTATTTAAAAATGGATGCTGAATTGCATTTAAGGAATCTCAAATAGAGATTCCTTAAATATAATTCCTCGCTAAATAGCGAAATCACTATTACCAATTTTTGCATTTGGGATGATGAATCCCAAATGCAAAAATCGCACTCGCAAAGGGCCAGATTCTCAGAATCTGGCCCTTTGCTAGCTCAATTCTGCATGATGAATCAGGCTGTTAGAGTGTTATACATATCTTCTTCTTCCTTACCAGTTCCCAAATCTGATATAGTCAGACCCTCTGACTGAGCATGTCCTCCCTGCCTCAGAGTCCCAAGAGCACCTGTTTTGCTGTGCACAGCAGTAGTGTGATTAAGTGGATATGCTAGCCTGTCTGCTGTTTGATAAAAAATATTGTGGATCAGAAGCCTGATGAATGTAATGTTGAACATTACATCTTTCTCTATATTTATATATGTATAGTTTAGGAGTTCCTCCCAGTAAATGCAGAAATGAGCTGGTCGCTCCACACCCTCTCTGGCACTCTTCACTCCTGGATCTTCTCTAGGTGTGTACTTTTTTGGATGTTAAATACCACTAAGTAGATATCTTAGTCAATATTTATTTATTGGATGAGCTACATATTTGCTATGTAGAAATCGTTTCCGATTCTTTATCTGTCAGTGTTTCACTTAATACTAATAGTACCAGCTCCTCTGTTCTGAGGTCAAACAAGGATGAGGATCTGCCAGGTGGGACTGATAGAGCTCAGCCTGAATGTGTTCATCGTCAGCCTTCAGTCTTAGTGATTAGACATTTTTTATATGAGGTCAGCTGTCTGCTTGCCTACTCCTTCAGCTCTCTGTGAGACACCCAGTGCCTCATCTACAGATACCTTATTGTTTCAGACTCAGGCACCTCAAATTCTACCTAAATTTGGTCGAACGTTTTGGGGCCCTCAGTGCCTTAGAAATCCCACCACCCTTTTGCCACCTGCCAGACTGCATATTGATCCCGGTCTATAGCAGGGCGTAGTCTGGATTACCAATACGTGGTGTGTGCAGTGACATGGAACAGGTTGAGAGACCCTTACTAATCAATACTGCATCCCATGAAGCTAGCGAGAGCCTGGCAATAGGGAAGGAATATAACTATTACAATTTGTGCTTTTCTGCCAACCGAGTTGATTTCCAGATGTAGTTGTTAGTTGGTTGTGAAACATCAATACTTTTCATTTTCTGCCCTGTTCCATTCGACCATAAAGTACAGCTGTTCTGCATGCTAGTAGTTAAGTATATGTGGATCTGAATCCCTCTATTCCAATGAGTAAAACATTATAGAGCTAGTATGGGTTTTTTCTTGCCCCAATAAAAGGTATTGATTAATCATTAAATTTCCTCCAGAGTGCCTTTGGGGCTGAACAGGCAGGCTCTGCAACCTATACAAAATTATTTTGACAGCTGCATATCTGCTAGCCAAGACAGGCCTCCCATGTGCCACTCCTGGAGATCCATCTTTAGGGAGCATATATGCTTGCTACAGTTTTCATGTGTTGTTTTCTCAAGGGAGGGGAATTTTTTAACTTCTAGATAAGAAATAGGCCCATCACTCCAGTCCAGTAGAAACCTCATCTGCAAGAAGATTTTCTGCTCCACGGTGTCAGACAAGTTCAGAATCAGTGAATTCAGCAAGTTAATTCTGAACCCAGAGGCCAGGCTGAACCTCCTGTGTTCCTGCAGAAGTGGTGGCAATGAGGTGACCAGGTGTTTTAAGGCAACTAGCATGTCATCTGCCAACATGCACATTTCAAGGTTCTCTAGAACGCTCACTCCATGTGCAAGACATTCTCAATACAAGGCAAGGAGGATCCATGCATTGGCAAAAATAAGGCTGTATGAAATTCATGCAATATTCTTTCACATAAATACGCAAAAATTCTGCAAAATTATGCTTATTGCAAATTCCTCATTTTGTACTATATTTTAGCACAAAATGTGCCTTTTAGCATGAAGACATTTAAAAAAAAAAAAGCACCATGAAAAACCTCCGCTCACATTCTTTTATTCATTGAAAATGTTTACGGTGTTTCATGATACATTTTTATATCTAATAGAGTGTAACTATGTGAAGAGGTGTGATAGCATCGTTTGAGGCATTTCAGAATAGGTATAATGCAAAATTCCCAGCATTATTCAAATGACACCAGTTTAATTTCAATGTTGCCAGGCCTAGTTAAAACAAGAAACCTCCAGTGCATTCATGAGGAATGGTCAATGTATCCTGGCAAATGCTCTCTCAGCATCGACCGAAAGTAGTAAGGCAAAGGCCATCTATTCGCATCCCTCAAGCAGGGAGGGCATCAGCGAGTATGGCCTCGCATTTGCGATAGCACCCTTCCCGCTCAGATGCAATCTTTACACTGTAATTTATATTTCACGATTTTTGCATTGGACTATCTACCCTTTGTATGTTCCAGAGATTGTGGCCTGCTGTATGTAGACAGTGACTCCGGGTCCCAGAGTCATCTGACAGATCTGCATACCTATAATGTTTCTATCTTCAGTGCACTTGATGTAGAGACCTGTCCAAGAGGCATATGTCTAAAGGCATGCCCCAACCGCATCATACCCTGCATCTGTGCAGCTCAGGAACTCAGTCACTGGCTAAAAGTCTCCTCCTCAAATGTGGTCTGACTGGTGGCCTTACTGCCTTCGTGATGGATTCTTTTTGCTGAAAATTGTGGACACATGTCTAATGGTTTGTTGATTCAGTGATAGTGTGAGTTCACTCGGTGTGTGCGGTCAAGTATATTTGCCTTCTCTTTGAGATCCAGTATGATGTACAAAAACAGTTTTCTGATTCAGGCTTCAAACTGTTTCCCTTCAGAATCGTGAGGCACTCCTCTAGCTATGATGTACTTACACCAGACGGATTCTCTAGATTCTTTAAATGGGCTTATAGATACAAGTTTTGGTTTTTACCATGATGAGATCCTACCTTCTCCTCTCTCTTATCTCTGCAGACCTTGTGTTTCTAGTTAGTATGAGGCCTGGATGTGGAAGTCCACTCTAGCACTAAGAGTCTCTTTGTCACTAGCCAAGTGGATGAAATGGGCTCATTCTTAGGGGTGAGTGGGGGATGCTTTAATTGGGCTTGCTAATACAAAGTTAGCTTTAGTTCCAGGATGTCGGAATTACATGTCTTTCCTAACTTGCACCATGATGATCCACTACGAAATGGGGAAATAGCTAAATTATAATTTTGAGGCCAAAGTTGAAAGGCAGATGTATTGCATAAGTGTGTTTGTACTCAGATCCATTTCCACGTGATATATTTATCATACCAAGTTTTATGATGTGTAATGTATTCATGTGAAACAATATTTTGTAGAAACCGAACATAGGAGCAAAAAATATAAATGGTACCTGCAAATTGGGATATGCCTAGGGCAATCCAATAGCCCATTAGATGGAATAACATTGGTTACAATTACTTAGAGTTTCTGATAATATAAGAGCAGCGATGAATTAAAACATACAATTGTATGCAAATTCGAAACATTATTTTGTACCAGGTTATTAGTACAATTGTCATAAAAAACATAATCACAGCATTTTATGAAATTGAACTACAACTGGTTGGCCCTTTGGTTACATCTGATAACGATTGTGCATTTTTACTCTAAAAATGACAAATGACATAGCTATTTCTGCAGTGTTCAACAAGCTATGGCATTTAAGACAAATATTAAAATACCACATGTAAATATAAAGGTTGTATGTCGAACAGTTTGGTTGATTAATAAAAAAAAGTTGTTTTTTTAATTAAGTTATATTTTTTCTTTATAGCAAAGTGCGGTGGTACACTGACAAGCATGACTGGTGTGATACTAACGCCTGGATTTCCTGGGAATTATCGCAGTAATTTAGACTGCACATGGAAGATTGTTTTACCAATTGGATATGGTAAGCAATAGTTAACTCTGCACATGCCGTGTAACTACAACGTGTTTTCAACGCTAGTGTTAACTGTAATATTACGAGGTTCGCCTCTATATAAATCTGTTAGTATCAATTGTTTCCACCGTAAAATGTAATAAGCACATTGTGATGCGTGGCTTTTGAGATGCGCACATTATATTATCACTACATATGTGAATCCATCTCTGCATCTAGGACTTCAACGTTTTGCTCCTTTTCAGCTTTTTTTCGCTGACTCAAAGATGCCAAATCCACTTAGAAAAGAGCCCCATGCTTTCTTTCTAAATGATTCCCATATGATTTAAAATGTGATTCCTCTGATGCACTTGTAATTGATTTTACAATATTCCCTTTACATTTTTTTGTTCTGCAATGCCTAGTTTCAACGGCATCGCTTTTAATAATGTGGATAAGTACTGCTCAATGAATATAGCTCTCCACTCTTGTACATTTTCCTGTGTTCTCAATGCAATCAATATGTACAGAAAAGCGTTCTCAATGCAATCAATCAATATGTACAGAAGAGCCTAAGCATGAATTGCAGGAGTACACAAACACCGCCCATGGCGAGAAGTCAGAAAGGCAAGGATTAATGCTTTATTGAATCCATTGGAGAACAATGCTTGCAGTGATCAGACATTTTATTGTCTAACCCCCCTTGACGAGAAATGAACAGGAAGCAGATTTTAACCTTCATGAATTCAAGTGCATATTTGCAAGAAATATTAAAATACAGATCTTCTTATTTATCTTATATTATATAGTATTGTAAGTACTATATTATATAATATAGTGTGAGTCAGCCAGTCAATTTAAATGATTAGACAAATCTTCATAAAAGTTTAGCACGGTATAATATAAACAATGCATCATATACTACAATACATTAAAAATTCAGTAACTATCAGTCAAAATTTCCATTGCAACAGTTAAATTGCAAATTGATAGAGTGGTCAACAAATGTACATAACAAATTCTGAAAGCATTCCATAACAGTTAAAAACCTTGCAGCAATTATAACTTAAAACTGTGTTCTTAAACATGGAGGTACAGATTTATCAAGCAGTTGCATTGCCCTTTCGCCTTGCAATGCAGCACAAGGGTGAAGCAACTTCTTAGTAAGATTCATCAAGCCACGCATTGCCACCTTGAGTGGCCTGATAAATCTAGAGTAACGCAACGTAGCGCAAATCGCTGCATTGCGCTACTCTGCCCCAGGGAGATGTTCCATGGGTGGAGAGTGGGTGCTTCCCCGCATCCACCCATTAATTTTGTCCCATTCCCGGATTTACCATTAGTGGTAGACTTGGGAATGTGTCACAATGCTATGCCTCCCTAGTGGAGGTTTAACAAGGAGAAATATTTCTTTCTGGTAGGAGAATATTTCTCCCTGTTTTTCCCTCTTTCCATGTGTGTCACAGGGACAAATTGGAAGAGATGAGAACCACAAACTTTGCTGGCTAAAAGTTACTATAAAATGTAAAGTGCCAAGACGCAGGAGAGTTAAATGTGATCTATATTGCAACTTTTGGGTAAATGTTAGCTAAAATTCCAAATTATATGTAGGGACCAGAGAAAAGTAGTTTACCACTGATTGCAATCGCTTAGGCTTTAATATGACGTTTGTTTAATCAATTGTCTATATATTTAGAAAAATACTCTAAGATTCCAATTTTCACAAAGGAGTCCATTGCATAAGCAAGCCAGGGTACTATAATCATGTTATCCAGAGCCAAAACATCTTTTAAAACAAGTCTTATAAGGCCCGCCTCTGGTGTTTGCCAGACCATAACCCATAAGGGGGGCCAGGCTTATGGTGTCCTCTGTATAAGTCATCCCAATCTCAACATGACAGATGCATGTTGGAGTGCTTGGTGAAACACCAGGGAGTCTCCAGAGGAAATCATTTACGACCTGTTGAATGAATATAGGGTTTGAATAGCCCCATACTCCTGCTCCATAACCCCCCATCAGAATACATTTAGACTTATAAAGAAGTAGCATCTTCCTGGCAGGCTTGTGGTCCAATTTAGGAGCAAAACGAAAAAGTGCTTCAAGAAATCAGAGAGCTGTTGCGCTCTCAAAGTCAATTCAAAAAACACTTGCATGCCAAATTAAAGGGGATTCCTAAGAAATTAAAATGTTCTTTGATGACTATGGCGTGAGACTTATTTTTTATGCATTTAGGGCCAGGCGTGAGACTTATTTTTTATGCATTTAGGGCCACTAATCAGGGTAAAAGAATGAGAGCGATTTATTTTCAAATCTAAATTATTCATAAAAGCACAGTAAGCATTAATCAAAATTTGCAGACCGTTTGCAGTCCTTGAAATGAAAACTGCATCATCCTCATATAATAAGGTAGGGAAGAAACAGCTTCCTACTTTTGAGACACCCGTCATGTGTGACGATAAATAACTCTCCAACCCATCGATATAGATTAAAAATAGTAAAGGGAGCCAAAATACTACCCTACCAGACTCCCCGTTTGCAACTTATAGAGTTAAAATACTCTCCATTTGGGCTATACCTAATCTTCACAGAAGTATCTCAATGTAAACATCTTAAAAAAGTGATAGTGTTTTTCTACACCCAGCTTTTCTAGCATGGACAATAGTTTATATTGATTTACATTATCGAATGCGCTTGACAAATCCATAAACACCATATGTAAAGCACCCTTGTCTGCTTGTACATACTTCCCTATTAGAAGTGATTAGTTTAAACATTGCTCTATTGTGCCAATGCCTGATGTGAAGCAAATTGGACATCAGAAAGAATATCATTACTCACTGCCCAGTCCTCCAACCTTATAAGGAAACCACTGCCCAAAATGCTTATTCTGGCACCCAATAGGGATATATGATGATAACAGAAGAGTAGATTCTTATTCCTTTTTTTAAAAATTGGGACATTTATTGCCTCTCTCCAGGATAGGATTAATAGGGCAACTATTGTTGCTCAAATCACATTTGTAAGGGGGCCCAAAACTGAGTGTTTACTTTACACATGTTCACTGGCATGCCATCAGGACCAGGGGCATTTACCAGTGAGCTTTTATTTATGGCTGATACAATTCTCTTTACACTAATCAAAGTACTTAAATCCTGGGCGGCCTCAAGATCAACCATCAAATGTCCTGCTTCACCAGGCTCTAGGGTAGTGATGGACTCGGAGTGAAATACCTCCACTCTGTCTTTCTTTCGCAAGTTTCTGTATTGTGCCTGATGTGATTCAGGGTTTGTATTTCTATTTCCACAGTTTGCCTCCAGGTGTCCTTTGGCATGCCTCTCTTCAATGTTCCTTCTGGGCTCCAGTGGAGATCTGTTTTGTAATAGTGATGTGTTTTCTTCTCTATGGTGTTTCTATCCATCTTCTTTTCTTCTTTTTGTCATAATCATGGTGTTCATGTTCTCTTGCTTGCATCTGGTGAGCAATTGCTGGTGAAAATGGTTCATAGTCAGAAAATGCATTAGAATATTTTCATGTTACTGGTATGGAAGGCTGAAAGTTTGATTATGTTGCTTTTCGCCATTCACCAGAATTCTGAACCATACAAGAGGGTGGATGGCATACAACTCTGGTATCACCTCTGCTTGGTGTTGGTGCTGTACTGAGATGAGCTCCACACATTGTTCAGCATCTTTAAGATATTCCTGGCCTTGTTCAGTTTGCTCTTGATGTCATTCAATGCCCCTTCATCATGTCTAATGGCACTGCTTAGGTAGCTGAGCTATCTAGTCATGGCTCGGTCCTCTCCATCCATCTTCATTGGCGAAGGGTTTTAGGATGTACACATAATTTCTTCATTTTGGTCTTTAGGCCCACTTGCTGTGCATAGATGTTGAGTGAGGCTTCTTCTCCTTCAGATTCTGGTGTGTGTGAGAGAGCAAGGCTAGGCGATTCACATAGTCAGGGTACTCTAATCTAGAGAATAAGGTCTATCTGACTTGGTTTTCAGTTGTGCTTTGCATTACCAAGTCAATCGCCAGGTTAAAGTACAACAATGATATACATCCCTGTCTCACACCAGTATGGACTTTGAAACTATACTCAGTATCTTCCACCTTGCAGGTAAAAACATTGTAGAACCTTCTGATGAGGATAACTATCTGGTGCATAATGCCATAAGCTCTCATTATAAGCCATAGGCTTTCATGGTGAATACTGTCAAAGGCTTTCTAGAAATCAATTAAGTTGATGTATAGGTGTGTCTGACACTCTGTGCACTGAGCTATGATGTTGCGTAGAGTAAGGATCTGCTCTACACACCCTCTGCCCTTACAGAATCCAGTTTGCATTGTATCATGATTTTTTCCAGGATTTTACTCGGGATTCCTTAATGCACTTTTTTTTTATTTAAAAAGGTTTTAGATGGCGCTACTGGACCCAAGTGTATCAGAGCGCTTTACAGGATACTTTACACATCATGAAAAAGAAACTCAATAAACGGCAAATTGTTAACATAGGCTAGGCGATAAAGTCATCCGAATGTAAAAGGAAAAGAAAGAGTAAATACAGAGATCATGTAAAGGAGAAGAGGGCTGTTTAAAAAGTAAATTGGGGGGTCAAGTAGTTAGTTAGAGGGGGAAGAAGGAGAGCGAGAGTAGGAAAGATAGTGGAAGGGAGAGTGTAGAGGACTGCAAAGAGTAAATGGGCAGATAGTTCAATAGGATTAAGGAGTGCATCCTGCTTTTAGGAGTTTGTCAGGAAGGTACGAGGGGGTGTTTTGGTGAAGGGCTTTGTGAGTGACACACGCAATCTTGTAGGTGGATCTGCCTTCGATTGGGAGCCATTTGAGAATTATGAGGACCGGGGAGATGTGATCATAACGCTTACCGTCAGAGATAAGCCTGGCCGCCAGGTTGAGAACAGATTTAATCGGGGCAAGATGGATTTTGAGGGTGCCAGCAAGGGTGGCGTTGCCATAGTCAATTCTGGAAAAGAAAAATTGATTATACAATGGTTTTAAAGTTGTCGATTGGAATAAAGGGTTTGATTTTTTTAGGGTGATGTAGAGTAAAGAGGGCACCTTTAGCCGTGTTTTTAATATGGGGGATAAGATTGAGATTCTGATTGACGCTAATGCCAAGGGATTTGACAGAGTTGGAAGTGGTGAGAGGGCAATTAAGTGCTTTGATATCAGCAATCCGGTGTTGGATAGGCAGAGGGTTATTTTTGGGAGCAAAAAGGATGATTTCATTTTTTTGGGCATTAAGGGGGCCGTCCGCCACCCCAGAGGAGGAGGGACCATCCGCAGGGGCTGCAAGGGCGTGCTAATTAGTATGTGACCGCCACCCTGGCGGTCACATCCTGTATTTTTAACATGGCGGCGGGTGCTGCTCGAAGCAGCACACGCCGCAATGTTAAACAAATGTATGTTTACCTTTGCATGCAGTACCACAGGTACCCCCATGTGCACCCCCCACCCCCCCCCCCTTCACCCCTGGGGGCCCGCAATGGGCCCCCGAAGACAACACCGCATGCCTTTCCACGGCGGAAATGCCGCCATGGAAAGGCATATGACCGCAGCTATCCTAATATGACTGGCGGTGTCTGATAGACACCGCCAGCCATGTTAGAGCTTTTCCGTCGCGGTCTGAAGGCAACCGCAGCGGAAAAGTGGCGGACGGAAAATAGATCCCCCAGCCATCCTAATCTGGCGGGGGTCTTTTTCCAGTCCGCAGCAGATAATCCGCATCCTCCGGGCCGGCGGTGGTTTCCGCTGGCCCGGAGGATGCGGATTATCCGCAATCATAATCGGCCCCTTAGTTTGAGGTGGTTAAGATGGAACCAGGCTTGAATTTTGGTCAAGGCATCATTGAGATGTAAGATGTTGTTGTGTGATTTGATCTTGTAATATAGTTGCGTGTCATCGGCATAAAGGTGGTAACTGATTTTAGCTTGTTTGAGAATAGTTGTGAGGGGTTCCAAGAAGAGGTTAAAAAGAGTAGGAGAGAGGATTGAGCCTTGTGGGACACCCAGTGAGACAGGTTGTGGTCTGGAGAGGCAACCATTCATTTTTATTTGTTGGGTTCTTTTATGGAGATAAGAGGTGATCCATTTGAGGACATTGCTGTTTAAACCGAAGCGGTCTTTGGGAGTTTTCAGACGGGTGAAATGATTAACAGTATCAAAGGCCGCAGAGAGGTCAAGGAGGATAAGGAGGGAGGATTTGCCTCTATCCAGAGAGCTGTGAATGTCGTCAGTAATGTTAAGCATCGCAGTTTCCGTGCTGCATCCCTTTCTAAAACCTGATTGGAAAGCGTCAAGGAGATTGAATGTGTTGATGTGCTTATCCAATTGTGACAGGACACATTTTTCAAGGGCTTTGGAAAGGAAGGGAAGGTTTGAGATCGGACGTAAATTGTTTAAGTCATTAGGGTCCGCAGCTGTGTTTTTAAGGATAGGGGTGATTTGACCTAGTTTGAGGGAATCAGGAACACTGGCAGTAACTAGGGAGGAGTTGATAATGTTGGTCCATAGAGGGGCAATGATGTGCTTAAGTTCTTGAACCAAGTGAGCGGGAAGAGGATCTTTGGTATGTGAGGAAGGTTTGAGTTTGGAGATGCTGGTGAGAACATCATATTCAGAAATCGGGCAAAATTCATTCCAAGAAGCATTGTTTTTTGGCAGGAGGTCAATGGAATTGGTGTCAAACTGGCGTAGAGAGAGGGAGGATTGAGGGGAGTTAGGCGAGGGGAGGGAAGTGGGCAGAGGTACAGTTGGAGTGCTAGGGGGGTGTGTTGGTTATGGGGAGGTGGGGTGTGAGGGGGTGTTGGGTAAGTGGAGGGGGGTGGAGAAAGATAGTTCAATCTTGTTGACTTTGTTAGAGAAGAAGCTAGCAATTTCTTCACATCTCTCGACAGTAGCTAATAGTTTTGGAGGGCCAGAGGAGGTTTGTTTTTTGACAATGGCAAACAGTTCTCTGGGACGGTTTCTAGCCTTGTCAAATTGGGAATGAAGTAAGGAGACTTTTTCACTGAAGATGTGCTTTTTGTAGTTGGCTCTGGCATTTCTAAGGAGTATCAAGTTAGAAGAGGAAGGTTGATTCCTCCAGGCACGTTCAGACTGCCTGAGGGCACGTCTTTCGTTATTTAGGTCAGAGTTGAACCAGGATTTGGATGGGATGTTTTTTAGTGGTTTAAGTTTAGGTAGGGCAATTTGGTCAAGGGCTTCGAGGATGGAATTGTTGCAATGATCAGTTAGGCCAGTAGTGCTATGGGAGAGAGGGGGGAGTGACATTCGAGATTTAATTATAGAATCCAGCTCGCCAGGTGGAATGAGGTGAAGGTTTCGGGTTTGTTTCATTTGTAAGCTGCAGCTTGGGGTTGGACGAGTAATAGAGCTGTTCATGGTGAAGAGGATAAGGTGGTGGTGGTAAGACCAGTCAACTGGAATGATCTTGGAGAGGGAGGCCAGATCTTTGCTAGAGATAATGGCATCAATGGTGGCACCCTTAGAGTTGAGTCAAGTCACTAATGTCCATGGTGTCTTTAAGGAGGTTAACAGCAGGGTCTTCAGTTTTATTCCTGTGAATATTGTAGTCTGAAAGGAAGAGATTCCTGGAGTTGGAGAGTGACCCTTGGATGATGAGATCAGACAGCTCCTTGGCAAAGTGGATAGGATTACTGGGAGGTGGTAGAAGGTATGTAGGCAGATAGTAGGGGAACCAGGAGTGGTAAGATTGGCGCAGAGGTATTCGAAGGAGGCTGGGTCTCGGAGAGGAACCTGCGCAAGTTTTAGTTCATCTTTAAAGATAATGGCAAGTCCTCCTCCAACTTGATCAATTCTATCTTATCAGGAGGGGTGAGCATATCGAGGATAGAGGTGGAGTGGGGGTTGAATCATGTTTCCTTTAAGAAAGCAATGGCAATACTTTCGCTGAGAATGGTTTCAGCTATTTCTGTAGTGTGGCATGAGGCAGATCGGCAGTTAATCAGCATGCAGATGAGGGGTAAGATGTCGGTGTAAAAAGTGGCGGGACATAGGGGGATAGACGTTAGTTGTTGTGGGGACCTAGGTGATGGAGGGAATAGGGGATATCTGCTCGTTCCCAGAAGAACTGGGATGGCAGAGTGAGGGGGTGGGGATCACAAGAGAGGTAGGGTGTCGGGGGGTTCTAAGGTGATCAGAGGGGTTATAGGGGTCACGTGGGAATGGATGGATAGGGAAGGGTGGAGGGTCGAGTGGGTTGAGATCGTCAGTCAAGGAAGATACAGGGGAGGTCATGCTCATGTTAATTCCCAAGGTCACTGGGCAGGGCGTATGATGAGAGGGGGAGGTCGACTTAGCGGTGTATGGGGGAAAACATTGGTAAGTTCTAGGGGGTCTGGTGAGGGCTGGTAGTTCTGATGGAGGGGTGGGCTGGGCAGAATATAAGTGTTAGGAACTTTAGAAGGAGAGGTGATTGAGGGGGAAATGAGAGACGCTATGAAATCAAGCACATTGAAATTAGGTGAGGGGACAGTGGGGTTGGTGAGATCCAGAGAGTAGTTCCTGGAGAGGAGAGAGGCATAATTTCTGAGGGAGGCAAGTTGTAAGACAGGGGTCAAGAGGAGTAGTTCAACATTAAGGAGTGATTGAGTAAGAAGTGAGGAATGTAGGTGGTCAATTGGGTTCATGAGGTGTGAGGTGGCAAATTTCTTGGGGATTGGGTGATTGACAAAAAGGAAGGGGGGGAAACCTGGGGGGGTATGAGAGGGTAGTTACAGAGGGGGGGGAGTAATTGGAGAGGGGGGAGAGAAGTTGGGATCCTCCGGCTTTTGGTAGTGTTGGTTGGGGCATGGGAAAGAGGGATAGTGTAGGATGGTATAATGGGGATCAAGGAAGTGATATGGGGAGTGTGTGATGGTGTTGGCTGGGGAGGCAAAAGGAAGGTAGGGTGAGCAGTAAGGGGGTGAGTGTGGGAGTTACAAGAGAAGGAATTGGATTTTGTGCAGCTGGGGCATTTTAGTGCAGAAGCAAGAAGGGGAGAGGGGTAGGGTGGCTCATCAATCGTTAGAAGGGGATAATAGGAGGTTTGTGGAGTTAAGGAAGAGTCATAAGATGTAGGAGATGGAGGAGAAGAGTTCAGGGGTGGATCACAGGGAGAGGGGCAAACAATAGTGCCTATAGACGTGTGGGTTAGCGCCAGAGTATGGGGCGAGGGACATGAATTTCAAGAAGGCTAGAAGAGTCAGGGGGAAAGGGTACAGCGGGATGAGGGTGAGGGGGCAAGGGAGAAGAGGGGAGTGGTGGGGTTGAAGAGCGAGAGTGAAAGAAGGGGGGAGGGCATGAGAGGCTTAGGGGGAAGTGAGAGAGTCTGAAGAGGGTGCGGATGGAAGGAAGGTAGTCACTGTTTGGGATTGAGGGTTGGGGGTGTCATTATTAATTATCGTATTGAGAGCAGGCATAGTCGATTGAGGTTGGGTATAAACAGGAGGGTTAGGGAAAGAGGTGGGTGTATCGGTGAGAGGAGAGAGGGGGACTTGGGAGAGCGGGGGTAGCAAGGCATCTAGGTGTTGAGGGTGCAGGAGGTAAGGGTTCAGGGTAGGAGTGAGATTCTGGGATAATGTGCTGAAGTGGTGAAGAGGTATTTTTCTGATGCTTGAATAAGTATGTTTCCCGATTTGAATATTGAAATGTCTATTTCACCAGGAAAGGATGAAGAGAGGGTGTTGGAGAGTTTCATACCATATGGAATTTTGCAGCGGATAGTGATAGGAAGGTGTCGGAGAAATAGGCTTTTTCATTTGGATGGGCGTTTAGTGAAGAAGATGTAGTTGGTAATACTGGAGGAGGTGGGGCTATTGTGACTTTCGGCAAATAAAGTTTCTTGATGAAAAACAAGAGTTTATGTTTGAAGTTTTTTCTTAGCATGTTTGGAGAGATGGGGTGCGGGGGGGGGAGGTAAAGGATGGACCAAGAGTCAGGGCCAATTTTTGAGATAGGAGATTCAGCAATCGTGGGCGAAGGTGTTAGGGGGCATGATGAGAGGAATAGTGAATGAGAATAGAAACAGTAAGGTATAGCCCACATAAACAGTAGAAAACCAGGGTATAAAGTGCAGACTAAAGAAAGGGGGAGTAAAGTTAGGGTAAGCAAAAGCAGTAACGTTTTAACATTAGAGGTGGAACATTCAAAGGTGCAGCATAGAATGATAAGAGCCACATAAAAAGTGTGAGGGGCGGCAGGAAGAGAGGAATAGTGAATGGAAATAGAAATAAATTGATTAAACCACATATACAGTGAAAAACAAAGTGTGAAGATCATGGTTCAAACCGTGTAAACACACATATATAAAAAGTAGAACTAGACAATGAATAAATAAATAAATTCACAAGTTATTAAAAGTAAAATTAGAATTAAAATAAAAGAAAGTGCAAGAAGAGAGGAATAGTGAATGGGAATAGAAACAAATCGATTAAACCAATTATACAGTGAAAACAAAGTGTAAAAAACATTGGTCAAACCGTGTAAACATACATATATAAGCAGTAGAGCTAGACAATGAATACATAAATAAATTCACATGTTATTAACAGTAAAATTAGAAGTAAAATAGAGGAAATGCAATTAGCAATAAAGAGTAATAATAGTGGTGGGCCAGGCTGGTCAATAGACTCAGAGAGCTAATTAAGAGTGGGGAGGGAAGAATGCCTTCGTAAGATGGCCACCAGTGTGGGGCAGAGTGGAGAGTCCTTTTTTTATTTTCATGTCATATGGAGCTACAACAACAAGAATAGCAGGGGGACAACATGGAGACAAAATGGAGACTCGGCTAAACCCAAAGTGAGCTCAATGTAACAAAATGGATGACTGGGAGAAATGGAAAATGTACGACCAGAAAACAACTCCATCTCCCACCCTCTCAAGGCTGGGCAAAGGTGCAGAAAAACAATGCAGGAAAAAAATGGGGAACTGCTACTGGTTGGGACAGTGCCCAGAACAGTCCTGTTGGAGACAGCAAGCCTCGCATAGCGTCAGACGAAATTCAGGCCCAGGGGTCCCCTCTCAATGGCACATTTATGCCTTTGTTTCAGGCATCAGTACTTTCTTTCCCTCCCATATTTATGCAAACATATATGTAGAGTATTTATATAGCGCACTTCTACCCGGAGGCCTGGTAGCGCTGTATTCATACCACTGTGGAACCCATCCTGGCTTTCCTGTGAAATGTCCACTCCGGGGCAGCCCCAAGGTGAAGCCAGGCATCCACAGCACTGCTGGGCCGTTGTGGAGATTAAGCAAGCTATTGCCTAGAGTCACAGAGTGGGACCCATCATTAGACTAGGCATCGAGGCGAGAATTATCAGGTCCGGGGAAATTGAGTCCAAGAGCCGCAGCGGCTGGATTTGAATCCTGGTCCTGGCCAGACCTCTGCATCAGGGTCTGCCGCTCTAACCATTGAGCCACGCTTCTCCACAAACAGTGGCTTGAGAGTCTTGGTTGAAGATTCAGGGTCTTTCTTGAACATTCTTGTATTCAAGTTGTCTTGGACAAGAGGGGACAATTCATGAGGGGTCGCATGGCAATGATGGTAGTGCTGTGTTCACATACGAGTCTGTCTCCGCTTTTTAGATGTCCACTTTGCCTGTTGGTACTGGCTGTTCAAGACTTCTTTGAAGTGCTCGGCCCAGTGTGCTTCCTGCTCTCTATTGGTTGTGAGTAGTCTGCCTTGCCTGTTTATGCTAGGAGTGTTGTATGTTGTGAAATATTTACCACTATCTTTGTGATCCTGAAGACCTTCTTATATTCTCCTCTGCTGGCTGGCTCCTCTGCTTCGCTGTCAAGGTTATCCATGTACTCTTCTTATATGCTCTTGTCATTCTTTTGACTGTTCCGTTTGATTCTATATAGTATTGCTTGTACTTCTCCTACAGCCTCTCAGAGTTTTTCTCCATGAGTTTCTTATTTGATGCCCTCTTGTCTTCAATAGCATGCCTTGTGTCTTGTCTTATCCATTCTTTCCTTTTCTTTGTCATGGTCCCCGGTCATGTTTCTCTATTCTTCACATATATTGAAGAGACCTTTTCCCATTTCTTGTTGACTACATCTGGCTCTTACTGATTTGTCATGTCTGCCAGGAGTTGGAACCTGTATTTTATTTCCAAGATGAATCTCTTCTAGATCTTGGGGTCTTGTAATTTTGTCACATTGAAAATGCTTTAGTCATAATGCTTTCCATTCTGTTCTGAGCTTCGGCTTCACAAAAGCAGTCATCGGATGGTGTTGAATGCCAACGCCAGCTCCTCTCCTCAGTCTTGCAGTGAGCATCACCAGGTGCCATTTATCTTCAGGTGGTCCAACTGGTTTCTGCCTCTGCCATTGGGTGAGTGCCAGGTTTGTGAGTATCAAGGTGGGGGTAGCTAGTCATTCTTATGATCAGATTTGTTGTGGAGCTGAATTCCAACAGACTTTGTCCATCGTAGTTCATTGTTCCACAAACTTCCTTTTCCATGGCTTTGTCATGGTTCATGTTGTCATTTCACAATTTAGCATTCAAGTCTCCCATGTAAATCTTATAGTAATGATTCAAGCACAGCTTCATGCTAAGCTTGCATCTGTTGGTATAATATGTCCTTGACTGTTGATTTGTTGGAGCTTAGCTTTGGATAATGGTGCTGCTCATGTGAATGACTTTTAGCCTGGCTGTCACAAGTCTGCTCAATTAGAGATTTCTGTGTTCCATTGCTCAACATGAAGGCTTCTTCTTTGTGATGTTGTTTATCAGTCCTTCCTACGTAAAGTACAGTCTCTCCTGTGGTGGTTTTTATTTTGCCAGGTCCACCTACTTCCAGTTGTTCTTGAGCCACCTTTTCCTGTGTCATACATAGTCTATACGTTACAAAATCCAATTTTGTCATCCTGTCAGTAGTTTCCTTGCAGCTTGGACTACAGTCAATCTTATCTCTCATGCAGATACACTGGAAGTCTTTCATGCCCAGAAGATTAGTGGTTCTTGCTGCTGTTTCAGTAACAAATACCTTTTATGGGGCAAGGTTGTTAGCCCTGTGCTCAACCCCCAAACTTGAGGATGAGTGGATTCACTTTGTTTGGTATTTACACTTTGACCTGCCTGGCTTAGGTGGCCTGCCAGTAAACTAAGCTCCCACCAGCATAACTATCCAGGTCACTGAGACAAGGAGTTACAAGCAGTTACGTCCTCTGACGGAAGAAACTTCTAGGTGGCGTCCACCAGAGGAGTCCAGGAGCTGTGTCCTGGAGTAAGCATCTTTCTGCAGCAAGGAGATGTGTTTCTGTTTCTCTCATTGATGGTCTACTATCACTGACTTCAAATTAGTTCAAATTACCTGTCTTGTGTTTTGCTCTTCTGATTAACAGAGAAATATTTAATAAGTCCTCCCTAATAGCAGAACCGTTCTTGGCAAATTCAATATTTTTTTTTTGGTGAAATTAAATAGTTTTGATCAGTGTGCTAATTCTAGTCAAATTGTGTCCTCCTTGATTTCCCAGCAATTTGCTTAATCCACATTATATTTATAAATATTAAGGTTGCACTTTTTAATTCTAATTATATAGAGGAGCAGAAATTGGAATATTTTTGAGGCTGTCTTAAATTGATTTTTAATTCTACCTCAAGCTATAAGAAAGACTTAGTGTGCAGCGTGTATTACCAAACAACAAGTTAATAATTAATGTTTTATTCATGATTGGAAAAGTTACTAACATCCATTATAAAGTAATAATTCTACTTCATAACATAAAAGCAGCAGTGCATTTTAAATTATAATTTACCTGTAGCAATAATTTGCAGTTTAGGCACCCATAATTTCCACATTTCTATTTTTCATTTACTCTCACTGTCATTTTAGCACAATAAACAATTAACAAAATTAGTTTTTTGCTTTATTATGACTTCCATTTTGTAATATTGCTTTTGATAATTTATTTGTTATTTTTAGTGTTAATTTACAATTTGAGACCTACATGTTTGTTTACTTCACTCTGTGAATAACAACCTAATGGTATATTTCTAATGATTTAAATAAAACTAGTAATAAAATATACAGTTTATAGTATGGACTAGTCACTCTAAAGCAGATTCTTATGATTTGTTCGCACATGTAAAACCACCAAAGTAACTACCTTCTTGGATAAAGTCAACATGTCTAATTATTAAACCATAGCCTTTTTTTGTTGTTGCAGTGCAGTGTTTTGAAATGTAGTACTGTACTGTTGCTTTAATTGATGCGAACACAAGAGGGGTTGGCAATACTAATTTAATTAAAACATTTATTTTATGATTCATTACATCTTCCCTTATACTGCCACATTGGTTGACAATAGAGATATGTATAGGAATATTCCTAGGTGCATGAGCTCTCATTTTGAGCAAAACGCAAAATGGGTAATGAAGCGCATAATTGGAAAACAAATGCTATACAAACAGTGCTACAATATTTGATGCAGGCATAATTACAACATAATTATGTGCAAGCCAAATCTAGAGAGTACATTTACTATCATGTCCATGGAATGAACAAAGCTACTCTGCAACCAATGAAGCACAGCACTTAAGTATACTAAGCAAGTGACTGTGGCCTGCAACGTTGGTAGAACCAAGTACCACTAAGAAAGGTAAAATGATAAAGCAATGACAGACTGTTCATAATCTGATTCACTAAGTGGGTACAAGAAATCCAATTTATGGGGACAATTTGGAATGCTTGATTGCAATTTGGAACACTGCTGCTGTTTTTTTTACATTAACTGATGGGTCTTGATCTTATCTCCTAGGTAAGATTTCATGTTAGGTATCAATGCCATGCAGCATAAGACAAAAGGCAGCCAATGTAATTCCTGAAGTGATGGATAATTCAGTTGTAATTTTGAGTACTTTAATGAAGCTTGAAGCTGCATGGTAGATATAATATGGTATTGGATGTGTGCTGGGAATGAATGATCTGAAACTGAGTTTGTGTCTCTAAAGAACTGGATATTGCTGCCAGATATTCTAAGACTTCTGGGCAATGTGTCTCTTGAAATGGTTCACATGTCGCTCTCAAATCTGAAATTGTGATGCTGTCAGTGAGGTAAGTGGCAAATGCTTCAATGTTTACCATTAGCCATTCTTGTTCTTGTGTTTGTCTTCTGTCAAAGTGATGAGAACAGTGGATTAATAGTTGGAGTGAATGGGAGTAATCATCAAGTCATAATGTCACAATTCTGTTCCAGGTGCAGGTGCACTCCAATTTATAACAATAGAGTACAGTTTCATGAAGAAATAGAAAAACTCCTAAAAAAATGTTTGGGTCCCCAAATCTGAAGTCAAAATTGCACCTAAAAAGACAAAGTACCATTAGTGGTTTTCTGGTCACACTAGAACAAGCCCAAGTCAAACGTTAAGACAACCCCAGAGTTACTGTCAGGTACATGGATCATGTTTGTCCAGGTGAAAAATATAGTTCTGATGGTTTTTTGGCAGGTAGGGCTGCAGGCTGGGTCCGAAGGAGGGCTAAACAACAGTGGCCTGGTGAAGCGCAGGTACTCAAAGTGAACCTCAGCACTAGCAGGAATCTTGACACAGTTGTTTTCACCAGTGAGAATCTCCCAGTGCGGGAAATGCAGAATCATAACTGTGTCTTTTCAGAGGAGAAACCTTTGTCCTCTTGCACTGTGCATAGTGCCGTTTGCACTGATTTTAAAGTGTGAGATAAACTCCTTGTGCTAAAAATCAGCACAAGTAGTGCAACTTACCTCACTCCGCTGCTTATGCGGAACTCCGCCCAGGCCTAGTTCCAATCTGATGTTAGCTTTATTAAGTGTAATAAAGTAACTCAGTGTTTACAATGGTGAAGCTAGCCTTGCTACAGTGAAAAACAGGGTTTGGGGACCTTATCTCTGAAACAATATGTAAAAACATAAATACATATGCTCTGCTTTTAAACACAATGCACAGTGCCTTAGGCTTGGTGAGGCATACTTAAGGGGTGACTTCCTACTTTTTAAAAGGAAAGTTTAGGCATGGCAAAAAGGGTGAGTTAGACAGGTTCAAATTGCTCATCTAGTTTGCTGTGGCCGTCCTAGAGTCATGCTTTACATGGTCAATTTAGTGGCGGTACAATAGGTGTTGCAGTCCACTAGTGACATTTAAGTTGCAGGCCCTGGGCACGCAGAATACTATACTTCCGACTTATATTTAAGCTAAGTGTACAATGAAGGATTTTAACCGATTCAACAAGTTTTTAGGGGTGTGGTGCACATGCACTGGGGCCTGGTTTGCACGCTCTCAGTGTACAGAGACCAAAACCAACACCTACTTGCAAAAAGAGACATTTTCTTACAAGGACAATTATAATTTTGATGGTTCAGCTTCGAGCAGTTGGTTGAAATTCAAGCTACTAATGTAGAAGAGAGGTCCTCCAGGGGCCTTGTTAAAAAAGTTGGCACATTGTCCCTGTTTGCACTGAGCCGCACCTTCAACTTGGTTTACTAGGTGAAAAACAGGGACATTGGTCCTTGTTACTGATAATGCGCTGCCCCCAGGGCAGACTTGAATTTTCACTGCCATGAGAGCAGTGCACTAGTGAATGAAAGTGATTGAAGCAGCCACACCTTTTTTCCCTGTACAGGTGGCACCACATTTACTTCAAATGGTGGGGCAGAGTTCCCCCTGTAGGCGGGTGCAGTGCGTTTCTGCAGCCACCTGCAGGGGTCTATCTAGAGGACCATGGAAGCCCCTTTTCCACCATCCAGAGGGTTGTTCTCCCAGAGCATACTTATTCTGTGTCATAGTTTTGTGATGGACAGTCAGAGCACATCCTGGTGACCTCTTTGCTCTGCACCTGCCTCCATAATATGGTGCAGGAGAAGAAGCAAATCGTTTCTCTAATTTGCATTGGGACACACCCCCTTGCAAATGAGGCAATGCCCTCTTAACACTGAAAGTCCCATAGCGGTGTAATTGGATGCTGAGTATATTTATTGCATCCCTGGAACTCTGTAGTATTGCAGAAGGGGAAGCAGATACTTGTGTGGTCCTTCTGTAATGCAGACAAAGCTGGCAGTGGAAGGGCCACAAAAGCATCTGCCTCCCATTCTATAATACTACAGAGCTCCAGGGGTGCAATAAATGTACCCACCCTCCAATTTTACCCCTGTGGGACTTTCGGTAATATGGCCCAAAGTGGCAAAAAATTAACTTCAAGTAGAGCTATGAGATATATGTATACTGATCGATTTAATGTTCTCACCTTCAAGGCAAACTACTTTTAGCTCTAAAAGTGTAATTTTGGGAAATGTTTATGGAATTTTCAAATATGATGCGTTGAATAAATAAGTGATTTCACTCATACTCAGTTCTACCTGCATCTCCGAAATATAAGAGGGTGCAGAGTGCAGTGTGACACATTTTTTTTGAAACTATAGTTCTTGTAATATTTCTTGCGAAGCCATTTGGCTAGGCTATAGACGGTAGTGTGGGACCGGACTAACACCAAAAATGGCCGGTCACAGCATGATGGTCTGCAAGCAGGCCTATGAACAACAAAACCTCCTTTTCTTGCCACTTTTATGTATTTTTTCCATTAACATTAAACATGGTGCTCATTAGCTCTAGCAAATAGCTAAATGTATCTTTGCCAAGATCAAACAATGTGTGAGCTGATTACATTTAAACACCAAGCATTATAAAAGCACAGGTTCATGAATTTTACTTAGACGCATACAAGTTCCCTTCACTGTAACAGACAGAACCAAGAATTTAAAATTGCACTGAGAAACTGGGAAAATAAATACATGCACTCTTTGCCTCCTGTCCAGTGCAATCAGTAGCTATTCGTTGGCTAATATACAGTTACAGAGAAAGGAAACTGTATTGCCGTTCAATTCCGACTAACATGCAAATCATTCTTAAATCCACACATGATGTTGCAGCCAAATATACAAACAAAGAAAACATGCAGCTGTACAATTATAAGAATACGCAACTAATTCATACAGCTATGGCTTGTCCAACGTATGACCTGGGAGCCATAATGGAGCATCCATTGTGTTTATGCTGGCGGCCCATCTGTTTGTTTTCCCTTTGACTGACTTCATTACTTGCAAGGAACTCCTAGTGAAGCTTTCCTAAGGGCTCTAAATGAAAAGTAAAAAAAGAGAGTGCCCTGCCAACAGCTTTATTGTTATTTGCAGCAGAATTAGGTGTTGTCATACCACTCACCTTGACTTCAGACATAGGGCGACTAGGCATTCAGGCCAGAGATCTCCGCAAGGTGAAGTATAGGAATTTCTTTTTATTTTTATTTAACTTGGAAAAAAAACTAAACATATTTTTATGATAAATAATAACGTAGATTAATTTCATATAATTATTTTTAATAAAGAAATACATAAAAAATTTGCAGAACTTTTAACTTAATTTTGAAATACATAAAAAATTAGCAGAACTTTTAACTTAATTTTGAATTATACATTCAACTACTGTAAATATCATTAATTAAAATTCTTTTTCAGAGGTTTACATTGAAAAATATTTCCACCTAAAGAAAAAATAACATATTATTTATTACACAACGGTACTTAAGTGATGTATGAATTTACTAGAATTAAATTAATTATATTTTAATAAAGTTTATCTTGTACACTTTTTTAATTCTAAAAAGTGATAAAATAATGTAAAATTACATTAAAAATATGCTCTACATTATGAATTATTTTTATATAATATATATCCATAACATTTTAAATAAAATTATACATTTATATATATATTTCTATGTATGGCTATTGTAAATTATTTAATATAATTTAACATTATTTACTATTTAATTGCTCGCGCCATTACTTTTTTGTTGGATGGTGGTGTACTGCTAGGGTTTAGCCATGTGTGGAAAAATACTTGCTACTAGTTTCTTTTAGCATTAACTTACACTTGCAAGTTAGACTCCACCCAATTGTTTAGGGAGTGGAGACATTTAGGTTACACATTTTCAGTAGCTTTGCTCTCAGATTTTGTGAATAACCAAAATTAGAAAAAGTTACTCAAATGTGTACATTTAAATTACACGTGTAAATGTAAATTTGCTCACAAGTCTATGGGGCATATTACCAACAGCTAGCGATAATTTTTGTCTCTAACTTGTTTAGAGACAAAAATTATCGCCGCACATCGGCGATTTTTATCGCAGATAAACCTTGCTATTAACAAGGTTTATCGCAAATGCGATAAAAAACGGCCGAAATGCATGAATATCGCTGAAAAGTCAGCGATATTCATGCATTATCGAGCAAATGCTCTTAGCCATGTTATCCACCTCCCATTGGATAACATGGCTAAGAACTGCTCAGGGCAGGTGTTAGCTTTTGGAGATATTCGCGCTTAGCGCGAATATCTCCAAAAGTTGGTAATAGGAGATAGCGATGTTAGGGACTGTTTCCAGTCGCTAACATCTTGGCACGCCCACTTTGCATGTCATTAGTGATAAATATCACTGACATGCAAAGCAAGGCCCAAGATGGTCGCTATCTCCTATTAGCTGTCACTAACTGGTGTTAGCGACAGCTTGGTAATAGGGAGATAATTTTATCTCCGCTTTCTTGGCTTTTAAAGCCTAAAAAGCGGAGATAAACCCCCTTGATAATATGCCCCTAAGTTATTTCTGTGAATAGTCCTGATTGATTCCCTGATAGTGTTATATACGACTTCCTTAGTATGTTTTCCGAAACGATTGTGTTTTCTTTATCATTAAATTTGAAATGTTCTGGAGAGTAGCCTGTGTGAAAGATGCACGTGTTGGGTGAGATTTCAATTGCAACGTATAGCATCTTTCGCTGGTATTTTGTCTGACACACTGGAGTGACTTTGTTTATGACTAGTAAAAAAATGTGTTATTCTCTATATTAAAATGCATGTGTCGAGGTTATTTATTTTTCAACTAAATGCACCAGGGAAGTTGCAGATATTTTTCAGGACAGCGCCCATTTCGCGTGACACTGCCTTCCCGGCTATAACAGTTCCAGCAATGAAGCAGCATGTACCACTGGGAAATACACGGAACAACACGAAGCCTGATCTTGCCCTGCTTGTAAAGCAATTCATGCTGCATTTCTCATTCTTCCTGAATGCACTGTCAAACAATCCCTAATTATATCCATTCCTGCAGTCTCTCCCGCCGTCCCTTCAATATTTTGCTATGTATTACATTTTTTCATTATGTTTTAAAAACAGACCTAGGGAACAGTTCGGCTGTCTATAATATAAGCACAGAACAAACAGACCAGAAATCTGTTAAGATGTTTAGTTGCTTGGCTGTTGCAGTTTGACACCTTTGGAAAGCAGAAGATATATTTAAAAGTATGATTTTGTTTTTCCACAGCAGAATGCGCATTACACTGTCAAAACAGTCATGGAAAGTTGCTGTGAAAAAAACTACCAGGAGCGAAATATTTCCTAAAGCATGACGTTTCTCGTAATTACCTTTACTTTTTTGAATTACACTTGTACACATATACATCTCATGTTATTGCCCTGTTATATACTCCGAAAAACATCAAATTAAAGCTAAAACTTGAATTAGTAAACCGGAGGAATGTTCGCAACCTGAGAATAGTTATTGTGCTTTTTTTCTTGGCATTTGCACTGACCAAACTATGGAAAAGAGACCCTTGCAATGATCAGGACTATTACCCTGACGGACCGACCCAAAGCAAATGTTCTGCAGTGGTCATCAAACAGCTCGCACCATTTGCATCACTTTTGTGATGCAAACCCATCACAAATCCTAGGTAAATCCGCTACTAAGAGTAGGTTACAAGGACAGGGTGTCACCATACTGATCATAGGCAGACGAAATACAATTTAACCATAATTTAAATGCACATTCAAAACCTTTCAAGATAGTCCCACCTTTTATTGACGTACAAAATACATATGCAGTGATATTAACTTTGTTGCGTGCACATGTCAAAAATGTTTCCAAATATTTCACAGTGTAAGTTAGTCTTATTACAATTCCTACATTTTACAAATATGGCAAATGTCCATACACCCCCGAGCATTTGGTCAAACTCACTTCTCAAGTGGAACAAAGATTAATGTAATCATAATGTGAATTAACAGTTCGGAATAAATACTCAGCTGTGTGTTTAAAACAGTGTGCCACTGATAGCCACTTTGCTTCACATTTGCTACTTTAGGTGCATTATACTTGCCCTGTCATACCACTGCGACCCAGATCATGGATTATAGAATGTTAACCACTTCTCATAACTAAAGTAATATTTTTCCTAATTTTCCTCTGTATAATATTGCTTTTTTAAATTCTTCTGCTTGTTGATAAAACATACGCTCAGCTTGAAAAAGCCCCAGTCCTGCCAATCGGCTGTTCTCATTGAAAAGAACTTCCACGTTTTCACAAACGAATTCATCAAAAAGTAAAACGTGAACAAGAAAAAATAAATCACCCATTGCATCCATAATGGCCTGTTCAAGAAAATCTCTTTACTAATCATTCATTCTAATATTGAGAAACGTATTTTATATTTCCAACCATTTCAAAATATGGGATAGAGGGCCTTCCCTTCCTGTGATTCAGACTTAGAAGGCTCCATGGATTATGCTTGTCAGAAAACTTTAGCTAATCAAGTATGAGCCCTACATTTATTAGGTTGCTTCACTTTTACTCACTAACATAATTTACAGCTACCAAATAAAGAAAAAACAAAGACATCAAAGTTCCTGCACATATCCTCCTGGAGGCAATACTCTTACCTCTGAATTGGATTGAACCCTACATGGGTGGAAGAACCTAAGCAATAAAGATGCTAAACCATTATTCAAACATTTCCTCAGTATAACAGGGGTTCCACAGGACTTCTCTCTGAATCCCAATTTATTTAACACCCAGCAGGCACAATTAAAACCTTAAGGTTCTCCTTTCTGATGTACTCGGATGACATGGAAAATTATCTAATATTTTAAGGCATTCATGGGAAGGGTTAATGATAATTTAGAGAAATACATGACAAATAGACAATGCCAGAACATGAACCAAAGATTACTCAGGTGAATATTTTGAACTACAACAGGATATGGTCAAGTTATTGGCAACCATCACATGTTAGTCCCTGCCCCAGAAAAAGCAGCAGAAAATCTTGGGTCTCCTTTGATATGGACCTGAGCTTTGAAGCTCACATTATTAAACGATTTCCTGCTGTTTCCTCCTCAGAAACTAACTGGGAAAGATTTGCTAGCTGATTCTGTAACATGGTAGAATCCAAATGGCAAAGGCAATGGATTTAAGTAGATTGGATTACTGCAATACACTTCTCTTCGGAGAAGCAAATAATCTTATTTAAAAATTACAACTGATAGAGACCTTATCAGCAAATGTACCTTTGCATTGGATTCATGCTACCAGATTTCTGCATTTGACGAAACGACATTGATTAAATTAAAAGTCTGACATACACACCTGGAAAACTATCTAGGTAGATAACTCTGTTTTCAGGAAATGTTTTGACAGATAACCCATCAAAAATATGATTTCAGCAAATGAGTTCAACCTTTTAGAGGAAAGAACAGGTTTTCAGATATTCACAGTTTTAGCTGCCAAGAGATGAAAGGCTATTTCAAAGGCATTTAAATGCATTTCATACAATGTAGCTTAAAGTAAAACTCTTGAAACATTACTCTTTGAAATGGGGAAAGTCTGACAGCAAGAGATTAAATGTTGCTGTTGGCTGTTCGTGGAGCACCGGGACACTCATTAGGTTGTAGATGCACTCTACAAATAAATTGACACAACATAACGTATCATAAAAAGTACAACAGAAGCAGCACACATGCTGAAGTAAAGACCATCAACATTTACCTTTTACAAGGCATCTTACCATATGATCTCAAGGAAGGAGAAATATTGCACCTTCGCCAAAATCCTAACATGGTCCTTGATTATGACTAGTGATGATTATGACTAATAACAGTCCATCATGCACCATCTGCTTTTTGGCAAAGTAATTGAGTAAGCAGTTACCATCGTGTCCCATTTTAAGTTCCAGTGCAGTTTCCTTCTTATGCACATTCCAATCTTGCTTCATATCAAGACGAAGCAGAGAGACAAACCATGCAGTTGGTAGATTAAGATCATGGTGCTGTCAAATAGGATCAGAAGGCAGAGGTCAAGATAACCAATATTTTTCTGGACATCAACATCGTAGACCACAAATCCTTTCTGGCAACTAAGTGAAAAGAGTGGGAATTCACAGAAAAATGCTACTGAGGTTCAAATTATATTTGAAGAGATTACAGGTGGTCCTGGTGAACTTCTCAAATCTATGTGACTTTATAGCATTACTTAGGCCTTGCCTATCATTTTTAATCTCTTCGTGACACACAATTAAACTCTACTGGATGACATGGTGATGAGCATCCACATATACTTCAACAGTATCTAACTATATCTCAGTTTCATATCAAGGGAGACAGTTTAACACCTGCCTTTAAATCATCCTAAAATGTAGGAGGCCAAAGTTCAAGCTCCAGTTAAGTATACCCCAAATCAAATCCATCCTCTCTGCTGCTGCAGGCTAACCAGAAGAAGTTCAGGTTTGGCTTGCAAAATGCACTTTGAAGATTAAAACCTAAAACTGGCTCACATTTCCAAGTCAGTTAAACCTCAATGTAATAGTGTCTACCATCAGTTATCAGGGCTCCAAAGAATGAAGGCATGGCTCCCAAAGAGAAATACTTTTTAAAATCTGTAAAATCACAAGTCTGCTCTCACTTTGATGGATGCAACCCTCCTCTCAACAGCATCCCATAGACCAACTTATTCTTTCGGAAAAAACACCCTACATGGTGTGCCATTCCTTACAGAGTAATTCCAGAAGGTCAATCGTGTAAATCCACATGTAAACATCACATTACTTATGACGCCCCCAGACCTTACTTATGCCGCCCCCAGAGCGACCGCGCGCAGCGGGAGCACCGATTGAGCACCGAAGGTGCGCCAAAGGTAAGCCCGTCTGCGCCCGTCCACGCCTGGACCGCGCCCAGTGCCAAGACCCCTGGCCCCCGCAGGAACCAGCCCACCCGCCGGACCTACAACGCCACCGAACTCCACGCACTCAACGCCGGAAGAATCCCGGGGTGCTACCGAGCCACCCCGAGACGCACCCATGGACCCTTCTGCTGCAACTCCTGCAAGTTCACCTGCATCCAGACCTCCACTACACCAGAACCGACCAAGACCAAGACGAGCAACAGCCTCAGCCACTTGAAATGCATCCTGATCAACACCCGCTCCGTCCACAGACACGCCGTCGAGCTCTGGAACCTGCTCGACACCTCTTCACCGGACGTCGCCTTCCTCACGGAAACCTGGATGAACGCCTCTTCAGCGCCCGACATAGCCATCGCCATCCCAGATGGCTACAAGATCATCCGAAGGGACCGCATCAACAACACAGGAGGAGGCATCGCCATCATCCACAGGAACACCATCCGCATCTCGACCAACACCGACGACACCCTCGCACCCGCCGAGCACCTTCACTTCCAGGTCCACATCAACCCCAAGACCACCCTCAGAGGCACCCTCATCTACAGACCCCCGGGACCACGCACACAATTCAGCGAAGACATCGCCGACTTCATCAGCCCGCACGCCCTCTGCTCTGCTGACTACATCCTCCTCGGGGACCTCAACTTCCACCTGGAGAACAACAACGACCGCAACACCACCACCCTGCTGGACAACCTCGCAAACCTGGGACTCAAGCAGCTGGTCACCACCCCCACCCACTACGCCGGACACACACTCGACCCCGTCTTCTCATCCAGCAAGGACATCGCCTTCAGCCACGCCACCGGACTCCACTGGACGGATCACAGCTGCGTCCACTTCAGCTTCAGAAGGACCACGATCCACCACCACCAGCAACAGGTTGCACGCAGAAGCTGGAACAAGATCACAGCCGACCAACTCACGACCTCCCTGAGCATGAACCCTCCCACCGGCACACCGAACCCAAGCCAGGCGGCCACCAACCTGACCAAGTGGATCAGCGACTGCGCTGACGACCTCGCCCCCCTGAGGACCCCGCCTAGCAGACCCGGCAGCAAGAAAGCCCCATGGTTCACCGACGAACTCAAGAACTCCAAGAAGAACTGCCGAGCCCTCGAGAGAACCTGGCGCAGAGACCCAACTCCGGACAACATGGCTGCCCTCAAGCTCGCCACCCGAAAGCACCACCAACTCATCCGCCCCACCAAGAAAACCGCATTCAAGGAACGACTGGACAACAACGCACACAACAGCAAGGAACTCTTCAACATCGTCAAAGAGCTCTCCAACCCCAACCCTGGAAACAACGACATCACCCCTTCGCAAGACCTCTGCAACTCCCTCGCCTCCTACTTCCACAACAAGATCGCGGACATACACAACAGCTTCAGCACTCAACCGACGCATGCCACGACCGAACCCCCGCCCCCCACCACCACCCTCCGCGCCTGGACTCCGATCAACACCGAAGACACTATCCGCACGATGAACTCCATCCACTCCGGATCTCCGACCGACCCCTGCCCTCACCACGTCTTCAACAAGGCCGACGCTGTCATCGCACCCCACCTGCGGGACATCATCAACACCTCCTTCGACACCGCTATCTTCCCGGCGAGCTGGAAGCACGCCGAACTCAGCGCCCTACTCAAGAAGCCATCAGCCGACCCCAACGACCTCAAGAACTACCGCCCCATCTCGCTGCTCCCGTTCCCTGCAAAAGTCATCGAGAAGACCGTCAACAAGCAGCTGCCCGCCTTCCTCGAGACGAACGGATCCCTCGACCCCTCGCAGTCTGGCTTCCGGGCAAACCACAGCACCGAGACCGCCCTGATCGCAGCCACCGATGACATCCGTGCCCTGCTCAACAACGGAGAAACAGCGGCCCTCATCCTCCTAGATCTCTCCGCGGCCTTCGACACTGTCTGCCACCGTACCCTAGTACAGCGCCTCAGCAACGTCGGAGTCCAGGAGAAGGCACTGGAGTGGATCATCTCCTTCCTCGCCGGGAGAACACAGAGAGTCCGCCTCCCTCCGTTCAGATCGGAAGCCACCGAAGTCATCTGCGGCGTCCCTCAAGGCTCCTAGCTCAGTCCAACCCTCTTCAACGTCTACATGGGCCCCCTCGCAGACATCGCACGCCAGCACAACCTCACCATCATCTCCTACGCCGACGACACCCAGCTGATCCTCTCCCCCAACAACGACCCCGCCACTGCCAGAGACAACCTACACGAAGGGATGAAAGAGGTAGCCGAATGGATGAAGAACAGCCGCCTGAAACTGAACTCGGACAAGACGGAAGTCCTCATTCTGGGAAACACACCCTCCGCCTGGGATGACTCCTGGTGGCCCCCCGCCCTGGGCAGCGCACCCCAACATACAGACCACGCACGCAACCTGGGCTTCATCCTGGACTCCTCCCTCTCCATGACCAGACAAGTCAACGCCGTCTCCTCGTCGTGCTTCAACATCCTGCGCATGCTACGTAAGATCTTCCGGTGGATCCCCACCGAGAACAGGAAGACGGTCACCCAGGCCCTCGTCACCAGCCGTATGGACTACGGCAACTCCCTCTTCTCCGGAACCACCGCCAAGCTCCAGAAGAGACTTCAGCGGATCCAGAACGCCTCAGCACGTCTCATCCTGGACATCCCCCGGCGCAGCCACATCTCCGGACACCTGAGAGACCTGCACTGGCTCCCGGTCAACAAGAGAATCACCTTCCGACTCCTCACCTACGCACACAAAGCCCTACACAACCAAGGCCCGGGATACCTCAACAGCCGCCTCAATTTCTACGTTCCCAAACGCCAGCTTAGATCGACCGGCCACGCCCTCGCCCCCGTCCCCCGCATCCGAAGAGCCACCACAGGAGGACGGTCCTTCTCCTACCTCGCCGCCAAGACATGGAACTCCCTTCCGACCCACCTCCGCCGGACCCAGGACCACCTCGCCTTCAGGAAGCAACTCTAGACCTGGCTGTTCGAGCAGTAGCGGACCCCCCCTCCCCAGCGCCTTGAGACCCCTTTGGGGGTGTGTAGTGCACTATATAAATGCTGTGATTGATTGATTGACTGCTGGATCTCACCCACCTATCACACCCATCACACAAGTTAATAGCTCACAACTGCATCTGTCCATCATGTTCAAGATATGAGGCGGAATCCATTAACACCGAATAGTCAAACTTGGCATACAGAAGACCAGAAGATGAAAGAAATAGAAAACAAGAAACCATATTTTCTCCTGTTATGGGCTGGGAATTCGGAATGCTACTGCATTGAAAATTCTTCACCCTGCTAAATTATTTGCTTAGGAAATGAGTTTGAGGCAAAGTTGTACCTGCTTACTCCTTTCACATTGCCTCTCTGATTAATTTTAATATCACCTGTTTCCCTAGGATTTCTTGCACCCATATTCACCTCCCCTATGCAACCAGCTCAAGACCTCTCTTTTCCTCCTTTTCTTAGGTGCTGCCTCCCCTATTGTTCAGTTCTCTCTATGTAGATAATGTAGCATCTTCCTAGCCTGGGTAATTGACAATGGCTATGCCACACAAGGAGCTTAGTATTACATGTGTTTATTCTTCTGTATATGTTGCAAACTCAACATTCTAAATTAACCCTCTTTGTATTCCGCTCTAACTCTCATGTCACTGCTCTACGGAGTCCATCAGGAGGCAAAATAGTTCTGTCATTGTAACTCACAAGACACTCCATCTTCCCCTCAGTTAAGTGAAAAACTTAGGGCCCGATGTAGGTAAATCCCATTTACCGAATTTGAAATACCGAATTTTACCGATTCGGTATTTCAAAATCGGTAAATGGGATGTAGGTCCCAACATCTGGAATCGTTAGCGATTCCTTACAAATTCGGTATTTACCGATTCGGTATCGGTATTTGCTATTGAATCCTATGGGCCTTTGAAGCCCATAGGATTAAAGTCAAATACCGAATCGGTATTTACCGAATCGGTAAATACCGAATTTGGCAAGGGTGCAGGGGGTGTCACTTTGACACCCTCTAGCACCCCCAAAACGGGCATGTGTGCAATGTGGCACACAGACATGCCCTAAGGGCACGTCTGTCTGTCACATGGCACATGTGTACATGCACAGATGTGCATGTACACAGGAATCAGTATTTAACCATGGATTTGTATTCCATGGTAAAATACCGATTCTGTAAGCCATGTGCTGATGGAACATTGGCTACCTACATTGCATTTTCGGTAATTTTACCGATTCGTTATCATTACCGAATCGGTAAATATTACCGATTCGGTAAATTTACCGATTCGGTAATGATAAGGATTAGGTAAAATTACCGAAAATGTGCCCCTACATCTCGATAGCCCTTTACCGATCGGAAACGGCCGAAAATCGGTATTTTCGGCCGATTCCGATCGGTAAAGGGCTACCTACATCGGGCCCTAAAATACTATATATATGTTACCTACTGGTGGTCACCAGTAGGTAGTTATAGTTACAACCTAGTTTCCATAGGAAAAGGGTTTTTTGATTTGCTAATAACTTTGGGATTGTTTGACGAATCTTCAGGAAATTCTCCCAAAGAAAGCTATATTCAGGTTAGCTCCTAGCCTGAAATTTGGGGGTGATTCGTCAAGCGGGGGCTGAGAAAAAAGGGGGGTCCCAAAAAAGTGTTTTCTCCATGTTAATTTGCATAGGAAATATTTTACAGGATACAGCCCAAACTGCTGAACGGAATTACATCAAATTTGGCAAAAAAGTAGCACTTGGTTCAGAAAGCGACCTTTTTTTGAAATGGTGTAAATCTGTTCAGTAGTTGTTGAGAAATTCAAAAATAATAGTCTAAAAATCATTTTCCCTTAGGAAACTTTAGCCAAGGTTACAGCCCAAACTGCTGAACTGAATTACACCAAATTTGGAAAAAAAGGTAGTGCTTGATTCAGAAAGCAACCTTTTTTCTTTAAATGGTGTAAATCCATTCAGTAGTTGCTGAGAAATTCAAAAAATAAAGGTTTTGATATCTGGGGCTGCGGTGGGTTTGGGCACCCTCCCGACCATGAGCTTCACTGGATTGGCTGCCATGACCATGAGCTTCACTGTGATTGGCTGCCAACACTCCAAACCAGGAAGTGTTGGCAGCCATCTTGTGACTCGGTAGAACCGAGTCACAAGAAAACAGTTGAAAAAAGATTAAAAAAAGGGGGCAGGGCAGAAACACACTGACGCCCTAGTCATGCTCAGGGAGTCCCACAAGGACCCCCAGGCCCGAAAACTATTATTATGTTTTTTAAAACGTCTGAATGCGCGATGGGTGCGCGAATCTGGACGAAAAATAATGAAGCAGGGGCTCCCCCTATTCATTTAAAAGAGCCCCTGGGTGGGCCAGGTTCTGTGGGCAATCATGTAATTATAGTGCGGCGACCTGCGGGGCCTCTGCAGCCCCGAGGACTGCCACTTCCACGGGGCTATGTAAATTAGGTGCAGGACAGCACAAGGCCCTCCTGCAGCGCCGGGACCACCACTTCCCGAAGGCTTGTTTTATAATTATTCGGGGCCTCCAATGCCCCCCCAAGCTCCAGGGATAGCCATCCCCGGGGCTTTAAATAAATATGCATGGGGCCTCGCGGGACCCACAAAGCCCTGGGACTAGCACCTCCCCAGGGCTTTGAAAATAGAGGGTGGGGGGCAACACGGCCCCCCTCATGGCGTCCTTGATGGCTCTTGGGACCGCCACCCCCCAGGGCCGGCTCCTGCAGTGTCCCGGGGAGCCGACACCTGGGACATTGTTGTTTGTTATGACAGGGTGGAAGCATGTCTCCCGACCTGTCATAGCAAATCCTGCTTTGCTTCGTTGAAGCGAGAGGATTAAAACCTGCTCTCGCTTCAATGAAGCAAAGCAGGATTGCTTTTGGGCAAGGGGAGCTGCATGTTGGCAGCTCCCTTTGCCCAAAAGCAATGCCGGATCCTGCAGGAGGGGAGGAGCCGGCGGGACCGTGTGGGCATTAGGGCTCCCCCTGCAGTTCCCAACAAAGAGGCCAGGGGGATGGGGTCCTCGGGGCGAATATAAATGAATGGAAGTGGACCGCTTTTTTTTAGAAAAGTTTGGAGTGGTGATACTAATGCTGCACTCAGCGCAACCCCCCAGTATGAACGCGCTTGGTGCCCGGCTCTCAGCGCGGCACCCGAGTACTTCACAGGTCCTTAAGAGACCATTTACCTTTTAATGAAGCTTTGTTGTGTTTTCACCCCTTCTTAGAGCCCCTGCATCTCCACTCTGCCTATGACTGGAAGAATTAGCCTTCCCCGAAATTTTTATCAGCCTTCCCAGAATTCCATAGATTCTATCTGTCGTATATCAGTGATCCGGCTGTGGGGCTGGGAATATCTTGCAGATAGAATTCTGGGCCTTTTATAACCGGTGCTCCATGGACCCAGCAGCTCGCTTTAGGGGATCCAGTGGAAGGAACCCCGGGGATCCAACAGTCAGACTTCCTTGATCCAGAGGTCAACGACCTGGGAGGGTATCTACTGAATGAGAATGCAGTAGACCGCAATGAGAGTTCCAAGCTACTGGACTCGGTTTTCCAGGCATTGGTGCGGTATTCCTGCTAGCCAGTGGCCCAGAGTTTAGTGGCGGGAACCCAGGGTACTAGAGCAAAGGCTTTGGGGATCCCGTAGCAAAGAAGGCAGGTGCCTCAGGAACTGGCGTGGTGCCTACTCACGCTCTGTGCGTAGTGTTGGCTCTCCTGAGGCTTAGTTTGCAATCCTGCCACTCCGCCGGGGTTGCCACTGAGCCCAAGCCAAGAGCCTAACCCAGTGCTCGGGGTAGGGGGCCGCCAACATGTGTACTTATCCAATCATTCTGACAATCCCCAAGCACTTATAAATTCACCATACACTCTCCTTGCAGTACTCTAATGATCCAGTCTCCACCCATGTACACATTGAATGACCCAAAGTTACATAACCAAGGTCTTCCCCACTGCCAGATGTAAAATGGTTGCGTGCACAGTCACCAGCACAAAGTTATGTGGTAGGGCCCAGGTCCATCATGCATACATAATGAACACACAGACACAGTTAGATAGATAGTGGAACTGGCTACAGGCACATGCGCCCGGCCCCCTTTTATTACCAGGGTCACATGTCCAGTGAGGCCTGTGCTGGATACATGTGCAATGAGTGTAAGCCAACCCTCAGGGAATGGTTGGTGCTGGCAACAACTACAACGGTGATCATCGGATCACACACAGAGATTCAAACATAAAGGGTCCAGGACTTGTGATGCACTAAGGTAGGAGCACCAGATCTAAAATCACACACAAAAGATTGTATCGTAAAGGGTCCATGTTTTGTGGAGCTCTGAGGTAGGGGCACCAGAGGTGAGCATGCTCATATGAAGAAATTGTGGATGTCCCTTTGAGATATTCCTGCTGCCTGAGGTGACATTGTTGCATTCGGAGTATACAGCACAAAAGTCTATCATAAAGGGTCCATGAGTTGTGATGCACAGAGTTAGTGGCACCTGAATAGCTCACATTGTGTGTAGCCTGTGAGGATGGCATGTCCTGGCAGGTCCGGATTGGATTGGATATGTGTGAGACCTGCTGACCGCAGTGTAGGCCAGAGGCAGCGGTCATCAGGGGCCCACAACCACGTGGTGTTGACTTGAGCTGCACAGTTAGTGGCACCTGCAACACTCAACGTGTGCGCAGCCAGCGATGATGCGTCGTCCAGGCGGGCCGCACTGGATGCAATGTCTGTTGCCTGCAGTGTAGGCCAGAGGCAGCTGTCAGCAACGACACATAGCCACCTGACGTTGACTTTTCTTTTTTTTTTAGCTCTGAAAATAGATTTTTAATTAACCTTTTCTTCCCAAAACAAAACTTTATTGGACTTTGGTACAGTACAAAGTAATACATATGCTTGACACTGTAAGTGCATCGTTTCATAATCATAGCCTCTTCCAGCTCATGACCAAGCAGCACTATATTCATTATTCCATCACAACATTATCTCAAGGGACGGCCATTTGTTCTTCTCTGGATACAGTAAATCCTTGAACTCGTCATCCTCTAAAGAGAAATGTTCATCATTACCACTGTCCAAGATGGTACCTATTCCACAGTTTTTATCCCATCTCCGCAGCTGTATTCCTGCACCACATCCTTTCAAGCATAATTTCACGAGTCGCAAATAATCCCTCCATCTGTCCTGCCCCTTCAGTCAAGGGCTACCCACTTACACTCAGTGCCAACAAGTTGTTTAACCTGGTACTCTCCTTTCTTCCATCCCCCCTCTCTGCCCGAACCCTCTCCTGAGTCCTGGTGGTGGTGTTCTAGTAGATAGGCTGTCAATGGACTCCAGATATCTTTAGGTCTAGATTTCATTGGCAGTAGTTCCGCATAGTCGTGCAGGTGCTCTTGCCAAGTAGTGAGATCTCCGAACCAGTCCTTAAAATTAGGGGCTCGCCCCCGTCCCCATCTGCACGCCACTTGCCTCTTTGCCAATAACACACCCAGCGCCAGATACTTTTTATGGGCGGTGACTATAGTCGTGATAAGTCCCTGCAACGCTATCAATGGCGATGGACTCAGTTGTATCACTAACATTTCAGACATCGCAGCAAAGATTTCTTCCCAGAATGTAGCTACTTTGGGGCATCACCATGCAAGGTGCATGAAATCCCCCCTTCCCTGCCACACCTGACACATCTGTCTGAGTCTCTAAGTCAGATTCTACAGAGTTTAGCTGGTGTATAGTACAACCTGTGTAGGAACTTGTAGTGGACTAAACGTAACCGACTATTACTTGTAATTGCCTCAGTCTGGTGGCATCCTCCCTCCCATTGCTCGTCAGTAAGCGGGGTCCCCAAATCTTTATCCCATTCTGCCCTGGCTCTTAGTAGCTTGGCGGGAATGGCAGCTCATGTCTGTTTGTACAATGTGGAAATACATGCTTAGGCTCGTCCGAAAGTAGCAGTGTATGAAGGGGTAAGAAAACGTCCAGTTCATTCGGAAACTTCGGGGTTAAAGCTTTCAGATTTTGGCGCAATCTGGTGTATAGGAAAATGTTCATATGTGTAGGCGTGTGTTCCCCAAAGAATTGATCCTGAGCACAGAATTTCCCTGCAATATAGAGGTCCACCCATGACTTGTAACTTAATTGCTGCAATAGCCTCTTACATATCCCCTCACAAGTAACTGCCAGCAAGGGATTATTCACCAGTGTCACCTTAGGAGAGTACAGTATCTCTGCCTCCGTTTTACTCTCTAGCCATTTCCACGCCGCAACTGTGCAGTCTACCGTGGTCGGGTCTCTTTCACGGTCCTTTATAGGGACATAGATGTATCCTTCCGGGGGCACCGGTGCCATATGACTATCCTCCACAGCTAGATGTGGCATAAAGGGGGGCGGATGGAACCAATAGGCAGCAAAATGCACCTGCGCACAGTAATAATATTGCTTGAAATTAGGGACATCGTACCCACCTTGACAATATGGAAGCATTAACATATTCAAATTGAGTCTCGTCTGACCTCCATCCCAGATAAGTCTAACCATGTGTGTTCTGAGCGTATTAAAGAGGAACCTACCAGGGTGATATTGGATGTTAATAAACAAATAAAGGAATTTCGGCAGCACCGTCATCTTTAGAAGTGATATGCGTCCAGCCATGGACAAGGAAGTTTTATCCATTTGTTTATATTATCCATTACTTTAGCAATAGCCCTCCCATAATTGGTACGCATTAAAGTATCTTAGTCTCGCGAGACATATATGCCTAAATATTTGAATTCCTTCGTCTCCTATAGTAATGGATAGTCCAGTTGGTGTTGGACTGTCCGAGCAGTCATAGGGAACACGGCTGACTTAGTCCAGTTTATTTGTATACCTGAGAGGGCTCCATATTTATTGATCTCACACAGCACTGGATTAAGATTATTCTGCGGGTTTTTCACATATAGGGTCATATCGTCCGCATATAGGGAGATAAGAAGCTCTCGAGCTGGGTAGATCAAGGCGCTATTTTTATAGTGCTGTCGTAACATTGCAGCTAGTGGTTCTATTGCTAATGCAAATAAGATTGGGGAGAGGGGGCAGCCCTGTCTCGTGCCCCTGGAGACAGAGAAGGGCATAGATCTGACTCCATTAAGCAGTACTGTGGCCTGCGGCTGACTGTACAGTAATTACACCCAACTCAAAAAGGACAGTGGTATGCCTATTTATTGCAGTGTCCCTATCAGGTAGTCCCATTCCACAGAATCGAACGCCTTAGTGGCATTTAAAAAAACAGCTACAGCTGAGCAATGGGGGTCAATGTCCTGCAATACTGCCAATAAAGTTCGTAAGTTATGAGACGTAGCACAATTTGGGACAAAGCCCGTTTGATCCGGCAACACCAGATGCTCCATTAAGAGATTCAGCCTGATGGCCAGCACTTTCGCTAGTATTTTGGTGTCACAGTTTAACAGTGACAAAGGCCGGTAGGACTCACATGGGGACTAGGGTTTACCCGGTTTCAAGAGAGAGGTGATTTGGGCCTCCCGCATAGTCTGGGGTAGCTTGCCCTCCTCCAGTGCCTCATAATAGACTGCTTTCAATATGGGGGCCAATGTGCGAACATACGTTTTATACAATTCCGCCGGGAGTCCATCTGACCCCGGTGCCCGCCCTGTTTGCATATGCATTATTGCTTCTGTGATCTCATCGACTTCCAACTCTAAATTAAATAATTTACTCTGGGTGTCACCTAGCCAAGCTAGGGCAGTGTCCTCAAAGTAGTGCTGCAGATTCAAGGGGGGGCCTCTTTGGGAGGTAGATCTGCAGCTGGTCCGGGAGGTTCCTGTGAGTTATCCCTTGCTCATCTTGCACTTCTGTGATATAATTACCAAATTTGGGCGTGCGCACAGCAGCTGCTAAGGCCTTGCCCGGTCGGTCCCCCTCTCCATAAATACGTGCCTCTATGGTGCTTCCCCCTAAACCTACATTCCCGGTTGGCTGCTGATTCTTATTCAGTAATCTTGCTACGTAGGTCCGCCTTCAACCGACCGTCCCCTCCATTCACTGCTATCTGGCTCTCTAGGTCCTGAATTTCTGTTTTCCAAGTGATCTAAGTTGTTATGAATGTCTCTTAGGATACCTCCCCCTTTCGAAATACACCAGCCACGTACGGTGACTTTGAATGCCTCCCATACCGGTGATAGGCTCGAGATGGAGCCCACGTTTTTTTCCCAAAAATGTGTAATACCCTCTTTCATTTCTGATCTAAAGACGGGGTTGTGCAGGTGCATAGGGTTGAACCTCCAGCCAAGATATAGGGTTAAGGCCGTAAGGGCTCGAAGAGTCACTATTACCGGTGAGTGATCTGAGTATGTCCTGGCCAAGTGTGTTGCTTTGTGAATCCAGTGCGCCATGCCCGCAGAGACTATAAGGTAGTCCAATCCAGCACAGGTTCCATGTACGGCAGAATGATGTGTCCCCTCTCGTTTTCCTGGATGCATATATCTCCATGAGTCTAGCAAGTGGTGGGTTTCCAGGAGATTGTGCAATGTGTACTGCGAAATTGTGTAGTGTGCAGGCGTGGCTCGCGACCGATCTAGATGCGGGTCCAGCACTGTATTAAAATCCCCCCACACGAGATATGTTGTGTTTAGCGTCAGAATTTTCCCCCATAGTTGGAGCAGAGCATGAATGGCGTCAGTATTGGGACCATAATAGCTAGCTATGCCGACATCATGTTGATGCAGTTTCCCCCACAGCAAACAGTATCTTCCCTCGGGATCAGAGTCTGAACCACCCATCTGAAAACGCATCCCTTGCTTGATCGGTATTATAACTCCTCTAGAGTACCCAGAGTACAATGCATAGCACCTGTATGCTGCCCACATTCTCGCGAACTGAGGGGCGGGTGTAGGGACAAGATGTGTTTCCTGTAACATGGCTATCCCAATATCATGTCTATGTAAGTACCCCAGGATTTGCCTCTTTTTTTTCTGGGATTGTTTAGCCCTCTAATATTCCAAGAGATTATGTTAATATTATTTGTGTTTCCTACAGTGTCTGCCATTTCCAATATGTTAGAAGATTACTCATCTGCACGTACCACATCAAATTTCTACGTAGTCCAATGTCTATACTTCCCCTCAACAAAGGAATTTCTCCCCCCACCCACATCGGCTTCCCCAACTTGCCAAGCATGTATCCCAATCCCTCCCAACATATCAACAGGAATATTCAGTCAATTACTACCTCTAGCTAGAGGCAGAGAGAAGGGGCTCGCCCACATACCGGGACCACTAGGAGCCCACTTCAAACTCACTCCACACCTGTATTACACCTACCCACTGTTGCAGCCTAACCGGCTGGCAGCTTCCATGGGGCGGATCAAAGTGTGTAAATTTTAACAATTGTAATACATCACCAGCTCGGAGCAGTTCAGTGTCATGAATCTGTTGTGGCAAATCTTGCGACGATGAGGAGAGTCCAGCCCATCATTCAGCATTTCCCATGGGAGACAGGGATCTGGAGGGTCGTCTCGCTTCTGCCTCATTGGATGCAGCATGTCGAGCCTTTTTGAGATAGTCCTCCACCTGTTGCGGGGATGTGAAGAAGTGTTGTTTTCTGCCGTGCATGACCTTCAATTTTGCTGGGTACAGCATGGCATACGGTATGGCCTGCGTCTGCAGTTTCTTCTTCACCGCCGTAAACTTTCGTCGGGCCTCTTGGACGGCCTGCATAAAGGCGGGAAAAAATGTCAATGTGTTCTCATAGCAGACGTTCTGCTTCTCGCAGGCCAGGCACAACACCGCATCTCTATCTCTATAGTCGAGGAAGCGCATTATAATCGGTCTCCTGGCGGCGGACGTGCTGCAAGCGATCTGTGGGCACGCTGTATGATTAGGTATGCTGAAAAGGCCTCCCTTCCGAATAGATCTATAAGCAGATTCTCCATAAAGCCTTCCAGCCGGCCCGTATTGGTGGACTCTACAAGGCCAAGGACTCGGACATTATTTCGTCGGGAGCGGGCCTCTGAATCCTCGTTCTTGTCTGCAATTATTTTGAGGAGCTTGTCCATCTGTTGCACTTGCTCTATGTTAGACGACGCTCCGTCCTCCAACTCCGACACCCTGGTTTCGGCCTCTTTGATCCTCTGGTCATGCTGTTCCAGTTTGTTTACGACCGAGTCCATCCTGGCGTTCATGGTGTCCATCTTAGCTTCTATAGAGGATAGGCTCTGTTTCATTCCCAAAAGGAGTGCTTTCCAGTCCTCCTCCGGCTGGTCCGCTGGTGGTGCGTCCCCTTGGTCAGCTGAGTGGGCCCCCGGTGTTCTGAGAGAGTCAAATGTGAGTTTAGCCTGCTTCCCATCAGTGCGTCCCATGGCGGTTTCTTGGTGGGACGTACCGTTTATGTGTAGGGTAATGACCAATTTGATTTCTGTAGGTTGTCGCTGCTCTTAGTCCATCGGTATCTTGCCTACAACGTGTGCTCCAGTACCCCAGCAATGGCAGGCCCCGCGGACCAGCCTCCTCCGTCAGATAACTGCCGCCCAATCGCTGGAACGCCTCTTCAGGCTCACAGTGGTGGCAAGGACGTGGTATGTCCTAGTTGGACCTCAGTTTCTTTCTTCCGCTCCGTACCTCCTATTGCACATACCACTTGAAATCCAAGCTCAAGGAAGTGTTTTATTTCTGCTGCAGTCGCAGTGCAGCAGCCGCAGGGCGTCACCTCTCACGAATGGCACCATACAAAGTGAGAGTCGATAATGGTGTCTGTGTCTCTCACTAGTTTTATACCTCTGGTTCCCGAGCACAGTAGCTCATAGTCTGCAGTGTAGTAGAGTCTCACTGCGCCAGCATGCCTATTTGTCTGTTCGTAGCTTGACCGCTATGGCTCCGTGCATGCCTCCCTCTTCAGGGTTGTATTCTCCCCTTCAAAATGGTGGAGCTCCCCTCTGATTAGCCACAGGATGGCGGAGCACGTGGTGGAGCTGGCAATAGTCGGGTATCCCCGTTCACTGCATGCAGCACATTATCCTTTGTTCACGCCTCAATCCGCTCTTGTCTAATCCTGCAAGCGCAACTCGCCCGCACAGCACACAGTGTGCGCGGGGAGGCGCTCTTCTCCGGCCGTAGTACCCCAGCCGCAGTGTAGCAGCCCACAGTGCGCCTCGAGCACCTACAGTCGCTGCTCCCGTGGAGCCGTACCTTCGCCTGCATTGGTCACAGTCCGCCTCGTACGCCGCTCTCTTTCCTCATTCCGTCACAGCCACGGCCGCGGTCTAGTTTGCCTCGGTCTTTCCCACTTACAGATTCCGCCGCAGCTCACCCCTCGATCTTCGCAGGCTCCCGCTCTAAGCTGCTACAGCTCTCATTCACCGCAACCATTGTGTGCCACCTAGGGCACCCCACATGATGTTGACTTGCGCTGCACAGAGTTAGTGGCAACTGAAGTTCCTCTGAAATTAAAGAATGTAATGCAATTAATGAATAAAGACTGTATTTGAAGTGTGAACCCTGCTGTCCGTAGTGTAGGCTGGAGGCAGCAGTCAGCAAGGGCACACAGCCACGTGGGGTTGGCTTGAGCTGCACAGAGTGAGTGGCACCTGAATCACTCAGTGTGTGCGTAGCCAGTGATGATGCTTCGTCCGTCCGTCAGCACTGGATGCAATGTCTGTTGCCTACTGGACTCTGCAATTAATGAATCATGACTTAATTTGATATGTGACACCTGCTGACGACAGTGTACACCGGGGGCAGCGATCAGCAAGGGCACACAGCCATGTGGTATTGACTTGAGCTGCACAGAGTTGGTGGCACCTAAGACACTCAGTGTGTGCGCAGCCAGTGCTGAAGCGTCATCCTGGCGGGCCGCACTGGATGCAATGTTTGTTGCCTACAGGACTCTGCAATATAACGTAGCCTTTTGCACTTTGCTGACATCTGCTAATTCTTGCCATATTTTTCGACTCTTCGGTGGAACACCATTAACTTGAATAACAACAGATTCAGTTTCCTCTTTATTTACTGCACTAGTTTCAAGATTTTTTTTCAAATCTAGAGGTAAATACACAACTCTTCCTTTTAAGCCTCTCTGTAAATCTGATGGAGGCAACAAACCTGTTTTAGGCTCCATATGAACAATAGCCTGAAATGGGTGTACTTTTCCCTAATGAATTCTGCCTCAATAAGGCCACATGGCAGTGACTTGGGGTGCACTGAGTTAGTGGCACCTGAAGCAATCAGTGTGTGTGCAGCCAGCGATGATGTGTGGTCAGAGCGGGCCGCACTGGATGCAATGTCTGCTGCCTACAGGACTCTGCAATTAAAAAACAAAGACTCAATTTTAATTGTGAGCCCTGCTGACTGCAGTGTAGGCCAGAGGCAGCTGTCAGCAAGGAAACATAGCCGCATGACATTGACTTGAGCTGCACAGAGTTAGTGGCAACTGAGGTTCCTCTGAAATTAAAGGATGTACACTATAATGTTCATGAATGTCTTCACTTTTGGAAATGTCCACTTTTTCAATTTGGCCACTTGAAATTTTGCTATCATCAACTCAATCGATTTCTTATTCTTCCACATACACATTTTTGTAGTAAACATTGTTTTTGTGAGATATAACGTAGCCTTTTGCACTTTGCTGGCATCTGCTAATTCTTGGTGCACCAGGGATGGTGTACCATCCCTCTGCTAATTCTTGCCATATTTTGCAACTTTTTGTAGGAACACCATTAACTTGAATAAATACAGGTTCCGTTTATTTACTGCACTAGTTTCAAGATTTTTTTTCAAATCTGAAGGTAAATACAAAACTGTTCCCTTGAAGCCTCTTTGTAAATCTGATGGAGGCAACTTACCTGTTTTAGGCTCTTTATAAACATTAGCCTGAAACGGGTGTACTTTTCCCAAAATAATTCTGCCTCAATAAGGCCACATGGCAGTGACTTGGGGTGCACTGAGTTAGTGGCACGTGAAGCACTCAGTGTGTGTGCAGCCAGCATTGATGTGTGGTCCAAGCGGGCCGCACTAGGACTAGGCGGCCATCTTGAAACACGTTGTGCACCCTTTGTAAAGACTTATAAATCTTGGGAAGTGTATAATTCAAAGGGAATCTAGGACTGTAGCATCAAATTTTATTTTCCGCATCTGGTGTGTAAGCACTCAATCTCCTCTTTTGAAGACAATGTTTTTTGCATGACGTATTTTTTCCTTTGTTTATAAAACAAGTCCTTCTCACGAGTTGTGCTCTCGTCTTCCTCTATCTGATTGGTCCACTGAGGGATCTTGGTTATCATTGCTCTCTCAAACATGAATGTCACAGGTCTTTCACTTGAGGTCGAGTGACATGTTGAACAATGAGCTCTTCATGTAGAATTTAATGTAGTTTTTAAATCGGGCTTTTTAGGAATAGCACATTGCACCACTTTCTTTAGCGTACCCATAAATTGCTCAACAAGAATGTTGTCCAGTGGACACAGTGGGGTGCTCTTCTGATGCTTTATATTCAGATGCTCTTGAAATCTTTGAACTCACAACTGTTAAACAGTCGGCCATTGTCAGATTTCAATATGGCTGGAACATTCCCTAGTCGCAAAGATGCCATCTAGTCTCTCAATAACTCAGTTTTGTGTGTTTAATGAGAGATCCTCAACTGAAGGAAATTGTGAGTATTCATCCACAATCTCCATTATCCATTGTCAAGTGGACTGAAAAAATCAATGGCTACTCTCTCTCAAGCATGCTTCGGGAGTGCCGTCATGTTTAAGGTGTGTTGAGAAATTTTTGGACAAAGGCAGTTGCATAGATGACAGGCCATTAATTCCTTTTCAACCCGCTCATCAAGATGGAGAATCCAGACTCGATCTTGGAGAGCTTTGTTTGTGGCAACGATTCCACAATGTCCTTCATGGGCGACTTAAATAATTTTCTTCAGCAGATTCTCTGGAATCAGGATTATTTATGAGTTATGGATAGTTCATCTTTGACATTTTTGTTTTTACCATATTTACCATTACTGATGAGAGGTTGAGGGTGTTGTTTTCATGCATGATGTGCAATTATATCTTTCAAATTTAGCATATCACTATCGTGATACTCTAGGCTAACGAAATGGCAGCTGGTGTGTTTGATTTTGCAAGGAAATTGATATAGGCTCTTCAACTGTCTTTGATGGAGTATCATGACCTTGAATAGGCACTCTGTAAAAGTGGTCAGCAGGGTTCTGATCCTTCCCTGGATGTTGCACAATTTTATAATTGTACTCTTGTAGTTGTAATCCCCACGGTTCAATGTAAAAAGGCATCTTGGCCTTTGGATTTCCAAATATATTTAGTAAAGCTTTATGATCAGTGACCAATGAAAAATTATTTTGGTACAGGAATTCATGAAAATATTCACAAGCACATACCACGGCTAAACTTTCTTGCAAAGGTTGGTATTAAGCATTTTCTATTCGAGACAAACGTCTGCTTGCAAATTCCACAATATGCTTTTGAGCATTCAGGTGTTTACTGTGCTGTGCAAGGATAGCATCTAACCCAACAACAACCTCTGTAGGAAACTTCTGATTGAAATATGCCATTTCAGGAGCGTTGGATTGTTTGATTTTCTTAAAACTTTTCTCACATATCATATCTCACATTCATGTGACCAATGAAATGAAACATTCTTGTTCATCAACTCTCTCTTTGGAGGACCTACAGTGGCAAAGTCTTATATGTATCTGGAACAGTTGCTGGCCATGCTAAGAAATTACCCCACCAGCAGTTGAAAAGCTCTTGTATTTTAGCAAGATCAGTGTCATACTTCAATCAGAGAAGATATGGCCAAAGAACGTTAACTTTTTCTTGTGGAACTCACATTCATTTGCATTCAAAGTCAAATTTGCATCCACAAGTAAACAAAATACTTGTGTGAGAGCTTCATTGTGCTCTATTTGTGTAGTTCCAAAAACGAATATGTCATTGCTATAATTGAACACATTAATAAAAGGGTGTATGATACTTTGAATGACGTCTTGAAAACGTTTTCCAGCAAATAGCACACCAAAATGTAGTATTTTGTATTACAGGTGTAGATAAGGTTGCAATGTATACCTGCAATTTTCTCTCTGTTCCTACTGATGATATCATTCATTGAAAACAAGGCAATAGAAGACTTTTGCACAATTGAACTGAGTTATCATGTCAGCAATGTGTGGACTGTGACGTTGTTCTTATTTAATTGCCTTCTTTGCCTAACGGATGTCAACAATATGCATACAGCTCTGCCACAGTTCTTTTTGGGCACTACCACTATGGAAGAAACCAATGGCATGGGACCAATAGACCATTAAAGTGTATCATCCTTAAGTAACAATTCAAGTTCCCTTTCAACAGCAGCCTGTAAATTAAAATATGTTTGTCCATGCACTTGAGCAACAGGAAGAATGTCCTCATTATTATGCAATTTTTACTTTCACAGGGCCCGATTCAGAGAGCTAATTTAAGGCAAATCCTAAACTTACTACCATTTTGGTATTCACAGAAGGCACTTACTCATTTCGGAATTCACAGAAGTTAGGAGTCCTAACTTTAGGACTCCTAAATGCCTTCTGAAGTGAGTCTTAAAGTTAGGACTGTTCTCAGTTTAGGAGTCCTAAAGTTATGAGTTCTAACTTTACTACTCCTAAACTGAGAAAACTAACCTATCACCAAAATGTATGTTTCTGAAACTATACAGTAGATATATTCATTTGGCAGCATTCTTTCTGTGTGCTGTTTCATACTGTCATTTTTTAATGTCATCAACCAACATGGAATAGCTCTATTTTCCCAGTAGTGCTAAAGTCGTTTACTTCTTATACTTGAGCAGAATCTTGTGGCTCATTGTTCTTTTCTGGAGCAATTACATTTAGGTTGATGTTGTGCAATCACTGGTGCCAAGAACTACATTTAGATTTTGAAAAAGGCCCATAAGAATCACTAAACTTCATATGCAGTGATGAGAAGGAGGAAATTGCAATAATTATTTTCTGGCTATGATCTGAAAGCAAGGCTCAGCACACCAGAAGGTCCAAAGCAAGGGCCCAAATAAATGTTCTGACAGTCCCAGCAGTATTTCATAGTCTACAATGACAAACCCGTGTTTAAAAGGATCTGGCTTTCTGATTGCACCTAACTAGAAAACGGAAAACTTTCTACTCTAATGACATTTAGTGTCTGTTCAGATGCCTCTAAATGGTTTTAGAATCTGTATTATTCCTTATGAAGAAAACTGCTCATAACAAACTGTTGCTCGAGTCCCTATTAATTTGCCTAAGCCTTTTACTCTATTTCCCGCTTGTAAGGGGCTAATTAAACTGCTTCTAGTGATTGAAATGAATTCATCATGTGCAATCTTCTATCTGGCTACTGATCTTCTTGTTGGTCACATCTCTCAAGGTATTATCTGACTTCTACCCCACTGAGGAAGAATCTCATTTTGCAGTTTATGCTATACGACGTCTACATTTTTGTCTTTATTCCTGCTGCCGTGTTTGCTTACAAATATATCCCCTAAATGTCACTTATTGACTGTGTACAGGTTAATAGCTCTAAAGGCTGACTTCTTTTTTTGGTTTACCTGAACTGAAGGAGTGATAGATATGAACTGTGTTTACCACCTATAACTTGGCATCATAATAGTAGCAGTCTATAATCAAATACTCGTTAATAACTTGAGTGAAATCTGATATCTAACAAAAACAAAAAAAGCCAGACACTTTTCCAGCCCCATAGCCTAAAAGATCTGGTTTGGTTCTCAGGAGGAAATGATTTTCAAGCACATTTAAAGCTGTGTAGGATGATGAGTGCCTGCAAGGATCTAAAATTGGATAACACGATATGGGAAACCAAGCATAAATTGTAACTAGTTTCCCCCTATTTCATCAATTTGCCTTGCAGCATTTTCACACCTAATGCCACATCATTATTAGGTTCATGTTCAAAGCTGAGTGTGTTTATATGAGCCGCTGAAAACAGAACATTGCATGAAATGATTCCATTTTTAGAGCACTGAAGGAAAAGTCGCTGCTTTTTATATTGATGGGAGATTGTTGTGTGTACATGATCTTTCAGTACCTTCAAAGTGCTGTCTATTCTCCAAAAGAAAGGATATTTACTCTTATTACAGTTTTGCTGTCACAAATAGAACATTTACCATTCCTTCGTTTTCGTCCCAAAACGATGTCCTTCAATGAAAATGATGATATAATTGTCTATATATCTATCTATATATACATATATATATATATATATATATATATATATATATATATATATATATATATATATATATATATATATATATATATATATATATATATATATATATATATATATTATCGCTCCTCCTACACCTAACTCCTGCACTCAAGAATGGGTGCTGCAGTGACGGAAGGTGTCTCCACCAAATACCAAAGCTTTTTATCCCTTTTGATTCCAAAAAAGGACGCAGCACTCACGGGGGCGAGTCTTCAGATTTGTTGTGACACTTACAACGCACCAGACACGTTTCGTGAGTCGCCTTCCTCGATGGTACGAGGACGCACCAGAAACGGCCATATTTTACTTACATTTTCACACACTTCCTGTGTACATCCAACAACATAGAAAAGGGACCAATCACGTTTTTACTATTGCGGGCGCCATCTTCTTATTCCAAACTCATACATTCACCATGATGCATAACCATGATACTTAAAGTCAGAATTCATATATATGCAGTTGTACAAATGTTACAAATTTCCACAAGTTTGTTATTAAGCCCTTAATGGGCACATCTTTCTTATGCATCATATCATAGTGCTCTCGCCCTGAAAGGGGCCTTCATCGTAACGAGTATACATTTTTACCCTTTTCTTGCGGCACACTCTATTGGTCCTATACTCTCCATAGTGACAACAAAATTAATTCCAAAAACTACCTCCCTTAAATTCATACGAATCCCAAACAGAAATACAAAAATTTTAATATTTTACATATTCAGTACATTCCACTGCGTGTGATTCAGAGTCTCAACCTTAGTACTTTATAGGTTTATTATTACATCTAGTACATTTAATGCATCAGGGACGCCCCCTCGTAAGAGAGCCCTCTACCCTAAGTGGACTGCAAGTTCTTCATTACTATTGAGCCCGCCTGGAGTCTTAGTACCAAGATCATTAATATATCTTGACTCTAGACACCTCAGTCTTATCAATCTGTCTCCCCCCCTTGCATTCACTGGGACATTATCTAATTTAAAGTAGATAAGTAGATCCCTATTACTATTGTGTAAAGCTTGACAGTGCCGTGCTACCGGGTATGTTATATCCCGGTTTTTTATTGCACATTGGTGTTCTAAGATCCTCACCTTAGTTTGATGAATAGTGTTCCCTACATATCTAGATCCACAGGGACATACCAGACAGTAAACAGTGTAGGGGGTACTGCAAGTTAGAAATTTCCTGATCCGTCGTGGTTCGGTACTCCCTTTCACTGCATAAGATAGCACTTTTTTACCCGTGCTACACGCTTTACATCTTCCACATGGAAAAAATCCATGTGGAGATTCCCCAAAAGGTTTCAACACTGTATGTACAAAATGACTATGCGTCAACGTGTCCCTTAAGGCTCTCGCTTTCCTAAATGTTATTATTGGGCGTACCAGAATATCTTTTACAATCACTAGATCTGATCTTAAAAGATTCCAGTTCTTCCTCATGATATTTCTAAACTCACCACCTCCACTCGAATAGGTTGTTATCATCCGAAAGGTATTATTCTCTTTTTTAGGGATTTTTTGGGTAAGTAGATCCTGCCTGGGTTTAGCCTCTACTTTGCTAAGTGAGTCTCTCAACAATTGTCCCCCATACCCTCTAGCTCTGAATCTCTCCATACACGCTTTTGCATGTCTCAGGAAGTCTTTGTTAGTGGTACAGTTTCTTTTCATCCTCAATAACTCCCCATAGGGTATACTAGAAATCAATTTAGGAGGATGATTGCTCTCAAAATGTAAAATGGAGTTCCCTGTCGTAGGTTTACTATATAACTGTGTGCAGATTTTGCCATTAGCAATGAACACCTCCAGATCTACACATTTGCTGTACTCATTTCAGCAGTGAATCTTAGATTATTTTCGTTCTGGTTCAACACCTTTACAAACATATATGCTGTTTCCAGAGATGAGCGGATCCTATGCGCATCCCGCGATATTAAAAAAAAAAGAAACGCGGTCTCCGGCGCAAAACATGTTAATTTGCCCCCGGGGGCCCTGGGGGTCAACTAGCCCACCAGCTACCTCCAGTAAGTGCCACGGAGCTGCATTGCAGAGTGTTGTAAAAAGGGGCATGGCCTCTGAATACCTCTCTGCAACGCAGACTCCTGGCGTATACTGGAGGTACCCGGTTGGCTAGTTGGCCCCCAGGGGACCTCAGAATTCAAGGGCACTTAATCCCGCAACTTAAAATGTGCCACAAGGCGTGTTTGCACACATGTCACTTCAGGCCCCGCCCCCTTCCTTCACCATTGTACAAATAATCCTCTAAAATCAGCCGAACTACGAATTCCGATTTACTCACCTGTTATCAGGAGAGAAAGCAGTGCGCCCAGCACTGACCCTGAAAAGTAATTCTAAGCGTACTTGCAGTAACTTGAATGATCTTCCATAGGGATGCAATGTGTGGTTTTCAGCAGAACACTTTCTAAGTGTTGATTTTTGAAACGTACAAATAATCCTCTGAAATCAGTCGTACTACGAATTCCGATTTACTCACCTGTTATTAGGAGTGACCTCAGTGCTGCTTCTTTTAGCCCAGCACTGACCCTGAAAAGTAATTATAACCATACTTACCAGTAACTTGTATTTCCTTCCATAGGAATCCATTGTCTGGTTTTCAACAGAAAAGTTTCAGTGTCTATTTTCACAAACTACAAATATTCCTAAATAATCGCCTGTATGACTTAAACGAATTCTTTCAACTGTTTACAGGAGATGCACCAGTGCTGGATCCACGATACACCACTAAGTAAGAAAAAGTAATGATAACACTACTTACCTGCTAAGTGAATTTCCTTCCATAGGGTAACATTGAGTGGTTTTACGTGGAAATTCTTCTAAGTGTGGAGTTTTGGAACTTTAAAATATTCACCTAAAATCAGCCGAACAACGAATTCTGATTTACTCACCTGTTATCAGGAGAGACCTCAGTGCTGCATCTTTGAGCCCAGTACTGATCCTGAAAAGTAATTCTAACCATACTTATCAGTAACTTGAATTTCCTTCCATAGGCTATCATTGACTGGTTTCACTTGGAAATTCTTCTAAGTGTGGCGTTTTTGAACTTTATAAAATTCCTATAAAATCAGCAGAACTACGAATTCCGATTTACTTATCTGTTATCAGGAGTACCCTCAGTGCTGCTTCTTTGAGCCCAGTACTGATCCTGAAAAGTAATTGTAACCGTACTTACCAGTTACTTGTATTTCCTTCCATAGGAACCCATTGTCTGGATTTCACAAGAAAAGTTTCTGAGTGTCTATTATTACAAACTAAAAATATTCCTTAAAATTGCCTGTATGACTTAAACGCATTCTATCAACTGTTTACAGGAGATGCACCCATGCTGGATCCAGTAACTACCACTGAGTAACAAAAAGTAACGTTAACACTACTTACCTACCAAGTGAATTTCCTCCCATAGGATAACATTGGTGAATCTATGTGAAAAAGTTTCTAAGTGTCAACTTTTAAAATAAAATAGAATTCCTTAAAAATCACTTCTGTAACCAAAACGCTTTTACGCAACTGTTCACAGGAGATGTCTAAGGACTGAATCTAGGATCCAGTCCTGAAAAGTAATCCATAAAGTAACTAATTTCATTTGACTAGAAATTCACATTGAGCTCAATGTTGCATTGTGTCTGAAATTGTGTTGCGCATTACAACAACTGTAACTACTGTACTTAGAAGACTATTGCCTATTTGCAAAGTATTTAAACTAAAGTAATTCATTCTGAGAAAATATATTTTGTAATGTATTGTATAATGTAATTATAATGTAATTAAAAAAAATCTAAAAATACATTGTTCAAAAATCAGTAAAAATAAAATATATATATCAATTAATACATTTAAAAATGGTCTTTTACAAAACCTTTGAAATTCCCAGTAAAAATCACAGGTTTCAGACATGTTATAGTTAGGAATTAGCATTTAAAAAACCTTTGAAATTCACTGAAAAACCATAGATTTCAGACAAGTTATAGTTAGGAATTAGCATTTAAAAAACCTTTAGAAATTCACAGAAAAAAACAAAGGTTTTAGGGGTGTAATAGTTAGTTGGACATTTCAGTCATACAAATCCATTGAAATGCCCCCATTATAGTTAGTTCACTAACTATAACACGCGAGCCCGCAATGTCACATATTACATCATTCATTACATGGTGAATTTCAGAGGTTTTTCAAATGCTAATTCCTAACTATAACTTCTCTGAAACCTATGGTTCTTTCAGTGAATATATATATATATATATATATATATATATATATATATATATATATATATATATATATATATATATATATATATATATATATATATATATATATATATATAAAAATACGGATTGCTATCAGAAAGTTACAGCTAACGTGTATCAGAACAGTATCAAGGCATACGACTATCTAATTGCCAAGTGGTATAATAAGAAGATGCTTGGACCTGATGAACATTTATTTTTACGCAGTTCCAACCCTGTCATTCCGACCTTCTACCACATTCCTAAGCTGCACATGGACGATGTACTTCCTCCGGGAAGGCCTATTGTTTCGTCTCTCAATGGACTAACTGAGCATTTATCAATGTTTGTTGTTCACTTTCTGTTTCCATGGGTAGTGCAGGTGGATTCCTACATTGGGAACACTAAGGATTTTTTGACTCAAATCATGAGCATTAAGTGGGATGTGAGTTATCAACTCATGGTTCTTGACATCACTAGTCTCTATACATGCATAAAGCATGAGGATGGAGTCAAAGCAGTAATGTCCTTTTTAGAAAGACGCCAACTGTGGTACTCTGAACATACTACTATGCTCATAGAATTAATTGAGTTTTGCCTGACCCACAACATCTTTTTATTTGAAGACCAGCATTAGAAACAGCTCCCTTGGACAGCGATGGGCACCTGCTTTGAGCCCAGCTATGCTTACTTATTTGTTGGCTGGTGGAGGAGCGGGTGCCCAGAGCCTACCGGTGTGAGGCTGATACAGGCCAGGTCATAGAGTGGTATCGAGATATCAATGACCTATTCATTGTCTGGCAGGAAAACATTGAGTCAGCGCATCGGTATATCGATCTCCTCAACAGTAATGAGTTCAATCTTAGATTCTCAGGTACAGTAAGTCCAGTGGCAGTGGACTACCTGGACCTGCCTGCGGGTCTATATTGAGGCAAATACCATACAAACCGCTCTTTACCGCAAGACTAAAGCGGGTAACTCGATACTTTTCGCGAGCAGCAGTCTTCCAGCGAAACTTGTCCAAAGCATTCCCTACGGGGGATTGCTTAGGTTAAAAAGAAATTGCTCTAAAGAAGGCGAGTTTGAAAAAGCTGCAGCGGAGAGCACAGCTAGATTCAGAGCTAGGGGCTACGATTCTGTAGCTCTTGACACTACGTTGCAGAAAGTGAGAGGCATTTGGCAGCAGTGTGCAAACAGCTATAGCACCTGCAAGTAAGGGTAAGGATCCAGAGAGAATTTCCAGAGGGGTGGTCGAGAAGAGTGTGACTAGCAATCAAGAGTTAGTAAGGAAGAAGGTCGCTTTACCAGAAAGAAACAAAGAAGGTCCATTTACAGTCATGAATAGACCAGCCCTGACTCATATTGATTTGCCACCGAAATCCTTCCCATATGTTGTGGCACTCATTGGTGTACCTGAGCTAAGGGATGATAAAAGAGAAACATACCCTGAACTAAAAAATAAAGTTAGCTTTTGGCTGAATAAGAACAGACCCTTACCAAGTAACATCGACAGGGAAATCCTGCATGTTCGCAGGGTAAGTTGGGTGGGCCATTGAGCCAAGGATATAGCAGGGGATACAATTATTGTCAACTTCAGAGATAGTCGGGTCGTGAGTTCCATCTGTTACCAGTCTTATCAAAAGGATAGCAGTATACATACTGACGACTTGAGATATTTCTATCCTCCTGCCCGCAGGACACCATTAAATATCAACTATAACCCTGTGTGCAGACAACGAGAAATGACCAGGGGTGTAACCGCAAACTATTATTCCATCCCTATTAGCAATCGCTTTGAGGACCTAAATGATCTGGAAGAAGTTGATTGACTTAGAGATATGAAACTAAGTGGGTTATATACTCCTAGAAAATATAGTGGTCGCCCATAAGAATATGGATTTGGAGAAGTTACCTGGGTGATGTATGGGGCTACCATCGAGAAACCGGCATGCTATACCCCTCTTAAGAGGAAAATAGGCAAGTTGACGATGATATTAATACAAGCTCTACCACTGGCTTGGTGACTATGGTTACAGATCAGAGTATTATAATAAGGTCTTGGAATATAGCAGGTATAAAAAAAATCTATGTGATCCAGCTTGGCAGGCTTATATAGATAATTGTGAAATTATACTATTCCAAGAGACCTGGGCTGTGGAAAAATTTCCCAAGATCGGTTATAGATCATATAATATACCTGCAATTGCTGTAAATAAAGGGAGACCATAGGGGGGCCTGATAATATGGAGTAAAATTATGCTGGGAATCAGATATTCTAGGAGTAAAGTTTACAGGCCCATTTAAAAGGAAATTTTGTATCTTTAATGTTTACAGTAGACCTCAGGCAGCGAATAAAGAGTCAACAGTTATTGAATGATAAGTTAAGATCATTTCCACACTTGATCCAAAAACCTGGATAATTTTGGGGGGGGGATTTCAATTGTAAATTCGAGTCGATAATCGGCTTGGAAAATATGTTTGAATCAGAGGACAATGCCTACAATATACCAGGAATTGAGACTAGTTACTCTGTTCCATGCACAACGGCAGCGGCGCAGTTGTTGCGTTTGACTGCAGGATATGGCGTACGTGCCTGCAATGGACATTTGCCATCTGACAGCCCAAGTAAGCCAACTTTTAAACGTGGCACCTGCAACAGTCATTTAGACTATGTAATAGTCTCTATCTCATTATGGTCAATGGTAAGTGACCTTGTTGTTGATAATCGTGTCGAAAGTGACCACCTTCCTCTTAGTCTGACCCTTAGTGCATCGTTATTTAACCTAGAGTATAGAATTAGAGATGTTCTAGTCAGTTCCACCATTGACCCTCTGACATGGCCAACAGTCTTGGGGAAAGATATCACAGTTAAAAAAATCTATGATCTCTATGTGGATCTGATGTCTCCGTATGTGGATACTGAAGTACAAGAGATCCCTATTATGCAGATCCATATAGATATGGCCCTGGGTCTTGGTGATATACTGACTAAAACTCTTAAGCCACTTTCAAATAGCCAGAGAATTGCAGCTAAGGGTAATAGATGGTATGATAAAGAATGCCGCAATGCAAAAAAGGAACTTATATTAGCGTCTAAAATGAATAATGCAGTAGTCTTAAGGGAAAAAAAGGAAGCAGTATAAGGCTACAATTAGCACGGCAAAGAGAAATTGGGACGAGAAAATATGGTCTGATCTTCTGGATGCATGTAAAAGGAAAGATCAGGCTATGTTTTGGTGGTTGATTGCTAGAGGTTCTAGTTGTGGCACCCCAAGTAGGGATAGGTTTTTGGAAGCTAGCATGTGGGTCTCACATTTCTCTGATTTATATTCACCTAGTATTAATGAACAACCCCTTCAAATGATGAATTAGGAATTGATTTAACTTCAACACCGCTATGCTTTGAAATGGTTTATACTATGAATGCTATTATGGCACTAAAACCAGGCAAGGCACCAGGACTGGACATAATCCCTGGGGACCTATGGAAACACGAGAATATGATCTGGGCCCCATATATTAATTGTATTTACAATAAAATTGTAATTGGCGCCCCTATTCCAGAATCTTAGCGAGCGCTGAGATTGTTACGATTTTTAAAAAGGGGGACCGTACGAATCCGGCCCATTACAGACACATTTGTCTTATGGACGTTCTTCAAAAAGCATTTGGGAGACAAGTTTTAAGTAGGCTAAGTACTTGGATGGGGGAAACTAGCACTCTCACTAAGTACCAAGCGGTTTTAGAGAGAAGATTAGTACAATTGATCAGGTGTTTAGATTTTTATGTATCATCTGGAAATACATTAGAATTAGGAGGGCGCATCTTTACGTTGCATTTGTTGACCTCAGGGCGGCTTTCGACCTTGTTCCCAGAAATGCCCTATGGTTGAGACTGAGGGACATGGGGGTCCCTGGTGAGATTCTGGGGCAAATTGTTAGACTACATGAGACAAATTATGCCAGGGTAAGATTGGGTCCAAATGGCGAATTGACAGAGCGTATTAATATTAGTAGAGGCATCAGGCAAGGCTGTGTCCTAGCCCCTAAATTGTTTTCTCTAATGTAAATGACATACCAGAGACCCTCTTAGGCTGCGAGCATGACTCTCCCAAGTTGGGTGGAGATCATGTGCCCGCTCTGCTATTCGCAGATGATACTATTTTAATTTCTCAGACACCGCGAGGGTTATAAAATTTGCTGGACACCTTTGAGAGTTACTGTATGAACAAGGGTCTAGAGATTAATTCGTCTAAAACAAAGTACATGGCGATAAATCCGCATAGGAGTTTTAGAAAAACACTGTTGGTCAACGAAGAAAAAATAGAATATGTTTCTAGTTTAAATTACCTAGGCATTACCTTAGACACCAATCTTAATTCGAAACCGCAAATAAATAGGAGCAGGACAATTTTAACTCAGAATTTGGTTCCTATAGTAAGACAATACAAGAGTAGTTATACTAAAGCAATCTCACCGGTTTTAGAATTATATAAATGTAAAGCCCAGGCATCTTCATTATATGGAGCAGAATTATGGGGAAATTGTGGTAACCAAGCATTCACAATACATGAGAATATCTTTCTTAGGAATAATCTAGCACTCCCACAACGTACTCCCCTCTTTCCTTTCATGTTTGACCTGGATATTCACCGTACTGATGGCCACGCGGCCTTACGTCCATTATTGTATTGAATTTGCGTGTGGTCTCAAATGACATCACTGATGACATCACTGATGACTTCTCATTTGACATCACTGATGACATCACTGATGACATCATCAAGTGACTGTGTGTTTCTGTAAAGTTTAAATATGTTTTACATATTGAAGAATGAGTGGATGTATAAGTGTCTGGATGAAGGATTTAGTAGGTGCGTGACTGACTGTATGAGTGAGTGATTAAATGTGTCTTACTAAATGCATGGGTTAGTGACTAAACTGTCTGAATGTGTGCATCAGTATGTCTGTTGTTGTGTAAGCTGCTGCATGTGTTGATCAGTAGCTATATGAGTGGCTATATGGGTTAATGATTGGTTGCCCAAGTATTTGAATGGGAGACTGAGTGTGTGTGTGGGTGGCTGGGAGGTGTGTGACTCTCTGCATAAATGTGTGAGCAGTTGATTCACTAGGTGTATGAGTTCAAGAGTGCATGTGGAAACAGCTATATGGGCGGTTGACTGTGTGCATGGGTTTGTTGGTGAGTGAATGGATATCTCAGTGCTACATGTGCAAGTAAGTACATATGTAAAACACAGTGCATGTTGGCATATATAAATGACTATACATGAGAGCCAGTGAATGTGCGAGTGGCTATATGGATCATTATGTTTGTATAAGAGACTAAGTATGTGTTAGTATATGTTTGAATAAGTAAGGTGTTGTGCGTATAACTGTATAGTTGAGAAAATGGAAGTGTGATTGATTCTTTGCATGACTGACTAGGTGTGAGTAACTCCATGGATGAGTGCCAGTGTGTGAGTGTCTGTATAGGTGTATGAGTGCATATGATAGTGTTGTATTGATGAGTGACTGTATGTATGAGTGATTCTATGGGTGAATTCGTGAATGTGTATAGGCCTAGGAATCAGTGAGTGCGTATGTAGTAACTGGTATTGGTGTGTCAATGGTTTCAAGAATGGTAGTCTGTATTTAACACAGGGTGTATCAAAGGTTATATTAGAGTGTGAGGAGGTGCATCGTATTATCACATGAATTATATCATCAGTGATGTGATCAGTGATGTCAAATGAGATGTCATCAGTGATGTCATCAGTGATGTCATTTGAGATGTCATCAGTGATGTCATCAGTGAAGTCACTGACCATGTCATGAATGATGTAATATGTGACATCATCAGCAGTGGATTGGGGTGCGCAAAATATAGTTAGTACAACTAACTATATAGGAGCAATTGCAATGGTTTTTTAAATGCTAATTCCTAACTATATAAGGCCTGAAACCTATGTTTTTTTGTGTGAATTTGCGAGGTTTTTAAAATGCTAATTTCTAACTATATAATGCTTGAAACCTATGGTTTTTTCAGTGAATTTGCAAAGTTTTTTAAATGCTAATTCCTAACTATATCAGGCGTGAAACCTATATTTTTTTTCCATAAATTTCAAAGGTTTTGTAAATGCTAATTCTATTAGCGGATAACGTTTATATATGTTATTATCCTTCTGGGACCACCTGAGCATCATCTTGTTTCTCAGGAGAAGTGAGGCACAAGAGAGCACAAAACAAGAGTGCAAAACGCGAAAAGGGGGCAGGGTTGAGACCGCCTGACTCCTTAGCCCTTCTCAGGGGGTCCCAGAAGGACCACCAAGTGCAAAAAATGTTTTTCTTTTTTTTAAATCGCGGGGTACGCGCACGGTACGCGTACCCTACGCATACGGTGCGCGTACCCCGTGAATATCTATTTATTTTTGGGAGCCCCTGAGACGGGCTAGAGGGTTGGGGGGTCTCTACCCTGCCTCCTTTTCGTGTTTTCCACTCTTGTTTTGGGCTCTCTTGTGCCTCAGTTCTCCTAAAAAACAAGATGGTGGCCAACACTTCCTGATTTGGACAGTTTGGAATGTTGACAGTCGACTGCCAGCCAATCAGAAACTCACTCGCGCATGTAAGGGTATGCGCACGTACGCGTTCGGTACGCGTACGGTGCGCGTACGGTGAGCACATATAGATATATCATTTGATCAAATTCAATTTTCTCAACAACTACTGGAGGGATTCCCACCAAGTATAGAAAAGAGACTACTGCATACCTGTCCCTACCATTTTGCCAAGTTTGGTGTAATTCCGTTCAGCCGTTCGGGCTGTAGCCGTGTCTAAAGGTCCCATAGAAAATGCCATTTGAAAAATTTCAAATTCAATTTTCTCAAGAACTACTGGAGGGATTTTCACCAAACATAGCAAAGGCACATCTGCATACCAGGCCCTACCATTTTGCCAAGTTTGGTGTAAATCCATTCAGCCGTTCGGGCTGTAGCCGTGTCTAAAGGTCCCAATGGAAATTACCATGGAAAAAACACGTTATGGGACCCCCCTTTCGGCCCCCACTTGACGAATCCCCCCAAAACTTTCAGGGAAGGAGCGGAGCGGAGCTTGCCAAAATTCTGGACAATTACACACAGATTCCTCAATCGGCGCCAAAGTTATTCCCAATAGAATGTTGAGCACACATAGATATATAATTTGCTCAAATTCAATTTTCTCAACAACTACTGGAGGGATTTTCACCAAATATAGAAAAGGCACTACTGCATACCTGTCTCTACCATTTTGCCAAGTTTGGTGTAATTCTGTTCAGCCGTTCGGGCTGTAGCCGTGTCTAAAGGTCCCATAGAAAATGCTGTTGTGCAGACAAGCTGAATGCACACAGAGCTAAGAGCAGAGAAATGGCGTCTTTATAAAAGTGGCATTTCTAAAATATCATTACTATTCCAATGATTTGAAACATGACATAGCTACTCCTTTGTAATCAGTATTTGTAGCTTATACTTGTAATAAGGAATTCCCAATGTTAACCCATGAGAGGGGTAGTCCCCACTGTAGTGAAAAAAAATATGTGGGTGTTCTTCACTGGCAGGACATTGAAAACCTACCTTTTGATTGCACAGCACGCTGCACTATTGGCTACCATTTAAGCTACTCAGGGCCTACTTTAGGGGTGATATATAAGTAATAAAAGGGGAGTTTAATGCTTGGCAAGGGGTTTTAAAATGCCAAGTCGACAAGGCAGCGTACACTACACACACAAATTCTACAGACACAGGCCTGAGACATGAATAAATATGTCTACTTGTGTGGGTGGCACAATCACTGCTGAATGCCTACTAGTAGCCCTTAATTTGCAGGCTCTCTGCACATGTAGTGCACTGTTCTAGGGACCTATAAGTACATTACATATGACAAACAGGTGAATGTATAGGTCAAACAATGTTTAGAGGAGAGAGCACATGCACTTTAGCACTGGACAGCAGTGGAAAAGTGTCCAAAAGCCAAAAAATACAATCCCAGAAAAAAGGAGGAAGAAGGTAAAAAGTTTGCAGTGACTCTTCAGAGGGGGTTATTTTCCAACATGCTACCACTGGCACAGATGGGCAATCCACAAATAGAAAATATAGTAGACGTTGTCAGGTACAGAACTTTGTACATTGTCCTTGGAGTGATGAGTCATTGAGGTCTAAGCAGAATGGCAGCTTACATCATATTTCCCACCTGGCTTTACCAGACCAAATTTTTTCTACAATGTGTATCAAGTGTTAAATCTTATTTGTAGCATTCATGACCGGCAAAGCAATGCTCTGATATATGCAGCCGCAGGCTGTAGGGGATTTTGTAGTAGTAAAAAATGTTTTGGGGAATTTTATGTAACTGCCCTACATTGAAGCCTGTTGAACATTGGCCATGGTAGGCAGGTGTTGTATTTCTTAAAAATGTATAGCTTGAATATTCAGGTTGCCTCTATGGGTTCTGTCAGTCTCATATGGGACAGAATGTATGTCAGTAACATCCTCTTTATGCCGTATGTCAATATCATTGCCCCTCACAGAGACACAGAACTTTGATGGGGTTTGCTCTATTTGTGAATGTCGCTTAGAGTTTTCAATAGTCTTGATCGAGGTACTGAGCAAAGAGCATGGTGGCTGCATCTGACACAGACCAAGACACTAGAGATGACTTTGTTTCTTCATATTTACCTAGGCCATAGACATGGTTAAGTGTTGTAGGCTGTGGACTGTCTTCTCCATTTTTATCTGTATTCAACAAACCAAAGTGGCTCAATAACATTGCTTGTGGTATGGATACCATGGAGACTATACATTTTGTACTATGTGTAGTATTTGCAATAGATTGCATCTTAGTCCACATGGTGAGTGATGAGTTCATCTGTATGTTAAGCAGAGGTGGTCTATAAAGGTAAGTGTGGTGGGGCGGTAGAGTGGGGGTGATGGGGCAGGGTGGTGGGGGAAGTCACCAGACGACAGAATAGGGGAAAATAAATAAATACATCCTATTCCATTGTCTGTCAAATACCCACCCTTAACTGTATGGACTGCTGCTGATGTTAAGGCATGAGGCAATCTCTAGATGTGCTGTAGTGGTGTTACAGCTTTGTCACTCTTTCTATTGCGTACCATTCCTTAGAAGCTTCTCTGGGACTGAGAACATTTCCCATGTCACCTCTACATTTCTATTCCCATGCTTTTTGGGATTCATCTGAATTGCTCTTATTGATGCAGTCAGTTTAGTTGTGGATCCATTTCCCTTAATTCTGTCTTCCACTATGATTGTCTCATAGGAGAGTAATATTATGCTGCTAAATCTAATGTGTGTTTGCCACTACATTTCTAACATCACGTTGGAGTGTTCTATGTTAGCAGAGTACATTATGATTTCTTAACAATTGATACATAAATTGGAAGACAGTACTGTTTAGTGCTGCAACCTATTGTTCAGCAGCTGTTCTAATCTAACACTGTATCAATATTTGCAAGCTTTAGAGTGCCGGAATGCTGCCTTCTGCCATGGCTTTTGTGTTTCTTCAGCCCTGGTGGGGAATTATTTGCATTACTTGCATTTTTTCTGTCGATATACTCACTTTGAATGAATATAATAAATGTTGTTAATATGTTTGCCTGAAGCCACTAATGAGGGATTTATAAATGTATTTCTTTGAGCCAAGAAGCTTTTTTTTGTCGAAGAAAATCCCTTGTAGGCACTTTTACCAAATAATGAGTTAGATTTACCCACCCAAGCCTCCAATGGTTTATTGGGTTGCCCAACTTTTTGTCAGTACAAACTATTGTTCAGCAGCTGTTCTAATCTAATACTGTATCAATATTTGCAAACATTAGAGTGCCTAAATGCTGCCTTCTGCCATGGCTTTTGTGTTTCTTCAGCCCTGATGAGGTACTTTCCCACCACCTCTACCCACCCTTACCAACTCAAATACCAAAATGTCTCTTAGCTCCCTGGGGGTCAGGTCAGAGAAGCAGGAGGGAGCAGAAAGCCAGTACACCAGGCCCAGGAGTCAGGAATTGAGAGCTGGGGGGCACTGGCAGGAAGATGATGGGGTACAAGTGCATTTATTCAGGGTCTGAAGCAAGTAGGTAATTACTGCAGGCCAGATTGCCAGGCTTCTCCGGGATGAGATATCATACTCCTCAGAATATCACCACAATATATGTGTGTGCCACCACTCGGAGCACTTTTGAAAAGCATGGATGGACTGATCCAAAATTCGAACCATTGTGAATTCTTTAAGAATCAGATGGCACAGCAAACAGGAAGTGCTTCATACTCCAGAAGGGGATGGCTGAAAATTACACTAAGCAGTAGTGCAGTACAGTTAAGACAGTGTGTGGCAATCTGTGGTCCCCAAGTATTGAATATTGGTGGAAAGCTAAAATATCATTGCTTTGATTCTCACTGTGAACAGTAGCATACTAGAGGGAAGCAGCAAGGGCCTCAAGTGAGGTCAAAAGAAGACTGAACTGCAAAAGCAACTTGTGGCCCCTAAACAACTACATTTCTTCTCAGCATGGTGACGCAAATTGACTATTCCTCATATGTACTGCAGAGTATCCTCAAACAATCAAAAGGATCTTTCCTCAATTGGTTACACATGTTAGGCATTAGTCGGATTAGCAAAAAGCCATTTAACCCCTTCCATGCTGATGACGGAATCGCTCCGTCATCAGCTACAGTTGAGCTGTGCTGATGACGGAGCGGTTCCGTCATGGCCCGGCCGCCGCGCCTGCGCGGCGCTGATTTCGCGCCTGCGCGGGCGTTCTAAAGAGCGGGGCGGGTCATGACGGAACCGCTCCGTCACCAGCACAGCTCAACTGTAGCTGGTGACGGAGCGGTTCTGTCACCAGCATGCGGCGGCCGCACGGCCGCCCCGCCCCTTTAGCGCTGCGGCGGAATAGCCGCCGCAGCGAAGGGGTTAACCTGGTACTTCCTTATCCCCCCTAAACATCTGAAACTCAACTCGCTTTATATATACCAACGTCTTAAACTCAGATGAAATTTCAGTTTTGCCAGCATGGTTTGTGTAATTTTGCACAAAATTCCTGAAAATATGTCACCTATTGTAAACATTACCACAAATGCGTAATTTGCAATAATTGACAGCAAATTCGCGGAAACATCAGAATGTGGGATGCTGTTTGATGTGCTTTTGTTTTACTGTGTTTTTGTGTCAAAGGTTTACATCAGGGTGCATTTTGTTCTAAAATATAGAGCAAAATGACAGATTTGCATTTCCCATAATTATGCATGTAGTTTAATTTTAACATAATTTTGTCCAATTAAGTCAAAGCAAATCATGAGGATTTCGTATACCCCTAAAAAGTACTCAATCCTCAGACTCTACTTCTACAAAGATCACGTTCAAAATGGAGAAGTTAGAGGTGTAAAAAATGTCTAGCAGGAGAAACATCTAGATTTAAAGCACTAACACAAAACGTCCATGAACAAATAACTTTCTTTATCAAAGCAAGTACTGAGATGGAATCTAAGAAGACCAAGCTGAAAACATTGTGAATGAATATCACACCAGTAGTAGGCTTCAAATTAACGTTCCTGTATGTAATTTCAAAGACTTGGAGAATGTCAAGTCAAGTCAAGTCAAGAGATTTATATAGCGCGCTACATACCCATAGGGTCTCAAGGCGCTAGAGGAAGGGTGGGGAAATTACTTCTCAAATATCCAAGTTTTAAGTTGTTTTCTGAATGCTAGGTGGTTCTGAGTACGGCGAAGGTGAGTGGGAAGTGAGTTCCAGGTTTTAGCTGCCAAGTAGGAGAAGGATCTACCTCCCATGGTGGTTTTGTTGATGCGAGGTACAGTGGCAAGGGCTAGGTTGGAGGATCGCAGCTGACAGGAGGGGGTGTAGAAGGACAATCGTGTGTTGAGGCATTCGGGTCCAAGTTCGTAAAGTGCTTTGTGTGCGTGGGTTAGGAGGCGGAAAGTAATCCTCTTATTTACGGGGAGCCAGTGGAGATTTTTCAGGTGACCAGAGATGTGTTGTTTACGTGGGATGTCTAGTATGAGCCTGGCTGAAGCATTCTGGATGCGTTGTAGTTTTTTCTGGAGTTTTGCGGTGGTACCGGCGTATAGTGTGTTTCCGTAGTCCAGGCGGCTCGTGACCAGTGCGTGGGTGACCGTTTTTCTAGTTTCGTGGGGATCCAGCGAAATGTTTTTTTGAGCATGCGAAGAATGTTGAAGCAAGATGATGAAACGGCGTTGACTTGTCTGGTCATCGAGAGTGAGGAGTCCAGGATGACGCCCAGGTTCCGTGCGTGGTCCGTCGGGATGGGTGCTTTTCCAAGGGCCTCTGGCCACCAAGAGTCGTCCCAGGCGGAGGGGGAGGTGCCTAAGATGAGGACTTCTGTTTTGTCTGAGTTCAGTTTCAGACGGCTGTGTTTCATCCACTCGGCTACTTCTTTCATTCCTTCGTGTAAGTTGGTTTTGGCGGTGGTAGGGTCTTTGGTGAGTGATAGGATCAGTTGAGTGTCATCCGCGTAGGAGATGATGTTGAGATTGTGTTGGCGAGCGATGGCCGCAAGGGGGCTCATGTATATGTTGAAGAGGGTGGGGCTGAGTGACGATCCTTGTGGCACGCCACAGATGACTGCAGAGGCCTCTGACTTGAATGGTGGGAGGCGGACTCTCTGTGTTCTTCCGGTGAGGAACGAGGTGATCCATTCCAGTGCTTTTCCTTGGATTCCTACGTCTCTGAGGCGCTGTAGAAGGGTGCTATGACAGACTGTGTCGAAGGCAGCGGAGAGGTCGAGGAGGATGAGGGCGACTGTGTCTCCATTGTCCAGTAGAGTTCGAATGTCGTCAGTTGCTGCGATGAGGGCGGTTTCAGTGCTGTGTTTGGCTCGGAAGCCGGACTGTGAGGAGTCGAGGGATTTGTTGGCTTCGAGGAAGGCGGCGAGCTGGTTGTTGACAGCTTTCTCAATGACTTTGGCCAGGAATGGAAGAAGCGAGATGGGGCGGTAGTTTTTGAGTTCGGTGGGGTCAGCTGTGGGTTTTTTCAGAAGGGCGCTGAGTTCTGCGTGTTTCCAGCTTTCCGGGAAGGTGGCGGAGTTGAGGGAACAGTTGATGACATCTCGGAGGTGTGGTGCTATGATGGAGTCTGCTTTGTTGAAGATGTGGTGAGGGCATGGGTCAGTTGGGGATCCTGAGTGGATGGAGTTCATCAGGCGGATGGTGTCCTCAGTGGAGATTGGGTTCCAGTCGTTAAGGATGTTCAAGGGGGGTGAAGGTCCTGCGGAAGGTTGGGTGGGTTGGTCTTCGGGTCGGTTGTTGAAGCTGTTGTGGATGTCTGCGATTTTGTTGTGGAAGAAGGAAGCTAGGGAGTCGCAGAGGGCTTGGGAGTGGGTGATGTCGTTGGAGTTGGCTGATGGGTTGGTAAATTCTTTGACGATGTTGAATAATTCCTTGCTGTTGTGGGCGTTGTTATCTAGACGGTCTTTGAGTGCGGCTTTCTTGGCAGACCGGATCAGTTGGTGGTGTATGCGGGTGGCGTTTTTGAAGGCGTCCCTGGTGCTGGTGTTTGGGTCTTTTTTCCAGGCCTTCTCGAGGGAGCGACAGAGTTTCTTCGATTTCTTAAGGTCATCGTTGAACCAGGAGGCGTTTTTGCTGCCTAGTTTGCTTTGGCGTTTTTTCAGCGGTGCTAGGATGTCGGCGCTGTTGGATAGCCATTGGGTGAGGTTGATGGCTGCTTGGTCGGGGTTTGAGGAGTGGGCGGGGGAGTTTTGAAGAAGCGATGAGGAGATCTGGTCGATGGTGATTTTGTTCCAGTTTCTTCGCAGAGTAGGTTGAGGATGGTTGTGAGTTGTGGTCTTATTGTAGATAAAGTGTACGCAGCTGTGGTCCGTCCAATGGAGAGTTGTGGTGTGACTGAAGGAGACATGTTTGCTGGAGGTGAAGATAGGGTCGAGTGTGTGACCTGCGATGTGGGTGGGCGTAGAGACAAGTTGTTTGAGTCCCGAGGTCGGCGAGATTGTCCAGAAGGGTGGTGGCGCTGCTGTCATTGCTTTTTTCCAGGTGAAAATTGAGGTCTCCCAATAGAATGTAGTCCTTGGAGGGGAGGGCGTGTGGGGTGATAAAGTCAGTGATGTCGTCACTGAATTGTGCACGGGGTCCTGGAGGTCGGTAGAGGAGGGTGCCTCTGAGTGTGGTCTTGGGGTCGGTGTAGATCTGGAAGTGGAGGTGTTCGGCGCTGGCAAGGTTGACGTCTGAGCTGGTTGAGATGCGGATGGAGTTCTTATGGACGATAGCGATTCCTCCTCCTGTTTGCTTGATGCGGTCCTTGCGGATGATCTTGTATCCTTCTGGCATAGCAATGGTGATGTCTGGGGCTGAAGAGGCATTCATCCATGTTTCGGTTAGGAAGGCGACGTCCGGTGAGATGGTGTCTAGTAGATTCCAGAGGTCGATGGCGTGCCTGTGGACCGAGCGGGTGTTGAGCAGGATGCATTGTAGGTGGTTGGTGTCAGATATCTGGTTGGTGTTAGTGGATGAGGAGTTTTTCTTGGTGCCGTCGAACTTGCAGGAGTAGCATGTGAAGGGTCCATGGGTGTGTCCAGGAGCGGCTTGGGCGCAGTTGGAGAGTCGGCCGGGGTTAAGGGCTAGGAGGGTGGCGGCGTCGTATGTAATGCGGGAGGGCTGGGCATTGCGTGGACCAGGGGGTCTGGCGCTGGGCGCGGTTCAGGCGCGGACGGGCGTAGACGGGCTTACCTTTGGCGCACCTTCGGCGCAACTGGGGCGCGATCGCTGCGCGTGAATGCTGCGCGCTATTGCATCTGTCATATAAGGATAGTGGAGGGGGAGGGGCGAGGGAGGAGCTGCTGGGAGGCGGGTGCGTGGTGTAGGGGGCGGGCTCCGGCCACAACAACAACAACCCAGGTAATGACGGCTCAAAGGCAATAGCCGACCGGGTTGGGGAGAAAAAGTTAATTAATTATTCTGTGGTGAGTAGCGGGGCGCAGACAGTCAAGCAGACAGACAAAGCGCTATATCTAAGGAGCAAGGCACTGTGAAAAAAGAGCTTCAATCGATGTAGGCACTCTCACAGCGCTAGCGAAATACAGCAAATTCAAGCAAGCAGAGGCGCAGTTAAATAATGCTTCAGTCAAAGTAGTCACAGTAGCAGCGCTAACGATACCCAGCCAGCGTTAAGGGAAGAGCAGGGCAGGAGGGAGCGACCGTGTCAACTAATCTAAGAAATGTAGGTGTTCCAGAGGATGCAAAAGGGGATGCAATCGCCAAAAATATTCTGTGGATAACGGACATCTATGATAGGGACTGAGATCATTCAATCCAGCAAATACAAATTCACCTCAAAGCCAGAGCACATAGAGAATCATTGGGCTCAACGTAGCTTGAAAATGGTCCACACACTATTATAACCTATCTCCAATACTTCATCGTCAAGGGGAAAATTCTGTTCGTATTCTGAACATATATCAAGCAATACTGTTTTTTATCACAGTGTCATTAATTATGTCTGATTTGAAAAAAGGATTTGTTGATTGATTGAGGTCCGCCGCAAATTATAAAGTCACTATCTTGTTAGGTCAGTGAAAGGCTTTCAATAATTTAAACCTGGGGTTAACTACTGGTAGATATGGCAAAGTGCAGATAGGTTTAACTTAGCAAAAATATGTAAGCATTTAAAATTGCTTAGCTGCCCCTGCATTCTTGTCACCTTTCTGCCTTCTGTGGCACTCGTTTCCACCATTTTCTGTGACCTTTATGCCCTTTCTTGTGACCTTTTGCCTTCTGTACCACTCGTTTCCTGCCGTTTTTCTGTATTCTTGTGACCTTTTTGCTTTTTGTGACCTTTCTGCCCTCTTTGCCACTCGTTGCCCCTTCACTTGTTGTGCACTTTTGCCTTCTGTTTCCTTCGTCGCCCCTCACCGCTCTGGGACCTGCTCAACACAACCTCCCCGGAAATGTCCTTCCTGACAGAGACCTAGTTGAACAACTCCTCTGCAACCGACATTGCCATAGGCATCCCAGACGTCTACAAGATCACCTGCAGAGACCGCACCAATGGAGTTGGAGGAGGAATCGCCATCGCATCAGGGTTTCAACTAGCACCGACGGCGCGCTCAGCACCACCGGACACATGCATTTCCAAATCCACACAGACCCCAACTCCACCCTCACAGGCACCCTCGTCTACCAACCACCCAGTTCAGCGACTCCATTGCCTACTTCATCAGCATGCATGCCCTGACGTCCACCGACTACATACTCCGAACTTTCACCTTGAGAACAACAACGACAACAACTCCACAACCCTGATCGATAACGTCGCCAACCTCGGACTGTGACAACTCCTCACAACGCCCACCCACTCCGCTGGCCACACACTCGACCCCGTCTTTTCCTCAAGCCAGCACGTCTCCGTCAGCCACACCACCGAACTCCTCTGGACCACTGCATCCACTTCACCTTCCAGAAACCCACCACACACCACCGCACCCAACAGATCCCCCGCCGCCGCTGGATCAAAATCACCGAAGTCCAACTACATGAAAACCTTGCTCTCAGCCCACCCACCGAGACCTCCTACACCGACGTCGCTGCCCACAACCTCAGACGCTGGATCAAGGACTGCCCCAACACCCTTGCCCTGCTGAAGAAACTCCCCCACAGAGACACCAGCAAGAGGGCCAGCTGGTTCACCGCAGAACTCCTAGATTCCGAGCAAGCATGCCCGAAAGTAGAGAAGAAATGGCACAGTGAACAAACTCTGGACAGCCATGAAGCACACAAGGACGCCGTCCACAACCACCACCACCTCATCAGGGCACCCAAGAAGACCTCCTTCAAAGATCGCCTCGACAACAACGCACACGACAGCAAGGAGTTCTTCAACATCGTGAAGGAACTCTTCAACCTCAGCTTCAACATCAACGACATACCGCCGTCGCAAGCCCTTTGCGACTCCCTAGCCACCTTCCACCACAAGATATCCACTACAGCTTCAACACCCAGAAAGCCCCAACAGACAGCAACACAACAGACCCTCTGCACACTTTCGACCACGTCCCCTTGCTAGCATGGACCAGCATGAACGTCGATGACACCATCAAGAACATGAGCACAATCCAGTCCAGCTCTCCATCAGACCCATTCCCGCACCACGTCTTTAACAAAGCAAGCAGCTCCATCGCACCCCACATACGCAACGTCTTCAATCTCTCCCTTGAGACAGCGATCGTCCCGGAGAGCTGGAAACACGCCGAGATCAACGCCCTAATCAAAAAAAACCAAGGCAGACCCAAGAGACCTCAAAAACTTCCGGCCCATCTCTCTGCCCCCCTTCCCGGTCAAGGTCGTCAAGAAAATCGTTAACAGACAGCTAACCCGATACCTCGAAGAGAACAAAATCCTTGACCCTTCCCAGTCAGGGTTCCCCAGTAACCACAGCAACCAGACCGCCCTCATAGCCGCCACCGACGACATCAGGACCCTGCTAGACAACGGGGAGACTGCAGCACTCATCCTCCTAGACCTCTCCGCCACCTTTGACACAATCTGCCACTGCACACTACACGCACTCCTCCATGCTGCAGGGATCTGAGACAAGGCTCTAGAATGGACTACCTCCTTCCTCTCGGGCAGAACCTAGAGTGTCCCCCTCCCCCGATCCGTTCTGATACCTCTGAGATCATCTGCGGCGTACCCCAAGGATCCTCCCTCAGTTCGACACTGTTCAACATTTACACACGTCGCCCGACAACACAACCTCAACATAATCTCCTACGCCGACGACACTCAACTGATCCTCTCCCTCACCAAGGACCCCATCACCGTCAAAGCCAACCTCCATGAAGGAATGAAGGCTGTCGCCGACTGGATGAAGATCAGCCGTCTGAAGCTGAACTCGGACAAGACAGAGGTCCTTATCCTCGTCTCCAACCCGTCAGCCTGGGACGACTCCTGGTGGCCAACAGCACTGGGGGCAGCCCCGACCCCCACCGACCACCACACAACCTGGGAATCATCCTCGACTCAACGCACTCAATGACCAAGCAAGTCAACGCCGTCTCCTCCTCCTGCTTCAACACCCTCCGCATGCTATGCAAGATCTACAGTTGGATCCCGACAGATAAAAATAAGACAGTCACCCAGGCCCTCATCAGCAGCAGACTCGACTACGGAAACGGCCTCCATGCGGGAGCCCCGACCAAGCTTATCAATCGACTACAGCGCATCCAAAACCGCTCAGCACGACTGATCCTCGATGTACCACGACACAGCCACATCACCCCCCACCTGAGAAACCTGCACTGGCTCCCCATCAACAAGAGGATATCCTTTAAGCTCCTCATCCAAGCACACAAGGCACTCCACAAGACCGACCCAGCCTACCTCAACAGACAGCTCTCCTTCTACACCCCCGACTGCCAGCTATGCTCCGCCGACCTCTCACTCGCCACCATCCAGCGCATCCAAAGAACAACCACCGGCAGGAGAGCCTTCTCCTACCTCGCCGCCAAGATATGGAACACCCTCCCACTGAGCCTATGACAGACCCAAGACCTGCTGACCTTCAGGAGGACACTAAAGACCTGGCTGTTCGATCAGTAGCAGCCTCCACCTCCCCCCAGCACCTTGAGCCCCTCGCGGGTATGTAGTGGGCCTAACAAATGACTGATTGATTGATTGTTTGCACTGGCTTGTGCATGCCCATTAGGAGCCCCTCGGTCTCCTAATGGGCAGGCGGCGGGCGAAGAGTAACCGTGCCCTAAGCCAATCCTGGCGCTGTTGGCAGCACCAGGATTGGCTGAGAGGAGTTGCCAGTCCATTCCTGTTTGTGAAGGCGCCAAGGGGAGCAGAGGTGGCACGGACCGGCTGTGAGGTAAGTTTTCTGTTTTATATTTAATTCTCCGGCCCCTCTCCCCCACGCGACCACCCACCCAACGAGCCGCTACTGCCTTTGGGTTTCATTTCCTGCTGCTTGTCCGTGGCTCGGCTCCCCTCAGTGCCCATGTTATGGCTGCCATTCTTTCCCTGCACGTCGTACTTCACTCTCTCCTGGATGCCGACAGATTAAGGTGTCAGGAAGGTGTGATCTGGTCTGTAGACAGCAGCTGTGCACTTCCTACAGGGGAATAATGCACACCCCTGCAGTGCACAGGGTCCTCCCTGGCGTGACAGCAACTCAAGTACAACAATCAATTAAAGTAAGGCTTTTTTGGGAGGTCGCATGCGTGTATTGTTAGGCATTTACTCTTTTGGTGGTGAGGATTTTAAGGCCCCATGTCATTGTTTTGCGAAAGGGACCTTGCAGTTTGGCATTATACATCTACAGAAGGGCGCAGCTGCAGTTGCACTTTATCCAGAACAGCAGGTTTGGCATTATACAACGTTGTATGCTCCGTCTTTGCGCCAGGAAACCCTTTTTGGGTAGCTGCGCTCCTTATAAGCTTAACAAATAAATAAATAAACAGAAGGGTGCAGCTGCAGTGGCACTGCATCCAGACAGCAGGTGCCCTTGGAACTCAAACTAGTATGATATTTACCAGTACATGGATGATGACTTAGTAGCCAAGGCCAGAAGTCTCCTTTCAACCTCACATCAAGAGCGGGTGGCTTCTCACACAATGCCAGTTCGCAAGTTACTACTTTTTGCACAAGATCCAGGTTTCAGGCGTATGTATTTTTGGATATTCTCTAAACTGCTATACAGAACGTATAGTTGTTAGCAGTTATTATTAGAGCAGACTGTTCATCTCCAAAGGTGTGTATTGTTTTCAATTAAACAAATTTCTGGTTTCTGTATTCTAATGGACTTTCATAGCCCAATAGCCCAACATCCAAAAACGGATATCCTGTAACCGGGTGCAGAATAAATCAGTTGTACATGTAGAATGCAGCAGCACAGTCATTGCTCAACACACTCTCTGTGCAAGTACAGGTGAGTCGAGCGCATGCCACTCTGACTCACACAGAGCTGGTACGTACTCTAGTGAAAGATTAGCACACTGGAAGAACTGATTTACAATTAATCCCCCCAGTAGACACGAAGAAGTACCCGACTACAAGCACACGCATGGTAACTGCTGCTTGGTGGTTTATTGAGTCGCTACGAACTGCCTTTACAGTAGAATTTACAAAGCAAAGCTGTTTTTGTGCCGAACGTGCTAACTGGGTTTCATCATTCTTTGATGGCCTCATAGGGATTATTATTCAGCAGGCATTCAAGGAAGTTAAGCCTGAACACAGAGTTGCTTGAGCTAATGAAGGTCGAATAAATCCTGGAGTCTCATCCAAAAACCTTGTTTAGGACCATTTCCTCTAGCACCTCACTTCGCCGTACGGGAGCATTTCAACGACTCCTAGAATTGAAATCCTAGACCGCAGCTGCCCATTGAGACTAAACAGCACTATATTAAACTTGGCTGTTTCATTATTCTGCATTTTGGGACACATGTAATTCCACTCAGTAATCCATGTAGTATTTTACCAGCAATGACCCATAGAAAAATGCGTCGCTTCGTGACGTTTATATAGTACTTACTGCATATTCAAGAAGACTGTGCACATGGAATAGTCTGTCAAAATACGTTCAAAAAGTTGGTTGCTACATCCTGTCAAAGTATTGTGGTCACGTGGCAGCTGTGACATTTATGGGTCAGTTTTAGTTTTATGCAGGTGCTCCTTCAGTTCCCAATTAAAATGGTGCCTGCCTTCCGATTATGCAAAGTAACAAACAGCATTAAGAATTGAGTGGCTTTGAAGTAAATAGTAAAAAGAAAGCGATCGGTAGTGAGATCTTTGTAATGCATAAGGGAAAAATGATAGTTCATCATGCACAGAAAATCAACGTGCAATCACACCGGAGAGTTTGCAAGCAAAAGGCACCACAAAGAAACATAAAGCATCCCGGTTTTATTTGGAAACGTGTTGTATGAAAAGTGTGGGCTGTTTGCTAGAAATGTGGCCACACCGTAGCTTTGTTTTTTTAAGGATACTGATCCATGCTCTCTATTGGAAACAGTATATATCTGTAAATATACACACCAGTATCATTATCTTAGTTGTATGTAATCTGTAACACAATGTACATTGCTAAGGAGTTTGTGGGAGTGAGGGTTGCCTGTGTGTTTATAAATTGTTACATATATGATCCACTTTGAACATATTACCATATTTTGGAATCCTCTCATCAGTTTTAACGTGTCATACTACCTAACTATGTGAAAAAATGCTAAGGCAGTGCCTGTTGAGGACACGGGAAGCGTGCTGCCAGATCTTCATCCAGCATGCTGATGCTGTCAGAGTGATGGGAGGTCCTAGTCTTCTTGTGAAAAAATGCCTCAATCTGATGCAGTGTTGCTGTCTGTGAGTGATCATCTTGTGTCTTTGCTTGCAGCTGGGCTGATTTTTTAAAGGTTTTTGCCTGTGTCGACTTGTTAAATGCCTGCCATGCATTCTGGATCACTTTTGTGTTTTCCTGTTTTTGTGACACCGACTGTCCCCGCACTCAAGTTTGAATATGGTCAAGTCCTAACAAAAACGACAAAACCTCTCACTGTTTAACTGGTTGAGCTTGAATATGCTTCTGAAAGTGGAAAATAAATCTTTACTGTATATTGCCATTGGATTAACTCTTTGTGGATGTATGTCTATTTAAACATACATTAAGGATTCACCAAAGGTTGGTGAACTTTTGTGAGGGTAAACGGTTTCTGCTACTGAAAAAACACTCCTTTTTCTACTTCTACACAGTAAGTGGCTTACACTCAGTGGAATTCAAACCCGTGACTATAGCTTTCATGAGAGGGGTAATCTGGATATTCCACTGAGCTTTAGGATGATTGTCATTCTTTGATCCAGGGGTGCACGTGGCTCGTTCAATCTTCTCGCCTTTTCTTCTCCTGGTCGCCTGTGTTTGGAATCCCAGACACACCGATGTAAACAGCTGCGCATATTTATATCAGCAGACGCAAAGATTGTTTTCTATAGCTCACAAATAATTGACAAAATGATAAATAATTAAATCGTATTGCTTTATTAACCTTACTGCTTCCTCAAATTTGCTTAAAAATGCACCATTTGTCAATTCTTTTTTCAAAATTTTCTCGGGGGTATCGTGGGTTGTTCAGGCTCGCTCGCTGCGCTCGCTCGCCACAGTGGAGTACAACTATTATTTTACACCTCACCGCTTTCAAATGTCACCAGCCGCCTCTGAAAACCTGTAGATGTTTAGAGCAATATATTCTACTACGTACCAAAATAGTAAGGATATTAATACTCCAAAGATTACAACATATTTGACTGTGTGACCCTTCCCCCTATTGTGGAGGAGGCAAGCTTAATATTGGACTAACATCTGGTAAAACTGCTGGTCGAGAATATATACCATCAGAAATGCACAAACTGCTTTTAGATGAAATAGCCTTTCTCGTTTTGAAATGTAAAGACTAAGTAAAAAAGTTCCTGACAATTTGTCAAACACAACATAAGCAGTTTTTTTCTAAAAAAAACATGGACCAGGATGATTGCAAGACCTGCAGACCAATCTCTCACCTGAAGTACAGTTTTAAATATTTGCCTAAAATATAGCTAGCAAGTTACACATCCTTAACATTTGAAATTCACCAGGGTTTTATTTCTGGAAAAGATACTACCTGACACTTGAATCTCACCATAACCCTTATAAATATTGCAGAAACTCCAGAAAAACTATTTGGTAGCATATAATTAGATCCTGAAAAAAGCTTTGATTGGGAGTCTGTGGAGCTCTTGTAGGAGCTGCTTTTGGCAATGGGATTGCACTCTGCTTACATTTGGTGGATTCAAGCTCTGTATAGTTCTTTGAAGGTACAGATTCACATCACTATTCATACATCATCGACCATCTCCATTGAGCATGTCACCAGATGGATTCTTTCTAGCCCTAAATACTTTGGGGCAGATTTATGAGGCCGTTGCGCCTCTTTGCGCCACAATTGCGTCACTTTATTTGACGCAACTGCGGTGCAAACAATGCGCCCTAATTACAACATGACGCATCTAGGAGATGCGTCACGTTGTAAAGCACTGCGCCATAAGGAGGCGTTCCTGCGCAGGGGGGGGCGTTCCTGCGCAGGAACGCCTCCTGAAAGTGGCTGAGTGAAATCTATGAGATTTCACTCAGTCACTTTCAGGGCAATGCTGCGTCAAAACCCTGCGCCTGCTTGAAGCAGGCGTAGGTCTTGACGCAGCATTGTGCACATGGTGTACCCCCGAGCCTTGCTGGAGCTGCGTCGCGCTTGCGACGCAACTCCAGCAATGCGCCACATTTCCGGCACAGATGCGTCACGCATCTGTGCCGTTTTTGCACCATGGTGCGCCGCATTAAAAATGCGGCGCACCATGGGTGGCGGAGCTGTGGCGCACTGTGGCGCATGTTAACTGGCGCATCCCTGGGGATGCGCCAGTTAACATAAATCTGCCCCACTGTACTTCAAGCATATTTACAAAGACTTCAGATTCTTCTTTATCAAATCCAAAATCAAAGTCATCAAATTTCAGCCACCATCGGTGCTGACAAAGTTATAATCATCACATTCAAATTAAATCCAGCCCTCAATAATATAATATCATCAAACTGCTGCTGAGTTTGGCTCCATATATTTAACTCTGCTCAGGTCCAGATTATCCTATCAGTAGACGCTTCAATTGATGATGCTAGGGTAATGCACCTGGCCCCCTATCTTGGAGTCACAATCACTACTAATCTGGAATAGTTTTCTGGACACAATAATTCCACTCTTTTCCTCCAAATGGAAAGATAACTAGGAAAATGGAAACACCTTTTTCATTTACCGTAATAGTAAAATAACTATTCAGCGGAAATTCTTATTTTTCTTTCCTGCACTCACACTGTATTTAGTTGTTTCATTTTTCAAGAAAGTGCATGGTTTGATCTGATGCTACAAATGACAGAACAAAGACTCTCACAGATCACCAAAATGTCAAATGGTTCCTATAACTAGGAGGTGTGCTTACATAGGGAAGCAGGTACTGTATTAAAAAAACTTGTAATTAATTTAGATGGTAGAAAACCTACGAAGGTTTTCGTGTGACATTGGATGATTTCCGAATTCCATTCACTCATCCCGCTCTTCAAGAATCCAAAACTGCCTACTAGCTTTTGGGATAAATTGTCTTGTATAATTGATTAATAAATAAATAGATCTGTTTGAGGGACAAACACTTAAACCAAAGCAATTTTGACCTTCAGAAACATGACTTTTAAAAATTCCTTTCAATTCAGGTACTTTCTCCTAGAAGAAACATTGCCATTTTCCTGTTATATTAACAGTGTTTTTCAAAGCCAATTTTCTAGCCCCGATTTCTATGCTTGCTCAGTGCAAATTTTGCTGCATGATTTGATGGCGGGCAGATGGCCAGCAGGCGGAGAGACGGTCTGACAAAAATCCAACAGGGTCGACAATCAGACGGTTTGTAATCCCTACAATGGTGGTGGTGCCTGCTCAGGCACCGCCCTATGTATTACAATGCCAGTTTTCCTCTGCTGTTTCATGGCGTTTAACCCTCCATGAAAAGGCTGGCACATAGTGACATGGGGGCCCGTAGCAGGCCCCCTATCCTCCTGGCCCTCAGTAATGAGCCCCGAGGGGCACCTTTGGTGCCCCCCTACATATATTTTATCAACAAGGACCTGCTCTGGTTTTGGACAAATATTTTCAAAAACTCACAAGCAAGATGCTCATCTGTAGTACTGGCGAATACCTTAAAAAAATCCTACTCAGAACCGGGTTTTACTGTCCGATTTTTAGAAAAGTTTGTCTCTCTACCCCAATTAAATCCCAATATGTAAGTGCACAATGGGAAAAAAGGTGTGTGAAGGTCTGAAAGTACCTCACGTAAGCACCACCAATGGAGCTGCTGGTAGGTACTGACCAGTATGCTCATGTCTTTATCACCATTGATAACTTTCAAGACCAAAAAAATGAAATCCGTGAAAACATGCGACACAAGGAAAACCTAGTGCTGTGTAAAGGGATGCACCGCAAGCACTTGTCATGTGCTATCCCACTGTGACCCCATAGTAAAAAAAAAGGGATTTGTTGCTTCTCCAAGCTAAAAATGAGATAGGACCCACTGGCGATAATCCCCTCTACATATCCCTGCACCATGTGGCAGGCACAGCACATGGTGCTGGGATAAGTGCAATGTGTTTATTTTGTACTGCGGTGTGTTCTGCAGCCAGAAACAAAAGGCCACAATACAAAATATACAGATTGCGACCACCTTGAAGGCGGCCGCATCATAATCCCTAGGACGGGACCACTGACAGCCAGTCTGGCGGTCCCATTTCCGAAAGGATGACAGTTGGGCGAATGTCCGACCACCATTCAAATGAGGCCCATTGTGTCTACCCTGATATTGTATCACCCTTTATATTATACTGTGCTCTAATCAGAAATTACACAATAAATACATTTTCTATTCTTTAAAAAAGCTTATTCTTTGTTTAATGTTTTTTCTGGCTTAACCAATGGAGGCTCTCAAGAAATAGGTTCTAGGATGAAACCCGAATCAGCTTGTTTGGAAATCCAAGTAGGAAATAAGTTGCTTTTACATGGGAATGCCTTGGGTTTTTTAAACAAATTAAAGAATTCTGAACTAGTTCTTATTGTGTAATCTTCGTTCTTCCTATTTTGCTACAAGTGATATAACAGTTGTAGGACCTAAGCAGGGAAAATGGGTAATGTTTTAATGTGCACGTTTCTGCTCTGAATTACACTTTTTTTGTTATACATGACAGTTCCCATAGATATTATTGATCTATGGCTGATGATTTAAACTGATTTGATCATTTTACTCTGGGGCCTTATAACTCATCACAGATTCAGATTTTCCCTGGCATCCACCTTCATTAGGTGAGCCCAGGACAGACCTGACAAATGTTACTGATTTAAAACATAAAAAGTGTGTTCTCAGTGTACAGCGCAAACCAGTGTGATTGGGACATTTACAATAAACAACTTAACAGAGTTCACCCACCACTCTCTTTCTCTCCATCTGCCCACTGACCATTGAAGGAGCCCCTGAAGTTCCACTGAGGGTGAATGTAGTCACAGATCAATGGACTCAGGGTATAAAGTTATTTTGCAGAGACAACAGTGGCATGGAACCTGCTGTACTGTAAGTGCCTCTGCAAGGGCACCACTCATCTTGGTTTAAAACAACATCAAGTGAAAAATCCTTAGCATTATGCGTTCCATCCTACATGGCATTCATTGGAGGGTGGTTATCTATGTTAGCTCACAGCACATCACCTGGTTCCAATCAGGGCCGGACTGGGAACAGAAACCGGCCCTGGCACACCCCTCAGCCAGCACCCCCTCGGGTGAGGGGGAGTGCAGCAAAGCAGTGTGCGAGGGCCGGTCTCGGCCGATTTTGTTACTGGGGGCCGATATTGCCGACCCCCGTAACAAAAAAAACGGCCCCCAGGGATCCAAAATCGGCCCCCACCCTAGCGGTCCACCGGGGAAACGCCCGGTGCCCGCTATGGCCAGTCCGGCCCTGGTTCCAATTGTGTCACGCACAAAAATTTGTAGTCTGACCTACGTGCAGAGTCGAAGAAATGTCCTCATTTTCATGGGCCCAAAAACTTATACAAAGAGGGAACATCCAGTTTACAATGTTTGGATATTACATTTGTAATCTTGCAATGGGTATTTTAAAACAGTTTGCACAACGGTGTGCAGCCCCTTTTGCACAACTAAATTGACATGGCAGCCAGTGGCGACTGATAAAAGTGGTGGGATGTAATCCTTGGCTTGAATTCCAGTAAACGTTACTGACTCACTTACGTGTAGGGTTCACACGCAGTTGCAGTCAGTCTTAATCTCTCACTTATTCTCATTCGGTCTTAGTCAGTTACTTTCATTCGCACTTGTAGTCACTTTTACTTACTCTGACTCAGTTTCAAGGACTTATACAGTCTCATTCATTCCCGTTCACTCTCACTCATTCTCCCCTAATTTCCATTAGGATCCTCCCCATGTCTCACTGGTTCTTCCTGATTCATTCAGTCTCACTCTTTCCACTTCACTCAATTTCAATGTATATCACTCATACTCAAATCAGTCCCACGCATACTCAATCAACCACACTCATTCTCACTCACGCATTGCCACTCTGACTCACTGAGTGTCACTCGGTTTCTCTCTGTCTCACTCTAGCTCACTCATTCCTGCACAGTCTCACTCATGCTTACCTAGTTTCCCCGAGTCTTTCCATAACTCAATCAACCTGTCTGGTTCATTCAGTCCTACTCATTCTCATTAAATCTTGCTGAGACCCACTCATACCGCCTCACTTATTCACACACATTCTGACTCACTCAGTCTCACTGTGACTCAGTTTTACTAATTCACAGACAGCCCCATACATGCTCATTCATTCGCTCAGCCATACTCATTTTGATTCACTCAGACTTACTTATTCACACTCATTCTGACTCAAACAAGTTCAGAAACATGCTCACTCAGTCTGGCTTATTCAGTCTCACTCTCACACAGATTCACTCTGTCTCACTTATTCTCTGACTAGCGAAGAATCACTCAGACTTGACTCACTCTGTCTTACAGACAATAACATTCAATTTACACACCATGTTTGTGTACGTTCGTGTCTGTGCAGGTCTCGTTTTGACTCCTGCTGTTTGTTTGGCTTCAGACACTTGAAAGTGAAACCTCACACCTGTGCAGTCACAGATTAAACTTTTCAGTCTCTGCTCATTCACCCCACCATTTCCTAACTCTGTGACAAATTGGGAAAGGGCAGGGTGACTGGCTGATTGACCTGTAGCCATGGGCACTGCAGTGCTTCAGCCTGCAACGCCTGTGGCTAACGTTTTCTGTGACGCCTTGCCACATCACAGATTGGTAGGCACTAAGGCATGCCAGGAGCCATCAGAGGTTATCCAGCCCTGGATAATGTCGGATTCCTGGTGCAGGCTCCTTCGTGCATCTGCGCCAAACATCAGACATTCTCTCTAGCAGAGCTGCTTTAGGCTCCTGCTGGATGACAATTTCCTTTTCTTACCAAGATTGAAAAAAAGATTGTCTTTCGGGTGTCGCCGCTGAAACACTACTGGCAGCACTTAAAAAACAGATGTAAACACCCATCGCTCTCATGAGGCACTTCACCACAGAGCTCTCCTTGATGAGTAAACTTGAAAAACTCTGAAGACAATGATCACTGGAGATAGCTTTACTATCCATGTTTTCTCTTTGAATGCTGATACTTCTGGTACTGCATTTAAAAGAGGAAAGCAACATCTAATTTGCAAGAATAGGTCATGTTAAGATACTCGTGAATTTGAACCACCACCAGTCTGCTCAACCATGGAAGTTACTGGTACATTACACTAAATTGTGGGAGTAAGCCATCAAATGGGAGCAAGTTAAACTGTGCCAGGACAGTAAGCAACCGTTTGGCTAGTGAGAGAATATTGTTGGCTCCTGATGGTAGAAACTACTGTTAACTTATGGCAAATCACAATCACCCCCTCTGCACCTTGAGACCCTTACGGGCTATTAGTCATGCTTTACAAGCCATTGATTGCTTGATCCTATTGGTGTCACATGGATTTGTAGACATATACTAAACTGTTACTAATACAAAGTAGATTGATTTAAACTTGGAACTACCTAATGTTGTCTGATGGCACCTTTTTATATATATATATTGTACATATATGCTACAAAATTTAAAACTCAATATAATGCAAATGGATCTGGTAAACATAATTTACCACTTCTAAATTGATGGTGGGTTGCACAACATAAACATAGCATAAAGTTTTGATAACATAACATAAAGTCCATAACATAAAGTTTTGATTGTAATGCCTGAAAAGTCATCTTTAGTAGCATTATCTGGAAAGCAAAATGAAGATTTCAGAGAAAGGACAACTTCGGAAGAGGCATAAATATTGTTTCCCAACTTTGCCTGAATTTCCACGAAAGTGTTGGTAAAGGATTTCTCATTTAACAATTTGTGGTTAATTTGAGTTAATTACATATAACTATATTTTTATTTCTCTTTTATACAGGTGCACATATTCAGTTTTATAACTTCTCGACGGAGGCCAACCACGACTTCCTTGACATACAAAATGGGCCTTACCACGCCATTTCTCAGATTGGTCAATTTAGTGGAACTGAACTCCCACAGTCTTTATTGAGTACCACTCATGAAACGCATATTCACTTTTACAGTGACCACTCAGAAAATAAGCAAGGGATAAAACTTGTATACCAAGGTAAGTTGCACAGCAGTCTAATTACGAAAATACACTGCATTGCATTCAAGTCTGCTCGGCACTTCCTTGCCTATTCCATAAACTGTAATGTGGAAATGTTACAAGATCACCGTTCTTTTTTTACTAACAGGTGTTTATGAATTGTGATATATAGTTTTCAATTTTGAGTTAATAATTTTCATACAACTCATTAAAGTTTACCACATTTCAGTTTAGATTTCAGCAGTAAACCAGTAAGTATATATATAGAAAAAGGATGGTTTATTAGGATAGAAAAGAATGCACAATGATTTTTGCTATCAGCCAGATGAAATCCTTGGCATTGGTGTGAAGCTCAATGAGTCAACCTCTTGATATCCCCAACTACTGATTGCTCTTACAGCACAGACAATGGAGGTGATTAAGTGAGGATAGGGGAGGACAGGAAGAGAACAGCAGGAATGGAGACCTACTCTTGTAACCTCTTCTCCCCAAGCAGATGTACACCACCCTCAGTACACTATACCTGTAAAGAAAAGAAAATAGTTTTGTATTCCCTATGTTTCTCAATTGAGTGGGGAAGCCTATGGAGCTAAAACAAGAAACACTGTGTCACTCAGTTTGTCAAGATTCTGTTATTTCTTATTCTTTGATACAATTGGCAATAATAGCACCTACCTACTATAATTTTTGTTTATACTTCTGAGAAGTTTTTTCAGCAATATTTTTCATACTCCTGTAAAGCGATATAAAATATATGTTTCATCTGAAAAGAAAAATGTGTGGTTCAATAGTGAGAAATTGGGCACACATCGTAATTACTTTTCTGCTTTTATATTAATGTTTCTTACTATCTGCAGACCTTCAAATACTGCCCATACTTCAAATAGAGTTACATGAAGCCCGCCTACTCAGACTGAATGAAATCAGATGTTCATAGTAATACTGCCTTTGTATATTATCCACAAATCCTTGTATTGAGCGGAGCCAACCCGCTTATGAAAGATAAACTGAACACCATATAACATTGCACGTCATTCCAACGAGCTAAAAAACATGAAGCAGAGCCCTCCTGCGCTATTATAAATAAAATTATCAGAAATTATGGGGCGACTTTCCAATGAGCTCAAAACATGACAACAAAGCTGTGAATGTGCTGCTGCTTTGCACAGTGGTATTCTCCTAGTGGTGCAAGTGCACCCTTACTGCCCCATAGCTGAGGAACAACTTACCCTTAGAATTGGATAGGTAAAGAACCGCAGCTCCTCCACTTTCGCTGATAGCACAATACCAAGCAACGAGTGATAGGGCGCGGGAAGTGGGAGGGCTTGCTTGATGCGGCTACTAAGAAAGATCATCGTACATTTTGGTAAATCGTCTCCACAGATTGTGGCAAAGGTTCTCCCACGATTGAAAATTATATCACTATAGTAGACTTTTCCAATCTCTTTGTTACCAGGTTGGCAAATTAAGTTTCCACACAGGCCCTAAGCCCAACCTCATTTGATAGATCAGTAGAGATTAATTGCAGAGTAGGGCGCCCTCAGCAGTAGGAGAATATTTGTAGGATATAAGTATTGAAGCCCCAGACAGCCTCAAATGATTAACCTGTGTGGACACAATGTAGTATACATCCACCTGTAGCAGAATGAGATTAACTGGTGGACACAAGTATTACCCCGGAAGAGATTAACCAGGGCTATCAGTAAATGTTTCATCAATAAAGCACCTGGTTTGTTAAAATTCTTGTGGATTTATTTTTGAACAGGATGAATGTCTGGAGTCTTTATTTTGTATCTTTATTCAATACTATATTGAATGGAACCCCTATGCCCTTCTTGGGCAGAGGCCAACATGATTCCTATCCATAAAAAAAGGGCCCTGACACAAACCCCCCAACTACAGGCCCATAAGTCTTTTTGAAAGCTCGCAAAAACAGTTTGCTATGGCCATATTGGGCAAACTCCTGGACTGGATGTCTGCAGGAGACATACTGACTTCCCTGCAAGCTGGTTTTAGAGAATGAACTAATACAGTAGATCAGGTGTTCGGTCTCCAGCTTCTTTACTGGAAAACTACTTTCTTAGAGGGGGGTCACCTCTACGTTGTTTTCGTAAATATGAGATTTGCATTTTTGTTTTTATTTCTCATAACACTCTCTAGCAGGTGTTAGCCAATATGGAGGGTTCCCACACTCTCTTAACCTTGATAATTAGATTGCATGATAACAACTATGCCGAAGTGAGATGGGGGAATCTGGTTGAAATTACCAGTCTTTTCCCTGTTAAAAGAGGGTCAGACAGAGGTACGTTCTTGCACCTGCTCTACTCACATTATTCATAAATGATTTAGTAGCTTATCAGGATCATTGTGACTCCGATGCACCACGCCTGCAAGACATCAAGGTTCCCATCCTGATGTTTGCAGATGATACACTTTTATTATCAAAATCCCAAATTGGTCTGCAGTGGATCCTCGATTGAATCAAATGGTTTTGCAGCCCAAGGGGATTAGATATTAATATTCCTTAAATGAAATATATGGTCTTCAATCCATGTTACACCACCCGTTCTAACCCCAAACCTAGAGGGATACTGCTGGAACGTGTACATTCTTTCGACAAACTGAGTGTCCTTTTAACCGAACATCTTGATTAGCAACCCCATATAGCATAGATTAAACCTAGAACAAATAACTAGGGTATTTTAAAAATGCATAGAAGTTTGCAGATCTTCCCAATTTCACCGGCATTACAAATGTATAATTTCTAGGCATTAAGCACAGCAATTTATGGTGTGAAGTTGTGGAGCCACAGTGATGTGACTTTTTTGGGGCAGTGGAAATTAGTTTTATGAGACAAGTGACGTGTCTCGGAATTAGTTCCCTACTAATTCCCCTAAGACTAGATATGGAGCTTAGACATAATTCGGACAGAGTTGGTGTTAGGCCACTTTTGTATTGGAGGAGACTACAGATTACTCCAGCGCTCTGCTCACACCTACTAGACCTTGAGGAGGTGCTACGCATTCCTGGCTTGGGCACCATTCCTTGGTTGGGTATTTCAAATAAGCCCTTGCTAAGATCAGTTTGGATAAATTGTGGAATACACTGCAGTGGCTTGTGCAGTCACCACAGAAACAATCAAGAGAGGATATTGACAGTATGGAGATGGCCTTTAACAAGGTCAGTCCAGCGTGGGTTCTTTGACCCAGTCATTTCTCTTGGTGAAGTACCAGTTGTCAGCAGAGCAGTTCCTGGATGAAATTGAAGCTCCATTTGCCAGGACTCTCTATCTGCAATTCAGATATAGATCCCGTCCTCTCCAGTCCTTTACAGTTAGTTGGCAGCGAAGGCCTGGAATGTTAGATAATAAGTGTCCATCTTGTAAAAACCACATTGAGATGACAGAGACTGTCTTGCTATTTTGCCCTGCTTACCAAAGTAGTAGTAGCAAATGGATCCTACTACGCTGTCACAATATAGGTGTCAGAGAATACAAAGAAGCAGTAAAAATCCTAAAATCAGACTCAAGCCAATCTGTAGTCTTTGCGGTTTCTCACTTTTGGGTGGTGATTTAGAGGCTACGACAGAAAAGAATGACAGTAGCATTAGACTTAGGCCCCACTGGTTAACTAGCACTGTAATCTATTAGGCTACTTTATTCTTTTTAATATTTTTAGCACATAGATTACATGACAAAGGATTCTATGTGCATGTTTGAGTATTTAATTGCCTATGCTTTATTATTTCTCTTTTAAACACTTCATAATCTAATGCACCATGATTTTGTATATGCGCTGTGTAGATTTTATGGTATTTTAAGCTTTTATTATCAATTTCTGTATCTATACTGTGTTTTTTTAATTCAAATTTGTAAAATCAATGGTTATGATGAGCAGTTGTACTTTGATGGCAATCAGACCAGAAGAAAGTTATGATGATGAAGATAGGGCGGCTGGCTTTATATCATGGCCTCTAGATGCAGCTATGCTTTGGCACTTTCTGGATCAATCAATCAAAAGATACTTTTTTCGGCCACTAAACGCCATTAAAGCAAACATTATAAAAAAAAGAACATATGATCAATGATAAAATAATTTAAAAAAAAGTCTCACATACACAATTAAAAATCTGAGTCACGCAGGTAAATAAGCTAAAACCAACTGTAAAAACATGTAAAAATGAGCGATCATTATTACAACTAACACTAAGGGCCCGATGTAGGAGCCTTAATACCGGTCGGAAACGGCCGATTTCGGCCGTTTCCGACCGGTAAATGGCCATGTGGTATGTAGGTGCCCGTTTCCGAGGGCATATGTAGGTAACTGCACATTTACCGAATCGGTAAAATTACCTAATCGGTAAAATACAGATTCGGTAATTCTACCGATTTGGTAAATTCCTAATGTAGGTGGGACTCTTCTGAGTCCCACAGGTGTTACCGAATCGGTATTTTACCATGAAATACAACTTCATGGTAAAATACCGATTCCGGTGTGCATGCACATGTGTGCATGCACACCTATGCCATGTGGCAGGCAGACCTGCCCCTAGGGCATGTATGCCTGCCACATGGCACCCAAGCCTGTAATGAGGGTGCTAGGGGGTGTCAAAGTGACACCCCCTGCACCCTTGCAGAAATCGGTAATTACCGAATCGGTAAATACCGATTCGGTAATGCCCTTTGATTCCTATGGGCTTCAAGGCCCATAGGAATCAATGGGGGATAGCGATTCGGTATTTACAGAATCGGTAAATACCGAATCTTACAGATTCGGTATTTACCGATTCTGAAATACCCACATCTCCCCCCCTCCAATTTACCACTTCTCAAATACCGAATCGGTATGATTCGGTATTTAAGAAGTGGTAAATTGGAGTTTACCTACATCGGGCCCATAATGATGTAAGCAAACATAAAATGCAGCAGATAAAGTGTAAAAGTGCTAAAAAATTGACTTGGTAAGTATACTGAATGTTTGACGTAGCTGACGCTGGGTAACATATAATGGTCTAGATGTAGGTAATTTGGATTTACCGATTCATAAATACCTAATTTTACTGATTCGGTATTTATGAATCGGTAAATCCAATGTAGGTAAATATTCAGTAAAAAATACTGAATCAGTAGGATTCGGTATTTACCGAATCGGTAATTACCGATTCGGTATTTGCCATTGATTCCTATGGGCCTGTAGGCCCATAGGAATCAATGGTAAATATCGAATCGGTAATTACCGATTCGGGAAATACCAACAAATTCTAGGGTGGCATGGTGTCACTTTGACACCCTGTTGCACCCCTGATTAGGGCTTGTGTGCCATGTGGCACACATACATGCCCTAAGGGCACAGGTGTACATGCACAGATTTGCATAAACACAGGCATTCGATATTTACCACCAACTAATAGTTGGTGGGAAATAACGAATCCTTAAAGCTCTGTGGCGCTGTTTACAGTGCCACCTACATCTTGAAAGGCAGATTTGGTGATTCTACCGAATCGGTAATTTACCGAATCGGTAAATTACCGATTCGGTAAAATTACCGGATCTGCATTTTCTTAGGCCCCTACATCTCAGTATCCAAATACCGGTCGGTAACGGCCGAAAATCGGTATTTTCGGCCGTTACCGACCGGTATTTGGATACCTACATCTGGCCCAATATTCCCTGTACACAGTTAACAGAGACACCCTGGCTAATGCAAAAACAGCCTTTTCCTGTGTCTTATAGCCCCTGTTAAAAAGCTTGCAACCCCAAAACAGACCATTGAAGAAGATAGCATTTGAAGATATAGCAATTCGGGTCTTACTTGGGCAAATTGACAATTTCTGAACAGTAGAAGAATAAACCTTTTATGCAGGGGATCATAAAACTCACAAAAAAAATTCATGTAAAGTGTCTTGCTCAGAAATATTGTCACATAAACAGGGTTTTAGTGTGCCAAGTTGAGTATAGCCTTTAGGAAAGGCTAGTCGCCAGGGCACCAGGTTCAAAGGGAATCCGGTTAATACAAAGCAATCGTATGTTTTAGTGACAAGAAGCAGGTATGGCCCTACCTGTAGGCTCAGAGTCAGTGTAATGAACCTTCTCCCGGCGGGCTTAGCTAGCGCCTTCCCTTCCCTAAGCCCCTGCCATTTGGCCAGAAACTGCTGTTTAATGTCTCTGATCGCTACTGGGCCTAGATGCCTGGGCTTTAGATACAAATCAGGGGAGCCTAGCCATTTTATTTGTTCCATAATATACTTTAACCAGGGAATACGAAGGGCCCCCTCATGTGCAGTGCAGTCCGCAATAATATGTTGATTTAAAGTGGGGGTGGGACAAGCCCAAATTCTCAGCCATCGCAACAACGGAGCAACAGCAATCAGATCTGAAATGTACCCTATGCCCAGCTCCATGTGTAGGATGAACGCCAGAGTGGTTGACAAAACTGCAAGAAGCTTGAGCATACATTTGTTTTCAGCACCCTGGATGTCCCTCACGCCTTTATAACCCTAGACGCCACACCCATACGTGGCCATGGGAATACATTTTTCTCTATAAATCTTGAATAGGGCGGGAATTGGCTTTGACCCCAGCTTTTTTGCAAAGTAGCCCCAGCCGTTCCTGCCAAGACATTCTTTTTATGTATTCTTTGTGCAGACTAGGTCCCTCTATCGTCAAACAGCAAGTATGGGAAGGTTGGAACTTTTGTTAATGCTGCCCCCTTACAGAAAAACTAAGTCTAAGCGACCTTCTGGGTGCCTATTGACATGGTATGGTAGTTCAAAAAAGTCAGTGGCTTAATCATGTGAATCCATAAAATCTATAAAACCATTTAAAAGTGTTTGAAGGCCCATGGCAGTTCTGGCAAACAGGATCGCTTCATCTGCATTCTGGAGTGCAGGGATCCTCTTGGATCCGGCTCTTGGAATGTCTTTGCAGCCGGATGATAAAAAGTTCCCTAGCTTGTTGATATACAGTTTAAACAAAGGGGAGCCAAGATGCACCTCTGCGGAACCCCTCTCTTAACTGACCAGGAATCGTCAAACCGCCATCCTCATTAAATCTTACTGCTGCCATTGTGTTATTATGAGCCGCATGTAGGAAGGCCACCAGTTCTGTATCCAAACGCAGATCCCGGAGAGTCAGCCATAATTTAGACCTATTTACACAATTGAATGCTGATGTTAGGTCCATAAAGGCCATGTGTAAAATTTACTTCTTGGCAATTGTATATTTCCCAATCACCAAAAGCAGGTTAAGGCATGGATTGAGCATCCCTTTTTCTTGCCTTAAGCCATACTGCAGGTCTTAAATAACATTAAAATTATCAAGCCACAATGTTAAATGATCCAGTATCAGTTCCCCCATAATTTTGACAGCCGAATCCAGAAGCGAGATGGGTCGGTAACAGGCGGGTTCATCCCTTGAACCAGTTTTAAAAATAGGAATAATGACAGCCTTGGCCCAGGAGGGAGGAAAACCACAAGTGCAGAACGCATTAAAGACCTGTGCCAGTATCTTTGCCCAAACAGCAGGGTCAGCCTTGTACAGATCTGCAAAGACTCCATCCGGGCCCTGTGTTTTACCACCAGGTGTTGAATCAATGGCTTTATAGGCCTTGCCTACGCCAGAGGGAAGTGAAATGCTAGCCTACACGGTCTCGCCATGTGCTCTTAGGCTCTTCTAGATTGTCACCGCTATACATGCCTTCAAAATGCCTCACCCAGCGCTCAGCAAATATAGGACAGTCTGTGTTAGGATTGACTGTGTCAGAGAAGAAATGACTAATAACCACGGCCCAGCACTTTGAGCTATCAGACAGAACACTTACTTGTCCAAGGTACTCTCATGCCTGTTCTCTAATGAACTTCGGATTCACTGCACAAAAGCGTGCCTCCCACTTTCATTTCATATTTAACAGTGGATGTTTCAATTTATAAGTATTAGATTGCCAGGGAAGTGAATGATGTAGAAAATTAACAATTGCAAATTCGAGGCAATAGCAGAACTGAAGTAATGCGTTCAACTTCCAGAAAATGTGGTGTTGGTCCATAATCCAGAGGTATGGCACAACTGAAGCACCAGCACTCGCCAGTAGTCACGCCATCACTTGCTACTTCACCTACAGCACAACGACCTTCGCCTCCAGAATCTGATCTTCCAAACATATGTTCTGTGCAGCTAGGGGATTTATCAAGGTCAGAATGACCAGCCTCTCTCCTTAAAATGTGGAAGGACTGGCAATGATTAAAATGAGCAAGCATTTAATGCGCAGAAATTATGGATGTGGGATATTTCTAAGACATCGCAAGTGGGTGAGTGATCCTCCGTACAACATCCTTGAATTTGAGAATGAATATTCACATACTATTACAAAAAGAAACTACAAATATTATGTCTTTTCCCTAAAAAACAGGAATATTGGTGTGCTGCTAATGTATATAAACTTAAATGGGTCCAGCAAGCACAGGAAAGATAAACAATGAGGTAGCAACCATTTGTCCTGGCGACTGAGTGGTGAACTGTGGCAAAGAGAACAAAAATGCAACCAATCACAGGCATTGCAGTGAGAAATAATATGTATCTAAGCCAGTAATGGATGTATCCAGACCATTTCCTGAAATCCTGAAAAAAAACATGCCCGCCTCCCAAGCCTAATCCTGCATTCCCATGTTCATCTATAAGGGAAGATGCAAAGGACTGCACTGCAGAACGAATATATGTCTCCTCGATAAAAAATAATAGAAGCATAGATAATTAGACACAGGAATTGGAGTTGGTAATTTATATCAATGAATGCCAAATAATGATAAATGTGTGGTATGTGATGGGCTTAGTTCAAGTACATTTGGTAATTAATGCTTAGATGATGGGGATCTGCCAGAAAGTATTTGCTGCTAAAATACCCTATTGCTGCCCAGAGGATAACGAACATTTGAGGAAGCTGAGCCTTCGCCCACCCGCCTCCCGCCGCCTGACCCTTGTTCTACCTGTGGGTCTGACCGCCGAGCGGAGCGCGGTGCTGGGGCTTGTCAAAAACTTCATTTCCCAGCATTCCCGGCGACGCAGTCCGCGTCAATCGAGCGCCAGGAGGCGCATAAATTTGCTATCACCCCGGTCGAGTGGGGGATCTGCCAGAAAGTATTTGCTGCTAAAATACCCTATTGCTGCCCAGAGGAGAACGAACATTTGAGGAAGCTGAGCCTTCGCCCACCCGCCTCCCGCCGCCTGACCCTTGTTCTACCTGTGGGTCTGACCGCCGAGCGGAGCGCGGTGCTGGGGCTTGTCAAAAACTTCATTTCCCAGCATTCCCGGCGACGCAGTCCGCGTCAATCGAGCGCCAGGAGGCGCATAAATATGCTGTCACCCCGGTCGAGTGGGGGATCTGCCAGAAAGTATTTGCTGCTAAAATACCCTATTGCTGCCCAGAGGAGAACGAACATTTGAGGAAGCTGAGCCTTCGCCCACCCGCCTCCCGCCGCCTAACCCTTGTTCTACCTGTGGGTCTGACCGCCGAGCGGAGCGCGGTGCTGGGGCTTGTCAAAAACTTCATTTCCCAGCATTCCCGGCGACGCAGTCCGCGTCAATCGAGCGCCAGGAGGCGCATAAATTTGCTGTCACCCCGGTCGAGTGGGGGATCTGCCAGAAAGTATTTGCTGCTAAAATACCCTATTGCTGCCCAGAGGAGAACGAACATTTGAGGAAGCTGAGCCTTCGCCCACCCGCCTCCCGCTGCCTGACCCTTGTTCTACCTGTGGGTCTGACCGCCGAGCGGAGCGCGGTGCTGGGGCTTGTCAAAAACTTCATTTCCCAGCATTCCCGGCGACGCAGTCCGCGTCAATCGAGCGCCAGGAGGCGCATAAATTTGCTGTCACCCCCGCCTCGCGGGACGCCGGGCGAAGCCCGGGCCAAGGGCGGGCCCGTTTTAGCCCGTTCTAGACTGTGAAAGACTGGACTGGGCCACCCCTCTTTGCCCCAACACCCAAATCTACTTGTGGTAAGGTGACATACTTCTACATTCCCTGGGGTCATTGTGTAATTGGTCTACTATTGCTATATTTATTACCAGGGCTCTGCTGCCCAGATTTCACTGATTGTTATGTCGAGGCAAAAAACACCTGCCACTCCGGCCAACACAATGGACAACTATTTGGTCCAGGTAGTGGCCAAAATCAATAATGATCGGAGGTCCTCTTTGGGACTTATGGACTCTCCACCTTGTGCCCAAATTAACCAATCAGGGGTATTCCAGTCTGCCAGTGACGAAACTATCACCACCGACCCAATCGAGGACCCTAATGATTGCTCTACAATAAATGTGTCCACGGCATCTATTGTCCAACAACCTGATTCTATTGCCGACCTACTCATTTCAGAAGAGTTAAATAAATCCGATACAATTGTAGAGCTAGACCCAGAGAGCAATACCCCTCCTACCCCTGTCCCCGCACCAAGAGCTAAAAGAGGGACTACCAAGGCCCCGCCTAGAAGAGGTGGTCCACGTTCCTGCAAGAATAAACCTGTAACTCCACCTAGAAGAACAAATAAAAGGGCGGAAGAAGGGATAAGGGAGGAAGAGAACGAAAGTGTAGTCTGGGAGGATATGCTCTCAAATAAACTCATGGGTATACTGGAGTCCAAACTATCAGGGTTAATGAAACCCCTTATATCAAAAATAGACCAACTAGCAAATAAAGTTAACAAATTAGAGACCCTCCTAAGAAAAACTACTGAGGGGGTGGGGGAAATACCGAATCTAATAATAAACAAACTTGAAGACATAGAGGCTGCAGGGAAAACACTTGGGGGGACCACGAACGCAGGCTTACAAGTCCCACTTGACCAAACACAGCAAGCTAGCTCTAGACCCGGTGATATCCCTGACACTGCTCCAATTTTAGATCCAGTGCAAACAGTAGGCAACACTACCTCTGAGATTTTCAACTTAGAAACCGGCCCAGTTGAATTAATTGTCGAAGCTTCCCCCTTGATTTTAGTACTTGCTAACACACCACCACTGAAAACAGGACAGATCGAGTCTCCGGATTCCTTACGAAATAAGGCCCTGCAGTGGCTTAGTAACAACATGCATATATCTCCTTGGGGCAAGGAGAAACTATCTGATGATCTGCTCACAGCAAGAAGGGTTAAGTGGATAGGCACTAAGACAAAGAAATTCCAAGGGGACTGTGTGGTTTTGAATTTCAAGGGCCCTGAAGTATTACCCGATGTCCTACGGAACATCTTCCCACCACAACATAGAACAGCAGAAATAATACCACTGACACTGGATTTCTTCTATAGTAGAAGAGGCCTGGTAGCTAAACCTAGCATACTGAGAACAAAGTGGACAGTCGTGGGAAATAGAAGGGCCAGGAATGGCCCATTATGCGAGTGGGGGTTAAATCTGGAAAACCACTACTCTGCGCTATCTGACTTAAACGAATGTGATTGACTCGTGGGCTCTTCTCCTGTCCCTCCTAAAATTCAGCTGCACCAGGGACGTGATAGGACACCTACCCCACACGAGCTCTTATCAAAAAAACTGACCTTGGTCCCCAAGGAATCCAACACTCCTGCCCCAGAGGAACTAAGCAAAGTTTTGAAGGGACAAAATAGAGTACTAGAGGTGATTGAGAAGTTACCAACACCGAGTAGAGGCCTAACACCAAGCATAGAATCCGAAGAAGCAATAAATACTCCTGATAATGACCAGATAGATCATCAACTGGATATACTGCCATTATCTCTTGTCTCTTGGAATATAGCTGGCATTACAAACAAGCTAAACATCCCAGATTGGGTCGACTTTATCGACCATTATGATATTATTATGCTGCAAGAAACTTGGTCGCTCACCCCAATTTTCCGGCAAGGGTACCTGAACTTCTATCTCCCAGCTATAAAAAACCGAGTAGGTCGACCCTCTGGGGGCCTGTTAATTTGGGTACGCCAAACATTGAACTGCTCAATTAAGCAAAGGTCTATACCCTCTAATGATATTCTAGCACTTGATATTAGCTGGCATAATGGCCAACAACTTGCCCTGTTCAATCTTTACTCCAGGGGAGTTGGTAGGGGTAAACTATCAGAGACCATAACGACCCTTGAGCATCACATTGAAATGCTTTCAGTGCCACCCCATGTAAAAATAGGCGGGGATTTCAATACCACCTTTGAACCTTTGGGTGAAGAGGATAGGATCCTGGCCGAAGAAGAGGATGCCAAGTGGAGAATTCCTCAACTAGACGTCCCAGTCATTAGAAAATGGAGCACAGCAGCAATTCAATTAAAGAGTTTTTGTCTCTCAAGAGGGCTTAGAGCAGTCAATGGACGGGCACCCTCTGACTTAATGGGGAAAAATACATTTGACAACGGCCGAGCTGCCAGCAGAATAGATTACATACTACTGGATGTAAGGGCTTGGAATAAATTGGTAGATATGGAAGTGAAAGACAAAATAGAAAGCGATCACAATCCTTTGTGTTTGACACTCCATCCCTACCATGAAGTGTCCGATTATCCAAGAGTAAATGAAATGGTGACGCAAGATCTTGTAAGTTCAAATAACCTTCGCCACCTGAAGTGGAGTATGCTCCTAGAAGACGTTTCTAAATTAGAGACTCTCAAGGAATTAGTGGTGGACGAAGTCTCTAAGATTAAGTCCCATTATGGGTTGATTGACTTTATAGACTAAATGATGGAGGCCCACGAGAAACTATTTTCCAAAATTCAAAGTTTCTTTGTCAAAACGGTAGTCTCAAACAAAAAGAAAAAGGTCCAAGAGAGTAAAGGGTGGTATGACAAGAGTTGCAGGATAGCACGACAAAATCTTAGCATGGAATTGAGAATAGGAAATGCATCAACAGTGAGGCTGGCAAGAAACCAGTATAGACAGACCCAAAAACTGGCAAAGAAGCGTTGGGATGAGGATTGCTGGCGCGAACTCAAGGAGGCATGTGCCTCCAAGGATTCCAAGCGTTTCTGGGCCACAGTAAAATGGGAAAAGGGTGGCGTAGCCCTTCAGCCGATGAACCATGTCCCGAAAAGCAATTGGGTAGAATTCTTCCAACCACAGTATGCCCGTAACCCCACATTTACCAATGATTGTCCTCCTCCGCATGTCTACTACAAATCTCCAATATTTGTTGAAAAGGATGTGAGTATTGTATTAGATTGTGTAGCAGGGGGCAAAGCTCCAGGTATGGACGGAATTCCGACTGATATATTTTTATCGGATTGGAAGTCCTGGTGTAGCTATTTTACAATGCTGGCTAATGCGGTGGCAATGGGAGGGAAAGTGCCTGCCTCATGGAAGGGAGCCGAAATTATTCCCATATTCAAGAAAGGTGATAGAACCCTGGCTAAAAACTACAGACCCATTAGTCTGATTGATACAGCACAAAAACTAATGGGCCGATTAGTCCAGAATAAACTGCAGCAATGGATTAATGAAAAGAATATTTTGTTATCTTACCAAGCTGGGTTTCGCCCTTTAACTAGTAGCGTTGATCAAGTCCTCCACTTTTTAACCATCTACTGGAGAAACGTTACTTTAAAGAAAGGAACATTGTACGCAGTCTTTGTGGACCTAAAAGCCGCTTTCGAATTGGTCCCCAGAGAAAAACTCTGGCAGACCCTGGCGGACGTAGGCTTAAGCCAGGAATTGCTTACACTCCTTGTTCGTCTCCACGAAAATAATTTTGCAAGAATAAGATGGGGCAAGCAAGGAGAAGTAACTGATCCCTTTCCGGTAGAACGTGGGGTGAGGCAAGGGTGTGTCCTAGCGCCGACTCTCTTCTCAATTTATATAAATGGCATTGTTGAACATCTAGAGAAGATTGCTAGTGACGCCCCAGTAATTGCAGGCTCTCGTGTCCCCGTCCTCATGTTCGCGGACGACACGCTTTTACTTTCCCGCACCCCCAGTGGTCTCCAAAAAGTGGTTGATGCCTTTGGTGAGTTTTGTGATGGGGCCTTGAACTGAATACCACCAAAACAAAATTCATGTGCCTCAACCGGCAGTCCACCTTTAAAGGTGTAATAAAATATAAAGGTACACCCCTAGAAAGGGTGGACTCTTTCTCTTACCTAGGCATCACCCTTCAAGAAAACATGAGCTGGAAATCACACATAAATACAACTTTATTAAAGTTTAGGCAGCTAGCAGGCGCAATTACCCTAAAACATCGTACCTCGCTAACAAAGCCAGTAAATTGTGTGTTGGAAATTTATTCTATGAAAAGTCCTGGGGGCTTGTTTATATGGCTCTGAATTATGGGGCTTTTTTAATCTGAGAGAACTGGGCCGAGCAGAAAACAGATTCCTACGAGGGATTGTGATGGTTCCCCAAAGCACACCCACAATCCCATTAAAATTGGATCTGGGAAGAAAAGGTATAGAGGACATAGCGAGGCTACGCCCCCTTCTATATTGGAGACGGATTATGGTGACCCCAGAATTAAGTCACTATGCGGCGGCCTTGATGGACATCATTAAGTTCGACCGTTTCCATAGTATCCCATGGCTAAAGGAGCTCCGGGGACTCCTTATAAAACTGAAATTGGATTATCTATGGGATACCAAAGATGTGACTTGCTTCCCTACGAAAGCAAAGCTGAAAGAACTGTATTGGGAAATGGTGTATCTTACAATGTTTAGTGATGGTACAAGTACAAGCCTAACATCTCGCTTCTTAGATATAAAAATGTACCCTTCATGCGAACCTTTTTGGGATGTCATCGAAAAACCATATGATAGAAAACTTTATTTCCAATTTCGCATAGGTACACTCCCGGTGAATGCCTTCAAGAAGCATTGGTCCCCAGCATGGGATGAACACTGTCACCATTGTAATGAACAAACTGAGCACATTTCCCATCTCTTGTTCTGTTGTCCATTGTACTCGTCCCCCAGACGTAAATGGTTAAAACCTGTGTGCTCAAATATGGGAACCCGTAGTCAATCTGAAGCTCTTAGGATACTTGAAACAGATTGTTCCACAGTGCTCGTGGTTGGGGTAGCAACATTTATGGCCTGGGCATGGATAATTCGAACCCGATCATTAATGGTAATCACATCCCAATGAATTATGTACACTACTAATTCTGCACTTTGCCATATGAATTATTGTATTTTAATTTTTAGAAAAATCTATTTTTTAAGATATGTGATAATCTAGTGTATTTTTATCATGTATTTATTCGACAATTCATGTTTAATATGTATTTTTAGAAAGTATTTTTATGTGTAGTATTTATTGTATTAGGGCTAGGTGAATGCTTTTATGACAAATGTCGAATAAAGCTTTAAAACTGAACTAATGAACTTCTTCCTCTGATAAACTGCATACTTGTAAGCCTTCCTACAGCTCCTAACCAGAGCCTCGTCCCTCTGAACTTGTTTGAGAGCCTGCAATAACTCACTATGAGCCGTGGTACAGGAGCCGTAAAACCACCTCTTTCTCTTGGGGCATTTAACCCTGAAGTTAGTGGTTAGATTAGAGGCTATCTGCTTCCTTATTTAATAAAAAGGCATCTAAAACAGCACTATCCTGCATGTTGGTATCCATACATTCTAGAATCTCAAGAAACTTTCCAGGATCATCCTCTCCCACTTCAACCTACGTGCTTAGTCTTTGGTACTGTTGCTTGTAGGGCAGATGGGTAAAGCTGCTCCAGGTAGTGCTCAATTTCCCAACTTCCGGGACTAAAGATACAGAGAGCATAATATAATCAATAGTACTGGTGCTACCCCAGCCTGTATAGGTAGGAACTGGTGTAGTCACCTCAGTTTGCTCTGGCCAACAAAGGTTATTAGCTGAAAGAATCCCTTCTAAAAAAATGTCTGATGGCAAGTGCTTAAAATGTGTGGCCAAATGTAAAAAGTCCCTCTAATCTTTTGTGGCAGGTACAATTAAGATAACATTGATGGGTATTGAAGTCACCTATAATTATTATCTCATAATATGTGTGTTAGCCCTCACCATATTGTTCCAAGAAATCCTGTAGAGTTACCAGATGTTCTATCTGAGAGCTTCTAGTAAAAGAATTGTAAAAACGAACGACTAACAGAGTTGGATGATTTTTTAAGGTCAGCTCCACCGCTAGCAGAGAAAGTTCAAGTGAGAGCAATAGAAAAAGACCCTCCCCCTTTGTCTTCCCATTGTTGAAGAAAACTTCCAGAAAGAAACTGTCGCTAGTCTCCCAGGCTTCTTATAGATCAATAATATGCTATGATAAGAGGAGGCATTGCTATATTACATTGCCTCTATTTTTAGCTTAAGCCCACTATGTTCCAGGAAAGTATCTTCATGCATGAGGGACATTGGGTGTCAGATGTTAAAAAAGGCTTGGGTGGGTGGACAAGCACTGACTTTAGTGGAGAAACATGTAACACTGGAGTGTTAGAGTCCAGGGCCATCGACCTGATGACCTGCAGCTTTACCTGGACTGATGTTAGTCAATCCTTTTCATCAAGTCCCTGTGCAGTTAACAGAGGTTAGAATCTATTAAACATTGGAAAAACAGAGTGCATGTTTTTACCCTGGACAGTCTTAGAGGGTCCTAGAAGGCAGCTGTGCGCTTGACAAAGGTTCAAATCTATTGGCCAGGGGAAAAACAGAATCCACATATCTAACCTGGGCGGGCTTAGCAGGTCTAGAAGGCAACTGCCAGGGATGGTTCAGAGATGGCTGGTCAGAGGGATCAAAGTACTGAAGGGGGACAATTCTGATTGCTGTTTTATAGCTACCCCTAAAGTGATAACCAACAAGCGCTTTGGTTTGTGCAGGATGTCTAAGGTTAACAATGACACAATCACCCTCAATGTTTTCCCCAATCCTACGGCAAATCAAGCCCACTATTCCGGCCATTATGATGTCAGAAGATATATTTTGCCCTTTGGCCACATTGTTATTACACCAATGAGTAACTTTGAGTTTGAGGTCCAAGGAGGATTCCTTCGAGCTTTGCAGAAGTGGAGGGACTCCCACCTATACAAAAGCCAGGGTGGCTGATTCTTGGGGCAAATCAAGAATACTCTGGCTTTCATATTTTGACATAGCGTGCTGATGCAAAGTGAGTTAGTCAGGTACCCCCACCGCCCCCCTTAAGTGGTTGTGACCCATATGTTTGGGCTACCTGTGTAGCAGGAATCAAGTTTCTTGGGGCACAAATGTTCCTAGGCCTACAGTACATCCCCTCACTCAGTGGTACAGACATTTGTGTCAGCTGTAATGCCCGATCCAAGCTACCAGATGCAACAGGCAGTGTCCCTGCACCAGAGAGCAATGCAAAAGTGAGCCTGGCACACAAGGTGTCCCTTCCCCCGTCAATGTCTCTCCCCCTTTAGAATGATTGTTCATAGAAATAAGAGTATTAAACCTCACCTCTATTCCCTCCAGCTTTGAAGTATAGGTGTAATGAGTTCATTGGTCATTAATTCCAGCCTGGAAAAAAGAGTATCTAGCAGTTGAACAAAGTTAATCCTGGCTGGTGGTAATGCCTTAACTGGTGATGTCTTTTGAGGAGTTCTTTTGCAACAAGTTCTCTTCCTCTTAGTCGAGGGGAAATCCATAATTGAATCTTGTCTTGCAATGGACATAGCCTGGTCAACAGTGTGGACCGCCTTCAGTGGAAGCACAATCACAGGGGGGCAGTAAAGGCCTAGATTAGAGGAGGTACCAGCAACCCCTGCCAACCCAACATTTTCCACTGCAGTAAGATCCTGAACAAGTTTCCCAGACTCCAGAGAAAGCATTCTCTCAGTCAGAGCTATCTCTTTCAATATGAAATTTGCTGCCCTAGTTAGGAAGGAGTCAATGGTCGCTACCGTATTGCCCCCGGTAGCTCCCCCTATGCCCCCTGCAGCCATTATCATTTTGTCCATAATTAAATAGGACTGTAATCACTGGTCTTGTGAAGACTGACGTGCAAGCACCTTGATAGGCGAGGAAGAATAAATTACACATTCACTTAGCTGAGATAAACTATCTGCAGATGAACTATCAGCAGTATGCCAGAGATAACCTAAGTATAGCTATATCAGTATTTAAAAGGCAGTGAGGGATGATAATCACAGTACCTTAGCCTTAGCCTTTGTAGGACACCAGAGAAACTTAATCCAAGAATCCGGGAGGCCACAAGAATCCAGAAGAAAACCAAGGGCCCTTGTCCAGCCCAGCCTTTTCCGGCAGCTGACAGGCACAGACGGGCCCACTCTTGGCCCGGTCATTGCCCAGGCACACATCCGGGTGCGTTCCGCGCAGCAAGAGTCCGTCTCAGCTTTTCAAGATCCTCTGGGCGTGAAATGGCTGATGCGGCGATGGTGCTGCTAGGGCTGATTGTCCTGCCCCCTTCCTGTATAAGATTAAAGCATTATAGGAAATTAAGTCTTAGCGGCAAAAATGCTAAAAAACAATTTAAGTCTTGGACATTTTAGTCATCCGGGCTGCCTATAATTGTTATACTAATAATGTGACAAGGTATAGTTCACATCTTTGATCTATACATTAACACAAACACTGAAAACCTGTTGTGTTGAAAACGTGTATAATTCCAGGTTCTTGTTTATCTAAAAGAAATCCTAATGTCAGTTTCCTTGATAACTAAGAGCCCACACATATGTACAAGTCATCCATGGTTTTCCTCACCTGTAAATGAGAGTTAGCAATACTAACAGCATTATTTTGCGTTGAGAAGCTAGCAGCATTATTCTGCATAGAGGCTCTGACAGTACACCCCCCCTTTGAATGAACGCTGACCGGTTCCAGGTTTAGAGGAGTTTTTGCTTGTGAAACAGTTTTTTGCAAACATGGGGCATGCACTCCCCAGGGTGGTTCCCAAGAGTCTTCCTCAGGACTGTACCCTTTCCAGGCAATCATGTACCCTAATTTTTATCCTCTTCACATGGAATCAAGTATGGCTTAAACTCCATTGCCCACATGCATCAAGCATTTTTGGACTCGCAAACGGTGCGATTCCTTAAAATCGTCCGTTTGCGATTCCAAAAATGCTTTTTGAGATGCATCATTTGTTTTTGTTGAAAATCGCTAATTTTGCGATTTTCTAAAATGCGATTGCATTTAAGGAATCGCAATTTTCGATTCCTTAAATGCAATGCATCATTCTTAAAGAATGAAAGATTGCAAGTGCAAATTACCACGAGGTTGAACCTCGTGGTAATTTGCGAAAAATGTTTAAAATGCTCAAATTAGCATTTTAAACACTGTCATGTTACAGACACACATGTCCTTAGGACATGTGTGTGTGAAACATCCATTTTAAAATACATTTCAGGGGTGCAGGGGGGGGTCCTTTGGACCCCCCCTGCACTCATGGAATGCATCAACATTTTGCGAATTCCAATTTGCGAATTCGCAATTACCATTGATTCCTATGGGCCTTTTGGCCCAATAGGAATCAATGGGAATTGCGAAATAGCAAATTGCAATTCGCATAATATTTGCGATTCGGTAAAAATTAGGATTTTTACCGAATCGCAAATATTATGCACTTTCAATAATGCATCCCGTTTTGCGATTCCTTATTTGCGATTCGGTAAAAATCGCAAATTTGGAATCGCAAAACGGGAGTTTGATGCATGTGGGCACATATTCCTTTGCACAATTATTCCACACAGGCATCCGTTTTTTAATAAAATGGGACATAAGCAGGCTTGACTAAAGAAATGTGGAACCCTGGATGTATGTTTAAAGACTGTGACAGGGCTAATTTCACAGTCACTAGGGTAACTTGCAGTAATACTTTATGTGGTCCAATAAATCTAGGAAACAATATACAATGGGGCTTATTTAAGAGAGCCCAGCATCGCTTTTGCACCACGTAAAGTGGTACATGCATGACACAGGGCTTTCTATCTAATTTATGAAGCCACTCAGAGCCACCCTGTGTGGCTTTGAGTCGCCTGATAAATCATGGGTAATGCAACGCAGTAGAAATCACGGTGTCATCTTTCTCTGCTCATGGGTGGTGTCCCAGGGGCTTTGTGGTGGGTTTCCCATGCAAGACCCATGGAATTTGACGCTGCCCCTAATTTACGAAATCATGTAACCCTGAACAAGCATGAAATCCATACACCTCCCAATTTGAGGTCTAATGAGGGCAAATATGTTTATTTCTCCTTACTTTTTCTTTTTTATATGTGTGCTGCATTCTGCAGGACACATAGAAGAGGAAAATACGTCTTAGGGTTGTTTTTGTGTAGGAAGCTGTCCCTTCCTGTACACAATCGATCCTACATGCAACATAGGCACCCTTTTTGGTGCTAGGCTGCTGAAAAGGTGCCAGCTCAGGGAGAAAGGACTGGAACGCACAGTGTTGCATAAATGCCGTGCATTTCTGCCCTTTCGCTTTGACATTGCCCTATGCCAAAATACCATAAATGAGCCTTCATATTTCTTAAACTGTAAGTTCTTGGTTGACAACCTGACCATATCACCCTGATGGTATGATGGACATTTATGCATATAATTGACAGCTTGTGCCTTATACTGTTTCTTTACTTGGAGCAAATTTGTTTTTGCTTTTTGGATTGTTCTTTGCATATTCTTTACTCTGTATTTTAACAAAAGAATAAAGTGTGGATTAAACCCATCATTTTTATAGAAAGGCATTGCCTTAGTAGAGTCATGTTGAGCACTGTTGTATGCCATTTCTGCTAACCATATTATATCTACAATGAAGCTACTTCCTTCGCAAATCCTTTGTGGCTATTACTATTTGAGATTTCTGAACTGGTATCCCTTGCTTGATTTTCAATTCTGGGCTTTCTATGGTTTTCCTCACTTTGAATGAGAATAATCAAGGCTGACAGTGCACTTTTGCATTGAGAGGCTGGCAGTGATCGTCTGCATTGGGGCTCTGACACTCGCAAGTGTCATATGCATGGAGAAACCTGTAAAACAATCCCTCAAATACTAGGTAAATAGGAGAAGGTCCAATGAAATAGTACGAAGAATGCAGCTTACTTAATTTACTTGATTTGTGTACCTAGAAGTAAAATAGAGGCAAGGGAAAGAATAAGAAACTTGTGTCTATATGTGAAAAATAATGTTGCATTAATATAGGAGATGGTCTAGAAAAGATCCTTTTTGCTATTTCATGAAAATTAGTTCAGTAGATTATTAGTAATAAAGGACAAAAACCTTGAGAGATATTGGGCCACGGTATACCACAGTGCATAGCAATGACAAAAATTATCAAAACACCTACTATCAGGAGGATGTGGCCAACAGCCGGAGATGATGGCTGCTTGCTAGCACGGCTCTGGCACCGTTGACTCTAATCCCTCAATAACACTGACTCCTATTCCTATGTGTGTGCACCAGGAGACAGCAGGGAGCTTCGCCGACCAACCTGAGCACGATTGGCAGAGATAAGAGTGATCAACACTGTTGCAGACTAGCGGAGCAGCAGCAGGTTTGCGTAGCCTGACATCTGGAAGGGAGGAGATTGGTTTGGCGTGTGCATCGCACGTGCACCGTGCTGTTGACTTTTGCCATGGCGCGGCTGATTAAACAACAATACTTGTGCTCCTGCCCTGTGTATTCCCGGTAAGCAGTGGGATTTAACATCGGGCCGACGGTGCTTCAGCGTCTCAATCTCCCCGTGGGACGTGAGGATTGACATGGACTACATGAGGCAGGGTTGGCTCTCACATCATTAAATTCTTCGGTGAGCATGGCAGCCCCCGGCCATCATGTGTCACAGTGGGCGTGTGCGGAGGACGGCCGGGGCCGTCCAAATCCCGCCCACTATTTAAATCGCCCTCAGAGGGCGAAAATGTGCACAGTGCTGAAGGGGTTTTTTGTGCAAAAGGACTGGTGCGCCAGGGGCCCCCAATGTGCTTCATTGATGTAACTGAGGCACTGTGTTAAATTATTGATCTGAGCCGCCTATCACTAGGTCCGGTTGACATATTCTGTGGTGGCAATCACAAAGCTGCAAGAGAGGGCCGAAACGCCAGATAGATCTAGGGCCTGGGCGAGGGTCCTAGCTGTTGGAACTGGTGTGGGCCTGTAAGAAGGCACCAGAGTTCAGAGGGGGAAGGTGTTGCCTGCCGGCAGTACTACCACCTGGTGACCGGGCACTGGAGTTACCTATGACATTGCCCTATGTTTGTCAAATAAATAAGGAGACTGGTGCAGTTCACCTCTGGGCCTCCGCCAAAAAGTTTTTTCATTTAGTAGCCATGACTCTGCAAGCGGGGAGAATCTGTCAGGCCACGTGGTATTCACTACGGTAGGTGGTGGTTAGTACCCCCTAGCCGTGGATTCTGCAGTCACAACTCTAAAATGGTGACAATCAAGAGATGCCGCAATGCACACCACCAAAAAATTGACAAATTTGCGTTACAAAGGACGCATGAGGGGGGTAGCCAACCATGGGTCTGGAACATGACACCCACCAGAAGGTGGGCGAACAGGAACCTCCCACACTCCAAGATGTAATGACAGCCATCAATGCTATCTGCACATCACGCGAGGGTCGTATTGACTCAGTAGCCACTGATATATCCCTCCTCAGAGCAGACTTACATACAAGGACTCCCGGGTATAGGAGGTGTAGGATGTCACGCAAGAACCTGTCACCGATGTATCCACCTTGACAAATCAAGTCTCTGAACTACAACAAAAGACTGAGTCTTTGGTGACCCAACTTGACGACTACAAAGGGAGGTCGCGGCATAACAACGTTCGCACCTCGGGGTGCTGGAGAGGGCCGAAGGGCCAGCAGTGGTTCTTTTTGTTGAAGATCTCGTGATCAAGCACCTGCAGCCTAAACACCTTACCAACTGCTTCTCTATTAAGAGAGCCCGCTGTATCCTGGGAGTCAGCCCAAGCAGGGAGTGCCCCAATGACCTATCCTGGCGAGAGTGTTTAATTTCCAGGATCAAGACTATATTTTTCAGACAGCTCGGTGTGCCCCTCCACTCTGATTCGAGAACAGTATGATTACTTTGTTCCCTGACTTCACACCAAAGTTCAGAAAAAAAGACGCTCCTTTTCAGAGGTTAGAAAGGGTTTCAGGGAGCGAGAAGTTATATACACCATGCTGTTTCCTGCAAAACTGTGTGTGGAGGTGGAGGGCAAGAGCTGATTCCTCACAGACCCAGCGGGGGCAAAGGATTGGCTTGATGGCTGGGGAAAAATAGGTGAGAAAGGACGTCCGGAGCGAAAAGAACGATGAGGGCCGAAGACATGGAACAGATAAAAACCTGTTCACGAATGCGTGTATCTACACATTGTAGTTACTCCTGAACATCCAGGAAATCTGCACCGAGATTTGACTTGTTAACAATTACCTAGAGGTCTACATCATGCCACATCACTATTGAGGGGGCAGGGCGGGTTGGGAGTTTGGCATGGACCTGTTAATGTATCAATGTCCACTATAGCCCGGCCACCAGAGGAGATGGAGCGGGATTGCATTATGGACCTGGAGTCTCATACTCTGGGACTGCAATGAGTATATTTTACTGTATTTGATGGTTCCCGTAGCGTAAAAATTTGAAAACCTAAGGAAGGGTTTCCTCTGTTTCAGGGTTGGGTGGGTAACGGGCAATCTGCACTGTTGGGGAAGCGGGTCACTGGATTCTGGGATACAGGGAGGCAGGGAAGGGGGTGGAGGGAGTTCCCATGAGGGAGCGTGGTAGTCCAGTTTGTAGTCTTAGTTTAGCACAGCGGTGTAGCATTAATGCAAGGTCACAACCAATCCTCGAATCTCGCTTGTGGGGGTTTGATGTTCTTATAATGATGGTGTGGATATATTTATTCTGTCTGCTTTCATGCACCATGTGGTGGCTTAACTATTGGCAAATATGGAACACAAACACCTACAAATTGCATAATCATTGTAATTTTGGCGAGATGGGTGTTCCATTACTGATAGACAAGGTTCACAGAAGTATTCCTACCAATGGAGTCAATTGTGGAACTTAAGTTCCTGACATAGAACATAAACGGGCTTGGAGACAAACTGAAATGAGTAATAGTCCACCAGTACCTGAAGAGACTGGCTCCCGACCTAGCCCTTTTGCAGGAAACTCACCTGATTGGCAATACCTGTTGGGCCCTAAGCAGATGGGGGTACCAATTGATTGCACATGGGGGGTTCACTTTGGGCTCCCGAGGGACAGGGGTATTACTCTGGAAAAATTGCCCATACATGGTTAAGAAAACATGGACTGATAAACAGGGTAGGTTTGTTGCGGTGTTCGGTTCCTGGGCAGGGAAAATACTTAAAGTGCATTAGGTTAATGTCCCTCCCGCGTTGCAGCAGTCCACTCTACAAGACCTCAGAAAATGTAACCTCAACCTTCCAATTGGCACATTAGTGATTGAGGGAGACTTTAACCTTACAGTAGATGGCTTCCTAGACTGATCACCCCCGTGTAGAGATCTTGTCTCTGGGTCTAGATTAGCAGAATGTCTAGTGGCTTTAGGTCTTGCGGACATCTGCTGACAACTCAAGTCCACAGCCATACAATTCACCTTTCACTCCGTGGCCCACAATAGACAGTCGCAAATGAACTACATGCTCACCAATGCCCAGGACCTCTACGAATTCAGCGAGGCTCGCTGCCTTGCTTGGGGAATTTCGATCATTCTCCCATTTTTACTGTAGGATGACGGTTGGTCCCCAACCTAGGTGCATGACCCTGACTATAAATCCATGGGCGCACCTGGTGGACATGATGACTACCACTCTCAGGGATCACCGACTAACCCTTTGAGTCCACACGCAGGTATGGTTGTTATAGGTTGAAAATGTCAATTTTGTTTTCAAATGTTTAAAAAAAGAATAAATTTGTTCTGATATGTGCAAATAAAATAAAAAAGAAAGTGATTTACTTCAGACAGAAAGAGTAGTCTATGTCATTCATTGTTTGTGGTCAATGTGTCTCTCCTAAAAATAAGAATAGAATGGCAGTACTGGTATGTGTCTTGTTAAATACTTGATGTGTATATCTGCATTACCCCACTGACTACCCCTTGAATTTTATTGTGGTCCTGAAGAAGATGGTTGGGCGAAATTATTGCCTACAGCAAAATGTGCATTGACTATTTTTGGATTGATTCTAGCCCACAAACTACAACAGCCAAAAAATCTCAACTGTTACTCTGTTGTATTTTGTTTTGTGTATATGTAAAGTAGCTGGGTGAGGGTGTGAATGTAGAGAGTGATATTTGGTGATTCTGGAAGCGTGAATTAGCATGTGGATTGTTGTATGAGGTATTTTTTGTTTAGCATTTTGGTTATATATGGTCTCATTAAAGTAATTCATGGAACAACTTGTCGAAATTATGTGAAATTAATTGTGTCTTAGTTTTGTATGTGTTCATTGGTGATATCAAGTATGATAAAAAATAAGAAAAAAGAATAAACTATGTTTGACAAATGAATTTGTATATTTAGTATAATTTTGTTTGGGAGTCAGAACTATAAGCGCTTATAAGGCATAGAGGAAGCAATACAGGTAATGGTGGGACTTTTTTTATTTTGAGTTGCCTGCAGTCTGTATCTTGGGTCACATGACTGGGCTTAAGGGTGCAGTTGTTTTGTGTGCATTGCTCCCACAAAGTGCGACAAAGGGGAATAGGTGTTGGCAGAATGGGTCGTCTCTGACTTGATGTGAGGGAGTAGCTGTCACCTACCACACTTAGACAACACAAATTCTCTGCCCAGCAGACTTACAATGGGATTTGACAATAGTGTTTTCTACCCCTGACAAGTTGGGGCTAGGGAATTGAGGCAGGACATTACAAGCATCTCTGGGGCTGGAAGCCTCTAGAAACGTTTCTTATTTCAAAGTGGGTTCCAGGTAAAAATAAATGACACTCAGACCCACTCTTCATTATACCTCATGCTCTGTGTCTGTGACTCAGAAGGACTGCTGTACTACCCTGCTGCCAGAGTAAAAAGGACTGAACCTGCAACTTGAACATAGGACCACCAGAGTGACTCCACAGGATAGTTGGCTGGCCTCCTGATCGGAAAGTCTCCAACACCCCTGAACCCAGCACCTGGACTTGATCCTCTGTGTGTCTTGCCTCCAAATGGTGCCACCCCAGGCCTGGACCCTTGAAAGTCGGCCTGAAGCCCAGATGTAGTTTTGTGTCCTAAACCATCAAAGTGTGATGCATCTCCTCACAGCTCCACTTCGTAACCTCCACAGTGCGATGCATCACCAATAGCAGACTTTGTATTACAACCTCCTTGGAAACCAAGCTCTGGAAATTATCCTTGATGCAGGCCTTCGGATCACAAGCCCCTAGTTGACCGCATCCGTTATGATGACAAAGTCACATTGCAGCTCCACAGCTTTTTTGGAACTGCTGGTGCATGACACATCTTCGACACAGGACTTCATATTGCAAGCCCCTCGTTTTTTGTGTTGTGTTTTCACTTTATTACTGTTTCAATTGCCGGATAAATACTTTGCAAATCGCTTCTAAGTTAAAACCGATTGCCCTGTGCAAAGCTACTCGAGGGTAAAGCACAGGTTAATATGGGGTCTTATTGTGCCTTAAAAATGTAGAAATTTTGGTTTCTGATTGAGCAGAGTCCCCCCCATTTAATAACCCGATGATACGCTTTGAAGCATGTACCAATCAAGAGACGATGGCTTTTAAATAGAAGGTGAAATGTACAACTCCTATAAAGATATTGAATTACATTTTGTTTTGATGAGAGATGATATAAGTATTTTAGTGAAGCACCCAGCCAGACAAGGTAGCTTAACCCCTCCAATGCTGGTGATGAACCCCAGCCGTCATGCCCCGCGGTGGGCGTGTGCTGATGACGGCTGGGGTTCGTCACCGCCCGCCCTATTCTTTTGTTTACCGCACAGCGGTAAAATCGCGGCCGCAGCGAAGGGGTTAATGAATAGTTGTCTATTCAGGCTACAGTATTGGTCCAGGCAAGCATTTAAAGGCTTAGGGGCAAGTTTGAAAATACTGCCACTCATTTAAACAGAATGGTCCTAAGTGCAAAGCCTGATCAGACACGTCAGACACTATGCTCAAAGGGCAAGGGATTGTTCACTCCTGAGTTGTTGAAACTAGAATAATAGCAGTCGATTATGTAAATGAAATGGACAATGAAACTGCTATGGAAATATTATAAATTATATAATAATTATATTGTAATCACCGTTAATGAGGAGGAATAAACATTTAATAAGCACTGAAAAACAAATTCCACATTTATAAAAGAATAAAGGATGCCAATACCTACAGAAACAATTTTGGATGTTTAATTATTAAGGCATTCCTTGTGCAAAAGGAACACATCAACTCCTTTTTGAAAATGATATGATTGGATTGTCTCCTACTTTAATTCTTTGGGTCCATGGATGACTGGCAATAGATAGATCTAGTGTTGAAAGGGGATGTATTTTCATATGAATTGATACTTCTTTACTACTTCCTTCTCATGAAGATGTTGCACCATTAACTTCTACTTTTGTTTCATTAGGGTACATTGAGGGTTAATCTCTCAAAGAGGATGGAAAAAGAGACAGTGTGATATCTCTCACTCCATGAAAAGCCTAAATTTAATCTTGTAAAAATGTCCCTGCTTTTGCTCATTCCAAACTTGCCAAAAGAGGCTCTCCCATCTTCCCCTTTCTTTTTTAACATCAGTAAGAGTCTTATTATGGATACGCGTAGCACTATGGATCAATACCTTATGTTGATTTTTCATTTCTAAGACCAGTTTAATCTTGGTGTCCCTACAACATTTGTTGTGCTAGGTTGGTGAGCGCTTCCTCTCAAGCGATCGCCTAGATTCTACATAAAAAAGGTTCCTTAATTCCCCAAAAAATCTTATATAGATCTCAGTAAATGCATCCAGTGTTCCTTCCAAACTCCCTGGCAGAAGAAGGGTCACCGTTAACGCAATCCCTTCCCTCAACACACTAACGGTCTGGCTTATGGCCTCATGTGAAGTCACCTGACTGCACCATCTGATCCTGCACCTATTGCTAGTAATCTTCAATCTCCCATTGGTTGGCACTCCAATACATGCAATATGACCTTGAGCTTAAGGGCCAGAGCATTATGGTCACTATCCAGAAACAGCATTATTTGCTTATTCTCTAAATGTGGCCATATCTTAAGTACCAAGATTAAATTAAATGTTTTTGTGTTTGCCTATGGTGGTGCTCTTTACTCTATGGAGAAACTCTGAATTTTCTTCTCCGCCAGTTTAATTGATTCCTCATTCTCTTTTGCATGCAGGAAAGGGAGTTACTCCATCCATTTCCTGGAGTAACACTCTGACCATTTCTAGGGTGGAAAGGGTTTGTATTGGAGTTTGTGAAAGAAAACAAACTAACAAGTATGTGGGCCTTTCCAAACATACAAACAAACCATGCCTTGAAATATCCACTCTTTATTTATTGTATGGGATTTGCAATTAAATAGTTCTATACCCTCGTGGCAGAAAACTATTGCGTAACAAAGTCATAACTGAAGGTATTTAAACACACTCTGAAATTAGCATACTGAATCTGGTCTACTGTCATTTTTGTTATATTATTACAAGGCTGGACAGACAATCAAGTAAGAAAGGAGGAGGCATCGCCTGCATTTACCGCTTCAATCTCCTTGTCAGGGAGCTCTCAGCGGATACCACCGACTCCTGCGAATACCTCGCCCTCTCCATTTGCAGCAACTCCACCCATCTGTGTAACCTACACATCTTCTACCACCCCCAAGGAAGAACGATTCCTTCATTGACCACCTCATTGAAATCATCACAGCTAACATTTCCTCCAAAGCTAATGATATTTTCCTTGGTGACATTAACCTACATTGGAACGACCCCAAGGATCCTCATGTCCCAAGCCTGCTCACTCCCAACTCACTCAAAAGCGGGCACTCTTGACTGGATCATCTCTAAGGAATCAACAGTTAAGCTTATGTCCATAGACCCTTGCGACTGGTCCGACCACCACGCCATCGACTTCCGATTATCTGGCACCCTCAAGACAAATGCACAGCAACCAGTGATTCCCAAATGCTGGATCAGAGACACCAGGAACCTAGACCGCAGGGAACTAGAGGCTCATTGCAAATCAACCACCCCCCCGTTTACCACTACGGTTAGTGACTTCAATGATCACTATTCTACGTCTATATCGAACATTTTGGATGATCTAGCCCCACTAAAACTAAAAAGAACCCAAACTAAAGACAGAAACCCCTGGTTCACTGGGTCCCTCAAAAATGAAAGGAGATCCCTCCGGCGAGCCGAAAGAATCTGGAGACAACACCCCTCTGCCGCCCATGTAAAACTACTTTGCCAGGCCAGAAATGCCTATAACAAGAACATCCTCAACTCAAAAAAATTATTCTTCAGATCTGAACTGGGAAAACCAAGAACAGGCCCCACAAACTCTTCGAACTGGTCAAACACCAATCCAATAAACTAGCCAAAACTAGGAAAGAAACCCCCAAGTCTCTAATCTCATTTGAGATCTCATCCTACAAAATCGATCAGAGATATTCCTGGTTAACGGTAACCTGTTTGCTCCCTATCCGGTCACGGTCGGAGTCCCTCAAGGATCAACCCTATCCCCCACCCTCTACAACCTTTATCTAGAACCGCTTACCGATGTTCTAATGACTATAAATATCTCCTACCATATTTATGCTGCCGATACCCAGACCTACATCAAAGTCTCTTCTCTCAAGGAGATCCTTTCCCTGAATGAGGTCCTGCAACTGACTGTCCAATGGCTTGCCTCTAATCATCTTAAACTGAACACAAAGAAAACAGAATTTCTCTTAATCTGCCCTACCAAAATCAATCCTGAGCTTCAGCTTTGGATAAAGTCCATCACAGCCTTAAACTGCCCACCGACCATCGTAAAATCAGCAAAATCTCTGGGAGTAACCCTGGACTGCAATCTAAACATGCAAGATCACATCAACTCGATGGCCAAATCAGCCATTTTCCACCTGAGCTACCTAAGGAAACTGAAACCCTTCCTTGAGGCTCCTGACCAAAAATGGCAGTCCAAGCAGTTCTCATCTCTAGACTGGAATATGGCTGTTCCACTCTCTCTGGGTTACCCCTGACCTCCCTGGCACCGTTCAAAGCCTGCCTCAACACGGCCGCCAGACTACTTACTGGCACAAGGAAGTTTGACTACATTACTCTACACCTGAAAGCTCTGAACTGGCTTCCTCTCGAGGCCAGGATACAGCTGAAACTGGCATGCATCACGCACAAGGCACTATACCCAAACTCCCTGGCATATCTGGAGGAAGCAGAATCTCTCGGTCCCTTAGCGACCTCCTCCTCCAACCTGCATGTTTTTTGGGGAAAAAAATGTACAACCAAGCATTCTCCAGAGCAGTACCAAGAATATGGAACTCTCTCCCACTCGCCGTTAGAAGAATCCCTTCTCTGGCATGCTTCAAGAAGGAAGCCAAAACCTATCTTATGGGTAAATTCCTTGTTTAACTTTTGCTACCAACCACTACTGAGACCCTGGCTAACGTCGGCTTTGGCCTCGCCCCTGACTACCTAGCTTTTAACCCAAGATGCCTGGGGCCCTGTTTTTGTGTAATTGTAAATATAATCTGTACATACTTGTCCTCTACCCATCATATTGCCTGCACTGTGTGAATATTATCTGATGCTTAACCTTTGTATAACTCTATGACCCTTGTAAAGCACACTGATACCCAAACGGGTCAAGTTTGTGCTCTATAAAATACCAAATAAATAAATAAATGTCCTGTGAATGCCTCTATGAGATAGATTACTGACAGGAAAGACAGGCTCAGTGGACCTAAATCTTAAAGGTAAATCAATGGGAGGACGTTTCATCATAAGTAAATTTATGCCTCCTCCTAAATGCAAATCTCCACCTAATAGTAACTGAGCAAATATAAGGGATATTTTATAGTTAATAGTAGGCGTACATGTCCCCGACCCTTATAATATATGTATAACCTAATATACACATACACAAGGAGATGATGGATGGAGCACTGAAACTGACTAGGGGTGAGTGTCTGACAAATTTCAATGCTCTGTCCATCATCTCCTTGTGTTTGCTTTGCTCGCCCTAAGTTGACAAGGGTATGCCCTGATGTGAGGCCCTAGCTCACTTTGCCACTGGATTCAAGCTAGTCTGGCTGATGAAGGGTGTTACCCAGAAGCTGGTCCCAGGATGTTTGTTTCCGGTTCAGGGAAGACCTGGCTTAGCAGTTCCAGCTGGACTGTTTCCATGAGGCACAGGGTCAAGACTGATTTGCATGTGGCTGCGTCTGAAATGAGGTGGCAAAGTGAGGTAAAGAATCATGATGGATTCAACCCAGATCTGTGACCAGGGGTGAGTGTCTGAAAAGTTTCAGCGCTCCGTCCATTATTTCCTTGTGTTTTCTTTATTCGCCCTAAGTTAGCAGGGTATGCCCAGACATGGGTCCCTTCCTCACTTTGGTACTGGATTCAAGCTAGCAGGGCTGATGAAGAGTATTAGCCAGAAACCAGTCCCAGGATGCTTGTTTCCGTTTCAGGGAAGACCTGGCTTTGCAGTTCAGGCTGGACTGTTCCCATGAGGCACAGGGTCAAGACTGATTTGCATATGGCTGGGTCTGAACTGAGCTTGTGTTTACTAACCTAATATATGACCAGTAATTGGCTAATGGTATTGTATTGGTGTATTTAAGCGTAAATCCTCCAAACATATTTTTAAAGAGCATCGGAAGAGATCTCAGTCTATGCTATGCAGAACAACAAAATGAATAGAATAGAGAAACAGGCAGCACCCGAGGAACATAATACGCACCTGACAAATTTTACAAGTAGAAACACTAACACATCCCATATGATGGGCTTTGCCCTTCTCCACATTTGCTACACGTTGTTGTAGACAGATGACATAAGCTACAGTTGTAGTGTTTGTGTGCATGTGGAGAACGTGTCGAGTATTTAGATCGAGAAGTCCTTTTTGTTTAAAATTCATTATCAATGTATGTATTTAAAAATATTTTCTATGTATATCCATCTGTTATGTTTACATTTTCACAACCTGATTCGTATAAGTGTCTCCAATTGTTTATAGGTACCACTATTTTGAATATTAACCCCTTTTATATTTTTACATTTGTACAATATAATGCAAATGGATGTCAAAACCCATCAACAGTTTTTTCATGATTTGGTTGCATATTGGGCGGTTTGCTAGAAGTGATAGTCTCTGCCTGCATTGATTTCTATGTAATAAACTTGCAGTACCTGTGAGTGACCATGTGGGCATATGGCATACTCCAAGGCTTGACTGGAGTACATTTGAGCCTACTTAGGCTTTAATGCTGTTGGAGTAGAGGTGGGTGCAACCTTTGTTAATTTCGAGCAACATTCCCCGTTTGAGGTGTATTTTTGTGTTTCTGTGCTTATTCTCATGACCGTGCTTAGCTTTCAATGTTCACCTTTAATTCCAAAATGTATGACTATGTGTGAAGAGTTATACACACTGTCTGAGGAGAGCTCCGTACATAAAAGAGAACACCTCTACCTTCCTCCTTGTGAACTGGATTTAATATTATATTAAGTAGTTCTACAGGAGCTACAACATATAACTGTAAATTCCTTTTTGAATAGGAGCATGTGTGTCCACCCAAGGAGAATCTATACCAGTGAGCAATACATTATTTTTATGCATGCTTTATTTATGCCTTACCCCAATCACTAGTAATATTATTGTGGCTAACATTGTAATATTTGGATAGATTTTAAAAGCAATGAACAAAACATTAAGTGAAATGTCTGACAGTGGTAGAATGCATATTACGTTAGTGTCTCAGCCACATTATATTTTTGCAGTAGTGTTTTCACTTAACCTCAGAATAAATATTTCTAAACAGGCATTCATTTCTAAATGTAGTGATGCACTAGCACTTAATAATACAGAGTAAGTCCCAAAGAGCCTCCTTGACAACAAAACTTCAATTTAGTCTTCACCTGAGATATTAAAAGCAAAACTCTGTGTCCTTTGTGATCGTGTGCAATCTCCTAATATTCAGGTCATGAATAAACCACCGTGAAGGCTTAATGTAGGTAATTATGATAAAGTGTAAACAATTGTTATGATTAACGTGTTGCTGCAGTAGTAGGTGCAGACTTGAACAACATCATTTGTGAGGATAATTAACACATTAAAATACTGTCAATCAAGAAAATTTCAACCCTCCCCTCTCCTGTATTTAAGAGGAAATACTAAATGCCTGTCTCACTATAAATTAAGCTGTCAAGGGGTGAAATTAGGCTACTAATGTTCTAGCAATATGCTGCTTTATATAGCGTTTTGGGAAAATGAAAAGCAGGTAAGTCATGAGCATATGGTGGTACAAATTCAAAGAGATCAATTACGTCTTTATTTTTTCAGCATTATGCCATAACAATTACTACTGTACTGCATGTAAAAACAAATAATACATTGAATAGATAGACCGAGGTCCTGGGTATGTATAAGAAACCGATTCATTTGTAGAACTAAAGCCTTAGTTCAGAAACAAGAATAAAAACAATGATTGGTAACCTCTAGGTACCAATAATGTCTCGCGAAAACAAAGAATCTTGGACATAGCCAGATTCCGCATTCTAATAATCAAAGTTCAAGTGCTAGTGTTATTATATAATGAAAGGCAAAAAATGAGGCTCAGGAAGTTTGAAGCGAGGCTATTAAACAATGTATAAAAATGCATACAGATAGTGCACATGCTATTACACAGCATGATATATAATCAAAGGGAGCTGTCCAAGTTTGATTGAAATCAGCATATCTCAACAGCCCTTCTCCGTATCGACTTCGCTGGCCAGTTACTATAGAGACTAAAAGATATACTAGCGTTTTACACAAAGTACAAGTGTTTTGTGCAATTGGACCAGGAAGGTGCAACAGCTCTGTGCAATCTAGAACCAAAACAGTTTTAACACAATTTAAAGAACTATGGGGCATATTATCTAGGGGGTTTATCTCTGCTTTTTTGGCTTTAAAAGCCAAGAAAGCGGAGATAAAATGATCTCCCTATTACCTAGCTGTCGCTACCACCAGTTAGCGACAGCTAGTAGGAGATAGCGACCTTCTTGGGCCCCACTTTGCATGTCAGTGATATTTATTACTAATGACATGCAAAGTGGGCATGCCAAGATGTTAGCGACCGAAAACATTGCTAACATCGCTATCTCCTATTACCAACTTTTGGAGATATTCGCGCTAAGAGCGAATATCTCCAAAAGCTAACACCTGCCCTGAGCAGTTCTTAGCCATGTTATCCAATGGGAGGTGGATAACATGGCTAAGAGCATTAGCTCGGTAATGCATGAATATCGCTGACTTTTCAGCGATATTCATGCATTGCGGCGATTTTTATCGCATTTGCGATAAACCTTGGTAATACCAAGGTTTATTTGCGGTAAAAATCGCCGCAGCTCTGCGGTAAATTTTTGTCTCTAACCAAGCAATAGCGATAATTATCGCTATTGCTTGGTAATATGCCCCTATGTTATCAAGAAATGTTGTCAAGGCACTGCAAAGGCGCATAGGAATAGTGCAGATGCTATTTGGGTGGCATTTGGCAAGAAGGAAAAGAACTGACCGGGCATGTGCTTGATTAAAAATACTCTAAAGCAAGTCCTCCTGCAACTGAATTTACAACTGTAATGTTACTGCTTGCAACCTTTCACGTATAATTTGAGAGTTCTGTCACCAAGTCGCAATTGTCCCTATGGAAAAGTGTATGGGCAAAATATTGAAGTTTATTAATTGTAAAAAATATTTAAATGATTTAATATCAAATATACATGTAACATGATTTGAAATAATTACTGGAAATGCAAACATATTAAAATAAAATGTTACAACACTAGCTCATAAAATACATGTGTATTGAGTAAGTATAATATATTTATTGACATTTATAAATAATATTCATTAAAGAATACTTACTCAAACAATTCACCCACAGTTAACCTATTTATTATGTGATATGCATTACATTTTCTTTAGTTATGTGAACAAATATTTTCATTATTTTTAAGATTGTGTACACAATTTTAGACGTTTAATTGAATTTTTAATTTAAGTTTTTACTACATTTTAACATAATATTATGATGCACATTGAGGCCAAGATTTATGCCGTTTTTCTTTTTACAAGATCTTGAGTTATGGGCAAAAACAAATGCAATAATTCCTTTCTGCCAAACAGGATTCAGAACAAATTCCGCCACTCTAGACAACTAAGTAACCATTTCCTACCTTATACATCAGGCAAACAGCTAGAAATCACTAGGGGCCCGATGTAGGTAGCCAAATACCGGTTGGTAATCTCCGAAATTCGGTAATTTCAGCCCTTACCGACCGGAATAAGAGTTTCGAGATGTATGTGGAAAAAAAGTGTCCGAATCGGTAAAAACCAGTCGGTAAAATACCGATTCGGTATTTCACGAATCGGAATATACCGAATTCATATTCACCGAGTCAGTAAATAAAAAATGGGTATTTTCCAAATCGGAATACACCGAATCCTTATTTACCGAATCGGTAAATCAGAAATGGTAAAAATGGCATATCGAGATGTAGGAAACCCAAAAAATAGCGAATACCATGAAAATCGCTATTTAAGAGTCGGTAATTACCACAGAATGAAAGCAGGTGGAAACCACGAGCAGGATATAAAAGAAGGCCCCAAAATGCAACAGTGCAACCACAATGGCGGCTTTCTACCTAATGACAAGGCGGCTACGGATACAGGCAGCAGGAGAGAGGGACTGGCTAAGGGAAGAGCATGTTTATAGGCAGAGGATCACCCTATTCCAACTGACTGAACCAGAGATCCTGCAAAAGTACAGGCTACACCCCAGAACCATCCTGGACTTGATCAGGGACCTCCACCCATATCTGGAACACCGAACTCCAAGAGAACATGCCATCCCGCCCCATGTGCAGGTGCTGTGCTGCCTACACCTTCTTGCTTCTGAGAGCCACCAGCATGTGATTGTTGCTGTAGGTGGGGTGTCCCGGAGCTGCCTGTCACGTTTCTTCAGGACATTTTTTGACGCCATGATGCAGAGGATGGGACAATACATTGAGTTCCCTGACACACCTGCTGAACTAGCAAAGAGCAAAACCGATTTCTACCAACATGCAAACTTCCCGCACATCATAGGCTGTATCGATGGGACGCACATCCCACTATGCCCACCTGCAGCAACAGAACACATTTATCGAAACCCGAAGTCTACGCATTCAATCAATGTGCGGGTGATCTGCAACGCTGCCAACATCATTACCGACATTGTTGCCAAATTTCCAGGGAGTACCCATGACACCTACATCTTCCAGAATAGTGGGATATACACACGCCTTGTTGCTGATGAGTTTGGGGATGGATACCTGCTAGGTAAATAACTGTGAGACACCCTGATAGCCAATGCAGAAGGATCAATCATGAGTATGTGAATAATTATTATTTCATTTTCCACACAGGTGACAGTGCATATGCCCTGCGTTCATTTGTCCTCACCCCCTACCTGCATCCATCCACCAGGAGTGAAAGGCGTTACAACCTGGCACAAAGAACAACATGTTGCGTGGTGGAATGCACTTTTGGACTGCTTAAAAGCAGATTTTGCTGCTTCCATAAGATTGGAGGTGCACAGCAGTACACACCAATGATCTGTTGCAAAATTATTGCGACCTGCGCCATGCTGCACAATCTTGCCACCAAGGAGGGCACAGAGGTAGAAATCACATATCATGAGGACATAGATGATGGGACAGAACAAGCCAATCACAATGTAGCAGGAGCAGCGCCAGCAACAGATGGCAGACTGAGATGTGCAGAAATCACAACCAGATATTTCTAATAGAGTGAGGAGACACAGGCATGTTTAGTTCCTGAAGCACTCAGTTTAATATGCACTACAGCACTTCACATATACCAGACCACATGAATCAAACAACATCCGCATTTCAAACTGGGTGGCCAAAGTTCACATCACTGTGACCTGTCCTGTGTTCAGGATTATTTGGTAATGCCTGCGCTTACGCAATACGGTGTGGGAGCTACGGGGCAGGGGGTCAACTTGCGCAGTGGTGCCAGGGTCTTCTGCATGGAGCCTGCTGCTCCGACGAACGTCCTGTACAGGCGTGCTGGATCCACGCCTGCTCTGTGTCCCCAACACACGTGTTACCAGCAGTGACTGTCTGCTGTGACAGCAGTACCTCCATAGCAGAGGTCACTCTTCCCATCCCCCTGGACAAGTCACTGCAGCAGTGCAGAATGTCAGTCTGCATGTTCACTGACCGGCAGCATAGCAGGGTGGTTGCAGTTGCCAGCCGGTTGATGGCATTATCCTGCTGCTTAAGTACGTGCCTATTCCTGCGCCTTTCTGTCTGGTCACTCTCCAGCATGTCATGGAGGGAACCCATGCGCACATCCATTTCCCTCACCCCCTCTGCCATGGACTCCATTCCTTTTGCCATGGACTCCATTCCTAGGCCCATGGAGCATATCCCCCGATCAATGTTTGACTTCCTGCTGTTCAGCATGGGCACCTGTATGCGCATTGCCATGATCCCTTTGGCCTGCATGCGCTGGATCTTCACCATAGTGCTTTCCAAAACAGCAAAGAACCCCTGCATTTCATGCCCCTCGTCTCGCTCACGTGCCCTATGACCACGGACACTTGCACGCACAGATCCTGATGACCCCTGTTTCCCTGCGTTGCCAGCCAGTGGTGGAGTGCTGTGTGTGTGAACATCCACCTCTTCTTCATCAGAGCTTTCTAGGATCCTGAATGGTGGAACATCCTGTCTCCTTGGCCTCACATGCACAGAGGACCCTGATCTTGGTGTTGTGGCACCTGCAGGTGCTGCCGGAGTCTGTGTCCCAAACAGCAGGGGTGACAGTGGTTGTGCTGTGGTGTCTTTCTCCAATGCTGTGGGTGCCTGCGCTGTGGAAGTGTCCTCAGGGACAGTGCTGGGTCCTGATGTGTCTGAAGGCTTCTCCCTCACAGCCGTTGCTGGTGGATTCTTTCCTCTATGTTGCAATCTTCTTTTTGGTTGTGATCCTCAGATCACGCCACCTTTTTTTGAAATCTTCAATTTCCCGATGTGTGACCCCTAGGGCATTTACTTTGCTCTGGATCGCCAGCCAGGTGTTTCTTTTGACAGACTCAGCTACTTGCAGGGACTGTCTCCCAAAAAGCTGGCTGTAATGCTGCACTACCTCCTCCACCAGCACCTGGAGCTCAATTCTGCTGAATTTTAGCTTCCTTTTTCTAACCCCTCCATCCTTCTGGTCTCCCTGGGACTCCATGGTGTTGCTCTGCTGGGCTCAGTGCAGCCTGCTCCTCTGTCTTCCCTCCAGCTCTCCAAACAGTTCTGTAGCTCTGCACCTGCATGGGCACTTGCCTATGATTGGTTGATTTATCAGTTGCTTTGTTGTGGGGTGTGGTGGCTGTCCCTGATTGGTTCACTGGCTCACATGTCTTCTATTCGAATTTTCGAGACCGGATTGTACCGATTCGGTAAATACCGATTCGGTAATCTCCGAATCTGTAATTTCCGATTCGGTATCTCCCATTCATTCCTATGGGCCTGGTTGAATGGGTGATACCGAATCAGATATTACCGATTCGGACCTTACCGATTTGGTATTTACCGAGTGTGGATTCCGATTGTTACCGATTCTGTATTTTCTACCGATTTTTACCTACATTCAGTTTTCCGATTCATAAATACCGATTCGGTATGAATCGGTATTTAAGAACTAGAAAAATGAAATTACCTACATCGGGCCCTAGGTGTTTATGCAGAGACTGCCCTTACAAGCAAGATTGACACCAACCAAGGCCTAAAGTAAGGATGCGCGCTAGCTCCAAAGCTTTTATTCTACACACATCAGACATGTCTTCGGCACTAAAGCACACCAACTCAATTCCATCAAAGAAGGAAAAAACAATATCACTTTACTGCAGTTCATGGACTACATTGTTTTGTTTTGCTTGACAACTCAAAAATAGGCATCCAGAGAGCCTTAAACACTCTTCACATATATGAAGATGATAGTAAATGCCTCAAAAACAGAGGTGTTATCATTTGCAAGAAGGTGCAAGGAAATAAACCATCAATGGTCTCTCTGTCCCTCAAAAATAACAGGAGGAAAATCCTATAACTACCTGGGCACTTGGCTTGCGACAAACGGTGGCTCCACAACACACTTCAAAGATAAGGCCCATTAATTACCACCAGGCTTTGCTAGCTGAACGCTCCCCCTGAAAGTCTCTCTTCATCCCCAATACAAAAAGTGCTTAGGGCCGTACTACCATCCGCTATCCCTTTTGGCAGCGAGGACTTCCCTGGTCAACTTCTTAAAAACTTAGAAAAATAGCATCTAAAACTATACAATAAAGTGTTCAGGGTGCATATTACACAAGGGGATCATGGTGAGACTTGAATTTGGTTTAGAGGGTCTAAAGTGGGCCAACATGGGGACTTTTCTAAAATATTATTTCAGATTCATTTTGCCATGCCATGCACATTGAAGTTTGTCCTTTAAAAAATATTTTAATCAAAAAACATTCCCTGATCCATCATTGCACCTGCATGGGTGTGGCCACCTCAAGGTACTGGAGTGTGGTACTTGCATCTGATTGGTTGATTTCTCAGTTGCTTTTTTGTGGGGTGTGGTGGGTGTCCCTGATTGGTTCACTGGCTCACAAGTCTTCTATTCGAATTTTCGAGACTGATTTTACCGATTCGGTAAATACCGATTCGGTAATCTCCGAATCAGTAATTTCCGATTCTGTATCTCCCATTCATTCCTATGGGCCTGGAGGCCCATAGGGTTGAATGGGTGATACCGAATCGGATATTACCGATTCGGAGCTTACCGATTCAGTATTTATCGAGTGTGGATTCTGATTGTTACCGATTCTGTATTTTTTCACCGACTTTTTACCTACATTCAGTTTTCCGATTCATAAATACCGATTCGGTATGAATCGGTATTTAAGAACCGGAAAAATGAAATTACCTACCTCGGGCCCTAGGTGTTTATGCATGCTTGGTTGACTAATTGTCAGCAATTGACCTGGTGGATAGGGCCATTCTACTGAGCAAATTCCAGGTGCGAGGCATTCCAAGCGATCTGCTTAATTTAATCATCTAGCTGTAGTCATCAACTTGGGTGAGGGTCAAGCTGTCAGAGACTGTACTTACAAGCAAGATCGACACCAACCAAGGCCTAAAGCAAGGATGCGTGCTAGCTCCAAAGCTTTTATTCTATACACATCAGACATGTCTTCGGCACTAAAGCACACCAACTTAATTCCATCAAAGAAGGAAAAAACAATATCTCTTTACTGCAGTTCATGGACTACATTGTTTTGCTTGACAACTCAAAAATAGGCATCCAGAGAGCTTTAAACACTTTTCACATATATGAAGATGATAGTAAATGCCTCAAAAACAGAGGTGTTATCATTTGCAAGAAGGTGCAAGCAAATAAACCATCAATGGTCTCTCTTTCCCTAAAAAATAACAGTAGAAAAATCCTATACGTACCTGGGCACTTCTCTTGCGACAAACGGTGGCTCCATAACACACTTCAAAGATAAGGCCCATTAATTTCCACCAGGCTTTGCCAGCTGAACGCTCCCCCTGAAAGTCTCTCTTCATCCCCAATATAAAAAGTGCTTAGGCCCCACTACCATCCGTTATCCCTTTTGGCAGCGAGGATTTCCCTGTTCATCTTCTTAAAAATTTAGAAAAATAGCATCTAAAACTATACAAAAAAGTGTTCAGGATGACATATTACACCAGAGGATCATTGGTGAGACTTGAATTTGGTTTAGAGGGTCTAAAGTGGCCAACATGGGGACTTTTCTAAAATATTATTTCAGATTCATTTTGCCATGCCATGCACATTGAAGTTTGTCCTTTAAAACATATTTTAATCAAAAAACATTCCCTGATCCATCTATTTAATAGCAGCAGTAGATATGAGCCAAATAGATTTGACTGCACTGAACTCTCCATTGCTCCTGTGCAGGACCGCCTCCCAAAAGTGGCTGAGTGAAATCTACAAGATTGCACTCAGTCACTTTTGGGCCCATGCTGCGTCAAAACCCTGCGCCTGCTTGAAGCAGGTGTAAGGATTGACTCAGCATTGTGCACATAGGGCCCCCCTGATCATTGCTGGAGCTGCGTAGTGCTTGCAACGCAACTCCAGCAATGCGCCGCTTTTATGGCACAGATACGTGATGCATCTGTGCCGTTTTTGCCCCATGGTGCGCCGCATTGTAAATGCGGTGCATCAAGGGTGGCGGAGCTGCAGCGCACATCCTTGTCGATATGCAGGGATGCACCAGTAATTGTAAATCTGACCCTTAGTTTTATCAATGTTAATGTCCTGCTCCCTCATCACACAGAATATGCTAGAGTGGTCCAGTAGTTTATGAAGCTCCATTGATGATTTTGACAGCACTTTATAGGAAGGGGTTTGCTTACTTCACCCAGCTTACCATATCTAAATTGTGCATAATTATTCTGATGCATTCTCTCAATTATACTGCACAGGTAACCTGTGATTCCCATTTCAATAGGACATTTCCACAGCAGGGTTTTAGAGACCATGTTCAACACTGCTCTGAGGTAAAAAAAAAACAGCATAAAGCTTCCCCTTCTCAATGCTAATGGTCTTCCAGTATATCATCTGAAGTCTAAAGACCTTGAGAACAGTGGAGGTGTTAGATCAAAAGCTCGCTTGAAGAGGCCAAAGTATGTCATTCTCTTCAAACTAACACTGAAGCCTGCTGAGTATAACTTTGCAAAACAGATGATTTTGTGTGGTATCTATTGAACTGATGGGCCTGTAATTAGCTGGGTACAGAAGACAACCCTTCTTAAAAATTGGAAGAATCTCAGCCCCTGTCCAAGTTTTGGGGATACTTGCTCCATTTAAAATGGTGTTAAATACCACTGTAAGTTAGTGTCCAAACGTCTATTTCTGATAAAAACAAATCTCCAGGAATTTTATCAATGCCAGGGGCTTTATTTGGGGCTATTTTACTGATGGCCTCTTCTACATACATACATGATATTGGGGAAATCTGCCTAGGTCCCTCCCTGTTTCGATGTACATAGAAATGACTAGATATATGGGAGGTGGGCCCTCATCAGGTTTTTTAAAAATAAATGAGTAAAGGGGGCTATCTAGGCCTCAGCTGTAACATTGTTTTCAATTTTAGATTTTCCTTCCCTATTCCCGGTGGCAATTACATTTCAGAAACGGGTTAAATTATTTTCCTTTGTTGCTGCTAAAAGGAGTCCCCAATTTTCACTGTCCCTTTCCCTTAATTCCATTGTAAGTACATTCTTGTATGCTGCTTTATTTTCTTGGATCTCTTCTCTCCTGTTGCTGGTGATGGAGTTCATCAGAGAGCATTTGGCCAGTCTACATTCTTTATTGAACAAGGATGGTACACTACTCCTTGGCCCTTGGTTACTAGCTCCTCTAAATATGTCCGTTGTAGGCTATTGAATACTGAATTATGTACATCTTCAACCTTTTGTAACACTGTCTCCACATTTGACACTAAAAAAAGACTGCAAACCATCTCTAGAGCAGGACCCACCATAACGTATATAGGTTTTAAAGTCTTCTCCAAACTCACCACTGCAGACCAGTGATTTCTGCAGTTTTTTATGAGTAAGCTTACACCTACCATCCAGTGGCTTGGAGAGAGCTGGCTGGGTTTGGGCAGTAGGACTCCAAATCTATCTCAAGTGCATTGTGGTCACTGTCGAGCCTATGTACCACTGCTGTTTCTGCTAAGAATGGCCAAATCCTAACATCTAAAAGAATATAATCAATTAGGCTAGTATGTCCGGTTCTGCGAAAAGTGTGCATCAGCTCTCTATCATATTTTGTTCTTCCAATACATGCTTGGATACTGCAGTTCAGAGAAAGAGCATTTAGTTGTACAGCCAATGGCCACCATTTCTAGATTAGGGGAATAGTGGGAGCAGGGATTGACCAAATCCTGTCTTCCTCTGGGAGATAATGATGATTTACCAGGTCTAGCGGTTCAAACTGGCAGTTAAAGTCACCCCCCAATATTTTTAAAGTATCTGGGTGGAGTCCTGCAAGTGCATAGCTACCACATCAATGGTGGCAGATTTCTGCCGCAGAGCAGAAGGCCTTAAGTAGATGTCGGATAGGCATCTATTTGTGAGTTTACTGCTTACATATAGAAGATCTTCTGTTACTGTTTCAGTCCCCATGTGTTAGCCTATTCATATAATTAGGTCCCTGAGGTGTTTCCCTGCCCATGCGACCTAGCATTAACATAATATCCCCACACGATTGGCCTGTAAGGGAGGATCGTTAAGATTCATGTGAATTATTGGCAATAGATACATTTTTGGTCTCCTTGGAAATGGATTCATAAGATATATTTTGTTTGTTGAATCTATCCACTTTAAGTTATCAGCTTGATCCAGTATTTTGGATGTCCATCAAGGATTCCATATGTTGTTGTATTGTGGACATGTTCCATGACTATTCGGTCGTAATTTTCAGTGTCCATCAAAACCAACCCTCTTCTTTTATCCGCCTTTTGGAAGATTATGTTGGGATTTTTAGACAGTGAATTCAAATCACTACTTTCCGCTCGACGTACATTTTTTGCCTTCTTGTGTAATCAATTTTTTTAAGGTCTTTTTATACAAGTGTTTCGAAAGTATCCAGAGTTTTGTGAGACACTGGCTCCATAAAAGTACTCTTGGGTTTGAATGTGTGTGTTGTTCGCTCTCGACTTGGCTCCTTGGGGCAAATATCCGTGAAGAAGTTCTTTAGTCTTAAGGTCCTCATAAATTTGAAAAATGCCACTTCTGTCTCGAAATTCCGTAGTGTTGTACATGCTTACAAATGATGGACCCATTTTCAATACCTTTTCTTCAAATTTAGTGAGTTTGATTTTCGAAATATTAATTATGCGACTCGAGTCTGACACCTTAGGCCTTTCTTGCCTTTGTCTTTTTCTTTTTTCTTGTCCTCTCCTTGTTTTTTCTCTGGGAGTTTGGTCGCTGATTAATCCGGTTGTCGGACGGGATTTAGGCCCCCTTCCAAAGAAGACACACTTGCTGTGGTCCCTGAAGTAGTTTCTTCTGTCTCTTTCCTGATGTTTTTAGCGGCCAATAAATGTTGCGCTGGTTTGCGTATACTAGAGCGCAGAACCTTCAAGAACTCCTTTCTAAGACAAAGACAAAGCGAACAACAAAACCTGAATCTGCATCCTCAAAAATCGGAACAAACAAATGTTCGAATTGCAAACATTGCAACAACGCAATTCTAGGTGACACCCTGCTACAACCCCGCACCGGCGCAAAAATAAAACTACGGAGCGGCACCAGCTGCAATTCAGAGCATGTTGTTTACACCATCAAATGCCCATGCGGGGTCATGTACGTGGGCAAAACAGAGAGGTAGATGAAAACTCATATAACAGAACATAAAAGTCGAATCCGCATGAGAAACTCAACTTCTAGCTTGGCAACTCATTGGGAGGAACAACGTCACACAATCGCACAATTACAATTTCAGATTATCGAAAAGTGCCCAAAATTGCAGGGGCAGACAATTCTAAGAATCTCCTCCAGGGAGAAGTCTTCTGGATTAAAAAATTGCAGACCATGATGAAAACAGGTCTTAATGACAAATTGGAAATGGCATGTTTCCTTTAATAATTTGACAAGTGGCATTCAGACCCATCATGGGATCCCACTACAATGCACCAAAACACTACTTGACAGATACATACACACTGAGATAGACATTCTATCAATACCTAACACTGTACCTTCATGATTACCTTTCATGTAAATACGCTTTTAAAATATGTAACGATTTTAATCTTTAACAATGGCTGCCACAATGAGTTTGTGACTCAGATGCATTGAGGTTAATACTTTATTTTGATGTACTGTCATCATAACGTAGTTTCACTTAACAAAATTGATTTCTTGCAACGTATCTTATGCACACGGGATCGAAAGCCCTTTTTTAGTTACATTTTGTTGTTTTTTTTTTTCAATGAAACGATGTGTTTCATTCAGCGCATTAGTATTGGTGAGCTCCGTAGAATTGGTTAGCGTGTTTGGGAACTTGGGTTCGGTTTTTACAAAGTTTCAGTATCAGTTTGAGTCAGTCGTCGCTGTCGGCTTCGCGCAGATGACGTCACTGCATTTGGGTCTATAAGGTGAACAGCGCATCTTGAGGATAGTGCACACATGGCGAACGCCAGATCTGTCTTCGATTGCAGAGGAATCGAGGACTGGTTCACTAGGTGAGCTTAATCGTTTACTGGTTGCCATATAGCTGGGTATCAACACTTTGGCCCGTACGCCGTTTCAATGACTCTTTTCATTCATTTGTAGATTCGTACCTTAACCTGAGCGCTCGCTCGCACGGATTACCACACAGCTTGGTCACGTCTTACTGCTGGTATTTCGGCAGGTGAGAACCAGATTCTTTTCATAGTTTAGCAGATTCTCTGCATTGTGGTATTCCCTGAATACTGATACTCTTTAATATCATGCAGGGACCCTAGAAGTGTTCGGTTGATCTTCTATTTTGCGAAAACCACTATTGACATTCATACTGCTCCTCATGCTTGAGAGGTCAGTACACTTTTTCGTCTCTTGCTAAACCAAGCATTAGGCTGGTTCACATTAGGATGTAATGTTTACAGTTTATTTGATTTTTTTAGATTCTTGGATTTGCATTCAAGCCTCCTACTTTACGAGGTTGTCTTCGTTGTATTGAGCCATATTGAACTTCATCTAAGTGACTCTCACAGGAAATTATCTGATAGGTATGTGAGATTTGTTGCATTGTGATTTACTTTGGTATCAAATAATCTCTGTAGGCTTGGTTGTTCTAAACATTTTTATTTGTTTCTTGATAATTCTGACAGCTTGAAGCAGCATCTGGTTACAGAAAATTGGTACGTGTTTTTTACTCATGTGCACACTATAATTTTACACCTTGGTAGCAAATTTTTTGGGAGGTATAATGAATGCTCGTGATTTCACTAACATATTTGACCTACACCTCGCTTGCATCTCTTGAACATGTTTCCTTTTTCTTTTCAGAGAATACCCATGATGAGTACTTGATTGCTTTTGCTTGTTTTTAGGCAATTAATCAGATGTTTATGATTAGAGAATCTAGATAAAAAATGTAGTTTATCACCTTAGTGAAAATGTTGCATTAACATTTTTGTTGACTGTACATACTGTAATACTGTTGGTCCTAGTCGCCATTAGGGGCTGGACTTTATGTTCTGCCAGATCATACTCCCTGATTGGATGTTTGTAATTAGACTGTACGGTGCATTGTGGGGAATGCAGTCCACTGATACATGCGCTCACCAATGATGCCTAATGCCAAGCTCTCCATGAGCCATGAGAAGCGCACAGTCCTTATCCCTGACACTTGCCCCACGTTGACCACTGTATCCTCGAGGCTCCGTGGCCCCCTCCATCTCGGGTGGTGCCTCAATGGACTGAAAAGGGCTACTGCCTGTGCCAAAATAAAGGCTTTATGTGGGGAAAGCAGACCTTGACTCAAGTGCGACATATCTATTGGTCAAACCCCACCAAGCTGGATATATATATATATATATATATATACTAGCAGCCCGTCCCGACCTTGTCCGGGAGCAATCAGGCTTCCCTGACCCCCGCCTGACCAGACATTGCCCAGCAGCACGGGTCCCCGGCTGCTCCTTCCCCCGCCTGCCCCGACCCCCGCCTGCCACGACATTATCCCACGGATGTCACAAAGGCCCAGTGTTGAGGCGCTCTACATAAATCTCCATGGCAGATGCTGTAAATCCCCGTCACCGCCTGCCCCGACCCCTGCCTGCCCTGACATTGTCCCCCGGAGCCTTTCCTCACCCAATGTAAATTGTACCCTTCTGTTTTGTTGTAACTCCCCGTCCCCCGCCTGCCCGGACCCCCGCCTGGCCCGACATTGTCCCCCGGAGCCTTACCTCAGCCGATCTAAATTCTATCCTTCTGTTTTGGTGTAAGTCGTCGTCCCCGGCCTGCCCCGACCCCCGCCTGCCCGACATTGTCCCCCGGAGCCTTACCTCAGCCACCGCTTCTCAGTTCACCACTCCCCGCCGCTGGTCACCACTCCTCCCGCCGGTCCGCTGCTCCTCACCTCATCCCCCGCGCCATGTCCACCACTCGTCACTGCTCCTCCCCCACGCCATGTTCGCCGCTCCTTCTCGCGCTCCTGGACGCCGCACCTCCCAGCGCTCCTGAAGACGGCACGTAGGTCATGGCCGGCGCTAGTTCGAGGGGACTACTTTTTTTATAATGTAAATTTTTTAAATATAACATATTTTTTTACTTTATGTAGCCTATGTCCATCTGCACACCCTGAGGATTACAACGATGTATCGGGTGTGTGGATTGGCACTGTGGTTCCCGAGTTTACCCGCCTCAAAGCCTCAAAGTTCTTCCTTTATAATAGTAGTATAGATATATATATATATATATATATATATATATATATATAAAATATATATATATATATATACAGTTTCCACTCTCTACGCAATATCCAATACGCCAAAAAAGACGAGAGAGACAGACTCTTCAAATCAACAGCAGCCGCTGGTAACTTTATTTGTTTTAGTTTTTAAAGTGCATTGTTGTGCCCTCTACCAAACGCGTTTCGGCGATCCCGGTCGCCTTGCTCGCTGGTAAACAAGTGCCCACACCCTCCTTAGATTTAAAGCTCAAATCTACCAATCCCTGGTCGCCACTAATACATAGAAATGAACAACAGACTAGAGCACGCATAAATACAAAAGATACATTCAAATGTGAAGATAGACTCCATTGACCGTGTATTGTCTACAATCACCACATGCTAATACATCTTAGTTCTTAATATAAAACACATCTTGAAAAATATGTACATATCCGATGAAATATAAATACATAAAAATCTGTGCTTTTTATAAAAGAAACCGATTGTCTTGCTGTACAAATACAAACAAAGATTTTTTTTCAAATTTGAATAAATGGAAAATACTAGCGGTGATTCTTTACCATTACTTCAAAGCTGTGCTCTTCTGTTGATTAAACAGTGTAAATAACCACCATAAGTTGTGCAAAACAAGAAAATCTTATGTGCCAATGTAAAGTGCAAAAGTGCAAAAATAGCCTCCCTGCCGGGAGTTTTATGAATCCTGACTACAGGATAAAATTCATAAATCTAAAAAGGGTCAGGGTTATTGGGCAGAGTTATTTATAGTTAATCACCAAATTTAATACCTGTACAACTACATATCATAATCATTTGATTTTATCTGCAATCCCAGTAGTCGACACTAAATAAGAGAGATTACACTCAATACTTTCATAGACCTTAGAAAAAATTTTGGGTTCTCAATATCTAGATTCAAAATCACCATGGTTGCCATGGTTTTAAACCCATTGAACCCTCAATATTGGGGTCCATGTCAAATGCAACACCATACTCATATAAACCCATCCATTTCCAACACAGCTCCTAGCCAGACTGGCAGAGCTATATATGAAATAAATAAATGTAAAACCCTTCAATACATAGAGAGTATTAAATATATTACATAGGTTAAATAAGTAAAAAATTGTCTTAATGACTTAAATACTAAAAGGCTGTACATCTACAAGTTCTCAAAATCTCATCTTTAGGTCACAAGTACTCATGACCCATCTCCAATAGCCTCATTGTGATCTTTCCTTTACAAGGAGTGGTGCAAATCTTCACAAATATTAAGGACACGTGGGCTTTTCGTCTCCAGCTCCACTATGTACCTAGTCTCGAGTCGGCGTAGCCGTTTCTCTCTATCACCACCCCTTTTACTGTTAGGAACGCTATCAATCACAAAGTACTGCAGTACATTCAAGTTGTTCCATGCTCTGTTTTCACATGTCTGGCCACTAGGTAGGTGGGTCAGAATTGACCGTGGCTCTCAAGTGTTGCTATATTCTAGCCTGTACCGGTAGTTTAGTACTGCTGACGTAGTTCAATCCACATATGCATATTAACACATACACGGCAAATTGAGTCTTGCACGTGTAGTGCCCCTTGATGTTGATGGGACTATCCGAAAATGCATTAGTGTAGGACACGGTGTTGGTGCCGAATTTACACACTCGGCATGAGCTGCATTTAAAGAAGCCGTTCTTAGTGGAAAGCCAAATCTCCTTGGTGTACGTCTCTGGACTGGCTTTTACAAGGTCTGACCTCATGGAATGGGCTTTACGAAATGTAAAATTGGGTTTATGTAGATACATCTCATTTAGTACAGTGTCTGTCATTACTATTGGCCATTCTTTACTGACAATCTTTTAATAGCCTGGTATTGTCTACTAAATGTGGTTATGAACCTGCAAGATCTGTTCAAATTACCCCTTTGACCTGCTATATATATATATATATATATATATATATATATATATATATATAACATTCTTACCCTATAGTCTTGGTCAGGGGTTGGTACATGGATCTTTAGGCTCAATTTTTATTTAAAAAAAATAAAAAATGGAGGGGTACTCGTGCAGTACTTGTACGCGGTAGAAAAGGTGAAAAAAAACTAGAAGTCCGTTTTGTTTATTAGGTCCTTGGGGGGCAAAGTACGGGGGCAATTTTTAGAGCTATATTTCTATGACAGTATGTAAAACTTTCCATTTTTTTTTGCTGCATCAGTTGTACTCTCTACGCATGCGCAGCCTTGTTTGCAAGTGCACTTTTTTACTTTTTCTTCAAGTTTGCCAAGCAAACCTCTCCTGATTTTAGATATTACATTTGCAGCTTTCTTTTCACGGGTCATGTGTGTTATCCGGTGCGATACTTTTGTAATATATTAATAAGCACATTGTATGTATATTTATTTGAAATGTAGTGTTGAGGCACCAAACGTTGATTACATACTCTGTCCAACCATCATTTTATTAGTTTTCCTCCGTTACTTTAATTATATCTGTTACTTTCGTTTTACCCTGTGCATATTTTCTCTGTGATTGATGAGATTTCATGCCACAGATACCACAGTGTTTGTCCTTGGCCTCCGATCTTATCAGACTTGGTCACACGTATACCTAGAAACTAATTTGAAGGACGTAAGGCACAGGCATTACAACACGTGTTGGTCAACAAAAAAACATTATTAGGATTATGCATTTATCATGTGTGGTAAATGCATACTAGTTGTAAAAGCATGTGTGAAAAAGCGATATGCGTGCTAATAGTTTTGTGGTGACGATCAAGCGTGCTTCTGAACCGGGTCTGGGCGTGGTAGAGTCAAGGGTACCAGGCAGAGGGGCACGCTGCTGCACTCATACAATCTAGAAGTAATATAGGATTTTTAAAACTTAAAAAAATATTCCATAATTATCCTAGATTAAGTCTACTGTTAGTATGTTCATTAAATACATGAATATATGTTTTAAACAATTAAAAATATTTGTGTAATTTTTGTACGGGGCGCTGTACATGATGTCACACGGAAGCTTTGATGCGACGTGTACCCTCGAAGTGTATTAGTAGCGCATGCTGAAAATGATTAGCAGTATAAACTATGGTGCACTCACTCTCTCACTGTCAAATCAGAGCACAGGGCGCGCTATGAGAATGGTTAGAAGTGGTCACTCATTGGAGATCCAATTAAGGTGTGTGGCTTATCCACAGTATCATAACGTTATTTTTTAACTTGGTTAAGTTTGAGGTTTGCATGAAATACTATGCTATAGGCAAATATGGATGTTTAGGGAGCGGTTATCTGCATGAAGCTTGGTTACTACTATTTACGTATAGGTGTCTGAGGGAGGGAAAAGAAGTTTATGTGAATGGCAAAAATTGCACAATAGTACCAGATTACTCCTTAATTTGAAGACACATACAATTGCATGGCTCTTGTATACAAGATGCGCCTAATTTGGACTGAGTTTTGAAAGGTAGTCCGACACCTGCTATCATAACAACATTCAGTTTACTGGGAACAGGAGTTATTTGCTTTGAAATAATGGAGATTGTTGCGCAATGTTACCAGGCATCACTTACATGATTGTAACTGAGCGTGTGGTTTGATTAAAAAAAAATTGTGTTAACTCCTCTGCATGGGAAGCTGGATGTTTCCATCTGGCTGTCGATTTCGACCTTGAAAGCAGAGTCAGCCAAATGATTCATATAAGAGCGCTATTGTCTCAAAAAGAGGTCGCTCTTATATCTGGCACAGAAACGTTTGTCCTTTATGTAGAAAACACCCGCACAGAAGTCCATGATTTATTAAATACAGACGTGCTCTTGAATTTGGGGGAGTTAATTTAGAGTATCTTTAATGTGTCCTTGACTACGGGGTTACCTTACTTTTTTTAAAGTTAGAAGCAGTGGCCTTGTGACTTCCATAGAAAGTATTCTTTGTGTCTTTTTGGGATTTTTTCATTCGATTTTTTCGAGCATCTTTGGTGGATTGCGCTTAATACTCGCATTAGTTACCGGAGTGCTTTTATTATTTTGTTTACATAAATATGGATGCACATTCTGCAGACGATAATATTTCCCTGCTGTTGCTGCTCCGCAACCGAATGCTTAGTAACTATGGAGCGGTGCTTTTGGCTACATTGAGTGCAGCGTATGGATTATCGTTGAGATTTTCCTTTTTCACCTGCGTTCAACCTGTGTTCCATGCCTGAGCTGTGATTTCGACTGGGCCCTGTATTTGTGTCTCTGCAGTACGGTGTCTCCCAACGCGGATTATGACCAGCTGATGATGTGCTCTGTTCTGGCGGCGGGATTATGGCCTTAGCAGCGGCACATGGAATAATGGGATGTTGGAATGTTTTTGCAGCGGCGCATGAGTTCTTGGCACGCAGGCACATTGTAGATGACCCGAGTTTTCCTCCGTTGGTGATAGAGGCTCCGGTTGTTGAGGAACATGCATGTTCATTCCCAATAATGAATTGGATGGCTGAAATGTTTTCAGATGAAAACAATGACTTCCTCTTGGAGGCTGTTGCTACATACTGTGCTTACACGCTGTTGGATTAAGACTCTTTGATTTTTCTACGTGTTCTTTATTATTTAGTTATTGTTTTCTATCAAAGAGCAAATTACTTTTTTTCGGAAATGTGAACTAGACTCTGCTTTTTAGGCTTGGACTCTACGTTCTTAATTCGCCCACGTTTATATCATGTGCTTTGATCAAGAAAGGGTGCTGTGGCGCTGAGCGTTGCACTCACACCCTGTTAAGTTAGCATGGGTTTATTAGAAGCTTACACGCTATTTTTGCTTTCCTGCTCTGCTTTGCACACAACACGTACTTTGTGATATTGTTTAGAGAAGGCTGAGTATTTTGCTTTATATGAGAATAATTTGGTATGCTAGATTTGTAAACTTCCTCGCTAGTTTTGTGTGTATAGTGAGAGCATGGAACATCAAGGTTATCTTGAATACTGTGTCTGTTATTCAGAATGATTCTCGCACGTTCGAGCTATATTACATATGGAGCTGTGGCCACCTCTGATACATGCGCATTTCATAATCCATTGTGGAGGCAAAGTTACACACAGTCGGAGAACATTCGTATATCTTGACAGTTTGTGGAGCACTGAATGTGATCCACTACTGCTGAGTACCAGAGGTATGGGTCTGCCTATTTAATCCTATGAGACTTTCTGTAGTTATAAACTAATCTGCTAGGTAGGGAGGGTGAAATGTAGGTATGTTTGAAATTTGTTTACCTTTAGCAGTTTAGGATGCTTTTTCGGTTTGTATTTCATAGAATAGTAACAATCCTGATAACCTTGTTTCTGATAATATGTTTGGTTGTATTTTCTAAGTTACTGTGCTTGAGATTATGGTGTTAGAAATAAACATTTCAAAGTTGCACGTGTCTTTATTTACATCTTGTTTTTGACTGGTGTAGGAGTATATTGAAAGTGTGTTTTTGTTATCCTCTTTACCTCAGGTAATCTAAGTTGCATGTTCTGGGTTGACTAGTCATTGGTGTTTTTGCTCTAGGGCGAAGAACCAATAAGTCAATGATTGCTAGTTTGGTAGGGGGTGTGTGTAGTAAGGTGGGTTTTGGTACACCGTAATTCACTGAGGTCCTAAGTCTTTATGCACAGTTCTGTGTATGAGCAGAATTCCTGGAACAGTAGTTACAACAAAAAGGCTTGATAAAAGGGCTTGCACTTTGAATATGAATATAAAATAGAAGAAAAGTTGATAATCACAGCTAAGGAATGCAGCAATTAGATTAGATGTGTGTATGTGTGGATGATGTGTAGATTGAGTGGAAGATGAAAAACCTAAAAAATAAGAAAGGTTGGAGAGACTCAAACTACCCACTGCATTGTCAGTTAAGTGGGTCTTTGGATTTCCTGGTCAGTACACAGATAGGGTGTTGGATTCCGCAGTGGGAGCAAGAGAAACTAGTACAACAACTAAGGAAGAAAGCTAGTGCATAAAGTACACACAGTTGGGCAGATTTACAAGGTCGTGGGAAAAATTATGCAGAAGTGGCACAAGGGGCTTGTAAACCTGCTGCAGTGTGTGATAGAAAAGACGCAAGAAAGGACAGAAGTGTGCAAATTACCCACTGCTATTCACAGGTAGTAGTTACCAAGAAGGCTGAATAAAGGGCCTGCACCTTGAATTTGAATTAAATAAGAATAATGCATAAGCTTAGGCAAGAATGGTAGCAAGTAGGTGTGTGTATTTGTGGTTGTTGTGTTGATTGAGTGGAAGATGACTAAGGTGAAAAATTAGAGAGGTTGCAGAGACGCAAACTTTCCATTTCTTTGTAAAGGAAGTGGATGTTTAGCTTTCCAGTGCATATATATATATTCACTGAAAAAACCATAGGTTTCAGGCACGTTATAGTTAATCAATCAATCAATCAATCAATCAAGAGTATTTGTAATGCGCGCTACTCACCCGCTAGGGTCTCAAGGCCTGGGGGGGGGGGGAGGGGGGCTGCTACTGCTCAAAAAGCCAGGTCTTGAGTTGCTTCCTGAAGGAGAGATGGTCCTGGGTGAGTCGTAGGTGGATGGGAAGGGTGTTCCAGGTCTTGGCCACCAGGTGGGTGAAGGATCTTCCTCCAGTGGTGGTTCTGCGGATCCGTCTGACGTTGGCGAGGGCGAGACTGGCGGAGCAGAGCTGGTGGGTTGGCGTGTAGAACGTGAGGCGGTTGTTGAGGTATTTGGGGCCCAAGTTGTGGAGAGCCTTGTGTGCCTGGGTGAGGAGTCTGAACGTGATCCTTTTGCTGATGGGGAGCCAGTGCAGGTACCTTAGGTGGGCGGAGCTGTGGCTGTGTCGGGGGATGTCCAATACGAGTCGTGTTGAGGCGTTCTGGATGGGCTGGAGTCTTTTCTGTAGTTTTTCGGTGGTCCCAGTGTAGAGGGCGTTCCCGTAGTCCAGATGGCTGGTGACGAGGGCCTGGGTAACCATTTTCATTTACTTGCATATACAGCTATACACACACCACTACACTTACTTCTACAGAAACATACACATACTTACTCTCTTAAACAATCACTCATAGAAACAGATACGTATTTATACAGGAATTCCTCCAATCTCACACTCTCACATATACTCACTTAAATACATCAATACTCACATATACTAGTTTAAAACATATGTAGTTACTCATAAAGATGCTATTGAGACAGTGATTCACTCACTAACTCACCCATACACACACTCATCCACCCTACAGTCCTGCACACATTCTGTCTTCAAAACACATACAAACAGTGAGTCAGTCATTCATGCATCTGTGCGCTAATTAATACTTCCCACCAAACCATACAGACACTTATTCTGATACTCAAAAAAACAACTAAAAACCCATATAGACACTCATGTAGCTACTCACCAACCCATGCAGTCACTTATATACAAAGTGAGACACTGTACAGATGATTACATATTTAAACATTACTCGCTAATACGTGTATTCACAAAGGTATACTTAATAAGTCAGTTATACAATCAATTTTACAAGAAAAACATCCATTTAGACACTTATTTACCCATTTATTCTTCCATCAACCTTTAGATATACATATATAAAAATATTTATTTTTCAGAAAGACACACATTCACTGGATGATGTCATCAGTGGGGTCATCAGTGATGTCATTTGAGATGTCATCAGTGATGTGATGAGTGATGTCACTGACCATGCCATGAGTGTTGTAATAAGTGACGTCATCAGCAGTGCATTGCGGGCGCGCAAGTTATAGTTAGCTGAAATAACTATAACAGGGGAATTTCAATGGTTTTGTATGAGAGAAATGTCCAGCTAACTATAACATGGGTGAAACCTATGGTTTTTTGAGTGAATATATATATATATATATATATATATATATATATATATATATATATATATATATATATATAAATTATTTGTCTGGTGTGTTAAAATCGGATGAAGGCTTCTTGAGGTATCTCATACTACTTCACCTGCAATGGAAACCCAATGGACAATGTGTAAATAACTTACAGGTCATGGAATTGTCCCTGAATCTCCCTGCCTGTATTGCTCCTCAGACATATCAGTGTTCCAATAGAAACAAGCATTAACCCCTTCACTGCGGCGGCTATTCCGCCGCAGTGCTAAGGGGGCGAGGCGGCCTTGCGGCGGCAGCGTGGCGGGCGTATGCTGGTGACGGAACCGCTCCGTCACCAGCCTTGGTTGAGCTGTGCTCATGACGGAGCGGTTCCATTATGGCCCCCCCGGCTCAATAGAACGCGCCGCGCAGGCGCGAAATCTGCGCCATGCAGGCATGGCGGCCGGGCCATGACAGAACCGCTCCATCATCTGCACAGCACCACCTTGGCTGATGACGGAGCGGTTCTGTCATCAGCATGGATAGGGTTAAAGCACTTAATAAAAGAGCCCTCACTGAGCAATGATTCAATAGCTGTGAGTAGGAGAGGTAGCTTGCAGCATGTAGTGGCAGCTAACTACTGTGGTCTAATTCAGCCTCATTTGAGGGATATTGAGAGTAGATCTGTTAGGAGATGGCCTGCGAAAGTTTAGTTGTGCCAGTTGGGTCTTCAGTAAATGGGCAGGGTTTACCCAAGGGAGTAGAGACAGGGATCTTTGCCCCTTTTGAAATCCTGATGTGTTATCATTCTCGCATATTATTTTTTTGTGCCTCTTTTTCTAATATAAGACGCTGCCTACTAATGTCTACTTTTTAGAGAGCTGCCTGGTCCAATCATAATGCTCCATTTTTAAAATTAGTGAACTCTCCAGCGAGAGTCTTTTGAGCCTACCGCGAACCCAACTGTCCAGATATACAATTATGTTTTACCCCTAATTTATCAAAAACTATTGAATGGAATCACATCAAATTACAAACAGCCCAATCTACATACCAAGATCTAACTTCCTGCCAAATTTGGTGTAATTCCATTCTGCACTTTTTGCTGTAGCTTTATCTAAAGACAATAAGGGAAAATACATGGAGATTAAACATTTTGGGAACCCCCTTTTTTCTTGGCCCCTGCTTGACAGATTGCCCTGAAACTTTCCAAGCACAAACTAGTCAGAAAGTAGCATATAAATAACCTACTGATGGTTGCCAGTAGGTAGTTACAGTTAGTACTGTGTATCCAAGTGTTTTTTGACTTGCCTATTTCTTTGGTGCTGGTTGAAGGATCTTCATGAAATGTTTCAAAAAAAGTGCGCTGCTAATTCTATTTGTGAATGGGACATTTTGGGGCAATCCATAAAGCGGGGGCCAAGAAAAAGGGGGGGTCAAGAAAAGGGTGATTGCCATGTTTATTCCCATAGGGATTTAGAACAAGACTACAACCCAAACTGCTGGACAGAAATACACCAAATTTGTCAAAATAATAGCTAATGGTCCAGTAACAGTGGTTTTTGCTATTTGGTGTAAATCTGTTCAGTAGTTTGAGTTATTAAAAGAAAAATAAATGAGTTTATATAGGGGCACGACCCCTCCACAAAGCCTCTCGATCTCGTGCAGAGATCTTATTGGTTGTCTACACTTCAAACAGGAAGTGTTGGTAGCCATATTGGGACTTGGACTGAGCAATGTCACAAAAAAAAGTTAAAAGAAAGAAAACAAGCATTTGCAATGCAATAGGTGTCGCATTTACACCAGTTTGAGCTATTGGCATTGTAAATGACAATGCCCTTTAGTTTTGGGGAGGAGTGAATTTTTGCTCAATGTTGTGGGTTGTTCAGTCTAAAGTTCATGCACAACCCCCGAAGAAACCCAGAGATGTAGCTTTAACCTTTACACACCTAAAGTGCAAACAAGCAGATGCTGTACTAATAGGTTTATGGCATATTTAAAGCACCTCTTGGCAGGACTGGTATAGTTCTAATAATACAGTATCAGAACATCTCTGCAATACTTTTTGGGTTTAACGCGTAGCAGCTTGGCTCTCAACAACTTTATCAGCATTGCTGCTCTAAATGTAAAATGTAAAGGTGATTTGATGTGTGGGCGGATTCCCCAGCCCCTCTCAATGTCTGTGGTTGTCACCAACGATGCGGCAGGTGCAGTGGCACCGGAGCCCAAGGAGTTCCCACGGAGTATTGCTGTATACCTTGGAAAATGATGCAATCAAGGTCACATTTTCGCTTCCTCAAAGGCTTGTTTCATGCTCGCCACACCACTAATTGTCGCAGGCAATTCTATGGGAGAGAAAGGAGCCCAAATAGGCTCATAGCAGCTGCAAACAATAGATTGTACAAAGCCTCGCAGAACAAAAATACAAGGTTTGGTTGACAGGACAGCGACAGGCGGCCTACAGTTATTACCCTAGAACGTAGTTTAGCTTGTGACAAAAGTTTCAAAACAAAATAAGCTAAAGGGTTAATTTACAGCGGCAACCAGGAGGGCCATCCTATGGTTGTTCAATGCAGATGTGCGTGAGAGTAATACGATTCATAAAGCTTAGCACCAATGCCGAACTCTGTTCTGGCCATTTCTGTTTTCTGGTATACTGTTTCTCATCCGACAGATGGATTGGACGCAGTGAGCTCTAAGCAGTAGGCCCATCTGCAGTGGAGAGAGTACGTTACAAAAAAAAACACTTTATTATTGATGCAGAGTGGTGCTGGTTACACGTGTACAGCCAGCCCGCACGAGGACAAACCGACAGAACGGAACAGACGTCATGAGAGGGACAGAAGTGCTGGTAGCAGGGATGCGATACCATTGCTTAGGAGTGATAGTTTACGCTGCTCATTATTTACTGTTAATGTGTGCTCCTATGAAAACAATGAGAAAACAATCTTTATTTTCTATGGGAAAAAAAATTATCACCGTAGTATCCTGCATCCCAAGTACGTTAATGAATGGTTGAGCTACATAGTAGTTTGTCTACCATCTAATGCCTGTAGCTGTTTGCAAGGAGGGGCTCTCTAAACTTATAGGGGTGTGTGTTTCTTAACAGGCGTATATGGTGAATGTAGGCCGCTTGCTGCAGATGAATGCCTACTCATTTTGTAGGACAAAATATGTTAAGTATATTCAAAGTAAAGGCTTTTTGCTATGGTTGGAAATGCAGAGACGTAGCAAATCGATGTTTTCATGAAGGTTCAAGCAGCCTTTCCACAAGACATGGAGAAAGGTAATGTTGGGCTCAGGAAACCATACACTGGCAAAATCCCTTGCAACTGCGTAGCTGCTTATACCTTGCTCATTGAGTGCTAGAGCTTGTAGTGTTGGAGAAGGCCTCACTAAATAATGCCCAGCACAGCGTGTGTTGGTAGTACTGTGACAGGCTACTGCCTGACGCCACGCCCAGCTCCCGGGGCTTTTGTTTTCTCTCCAGCGTGCCGCCCGCGCGGATGCAGGGTCGGCCCACTGCTTGTACGCAGGAGGGGGTGTGGCTACAAACCCCAATAAACAGTATACATTTGGGTTAGCCCATTATGGGGCTGAACACTACATTCCTCCTTTACCTAGAAATGTAAAAACAGTTACATCAACAGCAAAACATTTAAATCGCATCTCAAGACGCTGCAGTATCTGTAATATACAAAATCCAAAACTGGAACAGTCTTACTTGGGTTTGACAGGTAACCAGGGTCATCTTACTTCCTCGACTGGCGGCGGGCAACAAAGTCTCAGTAATTCTGGGAGGGCTGCGGGCAGGGCCGCAGGTGGTACCTGGCCTGACTGCCCCTGCTCGGCGGGGTTTGGGACATGTCCTCCCAACAGTCTCTTTCTGGTATGTCCATGCCGCTCTGTGCTCCTGGCGGCGGGGCTCCTTCCTGGTCCTGCGTGGAGGGGGCGCCTCTTGGGCTGGAAATTCTCTGTGGCAGATCGTTCCTTGACGCTTCCTCTGGGCTTCGTGGAGTGTCCTGGTGGTCACCTCTAGACGCTCCTCTCTTGGCCTGTGGAGTGTCCTGGTGGTTCTCTCTCGCTTCCGGGCATTCTCTGTCTTCATCTGTTGGGACTTTTTTGAAGAATGACACATTTCTCGTGACTCTTTCTCCCCATCGGGATGCAGTGACCATGGTACCATTGATGTGGACCACTGTCCAGGGGTCTAGTTCAAAAGGCAGTCAGAACTTTCCCCTTGGGTGATGATCTTTTACCAGCACCTGATCACCCACCTCTATCGGGCTGTCGGCGGCTCTTCTTCGACGGGTTGCTTCGGCATTAGTCTTTGTTCTTCGTTCCATCGACCGGTTTGGTGGGGCTGGAGTCGTTGCCCACGTTGGGTGGTGTGGGATAGTATCCGTGACTACCCTGCCAAAACAGAGGCGGCTTGGCGGGATTCCTGTCGTGCAATGAGGTGCCAGTCTGTATTCACGCGGGAATTTATAGAGAGCTAGCTCCAGATTTTGGCTGTCAGCTAGAGCTATCTAGATGGCCTTGTTTAGTGTCCTCATTAGCCGCTCAACTTCTACGCTTGCTTGAGGCCACCTCGGGGTGATGCTTCTGTGTTTGATGCCATGAGGCTGTAGGTACTCGCCCATCTCCTTGCCATTGAAAGGGGGTCCATTGTCTGTGCGCAGTTCACAGATGAGCCCATGGGTGGCTATGATGTTTTCTAGCTTTGGTATGACTTCCGCCGTGGCAGTGGAGGACAGGTTCCCCACCTCCGGATACCGTGAGAAGTTGTCCACCACGACGAACATGTATTTCCCCCCTGGGAGGCCACCAAAATCAATGCTGGCTTGCTCCCACAGACACGTTGGCCCTTCTTCGGTGATCACTGGAGTAGGGTGGTAGGGTAGGCTGGTTGCCAGACACACAGGGCACCTTTGGACGATGGTTTCCACGATCCGATCTAGGCCCGGGAACCATAGTTTGCCCCGGAGTCGATTCTTTGATTTCACAATGCCATGATGCGCTCCATGAGCTAGGAGTGCTGCTTGTTGGGTGAGAGAGTCCGGTAGCACCAGGCGAGGGCCACTCAGGAGGCATCCTTCCGAGGAGACTGACAGTTCATTTCGGACCTGGTATAATGCTTTCAATGTTGCTTGAGCTCCAGGAGTACGGAAAGAGGCAGGGCTTTGGAGGTTTTTCCAGTCTCTGGAGGCGATGGCGATTTGTAAACAGTCATCATCTTTGGTGGCTTGCACTACTTCATTCAGAGATATAGGTAGGGGCCTGGACCCTTCCACGATCATCCGAACATACTCTTCTGTCGCCGTGGCTTCCGCTGCGGTAACTGGGCGGGCATGTCGCGACAGGAAGTCGGTGGGGTTCGGGTGCCGGGTCGATATTCCACTGTGGAGTTCCTGGAGTTGGAGCACCCACTTCTTGATTCGTGGAGGAGGACAAGTGGAGGATCCCCGGAATGAAGGGATGAGGGGCTTGTGATCTGTTATCATCACAAATGGGTGTCCATACAAGTAGATGTGAAAGTGCCGACAGGATTACGATAGCTTCTCTCTCGATTTGCGAGTAGCGCTGTTTTATAGGCATGAGGGTTCAGCTTGCATACGCTACGGGGGACCACTCACCGCAGGCTTGTTGCTGGGCTCGGACGGCTCTTAACCCTGTTGGGCTGGCGTCCACTACCAGTTGTGACTCATTCTGGTGGTCAAAGTAGGCCAGCGTGGTGCCTGCCGACAGGGCAGGCTTGGTCCTGCGAAAAGACTCCTGTTATTCCGGGTCCCATTCCCATGTGGTGGTGGACTTGGTGAGGTCACAAAGGGGGCCGATGAGATCTGCTAAGTCTTTAATGAACCGCCCGCAGTATGTAGTAGTGAGAAAACTGCGGACAGCCGTTACTGATGTTGGGGCGTTAGCTTCGTGAATGTCTTTTACTTTGTCTGGGTCCGGACCTATCCCTTGATCTGAGAAGCGGTACCCAAAAAAACTGATGTCATGACGCCGGAAATCGCACTTTTCCCGGTGGAGGGTCAGACCTCGTTCTTGGAGCCGGGCGAATACCGCATGGAGGCGCCGGATGTGCTCCTCCAAAGTTGGTGCATGGACTAGAATGTCGTCACTGACATTCAGGACGCCGTCTAACCCTTGTAAGACATTCTGGATGCTGTTTTGAAACACTTCTGCAGCACTTGATATTCCGAAGTTTAGCCGGGTGTTTCGCCAGAGTCCAGCATGTGTACAGAAAGTGGTTATTGGGCGTGAGTCTGGGTGCAGGGAAATTTGGGGTATCCTGACCACAGATCCATCTTCGGAAACCATTTCGAAACAGATAGCTCCCCGATGATGTTGTCTATTGTGGGCATTAGGTGGCGTTCACGCTTGATAGCTAGGTTGGGAATGCGCATGTCCACGCAGATTCTCACTGCGTCTGGCTGTTTTGGTTTCTTTGCTACTACGATGGGGGACACCCACAGGGTAGGGCCGCCCACTCTCTCAATGATCCCTGCTCGTTCAAGCACCCTTAGCTCCGCTTCTATCTTAGGTCGCAGGTGGAACGCGATGCGTCGGTGCTGGAGAGAAACTGGGGTGACTGATCTGTCTATGTGGATGTGAATGGCTGGTCCCTTCAAACACCCTATTCCATCAAACAGGGTTGTGAACTCTTGTAGTAGGTGGTCGAGGCTGTGGGCTTGGACTGTGAGGGCAAAGTGAATCAACCCTAAGTCCTGTGCTGTTCGGCATCCCAGCTGGAATCCTGACCCTTCCTGAGACACGTAGATCTTGGTTTGCAGGCGGGTGGAACAATGGAATAGGTTTGTTTGGAACATTCCACACAGGCGAAATGGACGGGCGGTGCCATAGGCGTACACTTGCACTCTGGGGGGTTGTAGTGCCGGGGCGTTCGTCAGTTTCCGGAATACGCTGGCCTCCATTAGATTGATCATCGCGCCTGTGTCGATTAGGGTTGGTATCCTCTGGTCCTGGATGTCGATGGTGCACATGGGTGCTGCTGGCGGTGTGGCTGAGAGGGTGTTAAGCATTCGGACATCATGTACGGAAGCAGCGTTGGCTTTATCCTCATCCATGTCGCTGTTGGTGGGACTGTTTGGGAGCGGTTCCACTGTCCTCACTGTCCTGGATGGGTCACTCTGTTTCTTCCTCGGCGTTGACCAGCACACACTCGAGAAGTGATTGGCCTTCCCACAGGCGCTGCAGATTTTGCCTTGCACTGGGCAGGTTCCATTGTGGGGTGTCAGGCCTCCACACCATGCACAGGTGTGGCTACGCGATGACTGGGCTGGTTTGGGAGTCCCTCGCCGGGGTTGTTTTGGGCGGGCATCCAGGGACTCGGCCCGGAGGGCACACACCGGCTCTGTCTTGATTGCGACTGTGGATTTAGCCTCCATATGCTCAGCTCTGGCTTTGGACAACTCTTTGGATCGACTGAGCGTGAGGATGTCTCTCATAGTCATATTGTCTTCCTCTAATACACTTTCGCGCAGCTTGGAAGACGCGCAGCCCTGTATGAACTGGGCGCGGATCTCGTCGTCAGCATCCGGGAGGGTGCACGTGCTTGCTAGTTTCTTCAGCCTTGCATAAAAGACGTCAACGGGCTCTTCTGGGAGCTGGCAGGCTTGTCGGTGTAGGAACCTCTCGTAGTCGGCGCTGGCGAAAGGCTCGAAGTACACGGTGATTGCGTCACACAGCATGGCGTAGTTCCTGGGTGGGCCGCCTTCCACCACGTCCTTCGAAATGTCATGGATCGCCTCCCCTCCGAGGTGCAATAGCATGGCACGCCGCCGCTCAACTGCGATCTCTGCCGCCACAAAGTAGTTTAACAAAAGTTCCACCCATTTCTTCCACCATGTGGCTTGCGACTGCAGTGTGCCGGTGACTGTGAATGGTTCCAGGGGGGACACGCTGGTCATGGCCGCTGGGGCCGGGTGCAGGCGGTGAGGTCCTCAACCGCAAACCTCAGGGCAAACCTCTTAGCTCTCCGGTGTTCTCAGCAGGCTCTCTGGGCAGCCACAGGTAGCTTGGAACTTCCGGTCAGCGGGGCTAGGAAAATCAGGGCCTTAGATGGACCAAACGGTGTCTCACGCGAAATGCGTGAAAATGGCAGGTCCGGCGCGTTGCACGCGAGTAGCGTGAATGACGGCAGGCTGTTGCATAGCTCCACGCGTGCAGCCTCCCGAAAGGCAGAGAGTTGTTGAGCGGGTGAGAGGCCAGTCGCAGGGGGGCCCAGATGGGCTGCAGAGAATGTGGGCAGGCACGGAGAAGCAACCAGAGCGCTGGAGCACTTCACTTAGTGCGCCAGGCTGGCGGTAGCCACCGCCAGCCTGGCGGGGGCAATCGCCCGACATCCACACTTGTTTCCCCCCCCGCCATATTAGTATGGCGGGGGGACCTCGGCGGACGGAAAGACCGTCCGCCGCTTTTCCGCCCCGGTCGCTTGCGGCCAGGGCGGAAAAGGAATAATATGGTGGCGGTGTCTATCAGACACCGCCAGACATATTAGGATGGGTAATTGTGGATGCAGTCTTCACTCTGGGGACCCCCTGCGGGCTCCCAGAGTGAAGGAGGGATGTGGGTTGCACACAGGGGGTACCTGTGGTACCCTCCTTCATTTGCATTAACAAAGCGGCAGGCACCCTGCGGTGCCTGCCGCTTTGTTTATGCAAATGCTGAAATGCATTTTTAGCATTTTGGTGGGCGGTGCTGAGAGCACTGCCCGCCACAATGCTAAAAATATAGGATGTGCCCGCCACTGTGGAGGGCACATCCTAATACCCCCGCTGGACCCCCGCCCTTATGGCGCCAGTCCCAATCCCCGCTAGGATGACGGGCGGACAAAGTCCGCCCATCATCCTAATAGACCCCTAAGTGTCTACAATGGAAATTGAAATGGGAAGTTTTTCTCCTCACCATGGCTTATAAAACAAAGGTCCCTGCTTACCTACTAGGGACTTACAGGGTCTGTCAACACCAACTGTGAGAATTTACTTTTAACCCCTTGCATGCTCGTGACGGAATCTTTCCGTCACGAGCCACGGTGGTGCTGTGCTGGTGACGGAATGGTCCTGTCACGGCCCGGCCGCCACGCCTGCGCGGCGCTGATTTCGCGCCTGCTCTAAGCATTCTATTAGGTGGGCGGGGCCGTGACAGAACCATTCCGTCACAAGCACAGCCCCAGTGGCTCGTGACGGAGTGGTTCCGTCACGAGCATGGTTCCGTCACGAGCATGGCGGCGCTGTGCGGCCCCCCTCCCCCCAGCGCTGCGGCGGAATTACCGCTGCAGCCAAGGGGTTAAGATAGGCTGCAAGGCGGGACTGCCTTTGAAAGGACAGCATGCAAACAACTTTGCACACATGCAAGTGCAGGAAGTCTACTGACCCTCTAAACCTCCATGCCCTGCTATATACTAGAGACTTACAGATAGATTGCCCATTCCCTGGACCTATTATCCACTAGGGGCTTACAGGGGCTGTCATTGCCAATTGTAGGTGTACCCTATTACATGTACCTTTTCAAACATAGCACAGGCCCTCTGCCTGGTTAGCAGGGCCCAAGGTACAGACAGAGTCAGTTACCACCAGTACAATTTAGAACAAATGAGGGGAACAGGCAAAGGATGACTTTATTACAATAACTGATTCCGGTTGGATCCTAATATAAAATTCTAATGCATTGAGGATTCAGATTTTAAAAAACAGTTCTGAAAATACCATTTTTAGTAAGTTAGAGAAAAGGTGTCCTAACCATCGAATTCAACTGCTGCTAAACCAATTTAATAGACTGAAGGCCATCAATTCAATTGATATAGACTTGAAGCATTTATTTGCTACTTCATTCTATGCACTTTAATCCACATACAATCATAGGTCAGGTAAGTGCGGATAAGTTTTAGTCAAGACTATACTAAATGAATTGATAGCCTTTAGTCTGGTAAATTGGTTTAGCAGCATTTAAATGTGACGGCTAGGACACTTTTTCTCTTAGTTTATTACCACCCTGTGCAGCCACCTAGGGCCAAAGCCCTTTTTCTGATCACATGACTATGTGTAGTCGCATCCCTATGCCAGGACTTTCGCATCGCAAGACCTGTCAATGTGATCCTTTACAATAACACAAGAGGACCTTACATTGCAGCCTCAGTGCCTCTTGAAACCCACCTTTTGCCTCGGCTGTGCAGTACTTATTTGACCCGGTTCCACTCATTGCTCCGCAACCAGGATTTAAGGTACCTTGTTCAACAGACCTAGCTGCCTCGCTGTTGGCCTAAACTTGTGACTTTTTTCTGTTCTGGCGCAACCAGATATACACAGTTGATGCTTTGTTCTTTCTTGACACTTCATCCCCTGAAATATTTAAAAATGCATTTCTCCAGGTTTTGTTGTTTTAGTCTTGATTTATTCATTCCATTTTACTCTATTTTTCCATTTTGCTGTTGGATTTTTCTTGTGTTGTGTTATCACTTTATTTTAGTTTGAAGTGCTGCATAAATACTTTACACTTTGACTCTACATTAAGCTTGACTGCTCTGTGCCAGCCTACCAGAGGGCTAAGCACAGGTTAATTTTGGGTTTGCTTGTGCTTCAACTTGACAAGAATTGCAGTACCTGCTTCAGTAAGGTTTTACCCCCCAAACAGTAACCCAATTTCTTACAAATAGAAATATGACTAATCTCCAAGTGCCATAAGGAGTGCAGATACGATGAAACAGACAGTGAAACATGTTAGCCATATGATTAGCATGTTAACCATGACTCTAGGCATAACTGTGGCCGAAATGTATGTTTCACTTCGTTTGTTTATTTACACTAGTGATTCCTACTCATATTGTAAGCCTACACAAGTCAACACGCCAATTTTGGAAGAGTTCCTTATGCAGATACTGGGCTCAACCTGATGGTAGCCCTACATTCTCAGCCCCAACATAGGTGCATGTGCAGTCAACCCAGAATCTTGTATACAAGTTTTACAGCAGCAGATCTTGTTTTAAAATGTGGGCTATGGTGCTGGCCCTCTCAGTCTGTTTAACAGGATCTTACAGTGAGTAAGGCTCCATTAGTTAGTCTCCATCAGAGCAAAGTCTAAAAACCAGACTGCCTAAAATCGAAAAACCCTTGGAGGTAAATGGGCAGAATACATCTTGCTACAGTGGACATAAATGGTGTTCGTGTCAGCTTACAATCCACAAAACAATTTCCATTCTTTTTTAATAGGTTTGTCTATTCTGTTTGGTTGATGGCATGACATACTAACAGAGACAAGTTTATCATTTACATTAGGCATTAGGTAAGTAAATCTTCTCTTTAGCAAAATCACGCTCACTTCATTGAGTATTTAAGCAATTATTTTGAGTAGCCACTAGCTTTTGATTTGGAGGTATAAGAAATTGGGTTACTGGGTGAGGGGGTGTGAAATCCTACTCAAGCAGCAACCACAATCATTGTCAGGGTTCTTCCTACGCATCTCATTTCAGGGAAGCAACATTACCCTTACACATATGCTTATCGAAGATGGTTGCCTTGCCAATGTGTTCTCCCTGAAGTTCCAATCCAATATGCCAATATGTGTTAGCCATTCTTATTTGTGATATAATTTCCTGCCTAGAGAGTATAGAAGGAGGATTGGGCTATAGAAGGAAATGTCATTAGGAGTTGGTTCTCCAGGTTTTTCATTGTCCCCTTCTTTGTACCTGATTTTTGGCTCTCTTTTTTGCAGCAGATTTCTTTTGTACAATTTCTTCTGGTGCAACTTAGGCTTGGCTTTAATCCTGGTATCATGGTGGTTTTTGTTGTTTTGCTGTACATTGTCTGTATTAACTACCTACTTCTATCAAGAATTGCCAATATTGCCAATATTGCTGAGGGAATTTGTTCTGCCCTTTGTGTTTGTCGTAAGGAGAAACCTGACATCTTTACAATGTACATTACTAGGAGGTATGGAGTCATTGATAAATGGGAGGCATCACCTTTTTTCCTTGGGCGATCCAGAAGGAAACTATAGAGACCTTCACTGTGTCCTGCCCTTGACACAAACATATAACAGATTATTTAAAAAAACAAAACATGTATTTCTCCAACCATTAACAAGTAATATACAATTACTTTCTTGTTAACTGATCGTCTCAGAATATTCAAGTATGATGTTATGGGCAAAGTAAATTAAAATCAGCACAGTAAATGTTAAAGGCTTAAAACGTATAATAACTCATGGAAACTGATCCAAAAGAAAAATAAAATAATCTCATTAATCATTAAAAATAAGGTACACAAATTTAGTAATGCTTTGACATTATGGCAGCTTGCTCGGGCGTAGGCACTTGGCATTGTCTTTATTTACTAAAAGAAAAACTAAAAATGAAAAAGCATCATCTGTGCTAAAGATTGAGCATGGCATTTATTGAGGCGTTCTTCCAACTTTTTTTCAGAAACTGCCTTGCTAGTTAAATATACAGAGCATGTTGTTTATATTATACAATATTAAATGAGCACTATGATATTGAAATAACTCTGACAAATCCAAGAAGGTGGGGGTTTTGATTTAAACTAATATGAAATACTTATAAAAATAGTAATTAGCAAGTCAATTTAGTGCATTTTATGACACGTTTTTATGATCATTGAATTATGCTCTTTAACAATATATTATTGGCAGATCAATGATAATCCCTGTATTTTAATTTAGCATGCCTCTTTTCTTTCAGCTTATGAATTACAGAACTGTCCAGATATTAATCCCTTTTCAAATGGATATGTTGTCAACATGGATTATAGTGTAGGACAATCAATATCATTTCATTGCTATCCCGGATATGTACTTATTGGACAACCAGTTCTTACATGTCAGCATGGAATCAACAGAAATTGGAATTTTCCTGTCCCAAGATGTGAAGGTAACTCCAGTATGTTGAAACATTTGCTTCAAATTCTATATGGTTGTGTTGGTTTATATGTTTGCATATTGTCTGAGCAATGTTAAACAGCACTATACTTCTATTCATGAAAATACATAAATTCTAAGAAACTTGTGTTCTACCGTCACTTGAATATGCTTCAATAGAAACATATTTGAAGCATGTAAATAATCATTTGGGCCTGCTGCATTGTTGCTTGAAATCATTTTTAAACATAGTAGGCCTGCTTCACAAAAGTAAATGATTGTTTGAATGATTTAATCTTTGAAATACATTTACCACTTTTAGTATTTACAAACTCAGAGTGTAAATTTATTGCAAAAGTGTAAATCAAGCAATTGGCTTTCTCTTATGTGAGTGGGGATGTGCCTCCATAATCTCCCAACTCTCCTTAGATGATTTTAACACCTGCCTAATCCCCCTAACTCCTACCTAATACCATCCCTATTTGCAGTAAGACTACCCCTGTTCCAATGCACTCGTTCCACCCCTCCCCCATTTACTACTAAAACATATACTTATATGGGCGGAGAATCAGCAGTGGGGTTAGAGAACTCTGTACACATAAGTATAGGCAAAGTGGAGGCACAAAACTCCCCTACATAGGGGCCGATTCCGATTTCGGTCAGAAGGGCTCTGAACGATGGTCGGAGCCCTTTCGACCGAACCGGAATGTGTGGGCCGGATTCCTTTCCGACCAAGCCATTCTGATGGGGGCGATCAGAAAGGAATCTGACTCGGATTTCCGGAGTGCGGACGACAGGCTCGGGGAGCCTGTCCGCAGTCTGGAAATCCCTCAGTACTCCCCCGGTCGCCTCTTTACGACCGAGGGAGTACGATGTCAGCTTTTCACTAACGGCACGAAAAGGCAGTCAGGAGCTGTCTACGGGGGCCCCCAGCAGGATCCCCATGGGTGTGAGGCTGCCGGATGGTGACCTGGGGTTACCTATGGTGCCTCTCCGTTGATCCCTGCACCCGGTGGCAGGCACCTTAGGGTGCCAGCCACAGGGTGCAGGGATGAACTGCACCCATGCTTTCAGCAATACAGGCATGCATTCCGCTCGGAGTGTATGCCTGTATTGTTAAGTATACAAATGTGACCGAACCCTGTTTTGTCGCATCGTACTAGCAGGGCCGTAACCGACAATAGCAGGTCGGTCAGTTAGAGCTCCTGGCCGTTGTCGGACGGACTCAGGTCCGTCAGAAATTGGAATTGGCCCCATAGTGAAGACTATAATTTAATATTCTTGTTTAAAAGTTGTGAAAGATGCCTAGAGATGGGCATCAGAACTCTACTCTTAATGCTACACATCCAAACATTGGACACAATGTAGAATCAGAACAGAATAAAAATAAATGAGCCACAGAGTTTAATAAATTATGTAACAGCGAATGGCAAATAAAGTGCAAAGAAAATTTAGATCATTTATCCATTATATGCAAATTATGCAGCTAATTCTGTAGAACAATTATCAAGATGTTTGACATCTTATCTCACATTAATACACACAAATCTCAATAGTACAGAAAATGCAAGGGATTCTTTCAAAAGAAAACAATTCACATGATGAAATGCCATTCAAAATACTATTGACCATTACTAGTTTTGCCTGGCAGGACAGAAATACAATCTTACGAATACTGTACATTTTACCAAGTTAAAAAGTCGTTTGAGTGAAACGTATGGAAAATATGTTTGGATTTATCACACCAAACCTATATTTTACGAAATGTCATGTGTTTTAGGTGTACACTGTACGGTTGCTCCAAACATCTGTTAAACAAGCAGCAGTGCGAGATTGTATTGTCTTGTGTTATGATGTTATATTATAGCATTTCTAGAGCACACCAAATATCCTGAGATGATTTAAATACAGTTGAGAGAGTCCTATTGACTGAAAATGACTACATACCTAATTCCTGGAAAGTCAGTCTTTTAAGGCCTTCTGAAAATGTAGTAAATTTAGGGGATCTTACCTATTGTACAGGGAAGCTCATTATGGAGTTTTGCAGCTCTGCCTGAGAAAGCATAACGTAGGAATTTATTTAATACATTTTTTTGTTAGGCAGTCCAGGCCAATACAGGGGACTGATTTATAAACTTGTGAAAAGGATTTAAAAACAACTCACAACCCCAAACATTTCAGCGATGGATAGCTGATATTGGACCTATTGAACTTTTTGAAAAATGAATGGAAAAATGGGACAATAGATTTGTTTTTAACGTCTTATTGAATATTACTATAGGAAACAGAGGTACAATATTCAAAATGGAAAGTTGTTTTGGAATATCACTTACATGCATACAGAAAAACTGAAAAAGCAATTTGCAGATTGAGCTTGTGGGTCACAAGCAAATCCAAGTATTTGAACTATGAATAGCATGGTGAAGAGACACAATATCTATGGAGAAATATCGAGTTGCATGAATATCGAGGCAAGAATATGAATGGTGTAAAATGTCGAGGAAAGTTTAGAAATATCGATTTTGAAAATATTGCTGTCAAAAACATTGTTGTAAATAATATCGACTATTTATATTTGTATTTTTTGTTTTTGATTAATGTTTACATTTAAAAAAATATTTATTTTGTATGTTTACATTTATTTTTTAATGTTAAAATATATGTTTCTATTTTATTTTCACTTATTTTTAGGAGCGGGAGGTTGGGTTTATAGGGGATAAGGCTGGGGAGTAATTTAAATATATTTGTTTAAAGTATTAAATATTTTTTTAATTTTATGTAAACTTTTAGGATTGGGATGTTAGGTTTAAAGGGGATAAGGGCGGGAAGTAATTTAAAAATGTTTGTATACATTTTTTTTTTTTTAAATTTTAGTTAAACCAAAAAAAATGTTTAAAGAAATATGTTAGTACAATCATATGTTTATTTTTATGTATATATTATATTTTAATATACTGGTTTTTACAAATGTTTAAAATATTAGTAATTTCTTTTTAATTTTGTAAAATTTTGAAATATTGAAATTAAAAATGTTCATAAAAAATCAAGGGAAATGTAGAATTAAAAATGTAAATGTATTTATATATTTGCTATTGATAATTTCAACATTTTTGGGAATAGTGTAATTTATATTTATTTTATTTTTTTAAATGTTGTTTTACAAAAACAATGTTAAGCATTTTTTTTAGAAATGTTTGTGTTTCATTTTTAAATTAAAAACAAATTGTATATTATTGGAATTGTTTTGTTTTTTCATAGTTTTGAAATGTTTTATTTTTTATATGTTTAACATTTTACATTATTTAGCACTTTCCCTTATTTTTTTTTCAAGTTTGAATAGTAATTATTTTTAGTTTATTATCCAGCCCTTTCCTTGATTTTAGTGGGTTTGGAGTTGTAATAGTAAGTTTACCTGGTTTATTGTACAGCACTTTCCCTGAGTTTAGTTGGCTTTGGAGTTCAAATAGCAAATTTTTATGGTTTATTATCCAGCACTTTCCCTGAGTTTAGTTGGTTTGGAGTTTGGAATCGTAATATTTTATGGTTTTTTATCCAGCACTCTCCCTGAGTTTAGTTGGTTTTTGGAGTTGAAATAGTAATTTGTCATTGTTTATTACAAAGTATTTAATTAGAATTTATATGTAAATTAAACATAAGGAAGGAGGTGTATGTCAGTTAATATTGTTAACATTTTTTATTCATAAAAAACATGTCTTTATTTAGGTTGTTCACAATTAAATTATTTGTATTCAGTTTTGTATACAATTTTTGAAAATATTGAAAAACATGATTAACACATTTTGAAATTCAGAATACATTATAAAGCATTAAATATTTTAACATATATTTTTAACAACATTACAAATATATTTTTACATACATATTTCTTAAAACAGTTTTAAAACATTGTACATTTCTATGAAGCATAGTCATGTAGTAGTAAAGTAAGTATATTTGAGTTCTTTCATTATAGACTTAATATTTTCATATATTTTTTCAAAATATAAAACAATATTTATTTTTGGGGATTTTTTTATTATTTCTCCCTTGTTGTCTATGGTGAGTTAGTCCATTTTCATTTTTATCACTCGGACATTTTATTTTTCAATTTCCTCACTTTTCTATCCTTCTGTTTCATTTTGGAAGAAGGAACCTCGAGGTTGTGAGCTGTATTTCGTCGGATTGGATCCGTTTAATTTAAATTACTTTTAAGGTAGTTTTAAGGTATGGGGAGGTGGCAGTAGTGCAGTTACATTTGTTAGGGTGTTAAATTTTTTTTGTAGTTTGATGTTGTTTTGGTAGTTTAGTGTTTGATGTGTTGACGTACTTTTAAAGATTTGTAGAGTGTTCTATAGGGTTCATTATGTGATATTTAATTATGTTATGTTGTATTTAATGTTGTAATTAATGTGCGTGGGTTTGTATATGTTATTGTGGAAGGACTTTGATTTTCTTGTTATTTATTCATGTTTCCCATTTCATTAATGGATAGTACTGAAGACTTGTTCTTTTAAGCAAATTTTTAGTTTTTTGAGGGTTTTTTTATTAAGAGGATTGCGTCGTTGAAGCCTTTTTTCTACAGTGTATTTTTTATTTTTTTGGTGCTTTTCTTTTGAATGGATTCATGTTTCAATTTATCTACTATGAATCTTTTCGTTTTTGAGGGCAATCTACTGCAAAACACCTGTAAGTTTTTTTGTTATTATTGGTAGGAAATGTTTTTAATAACATGTGGTTTGTTTGTTTCTTTTTTATTTGAATAAATATATTATGTCATATATTTTTATGTACCTCTTAAATTTTCAAATGACTATTATAATTAATAATTTAAAAAAGAGTGGAACTATGTTGTCTAAATGTTTTGTAATTTGTATAGGCTGCATGTTGTTTGTTATTGTTTTTTGTTTAAAGTATAGATTTGCTGTTGTCTCTAGGTATTTAGTGTTAGATTTGAGTTTTGTATTGTAGGTATTCGTACATTGTTTTTGTTTGCTTACTAAGTTTTGGACCTGTTTTAGTGAGGGAATAATCTAATGTTAGTTCTTTTTTGACGGCTTCTATTAGTTTGTGTAAAATTGGTTGTCCTCTTCATATTGTGGCTTGGAAGGCATTATGCCATCCTTCCACTGCATTATTTGTTTTAGCTTTTTGTGCTAGGGTGTTATCATAGACAATCCACCAGGGGATTTGGAAGTTTGGTTGTCTTCAGTTCCCTGACCTATGTAGTCTTCCTACCCAGGTGCCTTCAAAGTAGCCAAAGAAGGGTGTTAGGTTTGCTTTGTTGGCTTGGTAGAAAGGACTTTCAAGAAGTATATTATAGTGGATAGATACTTCTGTTGTTGGTACATAGGCCAGGGCTATTAGTGTGTTGATTTGGTAGGCAAAGTTGCTGTTTGTGGCATAATCCGTACTTAGGGTAGACTTTTGCAGATGTTTCCAGATTCTTTGGTTGAAATGATAATAGCAACCTTGATTTTCAGTATGAGGATATATTTTTGATTGTTAAAAATCTATTATTATTTTTGATGGGAAGTAGTATTTTGTCTGTTGTTTTATTACTGTGAGGAGATCTTCGTAGGTAGTATTTCGTTTGTTGGGGAGTATTGCGTATAAGAAGGGAATGTTGGTTTCTTCCTATTCTCCATGGATGGTATAGAGTTGGCAAACGGGCTTAGGGCAAACTTTAAATGTCCCATCCATCAGCCGTCATCCATATTTCACATTGCTTTAACTTTTGAATGTTGGTGGAAAAGATGACAATTCTTTTTTTATACCTGGTATTGTCATAAAGAATGAATTTTTCATCTTTGCGTGTGACTGCGTATTCTTATAAAATTTCAATTTTTGTAAAAGTTTGGGGGGGCCGGTGGTGTTTGAGCAGTAGATCTTTTAGTTCTGGCTGTTGGGCATTTTAGAGTAGGAATAGATGGTAATTGTTGTGATACATGTTCAAGAACCCTAGTTAGTAAGTGTTTAAATATTTGGGTGCTGGTTTTTTGGGAGCTGGTGCTTGATTCTTTGATGGTTTCTAAAGCATCTCTCACCTCAATTTCTGTGACATTATGGGGATGGTTGTGTTCCCTGACATTAATAACAGTTGTTGCTACTGTTGTTGCTCACCCATGCAAAGGCTGGAGCAGTAGTTACGAAAGCTCCAATGGGTTATATTTACTGTTATTTTTTCTTGCGTGTAAGCATAGCCCATGTAGCACAGAAGTAGTTTTCGCTTTTGTGAGAAGAACTTTGCCCCTTCTGTACTTTTCATGGTATATCTGTGTATATATTCATATGTATGTTGTTTGATAACTTTTTGATGTTTGTGGTTTATTCACTGGTTTCTTTTTTTCTGTTGGCTAAAAAGGAAAATGTTGAAGTCTTATGTTTTGCTTTTTTAAAACTTTTTTCAGTTTTCATCAGTTAACTCTACTTGTTTGTTAAGCTATATACTTACTTTGTTTTATATTTTTCCTTGATGTTGATTTTGTAGTTGTCTTGGAAGTAAATTGTTGTTTTGATTTTCTAGGTGGAGTTTTACTGAAGTTTAGTCTGTGAAATATAAAGGAAAACATACTATAGTTTTGGTTAATTTGTTTGTATATTTTTTTCTTTTAAGCTAATTTTATTTATTTATTTTAAAGGTTTTGTTCTTACCTTTAATGAGAGTTTTTCTGATTAGTCATTTGTGTAGATCTTTTTTGTTCTGTTTTCCGTCTTGTAAAGTTTCGTGCTTCTGCAGTGTTTGTCAGTTTCACAGTAAATGTTGTGTTAATTGATAGCTTTAATAGTATTTCTTTAATGAGAGTATTCTATTGGTTTGTGTAGTCTAAATTTAGTGGGTGAGATAGCTTTTTTTGAATATTTGGGCAGTTATAATTTAATTTGCTTAATGTTAATTATGTTTATTTAATGTTTGTTTTTTTATTGTTTAGTAATATATTTAAAATGTATGTGTTACTAAATGTTATGTATTTTTTATATATGTAATATGTATGTTTGTTTATTTTTGATTTTTTTGATATTTGTTTATGTTGTAGTGTTAGTTTATTTATTTATTTTTGATTTTAAACTGTATTTGTGTTTTAGTTTGATTAATGTTGTATTTTTTTGTAGTGTTTGTTTTTAATGTTTGATATATGTTATTTATTTAAATGATTGAAAATAGTTAATTTTTATGTTTAAATGTTATTGTTTGGTATAGTCTATATGTGTTTTATCGATGTTTGTGTTGCTGATATTATGCATATCAATGTTTTTGTTGTGATATATCTTATTTTAATTTTATCAATATTTTTCTGTTCTTTTTTTGTTGATATTTTTGTCATTGAAATGTATTTCAACATTTTTTTTTATCAATGTTTCTGTTATTTTAGTTTTGTGGATTGGGTGTCGATATTTTTGTATCCGATATTAGTGACTCTATAATTTTGTAGCTCAATATTATGGAGTAAATGTTGTGTCAGTGATCCGACTAGTGCTTGGCCTATGAATAAAGGCTTTATATCAGAATCAGTTTTTAAATGTGTTTTTTAAAACATTGGAATCTTGAGAGCTCCATTGATGACAACTTCTATTCCAAAATCTCATGGTTTGTCAAGACTTTTGGGTGCTTTTTCAGCTGATCACATGTAAATTCTTTACTTAGACCAGTAACCACTAGACTCACTTTGAACATTTAGGGCCTTAAAGCGATGGGGACCGTCCAACATAGTGTCGGGGGTCCCACAGGCCAAATTACAATGCGGCCACCACTGTGGCGGCCGCATTGTACATATTTTCCATTGCAGTGGTTGCTGTTGGCTGCAGCACCCACAGCAATGGAGGTTTTGCATTTCCCTGCACTACGTGGCAGGCAACATGCAGTGCCTGCCATATGGTGCAGGAACCCCAAGTACAAAACCAAAGTCCCCGGGGGAAATTAGGGCCCGCTACAGGCCCCCGAAGTACATCCCCACCAGCCTTTCCATGGTAGATGAACCGCTATGAATAGGCTGGTAGGGATGGACCATCATAATATGACCAGCGCTGCCTGACAGGCACTGCTGCCATTTTGGGAAATGGGGCTGCTCCGTCAGGCAGTCACTTTTCCACCCACCATAGTGATCTGGCAGGAAGAAAACCGCAATATGATGGCGGTGAACCTGCCACCGGCAGCCTGCCGGTGGCAGGTTCACCGCAATTTTAATAAACCCCTTAGTAACTATCTTTCAGACATTCAAGGATTGAACCTGAATTTTCTCAAAGTTAATGTTAGCAAAATGGATCTAGTATTACTGTGCGCAAAGACTGTTGGCATAATGTTTTGTGGCCTCCTCAATTCAGAAATATTGCCACCATGGCTGAAATCATTAAATCCCTGGGCATGGTTCTTGATGAGAAGTTTTCTATAAATGCTCAGATTAATGGTGTTTGTTAATCAAGTTCCTAAACAAAGCATATCAGTTGAAAAACTCTTTCATGCCTGCCAAAGTTCACACTTTAACAGCCATTTTTCTACAGCATAAGGTAACTCTCATTTTACATGATTGCATTTTAGTAAGTCTAAATCTCACAAACTACTTCTAGGAAGAATCTAAGTTGCTAAGTGATTCCTCGGTGGAAAAGTGTTTTCTCCCTCTTCTGATAAAGCAGCTCACTCCATACACAGGCTCCATACCGGTCCACCAAAAGCGTTAATGTGGTCCCCATTTCTCTGTGACAACAGCATAGAGTTTCCCAATAGTTCACTGGAGAAAGTTTAATTGGGGGGCGAGGGGGAGCCTTCTCATTGAAAAGATCCTCACCATAATGATCATTCAGAGGTTAATGCATGAGGCTATTTTTTTAAATCAAATTTACCATGCTTTTGCACTCTATACATTATTATCCAGTCTCAAACTCTGCAGCTGGTAGTGTAAGTTTACAGTATAGATATTAGCATTTATGCATTAGGTTTGACCATAATTCTTGAATTCAGTTATCTCTCTAAGGAATCTCCAGTTAAATGAGTATGCATTTTTTCAATATTCCCACACTGATATTCCATATACAACTGTAGGCAAAAATACACATATTTACTAAAATGGCACATCAACAGCAGTCAATTTAAAAAGACAAGAGTTTAGAAAACCATGTAACTTTTATATATTGGATATAACTGCTGCATGCAAGGCGATAGAGACTTATTTCCAAATTGTGAATATTACAAATCATACTTGAAAAACCAATAACTGGTCATATGCATAGCTGTATTGGACAGTGTCAACTCTTGTAGTTACTTCATAATACAATATTTGTTAATATATTATACCTCCTCCTGTTTCTTTATTGACGTGACCCCTATGATGAGGCTGGCCTCCAATAGCCGGGATTGCACTAAAAATGAGTTCATATAACTTTTAAGGGAAATGGTTTGCTGATCAACATATTTAAAGCATTAACTTTAAAGGATTTGTTTTGCTGGTCCACATATTGGAAGCATTAATTGCATTTTACTTGCAAAGAAGATGAGCTTTAACTTTTCTTTGAAATCAAGGAGGATGTGGATGTGATCAAGTTCAATTATTTTTCAAATGATTATTAAAAACATTTCAATCACATCAAAAGTTAATTTGAAATATAATTAACACTGGCAGATATTTGAATCCCACAATATTGCATTGACCTAATAAGATGTTTTGCAATTAATATTTCTTCTCTACAGATAAAGTGTAAAAACTTGTGAACTAAATATAGCAAATTAATATGCAGGCCCATGCATTTACTTGAACAGATCTAATTTTAAGGTCTTATGCCTATGCACGTCCATTCCACCAGATAGCACCAGCTCAGGCCACTTCAGTCCTTTATTACAAAAGCTATAGTTTTAGATAGACTGTAGATTAATTAGACATAAACAAAGACATATAGAGCCTTGCTATCAATATGGAAATCACTTAAGTTAAAAGACCCCTCAAGGTGTTGTAAAACAATGGCCGTAACTTTATAAAGCACAAGCATACTTTGATACTGTCTACCACAGAGCATTGACCACTGCATCTCTACTTTTCTGTAGAATGTGGCACTGAGCTCATTCTGAATGGTTTGACGATCATTATTACAAATTCAATCAATAATGTCCATTTATTTTTTGCAAATTAAAATCCCTATGAGTGGCTGTACACATTGACAAGTTATACAAGGCTATCGGTCTGAAGATGGGCTTTTTCAAATAACACTGGCATTTCCTTGGGAAAGCAGCAGGGCCCTATAAAAGAGCTGTGTAAGAAAATTGGTTATTAGCTGGTGTCCCAGGTAATGAGTCCAAAATCTGGTCGGGTCCAACACACAAGTTCAGTAAATAAACTTGGGCTTAACCCTGGTAGCTATGGCACAGAACAGACAGGCTTAACTTAAGGAAATTTGTATTAAGCATGTTGCAGTACCAAATCAATTAAAAAGTCAAAGCACAAAATAATATTAGTAACAAAACTAATTGCTTAATATATAAAAAATATTAACAAGAGAAGATGACACCAAATCACTAAAATCTAAGAAGGGGAACCGGATGTTTGATATTTTAAAGTTTTAGGACAAAAAGTGTCAAATTACAGTAAAGTACAAATCTAAAGTCACACATTTGCAGGTGGAGTGGATCTATGTCTGAGTTTAGAATCAGAATTTGGATACCCCTTGTAGGTGGATTCAGTCAAAGATTTTACCTTCTGGCTCAGTCTTTGAAATGGAAAACAGAATCTCCCAGCAGGATACGGCTGCAAGACTTATGTTGGGAAGTCCTCTTGAAGTCCAGTAGACAGTGGATGAGGACCAGCTGAAGGTTTCGACAGAAACAACTCCAATCAGGAACATTCATATTTCACAGCCACTGAAGTACTCCCATCAGTCTGATACTTTATATGCCTTTCATCCGGTCAAGATTCACACCTTCCGACTTAAAGCACCTTTGCTACTAAGTCCAACTGATGCTCCGGAGGTCTTGGAAGTCCATAAAATATACCAAGTCCCAACTTTTCAGACTCTCTGGAGCAGTTCCTTTTGTTCTTGCCTAAGGCTCCCAAGATCTTATGGACAAAGCATAGAGGTCAGGAGGCTAGTAGGGTCCAGTCCAGGTCTAGTTACTAATGGCCATCTGGTCACTGCAAGGCAATAGACTTTTACAGCATGTTGTATTCCTGTAGTCAAACAGAAAGTCAGCCAAATGACCCTATGATTCTATTTCTCACTCCTGTGTGCAAAGGAGAGCAATTGCAGCCTTACAGATGTCCACTGGGATCACAGACAGCAGGTCCAGTCATCTTCTGTGCTTTCATAGGGGAATGAATGAAGTAATTTAATTAAAGTGTGCGAAACCCTAAGGTGTCTTAGTGCTAAACAAATCAAAACCAGGAAGGTGACCAGCCTAAGGGGACACCTATGGCATCGAAGTGACCCATTATGAGAATACCCATGTCTTCAACTGTTTTCTGAATTGCAGCAAGAGGGATTGTGAGCGTGGTGCCAGAGGTAGAGTGTTCTATAGCCTCCCGCCACAGTACATGAGCATTCCTCCGCCCCATTCTGCTCTGTTGATTCTTGGGACAGTGATCCATTCTTGTGGAGCTTGATCTGAGGTTCCTGTTTCAGGTGTACCAGGAGAACAGATCCTGATAGAAAGACGGAGTTGTTCTGTATAGGGCCTTGTGTGTTAAACACAGAGCTTTGAAGGAAATCCTCTTCTCCACCGGCAACTAGTGAAGGCCGAGCATTAAGTGAGAGATTGGTTTGAACTTGGGGACGTTCAGTAGCATTCTTGACACAGCATTCTGCAGGGACTGTAATTTTGTTATTGAGTATTTGGAGGTACCAAGATAGGGGGCATTGCAAAAGTCCATATTTGAGAAAATGGGAGCCAGCATTACCGTTTTCTGTCGTTCAAACGGAATGAACAGAAGAATTTTGTTGAGAACCATCAGCATAATGAAACTTGCTGAAGTCACAGCAATAATTTGGGCAGCGAAATATAATTTGGTGTTGAAAATGAATCCCAAAATTCTTGCCTTCCGCACTGCCTTAGAAAGAGCGCCCAGCTCTGAGGACCACCAGGAAGCATCCCAGAAGGAGGTCTCCTTTCCAAAAAGCAGATCCTCTGTCTTGTCCGAGTTTAGCTTGAGACAGTTTCTCTGCATCCAACCTCCAACCTGGGCCATGCATCTGCAGAAATTGTTTGCATCTTTTTCCACTTGTGACGAAGTAGATACCACTATCTTTGTGTCATCTACATATGAGAATAAGGCCAGGCCAAAACTATTATTAAGATAGACCAGAGGTGTGACATACACATCAAATAGGTTGCGACTAAGCGCAGAGCCCTGAGCGAAGGGAAAAGGTCTAGACCTTGCATTTTCCATCTCTACCCACTGTTGTCTAACATCAAGGAACAAGCTCAACAGTGATAATGCAGTGTTCCTGAAAACGAGTGAATGAAGTTGTTTAATAAGAAGTATGTGGTGAGCCGTATCAAAGGCGGCCGAGAAATCCAATGGGAATAATGCAGCTCTGCCGCAATTGTCCACTACTCCTTTTATTTCATCAGATGCAGCCATCAGTGCTGATTCAGTACAGTTGCTTGCTCTAAAATCATATTGAGAAGAGTCAAGCAACTGATTGGCACACAACGGGAGATGGGTCTGTAATTATCCACCTACTTAGGATCCAGGGAAGGTTTTTTCACCAAAGGGAGGATGGAAGCATTTTTACAAATAGTTGGGTATTGTCCAGAGCTAAGTATCTCATTTAATAGCTCTAGGAGTGGACTGGCCACCGCACTGGCCACAAGATTGCCGACAAGTGGGGGGCAGGGGTCAGCGAGTGCCTTGGACTTAATAGAGCTTATAAGACTGACTGTTTTTTCCTGTGTAAGAGGTGAGAACCTCTCAAAATGGATATTACACAAGGCCCAGAAGCTGATCCGGAATTTAGGACTTCTTCCTGATTTGAAATTACGTCTATACTTGGTGTAGTCGAAGCGAATTCTTGAAAAATAGAGTTGAATTGAAAAAAATCAGCCAGTTGATTGCAAAGATATTCATCAGGAATAAAGATGTTGGTATTGTTCCATTTGGATGGATATTCGACTGTTCTAAAAAGTTACCTGGTAGAGGTTGAAGCTAGTCTGATTTTCCCAGAGAAATATTTTTTTTGTTTCTGCTTTGATTAACTCTTTATACGCAGAAAGTAACTTTTTATACTTACTTTTTTTTTGATTGGTAGTTAGTCTTTTCTCCATTTGCACTCCTGAAATCTGCACTTCAGTTGTGCCGTTTTTAGTTCCTGCGAGAACCATGGGTCTGACAGAATATTCCTGAAGCTCTTCAATGTTCAGAAAGAGTTCTAATGAGGTTTGGGTAGGGTGTCTGTCTTGTAGGATTCACTAGCCAGTGGGAGAAGGTGAATCCTGGATGTTACTTAACAATTGATAAAATAGTTGGAGAACCATTTCCGCTTTTACAGCACAACCTGTTTGCCTTACTGCAAACTATCCCCAGTGCACTATTCCAACATTGCCTCCTATGTCTGTCCATGGATGTTTCTGGTGTCCCAGTCAGTGGCCTGTTTAAGGATTAGGGCAGTCCCTTCCTTGTCAACCTCACCAAACTGAATCTAGGACCTGCTCCCCCTCCCACTGGGCTAGTGCTAAGGTAACTACCTTTGGTCCAGTAATAAAGGCTTCTCTACCCAAGGCTTCCTTTTATACTGAACTATGAGTGGGCAGACTTCTCCCTTTTCCCTTTCAAGTTTATGAAGTTCCTGAAATCTCCCCAGCTGTCCTTCCTGATCTGAGAAGAGTCACATACTTCACACCCAGGACCTACTGCCACAAGGCCCAATCTGTTGTTTTGGGTCTGGGAATAGTTTTTTATCCCTCGTTAATGAAAAGAACAGGGGCCTGCTGTGGGCAGTCAAATTCTAAGTAACTTATGGGAGGTTCAAGCAGACAATGTCAAACATTTTGAAAGTTACTTTTTCTGAATATGTATCAAACATCTGCCTCCAGCAGTGAATTGGATTTTTAATAAATATTTTTTTAAATGGTTGAATTTTTGCAATAGTTTATCTCAAGCATGAGTTATCAGAATGAGTATTTTATTCTGAACTTTAATGTCTCTCCTAGGACATCTATATCTCTTTACAGTGAAAATAGCTTTATGGGGCTTTTCATTGACTTATTTATTGTTTAATGGAAGCGTTCCTTCTTGTCAAAAAGGGTAATTTTAAAAGGCTTCACAGTAGGTCATGAAGCAATGGTTTTCTTTAACTATTCGTCCATTGCTGCATCATGAAGACAAGGGTTTATACCATTCATTCATGCTCATAAAGATTTTCCATTAAAGTCCTCTAGCATACTCAGCTTGAAATCAAATGTGATGAACATTGGGGATAAACTTCCCTTCAGACTTACAATATTCAATACTTTTCCAAAATACTTTGATTAACATATGGCTCTTCACGTTAGTTAGGAAGAAATTTGACATTAATGATAACCAAGTATTTGAAGTGGAAATCACCTCTAGTATTATGAGGGTCATCAATTGTATATTATAATTGACAAATTGTGAAATGAAAACGCCATAAATTCAAGTTATTAAGGATACGTCCCATTTCCACCCTCTAGCTCTATTATACATATATTACTCCTTAGCAAAATAATTTTGGAAACTTTATTTAATTATTTATTTAATCTTTTACTGAAAACAGATAATCTTTACTCAGATTTTCAATTAAATCAGATTCCTATTGGAGCCTATGTATGCCACCCACTTCCATGATAATAAAAAGAAGCTGTTATATTTTGTCAAGCTGTCAGTAATATCAGGTTTTGAGGGGGGATATCTTAGAACCCTTTGGGCATGCTACACTGAATGTTCTTCCTAGTTCAAATGGTGTCTTATTTATGATATGTTAAGCTTTTGGAAGTGTAGGGTGTGCGCTTTAGTTTCAAACGTAGGTATATTCATGAAGACACTTTTAATTTGGGACAGATGTATGTCTTTGATGTGGCTTGGATCCAGTATAGCTTTTTAATGTCAGTATTGCATTTGAGAATTTGGAACTGACATCACAATATCAGTTTCACTCCTTGTCTGAAACCCGATGATCCAAACACTATCTTCATCATGAATGATGTTTCAGAATAGTGTGCAGCCCTTTGTTGCATAGATTTTCTGCCTAACTTTTAATACGATTACCAGATGCAATGTGTACTGAAAGGGTGGTGTCAGAAGTTCAGTACTTCCAAAAAGAATCACCTTCCGCCTCCTCACCCACGCACACAAAGCCCTACACGACCAAGGCCCGAGCTACCTCAACAGCCGAGTCAACTTCTACGCTCCCAAACGCCACCTCCGATCAGCCAACCACGCCCTCGCCGCCGTCCCCCGCATCCGAAGAGCGACTACAGGAGGAAGGTCCTTCTCCTACCTGGCCGCCAAGACCTGGAACTCCCTCCCGACCGACCTGCGCCTGACTCAAGACCACCTCTCCTTTAGGAAGAAGCAGAAGACCTGGCTGTTCGAGCAGTAGCGGCTCCCCCCCCCCCAGCGCCTTGAGACCCTACGGGTATGTAGCGCGCTTTATAAGTGTCACTGATTGATTGATTGATTGTGCCTTTAAAGTGAGGGAGACTTCAAGGATATGAATCTGAAGTACACCAAAGTCCTCCCTTATTGCCATGACGTTAGACTCACTACACAGGGTGTGTAGCCCTTTGTGTGGGGACAGGACAGAACCTATTTAGGTGTGAGTGAGGCTGAGTCCAGTTCCTCTCCCCCATCCTTCCAGAATGGGCCATCAAGTCAATTCTATTCAATTAAATTATTTATTCGTCCTTCCGAAGACCGGTCATAAAAAATACACCATATTAAAAACATCCTATAAAATCATTCACGTCTCAACAATACAAAGCTCATTTTCCATTTAAAAAGAGTACAACAGCAAGAAAATACTGTAATTTCTTCTCAGAATTAATGTGACAATGCTAAGCGAGTGGGTTCATAAGTAGCAGCAGATATTATTTAAAAGTGCAAAAGACAACAGCAGCCACAAATAGCAGCAAATAAATAACCAATAGTACATGAATAATGAAAATTAATCCTATGAAGAGGTTAGCCGCAGGGGTGGGCATTTTAGCAGCAATACAGATACAATCCATACAGGAAAATGGTTAAGTGCATTGGAATTAAAACAGCATGCTTCTTCTCTTTGCTAAAATACACTTCAAAAAGCTCCCAACAGCAAAGCAAACATGATGGTTATTGAGTTGCGGCAGAAAATACAAAGCCGCTTTGAACTTGGAAAATGTGTGTATGCGCAAAAGAGGTATTAAAATTTTCCTGATAAATGGAAGATAAAACTGACAAAAAAAGACAAAATGTAAATTTGTTTGATTCGAATGTTCATCACAAGGACAGATAGTAGTAGATTCCGAAAAATACTGACCCAAGGGAAAGCATACCAACTACCGAAATGACCACATCCAGAAGTTAGTCAACAAATTCCTCTTGTGCGCATTATTTACATATAGTAAATACGGGGCATTATAGGGAGGTACTTGCATAAGGCAATAATCCCTGACAGTGGGTTTGGTTACTTCGGGCAAATTTCTAGATGATTCTTTATGTTTCCGAAAACCCACCCAAACCCTCTGTCGATCTCCTTTGGGAATTATATCTGGGTGCTCAAACAAAGAGGAGTAACCAAGTTCCGTAAGGCCAGCTTTAATGTATTAGAGCCAGGGGATACAAAGACCATGAGTACAGCTTAAAAAGTCTCTAATAATTGCCTGATTTAAAATCAGCCTCTTCATTTGTCCAGATAGAACCAGGTAGCTAGAGGTGCAGCATTTATGTTATCTTAGACATACTCTAGACCTAGCTCCAAATGGAGGGGGAAATGTGACGTGGAAGGGGGCACTCATAAAACTCTATGGCAAAACCTATTCTCCTCTAGCTACATAGCAAAACGTCCCTACAACCCCAGATCCCCATACCATATATTAAAATCGGAATACATTTGCGCTTATAAATCTCTAAAATTGGGGCTATGGGCTTTTTACTTATGGACATAGCAAGCGAATGAGTAGTGCCAACTGTGCGTGTGAATCTTATTATTCTACTATTTATGCAGGTATGCCATGTACAGCCTTCATCAAAATCCAGGCCTAAATACGGAAAGGAACTAACCCTTTTCAGCTTTTTTCCCTCTATACTCAGGCTACAGTACTTAGTATTTTTGAGACAACAAGTCATGACAAAAGTTTTCTTATAGTTTGGCTCCAGCCCCAAGTCCTTCATAAAGTTGGCATAGCTGGAAATGAGTTTTTTTTAGGCCAATCACAGTCCTTGCCATAAGGATTGCATCATCCGCATAAAAAAGTGCTGGCACAGCTTTTTTCCCAACTTGTAGCACGTCAGCCCCAAGCATAACTAGAGTTTTCTACAGATCATTAGTATAAAGGAGAAATAAGATTGGGGTAAGAACACATCCTTGGCGCACCTCGTGATGAATGCTAAACTGTTCTGAGCATACGCCATCATTACCATACCTCACTGAGGCAGAACGATCGTGATGGAGAAGCCTCAAAAAGGAGACCAGACCCGCATCGACACCCATGTTTTCTAAAATGTCCCACAGCTTAGAACCTGAGACATAGTCGAAAGCGCTGGTCAAATCCATAAATGCTAGATGAGTAGAGGTGCCCTTTGCATATTTATATTTAGACAGGATGAGTTGCAGATTAAGAGACTGTTCGATCGTACATAGGCCCTTCCTAAACCCGTACTGGGTTGGAGCAAAGATATGGTTAGCATTTATCCAGTCCAGGAGGCGGTCTAGCACAACTTTCCCAATTACTTTGGCTGAGGAGTCCAGAAGAGATATTGGTCGATACCACCTGGGGTCGTGCACATCCCCTTTTTTGAAAACAGGCACTATCTCAGATGTACGCCAAGATTTTGGAACACCCTCGCAGCAAACTGAATTAAATACAGAGGTAAGTACTGAGGACCAGAATGCTGAGTCTTCCCAAACCAAATCCAGAGGAATTCCATCTGGGCCCGGTGCCTTTTTTCCTTTACTGTTGACAATTGCTTTCCAGACTTTCCCTTTATGAAAAACAAGATTTTGGCACGTTAAATTCAACAATGATGGGGCATCCTTTACAGCAAAGTCAACGGAGTAAAGGCCAGCGTAGTGAGTCACCCAAGACTCAGGAGGTATGTGGACAGTTACTTTGTCTGCTGGTAGGGTGGTAGATAGAACTGACCTTACAGCCTTCCTGAGGATCTTTTGAGAGACAAGAGCCAGCCACTAAGTCCCACTTCTCCTCCTTCAATGCTAGCTTTCTTTCCTTTGTGGCAAGCTTATACATCTTCCTGCTTTTCCTGATCATACTCTGGTCTCTGGGGTTTTGTTTTAGAGCCCTGCGTAAGGTATTATTAGCCTCTCTAGAATCCTTGTCAAAACCAGGAGTGAACCTGGTTACAGGACTGGGAAATAGGTTTAAAAAATTGATGTTTAACTTTCTCTAGCAGAGTTGCAAACCCTTGTAAAATGCGAGAAGGCTTGCATGGGAAACAATTGCAACTACACACCAGTGCTAAACTAATTGGGATTACCTGTGACATGATACTATTCATGTTTGCTGTGCCCCGCATCTACCCTACACCCCTCATCTTTAGTGGATAGTGCCAGGGAGCATACAGGCTTAGGCTTCTGTTCCTTGTAAAGTAACACTATCTTGGCAGTGATAGGATTGTGATCACTATATGGCTGAATAAGTACCTTGCAGTCCTTAATCAGAGAAAACATACTCCAGGGGTCAAATACATAGTCGATAGTGCTTCCTGTGCCACGTCCAGTAAAGGTGGGAATATAGTGGTCAGTCAATTTGGGTGCCTTATTTACCATACCTCTTTCTATGGGTAAATAGAACCTGTCCCCTCGCATCCATCACATTATGGTCCGGCTCAGAGGCGACTGGCTGAAAGGTGGTCGGGGAGAGAGGTAATGAGAGCCCCACCAACAACTTAAAAGGATGATCCGCTCGGGCCTCTCTCTCTGCGAGCATATCAATCAGCCCAAAAAGCCCTTGGAAATTACCTTTAGATGTGAAATTATTATTATAAAAATGTACCAGGAACAGATTAAAAGTTTCTTTCCAGGAAAGACAGAAAGCCTGCGCCTCCCCCTGCTCCTGTGATAACTGAACAATCATGCAAGCAATTGCCACTTTAAACCAGGCAGACAAGCACCCTTAGCTCTGCCTGATATAGAAGGAATAGCGGGCAGGCTAAAACACATAAATCCTTCAAATACAATATCCTTACACTCCCACGTTTTTTGCATAAAAAATATATCATAGGTCATAATAAAAGACCGCGATCTCTCCAGACCGATCTTTGAGGTTATAACTGCTATATTCCAATGTAGGATTTTCAGATGGACGTTTTCAATATGACCTTTGTCATTGCTTAAGCTTACGCTTATCCCAGCAGGGGGGGAGACAGTAGGAAACTGGGGGAAAAGTGATAAACAGAAGTTAAATTAGCAGAATCCATCAAGCTGGTCCCGATATGAGGATCTACCAATGGATGATCGTATGGTAGAATATTATTTGTTAAAACAATAGGACTGGGATTACAAGAAACCCCGCCCACCTCCTCTAAGCCTGACATCAAAAGTGTGAAATTTGGTCGGGATGGGGATGGTGTTTGGGTAGCAAGAACTGGAATACCGGGCAGGCATCTCCCGAAACCGTCAATCAATTTCTTCCAAAACAGCCAGTGGCGCAAATCTATTGGACAGGTAGAGTGATAGCAATGGGGGGGGGGGGTCCAGATGGTGCAGAGTCCCTGAAAAGTAGACTTCCAGAGGTTCCTGGTTGTCTCACCAAGTGCTGATAAAAGAAGCAAAGGGGAACTATCTTGGTGGAACTATTTTTGACCATTCCCATTCAAGCTTTGTACAGTATGTCCTGGACTACCTTTGGTGAGCGGAAATTTACAACAATCTCAATTTTTCTGCAAGTCCCTGTCCCCAATGCCGCTCACCCGCCTGGCCATCAAAATTTCTCTTGAAGTATCCCAGCTACCTGTAACGTTGTTATTCAGCCAATTAATAGATTTATTTATTAAACCTCTAGTAGTTTACACGTTGGTTACTGAGAGCCTAGGCATGTCAGTCAATACGACATCGTATGGAGCCGATGCAGGTGGAAGGTCTATCACAGAAAGAATAGCCATGGGTGTTGGAGTTGCTGCCGGACAAGTAGCAGGTAGCGATGTTGGCAAAATTTCAAGTGGATGGGAATAACCCTTGCTTTGTTCAATGGAAGTAGGAGTAAAATCACAGGCTGAATACTGGGTGCAAGTGGAGATTGAAGACTGAACATCCATAGACTTTGCCATATTGGATTCAATTTTATCCAGACGATCAAAGATGGGGTGTTACTTGGAGTCCAGGAGATCAATAAAGCATTTGTTCAGAGCACCCCATGCATTCTCATTCAGCTCCACCAGCCCCTGATTAAAAAACCTTTGGGTTGCGTGGGAAGGTTGCAAGTTTCAACAGAGCTTCTTGTCTTAGTGATTTTGGCAATTTTCCTCCTCCGCTTAGTTCTAGGGACACTTTCCCCTTCAGAGACACAGAGCAGAGCAGCACCCTCAATACTTAAAGACCCAGACACCAGCTCCCCTCCAGGCACAGCCCCCATGCTTCCCGGGCCTGCGCCTCCCTTTGAGGCTGCATCATAGAAGAGGCTAAAGACCTTAGTGCCTCAGGTGGATTTAGTATCCCAACAGCACACTGTATGGGTAAAGGCTCGTTGCAACTCTGGTCAGTATGAGGTTAGGTAGCCTCTTCAGTTGTGAGGGAAAGGCGGCGTTCGACCAGCCGGATCTCACTTGACACCATAACTACGGCTCGAGTTAACTAGTTATCTATTGTTGAGCACGTGTGGGGAGGTGGTAAAATGCTGGACACGCTTGGAGCCCCTTTTCTCTTACTCATTTTGGGACTTCACTAAAGGGGTAGTGTTTATTAGGTGTAGCTCAGTCACAAAGGTGGAAAGGTCCGAGTAGGCAGGCGTTCCTCACATCTGAAGAAATTTAGTCGCAAAACATTAAGCTATTCACACCCACCTTTGGGGTTATGCACTCTCGGTACCAGCTCCCTTTCTGTTTGAGACCCCCGCCAGCCACCAGCAGTAGGAGCTCTGCAGTCACAGTTATGCTGTAGGAGGCCGGATCGTAGAGGAAAGGGGAAGGGAGTCTGTCTCCCAGACAACTAGGCTCTCCTGGGTCGAGGTCCGCGTGCTGCAGTCTGTGCCGATCTCCAAAAGCCCTACTCCACCGGAGAGTCTCCAGATGTCGACGGGGGTCAGCTCGCAGGGTCAGCTTGATTTGCCAAAGATGCTCACCATTACCTGGCCGGTTCACTCATGCAGGAGGAACTCTCCATCATACCAGGAGTGCAGGTCTGATGGTCGTCACTCCAAGCCCCCGTGCGAGGCCACAAGCAGATCAGGAGACTGCGCGCCTCGCCTCGGCATTGCTGCTCAAGGATACAGGTGGCAGGGCGGCTCAGGGCCCAACTGTCACTCACCCCAGACGTGATCAGAGACAGGCAGCAGATACCATTTGGCAAAAATAAGAAAAAATGCCAAATTTCTAAAAGTGGCCTTGTCAGAACTGCAATTTAAATTCTGATTCTGCCATAACTTTGGGTTTTAAATTGTGATTCCAGATACACCAATCTCTAAAAGTCCATCTCTTAGCAATTGGTAATTACACTTATAATATGAGGTGAGGTAATCCCAATGTTATCCTGTGGGAAAGATAGGCCTTGCAGATAGTGAAAAATGGATTTAAGTGTTTTCACTACCAGGACATGCAAAATCTAAAAGTATGTGCCCCGCCTTTTAAAAACATTACCCCCTGTCCTCTGGTGTCCAGGGCATACCTTAGGGTGGCTTATATGTTTAAAAAAGGAAGGCTTGGCCTGCAAAAAGGTGTATTTTGCCAGATCGAAATAGAAGTGTAAAGTGCATATACAGCCTCTGCAATGGCAGGCCTGAGAGATGGTTAGAGGGCTGCTTAAATGGGTGGCATAAGCACTACTGCAGGCCCATTAGTGGCATTTAAACACAGGTCCAGGGCACATGTAGTGCACATTACCAGAAACCAGTAAGTAAATTAAATATGCCAGTTGGGTATGTGCCAATATTAGCATGTTTTAGAAGAGAGAGCACTTACACTTTAGCACTAGATAGCAGTAGTAAGGTTCTCTGAGTCCTAATACCAGCAAAAACGAGGTCATAAAAATGGAGGAGAAAAGCAAAAGTTTGGGGGTAACCATGCAAAGGGAAATTTTCAACACAAGTTATTTACGGAATCCCTTTGAATCAGTATTTACTGAATGTGTGAGATTGGCAACTTTTACCACTAAACTCATTAAAAGGGCCTATTTTGTTAAGGAGTGTGCCCGGGCAGTGACTGAAGGCTTAAAAGCTATCGTATTATGTTGACTCAGCTACATTTTCCATAAGACAGGTCTAGGTGGAAGTAACTTGTTTAAATCTGTGTTTCTGCCTGGGAAAATTCCAATACGGTCCTTTAAATGTATGTCATACTTGTGTTTCAAAATCTATTTAAATGACAAATTCAGATTTATGGTAACTGGATGGAAAAGCAAACTTTATAAAATAGTACTTTAGGCTGGCTGAGCCAGAGCTGGATTAAACCTAAATCTGTCACTCATTACACCTCTAGGGCTGGAATACCCATACTTGGCTGGGGGAGTTAACAACCCTGGCCCAGATGGCAATGGGCTACCTCTGAGACCCAGAAGGATAGGGTGGTGTGAACTGCTAACTACCTAGCAAGTATTAACTAACTGGAAGAGGGCAGATCAAAGTACTACCTATTGTGACTTTGAAATGCCAGACAGGGCTTCTTCTATCATTCCTGAACCTTGCCAGACAACCGTCCTAGTCACTGTGGGGGAGAGAGCCAGTTTGGACTCTGTGAGGTGGGGGAGAGCAAAGCTAAATAGGGAGTGGCTAGGTATCTGAAATTAGGCGTTTCTGGTGGAAGAAGTTTGCCATATTCAAACCGAAACTCAAGGGAAATTTTACAATAGGCAAGGAGGAAGTGCTGCAAAAAAAGTGGGTAGGGATCTGTGAGGACCTAGATAAGATTGGGTAGTAGAATTATATCCTTGAATGACTAATGCACAGGATAAGTATGGCAGCTCAAACACCACATCCTAAGAAAATTCTGGACTCAAGAAGACACCCCCTGAAGAAAACTGTTCTGCTGGAATTAGGCTCCGAATTCTAGTTGAAAGAAGAGAACTTTCTCAAGGAATCCATGTGCCTGCTCACAAACAGAAACTGGGACTGCTATGTAATGGTTAAATGGTTGGCTACCTGCTTGCGCCAGCACACAAAAATCAGAAAGCCTTGCAACTCGAAGACTGCCCAGTTGTCTACTGGTGACTTAACCCAGAAAGAGACGAACCTGGAGAAAGACCTGACGCTTAGAAGGTAGCCCTGAGGTGCTAGGGGCTGTGGAACAGACCAGAAAGAACATTCTCTGCTGTTGGAGAGAAGTAGAACGTTGTTCTCTCCAGTTCCAGAGAACGTTCCTACAGCTTGGAGAATTTTACATATGCTGAAAACAGATTTTTTTGGGACATCGCAGGAAAGGTACCCATCCTTGTGGAGCCCGGTCTGGCTATATATTTTAGCCTTGCCCTGCTAAAGGATTTTGACTTCCAAAAAGTGACTAATTCCGAGCTTAAAACTTTCCACCGGGACCAGACAGCAAATCTACAGCAAATATGTCTGACCAAGTAGACACATTCAGTGGCCACAAAGTCCAGCTTTGTTCAGTTAGGAGCTTTGGCACCGAAACAAATGGCTTTAGCAGGATTTCATTGATGATGTATCCAACTTCGAAGGACCCATACCAGCCACAGCCTTGGGCCTTGCTTCACTGGAATATCTGGACTTCCGTAAAAAGATAAAGTCAAAAGATATGGGGCTGGGATGACCCACTTGGTTTATCTGACTACCATAACAGTTAGCATGGATTCTCATCTAAGTTCCAGTCAACTGCAATCTGTTGCTTTATGATGCCACTTTAAAGTTCTACACATGCTTTTTGCACTACATCTTCAAAAATGGCATCTTCGGTCCCACTTTTCCTAATATATTAATCGTGATGTCTCCTTGCTTACTAAGCTTTTCTTTTTCTTCCTAAACTGATTTGGGAATATTATTGTGTTATCTTTTTTAAAAAAAATCCTTGGTACTGCTTGAGCTTAGAACATACGTATCTGGAGATTGACTGCTGCTTGTTCTATAGCTTTCAGGGGTCTCAGCAGAGATTCTCTCACAACTGTATTTTGACCTAACCAGATTGTATTTGATAAGTTGCTAGGATTCACCCGTTCTAAAAAAAAAATGTAGCCCAATTTCTAGCACTCATTTTACAGGGTGAATCAACTATAGTGAAGCTGTTCATTGGTCCTTTTTAGACATATGATTGAGATTTGTTTCATGTTTTCTTAACATATCTGTTTATTCTCAAGTAAAATTTTGATTATCTTTTGTTTTGTGAGAAGAAGAAAAGGAAGGTACAATCTCAGCGTCATAGTTGTGAATGTTAAAGGTTTTCACGCTCCATTTACCACTGTAAAATGTGTTATAAAGTTAGAAATATCGCCATAATTGCTGAGGATCTCTGACAATATAAATGTAACTTTTCAAATCTATTTCTAGTTTACAGTGCTAGATTTTTACGTGATGTTGTGTAGATTGTTTGCTTACTAATGAGCGAAACACCACAATTCGAGACAAACACATCTCTTTATCTGAAAGAAAATATAAGCTCGAGAGGTTATGCAAAAGGATAATGTCAGATCTGTTCAATATCTTCACGAAAGCTGCCTTGTAGCAGCAGTGGAAGCCTACTGACAAATGCAGAGTAATAAAAGGGCAGGAACAATGACGATTTGTTCACTGACTGATATTACTGACTGTGTCTATTTCTTTTCACCTGGTTTATAAAAGTAGTTGAGATCACAGCATTAAGCTTGCAAGGTCATACATTACTTAATGATAGCACGGTCACACTTAACAGCAATTTCGTACTGTTTTTGTTGCAATTAATAGGACATTGCTATATTTCATAAAAATTACATTTGACATCACTCAGAAGGATGAAAATCGAGTATGTTTCGTGAAGCACATCAAAGTGAACGCCAAATGCTCGTCTTCCTGTCTACGGGCTTAGAAAATGGCCAACGCATTAATTTTTACTTGCAGATATTGCAAATATGTGTGTATATCTTGTTGGGGCATATTATCAAGGGGGTTTATCTCCGCTTTTTTGGCTTTAAAAGCCAAGAAAGCGGAGATAAAATGATCTCCCTATTACCTAGCTGTCGCTACCACCAGTTAGCGACAGCTAGTAGGAGATAGCGACCTTCTTGGGCCCCACTTTGCATGTCAGTGATATTTATTACTAATGACATGCAAAGTGGGCATGCCAAGATGTTAGCGACCGAAAACATTGCTAACATCGCTATCTCCTATTACCAACTTTTGGAGATATTCGCGCTAAGAGCGAATATCTCCAAAAGCTAACACCTGCCCTGAGCAGTTCTTAGCCATGTTATCCAATGGGAGGTGGATAACATGGCTAAGCGCATTAGCTCGGTAATGCATGAATATCGCAGACTTTTCAGCAATATTCATGCATTGCGGCGATTTTTATCGCATTTGTGATAAACCTTGGTAATTTGCAGTAAAAATCGCCGCAGCTCAGCGGAAATTTTTTCACGCTAACCAAGCAATAGCGATAATTATCGCTATTGCTTGGTAATATGCCCCGTTATTCCTACCTAAAGCACCGGGTTTGAAATTTGTAAGGCAAGGGTGGGTGCATTTTCATCAATTAAGGGAATGCATTTTTCATGAATATGAATGTAAATATAGTGAGAACCTAATTAAAAAGCAATGGAATAGATGCTCTAATAACTCACATTCTACAACAGAGCTATTGTATAGACTGGTATTTGTTGAACTCCCAAACTGGCGGGCGTAAATCCTGCCTCCCATACACCCCCTCTTGATGATACCAAGCCTGTGGATCCCCTCCTCACACCTGCCGCCTCCTCCATACCCAATTTACCTTCACTTACTCTTGCTTGAACCACTACTGCACCTCCTATCTGAGTCTTCCAACTAGCCTTTCCCACAGAGCAGCTTTTTTTTGTGTTCCGACTTTCCTCCCCTCCCCCGTTGCCTTGTCTTGCTCAATTCTCTGATAACCAAAACAGGCGAAAAAAATAAGGCATCTTGAAAAAGTAATGAGATCGAATTAATTCAACGTGTCTATCTCTTTCCCAGTCACACTTTTTTTATTTCAAATTTCATAAACTATGTTTTTTTGTGGTTTAGGGGAAAACACTATTAAAGCATTGTGCAGTGTTATTAGTACTGCTCTTCTTAGATGTCCTGCTGGATAGAAAAGTATTGTGTTCTCCTGAATAGCTCTTTGGATTGGATATGAACACTTAAGTGATTTGAGACAAATGTCGATACTGGTATTTACTCGCTGTGTGAATTTCCCGTACGGTGGTGCCATGTCTAACGGTCAAAAATGTTTTAGCAGTAGATATCCTTAGCAATATAAACCGCAGAATTGCTAAATTGGCACTTTGAAGTTTGTGGATGGCAATTTGAAGTCTATATTGTGTGCTATTTATATTTGTAAAGCTCTATCCTCCCCTTTACGAGGCTAAAGGCTAGTGATGTTTTAATATTTTTGCAGCCTGACTGTGTGATGTCCTTTACCAAACACAATATGTGCAATATCAGTTGACACACATCATTCTGTTCCCTCTTTTGCTGTCAAGCACAGTCTGGTGATTACTTCCATTGAGGACGTTTCCAAAGTGTAAGAACAAACACAACAAACCCCTTGTTTCACAATTGTCTAGAGCTGGATGTTCTGTCAGATCTGAATCCGATTCTCCAGGCTGTAATAACCTTTTATAGCAGATGGGCATATACGAATATTAACATAGTAATCTCTACACGTGAGTCTGACTCCAGTTTGGAATATCGGAAAGTAAATCATTTTAGGTTTAAAGGAGCGATGACACACTTTAGGGATGCTTTTAGTTTTGGAATGTATGTTCTCCAGATTCTGCTTGGAATCACAAGGCGATTCTTTTAAGCTAATATTATGTAGTATTTCTGTATTGTCAACCACCTTGTAGCAACATCGAAGTAAAACCCTAATGAAGGTGTGGCATTGCAAACAAGTTAAGCTTTCATATGAGGATCAGCTTTTCAAGCTTCAACCTGTAGTTCTTTCTGACATGGGTGAAGAGGAAGCCAGGCGAACCTGGGAAAAACGAAACAAACCCAAGCAAAGTCAAGTTGAAAAAGTAGTGAAGTCGTAAACAATAAGTAAAACTATTATAGTTTCTAGAAAACCAAATTTTAAAAAATCCTCAATGACTGTATTATGGGTTCTTCCTTGATTGGCCTAAATTTACATTGTTCAATGTCAACGCCTTGCAACACCATTTGTTGCCGCACTATCAATTGGTATAAAATAAAATGTCTGCAAGATAGAAGCTCAGAATCAATCAGCTGCTTTAAGGTTATTTTATAAGCTGCTGCTTACAATGAAGAGCATTCAAGGACCTGAGTGCCAGAATTCTTGCTAGTTAAAGTGAAGGCAGTGAGCAACCCATAAGGTTGGGTTATCTTGGAGCTTCAGATAAATGATGAAGGAATAATGTAACTTGGTGTGCCCTCTGGACAGCAGTGGGTGTGCAGGCACTGGAAGGTCAAATTTACTATTCGAACTCCCGTCCTAGAGTTCTTGGGGAAACAGCAACTTCCCCCCAAATATTCCAGGAGGCGTATTCACTATTCTAACTCCATTCCTGGAATATTTTAGTTTCTAAAATATTATTAAAAAGTTATAAATTCCCCAAGAATTTTAGGAAGCGGTGAAAAGTAAAACTTTTGAACTGCAGAAAGTATTGCCCTAACAGTGTAGCTCAGGGTAAAAAAACTAGGAATACCCATATCTGTTATACCCCTTCTGAGTTAATGTATTAAGAGATAACCTTTGAGGAAGATAAAGGGACAGGTTAACAACTGAAAGAGCGTTTCAATGCTTGAACCTGACTGATTAGGCCATAGATTAGGCCAATAGAAGACCATTGATCGGAAGATGATGGGTTGAAATGGCTGATCAGTAAAGACTTATAAAACAGTATATCTTACTTTCAATGGGGAGAAAAAAACAAACACTGACATTAAGGGAGCTTAAATGGGTCCCACACCATTGGAAAGAATGATCCCTGTTGTATATGCTGTTTGATAGCACTTAATTTTTCTGAGGATGCAAGTAGTTAAAATTACTTCCGCCGCTGGGGCCACGTTCCTGGTCTAAGCTAAGAAAAGTGGAAATCTTCAATACCACCATCGCTAAGTGTACATGGAGAACGCGGTCACAGACTTCCCATTTTGGACTTGATAAAGTGACCAGGAAAAGATGAGGAAGTTGAATGTGAATAATAAAGGCTTTTACAAAAGAGTAGGAAACCATGTGTGAAACCTGCAAAGGGGTACATTTAAATATGTAGAAAAAGCAATGAGAGCAGCTGTTTCTCACCGAGTGTATCAGCTGAAGAAGAGGGAACTTGATGGTACATTCTTAAATCCTTCAGATGTACGCTAAAGGAACCCTACTTGAACAATCGGCTCTGTATAATTTACCCAACATTCAGTAACTTCAGCTTTGGAGAAAATGACTATTCCAATCTGCAGTAAGGTTCTTGATACAAAAATATATGATTTAATTGAAGAAAGATTGCTCTCCCCAAACAGTCTTTGTGGACTTTATAAGAGGCACTTCCAAAGTGAACTAAGTAATAGACAGATGAGACATTTTTCAAGTCAACACTCTTTGTTGTTGACAAATACACTCACAAGAGGCTCCAAGGCATTCAGATCCAGAGATCATTCCTTAGAGGCCTGCTGCCTGCTGGTGGTTAGCAATTGATAATGACCCCAAAAGTATCACGATTGGTGTCTCCCTTGATAATGACATCAGGAGAAGTCCTGTAAGTACCTTGCTTTTATAGGGTTTAATAGGTGACAAACTCCACATAATGTTCTTTCAAGCACCTGGGCCAAAGTAATAAGTAGTCCTCATGATATAAACCACATCAAATGTGAGCAGCCTTGTGATGTTTATGGGCGAGGGAAAATAGTCTTGTTCAATGACAAGACAAGGCCCATAATACAAGCCTTTTGCCTGAAAGACAGTGATAGGCCTTTTGAGGGACAAGGAAAATATCTTATTGACCATAACAAGGTAGAGTGGTGATCAGTTTAGCTGACCCTTGGAAGCAAGGATTATGAAACACAGACATTTTTTAGCCATGGATAAATGATAGCCATCTTCTTTTTAAGTTGACTGCTATGATGGTAACCTTTTTGAAATTGGTTAAATACTTCAGCCATTCTAGAAAGTAGCCCATCAGGTTGGGATGGTGGAGAGATTCCTGGTGTGACTGAGTCATTACAGTGATGTCATCTAGGTTGACAACTACCCAGATCCCTGATAAAGAAAGATCATCAAGCAAACCATTTTCTTGGTAAAGCATTAAATGGCTTACGAGAGGTGAACTGCCAATACTTTTTGAGCTAGTAGGGGTTGATGATGGCCAAAATGAGAATTGTGAGGTGGGCAGCTTTAAGTTAAGATCTAGTTTGGTTAGCCAGACCTATTTCTTGAAAGAAATGTGAAAAAGTGAAATGGGAAAAAATGACCAATTGGTTGAGAATTCATTGGTTGATTATTGGATACATATTATGTTATTTCTATTTGTAGTGCATATCACTCTGGAGGGCATTCAGACACCTGTGAAGGAGGGAATCTGTCCTGTATAGTGGCCTCTCTGAAGAGCCAGTCTTTTAGTTTCGCAGGAATTTAAGGATGGAGCTGGTAGCTCTTATGTGATAGCGAAGCTCGGTGCATGCTTTGGGTGCTTTGTCGGAGAATGTTCGACCTTTCAAGCTCTGGTCCTGTGAATGCATGTGACATGGACGTGGAGTAGGCTCACCTAATGGAGGTGTCTTTCCATGGTATAAAAGAGGATATGGTTGTTGAGGTTATGCTGGGCCTTGGTTGTGTAGTGTTTTGTAGGTGTGTTTGAGGAGTTTTAAAAGGGAGTGTTTGTGGATTTGAAACCTGTGGAGGTCTTTTAGGTGTTTGTATATATGTGTACTGTGTGGGAGTTTGAGTGTAATTCTTGCGGCTGCATGCTGTATGACTTGGAGCCTTTTTGTGAGTTGGGCAGTCTGGCCAAATAAGAGGGGGTTGCAATAGTCGAGCCTCCCAGAGACAAAGGCTTGCATGTTGGTTCTGCAGGTGTCCAGAGGGAATGACATGAAGATTTTTCTGAGTTTATTTGAGGCTGTGGATGCAGACTGAACTGACTGTGTTGACTTGATCCACCATGAATCTACTGGTGTTGATTCCCAGTGTCCTGGTCACTTTGAAAGCGTGAGGAGTCAGACCTAGCATGGTGGACCATCAACCCAGGGATCAAAAAGATGTATCTTTGCTGAAGAGGACCACATCTGTTGTCGTTGTTGAGCTTGAGGCAGTACTCTTCTGTCCAATCTGCTACTGAGGACATGCATCTGATGAAGTTGGCCTGAGTAGTGAAAGTGTGTCTTCTGATAGAGAGAGGATTAACTGAGTGTCGTTCACGTAGGAGATGAAGAAGTCTATAGAATCAGATGACGCTTTCGAAGGGAGTACATATGGATGTTGAAGTGTGTGGGGCTCAGGGAGGAAACTTGCGGGATACCCTCAGCTCAGGTTGGAAGATTTGAATGAGTAGGGTGACCATTTATGTGCATCCTTAGAGGAAGGAGCTGCTCCGTTATAGTGCTGGGGAGAACAACACAACTGCCAGTGCTGATAATCCATTCAAGTCAAGTCAAGGAAAGTTTTATTCAAATATTATTATTGACAATCATAAAAGCATTAAAAATCAATGGTAAAATTCAAAGGTTAAAAACAGAAGCAATCACAGTAAACAGTAAGTTTAAATCATTTTTAAACATACATACACATTTCATTCTGTAAAATGTACTACGATTATAACAGCTTAATTCATTGATATTTAAAATTCTTCATTAGTAAGACTTTTCCTTAGTCGAAGCACTCTCTTTAAAAACATGGCTAACCTCCAAGCAACATGTTCATTCTCCAGGTACTGGAGTTTTATCAGTGCGGGACGACATTGCCTCAGCCCTATAGATTTTGAAAGTGGAAGTAGCCACAGTTTCCTTAACACTGAATAAAATGTACAAAAGAAGTCTAAATGAATAGTGAAGTGAGTAGATTGGTTGTCACAAGGGCATAATGCTAACTGTTGTGACCAGTCATTAATTTTATGCAGAGTCATTATTCTATGCACAGTATTAAGTCTAAACCTAAACAATAGCATTCTATCATACGTCCCTGGGACAAATGTCAAATATGGATCCATTCTTAACGTAGTTAATAGTAATTGGTGTTGGCTAAGACTAGGCTTTAAAAGTTCTTCTGACAATCTAACCGTTTCCAACAAGTGTAAAGCCTCCTTTTTAAGAACGTTTCTAGGGATCGTCTGCAGGGTCGCGGGGTCATTGAAATATTCTGGGTGCCTTAAATCTGCCATAAAATTACGAACAAATCTAACCCAAGGAATCTTTAAAGCTCCGTGTAATTCAAGACAGTCCTGCAGAATCTCCCTGTGAAGCTGCGCCTTTTTCCTTTGTCCAATACTGTGCCAAAACAGTATAGGTTCTACTTTAATAAGATCAGAAATAAAGGAGAGACCCAACTCCTTGTGGCAGACATGAGTGCAGGTACTAGACGGACTGACAGAATAAATCTTTAAAAAATAATTTCCGACTTGTTGCATACTCCTACTCCGTACATAACTGATGTGAAACATTTTGCTTTATATATTTGTAGGAGCTCCTCAGGTGGTTTCTTTCCTAATTTCTTTGAGAAAGTTAAAAGGGCTTTAGATGTACGGATAAACACTAATTTTTTCATGATTATAGTTTGGGCCCATGAGTCATTATAGTTAAACTGTACTCCTAGATATGAGAAACTTTTAGTTGAGGCTAGCTTCTGGCCATCCACAAATATATCTTGTGATCTCTTCGGCCCTTACCCGCATCTCATTACAAACGCCTTAGATGTATTAGTACTAAGACCAAGATCTTTCATAGAGACTGAGAAACAGTCAAGGGCCCGTTGAAGACCAATATGGGTTCTTGCCATTAAAACTGCGTCGTCCGCATAGAGAAGAGCTGGGATGGGACGGCCAGAAACTTATGGATAATCTTGTGCACTTCTCACTAGTGTGTCGCCCAATCCATTAATATACAGATTAAAAAGGAAAGGGGCCAGCACAAGCCCTGCCTGACCCCCCTCCATATGGCGAAGGCGGCCATGCGCTAACCCCATACTCTATAAAGTACACTGGCTGATGCTTCATTATACAAGTTTCTTAAAAAGACAATAATGTGTCGGTCAACCCTCAGCTCCTCAAGGATCTCTCATAGCCTATCATGCCTAACTGAATCAAACGCCTCAGTTAGATCCACGAAGACCAGAAACCTTTTTTTGCCCTTGTATATTTCTCGGTTAGCATGGCCAAATTTAAGCACTGCTCCACAGTGCCCAGCCCCTTGCGAAAACCATATTGTAGATCTGATCAAATCTGTGTTTCGTCTGCCCAGTCTTGCAAGAGTTCTAAAATCACCCATCCCACTACTTTAACCATAGAATCAAGCAGGGAGATTGGTCTGTAGCAGCCCGGGTTTTGACGGTCTCCTTTTTTTAAAATGGGGACAATTATTGACTCCCCCCAGGTCTTTGGGAGTTGGGTTTGGCAGCTGGCATTGATAACCTGAGTTATAATCGGCCCCCAAAGAATGATGTTGGATTTAAACAGATCCACAGGAACACCATCTGGGACTGGGGCTTTGCCCGTCTGACTTAGGGCTAATGCTCTATTTACCTTGTCTAAAGTAAATTTCAGATCAACATTAACAGGGTTACTGACTGCACTACCACTAGTCGGGGAGGGGGGTTATCTGGTCCATTTTATACCTGAGCAAAATGCCTGATCCATTCCTATTCTGTGATGGCGATTTCTATTGACGGGCAATCTCTGGGAGTTAAAAAAAATGCCCTCACTACCCTCCAAAAGGCTGCACTGTCTCTCGACATTGCTGCTGAGTGTAGGGATTCCCAAACTTCCTTTCTAATTATATTCTTTCTTTTCTTGATTGCCTGCCTATATTCCAGTCTGGCCCTCCTTACATTGTTCAAAACTCTTGGCTGCCTGTGTACTTCAAGCTTCAAGTTGGAATACGCTCGAGTACAACTTGTATTGAACCAGCCCACATCTTTGAATTTATTTCAGCGTTGTGCAGACAGTAAATTCCTAAGATCATTAGATATTTCAATATAGGATGCTACGTTCCTATTGTGAGGGGCCAGCTCACTTACGCAAGTGTCTATGGCAGATTTACACTTGTTCACTAGGCGTTTTGTCATTGTCATGGGGTCTACCATTGACCATTTCAGGGTATAGCCGTTCATTTTGTCAAGTTTAATTTCACCAATATCCGTTGTGGTAATCTTGCTTCTTTTTAGATTGTTTAGTGGCAAGTTAATCTCTAAGCATAAGGGGAAGTGATCACTCAGAGGGTTGTCTCCAACCTTAAAAGAAAGTACTCTAGATGCATAATTACATGAGACTAAAATATAATCTATTGTAGAGGCCAGGCTCCTTCCACTAAAAGTAAAAGGCATTGGTGCTGGCAAGGAAACAAGCTCATTCACAAAACCCAGTTCGATGGAAGAGAGGAATTCATTAAATAACTCCCCTACCATTGTGTGGCAGAAATGGGTATTACTAAAATCTTCTTCATTCATGAGGCCACATATGTATTTATTCATTTATTTATGTATTTATTTATTCAATTCATATAGCATGTTATCACCAATAGGTCTCTAAGCGCTTGTATTTGGAAAGACCGAACATTACAAGAAACAGGCAGTCAGATTATAGCATGCCCCATGCATCCTGAAAAAGCACAGTTTTTAACATCCACCTAAACGGCAATAGATTGGACTCCTTCCGATAACATATTCTGTTATCCTTTAAGGGACACAGTGCACAATTAAAAACTCCCATCATAATTATCATACTGTCTAATAGGCTTGTGTTACAGATCCCACTCAGTTCGACACTCAAGTTTCCCAGCACCTGATTAAGTTCTTCTGGGGCCGTGTTGTTGTAGAAGTTAACTAAAACTACACATTGGTTACCCCTGAAAAATAGCTTCACTATCTGATAAAATCCATCCCCTGAGAGGCCTCTATTTTATTGATTGTCAACTTATTAGATATGTATGTACAGAGACCTCCCTTAAGTCTACCCCCTAACCCCTTCACAGCGTGGGTATCAAAGGTCTTAAAACCATTAATGTGTATTTTCTCACTAGACCAGGTTTCCTGTAAACAAAGTATATCACAGCTCTGGATATAGTTATACCATACTGGGTTAGTTATCTTAGTCCATAATCCTGAGATGTTCCATGAGATGACTGTAGTATAAGGTACTTCTTTATTTTGTGGGTGGATGGGTGAGACAAGCATATTACTACTATAATTATTATTAAAGACTACTTCTGGTTGTTGTGCGGGGGGCCTCATCCTTTTTGATGTTTCTACTCTCCAATACATCCTCCTCCCGCTGTTGCTGATTTATAACCCTCTCCCTGTCAGACTGTTCCATGTGACAGTTATGTGTTGTGAACCCCAGGCTGCAACTCCCTGCTGACCCACCCTCCCAAGGCATGAGTGGCACCTGTCGGGTCAGTCAGTCAATATCTCCCAAGGTGCTAAAAACATCAAATTGGTTATTAGTCGGGACAGTGTACCTTTGTTGTACCACCCCAAGGAAATTCTCTCCCTCTAATCGGTGATGTATAGGCCCAGGGGGTTGATAGAAGTAGCCCAGGGGAAGGAAATTTATCCCTGTATTAGTTACACACCTGGAGCCTGCCCTTTCTATTATAGTTTTAAACATTTCAGGGGAGCTAAGCATTAACACAACACAGTCACCTGGCATAGACTTAGTAGATGTCCCAATCCAACCAATTCTCCTGGCCATTTTAAGTCCATTAAACAGTTTGTTAGTTAGACCTGTCCTTTCACCTAAAAAGTGAAGCGACTTATTTCTTAGAGTGGACCAGTGTTCTTCCTCACCAACTGATAGCGGAGGGACGTTTGCCAAGACAACTGTATATGGTGTAGATTGCGGGGGAAGGTTTAAAGACCTCATCTCTGGCATCTTTCTCTGGGTCTCATTTGGGTATCTTAATGTAGTTGAGAGGTTACCCCTAGTGCCTGGGGTTTGAGTTTCGCCCCCCAAGGTTGACCGGAAAAGCCCTTCACCTGCTAGTTATCCCTTGCCTGTATGCTAAAAGATATATGTGTTAGGTCCTCTTGATTTTGTTGCAGTTGCGGTGCACTTCCTCCAGTCATGTCTGATGTGGGTGGATCATTTATACTTCTCACAGTGGGGTGACCCTGATTCTGTGGGGCTCTCCCACCCATACAATGATCCTTAGGTTGCCTAGCTGATGGAGCCTCTTGTGTTCTGCACACACATGGGGTATAGCAATTTGGTGGAATCGAGGTTACAGAGTTCTCAAGATTAGTTAGCCTCCCTTCAATTTGCTTGAGTACTGCGTTTAATGGACTCAAAACACCCGCTATAGTGGTTTCCATCCTTTCCCAGTACTCCTCCTGTTCAATATCTAGAGGTGAACTTGTGTGCCTTGGAGTATTTGGGGTGGTATTTAACTACTGGTTGGTTTCCCTCTCCGCTGTTTTGGTCTTACCGCCCCAGCCTTTAAAATATGACTTTGTTTATTAGGACCCTGCCCCCTTTTCTTCTTAGATAGGGGAGCCAGATTACTACCTTCTTTGGTTTTAGCTTTCTGTCCTCTAGTGATCACAGTCAGAGTTTATGTTGAATTCTTTTGCTCCATGGCCAAAGGGGGGTCATTATTATCCAACCACTCGCCATGAGTTGCAAAGGGTCAAGTAGAGGGTTATCAGAGTCGTGGAAATGCCTCGCTGCTGGTGCGGATATTACGGAGCGAGCTTGGGAAAATTGTGGCTCCAATGAGAGCCTACGCTCTGTGAGCTGTATCTCATGTATTAATAAAAACAAAAGGAAATGATGGACGGAGCGTTGACAATACAAGCACTCACCCCCAGTCAACTGATCTGGGTTTAATCCATCACCGTTCTTTAGCCCACTCTGCCACCCCAGTTAAGACATGGCAATATGCAAATCAGTCTGACCCTGTGCCTCATGGGAACAGTCCAGCCCAAACTGCCAAGCCATGCCTTCCCTGGTCCGGAAACAAGCTACCGAGGACCGGTTTCTGGCATTTCAGCCTTCTTCAGCCTGGCTTGCTTGAATCCAGTGGCAAAGTGAGCAAGGGACTCACGTCTGAGCATACACTGTCAACTTATGGCGACAAAGAAAAAACAAAGGAAATGATGGACGGAGCGTTGAAAATACAAGCACTCACCCCCAGTCAACTGATCTGGGTTTAATCCATCACCGTTCTTTAGCCCACTCTGCCACCCCAGTTCAGACATGGCCATATGCAAATCAGTCTGACCCTGTGCCTCATGGGAACAGTCCAGCGCGAACTGCCAAGCCATGCCTTCCCTGGACCGGAAACAAGCTACTGCGGACCGGTTTCTGGCATTTCAGCCTTCTTCAGCCCGGCTTGCTTGAATCCACTGGCAAAGTGAGCAAGGGACTCACGTCTGAGCATACCATGCCAACTTATGGCGAACAAAGAAAAACCAAAGGAAATGATGGACGGAGCGTTGACAATACAAGCACTCGCCCCCAGTCAACTGATCTGGGTTTAATCCATCACCGTTCTTTAGCCCACTCTGCCACCCCAGTTCAGACATGGCCATATGCAAATCAGTCTGACCCTGTGCCTCATGGGAACAGTCCAGCCCGAACTGCCAAGCCGAGCCTTCCCTGGACCGGAAACAAGCTACTGAGGACCGGTTTCTGGCATTTCAGCCTTCTTCAGCCCGGCTTGCTTGAATCCAGTGGCAAAGTGAGCAAGGGACTCACGTCTGAGCATACCCTGCCAACTTATGGTGAACAAAGAAAAACCAAAGGAAATGATGGACGGAGCGTTGACAATACAAGCACTCACCCCCAGTCACCTTATCTGGATTTAATCCATCACCGTTCTTTAGCCCACTCTGCAACCCCAGTTCAGACATGGCCATATGCAAATCAGTCTGACCCTGTGCCTCATGGGAACAGTCCAGCCCGAACTGCAAAGCCATGCCTTCCCTGAACCCGAAACAAGCTACTGAGGACCAGTTTCTGGCATTTCAGCCTTCTTCAGCCCGGCTTGCTTGAATCCAGTGGCAAAGTGAGCAAGAGACTCACGTCTGAGCATACCATGCCAACTTATGGCGAACAAAGAATAACCAAAGGAAATGATGGATGGAGCGATGACAATACAAGCACTCACCCCCAGTCAACTGATCTGGGTTTAATCCATCACCGTTCTTTAGCCCACTCTACCACCACAGTTCAGACATGGCCATATGCAAATCAGTCTGACCCTGTGCCTCATGGGAACAGTCCAGCCCGAACTGCCAAGCCATGCCTTTCCTAGACCGGAAACAAGGTACCGAGGACCGGTTTCTGGCATTTCAGCCTTCTTCAGCCCGGCTTGCTTGAATCCATTGTATTAATGCTGACTCGGCCCTGATTAAAATAGCATCTAGAGTCCCTGCAACTCCCTGGCTCGTGAGTGATTTGAGTATACTCATGTTGAAAATCTCCTCAGTTTGTCTTTAGGAGGTAACTATTAAACAGTTCTTGTGTTTATGCTCAATATTTTCCAAAGATAAAAATTCTTACTTAAATGTGTTGATGGTGTAGCCTCCTCTGGTCACTGACGTGCTGACGGACCGCTGCACATCCCACACTGCCGGACCTGCAATTTAAATTTAAGTACCTCCAGGTGCAACAACTCTTGTCAACGCGAACTGATGCAGGCTGGGGTTTGAGTCCCCTTTGGCAGACGATGGCCCCCCCCGGCAATGGAAGTGAGCCTTCTGACAAAGTAGCAGATGACACTATGCTGAGTCCGCTTCCTAATTTGAAGTTTAAAGTTAATACTGTAAATACTGTAAAGTCTCTTTTGTTTTTCTAAAATCACAGAAGCATGCGTCTGCCTCTGAAAGTAAAAAAAATGACCGGAAACCATGCAGGAACTGTGCAGCATTGTTCCTCCAAGAATAACTCCCAGAGAAGCAGGCAGTCTAACCATTGATTTTTAAGCACTTCCTCGCACTTAGGAAAACATAGAAAATGAAGGTGCTGGCACTATAATTGAGCAATAATGAGTATGGCTCTAATCAGTAAGGCTGAGCCACTTATCAGCGGGAACAACACAACTGCTAGTACTGAAAATTCATTCAAAGTTAATGCAAAGCGGCGCAAAACAATATATCCTCCACTAGTTAATAGTTTTTCGTTTCAGAACATGATTTTGTTCACTTTTTTCTTTTTACATCAAGTAGCTTTATGTACAAAAACTCACAAGACGCCATGGAGATATTTACAAAAAGAAGTTTAGAACAAATACCACAATGACTAGCCAGCAATTTGGCTTATCTCACCACTCATATTCATACTTATTCAATCATACACCATTCCACATTCAGAACCAAGTCACATCCTACAAACATTCACATACCCACTACTTGGTTACCTAAATCTCTATTTTTCTTGAATTAATGAACCAAGGGACATACACCAAACAAAGAAGAATATTAGGTCAAAGACTGGTTGTGCACGACATATAATCTAAATAATTATGTTTGGACCGAATGATTTTTAGAAATGCACAACACAGAAAAAACGTTTTAAAGGTACAATTGTTTGGTACATAACATAAGGTCTATGCATTTTGAACCCTCTTCTTTCAGGGGTTCTCTTCAGGACCAAAACAACTGAAGGTAAAAGAGAAAAAGAAAAAATTCTTACTTAAAGAAATGACTCTTGCTTCAAAAAGCCACTGCTATACTCAATAGCGCTATCACCATGTTAATCAGCCAAAAAAAAACATCTTACCAATTCCTTCAACAACCAATGAATGGAGTTCCAAAAGTTATCTAGAACGAAACACTAGAATAGAAAGACAGAAATTGAAGAAAAAGCTCTGTCAGAAGAACAGTTCCAGTGGTCAAACGAATTCTAATTCAAACACATTGGAGAATCACTTACTGCACATACGACGTGGGGGCTCGTGATGTTATTTGACAAAATGTTTGAAATGCGAGACTAATGGATTACTAAGCACGGGCGGCTACATAATGTAGTCTTAAAAGTCTTGTGAAAAATTATATCAGCGGGCAGCTTAGACCTGACATACCTTAAAGCGGCTTCAAGTAATTTCCTGCTTTGAAAATGCCATCTTAGCGTCTATCATTGTGCAGCATAGTTCTGGAAAAACAGAATAGCCTATTGATATTTTAACTTCATGGGGGTGCTGGGGGTGTTAAAAAAACGTCAAACGCTGCCTACCTGCTCGATGACAGCGCTCTCTTGTTACTTCAGAAGAATGCTCGGGCATGTAACATTGACACCGGCCAAAGGTTCGATTATTGGGCCGCCATTAGCAGTTTACATCTGTGACGCTCGCTAGAAATTCTGGGGCCAACCGCTTACTGGGTAGTCCACTCCTGCTGTTAAAGTTAAAATGCACTAAATAAAATGCAGAGCAGTAGACATTTATATTGAAATGCACTAAATAAATGCAGAGCAATAAATATTACAATCCGGGTTAAACTTCATGTTAAGTGCACGTTTCTTTAATATGGTTACAAAAGCTGCTGAAGATTTTATCCGGATTAATGGTTACAGTTTGAAAATTTCAGATAATTCATTAAGTTCTGTTATTGCGGTGTCAATCTTAACCATAAGCATTGCTTCGCATTGAGATAATTTCAGATCTATATTGCCTCCTCTAGGATCTCGTTCCACTTTTGAGATGATTGTCCAATGCAAATCTCTTTCTGACTGTGATTTTTTATTCCAATGATTCACCAATGGGGCAGTCTCGACATTTTTTCTGATTTGAGATTTGTGTTGTGCGATTCTCTGGTGGACCTCTTGGTTGGTTTTTTCTATGTATAACATCGAGCGTGGACATAAAATCCCATATACGATGTATTTAGTCTTGCAATTCGTAAAAGCATCATGTTTCCAAAGGATTCCGTTATGGGAAAACAGTGATCCTTCAATGATTTGCTCACTACAAATGCATGTGCCGGATTTGTGGTGTCCTGTCACCGGTGTAAAAACCCATAAGCTCCCTTGTTGTGGGTTTTGGTGGTTTTTCAATAGCTGCCCTGACTTGAATGCAAATAGCGATACATTTGAAAAAGATGAATCAAGGTTCGAACCAGGTGCCAATTCTGGTTGATAACTTTCTTCAATTGATTTCAATTGGGACAGAAAGTGGTGACAAACACTTGTCGTTGCATGGGAGGGGTCCACCATGCCCTCTTCATAGCTGAGTTGAGCAGTTTATTTGGGTGAACTCGATCGAGATGCCGTTTTAAAAGATTATTGGCATGCAGAGCATATTCGTCTTTGAAAAAATGATTGCGACAAATCCTTAAGAATTGCCCATACTGTAAATTCTCTTTCGGACTTCTTGGGTGGTTGCAAGAAAACAGTAAGGCCTTATTCCTATCTTTAGGTTTTTTATATAGGGTTGTAACTAGGCCGCCTTCTCCTGGATAGACTTCTACCTCCGGAAAGGGCATTTGGTGAGATGAATGGTTGAGACTAAATTTGATATCTGGTGTTCTTAGATTGAGCCATCCATATAACTGCAGTAGTTGTTCCACATTTCCTGATCATACCAAAAATATGTCATTGATAAAACGCATCCAATTCGTTATGTACTGCTTGAAAGGATTATTATTGTACACAAACCTTTCTTCATACATTGCCACGAACAGTTCAGCTAATTCTGGAGCGAAGGGACACCTCATCGCTACTCCTTTTATCTGAAAAACGAATTCACATTCAAAGACAAAATAGTTCTTTTTGAGTGCAAATGAAGCCAATTCAATAATGAATTCTGTAGGGACTCTTACAAACATTTTCTTTTTTTCCAAGAAATGAGACAGGACAGCCAGTCCTTCATCCTGTGAAATTTGAGAATATCATGATGTGACATTAAGTGTCACCATTATATTCTTATTGACTTCAAAATTGCCACTGTTTAGTTGATTTATAAAATCAGCAGTGTCTTGGAGATATGATGGAACTTCATCCATAAATGGTTTCAAAAAATGGCCTACATACTTTGAAATGGGTTCAATCAAGAAATCGCACCCGGAGACTATCGGTCTCCCTGGAGGACAAGTCTTGTTCTTTTGGATCTTAGGTATAACATAAAAGACTGGAATTCTAGGATGTTTGTTTTGCAAGAAATTGTATTTCTTGGGTCCTAGGAGTCCTTGCTCGAAACCAGCTTTTAAAATAGAGAAAAGATTTCCTTGAAGTTCAATCGTAGGATCTTTTGGAATTCGTTTATAGCAGGATTGATCATTAAGTTGTTTGAGTGCTTCTGTTGTGTATTCTAGGGTCCCCCATACTACAATTGAGCCACCTTTGTCTGCCTGTTTTATGATTATTGATGGATCATTCTTGAGGGAGACAATAGCATCTCGTTGTGCCTTTGTAACATTGTGTTTCACATATTTGGTCTTTTTTCCATATTGGAAATTGCTGAAAGGATGTTTTTTTCGAAAGTGTCTACATCCTTTGGTATTTTATTCGCAGTAGGGCGAAAAATTGATTTTTTTCCAAAGCCCTGTAACTTCATTAGAGATAGCCAAGTTGTTCTCAGAGAAGAACATTTTGATACTGATTTTTCGTTTTTCATTTTTATGAAATCTGTATTTCTTGAAGGGACAAAAATCAGACCTTTTTCTAAAATACTTTCTTCTACCTGAGTAACCAGGCGGCCATATAAGTTGTAAATTGGAGATGCTGTTAACTTATGTAATGTTGTCTCCGAGTGGTAATCTCCCAAGGCTGGTTGTTTAATCTGGTCCTTCCTTTTGGTTTTTGCTGGCCTCTCCCTAAAAAAGAGGGCCCCGGTTGTTGTTGGACATTCCATCTTCTATTTGTGTTTGGGCGTCCTTCGTTGCTATCTGTTTCACCTCTAGAGGATGATGAAGTATATGAGAATGAAATGAATTGATTTTTAGACCTTCCTTGATATTCTGTTAGATACCTGCGTGATTCTGCTATTGTTTAAAAGTCAGCCTGCAAATATGGATAGACAGTTTCTAAGGCAAAATTCCTTTTCTCTTTCTCAAATGTATTTCCTTTTTGGTTGATGGTGTAGTCTTTGAACTCTAAAATGTATTTTTCAACTTTCTCTAACAAAGTCTTTGAATCTGTTATTGATTGGTTGTTCTTGATTTCCGTTTCCAGTAAAGCTATTTCATCCAGTTGTTGTTGCGAGAACCTAAGTGCTGTTTCAACAGTGAGGGCCATCAGGGTCTACTGCATTTAGTTTCTATACAGCTATAGCCCTTTTTGTAAAGTGGGTCATCGGTGAAAATGACTGGAATATTTCATATTTGGAGTCCTCCAGGGATTGTGCCTGCCTTAAGGTGTTCTAACAGGAAAGAGGGTCTATTCTAATTTGTTTTTTCCTAAGTCGTAGCAATTTGTCAGATTTGTTTTGCATTTTTGCTGTCACACTGAGAGAGGCTGAAGCAAACAGTGGTGGAGCGCTCATGAACGTTTTAATATGTTTCTCACTATAGGCAAAAGTGTCATTTTCAGGCATTGTCAGTGATAGAAAAGTGAATTAGAAATCACATAGAAAAATGGGAAAAGCGATGACACAGACTTATTAGAATACACTTGAAAACAAATGACAAACACTCAATGCGGATCAACAAGGACCCTCCACCCCAAAACATTTTTGGAAGGAAAACCTCGCGAGTATCCACCCGCCAATAAACAAAAGAGCAACAATGGGTATGGCTCTAATCAGTAGCGCTGAGCCACTTTTCAGAGAGAACAACACATCTGCCAATACAGATAATCCATTCAAAGTTAATACAAAGCGGCGTAAGACAATGCAAGACAATACATCAATATGTATGTAGCAAACAATTGTACCTTTAAAAAGTTTTGTCTGTGTTGTGCATTTCTAAAAATCATTGGGTGCAAACATAAGTATTTAGATTATATGTGGTGCACAACCAATCTTTGACCTAATATTCTTCTTTGTTTGGTGTATGTCCCTTGGTTCATTAATTCAAGAAAAATAGAGAATTAGGTAACCAAGGCATGGGTATGTGAATGTTTGTAGGATGTGACTTGGTTCTGTTCTGAATGTGGAATGGTGTATGATTGAATAGGTATGAAAGTGAGTGGTGAGATAAGCCAAATTGCTGGCTAGTCATTGTGGTATTTGTTCTAAACTTCTTTTTGTAAATATCTCAGTGGTGTCTTGTGAGTTTTTGTACATAAAGCTACTTGATATAAAAAGAAAAAAGTGAACAAAATCATGTTCTGAAAATAAAAGCTAATAACTAGTGGTGGATTGTATTGATGTATTGGCTTGCACCGCTTTGCATTAATTTTGAATGTATTATCAGTGCTAACAGTTGTTATGTTCTCTCTGATAAGTGGCTCATCCTTACTGATTAGAGCCATACCCATTGTTGCTCCATTATAGGGCCAGCATCTCCATTGTCCTGGAATGCAGATTAAGGAAGACATGTTGATACCCTACAAGATCCTGACTGGGAGGGAAAGGAGTTGTGACGGAGGAAGGAATAAAATATGTTTATTAAGACAATTGTCCATAAAAAAGTAATTAAAATAAAAGTTGAGAAAGACCTTTCTCATCATATTAAATCTATAATATTCAATTTCCTCACAGACCTAATAAAATGTCCAGACCCGACAGAAACATATTGGGTTTTAGGTCAATTTATTGTATCTCCTATGAATCCTGTATATTAAAAACAACATCTTCAAAGATTTACGACGCAACCTTAAGAATTCAGGACATTCTAATAAAACATGTGTTCTAATACATTTCATTGTCGGTCACATATGCAAGTTCTTCCCTTTACTGTAAATGTCACCACCATTATCGGTACTTGCAAAGCGGGATTACAACCTAATCTGGATAAGTATGTAAAAACATCAAAATTTCCCTGAGCTCGTAATGTTAAAGAAGTTTAAGATATAGGAACTAAATAGGTGCTGCTATCTCTTTTTGCAAAGACATACTAAATTCAGCCTCTCTTGATATATATTTTGTGGGAGAACGGAACCCATCCTTCAACACCTTCTGATGCAGAGAAATAATCCTTGGAGTCCTTGATATGTTTCAAAAATTCCCTTGCCCACTTAAGTTCACTATGTTGGACCTCCAACCAACAAATCTGTGATAACTTCAACACTTCATCATCCATAGACAACTTATTACAGCATTTTAAAAATGAATAGCAGTCATATGTGACTATGCAAATACATTAATTTTACAGTGTTCTCTTTGGATCATTGATCCTTTTGGTAAACATAATACTCATTTCAAACAGCTACTTTCTATTGGGTATAGGATATGTCTTTTTATTAAGCAAGTAATTTTAGAGCCATAAAGTGCTGGTGGTGGAATTTTGTACATAAATGGTTTAACTAAATTTATATTTGGTAACCCTCCATATTTCTTATCAAACTTTACCAGAGAAGCTTAAGGTAAAAGTGCTCTTGCTTTCATATAACTCTAACATGTCCGTCCTGAATATTTGTAAAATCTCACTTGGTCTAATTTTCCATGATGTAAAAGTTATATAAAATGTGTTACCTTTTTTACCAAATACTGGGACTTTTGTTTCTTCCCTATTTATTTTTAGATGATTTCCTAAACAGTAATCTTTTAAAATAACATTTTATTTCTGAAGGCCCCTTGGGGTATGGTCCAATAACACAAAATCATGTGCATACAATAAGCATGGTATATGACATGATTAGGGGTGGAGATAGAAACATTCCATGAGCTTTGTGAATCAGCCACGTACAGGCTAAAGAGAATTGGAGTGGAGTTTTTGTACATAAAGCTACTTGATGTAAAAAGAAAAAAGTGAACAAAAGCATGTTCTGAAAATAAAAGCTAATAACTAGTGGTGGATTGTATTGATGTTTTGGCTTGCACCGCTTTGCATTAATTTTGAATGTATTATCAGTGCTAGCAGTTGTGTTGTTCTCTCTGATAAGTGGCTCATCCTTACTGATTAGAGCCATACCCATTGTTGCTCCATTATAGGGCCAGCATCTCCATTGTCCTGGAATGCAGATTAAGGAAGACATGTTGATACCCTACAAGATCCTGACTGGGAGGGAAAGGAGTTGTGAGGGAGGAAGGAATAAAATATGTTTATTAAGACAATTGTCCATAAAAAAAGTAATTAAAATAAAAGTTGAGAAAGACCTTTCTCATCATATTAAATCTATATTATTCAATTTCCTCACAGACCTAATAAAATGTCCAGACCCGACAAACATATTGGGTTTTAGGTCAATTTATTGTATCTCCTATGAATCCTGTATATTAAAAACAACATCTTCAAAGATTTACGACGCAACCTTAAGAATTCAGGACATTCTAATAAAACATGTGTTCTAATACATTTCATTGTCGGTCACATATGCAAGTTCTTCCCTTTACTGTAAATGTCACCACCATTATCGGTACTTGCAGAGCGGGATTACAACCTAATCTGAATTTTAACATTTCGGCTCGAAGAGTTGGATCTGGTAAACAGGATAAGTATGTAAAAACATCAAAATTTCCCTGAGCCCGTAATGTTAAAGAAGTTTAAGATATAGGAACTAAATAGGTGCTGCTATCTCTTTTTGCAAAGACATACTAAATTCAGCCTCTCTTGATATATATTTTGTGGGAGAACGGAACCCATCCTTCAACAACTCTGATGCAGAGAAATAATCCTTGGAGTCCTTGATATGTTTCAAAAATTCCCTCGCCCACTTAAGTTCACTATGTTGGACCTCCAACCAACAAATCTGTGATAACTTCAACACTTCATCATCCATAGACAACTTATTACAGCATTTTAAAAATGAATAGCAGTCATATGTGACTATGCAAATAAATTAATTTTACAGTGTCCTCTTTGGATCATTGATCCTTTTGGTAAACATAATACTCATTTCAAACAGCTACTTTCTATTGGGTATAGGATATGTCTTTTTATTAAGCAAGTAATTTTAGAGCCATAAAGTGCTGGTGGTGGAATTTTGTACATAAATGGTTTAACTAAAGTGATATTTGGTAACCCTCCATATTTCTTATCAAACTTTACCAGAGAAGCTTAAGGTAAAAGAGCTCTTGCTTTCATATAACTCGAACATGTCCGTCCTGAATATTTGTAAAATCTCACTTGGTCTAATTTTCCATGATGTAAAAGTTATATAAAATGTGTTACCTTTTTTACCAAATACTGGGACTTTTGTTTCTTCCCTATTTATTTTTAGATGATTTCCTAAACAGTAATCTTTTAAAATAGCATTTTATTTCTGAAGGCCCTTGGGGTCCAATAACACAAAATCATGTGCATACAATAAGCATGGTATATGACATGATTAGGGGTGGAGATAGAAACATTCCATGAGCTTTGTGAATCAGCCACGTATAGGCTAAAGAGAATTGGAGTGGAGTTAGGACACATCCCTTGTGCAATCTATTCCCTATATGTATATCGTTCTATTAAGGTGTCCAGAGGAGTCTATTTTAACTTGAGTCCATTTTGGGGTCATGAAGGACTTGTATGAAATGCAGCAAGCCATGTGGTATATTCCAGGCTAACAATTTTTCCCATAACCTGCCATGATCGACAGGGTTGAAAGCTGTAATGAAGGCCACAAAACAGAAACAAAATCTTTTTTTTATTTTTAAGGTCTTCTTTGCAATTGACCACAATGCAAAACAGTGATAAATTGTGGAGCGCCTGACCGATACACTATTTGTTTTACTGGTAGAAGTTTATTTACCGAAGCTCATTCCTCCAATTTTCTCAACAGCACTTTAGAGAATACCTTTGCAGAAACATCCAAAAGGCTGATGATACTATAATTGGCTGGAATGCTTCCATTGCCCTCCTTCAATAAAGGTTTGTTAATGGACCCCCTCCAGGACTCCAGGATTCTTCCTGTTTCTACTATCCATTGAAATAAAACTAATAGATTTTACCCCCACCGTTCACTATTTACCTTTATTATAACTGGGGGAACAGCAAGACCTAAGTAGTACCGATGAATCATCGCCAATTACAGCATGGGATCTCTTCTCCCGGGAACTGCTCAAAAAGTTTTCTCGTACTTCAGGATAAAACAAAAAATGCAACCTAGTAATAAAATCAGATGAAATCAATAAATTAAAATCAATACGTAACAGTATGTTAAGACAAGTTCATAGGCACCCAGGGGAAGACCATAAATTCAATAAATACAAGGAAGCCCAGAAAGCACATCAACAAGCAATAATCCAAACATCTCTGAAGCTGAATGGGTATTCTACCTAGCAACCCATTTCGAGAAACAAGAAAAAGAAGCTGGTCAACTGGCCAAGCCCCCGGTAATGGCCCAACAACCCAACGGCTGCCAACCGTTAGGTACAATGGATGTAGGTTCTCCCAAAAAAAAGTTGAATTAAACATAAAGACACTACTGGCAACTAATACTAAATCCTCGTTCCAGCCGCAGAACCATCCTAACATTCATTTACAACATTGGGAATTATCATGAAAAAAACAGTTTGAATCATAACTGAGTGTCGCTCAGATGGAGCCCCAGGGCCAAATGGCCTACCTCAGTCTTTGTTTAAACAAGATACAGAATGTTGGGCCCATCAATTGCCAACGCTCTTTTCCTACTGCTGGACCAACCCAGTATTACCAGAATCGTGGTGCGGCGCCATCATACACCCAATCTATAAAGGAGGCAAGAGATCAGACCCAAAAAATTATAGGACAATTACTCTACTGGACGTGGAATCAAAATACTATGCCAAACTGCTTCTTCAAGACCTGGTGTCTCGGGCAACAAAAGAACATCTAATATCTTTTAACCAGGCAGGATGTGTGCAAAAATCAGGCACCATAATAAATTTGCTTACAATATCTGTCCATATGGACAAAGCGGCTTCCTCAGGATCATTAATGCATGGCTGCTTCGTGGACTTTAAGGCCGCCTTTGACGTGTACCCCAAAGCCTATTATGGCTCAATTTGTAGAAATTGGTGATTCCACCAATGCTTCTATGAGCCATAATTGCGCTTCACACCAACACATGGATCCGCATAAAACTTGGGGATGGATCATACACCTCAAGGAAAATACAAACATCACGCGGAGTGAAACAAGGTTGTGTGTTGGCGCCCCTTCTCTTCAATCTCTTCATTTCCGACCTGTCGGAGTCATTTGACGAAGTTAATTCTCATCCACCAAAACTCTCCAGCGTAAAAGTTAGTAATCTGTTGTACGCGGATGATTTAGTCCTGCTAAGCCACACCAGGGTTGGCTTGCAGAGTCTTCTTGATCGATTGTCTCTTTATACCACCGGAAACAAAATGAAATTGAACTTAACAATGACAAGGGCAATCACCTTTCGGTCAAGGAAATACAGAGGCTGCGGTTGGTTATAAAACGGTAAAAGTGTTGATAGAGCCGTCTCATATAAGTACCTAGGGGTCCACATGGATAGAAAGGGCTCATTCTCTAAACATAGAGATGAGGCAGAAGTCAAAGCTCTGACAATCCAGGTGGCATTTAAGACCCTTACCAGGCAACTGTCTGGGCCAAGCCTGTCCCCACTCATAACTGTTATGAAGGCAAAAATTATCAACTTCCTCACCTACAGCCAGGAGATCATGCAAGGGAAGGACAACAGCCTTGTGATTAAAATAGCAACAAGAATATTCAAACAAGTGTTGAGCCTTCCAAAATCTTCATCCCCTGCTCAAATATGTCTCAAGTTTGGCTTCCAAGACCATCAAGCAGTAGGGGCTGGAGCATTCATCAGGCTGTGTAATAAGTTGCGCACCTCCAGAAAAGGAAGCGTGGAGGCCCTCCTGTGGCAGGAAATCTCAGCTGGTCAACTTGGTAGATCATACTGGCGTTATCTACAAGACTCTCTAAAACTCCTGGACTCAGAAGAAATCTGGAGCTCGAATCCACCGCAGCAGGCACTCAAAATTCAAATCAAAGGAACTTCCACCTTTGGTCCTTCCATTCTGATAGAGCACAACTGGCCCAACGTAAGCACGCCTGGACAATTGTATCATGGTTCAAGCCTGTGCTCTGTGCTGTGCCATGGAAAAAAGATTCATGGCCCTCAGAACGGGCGAATGGCCATTCTTGTACTATTTGCTGAGCTGGCAATGCATAAACACTAATGTATTGTGCAGGGGATGTGGGAGTAGCAAGGAAACAATTGAGCATGTGGCATGTCTCTGTCCTACATTACTTAACGACCGAAAGATCTTGTTAAAGAGCGAATTGAATAAACTTGACATTCTCACATGTCATCAAGCTATCCTTGCATCAATGAACCCGGACAATTCACTGCTCAACATCCGGTCCACTACATTTATGACAAGAGCGGCAAGAAGATTTATAAGCAGAGAGAGCCAGCAAGCAAACAATGGTCAACCATAAAAGGGAGCATTAAGTCCTCTGCTCCACTAAACAGCAGTTGACCATGGCCTTCTTTACACAGATCATTTCTTGCCCTCTTGTGCGCCCCAGTAACATTCAAACCATCATATTTAGGGACTTCACCATACTAATGGAACTGTGCTACCAGTGGTATTAATCACTAAATCCTAACGTCCAGGGTCATGTTCTGTGGCCTTAGCAGACGTTAAACTAAAAGGGCTAACCACGGCTCCTAACTGTTTTTTAATTGTACCCTATGATTTTGTATTGTCTAGATGAAGTTAATATTTTATTATATCAACAAACATAGATTCTTAGGTCATTTTTCATTATTTATAGATTCATTTTATTTTTCAATTCACTGTGACGATACAAACGGACTAATTGGATGGTCCTGGGAAGATTCTTAAAAAAGTAAAAAATAATAATAATAATAATTTTTGGAATCTAAAACACAGTACTTATTATTATTATTATGGAAATTTCTAAAGCGCCTGGTTACGCGCACCGGCGTGTCCCCGCGCTATGGTGAGAGACAATGAAGAGGCCTGACTAGATTCAGCTACACAAGTATTGAACGGAACAAGAGGGTTTTGAGAGCTCTTCGGAACTTAACCTCTCAGGGTTCCAGACGCAGCTCTAACAGGAGCATGTTCTAACTCTTGGCTGCAAGGTGCCTGAAAGATCTGCCCCCCATGCGCGCTTTGTTAATTTTGGGGATAGCTACCAAGCCAGTACCAGTGCCAAGATAAAACACGTGTCTCTTGCGCCATGTGTAAACATTTTAGCAATATCGATACACGTTTTTATTATTATTGATGCATGTTTACCATTGTAATGATTTTTATTAATCAAACAATAAACTTTCACAACTGTGGGTATGTTATCAGGCTCAGTGGCCTTGTTTAAAGCGAGCTATGCAGTTATATTTTTTTATTGTTTTCGAAGATAGGAACTCGGCTACCTCTGAATCCGTTTCATTCTTCAGTTTAGAGATACATTTGGGAGAATGCCAAACAGTTTTTCCAAATATATTGTCCATGCATCTTCTGTTATCATATGGGATGCAACCTAGCAAGAGTATCACATGTATTGTTTACCAAACCCCAGAACTTTTTCAGGGCCTCTCATTCTATCTCTGGTGTTAAAAACACTCCCTCTTTCATTTAATTAGATCCCTATACATTTTTACAGTTTGATTATCTGATTCGAAATAACATACCTCATGCCTCTTCTGGGAGCGCATTGAGTTTGACGCAGTGTTCACTTAACCCCTCTACAATAGGGGAGAATTGAAGTGCAGGATCAGAAAGGTTTATGCAATATCCTCCGACCATCTGCTCAACCCAGTCATCTGATGTATTGTAAACCCAGATGTATGACACAAGGCAGAGTATGCCCCTGTCCTTGAAGAGGTTGAGAAAAGTTCTATGGGAAGGCCTACCTAAAGAACCTCCACTGCAAGCTGTGTGGTTGCGATTTGGGACTTCTGTCACAATGAGGTATTTGTGGCAAGAACTCTGATTTCCTACTTTAGAACATCCACAAGAAGACTTGTGGAGAGAGAAAGTTTAATAGAGGAAGATGAGGGACCTCTGAGTTCTGGACTTACCAAAAATGCAGTCTGGTAATGCAAACCTATATACTGCTTTTTTATGGGAGGAATTAAAGTTCCCCACATATTTGGGCAGATTTCTGATTAAAAGCAGGCACTTCGGGCATCACCTCAGAAATGTGACATCCACATTAGACTGGTAAGGGGCAATGTATCTAGGGACTTGTACAGGGTAGCCACATATATCCAGCAGCTTGTCTTTTCAGGCCTCTGTGTCCTCACACAGTACCAAAGTAGGGTCACAGCAAGACTTGCACAGGAAGGCATTTGTCTTATGGTCCTACTAAGGGGTAAAGAGGGTGCGTGAGTCTAAGGTGGTATGTGCACATTCTGATTAATTGAAGAGTTTACACAGGATGACCCTCTTCATGCAGAATTGTACTTAACCGGTTATTCTGGGCACAACTAACAGGCGGGAAGATGGCTATGGAGAGGGTATCACATGCGATTACCAATAGGAACGTGAAGCACCAATGGTTGTGAAAACGATGGAATTAATTTCTCACTGCCTTGGGTAGTTTGCTTAGGGCACCATTCTGCTGAAGAATCAAGATCGAAGGAGCAGGACAGGGCTATTTCACCATTGCCAGAGCAGAGTAATTTTGAAACATTGCAGCCTTATGATGAACTGAATGTCTCTCAGAGTTTAAAAGTTTATTGTCAGATCGAAGTCGGAAATATCGCATCGTCATAGATTACTTAATAAAGCAAAAGTAAATTATTCAGTTTAAAATATTGAATGCATTTGCGTAGTACATGTTTAAAAATTTAGTATAAATTGTTAGAAAGAAATACATTCGTTAAAACAATAAAGCAATGATTAAGAAAACAGAACAAAAGTTAGCAATAACATTTACATTTACAAAAAAAAGGTTTTAAAATTTCAGTAGTCTTTCCCACTAATAGCCCGTGCTGCATATAACAATTTTGAGACTGCGAAAACTACTACATAAGGGGACTCAGTTTTAAAAATCCTGAGGGCAGTAGTGTCTCTCATTGCAGAAAGCATTGCATCAGGACCAACAAAATGCCCAGATGACTGATTGATGGACCTTGACATCAGGCTTGTATAACAGATAATAGTGTGTTTTAGATTCAACATAAAAACCATAGCTTGACCGATCACTCTATTTTAAAGAGAGATAGGTTTATCTTCATCTGTAAGGGCACACATTTTTTTTTAGCCAACATTGTATTAACGGGAAATAAAACTGGTTCCGCCTTTATAGGGCCAAATCTGCTCATTTATTTCCAATGTATACTTCAGAATACACCTTTAAATATTCGAATTACATGTACTTAAACATCTTATGATGAAGTTCTACTTATCTTTGCACGCTTTTATGGTCCCAGTGACCGAAATAAAGGTTTTTAAACTGAACTGAACTTAAACATCTAAACATGTTGTTTTTGTATACCTTCGAGTAATTTTCCCCAACCCGTTGCTGTCCTATGTATTGTGGTATATATCATAATAGGTTTGGTCTATTTAAAATGATGTGTAATAACCGTGTCTTACTAGTAGAAAGTGCATTACTCACGCTGGCAATAGTAAATAACACCAGTAGTGTAGGGGAACAAAAAAATCAACAATGTGATTGTAATATTTCTCCCAGACAATGAAATCTATAACAATTCCTCTGTAGGAATGACTTCCTAAATGTTATTTCTCGAGTCGTTCCTTAAAGTGAATGACACTGTGAGTCTGATTTTTGCTGTTTCTCATACTCGGAAATGGCAGTGCATATTTTTGAGTTTGATAATATTCGTGCCCGGTCCGCTGTGCCGTGAAAGTTTCCGGGGTCACCTAATTGACCAAATCTGTACCGAACTGAAAGGTGGCTGAGGGAATGTCTCTGCTACTAACATTTTTCTCTCTTCTCTTAAGGAATGGGTTTAGATTTAGCCTGTTCTGTTTTCTGTTATTTTTTGTTACCCCCTGTCACCCCCTTTTGCCTTCTGTTTCCGGCTGCTCTGCCCCCTGTGGCCCCAGCCCCCTGGTCGCCCATTTGCCTCCGCTCCTGCCTCCCAGCTGCTCCTCCCTCCCACCTCTCCCTATATGGCGGCCGCTGTGCGGCCGGGAAGCGAGCCCGCCGCTCGCCACTGGCACGCTGAATGCATGCCTTAGGCAAGCCCATCAGTGCCCGTCCGCACCTGGACCACGCCCAGCGCCAGAACCCCTGCCCCCCGCGAACACCACGATGTCTGTCTCCCCTATGATGCCTGCACCCTCCATGCACTCAACACCAGACTATCACACACCTGCTTACTGTCCTCCCCAGAGTGCACCCAAGGACCCTTCTCCTGCAGGAACTGCAGCTATACCAACATCCGACCTGCCAATCCACCCACCAGGACAGGACACAACCACTTCCGATGCATACTCCTGAACAGCCGCTCCGCACGCAAACACGCCATCAAACTCTGGGACCTGGCCGACACATCCTCCTCACAAGTTGCCTTCCTGACAGAGACCTGGATGAATGACTCCTCGGCAACCGATATCGCCATAGCAATCCTGGATGGCTACAAGATCACCTGCAGATACCACACCAATGGAGTAGGAGGAGGAATCGCCATCATCCACAAGTCCACCCTCAAGGTCTCAACCAACTCCAACAACACCCTCAACACCGACGAACACCTGCACTTCCAGATCCACACCGACTCCAACACCACCCTCAGAGGAACTCTGATCTACAGACCCCCCGGTCCCCGGCCTCAGTTCAGCGACTCCATCGCCAACTTCATCAGCATGCACGCCCTCACCTCCATGGACTACATCCTCCTCGGAGACCTGAATTTCAACCCCGAGAACAACAATGACACCAACTCCACCACCCTGATTGACAACCTCGCCAAACTCGAACTCAGGCAGCTCGTCTCAATGCCCACCCACTCCGCCGACCACACGCTTGACCACATCTTCTCCACTAGATCCCACGTCTCCTTCAGCCACACCACTGAACTCCACTGGACCGACCATCACTGCATCCACTTCACTTTGCTGAAAACCCACCATGCACCAATGCACCCAACGGATCCCCCGCCGCAGCTGAAGCAAAATCACTGAAGATCAGCTAAACACCGCCCTCGCCCAGAGTCCACCCACAGACCCCACTGATGCAGCCACCAGCAACCTCAGGCATTAGATCGACGACTGCGCCAACACCCTCACCCCGATCAAGAAACACTCCAACAGACACACCAACAAGAATGCCAGCTGGTTCTCCACGGACCTCCAGACCTCCAAACAAACCTGCTGAAAACTTGAGAAGATATGGCGCCGCAAACAGATACTGGAGAACCACGCAGCCCACAAGAACTCCATGCACCAACATCGTCACCTCATCAGATCTGCCAAAAAGTCCTCCTTCAAGGACCACCTTGACAACAACGCACACAACAACAAAGAGCTCTTTAACATTGTGAAGGAACTCTCCAACCCCAGCTCCAACACCAACGACATCCCACCATTGCAAGACCTGTGCAACTCCCTCGCCTCCTTCTTCCACCGCAAGATTGCAGACATCCACGACAACTTCAACAACCAGACCACCACGACAGCCAATGACACTTCAGACTCCACGGCCACCACCCACAGCAATCCCCTGCTCAACTGGACCAACATCAACGATGACGACACCAATCAAAATCATGAACACCATCCACTCCGGCTCCCCATCAGACCCATGCCTACACCACATCTTCAACAAGGCCAGCACCACCATTGCACCCCATCTCTGCAAGGCCATCAACATCTCCTTCGAGACACCAACCTTCCTAGAGAGCTGGTAGCACACCAAGATCAATGCCTTGCTCACGAAACCCAGGGCAGACCCAAAGGACCTCAAGACCTACCGGCCCATCTCCCTGCTCCCATTCCCGGCGAAGGTCATGGAGAAAACTGTCAACAGACAGCTGACCCGCTTCCTTGAAGAGAACAACATCCTGAACCCGTCCCAGTCCTGGTTCTGCAGCAACTACATCACTGAAACGGCCCTCATCGCCGCGACCGATGACATCAGGGCCCTACTGGACAATGGCGAGACTGCAACCCTCATCGCCTTCACCAATGTTTGCCACTGCACCCTACGCACAAATCATCCACGACACAGGAATCCAAGACAAAGCAATGGACTTGACCACCTCCTTCCTCTCCAGCAGAACCCAGAGCATCGTCCTCCCCACTTTCCCATCCAAAACCTCCAAGGTCATCTGCGGCATACCCCAAGGATCATCCCTCAGCCCGACATTGTTCAACATCTACATGGCCCCACTCGCCCACGCTGCCAGACTACACCACATCAACATCATCTCCTACACCGACGACACACAGCTGATCCTCTCCCTCACCAAGGACCTACTCACCACCAAAACCAACCTCCAGAAATGAATGAAAGCTGTTGCCGAATGGATGAAGAACAGCTGTCTGAAGCCGAACTCTGACAAGATGGAGGTCCTCATCCTTGGCTCCACCCCCTCAGCCTGGGACGACTCCTGGTGGCACACCACCCAGGGAGCAGCCCCGACACCCACTGACCACGCACGCAACCTGAGTTAATCCTCGACTCAACACTCTCCATGACCAAGCAGGTTAACGCTATCTCACCCTCCTGCTTCAACACCCTTCGCATGCTCCACAAGATCTACAGGTGGATCGCCACCGACACAAGAAGAACGTCACCCAGGCCCTCGTCAGCAGCAGGCTAGACTACGTAAAGGTCCTCTATGCGGAAGCCCCAGCCAAACTGCTGAAACGACTGCAACGCTTACAGAACGCCTCTGATTGCCTGATCCTTGACATCCCTCGACACAGCCACATCACACCCCACCTGAGAGACCTGGACTGGCTGCCCATCAACAAGAGGATCTTTTTCAAGCTCATCACCCAAGCACGCAAGGCACTCCAGCATACCTCAACAGACGACTCACCTTCTACACCCCGGACTGTGAGCTCCGCTCCGCCGACCGCGCCCTAGCTGCTGTTTGATTGATTGATTTCTATGTTCCTTTACGTTTTCGTTATGATCCCTTTCTTTATTCTTGTCTCTATGTTGCTCTTGATATTTTCACACGTTTTTGTATAAAGTTAAAGGCAGAGACCTTTCAGTAATGTTATGTTTCTTTTTGACATCATGTGATGCATTTTTTTCTTCCAATTGTTATTATATAAAAGGAGTGAATTGTTTGTTCGTGTTGTTGCAGAGTAGAAGTTTGATCGGGCCCACGTTTTTATTTATTCAGTGTGCATTTGTTTCTACAAGTTATCACTAAGCATGGGCTGATTTTGCGGATCCACGATCCGCGGATTTTGCGGATTTGCGGATCGTGGATCCGCAAAATCCGCGGATTTTGCGGATTTGCGAATCCGCTGATTTGGGGCGGGGCTTCCATGCGAGTGCACATGCCTCTTGTGTGTTTGAAAGGTCTGAGAAAGATCAGTTCAGCAGATGAAGAGAAAGAACCCCCTGGTCACAAGAACAGCACGGGTATTGTGCTCGTGAAAGTCAAGGATGCAAAGGCCTCTATCCAGCATCACAGCTGATTTTCCACGGTAGAGTTGGGAAGAAGGCACACCTGTCCAGCCTCGACGATGCTCACGATTGTTTTTGGGCTAGTGAATGAGTCACTGAATTTGAGCATCAACTAGTTCGAGCGACCATGTGTGTGTTACTATGCAATCGCCCCGAAGGGCGCAGGGGTCCCTTGAGTGAGCTGTCCATCATAGTGGGTGAATGGCGGGAAGACGGTGCAAACCGCGAGTGTGTGGGCGGGGCCAAACGGGCAGGGCTACCATGCGAGTTCACACATGCTTCTTGTGTGTATAAAAGGTCAGAGAAAGATCAGTTCAGCAGATGAAGAGAAATGAGCTCCTGGTCACAGAAACAGCACGGGTATTGCGCTCCTGAAAGTCAAGGATGCAAAAGCCTCTATCCAGCATCACAGCTGATTTTCCACGGTAGATTTGTGAAGAAGGCACACCTGCCTCGACGACGCTCACAATTGTTTTTGGGCTCACAGGAAGGGCATGTTGTAAATATTTTACGATGGCGCCGGCAAGCTGCCAGCGCCATCCTAAAATACTTACTAAATTAGCTTCAACAGGAAGCTCTAATAGATAAAATCGAGCACCTGCTTTATTTTATCTATTAGAGCTTCCTGTTGAAGCTAACTTAGTAACTATTTTAGGATGGCGCTGGCAGCTTGCCGGCGCCATCGTAAAATAGTTACAACAGGCCAGGCTTCAACTTTTGCCCCCGGAATAATCCGCCGCTCGCGGATTTGCGAATTCTCGGTAAATTCGAGGGAGTTTGCGGATCGCGAATTTTACCGAAAATTCGCAAAATCCGCGAGCGGAACGGATTTTCCGCTCATACTTAGTTATCACAAAGCGGTATGTACCACCTTGTTGTATATAGTATCCATTTATTTCAAACATCTGAATAATAAGAAACCAACAGCCTGATTCATCATAGTGCCGTTTTGCGAGTTTGAAATAGCGAATCATAAGGAATCGCTATTTCAGACTCGCAAAACGGCATTCATGTAGGAATCGCAAAAACAAAAGCGATTCCTACATATTACTTATTTGCGATTAGCAAATTGCTAATCGCAAATAAGATTGCGATTTAAAGGGTGCCAGGGGTGTCCAAAGGACACCCTGTAGCACCCCTTAAAAGTAAATACGAACAGATGTTGCGCACACACATGTCCAAAGGACATGCGTGTGTGCAACATGCAACTTAGAAAAATGCTTTTAAAAGCATTTTTCTAAGTTTTCGCTATTTACCACGAGGTTTGACCTTGCGGTAAATAGCGGGCCGAAATTGCGATTTCGCACTTTTAAAATGGATGATGAATTGCATTTAAGGAATCTCAAATAGAGATTCCTTAAAGGTAATTCATCGCAAAATAGCGAAATCGCTATTACCGATTTTTGCATTTGGGATGATGAATCCCAAATGCGAAAATAGAGCTCGCAAAGGGCCAGATTCTCAGAATCTGGCCCTTTGCGAGCCCTTTTCGGCTTCATGAATCAGGCTGATAGACTTATGTAATAAATAGCCCAGTGGCAAGATTCGAGAAGAACATCATGTTCTCTGTTTCCTAATAGGTAATCATTCTTATGAAGCACGATTGTCTCATACCTTTCTTGGTCATCGGAGAATCAAACTAAAGAATATATACAAATTTACGGTATCTTTGTTTTACAGTCAACTGTTTTTTAATTGATTTGAAACAGGAATTAGCAAAGCTAAGACATTTGGCATTTTATTAGGTTTCTTAATAAACCAAATTCTTTGTGTTTTTGTGCGCTTGTAAAATGCAATGGCAGCAGGTTATTGAAGCAACACTGCAGGGTCGAAATGACCCTGTAGATCAGAGGTCTTCAAACTTTTTTGCACTGAGCCCATTTAAACAAAATGTTTCGAAGTTGGATCCCCTTCAAACTTTATGATAAGGATTGAAAAAGCATGAGGGGCAGGGTTGGACGCAGAGAGTGGGTTTATGAGAATATTTCATAGGAGCTTTTTCTGTAAATATGCCACATTAAATGTGAGACTGAAAAAAAGCAAATGCATAAACAAATAGAATAAAAAGCACCACTCCCATAATTAGGGTGTTGTGAGGCCATAGCACGGGCCCCACTTCATCTGCACCTACTGCAGTAATGCTAGCTGAGGACCTAAGTAGAAGGCTATCTCCTCCACCCTTTTCACTCTTTCTTCACCATGCCTGACAATCACTCCAATCTTGAAACAGGCTCTCTGTCACCTTCGGAAAAAAATTACATCCCTCATGAGTCTTCTCTTTTTGCAGCAAGGGTGCCCTCTGCCCCAATGCTAGCAAACAAAAATTGGCCTCCATGCCTCCTTTTTAAAGTAAAACAGTCTTACTTGTAATGCACTAGCCCCTTAAACCGAAGATCCCAGTGCCGCTGTATCTATTTCACCAGTGATAGTTTCTGCCTTGTGAAGAAGGCTTTCTCCTCTGATCTATGTTAAACACATGGGCTCCCATCTCACTCCATCCCCCTCCTGTTCCATCTCTCTGACACCCAAACTAAAGTGCCTACTGTATTTCAGTTTTCCCTTTTCTTGGGCCATTGCTCCAATGCTCAAAGCAACACTGGCAGAGAAAGTGGGCTCTTGGCCCTAATGCAACTTAAGATGGATAGCAAAACAGCCATAGATGGGGTTTATTTGGCCCCTCATACTTTAGGGCCTGATGCACTGTATCTGTAGCACCAATTATGACTTCAGTAATGACACAACAGAAGGCAGTCTCTGCTGCCTACTCCACTGGACCTTTACTCCTAGGCCACGAGGTTCAGAGCAGACTTTCTGTCCTTTGTGTAAAAACAAACTCCACATCTGGCTCACTGTTGCATAGGGCCTTGTTCCGTGCACAGCAACATTGACCTGGGCCCTAATGCTAGCAAGAAAAATGAGTACCCATGTCTTTTAATCATAGTAAAACAACCATAATAGTCGTGCAGTGGCAACTCATACATCTCACTCTAGTGATTAGCATCTGTTATCTGCACTAATATCCCTCGGCCAAAAAAAGGACCCCCTACATTAGGCCCTCTTCCCCAGCGACCTCTCCCTAAAGAAGTTGTCTTCCCATTTCTAAATAAAGAAATAAAACATAATGGCCCCTCTTCTGTGCCATGTATCTGAAACTGTAACTGAATCCTCCTCTTTTCCTTTTCCTCCGGGGCTATTACTCCGAGTCCCAAGGGGTCTGGAGGATCAGGACACTTTATCTGAAGGCCACCCTGCTGGCCTCCTCCCTGCTACCCCCTCGGACTCACTTTTCCTACAAAAACAGCCATCCCTTTTTTGCAGTAGGTCAGGGAATTCCCCCACACAAAGCAAACACCAGGTATGAAATGGGGCCCTCAGAACATCTCATCAGAACACTCATGGACCAGTGGAAGATTCAGAAAGAGCAATGCCCTGTTTTCTAAGGAAGTGGGCCCGTCCTGCTATTCTCAGGAAGTATTCGACATGCTTGCCTTGATCCCAGGCTACCCAGAGTGACTCCAGGGGCCTATTGGCTGACATCCTATGTGGCCTTCAGGTCTACACACAGTTCTCTAACAGCAGGCCCCTTCTTCTTCTGTTCGGCCACAGGCCCAGAGAGTGTTGTAATGAGCTATGGGTCAGTTGCCACTTCTATAGGATTAATTAGCCAGCGGGTGTGGAGGACTATGGAGAACCCCCTAACAAATGAGAAAAAAAGATCCCAGTGGCAATTGTTACCACTTTTTCAGCACATCTAGTTCGTCCTTCTTCAGATGATCCCATAGTGTACTATTCTCAGGCAAATCAGATTTGTAGGCTGCTGCTGTGGCAACTAGAGATGTTTCTAGTGAAATGAGCAGTACCCTCCTCTCAGCTACATCAGACTAGTTCTGGGACCGACTCCTTTCTCACTGGGCTTGTGCTATGGTGGCTACAGACAGACCAGGAAACAGTAACTTCTCTTCCATGCTCTTCCTCTATACTTGAGTATGATTGGGCATGCTTCATCCTGGTCTATTTCTAGTTACATTTTATTGTTTTAAAGTCCCAAAATTACAGTAAAAATGATGCAATAACTTGATCAAGTATTTCCCATCAATACGGATGGCCAAGCAAGTAAGATATACAATGCTTGAGAAATGGGGTCTCTAATTGGCAGAGGTAGGTACCTTTGTCCAAATATGGACCCTTGCTTCTAGTCAGGGTAAGGGAGATACACTTCTAAAATAACCGCTGCTCACCCCCTTGGTAGCTTGGCATGAGCAGACAGGTTTATCTCAGAGGCAGTGTCTAAAGCATTTGTGAACACATACAGTAATACAGTGAAAATACTACAAATGGACACCACCCAGTTTAGAAAAATAAGTAATCTTTATCTAAACCAAACAAGACTAAAACAACAGAAATCCAAAATACAGTAATAAAAGTAAGACTTTTAAATGGTAGAAATAGTTCAGTTCAAAGCAATTTGCAGATACAACACTTTTCACACAAAGTACCTTGGATGTGTTGCGCACAGTACCAAAAGGGTTGCAGGGAAGATGATGTGTAGGTTCCTTACACTCAGTGAAGGTAATGCATCAGTTCCTTGCTCTGGGGGAGGTGATGGGTTAGTTCCTTACTGCTGTGCAGGGGAGGTGATGCGTCTGTTGCTTACCAGAGAGGAGGTGAAACATTGGTTTCTTACTGCGTGGGGAGGTGATGCATCGGTTTCTTACTGCTTCCCCCAATAATGCAACTGACTTGGTGCCTCGATGCGATGAGACAATCTGGGACGATGCATGGGTTCTTGCAGCCGCACAGCAGGCCTTGCATCGGAATTGGTGCAGTGATCTCGGACTTCGGAGATCGGTGCACTCGGTGTGGCATGCAGCGATTTCTCGAGCCGCGGGCAGTCGCTGCAATGATTTCTTCAGTGATGCGTCGGAAATAGGTGCGGATGCGTCTCACTTCTCAAAGTTGCTCTACTTTTCCAGCTCCCAGTGGCAAGCAGCCCCCATAGGTCCAAAACAACAGCAAGCACCTCTTATTAGGTCAGAACTCCCAGCAAGGAAGTTCAAGGGAGCTGGTTGTGAAGTTTTTGTGTCCCTGAGACTTCAGAACAGGAGGGAAGCTCAGTTTCAAGCCCTTGGAGATCTTCCTTTAGGCAGGGGATACTGCAAACAGTAAGGTCCTTTTCCCTTTCCGTGGCAGAAAGTAGCCACTGCAGGCCAACCTCAGACAGCAAACAGCACAGTGGCAGTTTTCCTCCTCAGCTTCTCTGGCTCTTCTCTTTGGCAAAGGTTCCTCTTGATTCCTAGAAGTGTTCTAAAAGTCTGGGGCCCTCTTTTTATACAGTACATTCCGCTGTTCTCTCCTGGCCCAGGGCTCTGAGCCCAGTCCAAACCAGTTCTGGGGACACACTTTGCAAGTGCACAACAACCTCCATTGTCAGTGTGAGCCTTGGCTCCAGAAAAACCACAAGGGGGGCGCATCCATCATTGTGGAAGGCAGGCACATCCCTACTCAGGTGCAGGTCCTATCATCCTAACACTCCAAACGCGGACCAAGCCTATTCAGCATAGCGCAGACTAATCCAGACTCTCTGGAGCCACTGCATATCCCCATTCCCAGGCGCACTGGATGACTAGCAAGAAAATACCTACTTTCTAAAAGTGGTATTTTCAAACACAGAATGTTAAAATCACCCTCTCTAAAAGATGCATTTTAACAATCTGACTTCAGGCATACTAAACGTTATTTTCCTACCTTGTTCCCAGCTGTAGTTATGCTTTTAAGATGTTATAAGCAAACTCCCCATTCTGTCCTATGGGAACAGAGAGCTTTGCAATAGTGAAAAATTAAAGTGGCAGAATTTCATGATCAGGACATGCCACACAAAACAGTGCATGTCCCACCGTTCACATACACTGCACCCTGCCCAAAGGAGTACCTTGGGCCTTCCTTAGGGGTGGCTAACATGTAAGAAAAGGAAAGCTTAGGGCATGGCAAGTGGGTGCACTTGCTAAGTCGGCATGGCAGTACTAGATAGCACACAGGCACTGCAATGGCAGGCCTGAGTTACATTTACAGACTGCTTGTGTGGGTGGTAAAACCAGTGCTGCGGGGCCCACTATCAGGATTTGATTTACAGGCCACTGGCACACAAAGTGCACTGTACTAGGGACTGACTAGTAAATTAAATCAGCCAATTCTGGAAACACAAATCCATACATACAATTTACACGAAGGGCATATGCACTTGAGCACTGATCGCCATGGTAAAGTGCCCAGAGTCATAAAACAAACAAAAACAGGTCAGAAACAGAAATCTGCAAAGCAAAACATCTGGAGAGAAACCCTGTGTAAAAGACAGGTCTAACACAGTGGCTGTGTCTATTGAGGGTATTACTACTATCTGCAATCCAGGTCACACATTAAAAGTCTGATTTGACGGAACCCAAGTCAGTGGTTTGAAGCAGATGCACATAATCCTTGCACACAAAATTATAAATACTCATCCGTAGCCAAATATGCCCAGTTTGTTCTTCTGATATCTACAGGTCAGAGGGTGCCTTGTACCCAGTCTGTCACCTTTCAACAAGGCCCCTTTCACCAATCCAGTATCATCTTCCTTTTTGCTAGCAGTGGCAGCAACGCAGTAAGCTGCATGATGAGTTTAAGAACATCAGCCATGTATTAATTCAACACAGCCAATGGTGTGATGGGCAGTGTATATGATAGCATCTTATAAAGCTCTCCTCTAGTAATCTGCCCAAAATCAAAGATTTTGAGCAAGAGCATGCTAAATGCATCAACCGGACATGTGGCATCCAATACCTCTGACATGTATGATGGTTTTTAGGATCTATGTTATGCCATCGCTCTGGTGTCAGGAATATCCTCTAATGTATCAGTCTATTTCCATGACTAGCTGACCCAAGCATAGTTTGGGCACAACAGTATACCCGTTTATCCTCTGAACACTGGTCTCCATTTTATATAGCCCATTTCTCTTTCACTATCATACCACATTGGGTAAGAATGAGTTAGAATAAGTGGGGCTAAATGAGAATGAGTTAGTGTAGGTGAGTCAGAGTGATTGATTGAGTTTGAATTAGTGGAGCTGACTGAGAATGAATGAGATTGAGTGAGACTGAGTGACAATGAGAGACTAGGTGAGCCAGAGTGAGATTGAATGACTCAGAAAAAGTGGGAATGAGTGGAACTGAGTGAGAATGAGTGAGCCTGAATGAGCCAGAGCGAGAATGAGTGGAAATGAATGGGACTAAGTGAATCAGGATGAGACCAAGTGCGTCGGAGCCAGAATGAAAGAGACTAACTGAGATTGAGTGAATCGGAATGAGTGGGACTGAGTGAGAATCGGTGCATGCAAGTGAGTCGGAGTGAGATTACATGAATCAGAATGATTGAAAATGAGTTGGTCTGAGTGAGAATGATTGGGTCAAAGTGAGAATGTGTGACTCACTTAGACCGAGTGAGACTATGTGAGTCAAAATGAGTAAAAGTGCAAGTGCAAATGAGAGTAAGGGAATGTGAGGGAAGGAGTCTGAGAGAGAATGCGTGAGGGAGTAGGACGAAATACAAGCAAAAGTGAGAAAACCCCAAGAATCCTCCAAGATCACTGGACTTCGAGCCCGGTTTGCATCCCTCCAATTTTATAGGTCACCAGATGCCACTGATAATATTTTCTTTCAAATCTTCCAAGTGCTGATATCTTTGTTGCATTAGGCTCAAAGTCTCCCTCCCGAAAATGGAAACACTGCAGCTTATTGATGGAATATTGTACTATCCTGACAAGATTCTGGTTGGAGTGAATTAATTTTTCTTTCGTTTTTATGCATATGTTCCTATATTATCTTGCTTGAAACACTACTACACTGTGCTCAATTAGCGCATGTAACTAAGTGTTACAAACTATCATTGATATTTCAGCCTCTTCTACTGTATGATGCGCTTTTATGACTATGTGTGCATTATAGACTATACTAAATACATATAAATATATAAATCTGATGAATTGCTATCATTTTTGTCACAGATTTTATAGCATACAATATTTCTACCTATCCCATTCAGTGAACGTGTTTTATTGCCTACATTGATTCTAAATAGTGTTTATTTGAAAAACAAACACATATTTCCTCGGTGTCTTCTTTAAAGTGCTTCTCAGTGCATGTATTCCTAACGTGTTCCTTAAATAATATTTTCATCTTTCCCTCTTTCAGCTCCATGTGGCTATAATGTTACTTCTGAAAATGGAACTATTTACTCACCTGGATTTCCTGATGAATATCCAAACTCCAAGGATTGTGCGTGGCTTATTTCAGTTCCATCAGGACAAGGCGTTTATATCAACTTCACCTTACTCCAGACTGAACCTGTTAATGACTACATAGGCATCTGGTACGTGCTTCTTGAACTATTTATGGATTTACAATTTAGTATTACAGATACTTGTGATGTTGTTTAAAAAATGATGCATCCAGATGCTCGTTGTGAGAAGTGCGTCTACTACATCAAATGGTGAAAAGATGCTCTTTGATTCTTCCCAATTCATTTATGGCATATCCCCCTCTCAGAGAATGTGGTGGTACGTCTAAGGCTTCTATGTATAAATATACAAGGACATTGATTTTTTTAATGAAACTGATTTATATTGTTTTCTAATTTTTCAAGTTGCAGTAAATAATTAACACATGCAATCATTCGTATCATAAGCTTCCATTATATCGATGCAATACAATCATTTTGACTTATTTAGTAATATAAGCGTAGCATATGACGTCAATGAAACAGTTATTTACAGTGCAATAATGAAGGGGAGATCTACCCAGAAGTAAATGGGTCTGAGTATGTCCCCAATAAACAAGTTTTCATACAGAACAATCTGAAAAACAGGTATATGAAACAAAATATTGCACTAAATCTGGTGGAGACCGGATTGCCATCTGGGATGTAGGAGGCTGAACAAGTGTTGGCATCAGTAATGGTTATAAAAAAAAAAGAAATTGGGTGGGGGAAGTCGCGGGAAGTGCCGAATGATTGTTGAGTATCGAGGACTGGCCACCTGGAAACATGGGGCAATGTAGCACTTCTGCTGGGGGTGTGGAATTCGGTGTTTTTGAGTACCAACATGCAAACAATATTTGTGAGGTGAACCTACAGTGCTTTTCAATGTGAGTTCCATCAACTACCCAACTACTAGATGGGAGAGCTCCACCTTCCAGTGCATGGGCATTATTGTATGCAATAATGACTGCTTGCATGAGGGGAACCTCGAGAGTTTGATGGGCTCCCTCAGGAGGCAGGTGGCCTTCAAGAACTCTCTCTTTCGGTTTCAGGGTGAATGGAAGTGTGTAAGCTGGCCATTCTGCCCAGATTACTGTACCACTTCACCAACATAGTAGTCTACCTCCCTTGGTGAGCCTTCTACAACATGCAAACCCTCTTGGGGGATTTGAAATGGTGCAGGAGTCGCCAAAGAATGACCCTGAGTTGAAGGGCAACTGACCCTTTAACCCAGGGTCTTTCCCCTTTGTCTGAACAGGTTACTGGCAAGCCAGGAATTTCAGGGGAGTACAACTACCCCGTAAAGGAAAACAATTACTGTAAGTGTTGCACAAGAGTCTTCCTGGTGCAGGTGTTCGGCACTCTGTCTTGACAACAGTGCATGGAGTGCCCCCAGGCCAAAGTGGCCTTTCCAGATCTGTCTTGGGGTACTCTGACTTCAAAGCTGGCAATACCTGAGCCACTGATCCTTCCACTGTGGACTGTACCCACCTCTGGGACTCTGTACCCTCTGCCGTGGAGTGGTATCCTCAGAAGACATAACTAGTAGGGAACTTGTGACAGCCATCCTTCACAGCTTTCCTGACACTCTGAGACTCTCCCCAGTGGCTGGTCCCATCGTCCCGACCAGACCCCCCTGCTTGGGCCCCCTCTGGGAACAACCCAAACCTAGGGGCTGAGAATCAGGCACATGGGCCTCTGCCCATGCCCACCTCTCCTCCTACTCTTAGAAGGGATGTAGGACACTTTCCCTTCCCCACCATACTGAGCCCTGTACAAACCTCCCTTTCCCTCTGTGGAGAGGAACCGATCCACCCTGGGATTGCTCCCCAATGCCTTCTTATGGACCCTGGTGCTAGCCTAGAAATCTGCCTCCACAGTAAGCTCTCTGGGGTCAGGAAGCTTACTGTCAATCAAGTGCTGGCATAGCTCTGGAAACAAAGACTAAACATGTGCTCTTGTGCAATCAAATTGTTTAGCCTCTGATAATCTGTTACTCCACTGCCCTTCACCCAACCATCCAGTACTTTGCAGAAACAATCAACAACTCTACCATGTCTAAGGGGCAAGTTTTACACTGTCCCTCAACATTTGCCTGTATCTCTCCGGGGTCAGACAATATCTCCTGATCAGGGCCTCCTTCACGGCAGGGTACCTTGTCCTGTCCCCTCCCTCTAGGGTCAGTAAGTTGTCCCTCCCTTCACATGAGAAATGTTTCCACAAATCTGCCCTCTATCCTGCTGGAATCTTGTGCATTTGCAAAGCTATCCCGTAGGCCTCAAACCAGAGATCTATGTAACCTCTCACTCCAGAATCAGACAACAGACTTGGGTATGTGCACATTCCTCTCTGAAGACACTGGAGATATACTGCCACCATCTATGCTGGACTCAGACCTTTTGGTTTTCTAATCCAGCTCTCTGAAGCTCAGCTCCTGAGATAAACACATCTTCTTCTTCTTCATGACCAATTACTGCTTTTCCACACCCACCTTGAGTTTTTCTAGCTCCAAATGAAGCTTCCTTTCCTTCCACTGGTCCGTCAACACTGCTGAACACAAAACGTTAAAGGAAACACTGCTACCAGCTCTTGAGGGAGTTCTTCCACCATTCAGGGTGGCCCCCCACCCAACAGGCAATGCTGCCACCTCCTGCCTTTCCAGGTGCAGACATTGTTCCTCCTCCTGCACAACATACTTCCCATCTTCTGGGTGCATAGCTGCATCCATGGCTGCTAACCGGGCCATCAGCACCTTTTCCAGCTCTTCATTTTGAGTGAAGTCCTTAACAGCACATTTGAGCTCTCTGCAGAAACCTTTGAGCCGGGCCACCATGTTGGTTTACAACTTCTCCTGCTCAAACTCCAGTACTGAAAGAACAGCTGCTGCCTCTTCAGATTGAGACATGGTTGTTGCAAAAAACTCAAAAGGTTGCCAAAGAAAAAAAATGTATATTGGTTCATAATGGTCTGAGATATGGAAGTAGTGAACACCAAGTTATGCACAGATACGAGAACTATTGTCAACGCTGAACACCAATAGCAGAAATTGGGTTTCTGGTTGGCAGAGTTATGCACCCGGCCCAAGCAGAAACCACAATGCCTACACCATTCTAACTTACAAACTGTCTACTTTGAGGAACAAACAAAACTAATTCTTAGTCTGTTCGGGTACTTTTATTTCTACCCTTTAGAATTCTCAATTATTTTATAAATTTCTTATTGTTTTCATGTATGAAAATAAACACTAATACATTCTACAAAATCTATACATATATACAACAATATTTCACATACACATATATACATTCCACATCTACATTAAAACAAATACATCCTATGTAAACCTATTTGAACATACAAATAGTTAATCTTTGTAAGTTTTGTATCCAAAAAAGCAAATCAATATCCAAAACAATATCCAAACAATTCAAGGACAAAGTCAAATAATGGGAAGGAGGTGATGCCACCATAGGGCGACCAATTTCGAACCCAGTACTTGCTAGTTTCCACAACTAATGATGCTACTCCCTCCTTCACATATGCCGATGCATTTCGAATCCGGGGAAACAAGTTCCCAGATTCTTTTCGGGGCTTTGTCTCTTATGTCTGTAAGATGTACAAAGATTTTGTAGAATGTATTAGTGTTTGTTTTCATACATGAAAACAATAAGAAATAATAAAATAATTGAGAATTCTAAAGGGTAGAAATAAAAGTACCCGAACATACTAACAATTAGTTTTGTTTGTTCCTCAAAGTAGACAGTTTGTAAGTAAGAATGGTGTAGGCACGGTGTGCATTTTTTTTATATAGATAAGGTCCAGCCTACCCCTTGCTCTGGGACCTAACTCCTTAGCTTTGCAAACTTTGTAAAAGTGGCATTTTCAGAGCAGCAATTTTTGAAAACCAACTTCACTAAAAGTTGTGTTTTTAGATTGTGAGTCCAGGGACCCCAAACTCCAATATTCTATCTGCTTCCAATTGGATGTTACACTTGTAAGGTGTTCCAAAGCAGTTCCAATGCAAACCTACGAGAGGGATAGGTCTTGCTGTAGTGAAAAAAGAATTTAGCAGTTTTTCACTATCAGGACATGTACAACTCAACAGCACATTTCCTACATTTTAAATACACTGACGCCTGCCCATGTGGCTACTACCTAGGGCCTATCTTGGGTTCCGTTTTACAATGGAGCTGGATCAGCCTCCTTCCACCTTCAGGAGAACTTCTGGGGGGTTCCCACTTACATCTGCTCTCCATTTCCTTTGTTGTGACCTTAGTAGGAACACTGACAGTGCCTCGCTCTACAATTATTTTGCCTCTATAAATGTATCTGTAATACAATGCAGGTATGAAGGATAAGCGAGCATTCATTTTCATAAGTCCATGCTCCTATGTAAATAAGATAATGGCCAAGAGTAATAGTGCCAGGCGCAAAATGTACAACCCTATGCCCCTTGTACGCTTGGACACTTTCTCTAATACTTCCCTGGATATGTGCATATATGCAAAAAAAGGCATTTATCAGTCAAATGATGAAATATTCTTATTATCTAATCTAAGAGGACGGTACTTATAAATGTAATGGTTGTTTTTAAAAATTGCGATTGTAAACAAATATTTTAAATAAAATAGTTCAGCACATTCAGCACTCACAGTGAAAAATCTTTTTTAAATAAGACATTGGAAAGTTTTCCCGAAAATCAAAATTGAAGATATGTTCCAATGTACTTTCAAATGCACGTGTGTGCCCACTTTCTGATGTCGTGGCAACATTTCAGTAGTCTTAGGTTTCATTACATATTTAGCACAAGAGGTCAGCCATTAAGTAAGTGAATGTATAGTCAGAATGACTTTTCCTTTGCGAAGTTGCTTGTGAAACTTGTCTTCACAGAGACGCATTGACACTTTAAAGGTGTCTGCTGCTGAGAAATGTGATGGGAGCCTGACATCTCTGAATGGGAATGTGATCCCCTTGCTGACTGGCAATCACAGTCAGGCCCATTAAACCTCGACAAACCTCTCAGATCTCTGATATATAAAACATGAAGGAAATAAAGATCAATAGGACATTCTATCTGAGAATAAAACCTCATTCAATAAGTGACAGATGTGACTTTTTAAAGAACGGTCTCGGCCAAAGTAGCGTAGGCTTGTACTGGGATTAATAGTGCCCTGGAACTGAACTCAGTGTAAGTGGTACAAACTTGCATATGTGAAACTCATGATCCGTTTCCATCAAGACAAGAAATGAGAGAGCCATGGGTGAAGTGAAAACCAATTGCTCTCTCAAGTTCACAGCATTTGAACTATATTAAAGGATATATTTCAATGATTACGTTTAAAAACGTTTCCAACATGTGAAGCAACAGTTAGCATTCTAACACTTATTGTTTCGCAAACTGTTCAGTGATGGGTAAAAGGAAACTGTATTAACAGATTCCCTTTTTCTCTTTGGCTGTTTAAACACTGATTTGGTGGGTATATATATATATTGGCTGGTGTTATATTATATGCACATGTTTAGATACGTATTATAGAATGGTGTTGCATTAAGCTTCATTGAGTTTTAAAATTAATTGCACTATGCATTTTGTTGAAACATATTTGTTACGTAATCTTGTAACTCCACCACTCACATTCTTTGATGTTAGGAGTGTGTTCAGATATTATCGAGTGTCTATACTACTGCACGGCTTTAAACGCATAAGTATTTCCTTTATGTTTACTCATGCCTTTGAGGGGTTAGGACTATATAAATTCACAGATGTATGGCACTAATTAGATTGATAAAGGCTTCAACAAAGCTGAAACGCGTCTCTCCAATCTGGGGGTCGAGTGAGACCTTTGACAATAAAGAAAGCCATATCGCACATACTCGAGTACGTGCCTTCTTCCTGTCAGGAGTGGGATGGTGTGTATATATATATATATTCACAGAAAAAAACATAGGTTTTAGGCCATATATAGTTAGGAATTTGCATTTACAAAACCTTGAAAATTCACTGAAAAAACCATAGGTTATAGACCATACATAGTTAGGGATTAGCATTTACAAAACCTTATTTTACTCACACAAAACCATTGAAATTCGCATATATAGTTAGTTGCACTAACTATATATCGCGCACCCGCAATCCACTGCTGATGATGTCACATATTACATCATTCATGACATGGTCAGTGACATCACTGATGACATCACTGATGACATCTCAAATGACATCACTGATGACATCTCAAATGACATCACTGATGACATCACTGATGACAACATCCAGTGACTGTATGTTTCTGTAAAGTTAAAATATGTCTTACATATTGAGGAATGAGTGGATGTATAAGTGTCTGGATGAAGGATTTAGTAGGTGCATGACTGACTGTATGAGTGAGTGATTAAATGTGTCTCACTGAGTGCATGGGTTAGTGACTAAACTGTCTTAATTTGTGCATCATTATGTCTGTTGTTCTGTAAACTGTTGCATGTGTTGATAAGTAGCTATATGAGTAACTATATGGGTTATTGATTGGTTGCCCAAGTATTTCTATGGGAGACTGAGTGTGTGTGTGGGTGGCTGGGAGGTGTATGACTCTGTGCATAGATGTGTGAGCAGTTGATTCACTAGATGTATGGTTTCAAAAGTGCATGTGGAAACAACTGTATGGGCGGTTGACTGTGTGCATGAGTGTATTGGTGAGTGAATGGATATCTCAGTGCTACATGTCAAAGTAAGTACATATGTAAAACACAGTACATGTGAGAGTTGACATATAAAAATAACTGTGCATAAGAGCCAGTGAATGTGTGAGTGGCTGTATGGATCATTGTGAACTTGTATCAGGGATTGTATAAGAGAGTAAATATGTGTTAGTATATGTTTGAATAAGTAAAGTTTGTATAACTGTATAGTTGAGGAATTGGAGGTGTGATTGATTCTTTGCATGACTGACTAGGTGTGTGAGTAACTCCATGGATGAGTGACAGTCTGTGAGTGTCTGTTTACACTGATTGTATCTAAGGTTATATTAGAGTCTGAAGAGGTTCATCGTATTATCACATGAATGATATCATCAGTGATGTGATCAGTAATGTCAAATGAGATGTCATCAGTGATGTCATCAGTGATGTCATTTGAGATGTCATCAGTGATGTCATTTGAGATGTGCCCGCTTGACATTTTTAACAAACCTTAAAATTATTTCTCTACCCTAAAAAATAAATTCCTGTACGGACGGACAGAAGACATACAACCTATTAAGTGTATGATCATTACTTTCAGTATCTTCATTTTAGGGACCACTGTTCTTTATAATAGTTAATGCCCAAGGTCCCTATGCTATACCTTAAGGGTTCCCTTGTCTTGTTGAAACAAAACAACGTCATTTGAGATGTCATCAGTGATGTCATCAGTGATGTCACTGACCATGTCATGAATGATGTAATATGTGACATCATCAGCAGTGGATTGCGGGTGCGCGATATATAGTTAGTACAACTAACTATATATGCGAATTTCAATGGTTTTGTGTGAGTAAAATAAGGTTTTGTAAATGCTAATCCCTAACTATATATGGTCTATAACCTATGGTTTTTTCAGTGAATTTTCAAGGTTTTGTAAACGCAAATTCCTAACTATATATGGCCTAAAACCTATGGTTTTTTCTGTGAATTTCAATGGTTTTTTAATAGCAAATATCAAAAGCTGTCAAATGTCAAGTACGTGATAGGTAAAAACTTTTTCGTGTTTATGCACGCTGATGTGCTTTGAACGCTGCCCCCCCTCCCCTCTTTTCTCTTAGTAGTACTCTCTCTTTGCAGATAGTGAAGGGTAGTTAACGCAGGCCTTTACCCCCGTTGTAATCCATCGTGCCTGCTTGTCTCTCCATTTGATTGATTGTTATCCAAGCATTTACTGTTTTACAATTGATTCTCTTTGGTTCATTCTCTATTTACAAACAAGCACAAAGTCGCAATACTCTGTTTAGTCTTTTCAGATAGTGAAAAATCGAATTAAAAAAAAAAAGGAATCAAGCAAAATCAGTAGGCCACTAATTGGATCTCTTTTTGACCTCGCTAAAATAGAAATATTAGGAACAACCCTTCATGTGAAATACGAAAATAGTGAGATGAACTGAGCTCCACACCATGAGGGCTGCAAGACAGCTCGGCTCCGTCACCCACCCCGCCCAAAATAACGACAAACCCTATGCAAATATTAAAAATATATACAACACACCAGCAAAGTAACAGGGTAAAACATTTTATTAAATAACTATTTACATAACTATTTTATACTTTTTGTTGCCCGATCCGGCTAGCTCAATCGATCGAGCATGAAACTCATGCACTCTGATAGCAAGCGTTGCTACTGATGCTATGCAGACCAAAACTGGTTTTCAGTTTGTACATTTTTCTAGATTTTTCCATCCAAGGTTGGTTGAGTTTGTAGAACGATGGCTTCAGATTTTCAACATACGGTGTGGTGGCGCGGACTGGGAGGGGGCGCTTCGCTCCTGCCCCCTCCCCAAGTAAGATTTTCATACGTGAAAGTACGTTAATGGTTTTGGTCCCTGAGTTGCTTCGATGTCACTGCCATTCTCAAATGGCATAAGTTCTGGATGTTGGGTGCCATAGTTCAGAGTTCTGAGCAGCGCTTGTAACACTGTCTGAAGCTTATTTGCACCTACTGCAGCTTCACTATTCTCAAAGTAAGTGAGGGTCGTTTGTGGACCTGACTGTATTTGAAAACAATGTGATATGGTACCTCCCTAAACCGCTTGATGGAGGCCCCCGAGGGGCGGTGTGATGGCACGGACTCGGAGAAGACGCTTGGCTCCGACCCCCTCCCCAAGTCTTATAGCACTGGTGTAGCCTGAGATCACCCCCGACATAGGCGGCCGGCTCCCAGGGTCCGGCGGAACTTTTTGCCTTTTGATGACTCTTCTATTCTGGACCTTGTCCCACAATCCGTTTGACCTGAAGACACGCTGTAGTGGGGCGCCCCTTTACCGTTTTAGTTGCCATTCCGCCCGCTTTTGCTACACTGTGCCTCTTCCGCCATTCAGCTGTTTACCGCCCGCTCTTGCGACTACAGCGTCTCGCTCACCATGTAGTTGAGTTGCTCCCGCTCTTGCGATGCAACGATAGGCGACTGCCACAGGACTCTCAAAATGGCGGCCGGCTCTTCAGATTTGGGCGTGGTCCACTAAAATGGCCCTGGGACACCTTGGAACTCGGACGCTTCCCTGATAGGGCTTGGGTCCCATTCTCGAAAGCGTCCCCTCAGCCGTGAAGATTCTACAAAAGTCTTGGGGGCCCCCGACTCCCGCAGGCTTCTGGTGGGGAGCGGCTGCCATGATTGCTCGTGGAATGGCCACGACGGAGCTACGAGATGGTGATGCTCTCATGCTGGCGCCAGATTCAGTCTGAAACATCCAGAAACACTGTAGACTACCAATTCGATCAGTTCCGGTAGCGCCCCAACATGACCCGGTAGAGAAGAACTTGCCCTCCCCTCTTTGACTGATGGTTCTTGTTGCCTGTCCCCTCTGTTGTCATTTAACAGAACTTTTTGGACTGCTGAAAGGGGTTTTGTTCCGAACGCTGGTTGGTGGAGACATTTTGACTATATTCTTGACCTACGTTGTCGCGTAATGCGTTATATGACACGCCGCGTTAGCGCACCCAGAAGTGATCCGGGGCGCGGCGCGCAGCGCGTAACGTAAGCATAACAGGTCATGTGACTTGTTAATAAAACTTTTTATTGGTTCATTTTACTTTTGTTATTTTAATAATGAAAAGCTTGGTCATATGACCTAAAAAATACGCTTTTTATTGATTTCGAACATTATTTTTTTTTAAACATATATGCTATAATGGTCCAGGCTAATGTACTTTCCCGGAAAATTTACAACTGTCCTGCAAGTAAAATATATTCCTTTTTCGAGAAAAAGGGCGTTTCTTCGTCCCATGACAGAGCCGTTGAGTAAAAGAGGCTCGGCCTGCTGTCTTACTCGCCGATACACCTGATTATCAGATTCTTATCGATCACTTTATGTTGCAGGAGTGGAAAACACAACTGCCCTTGACCATTTATCTTTACTGCGTTCCTACGTATTATACCTTTTATCCGTCATGTAATTGGACTGCTTTATTTCACTTGCCTTTTACTGATTCGAAAACAGTGACTAAAAGTAAAAACTTTACCAATGTAAATACTACTACCATGTTTTGTTTTAAAAACCTTTATTGTGAAAATGTCAGTATACAAATACGGGCCAATAACCACGTGGGCCGGCCACGGAGCAAACTGAAATCGTATATGATGAGGAGACAGTTACACTGTAGAGGAACGTAACGAGCGGGCCATTAGGTTGCAAGAACTAAGGTGTCTAACAGTTGCGGAATCGGTGGACGTACATTTTGTAATTAAAATACGACAAAGCCACTTACAAAAAAATTATCTAGATATACATTTGCGGGCAAGTACCATGGGTGACGTTAATTCGAACTTTCAATAGTACAGTAATCAATAACACATCAGAACTTAATATCAATAGGGATGTCGAAATGTTCAATCAATTCTCGTCCCCGCCCGCCATGAGCATCAAAACTGCATTCATATCTCATGATATCAAGGTTGTTCAACCAGTACACAACAAGGAGTTACGAGTCCCATTTATACCGTCGCCATTTTGGGCGAGGCCGGGCAGGTCCAAGATATAGTCAAACTGTCTCCACCAACCATCGGCCAGACCAGAACCCCTTTCGGCCCTTTATGCTACAAGATGGTGTCTTCCATTCAGAAAATATTGTTGGCAGCATTTTGAAAGGAAAGATAAACAGCCGTTCTCCTAGTGAGTCTCACATTGTTACATTTAGGAAGAATGTTGAAGAGTAGTATGTTGAAAATCTGAAGCCATTTTTCTACAAACTCTCAATCTGCCTTGGATGGAAAAAAAAATCCTGAAGAATGTACAAACTGAAAACCAATTTTTGTCTGTATAGCATCAACAGCAACGCTTGAGTCAGCTTTGTGTGAAGCCGCCATTTTGATTCAATCAATAACGTCCCCCTGCACACATTCAGGGACCTGGTCGTGTCTTCAGGTCAAACGGATTGTGGGACAAGATGCAGAAAGGAAAAGGAAAAAAAGTTCCGCCGGACCTCGGGAGCCGGCCGCCTATGTCATGGGCGATCTTTGGCCACACCAGGGCAATAGTGAAGCTGCAGCAGGTGCAAATAAGCTTCAGACAGTCTTACAAGCACTGCTCAGAACTCTCAACTATGGCACTCAACATCCAGGACTTGCCATCCGGATCTTGGCGCCTTGTGCTGGTTCCGACCTATTCACACATCGGTCCACTACTGACATCACCTCATAAGCCAACGGGGCACCCCACGCCGACTTTCGGCGCAGCATTGTAGGATGGCCACACCAGTGCGGCAACTTGCTGGACACCACCTCGGTGCCATCCGGATCTCGGCGCGTTCGAGTCACTGTACCGCAAGAGTGACCGGAACTCAGCTGGACACGCCGTCTTTCGGCGCAGCATTGTAGGATGGCCACACCAGTGCGGCAATTTGCTGGACACCACCTCGGTGCCATCCAGAACTCGACGCGTTCGAGTCACTGTACCGCAAGAGTGACCGGAACTCAGCTGGACACGCCGTCTTTCGGCGCAGCATTGTAGGATGGCCACACCAGTGCGGCAACTTGCTGGACACCACCTCGGTGCCATCCGGATCTCGGCGCGCTGTGCTGCCTTCGGCCTACTGTAGCCGCAAGTGCGGACGCAACTCAGTTGGACGGCGAGTGAAAAGATAAGGGGCGCCGCACTGCAGCCGAGGAGCCTCCATCTTGGGGGAGACGCACAGCCCCCACTGACTGACGCGACCTTATAGGCCAACGGGGCGCCCCACGCCGACTTTCGGCGCAGCATTGTAGGATAGCCACACCAGTGCAGCAACTTGCTGGACACCAACTCGGTGCCATCCGGATCTCGGCGCGTTGTGCTGCCTTCGGCCTATTCGCACATCGGTCCGCTACTGACGCCGCCTCACGTGCCAACGGATTTTCTACGCTTTTTGTAGCCCTATGCCGCATAACAGGTCATGTGACTTGTTTATAAAACTTTTCATTGGTTCATTTTACTTTTGGTTTCCTAATGATGGAAGGCTTGGTCATATGACCTTTTCATTGGTTTAGAACATTTTTTTTTCCCAAACGATGAAAGCCCCACCTTGTTTCTGGATGATTCAGACTGAAGCTGGCGTCAGCATGAGAGCACCACCATCTCGTGGCTCCGTCGTGGTCATTCCGCGAGCAATCATGGCAGCCGCTCCCCACCGGAAGCCTGCAGGAGTCGAGGGCCCCCAAGACTTTTGTAGAATCTTCACGGCTGAGGGGACGCTTTCGAGAATGGAGCCCAAGCCCTAGCAGGCAAGCGTCCGAGTTCCAAGGTGTCCCAGGGCCATTTTAGTGGACCAGGCCCAAATCCGAAGAGCCGTCCGCCATTTTAAGAATCCAATGGCAGCCGCCTATCGCTGCACCGCAAGAGTGGGCGCAACTCAACTACATGATGAGCGAGACGCTGTAGCCGCAAGAGCGGGCGATAAACAGCTGAATGGAGGATGAGGCACAGTGTAGCAAAAGCGGGCGGAATGGCAACTGAAACGGTAAAGGGGCGCCCCAGTACAGCAGACGAGCCTCCACCTGGGGAGGCCCGTTCACGCCGCCTCCCCCACACCCCCCCCGGGGCGCCCCACGCCATTTTTCGGAGCAGCATTGTAGGATACCAAAACCAGTGCGGCAAGTTACTGGACATCACCTGGGTGCCATCCACATCTCAGTGCGTTCTGCTGCCTTGGGACTATTCGCACAACAGACCGCTACTGACGAGGCCTCCCCCCGCACCACCCGGGACGCCCCACGCTGTTTTTCTGAGCTGCATTGTAGGAAACCAAAAACCAGTGCGGCACCCAGGTAACATCACCTGGGTGCCGTCCAGAACTCAGCACGTTGTGCTGCCTTGGGACTATTCGCACAAAAGACAGCTACTGACCATTGTTGCTTCTTTTTGCCAAAAAATGTTTAAATGTATTTACAGTTTTTGTTGCGTTCGATATATTTATAAGTTAATAAAGTTTTATAATCCTACTTTGTTGGAGTACTATGTATTTTTAAAAAATTGGGTGAATGGGGCCTTGAATCGGGTATTGTCATGTGTGGGCTTTGGAAGTGTGCTGCTACAGGATCGGACATTTCAAACTCAAATGCACGTTCTTTTTCTTACCTTTCCGAAGCATGGAGCGCATTAGCAGGCAGAGAAAGGGTGATGCAAGTGTTGAACACTGCCTAGCCTGGCAAGTTGTTGGCAGTGCCCCCCCCCCGCCCGCTCCTGAAAGAGGGCACACACACACCGCCGCCCCGAGTACTTCACAGATCTTTTAAAGACCATGCGCTTGTTAATGAGGCTTAAATGGTTTATCACCGCTTCTAGAGCCCCTGCACCGGCCCTCTGACGTTTCCTGGAAGAATTAGCACGTAACACAATACCAAGCCCTGTCAGCTGAAACCCTCGAGGAAGCGGGTTTTTGCTTGCAGGAATCGGGAGGCAGGAGACTAGCACTGAAATCGGTAGTCTCACGCCTGAATCGGGAGGGTTGGCATGTCTGGATTCTCTACAGCTGGGGCCATAAACTACATCCGCAGGGCTAGGTGATAGCCTGGGACCGGCCTGGACAATCGGACACAGAGGAAGAGGAGTGTCAGAGGGTGCGGTAGTGAATAGGGTGAAAGGGAGGTGTCGGGCGGGCACAGGGTGTGATTCTCAGGGAAGAGCAGCGCAGATGGGGGGAAGTTTATGGCCCATGCATGAGAGAGAGAGCGGGGGTGACCAGTGCGTGGGGGAGATGCTTGCGAGGGTGGGGAGCCGTGCTGAGAATCGATGGCCTGCAGAGAGTGGGTCTGGTCAAGGCATCTAAAATGGCTGCCGTGCACGACAAAATTGTGGCATTGGAAAAAAGGCAAGATGGCGCAGACAATGTTTATCAATAAGGATTCATTTATAACAAAATATTTTATCGCAGTGATAAATTGGCGGTCAACACTTCCTGATTTCCATCGAATCGAACGTTAACAGACGTCACGCAGCAAAAAAAAAAAAAAAAACGCTCACGCACAGCCGCTGGAAGACATGTATCAACATATATGAGCCTCCTCAGCCACCCTCAGAAAACATAAGGGATCAGGATACGTCTCCCGCACCCCCTTATACCTAGTAATTTAATTAAAACGAAACACAAAATGGCGAATTCCCGTTTCGCTACCAGTTTGCGGCCCAGTTCGCGGCCCGAGAAGCACTTCTACCGTGAAAAATCAATTTTTTTTTATTTTCCCCACGGGACCCTTCAATAACCCCAACATCATTCCTAGGGGGTCAAGAGGGGTCTACCTTGCCCCCTTTCATTAAATTCCCCCTTCGTTTTTCACCTCTTCTTCTCTCTCGATCCTACCGAGAGATAAGATGGCGCACGCACAGCCGCTGGAAGACATATATCAACATATATGATCCTACTCAGCCACCCTGAGAAAACATAAGGGATCAGGATATGTCTCCCGCACCCCCTTATACCTAGTAATTTAATTAAAACGAAACACAAAATGGCGAATTCCCGTTTCGCTACCAGTTTGCGGCCCAGTTCGCGGCCCGAGAAGCGCTTCTACCGTGAAAAATCAATTTTTTTTTATTTTCCCCACGGGACCCTTTAATAACCCCAACATCATTCCTAGGGGGTCAAGAGGGGTCTACCTTGCCCCCTTTCATTAAATTCCCCCTTCGTTTTTCACCTCTTCTTCTCTCTCGATCCTACCGAGAGATAAGATGGCGGCCGCTCCGGACGGTTTAGAATGTTGACAGACACCGGAAAGCAAATCAGCTTCGCATCGCAAAGTTCCGTTTCGCGAAAAGTAAGCGGACCGGAGCGCAGCCCGGAGCGCTGTTACAGATATATATCTTGTTTTGAACGTTAATTTCTCAAAATCCACTGGAGCACATATATTGAGACCTAGCAAAGGCACATCGGGCTAACAGTCCCTACAATTTTGCCAAGTTTCGTGTAAATCCATTTAGCCGTTCGAGCTAAAAGTGAGGCCAACCGCCCTATGGAAATTAACATGGGAAAAATGCGTTTTGGGACCCCTTTTTTCTCGGCCCCCCCTTGACGAAACCCCCCCAAATTTTCAAGGGCTGCTCAGAAACAAAATGTGCCATTTTCCTGAAAATTTCAGCCGATTCCGTCCACAAACGCCAAAGTTATTAGACATAGAATTTTCAAAAATCCCATAGGGAAAAAATCCTAACTATATATACCTACTGGCGACAGCCAGTAGGTAATATATATATATATATATATATATATATATATATATATATATATATTCAATGAAAAAACCATAGGTTTTAGCCCTTATATAGTTAGGGATTAGCATTTACAAAACCTTATTTTACTCGCATAAAACCATTGAAATTCGCATATATAGTTAGTTGCGCTAACTATATATCGCACACCCGCAATCCACTGCTGATGATGTCACATATTACATCATTCATGACATGGTCAGTAACATCACTGATGACATCATCCAGTGGCTGTCTGTTTCTGTAAAGTTAAAATATGTCTTACATATTGAAGAATGAGTGGATGTATAAGTGTCTGGATGAAGGATTTAGTAGGAAGGGTAATGCGGACCTTTGTCCCCCGTTGTAATCTGTCATGCCCATCTACTCCCCACTGATTGAGAAACTAGTTCCACCCGGACCATTTAGTAGAGGTACATCATCTGACTCAACCGGAGAGAACCCCTAATAAAGAAGACATATGTAAAATACGAAGTAATCCCTGTATCCTGTTAAACAGAAACTTTAGCATGAAACACACTTGAAAAGGAAGGGAAAGAAATCGAACAAAATCAGTAGGCCTCTGATGAGTTTTTGACTTTGCTAGAAATAAGAAACATGAAAGTGGTGAAAGAAGCCAAGCTTGACGTTACGGCAGCCACAAGGTAGCTAGGCTCAGCCACCCCCCCACTGCTCCAAGCATGTCTGTCCCACCGCCCTCCACGCCCAATAATGGTAACATGAAATAAATACAAATCAGCAGATACCTACCCCCATTCCGGAAACTCCCGAAGTGCAACAGGTTCGCGGCTACGCCCATCCGGAAGACGAGGCCTTCGGCACGTGTAGGGCGCGTCCTGCTGGCAGCCGTCGGCCGGGGAGGTCATCCCGTAAGGTGGGCCAGGAGAGGAGCCGAGGCCGATGGGATTCTTCTCCTTTCTTAGATAATGGCTGCGACAACGGGGGGGATGTCTTGCACATGCCACCGACCCCCCCCCTTGTATCTCCTGGTCTGGCCCCGGCTTGATATGAGCTCCCCGTTCAGGCCTGAAGCGGCGCCCTGCAGGCCACGGGGGGGGGGATGTCTTGCCTCTGCCTCCGACCCCCCCCCTCTTATCGCCTGGTCCAGACATCACGGATATCAACGCCAGGTGTCGGCGTGGGGTGCGCTGGGAGGGAGAGGCGGCGCGAACAAGCCTCTCCCACCCCCACAGGTGAGGGCCCCTCGGCTGCACCCCCAACGCTCCACTCACCCAACAAAAGGGTTCCTCCACTCTTGCGATACAGCGACGCTGCATTCACCCGACAAAAGGGTTCCTCCACTCTTGCGATGCAGCGACGCTGCACTCACCCGACAAAAGGTCTCGTCCACTATTGCGAGGCAATGATGCTCCGCTCACCCAGCGCTTCTGAGTTCAACTAGAAAATGAGTCCTGCATCCAGAAACGTTCTCCTCAACTTTGAAGATTCTATAAAAGCCACGGGGGCCCCCGACCCCCGATGGGGAATGACTGCCATGATCACCCACGGAACGACCACTACGTAGCCGCGGGATGTCGGCGCGCTCATGCCGGCGCCGGCCTCAGTCTTGAAATCACACAAATCCTGCAAGACTACCAACTTGATCAGTTCCAGTGGGACACCAGTATGACCCGGTAGGAGAGATTTTTGCCTCCCACCCCTCTTTGACTGATGGTTCATGTCACCAGTCCCCTCTACTACCCTTCAACGAAAACTTTTAGACTGCCGAAAGAGGTCCCGGTCCAACCACGAGTTGGTGCAGACATTTTGACTATACTTGGACCTTCCTGACCTCACCCAAAATGGCGCCGGTACAAATGAAACTATTGTGCCCCGATTGCTCAGCCTTGATATCATGAGATATGTATGCAGTTTTTAGCACATGAATTGATATGGGATAAGACTGATTATATGTTCGGACAACGAATTGATCCGGGATGGGTATTGATTATACGTTCAAACAATAAATTGACATGGGACTTGTACTGATTACACATTCGGACAATGAATTGATATTAAGTTCTAATGCATCATTGATTACTGTATTTATTGAAGGTTAGAATTGTCGACACTTTTGGTACTTGCTCACAATGAATTATCGATATGATTTTGTTGCACTTGTCGCACTTTTTACTGATTATATGTTCGGACAATGAATTGATCCGGGATGAGTATTGATTATAAGTTCGAACAATGAATTGACATGGGACAGGTACTGATTACACGTTCGGAAAATGAATTGATATTAAATTCTAATGCATCATTGATTACTGTATTTATTGAAGTAATACTGATCTCTCCGCATGACATTAATTTTCCACATGCTACACAAGTCAATCTCATCTGCCCAAAGTTCTTTTGCAGATTTGGGACCGTTTCCCTTGCCTCTGACTCACTTATTGCTAAGTCATTGGTGGATGTTTTTGCCGGTCGGGGGTTATCCTCCAAATCTCGAAGTTGTGCTTTAGAATAATTAAAAGGGTGCCACCTCTCCATGTGCCGATGCATGGTATGATTACCATAGCAATATTTTTTTTCGGTCCCTATCGAGAGTTTTTTTTTTGCAGATGAGGCAGGTAACGAACCTGGCTTTAACTTTCTTTTCATGAGAAGGAAAAGAAAAAAATTGCCAGATAAAATTTACTTTCACATGGGACGTTCTTGGCATTTCTTTTAGTTTTTTAATGTACATGTTCATAAAACGATTATACAAATGAAACATTTGTGAGTTTTAAATTTCCGGAGAAGTATAATTTACCAATAGTTTTCTCTGTAGATGTTTTTCCATTAACAAACCCAGTTCCATCACCAGCCCAGGATATCACTACTGTTCCCCATGTCATAAAACCTTAGGATGTTCAATAACTGAAACAGCTAATATGGGTTTACTTACAGGGGACATCTTTTGTTCTGTTTTGTAAAGTAAAACTATTGTGAACGCAAGTATTATACATAGTAAGTGTTTAATATAGCATTTGTCAGTCATTGGTTAAGCAGCTAGGACCTGTTCACTCTTGACACCCCAGGTGCTGTGTATGTTGTACTATAGTGCTGCATCGGGAATACGGACAACCCTATTGATGTTGATTTTTCATTATTGATTATTGTAAAGAAATGGCGACTCCCCCCTTTAGCAGATTAGCAAAATCTTTGCGTAATTTGGGCATAAAAGTTATATTATTGGAAGTAGATGGTTATAGTTCTGGTTAATTTCCATTCAGAATGTCCTACACAGCACCACTCTAGGTAAATATGCTGCCTTGGGACTATTCGCACAACAGACCGCTACCGACCATTGTTGCTTCTGTTTTAATAAAAAAATGTTTTAAGGTGTTTACTGTTTTTGTTGCGATGTATATATTTATAAGTTATTAAAGTGTTATTTTCCTTCTACTTTTTTGTGAGTGCTATATATTTTTAATGTGACACATAATTGTGAAGACTTTGATGTACAAAAAGGCATCCCTGGAATCTTCCGCTTCAGGCTCGGTCCCACACACCCTCACAGTGAGAATCCCCTCTCCAATCACAATACAGGATGGTTATCAGATTGCAGGAACGCGTGTAGTGTGACGGATCTCATCGGGTGGGGGCCTTGATCTACTGTAACTTCTTTGAAGAGGGGTGATTCTTTACAGTTGAGGCCATAAACTACATCTGCAGGGCTAGGTGATAGCCTGGGACGGGCCTGGACAATCGGACACAGAGGAAGAGGAGTGTCAGAGGGTGCGGTAGTGAATAGGGTGAAAGGCAGGTGTCGGGCGGGCACAGGGTGTGATTCGCAGAGAAGAACAGCGCAGATGGGAGGAGGTTTCTAAACTATACATGAGAAAGAGAGCGGGAGTGACCAGTGCGTGGGGGAGATGCTTGCGAGGGTGCAGACAGTGGGTCTGGTCAAGGCATCTAAAATGGCTGCTGTGCTCGACAAAAGTGTGGCATTGCAAAAAAGGCAAGATGGCGCAGACAATGTTTATCAATAATGATTTATTTATAACAAATAAAATATTTACTCGCAGTGACAAAATGGCGGTCAACACTTCCTGATTTCCATCGAATCGAACGTTAACAGACGTCACGCAGCAAAAAAAGAAAAAACGCTCACGCACAGCCACTGGAAGACATGTATCAACATATATGAGCCTCCTCAGCCACCCTCAGAAAACAAAAGGGGTCAGGATACATCTCCAGTACCCCCTTATACCTAGTAATTTAATGAAATCGAAACACAAAATGGCGAATTCACGTTTTGCTACCAGTTTGCGACCCGGTTCGCGAGCCGAGAAGCGCTTCTACCGCGAAAAATCAATTTTTTATTATTTGCCCCACAGGACCCTTTAATAACCCCAACATCATTCCTAGGGGGTCAAGAGGGGTCTACCTAGCCCCCTTTCATTAAATTCCCCCTTCGTTTTTCACCTCTTCTTGTCTCTTGATCCTACCGAGAGACAAGATGGTGGCCGCTCCGGACTGTTTAGAATGTTGACAGACACCGGAGAGCCAATCAGCATCGCTTCGCAAAGCTCCGTGACGCGAAAAGTAAGCGATCTGGAGCGCTATCTGGGACGCTGTCACAGATATATACATTTTTTAAAACATTAATTTCTCAAAATCCACTGGAGCATATATATTGAGACCCAGCAAAGGCACATCGGGCTAACAGTCCCTACAATTTTGCCAAGTTTCGTGCAAATCCATTCAGCTGTTCGAGCTAAAAGTGAGGCCAAACGCCCTATGGAAATTAACATGGGAAAAACTCGTTTTGGGACCCCCCTTTTTTCTCGGCCCCCCCTTGACGAACCCCCCCCAAATTTTCAGGGGCTGCTCAGAAAAAAAATGTGCCATTTTCCTCAAACTTTCAGCCAATTCCGTCCACAAACGCCAAAGGTATTAGACATAGAATTTTCAAAAGTTCCATAGAGATATAATCCTAACTATATATACCTACTGGCTATCGCCAGTAGGTAATATATATATATATATATATATATATATATATATATATATATATATATATATATATATATATATATATATATATATATATTCAGCTCACGGTTTCCACCAGACTTTCACGAAGGAAAGAAACCACGCACTCCGGGGGTCGTTTTCGGTTAATTTATTTTAAGTTTGCAACAGACGCGTTTCGGCGCTCCGCCTTCCTCAATGTTACAAACATTGATGGCGGGCGCCATGTTTTTAACAGCGTTCACTCGTGATCAGTGGACAAACCAAACAAGGGACTACAAATCATAACACCATATTGGAAGTTGTTCACAGTGTACGACATGTTATGACTTGATGTACAATGTAAGGGCTATCCTACTTCATTAAGCCCCAGTAAGTGCTGACATGAATTTCAAGCATGTTACTGACATTCGTGATTTAAATAAAACATTAATTGCGCAAAATTCACTTTCGCATTTCGTGGTGTCTCGCCGTGTATCGGCATAAGGATCACAACATCACACTATTAAATCACCTTGTCGGTAAATTACGGACCATTGTACTCAGACACAACAAGTGTCGAATAAAAAGCATTTCGCCGTGGATCGGCAAGTCACCCTTGGTTCATTTTTAATTCCGTCCCATTACTAGACTATGATTGTCTATATCATTTCATACTTTCAAAATTCACACTGTGGAAGTTCTACAAAAGAGCAAAGTTTAAACGAAAACATAATACTGGTGCATGGAATTTCAGTTGACTTCTAGTTTTCCTTTAACGGCTGCACAAATTATTTTTATCCACACGACATTATCATTGCTTCCTAGCACCCAACTTGGAATAATGTTTTTCATGTTACTTTTATAGATATATTGAGCATCACAGATTCATTGAGCGTCACAGATTCATGTATCGGGTTTAGAGTTCTGCTACATTCATACACATAAACAGATTAACAGTTCTTGGTTCTTCATAAATTGTGCATTTTTCTTTTTTCAGTAGCTTTTACACTTTACTGGCCTATATGGGAAGCCAATTCCTCTCCTGCATTTAAACCATTTGGATATTTGGTCATTAAGTCGATGATATATCGAGACTCAAGTCTCCGCAAACTGTGCAGTCTGTCGCCACCCCTGGGATTTTCTGGTATATGATCTAGCCCGAAATATTGTAGTTGGTGTCTGTTGCTTGAGTGTTTTTGCTGGAAGTGTCGGGCAACAGGATATGACTGATCATTTTTGTCGATTGCTCTCAAGTGTTCTAAAATCCTCAATTTCAGGGGTTTAATCGTGCTCCCGATGTACAAGAGTCCACACGGGCATTTAAGACAGTATACTGCGTAGGATGTGTTGCATGTGAGGTATTTATTGATTGTTTTCACTATCCCAGTCTTTGGAATCTCATAGGTTTTTACCCTCTTACTGTGTGCACAGGCTTTACAATGGTGACACGGGTGGAAACCCTTAAGATCTGTCAATGTATTGGTTTTCTTTTCAATTTTCTTTAGATGACTTTGGACTAACATGTCTTTCAGAGATCTTGATTTCTTGAAAGTTACCAAGGGGTACTCTGGGATATCATCCTTGATACAACTGTCGGTTTTTAAAATATGCCAATTTTTTCTGAGCATGCGTTTCAGATAGTTCGCTTCCGCCGAATAGGGGGTTACCAGCCGGAATTTTCCCTGTTCGTTCTTTTTATCCACGGAAGAACGATCTTTTTCAGTTAGTAGATTCGATCTGTTTAGTGAATTCACCTTTTGTAATGCACTTTGTAGCGTTGGCATTGCGTATCCTCTTTTTAAAAATCTACTGATGCATGCTCAGGAAACCTGCAGGGACTCGAGCTGGATATATATATATATATACATATATATATATCTGGAAACACTCAAACCACTTCCTGAAGTCTCACAGCGGCAGTCAGGCGAGGAAAAAGACACAGACCTCCGAGGTATTCAAATGGGCAGTGATTTTATTTTAAGTGACCCAACACAACGCGTTTCAAGCCCGTAAGCCCTTGATCACGTGTCACAGTTTGATTTCACCATCATCTATATTTAAAGTGCAAAACGTGCCCCTCCCACTGTTTACGTCATAGATCACATGTGCAATGACATAGAAAACATCCTGCCATATTGTTGTCATCTGCATTAACAACATTGTTCTGAAAGGCATATTTCTAAAAAACACGGCAATCAGATAACATAGTCATATTTACATATATACAATGCCATGACCTATTAATTGCACGCGTGCCACTGAACTTATTTAAAATAATAAATATAGTTTGTTTCATTTAAAACTCTTTCTCTACAAAAGATGAATCCTTTTGTTATTGCCATATTCTTAGTCATAGAATAGGGTGAAATATATAACCGGTTAAATCCGTTTATAGTCAACCCCTATGTTGTTGAATGCACCAAAGAAATGTAAGTGTAGTTAAAGCAGTTCTTTTAGTTTTCGCACACTATGTAGTCTATAGAATTGGAGAGGTAACTAGAAAGTGCTAAAAGTGCATCCCATAAAGTTTGTAAAGTGCTAGTGCAAATGGTGTGAATTTCTCAAATTCATCAAATGTGTATGCTAGGTCCCATCATCTGTACATAGAAAAAGAACTAGCTTAGTTCATTAATTATATTGGTTAAACAGTCTCTTGGAATCCTAAAAACATTTGAATGTATAAAATATTATGCAATATCAGCCAATACATTTTGAGAAATTTTTCCTGAGGAAAAGTGCAATATATGTACAGAGTTTATATGCAGTATTATTTACAAGGACAGATTTGGAGATGTTAATATTTACAAAACCTAATTGTTGAACCAACGTGTCAAGATGATGCCAGCCTTGCTTGTTCTACAGAAAGCTGCGCATGTCTTCCGTCGTATTCAACCCATTGGGCCATTTGCAATCTAGGTCCAAAATATATTTGGTCTCCAGTTGCCGGAGTTGGCGTTCTCTATTGCCTCCTCTCCTCTTTTTGCTAACAGCGTCAATTACATAGTAAGAAAGGCAATTGATGTTATTGGCATGCACTTTCTTAAAATGTCTGGCAACAGGCTATGTTGCATCGCTGTGCAGGATGGCCCTAATATGTTGCAATATCCTGACGTGCACCTGTAGCTTTGCGCTACCCACGTGCCGCAGCCCACAGGTGCACGTCAGGACATATACAGCATATTCGGTTTTGCAATTGTAATTCCCAGTTATCAGATTGGAAGTAGTCTTGAAAGGTGTTGAGTACGAAGACATGTTGCACCCAAAATACACGCTCTACATGTGGTACATTTAGTGAAGCCCTTCTTGGATGGTAACCAGGTAGTAACTTTCTTAATCTCCGGGGATACCTTGTCTAATCTCGTGCCCATAGTGCTGCTTCTCCTAAATGTGATCACAGGTTTCGCAGCTATTTTATTGTGGAGGATGTTGTCTGTCAGTACCACAGGCCAATGCTTGTTAATTATAGACCTGATCTGACGTTCCTCCCTATATATATATATGCATGCAAATTCGCCAACAGCTGAAGCAGTCGCCTCAGAACAACAATCTAGAAATGACGAAAGAACAGACCCAATTTTTGGTGCCTAATCGAGGTGATTTATTCTTGCCAGCAAGCCTGCCGCCGCCTTTACGCGTTTCGCCTTTACAAAGCTTGTTCACATGGCGAGTTGCTGAGAGCCAAAGCCGATCTTTTAAAGTGACAGTGCGCGCGCAATTTCACAAATGGGTTCAATCAACATGAAAAAATACTGCATTTTCATGTGCCAACATTTGTATACATTTTACAAAAATACAATGTTATATGTACAAGTGCTTAATTAATAAAATATATAAAAATATATTTACACATTTAAAAACCACTATTCTTAATAGCTGTATGAATACAGGTTATTACGTGCGTGAACGTGACCAAATGGCTGTACCATTTTTGATCGCAAAATATTACCGTCCACATTGCTCACATCTCTTCCCAAATGTACAAAGCACTGTGCAGAGGAAATCAAGCCCAAGTGGGCAATAACCCTAGGAAAATTGCGTACAAATACTTCAGGCATTATCATGTCATCGGCAACAAAGAAGTGCAAAATTTTGAATTGTTCTCTAAAGTGCTGGTGCTGAGTGCTCTAACTAAAATGAAAATTCATTAAAAAAAAACAGATTTAAGTTTAAAAAAAAAACAAAAAAAAAAACTATTTTGTCAATCCCCTGGCTACTACGCCGTGGGGTTACCTCTCCTTATTTGAAAAAAGCTCTTAGATCAGATTATGAGGAGACAATGGTAATACAGGTAATATATCAACATTGCTTATTAGATTAAAAACCAAGTACCCTTAAGGCAGTACAGTTGTATTGCATTTCATGAGTTTTGAATCCATTTCATATTTTATGCTAACGAGGAATAACTTTAAAAATGTCCCAACCTCCTATAAACAAGTGTATAGATCCTCTGTCGCATTTAATCCCTGTGGTTGCTTGCTATCTAACTCTAGAATGTATCTCGTCTCAAGGAGACGTAATTTTGCCTCACGATTTCCTCCTCTCTTCATTGGCCATACTGCATCGATAACAAAATAAGAAAGATGCACAGGATTAGAACTATGCTCCTGTTCAAAATGCCTGGCAACAGGATAGGCATGGTCCTTATTAGAGATAGCTCTAATGTGCTGGAGCACACGCTTGTGGACCGGCAGGCGGGTACTAACCACATACCTTAGTCCACACGTGCACTCCAGCACATAGACCGCATAGTCAGTCTTGCAAGTGAGGCGTTTAGTGATGCTCTTGGGTGTTCGTGAAAACGGGACAACATAGTTGTTCCTGTTGACCCCATGTTTACACGCCTTACACTGTGTGCATTTCTTAAATCCACTTCCTAAGGCCTTCCACGTAGTTGACATTTGAGGTTCCAAGGTATTATGGACCAAAGCTTTGGCCATAGATTTAGATTTCCTGAACGTGAGGAGTGGTTTCTTCAATATTTTGTTGCCAATAACCGTATCCCCCAGTATGAGGTTCCAGTTTTGATTGAAAATCTTTCTTATGGCTGAATGCTGCCGGCTATATGTGGCAATCATGCGCGGTCTGATAACATCCCCAGCCGGGGGTATCTCTGCCTCTCTATTTCTTGGGACCAGGGCAGTTTCACGGGATATCAGTTGAGTCCTTTTCTGTGCAGACTCAACTAAAGATCTAGAATATCCCCTGGCAAGGAATCTACTTTTGCATGCCTCCTGAGCTAACTCGCATTCCTCATCACTGCTGCAAATACGCTTGATACGCAACATTTCCCCATAGGGAATGCTGCGTATCAAGTGGCCAGGATGGTGACTAGCCGCATGCAGGATGGTGTTGCCTGCTGTGGGCTTTCTGTATAATCTCGTTTGTATGCGGTTCTCAGCAATGTAGATTTCCATATCCAGAAAATTAACAGTTTTAGCATGAATGCATGATGTAAAACAAAGGTTCAGACCATTCACATTTAGCCTCTCAACAAATTGAATTGCCTCCTCCTCCGTCCCTCTCCAAACAAAAAATAAGTCATCTATATAACGTAAATAGGTGACCACATGCTGTTCCATGGTTAGTCGCAGATCCCCCGCCAGGACCTGTTCCTCCCACAGCCCCATGTGCAAACATGCGTAGCTGGGGGAAAAACAGGCCCCCATGGCGACACCTCTAATTTGTTGGTAAATTTGATTGTTAAACAAAAAAAATTCTGCTCCAAACACATTTGAACCATAGATAACAGCATCCTGTTGTGCACCCCATAATATATGGGACGTTTGTTGAGGAAATGTTCAATTGCTTTGAGACCATCTCGGTGGGAAATGGAGGTATATAACGATGACACATCCAAGGTCATAAGCAAAAAGTCTGGACCCCATACCAACTGTTCTGTTTTACGAATGAAATCCGTTGAATCTTGAACATATGAGCCCAATCCTTTCACCCAATCCTGTAAAAAGAAGTCTATGTATTTCGATACATTTTCCAAGGAGCTATCTATTGCGGAAATTATTGGGTGCCCTGGGGGTCTGTTACAGTCCTTGTGGACTTTGGGGATTAGATAAAACGAACGAACCACAGGATGTTCTATATATATAGTGTGCCTCTTTAGCTGATTTATGATTTAGAGGGTGCACGACTGACTGTATAAGTGAGTGATTAGGTGTGTCAATGAACGTATGGATGAGTGACTGGTTGTGTTAATGTCTATATCTGTCTGACAGTTGGTGTCTAAGTGGCTGTATGGTTGTGTGAGTGGGTATGTGAGTTTCTGTATGGGTGAGTGATTGGTTGTCTGAGTACCTCCATGGGTCACTGAGTATCTAGTGAGTATGTGTGTAACTGTATCAATGAGTTCAGTTCAGTTCAGCAAAGCTTTATTTCGATATGAAATATCTTAGAAAGCACATCACAATTAAAAACACATTTCATTCAAAATACAATCAGGGAAAAAGATTATAGTGACAATCACTATTGCAATAAAATAGTAAAAACATATTAAACCAGAAACAGGATGGTTGAGAGCTTAAAAACAGGTAACTATACAAATTCATCATAGGGCTTTCGATCTTAGCAGCCAAGCCCAGCTTAAATATTTAGCCACCCCACAAGCTAACGTGGTATTTACATCTGCTTGAAGAATTCTGAGGGCAGTCGAGTGATTAATGGTCTCGAGCTGTCGACTGACAGGTCTTAACCACTTCAATCTGGGTTTAATGTAGGCTGGGCATACAAAGAAGAAGTGTGGAATATTTTCAACTACCCCTGCACAATATGGGCAATCAGCAGACGTTTGGTTGGGAGGATTCCACTTGTTTGTGTGTTCGTGGACGGGAAGGGTTCCCAATCTGAACTGAATGAAGAGAGCCCTGTCTCTAGGTTTATGGATAAAATCCATGTAAGGCTCAAGACGAGGCACTGTCTTGTGCTGGCGGAACTCGTCAGTCAGACTACCCAGATTAGGATCTCTATGATCTTGATTATCAATCCATGTCCAGTAAACTCTCTAAATTTTTGTTTTTGACAACGGAACCCCTGACTCCCATGCATGGTTAAGGCCGGTGGCCAAAAGAAGCCTTTTTATATTTGCTAACCAATTGAACGGCGGCCCAGGTCACTCAGAATGGGGTTTACTAGGAGTTCCCCTGGGAAGTGAAACAAGCTCTCTAAAGAACCAATTTTCAGCTGTCACAAGGGCATCTACGTTATTGAAGCCCCAGAGCTCGGCTCCATATAGCGGGCAACCTACAGCCTTTGCGGCATAAATCTCCAGAGCAGGGGCGATAGGTCTGAAGATTGAGGCCCGGTCCTCTCTCCCAAAAACTCCCACAACCCGTTTATGACTTAGGGTAAGTTTTTCAATGTGCGGCTGCCATTTCAATTGTTTGAAATTTAAGTATGGGCGAAATTTGCGAATTCGCGTTCCGCGAATTCGCGCAAAATCGAATTCGCAATCTGCAAAATCCGCGAATACGTGCAAAATTGCAGATTTTTGTTTTTTTGCATGTTTGTGGGGTTTTTTGCGTGTTCGTGGGGTTTTTAGCGTGTCCGCAGGGCTTTTTGCGTGTTCGCGGGCGAAGTTACCCATGCGGTCGTGTATGGGCACAGCACCCTCTGGTTCACCACTGTCACCCTCTGGTTCATCACTGCCACCCTCTGGTTCACCACAGCCACCCTCTGGTTCACCCCTGCCACCCTCTGGTTCACCCCTGCCACCCTCTGGTTCACCACTGCCACCCTCTGGTTCACCCCTGCCACTCTCTGGTTCACCCCTGCCACCTTCTGGTTCAGCACTGTCACCCTCTGGTTCACCACTGCCACCCTCTGGTTCACCACTCCCACCCTCTACCGAGACCTTTTGTGATGCAGCGGCAGCACAAAAGGTGCGCCATGGTGCTGGGTATTAACAATGTGACGCATCTGAGAGATTCGTCACGTTGTAAAGCCCTGCGCCATCAGGAGGCGTTCTGGCACAGGGGGGGGCGTCCTGCGCAGGAACGCCTCCTAAAAGTGGCTGAGTGAAATCTACAAGAATTCACTCAGTCACTTTTAGGCCAATGCTGCGTCAAAACCCTGTGCCTGCTTGAAGCAGGCGCAAGGCTTGATGCAGCAATGGTGAGATAGGGCCCCCCAGAGCATTGCTGGAGCTGCGTCGCAAGCGCGACACAGCTCCAGCAATACGCAGCTTTTACGGCACTGATGCGTCACGCATCTGTGCCGTTTTTTCCACATGGTGCGCTGGGTGGCGGAGCTGCAGCGCACAATAACTGGTGCATCGCTGGGAATGCACCAGTTATTGTAAATCTGCCCCTATACATTTAGCCAACAAGGGAGCACTTACTAATTAGACAGTAGAAAGTACTCCAGTTGAGTAGAGGTATTGCACAAAAAGGTGGCATCTTCATGGACAAACACGCAGGGCGGGATTCATTCTGACCCCTGTTAGACTCGTTTTTTGTGCCCTTCTGCTCTCTGTTAGACTCGTTTTTCCCTTGTTTTTCTGCCCTTCTGCCCTCTGTTAGACTCGTTTTTCCCTTGTTTTTCTGCCCTTCTGCTCCCTGTTAGACTCGTTTTTTGTGCCCTTCTGCCCTCTGTTAGACTAATTTTTCCCTTGTTTTTCTGCCCTTCTGCCCTCTGTTAGACTCGTTTTTTGTGCCCTTCTGCCCTCTGTTAGACTCGTTTTTGTGCCTTTCTGCCCCGTTAGACTAGTTTTTTGTGCCCTTCTGCCATCTGTTAGACTCGTTTTTCCCTTGTCATGAGCACCGGAGCACTGTAGCTCATGACAAGCTGAGCTCGTCATGAGCATGCAAGGGGTTAAGGGAGGGGGCTAAATGGCCCCTCTTCCCGGGGCCTTTTTCTGCCCTGCAGACCCCATCCCCAGGGCCAGGCCTTTTTTCAATGAGTTGGCCTGAGCTGCCCACCACCCACTTCAATTTTGTCCCGGAGGACCCCATCCCCCAGTGTCCAGCCTTTTCTTTTCTTTTTCTAATTGGGTGAAGGGGTCTGAGCTGTCCCCCTCCAAGGTGGATTCCAGCCCCAAGCCCACATCCCCCGGGGCCTGGCCTTTATAAGTATTTACATTTTTTTAATATTATGAGGGTGGCCCCCAACTGGCTGATTTTGAGCCCTGGGGCCCGATCCCCTAGAGTCCGGCCCCACTACTGGATGCCCTGGTCCCATCAAGGGTACCCAGTACATTTTGTTAGGCTCGCAGGGGGATCTGAAGGCCTCCAGGTTCCCTGCAGGCTCCCCACATCCTGTGGGGGCCAGCATTGCATTTGGTCAGAGGGAGCTGCTGACATGCAGCTCCCTCTGTCCAAAAGCAATTCCACTCCCCTCTGTTTAGGCAAGAGCATTTTTTCTGCTCTCACTTGCACAACGCGTAGCAGTGTTTGATATTACTTGGTGAGAGCTCACCCATTGCAAATAGCAATGTCCTGGGGGTGGGCACCCAGGGACATTGCAGGTGCCGGCCCTAGAGGCCGGTGGTCCCCTGGGCCATCTAGGGCTCCATGAGGGGGGCCAAAGGGCCCCCTCCTTTATTTATATTTGTCCCATGGAGAATGTGGTCCCTGGGGCTGCTGGGGGGGTCCACGCAGCCCCACACATTTTTAAAAATTAATGCCCGAGGAAGTTGGCAGCCTCCAGCTGCGGTGGGGTCCATGCACCCCACCACATCAAATTAAAATAAAACCCCAGGCAGGTGGCAGTCCCCGGAGCATGAGTGGTCCAAAAGGCCCCTTCCCACTTTAAAAATAAAACCCCAGGCAGGTGGCTGTCCCCGGAGCTGGAGCGGTCCAAAAGGCCCCTTCCCACTTATAAAAATATAAGCCCCGAGGAGGTGGTGGTCCCCAGGCAATAGAGAAGGCCAGGCCAGCCACCCCGCATTCTACATTAAAAAAGATTAGACCCTCAGAGAGGGGCCCATACGCCCCCTCCCTTATTAGGACCTGGCAAACCAGGTGGCCAATTAATAATAAAACACTGGAGTCCGCAACTTAATTTTTTTAAAACATTTTCAGCGGGATCCTGCTGAAAGTTATAAAAAAACTAGTTCTGGGAGGTCAGGGTGTTTCAATCCTTTTTGTTTTTTGCATTTTCTATGGGACTCGGTTCAACTGAGTCCCAAGATGACTGCCAACATTTCCTGGTTGAAGTGTTGGCAGCCTATGAAATTTCAGTAGTGTTTCAGGCTCCCAGATAGAGGAATATCTCCACTTTGTCCTGGAGGTTGTATATGATGCGTTTGTGGGTGGCCACATGGAACCTCAGTACCAGCCATTCCTCATGTGAGAGGGTGTGGGTGAGTGCCAGTTGGGAAGAATGCATTTCTTTACTTTAGCCAAAGCCACTTGCAGTAGGTGGTGCTGAATGCTTGAGAGATCCGGAGATGCACAGGCACCATGAAAAAGAATCAGAATATGTGGAGAGGTGTCCTGAGTCTCAGTGCCTCACCCAACATAGTCCCCACTGCATCCCAGGAGGGCAGAATTGAAGGGCAGTGACAGAGGACATGCACAAGATTACAGTGGGTAGCCAAAAGTTTGCCTGGGGCACCAGGCCTGTGGCATGCACCTTCATCAGAGTTCACTGGCAGTCATCCAGTGTTTTGAGGAGGCCGAATTTCAAGTGAGCCTCCCTTGTGCCCCGGTCAAGTGCCTTCAGGAGCTCAGCTCAGTCGCCCACCTCGTACTCTGTCTGCAGTTGGGTTTGCTATTTTGTTTGGAGGTTGTTTAGGTGACGAGGCGAGAATGTGTCAAATCATAAGGTCATAGAGCCCCAACATAACCTCCCAGGAGCGGCCCCATGTCCTCAAGTGGGAGATTATCGAGGAGGCCTGCAGGGCCCATGGACGCACTCCCAGGCTGAGTTGGAGGCAATGCTGCTTTTGGAGATGCCTCCATGACTGTTCAGGTGGTAGGCCAAAGTCCTCACAGAGCTTCTCGAAGGGTTTGAGGGCTCCGGGAAATGACCTGGTCGAGGCTGTGTATGCCTGCTGCTCGCCACTGTTCCCAGTCGAAGACCTCCCAGTGATGCATAGGCAAGTGTTAACCAATAGGGCAGTCACCCACTGTGGCAGGTCGGGCATCCCGGGAACATATAGGCCATCTAGGAGAGGTAAATGGCCAAGGCATAGTGCTCACATGAGGGTAGACCCAGGCCTCTTCATGAGCAGCCTTCCAGATGTTTGGTAGAGGCCAGGTGGGGGTCGAGAGGACCCTCAGACAAAAGAGTAGATCCCCTCATCCACTGCAGGCAGGGTAGACTGGGGGACCAAAAGAGGCAACATGCCAAAGGCATAGATAAACCACAGATGTGTGACCATCGCACTGCCTGTAATCTGCCCCACATAGATTGACCCAGATGAGACCACTTTTCAAAGTCCAATTTTATCCGGGCTATGAGGGAATCCAGAGTGTCTCCAACCATATGGCCCAGGTCCCAGTCCCAGTTAACAAAGATCCCTAGGTACGTGAGGTGCAATGGTGTCCAGCAAAAGGGATAGCTATGGATCACCATCCTTGTGGTCATGTGCAATAGGGGTAGCCCCTCACTTTTCTTCCAATTCACCCGGTACACCGGCAGTGCTGAAAAGTCAGTGATGATGTCCAATCATAGCGTGCGATGGAGGTTCATGAGGGTGAGGAGTATGTCATCCCCATGCAAATAGTTCTTGGACATTCCCTCCAACAGAGGTACACCACTGAGGTGCGGCGATTAGAAGATGGTGTCTACAAGGGGCTCCATCGCCAATAGGAACAGCAGGGATGATAATGGGCAGCCCTGTTGTGTTCCTCTCCAGATCAGGAAAGAGTCTGACAGAAAGCCATCACAATTGTCCAGTTCAGTCTGGCAGTCATAAAGCCAGCGTATATTGTTAATAAAATTATCACCTAGGCCAAATATTTTCAGCGGCGAAGAGGTACCTCCCTCAGGCCTATCAAACATCTTCCGAGGGTTGAAGGAGTGGGAAAGGGCCTTGTAGGATAGGTTCTTGGCCTCCCATACGGCATGAGTGAGGGTATGGAGGTGATTCCTGGAGCACCAACCAAGGGACCAACCCTACCTGTATGTGGTGCATCAAGGACAGGATCACCTCTTTCCAGCAAGGATTTGTATGTCCTCATTAACTAAGGAGATGGGCCTACAGCTGCCAAGTAGGTTGGCATCCTTCCCTGGCTTGGGGAGAACCACTATCACTGCCCTGTTAAAGATGGGGCCCGGAGAGCCTGTCTGGCCAGCCTCTTGAAGGCGGCGTAAAGGGAGTCAATGATGTCTCCACCCACCTAGTTGTATAACTCCACGGGGAAGCTGCCTTCCCCAAGAGCCTTATGGTAGGGGAGTCTAGAGAGGGCTTGTGCTATCTCAGAATGACTGATTCCACCATCAAGTAGGGTCTGCCCCTCTTCGGTAAGACTAGGAAGGTGCAAACCCTCAAAGAAGGCCTCCTTTTTTTCAACGCTGGACGTCGTCTCTGGGGTGTATAGTGTCTGGTGAAAGGTCGCAAATTCATTGGCTATGTCTTGTGGGCAGGTGAGAACTTTGCTGCTCATGGAGTGGCTAATGAGAATGGTGAATGCACCCTCCTGTTGCTGCAGTTGAGCAGTTAAGAGATCCCTTCCTTTTTCCTCTGCTCATAGTGGCAGCCTTTAAGCCTCTGTAGTGCATATACAACCTTGGATGCATATAGTGCGTTGAGGTCCATACAGGCCTTTTCCAGTCGACTGCACATGTGAGATGAGTGTCTTGCAGTGTAGAGGCACATGAGGGTTGTAATATCACCCTCCCCTCCCCTCTGATTAGTTAGTCTCTGCACATTTACCAGAGATGCAATCCTTCATGAGTAGGCTGCTTAAAGTCGCCTTTGCAGCTGCCCACAGGATCCTGTGGGAAGAAACCGAGCCCCTGCTTTCTCTTAGGTATACAGAGACGTGTGAGCACAGTTGGGATTTACCCTGTGGGGTGTGGTAGCGTGTAATGTTCAGGCGCCATGGCTTGCGACCTGGGGAGGTGAGCCATAGGTCAAGGGAAACAAGAGAGTGCAGGTTCCATGATTCGCATATCACAGTAATGGCACCACCCACTGGGATACCAGAATGTAGTTTAGTCTGGATTGGGTGCCATGTACAGGCTATAAGAAGGTTTACACCCTGTCCGCGGATAAGAGAGACATCAGTCATCCCCCAAGGCGTGGTCAGAAATCACGTCTCCCAGGAGTGCCCTGTCTGGTTTGTTGGCCACTTCTGGTTGACCGGTTGGCCCCAGCACCATGTCCCAAGCCAGGTAACAGTCGCCCTTAAATTAAGTAGTGTGAGGTCCCAATTTGTGTGAGGAAGGAGGTTGAGCTGCAGGAAAAAGGGACGCTTACTGCCCACTGGGGTGTACTCCGAACCTATGCAGAATGTTCGTCCCCAAACCTCAGCTTGTCAAAATTATACTGGCTGCCTGGGCCTGACCAGGACTTCATGTCAGTGATAAACATCGACCTGCTGAGGAGAATCGCAACACCACATTTCCTGAATGGGCAAAGGCATGCATCCACCAGCACTGGGCAGCGGCTGTGGACCACTCTTCCCACCCAATCCCGGCACAGTTTTTTGGATTCTAGGTTGGAGAGGTGTGTCTCCTGTTACAGGGCTATGAACATTCGTTTTGGCTGCACTTTCTTGCACTCAATATAGTGTGTTAGCCCATTTACATTTTTTGAAATTGTGTGCAAGGTAGGGGGAGGCTGCAAGCGCTGTTGCAGCCATTAGAACAGTTCATGGGACTGGCAGTGACATGGGCAGTGAAGAAGAAGAGAAGGAAAAGAGAAAAAAGAAGGGTTGGGGGTTCAAAAGGGGATAAAGCAGCAGCAGGAACAGGCAGACCCCTCGGACATGTTACTAGGCAGGGTGATAAATATGGAGGGGGATGAGAGGGATGATGGGAAATGAGGGGGAATAAATTACCCAACACTTATCCATAGTCAGGTCTCAATACCAGAAGCTTTAGACCTCAGTTCTAGGCTTGATGCTCCAGCATGCCTGGCAGAGGCCTGCAGGAAGGGACAGGGTAGGAGGAGGGTAGGTGGAAAAAACAGGATGGTGGCAGGGCCACAGTGGGATGCCTGGTAGCGTCGGGTGGGGCAAACCCATTTCCCCCTATCAATGGCCAGGGGTGGTCATGGGGGTGAGAGACAGGGCTGTCCAGAACTGGGACCAAGAATGTGGCAGGCAGCCAAATAACAGGAAGGTGGAAATCCGAGGGTACTATTGGTGGGGGATGATGCCAGTAGTGGCTGCCTTTACATGTGCTCTTTTTTGTGACTTTCAAAAACAGGCTTTCGGTACAATGCATTTCAATGGGGACCATACCCAGGGTCCTGCAATGGCTGCCCCATGTTGTCCATGTTGTGGCCATCCGGTCAAGGGGAGTCATATTGTACAGGTTGTGACCAATGAATCTGGATTGACGAGACCCCTTTAAAGTGGCCATTCAAAGCATATCTGGACACCAGCAATGCAGATATTAACCTTCATGACCACCCCAAACACTTCTTTCAGTTTAAACATGAATTTCCTCAAAACGGTCAAAAGGCATTTGCACCACAGTTCAACAGTTGCCAAACTCGGTGTAATTCCATTCAGCTATTTTTCTCTATTGCATGCCAACATTTCCTATGGGAATTAAAATGGAAATAAATGTTGTGGGACATCCCCATTTTCATGGCCCCCGTGTGATAGCTTACCCCAAAGCTTTTCAAGAAGGAGCAAAGGTGGATGAACTTTTTTTTATAAGTTATGTAGAAATGCGTCTAACGGCATCAATGTTATTAGTGAAACAAACAATGCTCTTCCTGTGGGAACTCTGACTAAGCTTCCATTGCACACATTGCCCTATGATGGTGTAGCACTCAGACCGGAGAACTAAGCCAGCCAAGATGCACACAATCCAAACAAATTAACGCTCACTCAGGGCATAGCATCGAGAGAGAGAGAGATCAATCTCCTCCCTCCCGCCATCCATCCATGTAGAATCACAATATTATGTGATTTAAAAACAATTTCAAGCTGTGAATTTGAAAAACAATCTTAAGGATTTGTAGTTAACAGTGATGTACCCCCAGGAACCCATGTTTGGGAAAGCCACCAAATGATGTACAGCTCCCATTTAGAAAAGAGTTAACATACATCTATTATATACCCAATACACTTTATTCAATATTCAGCAGGAAAACCCAAAAAGTTAAAACAGAAAAACCTATGAAAGCAGATAACAAAAGACATGACAAATACCCAGATTAAATGTTGATTACAATGTGTATGGTACAACGCCCCACCAATCAGGTTCCATGATGTGCCTCATACATGTTTGTATTAAAAAAGCTTCACATATAAGAGAAGTTATCACCTTGCATAGTCTCATAGCCATACAAATTATCAATTACATACTTGCTCAGACATTTGATTCAGGTTTTTTTCCCTAGGATGCTAAAAAATCACACCTCAAAACAAGATATTATACAATACCCCTCCAGTCCTTTCCGTATTCATATTGATGTTTTAATATACAGCACCACATTTGAACATATAACCATAGGCCCCAGATCCTATAAATATGCTAGGGGGGCCTGCATTTTCTAAACTTGTGTTTGAGCATAAGAGGCTCAATTAACCTTTTTCTAGGCCCCAAGAAAAAATACAAAGCATGGTAAAGTGAAGCGTGCTTTTCTGTTGACGTTGCCTCACGAGGACTGCAGGTGTGAGTTGTTGACCAATCGTTCTTTCTAGGGAATGAGGCCATGAGGTGAAACAAATTCAATCTGCATCAAAAGGAATCGAAGCTGTTCGTAACCAACATCAGATGATATTGTAAGCCTGAGGGATAATTCCCATTTAGATTAACGATAGACCTGGATTCACTTTTCCCTCCTTCCTCAACCTCTTGATATGAAGCATTCTTAACCCCATACCTTTAAGGATCCCTCTGCTGACCCCTTGAGTTATCTTGGGAAGGGGGGGGAGCAAAAAGAACTAAATATGGTTTACCCATGCTAAAGCATAGCTTTTTAGCATTCCTCAACATGAGGAATATTATGCGAATAGTCAAGTGAGAGGCAGTATCGAATATTAGCTCTGTTGAGGGACACCTCTTCTCATGTCCAAAATATTATGCCACAATAACATGGAGCAGATCTATATCTGTATCAGATTTTCGATGTGGCTTAGGCCCAACTCTGGTATAAATACAAAGAGGACGACTACAAACAGCATCTTTATAGACCAATTTTCTGTTATCATTTACCAGCCCCTTAAAAGGACAGGCTGATCTGTTTGGCTTTGTAAATAAGTAATATTTACCATTCGGGCTTTTTCCACAACTTCTTGGCAAAACCCAGAACACCTCTAAAACATATTTTAATTGTGGTTTCCTTGACTGAACCAAGGGGTATACACCTGTTACAACGCATTTTTTACTCCGCACTACCATTACAACGCGACTTTTACAACGCATACCATTACAACGCATTGCGCTGGGGGGCGCTCTAGGATAGGGAATAAGTATAATTTACTATCCAACACCTTCCCTAGGGTCCACGGGGACTGGAGTTAGAATAGTAAATTATACTTACCACTATCCAGCACCTCAAAGCGCTATGCGTTGTAATGGTATGCGTTGTAATGGTCGCGTTGTAATGGTAGGTAGTTGTAATGGTATGCGTTGTAACGTCATACATCCAACCAAGGTGTTCCATGAATCTTTTGCATCGCATTGCACCCTGAGTTACACAAAAGAAGGGACGATGGATAGCTCATGCTCATTCACGTAAATGGGGTGATATTTACATTTTGGGGTTCCCTTGTACATAATAAGATTTCATTAGATTAATCTTTGAATTCAAACTAGATATATATGGCATGAATAAGAAGACTTAATTTTATTCTGCTAAATCTTGCATTAGGCTCATTATCGTTACAGTTAAGCACATTGGGCCTGATTAATAAAGGTAAAATAAGTCAAAAGTCTACTCGTATATGCCCTTTGTGAATACTGAAAGTTGTAAAGTTCAACTTTTGGTATTCACAAAGGGCATTTACAAGTAGTAAATGCCTTTTGTGAATACCAACAGTCCTAAAGTATGACCTGCCTCAGTTTCTTACATGAATCGGGCCCATGGTCTCCTGAACAGAAGATGGAAAAAGACCAGGTGCTACAAGATTCCATGTAGACAAATGAAAATATAGAGTAGGTCAGGGCTTAGCCCAAAAATATTGCCATTCAGATCACACTTAGTGGTAATAGCCTTCTGAAAGTGCACAGACATGGTTGGTGCAGCCTAGAAACTCTCCTGTGAAAACATAAGGCTCCATCAAACTTATTTGCGACAAAGGGACTCTTTTTGCATGGTCACCCTATTTTTTGTGGACTAATGCTTGTGGTTTTTTGACTGTGCACTGGGACACTGCTGGCCAGGACAGTATGAAATTGGGTTATTTGTTATGCAGGGTGTAAAGGAATAGGTCCTAAATTGTCACTTTACTAAGAACCAAGTACCCCATTGTAACACTTAAATCACTCAGGGTAGTGAAGCAAAGCAGTCCAAGGCCTACTCAAGGGAGGTGGCATGGTCTAACAATCCCAATTTGCTGGCACTCAACAGCACCCATTAAATTACTATCTAGTAAGTGTTTTTTCTTTGAAAAAAAGGAAAGGCACATTTATTACACATACATTAATAACCAATGTGCATTAAATTACAAATATATACAGCAGGTATATGGAATTACTTTTGTTAGAACCCAGTGTGTCATGATCCCCACAATCACAAGACCCCACACCTATACCAGACATAACACCACAGAATAAGGAGGAGGAGTAATTTCTAATAATGCAGGCGTATGTCTTGGTCACATTTTCACAACATCAATGTATAAGGCAAGCCTATTGGCTTTGTGAAGGGGTAACCACAAATATAATGCATGGGTCACACATTTGAAATCCCCAGTAAAACCAACGGACTCAATAGTCTCTTTAAATGTAACCATTAGGAATGTATGCATTGCAATGTTGTCCCATAACTCCTTCGATAAAGCATTGAAATTCAGAACAATACAAACATGTATTAATCTTCAAAATGTTTAGGTCCCGTAGAGTAAAAGCTCTGGCTCTAATGATGTTATATAGTCAAATATGAACCCGTCCTGGGGTCAAGGATATAATCCCCTGGGAGAGGTAGGGATACTTTGGATAAATATTTCCTGGTCAAAACTGTAGTGCACCTCCTGCAACCTCTCACCATGAATTAGCTAAGCATTGGTGGTGCCCCTGTTCCTCGTTGGGGCACCACAAGCAACAGAAAATATAGAAAATAATCTAGATGTGGCCTAAAGGGGGTCTCCGAGGCAGGGAGCAATGCATACCGGGTCTCCCGCTGCTTGGGATTCAGATTCAGATTTTGAGCTTTGCTGCTCGTCTTTCTTTCCTATTAATTTTTTTAATTGGGTGCCTTGATCCCATTCAGAGAACCCATAGCCTTCTAAAACATTAGGCAACACAGGGAGCCCACACCCGCTTTGCTCCGTTGACTCCCTGCATGGCCAACACTGTAATGGTGTGGGAGCTGGCATTCTCTCTGTATCCCACCAGCAGTTGATGTGGGCAGGAGGAATGCTGCAGCCTAGCATGCCCACACCTCCCAGACACATGCACAGGTGGCAGGAGCAGTCTCTTGGTCTGGGCTCATCATTGATCTATCTGGGGCGTGGGATGTGTAAGTAGGGTGGAGTGTTACTTCTATGGTTTCTTCTGTGGGTGTCAAAAGTCAAATCTTCAGGAAGGAATCGCTTGGATTGTGATTTAAAAAATTGTGTGCGTCACTTGCTTCCCTAGCCATCTGGAGCATAATCAGCAACTCTCTTGGCCTCTAAAAGGTGCACTTTGGGTTAGCTAGTGTACTGTCTCCCTGCTCCAGTCTGGCTCCTGGTGCTCCTCTACTGCTGGTAGGGGATTCCAGCAAAGCCTATCCACTAATAGCCAACAGAGCACATTCATGCCCATACTTTCAAGCCCCAGAAACACCTGGCTGCCTTGGGACTTGGGGTGGCAGCGGAGTCCTGATTTCCCCCCAAGTGGTCCTCATGGGCTATAAGAGGGCTAGCACCACAAGCCCATGAGAGATCCAGGTAGACCTGGGTCATTTGCAGACAGAATCCTTAGCAGGGCATCAGATGGTTTCGCCTTCCAGTTGTACATAGCTCTGCTTTTGTCATTGTCCAGGCTCAGGATCTTATTTTCTATTTTTTCTGTTAATGCCTTGTACAATGGTTTATACATGTGCACGGAACTTTCTAGATACCAGGCACCCCTGGCCAAATCTAGGAGACCACATCATCCCCCTCCCCCTTAAAATCCTCCTACAGAGCATTCCAAGGTAATCCAATATGTTGCTGTCATGTTTCCTCTGTGAAGAGCTCATCTAAGGACCTCAGCTCCATTCCTAGCTGACATTACTTTCAGCTACCTTCCCATCAAATTTCCAAGGGGATCCCCTCCTGTTTTGGCTCCAGATGTCTGGGCTTGCTCATTTGTTAAGCAGCCCTGGGTTGTCCCAACCTCTGATCAGGCCAAACATGAGTGATGAACCGGGTCTGGTGGCTTAGAGGACTAATGCATCCACTGCAGCGGCTTGTGTTCAACCTCATGGTCACAGGTTCAAGTCCTGGTGGGTCCACTCAGCCTTTCATCCATCTGATGTTGAGAAAATGAATACCATTCAGTTGGATACCAATAAACATCTGTTATTCAGTGCCTTGAGACCCTTGGGTGATAAGTGCGATTTACAAATACACCTGTTATGTTATGTTGTTATGTATCTAACCTTTGGTAAGCCAAACATCACCCCTAGGTCCTGGTCCACTGCAAGAAGCTGGGCTCCAGTGCTACGTTGTGCTTTTTGCCACCATGTTTACTTAAATCGTTAAAGAGAAATCATATTTCTGGTTCTCTTTGATGAATTTATGTTGTTTAGGTTTCAGTTTGTTCGTTTAAGTATTCTATATTTTTTATTAATTGGAGTGGTATTTTTACTGTGTTGTGGTTTTGATTTTGTAACTGTTTTGGTACTTATAAATGCTGTACACATTGTCTTTGAATTGCCTGTGTGCTCAAGGGTTGATATCAGTTTAAACTATGGAAACCTTTATCCGGACATAACAGGATAGAGCCTTTATGGGTTGTGGAGGATCTTAATCCACATCCAACCAATAAAGCACTTTCTCACTGTATTCTTTATATTTTAATACCTGAGTTAAAAACAAATTTCAGGGAGACTTGCTACAGTGAAAAATAATGTGAAGCTATGGCTCTCTGCCCCTCAATGCAGGTAAGAGTTATGCCAATAATATACATAAGGGGAGAGGACTTGGCCTAAAGGTTAGGGCTATCGACCACCTCAAATCTGGGGATCTGGGTTTGAGTCTCGGCAAAAGTGCTCAACATCTTGTGACTCTGGGAAAATCCCTTTATCTCTTTGTGTCTAACAAAAATGAATGTGTCCTTATGTAGCGCAACTGGTACTCATGTAAAGGTTATAATATCAAACAGAGGAGTGAAGGGCTATTACTACTTGGTCATAAGTGGAAGGTCCAGCTACAGTGTGCCCTCAAGGGATACATAAATGCAAAGACTGCCGTACTGTTCCTAAGAGAAAGAGGAGATTAATACATTGGAGCGAATGATAATGGAAGGGTAGCTTGAGGTTAACCCTGGGGATCCATTTTGTTGGATTTATTTATTTATTTATTTATTTGAAACATTTGTATAGCGCAGCTGTCACCTTGCAGGCATCCTGGCGCTGAGCTATCTCCAGTGGGGGAGGAAGCACGGGGGGAGAGCAGAGCAGTACGATGGCCAACAAGTTAACCCTTCAGAAACAGCCAAGTTTTGACACGTTTCCTGAAAGGAAGAAGTTCTTTCGTTTGACGGATATCTAGGGGCATACTGTTCCAGAGTTTAGTGGCCGCAACTCCGAAGGATCTGCCCCCGGCCGTAGCTTTTTTGAATCTCGGCACTTTCACAAGACACGCCGTTGCAGAGCGAAGTGCTCTGTTTGGGGTGTACCAAGCAAACATGGCTTGCAATGAGCTGGGCCCCAGTCCATGCAGGGCTTTGAAAACGAGACAGAGGGATTTAAAGGACACTCGCTGTTTTAACGGGAGCCAGTGGAGTTCAGCCATCGCCGCTCGGGCTGAGTTACTCCTAGGCCAGCCAAGGGCCATTTTGGCAGCAGCAGATTGTACTCTTTGAAGTCTGTCTAACAGCAGGCGTGGAGACTCGAGTAGCAGCGCGTTACAATAATCAAGGTGACTTAAAATAGTACACCTGACTATTAATGCCCGGGCCTGCAAGGGAAGCAATGGCATGATCTTACGTAGGGACCGAATGAGGGCAGAACAGGTGGACACTGGGCTGCCATGCTCAGTTTGTTGTCCATCATAACACCCAGATTGCGAACAGTGGTGACCGGCAGAGATTTTTCCGAGGATTCTGGAGGCCAAAAATCCACCGGGAAGGGACGAGGGATCCGACTTCCAGCACAGAACAAAACCTCAGTTTTGGAGGCGTTAAACTGTAAAGAGTTGTAATGTAGCCAGCCAGCGGTATCACGCAGACAATCATGAAAAGACTCCAAAGGAATCGATTCCTCACCCTCCCAAGAGAGGATGAGTTGAGTGTCGTCTGCATAATTGATGGCCAATAGCCTGTGAGATTTTATCAACATGATCAAAGGTTTTAGATATACGTTAAATAAAATCGGGCTGATGGACGAGCCTTGAGGCACCCCATGAGACACCTGGGAGAAAGCAGATTGAAATGGGGGAAGGGACAGAGCCTGCTTCCTATCCCGCAGGAAGGAACGAAACCAGCGCAGGGCATTGTCACCTACCCCGGCCTCCCTCAGTCTCTCCAAGAGGATCCCATGATTTATCGTATCGAATGCGGCAGACAGGTCCAGCAGAATCAGAGCCACTGCCTGACCCCTTTCTGCACGCATTCGAAGGTCCTCCATAGCAGTAAGGAGGACTGTTTCGGTACCGTGGGCTGGGCGGAATCCGAATTGTATTTCGTCTAGAAATTGATGCTTCTCCAGATGTTTGGAGAGACATGAGCTCACCCAACGCTCGGCAATTTTTGCAGGGAACTGTAGCAAGGAGATGGGTCTGTAGTTCTGTAGACACTCTGGATTTAAGGAGGATTTTTTAGCAGTGGAGAAACAAGAGCCTGTTTCCAAGAAGCAGGAACTGTGCCACTAAGCAGAGATTGATTACAGATCCTGCATAGAGTAGGAAAGAGTTCCTCTCCAAAAGCTTTCCAGATCTTATGGGGGATAGGGTCCAGAGGTGATCCAGATACCGCGAGCCAGTCTGTCGAGGTCCGCCTCAGTAATAGGGGGAAGCTCCAACAGACAGTCCGCAGGCTGCCATCCTGGGTTCCCTGCTCCTATGTCTGTACTTCCTTCCCAAGAGCAAGAATAAGTGGGACAGAACAGGGTTGGGGTGGTACTCAAGTTGCGAATGATGGCTTCTATTTTATCGTTGAAAAACAGAGCCAAATTATCACAAAGGGCCTGTTTTGGAGAGGTCGATTTTTTTGAGCAGTCAGGGTGAGTAAGACTGTTCAGAATCTGAAAAATGCTTTTAGAGCTATTTGCAGCGGTACAAATAGTGGAGCAAAAATAATCAGATTTAGATTTCTGAATCAAGGCTTTGTATTCAGAGAGTTTAGTTTTCCAGAGCAGTCTGCTGGTATCGGTATATTCCTGCCTCCATTTCCTTTCCGCCTGTTTACAGGCAAGCTTTAGAGCCTTTAGAGAGTCATTAAACCACGGAGACGACACTCTGCCCTTCTGCTTGCGCGTTTTAAGCGGAGCAAGAGAGTCAACCCTCGTGGTTATCCTGAGACATAAAGCCTCGTAATTGTCAACGACTTGACGGTCTGAGGAGAAGCTGTCATCCACCTTGAACACAGCATCCGTAGTTCTCAGCCTCTCTAGAGCTCTCCAGTCTCTGTACATAAATTCGGAGGTGGTGCCTTGTGCCTGCGTTCTAACCCCCTTGCTGTTAACGTAGAATTTAAGAAGGGAATGATCAGTCCAGCCCATGGGCAAAATTTCATCCAGGTGTACTAGCTGTGGGACCGAGAAGATAAGGTCAAGTCGATGCCCTGCTCTATGAGTGGATTCCCTAACTAATTGATAAAGGCCCACACTTTCACAAGAGAGCAAAAGGTTATGCAGCCCAGTATCTAAGGTGCCATTCGGCCATAGGTTAAAATCGCCTAAAATAATGAGTTTATTGTGGATATGTAAAGTGCCCTAATACTTTCGGGTCATGTTTGTGCTATATAAAACTCAGAAGGAAAAAATATATATATTTATAGTAGGTTAAATTTAAAGGTGAATAATATATATATTGCCTATATATGTGACCCTTCAAGATCGCCATGGTATTAAGATGTTAATTACATGTTTTTAAATTGATTTCTTAGCACTAAAATAAACTCATATTCTAAGACATAATATTGAGAGAGATACATAAGATTGTTAGAACGTATACGGCATTAACCTCGTTGTATCAAAAATAAGACATTGAAACTCTACTGTATGTATATAAATGCCTGCTTGATAAAAATTGTGAAATAAAAAAATTAAAAAAAATTGTACACATCATTTTTAGCCAAAAGATACAGAGTGTTAGAACATACATCAAATTAAACATTCCATGCAAGTTGAGCGAACAAAATATTTTATATGATTTGTAAATCATTTGGTTGGGTTATTTGTCATCTACAAAAATTCATTTTAAGCCTATTACTATATATGCTAAAGAATGTTGGGTTGTCTATGCTGTTTAATCAAATGTATTTATGTTTCTTTATCTAGGGATGGTCCAGACCAGAATTCCCCTCAGCTTGGGATTTTCAGTGGAAACACAGCACTTGAAACAGCCTACAGCTCTACCAATCAGGTTCTTTTGAAATTTCATAGTGACTTTTCTACTGGAGGTCTATTTGTCCTTAATTTTCATGGTAAGTTAGAAATTGTAAGACAATATGTAAGACAATATATTGCCTTTCAATTAATGCATTTCCACCTCTCCCACACTGGCATAATGCAATATTTTATTACAGCTGTTAAGTAAACAATCATCGAATGTTGATATGTTAATCATTGACTGACCATGATATTTTCTGCCGTAGAGTACACTAGGAGCAGTGATAGAATTTAAAAAATGTATTTGAAATCTTGGTTTGTGTTTTCTGATCTCAAAAACAGAAGACACAGTGGGTTAAACAACTGAAATATGATTGCATTTTACAATATGATTTCCTCCTCATATCAACTCCACCATAAAACTTGTATGCTCTGAAGTTAGCTAGTATTTGATTTGATCATTTCCCACTTCACTTATTGTAATATGATCTACATTAACCTCCCTATAAAACTCTTCATCAGATTGCAAAGAGTAGATAGTTAGACAACCACATTGTGCCTACACCTACAAAAATGGGATCACAGAAAACTACCCAAATGCTCTCTGTTGAGTCTCAGTCAATGTTTAGATGTACTAAACAATAGCTGTAAAATACCGATGCAGCCTGGATTCTTTAGACTAGTGTGGCATTTTGCAAACCAACTTATGTACTAATAGGTCAGTTCGTAAAAAATGGAACAGTAGGCGATCACAATAATTGGGTAAGTTGCAAATTGCAACCCAGTGTGGGTTGCAGTCATCACAGAGATATTGATTCGCCTGCTGGGTACAGCACACAACCATATCTCTGAATGTTTTTTAATGAGGCACTATTTTTAAATGCTGCATGTTCGCTCTATAGGAAATGGGACTGTGTTTTCAAATAAAAAGGTAATTTTTTGTCTGTTTAAGAGAAAGCAGAGGTCTCCTAGACTACTGCTTCCTCTTAAACTAACTTTTGTTTATTACATTCATAAAGTGGAAGGGGTCCCAAAGTGAAATGGTATGCCACCTCCCTTTGAGGCGTCAGTAAAATATCAATTTTGTTAACCGGATTTCAGCAATAAAACATTGAACATTCATTGATACATAGCATTCCGATTTGGGTGGCTGGGCCTGATTCACAAAGGTAAACTTACATTTTTTTCCAATTAATTTTTCTTGGTATTCACAAACTATGAGTTAATAGTAAGTTTAAGTCTGTGGAGACTCTACAGTTTGGGCAGAGAACTCTGCACATAAAAAGATAGGCCAGACTTTTCATTTTATATGCTGAGTTCTCCACCCGTCTACTACTGACTCATAGTTTGTAAATGCCCTAAAGAAATAAACCTACACATAAGGGTAAGTTTACCTTTGTGAATCAGGCCTTTGGTATTTGGAAGGGGTGCTTATAGTGCACCTCTCCCAAATACCAAATAGGTATCCATTTCTAGCCACATTTAGCAATTTGGAAACACTTTTCCCAATTGCTAAATGCATTTACCATACAAGAAAAAGGGACTTTAGCATTTACAAATGCTCTGGTTAACCAATTCAGACGGTTTGTGAATGTTAATACCGTTTGTACATCTCTCCCATAGTTTATAATTCTGCTGTATATACAAAGCAAATAGGGGAAAAGTCCTATCTGCCTTCAAATTCTGGCTTAGTACTAAGCAACAACCCTGAAATCTGTACTCTCCATATGCCCATCTGACCAAACTGCTTGAGCCTCTGCCTCTGAATGGTAGGTGACTGATTTGTATTTAGGAAACTCCTAAAAATTAACATTTAAAAGGCTTTCAACTAAATGCTAGATTCTCACATGACAGACAAAGTAATGCTAATGTAGTTTTTAGCTTTTGCATCAGGCTGTACTCTAAGGGGCATATTTACAAGGAAATGATGGAGCGTGGAGCATGTTTTGCAGAGCCACATGCCATTTCCAAGAAAACAGTGCTCCCTGTGTTTTCCTTAGCACTGGGAAAATAATAATTGCTGTCTAGCGCCAACGCAGACACTCTGGCACCATAGTGCAAGGGTGCCTGCATTGCAGGGAATGATTGTTTATGTGCAAGAAGGTGCCCCTTCCCTCACATAAACAATCAATATTAGTAATTTGCTTTTTCTTTGTGTGCTGCATTCCGCAGAACACATAGAGGTAGCAAATCACCATTGTTTATTGAATGAGGAGAGGCTTCCTATTACACTGGGCAAAACGCTGAGTGGACACACAGACGGCACAAGGGGAGAAGTGCTTCTCTATCTTGGATTTAATTAATGAGTAGGCGAAAATGTCGGCCTCCTCAGGGGACCAGCGAGAGTTTCCGGGTTTCTCTGCGACGGGAAAAAATAAATATTAGTAAAAGACCTTACTTGAAACTGGCGTGTGACGTCCTTCGTTCTCGTTTTCTCACCAGCTTCAGCAGGTATTTCCTGCTTGTGCTCGCTCTTCCCCTGGATATGCAGGTCTGTTTGGAGCAGCAGTTTGTACCCTCCCAGTAGTAGAAACAGAGGATAGTCTGCGTAGTGCTTGTCCCATGGATAGTGATAAGCAAATCAATTGCAACCTATGTGTTATATGTATGTTAGGTGTTAATTCTTAATGTGCACATCCTAAGAGAATTTTATTAAAATAATTTTAAAAAATTATAAAAAATGACTTTGCCTGCATTCCTTATGTGAATATTACATGTGACACACATATAGGTAATACCTATATTGATGTTGTGTATTTGTTAACTTATGTTGTGTGCATTCCTAAGTGCAAACTAGAAATAGGGTGGAAGTGGCTTCTAACTTGTCAGTTTTTTATCTGAGCTTATTAGGGAAAGACAGTTGTGTTATTTATCAACTTGAGGGGAGATACATCACATAATTATGTTCTCTCCACAGTCATTATGCCCGTGGTATGTTATTATTTGATTGGTAAAGAACAAGTTACGAGACATAAGATCTTTTTAAAAGTGTTCGCAGTGACAGTGGTTGGTATAGTGTTTCTCATGTCACTTCCTAGGGATTTTTAGTGTGAGCATATATATTCTATTTGATCCATTTTGGCAATGTTTCCTCGAAAACAAGTAGTGGTCAGCAAAACTGATGCCATGGAACATCGTCATTTAGTCCTTGGACGTTGGTCTGTAATCGATGGACCAATCTTTGTTCTATCTCGAACAGTATTCGCTCTGCATTGTTGTTTTTCATTGTTAGCATTTCAAAGACTGTCCAGTTCAATTCTTCAGTTGTATGATTTGAGTCAATGTAGTGTTTACTCATTTTTGTGGTGGCTCTTTTATTCTTGATGTTACTTTTGTGTTCTCCAATTCGTAACTTGACTTTGCGACAGGTCATCCCTATATATTTCAGCCCGCAAGGGCACGTGATCATATAGATCACGTGCGTTGAGTTGCAATTGGTATGTTGGCGCTGTGTCCATACCAAATTTTCTGAGAGTGATAGGGTTCTAGTGGCTGTAGTGAGTTTACACACTACACAGGATCCACATGGGTATTGTCCTGCAACCGGGTTCATATTCTAGGCTGCGGTGACACTCTCAATCTCGGTTCTGGGCTTTGGACGTCTGTGTACCAGTAGGTCTTTTAGATTTCAGTTTTTTTTTTATTTGCAAATCTCGGCTTGGCCAGTTCAAATTGACAGAGGTGACGATTTTCCAATTTTTGTTGATAATCTTTTTGCACTGCATTTGTAGCTGTATTGCAGGTTGTAACTCATGTAATAAGAGTATCTGTTGGTTCTTTTGGTCTTATGTCTAAGAGAGATTCCCACGGTTGACGTCTAGCTCTTTTCTGACATTTGTTTTTTTTTTTATTGTGTACTCTTTTTTTTACCAATTTCTCTGTTAGATCATTAGCTTGTTTGCTACAATTCCATTTGAGACCAAGAATTGACTATAAGGTACATCGTCCCATAGTGGTCTCGGGTGAAAGCTCTTGTATGATAATATGCTGTTTTTGGCAGTGGGCTTGCAGTAGATTCTCTTCTGTATGCTGTTGTTTTCTATATATAGAGTGATGTCCAAGAAATCTAATCTTTTTTTGTCTGCCATAAAGGTAAATTTTAGCCACTCGTTTCATGTGTTCAATCACTTGATAAAATTCTGGAAATTGTCACAGTTTTCGTTCCAGCTCACAATGATATTGTCTATAAAATGTTTCAAGAACAGTATCTTGGAAAAGAAAGGGTTTTTGGTTGTTCAAAACATGTTGGTTTTTATAGCCTGCTCACATAGAGTCCTGCCAAGCATGGCGCTAAGGCGCTTCCCATGGATGTTCCATGGCATTGCACAAACAGTGACCCATTGTATTCAAATACATTTTGGTTAATGCTAGTCTACAGAATTCTAAGACAAAGTTTCTCGGTGATCTATACTGCCACTGTTCATAGAATAAGATATCCTCTAGATTCTCCAGGGTGTCCTGTTGTTGAGGTAGGCTGGTGTAGAGACTCTCTACATCCAAGCCTACCAAATACATTTAGTCTTCGATGTAAGGCATCCCAATAAGTTGATTCAACAAATCTCTGGTGTCCTTAAGGAATGTGGTGTTTTCTGAACCAATGGTTTTAAAAAATGGTCAGCTAATTGGGACAATGGTTCAAGAACGGAACCTATTCCAGAGACGATTGGTCAACCTGGAGGTGGAGATCTGTTCTTATGAGTCTTAGGCAATGAGTAAAAATACGGTGTTCTGGGTTTTTGTGCAATTTTTTGTGTAATAAAAAAATCAGCTTTGTGTTTAGTGATCCAAGAGTTGGTTTCTGCTTCTCCCACCATTGTCTTAAGGATGTTTTGTAGCCTGGGGGTATGTGAGCGTGGAGACAGATGGCTCTTGAAACAAGGTCTTTGCAAAGCAGGTTCTATTTTATACAATCGTCTTCTCCTAAGAGAAGCCAATGTTAGGACACTTGACAATCCGTCTTGTTCTGGTCCGCAGCACTTCTGACTTCTTCGGCCTGTCTTGGACTCGGGTTGGAATCTTGATCTGAAGACTTCAAGGACATGCAAAAAGGACAATACGTGGGACACCGCCCTAATTCGGACGACGATATGGGGGAAGGGAGTGAGGGATACACGCGTGCTTGGCGCTATACATTGGGTAAGTGCCCATGCACAAGGAAGGAGTAGGTGAAGCGGGGAGGGTTGATAGAGTGAGATGAAAACACCACTCAATGGAACCTTTCTCTCCCGTGTTCCAGCCCACCGCATAAACTTGCTCCGTACCTTTGTAAGCCATGCTTCTCCTGAAGCGTGGCGGGGTGTCGCATGGATACGGTGGCCTCCTGGCTTCTGCAGCTCTTTGGCTCCTCCACTGGTTCCTGGAATCGCCTCGGCTACCTCCAGTGTCGTCCCTTTGTCTATTGTTCTCTCGCCACTCCGTAGTTTGGTCTCCTTCACTCTGGAAGCGTACTTTGATCCAGTGACGTACTCCTCGCTCCTTATTGGCCCACGAGTACTGACGTCTCGAGCAGGAGGGGCCGGAGTCCGATCTGAGGTTCTTTTAAAGGGCAGTGTCCCCAATCTGATGTATCCGACACCAAGGTGGAAAAGCTGTCTCCACTCCAATCAGTCAGTTGGGAGACAAGAGGCATGGTAACTACAGGCGCAGACCACCACCCGGTAGCACCCGGGTACCCACAAAGCACATTGTGACAGGGTGAGATCAGTAAAATTTTGTATCAGAAAGGAGGAGTAAGCACTGTTGGTTGTATCCTTCCTTGTCTAATAGAACGATACCTCCCCCCTTGTCAGGGGGTTTGATTATTATGTTTTCATTCTTTCTTAGTTGATCCAAAGCTTGTTGTTACATTTTGTGATGTTAAAGAAAGGTTTTTTGATTGTTTGTTCAACATTCTCTTCCTCTTTCATGATCGCTTGTTCAAAAGTTTGTATTTCAATGGGTACCGTGTGGTTAGGGGGTTTGAAGGTTGATTTTTTCCTGAGATTGGTGCCACTTTCTTGTGTAGGGGTTTCCTTTCCAATAAAGAAAGCCTTTAATTTCAACTTCCTGCAGAACTCTGCTAGTTCACATCGTAGTTTGAAACTGTCCAGATCTGGGGTCGGGACAAAACCCCAATCCTTTAATCAAAACCTGTATTTGGTTTTCTGTAAGCACTGTGTTGGTAAGGTTTACTATGAGCGATTCATCGAGCTCAGTCCTGGTTTCTCTTTCTACATACTGTGTGTCAGTACCTGGCGTTGTTGTTCGCTCCAAGTCACTCTTTTTCGTCTGCCTCTTTGTGGATTCTGGCCTCTTCCTAAAAAAGGCGGTTGTTGCATACTCTGTGGTCCCATCATTTGGGGTAAGGGGGAATTCCATGATGATATGGTTTCTGCCAGCCCTGGTAAATAGGTAGATATGGTCGGAAGAAAGGTATTTGTGGGTCATTGTAATTCGGTCTTTGCCATCTATTGGCTCTGTGGAGTTGCTGATTCCTAAATTGGTTTCTGCCTCTACGTGGGAAGTGTTCTTCCTCACTCCAGTCTGAGTTATCAGAAGAATTTCCTCCTGTTGATTTATTATCCATAAATTGTTACGGTACTGTGTAGTCTTCTATGGAATAAGGATGCATCTTCTCTTGTGTAAAGCGTTTGAGGTATTTTCCCAGTTTCTGTATCTTGTTTTGGGTGAGGAAATCTCTTGTTTCATTTATTTCGCAATTTATTTCTTCCAATATTTTTTTGTACACTGAGATATGTACTGTGGTTTTAAGTTTTGCTTCACTTATTTGAATTTTCACAGTCAGTCGTTCCTGAAGGTGAAATCATGAAGGAAAATGGGGGAGTCATTATGTACCAACAATCCCCTTGGGGCAGCACTGGCCCTGAGGTATTCTGTCATGATTAGGCCATGTATGGCTGCCTTGACTTGTTCCCTTTTTGTTTTGTTAATTCTTCCCAATCATTCAAGTGTGCCGATGTTTGTGAAAGTTCAGAGTTTTGTCAAAGCGGGGGTCCAGATAGGATCTTACTGATGTCGTCCTCAGTATAGCTAAGGCCAGTGTTATTTGCCATGTTGCTTATCGCAATATCCTATTATGTCTTTCGAACCTTCTCACTTTTGGGCGTGTCATTCCTGATATTCTCAATTTTGTTGAGATATCTTATTTAAAAAAGACTATGATCTCCCACATCCATTTCTACTACTGCGCTGCTCCAAAAAAAAGAACGCATATCCGGGGGAAGAGTGAGCACAAGCAGGAAATACCCACTGTAGATGGTGAGAACATGAGAGCGAAGGACGTCACATGCCAGTTTCAAGGAAGGTCTTTTACTAATATTTATTTTTTCCCATCGCAGAGTAACCGGGAAACTCTTGCCAGTACCCTGAGGAGGCCAACATTTTGGCCGATGAAGGTAACGCAGAGCAATGTTTATCAATATGTAAAATCAAGAGATGCCCAGAATATAGAGAGGTACAAAAGGGGGTGGTGATGGACGGAGCATCTGAATCAATCAAACACTCACACCCAGTCAAAAGGTCTGGGTTTAATCCATCACCGTTCTTTAGCCCACTCTGCCACCCCAGTTCAGACATGGCTACATGCAAATCAGTCTGACCCTGTCCCTCATGGGAACAGTCCAGCCCAAACTGCCAAGCCATGTCTTCCCTGGACCGGAAACAAGCTTCCGAGGACAGGTTTCTGGCATTCCAGCCGTCATCAGCCCGGCTTCCTTGAATCCAGTGGCAAAGTGAGCAAGGGACTCACGTCTGAGCATACCCTGCCACACTTATGGCAGCAAAAAGCGGTACAAAAGGGGGTGGTGATGAACGGAGCTTCTGAATCAATCAAACACTCACACCCAGTCAAAAGATCTGAGTTTAATCCATCACCGTTCTTTAGCCCACTCTGCCACCCCAGTTCAGACATAGCTATATGCAAATCAGTCTGACCCTGTGCCTCATGGGAAGAGTCCAGCCCGAACTGCCAAGCCATGTCTTCCCTGGACCGGAAGCAAGCTTCCGAGGACCGGTGTATGGCATCCTAGCCGTCTTCAGCCCGGCTTGCTTGAATCCAGTGGCAAAGTGAGCAAGGGACTCACGTCTGAGCATACCCTGCCACACTTATGGTGGCCAAAAGCGGTACAAAAGGGGGTGGTGATGGACATAGCATCTGAATCAATCAAACACTCACACCCAGTCAAAAGATCTGGGTTTAATCCATCACCGTTCTTTAGCCTACTCTGTAACCAGAGTCCCTTGCTCACTTTGCCACTGGATTCAAGCAAGCCGGGCTAAAGACGGCTGGAATGCCAGAAACCGGTCCTCAGAAGCTTGTTACCGGTCCAGGGAAGACATGGCTTGGCAGTTCGGGCTCGACTGTTCCCATGAGGCACAGGGTCAGACTGATTTGCATATAGCCATGTCTGAACTGGGGTGGCAGAGTGGGATAAAGAACGGTGATGGATTAAACTCAGATATTTTGACTGGGTGTGAGTGTTTGATTGATTCAGATGCTCCGTTCATCACCACCCCCTTTTGTACCGCTTTTGGCTGCCATAAGTGTGGCAGGGTATGCTCAGACATGAGTCCCTTGCTCACTTTGCCACTGGATTCAAGCAAGCCAGGCTGAAGATGGCTGGAATGCCAGAAACCGGTCCTCGGAAGCTTGTTTCCGGTCCAGGGAAGACATGGTTTGGCAGTTCGGGCTCGACTGTTCCCATGAGGAACAGGGTCAGACTGATTTGCATATAGCCATGTCTGAACTGGGGTGGCAGAGTGGGCTAAAGAACGGTGATGGATTAAACCCAGAGAAGCGCATTTACTGGAAGCACAGTCAATATATTCTGAAAGTAGTCTATGTGTTTCCGATTAGATAATGGTGTGAGAGTTAAATAGTTATGAACGTTTCGGAGATCACAATCTCGGTCACCTTTTAAATATCCAAATACCACTAATTAGTCTTGACATCAACCAAACTATATGAATTGTTATTAACGTTTCTGAGATCACAATCTCTGACACTTTTTGAATATCTAGTGACTACTTATTTGTCTAAATATCGACCATGCTACTTTCCGTTTTTTTGCCATGATGTCCGCAATGACCAATTTTTAACAATAAACACGACAAATGTGAGAGCTTAAATTACGACCTCATCAGACTGAATAAAAGAAAGCTTAACATAATATAGTTAATCTTGTAGAATAGGGTTGCACACATATTAATTCCTTTGTGTGCTTTTGTCTTTTGTTTTCTGATTATAGGTACTACTGGCCTTTCCTTGTCAGGGTGGCGCAATAATACCACTTTCAATTGCTGCACAAATAGTGCCAGCAAGATCACTTTCACTGGTCCTGAAGAAAGCCCCATAGACCCGGCTTGGCAAAACAGGGCTGAAACATTTCGACCTCAGTTTTGAATTTACATTCAGTGCATAGGATCCAGTATCATGATCTATGAACACACACCTTTAATTTTAATCTCTTCAACAGCCCCCCTTTTTTTCAATAAATAATTGCATATCAATGAGGATGTTCAAAGAATTTTAACCCACTTCACTCTGAGCGCTTAATTCAATGCTTTCTCTGGACACTACTGCAAACCAAGTGGTTACCTCTGGATGGAGGTTAGCATACTAGAAAACAAAACCCTATGATGATGCATTAATGCTACGTTAAAGCGAAGACTCGAGATATACCGCTTTACCATCTACGTGCGATATGAGGGTTTTTATGAAAGGCTCCACGAATTAAGAACCCATGCACATGGTTACAAGTGGTCCATTCTCCCCCTCTTGATCTTTGTACTAAGCCTGGAAGCTGAATGAATCTTGATTTTACTTCTCTTTCTCCCCCTCCATTTGATTAAAAAATGTTTTATGAGGCACCCTATGTGCGGCTAGTTTGCCCAGACATGGATACCATGCTCAGTTTGTCTGTAGACTTAAGCTGCAACAAACAAACTGATAATGTCCAGAAAGGATATGTGTTTGCTTCCAATTAATGTCTGGAATAGACCTGTTCTGGAAGTTCAGAGACAACATTTCCTTTTTAAGTGAAACTGAGCCTGATTTGCATATGGCCTACTTCCATCTAATAACAGTTCTTTGGCAAAGCAAGTCAAGTTATTGATTTTAAAGTGTGGGATGATTGCAGTCTCATTATTTTTTTTACTTGGAACTCTGAAAGGTAAGCAGGCTAAAAATCCAATATGATACATATTGTTAATGAACATGACCTGAAAATAAACTATCGCGTTTAGATCTATATTGGGCTGGTGAAGTGGTGAACTCAACCTTAAAAGAGAGTTAAGCGGTATCCGTCAGTCTCTTCATTTGCTTTTGAATGGGCCTGCTCTGATACTGCCTGTGCTTAGGCTGTCATTGAGGCATGTAAAATGCTAGTAACTAACTCTTTATAAGACAACAATGTTGATGCTTTGCAAGCGACCCTGCTGCAGAGGTTAGTTATGGGGAACTGTAATGCAGGATAGTTTTTCTAGACATTGTTCCCTTTCAATAAGCATTGGTTTTTTTTTATTAGTGCACAAGACAGCACAAAAAGTAATTATTTTTTAAAACACTGATAATTAATTTCAATATACCATGATTATAGTTGCATTAATCACCCAAAATATCATACAGAACATTTAAAGTAATTCCATCTAATTCCCGAACACTGAATTCATTAACCAATTAATTGAGCATAATCCCTCCCAGATAAACTTAAAATACACATGGTTCCCTATCCGTTCACCTAGTTCGACATAGGGGCCCAAATTTTTGCCCCTTTTTTTGGGGCACTCCGCAGTCTAGCCTCTACGTGGTACATTGAGAGTACATGAGTCAGCCATTAATGATAGGTTGGGAGATCAGGTTTCAGCCACACAGACGCAATGCAGATGTGCAACATTGCCATTGCAACAAATGCAAAGCATTGATATTAACTGTTAGACCTGACTTTTTCAGCAGGTTTATCACGAAACGTTTTGATTTGAGCCTCCTGTTTCTGGCCTGTTGTTGTTGGTTTTAGGACTCTGGGCACTTTACCACTGCTAATCAGTGCTAAAGTACATATGCTCTCTGTGTAAATTGTTAATATTTATTGGTGTTTGCATGATTGGCTAGTTTGACTTACTACTACATCCCTAGTATAGTGCACTGTGTGTGCCCAGGGCCTGTATGTCAAAGGCTGCTTTTTGTGGCCTGCAGCACTGATTGTGCAACCCACACAAGCAGCCTTTCAGCGGGTTCTCAGACCTGCCACTGCCAGTGTCTATGTGCAGTTTTTACTGCCATGTCGACCTGGCAAGTACACCCACTGCCAAGCCCTAACGTTCCCTTTTATTACATGTGAGTCACCCCTAAGGTAAGCTCAAGGTACCCCTGTTGGCAGGGTGCAGTGTATGTGAAAGGTAGGACATGTACTGATGTGTGTGTCGTGTCCAGATAGCAAAATACAGCATGTTTCATTTTTCACCAGTGAAAGTCTATCTGCCTTATAGGATGGATTGGGAGTTTATTTATAACATCTTATAAGTATAATTTACCTTTGGGACAAGATGGAAAGATAGAGTTTAGTGTGGCTGAATATAAAAATGCATCTTTTAGTAAAGATAATTTTCTTAATTGTGTGTTTGAAAATACCACTTTTAGAAAGTGGGTATTTTCTTGCTCAGCCATCCGGTGTGCCTCTTCTGTTTTATGGATTGACTCTCGGGCTTTGGAGTGACAGGGGCTGGGGATTTGCATTCACTGTAGACAGCAACTGGGGGGGGCTAAGGTGTCCGGCGTTCCTGGATGAGTGCGGGCTGGGCTGAATAGACCTGGGCTGTATTTAGAGTAGGGGGAGGAGATTTCCTTTCTCCTGAATGGGCCTGGTCTGCCTTCCACAATGCTGTCTCCACCTCCTGCCAAGAAGCTGGACCAGATAGGATAGAACTGGTTTTGACTGAGCACAGAGACTCTCTCTCTACTACCAGAGAACAAAGAAAAATACTGTATAAATATTGGGGCCCAGACCCCAGAACTTTAGATTACTACTGAACTAAGGGGCCTGCCAAGAAGGAGAGCCTGGAAAGTTGGAGGAGAAGTACTGCCCCTGTGCTGTGTGCTTATGGGGTTGGCCTGCAGTGGTTGTTTCTGTCTTGGGCAGGGAAAGTACTGGACTGTACTTTCATCATCCTGCTGTTAGAATTTTCTCCAAGTGCATTAGGTAGAGCTTACCTCCTGTTGGAAGTCTCAGGGATAGAAAATACTTCAGAGATTACTTCCGGACTCAAGAGGAACCTCTGCCAAGGAGAAACGCTGGGAAAGCTGAAGGAGAAATACTGCCCCTTTGCTGTGCGCTGTCTGGGGTTGGCCTGCAGTGGATGTTTCTGCCAATGAAAGGATAAAGACTTTGCTGTGTACTGTGTATCCTGCTTGAAAAAGATCTCCAAGGGCTTGAAGTAGAACGTGCCTCCTCTTTTGCGGTCTCAGTAACACAAACACTTCACCACTAGCTCCCATGAACTTCCTTGCTGAGAGTTCTGACCTGTCAAGAGGTGCCTGTTACTCTGTTGGGCCTCTGGAGGTTCTTTCTGCTGTTGGGAGCTGGAAAAGAGATGCAACTAAGAGTAGCGTGATGCACCCACACCTTTTTTCCGATGCATCAGTGTTGTGCGGAAAGAATTTCCACGCAACACCATCGTATCACTGAAGAAACTGACACAGCGCCTGCCAACAGCTGGAGAAATCGCTGCATGCCAAGTCCATGCATTGATCTCCGAAGTCTGAGATCACCACCCCAATTCTGACATAGACCCTGCTTTGCGGCTGCAAGAACCGCCGCATCATGGGACCGCAGCTGGAGAGACCAACGCAGCGCCGTTCCCCAGCCGCATCGAGAACGGACGCACTCCTGATCACCGCGCAACCCACCAGGGTGACAAGTCTACATCAACACCGGGGCGGCAGTAAGAAACCAATGCATTACCTCTCTGCACCATAAAAAAAAACGATGCATCACCTCCCCTTCAGTAAGGAACCAAAGCATCACCTCCGCTGCGTGGCATAAAGGAAATGACGCATCACCATCTCTGGGTGTGAATAACCTTCCCTGCAGCACTTTTGTGTTTATGATTGTGATGTATCTAAGGTAATTTGTGTTGAAAGTGTCGCTTCCATAGTTTGATATTGACAGAACTGTTTTTACCTTTTAAAAGTCATATCTTGATAACTGAATTGTGGATTTTTGTAGTTTTGGTCTTGTTTGGTTTAGATAAAGATTACTTATTTTCTAAATTGGTGTGGTATTCATTTGTAGTGTTTCACTGCATTACTGTTTGTGTGCACAAATGCTGTACAAACTGCCTCTTAGATAAGCCTGCTTCCCTGCTCATGCCAAGCTACCAAGGTGGTGAGCAGGGGTATTTTAGAAGTGTATCCCCCTTACCCTGACTCAGAAGACGAGTCCCTACTTGGACAAAGGGGCAAACAATTGCCAACTACAGAACCCCATTTCTAACATTAACCAATACTATCTTGGTCATGAATCCCCAGTAAAACCAGTTGTGGTGTTAAACAGATTTTCTGATCCAGTGTTGCTTCACGAAAATTACTGATTTCCTTTTAAAAGTATCAAATTTAGCACAGCTAAAGAACATATGACCCAAATCTGGATATAAACTATTACATATATACGGTGAAATATAAACTATTACACTGCGTTTTTTGCAGGAGTATAATATAAATTCAAAAGCATCTTATAATGTTGCTCCTGTAAACCAGCGGACAACATCAGCAGCCCCATTTCCAAAGACTCTAAAAACAAAGCTTCATTAATGGCCAACCCCCACCCCCAAATCTCCACCTGTCTCCCCAAATCATCTTGCGTGAAACCCATTAACAGCTGATAAAGGTTGCTAATGCAGCAGTCCACTGCACCCCCGCATCAGATCCATCAATGGAGACTTCCTCCCACATGCACTATCCTTGGAACATTTCATTAAAACATTATAGAGAAAAATAATCTTACAGTTCCTCAAAAGACTTCATTTGAATGCCTATAAAAATAATATCAGATTTTTGAATGCCTCCTCAAGCCCAACTATTGCAGCACTTATCACCAAAAATATCTGGAAGAATCTGAGCATTCCATAATGGTGTATAGTAAATATAGCATTCTAGGCCAATTTTACGATTCAACAGGAGTTGATTTTGGGAATCAACTTAGCTCCACTATCTTAAAAAAGGAAGCTTCATCAGCCTTACCACAAACTAAATTAATAAATTGGCCAGAGGAACTCCCCCATCACTTTCCCTGGCTGTTCCACTGTTATTAAAGGTTGTATGAATTGTAAGGCGCCGGGCAAAAAATAATACTTAAAATTAGACACAGGTAGCCCACCCTTTTCCCTTGGCAGCACTAATAATTTGCAAACCCTTCCTGCCTTAGCAAATGAACATATAAAGCTGCAAGCTATATCTTCCAAGCATTTAAATCAGATGTTCCAAAACTCCGAAGAAATGCTCCTGCTGTGGTGTCTCCTCTGCTAAGGCGGAAGAACATCGCCCCCCCTGCCTTTATACAGCAAAAGAAAGGAAAAAGTAAAATGATAATAATGTAATGTTATCATCATTTTTACTTGTCCTCCTGCTGCAACAGCTGGTGTAAGGGGGCGGCGTGGGGCGGGCTCAAAAGCAGGGGAGGAGGGTACAATCCTCGTAAGTGTGCAATGACTGTTTGGTCCGCCTTCTCGGGTTACCCAAAACAGTCATGCGCACCTCCCCAGTTCTCCATGCAGGCTGCATTACAGCCTGCACAGAGAACATGCCCATACCCCAGCCCCTGTCTGAGCGCTGTGTCACAGTGCTCAGATCAATCAAAATGCTGCATTGTGATTGATTGCGGGGAGTGTGGGACTACCAGCGCTTCCTGCTCCCTGTTTCTCCAAAGAAGGAAGAGAAAGCAGGCGGGACGGCAGCGGCCGACCAGCCATCCAGGAGGTCTTTTTTTTTGTACCCAACCCCTCCACCCGTCCCACTGCCGTGGAAGGTAGAAGCAGCAACTTTACTCCTGAAAAAGTACAATAGCTTAGGGAGAAATAAAATGTTAATAACATTGCATCTCCCTACTATTGAAGGATGTAAATTATGAATGTGCTGTAAATCTTGTTTGGTGTTAGGTAATGCAGGAGCCAAGTTATGACCAACCTTACTCTGAGGCGAACAGCACATGTATGAGCGGTGAGGCGGGGGGAATTTAACAGACGACGGGATAGGTAAAATTAAATTTTAAAAATCATAAAACCACTTACCCTGTGCTTGCCACATCACCCACTCGGCAATGCGCCAAGCGCAAGCTAAGTGGTTTTATTGATTTATTTATCTATTTTACTTATCCCATCCCTGTCAGCTTCTCTAGGCCCGCAGCATTGTTCTCACCTGTGCCGGTCGCGCCTGACCTTACTCATAATCTTAACTCCCGGATAAATCTGTTACCCCTGCCTCACGATTCTCCTAAAAGTCTTGTATAATCTCTCAACTTTAAGCAGTTTAGACACACAGTCAGAAGAGGGCTTGCAATGGAAGCACAGTCAGAAGAGGGGGGCGCGGGAAAAATACAGTCAGATGGGAGTACTCAGGAAACAAAGTGTGCAGGGGGACTAGCTCAGGAAGTACAATCAGAAAAGCGGTATGCTCCGGAAGCACAGTGGCGAGACGCAAACTCAGAAAGATCAAGAACATGCACAGAAGTGATTCGCATATTTTCATAATCCTAAATGATTATTGATATTTCCTTTGAAAATGTATGCCTTATGTGTGTGGGTTGTCAACATTAATCTGTACAAAGAAACAACACAAATACTCCATTCTAACCACAAGTTGTGGATCTTTTTTCTTTGTTTCTACCCTTGGTGGGACGATCTAAATGAAACTTAAATATGGTAATGCGTGGACGTATTGCCTGGTCCATAAATTATAAAACAGACGTAGTGTCCACCAGTTAGGAAATGCTATGCAGTAGCACGTGTTTAAAGTAATAACCTAAAACACTGTAACATTCTTTCAACGTTTCAATGTTTTTCAGCATATCAGCTTAAGAAGTGTCAGCCTCCAGCGACTGTTCCGCATGCTGACATAGTTGCAGATGATGACGACTTTGAAATAGGTGATGTATTTGTGTGTTATTCTCATTAACAATTATTTTGTTTACTACGTTGAACACTTTTGTCTAATTAGATAGAGCAGTTAATGACCGGGGCCGGAAAGTTAGTGAGGTGGGTGTTTTAACAAAGGACACATTAAGTGGCACATTTACTGTTCCCTCGGCGACATTGAAAAGGATAGTGGCCATAGCTCTGGCCCAAAAAAGGAACGGCTTCAAAGGAGGCCCAGGGGAAGCAAGCCATGGGTTGCTAGGATTTATCAGAGCACTTGAAAGGCCCTTCGAACTAGAGTCCATTCATACTGCGGCAGACGTGCTTTTCAGACTGACACTGTGCGGGATGCATATCAATTGAAGCTTGTGAGAACCTCCACGGCAGCCAGCAGAAAATGGATTCCTCTCCGCCGACTCGTGTCGCTGATGACTTATGAGCCACTAAAAAGCTATTCTGGAGCAAGGGATGTGCTTTTATGGGGAGAAATATAACAAGGGGTAACCTTTGTGAAATGTTATGCGGATAGCTTTCAAATACTGTACTTTAAAATCCGTTTTATGCTCTGGTAAATGTGCCACTGTGCATGAAATCCTCAATGATCAGACCGGAGATTCACTCCCTCAGGTTCCCTTTTGTTTTTTGAAACTAAACTAATTAAATTGCCCGGTATGTTGCAGACGTAACAGATACGCCATGCTAAGTTTCAGGCGTTCAGATAGTGCCACCTTCTGCCCTAATTGCATGGATTAGACTCTAATCCACGCACACTGTGAAGGTGAAATTCGCAGAGTTTATTGAGGGGCGCTGATAGAGTCACGCTCAATGCCATATAGGACGGGCTTTTTAGGCATATTATGCATGTAATTCTAAATGTTGATATGAGCTACACAAATTGACACGCTTTTCGACTTTCCCTACAGAGACTTTGAAAGGCATTGTGCGGAAAATTCAATGCTCAGTGCAGCGTCATTAATCAGTGCTACAGCAGGCATGGGGGCTTGAACAATAAACATATTGGTACTTTTATTTCCGGTCAAATGTATGCAAGGGATGCTTCCAAATTGAAAAGCATATAACACATTCATACAGCGAGCACACTTCAAACAGGAATATCATAAAATGCTAATTCACACATTCTAGTGGATTTCTTCCAGTAATTATTGCTGAATTACACTATAGATATATGCTACAGTCCATCAACTGCACTGTCAAAGCAATGCATAATGCTTGATGGGCTTCTAACAAATTTGAAGAGAAGTCATATGCACAGCGAGATCCATCATGATTAAATCCATAGAAGTGCCTCTAACATGAAAAATGCTTCTGGATTGCTAAGCAGATTTATTGGCATTCAAGCGCATTTGACAAAAGCGTTTGGAATAAACAATGCTTCACTTTGGTGCAAACAGAAAAATGTAGCTTAAACTCAGCCGATCAAAGGAGTCATTTACGGCCAGATGTAGGTAAATTCAATTTAGCAAATCCTTAATAGCGATTTTTACCGAATCGCTATTAAGGACTCGCTACATTGAATGTAGGTAGGAATCGCTAAAATATTAGCGATTCCTTAAAATTCCTTAATAACGAATCGCAAAATGAGATTCGTTAATCAGGAACAGCTACCCATTCATTGCTATGGGCTAGGAGGCCCATAGGAATGAATGGGAAGATATTCACTATTTGCGATTCGGTATTAAGGAATTGCAAATAGCGGGAGCTATTTCAAAGGTGCCAGGGTGTCAGAAGGACACCCTGTTGCACCCCTGAAATGTGCATGTGTGCACATGTGGGGCACATACATGCCCTAAGGGCATGAATGTGTGCCACGTGGCACTTTAAAAAAAGCAAAAAAGTGCTTTTTTACAGGAAATCGCTAATTACCACCAACTTGAAGTTTGTGGCAATTAGGAATTCCTTAAGCCTAAAGTGCACTTTCTTTTGTGCTACTTGTATTGCATTTAAGGAATCGCAATTTGCGATTCCTTAAATGCAAGAGCAAAACAAGGAATCACACATTTTGCGATTCCTTATTTTGCTAGTAGGTTTAAACTCACCTACATTGCTCTCAGCCAAATACCGATCACAAACGCTAGCGATCGGTATTTGGCCACCTACATCTGGCTCTAAAAGAGGTGAAACAATGAGAGACAAAAACAAGGATTCGCTAATCGACACACGTATTTTAAATGTATTTCTTTTATTTTCCAGGGGACTTTGTGAAATACCAGTGCCATCCTGGCTTCACATTAGTTGGATCTGACGTCATGACCTGTCGGCTCAGTACACAACTGCAGTTTGAGGGCTCCCCACCGCGTTGTGAAGGTAGGTTTTGCTGTTTTAGCCATGTAGTTTACCAAATCTGGATTATTTATTTTAACACCATAGGTTCATGCATTCAATGTGCTTACAATTGTGCAGTTTTAACCCAACATGGGCCCAGTGGCCCTGTTTGTTGGTATCAATTACAGAAGTTTCTAGGTTCTTATTTATGCTTCTGGCATGTACTTGTTTTCAATCCTGAACATCTTGCTACTGAGAGGTAGTACAGGGTTTGTTTACATAAATCATGGAGCATTAAGAGAGGTTAATATTGAGATGAAAGAGCATAAACATCTACACAGCCAGTCTTTATGGAGATCATGATGTACGTTTTGCAAGTTTTCTCGGCAGGAAAAGATACAAGTGAACATAAACCTCTTGAGTACTGGCGGTAGGAGAGATTGCTTGAGGACAACTTTGAAGATCCTTAGTAAGGAGGGAAATCTCAGGTCAGGTAGAGAGTGAAGCTGTAGAGAGGGAAAGTTCCGAATGCAGATTCTAACAGGAGGCTGTGGGGTTAGCCAGGTAGGATAAGCGAGGATTTAAACACCAGTGAACAAAATTCAATATGGGCATTTTGGTACTGGAAGGTGAGGCATCATGGACACTGACATGGGGGTGGTGCATGTTGGGGGAGGTGTATGTTGCAATACATTATTTGGAGATTTTTGATTCAAAAGTGCAGTAAGGCGAGATAGAAGTACATGCATGGGAGAATACTGGGATAAAGTTGCACAATTGTATTATGATTGGCATACAGGAGATGGACGTACGTGACTAAAAATGTATTAGATGAACAAGATATAAGGGAGAATGTAGGAGGCCAGAAGCTTTTCAATAAACTGTGGTAAACAGCGCAGAATGTGCACTTTCTCTCTGAAATCATCCCCTTTAATTTTCATGCCATGAAGTTAAGAAGGAATTTAGGGTTGGAGGAAGTTCCTAGGGAAAGAAAATGTTAAGGTGAATTAGGCTGATGAGTTGTGAAAGTGGAAGGAGGCAGGGATATTTTCATAACTAGAGTCTTCGCAGAAGATAGTATGATAATGTGCCATTAGACATTATTATGGGTGGATAAACATGATAGGCAACCTTACTGGGTTCTGGAGAGAATTTTAAGTGCCTGTTAAATTATTTGAAATTATTTCCCCGATGTTAGTAGCAGAAATACAGATGGAGTGTGTCCTGACCAGACGAGTACCGGAGCAGTAAGAGGCTTACCTTTTGTGGGGGCACAGGAGAGAGAGCCACGAGGAGACCAGTCCCAGCCTAACATCCTTGGTCCAGCGCCAGCAGCACTTCTCTGCCGCCAGTCGCGCCGCCGCTCCGGGACTACAGTTCCCGTGAGCCTTTGCGGCGGCGCGTTCCCTGACGCGCTCAACGCGACAGGAGGGGCTTCAAAGGAAGCAAGCCCTCGGCGGAGCAGGGGGTCCTGACCAGACGAGTACCGGAGCAGTAAGAGGCTTACCTTTTGTGGGGGCACAGGAGAGAGAGCCACGAGGAGACCAGTCCCAGCCTAACATCCTTGGTCCAGCGCCAGCAGCACTTCTCTGCCGCCAGTCGCGCCGCCGCTCCGGGACTACAGTTCCCGTGAGCCTTTGCGGCGGCGCGTTCCCTGACGCGCTCAACGCGACAGGAGGGGCTTCAAAGGAAGCAAGCCACCCGCGTCGCGGGACGCGAGCGGGACGCCCGGGCAAAGGGCGGGCCCTCTGAGGCCCTCCGAGGCGCGACAAGGCCAGGCTAGGCCACCCCTCTGAAGACGACCACGTGGGCTTGAGGTACGGCTGTCTGGTTCCTTACTTTGGGAGTAAATTTCGTCCAACAACACAGTTGCTAGTCAATTCCCTCTAGTCGGTCACCTTACACAGCATTACCCGCCAAGACCAGTAAGTCATCCGGCCATAGTCTAGCCGACAGCGCGAGTTTTTGACCCTACAAACATTAACCTAAAATATGGGCAAAAAAATTGGTTCCTCAATCTGCCGAGGCTGTAAATACCCTTGATTCATATCTAGTGCAAGTGGTAACCAGCATCAACAGCAAGAGAAGGCAATCTCTGGGCCTAAGCCAATCGCCAGTGCTGCTTGCAGATAGCCCGTCCACAAGCACAGCAATGTCCGATTCCCTGATAGGAAACGCACAGTCAATTGCTGCAGATTCTGGCCCTAACTCTCCGATCAATCACATTGAAGCCACTGAAAACTCGACTTCTGCCAAGGACAGTGCTGATCTTATAGATTTAGCTGACGACGCCTCCACCGAGACAAGCATCCAGACAGACGTCATAGACGAGGCCCCTCAGCTCCAGTCTCCCCCTAATCGCGCAGTTAGAGCATGTAGGAAAACAGCAGCCAAGAGAGGGGGGAAACAACAGGGGAGGAAGAAGCCAGCCACCCCACCCTTCAGAAGGACGGGTAACCTCACAGACCATGAGTTAGATCTCGAGTCTAGGCGCATATCTGATGATGATCTCTTCAACAGGATCCAAGAAATGATGGATATCAAGATCAAAACTATTATAAAGCCTCTGATCGGGAAAGTGGACAAATTGACCGCCGAAGTTAAGAAATTGGGAGGGGTTTATGGTAACTTGGCTAAGGAACTAGAGAACCTTTCAACCCTCGTCGCAGATTTAATATCTACGGATGAGGATGTTCCCTCTACTGATAGTAGTGCGCAGCCCATTCAATCAGACTTGCCACACCCACCCCCATCCTTAACATCAATAGCCCCGAATCAGAGTGCGGCAACTGGGGGCTCTCACGCCACCACCACTGACGCAACAGCCGCATGTAACCAAGAGGCCAGCCCGGTCCAGTTTATAGCGGAAGCCTTACCGCTAGTCTTGGTATTGGCCAACGTTCCTGTCTTGTCACAAGATAAAACAGAGTCCAACCAGGATCTCAAGGACAAAGCCTTACATTGGCTTTCTAACAACATTTACATGGCGCAAGAAGGGTTTGATAAATTGGCAGGTGATATAGTTTCGACCAGGAGGGTACCTTGGATTGGCAACAAGCCGAAAAAGTTCCAGGGAGACTGCGTCATTATAAACTTCACTAACGCAGATGTTCTCCCCGAAATCCTGACCAATCTCTTTCCGCCTCAACGGCGTAATGGATCCATAGTCCCGTTAACACTCAGATTTTTTAACAACGAGAACCAATCTGCTACTTTAGCCACTACTAACAGGCCAACAAAGTATAGGAACAATAGCAGCTGGGGAGGGGCAATGGGCTCCCGATTTACTAGCGATCGGTTTCTGCCTGCATCGCAGCAACTGCCAGGAAGAACCAATTACCCATACGAGCGGCTCATCCCCCCGGCTCTCCCGCACGTGCTCGGACTTAACGGGTGGATGAACGGCGAACCCGGTTACGAATACAGTGCACGGGGTATCAGGCCAACACGGTGGCACAGAATGGATCCGGCCATGGGCCACCCAATCACCCCACATCACCAGTGGAATCAAGCTCATGCTGTTCAGACCCACCCAGCCACTCCTTCTGCTTGGGGCTTCACCACAGGCAATAGGTTTGGCCCCTTATCGGACCTTAACACCTGTGATTGACTTGCATCAAGATCTAACCCAAACAATTCTGGACCAATTAATTCGAACCCACGCAAAGAGGGCCAAAACATCGAGGAACTCCAAAGCTCCTACAAGCCTAATGCAGTCATAGAGCCACATATACCCATCACTCGTGGTCAGCAAACACTTTCATTTGGGTCAGACGTTGCTCCTGATGTGGGCACTATCAGCGGGATGACACAGCATCGCTGTCATGTGAATTCTACTAGGGCCACATCAGCACAAGTTCCTGAGGAAGGTGTCTCTGAGAGTGGCAGTGAACCTATGACTATTAGGGAGTCATGTAGGATTTTAAGTTGGAATGTGGCAGGCCTAAGCACCAAACGCCAGGACCCAGTATGGTGTAGATTTATTTCAAAGTACCACATCATCGCGCTGCAAGAAACATGGGACACTTCCAGCAATATCTGGTGGGATGGGTACACCAGTTTTGCAACTTCTGCTGTTCCTAGTAGAATGGGTAGAGCCAAAGGCGGCCTGGTGCTCTTATTCTCCGTGGATCTAAAAGGAAGTTATAGACAGATCAGGTCTGAATCTGATAACATATTGATCGTTGAAAGGGTTATCAATAAAACTAGTAGGACCTTATATGTCAACTTCTATAATTCAAGTAACTGCGCTTATAATGGCCGAAACATCGCTAATTTAGATAGCATTTTAAATTCAGTCCTACAGAATATCTCTTTTGTATTAGAGTTAGTTTTACTAGGTGATTTTAACATTCATTTATGTAATTCAACCTGTAAGGGAAGAGTAGCATGTGATGATGAGGACGTTGCCTTGGTTGCGCCCCATTTCGAACATACCACAGAGGGACAGGAGCTTGAAGACCTACTGGCTAATTATAACCTTTATGAACCCCATTTTGGTGCTAGAACGCCAACTTTTAACGGTAGCCAGCATGGTTCTGTGATAGACTATATTTTCGTTTCTCTTGGTATTCTATCTTTTATCACGGCATACAGGACGGTGGCAACCCACTTCAGTGACCACAACCCAGTGCTTCTTGAAGTGGCGTGGGGCAGCAAGATGGGTACAGCACCATCAATCGTAAATTCAGCCTCCTCTTTGAGGACTACAGATCAAGATAGAAGAATAAAATGGGCAAAGGTGATCCCGGAAATCTTTTACAAAAAATGCTTCCCTAAGATTAAAATGCAGACTGAGTTGTGTCAGAATCCTGATACTCAAGGGAGCCTATTGGTTTCAGCCTACGAGGAAATATGCGCACAGGTTTCGAATGATCTTATAGCTAAACCTCTTTCGGGAACTCAAGTTCACAAGCGCTGGTTCGACGCTGCATGTTCGAAGGCCCACAGAAATCTGTTGGCGGCTCTTAAAATTGTTCCAAGACCAAAAGAGGAAATTGCGAGTCTAAGGAAAATCTATAAGTCAGCAGTAAAGAGCCGCAAAGACTCCATTAAGCGCGAAACATGGGAGGAACTACTCTCAGCGTCAGTGCTTAAGGACAGCAGAAGATTCTGGGAAATCATCAAGCACCCTCTTTTTTCGGAAGATGATAATTTACCAATGGACTGTGTGATCACTGAGGAAAAATGGCTATCCTTTTTTAAAAATGTGTATGGGGGCAACGCAGCCGTAGAGGACATTAATAGTCGCTTACCTTCTTATGGGAATGTTAACCCCATTGTTTTTAATCCCCAAGAAGTAGAAAAGGCGCTTATGGAAACCACCAAACATAAGGCTCCGGGCCCGGATGGAGTCCCGGCCGACTTTTTTATGTTCTCCCCTAAAATGTGGTCGAGAGTGTTGTCTAACGTGTTTAATGCAGTAAACTCCAACGCAGCACCCGCCTCATGGGCTAACTCTATTATCGTTCCCATTTATAAAAACAAAGGCCAGAGGGACGACCCAGCATTTTATAGGCCCATATCTCTGTTGGACTCCACCGTAAAAATTTTGGGGAAAGTTCTTTTAGTAAGATTGAGGGAGAACGTTGAGGGATGTGGCGGGCTGTGCGACCTACAATATGGCTTTAGAGAGAGTAAAGGCACGATCGAGCAATGCATTAATTTGTATTTACTCATATCTAAGTATACAATGGCTAAGGAGGGCTCAGTTTTTCTGGCCTTTATGGACCTTTCGTCGGCTTTCGACCTCGTCAATAGGTCCAAATTATGGTCGATTTTGTTAGATATGGGAATTGACGAAGCCCTAGTCATGTATATGGCCTCGTTACATCAGGAGCTTTTCGCAGCTGTCCGAGTGTCCAACAATGGTAGGTGTACCTCCTCATTTAAATCCCTCAAAGGAGTACGCCAAGGCTGCATCCTGGCCCCTACGCTTTTCACCATTTATATTAACGGCTTGGGGGCACACCTGAGGGGCAGGGGCACGGACGTACCGCGCGCAGGAGACACCCACATCCCGGCACTCCTGTACGCGGACGATGCCGTGTTGATAGCCCGTACGGGTGTTGGCCTGCAGATTCTTCTTGACGCCTTTGGTTCCTTTATGGAAAATCTGGATCTAAAGGTTAACGCATCTAAATCCCACACCATGGTCATGGGTATAGAGGGCGCAAAGAGAAGACACAAATCATTCTTCTGCAGGGGGACCCCTGTGTCCGAGGTAACCACATTTCCCTATCTGGGAGTGCTGTTCGATCAAAAATGTACTTGGGGCCCACAGATAAATGCAAAGAGGTTGGCAGTAATTAGATCTTCCTCCGCACTCCTGGGCTTTGCTGGCAAATTGGGTGCCAGGCCAATGGAAGGGTTGTTGAAGATATACAAAAGTAAGCCTGTTGCCATCGCATCTTATGGATCTCCTCTGTGGGGTTATGTAAACCTCGACCCCATTCAGAGAGCAGAAAACAGATTCATAAGATCCCTTCTCTCTGTCCCCCAATCAACCCCCACCTATTCCATTCACAAGGAGGTTGGGCTGCCATATCTGTCGGACCTATTAAGTGTTGCACCCCTGATCCTGTGGCTGAAAATGTGGTTAAATGCTGACTTACCTCTGAACCATAAAATCCTGAGGGACGTCCTATCACTGGACAATCAGAGCAAAATTCCTTGGCTGGCCTATCTAAGTAAATCATTCTCAGACCTGGGTCGCCCAGAACTTTTCCGTTCCCCTGAGAAAATCACGACCCGCGACATAGTCCAAACAAAAAAAGCCTTTATAGAAAGGAAGGAAGCAAGCCGTGAGGCAGTTGAGCTTCAGAAGCCGGCAGTTAGGGCTCACTTTCTATTGATGAGCGATTCTCAATTGGCCCCTTATCTTCACTTCGTAACTATCCCTTACCATAGGTTTTTATTAACTAAACTAAGGTTCAACCTTATTCATTTTCACCTAGGCTCTCTTAAGGGTTGGCAGAAGCCAGAACTAGCCGCCCCTTGCAGCTGCGACCACTTTTCTGTGCAGGACACTATGCACTTCATCATGTTCTGTAGCTTATTTCATGAGCAGAGGAAAAAACACTTGCTCCCCTTACTCAAAAATGCTGGGTTCACACAGGTGAGACCCGCACTGCTCTACCTACAGCTTATAACCAACCCATGCATAGCATTTGGTCTTGCAAATTTTTTAGTCGCGGCAGCTAGGGCGAAAGTTGCTGGCAAACCTCCGCCCTAAAAGTTTACTATATGTATGAAATTACATTATAGGCACTGTTTTATATATATACATACCTTTTAATTATGTGTAAATAGTATTTAAAATGTGTATCGATTTAGATGTTTTTAAATGTTATGACCGCAACGTATACTTTTTAAACGTGCTGTTTTAATGTTTTCTTTCTTTGTATGACTTTAATTAAGTCGAATAAAGATATTCTGACTGACTGACTGAAGATGGAGTGTGGGATACATTTTGAATGCAGTCTGCATATCTGTTGTTATTCGGAAAGAAAAGTGTGGATGCAGATCCTCATGAGTTAAATAGCTGTTATGATCCACTTTTGTGATTCACTTTTGCCAGGCAGTTGAAGGTGTATGAAGTATGGGAATCGTTGATGGTAAAATCTACAATGCATTAAAGGAGATGAAAGATTCAACAGAATGAATATTAACAAAAAATAACATGTGGGTTTCAAACTGGTGAGGTTTTTTCTGAGGATCTGAAGGATATGCATGTTTAGAATGGTATTGTGTTGTGATGGCCACATGCATAAATAGTGATGTGAGGCGAGCACTTTACGAGTTGGAAGAGGGCTGTACATAACAATATTGTATTTATTGGAGACCAGGTCGTAGTGTTTCTATCCTGCATATAAAAGATGGTGTTGAGGTTGATGTTACAAAGCACTATGGTAATGTTTAGTGAGACATGTTGTTAGGTCAAGTTCTGGATCTCTAAAATACATGTAAGTGCAACTTAGGGGAGATAAGTTATTAAAAAAATGGATTGACTGACTCATTAGGCAACCATGCACAGTGTGGGTTCATGTATGTTTTTGGCATTTGTTTAGCACAAATCCAGGTGGGCAGCAGCAAGTCATCAATGAGATTTAAAGCAGAAGAAGCAGTCAACAAGTATTAGGTGAACATTCAGGGTTCAGACGGTAAATTAGTAATGTGTCTATATAGTGTTATTGTGCTGCCTAAAGAAATATGCCCACAGTCTTTACTAAAGCAGAGCAAGGTTGTGGCAGTCTTGATCGATATGGGGATAGATGCAAAGATGGGAAAGGTCTGTTACCTAGATTATTGTTTTGTGCACTTCTTCTTCTCCATTCTACTGGTGTCCTGGCTGCAAGTTTGCCAAGAAATGCTTGAGATAGTGAGGTTATGAACTACATATGTAGTATGCTGGTCATGATGCCTTTGTAGATCATGTAGCTAGTTTTGAAAATGATACAGGCAGGAAAGGGAGTCAGTGAAGTTCAATTGGTGGCTGGGTGATGTGGTCATATTTCTTCCTATCATTAAGAAGGTATTCTCTGCCATGTAGAATATAAATCATATGAGAATGGGAGAAAAAAGGGGGGAGACCACACCAAAATTACTTGAAATATAAGTTCTTATTTGTAAGTAGTTATATCAGCACTACAGTACAATTTAAGCATAGGTAACCAGAAACACAAATGTGCACTGGACGTGCAAGTGATAGTGAACGGCGCGGGGACAGAAACAGTAGTAAAAAACAGCGTGAACGGCACAAAACAAGACTCAAAAATAAGTATATGTTCAAGGTTACCATGGAAAATTATATACAAAAATTTGCTTGATTTTGAATAGTTCTGTAGACCACAATAACGGCAAGGTATACGCTGGCTTGTCAATGGCGTTTCGACCTGTTCAATTTTAGGTCATCATCTGGACAATGGTTAAAGTTTTTCAAATAGTGCTGCACAGGATGAAAGAACAATGGGAAAAAAATAAGGCCCTGGATACAAGGAAATGAGGAACAGAAAAGAAAAGGAGAAAAAAACAGCTACTTATCATGGTGGTAGGAATAAATCCAACAGAAAAGTGAAGGCACACAGACAGTGTGGCGATGGAGAAGGTCCTATAGGGATCACAGGGGGGAAAAAGGGGAAAAGGCCAGCATGAGATTGCCCAATAATGTACCTGAAGGAAGCTGTGTTGGCACAGATCGGAGATTGCAACTATGGGATTACCTGTGTGATGGGAAAGGTTCACGACGCGAAACAGGTGAACCAAGGTCTATGGGAATCAGACCAAATGTCGCGAGGCCAGCTTTCTTTGATAGGAACTGTTGTATGGGAAGTGTCAACAATGACTTCGGTCCGTGTAAATCAGTCCTAATTGAGAGGCCACTACACTAGCACTCACGGCACCCTTTGTTATTGGTCCTGAAGAAGCGCTATGGATCTCCTCCTGAGACAACGAACTGCGCGAAACATGTTGAACTTCAACATATCAATATGGGTATAATACTTGTCTAGCTACTGAGGACTATTACCACCCTCAAGCTGCACAATCTTTTTTTTTTTTTATTGATGACAGAGGGGCTTTTCCTTATTATATTTACTAGTCACCCGTACAGTCATCTTTAACTTCACACAAGGACATGTCTGCCACTCATACCTGCACACACCCTTACAGCTTTTTTACTCAAAAGATTTCCAATAAAGGGACCCTTCGGGGGACCCAATGGGCATTGTAGTGCCAGTCCGACGATGAGCATTGCACAATGATGAAGCATGACATTTTTCGGGGTGTGTGAAGGAACCGAGACAAGGACACACTGTCCCCAGGGACCATAATTTGAGGACATCTTTACCTTCCCACCTCCTACTCTACTTCTCTCCCAGAGGAACTGTGACTCCCACAAGCTACGATTATAATGACTAGTAAACAGCTTTTCTCTAATATAGCAAACCCTTGTAGGGGTAAAACAGAGGCTGTATTAATAGTCAACCATAATAGGCCACAGCTACCTTCTAGTGCAAATAATGACAGAGGGGAACTGATAGAAGGGAGGTATGTTCCGAAGACTAATTGTCCAAAAGAAAACCTTATACCCAAGCTGTACAGACATTCTACCCACCTAGGTAACAATAGCCATAAACACAACAAATGACATATTTCTGATTAATGTCCCTAAAATTGCAAAAGATGACTGTGAATCTCATGATTCACATGGCAATAAAGTGATCCACTGGTTGAGACATGTGAAAGGGTGCAGATCCATCTCTAGGGAAGATATTCTAAAGGCAGCACGCTTCAGTGTTGAACAGCACCACTTTGACAGCATAGGGCTGAAACTGAAGACTAATGATCTGACTGAAGGGCTAAAGATACTGGAGTTGAGGTTTAGGCCAGCTATTTAGTCCCAAATAAAACTTACGTTAAATATCCCAAACATGCAGGAAAATAGTATAAGGCCTGTACACCATAACTTGCCAGTACTTGCCCAACAGTCACATAACTCAGATGAGTTCTCTAACCTCTCTGAGATCGATTGACTTTATCTAGGTTTGAGGGCTCCAACAAGCAACAAAACACAGCTTAAGAATGATATAACATTGTTAGACCTGGCATCATTGGCGTGAGTCTCCCTTCCATTTTGTTGTATTGCCTTCTCTGTTTTTGATATGTTTTTGCTGGTTATATGCTTTGGGCACTGTGCCACTGCTATTCAGTGCCACAGTGCAAGTGCTCCCTATGTTAAATTGATGTACTAATTGGTGATTCCATGACTGGGTTATTTGATTTACTTGTCAGACCCTAGTACAGTGCACCATGTGTGCCCAGGGCTTGTAAATCAATTGCTGCTTGTGGGCTTACAGCACTGGTTGTGCCACCCACAGAAGCAGCTTGTAAAGCGTGTCTCAGGCCTGCCATTGCAAGGCATGTGTGCAGTCTGTGACTGCCATGTTGATTTGGCAAGTGCACCCACTTGCCAGTCCCTAAACCTTCTCTTTGCTTCATATAATATATGGTATGCCCAACGGCAGGGTGCATTGTAAGTATAAGGTAGGACATGTCCTGGTGTGTGTAGCATGTACTACTAGTCAATTACAGTCCTTTTCGTTTTTCAGTATTGCAAGGCGACCTGTCCTCCATAGGCCAGAATGGGCAGTTAGATTATTACATCTTATAATCCTAACTGACTCAGGGAACATGGTAGAAATTCGAATTTAGTATGTCTGAACTCAGAATGTAAAAATACATCTTTTAGTAAAGTTGGTTTTATTATTCTGTGTTTGAAAATACCAGTTTTAGAAAGTAGGTATTGTCTTGCCTAACTGTCCAGGCCTGCATCTGCTAGGTTGTGTATTCCTTGTCTGGAGTTTGTGAGTGACAGGGCTGGGAGATTCCAGGAGACAGGCTGGGGCAGCCCAGTGGTGAATAGAGAGATCTGCATCTAGATGGGAGAAAGGAGTTGCACCTGGGACCTGAATAGGGCTGGGCTTTCCCTCCACAATGCTGGCTCCACCTCAATTCTAACAATTGTAAAGAATTTGCACTCTTTTTTCTTTTGTTTTTCTTGTATAGATCTACTGTTACTATCTCGAACATAGAACATCCACACGACATGAGAAGCTTGTGGGCAATCTGTAACATAAGTGTTGAATATCATTCACCATATGTATGGTGTACCCATTGAGTTTTCATATAGTTTTTTTGCTATCCTTTGAGCCTTGAGATTTTTAGAATTGGGTCACGTCAAGACGCTTGTGGGTGACCTAGAAAACACATTAGTAATGCTGAGAACCCTCATGATAAGGTTCAAGCCTTATTGTTCTTTTCGTCTTTTGAATTACTATCAGCTTACATTGATTTCGGAGCATTCAATAACGTTTCTACAAATAGAACACGTCACGTGGCCGCTCGGCTCATAATGTGCAGATGCGGCCCCTTTAAATCTGCACGGCAGTATGGGAGTGCGCGAGTATCATCTGACACAGCGTTTTCAGTTGGAGAAGTTTGTTCATGGCAGCGCAGTGACTTTGGAGTCAAAATGGTGAGAATTGCATGACCCCTAGAATTGAGTATCAGGCTTGTTTGCCTTGTAGCATACCGACTTAACAACTGGTTTTATGTGGTCATTCCACAGAACTAGTACTTGACCGAGAACGTATTGTTGGTTGGAGATCTGTCGATAACGGGTGGAACCTTATCGGAAGTTTACGGTGAGACTTTCTTCTTCTCATGACACACGTGGTTTTAAGTGTGCACTAGGCGATACCGGTTGTAATGCATTCTGTGTACATGTTTGTATGCAGGATATACAATCCTTATTACAGCAGCGTCAAGTAGATGACGACAAGAGGCTTCTTTAATTTATTCTATCCTGGGTAAGAGAGACACTTACTGTCAACTAGAAATGTTTTCGCTTTTGCGAGGTAATTGTTTTTGTTTTTGTTTTTTTCATGGTTGTTTTCATGGTTGCTTTCACTGTTTACTTTCAGTTACGTCAAATTCTCAATGGGAGCTCAGAGGGAAAAAGGACAGGGTCGCCCTCCACTCAAACATATACCTACAACAAAAGACCCTGTACAACGGACGTCAAAACATATCAGTGACTAAAATAATAGAGCAGTCTATATGTACTGTTACCTATTCTTGTCCTCTACAGTTTATGAGGGGACACTTCACTGTACTCCGCCCAAATTTCAGTTAAAAAAGGCCTATCCTCCAGCGCTGGCCATATGTAATGGTATGCATGAATAGCTACCAGCCTTTTATATATGCAGCATATAATCATTTCCCTATAAATAAAGTTGGTTAAGGGAACTATATGCTGTGTTTTATGCACTTATTTATGTTGTGTGTTTGTCACTAGCAGATGCTTCTGCTTTCCACTGTTTGTCACACGTATTTGGTTGTTTGTTTTGGACACTTTCTTTCTCTCTACTTTCTTTGAGAATCAAGTGACTACCGATGATGAGACAGGGGCTTGTCTGGAAATTACATACCAGTTACCCCATTGGTGGTGTTTCCGTGAGGTATCACTTGTTTCTCGCACATTTTTTCTAAACAGAATTCGGTCCAACATTGGTGGTGTGGATCTTTGATATTGACCTAGAAGGGTCAGAGTACTTGTTGTTCTGTGTCTCTGTCAAGGAGGATATGCCTTTTTTAACTGAAATTTGGGCGCAGTACAGTGAAGTGTCCCCTCATAAATTGTAGAGGACAAGAATAGGTAACAGTACATATAGACTGCTCTATTCTTTTAGTCACTGATATGTTTTGACGTCCGTTGTACAGGGTCTTTTGTTATAGGTATACTTTCAGTTACGCCCAGAACTGATTATTTTTTAGGGTAAGAATCACTATGTTCGAAATAGCTTTTTCTTATACATTTTTCTCACACCGAGCACACTCGGGAGGTTACGTGGAGCTGGATCACACAATGAGAACTTCTTGTGGACATTCGAAATGGATGTGCATGCAATACTGACACTGTGGTTTCCTCTCTCATGTATTTACAAAAGGCTCTTTTTATCTTTTAGAGCTACACTATTGGTTATACATCTGCACAATTTAGCACACCTCTCTTCTTCTTTTTACTTCTTAGAGTGCAAATTCGATGACTTTTTAATTGTAATTAATATCACGCTCGTAATACTGGACTATATTGTGTTGTAGATTCCTGCGGAGGACAAAATTTTTTCGATGCTTGACAGCTCGAGTTAATTTCATCTATCCCTTGACGAAGGGTTCAGATTCGAACCCAAAATGCATTGGGAATGTCTTTTTATCAACCATTGATCATATTGAAGTGTTTATGTGGGATTGTTTGATATATGTAATGAAATTACAAAGTTTCAACATGCGTTGTTATCAAGTGCATAGCTTCTGCATATATTGATTTTTCTTTTGAAATGTGTAAATACGTGAAATGATACTTTGATAAAAGTTTCCATGCCTTAGCGCATATGAGTATTATTGGATTAATTTTTTCAAATGTATTGAGACATTCTTATCTAAAGTTGTGCTCCACTTAGGCTGTGGTTACCCCACAGTCCTCTTCGGTATTTCCACCTCCTGTGGAGCATCCTATGTTTCTGCTCTGCACTGTGAAAGGAAAGAAGGAGTCATGTAAACATAGTGCTCCAGAACTGGATTGGACTGGGCTCAGAGCCCTCCTGCACAAAGGGAACAAAGACTTTTAGGGGTATAAGTACAGGACCCCAGACTACAGAAAATTAGATCATCCTGGAATCAATAAGGAACCTCTACCAATGAGAAAGCCGGAAGACTGAAGAAGGAAGACTGTCCTGCTGTTCCTTTGCTGGACTGACCTGCAGTTGCTTTGCTGCCAAGGAGAGGGGAAGGACTTTGCTCTGTGCTGTGTCCCCTTGCTTGAAGGAACCTCTAAGGGCCTGAAGAAGAGCTGGCTCTCTGTTAAGAAGTCCCAGGAACAAAAGGACATCACCCCCCAGCTTCCCTGAACTCTACTGAGAGAGTTCTGTCCTTCCTAGAGTGCTTGGGCCAGTTGTGGTTCCTCTGAAAGTTGTACCTGTGTTGGGAAGCTGGAAACCAAGATTTTAAAGACTTTCTGCAAGTTTTAACGCATTGCTTGCTTGCAGGGCACATCCCCGTCAGTGCGAGGAAATTCCCGCCGCCGCGAATGCTGAGTTCGTCGCAGCGCCTGTTGCCGCTGCCAGAGTCGTTGCATCCTTTGCTTGCGGGACGCACCATCGCTGCGAGTACCATCTCAATGCCTGTCTTCACTGGGTGAGATCGTTGCATTGCTTGCGGAAAGCATCACGTCGCTGCGAGAATCGTTGCAGAGCCATCGCATTGAGGGGCCACGAGAGGAGAAGATCGCCGCTGAGTCGCGCAATGTCGCTGCACCAGAGATCGCCGCTACCCCGAAGATTGTCGCATCGTACCTTCTGCGAGCCGCTTGAACCGAAACCTGTGCACCGGAATTACGCAAGGTATCGCATCCCTCCCCATACAGACCGGACTTATCGCAACACGCCCGCTGAGGCCAGCGGGGTTGTCGCATCGCCTCATCTCAGGAGTGACACATCGCTTTTGTCGCATCTAAAGGTACTGTTGGCTAAAACGTGACGCAACTGTGGATTATTTTTACTCAACCTTAAGCACTCTTGTGATACCATATTCTTGAACTGTGTATGTTGGATTTTTGTCGTTTTGGTCTTGTGTAGTTTAGATTAAAATACCTTTATTTTTCTAAACTGTTGTGGAGTCAGTTTGTGGTGTTTTCACTGTGTTACTGTGAGTGTTGGTACTAATACTTAGCACATTGCCTTTGCTAATCCTGACTGCTCATGCTAAGCTACCAAGGTGGTGAGCAGGGGATATCTAAAGAGTGTATCCTCCTTACTCTGATTAGAAGCAAAGGTCTCTATTTGGACAATGGTACCTACCTCTGCCAACTAGAGACCCCGAAATCTAAAAGGGACTAAGGAGTTAAACAAGTATGGAATACAGCAAGTAACCCTTATCTTTCATGAATGTAGTGAGATTACTGCCAATAGTGAGCTTACCTGCTTCACCCTAAGAGACATGTAATATGCTCTAAAACCAATGAACCAATGAAGAAAAGGCTTTGGATTGGATTTGCATGGTTGGTGACTGATATTTGTCACATCCTGAAATTTGAGTCCCCTGCCTAACCCATCTGGGCAATGCTATAATGAAAGGTAGTAAAATCACACACTCCAGGCATGGTGCTGCTACATTTCCAATTCATAAAAAGGGGAGCAGAGATTTGGCATATCATTGTAGAACCATCCGTCTACTGGACAATAGCCAAAAATATGTTTGTGTACAGGTCCTGGCAAGACCACAAGCATGGATACTTGACAAACAGATTCTAGAAGACACTCAGGCTGGGTTTAGGAAGAAAGTAAGTACCCTCGATCAGTTCTTCCGCTTCCAGGTGCTGTGTTGGAAGTGCATCACCTTGATGAAGGATCTTTTATATGCTGCCTTTATCAATCTGAGGTCAGCCTTTGGTCTAGTACTGTGGGACAACCTTTGAAGGGTATTGAAAACCTACGTGTTACCAGAAGATCTTCTTTGGATCCTTAGAGTGCTCAATACAAACACATATGCACAGATGAGGTGCAGTAGAGGAGGTAATCTAACAGACAAGAACCCCATTAAACAGGGAGTCAAACAGTATGTGCACATGCCCCAACATTGTTTAGTCTTTACATCAATGGGGAAGTCAAATGGGTTTCTGAAAGCAAACATGACGCTCCCAAATCTGCCGGAACCTGAAACCTGATCTTAATGTTTGCAGACGATACCTTACTTATTTCACAAACTCCTAAGGGTCTGCAGGTGGAATTGGATTAAATTGCTGATTTTTGCAAAAAAAAGGGCCTAGAAATAAATGTTTCAAAGACAAAATTCATGGGCATAAATCCTCATGGGCCCTATAAAGGTAGACTCGTGTTTGAAGGTTACACAAGAGAACAAGTGAAACAACTTAAGTAGGTATAAGACTGACAGACAATCTGAATTGGGGGATGCTGATGGGGAAGACTAAATCCGCACCTAACCAAAGAGCATTCCTAATTAGAAGAAAGCATAATGGAACTGCAGGAGGTGTGTGGTCATGGCGCTAAAAATCTGTAAAGTCAGTACGGTGTCAGAAGCTCTCTATGGGGCAGAAATATTGGGGTACCCTAACAAAAATTCATCATAGGTATTCTTAATTTACCGAGGAGTACTCCCTTGTCCCTTTGAAATTAAATTTAGAACTTAATTCTCTACATCTGGTGTCCCTTTTAAAAATGTTAACTGTTTGAAATGGGGGTCTCTAGATGGCAGAGGTAGGTACCTTTGTCCAAATAGGGACCCTTACTAAAATAAACAGTGGAAACACTACAAATGGGCACCACCCCTGTTGGGAAATTAATCTTTATCTAGACCAAACATGACCAAATGACAAAAATCGACAGTACAGTAACAAAAATATGACTTTCAAATGGTAGAAATAGTTCAGTTCGAAGCAAATTGCAGATGCAACAATTTTCACACAAAGTACCTGGGATGCGTTGTGCAGAGAAACAAAAAGGGTAGCAGGGAAGGTGATGCTTTGGTTCCTTTCACTCAGTGAAGGTAATGCATTGATTCCTTGCTCTGGGGGAGATGATGTGTCGGTTCCTTACTGGTGTTGGTGTAGCTCTGGAAAACAGGGAATTAAAATATACTCTCCACCAAATGAATCACACAGCCCCACACTCTTCTGGGTGGTCTCCATGCTCACACACCAGAACTTCTACCATGGGGGAGCCCTTCTCCCTTCTAGATTCAGTAGAGTGTCCCTCCCACCACTAGGACTATGATCCACTGTGCTATTTCTCCAATTCACCTCAGGGACACTGCCCACCACGGGAGCCATCTCATATCCTTGAACCCCCTGGAGTATGTTAACACCCTCCAAGTCAGGTACCACATCTCTGTGTGTGTGTACTGCTCCTTCAGTACTAGATAACACAATTTTTGCTGCCACCATCTGAGCTGGACTCAACCTTCACCCCAGCCAAGCTCACTTCCTGAGCTACACACTTTTCCTCTTCTTGGGTTAAGGCCCTCTTGTCCTCAGCCTTCTCAAGCTCCTCATCCAGCTCTCCCAGCCTCTGCTCATAAGCTAGAAGCCAGACATATTTTTCTGTTTCTCCCTCACTCTCATAAAAATCCTCCTCCTCAGTCTCCACTGGTAGTGTTGACCCCCAGTGGGGTAACTCATAATGAAATATGCATGCCGTTTGAACTTCCCGGGACCTTCTCTTCACAGGCAGTCCTCTTTCCTTGCATAACACACTTAGCTCCTTCATTGTGTAGCTGAACATGTGTCAGAAGTAAAGTTCCATTTTGCAACAACTAACCAGAGCCCTAGTATCAATAAATACTTCCAGGAGGACACCAAAAAACAGAAAAAGATAGTATGTGGTCACATAATGGTCTGCATTCTACTAGTAGTGTACACCATTCAATGTATGTAGGACACAACTGCAGGTCCAGATCCTCACCGCTGATCACCAATGTTAGAAATGGGGGTCTCTAGTTTGCAGAGGTAGGTACCTTTGTCCAAATAGGGGCCCTTGCATCTAGTCAGGGTAAGGGGGATAAACTTCTAAAATAACCCCTGATCTCCCCCTTGGTAGCTTGGCACGAGCAGACAGGCTTACCTCAGAGGCAGTGTGTCAAGCATTTGTGAACACATACAGTAATACAGTGGAAACACTACAAATGGACACCACACCCGTTTAGAAAAATAAGTAATCTTTATCTAAACCAAAACAAGACCAAATGACAAAAATCCACAATACAGTTATCAAGATATGACTTTCAAAAGGTAGAAACAGTTCTGTCCATCGCAAACTATGGATGCAACACATTCAACACAAAATACCTTGGCTGTGTCACAGTCACAAACAAAAATAGCCATTGGGAAGGTGATGCATCGGTTCCTCATGCCTAGGGAAGGTGATGCGTCAGTTTCTTACTCCGGGGAGGTGATGAGTCGGTTCCTTACTGCCACGCAGGGAAGGTGATGCGTCGGTTCCATACTGAAGGGGAGGTGATGCGTCAGTTTCTTACTGTGCAGGGAGGTGATGCGTCGGTCTCTTTCTGTGGCCCTGGTTTTCTTGTAGACTTGGCACCCAAGTGCGATGTGTTGCACACCGGAGGTAAGGTGTCGCTTTGCGAGGCTCCATGTTGTCCCTTGTCAGTGCTGGGGGCGACGCGCGAGGCTTCAAGTCGCCTGATGGGACTCACACACAGCTTTGCGTCGCCCGGTGTCGGTTCTGAGATGCTTCGCACAGTTTCGCAATGCTTTGCGCCGGTTCTTGCAGAGAGCAGCTGTAAAACGCACTTCTGAGACCTTTTGACTGCCGGAGGCACCTCAGGAAAGTGTAGGACTCACAGACGGCAGAGTCCAGCAGCACCAGCAGAGTTGCAGGAAGTCTTTTGTGTCCCTGAGACTTCTTAACATGAGGCAAGTTCTATTTCAAGCCCTTGGAGAAATTCTTCAAGCAGGGGACACACCACAAAGCAAAGTCCTTTCTACTTTCCTTGGCAGAAACAGCCACTGCAGGCCAACCCCAGATAGCAAACTGCTCAAGGGCAGTATTCCTCCTCAGTTTCTACAGCTCTTCTCCTTTGCAAAGGTTTCTCTTGATTCCCAGAAATGATCTAAAATTCTGGGGTTTGGGCCCCTCTTTTTATACATAAAAATGATTTTGTTCTCTGAAGGCAGAGAGTGTCTGTACCCAGCCAAAACCAGTTCTGTCCTCACTGATGCAGCTTCCTGGCAGGGGTGGAGACAGCATTGTTGAAGGCAGACCAGGCCCATTCAGGTGAAAAGGAAATCTCCCTCCCTACTCTAAATTCACCTCAAGTATATTCAGCCCAGCCCTGACTCATTAAACTGCTCCTCCCCAGCCCCTGTCATCAAAAGCCACTTTGCAATACACAAACCTAGCAGAGGCCCACTGCATGGTTAGGCAAGAAAATACCTACTTTCTAAAAGTGGTCTTTTCAAACACAGAATGTAAAAATCACCCCCACTAAAAGATGTATTTTAACATTCTGAGTTCTGCATACTAAATTTTATTTTCCTAGCGTGTTCCCAGGGGCAGTTATATTTATAAGATGTTAGAAACAAACTCACCATTCCATCCTATGGGAGTAGGTAGCCTTGCAATAGTGAAAAACAAAATTGGCAGTAATTCACTATCAGGATATGGCACACACATCAGGGCATGTCCTACCCTTTACATGCATTGCACCCTGCCTACATGGGGGTACTTTGGGCCTATCTTAGGGGTGACCAACATGTAAGAAAATGGAAGGGTATGGCCTGGCAAGTGAGTGCACGTGCCAAGCCCACATGGCAGTGCTAGACTGCACACAGGCTCTGCAATGGCAGGCTTGAGTTACATTTACAGGCTGCTTCTGTGGGTGGCACAATCAGTGCTGCAAACCCACTTGCAGCGTTTGATTTACACGCCTTGGGCACACACGGTGCACTGTATTAAGGTCTGACTAGTAAATCAAATATGCCAATCTTGATTCACCAATCCATAAACCGAATTTACACTGAGAGCATGTTCACTTTAGCACTGATCAGCAGTGGTAAAGTGCCCAGAGTCATAAAACCAACAAAAACAGGTCAGAAACAATACAGGAGGAAGGCAAAAAGTTCTGGAATTACCCTGCAAAAAGGGCCAAGTCCAACATTAACCTATTGGGTTCCAGTCTGAGCAACTCCGGAATTAACAGCCTATAGGGAGTCACTAGGAGATGTATTCTCTTGGGACAGACATGTTGCCACCCTGTGACTGAAATATGTCAAGAAGCACTGTGTATGGCTGAAACTGGGTGAATTGTGGAACACCCCTGCAGAAGCCAATAAAAGGTATACAATAAGTCTTAAAAAGTATATTGGGAAGATTGCATGCTCCCAATCCGGTCTGAACACAAAGAGGGGAGCCCTTCAGGCCAGTTCTTGAGTCACAAATGTTTACACAAATTCGAGATGTACATTGATAGAATTTACCCTCTAGAGGCCAAACTCTTTACATGTGCAGTTCGGAAGTTGCACACTACCATTAGGATCTCTTACTTTGAAATGGGGCATTGGAGATTCCTTCAAATACCTTCTAAGCTTTTAATTCCTGATTGGAAAAGAGTTGCTGCTTCATGTTTAATATCTTTGGAATGGTGGTGATGACTCATCTTCAATGATAAAGTTGGGTTTGACATTACCATTTTAGAAATGCCACTTTCAGTAAGTGGACATTCCTCTGTTTTTCACTTTGCTATATGTGCCTGCTCCCTGTCTCAAATATATATCTGGTCTCTGTGACAGCTACACTTTGTGTATTCCCTCTAGAGAGGCATAACACAGGAAAGGGCTGGGTGTGACAGGGAATACATCTGCATTCATATGCATACTGATACCATTCCTCAGAAGTTATGGGGAGAGGTGGCTCACACCTACATCTGAATATGTTGTGTCCTGCCCACACACAAAGGGCTGATTTACCCCCACTGTTAGTCAAGAGCCAGGGCTGGGTTGAAAGAGATCCTAGTGCACTTCTGAGGGTTCAGTTGAATTCCCCCCTACATCAAAGGCACTTTTGGGGTATAAGTAACCGGGCTTTGGCACAATCAACTTAGTACACTACAGGACCTTGCAAGAATTCTGCTGGAGTAATGACTGCTATGATGAAAGATTGCTACTCTGCAGAGACTGACGGTTCTGAGGAACTACTTGTCTGATTTGCTGAACTGCCCTGTTGATCTCTGCCCTCTGATGCCAAATCTAGAACCCAGACTGACTTGAAGGGCTTGCTGGCTCACCTCCTGTTTTCTGAAGTCTGAGGGGCACAATATTTTTCCTAAAATTCTCCTGGAGCTGCTGGACTTTGCCTTGTGTGAATCCTAATCTTGGCTAAGATTACCTCTCCAAACTCTGGGCTCCATAAGTCAATGTTTCAGCTGCTTTCATCATCTGCAGCTCATGAGCCATTTAAAAGAAGCTTATGGGATCATCGTGAGAGTGAATAAACACATTTGTGCCGGAACCGCTGCGCTTAACTTTGTCTCTTAACACAAAAGCATAATTGCCTGCAATTGTGAGGTCACTCTTTTTCTGTCCGCCATGCCCAGTGGCTGTTCACACACCTAGGACAATCACCAGTAATGCTTGCTGGGTCCCTGGTGAATCTCTTCCCGATGAACAGTACTTTGGCTCAACCTGAGAAGGTACACCTTCAGCAGGATATGTTTGGATCTGTATCCAACCCATGCTCCATCATGAATTGCTTGACTTTTTAGATTTATCCTGACATAGCACGAACTTAAGTAACCTTTAGTGCTATTGAATTCTAAGCAATGTTTTTGCATTTATGCTTTAAAAATGTATAGTTTGGCTTCTAATGGTTGGATTTTTTTGTTTTGGTCTTGCTTTACTTAGATAAATGCTATCTTTCTGAACATGTGGTGACTTTTCATGGTGTTTTTATAGAGTTACTGTAATTTAAGTGTTACACAAATGCTTTACACATTTCCTCTTAGGTTAGGCCTGACTGCTCTGTGGCAATCCACCAGTGGATGAGCACAGGCAAATTTGGGAGTGTATCTGACTTGCCCTGGCTAGGATGGTGGTCTTACATGGATAGGGGTTACAACCCTCTTGCAACTAGAGACCCCATTTCTAACTCCTTTCCTGTCAAGTTTTAGAATCTTGGTGTGGTGCACAAAAGGGTTCGTAATTGGGTCTGGCACTTTAATCCGTTTTGGTATGTGAGGTAACATACATGCACCAATGGAAAGGGTTTTACATTCTCTTGTGATGATTTATTTAGCAATAGTTGTTGATGGAGTGACTACTCTTTACACAGATTACTCGAGAGTGTGAGTTACACAAACCTTTGCTGTAAGTGAATTACCCAGTAAAAATCCTAAATAGGACTGGAGGGTGTTTTGATGGGGATCCTGACAGTCCTGATGAATGGTGGAGTGACCAAACACTGAGGGCGCTGTCTGATCCGCATAAACATGTCCAAAGTTTTGCATTAAGGATGGGTGAATTGATCCTAATTTTCTCTCTTCACCACCATCCTTCATGTTTTTAACCCTGGCCGGGTGGTACAAGAAAAATAAATACCACAGACACATCGAGCTAGTTTTAAATTTCCCAAACTGCACATTTTTGTGTGATCCCACTATTTTATGTTTTTATTGTCCCCCCCCCCCCCCCGCCTTGGTCCTCCCCAGGAGTTGGTCTGCGCAGGAATGTCAGTTAGCATGTCACAATTTGTGAGTGTGGGCAGTCTTTTTTTCACAGAGCACATGCCACTGCTGAACTATAGTACACATTCCTACATCTCTGTTGTGTGAATTGTACTTTGACTGGGGAGGTTGGGGCAGGAATGCTCTTTGTGTGGATTAAACGTGTACCCATATGTCTCATTTTTGCAGCAAACCGTTTTTACTTCCAGTGCTTTGCCTATGTAACCGAAATGATGGTGAAACTTCATGGAATTCAGCCAGTTCTTCAATTTAATTTTCAGGAAAATCTCACATCCATGGTTAACTCCATGTTAAAAGCAATACATAAAAATGTAACCAAAGTGTGGTCTATCACAACATTTCTTGCAGTATGGAACTCAGCATGGTTAACACATAAGTTAGGCCGATTACTTTCTCCTCGAATTACCATCTAAAATCTTGAAATTAATTTCGACTCCACACTTTCTTTCTCTTCAAAGGGCAATACGATAGGAGCCTCTGTTGTTGTTTTTTTCTACTCTGTAAGACATTGAAGAAAGTTGTCAATTTCTACACCCAGAGGGCAAGAGTTTGGTCAATGAAGCCTTAATACAAACAAGCTTGACTATGGGGTTGCTCTATATTTGGATCTTTCAAATATTTAACATACAGGGTGCCCATTATTTAAAGAATGGCTGCCCACCTTCTTTCGGAATGGGAAATCTAATCCATTGCCCCTTACCTAAATTTCAATAGATACAAATGGCCAAAATAAACTCACTCATGGTCCCTGTATCATCCATTGGTCCATCCATGGCACTAGACACAACTATTTCTCCATTGGCCTTCTTGATCCCTGAGGTCAGCCACCAAAGCTATGCTCATTGTTCCTCGATTCGAAAAGATTCAACTGGGTGGTCGATCCTCATCCTATAGCAGGGTTGTTTTCTCAAATTCACTTCCCATCATCCAATTTAGCTCATTTCTTATTCACTTCTTACCACATAGCTCAAAAATGTTCTTGCTTTCCACCTAAATTGACTGTGTTGTAGTTCCAGGACACCAAATCGAGAAACAGCGTGCCTTACAAGTTTACATTGCATGGTTAATACGACTGATGTTTAGTTTTCTATAAGTAAAATGCAGCCAGAAAAGCAAAACTGAATAATTGTCAAGTGTATCAAAAGTATCACGTCATATGCAAATTCCCCGTAGCGCCAGCCCTTTGGTCAATCTATCATCAAAAGGCATCCAGCTTCAGCTGAAGACGCCTGGTGAGGACCTGCCCTCTGCTATCTGCGCGGAAGCAGAGCATCATGGATTGAATTTAACTGCGCTAGTTGATAAAAGCATTGCCAACTTGTTATAAACAAGCTGGACATTGTTCAGATGGGATTACACTAAATGAAAAAAATATGGCACAGATTTTATTGTAATGCATTCGGAGCTCTGGGACTGCACTGCGGGTAATATTTAACAGTCTAGAAATACAAGGGAAAGAATGGCTTTGTCAAATCTTTTTAGATGGTTTGTAACCTTGGGACAATTACTTCTCCACAAGCGGTGCTTTGAACCCTAGAGACCATCAAGGAGCCCACTCTTGCCAATTTAGGAACGCGTTTTGTACTACAGACTAGTGTACCTTTTGTGATACGAACAGAGGAGGTTGTGCGCTTTTCCCTCGAGACCTGTTAAAATATGTGGATTGTACTCTGATTTCACAAAGCAAATTTGCGAACTTTTTTATTAGTGACGATTCTACCGCCATAAGTATTGCACACACAATATATGTGCAGAACCTTTAATCGCAGAGTTTGAAGGAATGCAGCTGCGATTGGAATGAACCCCCCTCGTCAGTAGATAATCTTCCTGACGATCTACCTTCAGAGACCACCATTTTGACAGGTGCCAAAATGAGACCCGTCAGGGGAATGAAGTTCCCAATTCCCATTGAGGGAAGACGCTCTGGGTTATTTTTTCAAGAAGTCACACTCGTTTGTGTTGTTGATCCTGTGATTTCTGTGGGGAAATGATCAGAAGAACTGTTCTGTTGGAAAGCCTGCAGCAGTGTCATCAGCTCCAGTAGATGTTGCCCTTGACAACGGTATAAATGGATGTACAGGAGAGGAAGCATTTGAAGCAAGCAGGAGGAAGAAATAAGTCAAATAAAGCAGCGCAAAACATTAATGAAAAGTATCAGATTGTTTAATTATAGTTCGCTCGTGCATGTATTGAATATAAAAGGAAACATGAAACCAGGCAAATGTTCTGCTATTACTTGAAAGAGGATGTTTGCATTTTTGGCGTTTGTAGAGTCAAATATATATGTAACATTTAATCTGAATTGCAAATTTGAACTATGCATGAAATCCTTCTCACAAAATATCAACAGTGTGTACTTGCTACAATGAAGCATGTATTCTGTCTTTTGCTGTACTACAATGGCTGGGCCGTGGTTTGACTGACAAAGACCCGCTGATGTGATGCGTTTATAGAGATGTAAATTGTTAAAAGCATTACAAAAAGGAAAGAGAATTCCAACATCAACCCACAAATTGTGGGTCAAATTATGATGACCGTTGCAAAGGCGATTCCAAACACATACAGGGCCCAAGAGTAGTAGACATATATAAAGTGTCAAAACTATACTGATTTGTTGAAGTCTATAACTGCATCCACGTGAATGCTTAGAATTCTGAATACTAGGTAAAAGAAAGTGGTTGTTGTCTAAATCTAACTGACCTGAGCTAAGATATGTCCTTCTTAGATTATCAACTTTTACAAGAACTAATGGAGAAGTGTCGCTCATTGCTTGAGTACAGCTTTCCTTGATCTCTCACAAGCCTTTGGTATGGAGAGAAGCAGATTATGGACCAGAATACATTGTATGATAATTGAGGAACGCACGCTCAGCTCAATACACCTGATACCGCTGCTTCTTTATGTTACGTGACAGCGGGTGACTTGATCACTTTATTTAATTGGGGCATAAAACTCAGTTAAGATTGGTCATAGGCTTTATTTTTATGTATATCATATTTTTTTGAATTATGGCAAATATATTATGGCAAGGATAAGGCAGCCAAAATTAAATGGGAAATGCTTGGTATGAGAAATTGGGTTTTTGGTTGAGTGAGATGTTAACAATGCTCAAGCAAAAGCCACAATCCCGGTCAGCCTGAGCAACAAAAATAAGTAGATTCACCTGTGCTTGACTCTCTTGTAGCTTTGTAAAAAAAGCAGTCAGGCTTAATCCAGAGGCAATGTGTAAAGTATGTATTCAGCATACAAACAGTAATAAAGTGAAAAAACAACACAAGAATAATTTAATAATTTATTTGACATCTAAATGACAAAAATCTAAGCAGTAGAACCAGAGGAAAGAAATGTGAAAGCTTAAGGTAAAAATTAGCTCGTAAAAGATCAAAGCGTCAACCGTGGACATCTAGGCCCTAGTTCGGATGTTGGTCAGAAAGCCTCCGACGGACATACAAGGTTTTAAATCTGACCGCCATATTACAATGATGGGGGTTGGAGTTGAAACCAGACGGTCATTCTGACCGGCTACCCAGGATTCAAAGAGCCCGTCAACCAGTCAGAACCGCAACATAATCTCTTACGGACGCCATTTCCGCCGTCAGGATTATGATGTTGGTTTCTGACAGGCTTTCCATGTCAGGGTTTCAGGCATGGAAAGCCTGTTTGAAAGTGACTTTGAGGGCCCCTAGCAGGGGCCCCCTCTCTCAGTTGCCTCCAGTTTGTCACCCTGTAAATCCCCCCACTGTGAGGCAGGCACCATTAGGTGCCTTCCACCTGGTGCAGGGCTTTACAGTGACTCCCATTTCTCTATTGTGGTGTGCCCGGTTTCTGACAATGGCACAAGCTCCCATAGGGAAATGGGAGTCTGTCACATCGTAATTGCGGTTTCAGACCGCCGACCCAAGGTCAGTCGGTCTCGAAACCGCAGGAATGTCAGTCAGAGGAAACTCGGCTGACATCCCAATCAGCCCCCTAGTCTTGTGAGACCGGGCCAAAATCGAAAAGTATGGTTGACTGCGATGGAGCACGGGTTGAATACAAGAAGTGGATTGGGCCCATTTGAACCTTAACTTTGGACTTTGAAGAAATTTCAGATTAAAGTGTCTGAGAAGGTAAAGTTCAGCAGGGCAAGGCTGCAGGTGGTGTCCAAGGAGGAAGTGTCACAGTAGGGAGGAGCTGGACTAGGTTGTGGTAAAGATTTCCACATTCAGACCTAGTGGCTGATTACGATGTCGTTTGGAAACTCTTCTGACTAAATTGGTTCCGGAATTATTTCCGACCGACTCAGGTTCTCTGAGTCCGACTGACGGATTAGGATGCTTCCGTACACTGTTCGGTCGGACTCACATTGACTTTATTGGGAGCTTGTGTTTTGAATGAGTAGCTCCCATTGCAAAAAGGTGTTTTTGGTAAAACCATGCACCATGTGACCGGAAACCCATGGTGCCTGCCACACCGTGCATGGTTGGTAAGAGAGCTCCCTTGCTTACCCCCACAGACTCCAACCAGAGGCCTATGGGTGAAGGGGGTCAGCTCCGGGCCCCCAAAGTCAGATTCTGACAGCTGTTTCATGTAGGGCAGACCGAATCAGAACGGCTGTCCCAATTGGTCATCGTAATCTCTCATTCAGAAAACGTGTCCATAGAGCCGTACGTTTTGGCTCCGAATGACTCGGGCAATCTGAATGCCATTCAGAACAGATTTGGACAGCCCAAATAGTTTCCTTGATTTGTAACCCGGAAAGGTGTCTGTTTTGGTCGGAATCATAGGTTCCAAATCAGATTCACCATATTCAAATCCCGTTCAGAGCCTTTCCGGATGGCATTGTAATCTACCCCTAAGTCTTTTTAAAAAATCTCCAGTGGGGCAAAGCTGTGAGTAAGCAGTCTAGGGCTCTATGAGGCCTGATACCCCTTTTGCAAAGGACGTTAAACTGGATTTGCTGCTACAGAGACTAACTTAGCTGGAGCTGCCACAATGTCCGACATTACCATTATAGAGCATTTTAAATTGCAATTTCTTCAACAACAAACATGAATTTCCTACCTGCTTTTATCAAAGTTAGCATTTATCAAATGTAGTTAGGCAACCCATTGTTATCATATGGGAGACATAGGCCTCACAGTAGTGAAAAACAAATGTATGAGTTTTTCACTACCAGGACATGTTAAACTTAAAAGTATATGTTCAACCTTGTAATTACATTGCACCCTGCCCTATGGGCTGTCTATGTTCTTCCTTAGGGGTGGCTTAGATGCAATCAAAGGGAAATTTAAGGGTTGGCAAGGGTGTTATTTTTCCAAGTTTAAAACTGCATTCAGGCTGCAGTGGCAGACCTGGGACATGTTTTCAAGGGATACTTAAATGGTAGCACAGTAGGTAATGTAAGGTGGGTTTCTATAATGCTGCGTGTCACCGGTGGGGATATCCAGGTGCTGAATGGTGCAGGCCCACTAGTAGCATTTAATTTATAAGACCTGGTATCCGGTATATCAGTTTTCATGGGGCTTACAAGTAAATTGGAGCTGCATATTTAGCATGGTTTAGTGAATGAGCACAAGCACCTTAGCACAGGTTAGCTGTGGCAAAGTACCCTGAGTTCTAAGGCCAACAAAAATGAATTCAGCAGCAATCGGAGGGGTAAAGGCAAAAAGGTTGGATGACCCTGCAGAGAGGGTCAAGTCCTTGCACTTTGATTCTCTCCTATATTTAGATTAAACAGTATTGCTCTCATTAAACCCTAGGAGATCGCAGAAGTGCCGGCCTCATGCCCCAAAATGATATAGTCAAGTGTCCTAACCCTTAAGGTTAAAGTTGGGCATTGGATATACACACAATATAATATAGTGTTCCTTTTTCATTATCTGGGTGATGGAATTCTCGTAGGTGAGTTGCAGTTTCTTGGGTGTGTCTTGTACAACTTGAGTGGTCAATTTCTAGACTAACCTGCTTAAATGTATGAGCTAAGTGGTGATCTCGAACTTCATTAATGGAGTGAAGCCTGCTGTTATGTTTGTAAACCTGTAAAGCCTAAGCAAGATATGTTTGCCACTGATTACCTATTGCATAGATGCATCTCAATGATATCCCGAAACATAATAGCCAGATGATTTGCTTCTAAAAGAAATCGCTAGATGGTTGTACAATGAAATTACTCGATTTCTAACATAACTAACACATTGGATCTCCACATCTCTAAATTCAAGCTCAGTCAAATTCCTTTTGCTGAATGGTAATTTTATTGCATGATAAATAGGGTTAATAGGTAACAAAATGGAAGATGTTGGTACGTAAGGGCAGATCAAAACATAGGTCGATTTTGAGCAAAAAAATAAAAACCTCTAATGTTGAGCCGCTTCTACTCGGCCACATCATTTGGATAAGATTTGCGTACAAATGTTGATCTACTGAGGGAAAAAAGTGGAAATGAGGAACTAAACCATCAATAGATGTAGAGGCTATTGCATGTTTAAATATATTGCTTTATTTCAGTTATGTTACATTACCCGTTTTTTTAGGATGACCAGAACTAAAAGGTGTTTGGTCCATGTTTGGCTCGAACCCATCCAAATAGTCTATTGAAATTATATGTTCAGACTTTTTACTTGCCTACTAAAATTGATAAACCATTTTCTTCACTGCCATACGTGACAGAACCAAGAGTCTATTGCTTCTCCTTATACGAAACAAAGGGATGTTTCTTAAGAAGATTTTTGTTAACCTGAGATATTAAGGAGGTATCTCGTCACTATTTGGGATTCTGGCACTCACGTAACTCTCAGCAGGGCGAAGTAGAAAGGGTACTGGAATGTTCTAACGAGCTTGTGCTGCATCACAAAAAGTGAGCACTAGTTAGCTCCAGAGGTAGGACTGGACAGCAACACATTTAGACTGGCTTCATGTCCTTGGTGGTACGTAAGGCAGTGCTTTAACCACCGTGTTTTGAAAGTTGGCTTCTGAAGAGTATAAAGCGTGACAGAAATGTTTGTGCATATTTGTAGTCGCTGGCATTTTGCTGTGATCTGTAGTTTTATGTGCTACTTTTGTATTTTGCACTATTGAAATGTGATTTGTTGTTGTTCTACCTTCTGTTTTGTTTTGTTTTGTCTCGTTATTTTCTAATTTTGTTGTGTTCCTTTCTGTTAGTTAGTTTTCTGCTGTTTACTTTACAGATTGCAAAAAATGCTCCTGCATTTCCTGCCAAATACAGCACATTCATTTAAAGTTTTGCTGACAAACAATCATTTACCTTTGCCTAAGAGGTTAACCCCTTCGCTGCTCATGACGAGCTCAGCTCATCATGCAGTACACTGGTCGTGTGCTTATGACGAGCTGAGCACGTCATGAACAATGGGGATCATGCATATGCAGCACAGGAGGGGAAACCTCTAGCAGCCAAGGTGTTAAAAAAACCAAAAAAGCTTCAGAAACACACAAGGGTGAAAAATACAAATACTCTTAGGGGAACTCAAGAGTAAGTAAAACATGAAATGTGCACGGAAACAATATCGCTGTTCCCAGGCTGAGAGAGCAGTGTCTTTTTTTGCTGACTGCTGGTGTTGTTGGTGATTGGGCACTAGGGTCTTGAGAGCAGGACATTTACAGATGGGGCACCATCCCCATCTGTCCACTCCAAGTGATGCAACTTCTTGCACTGTTCACATTGTATGATCTAGCCCGTGCTCTCTGATCATTTTAGGCTGATGGGTGCCTTAAACAGTTGAAGAGCTGGATCATTGATCTTTTACTTTTGTAGGCAGTGGTTGTGAAAGGGCTTCGAAGAAATGTGCTACTTTTGGCTTTCGAATATAGTAGCGTTTGTTGACCCCGAACAGGTCATTACAGATGCCTGTGAAAGACAACACAATAATGTAACATAAAGCAACTTATCAATGCCACATGAAAAAATCAGCGCTACACACAAAAAAACAGTAAAACTGAAAAAAAACCTCCCCAAGGTAAAAGGTAACAAAAAAGGTGATGCAGTAATGCTGCACTAAAAAGAATCACCATTAAAACAAAATGGAACTCAACAAATTTGTACTAATATGATTTTCACACATTACATCCTCCACAATATGCTTTGATAATACAGTGATAAAATGTAATTGCAAAAAGCACTGCTTGGACTGATTACAAAACATGTAATAGAGCCAGTACAAAATGTTTTGTGATCTGTCCCTTTGTTTCCACATCTCTAGATGCTAAAGAGGATCAGGTATACAATGATCTCTTTTCCCAAACTACTTGTTGTAGTTGCTTGTGTGTTAGGCTTTGATATTTCAATATGTTGACTAATTTCATTTGTCCATCAATTTTAATGTATTACTGATTTCTTGTAAATGTGAGGCACAATTGCTAATTAAACACTAAGAAACCAAAAACAATAAGAATTCTTTTTTTTATTAAATTGAAATCTTCCTTTGGGTACTGATAAATTAGGTAAGTGAGGGAACTCCCCAAGTATAATGAGTTATTAAAGAAGGCGTCGAGTGAAGCTCAAGAAATAAAGCATGCTTTTCTGCATTTATGCGTCACTTCATGCCTGCAAGGGTATTCATGTTTTTATATATACATGTATATATATATATATATATATATTCACAGAAAAAACCATAGGTTATAGACCATATATAGTTAGGAATTTGCATTTACAAAACCTTGAAAATTCACTGAAAAAACCATAGGTTATAGACCATATATAGTTAGGGATTAGCATTTAAAAAACCTTATTTTACTCGCACAAAACCATTGAAATTCCATATATAGTTAGATGCACTAACTATATATCGCGGACCCGCAATCCACTGCTAATGATGTCACATATTACATCATTCATGACATGGTCAGTGACATCACTGATGACATCACTGATGACATCTCAAATGACATCACTGATGACATGTTTCTGTAAAGTTAAAATATGTCTTACATATTGAAGAATGAGTGGATGTATAAGTGTCTGGATGAAGGATTTAGTAGGTGCATGACTGACTGTATGAGAGAATGATTAAATGTGTCTCACTGAGTGCATGGGTTAGTGATTAAAGTGTCTTAATTTGGCAATCATTATTTATGTTCTTCTGTAAACTGCTGTGTGTTTAAATCAGTAGCTATATCATTAACTATATGGGTTATTGAATGGTTGCCCAAGTATTTGTATGGGAGACTGAGTATGTGTGTGGGTGGCTGGGAGGTGTATAACTCTGTGCATAGATGTGTGAGCAGTTGATTCCCTAGGTGTATGGGTTCAAAAGTGCATGTAGAAACAGCTGTATGGACAGTTGACTGTGTGCATGAGTATATTGGTGAGTGAATGGATATCTCAGTTCTACATGTTAAAGTAAGTACATATGTAAAACACACTCCATGTGAGAGTTGACATATATAAATAACTGAACATAAGAGCCAGTGAATGTGAGAGTGGCTGTATGAATCATTGTGAACTTGTATCAAGGATTGTATAAGAGAGTAAATATGTGTTAGTATATGTTTGAATAAGTAAGGTGTGTATAACTGTATAGTTGAGGAAATGGAGGTGGGATTGATTCTTTGCATGACTGACTAGGTGTGTGGGTAACTCCATGGATGTGTGACAGTCTGTGAGTGCCTGTTTACACTGAGTGTATCTAAGGTTATATTAGAGTCTGAAGATGTATTATCACATAAATGATATCATCAGTGATGTAATCAGTAATGTCAAATGAGATGTCAGTGATGTCATCAGTGATGTCATTTGAGATGTCATCAGTGATGTCATCAGTGATGTCATTTGAGATGTCATCAGTGATGTCATCAGTGATGTCACTGACCATGTCATGAATGATGTAATATGTGACATCATTAGCAGTGGATTGCGGGTCCGCGATATATAGTTAGTGCATCTAACTATATATGGAATTTCAATGGTTTTGTGCGAGTAAAATAAGGTTTTTTAAATGCTAATCCCTAACTATATATGGTCTATAACCTATGGTTTTTTCAGTGAATTTTCAAGGTTTTGTAAATGCAAATTCCTAACTATATATGGTCTATAACCTATGGTTTTTTCTGTGAATTTCATTGGTTTTTTAAAAGCTAATATCTATAGCTGTAAAATATATTCTTTATTAAGTGACGTATCACGTAGCCCATGAGACGCCTCAGTATGCATCGCATAACCGTGACGTATCGTCTCTGCAGCGCAAACCAAACCCAAAACGTAAGCGCGCCAGAACACGCTTAAAGATATATATATATTTTTTTAACCTTAATTAGACAAAATCCACACGTGCACATATCATAAACGTTCAAAAAACACAATATGTCGGACTCCCGTTACGCTGCCGGTTAGCTGCCCGGTTAACGTACCAGGAAGCACCTTTACCGCGAAAAATCGCAATTTTTTTTTTCACCCCCCAGGGAACTTTAATAGCCCCCTCATCAATCCTAGGGGTTCAGGAGGGGTTTGCCTTACCCCTTTCATTCATTTACACCTTTTTTTTTCCACCTCTTGTCTCTCGATCCCACAGAGAGACAAGATGGCGGCCGCTCCGGACTGTTTACAATGTTGACAGCCAATCAGCTACTCGTCAGACTCCCGTTACACTGCCAGTTAGCTTCCCGGTTAGCTGCCCGGTTCGCGTACCAAGACGCGTCTCTACGGCGAAAAAATCGGAATTTTTTTATTTATTTTTTTTGGGCTCAGCGTGACTCTATAATATCCCCTCATCAATCCTAGGGGATCAGAAGGGGTCTACCTTGCCCCCTTTCCTTCATTTCCCCCTTTGTTTTGGCCTCCTCTTGTCTCTCGATCCTACCGAGAGACAAGATGGCGGCCGCGCCGGACTGTTTAGAATGTTGACAGACACCGGAGAGCCAATCAGCTTCGCTTCGCAAAGTTCCGATACGCGAAAAGTAAGCGGACCGGAGCGCTGTTACAGATATATATCTTGTTTTAAACGTTAATTTCTCAAAATTCACTGAAGCACATATATTGAGACCTAGCAAAGGCACATCGGGCTAACAGTCCCTACAATTTTGCCAAGTTTCGTGGAAATCCATTCAGCCGTTCGGGCTAAAAGTGAGTCCAACCGCCCTATGGAAATTAACATGGGGAAAACGCGTTTTGGGACCCCCCTTTTTTCTCGGCCCCCCTTGACGAACCCCCCCCAAATTTCCAGGAGCTGCTCAGAAACAAAATGTGCCATTTTCCTGAAAATTTCAGCCAATTCCGTCCACAAACGCCAAAGTTATTAGACATAGAATTTTCAGAAATCCCATAGGGAAAAAATCCTAACTATATATACCTACTGGCTATCGCCAGTAGGTAATATATATATATTTGCTACTCCATACCTGGGAAAAGCCGTCACCGTCCAGATCAACAGGTGTGTCGGCAAGTTGGTCCTCCCGATTCACGGTCCTCCAATATCACAATATCCTTACTTCGCAGCGCGTTGCAAGGGATGACGACACTTTGTTCGGTCCTCAAAAAGATTTATTGGGTCAGCCAGCGAAACGCGTCCCTGTATGTATATATATATAATGAGTGATGTCACTGACCATGTCATGAGTGATGTAATATGTGACGTCATCAGCAGTGCATTGCAGGCGCGCAAGTTATAGTGAGTCCAACTAACTATAACGTGGGAATTTCAATCGTTTTATGTCAGTAAAATTTCCAGCTAACTATAACTGGTTCGAAACCTATGTTTTTTTTCAGTGAATTTAATAGGTTTTTTAAATGCTAATTCCTAACTATAACTGGTGTGAAACCTGTGGTTTTTTCAGTGAATTTCATAGGTTTTTTAAATGCTAATTCCTAACTATATATAAGGCCCCAAACCTATGTTTTTTTCAGTGAATTTAAAAATTGTGTTAATAGCAAATGTCAATAGCTAAGAAATGTAATATTTTTGAAAATGAATGAATCCTATATTATGTTTGTATTTAAAACAAATTTTTTAATGTATATTTACATATTTTTTTTTTTGCCCTGGAGCGCTCCCGGGGCGCGCCCCGGTGAGTGCCCCGGAAAGCTTAGTCTTTTGAAGCGCCCCGGGTCACGCACCGGGGAGCGTCCCGTTAGCGCCAATGCCGCGACCGAAAACATGATTGGGACGTACCGCGTAGCCGTGTCCACGTGATATGCACGGCGTAAACGCACCCGGAAGCCCTCGAGCGCATACGATCGCGCAACGTAAGCATCCGACGCGCTTACGCGACGCACCCCAGGGCACGTAAGCGCATCGGGTCATGTGACCTGAAAATAACACTTTTAATTGGTGCACAACAGTTTTGGTTTCATAATGATGATACCCCTGGTCTTGTGACCTGAAAATAACACTTCTCATTGGTTCAGGACATTTTTTTTCTAAATGATAAAAGCCCCAACCTTTTTTCCTTATTCTGACTTTGTCCTTTGACTGAGGAAGACCTGTTTTGAAATCTTTGAGGTATATTTTGTACTTTGAAAAGGCTACAGTAGCAGCATCAGCTGGAGCATCTGCACCACCACCACCACCACCAAGAGGACCACCACAACATCACATTGGTGGTCAAGAAGAAGAGGAGGAGGAGGAAGAGGAGGAGGGGAGGAGGAGGAGGTGGCTGGAAGAACACAATACCCCATACCAATCCAGGCCACACATTGTATGGGAGTTTTTTCCATCCCTGAGGGAAGAAAGAAAGTGAATGCGGCAAAGGTGACTTGCCTTATCTGTGACATGGAACTTTCAAGGGGTAACCCAAATAAAAAATATTCATTTGGGAATAATACCATGATTAGGCACATGCAGCGCAAGCATCCGAACAACTATGCTGCCGCAGAGATGAGAGAACTAGCCAGCAACTCTCCCCAATCTACACCCAGCCCCTCCAAACGAAAACAACCCACTCCATCGGGACCAGAGACAAGGGAGACAATCCCTTGCATACAACCATGGTTTGGAGAATTTAGGGTCACATGTTTTTTTTGTGGTAAGACCATCTCCTATAGTGAGCAGAGCCTAAAGCTCATCCTCCTTGCTGGTGACAAACACAATTGGCCCAAAAAACCCACATTTTTTACTTATTTTTTTTACTCTAGTTGAGCAATTTTCAATTCCCTGTTTTTTGTTTCTCCCCATAAAAATAACAAAAAAAATACAAAATACTTCATAAAGCCAAAAAAAGTACAAAATATTCAAAAAACATAAAAAAATATAAAACAACAAAAAGAAGAAAAAAACTGTTCTTTTTAGAACTACCTCCAAATTATAAAACAAGCAACATTTTTTTTAAACTTTATCATTCTTTTTTTCCATGGAACGCATCCCGGTATGCTCCGCGGTGCGCGTACCGGGCGCTCCCCCTGCGCAAATCAAAAAAAAAATGTTTTTGCCCCGCGGGGCCCTTTTACAGCCCCCACATCAAACCTAGGGGGTCAGGGGGGGTCTACTCTGCAACCTTATGGTCATTTCCCCCTTTTTTTTTGCCACCTCTTGTGTCTCGATCCTACCGAGACACAAGATGGCGGCCGCTCCGGACTGTTTCGAATGTTTACAGACACCCGAGAGCCAATCAGCTTTCCGTGTGCACCTCGCGTGGCGCGCCCGGTGCCTGCCCCGGTGTGCGTACCGGGGCGCGGCCATAGATATATATATTTTTTTAACCTAAATTACTCAAAAACCACTGGAGCACATTTCTTGAGACATAGCAAAGGCACATCGGGCTACCAGTCCCTACAATTTTGCCAAGTTTGATGGAAATCCATTCAGCCGTTCGGGCTAAAACTGAGGTCGACCGCCATATGGAAATTAACGTGTGGGAAAACACGTTTTGGGACCCCCCTTTATCTCGTCCCCCGCTTGTCGAATCCCCCCCAAACTTTCAAGGAAGGACCGGAGCTTCGCGAGGCAAATTTGAGGAAATTTTCAGGCAGATTCGTCAACCGGCGCCAAAGTTATTCAGAATAGAATTTTGAGATTTTGCATTGAAAAAAATCCTAACTGTAACTACCTACTGGCGACCGCCAGTAGGTAATATATATATATATATATATATATATATATATATATATATATATATATATATATATATATTCACTTTATTACCTACTGCCGGTCGCCAGTAGGTATATATAGTTAGGATTTTTTTCCTATGGGATTTCTGAAAATTCTATGTTGAATAACTTTGGCGTTTGTGGACGGAATTGGCTGAAATTTTCAGGAAAATGCCACATTTTGTTCCTGAGCAGCCCCTCAACATTTGGGGGGGTTTTGTCAAGGGGGAGCTGAGAAAAAAGGGGGGTCCCAATACGCGTTTTTCCCATTCATTTTTCCATAGGGCGGTTGGAATCACTTTTAGGTCAAACGGCTGAATGGATTTACACGAAATTTGGCAAAATTGTAGATATGGTTTGCCCAACGTGCCTTTGCTATGTCTCAATATATGTGCTCCAGTGGATTTTGAGAAATTAACGTTTCAAAAACAGATATATCTGTGACAGCGTCCCGGTTAGAGCCCCGGTTCGCGTACCTGACGCATAACGAAACTTCGCGAGGAGAAGCGGATTGGCTCCCCGGTGACTGTGAACATTCTAAACAGTCCGGAGCGGCCGCCATCTTGTGTCTCGGTAGGATCGAGACACAAGATGTGGCAAAAACAAAGGGGGAAATGAGCATAAGGGGATGGAGTACATCCTCCCTGACCCCCTAGGTTTGATGAGGGGGCTTTAAAAGGGCCCCGCGGGGTAAAAAAAAAATATATATATTTTCGTTTTTTTTGCGGGGGGAGAGCTCGGTACGCACACCGGGAAGCGGTCCGGGAAGCGTACTATTAGGAAAATAGGATGAAAGAATGTTCAAATATTGTATGTTTATTGATTGTTCTTTTTTTTTTTTTTTGTTTTTTTTATTTAAGTACCAACATGTAGGTACCAATGCAGAGTCTAAAAATAATTATACACCGTTTTCTTTGTAAATATCTTGCATGTTGTTTCAGAAGTTATTGTGGTATATGGAATTCATAGCGTAGTCTGTCAGGAAAGCAGAAACACCATGGAGGCAGGAGATGATAAAGAGATGTTAAATACACATTGGAGATAATATAGTGGAAGAAAGGAAGTAACTATGAGCAAACTTACTATGTAACACAAAAAAGTTGCACAGTATATTTAAAGTCTGACTTTACATTATAATCAATTTGCTAGTACTTTACAAAATACATATATAAAAATGAATAATGTGTCAAACAATTTTTGAATTATTAAATATAAATTTATTTTTCTGATTCGTTTTCAAAATTTAAAAGAACTTCTAATAATTCATTGTCAGAATTTTTTTAATTTTCAATTAGGAAATCTACTGATTCTACATATTTCAGAAGTTCAAAGTCCCGTGATTCATCATAGAATTCAGAGTCAATTTTTGTATCTGTGTTGCTTCCTGCAACAATTTCCAAGTTAGTTTTGTTCTCTCCTTCCATTTTTGTGCTGTAAAATGAATTTTTAAAAAAGATATCAGTACAGATAGGGCACTGTTGGGTTTAAGTACAGACAGGTAGTTTGGTTTTTTAAACAGTGATTTTATCTTTGGGCAGTGTATGGTATCAGACTGGAAGTAGAAATATAAAAAAAGTATGTGATAAAGCCTAAGTTATTTCTTAATTATACAAGACAAGCCTAACTCCATCCATAACTAAAACAGAGAAGTCTATCTTATTCTATAACTATTACAGAGGGATAGTATATAACTATCAGAAAATGTTTTCCAAATTAACTTAAAGTGCAGAACATACTTCAGTTTTTAAAATAACATCTTACCTTTCAAAAATAAGTTTAAGTTCTCAGTTGAAATGCACTTGATATGTACTTCAGGAAGTAGTAGTCGAAATGGCTGTGTTTCTCTCTCTTTCTTTATATATATTCAGGTACATAACCAATCAAATGTCATGAAATAATAGAAGATATTGAAAGTAGCATTTTGATTGGTTGTCAATTCTATCACTTCATAAGTGTTTTTGTTAGGTAATTTACCTCAGGATATTTAGTCAGGCTTACAGCATAATTTTCTCAATGGAATTCCATCAAATTTGGGTAAATGGTAGGGACTGTTATGTAGTAGGGCCTATTCTATATTTGATGAAAGTGTCTCCAGTGGTTTTTCTGTAAATTACTTTCCCACCTTTTTTTAGCGAGCGCTCACCGGTGCGCGCACCGGTACGCGTACCGCAAGCGTTACGGGAGTCCTCCATTTTGTGTATCGGTAGAATTGAGTCATAAGATGGAGGACAAACAATGTTCGGAATCGGTGGAAGGCGGCACGGTAGACACTTTGTGACCCTCTAGGTTTTCTGAGGGGGGATTAGGACGGTGATATATGCAAAAATAAATAAATACATTTTTTGAAAATTTCATGGGGGGGCGCCCGGTATGCGCACCGGTAAGCAAACCGGGGAGCGTACTTTGGTGAAGAAAAAAAAATAAGAAAAAGATAAACGTTTTGAATGATCAGAGGTAGGGTAGCTCAGAAAAGAGCTATTGGGTTCTGTGGCTAATTTAGGTACCTACAAGTAGGTTCCAATGCACACTTTTAAATAAAGGACGAATATTCTATTACCTTCATCGGAGAAGTGCACACCATCTCTTCTGTAGATGTGTTGAATGTTGGAACACAAGTTATTGTTGTATATTAAACCCATTCCATGGTCTCTCATGCAAACAGAAACAGATTTATTCACACGTTTCCGTGCTTTCTCAAATTGTGGAAAAAATTGGTTGGACCACTTACATTTCTGTCTTTGACATATATTGGAATATACCAAGGCAGTTTGGGGAAAAAGTGTCATCAAATGAAGAAAGGTGTTCTTTAAAAGCATTTCAAAATCATCTCCAGTCATAGTGCCCAAATCATTTCCTCCACAGTGCACTATTAAGAGGTCAGGGTTTGGCAGATGCATAAAATGTTTTTAATTAATACATATAAAATATTTTTTTCCTTTAAAAGAAGAATACATTTTACAGCTTTTGATATTTGCTATTAAAAAACCATTGAAATACACTGAAAAAACCATAGGTTGTAGACCATATATAGTTACAAAACCTTAAAAATTCACTGAAAAAACCATAGGTTATAGACCATATATAGTTAGGAATTAACATTTACAAAACCTTAAAAATTCACAGAAAAAACCATAGGTTATAGACCATATATAGTTAGGGATTAGCATTTACAAAACCTTATTTTACTCGCACGAAACCATTGAAATTCGCATATATAGTTAGTTCCACTAACTATATATCGCGCACCCGCAATCCACTGCTAATGATGTCAAATATTACATCATTCATGACATGGTCAGTGACATCACTGATGACATCTCAAATGACATCACTGATGACATCACTGATGACATCTCATTTGACATTACTGATTACATCACTGATGATATCATTCATGTGATAATACGTTGAACCTCTTCAGACTCTAATATAACCTTACATACACTCAGTGTAAACAGACACTCACAGACTGTCACTCATCCATGGAGTTACTCACACACCTACTCAGTCATGCAAAGAATCAATCACACCTCCGTTTCCTCAACTATACAGTTATACACACCTTACTTATTACAACATATACTAACACATATTTATCTTTTATAAAATCCTTGATTGAAGTTCACAATGATCCATACAGCCACTCACACATTCACTGGCTCTTATGCACAGTTATTTATATATGTCAACTCTCACATGTACTGTGTTTTACATATGTACTTACTTTGACATGTAGCACTGAGATATCCATTCACTCACCAATACACTCATGCACACAGTCAACAGCCCATACAGCTGTTTCCACATGCACTTTTGAAGTCATACATCTAGTGAATCAACTGCTCACACATTTATGCACAGAGTCATACCCCTCCCAGCCACCCACACACATACTCAGTCTCCCATACAAATATTTGGACAACCAATCAATAAACCATATACTTACTCATATAGCTACTGATTAACACATGCAACAGTTTACAGAACAACAGACATAATGATGCACAAATTAAGACACTTTAGTCACTAACCCATGCACTCAGTGAGACACATTTAATCACTCACTCATACAGTCAGTCATGCACCTACTAAAACCTTCATCCACACACTTATACATCCACTCATTCTTCAATAAGTAAGACATATTTTAACTGTACAGAAACATACCATCACTGGTTGTTGTCATCAGTGATGTCATCAGTGATGCCACTGACCATGTCATGAATGATGTAATATGTGACATCATTAGCAGTGGATTGCGGGTGCGCGATATATAGTTAGTGGAACTAACTATATATGCGAATTTCTATGGTTTTGTGCGAGTAAAATAAGGTTTTGTAAATGCTAATCCCTAACTATATATGGTCAATAACCTATGGTTTTTTCTGTGAATTTTTAAGGTTTTGTAAATGTTAATTCCTAACTATATATGGTCTATAACCTATGGTTTTTTCAGTGAATATATATATATATATATATATATATATATATATATATATATATATATCCATAAATATATATATATCTTCATTAATATAAAAAAGTCAAACATGGGGTTCAGCTTTGCCAGTGGTAATAAATCAACCTATCGACTGGTCCAGGAACCACATACTGGTTTACTGCAATTCGTGTAAAAACAGAGAATGGTTAGGCTGAGGACAGGTAAATTGCTCCACTGATCTTAGGGCCAGATTTATGACACATTTTTCCAGTCAAAAATGTCCCTTCGGACTATTTGCGAATTGGTAAGATTACAATTGAAATGTATTTTCCTATGTATTACTATGTATTATGCATATTACCTGCCTGATTTCGCAAGTCACTATTAGGAACCTATTACTGACTCGCAAAACAGGGTTTGCAGGTCTCTTTTAGGATAGGGCGTTTAAAAGGCGTCCCTTCATAATAGTGATTCGAACTGGTATGCATGGATACTTTACAACTTGGAATGCAGTCGCAAAACATCAGGAGATTTGTGGTAAGCCATTCACAAATGGACCACAAGGGACCCCTCCCCATTGTAAAAACAAAAAATGAAAAGAATGCTTTTCTTTTTTTAAATGTATCCCGTTTTTCTTTAAGGAAAAGGGGCTGCATTTTAAAAAAAGCCATTCCCAATGGGTCGCAAATTGCAACCTGCCTCATGAATATTAATGAGGCTGGCCACTTGCGACCCATTTGAGAATCACAAATAATATCTGAGACACTGTTGTTCATCAGGTTTTGCGACTCACAAATTGCAAGTTGCTAAAAGACGCAATTTGCGAGTCGCAAAACCTGAAAGTCGTACATGTGGCCCTTAGTTCATAAGGCTGAGAGCACGCTCAGGTCTTTAAATAATTCCTGAACAGAATCGCCCCCAAATAGACGTGATGTAAATTCAGCTATTAACACATAATCTCATTCTGTTAGAACCACCAAAAGAACACTGCATAAACTCCTTTTTGATGCATTCGCTGCAGGAAAAGCAAATGGAATCCCTTGCCAGACTCAATGCAACCGCAGGGTGCACTTTTTTCTAAACATTAAGGAGATAGATTTTGTATGCGCACTCATTCCCCGGCTACTGTATGTGGTGGTTTATGTCAGTTATTTGCTATGCTTCCACGTGGCCCTCCTATGAAAGGACATGCAGTTCATTATGAAGCATTCGTTCACCACAGCGGGGTGCCATTTTTATGCAGGAGCTATATGCCTTCTTCCACTATTCATGTGCAGATGTTTTGGCCACAGAAGTAATTGCAATTTTATATTTCTTGATCGAGTGATGGTTTTGACTTTCCACCAACATGGAATGTATTGCTCATTTACGTCCCTGTTTTAATAAGTAGGAGGGATAATTCATTTCAAATATTTACTTAAGCTCACATTTATTGATTTTTCGAACACAAACAGACCCAGTTAATAGCCGCTCATATTTCGTTTTCCCTCAGAGTGCAACTATCTGGCATCTCTGCAGCAGCTTTTAAAAACAGCAAAACAGAACTGTTCACTGGCAATTGCTTTGATATATTACTTTCCAGTGTATAACCTCACATATAGAGGGTTAATAAAGCAATATTTCTCCAGCCATTAGTCTGAGTGTCCAGAGGACAGGCTAAGATTATTTTGCTGGTTGGGGAGAAAAGACATGTAATTAAGTTGGACCGAAGTGCCTGGGGAGAGCAGCTATTGTGTAAGTTGGAAGCGTTCCTAGGTTCTGTTGTGCTGAGCTGCGTGTCAGTTTCTTCATTTCCTTCCCCGTGCTAAGAGACTATTTCTGGCCCAAGGAACTTTGCACATTAATGACTGCTAACAACATCTGGGACAATTACAGTTTCCGTGGTGCTAGGGGTTTATATTATTCCTCACCAAAAGGGCATCACTTTCCAGAACATTTCTAGGGTATGAGCGCCCAAATGCCCTTGCTTCCTTTGATTCAGATACCCATTTTGTTGTAGCATGCTTAAGGAGTATTGACACATGAAGTGACTTACAGCCAGATTCATCATCCAAAATTGCGATCACAATAGGTGCGAATTAGCTATTGCCATCGCAATCCAAAGAAAAGCAATTCATGATTGAAAAATGTACAAAATTGCGAATTCGCAAAAACGATTTTGCGAAATCGCAAAATAATTCGCAGAATCCAGGAGGAACCCCTATAGCGAATCGGATATAGCGAGAATTCATGGATTCTGCGAAATATTTTGCGAACTTGCTAAATAATCGATAACGCAAATCATGAAAAATCACAAATTGCAAAAAATCCAAAAATCGCTATTTGCGACTGCAATTTAAGGAGAACCCAAACCAGGTAGTAACCATGAAGAAATAAAAAAAAACTAGCCACAAGTGCAGGCCTGACCAAACACACTTAAGGAGACACAGTAGGACATGAGGACTCTCACAATGCCAGGAGTCTACATGGTGGTCAGGCGCGAAGGCTCCAGGCTGCAGCGAGGAACAGACACAGAATCCAGGAGCGAATATTCCGCCAGCGGATCACCCTTCTGGCCCAAACTGCGGAGCAAATCTACTCCAAGTACCGCCTGAATGGGGCAATGATCACTAAGCTGATCCGTGACCTAGATCCCCTGATGTAGCACCCAACAAGGAGGACCAATGCCGTGACCACCCATTTCCAGTTTTTGTGCAGCCTGAACCTCCTGGCCTCCGGAAGCTTCCAGGGGGTAGTTGCCGTTGCAGGGGGGAATCTCCCAGAGCACCATGTCCCGCTGCCTAAGGAGTTTCCTGGAGGCAATGCTGACCCGGCTACACCATTACATCACATTCCCGACCACCCAACAGGACTTGAATCAAACCAAGCTTTAGTTTTACAACATTGCGCAATTCCCACATGTAATATGATGCATTGACTGTACCCACATCCACATCTGCCCACCTGCACAAACAGAATACATGTACCGGAACCGCAAGTCCTACCACTCCCTGAATATCCAGATGGTGTGCAACACTAAGACAATCATCACGGACCTAGTGGCACAATACCCGGGGTGCACACTTCATATTCCGGCACAGTGGCATGCACACACGACTGGCCAGGGGAGACTTTGGCGAAGGACACCTACTAGGTAAGTACACATGCCACCAAATCCTACATTGTGACCGTGTATCTGCGCATAACAGGCACTCACCCTCTGCTCCTTTCATTCAGGTGACAGCGCCTACGGTCTCTGTGAGTACCTCCTCACCCCAGACCTCAACCCTGCCACACCACAGCAACAGCGTTACAATGCTGCACACATACGCACAAGAAATTGCATTGAGAGGACATCTGCCCTTCTGAAGAGCCGATTCCGCATACTTCACAAGACTGGTGCGGCCCTCAAATACGAGCCTGAGGTCTGCTGCCGCATCGTGGCCATGTGTGCAATACTGCGCAACATTGCTACCAAGCACAGGATACGTGTAGAGATCTCTGGCAGTGAATCGAAAGGGGACAACCGCCAACCTGCACATGTGCAAAAACCACAGTTGATGGACAGAATGCAGAACAATGTCATACATTCACCCCAGTACAGAGATCGTGGCCCAAATCCATCGTTTTTTTGCACTCCAAACCACCCCAGTTCAGACAATGCAAATCTGTCCGACCCTGTGCCTCATGGGAACAGTCCAGCCCGAACTGCCAAGCCATGCCTTCCCTGGAACGGAAACAAGCTTCCGAGGACTGGTTCCTGGCATTCCAGCTGTCTTCAGCCCGGCTTGCTTAAATCCAGTGGTGTGGAAAGCATGGGACTCACGTCTGAGCATACCCATCCCACTCCGGGTGACAAATGCAAAAACCACAGTTGATGGACAGAATACAGAACAATGTCATACGTTCACCCCAGTACAGAGATCTGGGTCCAAATCCATCGTTTTTTTGCACTCCACACCACCCCAGTTCAGACATGGCCATATGCAAATCAGTCTGACCCTGTGCCTCATGGAAACAGTCCAGTCCGAACTGCCAAGCCATGCCTTCCCTGGACCGAAACAAGCTTCTGAGGACCGGTTTCTGGAATTCCAGCCGTCTTCAGCCCGGCTTGCTTGAATCCAGTGGTGTGGAGTGCATGGGACTCACATCTGAGCATACCCATCCCACTTGGGGTGACAAATGCAAAAACCACAGTTGATGGACAGAATGCAGAACAATGTCATACATTCACCCCAGTACAGAGATCTGGGCCCAAATCCATCATTTTTTTGCACTCCACACCACCCCAGTTCAGACATGGCCATATGCAAATCAGTCTGACCCTGTGTCTCATGGAAACAGTCCAGCCCGAACTGCCAAGCCATGCCTTCCCTGGACCAGAAACAAGCTTCTGAGGAAAGGTTTCTGGCATTCTAAGCGTCTTCAGCCCGGCTTGCCTAAATCCAGTGGTGTGGAGTGCATGGGACTCACGTCTGAGCATACCCATCCCACTCCGGGTGACAAATGCAAAAACCACAGTTGATGGACAGAATGCAGAACAATGTCATACATTCACCCCAGTACAAAGATCTGGGCCCAAATCAATCGTTTTTTTGCACTCCATACCACCCCAGTTCAGACATGGCCGTATGCAAATCAGTCTGACCCTGTGCCTCATGGGAACAGTCCAGCCTGAACTGCCAAGCCATGCCTTCCCTGGACGAGAAACAAGCTTCCGAGGACCGCTTTCTGGCATTTCAGCTGTCTACAGCCCGGCTTGCTTGAATCCAGTGGTGTGGAGTGCATGGGACTCACATCTGAGCATACCCATCCCACTCGGGGTGATAAATGCAAAAACCACAGTTGATGGAAAGAATGCAGAACAATGTCATACATTCACCCAGTACAGAGTTCTGGGCCCAAATCCATCGTTTTTTTGCACTCCACACCACCCCAGTTCAGACATGGCCATATGCAAATCAGTCTGACCCTGTGCCTCATGGGAACAGTCCGGCCAGAACTGCCAAGCCATGCCTTCCCTGGACCGGAAACAAGCTTCCGAGGACCGGTTTCTGGCATTCCAGCCGTCTTTAGCCCGGCTTGCTTGAATCCAGTGGTGTGGAGTGCATGGGACTCACATCTGAGCATACCCATCCCACTCGGGGTGATAAATGCAAAAACCACAGTTGATGGACAGAATGCAGAACAATGTCATACATTCACCCCAGTACAGAGATCTGGGCCCAAATCCATCATTTATTTGCACTCCACACCACCCCAGTTCAGACATGGCCATATGCAATTCAGTCTGACCCTGTGCCTCATGGGAATAGTCCAGCCGAACTGCCAAGCCATGCCTTCCCTGGACCAGAAACAAGCTTCCGAGAACCGACTCACGTCTGAGCATACCCATCCCACTCGGGGTGACAAATGCAAAAACCACAGTTGATGGACAGAATGCAGAACAATGTCATACATTCACCCCAGTACAGAGATCTGGGCCCTAATCAATCGTTTTTTTTGCACTCCACACCACCCCAGTTCAGACATGGCCATATGCAAATTAGTCTGACCCTGTGCCTCATGGGAACAGTCCAGCCTGAACTGCCAAGCCATGCCTTCCCTGGACCGGAAACAAGCTTCCGAGGACCGGTTTCTGGCATTCCAGCCGTCTTCAGTCCAGCTTGCTTGAATCCAGTGGTGTGGAAAGCATGGGACTCACGTCTGAGCATACCCATCCCACTCGGGGTGACAAATGCAAAAACCACATTTGAGGGACAGAATGCAGAACAATGTCATACATTCACCCCAGTACAGAGATCTGGGCCCAAATCCATCGTTTTTTTTGCACTCCACACCACCCCAGTTCAGACATGGCCATATGCAAATCAGTCCGACCCTGTGTCTCATGGGAACAGTCCAGCCCGTACTGCCAAGCCATGCCTTCCCTGGACCGGAAACAAGCTTCTGAAGACCGGTTTCTGGCATTCCAGCCGTCTTCAGCCTGGCTTGCTTGAATCCAGTGGTGTGGAGTGCATGGGAATCACGTCTGAGCATACCCATTCCACTCGGGGTGACAAATGCAAAAACCACAGTTGATGGACAGAATGTAGAACAATGTCATACATTCACCCCAGTACAGAGATCTGGGCCCAAATCCATAGTTTTTCTGCACTCCACACCACCCCAGTTCAGACATGGCCATATGCAATTCAGTCTGACCCTGTGCCTCATGGGAACAGTCCAGCCCGAACTGCCAAGCCATGCCTTCCCTGGACTGGAAACAAGCTACCGAGGACCGGTTTCTGGCATTCCAGCCGTCTTCAGCCCGGCTTGCTTGAATCCAGTGGTGTGGAGTGCATGGGACTCACTTCTGAGCATACCCATCCCACTCGGGGTGATAAATGCAAAAACCACAGTTGATGGACAGAATGCAGAACAATGTCATACATTCACCCCAGTACAGAGATCTGACCCAAATCCATCGTTTTTTTGCACTCCACACCACCCCAGTTCAGACATGGCTATATGCAAATCAGTCTGACCCTGTGCCTCATGGGAACAGTCCAGCCCAAACTGCCAAGCCATGCCTTCCCTGGACTGGAAACAAGCTTCCGAGGACCGGTTTCTGGCATTCCAGCTGTCTTCAGTCCGGCTTGCTTGAATCCAGTGGTGTGGAGTGCATGGGACTCACTTCTGATTATACCCATCCCACTCGGGGTGACAAATGCAAAAACCACAGTTGATGGACAGAATGCAGAACAATGTCATACATTCACCCCAGTACAGAGATCTGGGCCCAAATCCATCATTTTTTTGCACTCCACACCACCCCAGTTCAGACATAGCCATATAAAAACCAGTCTGACCCTGTGCATCATGGGAAAAGTCCAGCCCGAACTGCCAAGCCATGCCTTCCCTGGACCGGAAACAAGCTTATGAGGACCGCTTTCTGGCATTTCAGCTGTCTACAGCCCGGCTTGCTTGAATCCAGTCGTGTGGAGTGCATGGGACTCACATCTGAGCATACCCATCCCACTCGGGGTGATAAATGCAAAAACCACAGTTGATGGACAGAATGCAGAACAATGTCATACATTCACCCAGTACAGAGTTCTGGGCCCAAATCCATCGTTTTTTTGCACTCCACACCACCCCAGTTCAGACATGGCCATATGCAAATCAGTCTGACCCTGTGCCTCATGGGAACAGTCCAGCCCAAACTGCCAAGCCATGCCTTCCCTGGACTGGAAACAAGCTTCCGAGGACCGGTTTCTGGCATTCCAGCTGTCTTCAGTCCGGCTTGCTTGAATCCAGTGGTGTGGAGTGCATGGGACTCACGTCTGATTATACCCATCCCACTCGGGGTGACAAATGCAAAAACCACAGTTGATGGACAGAATGCAGAACAATGTCATACATTCACCCCAGTACAGAGATCTGGGCCCAAATCCATCATTTTTTTGCACTCCACACCACCCCAGTTCAGACATAGCCATATAAAAACCAGTCTGACCCTGTGCATCATGGGAAAAGTCCAGCCCGAACTGCCAAGCCATGCCTTCCCTGGACCGGAAACAAGCTTATGAGGACCGCTTTCTGGCATTTCAGCTGTCTACAGCCCGGCTTGCTTGAATCCAGTGGTGTGGAGTGCATGGGACTCACGTCTGAATATACCCATCAACTGTGGTTTTGAACCTGCACATGTGCATCATGCACGCGGGGAGAATCCTGCTGAAGGACACAGGTGCCGCAAGCACATCACAATTAACTGTTTCTAGTGCACCCACTCCCCTCACCGACACTTCACTCATGCATGACAATTGAAATAATGACATGAGTCAGATGAACTGTGATTGAAAATATATTATTGTTTTCTTCATAATAATGTGGCATTGTTTCTTACAGTGACAGGAGAGCCGTATTGAGTCATACAACCCCATGTATGTGAGGAGGGCATGCTTGTGTCATCAGCATGGCCCTGCATGGTACAAAATGAATTGTCATTGGCGCCTTCGGGTGGACGCTCCAAGTCGCCTTTCCACCTCTTGCTCAGCATTTGCCCGTGAAGCAGCAGTGGGCCTGGTGCTGCGGCGGGGTACTGTCACCAGTGGCAATGATTGGCTGCTGTGGCTTGAATTGGCCTCACTTGTGTCATCCCCCACACCTGCCTGGCCATGGCCAGTCGACTGCAGACCCTGCACTGCAGTGGTGACTTGCTCCAGTGCCCTAGCGACATCCTGGCAGCATTACACCATTTGAATTTGCATGGCCAACAAGCATCGTGAGAGTTGGGAGGTGGCATTCCCTATGATGCGGTTAGAGCGCGTGTACGCAGACAGGTGGGTCAGCAGCTGGCGGTGGCGCCGCCGGTTGACGTCCCGCTGGGTCAACAAGGCCTGGGTGTTTGCCTCCACTGCAGCGGTCATCCTCTCCATTCTGTCAGACAGCTGTCCCACATAGCTTGCAGTCTTGTGCAGCTGCAGGTGAATGGCTGCAAGATAACGGGCCTGCCTCTGGTGTATGCAAAGCATACGGCGCTCTATTGACAGGCCAGGTACCCGCACATTCACCCCCCTGCCTGCGCGTAGTGTTGTGTTGCACGCCTCCCTCACCAGTCCGCTGGACTGTGTTCTCACAGTGGCTGTGCGCCGTGTTCGTTTCCATGCTGCAGCTGTTGTTGGCAGTGCCACTGGCATGGGTGTCACACGGTGCGGTTGTGGTGCGCTTGTTGTTGCTGAGGTGGCCCTGTCTACAGGGGCAGGTGGTGGTACTACTGATGGTGCTGCTGTTTGCCCTGATGGTCCTGGTTGAGGGGCAGGATGGAAGTCTCCCTCGGTGTCCTCAGTATTGTGATCTATGTGCAGGGCCTCACTATCAGTGCTGGGTTCTTCAGCGCCACCTGTGATGTAAAGTGGACGTTGATTAATGACATGTATCTTGCACATGTAAGGTTGCTACATGCATGCAGGCTAGCATTCTCTGACTGGCTGTAGGATTGACTCTCACTGGACAGGTCTGGCTGTATGGGGCTAGATGGAAATTGTGGTCAGACTACATGTCCCACAATGCAATAGGGCTTTTCTGATGTGCATGGACTGCATGACTGGGGTTTCTAATGGGTAGCTCTGGGGTCATGGCCATTGTTAGGGGACAGGGTCGCAGTCGCATGGCACTTACCTTGGGATTCTTGAGTGGGTCGGGAGGAGTCCAGCCGGGTAACCCCCACTAATGCCTCGGGATTCAGGGTGTCCTCCACGAGGTCCTCCAGTGGGGTGTTGGGTGGTACAGTGGGCTCTCCTCCTCCTGTTGCAACACGCTCCCCCAGCCTCTCTGCAATCCTCTCCTTGGCACGCCCTCTGAGGTCGTACCACCTCTTCTTTAAATCATCTATGGAGCGCTGGGTCACTCCCACGGAATTTACTTTGGCGCGGATGCGCAGCCAAATCCTTCTTTTGTCCGCGTCAGGCACCCTCCTTGAGTCCTTCCCAAAGAGCTGGTCGTGGTCTTTGCTCACTCCCTCAATGAGGTAATCCAATTCTTGCTCAGAAAACTTTATTTTTAGTTTCCTTCCTGAGGAACTGCCCCCTGCTGCTTCCTGGGACATTTTCTGCAGTGGGGTTTCTCCTGATTTTGAGCTGGAGGTGGTCTGGAGTGGAGCTCTGGACAGTGCTGCTTCCACTTCAGGCTCAGTATGCAGAATGAGGGTGGGAACTGCCTGCTTCCTGGTTGTGATGTCATCACTGTGCTCGAAATGCGACTTTCCATTTTTGCGATCTCGCAATTAGCGAGATTGCAATTTGCGATTTCGGTAATTGCGAGATCGCAATTTCAACATGGAAAACGGCCGATTCTGCTAATTTTATGCGATTTTGGGGAAATCGCAATCGGCAATTGCGGCCGATTGCGATTCGCTTTTTTTACTCGCTGTTGTTCATGAATCCCATTCTGCGATTTATAAATTGCGATTCGGTATTTCTCGCAATTTAGAAAGCGCAGATTTTGGGTTTCATGAATCTGGGGGTTAGAGACGTATAAGACATGTATTACTTCCGATATAAAACTACCACTTCTTTTCCTATTATTTCATCTTCAAGTGCTAGTATTTGTGTACCGTATTTGTCTGAATTGTTTTATCTAACAACCGTGGCAAAGGCGTTGTATAGGTGTGAGGGAATGTGCTTTATTTCATTGTTTAGCTTTACAGAAAAGTCACAGGTGGAAATGGCATGTGAAGATTAGATAACATAAACTATGTCGCCAGGATAGCTGAATGAATTAGCTTTTACTGCCAGTCTTTGCAGTGGCCGTGTGGTCTCATATTTTAGCCCCTGCAAAGAAGATGTGGCGTTGCAATCTTATAAAATTAGTACATCGAGTAACAATACTGTTGGACCTACTCATTTCTGCAGGGTCACCCCAAAACATTTTGCCTTCCTCCTGCAATTTTTGCTGATATTAGGACTCCGCATACTTAACTAGTGTTAACCAGTGCTCAAGTGCTTGTGCTCTCTCCTCTCAATATTTTAATGTTGACTTACACCCAATTTGCATACTTAATTTACTGATAAGCCCCTTGTAAAGTATGTACTACATGTACCCAGTAACCAGAACCTGTAAATCAAATGCTACTTGTGGGCCACCAGCACTGGTTGGCCACAAACTCAAATAGTCTTTTAAAGATGTCTCAGGCTTGCAATTACAGAGCATGTATGTGCAGTTTAAAACTGCCATTTCAACCTGGCAAAATAAATCATTTGCCAGTCCCAAACCTTTTCTTTTAATACATACAAGTCACCTCAAGGGCAGTCCCTGGACAGCCTAGAGGACAGGGTGCAATGTATGGAAAATGTAGGTCATACACTTAAGTTTTACATGCCCTGATAGTGCAAACTCTTAATCTCATGTTTCACTACTGCAAGGCCTTTTTGCTCCAATAGGACAACATTGGAGTTGCATTTTAAAATTTTATAAGTGTAAGTTCCAAATAGGAATAGATGACCAGTGTATATTTGTTGTCTCTGAAATCCCATTTTGAATTGCTATTATGAAAATGCCACTTTTAGAAAGTTCAGAACACAAAACAGTGAACCCGGCTCCGTACTACCGTACAGTCCTACTAACTCATAGAGTAACGAACATTCAGCTCTTTTATCTGTCCAAATGGAATTTTTATTAGACCATTCCTGTTTCTTTAAAAGATAATCAAAAAATGTTTAGGGGACTGAAAAAGAAACATAGACTTATCAAATTCACACATGAACTTACACGTATATACAATTCACAATAACATACACTTAAAGACAAAAATGGACTTAGAAACTGTGAAAAAAGTATTAGCAACAGTTTGCAACATGACAAAATCAGCAAAGGAATTCATACATTAATCTGATGTAAAACACATTTTTCGAAAAATGTACATCATATAAATAATTTCGTGATAAACATGAACATATACAAAAGGCATTTTGGGAGGCATATAGTTCATTCTGAATACGGCAAGTGTTGAAGGAAACTATTGGATAAAGTATTGATACACTATTCAGATACTCCTTTTACCCTGGAGCTGGAATAACAGATGTGGTTCATAACATTGGATACGTACATGTTTATTACAAAATTTTGTATATGATGTAAATTTTTCTAAAAAATTGTTTTTCATCACATTAATGTATGAATTAATTTGCTGATTGTGTCATGTTGCAGGCTGTTGCTGGTATTTTTTCACAGTTTCTAAGTCCATTTTTGTCCTTAAGTGTATGTTATTGTGAATTGTATATATGTGTAAGTTCATGTGTGAATTTGATACGTCTATGTTTCTTTTCCAGTAAAAAAAAATGTTTTGATTACATTTTAAAGAAACAGGAAAGGTCTAACAAAAATTCCATTCGGACAGATAAAAGAGTTGACTGTTCGTTACTCCATGAGTAGCAGGAGTGTACGGTAGTACGAAGCCGGGTTCATTGTTTTGTGTTCTAAATTTTGAATAGCCCTACCTGGCCCAGGTTTTTTGGGCTTAACCCCTGTAGGTTTTTGTACTTTTAAAAAGTTGGCATTTTCTTCCCTTAGCCATTTAGTGCCTGCAATCTGTCTCTGGTCCAATGACTGCGTGTAGCTGACAGTTGAGCTTTGTGTATTCCTCCTGGACAGCCACACATAATAGAGAGCTTAGATGTGCCTGAATGGCTGACACTGGCAGGATAGGAGGGAGGAGCTGGTCATAGCCCCACTTAAATCTGAATAGGTTGTGTCTTGTCTCCACACAAAAGGCTGCATTACCCCCTGTAGTTAGCTAGACTCAGGGCAGGGGAGTCAACATGCCTTGGGACTTCATAGGAAAGGCTGGATGCCTGGGAACATCAAAAGTAAACCTCTAGAAGCTTCTCCGCCACTTCATATGCACAACTGGGTATAAATACTGGACCTCAGACACCAACGTTTCAGTTCACTTCTAGACTTGTGATGCTCAAGTAGGAAGAAGGGCTATTGTACCACTGAAGGACTGCCACTCTGCTGGACTCATGCTTTGCTGAACTACTGCCCTCTTGCCTGGGTGAGGAAGTAGTGACCTGCTACTCATGAATCTAGAACCCAGGGTGACTCAAAAGACTAGTTGTCTGGCCTCCTAATCTGAAGCCCCAGGGACGTAACTGACTTCCAACACCCTTGCATCTGCACCTGAATTCTGCTATCTGTGAATCTTTCCTGCCAACTGGTTCCACTCCAGTCCGGGACCCTTGGAAGTGAGCTTAAGGTGCTTTGCCACCCACTGTGGATCCAGCTGAACTGATGCATCTCTTCTGCTGAACGGTAGAACCCCGAGCAAAACATACATATCTTCACAGCTGCATTGATTGCACCCATCACAAGCTTGCATCGCACCTGCAGCCTTCATCACCTTCAGAAGCGCCACTGCACGATGTATCCTCAGTGCAGACCCTCATCTCTCGTCAACAGCAGCCTCAATGACAAACTTTACATCGAGCCTCACAGCTCCTCAGAACCAGTGTTTCTCTCCAACTGCTCGATGCATCCCGACTCCGGACTTCGCATTTCAAGCCCTCGTCAACGGGATCCTCAACTTCGGACTAACAGAACCTATCACCGCAGCCTCATCACATTTCAGAACTTACTCTTTGCTTTGGCTGTGTGACACATCTCTGGTGCTGATCCATGCAATGCTCCATAAACCAGGATTTAAGGATCTCTGTTCAGTGTGCCTAGGCTGAGTCCCTGAAGCTTGCAAATGCTCCATCGTGGTTGGCCTGAACCTATGACCAGATTTCAACAGGTGGCTCTTAGCGCCTTTTGGCGCTATTTTCTCTACAAGCTTTACATTTCAATTTCTCTAGTTCTACTAATTCGATTTTTATGTTTTGGTCTTGTTTAATTCATATAAAATCACTCTATTTTTCTAAGCCTGTTGTAGGCTTCTTTAGTGGTGTGTTATCACTGTGTTACTATTTGCAGCGTTGCTCAAATACTTTGTACATTACTGTTAGAAATGGGGGTATCTAGTTGGCAATGGTATACACCTTTGTCCCTTGCTTCTAGTCAGGGAAACTGCTCACCCCCTTGGTAGCTTGGCACGAGCACACAAGCTTACCTCAGAGGCAGTATGTAAAGCATTTGTGAACACATACAGTAATACAGTGAACACACTACACATGGACACCACACCAGTTTAAAGTAATCTTTACTAGACTTAACACAAGACCAAACAACAAAAATCCACAATACAATATCAAGAATATGACTTTAAAATGGTAGAAACAGCTTAGTTCAATGTAGATGGTAAATGCGAGACTTTACTCTCAAAGTACCTTGGATGCGTCATGCAAAACAAACAAAAGGGTCACAGGGAAGGTGATGCGTTTGTTCCTTGCTTCGGGGAGGTGATGCGTCGGTTCCTTACTGCAGCACAGAGGAGATGATGCGGCGGTTCCTTACCGGAGAGGAGGTGATGCGTCAGTTTCTTACTGCGTTCCAGTTACGATGCAACAAGATGGCACCTCGATGCAATGCGATTATTCGGTGCGATGTGACAAAATGGCATCTTGGATGTGATATGACAACGTTGGATGCGATGCATGCACGTCCGATGGCCGTGCGACAAAATCAATGAACTTTTAGAGCCGCAACAGGCCCTGCGACACGCTTCTCCAAGGTTGCAATGGTGACCTCTGCAGCGGTGGCATGCTTCTGTGGTGATGCGACACGCTTCGTCTGTGATGCGACAGCGAACAGCTGCGGCGGCGCCAAGTTTCTTCAGTGATGCGACGGCAACTGCTGCAGCAGCAATACATTTCTCCTCGTTGCATCGCGCTTCCAGCTGCCAGCGGCATGCAGTCTCTCAGAGGGCCCAAACAACAGCAGGCACCTCACTGCAGAAGGAGTTCCCAGCAAGGGAATTCAGGGGGGGAGCTGGTGGTGAAGTCGTTGTGGCTCTGAGACTTCAGAACAGGAGGCAAGTTCATCTTCAAGCCCTTGGAGATCTTCTTCAAGATAGTAAAAGTACACACAAAGTTCCTTTTCTCCTTTCCTTGGCAATAAGTAACCTCTGCAGGTCAACCCCAACAGCAAACAGCACAGGGGCAGTCTCCTTCAGCTTCCTTGGTTTCTCTCCTTGGCAAAGGGTTTGTCTTGAAATCCAGAAGTGATCTAAAGTTCTGGGGTCTGGGCCCCAATATTTATACTGCAAAATCATTTGTTCTCTGAAGGCAGAGAGTGCCTGTACCTAGTCAAAACTGTTTTCTCCTCCTGGATGCAGCTTCCTGGCAGGAGGTGGAGACAGCATTGTTTGAGAGCAGGTACCTGAAAGGAAATCTCCTCTCCCTACTCTCTATTCTATGAGGGCTCAGGTCAGTGAAAGGAAATCTCTGCCCCCTACCATGAGGGCTCAGGTCAGTGAAAGGACATCTCCTCCCCCTACTTTCTATTTAATGTAGGTCCTATTCAGCTCAACCTTGACACATCAGACTGCTGGAGCCAAGTCCCTCTCCAGCCCCCTGTCACTCCCAAACCAAACATTAAATATTCAAACCTAGCAGAGGCATACTGGATGGTTAGGCAAGAAAATACCTGCTTTCTAAAAGTGGTATTTTCAAACACAGAATGTAAAAATCACCCTCACTAAAAGATGTATTTTAACATTCTGAGTTCAGGCATACTAAACTCGAATGTCTATCTTGTTCCCTGGGTCAGTTAGGATAATAAGATGTTATAATCAAACTGCCCATTCTGGCCTATGAGAACAGGTAGCAATGCAATAGTAAAAAAAGAAAATGGCTGTAATTCACTATCAGGACATGCCACACACATCGGGGTGTGTCCTACATTTCACATACAATGCAACCTGCCCATGGGGGTACCTTTGGCCTACGTCAGAGGTGACTAACAGTTAGAAAAGGGAAGGTTTAGCGACTGCCAAGTAGGTGCAGCTCCAGACTGCACACCAGCTCTGCAGTGGCAGGCCGGAGCCACATTTTACAAGCTGCTTCTGTGGGTGCACAACCAGTGATGCAAGACCACCAACAGCAGTTGATTTACAGGACCTGGGCACACGTGGTGCACTGTACTAGGGTCTGACAATTAAAAGAAATAGCCAATCATGGAGTCACTAATCCATTACAAAAATTTACAATACGGAGCACTTGCACTTTGGCACTGAATAGCACTGGCAAAGTGCCCAGAGCATCTACATCAGCAAAACATGGGAGGCAACAGCAAAAAATGGAAAGGAGACCAACGCCAATGGTGCCAGGTCTAACAATTACCTCTAGGTTAAGCCTGACTGCTCTGTGCCAAGTTACCACGGAGTTGAGCATAGGTTAATATGGGGTTTGCTTGTGCCTTACCCTGGCAAGAATTGTGGTTGTTGCTTGACAAGGGCTCATACCAAACCATCACCTACTTTCTTACAATTATCTCAAGGAATAGTAACATATGTATTTATATTGCTTGAAATATTAGTACAGTATCAAAAAGCATGTGAGGTGAAAGCTATTCTTATGTATCAGGATTGAGACATTTTAATTTTGCAAGATAAAGCATTTACCAGACAATTAGCAAAGAGATCATTTCAGTGTTTTTCTACTGTAATTTCGTACAACTACTATAGTCTTCAGTGTTATCTTTGCCGGCAATACCACCTCGCATTACTAGGAGTATTTCCCAGTACAAGAATGCTCCTTGTGAGGCCAAATGCTTTTCCACTTACATTTCCTAGCTACTCAAAGCAGGTGTGTTAGACTTGGCATCCTTGACATGGTCTCCCCTGAACTTTAGCTCTTCTCCCTGCATTTTTGACTGCATGGTGGATTTCGTTTTTGCTGGCTTAGATGCTTTGGGCACTTTGCCACTGCTGATCAGTGTCAAAGTTAAAGTGCTCCCTGTCTAAATTGAAATTCTGATTGGCTATCGCTGATTGGCATATTTGATTTACTGGTAAGACCCTAGTATAGCTCACTGAGTGCTCCAGGGCTTGTAAATCAAATTCTACTAGTGGGCTTGCAGCACTAGTTGTGCTACCCACTGTAGTAGCCCTGTGTCTTAGACTTGCCACTGCAGTGTCTGTGCACTCAGTTGTAAACTGCCATGTTGACCTGGCAAGTGCACCCACTTGCCAGGCCCTAACCTTTCCTTTTTTTACATGTAATGCCCCCCTCAGGTAGGCCCCAGTTACCCCATAGCAGGGTGCAGTGTATTTGAATGGTAGGTAGGACATGTACTGTACATGTACCTGTACTGGTGTGTGTTACGTGTCCTAATAGCGAACAACTGTGTATTTCCTTTTTCACTATTGAAATGCTGTCTGTCCCATGGGTTAACATACGAGCTGCATTGTAACATTTTACAAGTGTAACTTTACCTTGGGACAAGATGGAGAAATGGAGTTTAGGTGCTCTGAACCCAGAATTTAATAACACATCTTTTAGTAGAGGTGATTTTTAACCCCTCCCCTGCTGGTGACAGAACCGCTCCGTCATCAGTTACGGTCGCACTGTGCTGATGACGGAGCGGTTCCGTCACGGCCCGCTCAGCACGCCTGCGCGGCGCGGATTCCGCGCCTGCGCTGAGCATTCCATTGAGTGGGCGGGCCGTGACGGAACCGCTCTGTCATGAACACAGCGCAACCGCAGCTGTTGACGGAGCGGTTCCGTCACCAGCATGGGCGCGCCGCACGGCCCCCCGCCCCCTTAGCGCTGCGGCGGAGTAGCCGCTGCAGCGAAGGGGTTATATTTTGTTTTTGAAAATGCCACTTTTAGAATATGCCCATTTTCTTGTTTAACCATCCGTGTGCCTCCGAATGTTTGTCTATTCACTGATTGGTTTTGTAGTGACAGGGGCTAGGGATATGCATTCACAAAGGGGGTTGAAGTATGTCCTGCATTTCCTGGGTGGCACATATCTGGGCTGAATAGACCTGGTCTGCATTTAGAGTAGTGGGAGGAGTTTCACTAGCCCTTGAATAGACTGTGTCCCCTTTGCACAATGCTGTTTCCATCTACTGTAGGGTAGCTAGGCAAGAGGCAACAGAGCTGGTTTAGACTGGGCTCAGAGACCCTTGCCACAAAGGGAAAATGGGGTATAATATTGGTCCTTAACCCCTTCCATGCTCATGACGAGCTCAGCTCGTCATGAGGCACAGTGGAGCTGTGCTTATGACGAGCTGAGCTCGTCATGAACAATGGGTATTCAAGGAGTTCAGCATCCAAGGAAAATTGCTGCAGCAGTCAAGGTGTTAAACCCCAGAGAATTAGATCACTTCTGGACTCAAGAGGAACCTCTGCCAAGGAGAAGAGCTGGAGATCTGTAAGGAGGACTACTGCCCCTTTATTGTGTGTGCTTTGCTGGGTTGGCCTGCAGTTGCTGCTTCTACTAAGGAGAAGACAAATTTTGGAACTTTGCTGTGAACCTGCTTACAGAAGAATCTCCAAGGGCTTGTTTGTGCTTTCCTCCTGTTCTGACGTCTCAGAGCCACAAAGACTTCACCTGCACGCACTGACCAACACCTGTACTCCTCTGTGGACTCCTGCATTTAAAAGGGTGCCAATTCCAGTTCCTGGGCCCTGAGAATTGTGTGGCTGGTGCTACAAAACAAGAAGAACAACTTCAATGCCATCAGTGACACCACTAGTGACCCCGCGACCTTCACTGAGGCCGGGGGAATCGCCTATGAAGTGCACGAGACACCGCTCCACCTATACCACAGATCTGACACCTGCAGCTATCGGCCTACCTGACATCAACGCTTGTACCCATGCCATCACTGCCAGCACCAGCATCATGTTATCGTGGAGCCACTAATCAATCAGGGTGACTTCACAAACACTTCGTCACACGGCCTCACTAGAACAGATGCCTAATTATTGCTGCTGCCTAACTTCCCTTGTCCTGGATTTGAAGCCTCGTCTCCTGTGGCAGAAAGGAACTGGCTTCACCTCAGCACCAATGCCTCCCCTCCACAACGCTGTGCATTGTATGTTAACGCCGTACTTTCGTACTTTGGATTTGTGCCTGTCATGATGTCATAATAGCCCCAGGTAGAGCTATTTTATTTCTGCAAGCTCTATTTTTGAGGTAACCGTTCCATAAGTGATATCTTGAACATGTATGTTGGATTTTTGTTGTTTTCCTCTTGTTTGGTTTAGATAAATATATTCTAGTCTTCTAAACTGGTGTGTTGGCCCTTTGAGGTATTTTCACTGTTTTACTGTGTATTTGAGTACAAATATGCTAAACATTGCCTTTTGGATAAGCCTGTCTGCTCATGCCAAGCTATCAAGGGGGTGAGTAGGGGATATCTCAAGTGTGTAATCCCCTTACCCTGATTGGAAGCAAGGTACCTACTTGGAAAAAGGTGCATACCTCTGTAAATTAGAGACCCCCAATTTCTAACAAGGTGGATAAAGAGCATGATAAAGTAATATGTGAATCACATACAGGACAGAGCCTTTGATTCTAGATAGGCATGGTATTCTCCATCGTAGGCCTGAAAACCTTGCAGTAAAGTAGAGAAAGTACTGTCTGGTAGAGTAATGTCTGGCATTGCATTCCAGTGTCCTATTTATTGTGCTTTTGAAATTGGGCTTTTGTGGTGCTGCCTTATTTCACCTTATGGAAGTTACCAGCTAGTAGCAGGTTAAGGGATACCTGAACTGGCTCCCTAGAAACTCCTACAAAAAAGCAAATGGGGCAGACATTTTTACAAAAGTTTAACTTGGAAATGTCAACTGCTCATCAGTGGTAGAAATTAATGTATCTGCTTGTATCAGGGGGTTGAAAAGGGAGCTCAGTATTAGTTCTGTATTGAGATCTTTCTTATTTCCAGCTGCAGAAACAATTCCAGTGGAAATCCAAATACAAACAAACCTATTTCTACAGTTGCCTGCTCTATGGGGCAAGTAATGATTATTGTGAGGTTAGTGTCTGATATTGTTCCTCCAAATCAAGATGCACAGAGATAGGTATAATATATGATCTAAAACCTGCTAAATAGCAAAGTGAGCCTGAGAAACAGAATGGATGTCAACCAGATCGCAGCATCTTGTCTTAACACACCACAAAGACCCGGGCCGATGTTATGCATTGTCATTGTTTGCACCTGGCGCACATTTTAAAAGGTGAGCCGGCGCAAACAATGACAATGCCAATGCGTCCTCGGGCAGCACATTCAAGTGAAAACATGGAGCAGCTGCTCCATGTTTTCCATGTTTTCTCAGTGCAGGCGGCACTATTAACAGGGTACTAGAGATCCCCTTGCCGGCGGGTGCAGTCATTGACTGCACCCGCCAGCAAGGGTATGTCTGGGTGGTCCATATGACTCCTTTTCTCCCCTCCAGAGAGCTGCTCTCAGGGGGCTCCCTTACGGGGTACCACCTAGAAAGTGGCCTACTGTTTGTGTGCCCCCTGAGAGCTTCTTTACCTCTGTGCCCATGTCTGTAATATATGTTGCTGTTGTATGTGCTTTATTCGATAAAATTTATCATAAAAGTATGTACATCCTCTATTTATAAAAACAAACCAATTATACATATAACCAGTATACAAAGCAGTAAAATATGATAAAAGAATATATATAATAAAAACAAGGAGATCAAAAAGAGCTGTTACAATATGACCCATAATTTCCTAGCACATATTTTCCTTTAGCAGCTTTGTACGAATCTGCCAAGCGCTACCCAGGAACTTTGCTACCCCGCAAACAGTGGCCAGAGACGTAGTATCAGTTGTAAAAATACGTTGGGCCATCTTGTGGTGTCTAAAACCCAGTTCTCTACAAATTGGTTTCAGCCAAGTTTTTCTCGCCACCCTATATGCTTTGCATGCAAAAAGAAAATGGGCTACTGACTCTGTAGGAGCTGTGCAACCTGGGCAGGGAGCTGGTGGAGAACCACACCTTTTCCAGCCTGTTGTAATTTCATTAAGCGGGAGGGTCCCAAATCTCAACATTAAGTAGAGTGTTCTGTCTCTGAGAATTTGAATGAAGTCAAGGAATGGTTCAAGCTTCCTAAAAGGTTTATGCTCCAGAAACAGCTCGGACAAGGGGGCCCCACTTGGCACTATGTAGTTCCTCCACCTGAACCCAATCCCAATATAGTTTCTTAATTGTTTGTTTGAGTGGCGGGCACTGGCTTGCCCATGATTCGCATAGCCCTATATTAAAAACTAGGGGGCAGATGTATCAAGATTCCATTTTGCGATTCTTAAATAGCGATTTTTAAGGAATCGCTATTGAGAATTCACAAAATGGAATGTATGAAAACAATCGCTATTTTTTAGTGATTCCTTAACCTTCCTTATTTGCGAATTCGCATTTTGCGAATTCGCAAATAAGGAATAATTTCCCATGCATTCCTATGGGCCAGGAGGCCCATGGGAATGATTCTGAAGTAATTCTCAAATTGCGAATTCGCAATTTGCTAATCGCAATTTGAGAATTATTTCATGGGTGCAGGGGTGGCTCAAAGACACCCTGCTGCACCCCTGAAATGTACATGTGTGTGCATATGGCGCACATACATGCCCTATGGGCATGTGTGTGCGTCACATGCCACCATCAAAAATGCAAAATTGTGCATTTTTGAAAGACAAATTACCATCAACTGCAACTTGGTGGTAATTTGCGAATTCTTAAACATAAATCGCAATTCAAAAATGCTTCATACACAGCATTTAAGGAATCGCAAAATTGCGATATCTTAAATGCTATGGCAAAAAAAGGAATCGCAAATTTTTGCTATTTCTTATTTTGAGATTTTTTGATGCATGCCAAAATACGCAAAAATACCTTTTGCGATTCGCAAAGGCCGAAATTCTGCGAATTTCGGCCTTTGCGAGTCGCAAAAGTCTCGATACATCTGCCCCTAGCTGTCTCAATTTGTTAATCCTCTTGATCTTATTGCTGATGTTCAATTTAATAAGTTCATCGAGGGCAGCCGCATAATTTGCCAATTCTGGCGTTCTTCTCAAATGTACCCAGAATAATAGTGGTCAAAGACGAACTATGTCCTTAATCGAACGTTTGCACATGTCCTGGTACCGGGGTTTTAGGGGAGTAGCGACTGGGAGGGAAACCAAATCTCTCACAAACTTATTCTCAGATTTAACTAAATCAGTGGTACTCTCAAACCCCCATAGTTCGGACCCGTATACCGCTGAAGACAATGCTTTTCCCTCGTACACCACCAGGGCCAGAGCTATCGGTTTACTAGTAGACCCCCGCTGTTCTCTCAGAATTGCTCCCGACACTCGCTTGTGATTGAGCAACATTTTCGCCATGTGGGAGTTCCAATTCATCGTGTGATTAACCCTCACTCCCAAGTAGTCAAACAACTCAAACACCACTAGTGGAGTACCATTCAGCGAGATGTTATTCCTAAATCTTTTTGAAGGTGACAGGGTCATTAGCTTTGTCTTGGAGGTATTGATGTTTAGGCCCCTTTCCACACAGAACAAGCTAAACATATCGAGCAGTTTTTGGAGGCCTGCTGGGGTTTTCGACATCAGGAGGGTGTCGTCGGCAAAGAGTAGAGTGGGTGTTTTCTCACCTGCCAGGGCTGGGGCGCCGGCCGGGTCCTCTCTCAAATGGTCTACCACCTCATTTACAAAGAGAGAAAACAAAGTCGGGCCATCACACAGCCCTGGCGAACCCCCCTGTTCACAGCCACCCTCTCTGTGAGCTGTCCCTGATTCCCCCATCTGATTGTGGCATAGTTCCCCTCATGGAGTCTCTTTATAATATCAAGAAGAGAAATGGGCTGGCCAAGGTCTTCTAGCACCTGCCAAAGTTTATCGCGGGGCACCAGGTCGAAGGCAGTCTTTAGGTCTATAAAGGCCAAATATAGACTGCCTTTCTGATGGTCAAGATTTTCCAGTAAACCGCAAAGAATCTGAATACCTGGTCTATCGTGCCCAACTTCTGCCTAAAACCCGCCTGCAAGTGAGATAGAATGTGCCCTTCTTCCATCCAAGACCCCAACCTGGAGATAATGACCCTGCCAACTACTTTCTGGATTACATCAATTAAACTAATTGGCCTGTAGTTGGCAGGGTCCTCTCTAGCCCCTTTCTTGTATATGGTTACTACTTCAGCTCCCCTCCATGAATCAGGGATGAGGAGACCCCTGGCAATCAGATTCATTAGTAGGGAGATGAAGTTGGCCCAAAGCATAGGGTCATGTAAAAGTAGATCCCCTGGGAGACCATCGGGGCCCGCAGCCTTTCCAGGGGCTATGTTCTTAATGGCCAAATGTACCTCTTTAATAGAAAAGGGATCTGCTAGTACATTGTTCTCTGGTCCAGGTCCTATAGGGGTGCTTTGTGGAGACTGTGATTCTCCCACATCACAGTACAAATTAAGGAAGTGGATATACCATTGTTGTTCTGTGATGTGGTTTGGTATAGGATCCGCTCCCCTTCTATTCGCTTTATTAATTAAATCCCAGAAAAAAGTTGAATCCTTCATCTGGGCAGCAGATTTAAGCTCCTGCCAATGCTGTTCCTCCCAATCACGCTTTGCTAGAGCTATGGCTCTTGAGTTCTCCTTTCTGGCTACTCTTACTAATATCAGATCTTTTTTGTGCAGGGCCATAGTTAAAGTCTTCCTTTTCTGTCTGTACAAAGCCGTCTACCAGGGGTTACTCGGTTTTACTAAATTCTGCTTCAGCATTCGCCGCTCTTTAACAATAAAAAGCGAGCCCAGCCACTACGTTACTATAAAATTTGGTTAAGGGGAGGCCAGTGTTTTTTCCTGGACTGCAGTGAACAATTCCAACTCTACAACCTTCTGCTTTATTAGTTCCTTAATACTATAAAATGTATCCTCCTGACCTGGTACCTTGTGCCATTTCAATCGGCGATTACACTTTGATGGCACAACCTCCTTTGTTTGCATTATTGGGGCATTAGTTGTCTTTTCATTGGGCGGTCCCCTCATAATCTTCATACATAAGGGGTTATGATCACTATCCTGGGACTGTTTTATCTCCATGTCCACTAGGTCGCCCCAAAGGCGTGTGTCCAACAGTATATATTCTATACGTGATGGGCAGCTTAGCCTGTTATATGTATTACCCCCTCTTTGGTCGGAGACTGTCCTACCTTTCAGTGCTCTCAGATTGTATTCTAAGGTTAAAGCATTGATTTGGATTTCCCTAGGAGACCATTTTTTAATTGGCGCCAAAGTCAGAATGGGTATGGCCCATTTGACATCCTCCTCATTAGTCCCTAGGAAGTCTTCCCCACTCAGGGGCTCGAATGTACAATTGAAATCTCCAGCCACGATTACATTGGCAAGAGGGGGAATGCCAGCTAATTCTGATTCCAGAGCTGCTATAGTTGCTGAGATTTGTGCCCCCGGAGACCCACTTGCATACACGTTAAATAACTCCAAGTTATTACCATTATGAAGTCCTTTGATTGTCAAATGAAGAATGTCCTCTATGGGTGAATTCTGCATAGTGACATCCCAATTCAGTGCAATGTTGACACATACGTGGAGACCCCCAGATGGACGTCCCTTCCCTGAACTTGTGGCGGGGATGTAAAAGGTGGTGTACCCTGGTTTATATAAGGGCAACGTACTCCAAGTCTCCTGAAACTGGCAGACCTCGAACTTGTCAATAAATTCATTCCATTCTGGGATGGACCATTTTTTTTGGAGGCCTGTAATGTGCCAGGAGAGGAGATAGATCACCCTTAGATTTTCAGCCACTGTCTCTACAGTACCTTGATTAACCTAGTCTATCTAATCCCCACTGTGAGTTCTCCGTACTATGGTATTTACAGATGGGGTGCGCCCTGATACTTCCCTGTCTTGTGATTCTGATGGGCGGGCAAAGAATGGCTCGCCCTCTGCCCGGGCTTTGCCCAGCGCGTGCCCGTGCTCATCCCGCGCAGCGGTATGTGTCTCCAGTGATATGGGACATCAGAGCAGGGGGAGGAGCGCGGTGGAACTGGCAGCGGAGACTCCTGGTCCTGGGAGTCCCGCTGTTTCCTTCTCTCCCCTCACGCAGGGAACAGCTTCTGACACCCAAACTGCTATGAGCAGCACCCAAGGAGTGTGGTCCGCGAGCCGTAATCAGGAGGCGAGCAGGTGAGCAGGGGGAGGAGCGTGGTGGAACTGGCGGCGGAGACTCCTGGTCCTGGGAGTCCCGCTGTCTCCTTCTCTCCCCTCACGCAAGGAATATCTTCTGGCATCCAAACCGCTACGAGTGGCACCCGGCCAGTAATATAGCGCGGTCTCAGATTCAAAGGAATTCCTTCATTTGCATAGGGCACGCCCCTATGCAAATGAGGAAACACCCCTGAACATTGCCCTGGCACTATCAATATTACTGAAGGGGACGCACAAGAGTCTGCGCTCTGATGGGGAATACAGATGGAAAGCCTCATCTAGTCAGTCTACTCTATTAAGACCTGAGTCACCCCCCTCCCCAGCTGTGGACTAGAGTGGTAAAGGTCTAATTTGGATATCAGAATGCTTGGGGGGGGGGGGTACCATACTCAAGGCTTGATAAATTCTCCGCAATTTTTGAGTTATTTAACTGCAACTCAATGCAGTCTGTATGGGAGCTAAACAAGGAAATCCTTTTTACCCTCACCATGTTCCTCCCTAATATTTGACCTGCAGTCCCTCACGTGACATAGCCAGTGGATTGCTTTATTGTGAATAGACTCACTACTTTCTTGACCAGATTTATAAATAAATTTAGGGACCATGGTCATGTAAACTACTGTTGATGGATTTCTTAAGGGGGTGCTATTCCTTAACAGGCCAGGGCCATCTCTCCCACTCTGCCTTTCTCTATCTAGAGGGGGGTTTCTACCACCTATGTTGTTATAGTGTGGACCCTGGGGCTTGGCTCTGACAGTCCGGATTTTCGTTATTTCTGCACAAGATCTAATGGGGCATGCTGAATTAGTCGAGCCAAGTGATCCTTGGACTGTGATCCCGACCCCGTTGGTGGCCCCGCTCCTTCCATAGATTTGGTAGGTGGCAATGCCTTACCCCACACTTGGGTAGATGATAGGGAGTGAATATCTATGACCCTAGGCAATTCCACTTTCTGTATTAGTTCCTCCATCATCTTTTCTACAGAAGCTAACTCCCTTCCAAGACTGTCCACTTTTTGCAATAATGCCTTATTTGTATGACCACATTTAGCACATAGTAGGGGGTCCTCAATGGGGAACACCCTTTCATTATTTGCCTGCGCTCAATCTTCTGCAACCCCTGTAATCGTTTCTAAGACTGCAGATCTATTTGAGCATATGATGCCCCTCTCAATTTGACACCCCGGTGCGGCCACTAGGTTTGTATGCTCTACTACCTTATTATGATCTTCCGGCGAGTCAAATACCTCAACAGGTCCCTCTACTGAGCTATGGACTTCACAAATAGGAGGATTTAATGGCGATTTCCTGTTAAAAATTGCGGAGATCACCTGTTTCCTAGATAGGATTAAGACATCAGCAAGGGGATCACTGTTCTCTGCTGTATTACTGCTTGTATTCCCTACAAGAAACACTTCACATTCATTCACGATAGCTTCGATTCTTGGAAGCACACATTTGGTTGCTGCATGCGCCACTTTTTTTGCCTTTTTCCCTTTTTTAGCTAATAAGGTTGATGCTGCCCCTTCCATAGTTTTCCTTTTTCCCATCTTTACACTGCGCGTATTTCCTCAACAGATCTTCCCCAGTTTTTAATTCCAGAAATGTCCCTGGCACAGGTAGTCCAAACTATGGTTCAATGTTCACTTTCTAAAAACTGCAAGCCCCACCAAGTGCCAGACAGTACCTTTTGTCCTTATGAATAGTGATCCCATATGTAAGAGGGGGGGCCCTGGCCTGCCTCTTCCTGTCGATGACGGGCAAAGAATGGCTCGCCCTCTGCCCGGGTTTTGCCGAGCGCGTGCCCGTGCTCTTCCCGCGCAGCGGTATGTGTCTCCAGTGATATGGGACATCAGAGCAGGGGGAGGAGCGCGGTGGAACTGGCAGCGGAGACTCCTGGTCCTGGGAGTCCCGCTGTTTCCTTCTCTCCCCTCACGCAGGGAACAGCTTCTGACACCCAAACTGCTATGAGCAGCACCCAAGGAGTGGGGTCCGCGAGCCGTAATCAGGAGGCGAGCAGGTGAGCAGGGGGAGGAGCGTGGTGGAACTGGCGGCGGAGACTCCTGGTCCTGGGAGTCCCGCTGTCTCCTTCTCTCCCCTCACGCAAGGAATATCTTCTGGCATCCAAACCGCTACGAGTGGCACCCGGCCAGTAATATAGCGCGGGCTCAGATTCAAAGGAATTCCTTCATTTGCATAGGGCACACCCCTATGCAAATGAGGAAACACCCCTGAACATTGCCCTGGCACTATCAATATTACTGAAGGGGACGCACAAGAGTCTGCGCTCCCTTCTGTAATACCAAAGTGCCCCAGCGGTGTGCAAACCAGGCGCAAATGCCTGTTGCTCCCCCAGGCACTCATTGTAATATGTCCCCTGTTGCTCTAAGACTATAATCCTGTATTTAAATATGATAGGACAGAGCTTTTTACTCTGAGTAAGCCCAAGCACCACATGTTGGCAGGCGTCAAATACAATAAGACGTAAACTCCCCCCTGAAGGTCAACCCCCTCCTGAAGAAACCCTTGGTGGACCCCACCGACCTCAAAAAACTGCAAACCCATCTCCCTGCTCCCGTTCCCAGTGAAAGTCATCAAGAAATACATCAACAGACAACTCGCCACATTCATGAAAGAGCACAACATCCTCGACTCTTCCCAATCCGGCTTCAGAAAAAACCACAGTACAGAAACCGCCCTCCGTGCTGCAAAAGATGACATCCGCACCCTACTGGACAAAGGAGAAACAGCAACCCTCATCCTTCTCAGCAGTACTCAACACAGTCTTTCACCGCACCCTTGATGCAGACTCCACGACGCAGGGATCCAAGACAAGGCCCTCAACTGGATCCGCTCCTTCTGCTCTGGCAGAACGCAGCGGGTCAGACATCCCCCTTTCCTCTCGGACCCTACACCTACCACCTGCGGAGTCTCCCAGGGTTCCTCCCTCAGGCCTACACTTTTCAAAGTCTACATGGCTCAGCTCGCCCCCATGTCAGAACCTATAAGCTCAACATTGTGTCATACGCAAACGACATGCAACTCATCCTCTCCCTATCCAACAAACCCAATACTGCCAGACACAATTTTTGAGAAGGCATGGAAGCCATCGCCAAATGGATGATAAAACAGCTGCCTACACCCAAACACCAATAAAACAGAAGTACTCATCATGGGCCCAAACCCCAAGGCCTGGAAAAACACCTGGTGGCCCCCAGCCCTTGGAAGCCAAGCCACCCCCACGGACCACGCACCCAACCTAGGAATCATCCTGGCCTCGGAGCTCAAAATGGACTGCCAGATTAAGTCTGTCTCGTCCTCCTGCTTCCACACTCTACGCCTCCTACATAAGACCTTCAAATGGATCCCCCCCAATCACAGAAAGAGCGTCACTCATGCCCTTGTCACAGGTAGACTCGACTACGGCAACGCACTCTATGCCAGAATAAATAAAAACTGCATGCAACAGAACACCCAGAACACCGTTGCAAGACTAGTCCTCGACCTGCCAATACACTGCCACATCTCCCAGCACCTGCGCACACTACACTGGCTCCTTATCGAAGCTAGAGTCACCTTCAAGATGCTCACCCATGCCCACAAGGCCCTCCACAACACCGGACCAGCATACCTGAACAGCTGACTCAAATTCCACGCAACCCAGAGGACCCTACGATCAGCCCAGATCCCCTGAACCATTGTTCGCCGCACCAGAAAGACCAGATCGGGAGGAAACTACTTCAACCTCCTCACGGCCCCAGCCTGGAACGCCCTTCCACTCCACTTCAGACAGACAACATTGCTCCCCATCTTCACAAGAAACCTCAAACCTGATTCTTCAACAGAACCCCCCCTTGATGGACTGGCGCTTGCTAACTCCCCCGGCCCTACCCCCCTAACGCCTTGAGACCCTTACAGGTGAGTAGTCAAGTAACAAACGCCTGATTGATTGATCAACGTCAAAAATACATTAAATGTATTGTGGAAATTACTGTTGATTTATCCTGAATATTAAGTCACTATATATATATAACATCTGCATATGTGGCTACATGTGCTCCTCTATCTCCTTGATAAAAATGCCAGATGATGATACCAAAAGACCTGACTTGGTTGTTTTCAGGCAGAATTTTTTTTTAAAGTTTGAATAGGGGCTATAGAACCTTATGATACTCTTAATTTCTGCCATCATTTCCACCATTACATCTTTTCCGTCCGTTTTTCTGACAAAAGACTGAACCTTAATTGATAACGTAAGCTACATATGTGATTAACTCTAAGAAGCAAACTGAGACCTGGACAGGTCAGTGAAATTCTTGCCCCTCTTCTTAACCCAGACACAGAAGTAATTCTAATGTGCCCATGCCCCAACATGTAATGGTAAGGGTCAAGATGAATGGATACTTAAGAACACCTAGTAGGCAATATCAGTCAGATAGACAACAAGAAGTGTATGTAATCTATCAGATAGGCCATTCTTGACTTTGGAACCAGATTTCTTGACCCCAAATCTGAATCTACTTTAGAGGTATATTTTAACAGTGACCTGTTGAGTTTACTAGTGACCAGGTTAATTAGAAGTACATATTCTTCAAGAAGATCATTATAATACACTTTGCCACTGGAATTGAATCCACTGGGATCAGATTCTTTAAAACTAGAATCAAGAATGGCATAACAAAATCAATAAACTTTTAATCTCTAAAGCAGAGAATGTTTCGGCTCGAAGAGAGCCTAAATATGACTACAGGAGGTGCTAGTAACTAGCTTGGTCTGTTTTGAAATTGAGGTTTAAAGCACTGAGAGAGTGATTCACCAGAATGGGTTGCCTATTTACGGTGTGCTAGAGATTTACAAGGGGGTTACTGTATACATAAATATATTTTTGGCAATCTTGATATGCTTAAAAAAAGAAGTTCTAGCTATCTCACTATTCCCCAACAACACTCGCTAAGAAAACCATGATCGTCTTCGTAAAGTTGGATATTTTATTGCCAAAAGGGCACATATTGAAATTATCAAAATGAACTACCCTAGTGAAGCTGGACTTTAACTTTTTTTGTTGGTCTGGATGAGAACTCCATGAACTCGTATCACAGATGAATGCTTAAATCTAATATAGACACAGTGAGCGTTACTGAAAGTTTTTTTAGAACAGAACTACTTATAAAGTGTCAACAGAAGTGCTACCTATGAAAGTAATAGACAGATGTAGTAAAAAACTATGACTAATTGGTATGTATTTATCAACGAATAAGGCGATAGAAGAAAGGAGAACATTAAAAGGGAAAAGAGAAGTGTAGGGATTCTTATGTTCATAAGTTGTGGTCCCTTTTCCTATTGCAGTTAACATTTTCTAACCTATTTAGGATTAGAGAAGCAGAAAGGAGAAAGGGTGCTATGTATGCACCTTGTGTTTTTCAAGGCAATACACGGCTAATACAGCCATCTTTTGGGTGCGGAGGGTGGACACTGGTGAGGGGTATGATAAGGAAAGGCAGAGGTAGTAAGAAAGCATGTAAAAACTAGGGCTGTATTTTTCAGTAAGTCTATGGGAATAATAAACAACACTTTCATTGACTGTAAGCATAGTTAGCACTGAGATGATGTTTCCGAGGCTAGGGCTTATCATATTTCACCTGAAATCTCAGAGAAACACTGCCATGTTAGACAATGATATTGCACTATGATTGCGAACTCATGATTAGCTGAAAATGGTGACAATCATTGTATGTGTTTCCACTAAAGGGCTAAGGATTACCTTTGTCTAAGTAAACAAAACAAATAATGGTAACCTGCTGATATTTGATGCATTTTCTTTAGAATTTCTGAACTGTCCTTTTGCCATATTAATTGCAGGAAATATTATGTGGTGGGGGGGTTTAAGTGAAACTTAAAACATCAGCATGATCAGCTCATAATCTTTAGGCAATACCAATCACCATTAATCTGCTAGAAGTTCCATATAGATTTGACAATTTCCCTATGTTAGGTATTATGTCTATTATCAAATTTATGTAGTCATTGTTCATGAATTAATCACATATGCTTTAGTGGCATTAATGATAGAAGTCCACAAGGAATGGCATTTCATTTAAAATCAGTTCTTCCCCAGGTCAAGCTAATCTCTTCTCCAGTGCAGAAGAGGCTGATAGAATAAATAGGTTCAGGTCAATAATGAATTGATACTTTACAATTGTGCCTTATATTTGTGGGTGCTTTCTGCATTCAAATTAATATTTTGATTTCCACTATCTGGTTTTAATTGTGTTGGAATCTTGTTTGTATCTTTCTTTATTAAATTGTTCTCATGTATTCCTGAATGTTATCATGACTTTCAAATTCATAGTATTGCCTAAAGCTATCTGGACAATTGCCTGCAACTTGTGCTAGAATTGGCCAGGGCTGAGCAAGGATTCTGCATTTAGTCTAATCAGATTGCCGTAATCCAGTTTCTGATATTGCTTCTCAGCAGCTGTATAAAGTTATATATATATCCCCTGGGCTGATGTTATAAGTTATAATAATGGGATGGGGTGCGGAGATCCCCCCTCACTGAGACTAAAAAGGCCGTGGGACCCCATCTCCCGAGGCCTGAAATTACTTAGAAGGGAAGGGCCCCCTTCCTGAGCCTTGAAAGCCCCCGGGTTTGGCTCAATTGTTGTGTCCCCTACCCTTTAGGAAACTGTTTCCCTGACCACTAGAGCATGGGCATGAAAGACTTGTATGCCTTCTCTCTGTGTGACACACAAAAATATTCCCACTGGGTGGGGGAACACATTTTGTTTCCTGCCCACACTCTTTCAGGCACGGAAACTGAGATTGCTCCCCCACCACTAGGAGCAAAGTGAAAAACCTGCTCACACCAGGGTGGAGCCAAGCTGACTCCCACTGCACCGAGGATGAGGAGTTTATGCAGGGAAGTCGTAAGAGCCCCCGGGGCCTGGGCCTCCCATTGCGGCCCCCAGTGTTGTGTGTTTTGAGTACCCTGGTGGAAAAAAGGGACCCTAAATTGGTCCTGTGATATGGGGTTCCTGGGGCCAATATTGGCTCAGGGAGGGGCTGCACACCCCCTCCACTTTAAACTAATTTTGGCCTCTTGGGATGGGGTACCCTTGTGGCAATTTTAACTCAAGGGGGGGACACACCCCACTTCCCAATATTAAAAAATCTCAGGTCGGCCTGGGACACCCACTATAATAATACAACAAAACAAAAATACAGGGAAAAACAAATAATAAATGAGTGGCAATAGTCTCTCATTTAATATTGATTGCGCCTTTATTGGAGGAGTGCCCCATAATGCCCTAAGACTTTTTTCAGGCACATTGATTCTTACTGGCAGTGCCCCTAGAAGGACTCCACCAAACATATTTTTACATTTGTGGGGGACTGCAGGGTGTGCAGCATGCCCTCAGCAACATGAGAAAATACAGTAGGCCTCCTGGGTCATTAAATCTTTGACCTCCGTAGAGCTTCCTAATCTTTTAAAAGCTCTATGAGGTGAAACTGTATGTTTTTCTGACGTAAAATGCTATGCCTGCACTTTTTAGTTTGGAAAATGCAAGAAAAAAAACCTCAGACTTGTTTATGCTTTGTAAATAAATAAAACTATATTACATGTTTTTATGACAATCACTTTTATTAAACAGTCCACTGTAAACGTATATAATTTTTTGACAAACACAATTCATGTGCTTTATTTATGTAAATATCTTTGTCACTTCCTAAAGCCAATACGCTCACTATTTCTATCAGGTTGTTCTGACCCTCTGATAAAGTTAGTAGGTCTGCGTTACTTAAATAACACCCAATCCTTGCACACAAACTCTCTCTCAATACGGCATAACAAATTAAAATAGCGTTGAGGCATACTAGTACTGATTATGGAACAACCTCCCCACTGACATCAGAAAAACAAACGAACTGATGGCTTTTCGGAAAAAGGTTAAAACATGGCTCTTCCCAAAAATCTAACTTATTAGCTCCTTGACCACTGTCCTCTTCTGTTCTACAGGGTTCTCAGCTATATGTACTCAGCGCCAGGATGCCCGTAGGGTTGCAGAGCGCTCTACAAATGCCATAAATAAATAAATAAATAAACTGCCAAAACAAACTTTACACTGAAAAATTCATATATGGTGAACCCTGATAATTTAAAAGAGACTGCCTTAGTTGGAGGAAGTACAATATTGCATATGAATTTTGTGGAATTATCACTGAAGTGCAAAAAAGTACATTCCAGGTCACCTGGTGTTTATGTGATTTTGGCAAATGAGCCTGGTTTATACATGGCATGCATCCTTGAACATATCTGCTAATAATTCCAACCACTCCTCTACCATTTATAAGAAGTTAATTACTGACTTTAATATTATCCAAATTATGGTGCTTAATTTAGGGATGTTGGAAAGATAGAACGCTGTATCTGCCTAGCAAGAATTAGAATGTGTGAGCTTCAGATCACTCCATTTTGTTAGAGGCAAGCGTTCCTCTTTCTGAGCAATTGACATTATTTATGCAACACTTTCTGAATGCTAATAAACATAATTATGGTATATATCAAGTAGGAAAGGGTGACTGCTCATTATAATAGATCTATATATATATTAATCTGAGAAAGTCCACTTCTCCAATATCTCCTCCAAGTAGTCAGACGATACAATCACAGCCAACATGTGTTTCGCGACACTGGTGCTTCATCAGGGCCCACAACTTCTGCACAGTCCTAATTCAGCCTGGTTGTTTAGTAACTTTGGCTTGATTCCTTCTTTCATTATTGGATTCCCTAATCAAGTGGGGATAGTTATGAATGTGAATAGACAGTTTTGCTAAGAAGAATTTGGATTGTGTCGAAGGTGTGAGTCCTGAAGAAGTGACAGTGTTGTGATACACATGTTGGCTGTGATTGCATAGTGTGACCAATAAATGACTATTTGGAGCAGCTATTGGAGAAGTGGACTTTCTCAAATGTGGGCAATTATTATATACATTTATACACACATGTGGAGGCTACCAGTGAAAAATATTGTGGCATGATTCCTAACACCGGATTTATATACATATATATACACACAAACACAAATATATATTCACTGAAAAAAGCAAAGGTTAAAGTAACGTTACAGTTAGGTGAATTTCGTTGTGACTATGTTAATGTTTTGAACTAAATAAATCATAGAAATTCACCAGGTATACTTAGCAGCACTAACTGCAACTCCTGCCCCCATCATGCAGTGATGTTTTTGACCCCGGGGACCCCATCCCCCGGTACCCAACCTACAAAGGATGGGTGCCCTGTTGCCTAGTTTCAGCATGCTGTATTTGAACGGCAGCACTCATGGCAGATATGTTCACCACTCAGTGGATTATATGAGAAGAAGAAGTTGCATGTGGTGTTTTTCCATACTGGAACATGTGATTTAAGAGAAGATTGAATGAGAAGAAAAAGTTGATTGTGGTGTTTGACCGCATTGGAACTAGTGATTTAAACAGAGCTGAACAAGGACAAATTATCCGGTGTGTCCGCAGATTAGACAGTGCGAGAATAGTACTCACAAGCTGGTTGTTTAGCCAGAGTACTTGGTCCTGGAGAGATCCCTTCATTTAGTTGGGGTTGAGCCATTGTCAATCAACTCCCTCTTGGTTTATTTAGATCGAACAGCGCACCCACTGGGGAGTAAGATTGTGCACTACAACCATGAGGCCGCAGCTACGGCCCGCCACCCCCCCCCAGGGGCAGGTGCTTGGCATTTAATGAAGATTGCAGCGAGTTCGTCTGTATACACTCTACGCCACAGAAGAAGGGAGTTGGTTCCTCCCGAAACGCGTCTGGCGAAAAGAACATTTGAAGTGGTTCTCCCATCCATTTCTGCTACAAGCATGCTGTGAATAAACCTTGTGTCCTACTAAGTCAAGCTTCCAGGTGGTCTTTTTCAATGTGGGATTCTGGAGTTGTTGAATATATATATGTATATATATATATAAATATGTCACCACCGGGTAGTTAGGATTTTGTTTCCATTGGAAATCCATTTTTGTGTTTCTAATAACTTTGGCCCCAGTTTGAAGTAACTCCACAAACCTATGAAACAAGTACTACTTTTGAACTAGTTTGTACATGGAAACCTTTGGGATGATCCGTCAAGCGGGGGACAAATATGTTTAAGGGGGTGTGTAGCCCTTCTTCCCAGGCCACTGTCGGCCCATGGCACCCCATTCCCCAGGACCCACTGTAATGTTTGAAGCCTTTAAAATCCCCTGGGGATCTCATTCCCTCCCTGAGCCATTAATGGCCCAGGTGACCCTATCCTTAAAGGATAGCTCACGTACTGTGTCATGGGGAGCCCACCCCAGAACACAGGAGTTTTCCTGCCTGCTCCAGCAAGGGTGGGGAATTTGTGTTCACTCCTGCCTGGAGCCAAAGGCTGTGTGCAGTTCTGGGCTAGCTGCATTCAGGGGTTGACCGCAGGGCCTGGCCACAAACCAGGCCTTTTGGCCTACCACTGCTGTGCACGACCAAAGGTCCTGCACAGTGTGGAATTTGCTGAATATGGGGAAGTTGGCCATAAGGCCCGGCCTCAGGCCTTGTGGCCAACCCCCTCTGTGCATGGCTGTAGTCCATGCAAAGAGTGGGATTGGCTGTAGTGCAGAGTGGCCGGAGGGCCTGATCTGCCAACACCCTGCCCTGCACAGTCAAAGTTGAGCCCCATGATGGGTTGAATATACATATAAATAACTATTTTACGATAATAAATAAACCTAGAAAATCACTGACAAAATCAAACGTTAAAGTAACATTATAGTTAAATGAAATGTTCAATAACAACGTAAAGTTTGAAACAGTATAAACCAAAGTAGCTCACCAGTTAGAGTTACAGTTATCCCAAGTACTGCACTGCTAATTTCCACAGATACATCACTCATGTTGTTTTCTAAGACATCATGGATAATATCACTGTAACATTTGCAGTGAAATTATTGATGAGAAAACTTTGCATGGCGAGAGCACGAGTTATAATTACCTTAGGGCTCGAGTTACAGTTACTTGAGATAACTAGCTACAGCTGGTGAATATATATTTAAATACACACACACACACACACAAAGACTTCTCTAATGTGGATGTAACACTATTTATTGCATGAATAGGCCTTACATAATATCAAATTGTCCATGTTTTTTTTCTATTCATGCAAATATGAATGTAAGAAAGCTATTGATCAAATAGCAATGTTACCCTGTAATACTAGGAAAACCTTAATATTTTGTTTTTTCTTATTTCTCCAGCACAATGCCCAGAGAATGAACTGCACACAGACTCATCAGGCGTGATCCTCAGTCCAGGTTATCCTGGAAACTACCCCAACTCTCAAACCTGTGCCTGGAGCATAAAAGTTGAACCAAGCTACAATGTTTCCATATTTGTAGAAATGTTTCAGAGTGAAAAACAATTTGATGAGCTAGAAATATTTGATGGTAAGTAGAGAGTCACTTGTGTTCAATCTAAATCCATTTGAATTCAAATTTGTTTGTGTTTTGTCCTTGTGTGTAATTAAATTAAATTATGATTGTATTACCATGCCACATTTGCTAATATTAGTGTTAGGCTGGTTCTCCGTGAAGAGGAGACTGGCTTTATAGTTAAAATTCTCTACTAAATTTACAAAAATGTACTTTGACAAATTTTCATAAGTTACACCACAACTACAGAAAAATTGGGGTAAGTTTGTTAAAGATTTAGCTAAGAGGAAAAGATGATCTTTTAAAAATTAAAATCTCTGCTTTCTATGCTAAACTACAATACATGATGAGACATATGCCCCACATTAGAGAATTTGATTTTAGGAAACGGCACCGTATTGGTTTACAATATCTGTCTGAGCTTTGTACAGGAGGGAGGTGGAAGGAAAGAAGCCCAATCAAATCTTTGTCTACAGCAACAACAACAAAAAAGGTGCCTCTTGCTAACAAATAATGTAGAAATGAACAATGGCAACTTTGTAGTCATTGAAAAGATAGTGGAATCAGAAGAACTGCAGATAGTTAGATTTGGGCACTTGTAAAAAATGTGGTCTTGGTAAGTACAAAATATTTTTGGGAAGTATTTCATTGTTAAATTGAAAGGAGATGCTAAGGTAATTATTGCAAAACAAATTCAAAAAGCTATCTAAATTTAATTCAAAATGTGTTCAGGAAGCTCATTTTAGTTATATGGTGCCAGATGTACAACCATGTTTAGCAGTTGTAAACAGAAAATCTGGCCGTTTGTCCCCACTAAAAAAGGTTGCAGTATGTACAAACCCCTATTTAGTAACTTATCACTGACTCACAAAATTGGGTTTGTGAGTCGCTATTAGGAAGGGGCGTGCCAAGGTCATCCATTCCTAATAGTGAGTTTCACTGGTATGTTTGATTGTTTTGCAACTGCATATTCAGTCGAAAAACACTCGCAGTTGCTACCTACTTCAAGTAGGTGGTAAGCAGCGCAAATGGGAATGGGTCCCCATGGTACCCCTTCCCCTTTGTAAATGTATGCTTAAATATTTTTTTAGGAGTAACCAGTGGTTTCATGGACCACTGCCTGCCCTTAGAAAATGAAAAGAAAAAAAAAGTTTTCATTTTTTTTTTAAAGCATTCCATTTTCCTTTAAGGAAAACGGGTTGCATTTTAAAACAAAACGTTGCTTTATTTAAAAATCAAACACAGACATGGTGGTCTGCTGTACCCAGCAGGCCATAATCCCTGTGTTCTTGCCCATTTCCAATGTGTAGCAAATTGCCACCTGCCTCATGAATATTGATGAGGCAGGACATTTCCAACCATATTGGGAATCGCTAAATGTCACTAAGACAGATTAATACATTCCGTTTTGTGCGTCACAAATTGTGATTTGCAAAAATTTGTAATTTTCCAGTCACAAAACTGAATGGTAATACATCGGACCCTAGATGTATTTGTACAATCCCTTGTTATTTGCCAAACCTGGTGAATAATGGTAATCCAAACATTTCTCCACACTGTCAATTATGCAGAAATGCAAACATTGGACAACAGCTGCATGTGTTTGGGACTGCACAAAGTTAGAAGCAAATTGTGGGTCCGTTTTTGCTTTTTATTTACCAAAATGTTTCCTATCTACCCCAGTCCTCTAATTACTTTATTGTGCTGTACTTAAATAATTCAGGTTTATTTCATATAGTGAGTCAATTTGCTGCATGGTCATTAATTCCATAGCAATAGAAATTGCGATTCTCATATTATCATGACTAGAGAATCTGGATTTCATCAAAGACTCGGAGGCTGACATTATGCATTAACCTTTAATGCAGACCCCAAGCAGTCGCATCACACTACAAACATTCCAATTAGAACAAAGGCAACAGCTAAATGCCATGAGACAACAACAGACAGACCTCTTTTAAATGAGGACATAGGTGAAGATAAACTTCTTAAAAGGCTTGAGATGTCCAAAAAAGGCGAAAAACAATCTTTGTAACTTGAGTGGAGAAGGCAGGAAAATGAAGATATTCATGCAGGATATTTCAGCGAAGGATAAGTCGCAACCAGTGCCAGCTTCAGGGATTATCTGAAAAGATAAGGAAATTAGTCCAAAAACCAACAAATATATAAATTCAAACGTGTCATAATATACAAATACAAAAGTACAACAAGGATTGTAAAAGATGTTACAAATATCGTAAAGCATTACAATAAATGGTATAAGATAACAATACTAATTGGAATGCCACCAGAGGTGGGAGGGAGGGATAATGTCAGCCTACGAGTCTTTATCATTTCATTTCAATCTTTATTCGGTTTAAAAAACCTTGTAAGATACAATACATTAAAATCATAACACATCATTATAATACATAACAAATAGCAGCAGTGGGTAAAAATTTCATCACATCTTATTTGTGCAAAGTACGCAAAAAACCATCAAGCCTGGGGTTGGCTAGATCATGGTCGGTCCCTCTTCCATTGAGAACACTGTATGAATATACACAATATTAAAATAATAAATTAGACATCTATTTTTGTTTAAAAAGTGGTATATATCATAACAATAAAACAGGCAGCACTATAACTAATAAACAGTCAATAACATGGTAAAGTAGCCCATTACATTTAGGTTTTCTGATTTTTCTTTCTCCTAATCAAGGCTACACATAGGAAAAAACGACTTAGGCTAAACACAATTGGTTGTGCAGTATCTCCTTTGAATATTCTAAGTCCAACCTTAATTTGTCTAAGGCCTAACCTGTTACAGATTGGCTTAAGCCATTTTTTCCTTGCTTTAAGGTATGCTGGGCATATAAATAGAACATGGGACTCATCTTCTTTCATCCCCATTTCACAGAACTCGCATATGTTAGAGCCAGCGGCCCCGGTCAACCCCTTATTGCAGTTCCAGCTAGTTGTTCTATCTTTTAATAGCAAAATGCTATACCGGAACTTTAAGTATACGAGTCTTTAATGAAATCCAGATTCTCTAGTCATGATAATATGAGAATCACAATTTCAATACAAGACCGGAGGCTACATTATGCATGTTGGTAGCTCCCTAAAACCGAATCAGACATGTGTTGGATAGGTTTACAATAATGACGAGCGAAGGTACTGGCATTGGACCAGTCAGCAGCTTTCAAGATGTCGTCCAAATTACCTCCGGACCAAAGTGATTTGCTAGCCATAGCACCTCTACGGGAGTGAGCCTGAAATGTACTCAAGTCAACACCAGCTAAGCTCATAGCAGACTTAATCCATCTAGCTATAGAAGAGGAACTAATTTCCTTATGTGGTTTAACGAATGAGATAAGCAATTGATTAACACCAACAGGCCTGAGTTCAGACATCCTAAGATCATTTTCCCTCATGCACTCAACAACGCAGAATTTGGGATGAAGGTCAAAACGTGGATAAAATATGGAGTCAGACATAGTTTTAGTTCTTTTATGCATATCGAACTTAATGCCAAACATAATGTATGAACGATAGGTAAAATCCAGAGCCCGGATATCCGAAGACCTTCTGCAAGAAACTAGGCATAAGAGGGTAGCTAATTTAATAGAAAGATTCTTCCTGTTAAGGAGAGAATTGGATGGACAATTATTAAAAAGATCAAGAATCAAATTAACATTCCAAAGTGCTTCATACCTCGCTTTAGGAGGTCTTTTAAGATGGATACTCTTCATACCTCTACAAATGATGACATTCTTCCCAATGGTCTTCCCATTAACAAGAGTATGGCCTGCAGAAATCGCTGACCTAAAACAGTTGATGGACCTGTAACTAAGTCCACTCTCAAATTGTTCAACAAGGAAATTGGTTACATCAACAACCGGGGACTCCAAGGGATCCAGGTCCCTTTCCAGGCACCAATGTACCCAAAGCTTCCAGATTCTGTCGTATCTGTAATGTGTGCCTCATGCCCAAGACTCTGGGAGGAGGGTTGAAGCCATTTCCGAAAGGCCCGAGATTTCGTTAGATCTCCTGCACCCTCCAGGCAAGAAGGGATAAACTCCCGTCGAGAATTAGAGGATGTATTCGGTCGTCTGAATCTGTGAGAAGATTCCCTAGTGAAGGAATAAAGAAGGGGATACTGCAAGTCAACTCCAGAACTGTAGGGAACCACGCTTGGGAGGGCCAGAAGGGGGTTATCAAAAGGAGGAGACACTGATCTCGTCTCACCTTCTGAAGGACTCTCTGAATCATTGCGAGATATCCTTCCAGGTTTGAAGGAAGGAGTTGAACGCCAGAGCACCCGGGTTGGGTGTATCGGCCCGAAGGTTGGCCTCGTCTTCCGGCCCTTGCAAAAAAGGTTGTTACCGGTATTAAACACTTTGCGCATATTTTGTTGCGCTCTGTCGAGGGCAGTATATGTGGAAATGTATTTCCCTAGTGATTTTATTAGATCTTCACTAAAGAGAAGGCCTTTTTGGTTCCTGGAGGGTTCTGTATCAGCGAGATCGCTGAGTTTGATGTTGATGCGAGTAAGGACAACTCTTCGCCTCTCGGGGTTGATGCTCGCATTGGCATTCCCCAAAAGGATAATGGCCCTTTGGCTCCAATCTCTTATCATCTCCGTATCAAGGTGAGTGCCCTCCATATGGCTCTCTTCGGCCGAGTCGAGGATCCTCGAGAGAGGGCCGAGGACGTAGCAACTCTTAAAAGACTTCTCCATACCCTTTCTGGGGTCAAGCCCTAACTTAAAAATGTTGCTTGTTTCCCTCTCCAAGGGATATCTAATCCATTTCTTAAAAAATTTCACAACGTGTTCTTGGGGGCACCACTCCGAGCTCCGAGGGTGTTTCAGATTTTGAGGTGAAAGCATTTCTTCACCCAAAAGATTGCGAATCACGTCCTTTGAGGAGGATGGTGCCTCTTCAAAAGCATCACCAAAATCTTGGTCCTCCTCATTAAGATCGAGGGCATATTCGTCTATAAACTCTGAGTTTTACTATAGGGAACAAATGGCAAACCAAAATACTATTTTGATTATATTGAATATATGGGTAAATTGCAGCTTGGTCTACAAAAGTGAGAGCAGAAACAGAGCACAAGAGACCTGTGACTAAGAGAAGAAATGCATTTTCCAGGATTCATATGGTACACAAAATCCTCTAAGGCATGTAAGATAAATGTCATATGTGGGTTGTAATGTGTATTAATATCACCTACATGTATGACAACAGTATTTCACTAAACTAAAGTTTAAGCCTATGCAGTAACAAATGGCAAGGAAATTTCAGTACCCATGAATGAAAACCTATTTATATATTTTTTTAAGTCACCCCTAAACTGTCCCTTAAAAATCTGCAATGCAGGATGCCTAATCCACACAGAGTGTTAGAATTTCCATTAGAAAATGTGTACTCTTTAGGTTATTGGGGGCTAAAAGCTTTTTTCAGTGTCTAGGTCCAGCTACATTTTCATTAGGGCAGGCTCAGGTGTGGTAAAGTTATTTAATTGTATATCTCTTCCTGAGAAAATGGTAGCAAAGCCTCTAAAAGGTATGTCTGAACCTTATCTAATGGTGGGTTTAGTTGTTTGATCATTTAAGTGCAAAAGTAACTTTAAAAATCTTTACCCTGCCAAAGCCAGAATGTAAGAACATATTCCCTAACATTTTGAATTCTTAACACCTGGTCCTATGAGGCTTTAGGGCCTACCTTGGATGTGACTTATAAGTAATAAAAAGGAAGTGTTAGGCCAAGCAAAATAGTTTGCCATGTCAATTGGCAGTTTAAAACTGCATTCCAGGCTACAGAGGCAGGCCTGAGGAATGTTTTCCAAGGTTGCTTTAGTGGGTGGCACAAGAGCACTGCAGCCCACTAGTAGCATTTAATTTACATGACCTGGGTACATGTGGTACCATATACTAGGGACTTACTTGTAATAATCAGGTATGTGCTATGGGTTAGGGAGAGAGCAAAAGCATTTTAACAGTGGTCAGAAGGGGAACAGTGCACTGTGCCGATAACAAACAGGCTCAGTAACTGAAGACAAAACTCCGGGAGTGACACTGCAAAATGAGCTTGGTCCAATATGGGCTTTATATAAATAGTTGGAGCTATAAATGGAGGAAACAAAAATGCTAATTATTTAGAACTGTGTGATTACTTTGTTACTATTTGCTTGATAGCATTGTTTGAACACCAAAATAATCCTGTGTTTGTGGAAATGTAAGGCAGTGCATTAACATGGGCGGAATTTGCGAATTCGCGATACGTGAATTTGCGTGAATTCGTAATCGCGATTCGCAAAAATCCGCCAAATTCTGCAAGCTTGAGTTTTATTTTTTTTGAGAGTTCGCGAGATTTATTTACCAGTTCGGGAACGAGAACTTGCGCATGCGGTCGCAACGGTCGGGAACATGTTGTTTCCATTTAACCAGTCTGCTCGCGATGCCTTTTTCCTGTTTCGGGTTGCAATGACGTGTTCGCGTTCCCAATTTCCTGTTTCGGGTCGCAATGACATGTTTGCGTTCGTAATTTCCTGTTTCGGGTCGCAATGACGTGTTCGTGATCGCTCGGCCAGCTACCAAAATCTCGCAGCGCACTCGAACAGGGAGGAAAACTCATCAGCGAATGCAGAATCAAGGTAAGTCAATGACGCGTGCACGAGATTGTGTTTTTGAAGCGCGAACAAGAAAAAAAAACTCACGAATTGCGGGTTTTTGGGCAATTCCGCATGATTTGCAGATCGCAAAATTGCCAAAAATTCGCAAATTCCGCGAGCCGAACAAATTTGCCACCCATACTTAATTAGAAGGCTTCTTGCCTCATAGCTGAACTTGATAAATTGGTGCTGTGACATGCTTTTTAATCCATAATTGTGGTTGCGCCATTTGATCTGCATTCATGCATAAAATAGTGAAAATGGACATTATGCAGCTTCATTTTCTTGCAATCATAAAGGCAGATGAGTGTCAGCTAAGCTACATGTTATGTTTTCACAACTAGAGACTGGTTTTTCTGACTTTTTTTATAACATACCTTCAGAAGCACTGCACCATCCAAATTTTGAGAAATATGATCATGATATCAGGAAAGTCATGAATGTGAGCTTTCAGGTTTTAATTCCTGTAGGAAGCTTTTGATGGAGCTACGCAAAAAGGATTGAACGGAATTATATCAAACCTTGCATGAAACTAGATATTTACTCCGAGCAGTTATCTGACAGAATATCGGTGTAAAAAATATAGCGTGGACAGAATATTGTGACAAAAATATTGTGGACCAAAATATCAAACGTTAGTGTAAATAGGTACTTCTAGATTTACTATTCTTAACTCCCCATCTATGTACTTTGAATATATATGTATCATCCAGGTCAATTTACGTGGATTTAAGTGTGATAAAACTTTGCTTTCTCAAAGAAATGTGCCTTCACAGTAATTTTGTCCATAATATTCATGACACAATATTTTGTCCACACTATATTTTTTCTACAATATTTTGTCCAAACAAACTCAGAGGAGTTCCTTTGGAAAAAGGCCATTAGCAGCAGTGTTTGGCCACCCAAGCAGTCCCTGTACCCAACCTCTGCTGTGCATTGCCAAAGGCTGCGTGCTGCGTATGTAGCGCAAGGGACTGTTGTATGTGTTTTATGATCAGAAAGCCCTAAAATTCACAGGTAAAATCAGTAGTTAAGTGAAGTTACAGTTAGCTTTGATTATTGCACCTTACCATATTTTTTTTGCAAACTATGACATTTATTTAAAAAGCAGGACATGGCAAAGTTATGGGTTGCATGACTGTTGTGTTGGTTATACAATTCAAATGATTTAGACCTTTAAACTTTTAAATGAATACAACATCAATACAGTATATATCTAGATATATAACAAACCATAAACATAATTTCTTTTTAAAATAGTGATAAAATAGATTTTAAAGTAGTAAATAGATTATATATAAAACTTATAGGTTTTAAAAAAAGATGTTGAGTTTCAACAAGGACTTTTTTAGGAGCTGTATCTTGAACTCCTCCTCTACATAGTTTGCATAATCCTGTTTTGTCCCTTGCTCCAGAATTTTGAGTAGGCATTTATTGGTATGATCAATAAATGAAGCATAATGATGCAGCATCAGATGCTGTGTTCAATTGTGAATCATAAGTATTGTTGGTGAACATTATACACTAAAGTAACTGTAAAAGGCCTACAGTGCGTTAACTGGGAAGGAACAGTGTACAAAGATAAGGTCGAAACCTAATCTTAGAGTAATATGTTTCAAAAATAACTGACCAAGACTGCAAGAGTGTTATAAAGCTTGAAAGTGCTCTAAAGCTGTCATGAGATTTTCATTAAAAGTATAATATCTTGTTCTGACCTTAAAAGTTTTGCTTTTTAAGAGAGCTCTCAAAGAGCCTTCTTCAGCATGCAATAGGTGATATGCCCATCTAATTAAGGGGGTCATTAGGATGGTGGACGGACCTGCGTCCGTCCGCCACCCCCGAGGAAGAGGGACCGTCCGCATGGGCAGCGGCAGTCCCTCCATGCAAATTAGGATGTGACCGCCACCCTGACGGTCACATCCTGTTCCTTTAACCTTGCGGTGGGTGCTGCTTGAAGCAGCACCCACCGCAAGGTTAAAAATGCACGTTTAACATTTACATGCACAAAGCGTCAGGCACCGCACAGTGCCTGCTGCTTTGTGCATGTAAATGCTGGGGGGTACCATAGGTACCCCCCATGTGCAGCCTCCTCCCCCGACACCCTGGGGCCCCGCAACGGGCCCCCAAACACCAAAAACCACATGCTTTCCACGGCGGAAAACCCTCTGTGGAAAAGCATGTTTCCGCATGAATCCTAATATGGCCGGCGGTGTCTGATAGCCACTGCCACCATATTAGAGCTTTTCCGCCGCGGATAAGCGGCGGACGGTCTTCACATCCGCAGATGACCCCCCTGCAATCCTAATCTGGCAGGGGGTCTTTGCAATCACCGCAGCGGTGAATCTGCATCCTCCCGGCCGGCGGTTGCTTCCGCCGGCCTGGAGGATGCGGATTCACCGCAATCCTAATCGGCCCCTAGGCTGGCTAAGGCTCTTGAGTAAGCACTAGCTATAGAGAGTCCAAGGCTTTGTGCTTAAACTGATGTATCTTGGCTCATAGTGGTTATTTTGCAGAATCAGTTCCCTTAATTTGTGTACAAGATATGCCATTTGTTTATAGAAATATATTCTAGTGCATATGACCAGGTAAAGGAAAATTTATCACAATAGATTTTGAGTTGGGAATGAACATGCTCTTTTAAGTGGAAGAGTAACATCTCTTTTGGGTTTTTATATGGGCTCCAGCCTTAAGTTCCATATGCTAGAAAAGGGAAGTGGTTTCGAGTGTCTTTGACAATAGTCTCCTCAGGTAGGTGTGCACTTCTACTACCTCTACAGGTCTCCCTCCAAATTTGGGGTCAAAGTAGATATGATGTTTTCTCCCCCTAAATAGTACCACTTTTGTTTTGGTAATATTCACAAAAAAAAATTACCTCAGGATACCAAAAAATAGCTTCTATGTTACGCTGTCAACCAATAGGTGTAAGGTCAAAAATATCATTGGTGTACATTGGAACATATATGTTGCATGAAGCTTTTTTAGGAAGAAAGTTATTTATTTTTAAAAGCGTAGCAGTAGATTGCTTAGGAATAAGGAACATGAAAGAGGGGCTAGTAATCATCCCTGCTTCAGGCCATTCAGAGTAGGTATCTTATAGGTCAGTCCCTAGACCCCCCCACCCTATCTCACTCTAAACCAAGTTGATGAATGTAAGGTGACACTTAGGCTTAACAGACCTTCTAGAATCCCCATTTTCATTAATTTCCTCCACAGGGTATAACTGTGTACCCTGTTGAATGCTTTAGAAAATTCAACAAACAAACTATAGCCCACCTGGGACTTATTTGTTACATATTTATTGATAATTGTTTGTAAAAGTGCAATATTGTCAGTCATAGAATGTTACGCCAAGAGCCTGCTTTGACCATCAAAATTACACCCATTCTAAAGGCCCAGTCTTTTAGATGATTTAGGATACTTGCTGTGAAAATGTTACCAGTTGCATCCAGGAGTATGATTTGATGATAATTACTGGGAGAGAGGCAGTAGCCTTTTTTTTTAGAAATGGAATGACAATACTTTCTGTCCATGAGCTTGTAATATGTGCAGTATCGTAATAGTAGATAAAAAGAGGAGCTTAAAACTTGCTTCATCCTTCCGCATTGCTCTGAAGAACTTATAAGGGATCTTGTCTTTACTCATTTCTGCTGAGGCTCTAGCCTTACTTATGTATCATTCAATTTGTTTCTCAGATGGCGCTATTATCTACATTTCAGATTCATTCAAAGAATTCTGATTGAAGAGTTCTCCGCAACTTAAGTTTACCGGATTTGGTCTCTAGAGCTCAAGAAAATACTTTTCCCATTCATTCTGAGTAACCAGAGAGGCATTAGGGGATTTTCTGCTTCCAATTGCTTCAGCGATTAGATGACAGAATAGCTTACTGTTTTTTTTGCAGTGCTGCTCGTGTTTTTGACCATTATTTCTCTGCTACCTTTCTTCTTGATTCTCTTCCGTTTATTTTGTAGAGTAGAGATTTCTTTTTTCCTGGAGGTTGAAAAAAGGTGATCAATTGCTGTCTAATGAACTTATTCAGCCATTTAGAGATGCCACTCACTGGATTGTTCTTCCTTCTTAGTATAGTAGAATTATAGGGGACTTTAAACTTCTGCAGTGTATGAACTACAGATGTTAGGGTGTGTTCAAAATGGAAGCCTGGATTAGTTTCTTTGTTGATTTGACACAACTGCTGAGATATAATGGCTGCATTCATTTTGCTCATAATTTCATTGTTCCATTTGAATTGACCCTGTTTTTGTGCTTTTAGGGTGTAGCCGTTCTCGTGTGATAGGGACCAAAAAGATATAGGCTGTAGATTTACTTTGAGTTTTAGGTGAAGTATTGCATGATCACGTCCTTATGTGAACTGAGTGTTGAGGTGCCGGAATTTCAGAAATAGATCTTGTTTATTGATTACGTAATCCAGGATAGAGAGAGCGGTGACTCCCTTTCTTGTGAACACTGCCGGAATGTCATCTTCTGTTCTGCCATTCAGGATCACTCTGTTAATTCTGTTTGATCATTTTAGTAGCATCTTTCCATATTTGTCGGCTTCATGGGATCTGGAAAGACTGGACTTGGTATAGACCAGGTTTCTTCTAGATCTTTGTGGCTGCAGGCTTTTATTAGGACATTAGAGATTTTCCCATTAAAGTTTCCCACTAGTAGGACTTGCAAGTTTCTGTTTATTTCAAGTCTTGATTCTATCCAATCGAATATTTTGCCAATAGAAGATTGAATTTGGAGCCTTTAGATATTAAAAAGGAATAATGATTTGACTGATTAGTTCTTTCTTTCCAGATATTTATCTTGATGCATTGGACTTTACTACAAGATAAATTAATTATTTGGCAGTCCTACTTGATTTCCTCTGATAGTAGAATTGATAGTACCAATTTTGTGTGGCCTCGTCTTAACCATGTGGTGGGAACTATGAAATCAAAGTAATCTTTTTAGTCAAATTTATCTACAGACCAAGTCTCTTGAAGGCAAACAGTTGCAGGATAGTTTTCCAGTAGGCAAGATAGTTTTTGTGGTTCCAACCCTTTGATTTTCCAGGAAACAATAACAATGTTCTTGCTAAAAAGGCCTCTTCCTTGTCTATTGCCATTTAGATTGCCTGAGAGCAAGGACTAATTGTTGCCCTTTAGTGTTTTATCTGATTTAGATAGGCTGTGGTTCCACATCTGACTATTTCTGTTATCAATACCTATTGTTAATTTATCAACTGGTATGTGTATTGAGTCTTCATCATAGGGTTTAGATAGAGGGAGTTGTTGCTTCTCCCTAGTATGTTCCGTGGATAATGTGAAGACCGCTGAGGAAGTTTTTGGTTTAACTCCAACTGTGTTAAACACATTTTTGTGTTGTGTTTCACTTTCCTTTATCACTACTGATGGAATCACACTTGACCAAAATCCCACTCTTTCCAAAGATACATCAAGGTTATCTGGGAAAGATACCAGCTTTATTTCTGGAGCTGTAAGTGACTAAAGAGGATGAATATTCTGTAAAAGATTAGAGATCATTTGCCGATTTAAGTGATCATTTCCTATAGCAAAAAAATCGATTTTTGTACTCTGTAGATTACTTTTTTTCTGTGAAGGGTCAATTCATTTGGAACAATGATATTATAAACAAAATGAATGCAGCCATTATTTCTTAGCAGTTGTGTAAAATCAACAAAGAAACGAATCCAGTATTCCATTTTGAACACACCCTCACATCTGTAGTTCATACACTACAGAAGTTGACAGTCCTCTATAATTCTACTATACTAGGAAAGAAGAACAATCCAGCGGGTGGCATCTCTAAATGTCTGAATACGTTTATTAGACAGCAATTTATCACCTTCTTTTCTCTACATCACAAAATAAACAGAATAGAATCAAGAAGAAAAGTAGCAGAGAAATAATTGTCAAAAACACGAGCAGCTCTGCAAAAAACACAGTAAGCTATTCTGGCATCTAATCGCTGTAGCAATTGGTAGGTTTACTAATGCAGTTTGTGCAGTGGAACAATATTTCTGTAGAGGGTTTAAGCTTTTGAAGTTGGGTGCTTGTGGATTCAGTCGAGTAGATACAACCTTTTTGGGCAATGATGGAAATATTCCCATGTTTTGTATAAGTTCAGAATCAGATGGGTTTCTACTCCTGACCGTTTTACTTATCCTTGTGTTTTGATTGGCAAGAGGTCATGTTGTGGAATCTTTATTTTGAGAGATTTCCGCTTTAGGATGCTTTGGTTCCTTCTATTCCTTTTCTTCATTGATGTTTTTATCTGTGATTTCATTCTTTCTTTGGAAATTTTTGAAACCTTTGTTTTCTTGTTTGACTTTGTTACCATTTTATTCGATATTGTAGAAGACGTCAACCAGCGACGGCTCGTGGAGGGAGTTACGGTGGGGCAGGAGGGTGGGGAGGGGGAGGGGCAGGGTGGAGGTTGCTAAAAACCGGCATATGGATAATTGCAGGTAAGTAAACAATTTAATTAATAAAACGAATTTCGTAGTGCGCCTTGCATCGCAAAATGCAATGCAGTGCGAGCTACGAAATTCGTTTTATTAATTAAATTGTTTACTTACCTGCAATTATCCATATGCCGGTTTTTAGCAACCTCCGCCCTGCCCCTCCCCCTCCCCGCCCTCCTGCCCCTCCGTAACTCCCTCCACGAGCCGTCGCTGACGTCAACGGTTGCTGTTAAGACTTTGATATACCTCTTCTGTTGAATATCGAATAACAAGAAGAGGTAGTGTTTGACTCACAGTAGATCTTAAATCTGCATGGGGTTCTAGAGCCTGGCAGGTACAAGGCACTGAAGCTTTACATCTCGCATGCCTTATCCCAACTCAAATCCTGTTTTTAAACATTTCCATTTATCAGACAACCTGTTTCGCTTTAGCCACTTCTAAACAAATGCTCTGTCAATTTATGAGAACTGGAGAACTGGAACAATCATACTGATATGATCCTTGATGATTTACAATCATTGATCACAAATGATTAATTTAATGTTTCTAGCCTGGACCCCCTAGGTTGGTTGGTTTAGCAAACAAGTTCTGCTTCTTGCCAACACCGTTTTCTAGGCAAGGCTCCTGGTTACATACAGGATAGACCTGATCCACGTTGTTCTATCTCCCATTCGGTTACAACCTATTCAGTAGGAATATGATGTCAAAATTGGTTAAAACACTCAACCCTATCGTCAGTGAAACATCATTTGTCTTTGTTATCAGATAACTTTGCACAGATTTTATAAAAGGGCCCGCAGGTCCTAGATCGAAGAGATTTCTTTATGCAATTTACAATGAAATCTGGAAGCTCTCCCAAATTGAAGATGCTTCGCGTCTAAGGGCAATAGACCAAGCTAATTTAGAAAAAGTGCTTGCAGTAATTGATAATAGCATTAACACTCTGTCTTCCCGCATTTACACATTGGGCAATATTGTTTCATCCGTTCTGGATATGGTTCATGATGAAGTATCTGTTTTGTATCATGGTCAAAATCAATTGTGTTCAATCATGCAGTTTGCATAGACTTTGCAAACTTTAAAGATGGGGAAGGTTCCTTCGGATTATATGAACAGGTCATCGTTATTTTTACCATTTACCTTGAAAGATAGACCACAGTTTATGTCAATGAAGGATGCAACATACACTGTGTTACACATTGAAAAGTTAAATCCTTTGCCATTTTCAGTGGCTGAAACTGACTCAGCAGTATGGTTCATCCATGGGGTAATATCTCTGCCATTTTCCTTGTTTAAGTTTAGTTCATGCATGAAACATTATCCCTTGGGCCGACATGAACCCCTAGGTAGCGCATTCCTTCACAAGGTGTTGTCATTACCATTCACATACAGAGGCCTACGGGATGACAAAGAGATGTACTTCACTTGGGAATCAAGTGATTCCTCACCTCATCATGCTCTTGTGTGTAAACATATACAGTTGCATGGTGCACATAACTTAAAAGCCCCAAATCTGGCATGTGTTTTAAAGGTAATCCAATACCAGCTATCACATCTACATTTATCCTGCTTGCAAATGGTAGTTATTTGCTTTTAAATAATGTATATTGCTGCAACATGCTTGCTGGCATTATATTGTAATATATTGTAATATCATAAAAAGAAATTGCGCTCACATCTTCCTGTGAAACATTGGTCCTTCATGTGGCTAACCTGGACAGAGGTGCGAGTGCTTCTGAATGAGTGCCCTCCTGGACAAGGCCGTACAAAAGGGGGTAGATATGGACGGAGCATCTGAATCAATCAAACACTCACACCCAGTCAAAAGATCTGGGTTTAATCCATTACTGTTCTTTAGCCCACTCTGCCACCCCAGTTCAGACATGGATATATGCAAATCAGTCTGAGCCTGTGCCTAATGGGAACAGTCCAGCCCGAACTGCCAAGCCATGTCTTCCCTGGACCGGAAACAAGCTTCCGAGGACCGGTTTCTGGCATTCCAGCCGTCTTCAGCCCGGCTTGCTTGAATCCAGTGGCAAAGTGAGCAAGGGACTCACGTCTGAGCATACCCTGCCACACTTATGGCGGCCAAAAGCGGTACAAAAGGGGGTGGTGATGGACGGAGCATCTGAATCAATCAAACACTCACACCCAGTCAAAAGGTCTGGGTTAAATTCATCACTGTTCTGTAGCCCACTCTGCCACCCCAGTTCAGACATGGCTATATGCAAATCAGTCTGACCCTGTGCCTCATAGGAACAGTCCAGCCCGAACTGCCAAGCCATGTCTTCCCTGGTCTGGAAACAAGCTTCCCAGGACCGGTTTCTGGTATTCCAGCCGTCTTCAGCCCGGCTTGCTTGAACCCAGTGGCAAAGTGAGCAAGGGACTCACGTCTGAGCATACCCTGCCACACTTATGGCGGCCAAAAGCGGTACAAAGGGGGTGGTGATGGACGGAGCCTCTGAATCAATCAAACACTCACACCCAGTAAAAAGATCTGGGTTTAATCCATCACTGTTCTTTAGCCCACTCTCCACCCAAGTTCAGACATGGCTATATGCAAATCAGTCTGACCCTGTGCCTCATGGGAACAGTCCAGCCCGAACTGCCAAGCCATGTCTTCCCTGGACCGGAAACAAGCTTCCGAGGACCGGTTTCTGGCATTCCAGCCGTCTTCAGCCCGGCTTGCTTGAATCCAGTGGCAAAGTGAGCAAGGGACTCACGTCTGAGCATACCCTGCCACACTTATGGCGGCCAAAAGCGGTACAAAAGGGGGTGGTGATGGACGGAGCATCTGAATCAATCAAACACTCACACCCAGTCAAAAGGTCTGGGTTAAATCCATCACTGTTCTTTAGCCCACTCTGCCACCCCAGTTCAGACATGGCTATATGCAAATCAGTCTGACCCTGTGCCTCATGGGAACAGTCCAGCCCGAACTGCCAAACCATGTCTTCCCTGGACCGGAAACAAGCTTCCCAGGACCAGTTTCTGGAATTCCAGCCGTCTTCAGCCCGGCTTGCTTGAATCCAGTGGCAAAGTGAGCAAGGGACTCACGTCTGAGAATACCCTGCCACACTTATGGCGGCCAAAAGCGGTACAAAAGGGGGTGGTGATGGACGGAGCATCTGAATCAATCAAACACTCACACCCAGTCAAAAGATCTGGGTTTAATCCATCACTGTTCCTTAGCCCACTCTGCCGCCCCAGTTCAGACATGGCTATATGCAAATTAGTCGACCCTGTGCCTCATGGGAACAGTCCAGCCCGAACTGCCAAGCCATGTCTTCCCTGGACCGAAAACAAGCTTCCAAGGACCGGTTTCTGGCATTCCAGCCGTCTTCAGCCCGGTTTGCTTGAATCCAGTGGCAAAGTGAGCAAGGGACTCACGTCTGAGCATACCCTGCCACACTTATGGCGGCCAAAAGCTGTACAAAAGGGGGTGGTGATGGACGGAGCATCAGAATCAATCAAACACTCACACCCAGTCAAAAGATCTGGGTTTAATCCATCACCGTTCTTTAGCCCACTCTGCCACCCCAGTTCAGACATGGCTATATGCAAATCAGTCTGACCCTGTGCCCAATGGGAACAGTCCAGCCCGAACTGCCAAGCCATGTCTTCCCTGGACCGGAACAAGCTTCCGAGGACCGGTTTCTGGCATTCCAGCCATCTTCGGCCCGGCTTGCTTGAATCCAGCGGCAAAGTGAGCAAGTGACTCACGTCTGAGCATACCCTGCCACACTTATGGCAGCCAAAAGCGGTACAAAAGGGGGTGGTGATGGACGGAGCATCTGAATCAATCAAACACTCACACCCAGTCAAAAGATCTGGGTTTAATCCAAGGCCAGCACCCTCCTGTTAGAACCGGGATCTCTAATTTGTCAGGGTATGCACCCTAGTCCAAGTAGGGACCACCGTTTCCAACAGGGTAGCCTGGTGCAGAGCGGGAAGGCTTAACTTCAGAGGCAATGTGTAAAGTATTTGTGCAACACACCACAGTTCTCAGTAAAACACGCAAAAAAGAAAAAGACACTACACCAATGAATTATAAAAATAAAAATATATTTATCTCAGTTTCAGGCAAGATCAATCATCAGATAAATGCAGTTGCAGGCAAGATCAATAATTAGACAAATGTAGTTCCCAGGCAAGATCACCAGTATAAATGAATACAGTTGCCAGGCAAGATCAATATCAAAAAAGAATCCAGTTTCATATAGAGGGAGTAAAGTTATCCCTATCTAGAATTTGTGCAAGGTAAACAAATCTACTAGGACTCCACATGTAGAAAATCACATGTTTCAGTCAAAAATCTGGGGGACGGCTGTCACAGAGATCCCGGTAATCGTCTGTCCCTCAGTTGTAACACATTAGGGCAAGAACATGTCCCCCAGCACAAGCAATGATGTACCCAGTTTGGAGTGCAAAGAATGCCAGTCCCTTCCACCCTGATCGTCTGGGGAAGGGTGTTTTAAATGATGTGAGGTAGAAGGACTTACAGATAATGGGTCCTGCTACATGAGCTTCACCAGGAGCGGGGCTAGCTACCAGCTGAATATCCCATCAGTCCACTTCCAGCAGGGTACTTCAATCAGGCGCTCAGCAGCTTGCACAGTTGCTGCCTTGGGTCCCAAAAAGGAGGCTTCCTGTTTCTCCGCCCAAGTGCACAGTCCGGTCCCATTCCCAGTGAGCACGTTAGCAAAGGCACACCTCCTTAGGCCCACAACCCGCCTCCGAGGGCCCAACCCTTGTTGCCTTAACTATTAATGTTGAGGCGTTACCTGGGAAGCGGTTGTGGCACTGGGGCGAGGCTCCTTCCCCTCCGGACACGCTCCGGCCTTCGGTGCAACTCTCCCGGTCCCGGCCAAAGCTGGGGAAGCCCTCGGGATAGAGCCAATGGGAGCGCAGCACATGAGTGATGTCACTGAACTCGTGGAGAGCTGGAGTCAATCTCGGCGCAGCTCTCCGATGACGCGGAGGGAATCCCTGGAACTTAGGGCCTATCACAGCGCGGCCCTTGGATGGCGTTAGCGAGGCAGGCAACAGCCTCCTGAGGTTCCCGGGCCGCTGGCGGTGCTTTAAATGGCGATCCTGGTGCCCTCTCACTCGGGCCCACAGCGGTGAAGTTGGGGCAATTTGAAGTCCGTTGCCCACCAGTGCTGTGGGTCAGCTTCCAGGGAGGCGCCCCCTTAGGGCCACCAGCAGTGGTTTTGGATTCTCAGCGCTTCCAGCTGTTGCCCTCTGTACAGCAATGCCTCTCCTCGCGTCCAGCGTTATAGGGTCAACCCTGGGAGCCGTGGGTGCTCTTAAAAAGGCAGTTGGTAGTCCGTTGTCCTCATGAATCTCCCACTAAGCAGTTCTTGGAGCAAAGGCCTCGCATGGACAGCTTCCATGTGAGGAACGTTGGAATCTTGATGAATTACCCACTGGGCAGGGGAACAGTCAGTATTATGTAGTGGAGACACTCTGGAGCTGTTTTACAGGTCTTCTCTTAGCAGGGAAAGATCAGCAGGCAGAAGGGCAGCACATCAAGTTGGGGCAGCAGTTCCTTGGAGCAGTCAGTCCCAGCAAAGGTGGCAATGCTCTTGGATCAGCAGTCTTCACTCCAGCAGAGTTCCGTCATGGTCCAGTAGTGTAACAAGAATGTGAGGCCAGGACCCTGCCTTATATATTCTACAGTCCACTGGCTAGAAAGTGGTGGGAGTCTCTGGAAGAGTCTGGGGGCAGGGGCTTCTGGAAGAGTCCAGGGAGTTCTGGTATGTTCCCTGCCTTCCCTGACCTGGCTGTCATAGTCACGAGAAACAGGCCTTTAAGTCTACAGTGGGCAGCCCATCCCAGGGGAGAAGGTGTGAATCACCACTGCCACCTCCCAACCCAGGCAGCTATCAGTATGCAGAGGGGAGGGGGGGAGTCTACAATGCCCAATCTAAGTGTAGGCAGAAAAAGGTCCACTTTCTAAAAGTGGGATCCCTAGAATAGTAGTGCCCAAACCCCATATATCATTGGAAAGGGTTCCCCGCCCGAGTCCAACAAGACCAAACATGACAGACTTATTAGGTCCCTGTCAGAAATGATCCCATAAGGGGGGGTTCCCAAGTTTAGCCTACGGAGGATTAAGCCTTACTGCGGTAGCAGGGGCTTGTGGCAGATATGCCAGCGTCATATGGTTTTAGGGGAGAGCACCTGCACCTCAGCACTGTTTAGCAGTGGTGAGGCACCAAGAGTCCTAGGTCCAACAAAAAGGTACAGTGAAAATGGGAGGCGCAAGGGCAAAAAGGTAGGTGAAGACCACCCTAAGGCTGAAAGGTCCAACACCTTCCCAGCAGCTCAGCTGCTTCGCGCCAACACAAGAGTCCTCCCGTCTCGTAGGGTCCAAGCCTGCTGCTCGTCAGGTCCCGCTTGGTGCCTGCTCTGTGTCAGCTTTTTCCTTCTCTGCATCCCTGCTGCCCCTGCATTGCACGCACTGTTCCTTAGTCTCTAGGCTATTTTTAGTTGAATTCCACTCGAGTCTAAGACTCATTCTTGGCCCCTCGCCACTGTTCCCTGGTGTTTTTTTACCCCCTCTTCCCGCTATCCTCCCGCTGCTGCCCCGCCCGCTACTCAGCCCCGCTCCCGCCTGTCGACATCTGCTCCCGACCCCCTCCCCTAAGGCAAGCCCGTCTGCGCCCATCCATGCCTGGACCGCACTCAGCACCAGACCCCCTGGGCCCGCAACCACCATAAGATCCATTGTCGCTATGATGCAAACACCCTCCATGCACTCAGCACCAGACAGACTTCCACCTGATTCCAGGCCACCCCGGAGCTCACCCATGGACCCTTCACCTGCCGAAACGGCAGCTACACCAGCCAGCACACACCTGCACGTCTGCCCATCCCAACACTGTAGGCCACAACCAAACCAGTTGCGTACCACTCAACACCCGCTCAGTCTACAAGCACGCTGTCGAAGCCTGGGACCTGCTCGACTCCTCCGCCCCGGACGTCAGCTTTCTGACAGAGACCTGGATGAACACTTCCTTGGCACCCGACATAGCCATAGCCATCCCAACAAGATCACCCGCAGGGACCAAAACCACAACTAACTAGGGGGAGGAATAGCTATTGTTCCACAGGATCACCATCAGGATCTCAACAAACCCCGAAGACTCCCTCAGCATGCTCGAACACCTGCACTTCCAGATCCACGCCGATCACAACACCACCCTCAGAGGAACACTCATCTACAGACCCCTGGGACCCCGACCACAATTCAGCAAATCCATTGCCGACCTCATCAGCACGCATGCCCTCGCCTCCACAGACTAAATCCTCCTCGGAGACCTGAAATTCCACCTCGAGAACGACAGCAACTCCACTACGTTGATCGACAACCTCACCAACCTCGGACTCAAACAACTCATCAAGACACCCACCCACTCTGCCGGTCACAGGCTCGACCCCATCTTCTCAGCCAGTGACCACGTCACCTTCAGCCACTTCACTGAACTCCACTGGACAGACCACCACTTCCCCTTCGAGAAACACACCGCACACAACCAACCGTAACATATCCCGCACCGCAGCTGAAAAAAAGTCACTGAAGACCAGCTCACCACCACACTTGCTCGAGACCCTCCACCGAGCCGTCCGATACCGACACAGCAGCCAACAACTTCAGACAATGGATTGACGACTGCGCAAACACCATCGCCCGATCAGGAAACCCTCCAACAGGCGCACTGACACGATTGCAATCTGGTTCAACGCCGACCTCCAAAACTCCAAGCACTCCTGCAGACGACTCGAGAAACATTGGCGCAATGACCAGACACCAGACAACTAATCAGCCCTCATGAATGCCAGTTGCAAACACCACCAAGTCATCAGATCCACCAAAAGCACTTCCTTCAAACAACGCATCAACAACAACACACACAACAGCAAACAGCTCTTCAACATCGTCAAAGAACTTGCCACTCTCAACTCCTTCTCCAATGATATACCGCCATCATCAGAACTCTGCAACTCCCTGGCTACCCTCTTCCACCGCAAGATAACAGACATCCACACAGCTTTGACACTCAGACACCGACGACAGATGCCATCACCCCGACTCTACACCCACCAAGTAAATCAACCTTCTACTCTCCTGGCACAACGTCAACAACGAAGACAACATCAAATTCATGAACACCATCCACTCCGGCTCACCCCTGACCCCTTCCCCCACCACATCTTCAACAGAGCAAGCTCCATCATCGCACCCCAACTCCGAAAAATCATCAACAGCTCCTTCGAGACCGCCACCTTCCCAGATAGTTGGAATCATGCAGAGATCAACGTCCTTCTCAAGAAACCCAAGGCGGACCCAAAGGACCTCAAGAACTTCCGACCCATATCCCTGCTCCCGTTCCCGGTGAACGTCATTGGGAAGACCGCCAACAGACATTACCCAAATTCCGCAAATTCCGCGACCGAAGCAGAATTTACCACCCAGGCCTAACCAGCATACCTCAACAAACAACTGTCCTTCCACACCCGAACCGCCAGCTTCGCTTCGCCTACCCACGCATCTGCCGAACGACCACTGGCGGAAGATCATTTTCCCACCTCGCCGCCAAGACATGCAGACCTTCAGGAGACGTCAAAAGACCTGTCTGTTCGACCAGTAGCTGCTCCCCCCTCCCCTCAGCGCCTTGAGACTCTCACAGGTGAGTTGCCTGCTCTACAAATGTTTGATTGATTGATTAATACTGACCTCCCATTTAATTTTGGTGCCTTGATCCATACCATTTTCAATGCCTCTACTACTGAAGGGTTGGCCCATTTTTGTTTTAAATTGTGGGCTCTGGCCTAGTGACTTCTTTCCAAACTATATTTGGTGTGATACCGGCATTTTTTCATTCTATTTTTTCCAGCATCTTTGGCTGCTTTCCACTAATACTTGCCTTAGCTGCTGGGGTTCTACTGTTGATTTGCCTGCTTAGGAATGGCTGCTCTCTCTCTGGTTCTAAATAACCAAGACCGGCTGCTGCAGCTTCGTAGTCATATGCTTGAATGCTACGGTACTTTACCCCTGATCACTAGAAGCGTGATTTATGGATTATACTTTTGTTTCTCATACTTCTCTTGCGTGCAACCTGTCTTCCAGTGCCTGGAATGCTCCTATGAATGGGCATTGGATCTTTGCTCCTCCAACACGGAGTCTCCTGCCCCGGATTACGAACTGCTAATGAATCCTCTTGTGGAGCATGAGCTGGAATGTTCCGGTGTTGGGATTAGGGCCTGCACGGCTGCACTTGGAGTTTTGGCGGAATGGGATATTTGTGCAGCTGCACATGATTTCCTGCAACAAAGTTTTCTTGAAGAACACTCAAGTTGTCCACTGATGGTTCTAGAAGCTCCAATTGTTGATGAACATGTATGTTCATTCTCTTTGCTGGAATGTATGACAACTTTTTCTGACAATAACAATGACTTCCTCTTGGAGGCTGTTGCAACTTATTGCTCGTACACATTGATGGATTGACTTGGCTGACTTCCATCATCTGTCGGATACTTTTAATGAATTTGCTGGCTTTTTTTTGCTCTTCCCATCAACATGGATGCTCTTAGATCTTGCTCACTCTGACTTTACCTCTGTATTCTTTTGAGTCCACTATCCGTTGGCCTGAACAAGGGAAGGGTGTGGTGAGGGTATGGGGTTAACTGCAGATATTCCTAAGTTAGCATAAGTGAAATATATGCTTAGACACCATTCTGCCGCTTTTACACACAACACTACATGACTCAGTTCTCGTAAATACTCTGCTTGCGCTTCTTCACATGAGAACTGTCTACTTTTCAAAAGGTAGGATAGGCATGCACAGCGTAATTGTTAGAGAAGGTATAGTTGAATGTTCACAATACTTTTATGTGGATTTTAAAGGTGCTCCAACTGGTGGCGTAACCGTCCGTTTACGCCAAGTTAATGACTTTAAATGTGTGTGAGCATTGGAAATGCACACATCCCAGGATTTGGGCACTCCCTCTGGTTCAAAAATGAATTGACTCCATATAGTTTTATGAATTTCTTCAATAAAGTTTGTTTATTTTCACAAGTTGATCAATGGATTATTTGCATCCAATTAATTATGTATTTTTTTTCCACAAAATCATCATTGCTCCGATGCATTTCGGGTGCATTACCCTTTCTCAAGGAGCACTGTAAAAACAAGAACGATCTATATTGGCATCAAGGTTATGACCAAGAGATAACATGTTCAGAAAGCACATTTCCCAAATAAGTGAAAACACACGTGTACATTCAAAAGAACAAAAGACTGTGCAGATGGAGGTGCAAATGGCCAGGGAATATAAGGAAGTATAACCAAACCAGGAAACAAAGAAGTGTGTCAAAAACGGAATTGGTGCACCCAGAGCAGAAGGTGGATGCGTTACAAAAATGCTGGGGTAAAACGATAAATGCTCACATGTAAGCGGAGCTTTAATGCGGAACTGCAGAGGGAAAGTAAAAGCGGGCGGTTAGGCTGTCACTCGAGAAGCGAGTGTAAAACAAAAGGTTTACTGCCGGATCTCGGCTAATGTGCTTACCGATATTGAGATTAAAGGTGGGGACACATGAAGTCTCCAGGTCGTTTACTGCAACGCGGGGTCGCCGAGCTGAAATGACGACTCGCGAGTGCAATTGACACAACTTAAACGCTGAGCAGGATCGGCTAGCGTAGAAATTAACGAAGGACCAAGTGGTGTTGGTTTTGGGGGCCATATTGGAACGTGCAAATTACATGAAACGAAACAATCGTGCAATGGGCATGGATAAACAAGTGATCAAGGGGTGAAGATAGCAAACAAGTACACTGACAGATAACAAGAAGGTCATGTAAGAATGTAACGTAAACATAGGAGATACTGCAACAGATAATAATAATAATAAAGGCACATGATCATCTCAGTGAACTCGCACAATGTAAATGTGTCCATACTGTACCCAGCGGGGTACTTTACAGAAAGCAACTTAGCTCTATGCGATCATTAAGTCCAAAAGGTTTATATGATTGCAAGTGGTAAATCCATGAAGTTTCCCTTTGTAATAGGAACTTGTTGTTGTCTCTTCCTTCTTTTTTTTCAATCATCTCGAGAACCAAGAATTTCAATTGTGCCACAGTATGTTGGTTTTCCATAAAGTGTGCTGCCACACTAGATTTGGTTTGCTTTGTCCTGATATTAGATTTGTGTTCGTTTAATCTAACTTTGATTTTTCGCTCAGTTTTGCCTATGTAGATCTTGCCACATGGGCATTTGAGGAGGTAAATTAGATTGGCTGAATCACACGTCGCGTTAACTTTCAGGTTGATTGCTGTTCCTCTCATCGGGTGGTTGATTCTGTTACCCAAGATGATGTTATTACAACTGTTGCAGTTAAGGCACGGTTTGGTGCCTTTGTAGATGGGTGAAATGGGTGTTTTTTTGGACAGGATCTCCTTTAGGTTGCTAGCTCTAGTGTATGCAAAAATCGGAGGATTTTTAAACATATCTTTGAAATCAGGTTCTGCTGCCAGAATTCTCCAATGTTGTAAAATGATTTTTTTGTATCTTCCACTCAGTGTTGAGTATTTTGAGACGACTACCATCCGGTTTGTCTCCTTTCTAGTTGTCTTTTTCAACGCTGTTTGGCGTTCAATTCTGGATACTTTCATCTTAGCTTCATCTGTAGTTTCCTGTGGATATCCTCTGGATGTGAACCTTAAACTCATTTCATCGATTCGTTGGACTAGAGTGTCTGGATTGGATACGATACGTTTAACACGCAACATTTGACTGTATGGAAGGTGTCGTTTTAGCGCATGTTGATGAAAGCTAGCAAAGTGTAAAGTGTTATTGCGGTCTGTTGGCTTTCTATAGAGGTCAGTGGTTAAGCCGGTATCAGATCTGGTGATTAGAACGTCCAGGAAATTGATTTGGATGTCATCAATGTTCCATGTCATTTGTATCCTGTGGTCTTTGGTGTTGAGGTTGTTAAGTTCATCCTCCAGCATGGTTTTGGTGCCTTTCCACATGAAGAATAGGTCGTCGATGTACCTAACATACATCAACAAATTTTCGGTCCAAGATGGATTGTCATATATGTACTTCTGTTCAAAGTCGGACATGTAAATGTTAGCGTACGCTGGAGCAGCGCAATTGCCCATGGACATCCCAGAAGATTGTTGAAACCATTGGTTGTTGTGACAAAAGTAACTATGGTAAAGTGTGTAAATCATAAGCTCCATTAAAAGAACTTTCATAGCTTCCGGGATGTTGCTGTGTGCTAGGGTTTTCTCAATGGCTTCTATTCCACCTTTATGTGGAATTGAGGTATACAAACTGTTCACATCAGCAGTGCAGAAGATCAGGTTGTCGTTGTGGTTTATTTTGATTTCTGATAGTTTGAGTATGAACTCGGTGGTGTCTTTCACATAACTTTGAGATTCTTTGACGAATGGCTGGAGATAACGATCAAGAAATTTGCCTACAGGCTCATGAAGAGATCCCTTGGTGGATACAATAGGCCGCATTGGCGGATCCTTTAAGTTTTTGTGTATCTTGGGTAATAAGGTTATGGTGGGACTTCTTGGGTGATCAACCAATAAGTATTTCTTGGTGCGCTCATCGATAATACCTGTATCGTGGGCTTTGTCAATAATTGATATCAATGCGGCTTTGTATGAACTAGTAGGATTGGATTCCAATGGAATGTAAGTATCGGATACATTGATATGTTCATCCATTTTGCTGTCGTACATACTAGAGTTCATAACGACGAGGGCCCCGCCTTTATCAGCTTTTGTGCATTTGATCAATTTGTTATTGGCGATCTTTTTAAGTGTGTCATTATCTTTCTGTGTCAGATTTCTTGTCCCAGTTCTTTTCCTGAAGTTTATTTTGCCCAAGTCTTGTTTGACTAAGGTCTCAAACGTGTCTATACTTTTATGACTGGTAGGTGGTATATATGAGCTCGTTGGGCGTAATCCACAGAGTTGGTCCGGTCTCTGATCTATGGTAGGTGGAATCACATTCTCAAAAAAGTGTCGTAGCCTTAATTTCCTTGTCAGTTTAAATGTGCTGGTTTCTAGTTCCAATTGATTGGTATATGTGGTCGGAATAAAGGATGTACCTTTTTGCAGGAGTTCGATCTCATGCTGTGATAGTTGAGTGTCAGAGATATTAACCACTAGCGATTCTGCTTCTTTTTGTCCTTCTTGGAGCCTCTTGTGTTTGGAGCTTCTGGTTCCTTTTCTCTTACTTCGCCTGGGTCGTCGGTTTCTGGGGGGCCTCTCTCTAAAAAAGGACCTGTGTTAGATGTAGAAGCACTCTCTTCCGTTTGTGTTCTGTTTTGATCCTGACCCTTATTAGTGTCGAAGGTTGTCTTCCTGGGTTGTCTGCTCGAGGTGTCACTCCCAGAGGAGGAAGTATCAGTATGTTGGCTTGTCGGTTTGTTGCGGCGACGTTGGGCATAAATATCCGCCCAAGTGTATACCTCATCCAATTGATAATCTAAGGTATCACGTTTGAATTTCCTAAGTTTCCTATCATTGATATCCTTAGTATGTATATCCAGTTGGATTTTCATATCCTCAAGCATTTGTGTGATGTCTTCTGATGTTTTAAATACCTCAATTTCTTTCTCAACCTCTTTGATTTCATTGGTGAGGTCAATCAGGATGTTAGACAATTCTTCGATGATAAGCAGTATGAGGTCTAAACTGCATTTATTTAAAATTGCATTCCATTTGGCTTGGAAATTTTTAGAATTCTTGCACAAAGACGGTTTGAGTGCGATTCTGAGTCCACGGGGAATGCGGAGGGCTTGGTGATATTTTACTAATGTCTTTGCATGCAGTTGCTGGTTGATGCGTCGTTTAGATAAGTATAAGAGATGTTTGACACATTGTTCTCTTGTGCGAGTGCTGGATTCTTGTGATACGTCGTCTTGGATTAATGCATAGATGCGTTCTTTTTCCTCATCTCCATATGCTAGGAGGTCTGCTCTTGCTTCTGTGGATTTTGATATGGTTTCGTATTGCATAATGCCTGCGTGCTATTGCCTAGATGGGCGGATCAGCAATTAAACTCAAAAGGTAGGATAGGCAATGCACAGCGTAATTGTTAGAGAAGGTATAGTTGAATGTTCACAATACTTTTATGTGGATTTTAAAGGTGCTCCAACTGGTGGCGTAACCGTCCGTTTACGCCAAGTTAATGACTTTAAATGTGTGTGAGCATTGGAAATGCACACATCCCAGGATTTGGGCACTCCCTCTGGTTCAAAAATGAATTGACTCCATATAGTTTTATGAATTTCTTCAATAAAGTTTGTTTATTTTCACAAGTTGATCAATGGATTATTTGCATCCAATTAATTATGTATTTTTTTCCACAAAATCATCATTGCTCCGATGCATTTCGGGTGCATTACCCTTTCTCAAGGAGCACTGTAAAAACAAGAACGATCTATATTGGCATCAAGGTTATGACCAAGAGATAACATGTTCAGAAAGCACATTTCCCAAATAAGTGAAAACACACGTGTACATTCAAAAGAACAAAAGACTGTGCAGATGGAGGTGCAAATGGCCAGGGAATATAAGGAAGTATAACCAAACCAGGAAACAAAGAAGTGTGTCAAAAACGGAATTGGTGCACCCAGAGCAGAAGGTGGATGCGTTACAAAAATGCTGGGGTAAAACGATAAATGCTCACGTGTAAGCGGAGCTTTAATGCGGAGCTGCAGAGGGAAAGTAAAAGCGGGCGGTTAGGCTGTCACTCGAGAAGCGAGTGTAAAACAAAAGGTTTACTGCCGGATCTCGGCTAATGTGCTTACCGATATTGAGATTAAAGGTGGGGACACATGAAGTCTCCAGGTCGTTTACTGCAACGCGGGGTCGCCGAGCTGAAATGACGACTCGCGAGTGCAATTGACACAACTTAAACGCTGAGCAGGATCGGCTAGCGTAGAAATTAACGAAGGACCAAGTGGTGTTGGTTTTGGGGGCCATATTGGAACGTGCAAATTACATGAAACGAAACAATCGTGCAATGGGCATGGATAAACAAGTGATCAAGGGGTGAAGATAGCAAACAAGTACACTGACAGATAACAAGAAGGTCATGTAAGAATGTAACGTAAACATAGGAGATACTGCAACAGATAATAATAATAATAAAGGCACATGATCATCTCAGTGAACTCGCACAATGTAAATGTGTCCATACTGTACCCAGCGGGGTACTTTACAGAAAGCAACTTAGCTCTATGCGATCATTAAGTCCAAAAGGTTTATATGATTGCAAGTGGTAAATCCATGAAGTTTCCCTTTGTAATAGGAACTTGTTGTTGTCTCTTCCTTCTTTTTTTTCAATCATCTCGAGAACCAAGAATTTCAATTGTGCCACAGTATGTTGGTTTTCCATAAAGTGTGCTGCCACATTGATATCAATTATTGACAAAGCCCACGATACAGGTATTATCGATGAGCGCACCAAGAAATACTTATTGGTTGATCACCCAAGAAGTCCCACCATAACCTTATTACCCAAGATACACAAAAACTTAAAGGATCCGCCAATGCGGCCTATTGTATCCACCAAGGGATCTCTTCATGAGCCTGTAGGCAAATTTCTTGATCGTTATCTCCAGCCATTCGTCAAAGAATCTCAAAGTTATGTGAAAGACACCACCGAGTTCATACTCAAACTATCAGAAATCAAAATAAACCACAACGACAACCTGATCTTCTGCACTGCTGATGTGAACAGTTTGTATACCTCAATTCCACATAAAGGTGGAATAGAAGCCATTGAGAAAACCCTAGCACACAGCAACATCCCGGAAGCTATGAAAGTTCTTTTAATGGAGCTTATGATTTACACACTTTACCATAGTTACTTTTGTCACAACAACCAATGGTTTCAACAATCTTCTGGGATGTCCATGGGCAATTGCGCTGCTCCAGCGTACGCTAACATTTACATGTCCGACTTTGAACAGAAGTACATATATGACAATCCATCTTGGACCGAAAATTTGTTGATGTATGTTAGGTACATCGACGACCTATTCTTCATGTGGAAAGGCACCAAAACCATGCTGGAGGATGAACTTAACAACCTCAACACCAAAGACCACAGGATACAAATGACATGGAACATTGATGACATCCAAATCAATTTCCTGGACGTTCTAATCACCAGATCTGATACCGGCTTAACCACTGACCTCTATAGAAAGCCAACAGACCGCAATAACACTTTACACTTTGCTAGCTTTCATCAACATGCGCTAAAACGACACCTTCCATACAGTCAAATGTTGCGTGTTAAACGTATCGTATCCAATCCAGACACTCTAGTCCAACGAATCGATGAAATGAGTTTAAGGTTCACATCCAGAGGATATCCACAGGAAACTACAGATGAAGCTAAGATGAAAGTATCCAGAATTGAACGCCAAACAGCGTTGACAAAGACAACTAGAAAGGAGACAAACCGGATGGTAGTCGTCTCAAAATACTCAACACTGAGTGGAAGATACAAAAAAATCATTTTACAACATTGGAGAATTCTGGCAGCAGAACCTGATTTCAAAGATATGTTTAAAAATCCTCCGATTTTTGCATACACTAGAGCTAGCAACCTAAAGGAGATCCTGTCCAAAAAAACACCCATTTCACCCATCTACAAAGGCACCAAACCGTGCCTTAACTGCAACAGTTGTAATAACATCATCTTGGGTAACAGAATCAACCACCCGATGAGAGGAACAGCAATCAACCTGAAAGTTAACGCGACGTGTGATTCAGCCAATCTAATTTACCTCCTCAAATGCCCATGTGGCAAGATCTACATAGGCAAAACTGAGCGAAAAATCAAAGTTAGATTAAACGAACACAAATCTAATATCAGGACAAAGCAAACCAAATCTAGTGTGGCAGCACACTTTATGGAAAACCAACATACTGTGGCACAATTGAAATTCTTGGTTCTCGAGATGATTGAAAAAAAAGAAGGAAGAGACAACAACAAGTTCCTATTACAAAGGGAAACTTCATGGATTTACCACTTGCAATCATATAAACCTTTTGGACTTAATGATCGCATAGAGCTAAGTTGCTTTCTGTAAAGTACCCCGCTGGGTACAGTATGGACACATTTACATTGTGCGAGTTCACTGAGATGATCATGTGCCTTTATTATTATTATTATCTGTTGCAGTATCTCCTATGTTTACGTTACATTCTTACATGACCTTCTTGTTATCTGTCAGTGTACTTGTTTGCTATCTTCACCCCTTGATCACTTGTTTATCCATGCCCATTGCACGATTGTTTCGTTTCATGTAATTTGCACGTTCCAATATGGCCCCCAAAACCAACACCACTTGGTCCTTCGTTAATTTCTACGCTAGCCGATCCTGCTCAGCGTTTAAGTTGTGTCAATTGCACTCGCGAGTCGTCATTTCAGCTCGGCGACCCCGCGTTGCAGTAAACGACCTGGAGACTTCATGTGTCCCCACCTTTAATCTCAATATCGGTAAGCACATTAGCCGAGATCCGGCAGTAAACCTTTTGTTTTACACTCGCTTCTCGAGTGACAGCCTAACCGCCCGCTTTTACTTTCCCTCTGCAGCTCCGCATTAAAGCTCCGCTTACACGTGAGCATTTATCGTTTTACCCCAGCATTTTTGTAACGCATCCACCTTCTGCTCTGGGTGCACCAATTCCGTTTTTGACACACTTCTTTGTTTCCTGGTTTGGTTATACTTCCTTATATTCCCTGGCCATTTGCACCTCCATCTGCACAGTCTTTTGTTCTTTTGAATGTACACGTGTGTTTTCACTTATTTGGGAAATGTGCTTTCTGAACATGTTATCTCTTGGTCATAACCTTGATGCCAATATAGATCGTTCTTGTTTTTACAGTGCTCCTTGAGAAAGGGTAATGCACCCGAAATGCATCGGAGCAATGATGATTTTGTGGAAAAAAATACATAATTAATTGGATGCAAATAATCCATTGATCAACTTGTGAAAATAAACAAACTTTATTGAAGAAATTCATAAAACTATATGGAGTCAATTCATTTTTGAACCAGAGGGAGTGCCCAAATCCTGGGATGTGTGCATTTCCAATGCTCACACACATTTAAAGTCATTAACTTGGCGTAAACGGACGGTTACGCCACCAGTTGGAGCACCTTTAAAATCCACATAAAAGTATTGTGAACATTCAACTATACCTTCTCTAACAATTACGCTGTGCATTGCCTATCCTACCTTTTGAGTTTAATTGCTGATCCGCCCATCTAGGCAATAGCACGCAGGCATTATGCAATACGAAACCATATCAAAATCCACAGAAGCAAGAGCAGACCTCCTAGCATATGGAGATGAGGAAAAAGAACGCATCTATGCATTAATCCAAGACGACGTATCACAAGAATCCAGCACTCGCACAAGAGAACAATGTGTCAAACATCTCTTATACTTATCTAAACGACGCATCAACCAGCAACTGCATGCAAAGACATTAGTAAAATATCACCAAGCCCTCCGCATTCCCCGTGGACTCAGAATCGCACTCAAACCGTCTTTGTGCAAGAATTCTAAAAATTTCCAAGCCAAATGGAATGCAATTTTAAATAAATGCAGTTTAGACCTCATACTGCTTATCATCGAAGAATTGTCTAACATCCTGATTGACCTCACCAATGAAATCAAAGAGGTTGAGAAAGAAATTGAGGTATTTAAAACATCAGAAGACATCACACAAATGCTTGAGGATATGAAAATCCAACTGGATAAACTTACTAAGGATATCAATGATAGGAAACTTAGGAAATTCAAACGTGATACCTTAGATTATCAATTGGATGAGGTATACACTTGGGCGGATATTTATGCCCAACGTCGCCGCAACAAACCGACAAGCCAACATACTGATACTTCCTCCTCTGGGAGTGACACCTCGAGCAGACAACCCAGGAAGACAACCTTCGACACTAATAAGGGTCAGGATCAAAACAGAACACAAACGGAAGAGAGTGCTTCTACATCTAACACAGGTCCTTTTTTAGAGAGAGGCCCCCCAGAAACCGACGACCCAGGCGAAGTAAGAGAAAAGGAACCAGAAGCTCCAAACACAAGAGGCTCCAAGAAGGACAAAAAGAAGCAGAATCGCTAGTGGTTAATATCTCTGACACTCAACTATCACAGCATGAGATCGAACTCCTGCAAAAAGGTACATCCTTTATTCCGACCACATATACCAATCAATTGGAACTAGAAACCAGCACATTTAAACTGACAAGGAAATTAAGGCTACGACACTTTTTTGAGAATGTGATTCCACCTACCATAGATCAGAGACCGGACCAACTCTGTGGATTACGCCCAACGAGCTCATATATACCACCTACCAGTCATAAAAGTATAGACACGTTTGAGACCTTAGTCAAACAAGACTTGGGCAAAATAAACTTCAGGAAAAGAACTGGGACAAGAAATCTGACACAGAAAGATAATGACACACTTAAAAAGATCGCCAATAACAAATTGATCAAATGCACAAAAGCTGATAAAGGCGGGGCCCTCGTCGTTATGAACTCTAGTATGTACGACAGCAAAATGAATGAACATATCAATGTATCCGATACTTACATTCCATTGGAATCCAATCCTACTAGTTCATACAAAGCCGCATTGATATCAATTATTGACAAAGCCCACGATACAGGTATTATCGATGAGCGCACCAAGAAATACTTATTGGTTGATCACCCAAGAAGTCCCACCATAACCTTATTACCCAAGATACACAAAAACTTAAAGGATCCGCCAATGCGGCCTATTGTATCCACCAAGGGATCTCTTCATGAGCCTGTAGGCAAATTTCTTGATCGTTATCTCCAGCCATTCGTCAAAGAATCTCAAAGTTATGTGAAAGACACCACCGAGTTCATACTCAAACTATCAGAAATCAAAATAAACCACAACGACAACCTGATCTTCTGCACTGCTGATGTGAACAGTTTGTATACCTCAATTCCACATAAAGGTGGAATAGAAGCCATTGAGAAAACCCTAGCACACAGCAACATCCCGGAAGCTATGAAAGTTCTTTTAATGGAGCTTATGATTTACACACTTTACCATAGTTACTTTTGTCACAACAACCAATGGTTTCAACAATCTTCTGGGATGTCCATGGGCAATTGCGCTGCTCCAGCGTACGCTAACATTTACATGTCCGACTTTGAACAGAAGTACATATATGACAATCCATCTTGGACCGAAAATTTGTTGATGTATGTTAGGTACATCGACGACCTATTCTTCATGTGGAAAGGCACCAAAACCATGCTGGAGGATGAACTTAACAACCTCAACACCAAAGACCACAGGATACAAATGACATGGAACATTGATGACATCCAAATCAATTTCCTGGACGTTCTAATCACCAGATCTGATACCGGCTTAACCACTGACCTCTATAGAAAGCCAACAGACCGCAATAACACTTTACACTTTGCTAGCTTTCATCAACATGCGCTAAAACGACACCTTCCATACAGTCAAATGTTGCGTGTTAAACGTATCGTATCCAATCTAGACACTCTAGTCCAACGAATCGATGAAATGAGTTTAAGGTTCACATCCAGAGGATATCCACAGGAAACTACAGATGAAGCTAAGATGAAAGTATCCAGAATTGAACGCCAAACAGCGTTGAAAAAGACAACTAGAAAGGAGACAAACCGGATGGTAGTCGTCTCAAAATACTCAACACTGAGTGGAAGATACAAAAAAATCATTTTACAACATTGGAGAATTCTGGCAGCAGAACCTGATTTCAAAGATATGTTTAAAAATCCTCCGATTTTTGCATACACTAGAGCTAGCAACCTAAAGGAGATCCTGTCCAAAAAAACACCCATTTCACCCATCTACAAAGGCACCAAACCGTGCCTTAACTGCAACAGTTGTAATAACATCATCTTGGGTAACAGAATCAACCACCCGATGAGAGGAACAGCAATCAACCTGAAAGTTAACGCGACGTGTGATTCAGCCAATCTAATTTACCTCCTCAAATGCCCATGTGGCAAGATCTACATAGGCAAAACTGAGCGAAAAATCAAAGTTAGATTAAACGAACACAAATCTAATATCAGGACAAAGCAAACCAAATCTAGTGTGGCAGCACACTTTATGGAAAACCAACATACTGTGGCACAATTGAAATTCTTGGTTCTCGAGATGATTGAAAAAAAAGAAGGAAGAGACAACAACAAGTTCCTATTACAAAGGGAAACTTCATGGATTTACCACTTGCAATCATATAAACCTTTTGGACTTAATGATCGCATAGAGCTAAGTTGCTTTCTGTAAAGTACCCCGCTGGGTACAGTATGGACACATTTACATTGTGCGAGTTCACTGAGATGATCATGTGCCTTTATTATTATTATTATCTGTTGCAGTATCTCCTATGTTTACGTTACATTCTTACATGACCTTCTTGTTATCTGTCAGTGTACTTGTTTGCTATCTTCACCCCTTGATCACTTGTTTATTTATTTTTATTTATTTATTTATTTTATGTAGCTTGTAAAGCGCACAGCTACCCCCGGAGGGGTGTCCCGGCGCTGGAACCTGAGTCTCAGAGGGAAGGAGGGGAACAGACAGGGGATGTGTCATGAAGATCAGAGTCTGGAAAAGAGCCAGGTTTTGAGTCTGGCCCGGAAGACAGATTCAGAGGAACAGAATCTGAGATCAACTGGCAGGGAGTTCCAAAGTTTAGCAGCGATGACGCTGAATCCTCTGCCACCCATTCTGGAAAGTCTAAAGCGGGGAGAGATCAGGAGGCATAGGTCATTGGATCTTAAGGATCTGATGGATCGGGATATTAGAACTCGTTTTTTAAGGTAGTTAGGTCCGCGATCATTGATGGCTCGATGAGTCAGAGTGAGAATCTTAAACTGAATTCGGCTAGCCACCGGGAGCCAGTGCAGTTCCCTACGATATGCGGCAACTGACTGACGATAGGAAATGTTACCAATCAGCCTTGCTGCCGCATTCTGGACAATCTGAAGCCGATCAGTCAGGTATTGGGGAGCTCCGGCATAGAGACTATTGGCATAGTCCAGATGGGACGTAATGAGAGCGTGGGTGACTGTCCGGCGGGAATCCAAAGGGAGATAGGGAAGGATTTTCCGGATCATGCGCAGCTTTAGGAAGCAGGCCGATGTGACTTTTTGAATCTGGGTTTTACAGGATAGAGAGCCATTGAAGTGAAAGCCCAGGTTGCGGGCCGAATGGACCGGAGAAGGGGCGGGATCCAATGCAGTAGGCCACCACCAGGAGGAGGGGATAGAATTTTTCTGGTTAAAAAACAGCACCTCTGTTTTGTCAGCGTTGAGTCGTAGATGGTTTTCCGACATCCAATCACTGATGTTGTTAAGACACCGGCGGAAGCTGGAGAACGCGGAGTCAGAGTGGCCCCTAAAGGAGAACACTAGCTGAGTGTCATCAGCATAAGAGACCACCCTGACTCCATAGGACTCCACCACGCCTGCCAGAGGGGCAAGGTATATGTTAAAAAACAGAGGGCTGAGGGCAGAGCCCTGTGGCACACCGCAAGATAAGGGTTTTTTCTCCGATCTGAAGGGCCTCAACAGCACCCTTTATCCATGCCCATTGCACGATTGTTTCGTTTCATGTAATTTGCACGTTCCAATATGGCCCCCAAAACCAACACCACTTGGTCCTTCGTTAATTTCTACGCTAGCCGATCATGCTCAGCGTTTAAGTTGTGTCAATTGCACTCGCGAGTCGTCATTTCAGCTCGGCGACCCCGCGTTGCAGTAAACGACCTGGAGACTTCATGTGTCCCCACCTTTAATCTCAATATCGGTAAGCACATTAGCCGAGATCCGGCAGTAAACCTTTTGTTTTACACTCGCTTCTCGAGTGACAGCCTAACCGCCCGCTTTTACTTTCCCTCTGCAGCTCCGCATTAAAGCTCCGCTTACACGTGAGCATTTATCGTTTTACCCCAGCATTTTTGTAACGCATCCACCTTCTGCTCTGGGTGCACCAATTCCGTTTTTGACACACTTCTTTGTTTCCTGGTTTGGTTATACTTCCTTATATTCCCTGGCCATTTGCACCTCCATCTGCACAGTCTTTTGTTCTTTTGAATGTACACGTGTGTTTTCACTTATTTGGGAAATGTGCTTTCTGAACATGTTATCTCTTGGTCATAACCTTGATGCCAATATAGATCGTTCTTGTTTTTACAGTGCTCCTTGAGAAAGGGTAATGCACCCGAAATGCATCGGAGCAATGATGATTTTGTGGAAAAAAATACATAATTAATTGGATGCAAATAATCCATTGATCAACTTGTGAAAATAAACAAACTTTATTGAAGAAATTCATAAAACTATATGGAGTCAATTCATTTTTGAACCAGAGGGAGTGCCCAAATCCTGGGATGTGTGCATTTCCAATGCTCACACACATTAACTGTCTACTTTTCACATATCTAGCTGTACACCGTGCTATCTGTCTGCACTGCACAGCGTGTTCAAGGTCGAATAACAATGTATGCTGTTGATTCACATTGGTCAGTCCCACGCATATAGACATAACATGAGGCACAGGTGCACAACTGAAACTCAGGTTTTTTTTAAATATGGCATTACATGCATGAGAAGGCACTTGGAGAGAACCTTTCCAACTAAGAAGAGCTATGATTGTCCTGGGATGTAATTCATTGCATCTGATCTTGGAAGTATGGTGTCCCCCTGACAAAGATTTCAGGTCTTCTATAATTATAATAAACTAGCTCACAGCCCCGGGAGGGTGGTAAAGGCGCTATATTCCTGTTTCTACTGTCATTATAATATGAATTCCCCTTTTGTGCTTTATGGAATTGTAACAATGCTGATTGTATTATTCGTATGCATTTTTCTGCTACTGTTGGCTCGTGTACTGCATCTTAGAGCATGTTAGTTAAAATAAACATTTTAAACTATACTGTGTCTCTGATTACTCACGTTGTGGACTACTATGAGTGTGAGAGCGAAAGATTGTTCTTGTTTCTCACTATTCCTGAGAGTTTACTAAGTCGCATATTCTAGGTTGTCTAATCATTAGTAGCTTTGCTGTAGTATGGAGAACGAATGAGAAGCTACTGCTAGTCAGATTGGGGTTCTAGGCAATGAGGTGGCTTTTCAGTACACCACAAAACACTGAGGTCCTGGTTTCCAGCGCATAGTTCTGTGCATGAGCAGAATCCCTGCAACACTATGTACTCATCCAAACACTCTGCCAATACCCAAGCACATATAAATTCCCTCAGGCACTATCCTTGCAGTATTCTAATCTTCTAATCAGTACCTATGTACTCAGGCAAAGATACAGGCACTAACTGGTCACTGCTACAATCCCCTATACACTACCCATACAGTCCTCTAACCACTTACACACTTCTTATTTTCTCCTTCAATTTCCCAGGTTGTACCCATACAGTCCTGCAATCACACTGTAACTCCCTGTGCACTCCTCCAGTCACCCATCCACTGCCATGTACTAATCCAAACAACTATAACACCTGCAGTGGTCAAAGACTGACAGGGGGATTGCTGGAGTGCATAGGTAGTCCCCAGGGGATTGTAGCACTATATCTGTTAGTGCCTGGGGCATTCCATAAGTGCATGCTGAGTGACTGGATGATTATAGCACTGCAGAGAGAGTGCATGGGGAATTTATAAGTGCTAGGGGATTGGAGCAGTGATTGGATAAGTACACAGTGCTGACAAGGTGATTGGAAGAGTGCTCATGGAGTGACAGGGGGAATGCTGGAGTGCATAGTTACTGCTCTGGTGATTGTAGCAGTGACTGTATTAGAGCCTGGGACATTGCATGAGTACATGTATACTTACAAATTCACCATAAACTCTCCTTGCAGCACACTAATCATCCAGTTACTACCCATGTACCTATGTACTCATGCAATGGCCCAGGCGCTAACTCATGCAGTGCTACATTCCGAAGAGCACTACCCATGCAGTCCAGCAATCCCCCTATCACTCCCTGTGCACTCTACATGCAATGGCCTCTGCACTAATGCATTGAAACGTGTTGGTGAATCTTCAAAACAGACGTAATGTGCAGCTTTTTAGAATAAATGGTGGTTAACCTACCTCTCTGTGGAGTGGCGTCCTTAAAGGTGAGACTTTTTTGGGTGTAGATATTTGCGGCAGTCTCAGCCGCGGAGGATGCACCGCCTGCCAGCAATAAGGAAGCAGGTCTGCACGGCGGCAAACTGATAAAACACAGAGTCACGTCTATTTCGTTTCCCAAGGGGAAAGCGGAGCCTCACTTCTGGAGCCCACCGAAGGGCTGTAAATGAACATAAAAAGGAAGAACAATTGCTGGTAAAATTACACGGACCATAATGGAGAGGAGGAATTGGCCACATCTACCGGCATGCATCACTAGAGATTAGCATGTAATTTTGGAAACGAAACAGATGTGACTCCGTGTTTTACCAGCTGCCGCCCCCTGAGGAAGAAGCTTGTTAGCTTTGAAACGTGTTGGGGAATCTTCAAAACAGAAGTAATGTGCAGCTTTTTAGAATAATTGGTGGTTAACCTACCTCTCTGTGGAGTGGCGTCCTTAAAGGAGAGACTTTTTGGGTGAATATATATATATATATATATATATATATATATATATATATATATATATATATATATATATATAGATAGATATAGATATAGATATACATTTATAAATGGAAACATTAGAAGGACTTAGAAGCCATGGCTAACACCAGTCATGATCGAAAAGCTATGCCATTTTTTGTTTTCGGGTCATCAAATCAAGTGAAAATGTTTACATAGCAAACTCTTGGCGTGCTGCCTGACTTAGTTTTCTGAAAATTAGAGGGTACGGTTTCCCACGCACGACCCCCATTTGAAAGAGGCCACCACACAATTGAAGACAGTGCTGAATACACAATACGTGTTTTATTTGAACTGTGATCTTGTCCCTACTATTTTTTGTCTTATTGTGGTTTCATAAAACAGCTACGCAGGTAAATATATCCTAAATAATTGTACGGTATGTTCTTCTGTCGATCATTTATTACAGAACAAAATACACACTTATCATAGAGTTTCTCAAACATGACAGATATGCACGTAGTTTTGTATGCCACACTGACATGCATTGTGTAGTCTGATAACGAAATCCATTTTATAATTCAGTGGAAGTCTACACTTTTTCAAAACTGCTGCTATATTTTTTTCTGCTTCATAACCTCAAAAAAGAAGAGACTGTCACTGTCTGCTTTTTCTGTCAATATATTCTGTTTTAAGGAGCCACTTAATTGCCCAGCATATTTTATGCGCCTCTCAGGCAACTCGTTAGAACACAGCAAGGAGAGACGTGAGGCTTATCTACAAGAAAAAAATAATATACTTTGTACTTTATTTAAATAATGCTAAAAGAACATCTAATTCCCAGACATAATTACAGCTAAACTAGGTTTAATGGATTTTTTTTACAGCTTTCAATGGTATTGTTATTTGCAATATCTTTTGCATCCAGTGGTCTAAATATTGCGGTTATTGGTATTTTATTTACAAAAGTGAATGCACCTACTTAAAAATATTTTGATCATTTAACATATACTTTTTACGTTCAGGTGTGGCTTCATTGTTATGTCTGGACTTTGAAACAACAGCTTTCATTACCTGTGTCGCTCGGCTATTGTTTATCATAAAAATCATATATAACATACATACAGACAGAGGTTTTTATTATGGTCAGCTTGCTATAGATATTGGCCTGCCAAATTTCCATTCATATTTTGTTTCCACCCACACAGCATGCACCATGGGTCACTGGGTCCCATTGTCCCTGCTCACGTGGAGTGACTGCACACACATGTGTACGTTTGCCTTAAAATTAGATTATATCTCACCAGTTGCAAATCTCGTTCAACTTCTGATATTTTTTAAAATGTATTTTTGATATTAGCTTAGAATGACGGCTATTTATTTTGTCTGCAAAACTCTTAATCAGGCTCAAAGTGTTTAAATGACATTGGAAATGTGTAGCTCCCTGTACTTTGAATGTTTGGTTTGGTGGTGATGTATTCTGGTCTCCTTCTCAAATAATAATAATAATAAAATGCATGGCACGACTGAAAGAATTCTTATATAAACAAAATCACTAGTAAAACAGCTGCATCTAGTATATTGTTTACATTTAACATTGTTATTGCAAGCATAAGGCAGCCACGTGTAGGTAGGTGACCTTATTCTTTCTTCTTTTCTCATTTTTATTTTTGTGGCATATACTGTCAATAAAAATACAACATAGCCATTATATTAGCTTGCAAAGATTAGACATATGCAATTTGCCCGTGCTTGTTATGTACAGACGATAAAATATGTTTTTTGGCACAAACATTTGAAGATGATTTTGGCAATAGTTTTGTGCTATTATGTGTTTCTTTACCTTTGTGTGGTGTGGTAATATTTATGCTTTCCTTTAAAGGACCTTCAGGACAAAGCCCATTGTTGGTGGCACTAAGCGGAAACCATACTGTGCAGCTGAACTTCACAAGCAAGGGCAATCAGCTGTATCTGCGCTGGTCTACAGATCATGCAACCAATAAGAAGGGATTTAAGATCCGCTACTCAGGTTTGTAATTTAACACTCAAAACAGAAAAAAACCTCTCAGCACCTCACATCACTTTTTTATCCTTCAAAACCTTGTGAAGTGCATTTCTAAGCGTAGGAGATTATGTGGATGAGAGACTGAGGCACACAAGGATCATAGGCATAGCTTCTTCCGGAATACTTTCTGTTTGCAAACTGTACTCTAAAACAGTAGCAGCATTACTGAAGTACTGACTGCCTTTCGAAATAAGTCCTTTCCTTAGGGTTAATATGGTAGATTCACAAAGCAGGAGGCCTTCACGAAGCATTTGAGACATATTTGTTGATATTCGCATTGTCATATAACTTTCAGGCGAACAATAAACACCATTGGTGTTTAACTTCAAATACAGTAAAACCACCAAAAAGCCGTACATTAACATAACAAGTGATGTAGCTTTTTGACGAGATCTGCAACATGAGAATACAGTCCTGGGCACAAGTAATAGGGTTATAACCAATGGTTGAAAAGTCTCGCTTCGCTCGAAATATCTGAGGTCAACACCAGTATGTTATTCAAATGTCTTTAATGAAAAAAAGAAAACAACCAGCCAACACATGTTTTGGTCACATAGGGGAAGTGACCCGTGACTTCCTCAGGGCTTTGTGGCAATGCAGGGAAGTAATGTGCTGTAACAAGGCCAGTGATAATTCCAACCCGGCAGAGGGGTTTCAGGGAGGACAAAATTGGGTCAACTTATCGGTTCCTGGTAGGCGAAGGAGGGGCCCAATGTGGCGGGTACCTCCAGGGTTGTCAGCGCCTAGGGTGGTGTGGCCACTGATAACATGTGGTCCTAAGTGGGAGTGGGAGAAAGGCCTGCAGCGACGTGTGGATGCGACGGTTGTGTGGCACATACTCTGAACATTGTAGACACTATGCTAATTAGTCTGAGTGCCAATCTTCCTGTATTTACTAAAAACCCTACACAGACATAAGATCTGCAACATATCTGTCTGCAAAATGTGGTTACATTTTTTTGTAGGATGATTGTAAAATAGTAGGGGAGCCATTTAGTAAATGTTGGTAAAATGCATACTGTTATAAACCTGATACGTGGTACAGGATGCGAGTCATTTCTTTAAACCAATGGGAACAAAAATCATTTGTTTATGACCAAGCGGCACCATCCAGTGTTTTTTCATTGTGTACTGAGTATAGACCAATTAATATGGAGAAATATGTAGCGTGAAAAGGAGTATCAAAATAATCTATGTATTTCTGAAATGGGCACAAGAAATGGAGTTTAGGAACAGTTGTATGTGTACATTTCTGAATTTATGGCCACCAATACTAACATATAATTCAGAGGGCATTTTTCAAAAAGGCCTCTTTGTTGCCAGGTGACTTGCATTTACATGGCACAAATGCAGTGAAATCTAATTGGTTAATAACAAATGTTCTACTATTCCATTCTCCCACATGTCTTCTGATAAAAAAGTACCTAATTTCACATTGTCCACTCAAAACTGACCCTTTTTTTGCAAAGTTGATAGCCGTGAATTTTGGGCCCTACCTAGCTCAACCGGCACCAAGGTAAGCATAGCCAATCCGCACATTTGTAAAGGCTAGACACATCGGGGAAACTAGGATAGTGTTATTCTCATGGCTGTTGCAAGTTTTCTACCCAGAATCCCTTGCAAACCTCAAAGTTTGACTAAAAAAACAAATTTTCCTCACATTTTCATGATGGAAATGTATGTAATCTGCGGAGAGCACAGACTCATTTGTGTGTGTAGGCCTAGTACTAGTGACAGGAAAGGACCAAAAATGCAACATGTACACATCACATTTTTCTAGGCAAAACCAACCATTTTGTGAGTAACTGTGGATTTTGGGCCCTAGCTCAGCTGACACCTAGAAAAACCTTGCAAACCTGCAGATTTTTAAAAACTATACACCTGGGCAATTCCAGAGTGGAATGACTTGCATGGCTCTCACAATGTTTTTTTACCCAAAATCCCTTGCAAATTTTTAGCTTTGACTAAACACATATTTTCATCACATTTCTGTGATGAAAAGTCTGGAATATGTGGGGAAACTCAAGCTTCCTTCCACCTAGTATTCCCCCAAGTCTCCAGATGAAAATAGTACCTCACCCATGGAGGCTTAGTGTACCTGGTGGAATCAAGGGTGTGCTAACTTGCATGACTCTCATCACCTTTTTTTTAACGAAGAATCCCTTGCAACCCTCAAACTTTGACTAAAAAACAAGTTTTCCTCAAATCCACAAATTTCACTTGTGTGGGTGGGCCAAGAGACCACCTCATAAAAGGCCCTAAAGGTCTACATGGAAAGATCAATGATAGGGGTAGCTGCTGTAATTAGGGCTGACACCCAGGGAAACCTAGCAGCCACATACATTTACAAAAACTAGACAGTCAGGGATTCCATGGTGGTGTGCCTTGCTTGAATCCCACAATCTTTTCTTACCCATAATGCCCTGTAAGCCTCACACTTTCGCTAAAATCACTTATTTTCTTTACATTTCTATAATGAAAATGTCCAAAATCAGGAGGACACCACGACATTCCTACCACCCAGCTTTCCTGAATTTTGTCCAGATGAAAATTCTACCCTTTGTTGTGTGGCTGGGCCAAGTGCCAGCGAAGGCAATGGATCAAATGAAGGTTGATGTGAGTTCCACTGTGGGACTTCCATTGACCCTGGTTTGATCCATTCCTTTCATTTTCAGGAGGTCCAGCCACATAACTGTGGCAGCATTTTTATTGGAATAAGTGGGGGAACACTGAGTGGTAGTATTTTGTGGATCCCTCCTGATTGCAAAAGTATCTGTCACATAAATAAAAGGAAAATTAACTTTTTTAGGCAAAGTTTGAGGTTTCCAGTGCATTGTGGGTAAGTAAACCTGGTGGTATCCATGTGAAGCCCAGCACCTTAAACTCCCCCAGGTGTTTAGTTTTCAGAAATGTGTGGGTTTGGTAGATTTCCCAAGGTGGAGGCCGAAGCCAGGACCAGTTAATGCAGCTACTTCCATTGCCAGATCCTGTTAGTTATTTGACAGGAAATATTGATATTTCTGTTTTGGGGCTTTTCCTACTTTGGTCGATACAAGAAGAGAAGTGTTTTTATCAGAACAAGTGCAAGAATGCTGGTCAGTAGGATATTTGTGAAACCCGGTATACTCCAGACGTTTACGTCACACATATGTAAGGAACATGTGTGTTTAGGCAGAGTTTGAGGTATACAGAGCATTGTGGGTAAGAAACTTTCATGAGATCCAAATGGCATACCACCCTGAACTCATGTTGATGTCTAGTTTTCCAAAATGTTTGGGTCTGGTAGTTTTCTCCAGGTAGCTGCCTACCCGAGCCCAAAAAGTGCAACCATTCCCCATAGCAAGTGGGACAACATTCGGATGTAGCTGCACTCTCTCCTGGGCCATTTATAAAAACGACACCTAAAAGAATCAGATGACTTGCTTGCCGGTGGGATGAGATGTTATAGTCTGCAGGAAAGCAGAAAGACTGTTGAGGCTTTAGGGGTGAGTGTAGGGCATGATGTTAGAATGGGCCAGACCCACATGATTATTTTAACAAAAACAAAGATAGTCCTGTCATCCAGTGAGCTTTCTGTCCCTCGTGGACAAATTGGGGCAAACTCTGACTTGATCCCTATGGAGTTGGGAGTATGGCCTAATGTCAGATTGTGTCTCCTGTGCCCCTTTCTTTTGCCCCAAATGTGAAATCCCTATTGTCCAGTGGGCTTTCTACCTCTAAGGGGGCAGATTTGGGGCAACCTCCCTAATTTGAACACACTTCCTGTCTGAATTGCTCGATGTTAGGGTTGGCCATCTCCTCATTTTTCTTTGTTTTGGTGCCATTTTGAGTTCCCTGGTGTCTAGTGTGCTTTCTGACCCCACATGGAGAAATTGGAGGCAAACCCTCTGTCTGCCCCTGGCGATGGGGGAAGAATGGTTTGTCCCTTTTGTGATGGGGTGAGTGCAATACCCATACCCCTTTCTTTTTACCCAAATGCAAAATGTCTGCTGTCTAGTGGACTTTCTAGCTCCCTGTGCGAAGATTTGTGCAACCTCCACAATTGGGACAAACTTCCTACCTGCCCCTGGGACGGCAAAAATACATCATTGCTCCTTCTGGGTTGATGGTATGGCTCATTGCTTGGTTGGGGGGCTTCTTTTGGTTGTTTTGGCACCATTTTGAAATCTCTGGTGTTGAGTGCGCTCGCTTCTTTCCCCCAGCAGGGCAGATTGTCTGTGAATTCTCCTGTTCTATGGTTTTGCTAAGTTTGCCCTGAGTTGGCAGGGTATGCCCAGACGTGGGTCCCTTCCTCACTTTGCCACTGGATTCAAATTAGCCTGGCTGATGAGGGTTATGAACCCGAAACCGGTTCCAGGATGCTTGTTACCAGTCCAGGGAAGACATGGCTTGGCAGTTCAGGCTGGCCTGTTCCCATGAGGCAAAGGGTCAGACTGATTTGCATATGGCCGTGTCTGAACTGGGGTGGTGGAGAGAGCTAATGAATGATGATGGATTTAACCCAGATCAGTTGACTGTGGGTGAGTGCTCGCAATGTTCAACACTCCGTCCATCATCCCCTTTGGTTTTGCTAAGTTCGCCCTAAGTTGGCAGGGTATGCCCAGACGTGGGTCCCTTGCTCACTTTTCCACTGGATTAAAGATAGCCTGGCTGATGAGGGTTATGAACCAGAAACCGGTCCCAGGAAGCTTGTTTCCGCTCCAGGGAAGACATGGCTTGGCAGTTCGGGCGGGACTGTTCCCATGAGGCACAGGGTCAGACTAATTTACATATGGCCATGTCTGAACTGGGGTGGCAGAGTAAGCTAAAGAATGATGATGGATTAAACCCAGATCAGTTGAATGGCAGCGAGTGCTTGCAATGTTCAACACTCCATCCATCATCCCATTTGGTTTTGATGAAAACCCAGAGGTTGCAGTCTTTCCCCCCCCCTGGGGAGCAAAAAGTCTATTGGGCCCCAGGGTAAGGGAAAGCATTGGGCCATGTCAATGGGGGGCACTACCCCCAAATAAATACAGCACTAATGCAGTTCCTGTTGTCTAGTAGACTTTCTGCCTATGGGAGAGGCACATTGGGGGTAATTCCCCCATCTGCCTACCAGGAGATGCAGAAAGACTCTTGAGCCCCTTTTCAAGATGGTGGAATGGCCATGCCCATATTTAGCAGCCCCCTTTTCCCTGGAGTTTAGTGGGCTTCCTGTCCCCTCACACAAGCTGCCTTCTGAGGAGATTGGGAATAATCTCCCACATCCAGACCCATGGAAGAGGCAGAAAGAATGTAAGCCTCCTTGTTGAGGTGGGGCAAGGCCATGCCCATGGTGGACAGCCGCCCCCCCCACTTTTTCTTTTACATTTGGCTGGTGTGTAGTGGACCTTTTTGGCCCCAGGGGAGGCAGATTGGTATAATCACTCATATGTATATATCATATTTCTATGTTGGGGCATGCCCCTATTCTAATATTTGGTTTATAATATACTCTGGTGTCTAGCAAAGATCCTGGCCCCTTGAACGCAGTTGGGAGATAATACCCCATCTGCTCTTGCGGTGAGCAGTTGGAAGATAATACCCCCTTCTGCCCCCGGGAGGGGGTAGTAAGACCATTGCCTCCTTGTCGGGGTGGGGGCATGGCCATGCATCTGGTGGGCAGCCACCACCACTATATATTTTTATATATTTGCCAGGTACCTAGTGGATGTTCTGCCCCCCTGGGATGCAAATTGGGGGTAATCGCTCCCATCAGTCCCCTAAGGGGACAGGGACTCTGTTGTTGCCATTTTGGGGTAGGGGTATGATGGTGCCAGTGTTACTGCAGACCCCAAACCTATGTTTTTTCCCATGCTGTCTAGTGAGCTTTATGCTACCCTTCTGGTAGCAAACCCTATTTGACCTCAGGTGTGGCAGACATTTTTTCCGGATGATGTTTTGGATTTTGTTAGACACGGGTGTGTATGTTGTCACACACACGATGCGGTCACTCTGTTCTTTCGGTGTTGTTTCAAGGAGCGTATCCCTGTCGTTGTTCCTTGCCCTTTTTTTCGCTCTTCTGACCATTTTTTGGGGGGTAATGTCTCTCAAGGAGTTTATTCTCCAGTTGTTCCGCAAACTTCTAAAAGCAGCTGAAAGACTTGCTCTTTAGCAAATTCCTCCCGAATTCCACCAGATAATAGATCCACCAGTGACCCCTTAAGCAAGATTGGGGTCTTATAATAGAATTCTAAGGTAAATATTCTGGTCTCCTTTAAAACAAAACTATTTTAGTAGTGTCAGTTCTCTGTGTGACTTTTTAGTAGTACAAAATGCAGCGCTTGGACAGGGGTCAAATCTGATTTAACTGGATTGTGGATTATCTCATGACACGACCTGATTTAAACACTGCTTGCATTCCTGCCAGAGGAATGAAGGCTATTGCCAACATTTCCCTTTCAATGGACCATCCCCCCCCAAAAAAAGTCCCTGAAAGGCAGGCAAGGATTTCTATGATTCAGTGGTACCATCGGTGTGGCGCAAATTTATTTCAAGAGAGCACCATGTTTTATGGTTCACTTGGCAAAGTATTTTCTTCTGTGAGTGCAAACTCCCAAAGCCAAAGTTTATTTTTGCAGCATATAATAACTATGCCACCAACATGCACGTAGCATTCTCCAGGTGCATGGGGCCCATTCTGTTATCTCCTCTCCAAATGACCACCATGTCTCTGAGTATGACCCAGCCAGGAAAAATAAGTGGCATTTATCCTACCTAAATAGGGTGGCGTAACTATCAGTGTGACCTGACAACCCTGTGGCAGATGGGCTGTCAGGTCAGAGATTTCTGAAGGCAGCACCAGCTGATGTTTTTGCAGCAAAACATCTTGCAGTTCTTCCACCTTTAAATGGGGTGCATGGGCCATGAGTTTGGCAACCTCTCTTTTAAGGCAGGTGGATTATTCTGCAAAACACTAACTTACCCTGTAAAGTGGTCATGTTGTGTAGAAGCCAATGAAATCTCACGCCTTTGCATGTGTAAACTCGTCTGATAAGACAATGTTTCCTTGTTGAAGCAGATGGTGGTGCCACAGGCTATGCAATAATGTGAGAGACCTACACTAAAGTCTCTAAGTGATTTTCTTTTGGAGAAAAGGATGCTTATCATACTTTTCATGTTCCAAACTCCACATAATGCTCTCACATGGTGTTTCCATAGAATTATTTTCAGACTTGAAAGTTTATGTTGTATTGCTCTCATGTCAAGTATTGATTAATTGTGCATACGTGTGCATAAGGGTGAATATGGTTCCGCTAAGTCACAATCATTGATCTAGCAGTGTACAGTCTAACCATTGCATCACAGTGGCTTTGGGTCATAACATTTTGCACCTCCCTCTCTTTTCTCTTATTGTGTCTACCCATTTTGTGTGTTTTAAAATTCAAAGGCATCTCACTGCATTTACAGGTCTGATAGTTTCATGTACCCACAACTGCACTTCATCTTGGATTCACTAAGGGGCACTTGGCACAGAATAGAATTATTCTGAACGTGGCACCTAGACTACCTCTAAGAATACTAAAATCGTCCCACGTGATCACCGTCTAAAAAAGCCTTTTGTTTGTTTTGGTCCTTTGATTGCCTGTTGTACAATCCATGGACATGTTCATATATTTCTTGTTAGAAATATGGTTACTGGTTGACTAGGTAGTGAGTCCTGGTCAAGCAACAAAAACAATTATAGTCAAGGTACAGCCATACACCCAATTAACCTGTGCTCAACCTCCATATAGCTTGGCACAGAGCAGTGAGGTTTAACTTGAAGGTAATGGGTAAAGTATTTGTGCAGCTCTTCAAACAGTGAACGCACCACAGAAAAAGTACCCCACACCAAAAAAAGTAGAGCAGAATTTATTGAATAAAATGAGACCAAAACAACAAAAATCAACTAGTAGTTCCAGAGACATTGAATGTTTAGGTTTTTAGAAAAGATAGAGTAAAGCGCCAACTGTGGATATCTGGTATACCCGGACCGGGACAGTCATAAGTTCAGTCCGACCTCGAAGGAGTGTGTACCGGATGCAGAGACCCATTTAGGCCCGCTGAACAGAGTACCTTACATCCAGGGTCGCAGAGCATTGCGTGGATCTGCTTTGAAGATGCATTATGCAGCCAAGGCGATGCTTCTGTTATGAGATGTTGCCTGGCTGTGGTGTGATGTCTTGTTGTGTTAACATCACAGATTCTGTTAACTGGGCTTGTGATGCGAATTCTGGCATCAGGGGTGCAGCGCACAGTCAGGGGATGCATATGTTCTGAAGTCTGGCATTGCCGTCAAGGCTTCCATCGACCAGAGATGTGAGGGCCTGTAACAGGGATGTGTTGCGCAGTGGCAGTTCGATACAGCTTTTAGCTACAATGTGATTACGTTCTTTTTTTAAATGTATTTTAATTTTTTCTTAAAGTCCTCATTTCCCAGGTTTACAAGAGTTATACTCCTTGATCACCCCCGAGATGGCGCCAACCAGTGATCTTTTGTTTACCGGGATGGATCACTCTACACCTTGCCTTCTATACTCAACCATAGGTGACTGTTTCTCCCAGTTGTCTGTAAAACCACCACCAGAGTATTTAAGCAATATAGTATAGCGGTCTAATCATTGGACTGTTATATAATTGATTGTTCCCAGTTCTCTTAAGGAAGCCAGAACTCATTTTGCTTACATTTACTTACCTTATTTAACCTATTGGTATATTTTATTGATGACCACCGTTCTATTGTATTTGGAGAAGATGCTTTAACCCAATTGTTGCATATTTCCCTACGAGCAAGTAATATTAGATAAAATATCAATTTTTTGATATTATTTTATCAAAGATTCATAAATATCCAGGATCCTAAAGAATACCAAACATTTGCTTACCTGGAGTGTTTCTCCAAGTATTAAGAGTATTGTGTTACTCACATCCAGCCTGAAACCATGAATCGCTGGGCATTCTAAAAACATATGTATGTCATAACCTTTCTCTTTGCTACATTTGGGACATCTTGGCATAACTTCTTTCCCCAATTTAGATAGTTTGTATGGCGTCCAGTAAACCCCGTGAAGACAAAAGAGGTGGTTTCACCTTAAATTTGCAGGCCGTACTGTGGAGTATAACATGTCACAAGATACTTGTCATAAGTCTTCGATCTGTTCTCCTCACAAGTTCTTCTCCCACAGCACTATTGGCAAGGTAACATCTCCATCCGATATCTCCATTAAACAGCCAATACCAATTCGCCACCTCTTTTTTCTGAGTTACACCACTTGCCAAGCACGTTTTCAGTTCATTAGGCAGTCCCCCTCCAAGACCATCCGTAAGGCTCCAGCTCCTTATTTGTAGAAAGTTAAATCTTGATAATCGACCATTAACTAATTCTTGACCCTCCTCCCAAGATAATAATACTCAGTTTTTCATCAGTTGGCTTCAGGTAGTTATTCCTGCATCTTTTAGTGGACAAGCCAAACAGTCCTTAGACCACTCCGGGATGCTGGAGAGTTAAAAATAGGGGCCCTCCCACTATAATTGTTCTCTCCTGACTTTATACCATGTTATTGCGTAGCCCTTTAGGGTTTTCAATTGCATCTTTTTAAAGTAACGCAGGTCTCTGCATTTATAGATAAAGCCATACGATGACCATTTCTATTGCACTCCACTGTTTTCCCAGGGAAGAATCCTCCTTACTGATGTAGGCTACAGGTTGATCAAGGCCTTCTTTGGTTAGCTGTGAGGGAACCGTCCCATGCCATGCTCTGTCAAGGGTGCAACAATAGTGCCGTACTCTCCTCTAGTATCTGGTAAAGGCTAAGAAGGCTCTCACCTCTGTCTGAAGAGTCACAAAGCCAGAATGGTTTCAATATTGGCCTGGAGGGGATGCACCTTGCCTCCTCTCACTTGGTGACCCAAGTAGACCACTGACCCCTGCCGTATCTGGCACTTACTGGCCTTGATAGTCAGGCCTGCCCTCTGCAGAGCATGAGTCCATTCTCTGAGGTGGCGCATGTGGTCCTCCCAGCTAAAACTGAAGACCGCATTGTCCACCACGGAAGTTCTCCAACCCAGCCAGGACCTGATTGACTAACCTCTGGAAGGTGGCAGGGGCGATCTTCAACCTGAATGGCAATGCCTGGAACTGGAAGTGCCCTTCTGCAGCAGAGAACATAGACACTTCTTGTTGGCCCCCTCGGTCAAAGCAGTTTGCCAGTACCCAGACATTAAATCAAATGGGCTGAGGAACTTGGCAGCTCCTAGCCGATCCATCAGCTCTGAGGATACGGTGTGCATCAGTCTTGGTGACTGCATTGAGCCCACAGTAGTTTGCACAGTACCTAAGTACTGGAGTAACACCTGGAGGGGCAGCCTTGGGGACCAACCCAACTGAGCTAGACCAGGGGCTGTTTGAGGGGTCAATAACCCTTAACCTTAACCCAATAACCCTTAACCAGGTCCTCACCACCCTCGCCCGAGACCCCCAATCTGAGCCCTCTGACACCAATGCAGCAGCCCAAAACTTCAGACAATGGATCAAGGACTGCGCCAACAACCTTGCCTCAAGAACTTTCGTCTCATCTCCCTGCTCCCATTCTCGGAAAAAGTCATTGAGAAAACCGCCAACAGACAACTGAACAACTTCCTAGAGAAGAACAACATCCTGGACTCCTCCCAATCTGGTTTCCGCAGTAATCACATCACCAAAACAACCCTCATCGCCGCCACTGACAACATCAGGACCCTGCTGGACAGTGGCGAAACAGCGGCCCTCATCCTCCTGGACCTGTTGGCCACCTTCAACACCATCTACCACCACACCCTGCACACACACCTCCACAACGCAGGGGTCTGTAACAAAACCCTGAACTGGATCACCTCCTTCCTCACCAGGGGAACCCAGAGAGTCCACCTCCCCCCTTTCCAATCCAAAGCCACTATGATCACCTGCGGCATACACCAAGGATCATCCCTCAGTCCGACCCTTTTCGACATCTACATGGTACCATTCACCAACATCGTCCGAGCGCACCACCTCAACATCATCTCGTACTCCAACGACACCCAGTTGATCCTCTCCATCACCTAGGACCCGGCCACTGCCAATTCCAACCTCCACGAGGGAATGAAGGCCGTCGCAGAGTGGATGAAGACTAGCTGTCTGAAACTGAACTCTGACAAGACAGAGGTCCTCATCCTTGGCTCCACCCCCTCTGCATGGGATGACTCCTGGTGGCCGGCCACGCTAGGAGCTGCCCGACACCCACCAATCATGCATGTATCCTGGGGTTCATCGTGGACTCAACGCTCTCTATGACCCAGCAAGTCAACGCTGTCTCCTACTCCTGCTTCAACACCCTCCACATGCTCCGCAAGATCTAGGGATGGATCCCCACCGAAACCAGATGGACGGGCACCCAAGCCCTCGTCAGTAGCAGGCTGGACTACGGCAACGCCCTCTATGTAGGAACCACAGGCAAACTCCAGAAAAGACTCCAACACATACAAAACGCCTCAGCATGCATCATCCTCAGAATCCCTCGCCACAGCCATATCACCACCCACCTCAGAGACCTGCACTGGCTCCCAGTCAACAAGAGGATCACCTCCAAGCTCCTTACCCACGCTCACAATGCCGGATCAGCATACCTCAATGAACGACTCACCTTTTACACCCCAAACCACCATCTTGGCTCCGCTGACCTCGCCCTTGCCACCCTCACACGCATCTGCCGAATGACCACCTGCAGCAAATCATTCTCCCACCTCGCCGCTAAGACATGGAACACCCTCCCCATCCACCTGGGAGAGACCGAGGACCTGCTGACTTTCAGGAGACTCCTCAAGACCTGGCTGTTTGATCAGTACGTGCTTCTTCCCCCATCCCCTCTAGCGCCTAGAGACCCTCATGGGTTAGTAGTGCGCTCTGCAAATGTGTGATTGATTGAACTCCAGCATCTTAGAGATCTCCTCCGAAATTTTGTCTCCCACCTTATCAGACAGCCTGTAGACTTTACAGGCATGCTGTCCCCAGTATCAAAATCATGGGTGCCCCATGTTGTGACTCCTGGGATAAGGGAGATGATTGAGGCAAACTGCCCCAGCAATTGGTTGCTGTGTCTCTGTTGCTCTAGGATCAGTGTAGCGGAGCGGTTGACAGCCTCCAAAGACCCATCCTGCTCCTTGGAAAAAAGGAGGTCACCAAGAGGTTCACTCTCTTCTTCCACCCCATTATTCATGACGAGGAGCATAGTTAATTCAGACCTCTCAAAGTGGGGCTTGAGGAGATTAACATGTAAAATTCTTAAAAGTTTCCAGGGAGTCTTGAGGTCTACCAAGTAGGTGACATCAATCTTGCACTTGTTCACCTCATAAGGCAAAGACCATCAGTTGTATAAGGTTCTGGGCACAATGGGCTACATGACCCACATTTTTTTAGTCAGGTTAAAACTCGACCAGAGTGGCGTTCTGTTTATACCACCATATATGGTTTCTAGATTTTCCTACGCTTGCTTCTAGCAGCGCTTCATCTAGTTACGGAGTGCCAAGATGCAACTGACCCCATAATGGGGGACCATCCTGGGAGCTTGCTTCCAGCCCTACTTCACCAGCCTGAGAGGTTCTCTGACAGGGTGCTAGTAGAGAAGTTCTAAAGCGCTGAAGATAACACCCACCTGCAGTATCTCCCTATAGGCAAATAAAAGGCATGTCAGTAGGTCATCTCACTTCCAACTCATGGGATCTGACAGGCCCATTATCATGCCTTGTAGGTTCCTGTTGAACCTTTCAACAAGCCCATTAGTTTGAGGGTGGTAAGGATTGGAGAATTTGTAGATTACCCCACACTCCTTCCACATGGTTTCATATACTTTGACATGAAGTTGATACCTCGGTCTGACATCACCTCCTTAAGGGAACCCCACATGGGTTAAAATTCACATCATTGCCTTGGCCACTGCGGGTGCAGTCATTGTCCTAAGAGGCAAAGCTTTCACACACCTGATGGCATGGCCCACCAAAACCAGGATGAACCTTTTGCCCATGGCTCTCTTGGGGTTTAGAGACCCAATAATGGTGATGCCCACCCTTTCAAAGGGGGTGCAATTACAGGAAATGCTTGCAGGAGAGCCTTGGGCTTCCCCTGTGACTTGCCAGTGGCCTGCCAGGGAAGACAGGTTCTGCAGAGCACAACTGAGACCCTCCTCATTTGAGGCTGGTAAAAGTGGGTGACAACTCTGTCAAAAGTCTTGTTCTGCCACAAATGACTTGCCACCGATACATCATGACCCAACTCCAGTAAGAAGGTCCTGTAGCCTGGGGGACCAACAACACATGGGTTGCACCAGGCTCCCTATACAGGAAACCATTCTCCCATTAAACTAGGTGACGACCAGAGTTGTCGCTACCTGCTTCGGCCTGCTGCCTTAGGCCCAGAAGAGTAGGACATTCAATCTGTGCCTCGCAGAGCTCCTCCCTGGTGGCACCCCCTTTCTTCTGCCCTTTTGGTGAGCTCAGGTAGTTTCCCTAAGGCGGCAGCAACCTCATATGTAGGCTCTGCAGCATCCTACTCAAGGTCAGCCTCCTCCTGGACCGTGGGGGGTTTCAGGAGTGGGTTTCCTGCACCCCTTGCCTTTTCTCTTTTGTCGGATACCTGGGCCATTCTTCTAGGATTCAGGCCTTCCTGGCTACCCTCTCTGCTTGCCATGGATTGTGTGGCAGGCACAGCTATTCAGGCAACCCCTAACATCTCCAAGTGGGACTCTAGCTCCTTTTAGATTGTGTGCTCCAGGTCGTTGCAAATCAGACAATCCCCAGGCATAGCTGCCTCACAACTACCCTCAAGGAACCCAAGACCATCTCGTTCACAGGGACCCAGATCCAATGGATAGTGAGTGTTAGGATTGTCAGCTGCAACAGCTTGGTGGAAAGCATTAGGAACTACCTGCTCTGAAGTCACCAGATGACATCTGACACTTGTCATGCTGGCTCCAGTGTCTCTCAAAACCTCCAACCTCTAGCCATTGATGGTGACCAGCTGCCTGTACTTCTTAGTATTACTAGGCGTGTGAGTCCTCTGCATCATCTCTCCATCACCCAGGGACACTAGGGTTACCACTACTCTATCCCCCACACTATCTGGGACAATCTCCTCCCCAAGCACTATATTACCTAACCCCAGTGACTGCCCACTGGTATGAGGATGTGCCTGCTTGGGACACTTGGCATACCGCTTGAAGTGCCCTTCCTATTCACACTCACAGCACTTGGGGGAGTCCTGACCTGTTGGAACTAATTGGAGGCCCTTTTAGCACGATTCACTGCCTGTGCTCTCATTCCTACCACCAGGGGGGCAAATTGTGGAGCTTTCCAGTATCTAATATGCTTCCAGACACTCACCTGTATGCATATCCTGACTTCCAGGTTTTATGCATCATTTGGGAATTGAAATCCATTACCAATCCATGCCGGGTTTTGTGAAAGCCAGTTGGCTCATGCTGGAAACTCTATTACCTAGAATTTCCTGTTCTCTGCTTCATCTCCACCCCTGCAGGCCAAGGATGGGTGGAGGAATTCAGCTCACCTGTGCTAGCTAGTGCTAGCCTGCTCACACCTGATGCATATGATTACTGTGAGCTCTTTTAAGCCCCAGCTCCCTTCAGGCCATGATTGGTCATTGTAGCTTTTTTCCGGTGAGGCTGATCCTTGTTCTCTGAGCTTTTTGAAATACCTTGATTCCTGAACTATAGTTAATCCTTGTCCCTTGATTCATGAGCTATAGCTATTCCTTGTGCCTGAATTAGCACTGCCTGCAGTGCTACCTTGTTTCCTGAGTTTCTGAACTATAGGTATTCCTTGTACCTGAATTAGCACTGCCTGCACAGCTACCCTGTTTCCTAAGTTTCTGTGCTATAGGTATTCTTTGTTCCTGTTCCTGGGCTTCAGCTATTTCTTGTTCCTCATTTGCCCTGCTTGCAGTGCTCTCTTGACACATTGTTTCCTGAGCTGTAGCTATTCCCTGTTCCTGAACTAGCACTGCCTGCAGTGCTACCTTGACTCCTGAAGCATTTAGTAATTCCCTGTTCCTTAACCAGCACTGCCTGCAGTGCTACCTTGACTCTTGAGCATTAGCTTAATTCTTGTTCCTGCCCCGCACTGCCTTCTATGGTACTTTATTTTCTCGATTCCTTAACCTGCACTATTATAGTATACCCTTGTAGCCTCCCCTTCTTTATATCTTTTTCCAGCCCCTGCCTTTCTTCCCATTCCTTGGTTCCATTTCTAGTTTGCCGTCTTCTTATTGTGCTGTCTTGCTTCTGTTACCTTGTATGTTTGTTACCTACTTTCTGCCAAGTGTGCCCTGTGATTTCCATCTTTTCTGTTAAGCACTCCTCCTTGCTAGCTCCTTGTCTAGTGTGCTTGTGTTTAGTTCTACCTCCTTGCTGTTACTGCCTCGCCAGTTCCTGTTTGATCGCCAGGATTCGTGGGTACAGCTGACTACCTAGATATTGTTTCTTGTTCACTGTGAGTATTGTCTTTTATAACATCACCACATGTATATGCTCCATAGACCCTGCCTGTGCATACATATCCTATATGTGGATATTTTCAGTCAGTATCTGTAACAGCAATTGTGGGTCAGGAAATTACTGAGCTTCAGTCTTACCATGTGGAGCTCCTGCATGCTTTACCCCACACTCCCCTTTATTGTTAACTAGCAGCCCGTCCCTTCCCATTTCCTTGGTTCCAGTTCTAGATTGCTGTCTTTCTATTCTGCTGTCTTGCTTCTGTTACCTTGTATGTTTGTTACCTAAGTTCTTCCAAGTGTGCCCTGTGATTTCCTTCCTTTCCTGTTAAGCACTCCTCCTTACTAGCTCCTTGTATATTGTGTTTCTTTTTAGTTCTACCCCCTTGCTATTACTGCCTTGTGTGTGCCTGTTTGATCCGTGGGCACAGCTGACTGCCTATGTGGTGTTTCTTGTTCAGTGGGAGTATTGTCTTTGAGTTACATCTATAACATCACCACAGGTATAAGCTCCACAGACCCTGCCTGTGCATGCAAATCCTATATTTTGGTATTTTCAGTCAGTATCTGTAACAGAAATTGTGAGTGAGGAACTTACTAAGCTTCAGTCTTACCGTGTGGAGCTCCTGAGTGCTTTACCCCACAGTCCCCTTTATTGTTAACGTTGTATTATATATATGTCTTGCACGTCTGTCCTGGGTGTAGTTAGTCTGAATGCTAAATTGCCTTGTGAGTGCCCTTCCTTTCTGAGTCTTAGCCATCTTGTACAAGCTTCCCCTTTGAATCCCTTTTTTTCCTCTGACTCCTTGTGTGATCCTGAGAAGCTTTGTACTACTCGTTCTGTGCACGGTACATTTTCTATCCAGTCCTTACTCAAGTCCCTGACTGTGTTCTAGACAGTCCCTGACACTTTTAGATAACTCTTGTGGTGATCCCCTTCACATACCTTCTTATGGACCCTGGTGCTGACCCAGAAGCCTGCCTCCTTAGTTGGATCACAGAGGTCAGATAGCTTACTATCAATCTTGTGTTGGTGCAGTTCCGGAAAACAAAGACTGAAATGTGCCTCTTCACAATCAAATTATACTGCCCTTCACCTAATCATGCAGTGCCTTAAAAAAAGAATCCCCATACCAGGTCTGTTGGGCCAGCTTCTGTCTGTCCCTAAACTACTGTGCATACTTTTCTTGGGTCAGACCATACTTCTTGATAAAGTCTTCCTTGATGGGGGATACCTCATCTTGTTTACTTTCTCTAGGGGCAGTATGGTGTCCCTCCTTAATTAGGAATATGCCTCAACAGATTATCCCCCCCAATCCTCATCAGGGATCTTGTGCATATTTATGGTAATCTCATAATCATCAAAACATGTGTCAATGTCATCTACCACAAGAAAGTCAGGCACCAGACCTTTAGGAAAATTGACCTATTTGTCTCCAGAGTGCACTACCACCATTACTGAGGGACTCCACTGGCTTAGCACTGTGGGCCGGCTCTCTGAGACTTAGCTTACAGGTATTTCTCCTTTCCTCCATGGCTAGTCTCCTCTCCTATAAGTCTCTCTCAACTCCTGCCTTCTTTGCTGCTTTCCTGGCCTGCTTTGTTTCCTTCTTCTTGAGTTTGGCCAGCTTCATTCTGAATTTCCTTTCTCCCTCCTCTCTGTCAGCTCCTTTGGGGACAAGTTGTAGCAAGAGACACTGCTCCCTTCCCTGTCAGGGTGCTCCAATCCAGGGTCCAAGCCATCCCCCTCAGCTGCAGTTTGGATCTAAGGGAGGAAAGAAAACACAAGGAGATGGATGGAGTGCTGGAACTTTTCAGACACTCATCCTCAGTCACAGATTTGGGTTGAAACCATCATCGTTCTTTAGCTCACTACATCACCCCAGTTCAGATACAGCTATATGCAAATCGGCCTTGACCCTATGCCTCATGGGAACAGTCCAGCCCGAACAGCCAAGCCATGTCTGCCCTAGACCGAAAACAAGCATCCTGGCACCGGTTTCGGGCTAACAGCCCTCATCAGCCAGGCTAGCTTGAATCCAGTGGCAAAGTGAGCAAAGGACCACGTAAGGGAGGCCCTCGCCTTGTTCATCCATCACATTATCCCCTTCTGTGGTTTCAACCTCTGACTGAAGGGCTTCTGCCCTGGCCCTTAGCGGCTTTTGCAACTCTCTCTTCTTGGTGTTTCTTTTTGCAGGAAGTCCCTCTCCTTACAGAACTCCTTGAGCTGGTGAACAGTGTAAGCATCCATGCTGGCCAGCTCAAATTCCATTCTTGCAGGTGCGGTTTCACTAACAACGGTCAGGGTAGGAATTTGGGAAAAACTAAGAATTTAAATTTTGAAATGGTCTTAGATAATGGATAGTAGTATACACAAACACTGTATGGCACTACATGAACCCAAGTCCTGATCCTCATTGCTGATAACCAATGTTAGAATTTGGGTCACTGTTTGATTGGGGTGTAAGCCCTGGTCAAGCAACATCCACAATCCTCGTCAGGGTAAGGAACAAGTAAACCTCCAATTAACCTATGCTCAACCTCCTAGGAGATTGGCACAGAATAGTACAGTAATGCTTAACTTAGCGGCATTGTGTAAAGTATTTGTGCAGCACTTCAAACAGTAAAAGCACACAAAAAGATCCCACATCAGCTTAGAAGAATAGAGCAAAATGTAATGACTACAACAATACCAAACGGCAAACATCTTATTAGTAGAACCAGAGATATTGTATGTGAATGTTTTTAGAGTAAATAACACCAAAAAGGAGAAAATACCAACTGTGGATATCTGGTTAAACCTGACGGGGACAAAGTCACAAGTTCAGGCTGACCACAATGGACCATGAACTGACTGCAGCGGCCCAGTTAGGCCCACTAAACAAATGACCTAAAACCCTAGTTTGCAGAGCATTGCGAGGATCCTCTTCAAAGATGTAATGCACAGCTGGAGTGATGCATCGGGTAAAAAATGCAGGGAGGCTGCGATGCGAAAGCCGGCATCTTTGTCAAGGGTCCCTTCATCAGGGCTAGGGATGCAAAGTCGGCCATCAAGGATGCAGTGCACAGAGGGTGATGCATCAGTTCCAGAGTGCTGCAAGGCTGAAACGTGGAATCTGGTGTCGTCATTGAGGCTGCCAACGATGGGGACCTGCACCGATGATGTGTCATGCGATTCTGAAGGCGTTGCGGTTTGCTGCTGTGATTCAGGTTTTTGCAATGGATCTGCTCCATGCAGCAGCGAAGATATGATTGTTCAGCTCAGGGTTCCACCACACTGCAGAGGAGATGTATCAGTTCTGCTGGGCCCACAGAGGCTGGCAGAGCACCTTAAACCCACTTCCAAGGGTCCAGAACTGAAGTGATATCACTTGGCATGCTAGACTCACAGATTGCGGCGTGCAGGTGCCGTTGCAAGGCGGTTGGACGCCTAATATTTCCCTAAAGCTTCAGATCAGGAGGCCAGCCAACTAGCCCTTGTAGTCACTCTGGGTTCTAGGTTCAAGAGATGCAGGTCCAGTACTTCCCATCCAAGCAAGAGGGCAGTAGGCAGCGGGTCTATATAGCAGGGCATCAATTCCAGCAGAGTAGCAGTCCTTTCAGCAGCACAGCAGCCCTTCTTCCTGGAAGAATATCCACAGGTCCAGAAGTGATAGTGTCTGAGGTCCAGTATTTATACACAGTTGTGCCTTTGTAGTGGGGGAAGCTTCTAGAGGCTTCCCTTTGAGGTTCACCGGTGCCCTGCTTTCCTGGCCCTGGCTCCAGACTATCTACAGAGGGTATGCCCCACTTTGTGTGGAGACAAGACGCAGCCTATTTATGTTTAAGTGGGGCTGTGACTAAGTCCTTCCTTTAATCCTGCCAGTGATGGCCCCTCCAGTCACCTCCCCATTCTGAGTGACTGTCTAGGAGAAATAAAAAAAATAAAAAATGTCACCAACACCCTGTTATGTGACGCAGAGGCAGGTTGCAGGCCCCAAATGGCTAAGTGGCAAGTAAATGCCAACTTTCATAAAGTGACTTTTTGATTTGCAATTTAAAATCTTACTTCACCCTGAGTCAAGCTTTTAAATTTTGATTCCAGAGACACCAAATATGAACTGGTTACCTAGTCCCATTCAGAAATTATACTTATAAAGTGTAATAAGGCAACTCCCATGTAAGCCTTGTGGAGAAGTAGGCCTTGCAATTGTGAAAAACGAATTAAAGAGTTTAAAAGTACATGCCCCCCTTTTTAAATACACTGTACGCTGACCTTGCGGGTGTTCAGGGTCTACCTTAGGTGCTGACATATGTATTGAAAAGAAAGGTTTCCACCTGGCATAAGGTTTACTTTGTAAGTTTGTAATGGTAGTTTAAAACTGCACATACAGGCTCTGCAATAACAGGCTTGAGACATGTTTAGAGTGCTACCTAAATGGGTGGCACAATCAGTGCTGCAGGCCCATTAGGGGCATATAAGATACAGATCCTGGGCACAGGTAGTGCCACTTTACTAGGGACTTACATTTAATCAAAGATGCCAATAGGGTAAAAGACATGCTACCATATTTTAAAGTGCACAGAGTCCTAAGGCAAGCAAAAGCAAAGTCAGCAAAAAGAGAAGGTCTGAAGCCAAGAGGTTCAGGGAAAACCACGCCAAGGATGCCAGGTCTAACACCTATGCAGAATCCGTTGCGTTTGGATTTGAGCACTTCGTTGTGGGATTAAAGAGCAAACATCCATATTTCCCTGGCCCAATCTGCCTTCAGGATATTGTTTTGCATGGCACAGCATGCACTGAGTGTGTCTAGAAACCACGCTTTGATGTTGGCACCATGACAGAGTCACGAGGATTAACAGGAACTGGCTCTGAATAGCGGACGAGGATAACATTGTTTTTCTGTAAACTGCAACCCAATCGACCCCTCCGAATTACACCACTGACATTGCATTTACGTTTTCATATTACAACACTTTGTGTCACAATCAGATGCTACTAGCATAACTAAACTAAAGAAATAACGGTGCTGCCGTTGTGAACAGTTCGCTTCGAAAAGGCATTTACTACTCGACCTCTGAATTGTGCTTTTAAAATGCATCATATGAGAAAAATGAAAACACAGCTACGCACAACTGCGTTCCATTAAAAAAAATAATTAAGCACAAAACATCCAATAAAGAAATTTCTGCTTAGAAAAATAAAGTTTCTCAATTGGATTTGCTTGATTTCCCCATAAAATGTACTGCCAATCTCATAGATCTTGTGCATGACATGCATGGCATTCTGCAAAATTAGATGTTACACTTCGCTGGTCAGTTTTCTTGGAAAAGCTGACATGTACCATAAACACCTTGCTGCTACAAAAAGAGTAGTCAGGAACTAAGACAGTTCTATTGCCTTCTGTTTTAGAAAAACATGCAAAACCTAATGAAAGAACATTTTTTTGCTGAATAAAACGATTTGTTTTACTCAGTATGTCATCCATACATCCAAGTTTTTAAATAATGGAAGGATTATAGTGGAAGATGAAACATTAATGGGATAGACGAGTGCAGCTTACATTAGAAACTCTTGTAAGCACACTCTAAGGACTAAAGATGAAACTGTCCAATATTACGGTATTCTCAGCACTAGATGTATAAGTCTTGAAAAAAAACCTGTGCACAGATTCTTGTTAACAATGAGCCTTTGCTTCGCATTCGTGGTACATCAGTCAAGGCACCTATACCTCGGCCTGAGCTGAAAGCTGAACTGACGAGTGACTCTCGAAATTAATCCGAGAAAACAGTGTGAAAGATTGTAGTAATTAAGCACTGTGGAGTCGGAACTTTCAAATATATTTATAATTTTCCAAGGGCCAGATGTACGACCCGTTTTTGCATGCGCAAACGGGTTTGCGACCCTTTTGTGCATGCAAAAATATACAGGGCCATATACAAACCCTATTTAGCGAGACACAATTTATTGGCGACTCGCTAAATAGGATTTGTGACTTGCAATTAGGAAGGGGCGTTCCAAGGAAGTCCCTTCCTAATTGCGACTCGCTACCCTTTGTAAGAATGTTTTGCGACTGCAATTGCAGTCGTAAAACACTCGTAATTTACCACCCTCATCAAGAGGGTGGTATGCAATTTCAAAAGGGAAAGGGTCCCCAGGGGACCCCTTCTCCTTTGCAAATGCAGGATAAAATAATTTTTAGGGGCAGGCAGTGGTCCCACGGACTACTACCTGCTCTTAAAAAATGAAACTAAAACGTTCGATTTTTTTTTTTTTTTAAATGCTTTTTAAACTGATTTATTTAAAAGCAGTCCCAGACATGAAGGTCTGCTGAGCCCTGCAGGCCACCTTACCTGGGAGGACCAGCCATTCTCAATGGGGTCGCAAATTGTGAGTGCCTCAAGAATATTGATGAAGCATGCAATTTGCGACCTTATTGAGAATTGCAAACAGTGTCTCTGACACTGTTGTAAATGTCATTTTGCAAATCACAAATTGCTACACGCAATTGAGCGCAATATACGACTCACAAAATGACATGGTCATACATTTGGCCCATGGTCATTAAAAACCAGCTCTCGTGGCAAAATTGTACAACATAGCAACATTCAGCAGCAAATATGTATAAGTACAACTCTAAATGGGCTGTTCTGATCTTTGAAAAGTGATTTTTGGAGGAGCAATACAAGCACACATAAAACATATAACAAAAAAAATCTGATAGTTTAAAGTTGGTTGAAAAATTCTGACTATTAGTAATTTAAACTGCTAGAACATTTTGTTGATTATAGTATGTACAAAGTGTTTATTTTGGTTATTTTGGTTCAAAGAAGTGTAGAATCACATGCCATTCATTTCTAGGTTCAGGACTATTGCCGGCATTATGAGGGCGTGGGTCCTGCCGACGACAGCCCGTCAGTGGTGGTCCGCCCGACATCCAGGCCATTGGTCCCACTGCCAGGTTACAATACGGGAATTCAGACTGATGATGTCGGGGGGAAAGCCGCCATCTCTGACAGGCTCAAGGAGCCTGTGAGGTTGTCAATCAGCCTCCTATCCCCAACATAAGTACGTCCCACCACCATGAAAAGGCAACTGGAAAGGGACTTATGCGGCCCGAAGCACGACTTCCTTGGGCCATTGCTAAGTAGCCAGAGAGGCACATGTGGTACCCCCTCAAACATCCACTGTGCATGCATGTTTGAAAACATGCTCTTTTCTACTGCGGCTTGTGCTGCAGCCGTTTTCCGGGCTGCGGCAAAAGCATCAAGAGAAAAATGCAGCTTTTGACCACCTACACAGCAGTCTTATCACAATATGGTGGGTGGGACCGCCGGCTACTTGTCAGGAGGTCACAATTGCTCTGCGATGGCGGTCAGATCACCATCATAATGAGGCCCCATGTCTTATTTATTTGTGAAAGAAGGTAAAATGCATGTCAGGATATGTCTCCATAAACTCAATGACAATATAATATGGATTGATTCACACAGCTATCTATATCTATTCATCTGACACTATCAAGACAAATATGCAAAGGAAATGTAAAAAGAGTCTTACAGCAAACACTTAACTGCTCCTGTTTGTGCTTGGTGTTTTTAGGTGGGTCAGGATTTATGATGATACCATCCCAGTTATCGACCCCTGAGTTTCTCATGTTACCCCTCAGAAGAGGCTCTCTTTTTTGCAAGCCGAAGTACAACCTAGTTATAGGCATTTGGATGCAGCACCAGGATGGCTATTGGCATCAAATCCAGATCATTTGCCAGTATTGCATCCAAAATGATTAACTCATCATTGGGTCAGAAAGTTGTCCTCACAATTTTTAAACAAGTATCAGTACACACTAAATGGAGGGGCCTAAAACGTGTACAGCAACTTGCACCTACATTCATCATGATTGTGGTGATTTGGCCACAATGTTATATATACATTCTCAGCCAGCACATATGATCTGTCTTGATGTTGTGTGCGAGATTTATAATATAGCCCTCATACCTCCGTCTCAGTGATGGAGTCAGATTACAGCCCAAGTAGTATACCAATTCATTGTCAAAACTCAATCCATAATTTCCATCTGATCTCCATTTGAAGAATTCAGACTTACCATGGCTGTGAGAGCAAGGTGTCAGACTTTGACAATGAAAGCAGGACATTTTCCACAAATAGTGATGTTCTATATTAGTGGATGCCGAAGGTCATACCCTTTATCTCCTGGTTTTGGTCCTCCCCCCTCAGTCTTTGATTCATCTGCTCCACCATCCTAGAGACACTGAATGAAGATTCAAATGTTGTGTTGGACTTGCTGGCTTTAGATTGCATAATGAATTGTGCATCATCCATTATTGCCATATTTGAGTTACTGGTAAGTCCCTAGTACAGTGCACTGTGTGTGCCCAGGGCCTGTAAATCAAATGCTGCTAGTGCCCTTGTAGCACTGATTGTGCCACCCACATAAGCTGCCTGTAAATGTAACTCAGACCTTCCACTGTGGTGTCTGTGCGCAGTTTGATACTGGAAATGTCCCCTGTGGCAGGGTTCCGTTTATGTGAAATGTAAGGTATGCCTGATGTGTGTGGCATGTCCTGATAGTGAAATATTGCCAATTTCATTTTTTACTATTGTAAGGCTATATGTCACCATAGGATAGAAGGGGAGTTTATTTATAACATCTTACAAATATAACTTCTCATTGGGACAAGACAGGAAGATAACATTTAGTATGCCTGAACTCAGAATATAAAGATGCATCTTTTAGTAATGATGATTTCTATATTGTGTTTTTCAAAATACCACTTTTAGAAAGTGAGTATTTTCTTGCTAAGCCATCCTGTGTACCTCTGCTAGGATGTGCATTGACTGTCTGGCTTTGGAGTGGCAGGGGCTGGATATGTACATTGACTCCAGAGAGCCTGGATGAATCAGCCCTAGGCTGAATTGGCTTGGTCTGCATTTGGAGTGGTGGGAGGAGTAGCACCTGCACCTGAATAGGGCTGTGCCTACCTTCCACAATGATGACTCTGCTCCTCTGTGGTGTGTCTGGAGCCAGAACTCCCACTGACAACGGAGGTTGTTGTGCACTTGCAAAGTGCCCCCCAGAACTGGTTTAGACTGGGCTCAGAGCCTTGGGCAAGGAGAGAACAAAGAGATTTACTGTATTTAAAGTGGGGCCCTGACCTTTAGATCACTTCTGGGAAATCAAGAGGAACCTTTGCCAAGGAGAAGAGCTCAAGAAACTGAGAAGGAATACTGCCCCTGCGTTGTTTGCTCTCCGGGTTTGGCTACTTTCTGCCAAGGAAAGCGAAAAAGGACTTTGCTGTTTACTGTGTCCCCTGCTTGAGGAAGATCTCCAAGGGCTCAAAGAAGAGCTTGCCTCCTGTTGTCAAGTCTCAAGGACACAAAGACTTCATACCCAGCTCCCCTGAACTTCCTTGCTGGGAGTATCTCTGACCTGCCAAATATGTGGGTGGGACTCCTCCGGAAGTTGTGTACAAAACCTGAAAGACAAAAAAGAAACATAAGTATGTGTGCCATGTGGAAGAGGAAAAGAAAAGTAGTCTGAATGAAAGGAAGATAGTGAGAATGGGAGGGAGAGGGAGTGGGGAGTGGGTGGAAGGGAGAAGGAGAGGGAGAGTCAAAAGAACAAAGGGAGGAGGAGACAGAGCATCAGCCTATTGCAGCCAGCCCTCAGTGTTTACGTCCCGTCACCCATTTGTCTAGGACGCTGGGGTTGGCGAGAAATAGTGTGGTCCAGCAAGTCCTAAAATGAAATGTATGAATAAGGCCAGAGATTAGATTATTAGCTATGGTAACATCGCTTGTTCGCACCTGTGCACCCAGGGTGCTGTACCCCAGCACCTTCCCCCACGCTGTGCTATATTGTATGTCCTGCGCACCTGTTAGGAAAAAGGTCTAGTCTGTCTTCTATGGCCATACTCCACCATCACATGATCGGCTCTGAGGGGTTTTTAGCACCGCCCCTTCCTTTATTCAGTGCTTGGTATCTTTTTGCTTTGGGTTCCAGGTGCTGGGTCGTGGCATCTAAGTTGTTGCAGAGATTGGTTCACGGGCCTTTTTGTTTGGGTTCAGTTTAGGAGAATTCTATATCCCGCCCCGTCCCCCTCACCTTCCCTCTGTCCCTTCGTTTTCCTGATGATTGAGCTGTTGTGTTTTTGTTGCTACTCGAGGGTAACTGGGGCTCCAGTCCCCTCGAGTTACGGCTACTAGGAAGGACAGTCAATTACATTTTCCGAGAGACTCCAGCTGGCGTGTTAGCTGTGTGGATTCCGAGCCGCGCCCCCTACTTCCGCGTTTGTGGTAGCCTATCCGCCTCATTGTGTGCCGCTTGGGCGCTTTCTGTCGCGCTGAGAACCCGGAGGAGCTGCAGATCCCGGAAGAGGGATTCGTTGTTTGTTGTGTCCCCCTCCCCGTTCAAAGACTGTAAACAATTGCAGGGACATTAGTTGGGGGGTTTTTATGCCGAGTTCAATGGCTTTTTCCCCTTAATAATCCCGTTTTGGCAGAAAGTGTCCACATGTGCAGTCCCCTTATCCCCTATCTCTAACTGGAACTGGATGCTCTAACGATAGTGGAGATCTCATCATTCCTGCTGCCAAAGACCTCCCGAGGCTAATCCTGTACATTTCACAAGTAAGGAGGTGTCTTTTCATTGCATGGTGGAGTGTGGTTATGGGATTGGGAGACTAAGGGCTACACATTTAAGTAGGACACAGAAGTAATTGTGTGTACATTGTTCCATAGGTACAGAGGCGTGGAGGTGGTGGTCGAGTCTCATCGTCCAGTCCAGCTCAGGGGTGAAGCCTTTTTTTTACGTCCCTTTCGTTTGATTTCCTGTCCCCTGCCCTGGGCTCGGGTGTCCTCTCATGGTTGTCTACCTCATGGGAGGCATTTGAGTCAGGGTAGTGGATTGGGTCATACATCGTTCCTGCAGTGTTTGGGCCTGTGGAATCCAACAGAATACAAAGCCCACGATAAAAATACACTGCCCGGACGAGGACTTGGGGGGAGCCGAACGGGCACCTACAATGCAGGACATAGTAGGGGCGGTAGCGGCCCTCCAGGCTCAGGTACAGGACTTACAACAGGAGAACGCAGGACTTAAACAGGAGCTGGGGGCCGTGAAGGCCAGGGAACAGTTGAGAGATAGGGGACATACTCCTATCATCCAACCAGCTACATTTCAGTACGGAGGCGGGACGGGTCAAAGAGCGGAGGGGGGAGCCCCTGTAGCAGTTACCGTTACGACACCTGTTCCTGTTCCCTTGGCCCCCCCTGAGAGGTTCATGGGAGACAGCAATAAGTATGGGACCTTTATGACTCAATGTCAACTGCATTTTATGTGCAGGCCGACCGCTTTTCCGGATGATACGGCTAAGGTAGCCTTTACAATATCGTATTTGGCTGGCACTGCGGCACAGTGGGCTATCCCTCTTGTAGAAAGTGATGCTCCGGTATTGCATGATTATCTGGCATTTAAGGAATTAATGAGGGGCCTGTTTGCTAAACATGCTTTTATGAAGGCAAGTGATGCGGAGCTCCTCAAGTTAAGACAGGGCAAACAGGATTTGCTAACCTATGTGTCAACGTTCAATAGGTTGGTGTCCGAGACACATTGGCCCACAGACCAAAGAACCTCCTTGTTTTATCAGGGTTTGTGTGACGAACTGAAAGATGTGGTATCTCAGGTGGTTGATCCTCCAGACGACTGTGCTGCCTTTATAGATCTGGTGGTGAAGTTAAACCATAGGTTGACTGAGAGGCGTGGTGATCGTAGTCGGGTTCAGGGACCTTGGAGGAGTTATACGAAGCCGGAAACAAGACCCATTGGGGAAAATAAGCCTGCTCCTGAGCCTATGGAGATAGGGGGGGTGAGAGGCCCGTTAACCATGGAAGAGAAAAGAAGTAGGAGGGAACTGAACTTATGTTTGTATTGTGGACAAGGGGGCCACTTTGCCCGGGAGTGTCCTGTTAAACCCTCCGGACAGGCATTCAGTAAAAAGGTCGCATGTGTACAGGTGGATCGTAGTCAAGCCATGAAAAGAGGAGCAGGGGGGACCTATGAGGTGCTGGGTGTGATAGATCAGGTGCCAAGACATTTCATTATACCGGCACAACTCTTGATGTCTGGGAGTAGGCGTGTACCAGTGTCTGTTTTGTTGGACTCCGGGGCGACTGGGAATTTCATTGACATCTCGTTGGCGGAAAAGGTAGGAATCCCATGTCAATACAAAAGACAACCAGAACCTGTGAGAGCCATCGATGGTACTGAACTAAACTCGGGTTCCATTACACACCAGACAGAACCAGTGACGTTGTTGTGTGAGAACGGTCACTCAGAGTCAGTGGTCTTTGACCTTATTGACACCCCCTCTTTTGGGTTGGTGTTAGGAGTTCCCTGGCTTCAGGAACATAACCCTAAAATCGACTGGGCGCAACGTTTGGCGACTCTAGACTCCAAGTATTGCCTTACACATTGTTACAGGGAGGCTATCGAACGGATTCCACCCTTGTCTTGTGCAGGGGTGGAGGTGATATCGGTTCCCTCTCAGTATTCTGCCTTTCGGGGTGCTTTTGACAAGGTACAGGCGCAGGGTCTACCTCCACACCGGTCTTTTGACTGTAAAATCGACTTAATACCTGGTGTCCCTTTACCTTCTTGTCGCATATATGCGCTCTCGGAACCCGAGGAGATGCATCTCAAGGAGTACTTGGATGAGATGTTGAGGATGGGTTTTATTCGTCCCTCTTGTTCGCCTGTGTCATCGGCGATCTTTTTCATTCCAAAGAAGGAAGGGACCTTGAGGGCATGTGTGGACTACAGGGCTCTAAATAAGGCTACCGTGAAGAATAGGTACCCTCTTCTACTTATCCCCGTGTTGTTGGACCAGCTCCGCAAAGCAACCATCTTTACCAAACTGGATTTGCAGGGTGCTTACCATCTCATTCGAGTCCGCCCCGGGGATGAATAGAAGACGGCGTTCAAGACCAAATTTGGCCTATTCGGGTATTGTGTGATGCCGTTTGGCTTGTGCAACGCGCCAGCGGCCTTCCAATACTTCATTAACGAGGTTCTCCGGGAATATCTGGACAGAAGCGTTATTGTCTATTTGAACGACATATTGATTTTCTCAGAGACGGGGGCTGAACACCATGAACATGTTTCTAAGGTGTTACAGAAGTTACAGGACCATCATCTGTACGCCAAACTGGAGAAATGCCAGTTCGGCACTCAGAAGGTAGAATTCCTGGGGTTTATCATCACAGCAGAGGGCATTCAAATGGATCCTAGAAAGATAGAGGCTATTATTACCTGGCCCATACCATCTACTGTCAAGCAGATCCAGGCCCTTCAGGGGTTCGCCAATTTCTATCGGCGCTTCATCCCCTATTTCTCTGATGTCATATCCCCAATGACCCGATTGTTAAGGAAGGGGGTTCCCTTTGTCTGGTCCACTGAAGTCCAGGATGCTTTTCAGCTTTTGCTACGATCCTTCACATCAGCTCCTGTTTTGGTGCATCCCGATACCGCCTTACTGTTTTTTGTGGAGACGGATGCCTCATTGTGTGCTGTGGGAGGGGTGTTGTCCCAAAGGGATCCTGAAACGGGGCAGATGCACCCCATTGCCTTTTTTTCTAAGACCCTGTTGCCTGCGGAGCGTAATTACACGGTGGCTGAGAGGGAACTGCTGGCAGTAAAATTATCCTTTGAGGAGTGGCGTCATTATCCCTGGGGCGCTCAACACACAGTCACGATCTATACCGATCATAAGAATCTTGAATTCTTTCGGTCTGCTCGGGCGTTAACACCTTGCCAGATGCGGTGGGTCTTGTTTTTTAACGAGTATGACTTTGTCATTACTTATCGGCCCGCTGCACAGCAGATAAAATCTGATGCCCTTTCTAGGATCCATGTGGAGTGTAGGGAGGAGGGTCCAGTGAAGGAGGATAAGCCTATGATCAGTGAAGAGAGGATTGTAGGGGTTACGCACATTGAGGACTTCCCCTCTCTAATCAAAGGGCATTTACGACAATTGGATTTGGCCCCTTGGATGGCTTTACCGCAGGTATTGAGGCAGGATGGGCTGTTGTATCATGGAGACCGGTTGTTTGTTCCCCCAGCATTGAGGCAGACGGTACTGGAGTGGTGTCATTCCTCCTCGCTGGTAGCACATCCGGGGGTGCAAAAGACGAGGGAGATGTGTTTGCGATGGTTTTGGTGGGACTCGCTGATCAAGGATATACAGGGTTACGTGGCAGCGTGTCCCGTGTGTGCCACTAGCAAACCTACCCATAGCAAGCCATCTGGTCTGTTGCAGCCCTTAGAGGTTCCTCCTGCTCCCTGGCACACCATAAGTATGGATTTTGTGACAGATCTGCCTCCTGTGTCATGACATACTGCCATAATGGTGTTAGTAGATCTGTTCACAAAGATGGCACACTTCATCCCGTTACCTAAGGTTCCTACTGCCAGGGAGATGGCTTTGGTATTTATGTCATCCATAGTTAGGATCCATGGATTGCCATCTGCGATCGTTTCTGACAGGGGAGCACAATTCGTGTCTCATTTTTGGACGGAACTGTGTTCTGTGCTGAAAATAGATGTACGATTGTCATCAGCATACCACCCGCAATCAGATGGTCAGACTGAACGGACGAACCAGACTATTGAGCAATATTTGAGGTGTCTTGTGTCATCATTGTCTTGTGATTGGGTTGTGGCTCTTCCTATTGCGGAATTAGCCTACAATAACAGTTTACATTCCGCAGTGGGTATGACTCCTTTCTTTTGTTCATTGGGTTACCATCCTAGGGCATTAGCCATCCAGCCTAGTGGGCATGTGCCAGCCATAGACGATATTTGTAGGTCCTTGGGTGGAATATGGGACAGAGCACGTGAACAGTTACAGGCAACTAAAGTTACCATGAAGGCCCAGGCAGATAAACATAGAGTCCCTGCTCCCACATATAAGGTGGGTGATCAGGTGTGGCTAGCTTCGCGCAACCTTAGGTTGCAGGGGTCCCGTAAATTGCAGCCTAGGTTTGTGGGACCATTTGCTATATCGCAGGTGATTAATCCTGTGGCCATGAAGCTTGTTTTGCCTGATGATTACAAGGTCCATCCGGTGTTTCATACGTCACTGTTGAAACCCTATATACCAACAACACAGGTTCTGCCACCACCCCCTCCCTTGTTAATCAATGGGGAAGAAGAGTTTGAAGTTCAGGCTATAATGGATTCCAAGCGGAGGAGAGGTCGTCTCCTCTACCTTGTTGATTGGAAGGGTTATACCCCTGAAGATCTGACATGGGAGCCAGCGGGTAGTGTGCATGCGCCTCGGCTGGTTCGTTTGTTCCATAGACAACACCCCTCAAAGCCCCGTCCAGTGGGGAGGACCATAGCGGGGAGATACTGTTAGGAAAAAGGTCTAGTCTGTCTTCTGTGGCCATACTCCACCATCACATGATCGGCTCTGAGGGGTTTTTAGCACCGCCCCTTCCTTTATTCAGTGCTTGGTATCTTTTTGCTTTGGGTTCCAGGTGCTGGGTCGTGGTATCTAAGTTGTTGCAGAGATTGGTTCACGGGCTCGTGTTCCTGTTCTATTGGATCCCCTCTGTATCATTGGTGCTATTTTTGTATTGCCCTTTCCTGTCCCGGGTTGTTCCGTTTTTTCCCTTTTTGTTTGGGTTCAGTTTAGGAGAATTCTATATCCTGCCCCGTCCCCCTCACCTTCCCTCTGTCCCTTCGTTTTCCTGACGATTGAGCTGTTGTGTTTTTGTTGCTACTCGAGGGTAACTGGGGCTCCAGTCCCCTCGAATTACGGCTCCTCGGAAGGACAGTCAATTACATTTTCCGAGAGACTCCAGCTGGCGTGTTAGCTGTGTGAATTCCGAGCCGCGCCCCCTACTTCCGCGTTTGTGGTAGCCTATCCGCCTCATTGTGTGCCGCTTGGGCGCTTTCTGTCGCACTGAGAACCCGGAGGAGCTGCAGATCCCGGAAGAGGGATTCGTTGTTTGTTGTGTCCCCCTCCCCGTTCAAAGACTGTAAACAATTGCAGGGACATTAGTTGGGTTTTTTTTATGCCGAGTTCAATGGCTTTTTCCCCTTAATAATCCTGTTTTGGCAGAAAGTGTCCACAAGTGCAGTCCCCTTATCCCCTATCTCTAACTGGAACTGGATGCTCTAACGATAGTGGAGATCTCATCATTCCTGCTGCCAAAGACCTCCTGAGGCTAATCCTGTACATTTCACAAGTAAGGAGGTGTCTTTTCATTGCATGGTGGAGTGTGGTTATGGGATTGGGAGACTAAGGGCTACACATTTAAGTAGGACACAGAAGTAATTGTGTGTACATTGTTCCATAGGTACAGAGGCGTGGAGGTGGTGGTCGAGTCTCATCGTCCAGTCCAGCTCAGGGGTGAAGCCTTTTTTTTTTACGTCCCTTTCGTTTGATTTCCTGTCCCCTGCCCTGGGCTCGGGTGTCATCTCATGGTTGTCTACCTCATGGGAGGCATTTGAGTCAGGGTAGTGGATTGGGTCATACATCGTTCCTGCAGTGTTTGGGCCTGTGGAATCCAACAGCACCAAGGCTTTACTGCTCACTGGACACCACCGGTTAGTCCAACGATGTACCGGTGCAAGCTCCGAATCCAGGGTACCTTTGTAGGGTGGGAGAGCAGGTCTCCGGTCAGGGACGGTGTCTTAAAACCACGATGGAAGGCGTCAGAATACCGAGGGCATCATGACGTGGTGAGCACCCGCTCCGCCCATTTTGGTTCAATCAATTCAGTGTCTGAAAAGGGAGAAATAATGTAAAGGTGGAAACGTCTGGAGGTAAATGAAGGTTTATTTCAAGGTTAATAGAAAAAACCAGTTGAGTGCATCCTTTGTTTTTGAAGTACCATCTACCAACTGTTAGTTGTAATCGTGGTTCAAAGAGGAGTTGGAGTGCACGAAATGCACAAGGTTAAATATTGATATGTTATACCAAGGTTCACATACAAAGGAGCAGAGCGCATGCTAGAAACATAATGTGCCCGTGTAATGCAGTGGCGGAAACCTGTGCCCATGTACACTTAGTAATGAGCTGACTACAGTGCCCTAAAAGCCAACTCCACATGTCTGTAGGGCAGCGCTACCCATCACATCATTACGCATGGCAACATTGCGTTTTTGCACTTGGGAAACCAGGCTGATGCAGCCCACCCCTCCCGCAGCACTGTGCTCAACATGTGTCTGTAGGGCAGCGCTGCCCGCTGACTCCGGCCTACAGTAAGGTCCAGAAGGTCTTTAAAATGAGACAGAGATGTGACTGAATGAGGTCAGAGATCACATCATTACGCAGGGCAACTTCGCTCGTTTGCTCCTGCGCACTCAGGCTGATGCACCCCACCCCTCAAGCAGCACCGCACTCAATTGGAGCCACTGTGCACCCAGGCCCCACTGCTCACCTGCAGTGGGGCCAGTAGGGGTGTGAATATTTGTTCTGGGGATCTGGGCGTTGTTCAGTTCCTGCCTAGCCAGGAAGTGTACTCATGTGTGTTTCTTTTGCAGTTTTGACGTCGCAGAATGTGCAATTTACATTAATGTAGCATGTATCGGGAGGGCGGCAACTATCACTAATGAGATGCTGTTCAAAAAGATTAAATGGCGACACCACATGTCGTTGTCAAGGTTGTGGATATGCTCAGACATGCATGTCAATGGTGTGCGGTATTATTGAAACTGTTGCTATTGCGAAGCGTACACATCTGAATGTGCTCGGATGGAGGGAGGATCAGCAGTGAGGCTACATCATACACAGTGATAACGCTCATTACAGTCAAGCAATGTGAAGGTAGCACAATAATGTGCACACACACACCAGGGGCATTTTGTAACACACATTTGTTTTTTGATGTAACGTTTGAAATACATGGCCATCACACATGGAAGGCTTATGTACAGGTCATGAATATTGATCAAGATGATCGTTGCATGTTGTGTGTAGTATAAGATATGTGTATACAGCAAAAAACTTTTCAAAAAAGCTGTTTAAGGTGAAGAGGTGTCTCTCATCAAACACTGTAGAGAGAATAAAATGGGTAGAGTCGTCCAACTGTTACAGTGAGAAATGTTATGAAGCAATCAAATGCTTTTTTTTAGGTCACATGGCAATCGCGCACCGAGTATGCAAGGAGGCCGCACCCAACGCTATTTTGAGAAAATATATTTATCATAATATAAGTTTATTACAGTTAGAAATATATAAATTTTTAAAATATTTGAGATTATCGTTTGCTCTCATATACTGTTTAAAATTATTTAGATATACTTTTGAGACAAAAAATAAAAAAAGAGGGAGTGGCGTACCCGGTGCAACACCATAAGTCTGTGATGTAACTCGGGGCCTGGTGGCGTGCAGTCATCGCATACGCAACAGGCAGCGGGCGCGTCCCCATACGTACATGACGTAACGTGTGGCTTGGTACTGCGTACCGGTCGGATACTAAAGTAGCAGCTGGGGTGACTTCATGCGTATATGATGTTACGCGGGATGCAGTGTCACAAACCCTTCGGATACAAAATGCGCATCATTTACGAGTTTAGCAATATGGTGGATAGGATTTGCGTGGTGATGGAGCTTGGTACACTAGCGGTATGGGAGTGCAGTTTTCTAAAACAAAAAGAGATGCATATTTTTGGGAAAAGATATAAAACATTAAATAATGTTTAAAGTAAAAAAAAAAAGTATATTAGAGTTCCAAAATATTTAAAAATATAATAGAGAAAATATAGGTTTTATAAACATTAAAATATGAAATTAACATTTAAAAAACCTTTGAAATTCACTGAAAGAACCATAGGTTTTACAGACGTTATAGTTAGGAATTAGCATTTAAAAAACCTTACAAAGGCACTAAAAAAAAACATAGGTTTCAGGGACGTTATAATTAGCTCAACACTTGACTCATATAAAACCAGAGAAATTTGCCTGTTATAAATAGTTGAGCTAACTATAACTTGTGTGCCCGCAATACACTGGTGATGATGTCACATATTACATAACTCTTGACATGGTCAGTGACATCACTGATGACATCTCAAATTACATCACTGATGACATCATCCATGTGAAAATCGGATGCATATACTGATGCCCTGATATAAAGTTTGATACACACACTCTAAAATACAGACTACTATTTTTGAATCCATACACCCAACAATGCCAGATAGTACATACCAACCAGTATTTCCTAGGTCTATACACACATCCAGTCACTTATACATGCAGTTACTGATCAATACAGTACTATAATATGCATTCATACACCTATACATACAGTAACACTCTGCTACTCATCCATAGAGTTACTCACACACCTAGTCAGTCATGCAAAGAATCACATACCAATTTACTCATGTATACAGTTATACACCCCAACTCTGTTATTTATACACACACTACATTACTTATTTATGCAGATACTAACACATACTTACTGTCGTATACAATCACTGATAGAAGCAGACACTCATTTATACACACACACTCTTCAAATAACTTACACTCACGTATAGTCATTTATATATTCCAACACTCACATATACTGCCTTAAAACATATGTTGTTACTCACACATATACCACTGAGACATTCATTCACTCACTAACTAACACACCCATACACACACTAACTCACCTATACAGCACTTCCCAGATGCACTTTCGAATCCACACAACCAGTGAATCACCCACTCAGACTTCTATGCACAGAGTCACACACCCTCCCACCCACCCACACAAACACTCAGGCACCCATACAGATACTCAGAGAACAAATCAATAACCCATATAGACACTCATGTAGCTACTCACCAACCCTAGGTGCCGCTTACACACCAACTGAGAGACTAATACAGACTTTCACACAGTTTAGTCACTAACCCATGCATTGAGTAAGACACGTTCAATCACTCACTTATACAGTCAGTCACGCAGCTACTAAATAATCCATTCAGGCACTTGTAAATCCAGTTATTCTCCAATACACCTTGGCATAGATATGCATGAAAAATATTTAAACTTTCCAGAAACACACATTCACTGGATGTTGTCATCAGTGATGTGATTTGAGATGTCATCAGCGATGTCGCTGATCATGTCATGAGTGATGTAATATGTGACGTCATCACCAGTGCATTGTGGGCGTGCAAGTTATTGTTAGCTCAACTAACTATAACAGGCAGATTTCTCTGGATTTATGTGAGTCAAATGTTCAACTAACTATAACGTCCCTGAAACCTATGTTTTTTAGTGAATATATATATATATATATATATATATATATATATATATTCATCATTTTGCTACTATAACAAAAAAACACTCCCAACACTATTCCCTCTGATTCCTCCCAAACCTATAGACTACTATGCAAGCACACATGACCATTACTTACGAAAATAATTAACTACTTCCCTTTTTCAAATACACTCATTTCATGTTTTCCCTACCCAAAACTTTACTAAACACACAAGAACAAGAAATCATGAGCACAGTCCTCACATAACTAATGCACAAGGAAGAACAAAACGATTGCACAACCTACTAACTTCTGATATTGGTTTCTGATGTAGTGTGTTACTCACTTAAAGGAGTGCTTTAATGCCTTTTCAGGGGTTGCAAGTGCTATATAAATACATTTACAAGGTACAATCGCACTTAGACAAAGAGCTAATATAAAAGTAACTAAAAGAAACCTCTACTAAGATCCCACAACACAAAGTTATGTCACTAATGGATAAACTGAATGCTATAGTTAGCAAACAAGAAGAGATAACTATTCTACACCTGCAAAAAGCCCCATATGATCAAGGGAACAAAGTGGGCAGCCATTTTGCAAGGCAGTTGAGTCAGAAACTACACCATAATTACATAAGAGACATACAACAACCCAATGGACAGATAGCCTCAAATCAAGATGCCAAATTAAAGCTACTCAACCTTACATATCATGTACTTTTATAAGATGATTAACAGGATGTTTGGTTGGCATTCTCCGGGCTTCCATGATTAACAACTGAATAACAAGAAACTCTTGAACCACCAGTCATAAATAAAGAAGTCCTACTGGACATTAAGCAACTCAAAATAAACAAAGCCACAGGCTTTGATGGCTATGCCTTTTTTCAAAACATTTGAACCCATACTGGCTCCTTATCTTGCAGACACTTTAGCATAATATTAGTAAAGAAAACAGGGATCCTTTCTATTGGACAAGAATACGTTACTTTAGTACTTAAAGCTGGGAATGATTTCAAATGTTTTCCATCATATAGACCCATCGCCCTATGTAATGTCGATATTAAAATGTTTACCAGGATATTACCCACGATATTAGATAGCCTCCTCCCAAAGCTAATGCACTCTTACTAGTAAGGATTCATAAAGTGACTGCAAACACTTGATAATATCTTTATAATAGTTCACCTGGTTGAAAAGGTTAAAAAAGAAGAGAACACCAGCAATTCTGGCATTGTATGCCAAATAAATCCTTTCAAGCGAGTGAATTGGTGATCTCTAATGTAGAAATTTCTTAAATCTGGTTTTGAACAATATTCATATCTATGATGATGGCCAATTACCAAGTGTCCACATCAAGAATAACTGTGAATGGGAAACTCTCCTTTCACTTTTTTTTTTTTTCGTTTTATATAGCGTGAACTAGACCTGAGCATATCAGGTATCAGAGCGCTTTACATGAGCACCAGTTTCGTTACAGATGGACACATTCACTTTTGTTAGGCAGTGGGGATTGAGTGATTTGCCCAGAATCTCATGATGCTGAATGTTGTTGCCGAGACTCGAACCCGGTTCCCCAGCTTCAAGGTTGACCGCTCTAGCCGTAAGGCTACAACCTCTCCCCTCATCCTTACAAGTTGGATCGATGGGGTGCTCACATAATGAGATAAAGTCGAGAACAGCACTAAATAAAACGCTGTAGTATTAACCACAATCTTCCATGATTTAAAAACCTGTACTTTTTAATGGTTGTTTATGCTAAAACCCATTGATTAATGTTTGTTTTGGGGTGGGCTGTGTTGGAAAAGGGACACAAAAGTTGATATAAAACGACCTTCCATGATGAACCTTTGTAAAAGATGTACTGTGTTTAGCAAATGAGTTAATATGGTTCTCATATTGAATGAAGTTCAACATTTTCTATAACATAAAATCATATTAAAAGCAACTTTTAAAAAATAACACTGGGCTCTCTGAGGATCCCTGTGGAACTTCTCATGACACCAGACTAGCTGATGACCTTAAAGTAGGTATAAAGACATTTTATCGGATCACAGTTATGTTATATACATTTATAGAGTTCAGAGATTACCTGAAGGTGTCCTGGTGCTTAGCTCGAAGAGAATCAATCAAAGAACAGAAATAAAAGGGCCAAATTTAGAGTAGTTATTAAAGAGCTGGCTTTTCAGTGCTTGCCTAAAAGACAGAAGGTCTGGAACCAGACAAAGAACATACCCACTCCAGATCCTTACTCTTATCCCTATCTCGCTGGGCCTTCCAACCAATCTGGCATGACAGACGGTGGTAAGGAAAGGTGAGAAGTCCATGAAGATGCCTCCATGTTCCAGATTCATCTGCCACTTCTACAACAACCACAGCAACCATTACTGCAATACAGAAGAGCCAATAATCTGCTTAGTCGGATTTAGCAATGAGGTTGCCACTGATTAGCTCAGAGAACTGGGTAGTATCTTCTTTTTCTACCAGCTTCAGCTTCACTGTCAAAGGCAACAGAGACATGGAGTAAAAAGATCAACAAAAAAAAGTGTCTTCAATAAAGGGGTGCTACATGCCTCTTTCTGAACTAAAGGAAGAGTGCCAAAATCAAAAGAAGAATTCACAAAATTACATAAAAACAGAGCAACTGTAGTATTTATCTGTTAAAATGTACAGGTTGGACAAGTGTCATACAGAGACAATAATTATTAGAATTCATAATGTAGCATTTACTCAGGTGTTAATGAAAAAGACATTGTCAGGGCCTGAACAGTTTCACAACGCTTGACCACAGAGGCATACATGAAAGCCGATATTTGGGGAAATCTCAAATAGATATACGGAATCATGGCCATAAAAAATTAGGACAATGATTCAGAAAATGTGGATGCAACAACACCGCTAACTGTGCACTAACCAGGGAAGATTTACGAAAATAAAATCAGTTACTTTGAAGGATATATTACGGAATATTGGTACATTTGCAACTTAAATAAATCGTACAACGTTTAATGCAAGTCTTATACTGGCAGCTATTATCATGACACTGAAGTATTTATCACAACAGCTGCACATTTTGCAGTTATAAAAAAAAATTAAGTGTCTATGCTTTTTTTAATTAATGGGTTTGTAATGTTTTTCTTTCCTAGTGATAGAGCGCGCAGGGACCAACTAGCTCAGTTATACCTTACTCACCTTGGGCCCATATAACATTCACACTTGAACTAGCAGTCCTGCCTAACCAGTTTACTAATTTGATCACTATCAGTTTGCTCAGAGGTCCATTTAGGACTTATACCTGTAAATCATGACTTACCAATCCTCGTCACCTTACTATATGTCATTTGAATCAGAGGGAGTTGGCCTAAACAGGCAATATTTTAACACATTACTTTTTGTATTATAACCACAGACTCTGGGAAAGTTTTAAATCCTGTATCTATGAGAGATTTTCTGAGACAAATGAAAAGGGCCACAATCTTGTGACCATGAATTTTACAAGCAAGAATATAACCAGCAGGACATAAAGTTTGTAAGAAATCACAGTAACACCTTTAGACATTGGTACCTGGGAAGGGTGAGAAAGGGAAATAGCACAAGGACATACCACATAGATTATATTTATCTAGAATGGTGCACTGCCCTAAACCTACCTTAGTTATACCATTTCGAGGGCAATGTACCACCCCTAAATGTTGCAAATCTATGTGTTCCCCTTCAGTGATTGGTTGGAAAGACGACGAGAGGTCATCACCCCATACTAAGATGAGATCATCTCCATTGACTTGCATTGATCAAGTTCCCACCCATAATTTATTTTCTCACAATTTTATTCCGTGCATCAATTTTATCCCATTTTAGCATACAATGTTAAACATTTTGTGAGTCTTCTTCCTTTTCTCGGGTCATGGGGTGAGGTTCTCAGGCGCATGGCGGGTAAGACAATCCTTGGCACAATTTCAATGCCACAGCTCAAGGTCTCTCATTTCTCCCATCACATGCGCAGTGCATTTTCAAAATGGTGTCTCAAGTCAACCTTCAGGCCCGAATACGAGCTAGTAGCAAAGTCAAACAGAAACATATTAGAATACAAAAATAAATGAATGCACTGTATACCACTTATCTCTACTCTAACCCTATTACTTTATTTTAACTTGTGCATTAATAATTAAGCAGAACAAACAAGTTTAGTACAAGCTGCAGCATAAACATTAGCATGTGAGATGTACAGCGGCCATTTTTGGCACTAGTGCTCAGAAGCAATGTTTACCCACCCAGCAGAGAGGTACGTCATGCCACGTAGATGTGACAGACGCATGCGCAGAAGGTTTCCAGCGTTTTCAGCGGCTATTTTAAAGCATTATAGTTACCATTAGTAAAAGCACATATACAAGCTTACCCTAGATACTTGAAATGTTATGTAGTGCGAATATTAGTAAACAAAACATGTTGGTCAATATATTACAAGTTATTTAGAGAGGGCTGAATACACACAAGTTTCGAAATATGCGAAACCTTGCTCAATCACTAGCATTACTCATGAACAGCTTTTTTTAATTAAAGTATCTAATTAGTTCTTTGTTATTGACTTGTCATATATTAAGGAAATCTGATTGATTGTACGGGAATGATGTTATCAAAGGCAATGCCATTGATACAAGGACACCTTTCATAGATCTATGAACATTTTGTAATTCTTTAGTTTATATTTAACTTGTTGGAAAACAAGAGCCCTAGGAGAGGTAAGAGCAGGTTATCAGATGGGATATTTTGTTCAAATTGATGAGATGAGCACAGCGCAATACTCGTAGGATTTGGTTTGTAAAGAGAGGAAAAAGCACTTATAGCATCTCCAAATTATACCTCACTCTCCTTTTCTAAAACTTGCACTGTACTTCAGCATTTGTCTATACTCATCTGGTTATATTCCCATTTTCCTAAACACAGGAATTGTAATTTCACAAAAAATACTTCATGCATGTTCTTAATTACATGTTTCATAATTAATGGAGTTTAATGGTGGCTGGCATCTACCGGGGAGGGAGGTAGATGTGCAAAATTTAATTAAAAGACTTATCAAAAATGACGTCTCCTCCGCCCCGGAGCTCTTCTTTCGCTGACGCCCACAGGGACAGGATGCTGCAATTCCCATCACCAATCTTAGCGTTGTTCTCACCAGCATGAGAGCAGAGCTAGGATTGGTAGGAGCGGCTCACTTGGCCCTTTACAGCACTCTGGAGGCTTTGGCTTTCTCTTGTTCTAGATGTTTAAAGTGTGCATGTGTGGCTAGCTGTTTCAAGACAGCCAGCCGAAAAGACATTGGCACTTTAAACAGTACATTTGACAGCTCACCCACCTGCCTGCTGCTGTCACTCAGTAGTGGCCTCGCCCCGGTCATGATGCTCCACTTGGGACAGGAGAATGAAAAATAAAATGGCAATAAATTACTATTTTATTTTTCATCTCTGGGGGGTATTAAAGTGGGGCAATGCTCCTTCGCTCAAGAGGAGGAGACACCCCAGGTTTAATTAATTTACTACTATAAATATTTCGTATTCATTTATAAGAGTTTGCTCTTTTATAAATTGGCAAACATATTGTTAGACTCTCTCCTTTACCTAGAAGAGCGACTTGTTTCTTTTATTTATCATAGTACTTTTAGCATTTCATCAATCAGTCATCCAAAATTAGATCAAATGAAGAAAAACGTAATTCATACGTGTGGTTGGCAATAGATGTGTTCAACGGTGATGCGATAACAACCCAACTAGCTAGGTGTTTTATTCAGAATTAGGAATGGGAAATTCCTGCTTTTTTTTACTCTAGAATGAGTCTGGCATGCCTCATGCAAGCTGCTTTCCCTATTTCTTGAGCTACAATCCTTTGAATTATTTTCTCTGATACCAATGAGATCCTGATTCTTACAGCTGCATTTACATTCTGACCGGCTCATAGTCTATCCACTCTCATATATGCAGGACAGGAATACTAGAGATAAAAATAACGTTATTCCTTCACTTTTTAACATACCTCAGGCATATCCCTTCACTTCCGAGATTTGGGTAGATAGGACTTTCAATGTAAACTTTCCCTAAATATGCTTGGGTAGTAACAAATTATATTAAGCATGAAACTGCTCAAATAAAGTAACCAATCCGAATTCACAAAGGCATTGAGACCTAATGATGCTTAACCCTTTCACTGCACCACTCTGTGCTTGAGCTATTTAAAAAAAAATCTGTAGTAGGTTGTTCAAGCTTGTACAACTCTTTGGTCTCTTTGTGCACTTATACAACCTATTTTTTTCAGCATAAGCAGGGCTATGTCTTGGTGTAAATCCTTAATCAGTATCTCATTGAAAGACAAAAAATACAGTGAAAAATGGGGAGATATTTTCAAGTTTTAACACACTTGCTTAACAATCTGTTGGAACATACACCAAATATGTGTGAGTTTTCCTATGGGCTGTAGTCTACACAAACAATCATGTAATATTAGCGCAGATCATTAATTTGTGTCAGAATTATGGTTATCGTGCACTGCTCATTTGATGAGAAATTAAAGTCAATACTAAATGTAAAGTATAAACACATATCTATTTTCTATTGTGACCAACTAATCCAGACCTTCATTGCTCTGATTTGTTTTACAAAAGAACACTCTGGCCATAGCATTTGTCAGATAGTTAGCATTTTTCCCCATAACAGTGCAATTACCTCCAGCCTCCGTCTTGCAGGAATATATCCCACTCTGTTTTGTGGGGTATCCTGAGTGTAAAGGGAACCAAGTATGTGAGGAGTTTCTATGTTTTTAGGGTTTTCACAGTCAATGAAATGGGTGAGATGCATTTTAGAAATCTGAAAAGTGGTGTATTCCTAGTTTTAGTATTTTCTTTGGTCACCCAATGGTTGTGTGAAACATCAACATATCCTAGGCTTTCTATCACTCAGTGTCAGATATCTTGCATCCCGATTGGCTCGCTGTGACATCTAACTAAAGATGATGATTGTTAGTATTTTGGCCTGTATTCCCAAAACTTGTGAATACCTTCCAGTCTCCCACACACATGAACATTTCTTTCACAAGACCTGGCAGCAAGCTTTGTTCCCCCGTGTGTCTAGTGCATAGTGTACCATATGGGTGGGTTTTCTATGAGTTTAGGGTGCACACATGCAATAACATGGGTGAAGTGCGTTGTGAAAAACAGTTGCAAGTGAAATTCCAGTTAATGGTACATGTGTTTGGTCACAGATACTACAATCACATCCTAATATTTCCCTTGCTGGCTGCCAGACCTCCCTCAACCTGACTGAATGACTGCGAGAGTGCACTGAACAAGCAAGACGTTTCCACATTCTTCAGTATTTTATCCCCAATACACTGTTGTTTCTTCCAGTCTTCTTAACACAGGAAAGTATTTCTTCATAGGCATGAACCAAACCTCTTTCTGCTGGGTCTTCTGAGAGAAGGGTTATCAATATATTTGGGGTTTCCATGAGTTTGAGCTGGGATCCACGCACTAAACACCAGTGGATGTTCTTGATGAAGGATATTCCTTTGGGGATGTCTGCAGTATTTGGGTGCAGGATTGCCCATCAGCCAGGAGAAGGTGCCAACACTAGACATCTCTTACAAACTTGAATCCCAAAATGTTTTACTACCAAGAATCCATTTCAAATTTCGAAGTTTGGATACAAAAAGACAATAGCTTCCCTTTTCTTCTTCAGGAAAATGCAAAAATCCATACCATCCTGTTTTGCCAAAGTTCTCCTGATTAAAATGGTATCCCACGTTTGTGGTTGTGCCCATTGCATGGGCCAGGAATAGGCCAGAACTGTGACAAAAATGTTGACGATATTGAGACTGTATTGACATCACATGATCACATATGTGGCCTGTCCCTGTCACTTAATATAGACCCACCAACTCATTTAAGGTACCTTTTTGCTGGAAGACATGTGGAAAAATGGATAGTGGAAGGTTGCTGTCTTCCACACATTCTGAAACTTTCCTTCATGGACATTTGAGAACTTTTTTAAACAAATTTTTTTAGCTGTGCAGGACATTTTTGAAAAGAAATTGTTCTGGCATACTTTCAAGTCAAACCACCAATGACTCCTTCGTGTATCTAGTGTTCATACATGTCTGGGTTCCTCGTTTAGATGTGTGTGTGTGTGTGTGTGTGTCCTGTATCAGTGACCCAGCAACGAGCTAATCTTTGTTTGACTTTCTTCCTCTGACCAAGAAATAATGGAAGCCGCATTTTTGGTAATAAATAGTGGTGGCATATTTTCAAATCACAGCACCAAAGAGTCTTCCAAGTATCTAGTGTTCAGAAATGTCTTTGTTTCTTGCTGAGGGGTGTGTCCCCTCCTATCTAGGCCCAGACAAAGAGCTAATCAGCGTTTTTTTTTCTGGGGCTAAGAAATAATGGAAGAGGCATTCAAGATTCCTCACTCAGGCACAGTGGCTAAACATGGTTTGGATTGTTTTCCAGGCTGGGAAAACATTTAAAGTGCATCATGGCTCCTCGCTCATGTGCAAAAGTGGATGTGTATCTCTCTGTGACCCAGCAAGTCAATGTCAGGACAGGTTAACGTTTAAATTCACTCTGGCTTGTGGGATACTAGGCAAACATATGGGTAATTTATCAGTCAAGTCAGTCAAAGCCGTCTTTATTCAGATAATCAAATATCCATAAAAGAAGAACCACAGTAAGAACACATTAAAACATATAAATGAGAAAATATGAAATAAAACACAATTCACCACACACAAAAGTGGCATATAAAAGCACTAGAGTTTCAAGAGGGAAGTCTTGACCGGGAAACATCATAGAGAATAAACACAATTTATTACACACAAAAATAAAAACAAACCTATAGAGGCATTTATACTCACTATTTTTATAACAGGATCATCTTAATCAGAAAGCATGGTATGCCGGGCTCGAACTGCCGCTTTAGGAAAGGAGCCTACATATAAGCTTGTCTCGTCATCTGTCGTTTATAAGAGAAAACTGAATGTCACCTTTAAGTCCATAATGTGCTTTTAATGAGTGGAAGTAAAAAGTGCTTCGCATATCATAAATAAAGTTTGCAAAAGAGTGCAAAGTGCTGCATGGACTGACCAGAACTCCCATCATAGAGGCAAGGGCGCTCATCAAGGTTCTTTGAAAAACCCAGGGGATAGCATAATAAGTATTTTAATGAGGCAGCCCTAAATCGAAACAACAAACTACATTTCCAGCATCCTCTTGCTGTAAGAGGCAGATGGAAGGAAAGCTGACGACAGCCATGCTTAAGTAAGCTGTAACTTCCCTCCATCCACGTTTAATCTAGTGGTATGCGCAAAAGGAAACAGGGATAGCTGCACAAATTTCTTAATTACAGAGTCTGTGAAGACATGCTGTAAACCAATCTTTCCGAAAACAGACTCAACAGCTGTTAAATATGGGATTTGGTGTCCCCTTTCACACTGAAGACAGTCTCCAATATTATGCCTGGCTAAAGTGGCTTCTGCATTTTTCCATACTACTAACCAAAGTAAAGCAGGGCATGCTCTAATGTGATCTTTTATATATGGTAAGCCCAGTTCCTTGTGGCAGATCACATAGGAGGATGATATAGGAACCAATAGCACCTTTCTGCAGAAAGCATTTTCTCCGATCTGTATATCACTGCAGTTGGAGATATCCCATATCTCAGATCTGTATGTTGCGACAGGAGTGCACTAAGTTTCTTAAATAAGCAACAAGCGGCCAAGAGCGCCCCCTCCTGGTGGCTGGGGTAGATTACATAGTGGTCAAACCACTCTAGACAACTTAGATCTAGACTTAGACATTTGGGGCGTCCAAGACTCAGAAGGAGCAAAAGTAACCACCAACTAGTAAAAAGTGATTTAATATTTAAAATGGAGGATTTCTCCTGTCAAAAGGTGTTTAAAAACTGCAGCAGCTAGGCTACAGTGGTAGACCTCGAGTCATGTATGTGCTTTCACACCAGTGGATCGCACAATGGTGCTGTAGTGACATTTAACTTTCCATGCTATGGGTGTATTATTGCACACCATGTGCTATGGGCTTATAGGAAAGTCAAATAGGCCAAATAGTAGTATATCAGTTCTGACATGTTTAGCAGTCAGAGCACATGAGCTTGGCTATTTTCCCAGAGTCAGGAAATAGCAGCATCAATCCACACAAATGGGGTCAACAACACAAAAAAGAGGTACTTTCTCCAAAATAGTTATACGAAATTAATTCTGTGGGTGATTTAAGATATAATTGACAACCTCTTAATCTAACGGCTGAGGAAGCATGACCGAAAACGTCTTAATGTAACTATGTAAATCTATATATTTGCCATAAATGGTGCAAGCATCATACATGAGACTTACAAAGTAGTAAATCTAAGGATCATAGATGTATTTCCATGCTTTACATACCTTTTTTTTCTTGTTCATGAATCTCTAAACCTCAAGCGGTACACATCTGAAACCTACACAAAATATATGATGTCCCAGACCAAGCGTAACCTCAGGATCGAACCGATGCTCAAAGGGGTCCACCTCTCCACAGTCCAAGCCTGGATATGATTCAAGTAGACTTTAGGGTGGTCAAGTGAGGGAAGGGAAAGATGGGAACTGCGAGAGGGGCGACCTGTGAACATAAAAGGATTTTTTTTTAAATCCTTGTCCACCAAGGAGAGTTTACTATGACAATTCCCTCAAATATTTTATATACCCATCCTTTACACTAACCTGGAAGGAAAAATATGCTTACGTGCAGAAGGGGGAGGTGAGCAGGTGTCCTGATTTCTTTACATTGTATATTGTAGAGATCAAGACAGAGGAAGACATAAACTCTCTGTACTCTATCAATACTCGATACCCCTGAAGTATGTGATGTAGATAATTCTAGATTTCTACACCTACTCTTGGTATCAGTGCAGGATGTCAGGAAAACTTCCATAGGAAGGGCCACCTACTGCTGTCCACCCCTGTTGTAAAGTAAACACAGAACGTAGCAAAATAATGAATACATGTTCAAAGATTCAAGGTAATAACAGTAGCCAGCAATAAGGTTTTAAATCATTGTGGTAATATTGAGAGCAAATTCCTACTACTGTATACCCGGATTGCACATCCAGAGAAATATGGTTTGTGGTAGAATATGAATGGTCAGGCAGCAGAAGAAAAGATACCACCCGTAATAGCAAACAATTGTTATGAGAGTTAGAAAGCACTCTCCGTCAGTAATCAAACCAGGTATCCCAAATGAGGCAAAAAATACTCCCCTACATGAGTCACTGCTTCGGACTCTCCAACAGGGAAGTATTCGTAATTCACGAGAAAAAGGTTTATGTAGCCATAAATTAAATAACTATATTCCATTGCATGAGTCCCCAAAGCTAAAGGACTCGCCAACGCAGGGAAATATGCAAATCAGAGCCCACTGGAGATAGACACTCCGAGATCGATTGTACCAATAACTCCTTGGATGAAACAATGTACAAAAAATACTGAGCAGTGCCACAAGGCACCCTTACCAGACAAGGAAACTCAAAGGTGTGTCCAGAAACATGGCCACCATTCATCGAAAAAACACGAAATAATCGTCAGCTTCTCTTGCCGGTGCTTTCTCTTTTCCACATTCGGAACATCACGCACAACAGTGCTTCTAACATCCGACATCCACTGCTGATGGGAACTGTTGTTTCCCTGCATGCCAGTTCCTTATTTTGGTGCCGGGTAGTGAACGGCGATCGTGTCCTGTGACATAGGAATTTAGTCGCAGTCCTACTGAATCTCTTGGCAACTGCTCCTGCTCATAGCTTTGTCAATCCATATGATTAAGCCTGTTTTCCACTACAGAGATAACTATTTTTCAAGCTAATAAAACCTCTCTCCTACAGACCCCTAAAATATTGGCATTTTTACAACTACATTTCCACCCTATTTTGATCTTAAAACAAACTTCTCCCATATTTCTTTCTCTGATTGGTCTATTGAAGTAACTTGATGTTCATTGCTTTCCCGAACATCAGTGTCACAGAACTTTCACCTGTGGTCGAGTGGGGTGTTAAGCGATAAGCTCTCAAGGTAGAATTCAACAAAGTTTTTGAATTGAGCTTCTCAAGGATAGCACGGTGCTCTGCTTTCTTCAGCATGCTCATAAAAGGTTTAACAAGTCTGTTGGCCTGTGGCCACAAAGGTGTGCTATTCTGATCTTTTTTATGTAAATGCTCATTATTGTTGAAAGGGGGACACTTTGTCAGACTTCACTATGGGTGGAACACCCCATGTTGCAAAAATGTCATCTAGTCTTTCAATGACTTGCTCTTGAGTAGTGGATAAAAGATCTCCAATTAATGGAAATTGTGAGTATTCATCCATATTCACCTACAGGTGATGTCCATTGTCAAGTGGACCAAAAATGTCAATAGCTATTTTCTCCCATGCAAGATTTGGGGGTTCGGACATGTTCAAGGTGTGGTGAATGGTTTTTCGAGAAAGGCGGTTGCATGGATGACAGGCCTTTTATTTCCTTTCAACCCTGTTGTTAGAACTGGGCCTTTTATTTACTTTCAACCCTGTTGTTAGAACTGGGGGTCTCTAGTTGGCGGAGGTAGGTATTACTGTCCAAATAGGGACCCTTGCTTCTAGTCAGGGTAAGGAGGAAACACTCTTTAGATATCCTCTGCTCACCCCCTTGGTAGCTTGGCACAAGCAGTCAGGCTATCCAAAAGCAATTTGTAAAGTATTTGTATCAACACTCACAGTAAAACAGTGAAAACACCACAAACTGACTCCACAACAGTTTAGAAAAATAAAGGTTTTTAATCTAAACTACACAAGACCAAAACAACAAAAAATCCAACATACACATTTCAAGAATATGGTTGCAAAAGAGTCTTTGCATACCAATACCACGTGTGCTATTACAATGCAGGTATTACTACGGGATGTCAATGACAAAGACATGTCATTACATCACAAAGTTTTACCACGACTATGCTTTTACCGCGCATGCCATTGCAACGTAAAGGCATGCGTGGTAAAGCTATACTTGTGGTAAAAGTTTGCAAGGTAAGTGACTCTACCCTACCCTACCCTACCCTAAAGACTAATATAGTACCCCTGCACAGCCCTCCCCTGACCCCCAGTCCTATCCCTACAACAACACTTCACTACCCTGCACGACCCCCCACCACTACCCTAAACCCTTAAACACCACCCCATGCATGACCCTCCCCCTACCCCCATTCCAGTCCCTACACTGAAACACTACCCTGCACGACCCCCCTGACACTACCCTAAACCCTAAAACACTACACTACACTAGCAATACAACAGTACCCTAAACCCTAAAACACTACCCCCAGCACAACCCTGCCCCTATCCCCATTCCGGTCCCTACACTGAAACACTACCCTGCACGACCCCCCAACACTACCCTAAACACTACACTACACAAACACTACACCTCAACCCTAAACCCTAAAACACTACACCACACAAACACTACAATGCTACCCTAAACCACCAGAATACATAAAGACTACAACACAACCCTAAAACCTAAAGCACTACCCCCAGCACTACCCTACCCCTACCCCCAGTCCATTCCCTACACTGAAACACTACTCTGCACGGCCCCCGACACTACCATAAAACACTACACTACACAAACACGACAACACTACCCTAAACCCTATAAACTACACTACACAAACACTACAACTCTATCCTAACCCCTAAAACACTAAACTACACTACACAAACACTACAACACTAACCTAAACCTTAAAACACTACCCCCTGCACAACCCTTCCTCTACCCCTAGTCTGGTCCCTACAATGAAACACTACCCTGCACGACCCCCGGACACTTCCCTAAACCCTAAAACACTGCACTACACAATTACTACAATACTACCCTAAACCCTAAAACACTACCCCCAGCACGACCCTACCCACAGTCCAGTCCCTACACTGAAACACTACCCTGCACGACCCCCAGACACTACCCTAAACCCTAAAACACTACACTACACAAACACTACAACACTACCCTAAACCCTAAAACACTACCCCCAGCAGGACCCTGCCCCAACCTCCAGTCCACACCCTAGAGTGAAACACTCCCCTGCACGACCCCTGAAACAACCCTAAACCCTAAAACACTACACTACACAACACTACACAAACATTAAAATACTACAACAAAAGTAAACCCCCACCCCAAGCGCAATCTCCCTTACCTCACTCACCTTGTGGTTCCTCTCTCCTGTTTCCAGCGTCGTCTGAGGGGCGATGCACGCAGTTGTGAGGAAACAGCCTCAGTTTCCTTACAACGAAGTGGATAGCCATTACATCGCATGCATTGTAAAAGCGCATGCAATGTAATGGTATGCATGGTAATGGCTACGCGTTGTTACATCACATGCGTTGTAACGGTATTGCATGTTAAAATCTGCATTGTAATTGCTGTTTCCCCTTCTGGAATGTCCTAGCAGTAATGTTGTCTTCACTCCGTGACATACTTACTTTATCCTTCACTCTACAAACAGTCACAACATTGTTCTTCTTCACGCAGCCTTTATATATCAGTCCAAGAGCCGAACATTTGCCTTTGTGTGGAAATGAAAATTCACAAGTAAAACAAAATGTCTTAATATGTGTAGACATCACTTTGTGTTCAGTTTGGCTTGTCACACTCATTTCAGATTCATTCTGAGAGCCTCCAGCCTCCATATCAGCAGCTTGTCTATCAGAATGCTCTTCAGCTTTGGCAGCCATTAACCCCTTCAGTGCTGATGATGAGCCCAGGCTCGTCATGCAGCACGGTGCTCGTGTGCTCATGACGAGCCTGGGCTCGTCATGAGCCGTGGAACGCTCACACGCGGCGCTAATTCCCCCGCTGTGCTGAGCGTTCCATTGCGCGGGCGGGTTCATGACGAGCCCAGGCTCGTCATGAGCACACGAGCACCGTGCTGCATGACGAGCCTGGGCTCGTCATCAGCACAGCGGCGCCGTGCGCGGCCCTCCTTCCCCCAGCACCGCGGGGAAATTAGCCCCGCAGCGAAGGGGTTAATACTCATTTCAGACTAAGAGGTTCTCTCAGCATTTGTCTTCTGAATGAATCTGATAAGCATCTGTCAATAACTATCAGATGCATATCTTCTTCGTCATTAAATTAATTGAACTTACAATGTCGGATGAGTTTGTCGAGTCTCTCTACAAATGTATATACTTTCTGATGTTTGAAGAGTTATTGTTTGTAATCAACATTGGGCATTAAACTTGAGTTCAATACTTCTTTAATCTGATGATATGTCTTTGTCAGTTCAAAGCATTTTCATATGACTTATTTTACACCGTCACCAGCAAGTTTTTGAGATATTTGACAATATGTTTATTATCAGTCTCTTCAAGTGCATCAATGAAATCATCAAATGTCTCTATCAAAGCAGACGATTTATTGCCAATTTTTAGCTTTTTGGCGATATCAAATGGTGGTGGTTTCCAGAATGCGGCAGCATTGTAGTACTTTCTGGGAGTGGTTGACTTTGAGGGTTGGAGCTCTCTCAAACACTGTCTGCTGCCCACTTGGATCTGCTTTTTACAAATCATCTCTAAGGCCCTGTGCTGTTCTGGCCTTTTGGTCAACTTGGCAAGTCCATGGACCTTCAACCTGCCTCTTGGTCTCCATGGGAGACCTTCACTTTTCTGGAGACCTCTGGAGTTGTCCTGAGCCGCTACCCAGCAGCTTTGATGGCATGACAATTCAGATCTGATCAACTCTGTAGATGCAACCCTGGGTACTTCTTCTGGGTCTACTCTGCACAACTCCATGGTATGACTCATCATTCAGTTCTGGTAAGCAGATGACTGTTTCTTGTATTTGACTTGCTTTATTTTTCGGCATTTCATAATACTGCCAGACACCTGGTTGATCTCTGCCTCGCAGCACTTCAGATTGCAGCAATATCTTGCAATTCACTGTTGTTAATGCTGCTCTTTCAAAACCTGATTGCATCCTCCTTTAGCGTTATCACTCTGAATTAGGTGTGGCCGTATATGGAATAGCAGCGTTGTACCTTTATGTACAATTTAACGAGCAGGGTCCTGGTTAATGATATGTAGATTTCTTTGTAATGCTTTCATTGGTTTTAACGTCTTTACAGTGGCTGGAGCTCTGCTTTGACCCCACATGTGTTAAGCATTGGTTCCATAGTTTGACTGTAACAAACATGGCATGCACAAGCAGTTTGCTTGAAACATGGCAAACTCTCTGAGAGGGCAATGTTGATCCTCGGGTTATTTATTCCCTAACTTATCATCATTTGTAGTGTCTTCCCCAGCCTTGGTACCCACCAATGACTACACCACACACAGCTTAGTTTTACACTTCTTTATTTGACTGCGTTTACCTGCAAATTCAAAATTATAAACCAGTCTTCATTACGTTCCACTCTAAAACTTAGGTCACAGTTCTACGAAGTCTATCAGGAGCCAAAAGGGTTCCATCATTTCTAAAACGCAAGACACTACACAATCCATGTAAATTGGTTGGTTTCCAGGATTTCTGATTACATTTTTCTGTTGCATAATCATCCCAGACACTAAACAAGACACAAAAGAAGTCAGATGCTGTTACCCACGGAGAAATCCTGGCATGATCTCATTGAAGCAGGAAATGACTGCATGCAAAATTGGCAGTATTGTAAAAGTGTTTAGCTCACAGGTGAGTAGCAATATAAGCTAAACACAAAAATATATATATATTTTTTTTAAGGAACCAAAACCCACGTTGCAAGAGTTTGAAGGTGAGGTTACCCATGTACTCAAGTCAAGCCTGAAGAAAGCTAATAAAATATTACATCGAGAATAGCTTAACCTTTGCGACAAATTTGTAACATGTTTCGATTTGTGCTGTTTTATGAATTATGTAGGCTTTTGCATATTCTTACAGTAGAAGGTATCACTGAATTTGAATAACAGTTAACAATACTTATTTTATCCCTGCAGCAACATATTGCAGCTTCAAAGATACTTTAACGAACGGAGGGATTTTCAATAAAACTGGAGGTCGACTTGATAGCAGAGTGCATTATTATTGCAAAACGGGTTACCATATGGTTGGCAACAGCAATGCAACATGTACGCGTAACCCTAATGGAATGTACGAGTGGAATTCTCCTTTACCAATCTGCCAAGGTAAGGGGCTACTTTCATCATTATACACATACCAATGTTCACCCTATTATAATGTGTGAGCAAACTCAAAATACTGGATACAAATAGAAAAGAATCACTGGAGAGCATGCATAGTCAGGAGCAGAGATATTACATCTGACGAGGGGTTCGCTTTGAGTGTCAGAGTATTTTAAGCCCCAAACATTATCATATTTTTATGTTCTTTATTCTCTGCTGAAGGTACACAAAACATTTTATTTGCAACTGTTTAGCTGTTGATTTGAGTTGGTGGGTTGGCTTACTGATATCAAGCAGTATCACATATCCAATACCACAATCAACTTACCTCAATCTGCATCGTACACGTCTTTAGGCAGACTGTTCTTTAGGACAACAGACTGTTCAGTAATTCAATGACCTTGTGTTTTAATGTGATGCACATCCCTCAAAAGTCATACATAAGGTTCCATTGTCACAGCGTTTATGTTGAATGTAACACGCTATCCTTAAAGACAAAGGTGCCGATTTACTAACGTTTGTTAAAGTGCAATGCAGCAAGACAATTTGCTCCGCTGCATCAAATGGAGAGGGCAGGAATGTGCCGTATCTATAAAAATGTGCACTCTTTCTCTATGTGCTGGCACACTAGTGGCCAAGAAGCACAATCGCTGGTACCCTTACAACATGGTTCAAGGGTGACTGAGTTCTCTTCTTTTTATGTGTGCTTCAGAATGCAGCCCATGCAGAAAGAGGAAAAAATCGAGGAGAAATATACAAATTTCTTCTTGCTATGCCTTCCCTGGGAAGGCGTATCATTTTGACGCATTACCAGATTTACAAGTGTTAGGGAATCTGAGAATTCACCCAACTTCATTGGTGGATGCAAGCAAACCCTCACACTCTACCAATGGAATGCCTTTCCAGGACTAAGTAAAGCAAGCCTGCAATTTGTGCTGCCTTGTGTTACTCCAGAATTACTATGCCAAGCAGAGCCATGTAAGATGGGACTGCATGGCATAAGCACTTGAGCAAAAGCAACGCAAACCCTCAATAAATGTGGCCTGAGCTGTACAGGGCAGGCCAGTATTCATACTAAGAAAGGTCCATATTGGTCAGGATCACACAGGTGAGTAGGATGTAATGGCTTCCATTCCTCCTGGAAACACTGCAGTGTTAAAAGGATATAACCTTCATTCCCTACTGTTAGACCTGTCAGCTTCAGGTCGGTCTTCCCCCAAACATTTAGTCTACTAACCTTTGTTGATTAAATACATTTTTTGGGGACTTAAGACTCTGTGCACTTTGCCCGTACTGACCAGCCTAAACTGGTGTGCTCACTCCCCTGAACACAGTTCAATTGGCTTACACTTGATTTACATATTACATTTAATTGTAGAGTGGTATACCATATACCCAGGGCCTTTAAATTAAATATTACCAGGGAGCCTGCTGCCCTTACCATACCACTCATTTAAGTAGCACCTTAAAACATGTCCCAGACCTGCCACCGCAGCCTGAATGCAGTTTTAAATTAACAATTCGACTTGGCAATGTAACCCCCTTGCCCTCTTTTATTTGCCTTTTAACCACTCACTAAGGTAGGCCCCAGGTAGCTTATAGGACAGGGTGCAATGTAATTAAAAGCTGGACATGTACTTTTAAGTTTTACATCTCCTGGTAGTGGAAAACTACTGTGAGGCCAACCTCACCTGGGTTGTACAGATTAATGGTTCTAAGCAGAAAGAAACTATGTGTTTTCTTTTCTTTTTTGTGTTTTTTTATATTTTGATGGTCCTGAGGAGAGCCCTGGGAATCACAGGGTTCGAAACGCCTGGACCTTGTGCCCTCTTAAGTCAAGCAAACACATTCTAATCTAAATGGTTGTGGCTAATGCACGTATAGTTTAGGATTCAACTGTATAAATTCATTTGGTGGTGCAATATAACTGGGTCCATTATTGCTGTGTTGGTTGACGGAGTGCGCGTTTGTGTTTCCTCGGGGGGAGCCCCTTTTTTACAACTATGAATACAATTGGGCCACTCCCTGGGTTGGACAGATGAATGCATGGAGTGGGTTATGAATTGGGATTGAATGTGAAACGGTTGGGAGAGAACATTGAATATGTGAGGTGTTTTATATCAAGTAATGGATTGATAAAATAATGTATGTCTTAATGCAATTGTGCTTTTAATTTGCATCGCGCTCGCCTCCATTGTGCCCCTGTGTTGTTTTGGGATTGCCTGCTTGCTGCTGCCATTTTGTTTGTTGTTGACTCCTTCCCCTGATCTCCACCCCGCCTCCCTGCTGACCCTCCCTCCCACTGATACTGACCTCGCTGCCCCACCTCTATCGCGCTGTGACCGTCCTGCTTTCAGCAGAAGCGGCCGCTCCACTCACTGCTCCCTGCCTCCTGGAAGTGGTATTGTAGACGCCGAGACCCGGTCTCACTCCCTACCTGAGCCTGCATTATTGAATAGAAGCACCTAGTCAGTGCTCAGCGCTAGATCGCCCCGGCCGCCGAGCATTTCTGTAGAAATCCGCCGAGACCATTTACAGCACCAAAGTCCCATAGTGCGCTTGTGCGACAGCAGCTCCTGCACCGTGCTGCCTGAAATAACATTAGTGCCTGCAATTGTGCTTTTAATTTGCATCGCGCTCGCCTCCATTGTGCCCCTGTGTTGTTTTGGGATTGCCTGCTTGCTGCTGCCATTTTGTTTGTTGTTGACTCCTTCCCCTGATCTCCACCCCACCTCCCTGCTGACCCTCCCTCGCCCCTCCCCTTCCACTATCCACATATGACAGATGCATTTGCGCGCAGCGTTCACGCGCAGCGATCGAGCCCCATGCGCGCCGAAGGTGCGCCAAAGGTAAGCCCGTCTACGCCCGTCCGCGCCTGGACCGCGCCCAGCGCCAGACCCCCTGGTCCCCGTCCCACCCACCCCACCCGCATTACATACACCGGCTCCACCCTACTAGCCCTTAACCCCGGCCGACTCCCCAACTGCGCCCAAGCCGCCCTGGACACACCCATGGACCCTTCACATGCAACTCCTGCAAGTTTGACGGCACCAAGACCAACTCCTCATCCACTAACACCAAACAGAGACCTGACACCAACCACCTAAAATGCATCCTGCTCAACACCCGCTCGGTCCACAGACACGCCATCGACCTTTGGAATCTACTATACACCATTTCTCCGGACGTCGCCTTCCTAACAGAAACATGGATGAACGCCTCATCAGCTCCAGACATCACCATAGCCATCCCGGAAGGCTACAAGATCATCCGAAAACACCGCAACAAGCAAACAGGAGGAGGCATCGCTATCGTCCACAAGAATTCCATCCGCATCTCAACCAGCTCAGACGTCAACCTCCGAACACCTTCACTTCCAGATCCACACCGACCCCAAGACCACACTCAGAGGCACCCTCCTCAACAGGCCACCAGGACCCCGTGCACAATTCAGTGAAGACATCACTGACTTTATCACCCCACACGCCCTCCCCTCCGAGGACTAGATTCTATTGGGAGACCTCAATTTTCACCTGGAAAAAACCAACAACAGCAACACCACCGCCCTTCTGGACAATCTCGCCAACCTCGGACTCAAACAACTTGTTAATACCCCCACTCACTACGCAGGTCACACACTCGACCCTATCTTCACCTCCAGCAAACATATCTCCTTCAGTCACACCACAACTCTCCATTGGACGGACCACAGCTGCGTTTACTTTATCTACAATAAGACCGCAACCCACAACCATCCCCAACCTACTCTGCAAAGAAACTGAAACAAAATCACCATCGACCAGATCTCCTCATTGCTTCTTCAAAACCCCCCTGCCCACTCTTCGAACCCCAAAGAAGCAGCCATTAACCTCACCCAATGGCTAACCAACAGCGCCGACAACCTAGCACCCCTGAAAAAACGTCAAATCAAACTAGGAAACAAAAAGGCCCCCTGGTTCAACGATGATCTTAAGAAATCCAAGAAACTCTGTCGCTCCCTTGAGAAGTCCTGGAAAAAAGACCCAAACACCAGCACCAGGGACGCCTTCAAAAACGCCACCCCGATACACCACCAACTGATCCGGACTGCCAAGAAAGCTGCATTCAAAGACCGACTAGACAACAACGGCCACAACAGCAAGGAATTATTCAACATCGTCAAAGAGTTTACCAACCCCACTGCCAACTCCAACGACATCACTCCCTCTCAAACCCTTTGCGACTCCCTAGCTTCGTTCTTCCACGACAAAATCGCAGACAACCACAACAGCTTCGACAATCAACCCGGAGACCAACCCACCCAACCTTCTGCCGTACCTTTGCCCCCCTTGAACATCCTTAACGAATGGAACCCAATCTCCACTGAGGACACCATCCGCCTGATGAACTCCATCCACTCAGGATCCCCCACAGACCCATGCCCTCACCACATCTTCAACAAAGCAGATCCCATCATAGCACCACACCTCCGAGACGTCATCAACTGCTCCCTCAACTTCGCCACCTTCCCGAAAAGCTGGAAACACGCCGAACTCAGCGCCCTTCTGAAAAAACCCACAGCTGACCCCACCGAACTCAAAAACTACCGCCCCATCTCGCTCCTTCCATTCCCGGCCAAAGTTATCGAGAAAGCTGTCAACAACCAACTCGCCGCCTTCCTCGAAACCAACAAATCCCTCGACTCCTCACAGTCCGGCTTCCGAGCCAAACACAGCACTGAGACCGCACTCATCGCAGCAACAGACGACATTCGAACTCTACTGGACAATGGAGACACAGTCGCCCTCATCCTCCTCGACCTCTCCGCAGCCTTCGACACAGTCTGTCATAGCACCCTGATACAACGCCTCAGAAACATCGGAATCCAGGGAAAAGCACTGGAATGGATCACCTCGTTCCTTGCCGGAAGAGCCCAGAGAGTCCGCCTCCCACCATTCAAGTCAGAGGCCACTGAAGTCATTTGCGGTGTGCCACAAGGATCCTCACTCAGTCCCACCCTCTTCAACGTATACATGAGCCCCCTCGCGGCCATCGCACGCCAACACAACCTCAACATCATCTCCTACGCTGATGACACTCAACTTATCCTCTCACTCACCAAAGACCCTAACACCGCCAAAACCAACCTACATGAAGGAATGAAAGAAGTAGCCGAGTGGATGAAGCATAGCCGTCTGAAACTGAATTCCGACAAAACAGAAGTCCTTATCTTAGGTACTTCCCCCTCTGCCTGGGACGACTCTTGGTGGCCAGAGTCCCTTGGAAAAGCACCCATCCCGACAGACCACGCACGTAACCTGGGCATCATTCTGGACTCCTCACTCTCGATGACCAGACAAGTCAACGCCATTTCATCATCTTGCTTCAACATTCTTCGCATGCTCAAAAAAACATTTTGCTGGATCCCCACCGAAACTAGAAAAACGGTCACCCACGCACTGGTTACAAGCCGCCTGGACTACGGAAACACCCTATACGCCGGTACCACCGCAAAACTTCAGAAAAAACTCCAACGCATCCAGAACGCATCAGCCAGACTCATACTAGACATCCCGCGTAACGACCACATTTCTGGTCACCTGAAAAACCTCCACTGGCTCCCCGTCAATAAGAGGATAACATTCGGTCTCCCAACCCACGCACACAAAGCACTTTACGAACTTGGACCCGAATGCCTCAACACACGACTTTCCTTCTACAGCCCCTCCCGCCAGCTACGCTCCTCCAACCAAGCCCTTGCTGCTGTACCTCGCATCAACAAAACCACCATGGGAGGAAGATCCTTCTCCTACCTGGCGGCTAAAACCTGGAACTCACTTCCCATTCCCCTTCGCCTCACTCAGAACCACCTAGCATTCAGAAAGCAACTTAAAACCTGGATATATGACAAGTAATCCCCCACCCTTCTCCAAGCGCCTTGGGACCCTCTGGGTATGTAGCGCGCTATATAAATTAATTGAATTGAATTGAATAGTTGTTGTTCGTTTATTGATGAGTCAGCTTTGTATAATTGTATTTCTTGTAAATGAAGAAGAAGATTGGAAAATAAAAAACAATTTTGTGAAATTTACTTTTTGTTGAGAGCATTGATAAAGCTACAATGTCCTCTAGCTTTAAGTCAATTGCTAAATAGAACTCAGTACTGGCACATGTAGAAAGTTGGCATTTCCCTGCCCTAAACCACTTTGTCCCTGCAGCCTCTCCTGGGTCTCATGACAGGGTTTAACATGAAGTTAGACTTTGTGAATTTTTCCCAGACATTCATACAAAAGAGGGATTAGGTGTGCCTGAACAGACCATCAGCTGCCAGGATAGGAGGGGCAGAGGTGAGCAAAGTCCCACTTACAACAGAAAAATCTGTGCTCTGCCTTCACATAAAGGGTTCACCTCCACAAAGACACTTCAACCAGCTTAAGGCCAGGGCGGGGAAGTAAGCAAATTACATGTATTTTAAAGATCATCTACAAACGTCAGAACTGGGTATAAAAGAACTGTGAGACCCACTTTTCAACTCACTTCTGGGCCTGTGGAAAAGGCTCTCAGAGGACTTCATGTTGCTGTGACCTGCTATGCACTGTGCAAGACTGCTTTGCTGTACCTGGAATGACTGATTGCTGCCTTGAGTCTGCCTCAATCCCTCAGAGGCCAGCCATACTCTTTGAGCCCTATGTCTTCACTTACACCCAGGACTATCACAGTAGCTCCAAAGGCTAGTTTGCTGGCCTCCTTTTCAGAGCCACAGGGAACACAAAAGGATACCAGCATCTTGAACTTGGACCAGGATCCAGGCTGAGAGAGTCCTGAACCCCCAAGTGGCATCCCACCTATCCAGGACTTTTGATTGTGGTGTTAAATGTGCCCAGATAGCCAAAAATCTAAATCTGAGGACTGACATTTTTGGTCTCAAAATCTCTCGTCAATCCGCACAAGGTCTGCCTACTGGTTGACCCGACTTTGCGGCTGCTCCTGCTATATTCTTTTCCACAGGAGCAAATCCTGTTCAGCAGTCCTTTGCCAAAGGGATATCGGAGCCCCTGGAACTTCGTTTTATTACAGCCTCCTGGCTCTTTACGCCGAAGATTTTCAACTTCCAGAAAAGAATCTAAATCTGAACATAGAAATCTTCTTTGCAGTTTTAACCCAGGGCTCCCCTATAAGACACGTCCTCCTTGGACAGTGCCTGCGGACTTACCCCACTGAAATTTACCTCCTCAGGAAATTCTTCTTGACAATTCTTCCAAGATCGAAGGGAAGCGCTGACTAGGCCCAATCCACTTCTTGTATCCAAACTGCACTCTATCATGGTTGGACATATATTTAGAATTTAACCCGGTCTTGAGCGAAAAGATGTCAGCGGTTGGCGCTTTGAAGATTCCTAACTGCAGTTCACCTGAATTTTTGTCATTTCAGTGATAATGTATTATTAATATTAATATGTATCCAAATTGTTGTGGTATTTTTCATGTGGCGTGTTTTTACTCTTTTGTGTGCAGTATAAATACTTTTCGACATTGCCTCTAAATTAAGTCTGACTACATGTTATGCCAAGCTACCCAGGGTTAATCACAGGGTAGTTTAGTGACTTGTTGTGGTTCTCTCTGCAAAGGACTGAGGCTGTTGCTACACCAAGGTTCACACCCCAGTAAACCAACAACCTAATTTCTCACACCTGCAATGTGAAAGTGGCCAGATTTTGAAGCTTAAGTTGCCTCATTTGAACCTTATCCTCTTCTCCGAAAAACAAATTCAAATCCCACTCGTAAAAGATTATTTGAGGTTAACACAACATATAGCAGATTCTGGTTTGCAAAACACATTTCCAAAAATATCACATCAAACACTTTCTTTTCTAAATATTAAAATAACTTTTCTGTTCAAGCATTTATTAAATACTCACATTTGCTTTTCCTCCAATTCCAATGATTTAGATTTACCTATTAAATCCTGTAAGATTATATGCAACTATCTGCAGTAGTCTGAATGTATTCCAAAGCATAGCAACCTGGTAACTTCAGGTGATGTTGAGACATGGACAGAAACAGAAGAAACTGCCCTCTTGCACGTAGATGACTTGAACCTGACAACGTTTTCTAGAATTACACAGACACAGATTTGCTAATTTCTTAGTCCAAATTGCTCTATTATGACTTGATTTCCCTATTTGTACGTTGAATGCAGATCACCATACAACATTGTTTATGAATCTCACTGTCAAGCTTTTTGGGATGCGAGATCACAATCTTGATGTAAGCAGAAATTTACTAAGATGAAGGTTCAACAAGGGTGAACCATTTTTCTTTAGTGTATCCTTGAGTAAACTGGAGAATGGTGTGTGAGGATCTATGGTATTTAAAAGCTTAGAAAGCAATTACATTGTAAATGGAAAATACTTAATTTGTCTACCCTTTTAGTTAGAATGATAGCAAGTATCAAGGAAAATTACACAAATATGAAAACAATCTGTAAAGTAATGGCAGAACGTAGAAACAATACTGTTTAAAAGTTGTTCCCTCATGCACTAAAGTATAAAGAAAGCATTGTCCTGACGATAGAACCACTGGCGGCAACGTACTGTTATGACATGAGTGATGCAGATATAAGGGTGGGGAAGTGATGCACCTCATATAATTATATGTGGATGTTGTTTTGTTCTACCTTTAGCACCCTGCTGAAGTGGTACTGCAGCTTCTAGCACAATTGGAGTTGTTTGGGGCAGTGGCAGGTCTCCATGTTAATAGGAGTAAAACCCTGCTGTTTCCCTTGGGGGCACTGCAGGGAGTGCCAGAGATAGATTTAGTCCCACTGGGGCTATGCTGAGAGATGACCTCCTTCAGGTTGGCATTATGGTGGGCCATTCCATGGCAGATCAGCTCAGCATTGTATTGAGCCGCTAGTGAATTGGTTGACCGTCAGTCACTTGTGGAACACTCTGCTGCTTTCCATGATAGTGAGAGTCACATTTTCAAAAAAGGTGTTCCTTCCCAGATGTTTATATGCCATACAGAATGTTTTCTATATGCTTCCATGCAGCCTATTTAAGACAATAGTTTATTGATCTCACTTGAGTAGCCGGAAGGAGGAGCCGAGATGCATTCCCCCAATTAAAGCAAGATATGTTGAGGGGTGAAATTGGCCTTCTAGACCTGGAGCTTTACTATTATGCACCCAAACTGCAACACACAGCTTAATGGGGATCTGGGGACGATAACTGGGAGATAAGACTGCTCTGCAGCAACTATGGTGCACTGTGCACATGCTGCTGAAACTGGCCATGCACAGGTCTCATGCACCACCTGACACCCTGCACCTGGTCAGACAGGTGGCAGATGTCTGGGAGTGAATGGTCACAACAGGGTTTGAGAGACCATCCTTCGCTAGGGAGCTGAGTATATGGACATTACTCCCATTTAGACTAATGAAGGTCACATGTCTGTAGAGAGATGGAGGGAGGGGGCTGCGAAATGCTGGGCCACTCATATCCAGGGGAGGTGTTCCTTACATTTGTGGAGTCACAAGAGATGTTTGCAGTGGGGGGGACAGTTCTTTCAGCACAATAAACTGTCACACAGGGCACAAGAGATCTAGCTGGAGTTCCTGAGCACTCCTCGGGTCATGGACATGCTGCATTCACTACTAATGGCTTAGTTTGTTAGACATTTCGTGGCACAGTTACACAAAACACTCAAGTCAGACAGAGCAAGGAGGAAAACGGTGGCATGACGAGCATGAGGGGAGGAACAGACAGAGCCACTCTCTGACTCAGACTCTAAAGCAACATGTGAATTAGTAAAGACAGTCTCTTGCAATGCCAGATTTAAATTGGCTCACTTTAATTTCCTGCTTTATGCATACTTAATGCCAATCAAACTTAGTTAGATTCGTGAGGGGGAAAGGAGTGGGTGGTCCTATATGTGGGAGTGAGGGTGCCTCCTTATAATTGACAAAGGGTGATAATAAATCTGAGGGAAGTGCCAGTGCTTGCGCTGAAGGAGAGGTCCCAGACGGGCCTACTTGGCATTGTCAGTAGACTCAGAGATGACAAATTACAATGGAAGTTCTTACTATTGGTCATTGTCCTAGCCAAGATGAGGGAGTCATTGGGTGGCTGGGTACTAGGGCCCACCTCATTACGCTGCGGTACAGGTATAACGAAGAATGGGCTGGCACTGAGAAATTCAATTTGAAACTTAGCTGCAGGAATGACAAACTACAGGAGGATTTGGAAACCTTGGCCACCTTTCAGGAGAGTATGCACAGGAATGGAATGGGATGGATGTCCAGGCCACAAAGTCACGGGGAGCGGAGTCCCCTGAAACCTAGGGCGACGGCAGAGGGAATATGAGACTGATGGTATCTAACCTTGGCTCATGTTGAGCAGGGAAGCCTTAGAGAAAGGTTTGTGGACAACCCCATAGGATGCGAGAGTGGTGGGACAGGCAGGTTGTCACAGTGCATGATAGTTCTGAGCAGAAACAAAGTATTACAGAGAACCCATGGGAGGAGTGAAGGTGGGGGTTTGAGATTAGTCTCCTCATATTGAATCCATGATGATTCTACTTTGGCATACAGACTGTCCCAAGTAATGTCTGGTGTTGCTCATTTTATTATTATTGTTTGATCAGTGGTGGAAAAGCACATGCATGTACATGTCACTGATGTGATGTCCTGTACTACCCTACACCAGAAACAATAACGAAAACCTCTCCCTAACTATAAACTGACACACAGGTAATACATCCTAAATAAGAAACAACAACATTGTCCCACAAGAATAACTGTGTATGATTTTTTATTGTATCAAAAATCTTCTTTCTTTTTTCATTTATATGTAAATTCATTCATATAAAACACTTTGCTGTACAGAATTCAAATGGAGCAACCCCCAAAAAAGCAATATAAAAAATATACAACAACAATATGATACCACAAGCCAGACGGACATCAATCATACCATACATAACCCAAGTGAGAAGTACACAGATTGTACACAACACACTGTATTACAAAAACAGTTACAATGCACAAAATACAAAAATAGTTTCAAGATAAAAAAACAGCCCCACACAGTGCTGATACCCATTTTGGAGTGGAACTTTTGCCAACAGTTCCTCTGTCAGGGCGCAGCAGATACAATTTACTTTTTAGTCAGATTTTATCTGTAGATCATGAACAGCATGACCTTTGGTTTAAAAAAACTAGAGGAAAATCCTCTGGATAGCAGATCAAGACATGTAAGAGCTTTAGGCCTCACAAATGTGCATGGTGTGCGTGCACATGAGAGCAGGGACACATAATACACAGCCCCGACGAAGGCCTCAGACCCGATTGGGCTCTTGGTGTGGGCCAAAACATGTTGGCATAGAGGATATAGTTGAATTATTATATTAAACAAAACCCAAGAGATTTTTGATTGTATTCATACCCCAGTTATCCTCAAAATAAAGAAGAATCTTTGGGTATACCTAGAGATATTTTTAATTAATCACTTTTCTGGATCCCTGCTTATCCAGCTTGACTTTATCTAAGAACTCTCATTCCATATATGGTTGAGTCCACCCTGGTGGTACAATTTTACGAGGGTGTGCATGTCACGATAATTTAGTGAGGTGTATATGTTAATATCTTTGGATACTCTTATATCTTTGGATACTGCAGAGGTGATAACCAACATCCTGAAACAGAGGGGATTTATTTTCTTCCCCGGTTAAAATTATTGATTAATCAGTTACTCTGGTGTTTGAGTATTGTTAGCGGGACAGTGCAACTGGTTTTATTGTCTCTCGGTCTCTGTTGTGATAATGGCATTTTCAACAATGCCTCATTTGATCTCGCACTCAGCCTACTCGCAAAGTCAAATACTGAGACCACTGATCTAGCCATCAAGTTTCGCTTGCTATTTCTTAGGGGGGCCCAGGTGCTTCTATCATCTAATATGATCCTTAAATATGGGAAGGTTGACAATATTGTTAACTTCTGTTTGCCCCCCCACCCCAGATTTTCTTATGAGGCTTGTTCGGTTGACCAATCACCATTGTATGGGATTTTGAGTAGATAATCTCTATATCAAGTGACATCATGAACGCTGTAAAAGAGTTTAAAAGTCTCTGAGGTCCCACCCAAATCTTAGCTAATAATACAGCATTGTCTCTGTATATTAATTATGGTATTTGCAAGGATCCTTCCTGGGGTATGTCCTTGGAGGCACCACATAAAGCAAAGCTCTAATTGGTAATATACATGGTGAATAATCAAGGGGCCAAGACACAACCCTTCCTCACACCTTTATGTATTTTTATAGGCGCCTATAATGACCCATAAAAGTCAAATCTTACTGAGACAGTGAGATCCAAATGCAGTTCATATACAAAATTGTCCTATCAAGGCCAGTATCAATTGACATCTTCCATAGCTTTGCCCTTTTGACACTGTCATGTGCCAAAGATAGGTCCATAAAGGCTAAGTACATCCAACCTCTTTTGGCCACAGTATACTTTCCAATTATCAGATTCGAATTCAAGCACTGATCAATTGTCCCTTTCCACTTTCTAAAAGCATACTGGAAAGGGGAGATGACATTTGTTTATTCTAGTCAATCAGCTAACCTAGCCAGGATCACCCGCCCCAGGATCTTAACAGTAGAATCTATCAGGGAAATTGGCCTGTAACATCTTAAATCTGACCTGTTTCCCTTCTTGAATATAGGACTAATGACTGAACTTTGCCATGGAATAGGAGGCCACAGTTTTCAGGCTGCATTAAATACATGTGTCAAAACTTTAACTCATGCTTCCTTGTCGTCCTGAAATAGATTGGCTGGAACCTCATCAGGCAAGAAGCCTTGTTTTTGGATATAGAGGTAATGGCGAGCTCAATCTCCTCCGTAAAGAAAGCAACAGTATCCTTACCGGGAATACCTACTGTCTTAGTCTGAGCTGCATCCTCCAGATTTTCATAAATCTCTGTGATATATGTTTTACCCACGTTTCCTCTTTAATAGTGAAATCTATAGCTCTGTTTGCCACTCTTGTACAAAAGGGGCGATTAATAATTTCCCAGAATAGGGCACTATTACTAAGGGTGAGAGGATTAGGCAGGTCCTCCCAAGCTTTCTCTATAATTTCGTTCTTACACACTATCTTGGATAGATTGTAATCCTTACTTCTCTGTGTTACCTCTGCCCTATCTATTGGAGACGTCTTCAATACCAGTTTCAAATTATGAAAGGATTTAGAGTGGTTAGAGTAAACCATCATACCCCTAAGTGTTGCCTTAGCTTGTACTTAATTTACATGCAGATTCCCCAATATGCGTTCAAAAGTGCCTCATCATTTCCCACTTCACTCAAGCACATTTGAAGATCAACACTACATTTATCATGAAGGGAGTTAAGAAAATTATCCTGATCCTAGGAAGTAATCTCTCTGTTAGTAGGTCCTAAGTTCGGCGTAGCGATCTTGGGTTCCTCCAAGCCAAGGAAAAAGTAAGAAGGTTGTGGTCACTAAATTCAGACCAGTGCACTGTAAGGCTGTGCACACACTTCCACAGGCGGACACAATAGGCTGTTGACTGACAGTGCTGCTAAGAGGATGGCCGTCATTTAGACATCATCTAATCACAGTATATACACTTCACCCGAGCACACCCAATCATTATTTCTGTAATCCAGTTATGGCATGTATCACATATTAGCACACAGCAAAGAGAATCCTTTTATAACATAATACAAATCCCAGAGATGTCTTTAGTCCAATTTCCTGAGATTCAGCTCCAAATAGTACTCTAATCACACTTTCCAATCAGGTCTTGTGTACTTTACTTAAAAACATAAATGTTGACACAGCAACATCTGTGATACATGCCATAACTGGATTACAGAAATAATGATTGGGTGTGCTCGGGTGTAGTGTATATATTATTGGGTCGGGATCACTTAGATCCCCAGACTGATTAACACCCTAGTGGGTGGTTGTAAAACAGCTTTTTTGAGCACCTCTTACTAATTGTAATATAAGTAAATAATTTTTCTATGGACTTGGAGAGTTAGAAGATGTGCGGATCAAATTGAGCAAACCCACTCTTTTTTTTTATATCATCTAATCGCAGCTCCTCCGCTGAAGTAGTCCCCCCTAGAATCAGATTGCAGCAAGTCCAGAGGGGAACTCAGTACCTCCCAATGGAATATTTTGGTTCTGAACATTTCTCTCTCCTGATGCAACCAGAATTACTCTGGAAGAAGGGCCATCTACCCGCTTGGCTCGGTCACAATGTGTTTTGTTAAGGGACTCCGGACATAGCTCTGTTGCAGCCAGATTAGTTCTGATACAGGTGAGCTTGGCATTTTATATCCTTTTAAACCGCTTCAAAATTACATCCAATTCACATTCTCCTTATCAAGGGGAGACTGACTAATTGCAATAAACAGATGTTGCCAGCTTTGTTTCTTCAGCATTCCATTGTCTGCTCCGTTTCTCCGGTTTTAGGGGCGATTCAACAGGTGATAATACCATCTCTGCTCCTGGGGGAACCAAAGACGGCCTCCCGATGGATGCTGGTGAGGGGCCACCCTGCGCATGCTCAATCTCATAAGGAGCTAGAGATGGTCCACTCTAAGAAATAGAGGGGTCTTCCAGCCGCTCAGCAGCACCCACACAAGCCCTGTTCGTCCCAGCCCTCAGGTTGCTACCTTGGTCCAGAGTCAGCCGATGGTCGGTCAAGCATATTTCATTTGCCACTACCCCAATGATTCGCTCCAACATGGCATCTATACTTGTCGGTTTGCATGGGGAAATAGTACCTACGGTAGCTTTGTTCTTCCCCATTGAGTAAACAGGAGATGCAGCCAAAAATGAAACCAAGCTCACCGTGTAGAGCTGGTCCAAGAGATCCACGCTGCGGTGGTGGCCCAGCCCACACTTTTCCTTCCACAGATGGGCCAGCTCTTAACCCGGTCTTTGCCCGAGCCATGCCCAGATGCCACCTGCCCACATCCTGCTCTGCAGGGCTCTTCTTTGGACTAAATGGTGCTTCTGTGCCTGAGCAGCATTGCAGCCCCCCTCCTCCAGGCTGGGATGGCTGGGGAATAGGGTCCCCCTGCAGCAGAGGTTGGCAGAAGCGGCATTGTGTGGCTTCCACACTGCAGGATGCATTTTTGGATTATATGGCACTCCTGCTACTGACCAGCAGTGCAGCCCTCCTCCTCTGAGCCGCGATTGCTGGGGAATGGAGTCTTCTTGCAGCAGCAGTTGAGGGCAGCACCATTGTGAGGCTCCCGCTCTGCAGGACGCCTCTTTTGATTAAAGTCCACGCCTGAGCAGATTTGCAGCCCTCTTCCTCCTCCAGGCTGGGATTGCCCCCCCCTGCAACAGCGGTTGGTGGCAGCAGCATTGCGAGGCTCCCCTTTTATGTATTAAAAAGGAAAGATTAGGCATGGCAAAAGTTTTTTTTGCCAGGCCGAAATGGCAATTTAAAACTGCATACATATGCTGTGACAACAGGCCTGAGGCCTGTTTAAAGCGTTACTTAATTGGGTGGCACAATGAGTGCTGAAGGCCCACTAGTAGCATTTAAGTTGCAGGCCCTTGAGACATGTAGTACCATTTTACTAGGGACTTACAAGTAAATTAAGTATGCCAAATAGATGCAAACCAGTGTTACATTGTTTAAAGGAGAGGGCACAAGCACATTATCACTCATTAACAGTAATAACGTGTGCAGAGTCTTAAGCCAACCAAAATGAACTCAGCAAAAACAGGAGGGTGAAGGCAAAAAGTTGGGGGGAAACCAGGCCAAGAATGTCAGGTCCAACAAAGTCCATGACACAAAACCTGGAACTTCCGGGAACCTAAGAGCAGAACTCAATAAACGGTACTTTAAAAAAAACATGCAAATCTAAGTTTCTCCAGTGATTCTTTGACGAAAATCTTGTCTTTCCAATAGTAGTGATATCAGAGAAATGATATGCCTGTTATCATGTTGGATTCTTGTTACCCCGGATTTACATCTTGAGCATTCCCACAAGACAATTACAGTGTACTAATATGTCAAATTATGGTACACGAAAGATTATAATGATCTAATATAAACAAAAAGTACATTAGTTAATAAAGATACCTACACTAGCCTTTAAACAGATCTGTAACTGCAAAGTCTCCTTAATCCTCACAGATGCTCATCCTATCAAAAGAACAGGACATTTTTCCAAACCCATGCTCTTGGTTTCATGCATGGGAGACAATTCCTACCTAACCAAGAAGCTATTCAGCTCCTCACTGAACATTGTAAACTCAGGCAAATGGGGTTCCAGACTCTTTAGGCAGGCCAAAGATATATTTTTTAAAGTACATTTTATAAAATATTTGTCACAAATACAATTTACTAATGAGCTGGAGACATAATGAATATTTAGAAAATTTCAAGAAGTAACTTTGTATTTGGCTTCTGGGTGGAGATAACATTCTTTGGTTTAAAAATGAACTCCCAATGCTTTCTTACATAACAGCTAACCCTGCTACAATTAACTTAGCTTTTTAGACCATTATTTGGAGAAGATTTGAGTCCTAACGGAATAAAAATGTCAATTCTGAACCAGGTCTAACCTTTTAGCTGTAGCACATAGCAAACAGGCTTAACCAAATACCTCAATACAATCCCACTCTAATCTATACAGCTAGAGTATAATTTAATGAACAACTAGAGGTACTGACAGTCAGAAACAGATGTCCGACAGTACAACGCGTGCTTTTACAACGTATACCGTTACGACGCAGGTTTTACAACACAAGTTGTTACAACGACTTGCATTGGGGGGCGCTGAATAGTGAATAGTCTAATTTACTATTCCAACTCCAGTTCCCGTGGATAGTAGGGAAGGTGTTGGATAGTAAATTAAACTATTCCCTATCCTAGAGCGCCCTCCAGCAAAAGTTGTTGTAACGACTTTCGATACAGGGACCCGGTTTATCCTGCTGGAAAGTTTATCTTCGGATTATCTTGAGATTAATCCTCATCTATGGGCAGTGCTGCAGGCTGAAGTGGAGGGAGGCTTGACAATGGCAGCCTTATCAACCACAGGACCTCAATGGGAAACTCAGCTCTGGCAGAAAATGTGGATATTCTTTGTTGACAGCTGGAATGCTCTGAGCAGGCTGTGTCCTCTGTGAAGTCCATTCACGTCAAGACTTAGAAATTTCCTGGAGAATGTGGTTTCATGGGGATGAGCCTTGCATTTACACTGTGTTAAGTTGGCATGAACTTGTTAGAAGTTTAAAAGCCATTTTTCCTTTCTGTTGCCTTTGCACACGGCACACTTTATTATAAATGTTTAGAGTTTAGCAGAGTGTTTTGCTTCACATGAGAATAATATGTTTTTCTATATTAGCAGCCTTGCTTGGTAAGCTATGTCTGAACAGTGAGAACCAAGGCCTTCAAGGTTATTTCAACACAGTGGTTGTTGTTCGGACTCATCAGCGCACGTTCTGGACATAACATATATGCAGCTGTGGCCACCTCTGATTTTGGCGTGTTTAATAATGCACTGCGTAGGCATGATCAAAGTTGGAGAAGATTTGCATGCAAAGAGCCAGTGCAGAAACTGATGTGATCCATTTCTGCTAGGACCAGAGGTATGGGGCCGCCCTTGTAATCCCAAGAGACCTTCTGTAGATATAAAATACCCTACTAGCTAAGAAGGGTGAGGTATAGTTGTATTCTAACCTGTTTCCATTTAGCATTGTAACATGCTTTCTCCCTTTGTATTTTATGGAATAGTAACTATGCTGATAATCTTGTTGATTATAATATGTCTGCTTGTATTAGCTAAAATACTGTGCATGGGAACACAGCATTAAAAATAAATATTTCAAACTTTCACGTGTCTCTATTTACTCCCTGTTTTGGACTGGTATGAGAGTATAACGAAAGAGTGTTGATGTGTTTCACAATGCCTGAGGTATTCTAAGTTCCATGTTCTGGGTTGTCTAATCATTGGGGTTAAGGAGGAACCAATGAGACACTGATTGCTAGTCTGGTAGGGGATTTTGGCTACTAAGGTGAGTTTTGGCACACCCTAATTCACTGAGGTTCCAAGTCTCTATGCACAGTTCTGTGTAGGAGCAGAATCCCAGCGACAGTGGTTGAAATCAATATAGCCATAATCGGTACTATATTTTGCCCAATATCCAGCCGGATAAGGGCAATTTAACATGCAAATAAATGAAATAAAACAAATGTGTGAATTATTACAGTGGGATACAAGCCTGTATGCATGAACTCACATAACAAACAAACACAGTGAAAGGCTCAGGCAGCTTCTAGTTGTTGGTGTCAAATAATTTACAATAAAGTAAACAACAATTAGGAAAAGGTAACCTTTAAGCATACTACACATACAAATCACTGTGTATAAGGTTGACAGAGCTGTAATTAATTCACATGTTTGTTTTATTTCATTTATTTGCATAGAAAATTGCCGTTATCCAGCTGGATATCGGCCAAAATATAGTACCGATTAGGGCTATATTGATTTCAACCGCGTTCCCCACTAACTCAGGGGCCACTGCCTCTTATAGTACATTCCTGAGTACAGCACAACCTGACTTTTCTGATCCCCTATCTTCTTGAATGGTGTTACTTTGTAGTACAAGGCGTGTTTTTAACTAGGTCCAACAAAACACTCTTCTGCCCCATCTCCCCACAAAAACAGACACTGGCTTTGCATACTCACTATGGTGGTAGTCCCTTAGCCTTATGATCTTACCTGTAAAGAGGACACCTAGGGTACTAGGCACTTGTCCCATACATTTATATTCTTGCTAAATGTATATGACATTTCAAGTTATTTCAAAAGGAACAATGTTTTACACTACCTCAATAATGAAACGGCAGACAAGTCTCTGGAGAATGCCTCAGACAGTACTAAAAAAATACCTCATTGAAGTCTTGGTATAGATTCTCTCCCATCACTCTTCATAGACAACAATTGTAAGTAGAGACATTTGCCCTCAAAACTTGTTATATCACCACAACTGAATAGGTGATAGGGAGATGGAAACCAGCAGTATGAGCATGGTTTGAAGGACAGCCGAATGCTTGATTATCACCTGCAAAAAATGAAGGACCAAACATTTATGCCTGCAACCGGGAACGCTCAAGGCTGCTTGCAGACTCACCACAAGACATTTCTGAAGCATTTGCCTTCTTCAGTGAGGTTCTACTTAAATCGACTGAGCATGGAGAAACACTGGTGGAGAGACAAATTACACATTTCATCTGCCCTTGCCTTTACTTTAAGAATTGTGAACTTGCCATTAACAAATCAACTAAGTTTCAAACACCTTGCCAGAATACCCATGTGCAAATTCCTCAGAGAGGTCTATATGAGGTGTTCTTGGAAGTGGAGAACACAAAACAACTGTGGCCCATGCCTTATAAGACCATTGTATCACTCCTCCCTAAAAACAGGAAAGGGTTTTTAGATTGTGAGAGCTATACATCCATCTCCCTGATTATTGTTAATATTAAGATACTAACCAAAATCCTGGTATCAACACTATGTAAGGTAATTTTCTGACTAATTTACCATTCTGAAGGGGGTTTTAACCCATGGAGTTCCTCTAGGAATCTAGGAATTGTCTGGGGACGCTTGCTTATTTTGCCTGGAGTTCGCAAGGAAATAATTTCCATTTTTCGGGATGCTGTGTAAGTGTTTGATCTGGTGGAATGAGATATCCCTTCAGAACTACGGGCAGATTTAGCCTAGGACAAGACTTCATCTCAAAGGTCAGATGGCTACATAAATCCCCAATGGCCCAGATAAACTTGAGCCGTTTCCTATCAACCCAATACTGTTAAAATGTAGCTGAGACCAGGTTTCCTCTGGTACCCTCTTCTAATCATCCTTTTCCTTGAGCCCCTGGCAGCCAACATGCAATCAATGGTGTTGGCTAAAATATGATGATTCCAGCTCTGGCACTCTTAAATCCCTCCATTATGCTGATGATATCCACATGATGATCACTTATCCCAGCATGTTTTTACCGGCTCTAATATACCTGATTGATTTATTTTCACAGTTTTTTCTCTATGAGATACATTGAGACAACTGTGGGGAACCATTTAATTCCTGTTCTGCATGAAGGAATTAGTTGCTGGGTATAAAGTGGATTATGCTACTTGGGTATTCTACTGAAAAGAAGACTTGAGGGGATGGTAGAAGATAACACTTCCAATTTAATGACTGAGACTTGATCCATATTTGAGAGGCAGTTAAGTTGTCGTTGCCTCAAAGTACAATTATGTCTTTGGAATGCTTCCTTTCACAATGTGTAGATTGACCCTAACGCATTTTGACTTACATATTAATTCCTTTTTTGTGACAGTGACAAACTAATTTTGAAAGCCTTCATGCTCACATAGACTCAGGTAGTGTGCACCTGCTACTGATGGAACTCTATTCCCTTGCAAACTACCTTTTCCAGCTAATCCTCTTTCATCCAGTAACTCTTTACCCGCCTCCTTAGGTTGATAAAGAGTGGTACATACTCTGAAATGGTCCCCAGACTAAGATTAAAAACCCTCTGTGGCTAAATATGCTTCCAATTTGGAAACTCATACATTATTTACTGGTGATAGACCAGTGATTCCACAATTGAGCATCCCCATCTCCATAGGGCGATGTCGGTCTGGTGATTGGTCGCTCCCCATTGTTTTTGAATGCATGGCACTCCGCATGAATCACATGACTCATTTCAGGTGACACTTTGAAGCTCTTCCAGGCACTATAATCTATGTTTGGCCTAGGAGCTGTGTTGTCGATCTAGCCAGGTGGCCCTTCATATGGTTTTTGCGAACCTCACTAATGCAGATCTATAGTGAAAAACTGGGGAAACTTAAAAAAGGGGTTTGGGACTGATATGAGATGCCTATTTAACATATTTATTTTACCCCGGATAAAGCCACTACTGGAAACGTTGGTAGGTCACACTATCCCATATTTACCTCCTGGAGTCCTTGCCCAGCCTGCTAGCTAGGCTAAGCTTAGCTTTTGAGAAAGGATAGACTAAAAGTTTCAGACTTCAGAATCCTTCACAAATGCACTGGGTCGCCCCTCCGTTGGCAGAAGTCCTGACTCCTGCCCCAAACAGGTGCAGAATGGCCGACATGGTGATGTCAAACATATTCTAGAGCCTGGCAGTATATATTGTTTACCTGTCACCGTATTTCCATCTTGTTTCCAGCTGACCGTTTGGCCTTATTGCACACATGTTTGAATGAAAAGGATGGAGGAAACAATCCTTAGATTTCGCTGGTGATGGATCTGTAATAGCTCTGCCCTGAAAATATGAAGGAACATTATTTTTTGAAAGAATAGAACAAAATGAACAATTTGATACTAAGGGTAATGAATGCCTTTATATTAAGAAATGATATAGGGCGTGTTTATTCAGCTATTGTGGACATTTATATTTACTTTGTTTATAGAATGCCTTCTGTGAAAATTCTGAACATAATTGATGTGTTAACATGAAGATGTATACATTTAATCTGTAAATTATTATCTCGCCGTTTTGTTTTTCTTTGGCAATATTCTTAATGTATTGTTCCTTCCCACATGCTTTTCACAATAATCAATTTCTAGTTTTCAGGAGTTTAAATTCTATATAACAAATGTTGCATTTCTTGTGAATTTTGAAGAAAAGACTCATTGTACATGTTTGTGATTCAAGAGACGACGATGGTGGGCTTAATTGCATGTGTGTTGGCCACAATATTATTCACTCTGATGAGTCAGGCATGCGCAGAACTAATTATTACCTTGATGTAATTTCTTTCTAGCGATATCATGTGGAATTCCAGAATCTCCAGGAAATGGTTCAGTTATGGGAAATGAGTTCACTTTAGGCAGTAGAGTGATTTATCAATGTAACGAGGGCTTCAGACTAGAGTCTAGTCAACAAGCAACAGCGGTGTGTCAAGAAGATGGATCATGGAGTAACCAGGGGAAACCACCTGTTTGCAAACGTACGTATGCACATCTTCTTATGATAATATACGTGAATATATTGCTTTTAAAATTATCGCTTCATCACAGCTTTGTGCCCGTAAATGTCACTAACAATAATGTTTGTGCTTCTCTTTCTCTGTTCTTGAAATATCAATAAATAGACATATTCAGTGATTACTTAAAACAAGAACAGTTTTGTCGTTAAATAGCATCGCCGGATCATAACGATGACTTATTCACAAGTATAGCACTTAATGAATATTTGTCGAATTGGTCATGTAGACTTCAAGGGTGGGTTAATGTGTATTTTTTTGTTTTTTCTAAGAATAGAATCCGAATATTAGGGAAAGGTATGGAACATTTTAGTTCTCACTTGTGCTATTTCCAGTAGCGGCTCCTCCCACTTCTTTTAAGCAGTGTCACCAAAGGAAAAATAAAATGATAATAACTCTTAAGTTATTATCATTTTATTCTTTTGCATGTTGGAGCAGCTTTGCGGACAGGACAGGGCTGGGAGGGGAGGAGGGGCCCGCTAAACATTCATGCGCACTTTGCATGTTCTCCACCCAGACTGCTTTAGTCCCTGGGTGTAATACATGCCCAGACCCCCATTGCCTGACTGAGCACCAAACTACAGCACTCAGACAAATCACAACGATGCATTACAGTGCTGTGATTGGCTCAAGGGAACCTTGGTGCTTACCAACCACACCATTGCATTGCACCGTTGTGATTGGCTCTCGAGAACCTAGGTGCTTCCAGAGTGCTCTGTTCCGGAGACGAAGACATGGCGAGGAGTTACATTTTTTTATTCTTTACCCACTCTCCTGCCTCCCCCCTCACCTTTGGCCCCCCACGCCAGATGTGTGCCAACCTCTGCTGGCTATTTCCAGAACAGGTAGCATTTTTATAAACAAAATAATTCTAACTTAGTGCATAGCTCTCATGTGAAAAGACGTACTCATTCAATATGGATTCAACAAAATATGTTTGGTTATTAAGCCTGAAATTGAAAAGATGTAAAACGAGTTCATAAGTGAAAAAGGAATATCTTCATTAAGGTGCCAAATCACAAAATTTCTCATAAATGTTTAAATGTGCGGCGTAATCCTATGCATTTATGACCACTTAAGATTACTCCTATAGGGCCATGTTGCACTGGTCGCAAAATACTGGGTGGTACTTTTCAAACCGACCCATGTACTAATAGGTCAGATCCCAAAGTAACAATTGCTAGTGGGTCGCAATTCGACCTCACTCATGAATATTAATGAGGTAGGTTGCAAATTGTGACCCAGTAGAAATTATAGCTATCATGGGGATGGTGGCCTGAAGCCCACCATGTCTGCAATTACTTTTAAATAAGCCATTTAAAAAAAAAATTGCCAGTTTTCCTTAAAGAAAAACTTGACACGTTTAAAAAAAAGAAATGCTACAAACAACATTATTGAAAAAATATTTTTTGTTCAACATTCACAAAAGGGAAGAGAGTTCCTCAGGGACCCCTTCCCTATGTGAATGCCTTACCACTACCTTTCAGTATTTGATAAATTAAGAATGTTTTGCGACTGGATTTCACTTGCAAAACTTTAACACATATCAATCCCATTTCGCCTTTCACACCTCCATTCCAAATACTGCTTTGCACTTTTGCCGCGAACCCAAATTGCGATTTGGTAACGTGTTACTAAATTGCAGTTTGTACACACCAAAAGGCCTTTTTGTGGTTTTTGGGCCAAATCGAGCTGTTCGCAACATATAAGAGTTTGCACATCTTGCACTTGATTCACAAAACAAGAAGGTGAAGATTTAAGTGTCCTCTGATATGCAGGTGCCCACATATAGAAGTGAATGGATGTTGTCACATTATTCCTGGTGCTTTTATGTTCTTCTCTACACAGTGGGGGATCAAAATATGAATCCAGAAATATAATGCAAAGAAAATTCCCCTTTCTGTCTCACTGAAAAAACAAAGGTTACAGGAACATTATATCTAGGCAATAGAAGTAAAATAGAATAGAAAAAAATACCTTAGTAATTATAGTTAGGCTCACATTTCACTCATACAAAACTCATTTGAGATGTCATCAGTGATGTCATCAGTGATGTCACTGACCATGTCATGAGTGATGTAATATGCGAGGTTGTAAGCTGTGCATTCTGGGGGTGTAGGTTATAGATGGCTCAGGTACCTATAACTGCTGAATTTCACTAGTTTTTGTATGAGTGAAAAGTGGGCCTAGCTATAAAGTCCCTGGAACCTTAGTTTTTCTCAGTGAATTTCTATGTTCTTTTAATGTTGGTTCCTAACTATTGTATCCCTGTAACCTTTGGGTTTTTTGATAGGGAATTTCTAAGGTTTTCTACAATGTACTAACTGTAACCTGAAACCTTTGACAGTGAGTGTGTCAGTGAGTGCATGAGTGTTTCAGTGGGTAAGTGAGTGAGTGCATGAGTGTCTTGATGGTTGTTTGAGTGAGTGTATGAGTGTCTGAGTGAGTCTGGGAGTCACTGCATAAGTGTCTCACTGGGGGTATGAGTGGGTGCATGAGTATCTGAATGGGACTGTGAGTGGGTGTCTGAGTTGGTAAATGAGTGTCCGAGTAATTGCCTGAATGGGTCTGTGAGTGGCTGTGAGAGTGTCTGACTGGGTTTATGAGTTCCTCCATTAATGTCAGTCTGTGAAGTGCATGAGTGTCTGAGTGGGTTTTGAGTGGGAGTCTCTGCATGATTGTGTGAGTCTGTGAGTGGGTCTGTGAGTCAGTATATGAATCTTGGACTAGGTCTGTGAGTGGGTGTGAGGGAGTATGAGTGGGTATGTAAGTGGGTCCATGAGTGTCTGAGTGGGCTTGTGATTAGGTGTATCTGTCTGAGTGAGTGCATGAGTGTCTGAATGGGTCAGTGTGTGGCTGTTAGAGTGTCTGAGTGGTTCTGTGAGTGGGTGCAGAGTGCCTGAGTGGGATTTTGAATGGGTGTGAGAGTGACTGAGTGTGTCTGCAAGTGGGTGTGTCCAAATTAGAGTGGTTCTCTCGGTGTGAGTGTGAGAGTGCATACATAACTGTCTATGTGGGAGTGTCTGTGACTAGGCCACACCGCAACTGCTCCCACCCCTGTATGCAACAAGAGTACATAGTTTTGAACAAAATATCTAACCGAGTGGAGTTCTTTCGATTGGTTAATTACTAAGTGCTACTATCTTGGGTAAATGTCCAGTACGTATTCTGCTCTGCAGCTTTATAACAGAGCTGTATAACAGAGTACAAGGAAATTTAACCAGTTACCTTGTGTGCATTTGGCAATGTGATTGTTACTCGTGTGTCTTTATCCAGAAATTTGAGATAATATGAATTTTTCTATGGAGAAGATGACAAGAGCCCAAGGGGATAAATCTCCACCAAACAAGGGTCTTTCCACTGAACTATATGAACTAAGTGCTTCTTTGATTGGTGGAGATTTCTTCTTATTCTTTAGCATCAAAAACTCTTTACCAAAATTTGCAGGAAACGTGATAGGGGGCCTCTTGTTGAAGCTGTCCATCATCCTGGCAAAGGCAAGAGGGCCTTTGCATGCTACTAAGGTGGGTAGAGCCAACAGGCGAAGCTTCAAAGTGATTTGCACATTTCCATACTTGTAGTCATTTCAAGGGAGAACCATGGACTCTGCTGTCACCAGGACAGGACAAGATTGCGCTCCAATAAATCAACAATGCATTCCCCTCCATGAGGCATTTCAGATAGTTTTTCAATATGAACTTGCCGAGAAACACACTTGTTTTTTCTTCACCAAGTCCAGGAGTTAGGATCATTTGTCCTTTACAGAAGTGCATCTTCAACGGCGGCACCTGCTATGCTTATATATGCAAGTGCTTACTGTTGCAGTTTAGTGTCTGTGAAATGTGTATCAATGCCAGAATGGCTACAGGGACCACACCCCCTGGGGCCCTGCCATGGTTAAATGGGGAGGGGAGCTGCCTTGCATCCCTCCCCAGGCCAGGACTCCAACACCAAGGGGCTAGCTAAAATACAATGAGGGTGGGGGGCACACATCCCCCTCCCTGAACCTATTTCAGCCCCTGTGACCTCATTCCCCAGGGCCTGGCCATGTGTCTTTGGGTGTCCTAGTTCCAGCTGGGCACGCTGTGTGCAGTATGGGGACCGAGGGCGGTGCCTCCCGGCCCTCATAGTCCAAGCCAGCTCCTCGCCTCCTGCAGAAGCTGTCATTGCATGAAGTAGTAATAGTTTCATCTCTTTCCCTGCCCACATTCCAATATGTGCTGTCTTCAGTCATGCACAAACTCGGAGATAAATGTAAGCATTTTAGAAAGTGCAGACATAAAAGCAGGCAGACAGCTGTGCCATTTGTGAATGCACACCTTCGTGGTATGACCACAGATGATCAGATTTAAAAAATGAGGGAACCTGAGTAAACGACTGATTTCCTTACATTTAAAATATGCAGCAGACCGACAGCTTTTAATTTCTAGAGGCATGCACATTACAATCGTGTACTTTGAAACAACAACAAAAATGTAACTATTAAATTGCAAAATAAATCAGGTGTTTCAGAGATTGTCTATGTCCAAGGGGAAATGTAACTGCACAGTAAAGTTAAAGATATCTGATGTGCTCGGACTGACAAAACAAAAGGTAAAGGAGAGGGTTGTCATGCCTGATGGGATACAAGATTCAGCGGCTTACTGAAAGATTAAATCAATGCCACTTTAAAGAGAATTCAGCACCAGAGGAGAGAAAATTACATATCTTGCAGGGCTAAGAAATAGAGCTGTTAGAATGGCGTTCACACACCTACGGATCCACCAAATTGGAATTGCAAAGAAAGATGGGAGATGGACCAAAGCAATGCACCTTGCAGTGTCATTTCTCCCAGTGACTGACAAAGTATCTAGTTCATTTTATGCTTTCTGTTGCTTTATAGCAGTACCAGACAACCCATTGTAGAACCGATTGTGATGAATCACAAAGTAATACGTTTTAGAGAACTATTGATCATCCTCGGCACGGGTGTAACACGGGCCCCGGCAGCCCTGTGGCTCAGGGAGATGCAGAGCCCTCTAAAAGGCCTCAAAACCTGCAGTTGGCCCCCATTCAGCCAAAGGCCAATTGAATGGCTGTGAGATATGGGAGGCTCGGCCCTTCCTCACATTCTATGTGGGGTGTGGTGGGTCATCATTTTGCAGTACACCATTGATCGTCGGGTCACTATGCATCAATTGCTGCAGTATGCATCTAAAAGGCATGAGGCAGAAATGCATATGGAATTAGACTAAACGAAATGAGAAAATAACAAAACAGAATACTATGGATTATTTGAAACATAAGATATATCAGCCTTATTCATCAAGGCCGAATCGTCTCGCAAAGGGCCAGATTCTGAGAATCTGGCCCTTTGCGATTGCGATTTTTGCATTTGGGATTCAACATCCCAAATGCAAAAATCGCTATTTGCTAATTCGCATATTTGCGAGGATTTACATTTAAGGAATCTCTATTTGAGATTCCTTAAATGTAATTCATCATCCATTGTACAATTGCGAAATCGCAATTTCGGGCCGCAATTTACCGCGAGGTCAAACCTCGCGGTAAATTGCGAAAACTCAGAAAAATGCATTTAAATGCATTTTTCTGAGTTGCACGTTACACACACACATGTCCTTTGGACATGTGTGTGTGCAACACCTGTGTTAATTTCCATGCAGGGGTGCTACAGGGTGTCCTTTGGACACCCCTGGCACCCTTGTACTCGCAATCTCATTTGCGATTAGCTAATTGCTAATCGCAAATGAGGAATGACTCCCCATGCATTCCTATGGGCTTTTTGGCCCATAGGAATGCATGGGGAGTTATTCCTTATTTGCGATTAGCAATTAGCTAATCGCAAATAAGGAATCAGTGGGAATCGCAATTACTATTGCGATTCCTACAAGAATACCGTTTTGCGAGTCTCAAATAGCGATTCCTTATGATTCGCTATTTGAGCCTCGCAAAACGGCCCGTTCATGAATCAGGCCGTATGTTTTTAATTCATCATGATGGCTTTAAATGGATAGATATACATTATCTGATTCTGTTCCTGTGTAGAGTAAAATATGATCATCTGTCCTCATATGATTTAAAACAGCCACATTTCTGGGAAGCAAAATACTGTTAGTGTCTGAAAGCTAATATTTCCATGTTCAATACTTAGTTCTGCCATTTTCACGATTCTGGAGCCCACAATTCTTTATCCAAGTGAAATTTATTGATGGTTATTTGGAATGTACTTTGTTTCTTATAAATATTGTTTTGGACTACTTACTCCCAGCAAACATTTTGTATTGTTTCAGCGGGATGCACTCTAGTCTCAAGGTACAACAAAAGAAAAGCACATTGAAGAATACAGAGTTTTTCCGTTCTTAAAATTAAACTTCAGCATAATAATACACAATTGATGCTTGCTTACTGCACATTTTGAATATTATAAAATGATTGCCAACGAAGACATGCATTGCTCAAAACATCACAGTCTCTGGCAAACAATGGAACCTAATTGAAATTGTACTGCTAATTATCAACACCAAGAATATCAAACTAAAAGAATATCGAAAGATAAATTTAAATTTGGAAATATAGGGCCTGATTACAATGACAGTGGGACTGCCACCATCAAGCTGTTGGTGGCGTTCCCACCGACATCCAGTCCACTGGAAGCAACCACTGCATTAGGATGCAGGCGGCTGATCTCGACTGGCGGGGTGAAAGACCGCCACATCTGACAGGATCAAGGATACCATCAGTGCGGCGGTCAGAATTACATTCCCTACAATGGGGAGGTGCCTGCTCAGGCACCACCATAGGGATTAGGATGTCCCTTACTGCCCGCCGTTTCATTGTGGTTAACCCACCATGAAAAAGCAGGCAGGAAAGTGAGTTTCCCCTATTCCCCCTGGCCCTCTGCTGAAGGCCCTGGGTGCACCTATGGTGCCCCCGAAACATTCCTGCACCATGTGGCAGGCACCGAATGGTACCTGCCACATAGTGTAGGGATGTTTTAAATGTTTTTTTTGTATTGTGTCGTGTGCTCTAGACTGCAATCCAAAATATACACATTGCGACTGCTGTGAAGGCGGTCGCATCGTAATGCGGCTAGTGGGACCTCCATCTCCTAGTCGGGCGGTCCTGCTTCCACTTCGGCCCATAGTTTAACTAATCCTAACTCCATGTCTGTGAAACCTGAAGATCTATGTGCCATGTAGGTACATAGATGTGGAGTTAGGTATAGCAAATGTAAACTTAATTAAATTAACTTTCAATATTTTATTTTCTATATTCTGTCTTCAAAATGAGGTCACATTGATATTGTGTTTTTGACATCCATGGTGTAAACTGTAAACAAATCATATGCAAATTCTCATTATATTTCCACAGAACACTCAAATTAATTAGGAAATCAATTAATATAAACAAATATGGTGAATAACAGGTGTAACATGTGTAATATGGTTCTATATTGCCATCCCCAGGTTCTGTGTGTGTTGGAAGGTTTGGAGGGTGATACGGTGATACGTGCTGTGGAGAACAAGAAATAGCCTTTGAAAAATGTATGCCAAAAATTATAGATATATCTCAGGCCAGGGAAATTTTGCTGTGGTTTCCGATTAATCGCGGATGCGTGTGCCTTTGGGAATGCTGTGTTTGGCTGGACGCAACCTGAACAGAAAGTTGCGGATGCCATTTTATCATTCAGGAACGATTCCCGGGTATGATAAGTGTGACCCAAGTTATGTTTCCAAAATAGATTTTGTTAATCGCATGCAATTTTAGCGACAAAGCCACGACTGCCAGCATGGCCCTCCATGTACCATTGCGATGACATTGCGAATATTGTGGTCATTGCAAACATTAGTGAAAATATATGAAAAAGAAATATATATATATATTATATATTATTCCCACTTGGGATACATTTTCAAAATGTTTTTTAAGGGTCTTGAGACATAGTCTTTGAAGAGATGAAATTAACACCATGTTTTTATGATTTATATATTTATATGTATATATTTATGAATTTATATGTATATATTTATTTATTTGCGTGATATTGCACAAATGCATATACTTCATTTATTCACCCACTTGGGTTGTATTCAAGACCAGGAAGGACTATGCATTATTTGTTTAGTCCCCTGTTTGTTTCTTTGAACCCTTTGAAACATTATGTGTTTGAATTGGTGGTTAACTTTAGTCCACCTTTTGTGTCACTGATGCTGTGAATAAATTCCCATGTGGCTTTGCGATCACATCATGTGATCAAGACAGTGGATACTGTCGAAACGCGTAATGGCGGGCATGCTATATATAAAAAACACCTTCCTCCAAAAAGAAAAGCAGAGGCCAGAGGGAAATCCTTTGAAGACTCTATTACTTCAGTGCATCAATCAGCGGTGGCGAATGCATTTCGGCGTTTGGTTAGTGCCTTCCTCAGTGCCCTGCACTGACTGGGACCCATCAACATAGTCCAATAGTCCTGCTTCTCTATTTATGTAGCTGAGAACACTGAGCTCCTCCCCCAAGCACTGTCTGCTCACCTGTTGGTGGTTGCGTGTCTTAAGCAAACTCCAACTCCCAGAATGCAACATGTCAATGCATCTGGGCCGGCGGTGTGGGTGGTAGTACCAAAATGGCAAAAGCTTCATTGTCTGTGCAGGCTATGGTGAAGTGCCCCCTGGAATCGCACCAACGTTTAAAATATATATGTATTTGTACTCACTCTCTGGTCACTGTCTCATACTCATGTACAGACTCACAAACTCACTCAGACACTTATACACCCACTCACATACTTATACATCCAGTCACATACCCACTCAGATACTCATGCACTCATTAACATACCCATTCAGGTGCTTATACACCCACTTACAGACTCACTCAGACATGCACCCATGTACAGACCAACTCAGAGATTCATGCACCTACTTAGAGACTCAGTCATAGACTCATGTATACATTCTCATGTCTACCTAGAGACTCTTATACCCACTCACAGAAACAACTGGGCACTCATGCGCCCACTCACAGACCCACTCAGATATTCATGCAACCAAATACATTTGGAGAGTCACACACCCATGTACAGACCCATGCAGCTACTTAAAGATCCACTCATAAACTCATGCCTACAATGTCATACCCACTTAGAGACTTTTACACCCACTCCCAGACCCGCCTGGCACTCATGCACCCACTCACAGAACCACTCAGATACTCATGCACCCACTTACAGATTGACTTGGAGAGTTACACACCCATGTATGGACCCACTCAGAGACTCAGACACCTACTTGCAGACCCACTCACACACTTATGTATGTACTCACAGATCCACTGAGACACTCATACACCCCATTACAGACCCTCGCAGACACTCATACACCCACTCACACACCCATAAGGTCACTCCCTTAGTCAGTCAGTACTTTAGGAGACTTATGGACTCAGTAACTCACTCATACATTCAGAAACGCACACAACCACTTACAAAACCCACTTAGTTATCTTAGCACCCATTCACTCACCCACTCAAGGCTCATGCAATCATTGACCCACCCAGACATTCGCCCTCCCAGTCACAGATCCTCTCAGTCAATCATGCACCCATTCACTCATCTACTCAGAAACCTATTCTCTCACTCACAGACGCATTGAGACACTCGACACCGATTCACAGAGGTACTCAGACACTCATAAACTTACTCCCAGACCCACTAAGACACTCACACACCCATATAATCACTCATGCAGCCACTCATAGACCCACATTCAGAGACTTATGCACCCAGTCAGTTCTTCATTCAGAGACTCATGTACTCACTCACATTCACACTCAAAGACCCACACACCCACTGACAGAACCACTCAGACACTCACACAGCCAGCCATAGACCCACTGAGAGGCTCATTCACTCACTCATAGATCTACTCAGACACTCATGCACCCGCTCACCCACCCACTGAGACGCTCATGTGTCCACTCACAGATCCATTCAGTCATATACTTACTTACAAATGGACAAAGGCACTCACATACCTATTCACAGACTGAGTGAAAGACTTACGCAACCAATCACAGTCCCATAGTGACACTGATGCACCCACTCATAGATATATGAGTGGGTCATGCATTTCGTTACAGAAGTATTGATAGACTGATGCACCATCTCACAGATCTTCTGTAATACTTATAGAGTGGATGGGAGACTTAGTAAAATAGTAATGCATGCAGTCATAGATTACATTGAAAATGTTATGCACTGTGGTATGGAGATATTAACCTCATAGGAGATTCGAACGTTCAGCGCCCAGTGCTGAACGTTCGAAGAATGAATGCCGCCCGTCGGCCAGCGGTCGTGCGCAGCACTGGCAAGGTAGTGCTCGCGACGACCATTGGCCGACGGCAGCACTTAAGGGGTTAAGGGAGTTGAACATGCTATTATACAGTGATTTATTTAGTAATGTGTTTAGTGTGTTGGTTCTAATTCATTTTAAAGTTATAAGCTTTGAATGTGGTGGTGGCTTTTGAACTTTTCCATTTGTTTTGTTATTTCACGACCTATTCTCTGTGACCAATATCATTGCGACGTCCGCCTTCACTGCGAAAATGGAAAATCAGTTTAAATGGTTGTCTTATACAAACTCCCTACAAAACTAGGACTTTAAATAGTGCAGTAATAAATCCCTAGTGTCAAAAATAATGTAAAAGCTTGAACTGTGGCTCCTTGGTACTAAAACAACAACAACAAATAAACAAAATGTGGGTAGGGGGCCTGATATTGGTTGCCCTCAAGTAAAGTGAGGTTGGGTGATGGAATTTAAAATGTCATCTTTGACATCATCAATTATGTCTTTTAACATCATCACTATAGAAGTCTGCCGCTGTCCTGCACAAGTCACTTTTCAAAACCCTTGATCTCACATTATTGCTGTTAATTGTTGTGAATTTGAAATCTGAATATTTGTTTTATCATAAGTTTAAAAACGTACCTTCACCTTTACTTTCACTTTCTGCTTCCGCGATGCAAAGGCGCTGATTCACTTCCTATTGTACACCCTTTAGGGGCGTCCAATGACAGTGGGTGGGGATGGAGCTACGGTTCAGCCGGCCATTTAATGCAGCCCGCAGTGTGAGAGCAGGCACTATAGGAGTCTGCTGCTGCCCTGCGCGTGTCACTTTTAAAATGGCTCGATCGCAAGTTATTGCTGCTTCTGTTGTGAATTTGAAATTTGAATTTGAAATTGTTTTATCATATGCTTTAAAACATACATTCACCTTTACTTTTACTTGTGCTCCTGTGACGCGAAGGTGCAGATTCACTTCCTGTTGTACACCCATTGGGGGCGTCCAATCAAGGTGGGCAGGGGAGGAGCTAAGGCTGTGTAGTGTTATGCTAGGTGGGCGTAACCACCCTGGCCCACAAACAGTGTTACTGTATTTGTTATCTCCCCCCCAAGCGTAAGTTGAATGGCTCCGCCCGACGTAGGGACGGAGGGCACGTTCCATAGGTAATAAAAAGCCCAGGGCCCTGGGCATGGCAGGCATTGCACTGACCACTACTGTTACACTGTGTGGTCTCCTTCTGTGTAGCAAGTAGGCCCCGAGCAGAACACGACATTGGCGACGAGGTGGTCTCGCCACCCCATCGCGTGCCACACTCCGCCCCCTGCTCCAGTAGACCTGCTCCTGTGGCCTCTGCAGTGTGTTCTGCTGGCCTCCCGGCCTCTCACCCGCCGGAGGAGCGTACCCGGCCACCCTGCTCCATCTGACTCGTCAAGTGGCGGCCCAAGCCTCGCTGCCCCACCGCTCTGCCTCCGGATCCACCACTGGCTCCGGGCTCTCTGGCAGAGTCAATCTGCCACTCGGACTTTGCCTGCAAGCGGCCCGCCGCCTACAACCAGCGGAAGCGGCCTCGTGGCCTCAGGTGCGTGCCCTCCTCCCAGCGCCCTGCCGCGCTCCTGCACCTGGCTGCTCCCAGTCTCCAGCGTCACGCCAGCCTGGCAGGCCTGCCACGCTATGCCGGCGTGCCGTTTACCACGCATTGCGCGTGCACCGCGGCAAACCTACCGCTTCCCACGCATCTCACGTGCTTAGAGACCAGGGAAACGTCTCTAAGTGCAACGTTGCTGGATCCTCAGCTGCTGCCTACCATTGCCTGCAAGTGCACCTGACGTTTCCCTGGTCTCTAAGCCCACTGGTGTCATGGCACCCCTTCTGCTGCCTGATCTCCCGCCCCCCCTTATGGCTATGGCCGCTGTGCCACCGCTAGAACCCTTTGTGGTCACAGGCACACCACCTTCTCAGGCTGCTCGATGTAGGAAATGGGTCGAACGCCTGGAGAACTACTTTATTGCTGCGGACATTGCTGTCGAGCGGCGGCAAGCCATGCTTCTGCACCTGGGAGGAGAGGCAATACACGACATTTTGAAGGACGTGGTGGAAGGGGGCCCGCCCCGGAACTACACCACACTACGCGACGCCATAACCACATACTTCGAGCCTTTCGCCAGTGCAGATTACGAAAGGTTCTTACTCCGCCAAGCCCGCCAGCACCCAGAGGAGTCCGTCGATGTTTTCTATGCGAGTCTCAAAAAGCTAGCCAGCACATGCACCCTTCCGGATGTGGACGATGAGATCCGCGCTCAATTTATACAAGGCTGCGCCTCTTCGAAACTACGAGAAAGAGTCCTAGAAACAGACAACATCCCCATGCGCGACATCCTAGCGCTCGGGCGATCTAAAGAACTATTGAAAGCTCGAGCAGCACATATGGAGCCAAAACCAACGGTCGCAGTCAAAGTTGAACCCGTGTGTGCCATCAAGACGAACACCGCAGACACGCGCGCAAAACCACCCCGAAGACCTCGGCCAAGCCCAGCTTAGTCACCTCACGACCGCCCCTGCATGTGGTGCAAAGGAGCAACCCCCCACAGCGGAGCATGCCCTGCACATGGAAAGATCTGCAGCGCCTGTGGAAAGGCCAACCACTTCGCGAGTGTGTGCTTATCTTCACAGAGGAAAAAGTCCAACGGCCCGCCCCAGAGAGTGAGACAAATAGAACCGATGCCAGATACCGCCGCCAACAGCAACATGGACGATGACGAAGTGGACGCAGCGTCCGTCCACGTAGTGCAAATGCTCAACACGTTAGCCACAACACCATCCGCAGAATGTATGTGCACAGTGAATGTACAGGATCAAGCAGTGGCAGCCCTCATCGACACCGGGGCAACGATCAACCTAATGGCAGCCAGCGTATACCGGACATTAAACGCACCACCGGTGCTCCATCCCACGAGGGTACAGGTGTATGCCTACGGCACCAGTCGACCCCTCCGCCTCTGCGGAGTATTCCGGACAACAGTATCACACGACTCCCATCACTTACACACCAAGATCTACGTGTTGCAAGAAGGGTCCGGGTTCTTGCTCGGCTGCCGGACCGCCCAAGACCTAGGGCTGATCCACTTCGCCCTCACAGTCCAAGCCCACAGCCTCGACCATCTCGTATTACAACACACCTCACTGTTCGACAGGATCGGCTGCTTGAGAGGACCCACCGTTCTCCTTCACATAGATCACTCAGTCGCTCCAGTGGCCCTCAGACACCGGCACATAGCGTTCCACCTGCGGCCCAAAGTGGAAGCGGAACTACGTGTGCTCGAGAGAGCCGGAATCATAGAAAGAGTCAGCGGACCAACTCCATGGGTGTTGCCCATCGTATTGGCCAAGAAACCGAAAAAACCAGACGCTGTGCGGATCTGCGTGGACATGCGCATTCCTAACCTCGCGATCAAGAGAGAACGCCATCTGACACCAACCATAGACGACATCATCGGTGAGCTGTCAGGTTCAAAGTGGTTTTCAAGATGGACCTGAGGTCCGGATACCACCAGATCCCTCTGCACCCGGACTCCCGCCCGATAACGACATTCTCCACCCATGCAGGCCTGTGGAGATACACCAGACTCAACTTTGGGATATCCAGTGCAGCCGAAGTATTTCAGAACATCATTCAAAACGTCCTGCAAGGCTTAGACGGCGTACTGAATGTGAGCAATGACATCTTGGTCCACGCGGCGACGCTGGACGAACACATCCGACGCCTAAAAGCTGTCTTTGCCAGGCTGCAAGAGAGGGGTCTGACCCTTCACAGGGAGAAGTGCGAGTTCCTCCGAAAGGACATCAGCTTCTTCGGGTACAGATTCTCCGACCAGGGCGTTGGGCCGGACCCGGACAAAGTCAAAGACATCCATGATGCCCCTGCCCTGACATCAGTGACCGCTGTCTGCAGTTTTCTTGGGATGGTGACGTACTGTGGGCGTTTCATTAAAGACTTGTCCGACCTCACCGGCCCTCTTCGTGACCTCACAAAATCCACAGCCTCCTGGGAGTGGGGACGAGAACAGCAAGAGGCCTTCCAGAAGACCAAAGCGGCACTCTCAGCAGACAGGACCCTGGCCTACTTCAACCCTCGACATGAGTCCCAAATCGTGGTGAAGGCCAGTCCGACATGGCCTGGGTGCTGTCCTGACCCAACAACAACCATGCAGAGAGTGGGCACCCATCGCGTACGCAAGCAGGACTCTCACTGCATCAGAACAAAGATATTCACAAATCGAAAGAGAGGCCATCGCCATCCTATGGGGGTGCCATCACTTCCATATCTACTTGTACGGACACCCATTCGTAGTGATCACAGACCACAAACCACTTCTTCCACTGTTCCAAGGGTCCTCCTCACGGCCTCCTCCACGCATCGAGAAATGGGTGCTCCAGCTCCAGGAATACCAGTTCACAGTGGAATATCGACCGGGCTCCAGAAACACCGCCGACTATCTGTCGCGACATGCCCGCCGGTCACTGAAGCAGAGGCCGCGGAAGCCGACGCCACTGAAGAGTATGTCAGAATGATTGTGGAGCGTTTGAGGCCGTTGCCAATCTCCCTTGAAGACGTGACACGAGCCACCAAGGACGATGACTGCCTGCAAATCGCCATCCAGTCAGGAAACTGGAAACCACTACAGAACCCGGCGTCGTTCCGCACCCTAGAAACCCAGGCCACGCTAAAAGCACTTTACCAAGTCCAGAGCGAGCTATCCATCTCGCCAGAAGGATGCCTCCTGAGAGGCCCCCGCCTAGTACTGCCCGACAGCCTCACCCAGCAAGCGGTCCTCCTAGCCCATGGCGCTCACCAGGGCATTGTGAAATCGAAGAATCACATCCGAACCAAACTCTGGTTCCCAGGGCTCGACAAGAAAGTCTAAGAAGTCATCCAATGATGTCCAGTGTGCGTAGCGACCAGCCTGCCCAACCCCCCAGCACCGGTAATCACAGAAGAAGGACCGACCGACCCGTGGGCACGAGCCAGCGCAGACTTCGGCAGCCTCCCGGGCGGGAAGTACATGTTTGTTGTGGTAGACGACTTCTCAAGGTACCCCGAAATTGAAATCCTGTCCTCCACCGCAGCCTCCGAAGTGATCCCAAAGCTAGAAAAAATCATTGCGACCCATGGCCTCATAGGGGAATTATACACTGATAACGGACCCCCCTTCAACGGCGGTGAACTGGCAGAATATCTACAATCACACCGCATCAAACACTGGCAGATAACCCCAAGGTGGCCTCAAGCCAATGGCAAAGTCGAGAGACTGATGAGAACTCTAAATAAGACTATCCAAATTGCCATGGCAGATGGCCAAAACCTAGAACTAGCCCTCTTCCAGTTTGTGAGAGAATACAGACTGACACCCCACTGCACCACCGGGATCCCTCCAAGCCGCCTATGCTTCAACAGAGCAGTGGTGGACACTCTCCCACACCATCCCATGTGGGCCTCAGCTCCAACTCCGAACAACCGGTCCATGGAACAGCGAACAAAGTCTAACAGGGATTCGTCAAGGTGGAGGAGAGCAGCGGACAGCCCCATTCAAGTTGGCGACCGGGTGCTGATGAGAGATCGCCACCCGGGAGGGAAGTTCCGCCTCCCGTTCGAGTTACACCTGTGGACTGTCACCAACGTCAACGGCACCATGGTCACTGCAATGAAAGGGAGAGAGACAGTCACCAGAAATGTGTAATTTTTCAAAAGAATCTCAAATAGAGAAGACGACGGGTTCCCAGACTCAGCTGAGTGAAGAGAAGAGTCGTGGTCCAGGAGTTGGTATAAGGTGAGTTTATTCAAGAAGCACAGCAGTACAAGTACCGTCGCCAAAATGAAGAGAAGAGTCGTGGTCCAGGAGTTGGTATAAGGTGAGTTTATTCAGGAAGCACAGCAGTACAAGTACCAACCATCCTGCCTCAGCAACCGCCAGGATCAGAATGGAGAACATGGAACCATACAGGTAAGAGAACATAGAATACATGCTGGCATAACACTCTAAGCCTAGAAAACAGTAATGACATTAAGATGAGAGGCACAACACTGAGCAATACCCAAGGCGGACCCAAAGCCCCCGAGAAACAGATGAAGAGGACGCTCCCAGCGAAGAAGAAGCCCCGCAAGCAGACCCAACCACACCAATCAGTAATGAACAAGAACCGCAGGTGGCCCAAAGACACCCTGGAACTGTTGTAACCAAGGACTCTGAAGAACTGACTCCCACCCAGTCGGGTGAGCGCAGCCAGAGCAGGTACAATCTGCGCCCCTGCCCAAAGCCATCCCAGAAGTACCAGGACTTTGTGGCCTGTTGCAGACGCTGAGAGAGTCCGAACTGCACCGCAACCACCTCATAAGTAAGACTGTTCCTTTTTGCATTTGACAACCTCAGAGACTGTAAGCAGAAAAGTTGAGATATGATGTCATGTTGATTTTGTTTGTTTTCCTTTAGGGTAAAGGAGGAATGTAGTGTTGTGCTAGGTGGGCGCAACCACCCTGGCCCACAAACAGCGTTACTGTATTTTTTATCTCCCCCCCAAGCGTAAGATGAATGGCTCCGCCCGACGTAGGGACGGAGGGCACGTTCCATAGGTAATAAAAAGCCCAGGGCCCTGGGTGTGGCAGGCATTGCACTGACCACTACTGTTACACTGTGTGGTCTCCTTCTGTGTAGCAAGTAGGCCCCGGGCAGAACACGACAGGCTGCAGCCGGGCATTTAATGCTGGTCCCAGTGCAGGAGCACAGCAGACACACACAGGCGTATCAACGGAATGCCGAAGGCGCGCCAAAGGCTAGCCCATCTGCGCCCTTCCACTCCTGTCTCGGACTAGGGGCTGCCACAATGCCCCCATTTTAAACTACACCCATTAGATCTAAAATCATTTCACTCTATAAACTACCCTGTTAACTTCTTGCTCAGCCCCAGATTGGCAAAGTTAGGGGTCATGGGAATTTGAATATTATTCCTATGCCGCAGGAAGCACCGAGAGATAAGATAACCATGGGACACAGGCACAAACAATCACAATCACATCTCTAAACATTTGCTCCTTGGCAAAACACAAACTAGATCTATTCCACTTACTGGAGTCAACTAAGCCAGGCATCCTTTTATTAACTGAAAACTGGCTCTCACAGGAGTCCACCGCCGATATATGGGCAACGCTTCCCAACAACTACTACATCCTCCAGGCAAACCGACCAGCTGGGAAAGCCATGCATTGGGTGTGCACAAGTTATAGTTAGCTCAGTATAAAATATGTTGTAAATTTGAATGTTTTTTTGGGAAGGGGGTTAAACATTCATTTTATCCTATTTCAACATACAACTATAATGTACCTGTAAACTCTGAGTTTTCTGTAAACGTCTGGAGTTTTTTTTAACATAAGATAAAATGTCATTACCATACCCAGTTATAGCATCACTTTATTGAATGGATAGATAGATAGATAGATAGATAGATAGATAGATAGATAGATAGATAGATAGATAGATAGATAGATAGATAGATAGATAGATAGATAGATAGATAGATAGATAGATAGATAGATAGACAGATAGACAGATAGACAGATAGACAGATAGACAGATAGACAGATAGACAGATAGATAGATAGATAGATAGATAGATAGATAGATAGATAGATAGATAGATAGATAGATAGATAGATAGATAGATAGATAGATAGATAGATAGATAGATAGATAGATAGATAGATCGCCTTCCTTTCTGGATTGTTAGTTGTGTGCCACACTAGGATGGGTCCTTATTATGCTTAGCAAGTCTGTAATATTCTTCTCTTCCATGATGTGTCATTCGACATGATGGATCTTGTGGAGTTTGTGCTTAGTGACTATAATTCTATCATCTCTCAGGTGGGTTGTTTATTTTCCCATATGATACAGATTTCGTAGCATTCATCTTCCAGTATAGTTGATTTCCATGTACAGAATGCAGATGAGAAATTTCCTGGGTGGTAACGGTGGTGGAGGCATGCCTTTCAAATGTACATTTGCAATCTGTTAATACAATGATATGTATGTCTTGACCAGCATGTAAATGTAGATTTAGCAATGTAGAACTGGGTTTTTGATTTTGCTGTTTCACCTTACCTTGAGTATTGTCCTGCATTATGATGTTTAACATCACATAAGCTGTTCTGATGGCACTCAATATGCATTTGTGAAGAGAAGTGACCAATATTGATGTAATAAAGAGAATGTGTTTTATCACTGTTTATATAGAGTACATGTGATAGCTCCTCAGAGACTTGATTTTTTGATTAAGTAGCCTTTGTTCTCGGCATTACTTTAAACATTGTTGAGTGATTGTATCTTTACTTTTACCAACTGTTCAGCCTTGTTCATCTTGATTATTCTGACATACTCGATATTAACTATTATTTTAATATCTTTGTATTAATTTCCATTCCAATATTATATACAAATATATAAATATTGTAAAAAATACTTTGATTGGTATCCATGATAGACTTAAACACTGAAGCCACAAGTTTGAGACAACCCCTGCACCCAGTTCAGGTTTAAAATCAGAGGATAATATCTAGAAAACTATCAAACTAAATGAAAACATAAATATCAAAGATGTAAGTACAAAAAATCGGAACTTTCTAAACTTTGATATAAAACACATTCTGTGCTGGCTTTATTGTAATACTGTGTAATACCGAGCGACCCTTGACCCTGCCAGCAGGTAGGTCGCCCCCCCACCCGCCACACGGTCCTCCTATGGCGCTGCCCCGCTAGTGCTCTCGCTGCTGCCTGAGTAAGTCCTTCTGTGCCTGTTCACAGTTGTCTCCCTTCGTTTCTTTGCCCTTGCTCCCCTCTCCCCCGATTTTTGCATTCTGTGCCCCCTGATCACTGTTGTCTCCCTTCGTTTTCTGTGCCCTTGTGCCCCCTCTCCCCCGTTTTTTGCATTCTGTGCCCACTGATCACTGTTGCTCACTTCGTTTTCTATGCCCTTGTGCCCCCTCTCCCCCGTTTTTGCATTCTGCACCCCCTGATCACTGTTGTCTCCCTTTGTTTCTCTGTGACTCCCTGACCCCCTCCCCCGTTTCCCCTCCGTGCCACCTTTTCCCGCTGCTGTGTCCCTGTGGCCCGCCCCCAGCTTTCCCATTTGCCACCCCGCTCCCGCCTCCCAGCTGCTCCTCCCTCCCTCAGCCTCATATGGAGGCCGCGCAGCGCTGAAGGGAGTGACCCTTGACCATGCCAGCAGGTAGGTCGCCCCCCCCAGCCGCCACACGGTCCTCCTGTGGTGCTGCCCCGCTAGTGCTCTCGCTGCTGCCTGAGTAAGTCCGTCTGTGCCTGCTCACAGTTGTCTCCCTTTGTTTCTCTGCCCTTGCGCCCTCTCTCCCCTGTTTTTTGTATTCTGTGCCCCCTGATCACTGTTGTCTTCCTTCGTTTTCTGTGCCCTTGTGCCCCCTCTCCCACGTTTTTTGCATTCTGCGCCCCTGCTCACAGTTGTCTCCCTTTGTTTCTCTGCCCTTGCGCCCTCTCTCCCCTGTTTTTTGTATTCTGTGCCCCCTGATCACTGTTGTCTTCCTTTGTTTTCTGTGACCTTGTGCCCCCTCTCCCCCGTTTTTTGCATTCTGTGCCCCCTGATCACTATTGTCTCCCTTCGTTCTCTGTGGCCTTGTGCCCCTTATCCCCCGTTTTTTGCATTCCGTGCCCCCTGATCACTGTTGTTTCCCTTTGTTTTCTATGCCCTTGTGCCCCCTCTCCCCTGTTTTTGCATTCTGCACCCCCTGATCACTATTGTCTACCTTCGTTTCTCTGTGCCTCCCTGCCCCCCTCCCCCATTTCCCCTCCCTGACACCTTTTCCTGCCGCTGCGTCCCTGCGGCCCCGCCCCCGCTGTCCCATTCGCCACCCCGCTTCCGCCTCCCAGCTGCTCCTCCCTCCCACAGCCCCTCATATGGAGGCCGCATAGCAGCTATGCAGCGGACGTATGCAGCGGGCGCGCCGAAGGCACGCCAAAGGCAAGTCCGTCTGCGCCTGTCCGTGCCTGGACCGCGCCCAACGCCTGAACCCCTGACCCCCGCCGCACCCAGAGTACCCGACTGAGATATGACTCCGCCACCCTCAACGCACTCAACACCGGACAACCACCCGCCTGCTACAGAGCCACCCCGAAACGAACCCACGGGCCCTTCGCCTGCAAAGCCTGCATATTCACCTGCCTTCAAACCTGCCCCCCGCCCACCAAACACAGCAGCAACAGCAACAACAACTTCAAGTGCATCCTCCTCAACACCCGCTCCGTCCACAAACACGCCGTCGAACTCTGGGACCTCCTCGACACAACAGCACCAGATGTTGCCTTACTCACGGAAACCTGGATGAACGCTTCCTCGGCCCCCGACATCGCCATAGCCATCCCGGACGGCTACAAAATCACCCGGAAGGACCGCGTCAACCAAACCGGAGGAGGAATTGCCATCGTCTACAGGAACACCATCAACATCACGACCAACAGCCACAGCCCGTGGAGGGAGTTTCGGTGGGGCGGAGAGGCGGGGAGGGGGAGGGGCAGGGTGGGGAGTGCTAGAAAAAATTGGAGAATGGATAATTGAAGGTAAGTAAACACTGTAATTAATAAAACGAATTTTGTAGCGCGCCCTGCATCACAAAATGTGATGCAGGGTGCGCTACGAAATTAGTTTTATTAATTAAATGGTTTACTTACCTTACCTTCAATTATCCATACTCCAATTTTTAGCACCCCCCCAACCTGCCCCTCCCCGCCCGCCTCTCCGCCCCACCGAAACTCCCTCCACGGGCCGGGGCTGATGTCCAACATCGAAGACACACTCTCCATTACCGAACGCCTACACTTCCAGATTCACACTGACCCCAAGACCACTCTTAGTGGAACCCTCATCTACAGACCCCCGGGCCCGCGCACACAATTCAGCAAAACCATTGCAGACTTCATCAGCCCGTACGCCCTAGCCTTACCAGAATACATCCTCCTAGAAGACCTGAACTTCCACCTGGAGAAAAACAACAACGACAGCACCTCCACCGTGCTCGACAACCTCGCCAACGCCGGACTCAAACAACTGGTGAACACTCCCACCCATCTCGCCGGCCACACGCTCAACCCCATTTTCTCCGCCAGCAACCACGTCTCCTTCAGCCACTCCACCGTACTACACTGGACCGACCACAGATGCATACACTTCACCTTCGAAAAGAATACATCGCACCACTGCACACAACAAATCCCCCGCAGATGCTGGAGCAAAATCACCACAGACCATCTCCTTTCATCACTAAACCAGAACCCGCCAGCCGACACCGCGGACACCAACGAAGCAGCCCACAGCCTCACACAGTGGATCACCTACTGCACCGACAACTACGCCCCACTGAGGAACAGCCCAAGCAAGACCAGCAACAGGAAAACTTCATGGTTCACAGACGCCTTCAAAGAATCAAAGAAATCCTGCCAAACCATTGAAAAAACCTGGCGCCACGAACAGACAACAGAAAACCTGACAGCCCTCAAGAACGCCACTCGCGAACACAACCAGCTGATCCGCACCACCAAAAGGGCATCGTTCAACGAGCGACTAGACAACAACACCCACAACAGCAAGGAACTCCTCAGCATCATCAAAGAGCTCTCCAACCCCAGCACCAGCAACAGCGACATCACACCATCACAAGACCTCTGCAACTCCCTCACCACATTCTTCCATCTCAAGATCACATATATACACGACAGCTTCAGACCCCAGACTCTGCCTCCAGTCACCGAACCAACGACCCCCACCACCACCCTCAGCACCTGGAACCCCATCAGCACTGAAGACACCACTCACGTCATGAACACCATCCACTCCGGCTCCCCCTTGGACCCATGCCCCCATCATATCTTCAACAAAGCAGACATCATCATCGCACCCCACCTCCGGAACGTCATTAACAACTCCTTCATGTCAGCCACCTTCCCTGAGAGCTGGAAGCACGCAGAAATCCACCCCCTTCTGAAGAAACCCACGGCAGACATCAAAAACTTCCGCCCCATTTCTCTTCTTCCCTTCCCGGCAAAAGTCATCGAGAAGACCGTCAATAAACAGCTGACTGCATTCCTAGAGGCCAACAACTCGCTCGACCCGTCCAAGTCCGGATTTCGAGCCAACCACAGCACCAAGACTGCCCTCATCGCAGCCACCTACGACATCAGGACCATGATGGACAACCGAGAAACAACCGCTCTCATCCTCCTGGACCTCTTGGCAGCCTTTGATACCATATGCCACCGCACCCTAATAACCCGCCTCTTCAATACTGGGATCCAAGGAAAGGCCCTGGACTGGATCACCTTGTTTCTCTCCGGCAGAACCCAGAGAGTCCGCCTCCCTCCCAGCGGCCACCGAGATCATCTGCGGGGTACCCCAAGGCTCCTCACTCATCCCAACCCTCTTCAATATCTACATGACCCCCCTCGCCGCCATCGCACAGAAACACAACATCAACATCATCTCCTACGCCGACGACATCCAGCTGATATTCTCTCTCACCAAACACACAGCCACCACCAAAAACGACCTCCAGGAAGGAATGAAAGACGTCGCAGAATGGATGAAGCTCAGCCGCCTGAAGCTGAACTCAGACAAGACGGAAGTCCTCATCCTCGGACAATCCCCACCCACCTGGGATGACTCCTGGTGGCCCACAGCACTGGGCTACGCGCCGACACCCTCAGACCACGCTCGCAATCCTTGCATTGCTAATTCAGCACAGGAGCACTAAGCTGTGTATAAGCATCTTGACAATTCTGTGACACGGATAGCTGTTTTGAAGCCATTACAAAATTACTTTCAGCATGGCCATAGAATGACATGAGCAAAACAAAATCACATTAAATGATTGATAAAGAACTGCTATGACTTAATTTCTTAATTGGTCTATCACCTCGGAAATCTCTTTATGAAGCACATCAGGTAGATCAGTCTAGGGGCAAAAGAAATGTATGCATTTTCTATTTTATATTCATAGTAAGGCAATCAATGAAACATTGCATCAGATGTTTTATCTTAAGCACAGTTTTCCAAAGACTATTTACTAAGAAAAACACATCTATGAACCAAATACAGTCCCTTAGCGTGATGATGAGATGTTTTACAGCAAATTTATTAAAGCACTTCTTTCGAAATTATCTTAATATTGATATTCTAAAACATCCTTTGTTCACTGTATGATGACCTAAGAGTAAAGTATGGTGCCACATGTCACTGTGACATTCAGTGGGAGGACCATTGTTACCTCAAAGGTACCTGTTTTCACAGGGAAGTATACTATAACTGGTGTAATGAGATCACTTCTGTCCTGGGGAGGCTATTTGCGCTGTCAGAAATACATGGGACAGAAGGACAGGACTGGGAAGATCCATACATGGAATAGACAGGCTGTGTGTCCCTTCATGGGCTGTGTGACCATGCTGGATGTCCTGAAACCATCAGGCAAGTATTCATTTTCAGGGTGCCAAAGGCCAGTCTAAAGGTTATGAGTTTGAAATGGTGAATAACAAGAGGAAGGATTGTGACTGCTCCTTAAAGCTGTAGCCCCTCTCCACTTTTAAGGCACCACAGGGTCTAGCCTTCCAGGAGTTTTGTTAGCCAGTGCCTTAGGGTCCTGATATATTACCAACAAGAATGATTTTCATGGGTTGCCTGCATTGCCTTTCTGGCAATGTTTTATGGACATTTGAGTGGGCATGGTAATGACAAGTGAGATGGCTTGGCATTAGAACTCATGATTCTGCTCTGCCTGTGTCTGCAGTGATGGCCTGGGCTATTTCCAGGAGGCCCCAGGAACCGTCGGTAATTCCTTGCCAGCCCACATGCCGGAGTCAAGGCCTAATCAAGGAAATTAATTTGAGTATTCATCTGTGAGTCGATGTCCAGAATCCTACTTCAAGAAACTGACAGTTGTATTATGTCTCTGTTTTTTGGTTACTCTTTGGTCATAACTTTGGTCATAACTGTTCCTAGGTTGTGGACTGAGGTCTGACATAGGATGCATAATGGGCCACATAACAACTGTGGTAATGATAGTACTGTTTGCATACTGGGATGCATCCATGAGTAGGATAGGGTTAGTCCTCTCACATGAGGTTAAGGGTTCCCAATAGGCTGGATCTTTTTTTACTCATTAATGGAACACTCATTTACATTTTTGCCCAACATTAATGATGAAGCTTGTATCATCATGTTTCGTAGTCGTACAGTTTCCTAGTGTAAATTATTTAGATACATCTATACTACTGAACTTTTCTCTTCAATACATTTTGATGAGGAAATGTTTGGTCTTCCTTGTCAACCAGAATTCTAGCTGATTATTGGTTGGAACAAATTATTGTGGAATGTGAGTTCCATAATCTAGCTAATTGGACATAAAATAATGTATCACCCATTATTTTTTCATTGTAGGGTGGAGTGATTAATAAGCATTTCTGAAAACGTATGTTGCCCTCTGAGTACCTTTTAGGCTTTAGCTATAGAAGGCTTGGTCCACTTCCATTTATTGCTGTTTGTGTAATGCAGAGTATTTTGAATGTAGATCTTTTAATGACAGTGAGCCTGTGATAGGCCTTCACCTCAAGAGAATTATGATCTTGTAGCTTTATGTGTTAGAGTTGTCATGCAACTCTGTTAGAAATTACCATATTTTAAAACCATATTTTACCTTGACTGTTTTTACTGGCTGACTTAAAGTGATTGTGATCTTTCTTTCAACATGATGAAACAAACATACCCCGAATTCGCATCTTTATATAAATATACGTTTCTAGTATGTAAATGTTTTTGTATTTATATAGCGCCTTCTACCCAGAGGTCTCGTAGCGCTGTATTCATACCGCTTTCGAACCCTTCCTGGCTTTCCTGTGAGATGTCCACTCCTGGACACCACCAAGGTGAAGCCAGGGATCCAAGCGCTGCTGGGGCCGTTGTGGAGATTAAGCAAGCTATTGCCCAGAGTCACAGAGTGGGACCCATGATTAGACTAGGCACCGAGGCGAGAATTATCAGGTCCGGGGGGACTGAGTCCAAGAGCCGCCAAGGCGGGAATTGAACCCTGGTCCCGGCCCAGACCACTGCATCAGGGTCTGCCGCTCTAACCATTGAGCCAAGCTTCTCGAAGAATTAATAAGTTGCATCAAGCAACTGACATATGGTACCTAAACTGCTCCCAGGGCCTGTAAGTTGAAAGTCACCGGTCGGTTGTAGCACACATTGTTCCACCACTGTAGTGATAGGGCAAACATGGCTGCAACTCTGCAATGTGTAGCATTGCCCTACAGGTTTCACCTGCAAATTTATCCTGTCAAAATAACCTTTCTTGATAGATCTACTCCCCTTAAATATTAACAAGTCAACTCTACATAGAGCAATATAATATTACATTTATCATTGCTTTCTCCGCTTAGGAAGCATCTACAGAATTCATTCTTTGACTTTTTAAAATATTTATTACAAATCAAATTAATTGGTAAAGTTGAATTTCTAAAAAATATTTTTAAAGCCATCAGAAGCCCAGCTGCAGAAGCTTCTAACTGTCACCTTGGAGCATAATAGCCCATATGATGCGATGTGAATGTACTCTCTGGCAGTCTAACAGCCATGGCTGTTAGACTCATCTTTCCTCAGCTCAGCTCTTCCCTCCAGAATTCTTTTGTCAAAAGGTTATTTCACATACATTATTGTCTTTCTCTTCAAAGGCATCACAATGAGTTTTATCTTTTTGCACATTCACCAACCTGGATAAACAGACAGTTATTTACCCCAAGTACATGTTCTACTTTAAATTCAATATTCTGCAAATCCACCACCAATTTTCAGATCCTGGAAGAAATAAAATCCAACCCTCTGTTAAAAAAACCTTCTTTTTGGTCTGTGCACACTTTAAATGCTGTGCCCCAAACACAATTTCGACATGTTTTTAAAGTCCACATAATGGCTAAGGCCTCCTTCTAGATTAAAGAATAATTCAATTCTACTCCACGTAAACATCCCGAGGCACACACAATCAAACAATCCTTACCCTCTCTCTTCTGTTTCAAAATTGCCCCAAGACCTTCTGAGTCATCATCAGTTACTATACAAGTCTCATTTCAGTGAATACGCGCGTGTAAGTTAGGTGCCTCTCTCAATTCCTTCTATAGATTTTCAAACTCTTGTTGACACTCTGAAGACCACACAAACTCTGTATTCTTTACTAACAGACTTCTTAAATGTATGGATTTATCTGCCAATTTCTCTATGAATCTACCATAGTACTCCACCATATCAAAGAAAGAAACGATGTTCTCCTTTGAAGAATGTTCTGCTAGAGCTATCATGGTGTCTAACAACCCTTATTATTCCGTGCAACCCCTGCTCCTGAAATTAAGTGCACTAAATAGTTCACTTCTTTTACGAAAAATGTACCCTTCTCAACTACTACTCAACTCCCTTCAATACAGATGCCATCGAACTCTGGAAAACAGATGTGCTGAAACCAATCCAAATGGCATGTGTCTAAATTTAAATGCAGCCATGGTAGTGATAAATGATGTAAGCTCCTGTGATGTTTCAATCAATCCAACTTGATGAAACGCTGAGGTGAGATCTAGCGTTCTAAAATACTTCATACCTGCCAACGTTGATACAATCTCATCTATATTAGGGAGTGTAAATTTATAAACAATAACCTCCCTATTCGATACTCCAAAATCAATACAATGTATGATGTTTTCATCACTCTTCTTAGCACAAATATTGGGCGAACTACTTTGTACTCAACAGGTGCTATCATCTCTTGCTCGATTAATCTTTTCAATTCTTGTTCCACCTTTACCTTGGACTGCACAGGAATACGTCTCATTTTGTCTGCCACTGGTATAGCCCCTCTATTTAGTCTTATCTGATGTTTGAAACCCACCAAACATCCTAACCAACCCCAAAAAAGGTGAGCATACTCTGGTATGAAATCTAGTGGGATGGTTCCACTTCCTGTATTTGCACTTGAGGTTCACAATCCGATTGAGAGCAACATCTAGCTCGCAAAATAAGGAATCGCAAATTTTGCGATTCCTTATTTAGCACACGGTTTTCTTTCATACATACCATTTAGCACTAATGCGTTCGCAAATGCCGAAATTTGCGAATTTTTGCATTTGCAAACGCATTGGTGCTTGATACCTATGGCCCCTAGTGGCCTATTTAGCTTCTGAGTGACAATCGGAAGCTCATGCAAATGGACTTCTAGAGCCTTTAGGTCCTAAAAGTACATTTTCCAAAATATGTATTACAAATCCAACTTCACCAGTGGCTTCCATTTCTGATTAATATTTTTTTAATCTCCACAAATACAAGTGATAAAGGCCATGTACATGTCCTACTTTCAAATACCATGAACTCTGCATTATGACCATTAATATAAATGGCAACTCAATAACCCTTGAGACCTTGTGTATCATCGAAGTGAATGGTAAAATGCAAAAAAGGAGAACATTTGGAGAGTCATTTTCGCAAAGAGTAAATCTAAAGCTTAATTTCATTAAATGAAGGGAAATGGAGTAAAACTCACCCCAAAAAAGTCATATCATTAAACATCTAAACTGATTTGAAATGAGAAACATTTACTTGCTGACTCATGAATTAAAATGAATTCTTCTGTATTGCTTGTACTATAATCAAGATTATATGGTACATGAAAAATATATACGACCTGATGTACACTAATATATGTAAAGTTCACTATGCCAATATATTGAAACTGCCTTCTGTATACAGCACAAAATCTGGAAATTATAAAGTATTAGTGCAAGAAGTGAATTGGACCTCCATGTTTCGGTCTCTTGTGTCAATAGACCATGACACCATGTCCAGGACCATATATGTTGAAAAATTTGAAGATAGCACACATCAAATGTTGATGACAAAAACAGATCGATTACATTTTTTTAAACTAAATTACTGATATAGATAGGTGCTATTGTGACATAGTTCACAATCTTAAGTGGCATTATTGCTATAACCAAAGAGGTCAAGGGTGGTACATGCACACCTCTGTTCAAAAGATGAGAGTGAAATTCAGTTGATTATTGGATTCAGGTGCAGATGGAGTATCGCTCTCTTTTCTCCATCACCTCACCTACGCCGTATGGAACTTGAGCATTTCTTCACTAAACAACCTGCACTGTGTTAATGGACAGGATACCTTTGTGTGCCCTGTAATAGCAATACACTAAACACTACCGCATTAACCTCCCTTTACTCAAATAACAGAGTAAACAATACTTTGCGTGCCTATTTGCACAGAGTAGCATGTTCGAGCATGAATATTCACGAGTATTCGTGTTCTTAGACACTCTATATACCGGGATGGGAGCTATAATGGCGCACTTATAGAGTTTGGACTCAAGTTTATAACTTAACTAACATGGAAACTTTCCCTTCTGCTTGATGATCCATACACTTTGTACATCACCAACCCTAAATGGAAACTAAAAAAATATAATATGAGGAATATATTAAAGGTCCCGGCCAACTCCCTAAAACACCATCTGCGCCCCATCTTTGAAGATCCAGCATCGACATGGCACATTGGGCTGGGAAAAGCAACTAAAGCCCTTAAGTTAGTAGAAGAAAATCTACCGCGGCAGGACATCCCGCTGAACTTTTGGAAGAGAGCTATCAATAAACAAGTGAATGAAATCTCCTTTGAACTTGATCACAGATCCATCCGTCGAAGCTCCAATTTGGAATCCCTAAACAACTCCTATACGGTGGGCAAAGCACAACCATATCTAAGCGAGGCCATTACAACACATGCCCGAAGTAAAATTCTATCCATGAGGCTGGTCACGCTCGGGATAGCTGATTTCAACCCAGCCTGGTTCCAAAAAGGGGCCCCAACATCCTGCAGGCTTTGGACATACAAGAGGGAATCCTGGCTGCACCTTCTTTGCTGCTGTCCTCATTTCAAGAGCGAACGTCGGCGGCTGCTGCGCCCGATCTGTCTCAATCAGAGCATTACAACATGCTCAGAAGCATCAGCCCTGTGCCTGTCAACGACCAATACCATGTTCCTAGCGCGATCAGCGAAATTTGTTCATCAAATTAGTATAGCACTAAAAACTCATAATGAGAGTACCTCCCCCTAACTTAGGAAACTCACCACAACAAGAACTGATATGAGCTGAACAGAACCAGACCCGTTGTTCCATCGAAAAAGTCACCAGCTCGCCATTGTAACCAACAACGCAAAGTCTTACCCGTACCAATACAAATGCTGGGAACCCCCAATTAACGAGACTAAGACTGCGGGAGTTGCACTCCTCTGTACCCACATTGCTCTCCCCTATATACCATTATCCTAATCAGCATAGGTATACCTCTTTACTCTTTATTTTATTTAGAAGGTTATTTTTAGAATTATTGATCTTTGTACTTACTCTTTTACTGTAAAGATTTTAATTAATTGTGCAGTCAATAAAACCTTTGAAACCTATATATTTTATTATTGTTTGGGCTCTTTCTCGAAATCAATATATAAAAAACTTTTTTTTCTAAAAAAAAGTGAGTTTCAGAATAATACATGTAAAGTCATTACACTTTAAAAAACATGATTTAAAAACAACAATTCTAACTGACATCCTGGATGAGGTTCAAAATAAACCAAATAACGCTCATCATGCCTCCGAATCTTTTGGGACCGGATCTTCTCCAGAAAGCACGCTAATTTCAACTTCTAGCGCTCCATCAGATAACGAGGATACAAGGGTGGACAAAACAGAAGGCGGTCCATTGCCTCGCCCCATGGCCATCGAGGAAATAACAACCAAAGCATTAAATGAGCATCAGAAAGGTACTACGAACCAACCCGGCATATGCACAGAATCTTCTGGGTCACCTCAAAAAAAAGGAATCCATCTTCACCGAAGCACGGCAGAGTTTGAAAATCTGAGGAGAGAAGAACTGGGAACAACATATAACAGGGAAACAAACCAAATCAATACATTGACAAAGCGCGAACGTAAAAGACTGAGGAAATCAAGACATAATAAACATCAAGGAAATAAAGATGCTAGAAGGTTCCCAACACCCAGCACTATCACAGGCAAGACATTGCAAAGTCCACACCCTACAGACAGGGCAGACCAGGAAGAGAAAATAGTCCGGAGTTCGAAATGTTCGCAAGCGACTCAGCCCCCCAAAGCTTCATCAACAGTCGCTGATAAGAACCAAAGCTCCCAATCCGCTAACCATGAAGAGTCACTCAAGGCGGACCAGGAAGAACAAATGGACCGTGGGCTTTCACACATTTCAGTGACCGAGCCCCCGGACGTAATAACAATAGTTGCCATCGAGAATCCAAGCATTCTAACTGTAAAACAACCTCAACCAAAAACGCAATCGGCGGTTGGCTCTCCCGCGCCTAAACTCCAAACCGAACAGAAAACTATCTCTCAATATTTCTCGAAAACGGTGTTGGGTCTCAAAGTGAACCAACCTGCAACCGAGCAATACCAATCAAGACCTCATACCCCAGTCCTAACGGTCCCAATAGAACAGCAGGCAGTCCGCGACATCGAGAGGGTAAAGCAGCCGCTTGGCTTAAATCAGAGCAGCCCAGAAAGACCACCCACACAAAATACCCAATTCCTCTCTTTATACCGGAATGGGAGGTCAGAATCTAGCCAATCGGTGGGCCCAATAAAACATGAACTTATACCGTATTACAGTTCAAGGGGGAACCATGACATCTTAAACCGGAGTGCAATTCTAAAACTTACCACCTCGTTTGAGACGCTAAAACATGTGGATACAACTCACATACACAGCATCGAATTTAAAGCAATTCCCACGCAAACGGGAAAGAAATGACAGTGGTAACATGGCAGGACTCCAACATTGCCAATGAAGTGTGGCGATACAGAGAAGAGTTCGCCAACTGGGGAATTGAATTAAAATCAGTGCCGCCGGAAGGATACCCTGGCCCACTAGCCGCTCTTGTGGAAAAAAGATCCAAACTAGAAGGCGGAATTCTCCGGGGGGCCGTTGGCGGTATGGCCACCAAAAAGGAGGAATTGGCCAATCTACGAATCATCCACTACGGCCAGACAGGGGGATCTAATGAATGTCCGAATATTTTACCTCCAACACAAAATTCATTGGTGGCAGGGAGGAAAGAGGCATGAAAACCGACCGTAAAAGCCTGCTCTTGGAACGTAAATGGCCTAGGGGGCAAAACAGACGAAGCTGAACTAATGTCATTTCTAAAAACTTTTGACATCTTATTATTACAAGAAACTTGGCTAATGGCTTCGCAGCAAATAGATGGCTTCAATGAAATCCAACTATTAGCAACCAAAAGTGGCCGATCGGGTAGGGCCGCGGGAGTTTTATCAATCTACCTGTCTACCAGCATCGCCTGGTCTTTTGTCAATATCGACACAGGCCAACAATGGATACAGTGCATCAAAATCGATCTGACGCAAGACTCCGACAAAGGCACACAGAGGGTTCAAGATCTCTCTCCAATGATAATCTTTAACATCTATATACATCCAGACTCCAAGAACAAAGTCGAAAAAATCCTGACCTTAAAAGCCTTCATCAAATCCATGCAATCAATCGCCCCGCAGGCCGGGATAGTTGTGTCAGGTGACTTGAATATGTTCTTGCTACAGAAAGACAATATTCTAACCAGGTCTCAAAACAAATGGAAAGGCGGATCAATTCCAAGCCTTGTCACCAATCATCGAAAAAAGGATAAAATCGGCAATCAGTGCGCCTTGATGTTCGCAGAGGTGGGAATGATCGCTTTGAACGGCCGCTTCCCACAAGACCAACCAGCAGCCTCAACCAGAATTGCAAAACAAGCTCACTCAGTCCTGGACTATACTATTGTGGAATTATCAGTCCTGCAATCCATCGTCAACTACAAAATCATCCACAGAACGAAGAGCGACCACAGTGTACAAGCATTTGAATTCACCCTCCAACATAAGAGGGCCGCAGCACACGAAGTCTTGACCGAACCCCAAAGCCTTTACAATCTTAAGAGACTCGTGTGGAACGGCAATAACACTAAAGAGATAATGATGCACATTCATAAAATCCAAACTGATGCAACCAGAGTTGACCTACCATCACCCGTGGACAACTGGGTAAGCCTGATTACAACATTAATAGAACATTAATAGAAAGATTTGGCAACAAACCCCGCAATCATCAAATGATCCTGGGCAAAGCTCCATAGCATTCACCAAAAGGTCTTTAAACCAAGAAATCAGAAAAATACAAGCGACAGCTAAGATAACGGGTGAAGACATAACCAATCAAATTTACAAATTAAGGCAAAAATACAAAAAAGAAGTATGGCTAGAAAAATCAAAACACCAAACTGGCATCTGGCAATCACTATTAGCACACAGTAAATCTAACAATAATGCTAAATTTTGGGCAGAAATAAACAAAATCGTAAATGGAGCTGCTAAGGATTCGAACGCCAACATACTTGAGGATGATTGGATACAGTATCTAGAACACACACAATGCAATAAGACGCTAGCATGGAGTCCAACCTCACAGACCCCACACCAAAAAAGCAACCAAGATGTGGATTCACATTTCAATGTAAACTGGATAACGCCGACACAGGTAGAAATAGTACTAAATAACCTAAGATCAAAAGGCGCACCTGGACCAAACGGCTTACCGAACGCCTTGTTTAAACAAGATCGTCAGTTCTGGGCGGAACATCTCATCCCTCTATACAACACTGTTTTTCAGTCAGAAAGCATTCCTCAATCATGGAGAGGCAGCATCCTCCACCCAATCTTTAAGGCAGGCTCAAGATCTGATCCAGCTAATTATCGTCTCATAGCGCTCATAGAGGTCGAGGCCAAAATCTACGCCTCGAATCTGCTGACGGCCTTAGAAGACTGGGTATGTACAAAAAAAATCCTCCCGATGACGCAGACAGGTTTCAGGCCTGGAACCAACACTCTATGTAACCTGCTGGCGCTAAACCTCTTGGTCGACAAAGCAAGGGAGAAAACAACCAAATGGCCACCTGGGAAATACCATCAAAGCTGTTGCGGGCAATTGTCAACCTTTATTCATCCACCTGGGTAAGAATGAAATTAGGGAACGGAGGAAGAATAACCAGAAAAATACCCACCCATGTTGGCCTTAAGCAAGGTTGTGTACTGGCACCAACGCTGTTTAACATCTTCACAGCGGACCTGGACACGAGCATCGCGGAGACAGAAAGCGACCCACCAAAGCTAGCCCAGCATAAAATCAGGAGCATACAGTACGCAGATGACATCGTACTGTGTAGTCAGACCCCGATGGGCCTCCAACGCTCCATCACAAAGCTACACGATTACATCTGCGCACAGGGCCTGCAAATCAATTTTAAGAAAACAAAGATCGTCTGTTTTGCCTCGCGATCAGGGAAGAAACGCTTCAAATGGCACATTGCAGGCAACACCATAGAGCAATCTGCCTCGTACAAATATCTGGGCATAGTGGTCGACTCCAGATGGACTCTGAATGACCACCAATTGTACAGAAAGGCTCAGGCAAAACAAATTACATTTTGCACTAAACCTACTGAAAACAAAATTGATTTGCTCCTCCAACTCGCACTTGTTGAAGGTAATAGCCGCCAAGTTTCTACCATCTCTAACTTACGGGTGGGAATTGTACAGGTGCAAGGATGCAAACTTCTTGAACACGCAACAGTCAGAGCTGTTCAAACATATTTTCCACATCCTGAGGTTCGTATCCCAATCACAGATCCGCCTGGAATTCGGCCTAACAAATCAACACCAAGTCAGACAAGCGGCTATTTTAAAAATATATTGGAAACTAAGAGCAGCGCAAGAAGACACGCTCATGGGTTTGTGTTGGACGGAGATGAAGCACCAGAGAAATTCAAAAAATGACTGGAACACAGTATGCGCGAACGCCCTGTCAGAACTCAATCTGGAAAAGGCATGGAATACAAACCAAACCTTTGCGGCTTTTAAAAAAGTGACCAACGGAGCCGCTAAGCAAAGATCATGGCTATTAGATAAAGCAGCAATAGCGAACAAAAATCGCGGGTGGACGGTGCTGGCCACGTATGGGAAAATGGAGCCTCAACCTTATTTAGTCAACCATATATCCATGGCCGCCCAAAAGACTCTTCTAAATCTACGGCTGGGCACCTCCACCTTAAAAGAACATACACCAGCATGGAAGCAAACATGGTCGACCACTGACTGCAGACTATGTAGACAAAAGGAAGAATCATTGTTGCACATACTTTGCATCTGCCCCTCTCTGAAAAACCTGAGACGCTACTTTCTCCTTCACTCATTTCGTTTTTTTAAAATCAGATCATGCCGCTCAGCTGTCATGCTAGCACTGAACAGCCAACAATTGCAGACAGCTTGTAGAGCCGCAAGATTCTGTCAAAAGTCATTGCAGATAATACAAAATACTGAGAAACACAATACTAAAGCTCTGAAGCCGGATGCGTGAATGTATAATGAACTAATTCACTGAACCCCCTCTCTCCTCTCACAAACATTCCAATTCCATGGATTATTAGAAAGTTTCCCTTTAACCATTTGAGACTTTGTACTCTTTTTAATTAATCTGTTTTATGTTACAACATTGTAAAGGTTTTAATTAACTAAATACAATAACATTTTTCACCAATACTTTCTCACGCACTGCATTTAACCTCAAGATCACTTTTCTCAGAACACTACAGATTTGCAAGTATTCATGAATTAATATTAAGTTGTTCCTATCTTTTTGATAGTGTTAGTTTAAGTTCAAGTGGTTAAAGCAGATTTCCCTGTAACTGGGTTAAAGGGGAACATCTGTACTCAAATAAGGTGCTACTGTTACTTTCCAAAGCATGCAGTGCACTTGCAACATTTCCTTCAACACATCCATCCAGCCTATATAGACATAAGACACAAATGTGAACTCTCCCCTCCCACCGCTGACTCAACGCTATGACGAACAATTATAATGTCATCACTTAGAAAGTAATGAGCCGGGGCTCCTGGGCGAAATGCCACAACATATATTTCCTCCTTCACTGGAAAAAGGCACATGTAGCCTATTTGCAGGAGTTAGCGTAGTTGGAGAAGCGATGGTGGGGCCAACATGATATAATAATTATGAGCACTCTGTTGCACATTATTTGTAGACAAAAATTGCATACTATAGCCTTATAGCCCGTCGTAGCGGGCTATACTGGCTATTAAAGGCCTGCTGAATCGTTAAAGGCCCGAGCCAAAGGCGAGGGACTTTAACGAGACAGCTGGACTTTAACCCCTTCAGCACGGCGTGAATTTTCCCGCTGTGCTGAAGGTTCTAATGAGCCTATCGGCTCATGACGGAACGGTTCCGTCATGAGCACAGCTCAACCGACGCTCATGACGGAACCGTTCCGTCATGACCATGGAAGGGGTTAATTACCGGTATAGCCCTGCTATGAAGGGCTAAAAGGCTATTAGAACATTCTGCCACTAGAGGGCAGAATGTTCTAACAAATTAAACAAAGGGTTCTCGAAGCTCGATGGGATATAAATCCCCTCGAGCTTCGAGAAGCCTTTGTAGAACATTGGAATGTTGCTCTGCGGGCCTTTACCGGCCCGTAGAAGCAGGGGGCACTCCATTATCTGCAATGGAGCTCCCAACATTCCAATGCTCTAATAAATAATAATATAATAGTAAAATACCATGTATTGTCCGTGCCTACTGGTTTGGGGGGTATAAGGACAGGGCTCCAATCTATCATCACCTACAGTGAGTGATTCTATGCCAGGGTTGTCTATCTCTTAACGCTTCCTCGCTAGAGAGGAGCTGAGAGACACCTGGTAGTTCTCTTTTCTCTTAAAAGTGCCCATTTCTTTTTATAGACAAGGGGATCTACCGCTTTTGTCCTTAGTATTAATGGGGTGAATACAAGAACAACTTTTTGTATATGTTTTCAGTAGGTTATGTATGTTATTTTCCACGCAGCTAAACATCTTGTCTCTATTTTCTTAATTTTTTCATGTATCTTTTCTTTCTTATTTTAAAAATATTGGAATACTTCTAGAAGGGGTCCATGCGGGAGATGGCTTCCAGCATGAAAGCCAGTGGGGCATAACGAAGCTTGCTATTGTTTCTACACAATTTTAGAAAAACCTGCTTTTGTGTTTGTTATCCTTCTTTCCCTGAGGGTGCTACAGTGGCACGGTAATATTGCCTATCCGTTGCGTGGCAGACATTGACGGATTGTGGAAGCCTCGCTGCATAATGCTATGAAAAGAGCTCATTTGAAAGTAATTCAGCCGATCCAGTGGCATAAAAACACACGGGTTTGCGGGGGCCACTGCATCCAAATAATGGCTACCTTCATCTACCAAGCGCGGGAGCACATTTCTCTTACTTGCACTGGAGGACCGAGACGCCGTTTGCAGCTAAACGTTGTCTCAGCGTTTGACAAATCATGTGTACTAACCTCCGTCATTTTCTGAATTTTCACATACCGGTTCACAAGAAAGAAAGACGAGATAATTGCCTTAGACTGGCAGACTCATTTTCTAGCTGCTACTGTACAAAAGGAGGGAGATGCTAACGTGAATAGCTTTATTGATTGAAGACACTACTGGTATTAAACATGTCTCTGCCTTTTGGGTTTTGTCAATCTCTTAAAGGAGGAGATATTTCAGTTTCATCGTGCAGTTTAAGAAAATTAGCTGGGCCATTGATTGAGAGGACATATTTATGAAAACAATAAAGATTTGAAACACGCTATCAATTTGACTAATGGTGTGTGAAGTAAGATTACAAAAGCTGATGCCACCTCTTCTTTTCGCAGTGAGGCAGAGGCTTTGTGTCTATGGACTATTATCACATCTGTTGAAAATGATACTGCTTACAAGATGCACCGTGCCACCATTGTGCTATAATTGTGTGGCATATAAGGGGGTTTCTTGCTAACATAATTCGGTGCCTGATATAAAAAGTGTTTGATGAGAAACCGTGTGGTGTAACAAGATTTTGTGGCATGCAGCTAAAGTCCCTACAGTAGCGGGCTAATGAGCTTATTGAGCACAATATTTTGAAATTGTTGTGAAACGAGATATCGCGGTCGGTAAGTGGCCTACAATAATATTGCTTCAGTTTGATAAATGCTGCCAAGTGTCAGCCGTTTTTACATAAAAAATAAATTTCAGTCCCCTTACGTGTAATTACATATTACAAAAATGCCTTTAGCGTCTCTATGAACGAACTGAATAGTAGGCAGCAAAGCAGAGCATCGTGCTAGCAAAAAAATCACCCTAGCTTTGGCGTCTAGAGCTGGCAGCACTCAACAGCAAATGTATTTCGCACTGGCAGCTCTTCCGTGAGAGTGGAGGAGCGTCGCCCCGTTACCCAAAATGCCCCTAAGCCCCAGAGATAAAAAATAAAGTGGTAATAAAGTAAATTTATTGTTATTGTATTTTTCATTTACCAGTCCCAAACCGAGAGTCATGACAAAGCGGGGCTTACTGAGAACAGCATCAGTTCGGAGGTTTGGCTGCCGTGCACTTCATTTCAAGGTGCCCATGTCCCTTTGGCCAGCCATGCACACTTTGAAACCCAGGAGTTCTTAAGACAGTAGGGTTAGAGCAAGTGCAGGCCTCCATTGACATCAGGAGCACTGAGAGCGGCCACTTTCTACAATCCTGGCACTGCTCTCTTCAAGCAGCACCAGGATTGGTTAAGGCACTTCGCTGGGGTCTGCGCTGAACCCCGGACTGCAGGAGGAACACGTGCAGTGAGGAAAGTGGTAAGTGGATTTTACTTATTTGATTATTTTTTAGTTTGTACCTGTGTGCAGGCCTTGCAAAGAAAACAGGGGGGGTGCAGAGGGGGGGTGGGAGGTCTGCGGCCTGCTGGGCAGCCAGTGCAACCATTTAATTGTGGTCTGATTGAGATCAGCATGTGCTTGGCATCTGCCAGATCTAAAAATGGTGCCCCTCTTGTGCCCGGGTGGCGCTTCCTTGTTCTTCCGGCTGTCTTTGATAGACAGGAAGTACATTTGTGAATAGCATTGCCCTATCTCCCAGCCGGCTGCCTGCTTCCTAAATGGCGCTTCCGCCATTGCTAGGTGGCACTTCGCCTGTCACTTTGTATCAGATGGGGAGCGCACTGTGGCATGGGCAGTGTTGCTCTGGTTCCCAACAGCTTCATCAGGATGTTTCTGTCAGATCTCCACAATCCTTACCTTCATGCCCTCTAAGTGATCCTGCAGAGACGATACGCCCCAACTCCACCATCTTTCTTCTTCTGCTTGCATTTGTCCATGAATGTCAATAAGGGAGAAGGCTGGGGTCCGGGAGAGGAGGCACTGGATGATGGATGATGTGAAGTCTGTGTTTTCTCTGTGATTCACCCTAAAGAGAAAAATGGGATCATAGCTGTGATTTTGTGACATATGTATGTGCGCCCCTACCCACTCTTGGTTGCTATAGCTACCTGTGGAAGAGTATCCCGTATGTTGGGATGATAGGTGCAGAAAGGGATGAAGGGTATAGCTCCTAGAAGAACAGGGGAATGTGTAAATGTAGGCACATATTCTGGCTTTGGCACACTCATATATGCATACCCTCCCACATAATAAGATGAGAAGAATGCTCCTATAAAATAGTCACCTGGGAATGAGTGGTAGAAAACAGGCAATTACTGCTGTGGAATTTACACAGTTAGGCGTTACTGATTAAAGAAGACCAGCCATGTACTCCATGCACAATCAATATAAACCAATCAGTACCCCATGTTTGTACTCAATATGGAATCGTGATATATTCCAGCGTGTGCTGCAAAATATATATGAAGGTGCTCCAGTGAGTGTAGCAAAAAGCAAATGAAGGCGCTCCAGCACAGATAGCACAAAACAAATGAAAAGCACTGCAGTACTGAGGGTGCAACACAAACAAGAATGGAAAGGGGCGACCACTCGGTCCCCCCGAACGTATGGTGGGGTGCCCCGATCCCCCGGGAAACCATTTTGGGCGGGAGGCGTGTCTCGGCTGGTATGCCCAAAGTGGCGTAGCCGGGGCGCGCCTTTTCCCGCCCAAGAGGGGTTGTCCTAGACACCTACACCGTTGGACACGCCCCGTAGGCGGTTGGAGGAGGGTCCACGCCCCCCCGAGGAAGAATAAAAGGAGCAACAATCCAAGAAAGCATCCTCTTGTTCCTGTGCTTGGAAGCTGCACCCCCTCGTTGCACGTGTGAGCCCGAGATGGAACAAGGAGCCAATTTTGAGAGCTTGTAATTTTTCTGTTTCTCTTTCAGTGAGTCCGAAGCTTTGGATCCAGGACCTCGAATCGAATATCCGTAGACGATGCCTGGCAAGAAGGTCGGAAAGAAGGTTGGGACCGAACAAATGCTTCGCATGCTGGTAAAGGACATGGCGAACATGAAGAAGCAGATGGCGGCAATGAATGGCACGGGTAGACCGAAGAAAGTCATCGGACCAGCATTGCCGGGAGTAGTCCCTGCCGGGAGAGGTAAAAGGGCCAGGAATAGGGCGGCAGGAGGAGAGGCCCCGGTGCCCGAGTCCCCTCCAGCAAGCCCGGTCGGTCCGGTGGAGGCCCCAGTTCCGATCCCGAACGCGGGACAGCCGATCCCTGTAGTAGTTACACCCGTTAGCGAGGAGGATATGCCCCCCGAACTGGCCGCCCAGTTGGCGACATGGTTGCGCAAGAACAACGAGAGTGGTGGGGCACCAGGAGACACGGCCGAAGAGGCCAGGTTAATAATGAAGCAGTTGCGGCAATCGAGAGATGCTGCGAAGGCACCTTGTCCTCTTGTTTCCCCGCAGGTTCCCTCGGAAAGGCCGGCGGCAAGCGTTGGAGCAGCAGCAACAACAGATACAGCTACCGGTTCGGGTAAGCAGCCGTTGCCAATGGCGGGGGTGGGATCGTTACCCTCAAGGAGGGAAAGGGTGGTGCAGCATATTCCGATGGATGTGAAAGAAAGGATCTGGGCTGATAAATATGTGAATATGTTTTCTCTGTTGACCGATCACTATGAGATAGAGCACGTTAAAAATCAGAAGGAGTTGTTACATCCGAGTGTATGGCGTGCAAAATGGCGGGTTTCAGAGTAGATGAAACGATCGCTAATTGGGCCAGGGCCTTTGGAATGTTCACTGCAATCATGGGGGAACGTAGGCCTGAACTGTTGGCGGAATTAGCCTGTTATCAAACACGTATTATGGAATTTTATGAATCATACGAAGGCAATCAATGGATGAGTTATGATAACAAATTTCGTAAAGCCAAGGAGCACGACTCATCCCTGACGTGGGATTGTTTCGACTCCATTTCATGGCAGAAGCAGGGTATGACGAACTCGGCGAAGTCGTCTTCTTTTGGCGGGAATGGGACAGAGCCTTCCCGCCATTATTCGGCGGCGCCCATTCGGGCAGGCGCCAACGGGGATCAGCACACAAAGAATAATGGGAACTCAGGTAAAAAAGGGGTCTGTTGGAGCTTTAACAGAGGCAAGTGCACTAGGCCACAAGGGACATGCAAGTTCAGGCATGAGTGTGCAGGGTGCGGGCAGTCTTCACACCCCGAGAGTTTGTGCAGAGCCAAGAATGGTGAGACAGGAGGTAGAGGAGGAGCCAAACAGGTCTAACATCGACCGAGGGGCACCGTTACCTACTCCCGTTGACATCATGGCATTGATCCCTTGGCTGAACGAATACCCTGATCATGTCTCCGCTGGGGTGTTGCGAGATGGTTTCTCATATGGTTTCCACATCCCGGCGGGGGATTTTCGGGGGGAAGCACAGTGTAAAAATCAACTATCTGTTCAACAAAATACGGCGGTGGTACAGGCAAAAATTGCAAAGGAGGTGACCCGAGGTCGGGTTGCGGGACCGTATGTGAATCCGCCTGTTGTTAACTTTGTTTGTTCACCGTTGGGAGTAGTCCCCAAGAAGGACCCAGGTGAGTTTCGATTAATCCATAATTTATCCGCTCCTAGGGGTCTTTCGGTGAACGATGCGATTGACCCGGGAGTTTGTTCCGTGAGGTACGCATCCTTTGATGAGGCCGTCGCCATGTTGAATCGCCGGGGGCCCGGAGCGCTGATGGCTAAATCAGATATCGAGTCAGCGTTCCGGTTGCTCCCGGTACACCCACAAGATCAGCGTCTCTTAGGTTTTGTGTTTCAAGGGCGCTACTACATGGATAAATGTATGCCGATGGGTTGCTCCATCTCCTGTGCGTATTTTGAGAAGTTCAGTACTTTTTTGCAATGGGCGTTCACCAGAGCCACGGGCTTCACTCAGGTTATGCATTACCTTGATGATTTTCTGTTTCTGGGGGCAGCCGGGGGCACGGAATGTGAACAGGCTTTGAATGAATTTTGTAATCTCATGAAAAATTTCGGCGTGCCATTGGCACCAGGCAAGACAGTGGGGCCATCTACTTCACTCGAGTTTCTGGGAATTGAGTTTGATTCAGTGGAGGGGTGCTTCCGTTTACCCATGGAGAAGGTAATGAAATTTAAGGCCTCTCTTGGAATATGCCTTGGCGAGAGGAAAGTAACTCTCCATCAGTTGCAACAAGGAAGTGTGGGCTTTGGCGCCATCTTTGGTAATCGATGGTCGGAGCAAACATGGCCAGCGTGGTGGCACGATAGTGGGCTCACAGGTAACATTGGGTTTCTTGAGCTGTTCCCCATTCTGGTAGCCTTGAAAACATGGCCAGAGGGGTTTCGTGATCACGCTGTAGTGTTCTGGTCTGATAATATGACTGTTGTGGAATGTATCAATAATCAGGCAGCACGCTGCAAGTGGATTTTGAGATTACTGAAGGAAATTGTCCTGCTATGTATGAGATTAAACGTCCACTTTAGGGCAAGACACGTGCCGGGGGTACTGAACCAGGCAGCTGATGCACTCTCTCGTTCCCATATGCAGGCCTTCCGGGGTTTTCTGCCCTCAGCGGACTTGGTGGCGGCACCATTTCCCGAAGCTCTCTGGTCTCTCGGTGCCCCGGATTACAAAACCTCGTGGGAGAGAGTCTAGCACCCAGGACAAGGAAGGCATATGAAGGAGCGTTCCGTTCCTATTGGTCATTTTTGGGTCCAGCTAGGGGGGAGCATTGGGGGCAGGAGGAGTATGTCCTGAAATTTCTGGTAGCACTACATCAGGCAGGCCGATCATTGGCAACGGCCAATAGGCACAGGGCCGCCATTGCCTTTATGGCGCAGGCGCATGGCATCCAGGACCCCACATCGTCCTTTCTCGTAAAGAAGGCACTGCGTGGGTGGCAACGCCTTGAGGGCCGTAGGGAGGATGAGAGGCACCCGATAGATCTAGCGAGGTTGTCCATGTTAATGTCCGTACTCCCTGCGACTTGTTCATCTCAAACGGAGACAGTGCTGTTCCGGGCCGCTTTTGCATTCCATGGGGCTATGCGGGTAAGCGAGCTGGTAGCGAGGAATAAGCAGGATACGGGGGAGGTCTGTGTTGAGAACACATTCAGATAAGGGGTGACACAATGGTGGTCATAATAGCCAAGTCCAAGACCGATCAGGGAGCCATCGGGGACAGTGTGGTAGTCCAGCGGATCCCGGGGTCTCCCATGTGCCCGGTAAAATGCGTGGAGGAGTATTTAGCGCAAAGGGCGGCATCATGGGGGGGGAGCTTGCTGAGACACACCGACGCCACCCCACTGACTAGATTACAGTTTCAGCGGGTGTTAACAATGGCAATCGCGGCAGCGGGCTTGGACCCGAGCGATTTTGGGACCCATTCCTTCCGGATAGGGGCTGCTACAGAGGCTACAGCCAGGGGTCTGAGTGTGGAGAAGGTGAAACAGTTGGGGCGGTGGTCTTCTAATTGTTACAAAAGGTATGTGCGGTTGCACATGTTGTGAAGCTAATGTCATGCACTCACGCTTCTTGTCTTCTGTTTGGTTTACAGTTTCGCGAGTAGGCTTTGCGGGGCGGACTGTGCAGTTGACCCGACACCTGGGGACCAGCGGTCAAAGATCACCGGCTGAGGGAAGAGTGGTGTGGGTGGTTGGCCACTCATATGTGAGGCGCGCCGCGGACGTATTCAAAGCAGGTGACATGATTCACGTGGCTGGGGAATACGGGTACAGGGTGACCTTCCACGGAAGGGGCGGGCTCTGTATTGACCAGTTTCAAGGTTTTATGGAGGGACTGTTAGGGCGGACAAGGTCACCGCCGTCTGTAATCATAGTGCATCTTGGGGGCAATGATTTGGTGACCATTGGTCGACGAGTACTTCTCGAGTTAATCTTATCCTCAGTAAGTTGGTTGGCGAGAAGGGTTCCGGGGTGCACGATTGCATGGTCACACATGATTCCTCGGAAGGTGTGGCGGGGGGCCCTCTCTGTGTCAGCTTTGAATCAATCGGTAAAAAAGGTTAATAACAAACTGGGTAGGTTGTTTCGTACAGGAAATTTGCATTGTGTTCCGCATGGATGTATCCGGGGGGACCATATGTATCTGGAAGACGGGGTCCATTTGTCCCGGGAGGGAAATGTCTTACTCATAGGTGACTTCATAGCTTGGTTAATAAGTTTGTGTAGCCATGACCTTTAGTAGGAGTTTTGTGGAGGCTCCGGATAGCCGGTCAACTATCCGGCCTGTGGCGGTAAGGTCATGATCGGTGAGCAGGAATTGGAAGATCCCTAGAGGTGGGGCGCCACCCATTATGGATGGGAGCGCCCGGGGGGAGGCGGCCATTGGCCCCTCACACGGGGAGGCGGTACCCTCTAAGGATGGGGCCGCCGAAAGGGAAGGCTGTCAAGGCCCCTCCCTGGGGAGGAGGGGCTATGGGCCCCTCCTGGGAATTTCCCGGGGCCAGGACATCCGCGACGGCGGATGTGGTAAGCAGTGTGGGGTGGGACGGGGGTCTACGCTACCTTCTAGACACCTCACACGAGTCCTCGGACGACCACCAAGATGGCGTCGAGTAAATATGGGGCCCCCGTTAAGACAAGGGAAATTGGAAGTTGGCACTGAGGTACAGTACAGGGGGGGAGTTCTGGTATTAGGGATCTGACACCGGTTACGACCTTGCCGTTGGCCCGTAATGTTAGGATGTACAATTTGAATTTTGAGAAATGCATTTACAGGATGTTTTAGAAATCGGCTAGAAGAACCTTTGTATTAGAGATATGTTAAGGTTAGCCAATAAACATCGTAATGTGTAAATGAAATTGTACATGATATGAAACTGTTATTTTAATGTTTTAATTTTGTTTCATATTTTTAATAAATACGGCCGGGAGGGTAACTCCCTCCCGCCTTCCAAAAGCTCAAGAACTGTTTCCGTCTTCCCATTCTTGGGGATTGTGTTGGGAGGGGGTGACGGGTATCCCGGCCATACGAACTAAGTGAAAAAGCGCTCCAGTTCTCATAATGCAAAAAAAAGAAGTGGTCCAGATCATGTAACACTAAACAATGAAAGGCACTCCAGCGCGGGTAAAATAAAACAAAATGTAAAGCACTCCAGCACTAATTACCTACAAAGCACTCCAGCATGAAGTACTAAATACTCAGGAAGCATTCCAGCGGAGAGGTACAATCCACGTGAGTGTGAAAGGGAGAGAGTTACTCACTGCACGTGTAACCAGCTATCAAGAAACGATACTGGCAAATGTTTCCAGGGATGCAGCGAGCAGGTCACTCCGGGCTTCAGGAATATACGAAGGAGCATCAGGTTGGAAGTCGAGGTTTGAAATACCTGAATTCCGGAAGTCCAACCCTCGCTGCTTAACCCATAGACAAACCTGACACAGAAGGAAGCTAAACTGCTTTCGCTCCGTCATACGCTCAGTGCTGTGAGTGCAGCTCAAAAACATTGTGTGCAGGCTGGAACCATGACTGTCTCCTGGGCCGGTCTGGTTTCTGTTCTTGCGGTTCCCTCACTGCCCCATGTATTCAGTTATGCCTTTGGACATTTTAGAAGGGATCTCACTTTGCTTTTTGACTCGGCTCTGTCTTTCACTTTCTTCGAAGTTTTGGACTCCTGCCATTGCATGGTATGTGCTGCTGAGGATCTTCCAGAGGTGGCTGAACCATCTTCTGGGTTTGGTGCGTTCCCTGTTCTCTAGGCTGTCTTGCAGCAGCTGTGGTGGCTGCATTTCCGGGCTAATATTTGGTTCCTTCCCTGGAGGGGGTTGATAAGAACCTTATGGGTCAATTGTGCTCGCCCTGATGGGCCCAAGTTTAGATCCTAACCTTTTATGTTATATTATTTTAATTCGTATTTGCACTTTTAGCACTTGGGGTTGCTTTGTTTAACCATTTGTCGGATTCATCATATGCTGCTCCCTCTGCTGGACAATTTAGGGCCCGGCTCTGTGGGTAGGTGGTTTGGTCTGTGGGGAGGTGGCTTGCTTGTGGAGTACTCCTGATGCTGGGGTTTCTGCTCCTCTGCTGGGCTCAGGAACAGGAATATCAGTCTGTGCATTTCACCAGCTGTACGTGGTAACATTGGTTCTCCCATATATGCGGGCTAGTTGCCTCTTTATTCTTGTCCATCCTGCTTGCCAGTACGGTCCTTGGGCGCAGCCCCCTCTCTGTTGCTGAGTGAATTGGGGTAAGAGGGTGATGTGATGTCCTTTATCTTTTGCAGTTGGCTGGACATGGCGGAGAGCCGTTCTTCTATATGTCACTATGATGTGATCTCCTCTGGAGGAGGAGGGGGCCTAGACCCACAGTGCCATTTACCATCCGTTATGCTTGTGGGGGGGGCGCCTCCCAAATTCTGGAGCTGTTACAGATAGTTCCTATTGCTCTTTTTTCGACAGCTCCAGACTATCGTCTTTGGATGTGGTATTCAGGGATGGATTCAGATGTGCTCATATGTGGGTTCTACTGGCCCTGAATTCCAATTTTTTATTCCCAGACGGATTCTTTTCTGTATTACTGGTGGTGGGATACCCCTAGTGATGACAGTGCTGCGCTATATTAATAACGATTGATTGATTGATCCGTATGCTTTCCTATAAAACAGCTAACCCCGCTATGCAAACAATATATCCCTCCCCATGAAAATCGTATTACTTCACAGATCTCAACTCCAAACCTTCCTCTTTTTATGAGGTTCTCAGGCGGAGGAAAGTGTATTACCTTTAATAAAGAATCGTTGAGGGTCAGTTAACTATGCTACAGTGAAAGTAGCTTTGGGGGCATTGTTTTACGCTAAACTCATGCATGTCCTACTCTCACATACATCAACCTTCCCTCCTCCGCATTTAAAGCTAACTTACGGGCAACATATTAGTATCTTAAAGGAGGGTTTTAACCTGTCAAAAATGTGTTTTTTGGCAAGTTACATTTGCAATTTACCCCTCCCCAGGCCCACATATTTTTGTTACCTCCATATGCATGTAAAATTAATCATTGTGTTATCATTAAAAAAGTGGGCATACTTATTTTATTGTGATTTGGCATTTGCACGTATTATTTTTTTCTTCTTCCATTGGGCTGTTATTAAAAGATCAATAATAAGAGAGTTTTTGCTCTCAAAAACGTGGTCTTTCATAGGACAATGGTTTTCTAGCATTTAGCATATTAATTGTGGCACAGTCTTCTAATTGAATATTTTTGTAGTCGTCTCGAAAATACTGTGTGTATCACTCGTTTGGTAACATGTCAACACAAATATTTTAATTCTGTATTCTACAATTTGAACCACATTGTATCCTGCTGTGCGGATAATTTTAAAGGTATATTAGGCCTGTGATTTCTAAATGAAAACTCTCTGCACTAAAACTAACAAAATAAGACTCTAGTAAAATGTTGATCTGACTTTCATAACTTTGATTAATTCACAATAAACGTGTATCAACTAACTAGTCTTATTTTCTTTTCAGATTACATTTCAATTGTATCTTACCTGGTGTAATAGATAGGGCAATTAATCAATAAGCTGCGGATTTATTAAAAATAAAATCTTCATATGAAACCTCTTCGTCTTGGTGAGCGCCAAATCAGTGATTTTCTAATTCGATTTAAACAGAATATTCATCACAAAAAAGTTAAACATGTACTAAATATGCCTTAAAGCTTTGAAATGATGAGTCCACCTTTTTTTTTTTAGTTCAAAAGTTTTTATTAGTTGTTTCCAAAAACAAATAAACATATACAGACAGTGAAACCGTAGGAATCAATGGTGGAGACAATAAGAGTAAACGGTGACTGCAAAAACAAAGAAAAGTAAATGAATGGGCGACGATAGACATTAGAAGATTATTAAGAAATCAAGAGTCTAACAAAAGGAAAAAATACATAATCCTATACGTTACCTATGTAGTATCAGTACAGTGACCCACAGATGATTTCAGCTGCTGGATTTGCTGGATTGGCTCGGAGAGAACATGTAGGGTTGTATTGAGCTGGAGTACAAGTGTAGGGTACGAGGCTCAAGGTGGTCTGTGTACGCTAAAGTAGTTATCAAGAGTGACCCAATTTGTCTTTGAGGAGGACGCCACAGCGTATTTTGAAGTGAGGTATTATCAGCACCTCTTAGGTTGGTGACCCAGTTTAACCAACAGCTGAAGGAGGCTTTGCGTGTGTCCTTCCAGTTATTGAGAACAATCTTTACTGCGGCAGTGAGGAGTAGGTCTAGTAGGGCCCTATCATTATAAGTGAGAGATCTGGCTTTGAAAAGCCAAATATCAGGGTGAATAATTCCCTGGGGGGGAGAGAGGGGGGTAGAATGAAAAGACGTTAGAGAGAAAAGTGAAGACTCTGTCCCAAAGGGTACTACGCATGCACACTGGAATAATAGGTGTTCTAAATCACCATCTCTGTCTTTACAATTCCAGCAGATTGCATCTTCCCTAATGTTGTTTGAGAAAAGACACGCCGGAGTCCAGAAAGCTTTATGGAGAAGGGAAAACTTTGTCTGGGAGAGTGCAGGGCTTATTTTATGTCTCGTGGTCGACTCCCAGATTTTGGACCAATACAAATCTGCAATTGGTAAAGAGGAATGTGATTCCCAGAACTGTGTGAGTTGTTTGTTAAGAGTAGAGTGTTGCGGGCGTAGTAGTTTATAGAGCCAGGAAACCTAGTGGCCGAGCCTATTTAGTTTAGATTGGTATTTCGGGAGAGAGGGAGGCTTTGTGGATAATTTTGCTTTAGAGATCGATGACTTTATACTCAAAAAGTTAAAAAAACTCCAACGAATCGAGGTCGTATTTGGATTGGAGTTCCTTGAAGGAGAGGGGGTAAGAGTCACCAAGAAGTTGGTTTGGGAAGTAGATGCCTTTTTTAATCCATAGTTCATTGTTTAATGGCTTCCCTTAGTAGACTAATGTGTGATTATACCATAATGATTGACAGTTAGAACACCGCATACTTATGTCTAAGAGTTTATAAATTTTCTGCTGAGCGATTTTCGTATTCTGGAAGATGGATTTTGAGCAAGTGGCCGTGCTAAGGATAGCAGTCAGGACGGTCGCAGGAGCGAGGTTTCTAAGAAGAGCTTTCTCCACTGCTACCCACACAGGGGTGTAGTCAGCAGGGGGTGATAGCCAATAAGAACCTTGTTTGGCAAGTAAAGCCGTCTGGTACAATTTGAAATCCGCTAAGTTGACCCCTCCTAAAGATTTCTCTAGGCGGAGTTTTTTTATACTAATCCTGGCTTTTTTCCCTTTCCATAGGAATTTAGAAAGTAAAGTGTCCAATTTGTGGTAAAAGATTAGGGACAAAGTGAGAGTAGCATCATAATAAGATAGTTAACTAGAGGTGAGATCATCATTTTGATGGTCTCGACCCTCCCCCACCATGTTATGAAGCGGGGAGACCAGCCGTCTAGTTGTGATTTAATTTTTTCTAGCGTGATGTACTTGTTGCACTGGAGGGTCTCAAGAAGGGTGCTGCCAAATTCAATACCTAGGTCCTTAATAAAGCCAGTCTGCCATGAGAGTCCAGAATTACCCAGCAAGTCCCTGGTGTCAAAGATGTTTAGGGGCGCAACCTCAGATTTGTCCCCGTTCAGTTTGTACCCAGAGTGGGTAGAGTATCTCTCAGTGGTGGACAGGAGAGCCTCGGTGGAAGTGTCTGAGTTTTCTGTGACCACCAGAATGTCATCCACATATGCAGCCAGTTTCACCGGCGTATCACCGAAGCCCACACCCGTAATGTCTTTGTTTCATTTTATATCTGTGATGAGGGGTTCGAGGGCCAGGAGAAACAGTGCTGGCGAGAGAGGGCAGCCCTGGCTGGTGCCCTTTCTAATCAAAATGGGTCCGACATGGTGCCATTTATGGCGATCCGGGCGGACGGAGAGGAATATAGGGCCATTACCATATGAATGTAGGCCTTCCCTATGTTGAAAGCTCGCATACATTGTTTTAGGAAGGACCAAGACACCCTGTCGAACGCTTTTTCCGTGTCCAGGGTGATGGCAACAGAGGGTGGTTGTTATTTTGGCTTTCTCCAGGACATGGCATAATAATCTGGTGTTATCATTGGACATGCGGTATTTGAGAAAACCTACTTGAGAATTGCTGATCAGTTTTTGGAGGATTGCATTGAGCCTGTTGGCTAAGATTTTTGCATAGATTTTGCAATCCAGGTTGATGAGTGAGCTAGGGCTATAGTTTTATTGTTAAGAGGGGGTCTTTACCCTCTTTCGGGATAGCAATTATAGTGGCTTCACCCATTGACTCAGAGACACATCCTTTTACAGCATTAGAGTTAAATAATTGTAGTAAGATGGGAGTAAGAGATTTATCAAATGCCTTATAAAAGCTAACCGAAAAGCCATCTGGGCCAGGGGCTTTGTTGCTTTTGAGAGATTTAATAGAGGAAGAAAGTTCTTTGTCTGTGAAGGGGGACCCTAGAGTAGAGCTGTCCTCTTCTGAGAGTTAAGGGAGGTTTAGTGCATCTAGGTATTTAGCGCATGCTTCCGGCTCACATGGCAGCTTGTTGTTGTAAAGGTCTTCATAGAAGGCCTGGAAGGAGGCTACTATTTTTCTTGTTTGGTATGGATGTTATTAATGGAGTCCTTAATCGATGTTATGGTGAATTGTTTCTGTCTATGTTTGAGGTAGGACGCAAGTAGTTTCCCTGTCCTATTCCCCTCACATAATTTAAGCGCTTTGAATTTGTTGACCCATACTCCGGCGCGTTTACTCACATTTGCGTTGTATTCGTATTTCTTTTTAACAAGTTGGTCCAGAGAAGATTTGTTGTCTAAGTTAGATGCGTGGGTGATTTCTAGTGCCTTCATATCTTTCTCAAGTGCGTCATGTTCCGAGTTCAATTTTGTGTTGATCTGCGCTCTAATGCCTATGATGACGCCCCTAATCATAGCTTTGAGAGCATCCCAAACGACGGAGGTGTTCGTATCTGGGGAATAATTTAATGTGATATATTCCTGAATAGCGTTCTCTATTTGCAGTTTGTTCTCTGGATCTGAATGTACTTCCTCTTTGAAGCGCCAGCGCTTTGGGGTAGTATAAAGTGAGAGCCTGGAGTTTAGTGCTGATGCATGAATGGCCAGAAACTAGTTTGGGTGCTATGTCTGTTTCTTCTATAAGATGAGTGAAAGGGCTAGAGATTAGAATATAGTCAATTCTGGAGTAAGAGTTATGTGGTGTTGAGTAAAATGTGTAATCTCGCCCATCAGAGCGTTGGAGACGCCAGTAATCTCCTAGGTTAAATTTGTAACGCATACGTTTGAGCGAGTCAAGAGAGCGTGATGATAGGTATGTGCATTTGGATTGACGGTGTATTAGGGGTCTAACAGGAGATTGAAATCGCCGCCTATTATCAAGAGTTCATCTTGTGGTATGTTCTCAAAAGAGGTAGAGACAGATTCCCAAAAGTCTGGGTCGTCAGCGTTAGGCCCATATATATTTACCATGTGGATGGGGTCCTCATCTCTCATCAGGTGGGTAATTAACAACCTACCATCTGTGTCATGAGTGTGTGAGACAATGGAGATGTTTGATTTCTTTGAGATAAGGGTGATCACCCCTCTTTTCTAATGGATGGCCGAGGAGCATAGAGTATTTGAGACCCAGTTAAGTTTTATGAACCCAATATCCTCCTCTGAAAGTTTTGTCTCCTGAAGTAGGATGACATCACCTTTCGATTTTGCTAAGTATTCAAAGACTTTTCTGCATTTCACTGGATGGTTGAGGCCCTTCACGTTCATAGAAACAATATTGAGATTTTCTGTCAGGGTTTAATACTGAGCCATCTAAAGGGTAGTGATCGCTAGAAGAGTGAACGGCATATTGATAGGTATAGTCGGGAAGTCGATGACTTCAAACGCAACATACTGCAAGTGTTTCCACAGCATGGCATGGGACTAGTTATTTGTGGGTTTTTCATCATACAGGGACACGTGTGATGTCTGAATTGGAGCCTGCACGCAGTGTATGACATGTGTGATATTACAAATGAGGTACTGCAAGCAAAATACAAGAACGTCAAATAAACAGAAAGGAAACTGCCAAAATTACATTTACCCTCAACCCCCATTTTCCCCCTCCCCCCTACCTCCTACTCCTTTGCTCCCACCATCCCACCCACCCCCTTCTCCCCGGAAAACTCAAAGACAGAAGCTGCGATGGTAGTGCTGTCTAAATGCAAAACAGAGACTAAATGGAACAGTGTCTCTTCATGAGAGTCATGGGTCAAGAACTACACCACATCTTAAATGTGGTAACTTATAAAAGATCATAGTTGACTATAAGCACATGAGACATTTTACCCCTTAATACAGGCTTGGACAAATTGGAATTTAGCAAACGATGATAACTGTATTGGTACTACATAACTACCGAACTACAGAACCCATAGTGTTCTAGCAAACTGCCCCATGTAGGGACCTATAGCGGTGTGAAGCCGGCTCGACTATAGGCAACTTTTTTGTTAACAGGAAATAACATAGTAAGCAATCTGGCGGGAAGGAAGCCGTGATACAGAAAGATACAAAAATACCAGTGGAGCACTTTGACCAGGTAGTTCAGGGAATAAAAGAGTCTTGAATCTCAGTTTTCCGCTTGTTGTATGAGCCGCTAGACAGGTCCATGCTCTGTGAGGGAGAATCTTCTAGATGGCGTGCAAGGTCTTGAGGGTTTGAGAAGAGATGTGGTCTGCCATTTTCAATGATTTTACATTTCGATGAACCTGCAAAGGAAAATTGGATGTCTTTAACCTTCAGTTTATCCCTCAAATGAAGGAAACCTTTCCTCATCTCAACGGTCTCCTTAGAGTAGTCTTGAGTGAATATTATGCGATGACCTTCCCAGGTGACGTGATGATTTTTCCTGGCGAACTGCAAGATGGCATCAACGTGTTGGTAGCGGAGTGGTTTACAGATCAAGGGCCGAGGGCCTTTCCTCCCTTGGACATTGAACGTTGGTATTCTGTGTGCTCTGTTCAAGTTCCAGGCCGTGTTGGAATGTAATCCCCGTGATCATCGGTGTCCAGGCCTCAAGGAAGGCTACACAAGATACTGCATCTATCTCTGAATTCACCGGAGCGCCAAAGACACGCACGTTTCCTCTCCTGTTACGATCTTCCAATTCAGCGTTTTGTCTCTTGAGATCATTTGTGGTGCTCTGGAGATGTTTTATGATTTTGGAGGATTGGGAGGTCTTGTCTTCAAAGTCACTTAGGCACTGTTCCACCTCACCGATGCTCTTGTTCATAGTGCTCATGTCCGCCAGGATTGCTATAAGTTCCAGTTGCATAGTATCCGTATTGTTTTTTGTTGATTTAGCTAAGTCATGGACTTCTGTTAGCTTTTTAAAAATCATGTCTATCGTACTAGTCAGGTGTGACCTGGCTTTGATTGGAGATTCTGATAGTGTCGGTTCTGGTCGTACCTTCTTGTTGATGGTTCTGCTCTCCCTATCCGCCATTGTCAGGCAGTGTTGAGGCGGTTGCGGGAGTGTTCTGATGTGTTCAAACTCTACTGCGAAGGAACTCAGTGGTGTCCTCACTATTACTCCCTATTGCCCTCTCTTGTTCTCCTGCTCTCTCTTGCTTTTAATTCAAGTTCTGTTCATTTACACTCTGCTCCAGGCATTTGTGTCAGTAGTTGTGATAAGGAACACAGGAACACAATGCTGAGGAGTACTCCAACGCTATGGTGAAGCGCGATAGGTGTGGGTGGGCTGTCTGTGAGAGGGTTGACCTGGTGCGCAGAGCTGCTGTGGGAAAATGAAACACTGGGTAGCACTCAGGGGACCAGTGCTTATTTCGGTTTGCAAACAAGTATCCTGGTAAAAGTGTCAACACTGGCAGAGTCTCTGGTAGCGATCCCAGCCCACCAAACTCAGGCGTAGGCGCAGCGGGAATCAGACTAGCAGCGACAGTTCACAGGTAGGCCTCATGTGTGGATGGAGACCGTAGGGATGCAGCAGCACAAGTTGGATGTAGGGTTTAAGGCTATGGGGTCTGTTTCATTATGCTGCAGTGGATTTAGAGAGGCGGAGGGAGGCACCAATGCCAGATTTCAGTGGGTGCAGATCACGCTGGGTTTTGGATACAGGCATTGCACGTAGAGGTTAGAATGCCTGCGGGCTGTTTCTCTGAAGGCGCCCGCTGGATTATGCCCATGGCGTTCCTTCTAAGGCATTATTAAATGAGGCGAGAGATCAGAGTGAGTTCGGTAGCACCGCCATTACAGGGGTGGATCGTGTGGCATGAAAAGCTGTGTGTTCACCTACCGGTGTATTTCCGCACTTCCCCACCGCCCATGTGCCAGCGGCGGATCAGGAGCAGATCAAAGAGCCAACTTGGAGCATCATGTGACATGGCCGCTTCCCTAGAGGTTCATGCAGATTGTGGGGTTCAAGGGATTCAGCCCGGGTCCGCTGGCGCCGCCATTTTGTGGCTGAAGCATGAGGCATCCAAACCTATTCAGACACTTGCTCGATTACTCCACACAGCTTAAAAGACGGGCGAGGTGGTAAGAGCAGAACTCCTAGTGCTACGCTGCATTGACCACTCCTCAAAAACACAGGTACCGGTGAAGAGTGTTGTGAAGATGCTGTAATGCTCAACTGCTAGTGCCTGTCCGCCGCCATTATTCAGTCAGGCAACTCAGTGACTGGGTGCATAAGTTGCTCCTCTCACATCTGCATGTCTCAGGTCCGTGGGACTCTGATAACGATGCTGGGTCCAAATATATAGTTCAGATTTTCACTGTGAATGGGTAGGTGTAGGTGTTGCAGCTAAATCTGCAACTGGAGGCCCAACGTAAAGGCATACAGGGTCATCAAACTGGTTATAAAGTGCACTATTATATGCTGTGAGATTTTAATTTCTAACTCCCATGATAATCTGAGAGTATCCAATACAGAATTGAAGCATATTCAGATGTTGAATAGTAACTAAAGCTTTTTCATGACGAGTTGTCAAAAGGCAAAAAGGTAACAAGAGAAATAAAGAAAATATTAACAAGATGCTCTCACAATATCTGGACATGATCACTGCATCAGAATCGTGTAAATAGTGGAAAATATATACAATGAAACAAAACTCTTGCAACAAAAAAAGTATTCAATGGAAAGATAAAAAAATGCATCAATTGAGATTCCAGGGGATTTTAGTGAATGACTGTGCTGACAACGAACATTAACAAATGGTAACTAAGTACAGTGGGGCATATTATCAAGAGGGGCATTAAAATTATCGGAGCTTTAGCGGCAGGAAACTGCAGCTAAAGCGGCAATAATGGGCTTGATATTATGACGTTGAGAATTCCCATAGAAGCCCATGTTCACATCAGAACATGGGCTTCTATGGGAATTCACAAGGGCATATTATCAAGCCCATTATCACCACTTTAGCGGCAGTTTTCTGCCGCTAAACCAGCAATAATATGCCCCAGTGTTTCATGACAAAATCTTTTGCTATGGAACTTTAATTTTTTTTTTTTAAAGAAGTATTTTCAATTCAACAGTTTCATAATGTGTATTTGTAAAGTGCTTGTTTACCCCAGATTACATCTTGATGCTGACTAACAGATGACTACTTTTACCCAGCCCATGATATTTATTCTTTCAATCTTAGTTGGATGAATGGCTGAGCTTATCCACCTACATTTCAAGATGTGCCCATGAGACCAAATACAAATCCCTGCAGTGGAGGAATTAGATTCCCAACATTATGGTAGATTCAGTGGGGGAAGAGAAAGTAATTTTACAGTTTTGAGCATGATGGCGTAGAAATAAAAGTGACTATTTTTGTCATAAATTGCTGAGGTGCCATAAAAAGTATAATTTCTACATAACTTGAAAATTGGGGCCAATGTATCAAAAATGGTTCGCTTTACTTCCAACTTCATGTCAATGCATCAAGGTGTTACCACAGGGGTGGCTGACTTTAGAGCACACATGCGCAATGGCCTAGCTTCAGAGTAGTCCCTTTCCTGGCACATGTGGGTCATTGATGTCAGTGCAAACACACACACAAACCCTAGCCTTCACTGTGGCTCCCTCCTAGCACATGATGGTGTTTCCAATCTCAACCCTTATGGGTGGCAGCCTTAGTTTGGCAAGAACAGGCAGATGGCCAGCAGTATTGCAATGGTTCCAATAGGACTAGGCAGCTCACAATTGCGGACCAGGATGCGCTCAGCGGGATCCCCACTGGGCCTCGCTCCCTCCAGGTGCTCTCCTCCTCCCCACAGAATTTGCAGGTCTCCAAAGGCAAGCTGAATGGTGGTGCTCCTGACTCCGGGCAAGTGGTCTTGACTTGTGGGTGATGGCCCCTCACCCAGCAAGGTGATTATGAGACCTTGCTCCCTAGTCCTGGTTCAAGCAAATAGAACTCTTGGTGATCTTCTCTCCAAATAAATCCAACTGTGGAACAGTGCTATTGAACAACCAGTGGGACTCATGCTACCACATGGTCCAAATCCAGACATTGATGTGATTTAGTGTCTGGTCCATTGATACACCTGCCGACGTCTTTGTAGTATCCTGTTTGTACACTGTACATTGTGAATAGAACAGCCTGCCACAGCATGGATGGCTCCAAGTTTTATTGACCCACAATACAAGCCAAAGTAGTAACCAGGAATCGCATCTGGCTGTCAGTCTACACTAAAAGATGCTCTATAAAAGTTCAAAGATCTAAGCCTTCACCTCTTTTGTGATTCCCTGTTCCTACAGTACCAAACTTATTAAACCCACCAACCCTGACAATCAGCCTAAGCTCCACAGACCAGTATCTTCCTGGAATCAAAGAGATATTTCATTTGCACAGAGGATGCTCTGCTCCCTTTTCTCAAGTGTGTGTGTTCTCATATGCGCTCTGAGAAATGTCTGCAATGCACATTTCCTTCCTGGGGGTTGCAGTCTTCACATCTACCAACTTTTCTAAGCCTTGGGTTTAAAAATGGAACCCACAGGCATCCATGTTTTGTTCTGTGCACAGGGACAGAAACATCCAAGCACACACACACACAAGTAACACACACTGTCCAATGTTAATCTCAATCACCATGTAGGCCAAGGGAAGTACACAGTAGCAGGACTTTATCTGAGTTGATTCATAAACAAAACTCCTGTGACACAGGAAAATGTAATGTTCATACTACTGATCACTACTAAACACAAAATATTAAAGCTGCCACCACCGTGCTCATGTCACTTAACTTCTGGTAAGAGTCTTAGCCCTCTACCATTACAAGGGAAGCACTTACCATGGGATAGGCCTACTTCAGGGCACATATACACGATCTGTGTTTCCCCATGACCAGAAATCGAGATATTCATGTTTCTGAGGCACTCGGGGAAGAGGTGCTCGTCAGTCACCATGCAGGCGACTTTTCCATCCCAACAACCAAACCAAACAGTTGCAAAATATAGGTCAAATATAATCAGATCAGTCTTGATATCCGAATGTTCATCCATATTCCCAGCTCTGCATATAGGCTAGGCAATTGAACAACTCTTTAGACTTCCAGTGACATGACAGAATGAGAAAATATTGTGATCACAAAACTCAAAGATCATTTAAAACAGATGGCTCTGCATTTATGACACATTTAAAAATGATGGGCTGCGGAAACAAGGACTACTCACAATTTGTCTGTGGTTGATTAACAGGCAGCAACAGCCCATATTTCTCAGCATTTGCCGGGTGGCTCTAACTCATTTTCTGAAGCACTGCAGTGCCTTTCATGCAGGGATGAATGTTTTCAAATAGTTGCAGGTTTTAAACGATCGACTTCGTCCCAGAATTTGGCAAGGAGACACAATGTTGCTTCAGTTTGCAGGGTCCTTGCATTTGTTTCTCTCTGCTATGCCGTGAGAAAAATGGCAAATGCGCTGCGAACCAGCATACCAGATTTGAATGTGGTAAACATGTAATTGTAACACTTTTCGTTTTCTATCAGTCTGTCTCTTGACTTCTTAAACATACATGGCATATTGCTGATGAATAAAATCAGTTTACCAGGGCTCTCAGATCAGATTTTCAGATAGTTCATTTCATTTTATCTATAGGATAGAACATTTTATTTCTTAGACAGTAGAGTGTTGCTTAATAAAGAGAGTTATTTCTTTGCATCCATAACGCAAATGGTTTCTCTTTGCAAACGACAAGCTCTTAATTCATAAAGTTCGGTTGCCTTGATTTATTATGACATTACTTTCATAACAGAGCAGTGAACGAACTGTTAACAACCTTGATTTTCGACTGGCTGAAGGCCATTCGATAAATCATATCCATTCACAGTAACACTGGAACGGTCCCTTCAAGCAACAGTGTAGTCAGCCACATCCACAAAGATAAATTAACAATAAACAATGATATCTGCCAATAACATTTTATGATTTCATCTGCAAATGTCTTTTGCTATGTGGAAGCGAGGGCCAAGGGCTATGCCTAATTGGACACCATGAGATGTTTGAGGAAAAAGGAAAACGTGCACGTTAATATCTGTAAAACAATGAAAAATGCACTGTTCGAACTAAAATGCACACTCGAACTAAAAAAATCAATTTAAGAATAGGTCAGTGCGTCAAGTATATCAACTGATGGCGCATATTCTATCAGCATTTCCGACCTTCTCAGCAGAGTTGTTACAGCCTGAGCACACAACTCAATTGATTTGGAGAACTCGTGCCGCTACAGCAAATTTTACAAATCTAATTAATTTGATTGAAGCTCACGGAAAAGCTGTTCTTGTGTTTCACACGTCTGGAAGGACTTACTGTTTGTCAGAGATTCACCACTCGGCAAATGCTTCGGTATAAGAGAAAACATATTGGGGTTCAGTTCACGCAAATATTTATATTAGAGAAATCAGTACTGCAGGATTACTTATTCACATACGTTTTAATGCCTAGCGAATAGTCCCTGATCACTATATGCTAAAATAGGGTGCCACACATTTGATTGCTACTAATTACCTATAGATATTTTTTGAACATTATAATTTTTGATGTTTTATGGTCACTTCACAAAAGCGCGTAAAAGTGCATTAAAGAACACTGCTGGAGGAATAATTTATTTACTCCGAAATGCCATTCTTAATAGGCCCATTTATGTTTACACAGAAACAAGATTGACATGTTTTTACTTTATTTGACTTCCTCTTATACGTTTCCGGTTTAGTATGTTTCTCTTTCCTGACCATATAAAGGGAAAAGGCCACCTGCACAGTGATTTCCTAAGGTCTGTGAAACTCAAATTGGTCGCATTAAATATCCTTTATATATTTTATATAGGATTTTCTTTTTTAGAGGGAAAGCTCCCTTTTTTAACTTCCTTTAACACTACCCACCCCAATCCCTATAACTACTCTTACCAGCCGTTAGCACCACCCACACAAACCCTAAATTTACTATTGCTACTCTTTACCATTTCCAAGTTCTAGACCTAAAATTACTCTTACCGTCCTTTACCACTATCCACCCCTAAATCCTAAAATTATTCTTACCCTTGTTTACCAGTACCCATCAATAAATCATAAAATTACACATTCCACTCTTTGCCACTGCCCACCTTAAATTGATCCCTAAAGTGTATTTGTATTTACCATGTATGATAAAGGTATTGTGTGGCAAAGGCTATAGTGTAAAGGCTGTTTACCTCTGCTGTCAGTAAGCTAACAGTAATTAGCCCCTGGGGGTTTAGGCAGGCAAAAGGTAACTTTCTAAAAGTTACTTTTCCTAAATAATGATTACAAATCTGACTTCACAATTTAATTTTATTTTCCATAAATATGTCAATGGTAGTCCTGAAGCACTCCTTTACAGTGCTACGCTGTGCAGAACACAATACGTTCAATAGTTCACAGGTGGCATTTAAATTCCTTGCTGTGGGTGCATTTTCGACACCATATACTAGAGACTTGTAGGCGTGTTAAATATGTAAATCAGGAATAAGACAATGTAACCATGTCTAAAGGGGGAGCACAGTCACTTTCCTCCAGTTTAGCAGGGGCCAAAGTTCACCGATTTCTAAACCCATGAAAAATAAGGTCCAGAAAAAGACAAGAAATCTGGAATCACCATGTACAAAAGGCTGATATATTAGATGGAACTTTTACTACTTTCGTGTTTGTGGCATGAACCTTCTACTATCATCTGTTATATCAGCCTATCATTCTGCATAAACAAGCACTTAAAACACCAGTAGATTCAATTAAACATTTCTCAGAGAATGTATCAGTATCTGGCATTTTTTCTTTTATGTGTCCCTACAAATTCCTGTCAATAGCATTCTTATAACACTGCACTCAATGTAAAGAATACAAAAATATAAGTCAAAAGAATAGGCGTAGCTTGGGAGACAACCCAGAGCAGAGCCAAAATCTGCACAGGCCAGAAGGGATCCTTAGTAGAGGCCAGTGTATCAAATACTTCCATCTCTATGTCTATGCATCAAGGTGTTCCCCAAGTCTGCAGTTTTTCTCTAACCACTAGTTACACACTGAGCAACTTCAGCAGTTTACCTCAGTTGTGTACAGGGTCTATTTATAAACCTCTTCAATGGAAGATGTGGTACGATTGTCCACTGTCTTTTGGGATATTTATATGTGGCTGCTTCAACACCATCTATAACTTACCTTGTAAAAACCTGAATTTCTTCTGCTCTCCCAACCAACTTGCACTAATCAAAACATGGCTTAGCAATCTTCCTATAAGGAATACAGTTGTGGAATCTGCAATATGAGCATATACTTTGCAAAAATGTAGGTCTTCAAACCTAAATTAACGCAATGACTAAAGCTTAAACAACTCGATGGAATCAAACCTTTTATCTCTGACTCAAATTCAAAGCTAGTAGTCCAACTACTTGGCCTATGAAAAGCTAGATTTGTCTGTTATCATAGCAATCCTTGTTGTCGTTGCTGCTGTGGCTTCTGGCACTAAGAAATTTGACCACATCTAGTATACCTTATTATCTCAGATTTCCCCTTTGTAGTGCATATAATCTTCCAACTTGCTTGTGCCATACATGAAGTAATACTTTCGGGAACACTGCAATACCTCGCCCAAAATGTTACTATCTTGGGTGGTCTTTACCTCGTTAAAAGCAGAAACAACTATAAAAACTAAAGTACTTTAACAATCCTTCTCTGGAAGTGCCCAAGGGTCTAGAAAACCCTTGCACCAGTTATTAGAACAAAAGCCATCCTTTGTTGCCTTTAATTTGGAGCTAAAAGCACGAACGATTAGTTATTCTAGTGATAATGCATTCCAACCTGGTATGCTCTACATTATGAGTATATTGCTGCATTTTGTTAATCACTGTATTCCTCTTCTCTAATTCAGTCAGTATATAAAGAACTGTATCACTGTCCCAGGGATGCAGATTGCAGAGCTGCAGCACTACATGTATTTCCCAGAGTAGGTATCCTATTTTAATTTAGAATGGTCCTTCAGTCCATTTAACAACAGAGACCACAGATCACTATTGCCGCAGTCTCCAGGAGAAGTGCTGTATCTTAGTTTAGGATACATAGCCAGGTGGGATAAACTGTAGTCTAAAACATACTGGCAATACTATGTATTGTGGAATGCGTCAGAGAACACTGTCTCTTTGTTAATCACTGTAACCCATTGAAAGGTCAATCATTCATGATGTATTGAGTAAGTAATATTTTTTTGATGTCCACCTGTGGTAGTGCATTGATATGTCTTTCATAGGTTCCCCCCAAGGACCACAGATTGAACTATGCGGGCCACTCTTATGCTTAAAGTTGTTCCATTATCACCTACATTAATTTAAAGAATTTGAAAGAATATATAAACCTCAAATAAAAAGATTGAAGGAATGTGCTTTCTATGAACACACTAAACTTTCACTATGTGTTCACTACTTTCTGTCTTTGAATTTTCACTGAGACACGATTCACTCTTCTCTTGTTTTTGTCCATATATATACTTGCACATGAGAACTTTGAGCATCTCTGAAATAATTTATATTTTGATTGATAAGTCCACCTTTTTCCTCCTTTGGCCAGTCAGAATTGTTGTTCTATACATTGAGGGGCATATATTTTTATTAATTCAAAACGCTTTTATTGAATTTTGCATTTTGACAAAGGATAATGACAGTAGGAAATAAAATAAATCGAGTACAGTAATTTGATCTGAAATGAACTTGGTCCTGTGAAATAAGCATACTCAGACGTAAAGTTAAAACAAAGAAAGATATCATTTGGAGCTAAGAAAATTAAAATAAGAACTAGATGAATCAGCAGTTATGTATCAAGGTCACAAAGCAAGAACTGAAGGGGGAGTGGCTCCCAATCTAGAACAATGAAGTGCGTTGGTTATAGAAGTATTTCTTTACGTCTCCATCTCTTAGAATATGCTACAGCCTAATGAGATTCCAGATGGTTTTGTTCTAGCCGTGAATTTGTGTGAAATGTTCCAAATTGATTTGCCCCAGTCTTTATTGGGAGAGACTTGTTAGTAGAGTGTGTTTCCACCCCTAATGAAAGAAATCTAATTCTTCCACATGTCAAAATTAAGATTGAAAGTGTTTTTCAGGTTATGAGGATTAGTTTACAAACTAGAGTGATCAGAAGAGGTGGCTATCACCCTCATGAGGAATGCAAGTATAAAGGGAACCTGTTAGAGTATATGTAAATTCTTCTATTGGTCGAATTTGGAATAGTGATTTAATGCATTTAAATATCTCCAGAATGTTTTAAGGGTAGATCAAAGAAAAACATTTACGCTATGTCTTCAATGTTATCATTGCAGTTCCAACAGGTAATACTCAGTCTAACTTTCAGTTCATGTAGATGAAAAGGGGTCCAGAAGGTCCTATCTACTAGCATATATTTGGTTTGTGCAAGGATTGGAGTGATCTTGATAGTAAAGGGAGATTTCCAAGCTTCTGCCAATTACGAGTGTCTGTAGCTTTCATACCATCACTTGCCCATCTATTTTGTAATTTGCCTAGTAATTTCGTCAATGTAGGTTGTAGGCATTTATACATTTTGGAGACATCATGCCTGGACGTATTGATAATTTGAGTAAAATGTGGGAGGGGAGGTTCTTTGTCAGCAATTTGTGTATAGATGATTTTAGTTTCAAGAATTTATATAAGTCAAGGTTATGCAGAGCCCTAACTGGATAATAGTAAATATGCCCCAATTTGCCTAGTCGAGTCACTTGAGCAGTGCCCCCAATCAGTTCCAAATAAAGGCTAAATTAGAGGTACTGATTTTATTCTCAAGAAGAGAATCTGTTTTCAGAATAGCCGCTCTAATGTTGTTATTTGGGTTAGTAGTCACTATTGTGGATTAGCCATTGGATCCCTTCTTTAAATAGAAAGGCTGTTTGAAACATTCTAAAATTTACTCCAATCCATTTTTCAGGAGCCTTAACTTCTTAAAAAAGAATCTGTTGTTTTTATTTCTTTTGCCTTAGTAATTTGTTGATAAGGGCATTTAATTCATGTAAGAAGTCATTAGAATGTGTTGAGGGTAGCATGCTAATCAGTTAGATTAATTCCTCCCCACCATCTTAGGAATTTTGGGGTCCATCCTTCTAGTAGCCTTGAGATTTTTTTGTTATTTGTATTGCCCAATAACCCTTTGGTACCTAGTTTGTTTAACAGAGTCACTTCTGACTTGTCTTTTTTAAGTGTATATCTTGATATATTGGAACATTTCTTGATTTAATGCCATTAATGCTTGAATAGATTGTGCCACCTCTTTGGTGTGAATTAAGATATCATCAGCATATGCTGCTGTATTGACCATCGTATTTTTAAATTTAATGCCGTGGGTATTTTCCGCGGTATTTTCCGCAGTCCTAATGTTGAACAGAAGGGATTCAATAGCTAACAAAAATAAGGAAGGGAGCAGGAGAAAGCCTTTCCCAGTTCCTTGTTGAAAGGGAAAGGAGTATGATATATTTTCCGGGAAACACCCAAAATATAGAATCAAAAATATCAAGGGGGCAAAATATTGAATCAAAAATATTGAGGGCACAGAATATGGAATATACATATTTTGTTGGAAATAATATCGACATATATGTAAGTGATATTAAATGTCATTATATCAAATGTCATTATATAAATTGTCATAGTATAGAATGTCATTATATAGAATGTCATTATATCGAGAAAAAAAATTGTATTATATGTTAGTATATGTGTTAAAAGTATATAATGTTTATTTATTGTATGTTAAAAAAAATGTAAGATAATGAATTTCATGTTAATGAATTTTTGTGTATATTACTTCCGTAGCGGCTTGGGGGTTTACAGGGGAATAGGGTGGGAAGTAATTTCATTTAAATAAAAAAAACATTCTTAAGGAATAATTTTATGGTTAATAATTAATATTGGTAATTATTTTGAGCGTATATTTGTTACAAAGGGGGTTGTGGCTTTACAGGGGAATAGGGTGGGAAGTAATTTAATTTAAATTATAAAAATAATAATGTCTTAATTAATAATTTTATGGTTAATATTAAATATTGGTAATTAAGTTAGATGAATGTTTTATTAAATATTAAAAACGTTATTAATACACGTTTTTAATTCATTGATACATATGTAAATTGTGTACATTTGTATTAATTTGTAATTAATTAGATATTAAATATTAAAAACTAATGTATTAATATGTTAATTATGTTCATTTTTTGAAGAGTGTTTTAAGTGTTTGTAGGGGAGTACGGTGTGTATTAAATTATTTGAAAATACATTTTTATTAACATTTATATAATATTTAATCAAAGTGGATTTTATACTGTTAATTGTGTTAATTAATTTAGATAGCATTGTTTTGATTTGTTTGTAAATGGTGATTAGCTAATTAATTAAATGTTAATTAATTATGTTAATTTATTAATATTTTAGACTATTGGAGATGACGCTTACAGTGGAAAATAGTGGGAGGTAAATTAAATTTAAATAATTCATTATTGTTTTAATTAAATGGTAGGACTGGGCATACTAAATTATTCCTCTACAATATCCAACACTTTCCCTACTGTTGCACTCTCTGGAGTGGGAATAGTAATTTTGACCCCTACGCTATCCAACGCTTTCCCTACTGTTGCACTCACTGAAGTGGGAATAGTAATTGTTACCTACCCACTATCCAACACTTTCCCTACTGTTTCACTCATTGGAGTGGGAACAGAAATTTCTACCCCTACTCTATACAACGCTTTTCATACTGTTGCACTCTCCGGAGTGGGAATAGTAGTTTTTATTCCTACGCTATCAAACGCTTTCCCTACTGTTGCATTTACTGGAGTTGGAATAGTAATTTTTACCCCTACGCTATCCAACACTTTCCCAACAGTTGCACTCACTGGAGTGGTAATAGTAATTTTTACCCCTATATTATTCAACGCATTCCCTACTGTTACACTCTCCGGAGTGGGAATAGTCATTTTTACCTCTACGCTATCCAACGCTTTCCCTACTGTTGCACTCACTGGAGTGGGAATAGTCATTTTAACACCTACGTTATCCAATGCTTTTTCTACTGTTGCACTCACTGGAGTGGGAATAGTAATTTTGACCCTCTCACTATCCAACACTTTCTCTACTGTTTCACTCGCTGGAGTGGGAATAGTAATGTTTACCTACCCACTATCCAATACTTTTCCTCCTGTTGCACTCACTGGAGTCGGAATAGTAATTTTTACCCACCCGCTATCCAACGCTTTCCCTACTGTTCCACTCAGTGGAGTGGGAATAGTAATTTGTACCCACCCGCTATCCAACAAATTCTGGTATATTAAATGTATTGTAAATTATTAATTAACATAAAAAGTATTACTTTAATTATGTAAATTATTATATAGTATTTATTTTTATATTTAGATAATAGGTTTATATATATATATGTAAATATATTTTTAATTATGTTTTAAATATGTTATAATTAAGAATAATAATAATTTTATAGTATTTTAAGTAATATATATGTTAATAAATGTATGTTTTTTAGATTACATTTATTATTTTCACATTTTAAGCTTTTTTACATTATTGTAACTATGCTTTATTTAATTGTGTTTATTATTTATTTACTTTTGTATTATTTTTAATACATTTAAAAAATTAGATATTTAGTTACCTATATTTTAAACATCGATATTTTTTACTCAATATTTTAGTACTTACCCTGTTTGTAGATTGGGACTCGATATTCTGTCCCTCGAAATGTTGGCATCGGTATTCTGGACAGTCGATATTCTGTCCCTCAATATTTAGTCACTGATCTATATTTCCCCCTGCCCTTGCCTCAGCACAAGTTACTGAGTTTAAGGCCAAAACCATTCTGATAAATGATTCACCCAGATTGAATTTCTGTAGCAAGGCTTTGAGGTACATCCAATCTACTTTGATGAATGCCTTTTTGAAATCCAGCATAATAGCAACATTGGGAGAGGAGAGTACATGGGTTTTATCAATTATGTGACAAAGTAGACTTGTGTTGCCGCTTGTGAGGCAATTTTTTCAGGAATCCTGCTTGGCATGGATTAGTTAGTTAGGATATGTGTTCTAATCACTTAGCTAACATTTTTACATAGATTTTTCAATCTAAATTTATGAGTGATATTGGTCTGTAGTTTTTCGTTAGGAATAGATCTTTGCCTTCGTTAGGTATAAACGTAATGATTACTTCTTCTGCGATACCACTTACTCTACCAGAGACCACGAAATGAGAGTAGAGATGAAGTGGCGGATCGCAGAGGAGATTACCATACATCTTATAAAATGGTACAGAGAAGCCATCAGCACCTGGTGCATTATCGTTCCTAAGGGACTTGATTGTTACATTTGTTTCTGACATGGACATTGGGGAGTTATTAGCTATTTTATCTTCCTCACTAAGAGAGGGAAGGCCATTTCTACTAAGAATTTTTCGCATTTACAGACACAAACTGTTGTGTTAGGGGAGTAGAGGGACTCTTAGAATTCTTTGAATGTATCTGTGATCTTATGGGGATTCGTTTGTATGCAACTATTATTGTCCTTAATTGAGGTGATTCAATTCCTTTGTTATTTGTGTTTTAAGGTAAGAGGCTATCATCTCGTTTGCTTTATTAACTTTACATAGTTTTAAACTATTTAGTTTTTTAATCCAAATACCCACTCTTGCACTTAAGATTTTATTATGCTCCTATTTTTTAGTTGCGAGGGAAGAAAGTAGGAAACTATCTTTTGATCTGATGTGTTTGTTTCCTAATGATTTAATTTAATATTTTAATGTTTGAAGTTTCAAATCCACTTCTTTTGTCATCTTAGATCTAATTTGTATCATTGTACCATTAACCGAGGCCTTAAGTGCTTCCTATCTGATCAATATGGAAAGTATGGAGTTGTCATTGAAGAAATTTCCAATCGCCTTCTCTACCACTTTTACGTTTTCGGGTATTGCAAGTATTTCTTCTTTCAGGTGACAGAGTAAATTTATTGGTTTACCTTCAAATCCCACTAGAGAGAGAGTTACGCATGAATGGTTAGAGGTAAATATTGGTTCAACAGCTGTTTGGTCAATGGTGTGGGTATAGTTTCCTGAGATCATAATGTAATCAGTCCGTAAGTTTGAATTATGGGGGGGGTTGAGATAAAAGCATAGTCCTTTGAGTCAGGATCTTACAGTCTCCACATGTCTTTTAGTTTAAGCTTGGATCTAAGATTTTTCATGTGTTCATGTGATCTCGGAGGCTCACATTTGCAATAGTAGCCTCTATAAGTAGTTTGGTCTAACAAGAGGTTGAAGCCACTGGCTAGCAGAAGTAGTGAATTGTCAGGGGACGACAAAAGGTTCTGTGTTAGGTTAGGCCAGAAGCTTGGGTTGTCACGTATGTTTTAGCCACAAAAAAGTAATCCCCATTTCTGGACAGTTTGGATACAATTCATCTGCTGCCCGAATATGTAGATTATAAGAGCAAGTGTACCTCAGGTTTGTGAGAGATTAATGTTCTGACTCAGTTTTTTTGCCTATTGCTGGAGAGCATATATCATTAGGAAAAACTGCTATGTTGGATAGAGCAATCCACTTTTTGGTCTTTTTTACAATCTTGCAATAAGATGATATATATCACCATGACGTTTACAAAGGTAGTCTAATACTTTCTTTCTCTTTACAGGATGTCTTAGATCCTTTTTGTTTAGGGGAAGTACATTTAGACCTGAGTTGCTACTAGCCATAATGGGATACTAGGTTTGGTGTGATTTTAATTAAGGCGAAGCGCTAAAAGAACTTTCATAATGGGAGTTTGAAAGTACGTATTACCTCGAAGATAGGACCTGGTTGATGAAGGATTCTGTATATATGGCAACACCTACAACAATATCAGTTATAATTATGTCTGAAGGAGCTCCAAATGATGTGCATAAAGAACGCAATGAAAATAAAACTCAATAATAGATGACAGACACACTTATAGAACCCAAAATCCCCACCCCTCAAAGAGCTTATTCGGAGTGGCAATAAAGAGAAAGTAACAGCTCCTCACTGAGTTTGAACCTAACAAATGTTGTGATTAGCAGCCAATTAGTGCTATGTAATCTCAGACATCTGAGAAATCGGAGAAAGATCATGTAAGGTAAAACACACCATTATAATTGGTCAGCTTTTTAACCAGGGAAGCAGCTACTAAGGTGGAGTTATCTACTCCTAACTAGTGAGGTATTAGCATGCAGAGTTAGTTGTATACTTGTTAGAATAGCATTAACAAGGTTTTGGTGAAGTGGCTGGATTGATCTCTGACAGCAGAAGCTGGGTCACAGTGCCACAACCAAGATCACTGCTACTGTGATTTCCAACTTCTAAGAAACCTGCGGTTTAACCATTTATTTTTCTGTCTAGGTTCTCCGTTTGAACGTAAAGAAACCATGTATTCTGTGTAGTCAAAGAGTTGATCTAAACTGGTTCAGCAAAAAAGCGCGTTCTGACACACACAAATAATTGCCAAAATACTTCTCTGTCACAATTCTCCAGTTCCAAAATCTATATAAAAGTACTCTCTCAGATGTGAGTGTGGTCACATTAGATTGACAAGATGGAAGTCAATCAACATTAACGCAGTTTAATTAACTATCCTCAGCTGTATTTTCAGCTTTAATTTAAGCGCAGCCCCAGGGATCAATGCGAACATTAATAGCTATCCAATCCCTATTTCTGGAGACTTTTTAAAAAAGGAAGACATTTTAAAAAAATGTATAACATTTGGACAACAGTATTTTCAAGGAGCATTCCATTAGCAAGTTGGTCGATTTTTAGTTGCCATCGTCTTCAACAAAGAGCAGACAGTTTCTTCGATGATAATACTAGATTGAAACATAAAGGATTTGACTCGAAGAGAGAACCGTTAAAAGCAATCAGTGCCTATTCAAGTAAAATGCTTCATGAAAGCTTGTGACTTCCATCTGTCCCAGCAACAATGAGGACACAAAAGGGAGGCAGTTCATATTTACCTGAGAGCCAAAAGTACACTTCCTGTTGGTAGATTCAAAATGTTTATCAGAGGGTACAACTGGTAACACGAGTGTGAAAGCAGTCCTCCTCTTGGATATGCCATCATGGCAGTTTAATGTAGAAAAAAACATGGTTCTGTGGTTCCGTGGTTTACGAACTGGGTTCTATGGTTCAGAACCTGTTCAATAAAGATCGTCGGAAATGGACGATTTTGGTGTCAGCAGACCGCAAATGACGAGTGTAGCGTGTCTGAGTGTTTTCGTATGAATCGATATAGGAGAACACTCTCTATTCAAGGATTTAGTTTGAACCTTCGGGTTCCATTTTGTATACGGCAGCCATTTTGTGTGGTTGCCCTAACATAGGCCCGATGACTGTGGCCGAGCGAGTCCTTGAGACACGTACGCCTTAGCTGACTTCTGGGTGACCTGGCCGAACTGACTCCTAGCCCGAGGCTGACCTCGCCGAGCCAGTTCCTTGTTCAGCAGCTGGTCTGATAAAGATCAAAGAGCAGGACATGCCCGAGTTTTATGGTACACTGCTCCCACCTTTCTATCTCCTTTCCAATCTGTTTCTGCCTTCCTTTACGACATAATCATTAATTTGGGTCGAAGGGTTTACGATGGGTTTGTCCGGCCTGATCGAACAGGAAACCGGGAATGTGCGTGGTCATTTCTGGTGGGCTGGACAACGGAAAATGGGATGTCTTTGACTGTCGTCATTCGCTACTTTTTGAAATGTTACACTGTCATTGGTCAGTTTTTGATGCACCGAATGTAAATTGGAATGTTGCCTGAGGCTTGATTTTTGGCATAAAAGACCATGCTCCGCTTATCGAATTTGTGCAGTCTCTGACGAACTACCCGTGTGTACTTCGTAGATCTCTGTTCCTGGTTGCAGCCAATAAACTTTGGTCTTTGACGTCATCAAGAAGTATCCCGTGTCTCTGTTTGCCAAGACAGGGGAACTCGAAGATTTCAGGCGTTCTCCCTGACGCCGCTGGGTTCTAAAACCCGGTCCTTCAGTTTGTTCTTAAGTTATGTGCTGGGTTCAACCACTACAAAAGCATCATTTTCGGAGTAGTGCATGCCACTCCACACATTTGCTAAGGCGGAGTAGGACATGTTAAATTTATAGAGGCAAAGATTCTTCTAAAACTTGACAACAGAATAAACTTTTGTGCTTTATGTTCTCATTTTACACTTGTCCTAAGATAAACCAATGCATGTCAGTTAGTGAGTATTTATAATGCGCCATCACAGTGACATTGCCAATATTGTTTCTCAGATGTGAAATGTATTGTCGGATGCATTGTCTTAAGGTTTTTCATATTGCAAGTCACACAGACATCCTAAGCAATACCTTAGATTTGTGGAACTGCTGTTAGATTGTTTGCTCAATTTTCATTTAAAAGTTTGATATTTAAATAACCGCATTATCGTGCCCTTTTGCCAGACATTGTTACACTGTGGGTGCAGTTTGTGAGTCCCTATATGAATGAATCAAAGGCATTTCACGTTTCACAAATAATGGTCTGATTAAAATAATCTAAAACTCCTGTTACTGACTTCTTTACAATACTACATAGATAACCTTTGTCAGGTGTGTTTTGTATTCCCTCTTGAAACTTCTGATATGCGTAATATGCATAATGCTCCCCAAAATGATGAACGCAATTGTAAGCTAGTTAGTATGTTGCCAGAAATCTCTGTTGTGTAGCACACCGATTTAGAAAACATGTGAAATGTGATCTACATAACTTTTTCATTTAATTATCGAATTTAGAAATGGATTAAACTATGTATAGATTGGACCCTCAAAGTTGTCTTCAAATATCTAGAGAAATATCATACAGTAGCACCTACATCCTCATTAAGGAGAGTACCAGTTCAGACATAATGCACTGTTGTTTTTACATTTGTCAAAAAGTCACACTCACTTCTAAGTTGAATATTACTTGTTCTCATTGCCTCCTGGCTCTTTTGAGGTCCTCATTCTCTTGTCCCCAATTGCTAAGATTAACTGCGTGGCTGTGCATTTTCGGTCAATCTCACCCCTATTGAAACCATTCACTATCTTAGTTTCAATCCATTTTTGACGATTAAAATGTCCACACAGTTGTGAAGATGTCTCTTTAAATCTCTGGCAATGAGTTCATATGTCATAACTACAAAATCGTACTTCGGCTGCATATGTTCATTAAAAGCAAACCGTGGTAAAAAGTAATCCTCCCACACGGTGAAAGGCTCTGTATTTTGATCTTAAACTGGTACTAATAATGTGAAACAGTGAGAGTTAAGTTGAAAAATACATTATGACATAACACTATCACAAAATGTGCCACTTTAGGTGGCATGATTTGTCTTTTCTTGACACATTACCCTGCCACATAATTTGGTCATGCCCTGCTGCATTTTTGCACTGACCCTGAAAATGATGCTCTTTTCCAAAAGCAAAAACAGATTGCAAATGTAGTTGTAAATTGTATTTATATAGTGCTTATGTTTGACTAGCCCTTTTGCAGGATTATGCCCAAACCTTTTGCTTCTTCCTCCTATTTTTCCTGAACTGTTTTTGTTGGCTTTAGAACTCTGGACACTTTACCAGTGCTAATCAATCAATCAATCAATCAATCAATCAATCAATCATTTGTAGAGCTCACAACTTACCCGTGAGGTTCTCAAGGCACGGGGGTGGGGGTGTTGCTACTGCTCGAGCTGCCAGGTCTCCTGAAGGCCAGCAGGTCTTGGGTCTGTCGTAAGCGGATGGGGAGGGTGTTCCAGGTTTTTGCGGCGAGGTGGAAGAACGATCTGGTTGCCCGATGGATGCCGGGGACAGTGGCGAGGGCGATGTCAGCAGAGCGAAGCTGGCAGGTCGGAGTGTAGAAGGTGAGTCGTTCATTGAGGTACTCTGGTCCGGTGATGTGGAGTGCTTTGTGAGCATGGGTGAGCAGCTTGAAGGTAATTCTATTGTTGATGGGGAGCCAGTGCAGGTCTTTCAGGTGGGCTGTGATATGGCTGTGGCGGGGGATGTCGAGGATGAGATGTTCACCATGTGTTGTAGTTTTTTCTGTAGTTTGGCTGAGGTTTCTGCGTAGAGAGTGTTGCCATAGTCTAGTCTGCTGCTGACAAGGGGCTAGGTGACCATCCTTCTGGTTCCAGTGGCGACCCATCTGTAGATTTTACGGAGCAGGAGGAGGGTGTTGAAGCAGCAGTAGGAGACAGCATGTACTTGCTGGGTCATTGACAACGCGGAGTCCAGGATGACTCCCAGGTTGCGGGCGTGGTCGGTGGATCCAATGATGAGGAACTCCGTCTTGTCCGAGTACAGTTTCAGGCAGCTGTTCATCATCAATTTGGCGATGGCCTTCATTCCTCCATGGAGGTTGGATTTGGCGGTGGTGGGGCCCTAGGTGAGGGAGAGGATCAGTTGGGTGTCGTCGGCATATGAGATGTTGTTGAGGTTGTGCATTTGAACGATGTCGGCGAGCGGTGCCATGTAGGCGTTAAAGAGTGTCAGGCTGAGAGATGATCCTTGGGGTATGCCACAGATGATCTTGGTGTCTTTAGAGTGAAATGGCGGGAGGGGGACACTCTGGTATCTGCCGGTGAGGAAGGAGGTGGTCCAGTCCAGTGCTTTGTCACGGACACCTGCGTTGTGGAGGCGTGTGAAGAGGGTGTGGTGGCAGACGGTGTCGAAGGAGGGCGAAAGGTCCAGGAGGATGAGGGCCACTGTTTCTTGGTTGTCCAGCATGGCCCTGATGTCGTCAGTGGTGGCGAAGAGGGCTGTTTCGGTGCTGTGACCGCTGCGGAATCCAGATTGGGATGGGTCCAGGATGATGTGCTTTTCAAGGAAGGAGGTCAGTTGCCTATTGACAATCTTCTTGATGACTTTCGCCGGGAACAGGAGGATGGAGATGGGCCGGAAGTTCTTGAGATCCTTGGGGTCTGCCTTAGGTTTGTTGAGTAGGGCCTTGATTTTGGCATGATTCCAGCTCTCCGGGAAGATGGCGGTCTCGAAGGAGCTATTGATGATCTTGTGGACATGGGGTGCGATGGTGAAGCTTGCTTTGTTGAAGATGTGGTGCTGGCAGGGGTCAGATGGTGAGCCAGAGTGGATGATGTTCATGATTTTGATGCTGTCTCCGTTGTTGACTTGGGTCCAGGAGAGCCTGGGGCGGTGCGTCTGAGGAGACTGGTGTGGATGTCTGCGATCTTGTGGTGGAAGAAGGTGGCTAAGGAGTCGCAGAGATCTTGTGATGGCTGGATGTCGTTAGAGTTGGAGGTGGGGTTGGAGATGTTGAAGAGCTCTTTGCTGTTGTGTGCGTTGTTGTCAATGCGCTATTCTCTTTGAAGGAAGTTCTTTTGGCAGTTCGGATGAGTTGGTGGTGTCTGTAGATGGCACTCTTGTAGGCTGTGTTGCTGTCCGGTGTCTGTTCGTGGTGCTACTTCTTCTCAAGCCTACGGCAGGCCTGCTTGGATGCCTGGAGGTCAGTGGTGCACCAGATGGCTTTTCTGTCGCTGCGTCTGTTCGAGGTTTTCTTGATCGGGGCAAGAGTGTTGGAGCAGTTGTTGATCCAATGCCTGAGGTTGAGGGCAGCTGAGACGGTGTCGGTAGTGTCCGTTGGTGGGTTTCGGGGGAGGGTGGTGGCTAGCTGGTCTTCGGTGATTTTGCTCCAGCTGCGGTGGGGGCCCGTTGTGTGTGGTGGTGCATGGTAGGCTTCTCGAAGTTGAAGTGGACGCAGCGGTGGTCGGTCCACTGTAGTTCGGTGGTGTGGCTGAAGGTGACTTGGTTGCTGGCAGAGAAGATGGGGTCGAGCGTGTTTCCGCTGAGTGGGCGGGAGTTGTGATGAGCTGTTTGAGTCCGAGGTTGGCGAGGTTGTCGAGCAGGGTGGTGGAGTAGCTTTCGTTGTTGTTTTCGTGGTGGAAATTCAGGTCTCCGAGGAGGATGTAGTCCTTGGAAGCAAGGGGGTGTGTTCTGAGGAAGTCGGAGATGGAGTCGCTGAATGAGGCCCGGGCCGGGTAGTCTGTAGCTGAGGGTGCCTGTAAGGGTGATGTTGGGGTCGGTGTGGATCTGGAAGTGCAGGTGTTCGGGGGTGATAAGCGTGTCGTCGGTGCTTGTCGAGAATCTGATCAGTGCTAAAGTGCATGTGCTCTCTGTTAGAAATGGTGGTCACTAGTTGGCAATGGTTTGCACCTTTGTCCAAGTAGGGACCCTTCTTCCAACTCAGGGTAAGGGGGATACACTTCTAAAATGCTAAAGTGCCAAACTAACAAGGGGGTCAGCAGGGGTTATTTTAGAAGTGTATCCCCTTACATTGACTAGGAAGAAGGGTCTCTACTTGAACAAAGGTGCAAACCATTGCCACCTTGAGATCCCCATTTCTAACAGTAATGTAGTATTATAGATGATTGAAGAAAGGGTTCAGAGGGGTGGCAACGGCAATGATAGGAGTAGGTAGAGAGTATTAAACTGGTTTTGTTTGGAAAGGATGAGAGTTTGTGTGATTAAATGTGTGTTCTTTTATTGGTGTGGAAGCAAAATGTGTATTTGGTTGAGTTGTGGCACAGAGCTGTGGTTTGTGTAGGAGTGTATGGATACACAAGTATGTTGGCGTGTCTTAAATATATGAGTAGTAGGAGAGTGAGTAAATGGTGGACTGAACTTGTATGTTTGTAGACAGTAGTGTGTGTTTGTTGCGAGGTAGCGTGCATGACTGTGGTTTAGGATGTGTCTTGGAGTGTTCTTGTAGAATGTTAAAAAAGGAAGCATCTCTGGCACTCCGCTCTAACAGGCTGCCTTTGGTTTCCCCTCCCTTAGCCTCCACACCCAGCTGAGACAGCATGGGGGAAGGCTTGTAAAGGGTGCTGGGGAGGTCATCTGGTCTTTATCAGCCTCCTAAGCTCAGCTGCAAGCCCAGCCAAGTGGTTGCCCCGCAAAGGCCAGAGATGCACCAGGAGGCAAGGTGTATTCAGCTTTGAAATACATTCTTATATTTGCTAACATAATCTTAGTTATATCTATTTAAAATAAGTGTTCTAATGTTTTCTCTCTAAAAACTGATTCTGAGAGAGATTATCAATTTACTTCATGCTTGATAGGCATTCATTCTACACATTATTTGGAGGGCTGTGAATGCAGACGTAGAATGATAGATCAGAAACATGAGCTCCATTATGTATTTTCCACCTTATATGACTGTGAGTTCAAGTGCATGTTGTCTTACCCTCTCTCACAGTTAGACTTAACTTTGACTGATACAAAAGTACAAGATGCAAGGGTGTGCACCATATTATAAAACAGTTCAGGAAAATAAAAACAGCTAGTACTACCATGTGCAATGTTTTCCATGAATCTGGCATAAATTGGTATAATGGAGTGGGGATCTTGATTGTTTTCATAATAACTAATGTTCTTGAGGAATTGATGTGCCAAGGTTTATCAAACTTTGGTGGCGCCCATTTGTATCAGTTCTAGCATCATGTAATATGGTTCCTGCCCCTGCATTCTAAATCTTTTTCAGAAACATGAAACTGCATCATTGGACTTGTGTAAGCAACTTGGGAGGCATAATTTGTGTCGATTAAAAAACTGTGATCGCAGGATCCATTTACATTTTTCAGTTTGGACACATGACTGGAGACAAGTGTGCCTGCAAGAAATGGCAGGTTTGGGTGACAGGGTCAAGTCAGAGACTGCACCACTCATGTGGGAGCCAATGAACTTTAAGCTGCACTTTAGACCATGCATATAAGAATGTGCGCTTATAGAGCTCCAGTAGTCACTGTGCCACCTCATGTTTGACAAAGCACATTTGTTGAGAGCATGGTGCACATGGCTTTATAGATGGACTGGGCATGTGATTGACAAAAAAGAATAGATTGGGGAACAAATAGTAAGTGTCTGATCGTTTAAAACCTGCGATCTATACTGCTCTGTGGGAAATACCATTATTTATGTTTGGTGGTACTCAGTCGTTTGAAGTACACAAATTAAGGAAGAGCATATATAGTGGTGATATGTTTTGAAAACGGTTTTTACATAGGACATCATGTTTCATTAGGAGATGTCATTGATCTTCTAATAATCGAGTAAAGGTTAGCAGTCGCAAGTACCTTTTAGTGCTCTGCATAATTCGTGTGAATGAAAGAAAAAACTATTAAACTTTTTCCCACCGAATGCACGTACAACACTTCATGTAGGATTAACTGCAACGTAAATTATTATTTAGTATATAGGGTGGATAGATAGGCGGGAAAGACGAAGGGTCTCATTAAAGTATGAAAGTTCAAAATGGCTAGAATAAATCAAGCTTCAAAGAGACTGTATTTCAAAGGCTTTGTAAGAATTTGTCCTTTGTTGAAGACTTTTGAAAATGCCCTGATCTCCTACGGGTCATAGAGTGGGAAGGGATGTGGGGTTTGAAGGCAGCCTGCTTGTTTTAAGATGATTTAAAATATCTCATTGTAATTTCGGATCCAGTTCTCACCTCTTCAAAAATGAAAGAGAGAATGAAATGTCCTTACAGAACTGAAGGATTTCCATATTGGAGAATCTCTGATGGCCTCGAAACAAGATTTGTTTTGAGAAACAGCGTGTGAAGAATTACTAAGGGAAACACATGAAACGTACAGACTGAAGGAATGTCTTAACCTAATATGTGATGCAATCAGTGATAGAAAACTCATTATGGCATTCCTCCCGATCCAGCATGACTAACCTCTTACTGGTTCCTTTGTTATCTGGCCAAGATCACAATGATTGTTTGTTTAAAATGAATAAATGCCATCGCTTCTTATTTTGATTTTTTTTAAATTTGTGCACTGGCTGTTAGTATCTATAAATAACAGCATGGAACCACTTTGCCCTTCCTCTGTTACTAGTTTCATTTCCATTTTCTGATACAATAATTAAATATTTGTGTTCGGGTTTAATCGTGTCATACCATTACTGTGTCTGCGTTATCTCAATAGAAAACCCATAGTGGAAAGTGTTCCAGTTCTTCTGAAAACATTCATATATCATGAATTGAACTGATCGTTTACAGGACTTGAACTTGCATTTTTTTTTTTTAAATGGAGCCTGCAGTTTGTTGTCACCTGTGCGTGAAGCTCAGACTGTTTTCTGTGGGGGTTTGTATTTGGGCAGTCTGCAGTTTTCTATGCCAGAACTGGTGATGATGTTTGTGAGGCTTTACACGTGTTTACACATGTATTTTGGCTGATTCAAAAATGGCTGGGCTGTGATTGAACAGTGCAAACGCAGTATGGCGAGGATTGTGCAGCAGCCCATAGATTCACAGGAAACTCCCAAGTGCGTCCAAGTCAGAGGAGCTGCTGGCGGCACACGGGTAAAGCAGCAACAGACACATCCTTGCAAAAATATTCCACATTGAACCCTATGCAACAAACACAGGATTCCATGTGCTCAAACACATAGAAACCACAGCATGTCCACTATTGATAGGGTCTGTTCTCAGAAATAAACAACCAAAAGTACGCAATAATGCCTCAGATCACTCAGTTTAATGCTGTATGTCAAAATGTCTTACAGAGATCAAGAGAGAACTTCTTGGCGAGTCTCCAGCAATATCCATGTGTAGGGCCGGACTGGCCATAGCAGCCATCGGGCATTTCAATGGTGGGCCGGAGGGATGGGGGCTGGTTTTCTGACCATGGGGGCCAGTTTTGTCACTGGGAGCCGGTTTTGCAGCAGTGCTGCAAAATTGGACCCCTGTAACATAAGTGGGAGCAGAGCTTTTTACCAACACCCTGCCCCCCTCTGCCCTCAGGGCCAGTCGACAGCAATCAGCCAGGGCTGGTTGCTGTCCCCTGTCCGTGTGTATAAAAAAAGAGAGCTCTTATAAAGTTTGGCTTAGGTGACACGACTTTGTATGCTTGGGGGCATTGAGAACAGTTAAAGGGTCTGAAATGTGCTGTAACGTGATGGATTTGCCGTCTTGTAAAACTATTCTGGAAGAATGTCTCTCATTATACAAAGTATATCACAAGCATCCAGTTTCCATTTGCCCTCATGATAGTCTTGCTGGAAGAAGCAGATGAGTTTTCACTAACCATCCTTAAAAGCACATTTTAACTAATGTGGTAACTACCCCCGGTGGCTCACTTAACAACAGCACAAAAACATAGCAGATCATAGAATATTTCTTCATTGTAGACGAAAATAAGCAATATTTAAGCAATGGTGAAAGTTACCCCCACGATTCATATATTTTATAAACCATTATAAAAGGTTATTAAACCTAATGAAATGTCTGATCTATTTGCACATGTGTCAAAAGCAGCACAGTAGTTGGACTCTATTACCCAGTAGCCAGGATTTTAATGGTAGAAGTGACTTGCAAATTGATTCCCTCCTGCTCTTTTACATTTACAAGATTATACCTTACAAAATGTTGTAGATTGTATATTTATTAGGCCTGAGGAATGTTAAGCTGATTTTGCTTTGTCCACTGTATGCCCTTTGTACCAGAACCATTAAAATAAAAACTAAGGGCCATATATACAAGCCTGTATCGCCACCACAATGTCACTTTATGGACGCTGTAGTGGCGATAGGGGCTTGACCTTATTTACAAGGCAGAGTTAAGCTACTTAATGTGGCTTAATGCTGCCTTGTAAATAAACTTATCAGAAAAAATGCACCTTGAGGGATTATTTCACACAATTATTCAATCTTTGTCAAGTCATATAAATGTACAATTAATTGAAAGGAACATAAGAGGCACGGTATCTCTTATTCAGAATTTATATCACACTGTGAACACTGTATATCCAAAGTTGTTACAAAAATATTACAAAAACAGGGCAACACAAAACACTACTATTTTCAATACATCTTTTTGTAGTGTATTATACCGTTGGTACAATATGTATCAAACATATGCATACATAAAGTGCTTCTGAAACATTGTGTATATATTGTATATTTTTGTAGCTATTGTGTGCAACGTATAGTCCTGAGGATGGTCTTGGTGTGAATTTTGCGATAAAGACCAAAACGCCGACGCTTTTATATCATTTTTTTTACAATCACCAACAACAGGAAATGTATATATCATTGACTAATCAGCTGACTGATGTTTCAGAAGCACTTTATGTATGCATATGTTTGATACATATTGTACTAACGGTATAATACACTACAAAAAGATGTATTGAAAATAGTAGTGTTTTGTGTTGCCCTGTTTTTGTAATATTTTTGTAACAACTTTGGATATACAGTGTTCACAGTGTGATATAAATTCTGAATAAGAGATACAGTGCCTCTTATGTTCCTTTCAATTAATTGTACATATATATGACTTGACAAAGATTGAATAATTGTGTGAAATAATCCCTCAAGGTGCATTTTTTCTGATAAGTTTATATTACCCAGTTCCTTGGGGACTATTGGGTTGCCCTCTTCTAGTGAGCCTTGTAAATAAGGCACCCTTTCACGCTATACTTAGCTTGAAAGGCCTTACCCTGGTGAAACGAGGAGCAATGTTTAGTTTCCCCTCGTTTTTGCTATATCAGCGTGTGCTGAATTCTGCAGCACACATAGAAACAGCAAAATGCCATTGATTGTTTATATGCAGGAAGTTGTCTCTTCCTGCACATAAACAAACCTTAAAAAAAAAATTAGGAAGCAGCACACATAGAAGTTACAAAACACCATTTACAGATTGTTTATGTGCAGGAGGGCACACTTTCCTGCACATAAACAATCTTCTGCAATGCTCTAGAAGGAGCGTTGAATATATATTTAAAAAAATCCGCATTTAAATATTGGAGTCCAAACAGAGAAGATCCTTAAGATGTCAGCTTCATATCAAGGGATGCGTATGACCTCCCCGAGACTCAGTGAAGTTGTGAGGTACCGACGAATAGAGCGGGGCCTCAATATCCTGAGCATGGTCCAGGTGAGGTGAGGTCCAGTCCCCTGTCAAACTGAATGTCATACGCATCCCTTGATGTGGAGGACAGCGACGGCTCGTGGAGGGAGTTACGGTGGGGCAGGAGGGTGGGGAGGGGGAGGGGCAGGGTGGAGGTTGCTAAAAACCGGCATATGGATAATTGCAGGTAAGTAAACAATTTACTTAATAAAACGAATTTCGTAGCTCGCACTGCATTGCATTTTGCGATGCAAGGCGCACTACGAAATTCGTTTTATTAATTAAATTGTTTACTTACCTGCAACTATCCATATGCCGGTTTTTAGCAACCTCCACCCTGCCCCTCCCCACCCTCCTGCCCCACCGTAACTCCCTCCACGAGCCGTCGCTGGTGGAGGAACAGATTGTTTATTCATTCACTGTATCACAGCAAGTACTTATTTTCACTTCTGTATTTACGTTCAAGTTAATTTCACCAGTACAAGCAGTAGCAATTTTGAGAAAAGAGGCCCTGAAGAAAGCCTTGGAAAGTATTGCCCGTTTGGCTGAAACATGTTGGCCCTTTTTTGCCAGTTCCGTTTTTAGTTAGGGGGTGTGTCCGCACGTTCAATATAATTATCCTCTTTTGGGACACATCATCCTATTTGAATTCACTTTCCTTTGCACTGCTCGCCTTCTTTATCTTTTTTCAATGGGCATTTAGAAGCAACCACCCATTGGACTCCTCTCCAGTGATCTTTTGCCGGGATCCAGCCTTGCAGAAATTAGCGTGGTGTCCTCTATGATCAAGTAAATGTAAATGTAGGTATACTTATATAGTGCAACCTGTCACCACAAAGGGCATCCTGGCGCTTGCCTAGGGAACCCGTCCTGGTATTCCCCTGTGAGAGGCCCCAGCAGGGTATCCACAAGGTGAAAGCCAGGCATCCCGCCGCGAGGGGCCGTTGTGGAGATTAAGCAAGCTATTGCCCAGAGTCGCAGAGCGTGAACCCGTGAGTCGAGAAGGCACCGGAGCGAGAATTATCGAGACCGTGGAATTTTTAGCCCAAGACCCGTCGAGGCGGGGAATTGAACCCTGGTCCAGGGCCGATCTCAGCTTCCGGGTCTGCCGCCTCTAACCCCTGAGCCACACTTCACCATCCCGTATAACTGGTTGACCAAATGATAAAATTGATCACTTGGAAGAGTTGATGGTTATCAAGACTCCAACTATGTGGCTGATCCCTACCATATTATCACAGTGAGTCTTTGGTCTGTTGGGTGTTGTTCCTTATATTTAGCCACTCGCAGTATATTTGATACACTATACCTTTGGGCGAAGTGTTGTGCCTTTTCATTAATATTAGGTATTTAGACCCCTGGTTTGTTGCTCCCTCTCAAACCAGCCCATGAAGAGGTTAGCGTAAGAGGGAGCAAACCTGGAAACCACCGCCGTTCCTCTCACTTGATGGTACCATTCATCCTCAAAGAGAACGAAATTGTTATTCAGAATCAATGCACTCATTTCTACCAACATTTTGGAATGATCCCGTAAACTAGCACTACGACTACTCAGAAAGTGGTTAAGCGCTTGTTCTCCTCTGTCATTATTTATACAAGTGTAGAGTCCAACTACATCCAATGTAACAAGTATCATTCCTTCCTCCCATTTAAAATCTTACAATTTATTTAAAATGTCCATGGTGTCCCGTATATTAGATAGTAAATTAATCAACAGAGGTTTCAAAAAACCATCAACAAATTCAGATAGGTGTTCCGTAGCACTTCCAATACTGGACACGATCGGCCTACCCCGAGGATCAGATTTCGACTTGTGTACTTTGGGTAGAGTGTGAATGAAAGGGGAAGTGGGATGAGTTACATTTAGATATTTGTATTCTGCCTCATCAATTAATCCTTCCTCCTTCCATGAGTATAATCTCTCTGAAATACGTCTACTCACTTCCGTAACTGGATTACACAATATTTTAACATAACAATTTGAATCGCTAAGCTTCCTCTAAATTTCTTGGATGTAATTGGATCTATTCATAACCACGATGTGCCCACCCTTATCAGCTTCACAAATTACTATGGTACTGTCACATTTCAAATCATTCAAAGCTACTCTCTCCGGTCGAGATAAATTGTCTTTATTCTTAGAGCTACTCCATCCCCAGTCATCTATTCGATGAAATTCTTCCAGAGTCTTTTTAACAAATATGTCAATAGCTGCGAACTGGGTTCCCTGAGGTGTAAATTTGTATTTCGTTCTTAATCCACTTGTACAAGTAAAGTGTGCTGTCACATCCAACACAGCCGCTGCATCATCAATCCCAAACTTCTCTCCTTCTGTTAAAGACATTAGTAAATGGACATTCTGCAAGTCAGAAATAGTCATATCTGAACTTTTAATAGATGGTTTCATATATATCGATTTATCCATTGTAGCAAAGAAACTTTTCAAATTTAAATTCCTGGAAAATTTAAACAAATCGATTTCCAAATCAGTATAATTACACAAATTGGTTGGGCAACATTTTTGTATATTTTTAACGCTCCTTCTAGAGCATTGCAAATGTTTGTAAAATTGTGGTTGTGATGGTGGGCCATGAGAAGAAGAGCATTTATATGAAGTATTAACAAGAGGGAAATTATTTAAAGGATTAGCTCTCCAGTGCACACAGAGTTTGACCACCATTGTCTTGCTTTGTTCTATTGCATAAATCATCTTCCCCTGCAATGCAGACACCCTTGAACTATGGTGCAAGGGTGCCTGCATTGGTGCTATGGGGAAGCGCAGGGTGGCACCATATTGTTGTAAATATGGTGCCAGCACTTCGTTTCGGAAGTGGCAGAGCACAGCGTTAGACCAAGAAGGCTAAAAATGCACTCCTTCACTTCCATTGTAAATATGCCCATAAGTGCTTACAGTGATAATGCTCTAATGTCACTGGCACCAACTGCAGATATTTTAGTGTGGGAGAACTGTATGGCAGTCATCTGTTATACAGTAACAAATTGCATGCTTCTTCGAATGAGCGATCTTTTTCTGGCAAGGTATGTGTACTCGAGGACAGACTACCCCAGGTGTCAGGGGACTTCATATGGATCAGTTTAGTCTGAGCAAAAGGCAGAGAGCCATGAGGTCTCAGATGCATAGCTTCCCTCAGGAACCAGACAGCTTCCCATCCTTAACACAAATCATATCCGACACGGATGTAGAGTACTTACTATCTAAACTATGCGGACCAGTTTATACCTGCTCCCAAGTAAAGACACCAGGACTAGGGAGGCATGGGAACGCGACCTTGATTGCCCAAACTCAGACACCCAGTGGAACTATTGTTATGAACAGAGAAAAAAGTTGTCCCTCAACCATAAACACAAGCATCTTCATTTCAAATTTCAAAGGCAAGCCTATGCTACCCTGGCGAAGCTGCACAACATAGACCCCACCCGCGCAATCACATTCCTCTAATGACATGCACCAAAAGGCAGATTTAGCACACATGACATAGAACTGGGCCGAGATCAAACACTACTGGCAGGAGATATTTACAGCTTTGTCGCAAACGGTACACAGCACCATGACATCAACACAAGAAATGGCACTAATGGGCAATGTGCGTGAAGTCCCTAAATCCATATGGCCTTTTGTCGTGATCGCCCTCCTGCTGGCCAAATGGGAGATAGTGGTAAACTGGGGTAGCAGACATACTCCGACACAAAAGGCATTGCTCAATAGCTTAATTTACTGCAACCCAAATTATACGCTAACTTACAACTGATACCATCCAAGCCATATAACATCTGGCAATATTGTGGCAGTAGTTCATGGACATGGCAGACACCCACCACCCCCAATCTCATGAACAACGCCACATATCCCAGACACACGTGAAAGAGAGATGCTTAACTGACTATAGCGGAGGGGTGGGGGTGGAGCCCCAAGACGGCGGGATGGCAAAATAGTTTATATTAAAAATGTAAAGCAGAAGTCATTTGGCAGGGCTAAGTATGCAAACGCTATTCTTCAATAAAATAGTAGCAAACACTTGGGGGTCGATTCCAATTCGGAAAGTCCCCTACTAATCGCCGTACGGAGCATTATTCCCGTTCGAATCGTACACCTTCAACGTCCCCGTACGTCCAATGAACCCGTACACCAATACGGTGCATGGGTGTACGGTGCATGGTTAAATGGTGCATAGGTGTACAGTGCATCAGGGTAAGGTGCGTAGAGGTACAGAGCATCGGGATACAGAGCGTATGTGAGTGTGTGGCTCTCTGTACAAATTGCTCATAAGACGTTTTCCGTACAAATCACGTTCTCGTTCCTCGGTCCGGATCGTACTTGTTGGGTCATACAGCAAGTTTACAAAAAGTACGGTTCACCGTGAGGGTCTGTTTTGTACGGATTCTCCCTTGCTTTTTGTACGGTTCACACACATTCGTACGTATTCTTTTCCTATGGATCGTACTACGCGATTCAGACGGATTTGTACAATTCGTACGGAAACGGCTACGAATACAATTCGTCGTACGGATTAGGTTCCCAAATCGGAATCAACCCCTTGATGTATACACTCGGAATATGCCATTAACGTTTCAATCACCAGGTCTGCATTTGTGGAAATTAAAAGTCATACAAAACTGAAAAATATATATATATATATATATTTATTATTAACAGGCTGCCTTGCATTACTACCTTGGCATCTGTGTAATAGAATAACATGAATTGATCACCACTGCTAACATTGTAGTATTTCTTCCTTTTTATTTCTTTCTTTTTTTCTTTTTTTATTGTGCCCTCATTCGCCACCAATCTCGCTTCAAATACACAATCAAGTTGTCCGTACTCACATTCAGCAAGCGGAGAGGCATGAGAGTCTAAGGATGGAGAGACTCACCTACCAGTACATGGATTTGCTTGTGTGCTAATGAAGACACCAACTGAGATAACTCAGTTAACCAGCTCTAGGAGCTAGATGACCTACGTTTTAAAACTTCCAGTCCTAGACTGAAAGTATCCGACATGGCCCACAGAGTATTGAGTCAGCATAGTCATAGAACCCCCCCAAAAAAGGAAAGGGGGAAACCCTCTTTACAGTCAACATTGGGTCCCATCTTGATTTCAATATGTTTCAAAATGTACTATTGTTTTTACTGCCAGATCTCATTAAATCTAACCTGGAAATCGCCAAGACTGAGGACTGCCAGTCTAAAAAGGAAGGAGGGATAGGGTCTGTCCATTTTATACAAATTTGTCTCCTAGCTAGGAGAATGGCATAAAAAAGGAGCGATCGTGCAGGACCACTGACATTATCCTTCAAGCCAAAGATGATCAAGGGTAAATCAATAGTAACAAGGCTTCCTAATGTGTCATACAAAAATTTTCCAATGCTGTCCCAAAAAGAGGCCAGAGCTGGACACGCTTTAAACATATGGATGTCGGAAGCCAAAGCCAATCCACATTTCTTTACAACATACAGGCAACTCTTTATTGATTTTTGAGAGTTTCAATGGGGTGAAGTAAATCCTGTGAAAAGTGAACTGATGGTTCCTTTTTAACCATACCGGTTTTACAATTTCGTATAAGATTGTAAACAAACACTCCCACAATATATCACAGTCTTGAACAGGTAAATAACTTTCCCACAGTTCCTCCGCAAGTTTAAAGTCACCGTCCACTTCCTCCAATATAACCTGGTACCAGAAGGAGACTTCCTTCTTCCCTTGGGGTCTAGTCACACGCTGATGTTCCAAGTGATTGCCTCCACCTAATAGGCTTCAATTAGTTTAGTTGTTTGTAAGTGTTACTGGGCCCAGCTGGCCAGCTGAAGATATATAAATTTGGAGAGGCCAACCCCAACCCTTTCCCTAAGTTGTTTCCATGTAACTATAGTGCCATCTGGGATCAGATCCCCCCAAACTACCAGACGGGCTTCCCTCAGAGGGGTTGCCAATCTTTCCCTTAAACATTCTGGGCCGCCGGGGGAATCCCATAGGGGAGCCAAGCTAGAGAAGTATTCGAGAGTAACTAACCTCATTTCTGCCCATGTTTTACCTAGGCTCTGAAAAACCTTAAGCCTATGTTTTTTTACTTTGGATCACCAAATTTGAACAAAAAACCCTACACCTTGAAGCATAGCTAAAAACATCCTTCCTGCTCCAGTATTAACCGGCATTTTCAGAAGCATACGTGCATGAGAGAGTTGGAAGGCCCAAGCAAAAAGCTGGATATCTAGCAAAGCGAGACCTCCCTTCTCCCTCCTGCGTCTTAACTTTTTCCAAGCTGTCCTGGAGAGTTTATATCCCCAAACAAATGAGTTGATATCCCTCAGAATTTTACCAATTTGTGATTTCTCAAAATGAAGGGGAATACTATTGAAAAAAAGGTAATTTTTGGGAGTATTGACATTTTAACTAAGTTGACTCTACCCATAATAGAAAGAGGGAGCGAAGCCCAAGATTTCATTAGCCTTCACACACTCTTTTGCGACCGTGGTCAAATTAGTTTCAGCTATCTTAGTTATGTCTTGCAGGATATTTACCCCCAAGTATCTCATTCTGGGGCTTATCTGGTGGTGATGTTGATTTGCCTCCGTATTCCAGACCATAACCTCTGTCTTTGCAGCATTGATTTCTTAGCCTTAGACTAGTCCAAACTCCTGAGCTTGGATGATAACTGCTGGAAATTCTGTGTCTAGATTGGCTGTAAAAACATTTATTTAATCAGAGTAGAGGGCTACCTTCCTCTCCCACTCCCCATACTTGAAAGACTGGATGTTAGGGCCCTCTCTGAGCCATTGAGCGAATGGCACGATATATAAATCAAAAAGGAGAGGGGAGAGTGGGCAGCCCTGTCTAGTCCCCTGGATATATTAAAAGAACCAGTGATATTGCTGTTTACAAGAAGTCTAGCCGTTGGTCTCTGGTAAATAGACTGTATTGTACAGCGGAAATTCTCGCCAAGATTTAAGTTTTCCAAGACCTCCGACAGGTATATCCAATTCACCCTGCCAAAGGCCTTGGTGGCATCCAGGGTCATCGCTGCCAAGGGAATAGAGTGTGTAGAAGCCAGATCAATCGCTCCAATTAAATTGTATGTGAGGTGCGAAAGCTGGCAGGCCTTAATGAAGCCCTTCTGGTCTGAATGCAAAATGTCTCCTGCCACTATACCTAATCTTGCTGTCAATATTGAAGTGAAAATTTTATAGTCAGCATTCAAGAGAAACATGGGTCTATAAGACCGACAATTAGATGCCGCTTTCCCTGGATTCAGGATCAGTATTATAGTGGCATTGTTCCATGAATCTGGCGGATTAAGTCCTTCTTGCAATATCTGATTGAAGAGGTTCGTCATAATGGGAATGACCTGATCACTTATCGCTCTGTGGATCTTGGCTGGAAGCCCATCCGGAATCACAGCCTTTCCGTTCTTGCTTACCTCAGTGGAGGAAAAGGCCCTGTCTAGATGTTCCTGCTGTTCTAAATTGAGGGAGGGGTGAGGGATGCCTCCAAGCCACCTCTGTGCACTATAGCTGTCTACGCTACCATCCTCCCAATAAATAGATTGAAAAAAGGTCTGAAAGGTATCACGGATTTCCTCGTCAGTAGCTAGAGTGCCATTATCAATTTTGATTTCCTTAATATAGCTCCTCGCTCGGTCCGATTTACTCTTTCGTGCAAGGAGTTTGCCCGCTTATTCTCCGTACTCGAAGTAGGAGATCTTATTGGCTTCCCATCTTTGAGTAAGCCTGGTGTTCAAAATATTTTCGAGCTGGCCTTTTTATCTATTAACCCTGTCTTGTTTCTCTTGCAGAATTTTAGGGGATACTAGGCTTGAAAGATCTACCTCTTCCTCTTTCAGCCTGTTTTCAATATCCATGATCTCTTCTTTATAGTTTTTGTTTCTATAACAAGACCTACTGGTAATTTGGCCTCGCAGAAAGGCTTTTAGGGAATCCCAATCTGAGGTTTTTGGGGCGGTGCCAGTGTTCACCTCCAAGAACCATTCCACTTCTTGTGAGAGGAAAGAGACTTCCTCCTCCTCCAAAAGTATAGTTCGATTGATGGACCAAGTCCCAATTGAACTAGAAACTGGGCATTTCTGAACCAGGAGAACCCCAGAGTGAACTGAGAGATGGGGTGCCAGGTATGAGATGTTCTTCACCTGGCTCCTTAATGAGTAGCTGACCAGAAGAAAGTTGATTCTTGACTTGTGCCGATATTTATAATTTCGATGTGACCCCCCCTAACTGCTGCCCTGATCTACCTCTCCAAATATCCGAGAAGGTGAACTGCCTCATTGCCCCAAGCAAATACTCACGAGATTTCGAGAATACTACAGCTCTGTTGGTTGGGGATTTATCCAATGTGGGGTTCAAGATGATGTTAAAGTCGCCTGCCAGGACCATCGGTTCTGGGAAGTCAAGTAGATGTGAGAAAATAGACTTTAGACTAGAGGGGTCATTGTGGTTGGGACCATGGTATCCAATTAAAGTTAGCAAGGTCTCCAATATTACCACTTTTACAAGTGAGAACATGGCGGCAGCTAGTTGAGCTGCCTCTGCACCCAGAGGTTCTGCCTACCTTCACGCCATGGTGAACGTGTGCTGAATACGGAGGGGATTTTCTTCACCTGATCGGCGTGCAGGGTTTGTTCTGCCCGGTGTTTTTATAGCGGTGTTTTGGGGTTGGTTTTCCCTTTAAGCTGTCTGTTTAGGCTTTGATTCTTGTTTGTCTTCATGGCCAACATCGTACAGATGTGTATCGGCTCTGGTATTGCTCCTAGCCCGGTTTTGGCTTCTCCCTGCCCAACGCGGTGGGAGGCGGCAGCGCTGGAGCTGAGGAGGAGCCGGAGAGCAGCAGCCCGTGGTCTCCCCTGGGTCACCCGGGGAAGAGGCAGAACTAGCCGCATACTGCCCAAGCTGGAAAATGTCGGGGAAATTGACAAGTGCAGCAAGGAGGAAGACGACCGAGCGTTGCTGCAAGGGAGCAGCCCCAGGCTTTTGGCGGTTTGTTGGTTTGCGGGTGGCCCCAGACTTAGGTAGGACATGCCAGAGCTGTTGCCAGTACCCCAGCCTCTGTCAAGCTTACAGTAAAACTACTAGGAATGGGAAAAAAACGTGGAGGGGGGCCCTGCAAAGGCAAAATCTGTCGGGAAGGATATTAAACAGGTATTTGAGAATAGACTGGACGATAGTCTGGGTCTAAGCACGGTTATTGTTAACAATAGCACGAACGACAGTACTAAGGAAGGTCACAGTCGCTAATACGAAGACCGCAGTAAAGAGCACCTCAACCTTTCTATGTGAGGAAGTTAAAAAAAGGAATATAAAATCGGGCAGGTCTATAAGCACTCCTTCAGAATCCAAGCTTATGATTACCCCTTCTTTAAGGTCTTAAATAAAGTCCTCCCGGAGGTCCTGTGCCTTGTGAGACAGGGAGAGACTGGAAAGTCAGGGAAAGGGGAAACATCTGATCCCATATTGGGATCTGCTAATATAGAAGCATTAATAGTAGAAAAGACGAAGTCGGGGGGTTCCACACTCTTTGGTGGGCCTGGTTCATTTTATACTTGAAGTCTTGCTTTGGAGTGGAGAAATAACGCAATGGAGGTGGTAGTTCAGGCCCCTCAAGTTGAATGCCCGGACACCACCAAGGACATATCTAAGGGATCGGCAGGAGGTTCAGACAGTGGGGTAATGGCACAAAATCTGGAGGAACACTTGATTTCTTCATTAGAGCTCCTTCTGGCCTCACTATCGGCAGATATAAAAAAACGGTTTGAGGTCTCAGCTGCAAATCAAGGAGAGATCTGGAGCTTTTGCGAGTCACTGGACAAGAAAGTGGACCTTTTAAAAAACAGGACGGAGACACTAGAATCAAATGTGGGGGCATTAACAGATCAGCTCTATGTCCTGAAAGCAGATCTAGTCACTCTCAAAAGAGATGAAGGTGTCCTGCGAGACCGGCTGGCAGCATTGGACAATAACTCTCTTAGGAATAACCTACGAATACTGAATGCTCCCGAGGGGAGCGAGGGCGAGGATCTCAAGTCCTAACAGAACTTGGTAGTGGTTTGTTATAGGTTAAATGGCGCCTCTTAGAGGGTAACACAATATGATTAATTCTAATTTATTAGACAGTGCTATAGGGTAAAAGGAACCACTATTCCTTTTAAACTTGGCTACTGCATCAAAGTTACAACACTCCCTAGCACACGTATGGTTATAATACAGTTCATATATGTCAGTGTTTCCACTGGTTCTTGCAGGAAAAGTTGAGAAAAATTCTTGTTCTTGTAATTCAATTCCAAGTTGTATTCTTGTTAACTGGAAACGTTCACACAGCCAACATGTGTTTCGTCGTATTTGGGAATGTAACCCACGACTTTTTCAAGGCTGTACAGAATAAAAAGAAAATTGTATATTGCAATATATATATAAACTGTTATTTGAAATTAGTTAAAACCTGTTACACATCTCTAATATTTATTAGAGATGTTCCCTCACCGTGATTTGAACAATACATTATAGTGATTGGTGTGCGTGGCGTGATATAGAGTTAAAAAGAAACAAGTAAAGTAACACAAATTTTAGTATAACACAGAATGTACCTCTGAATATTCACAAGGTCTGTGAGCCTGATATGAGGTGGAGAGACTACGTGCCATTTATTTGTTAACTTCTATGTATTTTTGGTGACAGTATAGTAAAGGCAAGGCTATAGTGATCTTATTAGGTGAGAATTCATGCATGAGATATTTTATTGTGCGTCTTAAAATATTTATTAAATACCTATTTCCAGGTCTGTATTTTCTTTACTGTAAATAAAGTACAATGGAAGCGTTCATTAAAGCTTAGTTCTGTATGGACTATTGTATTGTTAGTATCGTCGGTGTTTGATTTCACTTACGTGTAATACGGTGATAATTCCAACCCGGATATGGGTTCTACGGGGGACTTCGGTTGTGTATCCGGTAGGGGATTCAAAATATCTTTTCTGTCTCCAAATGTGTTGTGGTTGCTGACAGCCAAGGATCTCAAGTCCTTCGTGATCACACTCTTAAAAGAGTCACTTGAATTAGAGATCTCAGAAGATGAATTGCGCAGGGACATCTAGAGAATTCACAGAGACCCCTTCAGAAGAAACCTGAGTCAACCTAAACCGAGAAAGCTACTCATAAACTTCCATACTTACTCAATGAAAGAGAAGATCCTCAACCTATCTCTTAAATATAAGTCATTGAAGGTTAAGGAGTTTTCATTCCAGATTAGAGCAGATCTGGCTAGAACAACGTTAGAAAGACAATGGGAGCTGGGTAGGAAGCTGGAGGACTTGTGAACTGGTCGGCAATACTTTTGCATAATCTTTTCTAGCTTGTTCCCCAGTTTCCCTAGGCTCTCTTCACAGCTTGCGTTCAAAATATAAATATTCTTCCATGCAGCTAAATTAAGGGGAGTAGATAGGGTAAAGAAGGGAAAAGAAAAAAAAATATTAAAAAAATATATATATAAAAACGAAATGAATAAATAACAATTGTGTGTATAGGATAAGGTCTTCCTCCTTTTTTCTTCCTCCTTATATCCCATATCTATTGCCCTGTAATTAGTATGGGTCGGGTTAAGGTAGGTTCTTTTTTTTTTCTCTCCTTAGTATTTCTAGTTTTCTCTTTTTTGGGGCGGAGGCAGCAGGCACCTCCGGGGTGCAGTTATCTGGACTTCATTCATTCGGGTGACTGGGGCTAGGGTTCTCCAAGGGTGGGGGGGGGGGGATGTTGGGGCACAAGGTTAGGGCAAGGGGGCAGCGGGGAAAAAAAACAAAAAAATCCTAATTTGAACTATTTTTGCAATGCCCAACTTTAAAGCTAACGATAAGGGCTTTGGAAGTGGGTTGATCTTGCGGGTGCTGATGTCTGTGCCTCAAGCCTTGACCCCGGTGGACAAGCAGCATTCAGAGCCCCCATGAGTTCTTTTCAGATTCTTTCCTGGAACGTCAATGGCCTGCGCACTAGACCAAGAAGAGATGAGATCGTACAATATCTACGGGACTCTTCAGCGCAGGTCATTGTCCTACAGGAAACTCATCTACTAGAAGAAGAGATGATTTCTCTGTTAAAGGGTCAAAGCTGGGTATGCTCTTTTGTATGCAGAAGTCAATCAGCAAACATCAATCAGACATGCATCGCATTTTGCGATGCAGGGCGCGCTACGAAATTCGTTTTATTAATTAAATTGTTTACTTACCTTCAATTATCCATACTCCAGTTTTTGGCACCCCCGCCCTTCCTTCCGCCCCACCGAAACTCCCTCCACGGGCCGTGGCTGGTCGTAACATGTGAATATGTGCACACACATCTGCACCAAAGTGGATTGCACCTGCTGCTCCTTGAGCCATTAATTTATTTGCATTTTTGTCAATCCGGACCCCCCATTGTTTGCTGAAGTATTTGAAAACAAAGAAGGCTTTATGATAGGAAATATGCTCTTTAACTGTTAGGTCACTGTTGAAAGAGCCATATTTCCAGGTGGTTATGGGACGGAGGAAGTTCGATATGCAGACCTTGTTGCGACAGGTATTGTATTCCAAAGAGAGGCAGCTTTGATGTTTTCCAATATGATGGAAGTGCTTCTCGCGTAGTAGTTCTCCTTTGACCAGTGAAAGCTGCTGCGCTTGGTACAGCGACCCCACTTGCTGGCAGTAAGACAGGGCTGACCCTATGGGTGGCCTTCTGACGTACACATACACTTATCCTTATTTACTGAGTAATGTAGGCGCATTCAAAGTCACAACATGTGAGTCCCATTTTACTGCAATAATCAGGTGAGCTGTAGTAGATCATTTTTATTTTCACGTTGTATATTTTCATGTGAACTTTATTTACCTGGTTCTGTTTCATGAGATACGTTTTATGAAATATGAGGAATGATCATAACTTGAACCTGCTTTTGTAACATAAAATTGGCAGCGAAGCAGCAGTGTGATTATATATTCTCGTTTGTGAGCCATGCTTTGAGCACAGACGTGCAGTGTTCAGTTCAGAAGGACCTTTGCAGAAACATGTGCACACAATTCCACGGATGACTGTTCAGAGAAAACCATTCTCAGTAAGATCAAGATGTGCAAGGTAATCGGCAGGGATTGTAAAGCATTAACTTGGTTCTCTTTTTCCACAGCTATGACTTGCATTAACATTGAGACACAGCTCTCGGAGCATGTTGTTTGGAGACTGGTTTCTGGGTCACTGAACGAGTATGGAGCTCAAGTCATGCTAAGCTGCAACCATGGCTATTACTTAGGGGGTCGAAGGCTCCTAGAGTGCAGAGCTAACGGAACATGGAGTGGGGGTGAAGAGAGGCCTAGCTGCAAAGGTAAGCCTTTTAGGAATGGGTTCATGGAATAGAACATTCGTTTTCAAAGTGTCTGTCATCGTTTGGGGAAGCAAAAAGGTTTATTCAAACTGTGAAGAATGCATGCTCTCGTGCGATTACTCCTACGTACCTTGATTACTGTAATATTGCAGATGCTTTTTATAACTAACTTGAATGTTATTGCAACTGTATCTAAGAGGCCATTTCACTGAAATTCGAGAAGAGGTATACCCAGAGACAAGAATCATAACCAAAATTTAAATAAGACAGGCGTGAGACTGCAAATAATCAAAGGAAGTGAACCATAAACATAATTTGAGTGCTCAAAAAGAATCGTGAAGGACTAAATTGAATACCCTCATAAATGTATGTAGCCTCAAGGTGGTATATTATCTCTACTGAGGTAATGTCGTGATTAGCATAATCACAGGGTCTCTTTCACCTGAGTGACCCGTTCTCCAATTAAAAGCCATTCTGTTTCCTGCAGGTCAGCTGTATATATTGAGACAGAAGTGAGTGTGAGTGAATTCAAAATTTCTCCAATCCCAAACAGGTGTATTTATTAAAAAAATAGTAAAAAGGGTTGGGGATAAAATTAAAAAGAAGGACGATGTTGGGGGAATGGGTTAGGGGTGGTGGAGAAAGATGGCAGCTCATTACTAAGCTCCTCTGGAACTGGTAGTGACCTTCCAGCCGGGTGGCCACTTATCCATGCTGTTTCTCCGGCGTCGGAGAAACTATGAAGGTGAGGTGCACCTCACGAGTGCCTGCTGTGTCATCTTTACCGTTGTTTCCATGAAGAAATCACCGTTCTTTCTCAGACGCAACAGCAATCTTAGGATGGCTGTGCCCGACGTCCGCTACTTTTAGAGGCTCCGTGCTTCTCTCATGCTGCAAGTCCTGCAAGCCACAAAATACGCATTCATTGGAGATGCATGGATTCAATAAAGCCAGCAATCCCTGGATAATCACCCGTCAAGCTCTTTTTGTGCTTTCCTCTACAAAAACTATTGTTTGAATTGATGTGTCAGCACCCACAACATGGCTGCACCCATAGTGCCCACACTGTCATTTGCTCCCCCTTGCATATTATACACTTGACCATAATGACACACGGGACACATGGTTATGGGTAAAGAACTGCTGCAGGTTTATTTTCATACAACAAAAGTATGACGTATTAGTGGGTTATCTTACGGGCGATCCAGGGCAGGCAGCCCCTTGCTGCCCCGCCTGCCTTATGAGCCAGCCGGCACGGTGAGTCGACGCCCGGACAGTGCAGCCTTTGCTGATCCCCTTCGGATCACGTGATCATGACTTCTACTCCCGCTTTTTTCAGGGCGGAGCGTGGTATGGCACACCCCCGGTTTGTCAGGCCCCCCAACCGCCTGAAGGACTAACGGGGCGCTGTCGTGGTTTACCCGGAAACTCCCTGCGGCTCCAGGTCTTTGGCTCAGGCACCCTTACTGTGCCAGGCAGAGGTACCCTTACTGTACCCATCTGCCGCACAGGTACCCTTACTGTACACGTCTGCCTCCAGATCGCCCGGTAACTCCGCCTGCAACACAAAAGAAAAACATTAGAACGTCCAATCCGCATGCCACCTGCCCAGCTGCTGGGTACGAGGAAGGGTGGGTACAGCGAGGCAGGCAGGCGTGGTAGCTGGCACAGAGGCCGGACAGAAGGCAGCCGAGAAGGTAGAAATGGCAAAGAGGTCGCAACATGGCGACAGGGGCCTTAAGTACACGGCCGCCCCCCAACGTGCCCTCCCCCGGATCCACGTCACTGGTGCACCCGGCCGGAGGAGGGGCTGGGGAACTGCTGGAGCCTCCTCCTCTCAGAGAACTGGAGGAGAGGGAGGTGGGGCGCTCGACTAATGTGCACTAAGGGAGCTGCCCGCTAATGTCCCCCTGCGGGGAACGCGGGCAGCGGCATAGTGCCCACACCGTCATTCGCTACCCCTTGCATATTATACACTTGCCCATAATGGCACACAGGACACATGGTTATGGGTAAAGAACTGCTGCAGGTTTATTTTCATACAACAAAAGTATGACGTATTAGTGGGTTATCTTACGGGCGATCCAGGGCAGGCAGCCCCTCCTGCCCTGCCCTCCTTATGAGCCAGCCGGCATGGTGGGTCGACGCCCGGACAGTGCAGCCTTTGCTGATCCCCTTCGGATCACGTGATCATGACTTCTACTCCCGCCCCTTTCAGGGCGGAGCATGGTATGGCACACCCCCGGTTGGTCAGGCCCCCCAACCGCCCGAAGGACTTACCCGTAACCTCCCTGCGGCTCCAGGTCTTTGGCTCAGGCACCCTTACTGTGCCAGGCAGAGGTACCCTTACTGTACCCGTCTGCCTTTAGATTGCCCTGTAACTTCTCCACAGCTCTGGAGGAGGCTACCGTCGATGACAGAGCCCCCCACCTCTGTGTTCCCTACTTGCTTCCCACAGCTTCAAGGGCATCATGCATTTACGGGAGAAACATATCCATCCCGATTTTGCCACATTGACCTGACAAATTCATAGTTACGTTCCTTTTACCCCTGGCGCCCACAACGGGGGCCCATCAGGTAAGCAGGAATAGTGCAAGGTGTCACCTACAGATGGTTAGACCCTGTTAACCACTTATGACCCTAATACTTATACCAATAATGGTGCCGGGCTACAAAATTGCGGGTCACTTGTCTAACCATAGCCCTTTCATAGTGGCTTCGCTGGGGACCCCCTTTACAGGCTCCCGCTAGTGTGAGCGGCTGTCCCTGACCTGTGGAGCGCCACAATGACCATCTCCCCCCTGGGGACTATCCTGCCATTCCGGCTCTGGCGCAGGTGTCATTATCTGACTTGGTTTATCTTACGGGCCATGGGCATGGGCCTCCATTTCTTATTGTATGCTTACCCCTAATGTATTTGCCTCAGTCGTGCAACCCGTCTCGTGCCCAGCCAACCCTCTTGAGCATTCGTTGGATCCCAGGCGGCCATTTGACACGCACCCTGTCCCGATGTAAAACCCAGTTGGGAAACTGGTAACACCGTTACAACTCGCTGAGCCCTTTTGGGCAGTGAGTAGTCAAGTTATGGTGACCCCACGATCCCTCAGTTGTTGCACCACCCCCGCAATTAGCTGTGGCAGCTAACACCACTGCCTAGATCCTGGCTCTAGCGCAGGCGCTATTGACGGTCTTCGATGGGCCTGAGCCTCCATCTCTTGGTGCATGCTTGCAACCTGCTGTAGTCGCCCTAGCTGTGCTAAGCCCCTGCTGAAATCGCCTGCCTGGGTATGCTGACCAAGCAATCTACCGTGGTGTCCTGTCCTGAACCCAGGCTGACCTCTCTATGCATGTCACTGATTTCCTCCAGCCTGCGCTTAGCTACTTGGGCCTACCTTAGCCCCTCACCATGCCGGTAAACCGTGCAGAGTACTTACTACCTCTGTCTCCTGACGATACCCCTATCATGCCTCAGCTCTCCCATCTTAGGACCTGACTAACCCCTACTTCACTCTGACTCAGGGCGCACACTTACTGGTGCACCTAGCCCAGGGCCCTCCACTGCCTGCAAACCCTGCAGTTCGAATTGAGACTGTTTGTTATTACCTGTCCATGTCCATAAGAGGAGCACTGCATCTTAACCCGGCCAGCTCTTGGCTTAGTCCCTGCTTCTTAGTTGCATAACCTGAATGGGCTACCCTATAGCTTTCTTGCATAGCTAGCAAAGCTAACCGCCCCGCCATGTTTGACCAAGTCTCAACTGCCCTGCGTGGCATTACCATCCCGTGGATGCGCTAAGAGTCACCAAAGGGATGGGGATGAAACTTCATTGGTGATCACTAAACATTGAGGATGAGGGAAACCCCTTACAGTAATTTACTCCCATACAACTCGCAAGGGACTCTAAAAAGACCATGGGTTGGAGCAGTCTTTGTGGGATCCTCCAGATCTTGGATTGTGCATGCCTGCGCCAGCCATATATGCAATATTCCGGGTGGGCGTCTACCCTGTGGTTGATCCTCATGTCACCTATGGGCAGATGCCAGCAGCTGGCTGGAGTACTCGGGCACACTAGGGGGCAACTGCCATGGTAGTTCGCGTAATCGCTACGCTTAGACTGGTTCCTCTCCCCTACAAGCAGTCAGAACCTGGTTGCCCCCCTAGGGCCCCTACCAGAACTGCATTCAGTCTCCCAGCATGGAGCCCGCCCTGGCTCTCCTGCTTACGTTACCACCTGACCTACTCAAATTGGTGCCTGTGTAAAGCGTTTTAAATTATTAGGCAGGCGTGCGTGGTTCCCTTTTGCTCTGCCACAGCTTCCAGCGAGAAACCCCAATTATTACCCATCAAAACCCAATAGTACCAACTCCACAGGGATTCTTTCAGTTGGAACGTCACACTAGTGCCCAGGGGCTACCTAATATGTCCCCACCCGGTAACTGCCATTGTATCACTTACATGGGTGTAACCTGTGCACCCCACATCATCCCCCACATCATCTGGGACCGAATGGCAACTGGGGAGAACATGGGTCCCTGACTCTGGCAAACTGCCCCACCTGTGCTACAACCCATATCCTGTTGATAGCATCCCAATTGTCCTGCCCTCTCTATTATCTGCAGGAAGACCGTCATTACAAAAAATCTATTCTCCTTGACTATGGAAGTGTCCTTCCAGTGTGATCCTGCGGTATGGGAGTCTGCCATTTATGACTGATATCCTTCTACCTGTGTTTCGTACTCTATATAACGTGCACACTTACTTTTCTTTTGTATCACAGTTTGCTACCTCGTGCAGTGTGTTTGGTTCTGGTACTTGCACCAGTGCCACCATTGCCTACGTAATGTTTGTTCTTGTGTTTGAGTGTCCTCTATTTCTTGCAGTCTTATACCTCTACTTGTACTTTTTACCCTATTGTAACTTGCGCCCATGTCACTTTTCCTCATGTAATGCACCCTATTGAAGGCTCTTACAGTAGAGCCGGCCGCATTTACTACCAGAGAGCAAAAGTGCACTCCCCCTGGGTCAATGCACAAGCCTACGCCTAACCAGTACTGCGACGGCAGAGTACTGTTCTTGCCAACTAGCTACTCTGACCCAACTGCTAGCACCTATATGTGCCTACATATAGCATAAAACCGTCTCTGTTAGAAGAGACTACAAGTCCCAGAAAGCAGCATACCAATGAAAAAGTATTTGTAACACGTTCAAACCGGTCGAAGGAGTGGAGAATGTCAACGGGCCTATTTCTTGTTTGCTGCTGCACTCCGCTCTGTGCTCTCAGCCTTTCCCTCGAGATGCTCTTCAGACTCAAACTTCACCATTTATTTCTCCAAGATGCTCTGGCATGCTTGACAAATAACCCAGTTGACCCCAAAGTGGAAATCAGCAGTGTTGTTCTAAATTACAAGTGAAATCGACAGGGTTGCATTTCAAACACCTTACAAGAGCAAATTAATATTGTTACAGCCCATCCAAGCATGCCTACAAAAGCAACTACCACAAGAAAGTCCAAAATGAGAAACCAGCCGAGTCTCCGACCCAGGACTTGCGAATCAAATAGACCAGCATAACCACTGGGCCATATCCTTGCGACTTTGGTGTTCCTGGATATTTCTATACCTGACTGCATCCGATGGATGATACAACTGGCCTACTGTAAACCGATGCATCACGAACGCAAGAAGTCTGCCCGACTGGGTTCCCAGCTGAACCTGGCTTAGTCCCCGCTGAACGAACGAGGGTGCACTTGTGTCATCCGCCCTCCAAACTGATGCCAGAGTGACCTAATCATCATTAGCGTCCCGGCACTTCCCTGACTAGTAAGTCTCTAGGATGCACCCGTGCAGCCAGGGGGGACTCCCCTAGAAAATATGAACACCCGGAGAAAGAAGCCGCGAACCCTGGGACCTAGTGATGCTGAGCACCTCGTCCAGCGCGCTACGGGCAGTGCCAGCAGCCGGAGAGTGCTGAATAATTACAAGAAAAGAGTAATAAAGGATGAAGCGTTCCTAGGGACCCAAGGCCAACTACTGCAATCAGTCCGCCCAGAAGAAGTTGCAAAACAAACATGATGCCTTGAACACGCCCGGTTACTAGTGCGGGTATTCATAAATTGGGCGCCATTCACTACTGCCAACAGGTTGCTCAGAAGAAGTTGCAGAACAAAAACAACACGGTGCCTTGAACACGCCTGGGTAGTAGTGCGGGTATTCATAATAGTGGGCGTCATTTTAAAATTTTCTAGGTCCGTGGTGGAGACGGGGCCATCAAAATAAGGCAATACAACGAGAAAGTTCAATTACTCTACACCGTGCTAGTGATGAAAGGCAGGAGAAAAACATAAAATAGTAATGACAAAATGCTGGCGTGCATGGAGACCTTAATAATATTGAACATCCTCCTCACCCTGCGAGGCACATTCCGGAAAATGTGTTATATCGGTTGAAAACCAATATTAGAGTGCAGCAAAGACTGGTGCTCAGTGAGCGCTGTTCCCTCTACTCAACTCACTGTCTCCCAGAATGCCCTCGTTGCCGCAGCCCTCGTTAGCGCTGCACTTCTGCCCGCAAAGCAGTGTCAACCAATGCCTCTTTGCACTAGTCGGGCACAGCGGGCAATCCTTAGCATTCCTACCGGTGGTCTAAAATCTTAGTTGCATAAGAAAAGACGAGGCCACCACACAATTAAACAACGCGAGAACCGTAAGCACCAACTACTCTCCTCAGGGGCAGCAGTTCCGCGCCCGCCCCCTCCCCAAGCTATGCCAAATGCTCAGCCCGAACAGGCCGCAAGCCTGTGCTACTTCCCCTGCACACCACACACCGCCAGGCCTTGTCAAGGGACCAAGCGCCAAACGAACCATGCGCCACAAAATAGGGCAAACCCCATCGACTTCACCTGCCTGCAATCGCTACCAGCGCTGTGCAATGGGGACCTCAAGGGAGTGCAGGGGCTATGAGCACGCGACCCGGGATGCCAGCACACCCCTGATAACACCGATGCGACTCTTGATGGGCGGCACGCTGGATCCCACACTATTCAAGGCATCTCCAAGGGACCGAGCACACTCCTGCCAGCACCACCAATGCAAGCATGCCTGTTTGATGTATGGAAGTTTGTAATACAGAAAAAACTGTGAACAGCAAAAAGAAAATTAAATGGTCATAGTCCATGTTACCCCGCTCAGAGCATCAGTCTAATCCTCACCTGAAAATGGCATAACAACCCGGCAGACGCAGCCGCTGGGCATCAACCGCACCGGTTGCGATGGGTGGCTAGCGCCGAGCACTCCTGCCACACAAACATCACGCACCACGGGCCAGACATGATCAAGGGTCGGGCCGGACATCCCACCCAGATGTGTGGTGGGGGCACCATGCCCCGCACACACTGCTCCACCACCGACGCTGGTGGCTTCGCCATGCCCATCACAACTGTCCTCTCCGTGCAAAATTTGGACGTGAAGTACACAACACAGAAATTTATCAATTGCACTCCGCTGATACCATTGTGGGACCGTGATTGCCAACAAATTCAAGCTCAGTATCGCACACGGTGACCCAAAGATGAGACATATACATCAATCCTTGTCATCGGCATCCACGGGGTGATTAAGTGATTTGCGTCACATCACAGGCTGTGGAGCCGACCCTGAGGCTCAAACTGTGGTATCCCAGCTCCGGGGTCGGGTGATTTAGCAGCGAGACCACATCATCTCCCAAGAAGGAGACTTGTCTGAGCAAGAGAATGCCTCACTGATTCTGCGCACATCACCTTCACAACATTTGCGCTACGCTGCTTCTCAGCCTTCCCACAATGCACTTCTCAATTACAAAAGGGGGCCTGCAAACAACACAAAATTATAGTGGCCTCCCACAGACTGCCACTTACTTTCTAAATTCAATTTTCTTATTCATGCTGGTGAGACAGACACTTGCAAACTATCCCTGTGTATCGTAAAGTGTTCCGAGAGAATTAAAGCAGGAACAGAGCTTTCGCTGCACTTTGCCATAGTCCCAAACACCACGTTTGCCTCTCTCTAACCCATCGCGTAGCAAGTCAACGGCCCCAATCCGGCGACCGTCACCCCGAGCATGCCAGAAGCCCATAAAATAGGGCTAATCACAAGCCATTGTAAGACTGCGCATTCCAGCCAACACATGTCGAAGCATTCAAACTCTGCCGGCCTCTCTGGGGAGCAAGCACGCTAAAGCAACAATGCTGCCCACTTAAACTCCTCCACATGCCCCGAACATTGCCTGAAACTGCAGCGGAATCACCCTAATCACCGAAAGTGAACTCACCGGCCGCTGACCACATGGGGACTGGACTCTCCCAAAAAACAGCACCCGACGCCAGACAAACCCCTGAACGGAGCAATCCGCGAGCCTACAGCGAGGCAGGCAGGCGTGGTAGCTGGCACAGAGGCCGGACAGAAGGCAGCCGGGAAGGCAGAAACGGCAAAGAGGTCGCAACATGGCGACAGGGGCCTTAAGTATACGGCCCACTGTAGTAAATAGCTGGAGACCACAGGTGTACCACAGGAGGTTTATTGCAGGAGAAAAGCATGAAGCAACCTCAACACAAGCTGGCCAGGCACAAACTGTCACCACCTAGAACACTAGGAGGAGGCAGAGCCATCTACATTCTGGAATGAATGACACAGGTAAGAACCATGGTAGAGCATGGAAATAAAGGAAAGATAAATATACAACACATCTCCTCTCGTAGAATAAAACACAAGATAAAAGGAAACTTAACACAAAGGAAGGAAATGTCATGGAAAGAAAACTTAACTCGAGACCTAAGAGCATTAGCAAAGACAATGGAAAAGTTGCAAGCAACAGTTGAGGAGCATAAAACAGGCAATGCAAACATCAGAGATAAGCTGCAAACAGAAGTTGTGAGGCACAAAACGGGCATTGCAAACATCAGTTGAAATAAATAAAATTAGGCATAGAAAGGGACACACGTCACCCCTCTAAGACTTAGTTACAACAAAAATCATTCAAATAAGAAGGGAGTCTATGGGACCTCTGAGGTCTGGGAACAGGTAAAGAGGGACTGGAATCAGCAATGGGGTTGGGAGCAGCAACAACAGGGTCAGGTGCATCCCCTCCACCATTGCCCCTCACCAAGGAATTAACGGGAACAGGCACAGCAAGAGCCGGATCAGGAACCTGAGAGGGAATAAACATGAACCCTGAAGCGGAGAGATCCCGGGCAGGCACGGAGGGAGTAGGACCAGAACAAACACCAGCTTTGACACCAGCTTTCTGATAGAGGGCAACCCTCCTTAGATTCCATTTTTCCCCATTCGAGAGGACAACATAGTGAGGGTAGACCGTTTTCACAAGAAAAGGACCACGGAATTTTGACAAGCCTCCTGAAACACGACCAGACTTCACCTTGACCAAGTCGCCTTTCGTAAGTTTACAGGGAACAATTTTGGCAGAAAGCTTACCACCGACAACAGGCTTACCACCAACAACAGGTTTGCATGAAAGGTCCTTAGAGGACATATTCACAGAACTCTTACTGGAGGCACTCTTAACGGGTAAAGTCACGGTACTCTTACAAGGAGACTTAGGAACCACTCTGGACACACCACCCAAGAGGGACTGAGAGACCAAGTCCTTGAGCCAAAATGGAATGAGTTTGGTGCTGGGAACCCTACCCCTCATCATCTCAAAAGGGGATTTGAGATGGGAGCCGTGAAGAGTGGTGCAATACGCATAGACCATTTCATTAACAAGGGAAGAGACACACGAACCACTGGAGAGAGCCATTTGAACGGTACCTTTCACTAACCTGTTGAGGCGTTCACAAAGGCCATTCCCCTGGGGGTTGTAAAGGGAAGTCCTATGGTGAGAAATGCCACATTCAGACAAAAAGGCTTGCATCTCATGCGAAACTAACTGCGTACCATTGTCAGTTATAAGAACGCTAGGAAAGCCTTCCCTAAAGAACAAGGAGCTAAGGTGTTTAATAGTAGAGGCTGTGGTGATATCCTTAAGAAACTCCACGGACAGCCATTTCGAGTGGCAATCCACGATTACAACAGCAAACCTCTGGGAAAGGGGTAGCTCAGCCATAGGACCTATGAAATCCAGACAAATGGTGTGCCACGGAATTTCAGGGAACTGCAGCACACCCATCTCAGACCCCGCAAAAACCTTAAGTCTCTTCTCCCCCACTTTGCAAGTATGGCAGTCCTCAACCCAAGAAGAAACCATGGAGTCCATACCGGGCCACCAAAAATTCAACTTGAGACGCTGTTGCGTCAGGGTTTGGCCAAGATGGCCCTCGTGGGCCAAAGAAATGAGTTTGGGTCTCAAGTCAACAGGAGGCACAAATTTGTCGCCACGCATGACAACATTATCATTGCAAACAGACAGATCATCAATGACCTTAAGGAAGGGGCGAACAGAAACATGGAGACAGCTCTCCCTGCGGGAACCCAACCTTATCAACTGGATGACTTCCTGTAAAACGTTGTCCCTGGACATAGCTTCGACCCACTCAGAGCGAGAAAAGGAACCCTCAGTTAGCAGAAGAACATCATCAATCCAGGCAACATTCTCATCAAGACCGTCTAGACTGAAACCAACATCAGTACCAGGTGGAACAGCCAACCTAGACAGGCAGTCAGCCTGGAAATTTCTCCACCCAGAGATGTGGGAAATATCAAAATGGTATTCTTGGAGTTTGGAGGCCAACCTTGCCAATCTTGGGGAACCAAATGCCCCACCCCCGGGAGAAAGAATGCGTATAAGGGGTTTGTGTTCAGTCTTAAGGTTGAATCGAATGCCCCATAGATAAGGTCGAAAGTGATGAGCACCCCACGCAGCAGCCAAAGCCTCTTTCTCGATAACAGAATAATTCTGTTCACACTTGGAAAGAGTACGTGAGGCAAAAGCAACCGGCCTGTCGCCGTCCTTGTGGGACTGAAGTAGGACTGCACCAAGGCCATGAGCACTGGCATCAACCAGGAGGGTTGAGGATTTCGCAGTATCAAATGGTGCCAGCACCTTGGCATTGCAGATGGCTTCCTTGATGCCATTAAAACACGCTTCCAATTCAGGACCCCAGGAAAATTTGCAACCCTTTTTCAACAAAGCTCTCAAAGGCAAGGTCTTCTCTGAGAATTTCTCTACAAACTTGGAGTAGTATTCGATTAAGCCCATGAATGACCGCAACTGGTCCTTGTCAGACGGGCAAGGAGCTAGGCGTATTGCATCAAGAAGATTCTTCTTTGGTCTGACTCCATTGACAGAGATTTCATGTCCCAAGTACTCAATATTCTCCACAAGAAAAGAACACTTCTCCCTACGTAATGTAAGGCCAGTGTCCCAAATTCTGTGTAGGACATTTCTGAGAACAAGGTTATGATCTGCCACAGATTCGCCAAAGACCAAGATATCATCTTGAAAAAACACAACGTTTTTGAGCCCCTTGAAGATTTCGCTGACCAACCTTTGGAAGACACTCGCCGCCGAAATCAACCCGAAGGGGAGGCGAGTAAATTGGAAGATCCCCTCCGGGGTGATGAAGGCCGTAAGATGCTTCGAGGATTCATGGAGCTTAACCTGATGGTAGGCACTCTTCAGGTCGAGTTTAGAGAAGTACCTCGCCCCCTGAAGAGTGGAAACCATCTCCGTAATATTTGGTAAAGGAAAGGTGTCTGCAACGACACACTTGTTTAAGGACCTGAGGTCCACACAGAATCTCAATTTTCCGTCTGATTTTTTAGAAATCACGACGGGCGAAACCCATGCTGAAGCTTCTGTGGGCTCAATAACCCCGGATTGAAGCATCTCCTCAATTAGGAGTCTCACTTCATTGCGGATGGAGATAGGAATCCTCCTTACACGATGCTGCACAGGCAAACTATCTTTCTTCAGTTTTATAAGATGGGCATACCCCCGAAGCTCACCCAACTCCTCCCTGAAGACAGACCCAAATTCAGAGAGAATAAACTCAACAGAGTCATCATCCACCACCATTATTTGGTTCTTTGCCCTGGGATTGATAACGATATAAAGGTCATATTGATGTACCCACCCTAAAATGGGAGGACCATCAATAGAAACATAAACCTTCCCAAAGATAGACCTCTTCTCAAAGGTAATCTCGGATTCAAAGAAACCAAGGATTTCAATTTTCTGCCCATTGAAACCCTTAGGGGAAATATCACTGGGATGCAAACTCACCCCCTCCCAAAAGGCATCAAAGGTAGACTTAGGTATAATGGTATGACGAGAACCAGTGTCAACCATCAACAACACTTCATGGGAGTCAATCATAAAAATGGCTTTGGGTCTGGTTTGTCTAGGATCATCACAGATGACATCCACATCATCAATGACCAGGAGTCTATCGGGCTCAACCCCAGAACCATCCACATAGTCATCGACAATATTCACTCTCTGCTTGGCTTTGCCCTTGCACATTTTTGAAAAGTGCCCAACTTTCCCACACTTCAAACACTCTTTGTTTGAGGCAAAGCAAAACCTTGCGTCGGAAGAGTGACTGCTACTGCCACACCTGTTGCAGACCTTGCTCACTGAGGTTTTCTTAGCAGAGGGTCTGGGTCTGTTTTTCACTACAGCAACATTGTCCCCAGAGCAGTGCTCACACTCCACAACGCCACCTTTGTCAGAAACCACAGAGACTTCCTGATGAGAAGAAGGTTTGTGTGAATCCAGGACCTTCATGCATTTACTAGATTCCTCAATGACTTTGGCCAGATCAATAGCGTCTTTCAAGGTCGGGTTCTTAGCAGCCCATAGCCTCTCTTGGATTTTTTTACTAGAGCACTGGACTACCAATTGGTCTCTTATGAGCTCATCGTTCATAGAACCGAACTTGCACTTTATAGACAGTTCCCTAAGTCTGGCCACGAAGTCATCTATAGTTTCTGAATCTTTTTGGCGTTGTGTATAGAATTTATAGCGGTTCATAATCAGATTCTCCTCCTTTGCGAATCTGATCTCCAGACGATCAACCGCCTCTTTAAATTCATCAATGTCTTGCCCACTAGCTCCAAGTGTGATCGGTAAAAATCTAAAGACCCTCTGCCCTTCCTTGCCCAGAGTACTTAAAAGGATAGCCTTTTTCCTCTTGGGTGAAAATTCCTGCCCATCCAGCGCTTCCAGGTAATTGTCAAACATTATGTACCAGTCTTCCCAAGGTATGTCAGGAACACCAGGCTCGGGTAAGAATTGAGGAGGTAAAGTAACCATAAATTGTTGTGCCATAATTATCAAGTTGATAGAGTCAAAAAATGAAGAAAAACTTTTAGCACAACAAGTTGAGTTCAAAATGACAATAAAACATACCTTTTCCACAGAAAATGTGCAAAAACGTTGTCTGGGCGCTGCGACAGGAATATGAAAGAGTTTGTAGTAAAAACGAGCAAAATCCGCGCTGGATCCGCGTTAGGATGACTCAAAATGGCCGCCGATCGAAGTCGAGGCTTGAAGGGCAAACACTGGAGGTTAAAAATGGCCGCCGCTGAAAACGAGGCTATGATTACAGCAAAACGAGGCTTGGAACGCACAGGAAACGCGCGTAGAAGAAACGAAGCAAAGAGGCGTCTCCCAGGTGACGGTAGACACTGTTGTCATCAGAAGAAAAGGCGTCTCCTAGGCAACCATGGAGCTCGCGCTTCTTCGCCGATGAAGGACGTCCCCTAGGCAACCACGCAGCTCGCTCTTCCACGTAGATCAGGCAGCAGTGACGCGTCTCCTTGGCAACAATGAAGCTCGCGCTTCAACGCCGATGAGAGACGTCTCCTAGGCAACCATGAAGCTCGCGCTTCCACGCAGATCAAACAGCCATGACGTCAGCGCTGGTTGCGCTCGAGCTGCACTCGTCGATGCAATCAAATCGGTAAAATTACTCACAATTTCCCCAGATGGAGGTCTTCTTTCCAAATCGAAGGAAACCAAGGAGAAATTGATGAAACCAACACGCAGCAGGTTCGTTTCTTGTCGAGGATGCTCCGCTCTTTCTGGTACGGAATCTTGAAGGAATCAACATCAAGATGAGGTCTTCACAAGTACTGGCCAGCAAATAAACGTCGCCAAAAATTGTAGTAAATAGCTGGAGACCACAGGTGTACCACAGGAGGTTTATTGCAGGAGAAAAGCATGAAGCAACCTCAACACAAGCTGGCCAGGCACAAACTGTCACCACCTAGAACACTAGGAGGAGGCAGAGCCATCTACATTCTGGAATGAATGACACAGGTAAGAACCATGGTAGAGCATGGAAATAAAGGAAAGATAAATATACAACACCCACCCCCCAACGCGCCCTCCCCCGGATCCACGTCACCGGTGCACCTGGCCGGAGGAGGCGCTGGGGAACTGCTGGAGCCTCCCCCTCTCCGAGAACTGGAGGAGAGGGGGGTGGGGCGCTCGACTAATGTGCACTAAGGGAGCTGCCCACTGATGTCCCCCTGCGGGGAACGCGGGCAGCGGCATTCTTTCCTCACATTGAGGCTCCCCTTCTATCGTGGTACCCGACCCTTCAAGAAATGATTTTTTAACATTGTGAGGTATCATTAGGGTGCCTAATCTGAAGCAGGGAAACGTAGCTTGTATCCGGGTTTGCCGGCAATGAGGCCTGCAGTTTATTTAATAACTTAAAGTACATTTATAGTGCTGATCTTTTAGGCCTCACTTTTGCAACTGCAAGAGTGCAGTGCCATGCCTTATCCAGTCTGAGGTCAGTTTGATTTTCACACAACCTGATTTACGCACTTTTGGGTTTCCCTGTGCGAGAACTCGTTAAGAGGTGGGTTACCACCTTCTATTTACTGATATCAGCTGTCTATTACTGCCCTCTAATGCTACCTACCATCAGCGGATATCGTGCGTCTCACTTACAGTGGCTGCTGCCCAGTGCTGACATATGTCCTGATTTCAGCCCTCTCTTTACAACAAACAAGAAGGATAACAAGGCTCCCTCAAAAAGTGCTTATTTGCTCTGTTAAGTGGTATTGTGGCTGATGTGAGGAGTAAACCACAAAGAACAAGACTTGGTTTCAATTAGCAAGCTCCCCTTTTTACATAAAGTCCTCATAGCGCTAGTTTTCTTCCTTATGCTCTTTACTAATCACCTACTCTACAGATAATTGAGAGAACATTATGGCTGACTTTAAAGTAAACAATCAAAAGGAAAGGAACATCAAGGCAAGCCTGAAGCACTCTAAACAGTCTCCTTCAATGCCAGAATCTCCTGTGAAAAGTGGCCCTGACTCATCCGCAGTAGAGGCCATTTTAGTGAAACTAAACGCAGTACATGACATTGAACAAAGTACTAACACAAATACAGATCTCCTTCAAATAGAAGTAACCGGTACACGCAAAGATTCTTTTTTAAAAACGTAATCAGGCTCTCTAAGCTGAAACAGTGCATTATAAGGTTACCTTTTGCAACGTGGGTTCTCCGCTCATGAGGTTTTACTGTTAGCTCAGTGTTACTGTTGATATGTCTTTTTGCTCTCACGTAGGGTGACTGTTGGAGTGCTGTCTTCTTGGCCCATTCTAAGAGTGGTCTGGATACTTGTTACCTTTTAATTCAGAGATGTATTTTGTACTCCAATTAATCTTTGACTAATTCTCCTCCTTCTACGTCGTAGGGTATTACTATATTTCTTCTGTCCTCTTTGCATGTGTTGGTATCACTAGGCTATGCTTTCCTCCTGCTTTCCCAGCAGGTTTCTCTGAATATGATGGAATAGTCTTAACATTGTTGGATTTTTGCTGTCACAATCAGTGCTCCCTTTTTATTATTATCATACTTTATTTTTGTTTCTCACTCGCACCTTCTGCGTGAGATACTTAATCGATATGTTCACATAATGCTTCTTTTCTGATTTCTTCCTTCACTGGGCTTTTATGACCTACTGATACAAATTGTCATTTAAGGACGGTACGTTACCCCCAATGCCCATATGAATTTGTCTCTTGTCTGGGAGGTGCGATTGGGAACCGTCCATTACTCCACAATGTTTGATATGTTATGCCTTGTGAAATGTGCTTTTGTGGCAAATGTGGCTGCAATTGTTATGTTATGCTCTAATTGGCCAGTCTGTAGGATTCACCAGCTCCTGAGCTCCCTCCTCTTTGGTCCTACTCAACATCCTCTATGTTTTTTGTCTGTTATAGACTTTGCCAGGTGGGTAGAGGCCACGTGGCGTCAAAATGCTTTCTATTCTTTCTAAACTCCTTTCACTGGTGAAATGTCAGGTACAGCAACAGAAGCCACAATAGTGGTCATCACGAAAGACAATAAAGATCATTCTGATCCAAAAAAGTTGCGGCTCATATCACTTATAAACATGGAAATAAAATCTTTGCACAAATTCTAGCCAAAATATTGGAGCCGGTTATTTCATCGCTAATACATGATTCACAAACTGGTTTTGCAAAGGGACGGCTTGTTAAGTACAACATACAGACCTTTTGCCGTGCAATTGACAAATTTGTCTCTCCACTACCCTAACTGGCACCATTGCACTGGATGCCAAGAAGGCATTCAACAAAGTATCTTGGCCTTTTCTTCGTGCGATGCTCGACTAACACAATTTAGGCACATCTCTCATTATTATGATTATGGCTTTTTACCCCAATTCTAAAGCTAACATTAGAATCAATAGTGATACCTCCTCCCCCTTCAACCTACATAAATGCATGTGTCACGGTTGCCCTCTCTCTCCTCTATTATTTCTTCTCCACATCAATCCACTCCTCACCTTGTTAAATTCTGCCCACAAGATTAAAGGGCTGCAATTTGGGTCCCAGTCGTACAAAACCACAGCTTATGCAGATGATGTTCTAATATGTAGCAAGGACATAAGAGGAAAAACCCATCAGACATTATCCAGAAGATTTTCCCGGTCTCAGGCTATTCTTTAAACAGAAATAATACAGAAGTCTTTCGATTAAATGCACTGTTTCTCTTCTCACTTGGCTGACTACGGCCTTAAATGGCAGCCAATTCATCTTAAATAGCTGGAAATCTGGTTAGTAAAGACTTAGCTGCTAAGTCTTAGCATATGTTCTTGCTCTGAATGAAACACAGGCCATTTCCAAAATCAAAGACTTACTAAATATGTTGTCCCCTAAAGTTATTTTTTTGGTGGGGTAGAAACCAAACTCTCAAAATGATGGTTACTCCTATTGTAAATTTTGTTTAGGCCATGCTCCTGTTCACATTCCAACATCCTTCTTCCAGGACATTGATAGAATAACCTCTGCATTCCCAAGGAGGGATAATAAAAATCCTTAGGAAGGATATCTCTTTAGGGTGTTGTAACCTGCCCAACTGGAGACAGACTCCATACACATCAATCAGCATTCCTAGCTGCTAAGGATCCTCTTTGGTTCGTACCTCATTCCCAGAACCTCCCACGATGGGTGGAAATGAAGACTTCTTTGTGTGCCCACTTTAACCTTTCGACCGTCATCACTGTTCCACAATTTAAAGCTCCTCAATCACCGATGATCTTTTCCAACATTATAGAAGCTCTTAAAAGGTTGAATAAACACATACAGATACATTTTCAAAACTCCATGAAAACAGCTCTTTGGTATAATCCGAGAACTAGAATACAGACTACTAATTTCTCGCTGAAGTCTTGGACAAACAAGGGCATCTTACAAATTAAAGATTTATTTGGCTATGACAACTACCCCTTGCCTTTTCTACTCTAGCTTAATTCAACAACCTTTCAGCCCTAGACTCCTATACATTTCTAAACTTAAACCTCAAATTATTTGAAATTCACAAGCCTGTTTATCCCTCCCTACCAAGCTTTTTAGCCTATTGGCTTAGTTCTGGTTGAATTGCCTCTAAAATGTATTGGACACTCTCTAGTTTCCCCCTTCACAACAGTACTGTCTTGCCTGTAAATGGGCCAAATATTTTGAGTCTGATACAATAGCTCGTGAAATCATTAAAAAAGTAGCCTTGAGAAACCTTCAGCTATTTTCCAGGCAAATTATTTTATTAGGACAACAGCTTATATACATAAAGGAATCCTTTGTGATGATGACAAATGTTGGAATTTCAAATATGTGACTGGTTCTCATCAGCATATACTCTAACATTGTCTACTTCTTAGGGTCTCCTGGGACCATGTCCAATCCCAATTGACAGCAGTTTTCCATACTCTGATAGTTCTAGAATAGACCACTGTAATAGTCGCCCGTGGGCATCTAAAGATATGATTGATCCACGCAGTACTGACATGGCCCTTCCAGATCGTCTCCTAATGATTGCTGTAATGGTCATTTTATCAAAAATGGAAGTCGCTTAACCATATTTCTTATCATACATGGTGGGCATAGGTCTCCTTCTTAAGAAGTGCTCACAACTCACATTCAAATAAATGGACCTTCCCACCGATTTCTTCTATAATATGGGTTACTTTGTACAAGTTTGCTACTATTGAGAGAAAATGATAGCCATATAGGCTAGGTCTCTACATTAGCTCCTACCGTCTATATGGGGCATTGCTGAGCACTCCCCATTCCCCCTGTTCCTCCTCTTTTCCCCCCTTTTCTACATGTATTAGCTGTTTCACAAGGTTGATTTCTACGCCTTGTGTACATCATACTATATAAAGCCACATTTGTACATGAATAACACCTTTCAGCTATGAATAGATGTTGTAACGGTTAATATCAAAGATGTGGAATTATTATTCTCTATTGGTATAGGAAATGTTTTGTATATATTTTTAGACTAGTACATTGATTATCAATACCATGCTTCTAGGCACTCAGACCAATTATCTATGCTTATGTGACTTTGTTGTTCGTGCATGACTTTCACCATCTGTGATATAATAAGTTGAGGTGCAGCATGCTAAGTTTGTAGTCTTATAATGTATGGTGTGTATTGCAATGAATTCTATTATATTCGTGTTAGACCTGGCATCTTTGGCGTGATTACCCCCATCTTTTTGCCTCTGCCTCCTGTATTTTTGATGCTGTGCTGGATTAGTTTTTGCTGGTTTAGGTGCTTTGGACACTCTGCCACTGCTGATCAGTGCCAGAGTGTAAGTGCTCCTTATGTAAATTGTTATTCTGATTGGATATACATGTTTGGCATATTTGTATCACCATGAAGTCCCTAGTAAAGTGCACTGGGTGTGCCAGGGCTGGTGATGACAAATGCTACTAGTGGGCCTGCAGCACTGATTGTGCCATCCACAGGAGTAGCTCTAAAATGGTGTCTCGGGCCTGCCACTGCAGCGCCTACGGGCAGTTTAGAACTGCCATGTCCTCCTGGTCCGCGTCCCCGCTGACCAGGCCTAACCCTTCCCTTTTCGTGCACATCAGTCACCCCTATGGAAGGCCCAAGGTACCCCCCTGGGCAGGGTGCAGTGTATGTGAAAGGTAGAGCATGTACTAGTGCAGGTACTATGCTCTGGTAGTGAATTACAGCCATTTTCGTTTTTCACTATTGTAAGGCTATCTTGCTCCATAGGTTAACATGGGGGATGCTGGCTACAGTGGTTAACGGCATTTCTTCCCATAGGAGCAAGATAGGACATAAGTATCTAGTATCCCTGAACTCAGAATTTAATAACGCATCTTTTAGGAAAGGTGGTTTTTAGATCCTGTGTTTGAGAACAGCATTTTTAGAAAGTTGCTGTTCTCTTGTCTGACCCTTCTGTGTGCCTGAGACTGTTTGTGTATTGACTGTCTGGTTTGTGAGTGACAGGGGCTGGGGAGTCCCCCCAGAGGCTGGATGAGTCAGCACTAGGCTGAGTGGAGCAATTGCTACCTGAGTGGTGGGAGGAGTTAGCACCTGGGCTGAATAGGGCTGTGCCTGCCTGCCACAATGCTGGCTCCACCTCCTGCTGGGCGGCTGAGGACTCTGCCCCTCACTCTGAAAGGAAAGATGCAGCCAGCAAAACAAAGTGCTCAGGATCCACCCAGAACTGGTTCAGACCGGGCTCAGGGCCCACATGCACTGAGAGAACAAAGACTTTAGGGGTATAAGTACAGGACCCCTGACAACAGAAAATTAGATCATCCTGGAAATCAAGAAGGAACCTCTGCCAAGGAGAAAGCTGACTCTGAAGAAGGAAGACTGTCCTGCTGTTGCTCTGCTGGACTGACCTGCTGTTGCTTTGCTGCCAAGGAGAGGGGAAGGACTTTGCTGTGAGCTATGTCCCCTGTCTTGAAGGAATCTCCAAGGGCCTGAGAAGAGCTGGCTCCCTGTTTCCGAAGTCCCAGGAACAAAAGGACTTCACCCCCAGTCTCCCTGAACTCTGCTGAGAGAGTTCTGTCCTTCCTAGAGTGCTTGATCCAGTTGTGGGGCCTCTGGAGGTTGACCCTGAGCTGGGAAGCTTGAGACTAAGCTGAGAAACTTGTGAAGCTGAAAAGTGTCGCATCGCTCGCTTGCGGAGCGCATCCCCGACAGTGCGAGAAGTTTCCCGCCGCTACGAAGGTCGAGATCGGCGCAGCGCCTGACATCGCTGCCGGAGCCGTCGCACCCTTCGTTTGCGGGACGCACCAGACCGGTGCGGGAGAATCGAACATCGCTGCGAGTGTCGTCGCAGAGCCTGTCGTCTGGGTGAGAACGCCGCACCGCTTGCTTGCGGACCGCATCACGTCGCTGCAGACATCGCTGCAGAAGCATCTCTCCGAGGAGCTGCGAGAGAGAGGATCACCGCTGGACCGCGCATCGTCGCCCCGGAGATCGTCGCAGCCCCTCCGAGATCATCGCATCGTGCCTTTGCGAGAACAGACTTCCCACGGAACCTACGCACCGGAATCTACGCAAGCTGCCTTCCTCCCCATACAGACCGGATTCGTCGCAACACGCCCGCTGCTGCAGCGGGGCTGTCGCATCGCCTCCCCAGGGTCTCAGGAGTAACGCATCGCTTCTTTCCACCGCACCAGCTTCCTGCTTGTGGAACTTTGTTGCATCTAAAAGGTACTGTGAGTAAACGTGACGCAACTGTGAACTTTTCACGCATCTGTGGATTATTTTAACGCAACTTAAAGAACTTTGATTACAACCTGAAGAACTCTTTTGAAACCATATCCTTGAATTGTGTATGTTGGATTTTTGCCGTTTTTGGTCTTGTGTAGTTTAGAATAAATATCTTTATTTTCCTAAACTGTTGTGGAATCAGTTTGTGGTGTTTTCACTGTGTTACTGTGAGTGTTGGTACAAATACTTAACGCATTGCCTCTGGTTAGCCTAGACTGCTCAGGCCAAGCTACCTTGAGGGCGAGCAGGGGTTATCTGAGAGGGTTATCTCCTTGTCCTGACTAGAAGCAAGGGTCCCTATTTGGACAGTGGTACCTACCTCTGCCAACTAGAGACCCCCAGTTCTAACAATTGTATTGTGTATTTTGTAAGTTGCAAGGTCTATGCATCTCTGAACTATCTTATGATAATTTAACTGCCAATGAAAATCTTTGGATCATGAAAAATAAGGCCAATATAAAGAATTACTAATCCTGTGCATCTGCTGTATCAGGTCGATATGTTTCAGCCGTAAGTAGGCCAGGCGGCTCTGCGGCTTTCGTCAGGCCCAAGTGAATTTAGGTTAATTCTAGATTATGAGAACCTAATTAAGTATTTTAACTCACATACATGTTGTTCAGAAGATCATTCCAATCATTAACAGAAGGAACAGTGTGTTCAGCATTACGAGAATGGTAAAGAAAATAATCAATTCAACCATTCTACTGTTAGATAGAATATATACTCACATATGAGTACTGTTATATTTTGTGCCCCTACCTAGCTGTACCTCTCCTAGTGTGTCTAGGGTGGGGACATTCGCTAGAATTTCTGTAGGATGCTCTAAATTCCCCATTACCTCTATATAAGTGTCATCAGGGAACCCATCTTAGTGGAGAGTAGGCATGGGCGGAAAATCCGTTCCGCTCGCGGATTTTGCGGATTTTCGGGAAATCCGCAATCCGCGAGATTTGCGAATTTCCTGAAAAATCCGCAAATCCGCGAGCAGCGGATTTTGCTCGCACTGCTCGCACTGTTCGCGTGAGTTCGCGCCCCGCGAATAAGTGCGAAATTGCAGAAATACGATTTTAGCAAAACTGAAAGTAACTACTTACCAGGTTCAAAAGTTCAGGCTCATCATTAGTAGCCATTTCCTGTAGTGCTTCCTGAGGGGCCCCTCCAGAGTTCAGTTGCCAGTTGCAACTATTATGTGACCCTGCTCTGAACCTCAGAATAGTTACACATATGCCACAAAGGTCCTGAATTACAGCTAAGGGAGACAAGCAGGAGCCAGGCTGGAAGTTAAAATCCATTAATCAGCCCCTAATTCATTATTGTCAGTTGGGGCAGGGCAGGTGTTGTAACTAATTTTGCAACAATGAAAGCACTTAGCAAGTGCAAAAGATCACTAATCAGGGCGCACTAAGGAAGCAGGTGCCAGCTAAAAAAATATTCTGTGACACATTAATCAGCCCCAAATTAATTCAGGTCACTTGAGGCAGGGAAGGTGTGCTTTGCTTTGCCAAAAATAATGTACACTGGACAACCAGAGGGTGTGGTGATGAAACAGAGGGTGGCATGGGTGGGCCAGAGGGTGGCATGAGTAGTCAGAGAGTGGCAGTGGTGACAGAGAGTGGCAGTGATGAAGAAGAGTGTCCCAAACAGGTTGGACACGTAGAAACAACAAGTTCGCAAAACTTGCGACCCGACAGGTAAGTTCGCAAATTGCGAAATTGTAAAAACCCTCGCGAACTGGCAGAAACACGGGCGAACACAAAAAAAAAAAAAAATCCGCAAATTCGCGGGAATTCGCGGATTTTGCGGATTGCGAGTTTGCAAATCCGCAAATTCGCGGATTGCCAATCCGCAAAATCCGCTCATGCCTAGTGGAGAGCTGGGTATCATCCCTTACCAGAGGTAAACAGGAATCAGCTGGGATGGAATTACGGAATAGGGCGACCTCAACAGTGTCAGCGAATTGCTCTGTCTAACAAAGGAGTGATGTTGTTTAAATAAAAGCTTTACTCACGTAATCATGGCGAAGCCCAACCAGGCCGATATTGTTGATTCTTTTGTACTAGCTCTGTTACTGAGTGGACAATATATTAACATAATTTCTTTTTATCTAAGCACCACACACTTTATATACAGCCGTGTTGAAGTGTTGTCCTCCGAAGCCCTAACTAGAAAATCACTGTAAAGATGTTTTCCCTGATATTAAGAGAATTGCCGAAATTGCATGACACCACAATGAACTTGTTATCCTTATGACACTTTACCTTGAAGATAAAATTTTTAAACTGTGTTTTTATGTATTTGCAAGTATACTATGCTTTTATGGCTGTTTGATACAACCGAATAAAGTAAACTTTGATTGATTGAGTGGACAATAACGAACCATAGCATTTTGCACAATGAACGTAGCCCTCGTACAGAGTATTCAAGGCACTTGATAATATGCCTATGAAGAAGTGTAAATGTAAGCAAAGCTATTTCAGAGAATATTATCCTGCACAGGCAGGCAAGTGAATGTGTTTTAAACATCAGTGTTCAAAAAGATGGCAACTTTAAAACGTGAGCCTGTAAAATTGTGTTGTACCTACTTGGGCGCAATGAGACCACATGGTTGAACAGTATAATGTGTACCAAATATTGGCATCTTTATTAACACCTTAGATGCGGCGGAAATATCCCTCCCCAGTGCTGCGCCGTCCATTGGAACTAGTGCTGAATGGACGTCCAATGGACGTGCGCAGCACTGGGGAGGTAGTGCTGCCGTCGGCCAACGCCCCAACGCAGCACTTAGGAGGTTAAAGAAATGCACAACATAGTCCTAATTAAAATGTATTTAATACAATGCTACACATTGCACTCCTGCTATTTCTAATTGCTTTAGAGAACAGATGTAATTGTGGCCTAATTTATGGTCCTCTATTTATTGATCTAGGAATGGTGGGAGACTGAGTCTGTCTGCCTGAAATTTGAACTCCTAACTGCCAGAACACCTTATTTTGTCAACAGGGAGAGTTCTGTTTATTAAGCGACAATACCGTCTTAAATTATGAAATCACAACATTGAATGGAAACTTGTCTGTGAACTCTACTGTCTACCTGCATTCTATATCATAGGTGGAACTCTAGAAGCATTGGTTAATTGATGTACAATATCCAACAAATAATTTGTGTCAGACTGGCTTCAGATGTAAAAATTTCATGTAATTTAATGACTAGTCTATCATATTTGCTTCAAATTTGATTTTCAATATGTTTTCTTTTCTGCAGTTGTCTCTTGTGGAGAGCTTCCTTCTCCAGTCAATGGGAACAGGATTGGAACATTAACAGTGTATGGAGCCACATCGATTTTTACTTGCAATGCAGGGTACACTCTTGTTGGGTCTCATGTCAGAGAGTGCTTAGCAAATGGTCTCTGGAGTGGTGCAGAAACACAGTGCCTTGGTAAATATGATTTTTTTTTCAGGCTAAGTTACTTTAACAAATGTATTGAACTTTGATTGTGAATGATTCGTAGATACAATTTTGTAAATGTGTTCATTATTTTTCCATCATTAGCCTAATTATGCCTTACATCATGCAAACTTGTATCTTCATTTCAGGACTTAGCTATAAAGGGTTTCAATCAATCAATCAGGATTTATAAAGTGAAACACTGTCACCCCTAGTGGTATCTGGGTGCTGAGAGTGCAGAGACTCAGCCGAAAAGCCAGACCTTGTGTTTCCTTCTGAAGTCCGCCAGGGTGGGTGCTGTTTGACGATGAATGGGCAAGTTTTTCCAGGTGCTGGCTCTGATGTAGGAAAAGGAGCGGCCTCCTTTGAGGCTGCGACTGTTGCGGGGGTATGGGCATGCACTAGTCAGGAAAAGCACAGGTGCATTGCGGATCATTGGAAGTTCAGTCGGTGGGTGATGTAGGCTGGTCCTCGATCGTGCAGCACTTTGTAGGTGTGCATGAGAACTTGCAACTCTTCTGGATGAGAAGCCAATGCGGGTGTCAGAGGGAGGGGGAGATGTGGGTCCATTTTGGGGAGGTCCAGGATGAGTCTGACTGCAGGTCTGGAGTCTACTGAGGAGTTGGGTCGAGATTCTGGCATAGAGAGCTTTGCTGTAGTTGAGGCTGCTGGTGGAAAGGGCCTGGTGTTTACTTGGAACCATCTAAAGATTCTGCGAACCGTGCGGAGGGTGAGCAAGCAGGAGGAGGTGACTGTGTTGACTTGCAGTCTAATGGTTAGTTTGCAGTCGAGGATGATGCCTAGGTTGCATGCATGGTCTGTTGATGTGGGTGTAGGTCCGAGTTCTGTTGGCCACCCGCTGTGGTCCCAGTGTTCTTCATGAAGATTAGTACTTCTGTCCCCAGAGTTGAGTTTAAGACAGTTGACCCTCATCCAGTTGGCTACTTTGTAATGGGGTTGCAGAAGTGAGTTTTGTTTGTGGAGGGATGTTTTGATGTAGCATGCCATCTGCATAGGAAATTATATTGATGCAGTGGGCTCTGATGACATCTATGAGGGTGGACATGTAGGTTTTGAACACAATGGGGCTGAAGGATGATCCTTGTGGTATACCACATATGATGTGATACTTCAAGTATCCAATCAGCGCCAGGAAACTTATGGTGTCAGAGAGCTTTAGAAAAATCTCTTAACATAACATAACATAACATGTCCTCAGGTTCGGATGAGAAGTGAGGTAGCCGGATGCTCTGCATGCATTCTGGGAAGTTGGAGTCGATCCACCTGTTGGTGTTTTGCTGTCTACCGATGTTGTAGAGGCTGTTGATTAGGATGTGGTGGGATATGGTGTCAAACGCAACGGAGAGGTTGAGTAGGATCAGGGCAACAGTCTCTCCATGGTCGAGGAGGGTTCTGATGACACCGAGACCAGACAGAGTGGTCTTGGTACTGTGTTTGAACAGAATCCTGACTGGGAGGCAACAAGTAGGTGGTTTTTTCCAGATATTCTGTGAGTTGTAGATTAACAGGTTTATTGAATACTTTTTCAGGCTAGGGAAGCAGGGAGATCTGTCAATAATAATGTTTGTGTTCGCTGGGGTAAGCTGAAGATTTTTTTAGGAGGAGTCTGACCTCTGCATATTTCCATTTGTCCAGGAATACTCCTGCTTCCTGGACAGATGGCCCCTGCTCCGAACCCACCGAGATCAACTGCGGCATGCCCCAAGGATCCTTGCTGAGCCCCACACTCTTCCATATTTACATGGCCCCCTCACTGCCATCATTAGACAGGATGGGCTCAACATTGTATACTACGCCGATGACACCCATCTCATCTTCTCACTCATGAAAAATCCCAAAGACATCAGACTTTGCTTCTAGGAAGGAATGAAGAACGTGGTAGCCTGGATGAAAGACAGTTGTCTGAAGCTCAACTCAGAGAAGACCAAGGTCCTCATACTCAGACCCTGCACCTCTACCTGGGAAGACACCTGGTGGCCTTCTGCCCTCGGAAATCCACCCACTCCGACAGACCAGGCACAAAACTTCGGCACCTCTCTTTCCTTGAACTGCCAGATCAATGCCGTCGCCTCCACCAGTTTCAAATGCCTGTGCATCCTCCGCAAGAGCTTCAAATGGATCCCCCCAATTGCAGAAAGACCGTCACCCACGCACTCATAACCAGCAGACTGGACTACGGCAATGCCCTATACGCCTGAATCAACAGAGCTCTACTTCACAAACTCCAAGCCATCCAGAACGCCGCTGCCAGATCGTCCTTGGGACACCGCATCACGAATACAAGACCCAACATCTACAAGACCTCCACTGGCTCCCCATCGAGAAGAGGGTCACCTTCAAACTCCTCATCCACGCCTACAAATCTCTCAACAGCATCGGACCGAAATACCTCAATGAGAGAGTATCCTGCCATGTACCCAAGAGGAACCTCTGCTCCGCCGACCTAGCCCTGGCAGAGGCCCCCACATCCGCAGAAACAGAACTGGTGGGAAAGCCTTTTCCTACATTGCAGCCAACACCTGGAACGAGCTCCTGTGATCATCAGACGTGCCCTGACCCTGCACACGTTCAGGAAGGACCTTAATACCTGGCTCTTCGACTGATTCGGAGATGCCCTCTCCCCCCTAGCGCCTTGAGACCCTCACAGGTGGGTAGCACGCTTTACAAACCCCAATTAATTGATTGATTGTGGTGATGGAGGTGCTGATGATGTTGGTGAGTATTTTTTTTCTGTACCATAAAACAGGATAGTGACATGACTCGACTCCCACTCCAAATGTCAGTTGCATAAAAATCAAAAATACAAAAAACAATTCAACATCAAGCCCTTCCCTCCCTGTCCCACCACCCCTGTGAACCAGTCCCACCCTCCTCCCCGTTTTTGTCCCAAACTCCCATTTAACCTACTTAAGGGGAATACCCGCTTGGGGGAGAGGAAACAGCAGCGTACGCTTACCATGCTGTCAGGGTGCCAGGCTGACGGTATGTAACCCACCCATGCAATGGCCTCCATTGAGTACAGTGGCATCCAATCTGCCCCTTATATCGATATAGAAAAGCTAACTTTATGCAGCAGAACAAGGTGAAACAATAAAACTATTCACAACTTCAACCTGACAGTGCATTCAAAAGAAACCCCTAGTAGCAACATTTATGTTGGTCTAGTAACCATGACCATGTCCATGATGTTATAAAGTCACTATATCTATTCTGTGTCCTACGGATTTGACCGGGCTGCAGGGCTGCCATGTCCGATCCGGTGTGGTCTGGATTTGCAGATATGTTAAGAGAACTTTAGAGCAGATTTTGAGTCTGTAAAAAAATGCGCCTGGCCATCATGTGATATTTTCAATTTAGCGTATGGCACAGATGCAGATTGAAGGATTTTCTTCACTGGTACAAACTCTCTTTGTGCCGCTTGCACCACCGGGGTGTAGTCTGGGAAAAAAGACAGCGTGTTCCCGACATGTATTATAGGACTCTTGGCTCTGGCCTCCAGGAATATGGCATCTCTGTCTACATAATTCAGCAGACGTGCTATTATCGGGCATGGCAGTGCACCTGGTTTAGGCCTGTGGCCAAGAGAGCGATGCGCCCTCTCCACAATCGTTACGGACGACAGTACTGGACCAAACAGCTTGCGCAGAATGCAGCACCAAAGGCACACAAGCGGTTAGATGATGCCTCCCCAAAGGTTGCAAGCAGCAAAGCGAGATTAAGCCACAGCCCGCAGCCAGCAGATATGGCAGTGCGGCTATCAGTCACCAGGCGTATCCAGTCCTAAACGACAGTGCACCACAACCAGGAATCCGGCAGGGTTGTCAGCAGTAGATGTTGCTCCTGCACCAGCACCACATGCCACCAGTCTTCCCCAGGTAGCTTCAGACTAGCCACTACAATATACACCGACTATGGTCAAGGCCCATGGATCGTGTTAGCACTTTCCCTTACGGATGACTCTTTCATTAGAGACAGCGTAATGCAGCAAGAGTGTCTACTCTATGGACTTGCAGCACCACAGCTCCCATGCAAAGCCCAGGCCAGCCCGTAGTCCACAGGCCCAGAGCACTAACAGCGCCACAGATGGGTCCAGCCTCCCAGGCAGCCCAGACTACCGCTGCGACAGACGCCTATGCACCTTTACGCCCACAGATCTACCGGCAAGGCAAGTACCTCGCAATGCGGAAGAAGACCCGACGCCCATCCAGCGTCCCGCCCGGCCGCACCCAGACCCGGCCAGCACTAGTGTTCAGGAACGTCCAGGCTCAGCCGCCCGCCCCAGCCCGAGCACAACGCCGCCTAAGGCTCTGCCCCACTTACTCCCCCTCTCCGGGCTTCCAAGTATCCAGCACTCCTCTTTTCAGCACTTCGTCATGCCGTCTCCAATGGCCTCGCCGCAATAGCTACCGGCACCCGGGCAGCAGCAGTCTCTGCACCTCAGTATGCCACGTCTCCCACGGATCTTCTGGTCTTGCTACCTGCAGCCAGGTATTCAGCAGGTGTAATCCTCCGGGGGGGGTCCAAACAATGACACCTCAGGCTAACCAGCGCCCCAGAGTCTCCCCTCGCTCACACTGCCTCGCGACCCCGCCTTCACAATCTCAGAAGCGGGCAGCCGCTATCTCCTCGAGTGCCCTTTCTAGTTCTCCGCTCGGGTAAACATGATGTCTAGGGCTCGAGGAACTCCGCAATTAGCACCGATCGTGCAAAAAATGCTTCCCCATTGCTGCAAGTAACTTCAGGTCGCACAAGCTGGGATAAATAGTGGGATTTGTCGTATAATGCAGCCCGGCATGCGGAACTCCCTCAGGAGGCTGCCATTCCGCTTCCGCCATGGCCACACCCAAGATGCTGGTGAGTTCTGTGCTGATTTTGTTGGTTAGGAGGTTGAAGAGACGGTTGGGGCAGGAGTCAGTGGGTGCCCTAGAGTGAATGAATGACATGATGGCTTTTGTGGTCTGGGTGGTGAGCTGAGACAAGGTGGTGATCAGTTGGCTGGTGTGTGCTGGTTGTTCAACGCTGTTGCAGGTGAGAGCAGTGGGTGGCAGCTCAAAGTTTTAGATGGTGGAAATCTTGCTTTGGAAGTAGTCCAAGAGCGTATCACAGAGCTCTTCGGAGTGGTAGATTGTGTTCTCTATAGTTGCCAGGTTGGAGAATTCCTAGACTATTTTGAAGAGTTATTTTGTGTGGTTGGCTGCTATGTTGATTTGGGCTGTGATGGCTGGTCTCTTGGCTGCCTTGAAGCATAGGTGGTAGTTGCAGAGTGCTGCTTTGTGAGTGGCTCTGTCAGGGAGTTACTTGTGGGACCCTAATGTTTCTCAAGTTGGTAGCAGTTGCGCTTGGTGGTCCTGAACTCTGGGGTGTACCAGCTGGCCTATTTTGAGGTTTTTTTTTCTAGTTTCATCGGGGCGACTCTGTCGACGCATTTGGTGGTCCATGCAGAGAAGTTCTGGATGGTCTGATTAAGCCTTGAGTTGGGTGGTGCTGAGGCTCTAAGTCCTCTGAGTCTCTGTTACTTTGCCCCATCCATAGTGGGTAAAGATGTGGTACTGAGTGTCTGAGAGGGTGAAGTGGACAATTGCATAGTCCATTCAGGTAAGTTCTGTGATGTGACTGAATTGTATTCTGTTGCAGGAGGTGAGGATAGGGTCAAGTGTGTGTCCGGCTTAGTGTGTAGGTTTCATGACCAGTTGGGTGAAGCAGATGTTGTTCAGGTTCTCCAGGAGGGTGGCGTAATTGGGGTTGTTGATCTGGAAATTTAGGTCACCTTCTATTGTTGTCATGGCGTCAGTCGGTAGTTGGAAGCTGAGGTGTTCCATGAGGGATGTGGGGTTGTCATTGGTGGTGATGCATCAGATGGTTGCCTTGAATATGATAGCGATACCCCTTCTGTGTTTGTTGGTGCAGTCTCCGTGTATCATCCTGTAGCTGTCAGGAGTTGCGATGGGGATGTTGAGGTTCAACGGGAGGCTCATTCAAGTTTCGGTGATAAAGGTGACATCAGGGGAGAGGGTGGTGATGGTGTCTAAGATTTCTGAGGTGTGTTAGTGGAAGGATTGCTTGTTGAGCAGAATGTAATGGAGAGGTTCAAGGTTGTTTGTGGTCTTTTAGGCGGAAGTGACACGGGATCAGTGCAGACTGGCGATCCTGGGTTCGCAGGTGAAACAACAGAGGCTTCATGTAAAAGGTCCTTCAGTGGAGCTGGGGGAATCAATGCAGCAGTTGTTGTTGTTGTGGAATCTGGGCTCCAGAGTGCGAAGCTCTGCATAGGAGTAGCAGTGGGGGGACAGAGTGCCAGGGTTCCTGGCACAAATGGACTTGCCGTTGGCACGCCAGTGGCATGGCCACACTGCAGCCTCCATTAAGAAGGTCTTGGGGAGGAAGGGGCATTAGGCAGTGGGAAGTCAGAAGCGTGAGGAGAGAGGAAATCAGCCAGAAAAGCATCTAGTGAGGTGCGACAAAAATGGTCAGCAAAGCCGGGCAAATAGAAGGCAAGAACACAAACACAGTGCCTAAAAGCAAACAATAAAGTGTTCAAGACATCGAGAAATAAAATTGCTGAGATCTAAGTGAAGCAAAGGGAACAGATGATGGACGGAATTCTGAACATTGCAAACATTCACCCACAGTCATGATGGTATTGGTTGGATTCACCGTTCTTTGGCTTACCACAGCCACCCCAGTTTGGACCCAGCGATATGCAAATCAGTCTTGACCCTATTCCTCATGGGAACAGTCCAGCCAGAACTGCCAAGCCACATCCTTCCTGGACTGGAAACATGCATACTGGTACCGGTTTCGGGGCATTACCCCATATCAGCCAGGATAGCTTGAATCTAGTGGTACAGGGAGCACAGACCCACGTCTGGGCATACCCTTCCCACTTACGTTGACAAAAGCAAAAGGAACAAATGATGGACAGAATGCTGAACAATGCAAACATGCAACCCCAGTCACAATGATCTGGGTGTAATCCATTGTTCTTTTGCTCAGCACACCACCCCAGTTTGGACCCAGCCATATGCAAATCAGTCCCAACCCTGTTCCTCATGGGAACAGTCCAGCCAAACTGCAAAGCTACGTCTTCCCTGGACTGGAAACAAGCACCCTGGTGATCTAAGTGAAGGCTACCCGGAAGCAGTACTTCTATATTGTTGGATAAAGGCTATGAGGGCATTAGCGTCAGGCAGACACACAGGCTAACTAAACAGTAAATGAAGGCTGTCTAGTCAGGCAAATTTGGCTGACACACCAGGGTAACATCAGCAGAGGTGGCATGTAGTGGTGATCGATGTCAAGGGGCAAGGCTTCCCGGCTCAGCAGGAGTCAGAAGGAGACCCGGTGAGACGGCTGGGAAAGCTGGCACAGTACCATGTAAGATAATACTGGTGCTTGTTTATATTTTATATTGTTTTATTTATTTGATTAGTTTATTATGCATAACATCATGAATACTTTTACCTTCAAGTTATCACGTTCTTGCAAAAGGTTTGGTTAGGTCTAGATTTCCAGAATATGACACTATCATTGGCTCTTATTTTCGATGTTTTTCAAAAATAAATTTACAAAGGGCAAAACCCAGAGTCTGTGATACCTAATTGACAAAAATGTCTGTCCATCTGGTTTCAAATTCTGAGAAAATGTCCTTCTTTCAGCAGAGGATTAGGTTAATCATACTTGCTGCCTGACTTTGGCGTTCCTGTAGCTTGTATGAATACTTTAGACCATTTAGCCTCACTGAAGGGATAGCTTTGATGAGAGGTGTGCTATCTGGCATTGTAGAAGATTGCCACAGAGTGTGTACTTTAGCAAAACATGTAGTGTAAGTAATTTCCCACAATTCTCTTCAGTAAGGCCAGGGTAAATTAGAATGGGAATTGCACAAGTGTTGTGGAAGTTCTGCATCATACGTTGGCATGTATGTGAGCATATCTATATTGCTGACATATACAACTACATTTATGGTTTCAGAAAGTACGATTGTGCTCCAGCTGGAGAGCAGTTTGGAAGCAATGTGGTTGCACATTATACGTCATTTTCCATGTAGGAACAACTGCTTTAGTGTGGTAGCCAACCTATTACTAAGTGTTCCTTGTAAGTCCACAGGGCTAAATTTGCAATACATAAAAAACAAATTTGGTAGATTAAGAAAATATTTTCTCCAGAGTGAATGGTTTCAAAAAGCTGTTTGTTACTTGCGTGGGTAAATATATATTTTCCATTAATAAAACTATTAATGAATCAAATCCAATTTGTGTAACTTTTCCTGAGAAAATCTTAGCACATTCATTCAGACTTATCTTTCTATTGACATAAAAATCTAATTCAGTGTTGAAAGTAGATTTCTGATGTTTAGTGGAAATGCAAATTAAAAAAACTGCATTTTGTTCTGCATGTGAGCACACTATGCCAGTAGCTTGTCTCCTGGAACTGAATACATATCCCAGACTGACTTGCCTCATTTAGGTCAAAAGGGTTTGCTTCTAGGTAAAAGAAGGCTGAAGTGGTATCAACAGTGACAACTTAGCAGGGATTAGTCATCTGAGTGGAGGGTGCTGCAGGGACAGAATGCAACACAAAGAGCAGTCATGACAGTTCTTTATTTGAAGTTTAGGTCCTTATTGGGCATCTCTGGAAATAACACAATTCATGCTCAGAGCCACCCTGGACTTTCAGTCTGCACCCCAGCAGGAAGAATAGCGAGTTATAGAATTGGTCCGGAAGAAAGAAACCTCATCTTCATATGTGGGTGGCTAGAATTGACCTGTAGATGGAGAAAGGCTAGAGCAATTTTGGATCAGGTACTGTGAGACTGTTTGCAGTAAATTGAGAAAGGAAACATAAATAAGGAGGTTGGGTGTTTACAAGAAATTTGCATGAATTTAATGTAGGGACTTCTCCAATTACAGGCCACAATGATAGGACTGACACCGAACCTCTTCTGAACATTCTCGAACCTAGCCAGAAACATGAAAATGCATAAGTAACCTCTAATTTAAAGAATACCCAACTGACCACTATGGACTGGACCCTGAGAAAGCCCTGGCCGGGAAGAATCGTTGTGCATAGGACTGTGGCCCAGGGACCTAAAGGCTGGGAAGAAGTATTCCATCAGTACAGGAATTTTGAGCCTCAGGGGTGGGGGATCTGAGTTATGTTTCAGACAGGTTATTTAATTATAAGCGTGATGAGCCTCATTTTGTTGTGTTTTACAAAACAATTATCCAGAAAGAGGTCCCACCTCAAGGTTACTTCAGTTTGTTGTAGATGATGAAAAAGCATAAGGCAGCCACTTTTTTACAAAGAGAACTGAAGGCCAATCCCATTAGTGCCTCTTTGAAAAGGTATTGTAGCATCGACCAGAATATCCTCTGTGTTAGGTAATTGAAGAAAACATGTTTGCCTATAGTTTGTGTGACCATGTTCAGTTGCTATTTGTTGGAAAGTGGGTTATTAGCAGTTCTAAATATGTGTCTAGAACTAGTAGTTAGGCCTCTAGGGCTTAGTATAAGTCTCAATAAATTATTCCCTTGCTCAACCCTTGGTAGCTTGGCTGCAAGCAGGCACGCTTAACTTAGGAGACAGGAATGTAAAGTATTCAATACCAGCAACTCAGTAAATAATTAAGACAAAACAAAAAATAAAAATCTCACACCAATTTAAAAATAGGAAATATTGTTATCTTCAAAATTACATGACAATGACAAAAATCCAATGTAGGGAACCAGAGATATGGGTTTATGAAAGATTAAACACATTCCAGCACTTAGAAACATATAGTGCCACTCTGGGACATCTGGTTCAGCTTCACCAGGACAAAGCCAAAATTTCAAGCTGACTGCGAAGGAGCCCTGCTCGGAAACAGTAAGTTGGAGGCCCCATTTACAATTTTACCTTCGCATTGGAGCTTTTTTTTCTGAGGGCCCTCGCTGCTCTTCACAAGTCTGGAATTGCTTTGGGTTCGCTGACTTGACTTTCAGGGAACTCCCTGTTAAACTCTGGAAGTCGGACCTCCGGAGCTCTTCACCAGGATGAACCTGGAATCCGGCGCGTGTCGTGATTGAAGGTGGCCACCTCCGTCCTCGCGGTTGAGTCGGGAACCTTATGGAGTTTTTTTCAAAATTGTTCCAGACTTCCCCAAACTTCCAGAACTTCTTCCTGAAGTTCTTCCTGAGGACCCAAAGTGTTCAAAATACAATCCAAGGGTCTGGATGCTCCAAGATGGTCTTTGAATGTTTCGGACCACAATTGCCACAATGCACCTGGAAAAAACTTTTAACTGTCCACTGGACAGACTGCAAGCCATGAACAGTTGATGGTGATGATGCCGTTGAGCTCTGTTAACCTGTAGCTTGCAGGGAGTCCACTCTTTGATCCTTTAAAAGCAAGGTACAGGATGGGCGTGGCCAAGATGGCGGCAAGGTAGGACGCTTTCTTACAAGCTCCTGCCCGCCGTCCACTGCAAATAGCATCTAATGGCACCTGAGAGAGCAGGGGAGCACTGAAACCAGCGGCAAAGACCTGCATTGTCCCTCCCTGCCGACGGAAGGGCCAGCGGCTGACCGCAAACACCAATATCGGGCGGGGGGAGACGAGCCCGGCGGCGACATCACCATTGCGGCAGAGGCCTGACAATAGGGGCGGTCTGTGATAGGGACCTCCGAGGCCAGCTCTCGACTTTACGGCCTCTGCCTGATACATTCTCTGCTGCACCGAGGAGACTGCACTCCTGGTCGGGAGTCCGGGGAGTCGGTGGGCGGAAGCGAAGTGAGCTCGGCCATATCAGCGTCGCCTGGAGAGCGCCAGAGGACCCGAGGAGCAGCACCGCCCCCCTCCCCCACCTCGACTGAGGCAGCATAGCTTTTGCGGCACAGCGGCCGGCCGGATAAGGGGACACAGCGATCCTGCTGATTCCAGGACCAGCGCCGACACCGAGGGGAAGCTGCAGGAAACCCGGTCCACCACCCGCCCGGGGTGAGAGAGCGGGGCTGCCCCTGGGGTAGGGCCTGGCCTTGCGACGCCACAGACTGCAGGCCTGAAGACATAGTAGGCCATGGTTTCTCGGTGCCGAGCTGGGAGTCCGCCCCCCTGGAGCGGGGGAGAGACACCCGGGCACCTTCCACCAGCAACCTCTACCCTAAGCGGGACAGGCCCGGTGCGACACAAAATCACCAGCCACATTGCCAAAATTGATTCCAGAGGCCTGGGCCCAGTGGGTACCGCTGATACTAGCAGTGGAGGTCGGGAGGTGCCACCCTCCAGCACACCTTACAAGTGTGGCCATCACAGGCCCCCAGCACCTGGCGCAGATGGACAAGGGCACCAGTGGGAGCTGACCAGACTACACTCCACATACGCAGGCTGCTGGGGACTTTGAGAGTGGTCGGGGACTGGAGAAACATAGCGGCCATATCACTGCGAGAGTCAGCGCTATGTAGCAGGGCGGTGACCAGAGTGGCGACTACCGGAGCGGGGACTGGTCAGGTACACCTGACCTGACCGGGGATGACGCCCCCTGTTCTGAGGGCCCAGTGAGCAGATTGAATTACTCTGTGGCAGCGACCCCCTCCTCAGTAACACACACCCTGCCTTCTGGGCCCGTCGTCCTGACTACCTGTTGAGGCCGGATAGCATGTCCTCAACCAGAACCAACAAGGCGAATGGCCTCAAAGACATTTTTTGCCGCTCGCTCTACAGCCCCGACATGGCCGCCATGGCCCCGGAGGCCTGGGCGGGACGGGGCCCTCCATCCACCGGAGACGAACCAAACACGAAAGCCTTTCTTGAATCGCTATTCCTCACCCTCAGAGAGGATATAAATTCAGTTAAATCTGAGTTTGCTGCAGAGGTAAAGGAACTACGGCGGGATGTCGATGGAGTTAGAGAGTGTGTGGCCTCCCTGGAGGAGAGACATGACGACATGACATCCGACCTAACTACGCTGCAGCAGGAGGTAATTCGGCTCCAGATGATGGATGGAATGTTGTACAATGGCATAACATTCACCCCAGTCACAGATCTGGGTTTAATCCATCGTTATTTTGCTCACCAAGCCACCCCAGTTCAGACATGGCCATATGGAAATCAGTCTTGACCCTGTGCCTCATGAGAACAGTCCAGCCCGATCTGCAAAGCCATGTCTTTCCTGGACCGGTATCAAGCATCCTAGGACCGGTTTCTGGCTATCAGCCATCTTCAGCTAGGATAGCTTGACTCCCGTGACTTAGTGAGCAACGGACCCACGTCTGGGCATACCTTCCCACATAGGGTGAACAGCAAAACACACAAGATGATGGACGGAATGTTGCACAATGGCATAACATTCACCCCCAGTCCAGATCTGGGTTTAATCCATCGTTATTTTGCTCACTAAGCCACCCCAGTTCAGACATGGACATATACAAATCAGTCTTGACCCTGTGCCTCATGGGAACAGTCCAGCCCGAACTGCCAATCCATGTCTTTCCTGGACCGGAATCACGCATCCTAGGACCGGTTTCTGGCTAGCCCTAAAGCTAAAGCTAAACTCAGAGCTGTGACTGGGGGTGAATGTTTTGCCATTGTGCAACATTCCGTCCATCATCTTGTGTGTTTTCCTTTTCCACTTCATCCTGGGAGAGACGCAGGACTTTGATGTTGTTCTAGACAGAGCACACAGAGTAGGTCCACCTCGAGTCCCTAATGCACCACCGGCGGACATTCTGGTATGTGTACAGGACTTTGAGACCAAAGAGGCCATACTCACTAAAGCAAGGTACTTCCAACCTATGTTCTATCAGGACACTCTCCGGTGCTATACCAGGACTTAGCCCTGATCACGTTGCAGAGGCGTCGTCAGTTGCACCCGGTCACGGACCATCTCCGGCAACAAGGGATCTCATACTCCTGGGGAAACCCGTTTCACCTCATCTTCTGCCATAATGGAAAACTCCACCAGATCCGCTCACTCACAGAAGCCTGCTGCCTACAGGGAGAGGCGAAGTCTACTGAAGATGACGACGATCGCAGCTCCACATCGAGACCCGAGGTCTTCCCCTCAGGAGGGCAATGCCAAGGCAGGTAACGGCGCTCTCAACGGCCGCCAAGATCGGAGATTGCCAAGGGCCAGCAAGAAGTCCTTTCCTCGGCCACTGAGGCCCATGCCGGAGAGACCAAATCCCTGCTTCTGTCCTACTAAAGCTGCTCCCTTGCTGCTCGCGGGGAACGTTGGGGGGGTGCGGACACCCTTTTTGGACATATGGCACCCCCCCCTTGCTACCTGACCAGTTCCCCTGGGGCGACAGACCACTTTCGTTATTTGGACTTGTTGCTCTTTCCCCCGTTGGGGGCAGACTTTGGGCATTTCCTAGCTATGGGTTTTTAGGTTTCCTTTTTTTTCCCCTTAGCTACGTTTTGTTGGGTGGGTCCCGCCTGTCCACACTTTCCCTTCCTCCGCCAGCACACGTCGCCTTCGGAGCAGACGCTACTGCCTTCTTCTTACAATACTCCCATACTCTACCTGCACGGCGCCCATTATGGTTACAACCTCTTCTGTCCACTAGATGCCACACGGTCCACTTAAAATTTTGACCCTTAATGTCTGAGGTCTGAATAACCCCATCAAATGTCGGGCTATCCTTAACTATCTAGAACACTCAATAGCCGATATCTGCCTTCTACAAGAGACCCACTTATTACACAAAGACCAACACATGCTGAAATCCCGACCCTTCCCCACACAACTGTTCTCCTCCCACTCCACTAAGTCTGCAGGGGTAGCAATACTGGTTTCCTGCTCCTTCCAGGGCAAGGTACTGCAGAAAGAGGCCGAGATCAAGGGTCGCCTACTCACGTACCAATTCCTAGTGGCTGGGGTATCCCTCATAATTGGCTCGGTATACGCTCCCAATGAAGGTAAGCACAAATTCCTACACAGTACACTCACTGAAGCCACAGCCAACTCCGAGAGGCGCCAGCTACTGTGGGAGTCCTGAATCTTGTCTTTAACAACCTCACCGACTGCTCCTGCCAGCGCACTAGTCAAGTAGGGACCTTCTCAGAGTCAGGTTTGGTACGCATCTGAGACCTAGGTCTTGTTGACTTATGGCGACATTTCAAACCGCATGGCCGGACCTTCACCTACTATTCGGTAGCCCATAAGACCTACACCAGGCTAGATTACATTTTGTGCTCCACCCCACTGCTGGCATTAGCCACTGACGCTGATGTTCTCATTGCGTCTCTATCCGACCACTCCCTAGTCATGGCCTCTTTCCTACTCCCGCAAACGGGGAACATTGTTTACAACGCGGTTTTCACACCGCAGTGCCTTTACCCCGCAGCTATTAGAACGCAAGTCGTTACTACGACTTGCGCTGGATGGTGCTGTGGGATAAGGAATCTTGCAATTTTATATTCCAACACCTTCCCTACTGTTACGGGGACTGGTGTTGGAATATAAAATTATAAGATTCCTAAATCCATGCCCTCCAACGCAAGTCGTTGTAACGACTTGCGTTGTAAAACTTGCGTTGTTACAACATGCGTTGTAACAACGTACATCCCCGCAAACACAGGTACCACAACGACACTGGCGACTCCACAACTCGCTTTTGCACCAGTCCTTCATCACTGACCAAATCAAAACTATTATCTCAAATTATTTAACCCTCAATGCTAACGCCGACACCTCACTGGCGACAGAGTGGACTGGCCTCAGGGCTGTCTTACGGGAAGAATTATTAGCCATTTCCTCTGCCATTAATAAAGAACAAGGCCAGAAACAGGATGAGCTCACACAGCGAGTTACGGAGCTGGAACAAATGCACCAGCTCACTGGTGCTGCCAGAGCCTGGCGTGAACTTTGCACAGAGCGGAAGCAACTCGCAGCACTGGACCAGGACAAAGCTGAATACGCAGCCCTTTGCCAACGACTTGCCTACTACACAGGGGGTGACAGGTGTGGCCGTCTCTTAGCCCATAAGCTATGGGAAGTGAGACAATGGCAAGGGGTGCAGGCCATCAGACCATATGGGGGCAATCTCACCTCTGACGATGTAGCCATAGCAGAAACCTTCTGGGATTTCTACGCCAAGCTGTATTCAGGTGACCTTCTTGACACGCAACATAGCCTCGATTACCTAGAAGCCACGCAGCTTCCATCTTTGAACTCTGCCCAGGCTGCCCTCCTGAACAGGGCTATTGGGCTGGAGGAGGTCATCGCGGCTATCTCACGCCCCGGCTAGGGAAGTCACCTGGCCCAGATAGCTACTCCATAGCCTTCAATAAAACCTTTTGCAATCAAGTGGCCCCCATGCTACATGACCTCTTTAACACATTTGCCCAACCCAGAGTGATCCCGGAGGAAATGTTGGAGGCTTTGATTATAGTTATCAAAAAGCCTGGGAAAGACACCACAAGCTGCAGTGCGTATAGGCCGATCTCCCTTTTAAACATCGACATTAAGCTTTATAAGAGTATTCTTGCGACTAGATTAACTCCTTATATGCTCCAACTGGTGGAGCTGGATCCGGTGGGCTTTGTCTCTCAGCGTCAAACAAGCGACAGCACGAAGAGAGTTCTCCACCTCATAGAAACAGTGTCTCATATACAGGGAGAATGTATGTTGTTGGATATTGATGCTGAGAAAGCCTTAAACAGGGTTCACTGGCCCTACTTAGAACAAGTCCTCCAATGGTTTGGCTTTGGGGACACCCTGAGCACCCGAATTCTCAATTGTTATCGCTGGCCTCAGGCCACGCTGCGGGTTAATGGCCAGACGTCCTCCCTTTTCCCCATAGGTAGGGGCACTCGGCAGGGGTGCCCACTCTCCCCCATTCTCTTCGCGCTCTATATAGAGCCACTTGCGCGGAGAGTTAGACACCACCCCCTCATCACAGGGATCAAAGTCGGGGGGGACGTACACAAGATCAGCCTCTACACGGATGATATCTTGCTTTCCATCACTGACTCCGCCCAGACTAAGCAGGCTCTCTTCCTGGAGCTGCATAACTTCGCGCAAGCCTCAAGGTTCAAGATCAATACAGACAAATCGACTGCTCTTAATGTCTCACTATCTGCACCTACGCTAACCCACTTACAAGAAGAGCACCCTGTCCAGTGATCCACCACCACGGTTCCTTACTTATGAGTACAACTGGGCCCCACCATTCCAGCCACAAGCCCAGCTAACTATGTAAAAAAAAAAATTGTAAATTGATACTTGTATAGCGCACTACTCACCCGCAAGAGTCTCAAGGCGCTTGTACGAATACCGCTGTGGAACCAATCCTGGCTTTCCCTGTGAGGCATCCACTCCAGGGCACCCCCAAGGTGGAGGCCAGGCATCCTTAGCATTGTGGGGGCCGTTGTGGAGATTAAGCAAGCTATTGCCCAGAGTTGCAGAGTGGGACTCCATGATTGGAATAGGCACCAAGACGAGAACGATCAGGTCCGTGGAATTTTTGAGCCCAAGACCCGCCGAGGCGGGGAATTAAACCCTGGTCCCGGGCTATACCTCTGCATCAGGGTCTGCCGCTCTAATCATTGAGCCACACTTCTCCACCGGCTCTGCACTCAAATACGCAGGGAACTAGGTAGATGGAAACATTACTCCTTTTCGTGGTTGGGCAGAATAGCAGCCGTCAAAATGAACATTCTGCCCCAGATCCTCTACCTTTTCCAGACACTTCCTTTGCGCCCGCCCGCCGGCTGGATTCAGCAGACCCAGTCAGAGCTGTCGCATTTCATCTGGCATGGCGGCAAGCCACGGTTCAAGCGGGCAGTTGCAGTCCTCCCCGCGGAGCAGGGAGGGGTTGGCAGACCAGATTTGCAGCTCTACTGTTAGGCGGTGCAGCTTCGCTACTCGGTAGAATGGCATCGCCTGGAATCCAAAGAACACTGGCTGTTCCTGGACCAGGGGGTTGCGGGCATGCCCTTACAGGGTATCCCCTTCCTTCAGAAGAAGCACAGACCACCCAACCTCTACACATCTCACATCACGAGCACAATACTGGAGGCCTGGGACCGCACTGCTACCACACACGAGCTGATAACATTTCCCTCCCCTATGACCTCATTGTTTGATAACCGTGACTTTACTCCAGGACTGGATCCTAAAGCCTTTACAAGCTGGCGCCCCTCCCCTTGCTGGTCCCTGGGACATCTATTTGCCCTGGAGGGCATCATCCTGTTCCCACAACTTAGAGCAGAGTATGGCATCCCTGAGACAGACAGAATGTATTATCTACAACTGGGCACTTCGACCACAAGTTAAACCCGGAGCTCAGCGCCTCTTAACCCCTTATGAGAAGTGGCTGATTACCCGATCCTCAGATAAAAAATTCATTTCTGATCTGTATAAACACCTTATTGCAGTTTCCACCCATACATATAATGCAGGGAAGGCACAATGGGAGCAGGAGCTAGGTAGGACTCTCTCTCATAAAGAATGGAGCGGCATATACTACAGGGCCCGACATTCAACATACCACACAGGACTCACCGAGACAATTACCAAAATTGCCACCTATTGGTCCTACACACCAGAGCGCCTTCACCGCTTTGACCCATGCATTAGCGACCGGTGCTGGAGGGAGTGTGGGGAATTGGGCACTTTGGAGCACCTGTTATGAAGCTGTGATCGCACCCAACCATACTGGGCTGCCATTCTCGATGACATAGACTCTCATCTTGTACACACAACTCCCACGTTTTTGAGCTCACATTCTCCGAGAGCTACCTAACCCACTGACATGCCTGTTAAAATCCAGGAGAGGCAGTCTCATCAACATCGCCCTAGGGGCAGCCACTCGGAACATACTTGCCCACTGGCGCTCCCCTCAAGCTCCCCCACACTCAGGCTGGATACAGAAGCTTTGGATGGTGCTGGGCATGGAGAAATTATCCCTCACACTAGCGAGCAGGGGGACGAATTTCCAGATCTATGGTGCCCCTTCTTGACTCTGCTCACCACGGAGTTCAGGGAATTGACATGCCCCCAATATCTAAGGCTCCTTCGACTGGCGGATACACAGATCCCTGAAAAGCACGCCCCCAGACGGCCACAGTGATATGCACAAGGCTGGCATAATCCTTTTTCTTTTATTTCCTATTTTTATGGTTTGTGGACAGGGGGGTATTTTGTTATTAGATTCTCTTCCCTTTTTCAGAGGTTTCCTCCTGTAGACCCGCTCCCAGCATTTACTCATTAATGCTTCCATCGCTGACTAATAATGTATGTATCGCACTGTCTTAAGGAGCAGGAGGTCCTATTCTTCTTTCTATGTTTGAAAATCAATAAAAGATTTAAACCATAAAAGAAACGTACATCCACAGGTCTGTAGTTCCAGATAGTGTTGCATGTGCAGTCAGTAAGAATGTAGGGCCTGGTGGTACAAATCGAAATTCCAGCAGGGCAATCCTTCTTATTCTCTTAGTTTTAAGTAGCAGTTCTGAGAGGCTCTGCACCTCTTAAATATGTATTTAATGTTCTCTGCGGCCAAGCAGGAGAGCACTGCTGTCAAATGAGGTGCAAGTCAATGCCCCAGAGCACGATCACTTCATCCAAAGTGTGGCATAATCTTCTCCCAGAAAGCACTTTTCCTCTCAAATTTAACATGGCTGAAATCTCAGCAGAACACGAAGAGCTGACTAAACCAACTCTCAGTATTGCTAATTCCCATAGCTCTCCACACCCTCCCATCTGCAGATTCCTTCCTTACACCTCCCATCTGTCGGGATCAGAGGGGATGGGGGTAGGCAGACCTGGCATTCCCTGCCTGTCCCGTTCCACCTTGGAAGCCCCATGCTTTATGACCCTCCCCCTGCTCTGGCATACTTATGTGGTAGAGCTCTCTCCAACCGATAGCCTCTACCCTGGCAAGCCACTGATCATTTCATCAAAGTGGCCTGGCTATTCCTGTTACTCTGATCAATCAAGACTGCAGTAAGGCTCAATTTTGGCTTGCAGACAAGAAAGTTGTATTACATTGTCTGTACAATTTAGGATACATTCAACAATAGCATATAGTTGGATTAATCAATACCATTCTCCTTAGTCTTTGAATGATATTCATACAATTCCTAGCAATATTTATCTCTTCATAAACTATTGAAATGTTATCCTATGGGGCTAGGCATCTACAATGGGGAAACTGAAATGTGCAATTTCTCCATCACCAGGGCACATAAAATAGATTTTATGGGGACCCTGCTTTTAGTTGCATGATCTCTTTTTTAAGTACCCCCACCACCAAAGTAGAGTTTGCAGTTAATTCACTTTTAAAAGGAGTACTGCAATGCAGGGCTGCTTTTCAAATATCCTCAGACGCTCAGCAGTGCACATATGCAAGTGCAAAACGGGCAGCTGGTCTCTAAACTGTCCTGCCCCATTATACACTATGGACTTATACGTAGTTTTAATCCCCTGCCCTGTTATCTACTAGGGACTTATAGGATAGATCATGCAAATTATAAGTGTACCCTACTACATGTGTGTGTTTTTACTGTGTTTTTTACATAGCACTGGCCCTGGGCCTGGCTCATTCAATCCTCCAGAGTTAGACCCTAGCATACCACTCCATGCAATGAGCTGCTGCGTAGAATGGTTTCAATTGTCATTTGATGACAAGATTGTTCAGAATTTTTCAGGACTTGTGAGTCACCCTGGGATTATACCCTGGGACAAGTTTTGGCTCTCTGACATACAAAATTCAGACTCAGGAATCTTTTGTCAGCAAGTCCTGAAAAATTATGAACAATCTTTTCATTAATGTAATTTGGAAGCATTCTGTACGCAGCTGATTGCTTGGACTGGCATGCTTAGGTCTAAGTCTGGAGGATTTACTGGGCAAAGTTATCTATAAGGGAATTGACACACTACCAATGACACAAATACTAGCACAGTGCCTTAAAACGAAGGATCTTGAATTGAATCCTGAAGAAATCCATGAGGATTAAAAGCACTGGCAACTGTTTCTAAGGAGAATAATGAAAGAAGCTATGAGTTCCAGGTCTCTTGGCATTGTGTATGTAGAGTATGATTCACCTGCCCTCACAGGACTTGTTGTCACTTTTGTTCCCCAAATTGATGGCTCTGCAGGTGAACTGAATGTTGGGGTCCCACTTGTTGCTCATAAATACGGCTCCAGTTACACTAAGGGTTAGCCTTGGTCCACAGGTTGGTACTTGTACGGACATCCTATTTCCCTGGGCCGAGGGTTTGGTGAGCTCCTCTGCTTCTTCTATGGGGGATTACAGTACCCCAAATCTGGTATTGCAGAGGTAACCACACACATTCTGGCGTATGGTGAGGGCGGTGCTGAAGTCTCAACAGTTAATCTATCAATCAATCAATCAGGGCTTTGTAGAGTGCACCACTCACCTGTGAGGGTGTCAAGGCGCTAGGGGGTTGTTAGTGCAGTGTCTGACTTCGCCCAAATTGAAGGAGGAGTTCATCCCAGTTCCTGGCTGCGAGGTAGGAGAAGGATCTTCCACCTGCTCTGGTCCTGTGGAAACTAGGGACCGTGGCTAGGGTGGGGTCAGCTGAGCATAAGTTTCTCTCTGGGGACATGGATGGAGATTCGGTCATTGAGGTATTGAGGTCCAGTGTTGTGGATGACTTGGTAGGCATGTGTGAGCAGCTAGGTTATTCTTCTTTCAACAGGTAGCCACTGGAGGTCATGGCGTTGTTGGCTGATGTGATCATGTTGTGGAATGTTGATGATGAGCCTAGCTTTGGTGTTATGGATGGTCTGAAGTTTGCGTAGGAGTTTCTTGTTGATTCCAGCATAGAGAGTGTTGCCGTAGTCCAGTCTGCTGCACAGGTGACAGTTTTTCTGGAATCGGGGGGGTCAACTTGAATGTCTTGCGAAGTATGCAGAGGGTTTTGAAGCATGCTGAGGATATGGCATTGATCTGGTGATACATGGTGAGTGAAGAGTTGAGAATGAGGCCGATGTTGCATGCGTGGTCCGTTGGGGTGGCTGGGTTTCCGAGGACAGGGGGCCAACAGTGGGCTGTGCTGTAGGGTCATTCATTGCTCTTTCTTCGAACAGAGTCCAGAGGTGAAGTGTTCCATCCCTCCTCTCCCTCTTATGTCCTTTGTGTTAGTTACTATGTATGTTTTGGTATGCTCAATCATTTTAGGGTCAAATGTTCCCTGCTTAGGCCATGGGTACATGTGTGCTTTGGTTTTCAAGTGTCACTCTTGTCAATGTTTACTAAATTTTGCCTTTTTATTGGGGAGGACTCCCAGCATGTGTTCCAGAGGAGTACACACTTTGGTGGGTTGAGGGGCCATGAGAAGGGTGTGGGCTTGATCCTGGTTAGTGACAGTGTGGGCTTTCTGTGGTACCCTAATGGTCTGAATAGGCAGGGCTTGTAGTGGGCAGGTCTGGTGGGGTGTCTAGTGGGGAGCTAGCGGCTGAAACTTGTGCGGTAAAAAACAATTCACTTTTCAACTTGAGTCAATACAATGGCATTCAAAAATGACTTTTTACATGCATACAATCATAAAAATGTCAAGACAGTAAAAAAGTTGCTTTACTTTATGTTAATAAGAACAGTGAGCAGAGGCTGGTGTCAGGACAAAAAGGCAAGGGATATAATGGAAAAAGGTGTGCTCGAGAACGTAGAGTGTGCATTTCAGCTGGAAACATGAAGCAACCCCAGAGAAAACATGTGCACATGTGATGAAAGTTAAATTAGGGACATAAGGTCAATGTGCACACAAGAGCAGGGAGTATGCATATGCCCAGAATTCACATGTGAAGCAGCCCCAAAGACTAACACACACTCAAGAATATGCACTTTTTGAGCGCGGCCTGCCCCTGTCCAAAGGCCACCCTACTTAGGAAACCAATCAAATTATGAACAAATAGTCAATACACAAAGAACAAACAAAGAATTTGCATAAAAGGTACCCCCAAAAACCAATGCACACACAAGAAAATGCGTGTTTTGAGAGTGGGGTGCACAGTGTAACAGTTTATAGTGTTTGTTATGTGAGCTGGTGTGCGCACTTTTAGAGTGCATGTGAGGGCTTGGAGAGCAGCTGGTGCATAATAAATTATATACAAAGGTCGGGATGTGCAAGTCGGCCACGCGCGTGGCAATGTAAGTAGCTGATTAAGACAACAAAGTAAGACACAACAGTAATGCGATCCTGCTAAACAGACTCTTCTTGACCACAGACAATGATGATACAGCTAATGAAAAAGTGCTTCAGAAGCAGAGGCTTCTCTCACACCAACTACAATGCAGCAAACAATATCAATGCTTTCCTGCAACACAGACTTCCCTCATTCAGACAACCTTCATACCTCATTCATACAGCGTCTATTTTCATAATTACCTCAACTCGAATGCACAATGTTTGTACAGCTCCACCTGGGCTCTTCTAGAGTTAGGCCTAGTCTCCTAGGTACACTGTTCCTGGTCTAGATTGAAACTGGCTTACTCAGGTTTTTATTCTTCTCTCAACACTCCTTTCAGATACAGGGATGCTTAAGAAACCCTCCTGCACCTAGTTCAAGGTTAACAAAAAAATATGAGGTTGAGGCTCACATATCTCCAGGCGACTCTGATCAGGAGTGCTAGGTAAAACAGTTTTTACGCTTAGACTACCTCCAGCCCATTCTGATCAGGAGTGCTGGGTGACTAATTCACAATAAATTATATATATAGATATATATATGTATATATATGTGTGTGTATATATCTCCAGGCCACTTTTAACTGTGAGTGCTGGATCAATCTATTTCTATGCTTACCGCTTCTGTTTGTCACTCTATGCTGTTCGTATTGTTTCAAAAGAAAAGCTAATTGCTGTGTCTTACCCTTTCCAATGGCTGCCAGTGTATGATCCAGCTCGCCACATGTCAGCAGGCTTGCAGTAGAGAGAGGTGCCTGCCGCACCTTTTTCTTCCAAATTGAGAGCAGAGTAAGCTCGGGCGGCTGGATCCTCCTGTCCCCAGGCTGCAGTCTGGGTATCTGCTTCGCCAAATATTGAATCAGGCTCCGATTATCAAAAAGTAGAACATAAAGGCTTGGCAATTAGGAACAGTTTATGTTTAATTAAACAATCAAGGCCAGAAATAGCAGCCACATCTTTTACAGTTCAATTCTGGAATTAAATTTGCATTAGGTACATTGCATGCTTTATACTATACAATGGGTGCAATAAAATGAAGCTAGTCCCCCTTTGGGTAGGAAATACTGGTACGGTGTTTTCAGATGCTTGATCCCACTGTGATAGAAGGGCAGGACCGTACTGGCCCCGGGAGACTGGAAGAGTGGGGGCTGATTTTGTTATGGTGACAGGATTTGCAAGAGTGCAGCATTATCGGCCCTAATTAACAAACGCAGAAGTGCTTCACACACTTGCCCCCGTGGGGGCTGGTATGACACAATTGCCAGCCAGGGCTATTTTGGGTTACCAGTGTGGCCCATAAATACCAACTGTAAGTCACATTCTGAGGTGGTCAAGGTGGCTGGGTGTGTCATAAGTTACCTAGGGTGATGCTTACAACTAGGCATGTTTGGGTTTTACCCAATGAATGCAACTGATCGGCTGCTCTGGCATCATGTCCTTGGACTGAATGGAGGTCCTCAGATGTGCATTTATTTGTGTGTATGAGTGTGTGCATCTGACTCTTTTCTTTAAGTATAGCATCCTGGGCCAATGTAATTTACCTGCAATTGTCCAGGTGTGTTTGAGACTTGTTCAGTATCTGGTGACTCCATCAAGGGAAGCACGAGGGGCGAACAGACGGCAGCTGTGCTATGTTGATCTCGATAAAGGGTCACTCTGAAACCATAACCAGTGTTTTATGATGAATTTGGATAGCGCAGGCAACCGTTGTTCTGTAGTGGGCCGCACTCCTAAGAGCCTACTTAGCAATTTACCTATTTGGAGAAGTTTCATAAAATGTTATTTATAGGTTTTAATGTTGATGGAAGCAATTATCTACAGCCTGCATTGCAAGCGTCTTACATTACAGTGGCATTGTAAATTGGATACATTTTAAGCTTGCATTGTAGGCTCTGTGATTGGTATCAAAGTATTCGATATAAAAATGTGAACAACTGAGTGACAGTTACTTCATTCAGTAATATCAAGCAAAGAAGACTATCGAGACAGGGCTGATTATTTTGCCTTACTGTAAACATCTGAATCAAATTGGAAGAAAGTAATTTTATTATCCTAACAGGTTGTTTTCTCTTTATTTTAGCGGGTCATTGCGGCTCTCCTGATCCGATCGTCAATGGCCATATCAGTGGCGATGGCTTCAGTTATCGAGATACTGTGGTCTATCAGTGTAACCCTGGTTTTCGTCTTGTTGGTACATCTGTTCGAATATGTCTACAGGATCACAAGTGGTCTGGAAGAACTCCAGTTTGCGTCCGTGAGTATGGCATTTATTCCTCCAACATGCCCCCATACATGCTAGATTCAGGAGTTTATCTGTAGACTTCTGCCTTAGCAGAATACGACAAAGAACACAGACGTGGTAGATTTCTGTAGACAACGGCCTAGATTGTGTCAGCTAAAGATTGATGCAGTCCCCTAATTTTTAATTCAGAACTATACACAGCTCAGAGGAAATTCGCTGTTGATATGTCAATAGGCCAGTCATGTGCAGCCAAGCTGGCGATGCAGTAAAACTATACAGCTCTATGTCTGAGACCTTCATTCTCTGAAAGGAATGACAAGAAATGGCATCTGTCATGCTTAATGAGGGTTGTAAGCAGGAGTTAACCGTCTGGAATATGCATACGCTGCAAAGGACAGCATGAAAAACACGGGTATCCCCTGCTCTCGACAAATTCATGGGGGCTCAGAATTCTTTTGAGCATAGAAGCCTTTGATCTGCCACCCTGTGCTTGGCGAGGCCAATGGTTACAGCTCTGTAGTGCCTTTCAGCAATTCTTCTTTTCAATGCGAATTTCAAAGGAAAGCATGTTTACAATATGCATTTGTGAAGCTGGAAAGCATTCTTTGTTTATCTAGCCTTGGCATACCGGTGCTCACGGGCAGCTCTCCTTTCAAGAACATCCGAGGATGTTGACATTGACAGTTGTTGTGCAGAATAATGAGCCTCTCAAGCTCACAAATTCCAAATAACGATCCATTAAACTTCACAGGGATGGTCGTTACAGGTGACAAATGGGATCAGAATAGTTTAACATTTGCATCTTTCATTAAATATGTAACTTAATTGTCAAAAGAGCTGACTGCTAATTATGGTTTGTTCCTGCATAACAGATGTTGCGTCGCTACACCTATAACGAACTTAGGCAGTAGTTAGTGATGAGATTGTGCCTCCTATCCTTTAAATACCTTTCAATGAGATTTTTTTTAAATCATGTCTCTAGTCTTTTACAAGATGTGTGCACTCTTGATATATATAAATCGAGAACAAATTCACAGGGACTTATCGTAACGCCTTTTCAAATGCACGTTTGATGTAACCTCTCTGTGAAATAGAAGGGTCTAATTTACAAAAGAATTTCAGCCGCTCATAAACCAGACTTCTTTAAAAAATGGTGTAAAACTAGACAGAGAACTCAATCTTTTCTGACGAAGACAGAGGTTGCCTAGTTTTGTATTCTAATATTGGAGTCTCTATATTTGAGGGAATTAATTGTTTGCCTTAGAGTATAATCATCTAGGGCCCCATGGGTCATATTTATGACTTTGTGGCACAGCGCAGCAAGTCACCTTGCTGCACTGCGTCAACGGGGAAAAGGCGGGAATGTGCCATATTTATCCTAATATGGCACATCCCTGCACAAAAACAATCCTGATAGGCATATTCCTCCATCTATGTGTGCTATAGAATGCAGCACAAGTAAAAAGAGGAAGCATCCAGGAGAAATAAAGATATTTCTCCTCGTTATGCCTTTCCTAAGAAGGTGTATCATTTTGCCACATTACCAGGTCTACCAGTTCTGGTAAATCTGGGAATGCGACCCATGAAACGCCTTCACAGACAAAAATTCTCCAAACTTCTGGATCTCCTCCCAGAAGGTCCTTTTGGGATTCCAAAGTGTCGATATCTCAAATCCAAGGCTCTAGAAGCTCTAAGATGGACCTTGGAATGTTGGGAGTACTTTTCATAGAATGCACCTGACCAGCTCCTTAAAAGTCCACTGGACACACTTCAGATGGGTCTTTCTTGGGGAGATTGTGCAGGTGGCGCTCTATTAATCTGTTGCTTTCAGAGAGTTCCACTCCTCAATCCTTGTGAATCAATGCAAAGTCCTTGAGGCTGTAGTTGCAGATTGTGTAGCAGGTGCAGTCCTTTAGAGGGCAATCCTTTGGGTGCAGATAAGGGTTCCAGCAAGTAGTCCTTCTTTGTCTTATTCTTTCCGGCAGGGATCTGAGTTGCAGGGCAACACTCCTATATTCATACACAGGGTGCCAAGCAGGGGGGCACCTCTGACCAATGGGATGCAGGGTGTCACCCAGATGAATGACCACTTCCTCCAAAGTGTGGAATATTCTTGACCCAAAAAGCACTATTCTTCCAAAATCCAAAATGAGGAAACTCTCTCCATAGATCTGGCTAAGCCAACCTACTGGTGTGGCTACGTTTCCCTAACACCAGCCTTCCAGACCCTTCACTAATCTAATTACTGAGACTCCTGTCTGGCTGGTGGTGCAGGATATGAGGGTGAGTCTGTGCTGCACTAAACTGTCATTCCCTCATTGAAGACCACTTTGGGCATGCCACCACATTCTGTTTTTTGCTCTGCAGCTTACAGTTCTTCTTGATTCTTGGTCAGGCCATTTCACACCTCATTAAGACAGCTTGGCTCACCCTGGCGGAGGCTGACCAATCAGAGCTTGGCTGCTGGAAGGCTGTATTTTGACTTACAGAAAAGAAAGTTCTATAACTTATTTTCTGTGATAGTTATAATTATTCTAACAGTGGAAAGTTTTTGCATTTATTCTGACTATCATTTTGATAGTTTGAAGTATATGTTCTAGATCTTTTCTTTCAATAGTTACAATTTAATGAAGTATTTCCATGTTATCCTATGGAGCCACTGTGAAACAATGAGGAGAAATGAAATTGACAGTTTTTCCTTCACCAGGGTATATAAAACATCTTAGATGTTGTTCCTGCTTATAGTAACAAGGCACCCTACCCCTGGGGCATGTAGGAGAGACCTTAGGTATGACCTATATTTAAAAATGAGGTAGTTTAAGACTTTAGAAGTACCTTGAATTTCAAGGTCGAATTTCCACATAGATTTAGTTTAAAAGCAGCCTGCATGGCAGGGCTAGCTTTTAAAATGACAGCAGGACCACAGTAGTACACACTTAAGTACATTAACTCTACTGGGCCTCTAAACCTACATTCCCTACCATATACTAGGGACCTACAGGTACGTTATCAGTACTAATTGCAATTATACCTAATTACCATATACTTTTAATCAGAGCACAGGCCCTGGGTCTGGTTAGCAGAGCCTAGGGCTTACACCGAGTCAGAAAACCAGCATCTTGTGGTCAAAATGAGGCATAAAGTGGGGTCAGAGGCGCTGCAAACATGTCCTGGTTTCTCACATCACTGTCCAACTACCGCTCCAAATATTTCCAGAGTATTGGAGAAATTATAATGAGTAGTAATATTATCTTTTTTATTCGGTTAATTTAAACTATTGCAATAAGGAAAACAGTTAATCAATTGATCAGAATGGCCGCTCATGATTAAAGACCAAAAATTACAGTTTGGTATTGTTCAAATGTTCAAAATACAACAGTGCTTTGTGTGAAAAAATCATGCGGCTAAGACAGTAAAAGATAGTTTGTCAAAGATAGTTTGTCAAAGGTGAAACCTGCTTTTTACAACAAAGATTGATCAAATTCAGTATAGGCAACAGCTCGATGTGCAAAGTCAGCAACATATAAACTCATTCTAAAAACAACAAGAGCTGAAACAGTTAAAAAAAATTCAGAGATAAAACTTTTTAGCACCGAAAAGTATTGAGATTAAAGAAACGTGACACCATAAGATTCTGTGTAAGCTACAAAAACCAATGTGCAAAGCCAGCAACCTACATAAGTTATTTTAGCATCCTGTAATTTCAATGTTTGACGAAATAAAAAAAATAGTGTTCAGACTCATGGTACAGATGGCAGGGACTGCTATGCAAAACCAAGCAGTTTGAAAAATCCAATTGAGTGTGCAATTTAGCAAATAATTGAAGAGCTCCTTTAAACTGTAGATCATTATCCTTTCCAAGTTATTATAGCTTCTTTCGACCAAATATGAGAGTACATGATTATCTATTGCTCAGTGATCTATGCAGCAAAGAATTGTTTGGGTGTTTAGTTTCTTTTCAACAAAGCATCAGAAATCATACAAGGCAGCAGGCTAACTTAACATCTCCTCCATCAAAGCATGCTTTCACTGCCTGCTTACAAGTTCGTATTCCCTTGGCACTGAAGAGAGGCTTCAGTAGTAGTCTGCGTTTGTGGCTAACTTTTCAACGTATGCACAGCAGATGCCTGGCACAGTTGGCCACGGAAGGTTGCCTGTGGGCACCTTCATGGTGGTAAATTGAGCAGAGAAAGGTGGATGCTAAGTCAGTGCCAAATATATTTTTCTTTAGTTTCTTTGGTGAACCCTTTTACTAGATAATATTGAGGAGTGGCCCTGTGGTAGCTGTGCACAGTGAACCATCTCTGTGCCCTTCCCACCAGACCCAGGTCTCTTGATCTTAAACTAGCTCTTAATACAGGTGCCTCTACCTCCAAGTTGTTGCATCTGCATATGGAATTTCGATCTTATTTGAGCCGATGACATATAGTTTTGTAAGTTAAAAATCATTCTCAGTGCTCTCTTCACGATTCCATTCAGCGTGCTGGTGTCCCTACCCCTCATGTACTCAAACTAGTCATTGATAGTTGGAATGAGCTTTGCCTGTATCACCTGAATCTGTGGAGTGAAACTTGGTCCAACGATTTTGTTCTTGAGATTTTGTACTGCTACTGCCATTGCGATTCCTCTTTTTTTTAATGCCTCTTTGTGAGCCGCAAATGTGCCTTTGCCGTCTATTATGACTACCAGATATTTACATGTGTTGACTGTTTCTAGCTGGCCAAATGCCAGTGGTGTTTTCAAATGAGCTTTCTCTGGTTTAACTGCATGACTTTGGATTTATCTACGTTCATGTTCAACCCATTTTCAATAGAATGACTGGCAAGTAAGTGTTGGAGGCTGACCAGAGTTCAAGGTCATTGGTGTATAATATTTTCAAAAGGGAATGTCCACCCATCATTGGGGCAAGAGAGTTGCACTTCTCCAACTCAGTTGATAGTTCAGACCTAAAGAGATTGAACAAAGCCAGGGATAATACGCAGCCTTGTTTCAACGCCTTTTTGTTGGAATCCCTCTTGACAAATGGTTGCCAACTCCCTGCTTCACTTGGACCAAGTGTCTGTATGTAGAAGAAGCAACTGATTCATAAGACTGGGTAGAATATTTTTTTTTGCCCCACAACTTCTTTCTAAGTACATGGTTGAAAGCTGGGGAGTATCAATGAAGCAGATGTATAATGGCAAGTTAGCCTCTTTTACAGCGTCTAGCACCAGGTAGAGAATTAGTATATTTCCTGTAGTTCCCATGTGTTTGCTGAATACTGTTTGATTGAGGGGAATGTCTGTGTTTTATGAAGCCCAATCTCTTAGTTCTTCTCTTTGTTATTCCCGGATAATACCAGAGTAAAATTTAGCGTCAATATCATTTAATGTGACCAGCCTATAGTTTTTTGTCTCATTCTTATCACCTTTCTTTAGGAAATATTTGACCACTTCCAAGAAGCTGGAATGATTTCATTTTGAAGAATGTGCTCAAAAACTGGTTTCAATGCTTCCGTGCAGCAGTTTGGATCTTGTTTGAAAAAGTTTGGGGGATCTCATTTGGACCTGTCGCACCCTCCTTCCTACCTTTGGCTATCCTGTTTGTGATCTGTTTGGCTGTGCTTGTGACTGTTACCTGAATGTTATTTGGATCATGAGTTTTTTTATCTATCGTGTAGAGGGCTCTCTCCTCTTATTTTGTGCTGCTGGGGATTTCTGTGTTAAATGGTACCAGAGAAAGCTTGACCTGGCCTTTTCTGTCAAGTGGGAACTGACTTTGTGAACTGTGGTATTCTGTAATCTGTTTACCATGCACCAGAATCTTGCACTGATATTACTTTTTATGTTATGGATTAGTTGAGGTTTTTCTCTTTCCATCAATTTTAGCCCCTCATTTGCTGAGGGAGTTTCTCCTAATATTTTGGTGATCTTTTCCCAGCTATGTGTCGCTTCTGGGCCTGCCATTCTATTTTCATCCCAAAGATTTTTCCCTAAAGCAAACAGTTGTTCTGGATTATGGGTTTTCCATTTAATCCTTTTATTGTTTACTTTATGTATGGAGCTAGGATCCTCCGCTCGCCGGTTCAGATTTGTGTCTTGCACACTCATTGGGATTTATTTTGGATGATGCTCAACATGGTCTTTTACTCCTTGCTAAAAGTCTGCAATTTAGCAAATCAAGGGGAGGGTTACATAAGTGTAGTCTATTGTTGTGCTGGCTGTCACATTGTGAAAGGATGATGCAGAGTGGCGCTCTGCCAGGAAGCGCATATTCAATGTACAAAAATGTAGATGTGTCATGTCCCTCAGTAGATTTTTGGCTAACCTGGAGTGCTTTCTCCACTTGCTGCTTTCCTGCTGTGGGATGGTCCGTGTGGAAGGATGTTTTTCCAACAAGTACTTGTTTACAGAGACCCCAGAAAATGCATGTTTAAATCGCCCATTAGTACAAAATTTGGCTTAGGCTTCATTTCTAATGACCTTTTTAATTCCCCTCCCAGGAGGTTCACTCCATTGATCTTATCACATGGGTGCAGGTATATGTTTATAAGCATCAGTTGTAGGTCGTTGTTGCAACTTTTTATATCCACTCTAACCAATTGCGTGGCATTTGTCGTTGTTCATTTAGTATCCAGCTCCTTAGCCGCATAAATGCTCTTTATTGAAGTATATGTTGCAAGCCCTCCTTTTAAATCTCCAAATTTAGCACTTTTTACAGCTTTTAGATTATGTGTTTTGAATCATTGTAGATGAAATGGTTGAACTAGCTGAGTCTCTTTTAGGAAAATAAGATCAATTGTTTGAAAGTATAACAGTAGCAGTCTGTCCATTGTTTTATTTCCTAGGCCTTTTATGTTCCAAGAGGATAATTGTAAATGGGTATTATCAGTTGGTACTGTTTTATTCTAAGTCAGGCGTTGTTACTCCAAATATTTATTATTCTGGCTAGCCAACCCAAAATATCTGATGCTGAACTGCCATACCCAGCTTGCCTCACCCTCCAGCCTTCAGTTGTCTCCTTGTGAACTGAGGATGTGCTTCTTTCTCCTCTAAGTACGGATTGTGTCTTCATCAAAGTGTGTATGGGGCAGGGGTCTGGCTGCTCATTATGTTTTGGTAGTAGGGGTTCTGTATATTTTTTGGTAGGGCAATAGTTTCATCCCCCGGACATTTAGTTGTGCTTGCTCATCCATTATCCTCTTTACTATTTCAAGTGATGCCCAGCTTCTTTTGTTACCTTGTTTTCTGGGAGATATTGTACTCTTTAAACTCAATTGACTACAGATCATGGGATCTTAGACCCACCAGTTTACTGATTGATGTTAGTAGCAGCATGATGTCCCCTCTACTGAGAATGTCCCCCCTACCTCTGGAATTATACTGCAAATTGAACAGGATATTACAGGTTTCTGACTGTGCCTTAAGTTGTTAAAGAAGTTGGCTTGGTATACCTATTCTTCCAATATTGAGGGATGTGTTGCCCTGTCTGTACTGATTCCAAGATACTTTCAGTAACTCAAATTAAAGTTGAAGGTTACTCCTGTGAAGCTACCATCTCCCCCTCTATTGTGATAGTTGTTTGGTCGTCCTGGCCATTGCTGCCCCTTCTCCCTTGGGCCTCCTCAGCTACTTCCGTGTTTGTGTCAGGCTGGTTAAGGTTATTTTGCATGTTTACTGTTGTTTAACTACTTACACCCTGCACTGGGATTCTTTTCACTAGAATAGCAGAGCTGGTTTGGATGTATGCGGTTATGTTGGTCTTCCTTTTGCTGCCCTTCCTCCTCTGTTTATTGCGTTGCTTTGATGCAGATAGTGCTGTTGCCCCAGCTTAATCCTTCTCTCACTGACCTGGCTGAGGGGAATCCTTTCTGACAGCTGATTCCTCCAAAGATCTGGGTGGCTGTCCATCAAATTCTTGATTTACAGTATCTGCATTTTCCTGAGAACGGTTGTTTTGTGTTTGAGCATTTTCTTTGCTGGTTCTGCCCCCCTAAACCTTCTCAGTTATTTGTTATTTTATTATATTGTTCATCACAGGGCTGACCTGAGTTGCTGTCCATGTGGTTTTAGCTGCTTATTTTATGTCAGACCGGAGATCCCCCACTGTGGATGGTATTGTTGATAATTTGTCAACTATTGCGACACAAGTGCAACATGGTTAAATTAGTTGTGTTTAAGCTTGAGACCTACTAATCAAATTTTTGATGTCAGGTAGTGTTATATCAATATTTGGGACATGTATGGCCAGGATATTGAAGAGAGATGGGTGAATGTCCATTTTATGAGATTGGTATTGCATCGCATTGATGGATAGTTGCATGGCGTTTAATAAAGATGCATGGTGTTTGATAAAGATGTCAATTTTTGGTCTGTCCTGTTCTGCTTCTCGTCTGTGTTCCTGATTTCAGGTGTTTTACTGCCTTTCTCCTGAGGTATTTTCAGGGGTGTATGAAACTTTCAATTCTTCACACTCTTGCGTTGACATACGATGTATTAAATGTAATACCATTTGCAGTCACTTTAACTTGCCTCTCTGGGGTAGAATCAGTATCGGGGGTGATGTTTGATGCCTGCTTTGTGGAGGAGAGTGTCACCAGGTAGGTTCCCTGATTTTATCTCCATTGCTTGACTTGTAATATGATAAGTCAGGTTTAATAATACTCTGTGGATCTTCATTTAGATGTGAATATGTTATGGTGCCCAGATAGTCTGGGTTTCTCCCGCCTAAGAGATCTTTTGCTTCTTGAAGTTGCAAAATGGAGTTTGTAGTCGTTTTTTCCTCAAGGTAGACCTCCATAGAGGTTTCTTAATTGCTTTGTATAGGATTTTGTGTTTCCACCAGGGGTATCGAGGGTGGACAGGGTTTTGATGTTGATTACCTAGAGGTATTTGAGTTTGATAGGATGTTAGTTGTTGGTTCAAGTGGGTACTTATGACCCCTCTCCTCTCTGAGAATGAGGTGTCATTGCATTTGTTTCTCCGTTTAGTGAGCATTTCTGCAGCTGTCTACGCCATTGAGTGATTAAGCAAGGGCATACGTGTGTCTTCCAGAACTGTGTTGATTGTTTGCCCTTTGGGCACGTCTGCTCCATGGTGAACTTAGTGGCCTCCATTACCCTGAAATTCTTTTTGTCTAATCAATAACCACTGGGTGCAATGGGGATAGGATACTGTTGAGGCCCTTTTTACTTGAGCATAGCACAGCCCTAACATCTTTCACAAAGGAACATTTTGTGTAAATCTTTGGTTGTTGTTGAGGTTGTGGCAGATTCTGCAGCTACCAAAGTCGGGTAAGGCGCTATTTTCTGCTGGTGTACTTGTTTTGTATTGCTTCGTTCAACCCTTGCAGCTGCTTTTCCTTTTAATTGGCTGTCAATGATCCCCATTGCCTCACTCTCCCTGATCTCATGTTGGTGCGATCAGCTCTCTGTCAGATCACTTCCCAAATTTTCCTGCCTTCAGCCTCCTTGTGAGCAGCATTAAATCCTGTGTGCTTAGTTCTGCACTAGTATAGCTGGATTGCTGGATCGCTGGTTCACTCTTTTTGTATGCTCCTATCGTACCCCTGTTGTACTCCTATTGTGCGGTAATATTGCGGAAGGTGCTCTACTTAATTTGAATTGTTTGTGCTGATCGTAAGGGAGCGAGACAGAACTCTGGATGGCAGTTGCAGGCTAGTTGGAGGAGCTTCGGAGCCCATAAAGGACCGTCAAGTGCACGCATGCAGGGGAGCCCTGCCACAAGCTTCACCCAGCCAAGCCCAGCTGCTTCTTTGGGCCCTGAGGCTCAGACCTGATAGCTCCCGCACTCTCCAAGCCCTTCTCACTGCACTCTCCTCCGCTGCCTGCAGGTGACTGCAGAACCCTATGAGGAGCCTCAAGTGCAGATGTGCAAACGTGCAGGAGAAGTGCTGCTTTGATGTCTAGGATGTTCCAGATGAACCAAGACCATAAGGAGTCTGGGGCACTATCTCCACTACCCTGCCAAGGAATATTAATAAAAGATCCAACGGGGAGACATGAGCACGCTGTGTTGCTGGGTCACAAGCAGAGTAGTGGGAACTGATGAGAAGCTGGTGTAGGGCTGTATGCTGGTTGAGGGAGCATCAGGGAGTATTAGATACCCAAACAGGGACCAACACCAGGGTAACAGCCAACATGCCAGCTGAATCATCAGAGCGATATCAATCTTTGACACAATTTTGTCTGCTTTCTCCCCTCTCACAACAGGGCAGGTAAAAGACCTGTTCAATTAAATCAATTCAGGGTCACATTTTTATTCCTTCTCCTTTCACAGTACTACAGCTGAATGCTGCCATTGTCCTTGATCACCTGTTATTGATTTTTAATCAAATGTTCCTTTTAGGGCACTTTCCCAAAAAATGGAAAATAGCATCAATTCTCTCTCTCCTAAAAAAGCTGGACCTGGAGGCCAGCAACTATAGGCCAATTTCTTGACTTCCTTTTCCTGCTATGATGGCAGAGAAAGCAATGAACACTGAGCTTTCTCTATTCATCCAGTAACAAAAGCTGCTCGATCCATTTCAGTTTGGCTTTAGAAGACAACATAGCACAGAGTCAGCTCTGAAAACAGCTTCCAAGTACGTCGGAACAACTTCAGATGAGGGAGGGAACGCTACCTTTATTTTGTTATATCTTTTGGCAGCGTTCAGCACTGTCAACCATGGACTACTAAACAATCGTCTGTTTGAATTAGGCATCGAGGGTGCTGCTCCTAAGATCATTTCTCACTGATAGAGTTCAGTTTGTGTAATCCAGTGCCCACAGTTCAACATCTTTCCAGTGGTGTAACACAAGGATTGGCATTGAGTCCAACTCTTTTTAATCTCTATATTACATCTCTAGCTTCATTGATTAAAGGTTTCGGTTTCTCAATTGTCTCATATGCTGACGACACCCAGATCGTAGTGTTGGTCACATAATATCTAGACAGAACTGCAGAATGCTTCCATGACTGTATGCAACAGATCGGGTGCTGGATGTCTAACAATTGTCTGAAACTAAACTCAGACACAACTGAGGTGCTTCTCATCGGCAATCGCCCATCTTTCTGGTCTCCCAAGTGGAGGCCACAGGAACGGGAAGCTCCCCCAATTCCTGTTCCCAAAGTGAAAAACCTGGAAGTCCAATTCGATTAAAAGTTTTCCTTTGTTTGCCACACAAGTGCCATCACCTCCTCATGTTTCTTTCTGTTTAAATCAGTTAGGAAGGTTTAACCCTATATTCCTCTGGACTTACGCAAGGCAGTGATCACTGCACTCGCCTTTTCAAAATTAGACTACTGTAAACGGCTTTTTTTGACCACCCACAAGAAAGCTCTGCATAAGCTCCAGATGATCCAAAATGCAGCGGCTAGATTGCTTCTTGGGATACCAAAACATCAGTGGGTCTCCAATCTCTCCCTTTACTCAACTGGCTCCCTTTGAGAATGCAGGTAATGTTTAAGTCTTTGTGCATAGCTTTTGAGGCCCTTCAACTTGACGGCCTACAATCCATCAGACAGCTCTTTCAATGGTACACCCCATCCAGGACTTTAAGATCTTCTTCTCAGGCCTATCTGGTCATAACTAAAATCAGGACAGCCACCTGGGGAAGTAAGAGCTTTGCAGTGGCCACTGCTAAGCTTTTGAACTCGATGCCCCTCAAACTAAAATCCACGAACAACCTGCTTACCTTTCGTAAGGCTCTTAAAACTTGATTGGTTAAAAATTAGTACAGCATTCATATCTTTTTTCGTTACGGTCCACACTTGATGTCTGGTTAAACTCACGTTTCCTTTCACCTACTGAGAGTCTTAGTGCCAAGACACCCTTGGGTAGTAGTGCGCTTTAAAATCACATTTTCATTTCATTTCATTTCAGGTATGAGGATACAGGGGGGAACTCCTGCCCGCAAGCCGCACCCAGCCAAGCTGGGCCACTTCCGTGTGCACAGGGGCACAAACCTGGTGGCCTGACCACCCACAGACTCAGGAGCTCACATGCCTTAAACACTCCACACCTCAGCCCTCAAGTGGCAGGCTGACTGGATGGCACTCACCAGCTCATGCTGGTTGAATCCTGCCCTGTGGAGTCGCAGCCACAAGACGCAGACACAGGCACAGGAGCCACAGGAGGACATAGCAGGGTGAAGCTGCTGTGATCGTGTCGGGAATCATCCCTTGTGTCACTGTTGCCTTTTCTCTTCCCTCTGTCAGCCTATAGGCTTCAGTCAGCCTCTGGCCCCCACCCCAATACGGTCAGCTTGCAGAGGGGGCAGCCAGCAGGTAGTAGCAGATACATGGTCCAATGGTCCAAACGCGGTTCGCGCTCAGTTACCAAGTTTCGCCTCCACGCCTAACTCCTAATAGCGTCACTTCATCGTTATGTAGCTCCCTGGAGCATCCCCCAGAATTCTAACTTCTTTCTCTTTGATATTGTGTACCTAATTTATGAGTCACTTAAATGGACTTCATCCATTTGTATGCTTGGGCAATTATTAGTTACCCAAGTCTAATATATTTCTCTTTTTGCTTAAAGTATGAGATAAAAAACTATCTCTTTGTTTTCACTGTAGTTTGACTTGACAGCATTACTCTAAAAACACACAATGGTATGGATGTGTAAGACTCAGGACCCACGGGGTGTACCAGAGGGGTCTCTTACTCAATGACACACTAGCCTGAAGTTAAAGTTATTAGTATTTATTGATAAGGTAGGATAGCCTCAAAGCTTCTTAGGATGGCCCAGGTGAGGTCAGAGTAAAGCAAAGCAAGAACAGTACTGTAGATTTGACATTAGTCTTGGTCCAGTCTTCCAGATAGGCAGACGATAAGTCCTGATCCTCTCCGTGCTTCTGAGGTCCAGGTCTTCAGGGTCGTCACATCCTAAGGGAACCAGAAAAATAAAGTAAAAATGGGGTAAGGGTGTGGCCCAACTAACACTCTATTTACAGAGGGCGGGTTGTAGTGAATAGCCTTCACCAGTGCCCTAACGTACTTCGTGCCTCGGGGGAGGAGGAAAACATTGACACTTTACGGTAGCGTGGCCCGCAACCCTGCCCACCACCCTTTATTAAAATCAATGGCATGCGCTTCACTTGCCTGAAGCCTAGACCCTTCGGGCCATGGGGAGGAGAGTCACAGCCTCCGCTTCCCCGGTAGGAGTGCTGGACTCGACCGCAGTGCTCCCTGAGTGGTATCTTCTATTTTGGTTCTGTGCCTTCTCGCACTCTGTGCATCCGTCCTTCACTTGCTCGCCTCTCTCCTCCTGCTCAATTTCTCCACTGTCTCATGGTCTCTGATCCTCATCTATACTTCTTCGCTCCTCTCTTTCGTTTGTTGTGGTTAGGTGCGATATATCCTCCCTGGCTCTCTTTGGCAGTCCAAATTCCTGGTTTTCCCTGCCCATCGTTGTCGAAGGACTTGGAGTGCTGACCTCGTTTCTGGGCTGGGTCAGGACCGGTGCCAGATTGGAATTCTCTGGACCATTCCATGTCCCAAACCGTTCACAGGATTAAAATAACCTCTAACTGGGAAAGGCACGCCGAGTGCATCCTTTAAACAATAAGGGTTGTGTTATGATTCACAGAAAAAGGTAAAAGGTAAACAGCCCCAACAACCTCTGCACATAATACAACATTTTTGCTGCTGCCTGGAATAGCTTCAGATCATTGAATGTTTTATCTATCAAATTCGTAAAAACTCCCAATATTATTAAGGAGTTAGAAAGCTCAGTAAATGAACTAAAAGGACGGACAGTGGGTCAGGATCATCAATATGCGGGTCATTACAATACACATCACCTGGGTCTTAGCTTTCACTATAAACCTCTACCACAGTCAGTTTCATAAACTAAGATGTGGACCACAACCTACAGGCACCTCATAAAATAATTGATATGAACATAGGACCCTCTGTGCCCAAATTCACTTAAAGACGGCTTTGCATTTCAGTCTGGTCAAAAGAGCTCTTGTAGCAGCAATACATGGCATTCAGTCATGTGAAGTTATTCTAAAGCTCTTGTTTGTTTACCCCTCACTCATATAGGCTATTTTCATTCCATGATAAGAGGCAAATTATAATTATGGGTTGCCTGTGAACTTCATCCACTCCACCTAGGTTTCTGTGATTCAACTAACATGCGCATGTCAACTTGTCAAGTAATTTTTTTCGGGGGGAGTTTTATATAGCGCTAACTAGACCCGGAGGTATCAGAGAGCTTTACGTGAGCACCAGTTATGTTACATTATGTTTTGTTAGGCACAGGGAGATTAGGTGATTTACCCAGAATCACAGAATGCTGAGCGTCCCTGCCAAGACTTGAACCCAGTTCCCCAGCTCCGATATCGACCTCCCTAGCAGTTTGGCCACATTAGGAGGCCCATTTGCTTTTTAGTTTTAACCAACATGCCCTCTCATTGGTGCCCATCCTAATGCCCCATTGATGCTCAAAAATGCTGATATGGGGCATATCCCTGAGTGCCTCTAAAACCTTTTTTGTTTTGCATGATTCTTTAACTCTTCTATCCGCTTACCTAGGTCCCTTGCTTGCCACATGTGGCCTTTCAGTTATTACCCTTAATGTGAAAAGCAAAAGCCTTGGTTACAATCTTTTAACTGTTAGCCAGGATTTGTTATTTCAGCGCATATTACAAAACGCTCACTAAGATTTCCCTAGCCTCTTTTTATTCAATCTCCTCCTGAAAGGTTCCCTATGTATATGTTGAATTCCATGTTCAAGATCAAACTCAGCCAACTTTTCCAAAACTCTAATTTGTAATAACTTTATTATATATAGTTTTTGATCAGGCTTTCCAAATCCATCAAGAATATTTAAAATCCTTAGGTTATTTCACCCTGCAAGATTTTATTCCCCCTCTAGATTCCATATTATTATGCTATCATATAATACAGTGTTGTAGACAGTTAAGGGTAGAAAGTGATTAGAGGTGGAAATCATAACCTATCTGGAGTTAGGGTCAGTCCTGCATTAACAGATACTTCTAGTTCTCCAAAAAGACAGACTAGTATTATAGCTTTATTCCCCATAATTTCAGTCCTAATCCCCTTAGTTTTAGGTTTCACCTTCTGGCATTTCTATTCCATCTTAGGTACCATATCAACTTTGTCTACCTTCATATTCACAATTAAAGCTTCATTAGTTACTGACATAGTCTCATTATATATCTCAGATTGAAAGTTTGTAGACTGATGCTTGGGCTCTCGGTCTTCTGTATTTAATGAGTTTCTCACCATAGGCTGTTGTATGTTTAAATAGGTTCTCAAAGATGGAGTGTATCTGACCGTGTGTTGTGCAGGGGATGCCTGTATTATATATATTATTTCGAGCAGCAAGCCACCCAAGAAATTCTCTAACTTTGACTGACCTTTTAGCCTTTTTATGGGCATTTACCTTCTATTAAAAACAGAATGAAGAGAAGGATTCTTCTCTTCATTCTGTTTTTAATAGAAGGTAAATGTTTCTAACGATGCTCTGTTTAGACCCAGATCTTCCTCTCTTAAAAACCTAAGCTGTCTCTTTTCACAAGACCCCTCACTGTGCATCAGATATCTGTTATTCTCAGGGTACATTATGCAGTCTTCTCTAATCCCTGTGGGGCATATTACCAAGCAATAGCAATAATTATCGCTATTGCTTGGTTAGCGGGAAAAAAATATCGCCGAGCACCGAGGATTTTTACCTCTGAGATACCTTGATATTATCAAGGTTTATCTCAAAAGCGGTAAAAATCCTGCGAAATGCATGAATATCGCTGAAAAATCAGCGATATTCATGCAGTTTCGTGACAATGCTCTTAGCCATGTTATCCACCTTCCATTGGATAACATGGCTAAGAACTGCTTTTAGCAGGCGTTAGCTTCTGGAGATATTCGCGCTTAGCGCGAATATTTCCAAAAGTTGTTAATAGGAGTTATAGATGTTAGCGACTGTTTTCAGTCGCTAACATCTTGGCACGCCCACTTTGCATGTCATTAGCGATAATTATCGCTGACTTGCAAAGTGGGCCCCTAAATGCCTGCTATCGCCTACAAGCTGTCGCCAACTGGTGTTAGCGACAGTTTGGTAATAGGGCGATAAAATTATCGCCGCATTAGCGGGAAAAAGTCCCGCTAATGCGGCGATAATGCCCTTGGTTATATGCCCCTAGATTTGTTCTTTCTGTCTTCGCTGTTTCTCTTGTTCCTTTAAACCGACAATCTTGCAGAGGTACTTCACTGCTAGACCTTCAATGTGCCTGTGCAACTACTGGATTTGGTTTCTTCTCTCTTGGTCACTCCCCACTCCTTGATTTGTCTTTTTCCTCCTCCTTTCTGCATAGCTGCTATACACCTACCAGGATTGTTGCACAGTTGGTTTTCCTATGGCTCCTGTGTTACTGGCCACACAATATACTAGCAGTGTCGCCTGCTGTGTAACAGTAAGAAAGGATTATCCTGCCTGACTCACGTCCTCAATTTATTAAATTCACTGTAAACCCCAAGCCCCACAGCAATCCTTCTGGCAGAGACTCCACAGCCTGAAATGTACACTCCTACAAGGTTATAAAATCAGACATGGGAAAGCTACAGTTGTCTCATTCGGAGGAGCTTTTATATTTCACTTTGACAATACCCAATCAGGACTGGGAACTCTTGAATAGCATGTCGGCTGGCCACTATGTTCCCTTCAACTTTCTATAGAGTCAAACACTGAAAACCACAAAGTAGCCATGTTCTGCATTTTGGGTACCCCTTCTCATTTAGTTGCATTACCACATACACTGTTTAAAATGTGTAGGCAGTTGAGCTAAATCACAGTAGATACCTTTAATTGTTTTTATTTATGAAAGAAAAGAAGTAAAGTTATAGTTAAGGTGAGGAGCCAAGTATAATAATAGACTTTATTTTTTCAACAGCAATCACCTGTGGACATCCAGGAAACCCTGCAAATGGATTTACAAATGGCAGTGAGTTCAATCTGAATGATGTTGTAAATTTTACCTGCAATGCAGGGTATTTAATCCAGGGTCCTTCTCGAGCACAATGCCGCAGCAATGGGCAATGGAGCAGCCCTCTACCAATATGCCAAGGTAAAAATAACATGAACTAATTATTTTGTGTGAAAGAAAAATTACTCACCTACATTTTTTTTCAAATGTGTTTTGTGTTAAAATTCATGTGAAAGTGTCTTTGAGCTGCTGTTGGCACTTAGAATCTTGAATGGACTGCAGCACTGCCAAAAAAACTCTTAGTGGGTCTTGATGGATGAACAGCTGCTGGCAACTAGGCATTTATATTTCATAGGAATGAAGAGTAAGAGTCTATGGACAAAAGAGAGTTGATAGCAGCAATAGAATATCTAATTATTGATCTAAGCACTGAGTGAGAAAAAAATCAAATAATCAAGAAAGTGATTAAAAGCCTGAATACATTGTGGAGGGAATAAAAGAGTTTGGTTTACATTTAAAATAGGTATTTGATCTTGTAAGTTAGCTCAGTGTTGAGGTATCAGGTGGCATATCACATGCAATGCACCAGTGCTGGCAAATTTCACACTGGCATCAAGCAACTGAATATCAGTCTTAAACTTGTATTTGCACTAACACAATGTTGCCATTGGGTCCTTCATCTTACAATCAGGGATGCTGTTTCATGCCCATCCACAACCTTTGAGAAGTGACTTTAAGATGGACCATATGATAGGGTATTAATATCCATACTCTTTATGTATCCTTTAGACTCCATACCCCATTACAAAGTCCAGGACAGAAAGGTTGAGAGCCAGAGATAGGGTATGTGCTGGTTCACAAGGAGTGGACACACCTAAATAATAGAGCACACACCTTCACAACTGCCTTATGACTTGGAGAACCTCAATACAAATCACTGACATACTAATAGAAGACAGCGGAAAGAATAGGGAAATGGAACACATATCTGGGTGATATCTGCTGGAGAGATTGTGGCTCTATCGGCACCTTATGGCATCTGCCTTTGAGGTCAAATCCCGAAAGAACCAGAGATGGTTTTGTTAGGGAGACCATTCCTGTCCTCCAGGGCACTAAAGTCTCTTAGATTTAAATAACTAGCTGTTGCCATAGTGGAGGCAATACAAGTCTTTCTTTTCTGACTCTGCAGCATGGCGCAGAAAACTGTGGAAAATAGTTGCCTTGAAAAAGATATCCCTAACAGTGTGGGACATCCTTAAGTCCTACACGACTAGCTGGAACCTCTACATACACAATTCCTTACACATGAATATAGGGCACTCCTGTGTTACAAGTACTTGAGGGCCATTTGTCTTATACTGACAGAAGTCTCTAAAAGGCTCCCAACTCAAAACATCTAAGCTTAATGCAGCTCCTGTACTGGTGCTTCTGGACAGCTAAATAGGGAGGGGTATCTTCTGTTGGCTCCTACTCTGAGAAATATCATTGATTTCATGATGAATGATTGAAGGGTGATAGAGAATGAGGGAGGAGATGGGTTTACTTGTAAAATTCATACTGCATGGCTACCATGATGCTCCTTATTAGCTGGGTGGCTATAGATGATAGGAAGTGTATAAGCACAAATAATAAAAGTTAACATTAAAGCACATACCAATTTTGCACTGGCTGTCACAGAATGGTCACTGTATATTTGGCCAGAACTGTTACATAAATTGCCACAATAGAGTAAAACTGCAGAAAAAATATCATTTTTGTGCTATATGGGAATAATCAGCATATTTACATGCTTTGCTTGGTTTATTTGAGTAATTATACTAGAGGTGTTGTACACTGTCTCTTAGTATCTCCCTGCTGCCTCTATCATGTAATTGTTTGTGGACCATTTTTGTTAGTTATGGTTAAACATCCGATAAAGAAATAATCTTACACAGCTTTCCGCCTACAACTTGTGAGCCAGCAGAGTGATGCAGTAGTAAATTGGTAACAAAATCCAACTTTCATCTCTGTAACCTCCCCCTCACTCATCATGATTGCAAAAGTAAAACACATGTTGGTTACAACTCCATCTAGTGGGCAACACAGGGCAGAGGTTGGAGTGTGTCCTGCATCTTTGATAGATTTTGGAGGACGACATCAAGTGTGGGTTCAAATGTAGTAGTTTAAGATGGTTAGGAAAGGTCAGCTCATTAAATTCTGTGGATAGGATGTTAATAAAGAGGGCCCATAATTCCTGGTGGGTATCTTACTTTAGTTTTGCTGCAAGTGTCACTTTTTTATACCTAGTATGAACTAGAGTGCATGTAGCCATGTTGAGTATGCACTAGAATGTATATAGCCATGCTGTGAAGTCTGGGGTTATATAGAAGCTCCATAGTGAAAGTATAGCCTTATGGGAGGCTCCTAATGCATGCACCATCTCCCGTCCTTGCATCCATTTTAAAGGGTTTGTCAGAGGATTGGGAATCCCCTGTATGGTGTATGTAGAGGGCCTTGGGATTTGAGTGTTGATGGCCCTATCAATCTCCAAACCCTTTTTGCACACTTCCAGAGCAAGTGCAGTAGAGTGCCACTTCTGCCACAGCCCCTTCAGCATTCCCCAGTATGCTCTGGGCACCATTTATGAACTCAGGCAGGAGTTAGGTACCAGTACAAAGGCTATGCTATTTTGTAAGCTACCTCCGTACTGGTGTATTGCTAGAGGCACTCCTATGTTTTGAAACCACATGATGACCATCGACTACCATTATTTTATTTGACTTTTGCTGTTTGACATCATTTTTTCACACATATGCCCTTCTTGCCTTGAAGATTTCTTTCATATCTCTTGTAGTTTTAAAGTGGGAGCTGTCACAGAGTAGAACAGCCTTGCCAGGAACACCACGTGTCGGATGTGCATTTGAAAGCAGGATAGAGTAAGAGGTGTGGAATGTACTTCTTGGTCTCAAAATGAAGTGTTTTAAGCAGTGGTGCTCAAATGTGCATTATGTTGTACATTGGGAGATGTAATGTGTGATGCTATAGGAAGTGGTGAACAAATGTGCATTGTGTTGTACTTTGGGAACTATTATGAAGTTCGTACTATGCCCTTTGACATGCCCTCATGTCATCTAGAATTCTGACTCTGTCTTGCTTGAGCTTTTTGCGCACACAGGCAGGCCCCCAGATTACTAAAATTGGTTAGTCACGTTCAAGGTTGAGTTGTTTTGGGAGATTGTTGAGTGTACTGCCAAAGAATTTCATAAGCTTCATTATGATAAAGGCTGGAACACATGAGAATGCAGAAGGAAAGTGAGAACTCCTTTGCCTCTGGAATGCTTGCATGGAAAGTGGCCAATTCAAGTAAGATTCCTTGGTGCATGGGCAGGCCTCTCGGAACCTTCTAGTGTGTTTGGAAGCTATAAAACTTGGGTTTGTGGACTTAGAAACTGGGATTGGAACCTGAACAGTAGATGCGTCTTCAGTGCAGGAATCTGGTTGCTCAGTCTCCTGACCCCGGCTGTTAATGCCCTAGCCTGGAGTGGGTCAGGATGAAGTTTGTACCAGTTGATGTGTTTTATTTTTGGATGTTTCTATTGTGATGCGCGACTGTTTGTGTGCAGATTCAGTTTCCAGTGGCTATAACAGTCATTTTTATGTGTGAGTGTCTGTGTGCACATTTCACTTTCCAGTGGTTATAATCATCTGAGGTGTTTTCTTTGAGTATTGACTTTGTGATGTGTGATTGTCTGTGTACAAATTCGAGTTAATCATCTGATGTATTTAGTGTATGTATATTTTCTTATCGGCTTGTGTTTAAGCGCCAGGATGCCCGTTGAGTTACAGAGCGCTTTATAAATCTGAAATACAATACAATACAATACATACAATTGTATTATTAACCCCTTCAATGCTCATGACGAGCTCAGCTCATCATGAGGTACACCTCTCGTGTGCTCATTACGAGCTGAGCTCGTCATGTAAAAGGGCATTCTGAAATTTGTCAGCACAGGAGGGAAATCTGCTTAGCAGCCAAGGTGTTATCAGCTTGTGTTTCATTTTATTACCATTATCTGCTTGTGTTTCATTTCATATCATTATCTATGCATTTAGCAGTTGCATTTGTGTTATTCTTGCTTGCATATATATATCTACATATCTCTCTCTCTCTCTATATATACATATCACTGGGTCTGTTCCTTCGTCATTTCTTGATTCTGGTTCTGAGGCGGCTGCTTCAGTTGGTGACGAATTTGCGTGCATATGTATATATATATATATATATATATATATATATATATATATATATATATATGTATATATATGTATATATATATATATATATATATATATATATATATATATATATATATATATATATATATATATATATATATATATATATATATATATATACATATATATATATATCCCTCTAGAATATTCTTCATTGGGACAAAATACACAAAATAACACATTTACATGCTGGAACTCTAACTGCATACCAAATAGTGCATCAATATTAATTATTTTTGAATCTCAGCTCAGGAGAGTATCTGCTGATGCCAACTTCAGTTGATAATACAGCATCAAAAAGCAGTCAAGTACTTTTCCAACACTCTACTTCGGAACAGCCAAGCACAACAAAATATACTGTAAAACATATTGATATCTTACATGAACTCATGATCTTTCAAGGCAAGAAGGAATATGGTAGAAAAGGCATTTGGGGCACATGCATCAATCTAGGATTTTGCATTTCCTAAATAGTGAAAATTAAGGAATCGCTATTTAGGAATTGCAAAATCCTATGCATCAAGAAATCCTAACATTTTTTAGGATTTCTTAAATTTCGGAATTTGCGATTCCTTAATTGCGAATCGCAATTAAGGAATGGCTTTACATTAATTCCTATGGGCCGAGAGGCCCATAGGAATCAATGCCGTTTTGCAATTCTTTTTTTAGGAAATTGCAATTTGTTGATGCATTGCAAGGATGCAGAGGGGGGTCCAAAGGACCCCCCATGCACCCCTGAAATATATTTTAAAATGCATGTTTCACACACACATGTCCTAAGGACATGTGTGTCAGTAACATGACACTTTTCAAAATGCATTTTTGTGCTTTTTAAAACAATTTCGCAAATTAACACGAGGGTCAACCTCGTGTTAATTTGCACTTCCTATTTCAAAATTCGCATTTTTTTTTTAAATGATGCATTGCATTTAAGGAATCGCACAAATGTGATTCCTTAAATGCATTTGCATTTTTAGGAAATGCAAAAAAAAGCGAATTTTGAAAAATTGTTTCATGCATCCCAAAAACGTATTTAGGAAGTGCAAACGGCCGAATTTACCGATTCGCACCGTTTGCACTTCCTAAATAGGTTGATGCATGTGCCCCATTGTTTGGCATAATCTCTTTCAATCTGTTGCACAATTTTCATTAGACATAATCAAATAGCTTCATATTGTGATGTTTTTCTCTAATTGCCATTTCGACGCTATCCAGCAGAAGTAAAGGAAATGGCGCAATCAGACATACATAGGAAATCAGTTGAAGAACAACTTTAAAGTCACCTTGAACTAAGAAGCAAGTCCTTTGCAAAGAGATGGCAACAAAGGTGAAAAAGATACATTGTTTCACATAGGAGAAGTATTTTCCAATTGGCCTGGAGTCAAATTGTGTTTCATGTCAACATGATGTATACTTCAACAGGCTGGCAGTGATGATAGTGATCATGTTCAGTTGAAAAGTCACTTCTAGGAAGGACGAAGTCTGGCATTGATTGAGTGCATCTGCCTTGTGCCCAAGAGAAGTAACTGAGAATGTACAACAGTCATCCAGGCCATTGCTTTCATTTTCATGTTTTATATTATCTCGTAAATCTATTACTTCTGGGTATTTGGAAACATATGTCCCATTCCTGTATGATGGCTAAATATCGAAGTGTATTAGGCATTTCAAGAGAAAGGGGCTATAGAAAACACTGTGAATAAAGATAGCATTAGATCTCCTGATTTTATTGTTTACAATTAAATCACCAGGCATGAATTGACAAATAGATCAGAATGGAATGAATTCTATCTCACATGAGACAGTTTACCATCATCTTTTGCAGTATGGAAAGATTTGTTTTTGGAAGGTTAGACGGAAGTATTATATACTTGTATCGTAGTCACCTTTTCAACATGAACAACCTAGATTTTTCTCCTTTTTATAGCCATATTATGACAATGTGCACCATGACACTCCTTTATTGTATCACAGAGTGTGAAGTGTGGCTCACTGGTTAGAAGCGGCAGACCCTGAAGTAGAGGTCGGCCCGGGACCAGGGTTCAATTCCCGACGCGGCAGGGTCTTGGGTCAATGTCCGGGGACTCGATAATTCTCGCCTACGTGCCTACGCTAACCATGGGTCCCACTCTGCAACTCTGGGCAATAGCTTGCTTAATCTACACAATGGCCCTATCAGCTCCGGGGATGCCTGGCTTCACCTTGGGGGTGCCCTCTCACAGGGAAAGCCAGGACGGGTTCCCAAGCGGTATACCGCGCCAGGATGCCCCGAGTGATGGGGTAACAGTGCGCTTTACAAGTATACATACATTTACAGAGTGTGTGTCCTGGGTCCATAAAACTGTGCTGTCATAAAAGGTTTCACTAAATTTCCTGTAATGCCATGGTAAATTGCTATGGAATTGCACCAGTGGCATGGAAGATAAATGCCATGTGGGGTGCAGTGTGGGTTTGCACCACTCAAATATATAATTGCTAGGATCAACACTGTGCTTTGACTGGACTGCAGTTTAGTAGGGCTCCGGTGACACAAGTGAAGGAAACATGACTTAGCTATGTAGGATAACTTAATTAGTCATCTCTAAATTGTGCATTTTAAGCCCATATGGGTAGGTGCCTACTACACAGAAAATGTGTCACACTACTTACTGGAAACAGCATGTGCTCACAGTGAAGAAATATCCCAAATCTGTATTCATTGTGCACGTGAAGATAGAATCTCAATGAGTAGCCCTATTTATATCCTCACAGTAAAATGCTAGTAAATGTATTTTCCACTTAGTTTTTGAGAATAAAATTCATGGTGAATGATTATTATTTGGTAACATTAGTGGAAAACTAACTTTATAAATTGTACTTTCTGCAGCCCGAGCAAAAACTGACTTAGAAACACTTCTGTCACTCAGGTCACAACAGAGGCCACTACACATTCCTGGCTGGAATTACCGACTTGGAAAAGTGACAGGCTCCAACCCAGTAAAACGTAAGGGGTATTGTCAACTACTGGTCACTTAGTACAGATCAGCCATCTGGGAGGGGGTCATGATGTGTTGGTAGACAAAGGACAACCATCAGACTTCTACTTATGGCTTAGAGGGGAGTGATGCATGGAGATACAGACCCCCTTCTGATGAAAGGCGCATTAGGTATTTTTGATTAAAGCATCTGGGAATTTTTATACTAAAGCAAAATAGAGGCACTGCAGAAGAAGGTGGACATATGGTGAAAAAGTAGACAGGATTTAGGGGAACATTTGCACAATCGCTTGCTGGTGCACAGAATGAGACTAGTACCTCACCACCACTTTTTCAGCACATTTGTGGACCTTTTAAGATTACATCTGAAGAACAAGATGTCCTGTTATTCAAAGACAACTCAAGTAGTCCTGACACCTGCTTGCACCCTGATTCTGGAAGGCCCTCAAGGGGCTCAGGGGGACTAGTTTTCTGATTGCCTGCTACAAGGTCACAAAAAGCATAGAACCCTCAACTCCAAGTGGCTCAGCTGACCTTTGAGGGCCGGGTCCTGCAGTGAGATTGGAAGGTGAGAGATGTGGTAACTAGAAGCCTGTCCTGAGGACCAAGTAGCTGTTGAAAGGACCAGGAGGAAATTTCCCAGTACTTGAATAGAATAGGAATTAATAATTATTTCGACCTCTGGAGGGTGGTACCAAAGGCTGTGGCTTGCCCAAAGTAATAGCACTCTAGGTGAGCATGAATAACAGGTTTGTCCCACTAAGAGCTTTTATGCCATTCTAAAATAGGTTCAATGGGATGTCACAATAATATTGTTCAGTCCCATGAAACGCTGCCAGGCTAGAGCTTCCAATCATGCCTACTCAAGGTTTTGAGAATCCAAAAGGTGTTAAAGTTCAGAGTTAACATTTTCAAAAGGGGCACACTGAAAATCTATACCAGTGGTGACGTGACCTCAGTGCCTACAAAATTCTATCCATGATCCACTACTTTGGTGTGAGCTCAACAACAACCTGCCCAACTTTGTGGTGCCCTTCCTGGCTTCAATCCTGAACCGTGCTTTGCTGGAAATTAAATTGAGTCAAAAGGTAAAAAACTTTCACCACAATGAATATTTGGTTTGGTATTTGATCTCTACTCCATTGTGTTCAGTCAAAAATCATGTCTAGGTTCCAGTCAAGCAAGTACTGATATTTGTCAATAGTGCTTTACTTTTTGCCTTTAAGCTTTATCATTTGTCTTTCTTATCCTCATATGGCTTGGGAATTTGGTTTTATTATTTTCGTAATTTCAAAATTGTTGGCAGCGCTTGAATTTAACACACCTTTCTTGGGGTAATTGCCTGATGCTTGTACTGCAGATACTAGTGGTTGAGTAGAGATTCACTGTGACATGTGTTACGATCTATATTCTAGAGTGACTCATATTTCCATGGGAACCTGGGTATTAACACAAAGTTGAAACAAGTGTTCATGGAACTCCTATTAAAAATAGAGTAAGACAGCAAAATAACTGTCACGATTTAATCTCCAAAGTAATCTGAAGAAAAGCAGCATGAGAGGAATACTTTCAATTCATTTAAATGACATTTATATTGAAGAAGAGAATGCAATTTCCACTCATGCTCAGCCATTGATTTTGGTGGGAATAGCTCAGAGCAGGAAGAGGCAACGTCTGTACCCAGGGCTGCTATCACAACACTCAGATTCTTTCAGCACCTTCCCCCTGTCAAAACCATCATTTTGGCATTAAGTCACTGAGATGGATCCCGGATTTCTACAGTCAGGCAATGCATCAGGCTTTATTCAATGAGAGCACCAAGATATTAGAGACATTCTTGCTGAGGTCCGTCTGAAATTGATCTGCTGCTGCGGAGATGCTGCAAGTAGGGCAACCTAGTTTTTTCAGCCCAATGAGGTCGAACCTGTATAAGTTTGGCTTTGCTGAATAATCCCTGTCCTCCAATGGCTGGCAGTCAGTGATAAGCCCCTTTTTCCTCAATTCTTCACCTATGGATAGATACAGCTGTGACAGGAAAACTGGTCATACAGGAAAAGCAGTTCTTGAACTTGTGTGCCTTTAGCTACACAAGAGGTCAGCCCACCGACCCTTGGGGTTTGTTTCTTCTTCCAGGGTAAAGGAGGGAGCTCTTCTCAAGTTAGAGCAGAGGTCTTCGATCTGTTGGACGCTACCCCCAGGGGGGCCGTGAAGACCTGGGAAGGGTGTTGGGGATTCCCCAGCTTCCCTTGTCCCTGCAAAAAGACAGCAATTCTGGGACGGCTACTTTTGATAATTATCAGCTGTTTGGCTGAATAAAATGCAAATGTGCCTTATCGGTTAATCTGCAAGTGTAAAGGATGCTTGGGAACAGTTCTGGCTCTTTGTGAAGACAAAGATTTGTTCTTGCTTTTAATTTTAACTGCATTTACACAGCCCTTAGTACCCTTAAAGAGGTGTTGAAGGGACAGTTATGTAAACACACATTGCATTATATTCGCTCTGGTATTACTAAAATCAACTTTTTGAAAACACCATTTTATAGTGAAACTATTTGCATATTTTGCAGCATTCTAGCTTACCCTGTGTGTAATTCAAGTATAAAAAATGTACTTAAATATTCACAGTGCTTTCTGTCACAGGCTGTGACCTAGTAGCACTAAAAATACACATCACTATTCTCCAGTGCACCAATCATGATTTCATTCTATGATTCTCTGGTTACACAAGGACCTCTGCAGTGCATTACCTAATAGAGGTTGCATAATGTATTACAGTGCATTTCTCACTGAGCAATAACTTTTTACATTTATTTTTCATTTACACTGCCCATTATTTTATATATAAACTAGCAACCCGGCCCGACCTTGTCTGGGAGCAACAGGCTTCCCCGCCCCCCGCCCGCCCCGACATTGTCCAGCAGCCCGGGCCCCCGCCCTGCCCGTCTCCTGCCTGCCCCGACCCCTACCTGCCCGACATGGGTCCCCTTACCTCAGCCGCCGCTCCTCCCGCCTGTCCGCTGCTCGCAACGCCGCTGGCCTGTCCACTGCTCCTCACATCACCGCTCCTCCACGGGGTCATGTCCGCCGCTCCCTTACCTCAGCCGCCACTCCTCCAGCCTGTCCGCTGCTCGCACCGCCGCTGGCCTGTCTGCTGCTCCTCACATCACCGCTCCTTCCCCGCGCCATGTTCGCCACTCCTCGTCGCGCTCCTGGACGCCGCTCCTCCCCGTGCTCCTGACGTGAGCACGCACGTAGCGGCCGGCGCTACTTCGGAGGGACTACTTTTTTTTTACTGTAAATTTTTTAAATAACGTTTTTTTTTAATTTATATATCCTATAACCATCTACACATCCTGACGATTCCAACGGTGTATCGGGTGTGTGGATTGGTGTTGTGGTTCCCGAGTTTACCCGCCTCAAAGGCTGAAAGTTCTTCCTTTATTATAGTAGTATAGATACCTGATCGTGAAAGACCTTATAAACATACCGAATCATTTGGGCTTATTTATGAGAGGCTTGCATCACCAAAGCATCACTTTTTCGATGCTCCGGTGATGAAAGCATCTTAGCCATACCTATGAGGCAGTGCAAAGTCATCCTGCATGGTTTTGCATGGCCTCATAGATACAGAATAAAACATAGCAGCGCAAGTCATTTCTTTGCCTTACTCTGCGTGTTCCATGGGCTTTGCATGGGGTTCCCATACAAAACCCATGGATTTTAATGCTGCCCCAGATTTACAAAATCATGTACACCTTGGTCAGTGCCAAAACCTTACCCCTCCCCATCGGAGGCGTAACATCATTGCTCCTAGTTTTTTCCTCTTTTCATGTGTGCTCCACTCTGCAGCTCACATAGAAAGAGGAAAACGCCCCTCTAGATTGTTTTGGTGAAGGAAGGTGCCCCTTCTCGTACAAAATCAATCCTGCTTATGTTGGTGCTAGGCAGCAATTTGTTCACCAATGCATGGTAAAAAGACTGGACTGCACCATATTTCATGCAATCCTGCCCTTTCACATTGGCACAGGGTGCGCCGCAAGGAGACTTGCGTAGCTGCCCTACCCTAATTCCTCATAAATGAGGCCTTTTGATTTTAGCTATACCTTTGACCACACTCACTGACTTGGTTTGCTAAACACTGTTTAATATTATTTCCCGCCCCCCCCGTACACATTATTTGCTGTGGGAATTGGGGGCTATTAGAAATAGTGGTCTCTATTTGGAATGGTTTGCACAATTGTCCAAGTAAGGACCCTTCCTTCTAGTCAGGGTAAGGGGGATACACTACTGAAATAACCCCTGCTCCCCCCCTTGGTAGGTTGGCATGAGCAGTCAGGCTTATCTCAGAGGCAGTGTGTAAAGCATTTGCACATAACCAACAGTAATACAGTGAAAACACTAAAAAGAACACCACACCTGTTTAGATAAATATCCAACATACAGCACTTAAAAATATGCACTTTGCAAGCATGACTTAAAAAATGCGGTACTTTGAAGTTGATAGCTCTGTCCTGTGCTACCGCAGTGCTGAGAACAACAGAATCCAACAGTTCCCAATGACTGCGTTGGTCCGGGTGCTGGCAGACTCGTAAACAGTACCTTTTCGTGCCGCTAATCACATTGGTGAGGGACGCTTGTGGCAACCATCATAGTTGTGGTGTGAAGCGGGGTTGTGTGGCGTGCGGTGCACTCAGGTCGCTGTGCAGGCAGTGGCTCAGTGATGGTCTCACAGTGGCATTGGTCAGACCAGGGCTGTGGTGCGGATTGAAGGCAGTGCTTGTTGCAGTGCTGACAGTTCACGGTGCAAGTGACACTGCCGGTTGTGGGGAGCTGGCATCAGACAGTCCGGACTGTGTTTTGGGATGAGGCATGCGTTGCAAGACTTATGAGCAGCGCCCCCAAGATACGGTGCGGTCACAGGTGTCGAAGTCAGCGGGCAGCAATGGCCTCGGAGAGACCAGATGGAGAAGTGAAGCTAGGCGGTGCGGAGTGCAGTGCCCACAGGTCACGATGCAAGTGGCAGCGGTCAATGTCGGTGAGAACAGGGTTGTGGTGAGAGATGAGGTGGTGCCCTCTGCGGTACCTTCGGGACATGGAGTCAGTGACAGAGTCGGTTGCTTTCCCCCCTCTGTGGCAACTGAAACCACGGTTCCAGAGGCGGTACCCAGAGGTCACGGAAGTCTTTGCGGTCCCTGAGACTTCAGAACAAGAGGCAAGCTCTACCTCAAGCCCTTGGAGATACTCAGCAACAAACAAAGAAAGTTCAGTCCAGTCCTTTTACTGACCAAGGCAGAAGCAGCAACTGCAGTCCAACCCAACAAAACAACAACATAGCAAAGGGGTAGTACTCCTCCTGACAGTTCTTCCAGCTCTTCTTCTTGGCAGGTTCCTTGATACCAGAAAGTCCTGGGGTCTGAGCCCAAATATTTATACTGAGTTTCTCTTTGTTTTTTTGGGCGGAGAGGGTCTGTGCTCATCCCAAAGCAGTTCCATCCTCTCTAGCCCAGCTTCCTGGCACAAGGTGGAGACATCATTGTGCAAGGTATACCAAGCCCATTCAGGTGCAAGGAAATATCCTCCCACTACTCTAAATACAACCCAGGTCTATTCAGCCCAACCCTGACTAATCCAGGAAAGGCAGTACACACCTTGACCCCCCATTGGCTGTCTGATGAGAATGCACATCACCAGCCCCTGTCACTCCAAAGCAAGACAGCCAATCCACAAACCCAACAGAGGCACACAGGATGGCTAAGCAAGAAAATACTTACTTTATAAAAGTGGTATTTTCAGAACATAAAAATCATCTTTATTAAAAGTTGCATTTTTATATTCTGAATTCAAGCATAATAACCCCCATTTCTCCATCTTGCCTCAATGGGAAGATATGCTTATAAGATGTTATAAGTAAACTCCCATTCTATCCTATGAGACAGAAAGCCTTTCCATAGTGAAAAACGAAGCACACTGTTATTCACTCCCAGGACATGTCACATACACTAGTACATGTCCTGCCTTTAATATCCATGGCACCCTGCCCACAGGGGTACCTTGGGCCTACCTTAGGTGTGACTTACATGTAAGAAAAGGGAAGGTTAGGGCCTAGCAAGTAAGTGGGTGCACTTGCCAGGTCGACATGGCAGTTACAAACTGCATGCAGACACTGCAGTGGCAGATCAGATAAGCCTTTTTAAGGCTGCTTTGGTGAGGGTGCCAGGGCCTGTAAATCAATTGCTGCTATTGGGCCTGCAGCACTGCATGTGCTACCCACATAAGTAGCCCGGCAAAGGTATCTGTGCGCAGTTTTAAACTGCCCTAACCCTTCCTTGGGCAGGGTGCAGTGTATGTAAAAGTTGGGACATGCACTGGTGTGTTTTACATACCCTATAAGTGAAATACTGCACATTTAGTTCTTTTACTATTGAAAGGCCATCTTTCCCACAGGCTAACATGGAAGTTGCTTTGTAACATTTTATAAGTATAACTTTCCATAGGGGCAAGATAAATTGTGTGTTTGAAAATGGCACTTTCAGAAAGTAGGCATTTTCTTATTTAACCATTCTGGGTGCCTCTGCTGTTTTGTGTATGATTTTGTAGTGCCAGTGGCTGGGGATGTGCATTCACTGTAGACAGCCACTAGGGAGGTTGGGGTGTGTCCTGCCTTTCCATAGGTCAGTCGAATATACCTTGGCTGCATGTAGAGTGGTGGGAGGAGTTTCAATTAATAGACTGTGTCTGGCTCACACAATTTGTCCACACCCACTGTGTTCAAACTGCACCAGAGAGGACTGAACTGGTTTGGACTGGGCTCAGAGACCCTTGCCACAGAAGATGGAGAGCTGTAAGGAGGAGTCCTGCCCCTATGCTGTGCGTACCTTTCTGGCCTGGTCTGCAGGTGCTGCTTCTGCCAAGGAGAGGACAAAGACTGGAACTTTGCTGTAAACCTGCTAAAAGAAGAATCTCCAAGGGCTTGTGTGTGCTGGCCTCCTGTTCTGAAGTCTCAGGGATGCAAAGACTTCACCTGCAACTCACTGACCAGTACCTGGACTCATGTCAAAAGAGCATCAATTCCAGTTCCTGGGCCCTGAGAATTGTGCGGTTGATGCTGAAAAGCTCGAAAAACAACTCCGGTGCCTCCAGTGATGCCACGACCTGCACCAAAGTGGAGTGCACGATGGACCACCCTGCCTGCACAGCAGCTCTGACACCCTTCAATGCCCGCCGACGCCTGCACTTTTTGACCTTCTAGATGCCAGCTCGCGTACTTATGCCATCACTGCCAGTGCAAGCATCAAGTTATCGCAGAGCTGATAATCGACAAGGATGACTTCATGAACTCCTCGACTTTGCATCACATCACTGGAACCGTTGCATCACCTCAATGTCGCCGACTTCCCCTGTCCGGGACTCGATGCATTGCCTCCTCATGGACACAATGTCTCCCCTCCCCCATGGCACGTAGTGAACCGGCCAAGACTCGGCACCAATGCCTCACTGTCAAGGAGCAATTCATCATCCATATACTTCGTTTCAAATGGACTGTTGTTTGGTGGTCCATGTGATTCCATGCCCAATGCCGTGACCCTCACAGTCAGCGCTGTACTTTGGATTAATGCCTGTCACAATGTCATAATAGCCAGAATCAATCAATCAATCACAGTATTTGTATAGCGCACTACTCACCCAGAGGGTCTCAAGGCGCTAGGGGAGGGGGGTCTGCTACTGCTCGAACAGCCAGGTCTTGAGTTGCTTCCTGAAGGCGAGGTGGTCCTGGGTCAGGCGGAGGTGGGTCGGGAGGGAGTTCCTTGTCTTGGCGGCGAGGTAGGAGAAGGACTGTCCCCCTGTGGTGGCTCTTCGGATGCGGGGGACGGTGGCGAGGGCGTGGCCGGTCGATCGAAGCTGGTGTTTGGGAGCGTAGAAGTTGAGGCGGCTGTTGAGGTATCCTGGTCCTTGGTTGTGTAGGGCTTTGTGTGCGTGGGTGAGGAGTCGGAAGGTGATCCTCTTGGTGACTGGGAGCCAGTGTAGGTCTCTCAGGTGTCCGGAGATGTGGCTGTGGCGGGGGATGTCCAGGATGAGTCGTGCTGAGGCGTTCTGGATCCGCTGAAGTCTTTTCTGGAGTTTGGCGGTGGTGCCGGCGTAAAGGGAGTTGCCGTAGTCTAGACGGCTGGTGACAAGGGCCTGGGTGACCGTCTTCCTGGTCTCGGTGGGGATCCACCGGAAGATCTTTCGTAGCATGCGCAGGATGTTGAAGCACGATGAGGAGACGGCGTTGACTTGTCTGGTCATGGAGAGGGTGGAGTCCAGGATGAAGCCCAGGTTGCGTGCGTGGTCTGTTGGTTTGGGTGCGCTGCCCAGGTCTGGGGGCCACCAGGAGTCGTCCCAGGCGGAGGGTGAGGATCCCAGGATGAGGACTTCCGTCTTGTCCGAGTTCAGTTTCAGGCGGCTGTTCTTCATCCATTCGGCTACCTCTTTCATCCCTTCGTGGAGGTTGGCTCTGGCGGTGGCGGGGTCGTTGGTGAGGGAGAGAATCATCTGGGTGTCGTCGGCGTAGGAGATGATGTTGAGGTTGTGCTGGCGTGCGATGTCTGCGAGGGGGCTCATGTACACGTTGAAGAGGGTTGGGCTGAGTGAGGAGCCTTTAGGAACGCCGCAGATGACTTCGGTGGCTTCAGATCTGAACAGGGGGAGGCGGACTCTCTGTGTCCTACCGGCGAAGAAGGAGATGATCCACTCCAGAGCCTTCCCCTGGATTCCGACGTTGCTGAGTCGCTGCACTAGTGTACGGTGGCAGACAGTCTCGAAGGCCGCGGAGAGGTCTAGGAGGATGAGGGCAGCTGTTTCTCCGTTGTCAAGCAGAGCTCGGATGTCATCGGTGGCTGCGATCAGGGCGGTCTTGGTGCTGTGGTTGGCCCGGAAGCCAGACTGCGAGATGTCGAGGGATCCGTTCGTCTCGAGGAAGGCGGCCAGCTGCTTGTTGACTGTCTTCTCGATGACTTTTGCAGGAAACGGGAGCAGCGAGATGGGGCGGTAGTTCTTGAGGTCGGTGGGGTCGGCTGATGGCTTCTTTAGTAGAGCGCTGAGTTCGGCGTGCTTCCAGCTATCTGGGAAGGTAGCGGTGTCGAAAGAGGTATTGATGATGTCCCGCAGGTGGGGTGCGATGACAGCGTCGGCCTTGTTGAAGATGTGGTGCGGGCAGGGGTCGGTCGGAGATCCGGAGTGGATGGAGTTCATTGTGCGGACGGTGTCTTCGGTGCTGATCGGGGTCCAGGCGCGGAGGGTGGTGGTGGGGGGCGGTGGTTCGGTCGTGGCGTGCGTCGGTTGAGTGCTGAAGCTGTTGTGTATGTCCGCGATCTTGTTGTGGAAGTAGGAGGCGAGGGAGTTGCAGAGGTCTTGCGAAGGGGTGATGTCGTTGTTTCCGGCGTTTGGGTTGGAGAGCTCTTTGACGATGTTGAAGAGTTCCTTGCTGTTGTGTGCGTTGTTGTCCAGTCGTTCCTTGAATGCGGTTTTCTTGGTGGCGTGGATGAGTTGGTGGTGTTTTCGGGTGACGAGCTTGAGGGCAGTCATGTTGTCCGATGTTGGGTCTCTGCGCCAGGTTCTCTCGAGGGCTCGGCAGTTCTTCTTGGAGCTCTTGAGTTCGTCGGTGAACCATGGGGCTTTCTTGCTACCGGGTCTGCTAGGCGGGGTCTTCAGAGGGGCGAGGTCACCTGCGCAGTCGCTGATCCACTTCGTGAGGTTGGTGGCCGCTTGGCTGGGGTTCGTTGCACTGGTGGGTGGGTTCTTGCTCAGGGCGGTCGCGAGCTGGTAGGCTGTGATCTTGTTCCAGCTTCTGCGTGCAACCTGTTGCTGGTGGTGGTGGATCGTGGTCTGTTAGACCTGGCACCTTGGCGTGAGTCTCCCTTCCACTTTTTGCTGATGTGCCTCCGATGTTTTGCTGGTTTTCCGATACTCAGGGCACTGCGCCACGGCTGATCCGTGCCGCAGTGCAAGTGCTCCCTACTGTAAACTGTACATACGATTGGTATCCATGATTGGTGCATTGGATTTACTGTTAGTCCCTAGTAAAGCGCACGAGAGAGTGCCGGGGCTCGTAGATGCCAATACTGCTGGTGGGCCTGCAGCGCTGGTTGCGCCACCCACCGAAGCAGCCGTAAAGATGTGTCTGGGAACTGCGACCGCAGAACCCGCGTGCGGTCTCGTACTGTCACGTCAGCTGGGCAAGTGTCCCCACTTGCCAGCACCGACCCTTCCCTTGACTACATATTAGTCACCCCTATGGTAGGCCTGCGGGCAGGGTGCGTTGTAGGTGCAAGGTAGGACAAGCCCTGATGTGCGTGGCATGTCCTGGTAGTGACTTACAACGAAGACCGTATTTCACTACTGAAGGCTACCTGCTCCATTAGGCCAGACTGAGCTGCGAGGATTATTACACCCTATAATCCCCGCAGGCTCAAGGAGCATGGTAGTGAGTCATGTTTAGTATGCCTGAACTCAGGATAATGAGATATTTCTTGTAGTCAAGTTTATTTCAGTATCCTGGGTTTGCAAATGCTACTTTTAGAAAGTTAGCATTTGCTTGCTTAACCATTTCAGCCGCCTCTGCTGGTGTGTATCTGACTGTCTGGAGTGTGTGAGTGACAGGGCTGGAGGGATGACGGGTGGTGAATGCGCAGATTACACCTTAGTGGGAGGTAGGAGTGCCTCTTGACTCGAGCTGTCACTGTGCTCGACCTCCACCATGCTGGCTCCACCCCCCTGGGGAGCGGCGGATGACTCTGCCGGCACCTGGCCCAGGAAGGGCGAAGCCCCCATCAACAAGGTACTCTGGCCACTCCTGTCCAGACAATGCTGGCTCCACCTCCTGTGGGGCGTCTGATGCGCCTGCCCCTCACACTGAAAGCAGAAGCCGGAGTACACCCGCGGGGGTACTCCAGAACTGAGAGTGGCTATGCAAAGGCCCCCCTGGCCTGCGAGAACAAAAGAATTGGCCTATAAAAGACGGAGCCCTGCTCCTTGAAACTTAGATCCGGTTTGGGCCACAGAAAGACTCTGCCCTACGAGAAGGACCGTGAGAGACAAGGAAGGGTGCTGACTCTTGCCTGTGTCTGGTGCCTTGCTGCTGAAGGAGAGGAAGACAATAAGACTACGAAAAGACTGTTGTGCTACTTGTGCCAAACTCTGCAAAGAGATCTCCAAGGGCTTGCAACTGAACTTGCCCCCTGACCAGCGTCCCAGGACCAGTGGACGCTACCCCCCTTGGAAAGCGACTGCGGGTGCTGACCATCGCCGCAGCACTGACAGAGGAATCTCCTCTAAGGCATCAACCTCCTCCCGACCACCGTGACCGGGGCCCAAAGCAACAGCGGAAGCAAAGTGAGGACCAGCCGCCGCTGGCCCGAACACCGTGACCGCAACTGCACCGGGAGCCCGAGAGCAAAGCAAAGGAGGACCAGTCCGGTCCGAGCTATCGAAGTGACGGCATAGCGAGCCATCCCTCACCTGCAAAGACGGACAACTGCCCTACGAGAATCCGCAAGGTCGGTGAACCTGCCCGACAGCCCAGCTGTGAGCCCACAGCTGCACCGACATTTGGCTGGGTACGTCCTGCACTTGGGGACCGTATTGCCACTTGTCACCACCGCACAGCCGTCGCCTCCAGGGTCGGAGCGGACGACGAGGAAAGGACCCTGCCGCCACAGAACACCGCTGCCCCGGACGACCAGTGACCTGCTCGGCCGAAGAGCCGCAACGATCAGCGACCCCGGGAAGGCAACGCGACGTGGGACAGATCCCTTGGAAGCCGCCGGCTCCACAAGAACATTGAGTAACCTCGGCCTACGGGCCTCAAGAGAACTTCCGTAAGAACTGTGGTACCCGAATTAAGTAACCTGCAACCGTCTTCATAAAGTTATTGACTGTATTCATAAGCCTGCTTAAAATCTATATAAAGAAATATATTTTTACAAGAATACAGTCTGGTCTCGTTGTGTGGTGGGTTGGTTGTAAAGGTGTACTGTTGCAAGTGTTTAACCCTATGTGCCCCAAAGATTAGCCTACGACTGCTTAAGCCACACTACCTAGAGGGTAAGCAGAGGTTGTCTGGAAGGTAACCCTCAGCCCTGACGAGGAAGAGAGAGTCCCTGCTTGTCGCTAGTGTTACACTGCGCCAACTAGAGCCTCCCCCTTCCTACATTGGACGCAGCGGTGAGGATTTCGAATTTACACTTGCGATAGTTATACCTGAGCTTCTGACCACTACACAAGGATTACGGTACAGTTACTAAACCACAGACTTTGCCGAAAGAAGATTCCGAGCGCAGAAACCATGCCGGGCACAAAGAGCTTGGATGGAGCGGAGTCCACAACCTCCGAGGTGTTGGAGATAGAGTGGGATGCCGCAAAGCTGGACAAATATTCAAAGATGGAGCTGAAGTTTTTCTGTAGGAAACTAAAGGTTCCGCACGCTGGTTGCAAAAACAAGCCGGAGCTCTACAAGGCCCTGAAAGCCTGGGTGGAGTCCAGAAAGACCCCGGAAGAGCAAGACGTCCTCGCCGAGCAGAATACGACGGAGGAGCAGAATGCACTTGGGGATCTGATCGATCTCGAGAGGCAAGACAGCGAGCACAGCTTTGGTAAAGGCCTGTCGCCAGAGGAGCTGGCGGACAGGAAGGAAACCCGGAATCATGAAAGAAAGTTGGCAGAATTGAAAATCCAGCTGGAGCTGGAAACCAAAAGAATGGCGCTGGAAGAGCGAAAGCATCAGATGGATTATGAAATCAAGATGAGGGAGATATGTCTCAAGGAGAGAGACTTGGATCGGCCTCCCTCTGGTGGCAGCACATCGCCAGTGCAGGTAGAGTCAAGAGTGCACATCCCGAAGGACGTAGTTAAGGAGTTCTTTAAGGGGGATGACATAGGACAGTGGTTTAGGGCATACGAGGTAGCCATGTCCTCCCACCGGGTCCCTGACAAGGATTGGGGAGCGGGGTTGTGGGGAAGGTTCCTTAGCGAAGGGAGAGATACCTTGCTAGATTTGCCCGTTGAGAATCAGAGATCCTATGCCCACATGAAAGAAGCTTTATTAAACAGGTACGGGCTTACCCCTGAAATGTATAGACAGAAGTTTAGGGGATGTACTAAGCGGCCTGGGAATACGTATGTGGAGTATGTGACTTACTTTTGCAGAGCACTGGATGGTTGGGTGAAAGGTAACAAAGTGAATGATTTTCAAGGTCTCTTTGATTTAATTGCATGGGAGCACTTGTCTGATCACTGTTTTCCTGAGTTACGCCAACACCTGATCGATAGCAAGCTGTCCAACCCGAGGAAGCTTGCTGAGGAGGCGGACCGCTGGCTCAGCACCAGGGTCCACAAGGGTCCCGTGGGAGATTCCGCCAAGAGTGGGCAGGGTCCCCAGCAGAAGAGTGGGGGGGACAAAGGGGGAAAACAGAAAGGGTTCCAAAAAGGCCCCCAAAGTAGTTCCCAAGGGAATCCGCAGCAGGGTTCTCAGCCTCCCCCACCCCCGAAGCAGAATGGGGCCCCGACAGGTAAGCCTGTTCCAAAGGGGCCCTTCAATTGTTTCAAATGTGGCGAGCCTGGGCACATATCCAGTGACCCCAAGTGTCGCCTATTTGGAAAACCTGCACCCACTGGTGCTCCGCCCCGACAAGTGACTAGCGTTCACCTGGGAGAAGAGATGATGGTCCCGGAGGGTGGAGATCCCGTTCACATGACCCTGGTCTCGCTAGGAGACAGCGAGATGATCCCTACGAACTACCTGCCCTCTAACACTAAGAAATATGGGCAGGTGGTGATCATCAATGGTAAGGAAGCTGAGGCTCTTAGAGACACAGGAGCCAGTGTGACTGCAGTGAGGCAGCACCTGGTGTCTCAAGAGCAGGTTGTACCCCATGCCTATTGTAGGGTTATCAACGCTGATAATTCTGAGAGTCAGTGTCCGATGGCTCAAGTTCCCTTCGAGTGGGGGGGGGGTCTCTGGTACTCTGCCGGTCTGTGTGAGAAAAACCATGCCTGTTGACTGTTTGCTAGGGAACGACTTGGAGCACTCCCCTTGGGAAAAGGTGGAGAAGACGACTCACCTGCGGATGGTGGGTCTGCCTGACTGGGCGTGCGTGACCACCCGGTCGATGGCAGCCAGTAAGGGTGATCGAGAGGTCCTGGGGCCTGATGGAGAGGCCCAGGAACCGGCTTTAGGGAGAAGGCGCAGGGGGCGCGGGAAACCGGCCCCTGAAGTTCCTACGGTCCAGGAGGAGGCAGACCTTGAGGGGTATGCCCTGGAGCCTACAGGGGAACAGATCGCCGAACTGGGGGACCTGCCTGAGCTGACCCATTGGCAGCAAGAAGGAGGACCCTCCAGGGAGGAATTCTGCAGGGAGCAGAAAGAATGCCCTTCTCTCGTGGGTATGCGGCAGCAGGCTGCAGACCAGGCCAATGGTGTTCAGGCCAAAACACATTACGTGTACTGGGAGAACGACCTCCTGTATTCGGAGCCTAAGGCTGCTGAACCTGGGTCAGCCCGTGTGCTGGTGGTACCCCAGAAGTTCAGAGCCTTCCTACTGGGTCTGGCTCACGATGTGCCTTTAGCAGGACATTTAGGGATGGACAAGACCTATGACAGGCTTGTCACCCACTTCTACTGGCCCCAAATGCATAAAAGCTCAGACGCTTATTGCAGAACCTGTCCGACTTGCCAGGCAAGTGGGAAGACGGGAGGGAAGAACAAGGCTCCCCTCCAACCCTTCCCTGTGGTCGGTACGCCATTCCAGCGAGTGGGTATTGACATCGTTGGGCCTCTGGACCCCAAGACAGCCATGGGCAACAGGTTCATCCTGGTCTTGGTGGACCATGCCACCCGGTACCCTGAAGCCATCCCTCTGAGGACAGTGACGGCTCCCGTGGTGGGGCGTGCACTGATGGGAATTTTCTCACGAGTAGGATTCCCTCTAGAGGTGGTGAGCGACAGGGGGACCAATTTCATATCGAAATATATGAAGTCCCTTTGGCAGGAGTGTGGCGTAACGTACAAGTTCACCACACCCTACCATCCCCAAGGTAACGGGTTGGTTGAAAGATTCAACCGAACCCTCAAAGGCATGATAATGGGCCTGGAAGGTCCGATGAGGCGTAAGTGGGATGTCCTCTTGCCATGCCTGCTGTTTGCATATCGCGAGGTACCACAGAAGTCCCTAGGGTTCAGCCCCTTTGAACTGCTGTACGGTCACCCCGTGAGAGGACCACTGAGTTTGGTAAAGGAAGGCTGGGAGCAATCTCCCAGGAAACCTCCCCAGAATGTATATAGCTACATGCTGGCCTTCAGAAACCAGACCAGACGCTTCAGACAACTTGCCGAGGCAAATCTGGAAGCGAGCCAGGAAGAAATGAAGCGGTGGTACGATCAGAATGCCACTCTGGTCGAGCTTCAGCCTGGACAGGAGGTGTATGTCTTGGCCCCAGTGGAGCCCTGTGCCCTTCAAGATAAGTGGACAGGACCATTTGAGGTTGTGGAGCACAAGAGCCCCGTGACATACTTGGTGGACATGAAGACGCCCAGGAACCCTTTGCGGGTCCTACATGTCAACCGCCTCAAGCCCCACTTGCGAAGGTCCGAAGTGGGCATGTTGTTGGCAACCGATGACGGAATGGAGGAGGAGTCGGAGCCTCTTCCTGACCTCTTGGTGGCCTGTGAGAAGGATGGGTCAGTGGATGGAGTTAACCTCTCACCCTCCCTGACCGCCGAACAACAGGAGGACTGCCGCCAGTTGCTGGGACAGTTTCCGGACCTGTTCTCCCTGGTTCCGAGTGTCACAGATTGGTGCGTCCATGATGTGGACACTGGAGATAGCTTACCGGTGAAGCACAAGGCTTACCGGGTAACTGACAGGGTCCGGGCCTGCATCAAGGAGGAGGTCTCCAAGATGCTTGCCCTCGGGGTGGTTGAGTCTTCCAGCAGTCCTTGGTCCAGCCCCGTGGTCTTGGTTCCGAAGGCTGCTGCGCCGGGAGCCACACCCGAACTACGGTTCTGTGTGGACTACAGAGGACTCAATTCAGTCACGAAGACTGACGCGCACCCCATCCCCAGAGCTGACGAGCTCATTGATCGGCTAGGGGCTGCCCGGTTTCTCAGCACGTTTGATTTGACGTCTGGGTACTGGCAGATCGCCTTGACCGATGGGGCAAAGGAGAGGTCGGCATTCTCTACACCAGATGGGCATTTCCAGTTCCGGGTTATGCCATTTGGAATGAAGAATGCCCCTGCCACCTTCCAGAGATTGGTCAACCAGGTGTTGGCGGGACTGGACGAGTTCAGTGCCGCCTACCTGGATGACATCGCAGTGTTCAGCGGCACCTGGCCCGAACACCTGCGACACCTCTGGGAAGTGTTGATGGCCCTGCGCAGAGCAGGCCTCACAATCAAGGCAAGCAAGTGCCAGATTGGGCAGGGTTCAGTGGTGTACTTGGGACACCAAGTTGGGAGTGGCAAGGTAGCCCCCTTGCAGCCCAAAATCGAAACCATCCTGGCTTGGGAACCCCCCAAGACCCAGACTGCAGTGAGAGCCTTCCTGGGGCTCACTGGGTATTACAGGAGGTTTGTCAAGGGCTATGGCACGATTGTGACCCCCTTGACAGAGCTGACTTCGAAAAAGCAGCCCAGGAATGTGATTTGGACTGACACCTGTCAGAAGGCTTTCGACACCCTGAAGACTGCCATGTGCACGGCGCCCGTGCTCCTGGCCCCAGATTTCTCCAAGGAGTTCATTGTGCAAACAGACGCTTCAGAGCATGGTGTAGGGGCTGTTCTTTCACAGATGACTGAGGAGGGCTTTGACCAACCCGTAGCCTTCATAAGTCGGAGGTTACTTCCACGGGAAAGTAGGTGGAGTGCAATAGAGCGTGAAGCATTTGCTGTGGTCTGGGCGCTGAAGAAGCTAAGACCCTACTTGTTTGGGTCTCACTTCCGAGTTCAGACGGACCACAGGCCCCTCAGATGGTTGATGCAAATGAGGGGTGAGAACCCGAAACTGTTGAGGTGGTCCATTTCTCTACAGAGTATGGACTTTACGGTGGAACACCGCCCTGGCACCGATCACGCCAACGCTGACGGTCTGTCCAGATTTTTCCGCCTTAGTGATGTGGAACTCCCTGGGGAAGGGTAGTTCCCCCCACATTTCAGCTGGAGGGGACACATGTTAGACCTGGCACCTTGGCGTGAGTCTCCCTTCCACTTTTTGCTGATGTGCCTCCGATGTTTTGCTGGTTTTCCGATACTCAGGGCACTGCGCCACGGCTGATCCGTGCCGCAGTGCAAGTGCTCCCTACTGTAAACTGTACATACGATTGGTATCCATGATTGGTGCATTGGATTTACTGTTAGTCCCTAGTAAAGCGCACGAGAGAGTGCCGGGGCTCGTAGATGCCAATACTGCTGGTGGGCCTGCAGCGCTGGTTGCGCCACCCACCGAAGCAGCCGTAAAGATGTGTCTGGGAACTGCGACCGCAGAACCCGCGTGCGGTCTCGTACTGTCACGTTAGCTGGGCAAGTGTCCCCACTTGCCAGCACCGACCCTTCCCTTGACTACATATTAGTCACCCCTATGGTAGGCCTGCGGGCAGGGTGCATTGTAGGTGCAAGGTAGGACAAGCCCTGATGTGCGTGGCATGTCCTGGTAGTGACTTACAACGAAGACCGTATTTCACTACTGAAGGCTACCTGCTCCATTAGGCCAGACTGAGCTGCGAGGATTATTACACCCTATAATCCCCGCAGGCTCAAGGAGCATGGTAGTGAGTCATGTTTAGTATGCCTGAACTCAGGATAATGAGATATTTCTTGTAGTCAAGTTTATTTCAGTATCCTGGGTTTGCAAATGCTACTTTTAGAAAGTTAGCATTTGCTTGCTTAACCATTTCAGCCGCCTCTGCTGGTGTGTATCTGACTGTCTGGAGTGTGTGAGTGACAGGGCTGGAGGGATGACGGGTGGTGAATGCGCAGATTACACCTTAGTGGGAGGTAGGAGTGCCTCTTGACTCGAGCTGTCACTGTGCTCGACCTCCACCATGCTGGCTCCACCCCCCTGGGGAGCGGCGGATGACTCTGCCGGCACCTGGCCCAGGAAGGGCGAAGCCCCCATCAACAAGGTACTCTGGCCACTCCTGTCCAGACAATGCTGGCTCCACCTCCTGTGGGGCGTCTGATGCGCCTGCCCCTCACACTGAAAGCAGAAGCCGGAGTACACCCGCGGGGGTACTCCAGAACTGAGAGTGGCTATGCAAAGGCCCCCCTGGCCTGCGAGAACAAAATAATTGGCCTATAAAAGACGGAGCCCTGCTCCTTGAAACTTAGATCCGGTTTGGGCCACAGAAAGACTCTGCCCTACGAGAAGGACCGTGAGAGACAAGGAAGGGTGCTGACTCTTGCCTGTGTCTGGTGCCTTGCTGCTGAAGGAGAGGAAGACAATAAGACTACGAAAAGACTGTTGTGCTACTTGTGCCAAACTCTGCAAAGAGATCTCCAAGGGCTTGCAACTGAACTTGCCCCCTGACCAGCGTCCCAGGACCAGTGGACGCTACCCCCCTTGGAAAGCGACTGCGGGTGCTGACCATCGCCGCAGCACTGACAGAGGAATCTCCTCTAAGGCATCAACCTCCTCCCGACCACCGTGACCGGGGCCCAAAGCAACAGCGGAAGCAAAGTGAGGACCAGCCGCCGCTGGCCCGAACACCGTGACCGCAACTGCACCGGGAGCCCGAGAGCAAAGCAAAGGAGGACCAGTCCGGTCCGAGCTATCGAAGTGACGGCATAGCGAGCCATCCCTCACCTGCAAAGACGGACAACTGCCCTACGAGAATCCGCAAGGTCGGTGAACCTGCCCGACAGCCCAGCTGTGAGCCCACAGCTGCACCGACATTTGGCTGGGTACGTCCTGCACTTGGGGACCGTACTGCCACTTGTCACCACCGCACAGCCGCCGCCTCCAGGGTCGGAGCGGACGACGAGGAAAGGACCCTGCCGCCACAGAACACCGCTGCCCCGGACGACCAGTGACCTGCTCGGCCGAAGAGCCGCAACGATCAGCGACCCCGGGAAGGCAACGCGACGTGGGACAGATCCCTTGGAAGCCGCCGGCTCCACAAGAACATTGAGTAACCTCGGCCTACGGGCCTCAAGAGAACTTCCGTAAGAACTGTGGTACCCGAATTAAGTAACCTGCAACCGTCTTCATAAAGTTATTGACTGTATTCATAAGCCTGCTTAAAATCTATATAAAGATATATATTTTTACAAGAATACAGTCTGGTCTTGTTGTGTGGTGGGTTGGTTGTAAAGGTGTACTGTTGCAAGTGTTTAACCCTATGTGCCCCAAAGATTAGCCTACGACTGCTTAAGCCACACTACCTAGAGGGTAAGCAGAGGTTGTCTGGAAGGTAACCCTCAGCCCTGACGAGGAAGAGAGAGTCCCTGCTTGTCGCTAGTGTTACACTGCGCCAACTAGAGCCTCCCCCTTCCTACATGGTCCTTCTGAAGTTGAAGTGGACGCAGCTGTGGTCCGTCCAGTGGAGTCCGGTGGCGTGGCTGAAGGCGATGTACTTGCTGGATGAGAAGACGGGGTCGAGTGTGTGTCCGGTGTAGTGGGTGGGGGTGGTGACCAGCTGCTTGAGTCCGAGGTTGGCGAGGTTGTCCAGCAGGGTGGTGGTGTTGCGGTCGTTGTTCTCCAGGTGGAAGTTGAGGTCCCCGAGGAGGATGTAGTCAGCGGAGGGGAGGGCGTGCGGGCTGATGAAGTCGGCGATGTCTTCGCTGAATTGTGTGCATGGTCCCGGGGGTCTGTAGATGAGGGTGCCTCTGAGGGTGGTCTTGGGGTTGATGTGGACCTGGAAGTGCAGGTGTTCGGCGGGTGCGAGGGTGTCGTCGGTGTTGGTCGTGATGCGGATGGTGTTCCTGTGGACGATGGCGATGCCTCCTCCGGTGTTGTTGATGCGATCCCTTCGGACTATCTTGTAGCCGTCTGGGATGGCGATGGCGATGTCGGACGCTGAAGAGGCGTTCATCGAGGTTTCCGTGAGGAAGGCGACGTCTGGTGAAGTTGTGTCGAGCAGGTTCCAGAGCTCGACGGCGTGTCTGTGGACGGAGCGGGTGTTGAGCAGGATGCATTTCAGGTGGCTGCTGCTGTTGCTCGTCTTGGTCTTGGTTGGTGCTGGAGTAGTGCAGGTCCGGGTGCAGGTGAACTTGCAGGAGTTGCAGCAGAAGGGTCCGTGGGTGCGTCTCGGGGTGGCACGGTAGCATCCTGGGATTCGGGCGGCGTTGAGTGCGTTGAGGGTGGCAGCGTTGTACGTCCGGCGGGTGGGCTGGGGTCTGCGGGGGCCAGGGGTCCTGGCGCTGGGCGCGGTCCAGGCGCGGACGGGCGCAGACGGGCTTACCTTTGGCGCACCTTCGGCGTTCAATCGGTGCTCCCGCTGCGCGCGTCCGCTGCACGGTCGCTCTGGGGACGTCATAATAAGGGAGCCGGTTGGGAGGGTCTGCGGGGGGGGGCGGGAGCGGGAGCCAATCGGCTGGCGGGGGGACGGGGCCTCGGGCTAGGGCGGCGGGAAAATCTGGCGCGTGCTCGGCGGCCCTCGGGTGGCTGGGGTGGCGTGAGGCTCGGCGGCCCTCGGGTGGCTTGGGTGTCGGGAGGCTGGTGGGCTTGGCGGCCCTCGGGTGGCTGGGGTGGCGGGAGGCTGGTGTGCTCGGCGGCCCTCGGGTGGCTGGGGCTGAGAGCAGGAAAGGCACAGGAGCGTGGGGGTGACCAGGCCAGGAGGCGCAGGGGTCACTCCCTGGCTCAGGTCGGGCTCCCCTTAATAAGGGAGCCGGTCGGGAGGGTCTGCGGGGGGGCGGGAGCGGGAGCCAATCGGCTGGTGGGGGGGCGGGGCCTCGGGCTAGGGCGGCGGGAAAATCTGGCGCGGGCTCGCTAGCCCTCGGGTGGCTGGGGTGGCGTGAGGCTCGGCGGCCCTCGGGTGGCTTGGGTGTCGGGAGGCTGGTGGGCTCGGCGGCCCTCGGGTGGCTGGGGTGGCGGGAGGCTGGTGTGCTCGGCGGCCCTCGGGTGGCTGGGGCTGAGAGCAGGAAAGGCACAGGAGCGTGGGGGTGACCAGGCCAGGAGGGGCAGTGGTCAGAAGTGGAGCTATTTTGTTCCTACAAGTTCTATTTTTGCAATAACTGTTCTAAAGTGATATTTTGATGCATGTATGTTGGGTTTTTGTCGTTTTGGGTCTTGTTAGGTTTAGATAAAGGTATTTTATTTTTCTAAACTGGTGTGGTGTCCATTTGTGGTTCTTTTCACTGTGTTAATATGTGTCTTGAGTACAAATACTTTACACACAGCCTTTGGGATAAGCCTTGTGCTCGTGCCAAGCTAACAAGGGGGTGAGCAGGAGTTATCTAAAGTGTGTATCCCTCTTACCCTGACTAGAAGCAAGGGTTCCTACTTGGACAAAAGTACATACCTCTGCCAACTAGACACCCCCAATTCTACCATGAGTTTAGAACCACCCTGGCTTGTGCCAGCCTAGAGGACAAAGGCTTGCCTTTCCTCAGGTTTCAGTTTATATTTACTTGTGAACGGGCATACCTGTTCTTGCTGCTGTATAATTAAATGACATTCCTAGATATAGCCCAACTGCCTTTCCTGCAAGGGTAGGAAAAGACCTCTCTGCGCCAAGGCTATTGTCCCTACTTTGGGACCAGTTGTCACACCTCGTTAATGCAATCTTTGGTGGACCAGCTGTCAGTAGGTTAATTTTAACTACCTTATTGGATGTTTGGGCAGTTAAAAGGTAACTTTCTAAAAGTTACTTTTCCTAAATCTTATTAAAGTATTACTTTACCATTAGATTGCATTTTTACTAGACATTTTAAAAAGTATTTGAATGAATTTCATAACAGATTCCTGTCAAAAAGTTAGGTATGAAAATGTATAATTTGTAGTTAGACATTCTGTAGGATCCAGCCACAGCCTTGCCAGTGAAATTAGCTTTTGGAGCCTTGTCACTAGAGGAACACAACAATTTTCTTTTTCACAAGTTCCAATTTTAAATATCAGCCATCTAACCTTGTAGAAAAACAAAGTTCAAACTGGTGTGACATTAATATTTAAAAGCAGAGTTTTAAATCTGTAAAAAATTGTTATTTTTACAGGTTTGTACAGCAGGTTTTAGACTGCTGCAGTCAGGCTACATGGGGTAGGCTTGGTGGCATATTTTCCAGGTCAATTTAGTGGATGGCACAATAAGTGCTGCAGTCCAAACGGGACACCTAACTTCCCATGCCGTTGGTGCATTTTCTGATAAATATTACGTCTTTACAGGAAAATAAATATTGGAACGCCAATTCACCCATGTTTAAAGTGGGAGCACAGGCACTTGACTTCTGTTTAGCAGGAGTAAACTGTGCAGAGTTTTAAATCCAGCAAAACAAATAGGGCAAATATAGGAAGCCGTTCAAATACAAGATGGCAATTTCCTGCACTTTCCTACAGACATTTGACTTTATGTCTTTATGTCCAAATCAAAAATAGTGCTCACGACAGTGATGATTTTCAACAAGCGGTGTGGAACGCTGTTGACAGATAATTAAAATTGACAGAGATCCTTTTCTTATCAACATAGAGAAAATATAATTTCAGACACTGAGGGGCATATTATCAAGGACAGGCCATACATTATCGCCGCTTTTATCGGCAGGAAACTGCAGATAAAGCGGCGATAATGGCCTTGATAATATGCTCTATGAATTTCAATCGAAGCCCATGTTAGAAGTGTTCACATCTAACATGGGCTTCGATTGGAATTCATAGAGCATATTATCAAGGCCATTATCGCCGCTTTATCGGCAGTTTCCTGCCGATAAAAGCGGCGATAATGTATCGCCTATCCTTGATAATATGCCCCCTGAGTCACTCACCCCTTCCCTTTTTCCAGTCAGATTGCTGAATAGACACAATTACTCGCACTTCCCCAATCTATGGAGTTTGGTTGCCAAAATTAAAATTTTAAAGTAATACATAAAAAATGAAGTCACCTAGACAGCTTTACTCATGCAATACTACACTCAACATTGTAGTTTAACATAGTCAATATGCAACAGAACTGATTGTTGGCTAATGAATCCTTCAGAGTTATTCACCTACAGAAATCGCTGGTGACATTCAGCAAGCAGTTTTTACTTGCTATAGGCAAGATATAGAGTGAGAGTGTAGGATTTGTATTTATTTTATCTAGTTTAGCAACAGAAGTAAAAGACAAACAAGCAGTCCGAGGCTATATAGGTCTCGAAAGATATAACTGGCAACATAGTTTCAGCCACTTGCAGGTGTATCGTTTTGTTCAGTAGAGATGGCTGATTGCACAGGCTCAGTTTGCATCTATTCGGAGAACAGTAATGGCTACATGTATTCTCCTATAGCTCTCGTGTGTGACCATCTCCACATCTGTAGTTGTAAAAAAATACCTTTATGCATTTTTGGGGCAGAGTTTATATTAAATTTCTTCGCTTCGCTTTACATTTATGCGTGTACAACTGGCAATTATGTTTTTTGAAATAGGTATTCATTTATTTTGACGAGGAGCGGCAAGTTGCAACCTGTAGCAATTTCGGTAAACTCCAAATGGTGTCTCTGAAAAAACAGTGTCTCATATGCAGACTCAATAATGAGTAGCCTCCAGCAATAGATATTCAGTTGTATGTATGTTCTTTGTAAGAGAAGCAATCATTTATAGATTTTGTGCAAAAACAACATTTTATCGAATATCTAATTTCATTTATAAATATTGAGAAGGGACATTGAAGTTTTTTTACGAACCTGAGTACTATGATCTTTGTTGTTTTATAATGTTTGTTGAAATATTAAAAGTAGTCTTTCGTTTTCAGTCCTGCCAGAACTGTACACTACATACCACGAACTTTCAGTATTAATACACAATCAAAACCAACATATTGTATTGAATATTTTGTTTTTAAACTCGCATGATATCGTTTGTGCAAGTACGCAGTAGCCATACTATTTGCATCACCTAAATAAAACACCCATTTCTTGTCCCGTAAGCAGCTAAATCTTACTGATATTAAGTTATAGGTTCGGTGCTCAGAAACTGAAGGACCGAATAACATGTTGATGGTTTATTAAATATACTTATCTCTGACTCTGAAGGGTCATCACTGTAAACATAGAATCATTTTCAAGTAAATGTAAAATTCCAGTCAATCACCCCATATACTTGTAGAAACTCATCTTTTTCAATGTGTAATAAAGCAGTGAAAGATTTTTTTACTTTCACTACAAGTATAAAACGATCAAAATGATATATTTCTTGAAACACATAAAGATCATTCAATGCCATTGTTAACTTGAGTAAAGATCTTTGTTTGCCACACTTTGCTTCACCTAGTTTCTTGGTTAATAACAGTTTTGGACAGTATGCCCATTTTATTCCTTTATATGGGAGACCAATGTAAGACAAATCTACTAATAGTTGTAGGCAGTTAGAAGATTACCTCTGCTCACTACATCAACTGTACACAAGAAGCAACTTTCTGCTATTTCCTTTTCCCCAATTCATGATTGAATCATTTTTGTGCTATAAGTGGACGGTACAAGGAGAAAAGCAGAGTTTGTTACTATTTCCTTTTTTGGCTGTGGGCATAAATGGTGCTCCTAGTTCAGGCATCGGAAGATGATAATAACAGATAGTAATAACGAACAAGACATTCAATGGATATGTAGCCCAGCAAAGTAGCAACATTTCCTTGTTTTTATTGCCAAGGGAAATTTTCTTTCACATAAACCACCTTATTGGGAACCATCAAATCTCTTAATACATCAGAGAATACTTTGTGATTTGCATACAGTACACAATATATTTGATGACCAGGAGCTTTTGGTAGGAAGCAGTGCAATTCAGAAAGACAAGATGGTAAATGACATAGAAAGCAGTATACTACATTGCACACCTTTTCTTTCCATAGAGTTTTCGTCGACAGCACCAGGTGTTGGAAAATCACTGAGCAATTAAATGCAGCAGTAGTAATTTGGAATGGGAGTAAGTGTTACTCTGATGGCACAACTCCGGGCAAAAACTAGAAATCCCAATAACCACAGGTAGGGTAAGTGGAGCAACTAGGGATCGGTACCAGGTTGAATGTAGCCAAAAAGGAATTTCAAGAGAGATGGTCGTGTTTCCAGATATTCATTTGTGAAAAACAAAAGAAAAGCCAAACGTCTATTTGATCACTGGACAGGCTTCCTGGGTTGGACATGCCCGTCTTCACCAGGGCTACTCTTGGACCTAGGGTTTAGTCCGCTTCCTAGGAGTTGGGTTTGCCAGTGCAGGGCCGGTCCTAGAACTCCTGGGGCCCCAGGCGAAAGAGAAGATGTGAGGCCCCTCTAATTTGCATATATCTTCCAGTCGCAGACGGCATGACTCGCGGGTGGAGGATCTCGCGGGAGTTCGGAAGAGGGGGGGGGGTTGAGAACAGAAAGCAGGCAGCCTCCCTCCCCTCCCCTAAGCCAATCATAATGCTGCAATGGCAGCGTTGTGATTGATCCGGACGCCGACCAGCCAGGCGCCTATGGGGAGACCATTTTCCCCATGTAGGCTGCATTGCAGCCTACATAGAGAAAGGCCAGAGTGCGCATGACTGGTATGGCCGAACAGTCAGCGCCCTTAGCAGTTGGCAAGGCAATCCTCTCCTGCCCTAAAACAGACCCGCCCGCCCCCAACGAAACACTTCTGCTTTCTCGCAGTGCTAGAAACAGAAACATAAAATGGTCGTTTTAGCATTTTGTGTTTCTGCTTTTGCGAGAAAGTAGTGGGGCGTCGCTCCTCCGCCCTAGTGAAGGAGCCGCCCTTGGTAACATCACAAGAAGTGACATCATAGAAAGTGACATCGCAGGACTATTGATCTTATTTGGCATCCCTGAAGAGACCTAACGTGGATATCAGTAACATGGCCAAAAAGATAAATATACAAATGAAATAAGTCCATATATTTTAAAACTGTTAAATGGATTACATTTGTCTCATTAGATGGAAAAGCTAGGTGCAGGTCTCACAAAGATGTATATTATTGATCACCGGAGTTTCATGACATTTTTGTTGTTGCCAAAAATTCCAGGAAGGAGGCAGCAAGTGCTTTTAGAAACATAATATATTCGCACCATGACCCAAAGTCAGCGCTCAATGCGATCTCACCGTTTGCACAGCCCTAGAGCCTCCCTGCTCAAGGGTCCTGTGACCTCAATGACAGAGTCACTGTTGCTCTAGGGTGTGCTGCTTTGTAGGCCTGCCCAAAAGACTTGCGGTGAACTTCGATAGGGATTGTGGTGGACAGGCCTTCAAGGTTAACCCACACTTGCCACTGCTAGGGTTCACCTGCTGGTGCTAAGACACCAGGGCTTCTAAGGTCGTGCGGGCCCTTCCAAGGTCTAGCATGGAAATGTGCTCCCTCAGGGAGATTGGTCTGGTGGACTGGTCATGAAGGCTGAACCTGGCTCCCCAGTTACAAATTCGGCAGCTCTGACCATAGTGCCACATCCTCTCTCCACTGAACACCATACTACCCCACTGAGAGAAAGTCGCACTGCCTTCAACTACAACCCAATTGTGCCCCGCTACTAACACCTAGAGGCGACTCATTTCAAATTACGCACTAGACAAGAGCAATATGCTGCCTAAAAAAAAAAGTGACAACATTCTGGAAAAAGCAAACACTCATAAGGAATGTAAGATTAATTAAAGCATGTGAAATGTAAGCAGGAACAACATGTTTACCTTAACGCTTTAGCACTTATTCGGAAATGGATGAGTGCTTTTGCATGAAAAGTTAAGGCCATGACTACAGGGCCGGAACGGACCTGCTTCAATGCCCATTGAATATATCTTTACAAAACAAAAGCAATATGGTTTAAAAAGACCACATTTGTGAATACAGAGCAGTGGTATGCACTTTATTTTCCAGTCCGCCCATCAAGGAGGTATTGTAGTACATCTAGAAATGGTGCACTTCCCCACCTGGGGAAAACAATGCTGTTTAGAGAAAGACAAGAAAACAAAAGTAGCGCTTCACTGGTAAACTCTGTGTAGTGGCACTAATGTGTTTTGGGTGTGAATAAAATCAATCTGGCCCCTTTTCGACCCACTCTGTCTTGCTTTAGTTATTTTTACAGTTTGAATTTTTTATTTCTCTCTTTCCCAAGGCTGCACTTTGGAAGTGAAAAATGTCACAAAAAAGATGACCTTTCCAGCAATTTTTTTTTTCTTTTTTGGATTCATTTCACAGGGGAACAAATAAAGGAAAGGAAAAGAAAAGAAAGAGGGAGTAGTGGCTACAAGGAGCTGGGAAGCGGGCCCCCACACCCTGACCTTGCAGATTTCTATAGTGCTTAGAGGCCCAGGGAAAGGGGGTCCCACACCTGGACCTTGCAGCTTGCTCTAGTGCTTCGAGGCCCAGGGAAAGAGGGCCCCCTCCCCTGGGCCTGAAGCAGTAACAAGGCCTTTCTTAAAACACTGCCCCAGCACCAGTTTCTCTGGCTGCTCCCTCCTCACCTCACCCACTGCTCCTAACCTGTGTCCGGCTGGTCCTGGAAACAAAGGGGTCTTCTGTCACCTAGCAACAAAATGCAGACAGGGAATGGCTGGTACTTAAGAGAGGTGTTGCCTCACCCCTGACACTCTGAGCCCTAATTGCTGGCCCTGCCGCTTTGACTTCCCCACTCTGTTTGTCCCTCCCCCCCCACCCCATGCACCCCCAGGAATGCCACCACGCGGTCGTCGACACCAGACATCTCTGATGTGCATTGTAATGTGTGGGGAGGGGCCCTGGTGGAGCAGGGGGGCCCCCTGCCTCTCACCTGAGCGCGAGGCCCTGGGCGGCTGCCCATACTGCCCATGCCTAGCGCCGGCCCTGTGCCAGTGTATGCAAAAAGGGAAAGAAAACAATACCGAAATCAGTGTTTGGAAAGTGTGTACTTCCTATAGCAAGGGAATAGGAGTGAGGCTATATAGATCACATCTAACCTGGCACCAAGTGGACCCCAACGTGACCTCCCTCTAAACATTGCCCTTCTCCCTCCCGTGTCCCGTGAACCCCTGGACTTCCGCCCATACCTTGGCAAGCCACCCCCCTCCTGAAAGGTGCCTGGGCGAGACGCGGTCCGGTTCGTCTCTCGGCTTGATGTCTTTGTCGGCGGCAGCACCACTTGACTTGGCATCGCTCTGCTCGTCCCGTGGGATATCCAGCTTCTGCTTTCTTCTACCGTCCACGCAACAAACTCTCCTCCTCCGGGGAATACAGCTTCCATTCATGGCAAAATGTCCAGTCTTCTTGTGTCGCCAGCCTGCTCCTCTGATACGGTGGGTTCCAACGGCCTCATGGGCAACGCCCCCGGGCATTCTTCTTGAGGACTTTTCTTAAAGGGCTCCTGCCCTGCCTGTACAAAGAGTGAGATGACGGTTGTGAGTGTTTTGACGGTGTCAAAGGGCAACAAAGTCTGCGGTTCTTTATCGGATTTGTGACAGCAAGTCACCTGGTCAAAAGGTCCTTTGAAATCTACAATATGAGCACTCATTGCTACCCTGCACCTTGCCGTTAGTGCTCCCCCAGTGACTGGCTGTTCATTGCTGATCACCCTTTACTTAACTCTGTTTGCTCCTCCGAGATCACATTTTCATTTTTAGCTAAGTATTTTAGCTTTGAAAACACTACAAATGATTACTTGTTGCTACCCTGCACTTTACCTTACATGTTCCCACAAGTCCTGGTTAAGGATAATTTTTGTTTACTGCTGAGCACCCTTTACTTTTTCTTCCTGAATCAAGTTTTCGTTATCAGCCAAGACTATTAGCTTTGGAACACTTGCTTTGTAAATGTTGTACAAGCAAGGTGCAGTGAGGAGTATTATCTATGCATTGCTCGATCTTCACACTTATTCTTTTTAACAAACATTAAAAACAACAATATTCATGCTTTAAAGTGTTAATGTATGCAATGTGTATGTCTTGCATCTAGAACCTCAACACAGTATTCTCTAACCTCAAGTCAAAATCCTTGCATGAGCTTATCTATAGGGCGCCAAAGTGGGAAACTCGAGATTTCCAATAACTAAATATTGAGAGAGACTCATGAAGTTTGTTTTCCTATTTTATGACCTCATATATAATGTGTAAACATATTCTGTTTATAAACATCGAATCCTGGTAGGACATGTTAAAATTCCTGCAAACAGTAGATTTTGTATAAAACAGGGTTTCATTATTCCTTATTTGTTAGAAGGCAGGCAAAGACAGATGTGTGATGCTTTTCTTTCAGAGTCTGCAAAGAAGAAGAGATCGACTTACAGTGATGTTTGCAAACAATGCTTCAATTAATAAACCTGAAACTCTGAATGCTACATGGAGTGGTTCAAGACTAACACTGGGTGTAGTTTGCGTAGTAGCGCGAAATGCACTTCGGCACTACGCGAGCTATGCGGAGCTACGCGACCTGCGTAGTGCACTGTGGAAAATGCTGTTCGGACCGATTGCACAGTGCCAGATGCTTTTCCGCACTGTGCAATCAGTGTAAACGGCATCTTGCACAGTGCAAGCGGTTGTTTTCTCCCGCTTATGTAGATTTCTACTCGAGCCGCCTCTTTCTCAGCGCAGACTGATAGTTTCTCATCGCGAGTGGTAGCGAGCAAACGCTACCACTCGCAATGAGAAACCTTACCTCCCCGCTTTGAGAATCTCGCTGGGAGGTTTATTTTACACACTTGTGATCGGCAACTTGATGTTGCTGATCGCAAATGAGGAAAAAGTCTCACAGGAAGGTCATTTTGCTCGCTGGCGGTCGCCAACTTAACGTTGAGGACCGCTAGCAAGCAAAGAATGACCGCTACGCGTTTTTGCACTGTTCTGCTTGTAATTTGCATAATGCAAAGTAGCGCAAACTTCGCAAACTACGCAAGCGTAGCGTAGTACTTCGCCCAGGGTTATTCAAGACATGGTTCATTTTCTTGGCTTTCAGGATGCTAGGATCAGTGCCTCAAACTAGTTAGTATGAAGACGAATCGTTTATATGCAGATCGCCATAGACAACTGAGTTTTGGAATGGATGAAAAATTGAATCTTTCTAAGGAAACCCTCTCAATTTAAAATTTTCATGCTGATTTTAGAGGTAAAACAACGAGGAACGCTGAAAGTGTGATGAGGATTCTAGCTGCAGCTCATCTGTGAGCAAAGTAAAACTGAAAAGCTCCAATAAACCCAACAATGTTTGTTAGTTGTGACAAGCATGCCCAATGTCTTTCACTAGGATATATATGGAAACAGGTACGTTGGTAACAAGCACTCGCAAGTCAATAGTTCTTGCATTTTGTTTTCTAATTAATAGCACAGATTGTCTTTCCCTCATCACCCTTTTCCTCCCGTTCATAGAGAACACACAACACATGTGAATATGGCATTTATTGTGGTTACAAACGCAGATAGTAGGAGTGACAGTGGTATTAGTAGGGACGGTGGATTGGTAATGGTTGTGGTGATAGCTGGTATTAGTGATGATGAAAGTGGTAATGGTGGTAATGCTGGTGGTGGTAACTGTGTAACAAAAAGGAGTTTGGCCCACGCGGACAGAAGTGGGGTAAGGGCCCAATTAGACAGAAGTGGGGTAAGGGCCCAATTAGACAGAAGTGGGGTAAGGGCCCAATTAGACAGAAGTGGGGTACGGGCCCAATTAGACAGAAGTGGGGTAAGGGCTCAAATCAACCTTTTTTAGCAAGAGGCGGGCAGCAAAACGTCCGCTTCAAAGAACCATGGGAAATGCGAACAAGGAACAGATACTACAAGAGCTAGACACATCCACAATAATTAACCTCTCAGACAGAACCCTCACTGCAGACGAGAGTACCATCCTAAACTTAGGTTTAAAATTTGTACCTAACCGACAAACAGATTTTACAAAACTCAAACTTGAGGCGCTGGATTTTTGTCGCAAGATTAGACTCAAAACCTATTTTGCTGGTGCAGAGGCCACTACAAGTAGCGAAACTACAGGTCTAAGAGTAAAATCGAAATTCCTGCCCACTACAAATATACCTAAACAGGTGTATGCTTTTGAACAAGCTGTCTTGTCATCCTTAACGAAATTGGAGAAGAGCAAAACATATATTCATCATAACATCAGTAAGGGTCAGCTTAAGGCTATAAAAGATTTGAAGTCAGATCCATCTATCATAATTAAACAGGCAGATAAGGGCGGTGCAGTGGTGGTTTGGCCTCGCCCCATGTATCTCTCAGAAGGAAGGACCCACGTGGATAATCGAGAATGGTACCGAGTGGTCAAAGATGACCCAGTAATAGAAATCCAAGAAAAAATTGCCCGAATCACCACTGAGGCACTAGAGAATGGATTCCTCGGTCCAAAGGAGCATGAATTTCTAAACAAAAAGTCCCCCAGAACACCAGTCCTTTACTTCATACCAAAGGTTCATAAAAACAGCACTACACCACCAGGGAGACCAATCGTCTCCGGCTGTGACTCAGCCCTGGAGCCTGCGTCAAAATATATAGACTTCTTCTTGAAGCCTTTCTTGCCTGAAGTCAAATCGTATCTGAGAGATACTATTGACTTCATCAATAAAATCCAGGACATGACCTTCGACTCTGACACACAATTGATGGTGACGTTAGACGTCACTTCATTATATACTCAAATCCCTCAAGATGAGGCTCTTGAGGTGATGGAATTGTATTTAGAACAACGTGTAAGACCACATAGAGTCCCAACTGCCTTTATCTTAGCTCTGGCCCACATCACTCTGAAAAACAACTATTTTAAATTTGAAAAAAAAATTCTTCATCCAAATCAAAGGTACAGCCATGGGATGTCCATACGCACCAGAAATGGCTGTGTTGTACATGTCCCAATACGAGGAAAAGTTCATTCATAAAGACAACCCCTACAGCACAAACATCATACAATGGTTAAGGTATATTGACGATGTCTGGCTCCTGTGGCAGGGGAGCCAGACAGAGCTCATAGCCTTCCATGAATGGCTTAACTCAAGACACCCCGACATCAAATTTTCTATCAACCACAGTAATCAAAAAATGACGTTTCTTGATGTGGCCGTCTGCGCTCAGGGAAATAGGTTAACCACCACTCTGTTTAAAAAGGCAACAGACAAAAACACCATTTTACACTACAAGAGTGCCCATCCACAGTGTTTAAAACAGAACCTCCCTTATGGCCAACTATTGCGTATCAGACGCAATTGCTCTGAACTTGAGGAGTTTGATACTCATGCGGACAATTTCTGCCAAGAACTCACCAAAAGGGGATATCCCCACAAACTCTTAAAACACTCTAAGAAAAGAGCACGATACACTCCCAGAGAAGAATTACTAACAATCAAGGAGAAAAAAGAATTGGAGAAACTGGTCTGTGTGACTACCTATGGAGCGCACACAAACAAGTTTCGCCAAATCATCTTACGCAATTGGCATTTATTGGAGGGGATGGAATTCCCTTTGCAAAAACCTATTTTTGCAATGAGGAAAAATCCAAGCGTCGGACAACAAATCATCAGAGCTGACAGCTCTCTACACAAACCCAAGAGTGACCTCATTTCCAAATGGAACCTGAAACCGCTGACAGGCCACCACAAATGTGGTACTTGTGTGGCCTGCCATAATGTTGTAGAAGGAGATGAATTCTGCCACAATGGCATCAAATGGAGACACAGTTTACATACAAACTGTAAGAGTAAAAACGTAATCTACGGGATTTTGTGTGCGTGCAATAAATTGTACATAGGCAAAACTTGTCAACAAGTAAATGTCAGAATAACGCAACACCGCTCGAGACTAAAGAAAAAAGTCCAGAACGCCCCAATGGTGGAGCATTTTATAGCTGCCAGCCACAAGGAAACAGACTTCAAATGGACGGTCTTGTCTGGATTCGATCCACAACATAGATCGCCCAATATAGAGCAAGCACTCCTGCGCAAAGAGGCGTACCTGATACTCCGCTTTGACACCATCAATACGGGCCTTAACTCAATGAGTGAAATTTCTAGACTTTGAAGTTCACTCACATGTAATCCAACTACAGGTCCCACAATGCACCACGGATGGTTTTCAAAATTTTCCTCCCGTGATTGGCTACATAACAGCGAGCCTCTTAGAGAGACTGTTGGAGCTGTATGCCGTTCACACTAACTGATGGAATGAGGAAGTGGAACATGCTGACACATTAGCAGGTACGTGCTGTCAAAAGACGAGCCGCGCAACCCATAGACTATCGAACGGGTGTGTTTCTAAACAAGGGCGCCCGGTCCTTCTTTTCTCACTTGCAGATAAAGATAAGGATCAATTAAGGGACACCGGTCCGCTGCAGGACCCTCCCTCGACAAAAAGGTTGCGAATCGAACTAACGCCAAACACTGACCACAGAATTGAAGAATCCACTTGATTCCTCCTGAATTACGCATCCAGGTAGGAATTGTTTGGTTGCTTCTACGGTCATAATGAGCTGGCTAATAATCATCAATAGCACACTTTCTGACACAACCACTTGTGTCTTTTTAGAAAACGCACAGACTCGAAAAATCCTGTCGTTACACTCCGGACATACGGATTTTACCTCAAGTCCCCTGAGGTATGTTTCCCTAATTTTAAGTTGTACATAGGAGAGGGTACGAGTGGGCTTAGGAGAGCAATTTATAATGAGTGTCCGCAATTTTTCACTCATAGGTTGAGAAACAGGGGAAAGAATTCATTTGGCCCTGAAGAGAGTTTGTGAAAATACCCTGCAAACTCGAAACGCGTAGGCGAACAGGATTACGTCCTAAGTTTGGAAATACGCTGAAACACCTGGGAATCTATAACCTTACAAACATTGTTTCCGAGAGGTTATTTTGTTTTTCATGCAGATTCATTTAAAGGCTGCTCCTTGGGCAATAATTGCTTCATGGTTTGAAAAAGTTTGCTTAATTGCGTTTGTTGATGTTTTTGAAAAAATAATTTGACATCTTTCCCTCCCCACGTTCATGATATATGTTCACTTTGTTGTATATACAAAACTTTTCACGCACTGTTTTTCATATTGTTTATGTTTGTAAATTTATGATTTGTGTAGCTAAATTTGGTTGGTTATTATGTAAATGGCAGTGTGATTTCTCTGTACACACAAACAATCTTTTTACAAAATTTGAAAAATAAAAACGGCGCAAATAATCGCCTTGATAAACATATTAAGTTTTGGTTTATCTGTTCACCGTAAACAGAATGGTGTTAAACCATTAGAAGTGTGGGTTATCTTCTTTGTTGCAAAGGTGGTGGTAACTGTAGCACAAACTTGACCCGAATTGAGTATCAGAGCGCTTTACATAGCACCAGTTTCATTACATTAGGACACATTCATTTTTGTTAGGCACAGGGAGATTAAGTGATTGGTTCAGACTCCCAGGATGTTCAGCATCATTGCCAGGACTCAAACCCAGTTCCCCAGATTTGAGGTCAGACGCCTTAGCCATTAGACCAACTCCTCTCCCCAGTTGGCTTCCATACGCAACCACTATACTTTGTGAGCTTCAATCAGGGGATCCGTACTGCAAGATCTCCCTGCAAATCATTTTATTTTTAGATATTTCATATAATAATCAGCAATCTATATCATGATGAAAATGCAGTTTGCAGTGAAACCTCTACTATCTTGCTAATTCCTTTTGCTGCATACCACGGATGTTGTTTGCATAACAAATTTCAGTCCTTGCCATGTTTGTTCACTCCAAAAGTTTGCTATTGAGTTAGGTGGCACGCGATGCATATTCTTGACCTCTAAGTGTAATTTTCACCAAACACCAAGGATCAATTTTCAGCTTTTTAAAGGCTTAAAACAACAGGAAATGGCCACCGTAGTTTTATTTTCCTTTAGGGAATGCTGTCTCTGGGAATCACCATGTTGCACAAAATATTGTAATTCACAACTGCATTTTAAATTTGTGAATTTTGGAACAATCAGTTTTGGTTTGTTTCACTGCCATTAATATGAAGTACGTTTTTACATTCTTATTTCAATGGTTAGCATCACAGATCTCTTCTTCCCCTCCTCACTCTCTTCACGCCCTCCATAATCTTCAATGACCATGGTTCTGTGCAAGAATATTTTTGGCGCCTGGGGCTGAGAAAGACTAAAGCCGGGGTACGGGCGCACAATTATGCTGCAACTAATTCAGGCAAGAGATTCTGAAGTCTGCTAACGCACAACATTGGACGTGCACAGTGCCATGCTGAAACAAAAAGCGGTCTGATCAAACTCTACGAAAGAATTGTAGGAAGCGTTCTCTCGCATAGTCAGCTTACAACTACGCAACAACAACAACTAATTCAGGCCAAGGATTACCGATTGATCTGCTGCTTCACATGTGGATCAAAGTTGTGGCGCCAGCCTGGAAAATGCAAGTGGCATGGTACTGGTATGGTAGCAGTTCAATACTGCCTGTGCCACACCACTTGCTCATTACCAAGCTCTCCAGCCCCTGCTGCTCTGCACTGGTACACGTCCGGCAGGATGAAAGCACGGTGCTAGGCTGCGAAAGGCAAGTGGCTCCAGGATATGACTCTGGCGACAATTGATGTCGTCCTCTTCAGCCCGCCCCACCAGCCCCAGCTAAGCCTAATTGAGCTTATCAGAGCAGCAGGTTTGGGTAAGGGCGGGTAGCAGCTACTGAAAAAAGGCTGAGAAACAATACGGAAAATAAAGGGCACCAAAAATAAAATGCTGGAGCGCGCTACTAACAGGGCCTTAGCGAGCTACCGGTAGCTCGTGATTGACCAGTTTGGAGACCCCTGTTCTAAATGTAAACTGTGTATCCAGAGTGGGAACCTGTGTGTTATAGTCACTCTTTATTCTGTTAATGGGTATATTGTGATAATATTTTTGCCTTTTTGTTTGTACCCAGCTTCTACAAAATATTTTGACTGCAGTCAACTCTATCAAAGAAGGAGGCAACAATATTTTACTGAGACATTAATATTTCCATAGAGGCTTCTGTGTAGGTGTTTGTGAGACTTCAGCTAGAGTACACATGAAAATCTCTAACCACATTTGCAAGCCACTTGTTATATTCTACAGGGATGCATATGAAATCTAGAACTTCTCATTCACATTCTCTGAACAACATCGATGGAAGTCAACATTAAAGCCCAATGTGAATGATTAGAAGAGAGATTGCCATGTATAATGAAAAATACATAGTTGCTCCAAAGTGAACATTTAACATTCCCATAGTGTAGAATGGAATTTTTTCTTCTCCAAAGAATGTGCACAGCAATCAACAGCTTTGAGCTAGGGCTCAATGAACCAATGTTCAACAAATTATAGTTCCACACAAATGTTGTGTTTGCAATTTAATAACAAAAATATTGTTTATAATATGACATGACTGTGTGCCTTAGCCATCTCCACAGGGTCAACCCAAATGTTTTCCCTTTGCCCTTCTTATTTTGCAGAATTTGCTTTTTGTTGGCCTTACGTCTCTGTGAACTTTAACACTGATAACCAGTGCTAAAGCGCTTATACTCTCTCCCTAAAACATGGTAGCATTTCTCTTATACCTGATTGCCATATTCAATGTACTTATAAGTTCTTGCCAAAGTTGTATACCCTATTCCTGGGGCCAGTAAATTAAATGCTACTAGTAGGCCTGCAGCACTGATTGAGCCACCAACCCAAACTGCCAATTCAATTTGACAAAAAACTCCCTTGCTAAGCATTAAACTCACCTTGAATTACATGTAAGTCACCCCAAAGGTAGCCCCAGGCAGCAGACCACAGTGCAGGGTGCATTGCATTTAAAATGTTGGACACGTGTTTTTAATTTTTGCGTGTTCTGATAGTGAGAAGCTTACAAATTATATTTCCACTATTTTGAGACCTTACAGTCCCATAGGACAGCATTGGGTTTGCCTTATTACATTTAATATGTGCTAACTTTACTTTGGGAACAGGTAAAGGTGAAATGTTTGGTGTCTGTGAAATTGCACTTTAAAATACTCTTTAATGGTAAAGGCAGAGTTTAAGTTACATCATCATCATCTTCAATAAATCTTTATTCAACTTCAGGAGCCATAAAAGAATACAAAAAAAGGCATTCAATGCATTAACAACAACTTGATCGAACCTAGGTCAGTTTGATCATACAATAATGTAATATTCTTCAACAAACATACACTTAAAAACATCACAATAGGGAACCATGAGCCATATCAATTTGTAGGATAAGGTGCTTTTCTAGTGGGCTTTATAGCAGCTGAATAAACCTCCAGAATTTCCAGGTTAATTAAAGTCCATATCCTTAAAATGAGCACAATTCATAAAGGTCAGCATCTGGTGACAATTCATAACACCATTCAGATTTACAAAGACATTATCACAGCATATAACATTTTTGAACAATGTGTTAAAAACAAATCCTAAAATACCAGGGTCATACGCCTATTTGAATACAGCAATTTCACTGAGACAGCCAAAGGTGTTCCAATTCATATCTTTTTCTAATGGCCAGTGATTCTTTTATGTAATTTCTATTGCACTACAAATATCAAGGGTATCCAATGATTGCAAAAAATGTAAAACCATCAATTTTCTTTAACAATGGAATAAAAAATGTACTACTTGCATTTTTAAATATAAAGTGCAGAATAAAATAAAGTGCCCAGTGCTTTGGCTTGTAAAATTATCATATGGACAAAGAGAGAGAGCAGTCACCCAACCACATTGGCGTGGAAACGCCAGCAAAATTGCACAATACCTAACCGAAATCTAGTTAGGTAAAATCTAATCTGCGAGTTAATGGTCAATGTTAAATAATATTGCAATGGGGAAGGGGACAGGCGCATAAGACCAATCTCATCTTGATGAGGATATCGCATGTTTCCCCTTGAATGTAAAGCCTCTTTGATCATAACTTTGGCCTTGAATGGGATACTTTCAGGACTATCAGAAAAATGCACCAATCCAATATCATAATATTTGTCTTTCAGGAAACAAAGCCATGATATTTTTAACAATTTGGCCAAGTTCCAACAATTTTTTATTATTTCTCGTGAAAACTTTAGTTCTTCAGATAGCCACATTTTTGCCCATAGGAATAGAGGGGCACAAGATATGCGGTCTTCTAACTGCTCTAGACCCAATTCATCATGACATAGGTGGTTAGGGGCACTTTTAGGTGTCATCATAAGCCTTTTGGTGAATTTGTTTTCCACTACTTGTAACTGTTGAGTATTGTGGTGCCCCCACGCACCTGCACCATATGTTGCAATCGAAAGGCATTTGGCTTTGTAAAGGGTGAGTATTTCCCTCACAGGCTTATGGCCTAGTTTGCACACAAAAAGAAAAAGCCCATCCACAGCCCTAGATGTATGGTGTGCTCTTGCTGTCACATGTGGATCCCCAGGTACATAAAATTCTCAACCTTTTCTATTCTCTTCTCCCGTGCTACGAAGATCTTAGTCTTTGTACTCTTTGGGCCGCATACCATGATACATGATTTAATAAAATTAACTTTAAGATCAAGTGACGACATAAAATCAATCAAAGTATCAAGGGAATTCTGAAGGCCATTCACTGTTGTAGCCATTAGCACAGTTTCATCAGCATAGTATAACAAGGGGACAGATTTGCTGCCAATCCTGGAAAAATCCAGTTTTTTCTTTAATAGGGAAGCCTAAAGACCATTTGTATAAATTAAAAACAAAAGGAGGCTAGGATGCACCCTTGCCAGACACCCTCTGTTGAAGCTACATGCTCAGGTTTTCCCCTTGAGTACCGTATCTTGTGGAGACTGAGGTATTGAAATGTAGCCTACAGATGAGCGACACCAGAGCTTGTTCCACACCCAAACTTTCCAGCATATCCCATAGTTTCTCTCTGTTAACAGTGTCAAAGGCACTAGACAAATCCATGAAGGCCAGGTGGATCGAGCCCTTCCTGGCCTTCACATATTTGTTAATAATTAAGGACAAGTTTAGGCATTGCTCAGCCGTGCCGAGCCCCTTCCTGAAACCATATGGCATTTTGGATATCACTCCTGTGGTGGTTGCCCAGGTCTCCAGCCAGGCAAGGAGAACTCTACTCATTACCTTGGCTGTGGCATCAATGAGCGATATTGGCCTATAACAGGCTGGGTCACTTCTATTACCCTTTTTAAAAATGGGGACCACAATTTCATCCTTCTAGGACACATGCATTGGGCCAATGTTTACTGCCTTAAATGCGTTTATCAACAGGGGTGCCCACAGATTTGGAATATTTCTAAAAAGATTCCTCAACCCTTTTGTTTTGGGGATTAAAGATACCATTAATGTGGGCTACCCAATTATCTCCCAATATCAGTGAATCTATCAGCCTGGCTTCTTCAACAAATAATGGGTGATTTATAATTTCCCACATTGTTTTTGTATCTCTTAGGGCTCCTACTCTTTCTATTTCTTCCAAAGCTAGACTTCTCAGTTCGGCTTTCCTCCCCTCCATTATTGTTTTATATTTATGGCTTGCAACTTTAATTTGCTTTCTGTTATGGAGGATAATATGGAGAGTCCTTTTTAAGTCTTTATGGGCCCTATAACAATCGGAGTTAAACCACCAAGCCTCCTGGGGTTCCCCAAGCTTGGCACTCCTTGTCAGCCTCGTGGCTACCTCAGCGCATAGTGACCCAAACTCCTGAACAACATCCTCTGGAGGTGAGTCTGTCTTCAGACACCCCATAATTGAGTGGGGGTGGCCTTTGACAATATCTCCCTCACATTTGAGGGGATCAATCTTGTCCCAGTTCAGCATGACACCCTTGTTTCAATGGAAAGGGATCGGGCGATCAACGTGCTCCCCCGCCTGGATCTTTAAGTCGAGGGAGATGATAATGGAGTTTGTTACATTTTGTAAATGCCACTTTTTAGAAAGTTGGGATTTCACTGTCCTGTTTGGTACTCGCAGTCTTTTCCTTGGGCACAAGGTTGTGTATAGTTGACAGGTGTACTTTTTTTATTACTTTATTTCTCCCGGAGAGCTACACAATAGAAGGCTTAGGTGTGCCCAATTGGGTCATCACTGTCCGGATGGGGGCAGAGCTGGGCAGAGCTCCACATTAAATCAATTTGTTGTGCCTTGCCTTCATACAAAAGAGTTCACACCCCTGCATTGTTCAGGCAGCCAGGCTGGAGCCAGGGCAGGAAAGGCAGGATACTACATGCACTTCAAAAAGAAATTTCTACAAAATTCTCCTACTTCAAATAACACCCCAGTAATAAGAATACGGCCCTTAGACCCACAATTTGGTTCACTTTCTGGACCAGTGGAAGGACTCTCTGAGGACTACCTGCTGGTGAGGCCTGTTGGTTGCTACAGAAGTTTGCGTTGGTGCACCTGGACGGAGTGCTCTGCTGCCTGAAACCTGCCTTGAACCCTCAGACGTCTGCCCTGCTGCTTGAGGATTGTTCTACCTCTTGAACATAGAGCCACCACAGTGAATCCAAGGGCTAGTTAACTATCTCCTGATCAAAGTCGCAGGGACAGAAAAGGCTCCAACCATCTTGAACCCATACCTGGCCCTAGCTTGAGTGAGTGTCAATCCTCCAAGTGGTGCCTCCTCTTTATCTTGGACCATTGGAAGTGGTGCTGAAGGTGCCCATATAGCCAATAGTCAAAGCTTGGGAACCTTTGTGAATAAAATCTGCTCTGAGAATCGAGAGGAGACCAGAACCAACCTACTCCTCCGTCCATGTAAGGAGCATCGTCCGTTGACCTGACTTCACAACAGCTCCTACATCTTCTCTGCTGCAGCTTCAGGATATCAGGCATCATGGAGCTCTCATCAAGTACAGCCTCCAGCCTCATCCCATAGTTGTTCAAGTTCCCAAAAAGTGCCTATGTCCGAACAAGACACTTTGACCGCGACTTTAGCCAATGGCTCCCTGATGATGACACCTCCTCACTGGTGTTCCCTTTCCCCACTAGGCTTCCCCACTCTCAGGAGATTTTGGGTTGTAATTTCTTCTAAGTCCAAAGGTAAACTCACTGGTACACTGGAGCCATGAAGGAGCCCTCAGAAGAAACCATGAGGAATCGGGAACTAGACCCAACAGAGGTGCTGTTCAAGCAACGGGATCCCCAGTCACCATGCCTGACATCAAAATGGTGGCTATCATTCCCCCACCAAGCGAGCTCCAGTGCAAGTAAGTGGATTAGATCCACGCACCAGAGCATCAGATCTAAATCTCAAACCCCAAAAACGGATTACCAAACGGATCAGAAATGTAAATTAAACCAAAGCTCTATCTCAACAAATGGAGCCCAAGCCATGCTACCTGACGCCTGACACTAAAATAGAGGCAGGTCCTGCACTATCATTCTCCTACGAGGCGAGACCTATGAAAACGATATAAAGTGACCTACTCCACGGATCATCAGATCGGAAACAAAACCCACTAACAATCTAAATCCAAGCGGAGCCAGGATCAAAGCGCAACAGGCTCGCTTCTCTGCAACTGGAGAATCATTCTAGCTACCTGACGCCTGACACCAAAATGGCGGCTGGACCCACGCAAACATTCCCCCACTGGTCGAGTACCTGCGAATCCCAACCTAATTGATTCCTGCTATGGATCACAAGATCTCAAATAAAAGCCCCTGAATAATAAAAGCCAAGCCAAGCCGGATCAAAAGCTCAACAGGCAGGCTGTCTCCATAATGGGAGCACCCAGTCACAACACCAATGCCTGACATTAAAATGGCAGCTTTACTTGTACTACAGCTCTCCCACCAGGTGAGTGCACGAGATTATAACATAAATAATCCCACTCACCCTAGCACTGGACATTACCTCAATGCTTGACCCCAAAATGGCAGATGTCTGACCTGTTCCACCCTATGACTCATTGACGTTCTCCCTCACTTGATCCGAGGCCCCCAATACCCACATAGCACAGGATCTCAGTACATGAACTCAGCCCCTTGGAACTTGAAAAAAGCTTTACAATTGCGCTGCTATAGGAAGGTGATCTGAACCCCCCCCCACCCAGAACTTCAATAAACCTCACAGTCACCCCCAATGCCCACATTTCGCAGGTTCCCAGCACATGAACTTAGCCCCTTTGATTTCAATCAACTCACACCTTGAGACTGAACGCTGAGCATGTAGAGGAACCAAATGACATAGCTCTCCTCGATCTGCCTCCTAATCCTGGTATGGGTCACTAACGGCAAATACTTCACAGTCCCTGCCCACTCAAACCAATTGACTAACTGAGGCTCTGGGTTCCTACCCCCCCATTGCAACGGAGACCTAATGGCGCCAGGCACCACAACCTCCCATGACCACTCCCTACCACACTACATGAAACCACATGGCCCCAACTCCTTCTCCATCATCTTCCCCCCAACCTATCACTAAAAGCGAAAAGAATCTTCAAACATAAACTCATTAGACAACACCTGGATACACTATTCGCTGACATATACCATTGCACCTCTAAAGGCCAGCTGAAAAAGGACCTTATTTTCCACACCGAAAGCCCCACAAACTGAAATACCATTCTGAGAACACACCTTCACATAACCAAAACAACTAACACTCCATACAGCTCCAAAATAATGATCTCATTCCCTAACCACCCCAGGTGTAGTGGCAACACCTCGGCGACCATCTACACTAATGGTACAATCATGATCCAAGCTAGCAACGATAACCTAGATGCATTCGACCACCTCTTCCCCTCGTTCTGAAACGCCCTCAAACACCCTTGACACTCTCACCCGAGGAATTACACCATTATCGCCAACCGCTCCCCCTGAGCAACAACCACGCCCATCTTCACCCCCCTGAAACGCACAAAGCACATACCTACCACCACCAAACAGTGGCACGCCTCAGACGAGACCCTAAAACTCTCTGACCATCACCTACCAACTCCCCATCTAAATTAGTCTTCCCCACTATCAACTACCAAAATGAATCCTCAGTCATGGAATCCTATCTCACTCACGCCACCCACGAGCCAGAGGCGACCACACAAATCATGACGTGAGCCTCCTCACCCCAGGTCCAAGGCCACACACAGGAATAACTCCGGAAACATCACCATCAAAAGCCATTACCTCAATTCCAACCTCCCCTCTTCCCTGGGATACACCCCCCATGACAGCCAGCACCCGGAAGCCCTCCTGGGAGACGAATCAGAGACTCGCTTTACTGGAAAGCCAGCTTGAAACGGTAATCTTGGGACTCAACAAAATCGTAATTCGCCTCACCTCACTTTGGACTTCTCAGCAACGCCTACAACCCACACCCAACAATAAAAACACAAAACACCCAAGACCTCTAAAGGCTCAATGAGACAGCTGGAAAACAACGCCCCTCGCACACCAATCACAGAGACCCAATAGAACAAAAACAGCTATGCCCATGAGAGAGGCGCTGGAACTTGCCACCTCATGTAAAATATCCCCTACTAGCACACCTAACTCCAAGATCCAGGTTATCACTGGATTCTGTAGAGACCGCATCCCTCCCAGATCGCCAAGACCTCCTGCTTTCCTCTCTTCTATTCCCATGGCCCGCCTTAACTGAGGTAATATGAATTTTTATGGTCAATTGTGTCCCCTAACGTAGACCCCAACGGCTCCATGTACGTGGTTCAAGTACATGTATGTTCCCTCCACAACCAGCTATGAAGACGCAAATACATTTGCGTCCAACGTTAACATGTCTTCTTTCAGATCCACCATGAATGGGTTGAATATTCAGTTCCTAAGTATGCCGTGCCACCGTCTTTACATGGTGCACTTTCACGTTTTCCTGGCTCTGGCGAGCTAGGCCCTGATTTCTGCCATCGAGCCTTTTCTGCCTTCTGCCTCTGAAAGCTGCAGCCTGGATCTGCATCCTGACCCTTACCCTACTCCCTGTGCGGCGAGCGGTGCCCGGCTCGGCCTGCTTGCCTGCCAAGACTGTATTTTGCCTTCAAGTTATCTGCTCCGCTCCTCGAAAATACATTCCTGTCTAGTGATTTAGGAAAACATCTCCCCAGCTGCAGAGCAAAGGGCCCGGCCTTTCTGTCTGCATGCAAGTAATTCATTGCTTCCGTTACCATGGTAGGCCCATGGCCCCCTCGCATTACACGTAGACACGTAGTCACATATGCATGCACTAGCAGTCAGTATAGAATAGCCTCTGCCCGAGAGACCTTTCCTTCTAGATAATAAAGCTCCTCAAACACAAGATATCAGATATGATTTGGGTTTAGGTTGTTCTGACACGCAAGACTCCTGTCTCCACGTATAGTGCTAAATGTCAAGTCCCCTTCACCCTCCAGTTCCACGTCAATCACATGTCATGCTGCTGCGCGCGCATCTCTGCCATATATTTCTGCTGACACTGCAGGATTCCTCTATGGATCCACCCACCTGTGACACTTTCATGTGACGTTGTCTAGCACACACCTCCGTGTACGCCCTCGTGCACGCCTTCCGTTACGTACATGTGTTCTTATCTCTTTTCTCTCAGCTGTTACGCCTTCTGTATCCATCACCATTATATGCATTTACTATATATATTGTACTCTGTTAATAAAGCATTGTCTATCCCTTCCTGAACCTTCGTGGTGATGGAACATGATACCTGGTACGAACCAATTCCATTTTATGGAATAAAACCCTTATAAACTCAGATGCCACGGACTCTGCCTCTCATTTTTTGATTGAGTTATTCTTATTGAACTTTACCGCATAGAAATTCTGCATAGGTAAATTTTATTTACCACATAATTGGCGCCCGAGTAGGGACCCCTCCCCCACCTTACGCGCCGGCGGTGCGTTGCAGGCCTAGTCCCCTGCCACAGCCGTGACGGACAATTACGCGTACCCGCAGGATTTCCTGTATCTCCCTCAGGCCAATGGAGGTGACTGAGGCTGCGATCGAAACCCAGACGAGGCGGTGAGGAGTGCGGAGGATCCCGACCAGAGCCAAGCCGAGAGAGCAAGGTCCGAGGTGTTCAGAGGCCCACCAGTCCCGAAGTTCCGAAGTACCTACGTCACGAGTCGAGTCCAGTCCGGTCCAGTCCAGTGTCGAGTTTCCGAGGCCTTCCGTTCCGTGCTTCCCGGTGAGTACCGTTGCTGGGGACGCATCTAGACGGGTGCATTAATTTGTGTCCGGTCAAGACGGGTTTGGGTACACAGACCCGGTCTGCACTGTTTAGCAGTGTATCTGTACTGTTTAGCAGTATATCAAGTATCCAGTTATCAAGTTATTGTTCGTTTCCGAAATGTTTTAATGTGTTTTAATGTCGTGGTATGAGTGACTGTTTGATTTTCATTACTGTGTTTATTGTATTAGTTGTGTCCGAGTCCGAGTAAGTATCAAGTATCAAGTATCAAGGCTCAAAATGCCACTGTTTTCTAAACTGAAACAGATAGGAACTAGGAAAGGAATACTCGAGGAAGCTGTTCCCATCCCACCCAGGGACACTCCCGGATATTTTATGTACCACAAGCACGGCTTAGACGCTGTATTATATCTCGACTTGTGGGTGGATTACACCAAGGATTTAGCAGAGAATGAGAGATGGCCCGCTACAGGGACATGGGATGCCGATTGCATCATGAGAGTAGAAGAAGCATTATGGAAAAAGAAAGCCAGACAGTCACAGAAAGATGCCATTGAACTATGGCGTAAAGAATGACACAGACGGAGAGAGAAAGCACTCAGAAAAGCAGAGAAAAGTAGAGAGGATTCTGAAAAAGCCAAAGAAAAAGAACTACTAGAGGAAGGAGAACGAGTTAGAATGGAACAACACGATAGACGGAGTAACGCAATTATGACAGGATTGTATCCAGTCCTGGCCGAGGGCCTGCCCAAGGCGACCCCGGAAATACCGAAAGATCTGCCCCCTCCATTGGTTCCGACTAAATTACGTCACAAGACCGCAGCAGACATTTTTATTTCATCCTACTTGGATGATGTAGCCCCCGCATATGCTAGTAGGCCAGCCCGTGTGCCACCGGCTGACGGTAACCTGCCCCCTGATCATCAGCCCCCAGGTCCGCAACAGCTTACCCCTCCCGGTCTGCTTCCTCCACCCTTACCTGCACCCCCTATTAATCCGCTTAATCCTTTTGGGCCTGACACGGCCCTACCGACAGGTGATGCTCAAGCCTCCGCTTCAGGAGGTGCATCAGGAGGTTACTATACCCCGCCACCAGTACAGCGATTAACTATTAGAGAACTAGCAATGCAACGTACCCCGAGAGCAGTCCCAATTGAAAAGCTTAAAGAGTATCTTACAGACTGTAGATATGATCCAGTACCAGGCAAGGACGGTTGCATGATATTAGCCTCAATACGTATAAGACGTGCTGCAAACTTTTTAGTTCTATTTCCAGGAATGAAAAATCATCTAGACAGGATATATTGTTTTGTTCAGACTGGGGAGGGTCAGGAATGTATTCACGAGGCCATGGCACATCAGAAAGTAGACATTCAAAGTATGATTTTAAGATTCCTCATAAACTGTTTCATAAGAGAACGAGACCGGCCTGGTGTAAATAAAGAAGAGATGGAGGTACTAACCACATGGGGTCAGAATATTGCAGACGGAAAACATGATAAACAGAAATGTATAGAGGCCATGTACAGAAAAATTCGTAAAGAAATAACAGTATTTCATGAAAAAGAGAAAGCTGAAGATGAAGCAGATAATGACAAGAATGAATCCTCAGAGGAGGAGGAGCCAGAACATACAGAAACAATAGCATACATAGGAAAGGGTAGACCCTTTAATAAAACGTTACGTCCAGAAAGCAAGAGACTTTTTCACTCTGCTATGTCAAATCCGAAGACTCCTGAACATCTATTTCAGGCTACCGATAAAATACTTCAAGAACGAATGGGGTACCATGTACTCAATTCCATGGATGAACAAGAATTAGCCAGGTCAGCAGTACAATGGGCTGACAATCCTGATAAATATAATGATGACGCATTAGCGCAAACATTTTTTAATCTTTCCCCAGACGAACAGCGACTAGCTAGTATGTACATGATACAACACCTCCTTATATTGTATAAGAGCCAACATTCTGATCCAGGTCCCCTACCTGATGTATTAATAGAGTTACTCATGAATAAATGGAGAGGCCTGGGTACCGATTTAATTAAAGTAATTTTAGAACATCGACACAGATATAGTGCCTTCCTGAATCCACAGTTTGTTCCAGCTCCACCCCCAGAAAGGAACATTTTTACATTGACAGACAGAATCCCCTGCGAGAAGTACATCCAGTCAGGAATGATGATAACACCCTTACACGTGTGTATGTATACACGCCCATAACTAAAATGGAATTATTGGAAATGAAGAAAATAGTGCCCAGTCATGATAAAGACCCTGCAGGTTTTCACCGTGAAATAAAAGACATGTTACTCATGGGAGATTATACCTATCCCGACATTATGAAAATATTGAAAGTGTTATTGCCTGCCGGTATTTACGAGAAACTCAAAGAAAAAGAATGGGAGGTGGGAGATAAAAAGATTGATTGGGCTGCATTAGAAACAGAAGAAAATGGCCGAACCCCAGAGTTGGGTCTTGGGGACAAAACTAAAGCATTACCAGGATTGTTAGTACAGGTCTTGCCATGATTATTAGCAACTAAAAAGGAGGACTGGGATGCAATCTCAGCCTGCAAACAGAAACCCGGCAAAGACACTAGTGATTTTTATTCCCAATTTGAGAAATGTTTTATTATTAATAGTGGTCTAAAAGCAAGTAGCGAGTCATACCCACACCTTTTTGTATCTAAATTAGTCGAGAATTCCCTGCCCGAAGTTAAGAACCGAGTACTGAAGGTCGAGAGCACATGGCAAGCAAACACGCCTTCACAAATGTTACAAATGTTACAGTACCACCAGAACAGAATTAGAGAAGAACATGATCACGAACAAAGACGTATGAAAGACACGAAAATGAAAATGCTAGTTGCTCAGTCAGTTCCAGCTGACGGTCAGAAAAAGGGTATGCCACAGTCCAATAATTCAGCAGCTCCTGTTAAAGGGACATGCAACTATTGTAAACAGCCAGGTCACTATGTAAACGATTGTGCAGTCTTGAAACACAATATATCTACAGGTAAAACTAAAGAAAGACCACGTCAACCTAGACAAGACCAGGTCCAACAACAAGTACCACAGAATGTACAGCCTATGCATGCTCCACAACAGACAGTACAGACCGTAGCGGTACCACAGCCACAACCGATTGTCGCAACACAACATACCACTCAGCAGATGTACCAGTATGCACAGACTGATTATCCCGATTACCAGCGATACACATGAAACAGCCTAGAGAGGGAGGTTGGCTTGCCTCTTATTGAGGTTCCTGTGGATCAAGAGGGTCCTTACGTACATAGTCAAGTATTAGGAAAAGATAGAAAGTTTTTGATTGACACAGGGGCAACAGAACAACAATCAGTCACGACGAGGTTCCAGGGGCACCCCTCTCAGGCTCACAGAATGTTTCCCTTGGATTTTCGGGAAAGCCTATTGTAAATGAAGTATCGAAACCAGTTCCCCTTTCAGTTGGTCCGTTGTCCCGCACTACAGATTTATTGCTCACAAAATCATGTCCAGAGAACTTATTAGGTATCAAGACACTGAAAGCTCTAGGAGCTGTAATTTGTTGTTCTCCAGAAGGAGTAAGATTATTTTTGCGTGACTTTAAGGGTCACTATGTGTTGAGAGATATTGATTCCAGATTACAGAATGTTCCTGCACATTTATGGGCACAAGGCCCCACTGATGTAGGTTGTATGCACATCACTCCATATCGTGTCACACTCAGACCAGGAGTAGTACTACCACGAATCCGACAATACAAGTTACCACCAGATGCTGTAGTGGCTTTACTGAAAATCATTGACGAGCTCATTGCACAGGGAGTGGTTGTAGAAACCGACTCGAATCTATGTAATTCCCCTATCATTCCAATTCTTAAACGTACTGATCCAAATGCACCTCCACTCTATCGATTAGTGATCGATTTACGAGAATTGAATAAATGCATTGTGCCACAGTACCCTGTGGTTCCAGAGATCTCTTCATTATTGACAGCTATTGATTCAGAGGCAACGTTCTTTACTGTAATTGATCTGAAGAACGCCTTCTTTAGTGTCCCAATTGATCCGGAAAGCCAATATCTTTTCGGATTCTGTTTAAATGGCCGAAGCTTCAAATTTGCACGCGCACCTCAAGGATTCACAGAAAGCCCCAGCATCTATAGCCAAGCATTGAAAAGACAACTTGACAGTATTCACATGCCTGACAACACTGCCCTACTTCAGTACGTCGATGATCTATTGATCACCGCCCGAAGTGAACCAGAATGTGAACAAGCGTCACTGACAGTTTTACATTTCTTGGCTGACAAGGGACACAAGGTGTCTCCTCCGAAGCTTCAATTCTGTGTTCAGCAAGTGGTTTACCTTGGGCACTTGCTGTCCAAAGGGGGGAGACAGCTAACACCTGACCGTATCCAGTTAATTGTAAACATGTCACAACCCAAGACACAAAAGGAGGTACGGGCCTTTATAGGCCTCACCTCTTACTGTAGACAATGGATCCCTCAGTATGCATATCTAGCCAAGCCACTCATACATTTGACAACCCAGGAGGCAGCGTCTTCGACTGTCCTCCCTTGGACTCAGGAACATACACAAGCTTTTGACGACTTAAAGAAAGCCTTATGTCAAGCACCTGTTTTAGCGACACCATGTTACAGCAAACCTTTTACACTTTTTGTCACAGAACGCGAAGGTATTGCATTGTCAGTACTGACCCAGGATCAAGCAGGTTCACACAAACCGTGTGCTTATTTTTCTAGTACATTAGACCCAGTAGCCCAGTGTTGGAATTAGGTAGCCTGGCCTAGGGCAAGACTAGCATCTCAGAGGCACAGTGTAAAGGTTGCAGACCACCCAAAAGTAATTCCACGCAATAGCACTCAAAAAGAAAACACTACACCAAAATTATGTGAAAATACGTACTGCTTTATATAAAAATAATGTTCTCTGTGTTGTCAAATATAAGTAGCTCACATGTAATTAGCTCAAAACATTTCAAATCACTTTTAGGTTCAGCAGTTACACTTTTTAAATTACTAGCAGATTATCGCTTTTTAAGTTAATAACAGTTACTATATTCCTGAACTTTTATCACACTTTTGCAATCAGGATATCCTGTACTTTACTTTATAATCACTCAGGTGAAGTATTAATCTGCTGGAACCTTGGGAGAGAAAACTACCACTCAATTTAAGTACATGCAGATTTCATGGAATTATTAGGATACTTTTCAGCAGTGTTAACTGACAATTAAATTCCACATTAGTAGTATTCTCTCATTACATCCAAACAGTAGCTCCACTTTCAGGGATAGTTACTTCTTTTACTTGTTATTAAACACAGTTCAGTTAATCAGTTCACCACAATGGCTAGATCTGGTTTCCTTATGTTATTCCCCAACCTGAGGTTAGCAGGGTTTGACTGACCAGTATCTAATTTACTCCTCTGTAGGCACTAGCGCCACTCCCCCTGTATTTCCACTCCTTACTTGTTTCCACAGCGTGGTTGTGTTCTTCTCTGGGTTCAGCAGCAAGATGAACAAAACGAAGGGGGGGGGGCTGAGCACACCACCGAGGCGGTCAATCACTTAATTGGGGCGAAGGCTCCCTTGTAGCTCCCCTGCTTTCTCCTCACTCGGGCCAGCTCCTCTGCTGGGCGCTCGAGCGGAGAACAGGGCCGATGTCTTACCGCCCCCAACAACAGCCGAGTCTCTCAGCTCCCTCTCCCTACTCGGCCAGCTCCTCTGCGTGGCGCGCGAGCAGGGGAGTAGGGAGACACTCACTCTGGCCGCAGCCGGCTCCACACGTTGCTCGGCAAGTCACTGCTTCCGCGGGCATGCGCTGGAGCGCTCGCCCGGATGCTTCTCCTCACGACGCCTGGCGGGGCACTGCTTCCGCGGGCATGCGCAGACGCGCTCGCCCGGATGCTTCTCCTCACAACGACCGGCGGGGCACTGATCTCCTCGTCATGCGCGGAAGCGCTCGCACCCGCCCTTGGAAGGGAAACGCTACTCACGGACCTGCCCGACCCTAGGTCCTTCCTGAAGAGACAATGAACCTGCTTTGGGGCATGCGCGAAGGCGCCTTTTTACCGCGTCTCGCCCTGGCTCTTCCCTGACAGCCGGGTCACTTCCCAACAACGTAATTACAGCGCGGAAGGCGCCCCCAGGGTCCCAATCTAGGCAGAAGTGCTCAGGACTCTTCAGATGGGTTGGGACTCTCCTTCACACCTCACCACCTTAACAATCGGAGGGGGATCGGCTCACTAGTAGTCCTGCCACAGGTAAGGGATGTACAGCGCTACCCAGGCCACCAGCTTTCTTCCTATCCTCAGAAGGGAGGAGGGAATCAAGGGGGGCTTTCTCAGTAGACAGTCACTGTGCACTTTTAAGGCACTGGAACCCCAGCCCACCTTACTGGACGGATGACAGGTTCAGGAGTCTTCTTTAGTTCCGATCCTCCCACTGGGCAGAGGACTGCGCACCGCAGCACTGCAGTCTCCTTCTCCTTGGACCTCCCCTGTATAGTTTGGACAAGGGGCAAGCTAGGCGCCCAGGGTCTCCAGTAACTTCCCACAGCGGGGCCAAGACAAGTAACTAAAAGGGGAGTTGTGGGTTGGACCAAATAGGCAGCTTCCCATTCTAGGAGGTCAACCCTAAGTCTAACCTTTTCCCACCCTTAGCTACCACCTGTCCTCCAGCTGACTTCCACAGGTAGACAAAATGGCTGCCCCGCATTCCGCCTTATATAGGCTGCCCTTCAGTGGTCCAGAATGGACCAGAAGGTTCTGGAATGCCCTATGTTAGGCTATGGCCAAGTTCTGTTGGTGACAGTTGGGGCAGTTGGTGGCCACCATTTTAGGTGGTGCCAACTTTCCTGTCAGAACAGGCCTCTGGACCTGAGGTAAAAAACTATGAGGGGGAGAGGGAACACCTATCCCCCTGGCCAACACCTACAAAAAGTCAGTAGACACAAAAATTAATAAGGGTTTGAGGGGCAAAAAGGGGACAAATCAAATAAAAATTAGGAGGGACTTCGCCAAAAAGCCAGACAGGTCTAACACGCGTCCCCCCCAGCTGAAAGTGGGGAGAACTACCCAACCCCTTGGGAGTCCTCATCACTAAGGCGGAAATACCTGGAGAGACCGTCTGCATTGGCGTGGTCCACTCCAGGCCGATGTTCCACCCGGAAGTCCATTCCCTGTAGGGAGATGGACCACCTCAACAACTTGGGATTTTCCCCCTTCATCTGCATCAGCCAACGAAGGGGTCGGTGGTCAGTCTGAACCAGGAAGTGCGAGCCAAAGAGGTATGGCCGCAGCTTCTTCAGAGCCCACACCACCGCAAAAGCTTCCCTCTCAATGGCACTCCACTTCTGTTCCCGGGGAAGCAGTCTCCTGGATAAGAAGACTACAGGTTGATCCAGGCCCTCTTCATTGAGTTGCGATAACACTGCCCCAATGCCATGTTCTGATGCATCTGTTTGGACAATGAACTCCTTGGAGAAGTCTGGGGCCCTCAGGACCGGTGCCGCACACATTGCCTGTTTCAATTTTTCAAAGGCTTGCTGACAAGCCTTTGTCCAAACTACCCGTCGAGGTTGTTTCTTGGAGGTGAGCTCTGTGAGGGACGCTACAATAGTGCCATACCCCTTCACAAAGCGACGGTAGTATCCTGTGAGGCCCAGGAAAGCTCGGACCTCAGTCTGTGTCTTGGGGTGTTCCCGGGCCATGATTGCCTCAATCTTCGCCTGCAGGGGCTGCACAGTCCCCCTACCCACCAAGTGTCCAAGGTACACAACCGACCCCTGCCCAATCTGGCATTTGCTGGCTTTGATGGTCAATCCAGCTTGTCTCAGGGCCTGGAGAACGGCCTGCAAATGCTGCAGATGGTCCTCCCAGCTGCTACTGAAGACAGCAATGTCATCCAAGTAGGCAGAAGAGAAACTCTCCAATCCAGAGAGGACCTGGTTCACCAGCCGCTGAAATGTGGCAGGGGCGTTCTTGAGCCCAAAGGGCATCACACAGAACTGGTAGTGTCCCTCAGGCGTGGAGAAGGCTGACCTTTCCCTTGCTCCATCTGTCAAGGAGATCTGCCAGTACCCTGAAGTGAGGTCAAAGGTACTCAGATATTGGGCAGCTCCTAGCCGGTCAATCAATTCATCCGCCCTAGGGATCGGATGAGCATCAGTCCTTGTCACTGAATTCAGTCCTCGGTAATCCACACAGAACCTTAGTTCAGGTGTGGCGCCTGGTGGTGCGGCTTTTGGCACGAGCACCACCGGACTGGACCAAGGGCTGTTGGAAGGTTCAATTACTCCCAGCTCTAGCATCTTGGCAACTTCTCCATGTATGCTAGCCTTCACCTTGTCAGACAGCCGGTAGGTCTTGGACTTCACTGGTGGGCTGTCTCCTGTGTCCACATCATGGGTACACAGGTGGGTCCTTCCCGGGACAAGGGAGAACAACGAAGAGTACTGCTCCAGTATCTGGCGGCAGTCCTCCCGTTGCTCAGGAGTGAGAGTAGGAGAGAGATTCACTCCCTCCACTGACCCATCCTTCTCTTGGGACGAAAAGAGATCTGGGAGAGGTTCGCTTTCTGCTTCCTATTCCCCGTCAGTCACCATCATCAGCATGACTTCGGGCCTCTCATGGTGGGGCTTGAGTCGGTTGGCATGCAGCACCCGTAGGGGCTGTCGAGGGGTCTTAAGGTCCACCAGGTATGTGGCCTTACCCTTCTTCTCCAACACCTCAAAGGGGCCTGTCCAGCGATCCTGGAGGGCGCTAAGCTCTCCAGGCTCCATCACCCACACTTTCTGTCCAGGCTCCAGTTCCACCTGGTGAGCATTGTGGTCGTACCACTCTTTCATGACTGCCTGGCTGGCCTCCAAGTTGTCAGAAGCTTGCTTCCACAACTTCGCCATTTGGCTCCTGAAGGCCAGCATGTAGCTCACCACATCCTGGGGGGGTTTCCTGGGAGATTTCTCCCAACCATCCTTCACCAGGCTGAGAGGACCGCGTACAGGGTGCCCATACAGAAGCTCAAAGGGGCTGAAGCCCACTCCCTTCTGGGGCACTTCCCTGTAGGAAAAGAGTAAACAGGGTAGGAGGACATCCCATTTCCTCCGCAGGCTCTCGGGCAGACTTCTGATCATGCCCTTCAAGGTCTTATTGAACCTCTCAACCAGTCCATTCGACTGGGGGTGATAAGGAGTGGTGAACCGGTAGGTCACTCCACACTCCTTCCACATGTCCCGCATGTAAGCTGACAGGAAGTTGGTCCCCCTGTCGGACACAACTTCCTTGGGAAATCCCACTCGGGTAAAGATTCCCATTAGGGCTCTTGCCACTACAGGTGCAGTGACTGTCCTCAGAGGTATTGCCTCTGGGTACCGTGTGGCATGATCCACCAGTACCAGGATAAACCTGTGACTAGCTGCTGTCGGTGGATCCAAAGGCCCTACAATGTCGATGCCCACCCTCTCAAAGGGGGTGCTAACGACTGGAAGTGGTTCCAGGGGAGCTTTTAGCTTCACCCCTGTTTTCCCACTGGCCTGGCAGGTTACACATGTCCTACAGTATGTGTTGGACGCAGCTTTCATCTGAGGCCAGTAAAAGTGGAGAACAAGCCGTGCAAAGGTCTTGTCCTGGCCTAAGTGTCCTGCCAGGGGTATGGCATGAGCCAGTTCCAAAAGAAAGGCTCGGTACTGTTGCGGGACTACCAAGGCCCTCGATGAACCAGGCGAGGGTACCTTGGGTTCACTGTAGAGGAGTCCATCCTCCCAGTAAATATGGTAATGTCCCGTAACATCACCTGCTGCTTGGGCTTCAGCCTGTCGCCTCAGTCCCTCAAGGGTGGGGCACTCCCTCTGCCCCTTACAGAATTCCTCTCTGGTAGGACCTCCCTCCACATGCCACTCCGCAGGGATGGGCAAATCCTCCAGAGAGTCTACTTCCCCCTCCACGGACTACCGCAGGTGGCCGATCTGTCTCATGGGGTGTGGAAGCCGGAGCAGGCTTTCTCTGTCTCCGGGTCTGTCCCTTCTTAGCAGCGGGTTGGGCCATTGTTCCAGGCTCCAACCCAGGCGAACTCCCTCTCCGGGCAGTCGCAGACCGTGTGCTGACACAGGCCCAGTCAGGTGTACCCAGCATCGCAGAATGCGTCCGGTATTCCACCTCTCTCCAAGTGTTGTGTTCCATGTCATTCCCCAACAGACAATCGACTGGCACGGCAGGGCTTACGGCAACTCGAAGTGAACCTGCAACCCCCTCCCACTCAAAGGGAACCTCAGCCACTGGATAGTGGCCCATTCTGCCGTCAGCCATCGCGGCGGGGTGGAGTACATTAGGAACAACCTGCTCTGGGGACACCAGCTGACTTCTCACCATAGTCATGCTGGCTCCTGTATCCCTCAGAGCCTCCCCTCTCTGGCCATTGATGGTAACCCATTGCCCATACTTTGTAGTATTTGGGGGCACCTGGATCTTTGGCACCATCTCCCGCTCTCCCAGGGACACTAAGGTGACACCCGCCCACTCACCCCCCTTATCTAAGGGCAACTCCTCCCCGAGCGCTACACTAGCTACTCCCGGTGACTTTCCTCCGGTGGGAGGGGGTGGTCTCTTTGGGCATCTGACATCTCCCTTATAATGTCCAACGCCACCGCATTCAAAACAGTGGAGAACCCTGGGCTGCTGGCTCTGGCCAGGATGAGGGTTCCGGGGCGGGTTTGCCCTAGGGGTGAAACCTGCTCCCTTCCCTTGGAAGTTATTTTGGGGACCTTTAGAGAACTCTTTCTTTTTCTCCCCCCCTCCTTCTTCTGGGGGGCGCCCTGTCCGGCTTTTTGAGATTCCCCTCCAGTCCCCTTGGTGGACACCCGGGTACTTGTCCAGATGTCCGCCTCCTCTGCAAGCTTCCGGGGATTGGTCAGCTTGCTGTCTACCAGGTGTTGGCGCAGCTCGGGAAAACATTTCTTGAGGAGGTGTTCTCTCAAAAACAGATCGTACAGCCCCTCATAATCCTTTACCTCACTGCCCTTGACCCAACCCTCTAAGGCCTTTCTGGCGTAATCAAGGAAGTCCACCCAGTTCTGAGTACCCATCTTGTGGCTCCCCCTGAACTTCTGTCGGTACCTTTCTGGGGTGAGCCCGAACTTCCTCAATAATGCCAGCTTCATGGTGGGGTAGTTTGTCTGTTCCTCTGGATCCAGGGCCAGCAAGGTGTCCCGACCAGCAGGAGGCATGTACTTGTACAAACTACCCCCCCAGTGCTTCTCCTGCACTCCATGAACCTTCAGAGAAACCTCATAAGCGGCCAGCCACTTAGCTACATCGTCCCCCTGACTGAAGCTCGCTATCAGGTCCTTTGGGATATAGGGTTTGGTCTCCCTGGCTGACTCTTTCGGTTCGCTGCCACCATTCCTAACAGGAGAGGACCCCCGTTGCAGAACATTCTCAATTGGGGCACGGAATAGACTTCCAGGTTTTCCACCGCAAACTCCATTGTGAGTCTGGCAAACCTGGATACACACCCGAAATTTCAGAGGGGCATGGGTAACCTTAAACCAACTCCACCCACCACCAGGAATAAATTTTGAAAAAACAAAAAGACTAATTGGGAGGGCCGCAAGGAGAAAACTCCTGGTGTAGGTTGGGTGTATTACGTCAAATTACTAGTAAGTAGCTGCAACCAAGTCCGCAATCCCACCGCTAGGCACCAATATGTTGGAATTAGGTAGCCTGGCCTAGGGCAAGACTAGCATCTCAGAGGCACAGTGTAAAGGTTGCAGACCACCCAAAAGTAATTCCACGCAATAGCACTCAAAAAGAAAATACTACACCAAAATTATGTGAAAATACGTACTGCTTTATATACAAATAATGTTCTCTGTGTTGTCAAATATAAGTAGCTCACATGTAATTAGCTCAAAACATTTCAAATCACTTTTAGGTTCAGCAGTTACACTTTTTAAATTACTAGCAGATTATCGCTTTTTAAGTTAATAACAGTTACTATATTCCTGAACTTTGATCACAATTTTGCAATCAGGATATCCTGTACTTTACTTTATAATCACTCAGGTGAAGTATTAATCTGCTGGAACCTTGGGAGAGAAAACTACCACTCAATTTAAGTACATGCAGATTTCATGGAATTATTAGGATACTTTTCAGCAGTGTTAACTGGCAATTAAATTCCACATTAGTAGTATTCTCTCATTACATCCAAACAGTAGCTCCACTTTCAGGGATAGTTACTTCTTTTACTTGTTATTAAACACAGTTCAGTTAATCAGTTCACCACAATGGCTAGATCTGGTTTCCTTATGTTATTCCCCAACCTGAGGTTAGCAGGGATTGACTGACCAGTATCTAATTTACTCCTCTGTAGGCACTAGCGCCACTCCCCCTGTATTTCCACTCCTTACTTGTTTCCACAGCGTGGTTGTGTTCTTCTCTGGGTTCAGCAGCAAGATGAACAAAACGAAGGGGGGGGGGGGGGCTGAGCACACCACCGAGGCGGTCAATCACTTAATTGGGGCGAAGGCTCCCTTGTAGCTCCCCTGCTTTCTCCTCACTCGGGCCAGCTCCGCTGCTGGGCGCTCGAGCGGAGAACAGGGCCGATGTCTTACCGCCCCCAACAACAGCCGAGTCTCTCAGCTCCCTCTCCCTACTCGGCCAGCTCCTCTGCGTGGCGCACGAGCAGGGGAGTAGGGAGACACTCACTCTGGCCGCAGCCGGCTCCACACATTGCTCGGCGAGTCACTGCTTCCGCGGGCATGCGCTGGAGCGCTCGCCCGGATGCTTCTCCTCACGACGCCTGGCGGGGCACTGCTTCCGCGGGCATGCGCAGACGCGCTCGCCCAGATGCTTCTCCTCACAACGACCGGCGGGGCACTGATCTCCTTGTCATGCGCGGAAGCGCTCGCACCCGCCCTTGGAAGGGAAACGCTACTCACGGACCTGCCCGACCCTAGGTCCTTCCTGAAGAGACAATGAACCTGCTTTGGGGCATGCGCGAAGGCGCCTTTTTACCGCGTCTCGCCCTGGCTCTTCCCTGACAGCCGGGTCACTTCCCAACAACGTAATTACAGCGCGGAAGGCGCCCCCAGGGTCCCAATCTTGGCAGAAGCGCTCAGGACTCTTCAGATGGGTTGGGACTCTCCTTCACACCTCACCACCTTAACAATCGGAGGGGGATCGGCTCACTAGTAGTCCTGCCACAGGTAAGGGATGTACAGCGCTACCCAGGCCACCAGCTTTCTTCCTATCCTCAGAAGGGAGGAGGGAATCAAGGGGGGCTTTCTCAGTAGACAGTCACTGTGCACTTTTAAGGCACTGGAACCCCAGCCCACCTTACTGGACGGATGACAGGTTCAGGAGTCTTCTTTAGTTCCGATCCTCCCACTGGGCAGAGGACTGCGCACCGCAGCACTGCAGTCTCCTTCTCCTTGGACCTCCCCTGTATAGTTTGGACAAGGGGCAAGCTAGGCGCCCAGGGTCTCCAGTAACTTCCCACAGCGGGGCCAAGACAAGTAACTAAAAGGGGAGTTGTGGGTTGGACCAAATAGGCAGCTTCCCATTCTAGGAGGTCAACCCTAAGTCTAACCTTTTCCCACCCTTAGCTACCACCTGTCCTCCAGCTGACTTCCACAGGTAGACAAAATGGCTGCCCCGCATTCCGCCTTATATAGGCTGCCCTTCAGTGGTCCAGAATGGACCAGAAGGTTCTGGAATGCCCTATGTTAGGCTATGGCCAAGTTCTGTTGGTGACAGTTGGGGCAGTTGGTGGTCACCATTTTAGGTGGTGCCAACTTTCCTGTCAGAACAGGCCTCTGGACCTGAGGTAAAAAACTATGAGGGGGAGAGGGAACACCTATCCCCCTGGCCAACACCTACAAAAAGTCAGTAGACACAAAAATTAATAAGGGTTTGAGGGGCAAAAAGGGGACAAAATAAATAAAAATTAGGAGGGACTTCGCCAAAAAGCCAGACAGGTCTAACACCCAGGCTTTGCCTGCGTGCTTGAAATCAGTTGCAGCAACAGCTCTAGCAATCAGACAAAGTGATTCCATAGTGTTAGGACACCAATTGACAGTACAAGTTCCACATTCCGTGGAAGTTCTTTTAAACCGAACACAGACTCAGCACTTGACCATAGCACGATTGACAGGTTATGAATTGACATTGTTTCAGCCGCACATAGAAATCAGACGTTGCAATACATTGAACCCTGCTACAATTCTGCTATTAAGTGAGACAGACCCTTTGGCACATGATTGTGTTGAAGTCATTACCATTACGACGAAACCCAGACAGGACTTGACAGACACTGCATTACCAGATCCATGCCTGACACTTTACGTGGATGGTTCATGTATGAGAAACAGTACAGGAGAGTTAGTGGCCGCATATGCAGTAACGACAGAAACTGAAGTCATAGAAACGAATCGTATCGACACCCTGTCAGCCCAAGCAGCAGAGCTCATCGCTCTGACTCAAGCCTGTATTCGAGCAAAGAACAAGAGAGTTAACATATACACAGATTCACGTTATGCCTTCGGAGTCGTACACGACTTCGGTGTACTCTGGCGAGAGAGAGGTTTCTTGACCTCTCACGGAGCCAAAATCCAGCACGGTCCCCTCATCCAAGCTCTATTAGATGCAATACATTTGCCTACAGCGATATCCATCATGAAGTGCAAGGCACATACGAAAGTCACAGATACCATTTCCCAGGGTAATGACCTGGCAGACCGAACAGCCAAACATACAGCTCAGACTCAGACTCACGCAACTGACCTGACAAAGACAGTAGTCCCGACACCGACACATTGCATGACAGTTAGGGATTCCGCCTTAGATGTAATTGACATACAGACACATGCTACCCCAGACGAAATCAAGAAATGGACTGAACTAGGAGGGATCCAGACAGAACAGGGATGGATGACGAAGGGGAAAGCCACATGGTTTCTCCCCGACTCTATGGTTCAAGTTATCATTAACACAGTACATAGTCCTGCACATTTAGGAGAAAAAGCCATGTTAGACAGTATTCAAAACCTTTGGTTCAATAAGCATTTACGAGCAGCAGCCAAACAGAAAGTGCGTACTTGCATGATCTGTTGTCAGTTCAATCCAGGTAAAAGCATTCCCGTAGAGCAAGGTGGATTTCATCCTCCCGATCACCCTTTTGAAGTCCTCCAGATGGATTATATCCAGATGGAACGTTGTCGAGGATTCAAATATGTCCTCGTAGTTGTATGTGCACTTTCCCGTTGGACAGAAGCATATTCAGTCCCAGATTACACTGCTCCGACCACTGCCAAGCAGCTGGTACGTGAATTCTTCCCCAGGTATGGTTTGCCCCGTATCGTATACTCAGATAATGGTCAGCCATTCTCGTCTGAGCTAATGAAACAGGTATCACTCCTGCTAGGTTATCAGTGGAAGTTCCACTGTGTCCGACATCCCGAGGCAGCAGGTCTCGTGGAACGTCCTAATCAGACCCTGAAAATTCGCCTTGCCAAGATCTGTAGAGAGAAAGGCGTTGATTGGATAGTAGCTTTACCGGTTGCACTCTTTTACATGAGAATGATAGCACATTCAAGAACAGGGCTATCCCCGTATGAGGTGGTCTTTGGTAGGCCACCGAATATGTGGGGGACGCCTCTCCCTCCTAAAATAACATATGTTGACTGTAATATGCTGACAGATTACCTTGCCTCCTTGATGTCTGCACTACAATCATGTCGTTCACAGGTAGCTGCAGCCATTCTCGACAACACCCAGGTGAAGCCACACGAGATCGTCCCTGGTGAATACGTTTTTATCCGGAATTTCGACAGGAGGAGTCCGCTGGAGCCCCGTTGGCAGGCGCCGAAGCTTGTGTTATTAACAACAAGGACAGCAGTAAAAGCGGAGGGCCGCAAGGGCTGGCTCCACTCGAGTCACGTGAAAAGACACTATGGACTGCCTACGAAACTAGACTCCCAGCCCTGCCCCCTTCCAGAGACTGATACTAAACTCCCCCTGGTAGAAAAAACTCCTTCTCAAGAATTTCGCATGAAGTTGAGGTCTAGCAAGTCAGACAGTTTAATTGTTTAAGTCCTCCCCTAGGTGAATCGGTTAGACAAGTTCCTGACATGTACCGACTAGACCCCAATAGAGAGAGAGATAGACAGAAACAGATCAAGAAACATGAATATTGTAAATCTCTCCGTAGTCACTGCATTGTGACATTATTGATTATGTTTTTTCTGAGTCTTATGATTATTACTGCAAGTATATTGCTACACATGTACTTTCCTATTTTCACACGTGCACATTCTTCTTCAAATGTCACTGCATAGCATACTTTCAGTGCATTGCCTCCGCATGAGTTATCTTACCGACTTGCGCTGCGTAACAATACATTCATCAGTATGTTACATCATTCCCATCAGACCAGCAATGCTACCAATTGGTGGATATGCGGCCGACTCCCTCCCTATCAGAAATACAAGGGAGTTCTGCCCCTCTTTCCGTACCCGTTCACACATAAGGGTTCCTGTGGTGCATGGTTTAGCTTAATGAACTCTTTAGATTCTGATTCCGTAGTTTACCAGGGCAATTGGGTATGGGGAAATCTGAACACAGTTTTGCATAAAGTATGTTTCCCTGACAAGGAGGGTCTTCCCCAAAGGACAGGGACTGATCTAGAAAACGAAGTATATGGATTAGGTAATTTTACACTTAATCTCATGATTCTGAATGTCCAGTCCAAAGCCGAACCAGTCCTGCCCGCAATGTCAGTATTACCAGTCAAAGGTGAATTATGTGTCAGAAAGAATGGTTCAGTACACCTAGGTCATAGTCAATGTACTACTGTGATCGAATTCAGTGATAAGGGCAAGTCTACATTCAAAGCTTCCCGTCATTCCTATTTCATTTGTGGTCATACAGCATATATACGCTTACCTCTAGATTGGGATGGTACTTGTTACATTGCATTCCTTCTGCCACCTGTTTTCCTAGCTCCACCTGATTATCATAGGGAACACCATCTAGTATACAATAGATCCAAGAGAGATCTCCCGATTGTCGACTACACTGAAACGGCATGGGAGCAGTATACCGACTTCAATAAAGGTTTCTTTCCCTATTTAGGTGCTGTCTTTAATAGTAAACTGATACGTAAATTAACCAGAACCCTCAAAGCAGTAGTGAATGAAACTACTTCCGCCCTAGGCAACTTAACAGAGGAGCAGTCTGCTATGCGGATTGTTGTTCTTCAAAATCGTCTTGTCCTTGACGTCATCCTGGCCGATAGGGGCGGAGCTTGTAGAGTCATCGGATCGAGTTGCTGTGTTTTCATTCCAGAAAACGCACCATCAGTATATAGAGCCATAACCCGTCTCCACAAGATTGCAAGTCAGATACACCAGAATCCAGGCACCTGGACTTGGTCCGGTTGGTTCTGGAGCGTGTTATCAGCCTGGGGATGGAAAGTCTTATCCTTCCTCGGAATAGCCCTTCTCATAGTGTTCAGTTGTTGCCTATGTTTACAGTGTGGGCCAGCGATTTGCGGCTTGTGCGCCACATCATGTATTCCCCATTCAAGTTCACGTTCTAAATCCCGCCAGAAAAAGGAAGAGCAAATGATGTTATATGAACAAATTGATGGATTAATGAAGATCGATATATCATGAAGGGTCCGTAGGGGACAAGGAGGGAATGAGGTAATATGAATTTTTATGGTCAATTGTGTCCCCTAACATAGACCCCAACGGCTCCATGTGCGTGCTTCAAGTACATGTATGTTCCTTCCACAACCAGCTATGAAGACGCAAATACATTTGCGTCCAACGTTAACATGTCTTCTTTCAGATCCACCATGAATGGGTCGAATATTCAGTTCCTAAGTATGCCGTGCCACCGTCTTTACATGGTGCACTTTCACGTTTTCCTGGCTCTGGCGAGCTAGGCCCTGATTTCTGCCATCGAGCCTTTTCTGCCTTCTGCCTCTGAAAGCTGCAGCCTGGATCTGCATCCTGACCCTTACCCTACTCCCTGTGCGGCGAGCGGTGCCCGACTCGGCCTGCTTGCCTGCCAAGACTGTATTTTGCCTTCAAGTCATCTGCTCCGCTCCTCGAAAATACATTCCTGTCTAGTGATTTAGGAAAACATCTCCCCAGCTGCAGAGCAAAGGGCCCGGCCTTTCTGTCTGCATGCAAGTAATTCATTGCTTCCGTTACCATGGTAGGCCCATGGCCCCCTCGCATTACACGTAGACACGTAGTCACATATGCATGCACTAGCAGTCAGTATAGAATAGCCTCTGCCCGAGAGACCTTTCCTTCTAGATAATACAGCTCCTCAAACACAAGATATCAGATATGATTTGGGTTTAGGTTGTTCTGACACGCCAGACTCCTGTCTCCACGTATAGTGCTAAATGTCAAGTCCCCTTCACCCTCCAGTTCCACGTCAATCACATGTCATGCTGCTGCGCGCGCATCTCTGCCATATATTTCTGCTGACACTGCAGGATTCCTCTATGGATCCACCCACCTGTGACACTTTCATGTGACGTTGTCTAGCACACACCTCCGTGTACGCCCTCGTGCACGCCTTCCGTTACGTACATGTGTTCTTATCTCTTTTCTCTCAGCTGTTACGCCTTCTGTATCCATCACCATTATATGCATTTACTATATATATTGTACTCTGTTAATAAAGCATTGTCTATCCCTTCCTGAACCTTCGTGGTGATGGAACACGATACCTGGTTCGAACCAATTCCATTTTATGGAATAAAACCCTTATAAACTCAGATGCCACGGACTCTGCCTCTCATTTTTTGATTGAGTTATTCTTATTGAACTTTACCGCATAGAAATTCCGCATAGGTAAATTTTATTTACCACATAACAACAAGGAGAGCAACATCTAATGCCTACTCACTAACTGCAGGTCAGCCACAAAACATGCTACCGAACTGGCAGAAAGCATCCTTGAACACGACATAGACATCATGCTCATTACTAAAACATGGCTCAAAGAGTTATGTGACCCATTCGTGGACATGATTGTACCCCCAGGGTTCTCAATCATTAACAAAAACAGAAAAATCAAACGAGATGAGGGTACTGCAATCATAAACAAGAACAGTATCTCTGTAACAGAAATTGACTCCTTCAACCACAACTCATTTGAATGTCTAACTGCCAACATTAAGATGAGTGATAACAAAACTATACCATGCCATCTCCTCTACCATCCACCTAGCAACACCACTGCATTTGGTGAACACCTCTCCGACCTGAAAACCTATTGTGCACTCCGGGACTCTAACAGCATAATTCTTGGTGACCTAAACCTACAATGGAATGAGGAAAGCAACTTAATGATCCAAACCTTGAATGCACTGCTGCATAACATCATTGTACAGAACAAATACATGACAGAGGATCAACCTCGGATACCATCATAGCCCAAGCAGACACAGTCACTATCAACCACATCCTGCCGGTGGACTGGTCAGACCACCACTTAATTCTATTCCACATCAACCAAATTACCCAGTGCCTGCCACACACGCAAGAAACCCCCCACTAGGCGAGAAACGTAAATCAAATTCTGATTAGTGACTTAGAAGAAAAGGTAAGCGCACTCCTCCCCATCACCAAAGACAACCTCTCCACAACAGAACTCACCTTATAATACAACACAAATATGACCTCCATCATTGACCAATTAGCCCTCTTGAAAAAGAAAATAGTCAGGAACACCCCTTCGAGAGCCTGGTTCAACACTGATGTCAACTCGGAAAGAAGACAGCTAAGAGCTGCAGAAAGACTCTAATGGAACAATCTGTCTGCAATCCCACTGAATCGACTCAAATCAGTTCGCAGGACATACAATAAGCACATCAAGAACGAGAAAAAGTCCTTCTTTTGTAGGGCCCTTGACAATGCAAAAACAGGCCAAAAGAACTCTTTGAATGTCATCAGACAACAAAACTCAAAGCCTCCTGCACCAACTGTGCAGGCCTCCAAAGTCCTATGTAAGAACTTTACCAATTTCTTCGATGATAAAATCACAAAGATTGAGCTCTCCCTGGACATCCACCTTTGCCATCCGGACAGTAGCTCACTCACAGAGACAGAAGCTACCACACCAAAGCACCACCCTAACAAATGGAAATCTTTCAACCCCATCTCTGAAGCTGATATATCAATAATGATTGCAAGTTCGTCTCCCTCAATTCACGTCTCGGACCCCATCCTGTCCCAATTGCCCAAAAAGATCAATCTCACCCTAGCACCGATATGGACCAAGATTATAAAAAGCTCCCTGAGAACTGGAGTCATGCCGTACTGTCTCAAAGTTGGACAAATCACACCTCTACTAAAGAAACTGGGCTCGGACGCTAATGATCTGAACAACTTCAGACCTGTCTTCAACATCCCTCTTCTAGCCCAAATCCTGGAAAGGTGTGCTCTCCTCCAACTTACACAACACATGGACTGCAATAATCTTCTGGACCCTCACCAATCAGGTTTTAGAAAAGGACGCAGCACAGAGACAGCGATCCTGAACGTCATAGATGACATCCGCAACTCTCTAGACAACGACCAATGCTGTCTACTCATACTCTTGGATCTATCGGCAGCCTTTGACATGGTTGACCAAAAACTACTAATTAAAGTACTACAAGAAAGGGTGGGAGCGGATGAGGTGGTCTTACAGTGGTTCACCTCCTTTCTACAGAAGTGCACCCAAAAGATAAAAATTAAAATCCTGTCGGACCTATGCCCCGTCAACAGGGGTGTACCCCAAGGATCGGTCCTCTCCCGGCAACTCTTCAAAATCTACATAGAACCACTCACCGCCAAACAAAAAAAATCCAAAATATCCTTCAAAGTCTATGCAGACGACACCCAGATCTATCTTGAAACCTCTTCCATGGATGACATCCAAAGACTAAATGACACTTTAAAAGAAGTCAAACACTGGCTATCACTTAATCACATGATACTCAACCAAGACAAATCAGAAATCCTCCTTATCTCCAACAAGGAACAGAACCCCAAGCCATAGAATGGCTCAAAGCCTTGGATGCTCTTAACTACAATCTCACCCTGGCCGACTCAGTGAAATCACTGGGACTCATACTGGACCCAAAATTAAACATGACCAAACACATCAAAAACTCCACCAAGAGCGCCTTCCTCAACCTCAAATTGCTCAACAAAATAAAGCCCTTCACATCTCTGAATGACCTCAAACAAGCTAATACAGCCTTAGTGCTGTCCAGACTGGACTATGGGAATGCAACCCTCACAGGAGCTGCACAATCTCACCTGGCTCCCCTCAGATCAACTCTGAATGCAGCAGCCAGAAAGGTCACAGGAGTAAAGAAATTTGAACACATCTCGCCTGCGTTCAGGGAACTAAAATGGCTCCCAATAGAAATGTGTGCGAATTTCAGAACTGCCTGTCTAACGCACAAAGTTCTTCGCACCAGAATACCCACCTACCTGGCCCTGAAACTCAAAAAAGCAGGCCAGACAAGGAGCCTCAGGAGTAGCAACACTCTACTCCTCATCCCTCTGAGAACTCAAAAACAAAAAACTGCATCTCGCTCCTTCATCGGGAAATGCGCCAAAAATCTTGAACTCCATCCCAGTCCATATCAGGACCACCCCCTCCTTTGTAAATTTCAAAAGACCTATCCCTCAATCGATCCCTTCCGTTGGATAGCCGCTGCTCAAACGCAAACTACTATACTCCCCTGCACTCAGCCACCTGAGCATCAAGACTTCTACCTCACCTACCATCCAATCGGTACCTGGACCTCCCCTTCGGAAATAGGTTCAAACTCAAATGAATTTAGTTATGACTCTCATACAATGCGTTTTTATGCCAAGAATGTTATATTATATTCTCGGACTTCTGATTCACCATGACTCTATTGTATTATATTGTTTTTCTTTGACTGGTTTCACCATTATTTTTGTTGTAAAGAGCCTCAAATACCCTCGGGTCTGGCTAGCGCTATATAAAACTCCTAAATAAATAAATAAAATAATAGCAAACACTGACCACACTCAATCCACTTTTTGTATCTGACTCACACTCCATCGCGGTTGTCTATATTTTTCGACTTTGCCCCAGCCTCAGATGACTAGATAGATGCAGTTTGCACTTTAAGAATTTTTTAGACTCTAGTTTTCACCATACACTTTTAAAAAAATTAACTCTGGCTCCACTGATTGAATTTTTGTCATTTTGGTTTCAAATAATGTATTAATCTTTTCTAAATTGGTGTGTGATTTTTCTTGTGTTTTCACTTTATTACTGTATGTCTTTTCTTTACACGTTGCCTCCAAGTTAAGCCTGAGTGATTTTTTGCCAGGATACTAAAGGGTTAAGCACAAGTTAATTTAGTGACTTTTTGGTTCTCCCTGACAGGAATTGTGGCTGTTGCTTGAGGAGGGTTAACCCAGTTTCTCACAATGACCAATGTAGTTTACCAAAATATGGTATAAACCAATATGCAGTATGTCATAATACCGTGTTTGGTACGTGTGTAACATGTAACAGAAGACAATGTACTTGTAAAACACAAAGGTTATAGTGAACATATGGAAACAACCCAAATCTAACCCAAGCCTTAATCCAAACCCCAACCCACAGCCTAGATCTAGCCTTAATCTTATCCCTGAACTGCAATATTAACTAGAAACCAGAAGACCAACTCTTGCCCTGAGTCCAACAATATCCTTGAACACAACCGTGCATGCACCATCTGTAACCATGAACCTAAGCTTAACCATAACACTTAACTTATACTTACATTAAGGTTGACCTGACTGTGTCTTTGCAGGCAGTATTTTGGCCGATATGTTTTTCATCCTGATTATAATTGTCCAATGAAATTTCAGGCAAATTACTTTTAAGTTATGATTTTCTAGGAGTTCTCTGTGTCCTATATCACCATTTCCTCTGTTATTTCTCTTTTCTCATCCTCTTTAGTTTGCAAAAGAGATATTAGAAAGGTTTTACAGACAATATAGTATGCTCATCTTTAAATGGTTTCTGCTAAGTATAAGCGAATTTTGCGAATTCCCGGTACGCAAATGCACAAAAAAAGCCGCTAATTTGCAGATTTCCCCGTGAAATCGCGGATTTTGTTGCAATTGCACACTATACTCAACTGGAGTACTTTCTACTTGCTAATCAGTAAGTGCTACCTCGTTTGGGTAAATGTATCGTGCTTTTCCTGCTTTTCCTGCACTATAGCTGTGTAAAGAGATGTCTCCAGTGACCCCGTGTGTCTGTTACTTTGCCACCGCGCCCATAGGCGCTGAGGTCCCTTGAGTGAGCTGTCCATCACAGTAGGGGAAAGGGCGGGAAGAGGGTGCATAGCCTAGTGTCTGTGAGGCCGGGCTTCTGTGCAAGTTCACTTGCCTCTTGTTTATAAAGGTCAGAGGCCAATCAGCGCAGCAGAAGAGGAGAAAGCAGTAAGTGCTACCTCGTTGGGTAAATGTATCGTGCTTTTCCTGTACTACAGCTGTGTAAAGGCCCTGAAGAGTTGTCTCCAGTGACCCTGTGTGTCTGTAACTTTGCCACCACGCCCATAGGCACTGAGGTCCCTCGAATGAGCTCTCCATCTCAGTGGGGGAAATGGCGGGAAGAGGTTGCATAGCCTAGTGTCTGTGGGGCCGGGCTTCTGTGCGAGTTCACATGCCTCTTGTTTATAAAGGTCAGAGGCCGATTAGCGCAGCAGATGAGGAGAAAGCAGTAAGTGCTACCTCGTTGGATAAATGTATTGTGCTTTTCCTGTACTACAGCTGTGTAAAGGCCCTGAAGAGTTGTCTCCAGTGACCCTGTGTGTCTGTAACTTTGCCACCACGCCCATAGGCACTGAGGTCCCTCGAATGAGCTCTCCATCTCAGTGGGGGAAATGGCGGGAAGAGGTTGCATAGCCTAGTGTGTGCGGGGCCGGGCTTCTGTATGAGTTCACATGCCTCTTGTTTGTAAAGGTCAGAGGCCGATCAGCGCAGTAGAAGAGGAGAAAGCAGCAAGTGCTACCTCATTGGATAAATGTATCGTGCTTTTCCTGCACTACAGCTGTGTAAAGGCCCAGAAGAGTTGTCTCCAGTGAACCCCGTGTGTCTGTAACTTTGCCACCGCGCCCATAGGTACCGAGGTCCCTCGAGTGAGCTGTCCATCACAGTGGGGGAAAGGGCGGGAAGAGGTTGCATAGCCTAGTGTGTGTGGGGCTGGCCTTCTGTGCGAGTTCACATGCCTCTTGTTTATAAAGGTCAGAGGCCGATCAGCGCAGCAGATGAGGAGAAAGCAGCCTCCTCGAGAAACTCATGGATGCCTAGACCTCCATCACGGATTACAGATTTTTGGGGAGAAAGCACACCTGCCTAACATCGACCGTGCTCACTAGATTCTTGGGATGATTATAATGCTTTACTGAATTTGAGCTTGAACTCGGGCACCTGATTTATATCTGTAAGTGCTTCCTGATGAGGTTTAATTTTTGTGACAGGAGCCTCGTTGCCTAATTGTAACTATTCTCTGACCCTGCTTCGAGGGTCAGAGCAGCGATTTTGCATGATTTGCGGATCACGAAATTGAAGAAGATCCGCAAATTCTTCGAGCTGAGCGAATTTTCCGCCCATAGTTAGTTTCTGCATGGACATCCTTTAGGAGTCAGCAGGCGTCGCAGCTGCGAATCCCTGGCTGGCCCTTGGCAACCTCTGGCACTCTTTTTTCAATCCCTGACCTCAAAGGTGGCAATATCTGTGCCAAGTATTGGCTCTGCATTCCTTATTTAATAATATTATGATGATGTGATGATTGAATGTTTGTCATTCGCCCTGGCATACTGAAGCTAATTACCTTATCTTATAGAAACACCCAGGGCAAACACTAGCGTTGGCATATTGAGGCAATTCTTAACATGACAGGCACCTGTGGCAAAATAATGGCACTTGTAAACTGGGTTAATTTTTGGCATAAAGGTCATCAATTGGAAAATACTGCTACGGTCATACTATAGGTAATTGATGGAATAAAGTGCACAAATACAAGAGTCCTTGAGGAAACTCTTGGCATCAGGACACAACTGACAAAATGCTATTAATAGTGCACTGTAGGAAATGTGTGGCAAAAGGTGGACTATCTGGCATATGGGAGGTTGACAACAATGAGAAAGTGCTGACCCTGACATACTGAAGTCATTCTTGGCATAAACGCAACCTCACCTATGGTATATCAATTGCATACATTGCAAAATACTGGCGCTGTCATATTTTTTGTCATTTTTTAAATGAAGTAACACACATTACAAAATGTTGGCCTTGGCCCCATGGACTTCATGTTTGAAATATGAGGGCACCAGTAGCACATTTTGGAAACAGATAAAATGGGCCCACACTAGAGAACGTCATGTATTATTGGATTGGTCACTTGAAAGGATTTGATTATTTAATGAGTGCCCGCTTCAGGGACTATGGAATTTAGCAAATGTATGTGAAGATGATACTTTAATTGCACTATTTCACCCCATTCTTTTAAACTATGCCACAGAAAGATCAAGTCGCCATGACAATATAGGTGGTATCTAAAATAGACATTTTTCTGTGTTATGTTGTTATACTAATCATGCAGTTATTGCGCAACTTCAGTGATGTCAGTGTTGGGAAGATAGGGCCACGTGTTATGCTTGCTGGAAAAATCAGGGTCACATGTCAGGATTAAATCACATCCTGTGGTGTCATTATGGTCAAAGTGTATGTGATGACATTCCACTACATGGCATGGGTGTGCCCAGACATGGGTCCCGTGCTTACTGTGTCACTGGAACTAAGCTGTACCTGGCTGACAAGCTCATAACCAGGGCAAAACAAGTCCTGGGTTGCGGGTGTTCTGCTTTAGGGAAGACTTGGCTTGGCTGTTCGGGCTCGACTGCTCCCATGAGGAGCAGGCTCAAGACTGATTTGCTGTGTCAAACTGATGTTGCAAGGGGTGCAAAAGAACGATGAGTTGGAGTGCTACCATGAGTGATTGCCAGTGGTTAGACTGAGGGCAAGTAGTTTCCCAGCATCTTTGGTGTGTTTTATGTCACTTCCACTAACAGTGGTATTTGATAATTCTACTTTTGTGAGTGTTTTAGTTGCTTTAAATCATGTAGATATTTAATTGATTTCTTGCACCTTAGAGTCAGTGTCAAGTTTACTGACTCTTACCTTTGTAATGAACTCATATTTAATGCATTGAATGGCTTACTGCCTCCCATCCCCTCCCGCCCACAACTTGGCTAATGGTGATTGGGACCAGTGCCTGCATTGGCCTTGCTAAGGAATCAACTTTATACTATAAACAAAAAATAGGCAACAAACTTGGACCAAATGTTCTTGCAAATGCTTTGCATAAAACACCGGAAATATTGATGTCTCAAAACATCTATATTTTTAACCAAAATATTTTTTCATGATTCCTTCATTTTATATTGACTGAAAGAGAACCCTGATTTGGTATTACCAGGTAGATATATGCAAAATGAATAATTAAACACAATCAATATAGGAAAAGTGCAATTACAGCAAACATTCAATTACTAAATGCCATTTCTCCCAGAGCTACAAACATATATACATAATGGAAAAGGCGACCTAAATAACCCTGTTATAAGTATTGCAACACAAAATGTTTTGATGTACACATTTTATTTTATATTGGTTATAGGATCAGACATTATTTTTTCTTAAATATTTTCATTTTATAATTCATTAAATTGTGAAATATATAAGCATAGAAAGTAACCAACAAATTACAAAAAATAAGGAAAAGAGACACACAACAATTCCAACATGTCACACTGGACCGGTCTAAATTCTATTGTAGTAGGCAAAGCGGTTGGATTTCACTGAACACAATCGAAATCATGTGGATTACAGTATTTCCCTCTTTGTTTTAAATTTGTGGTCTAACGTTCGTAAAAGTAAATTGTTCAAATCCTTGCTGTTCCATGCAAGAATTACAACTTTGCTCTCTTTGCAAGGCAAGAGGTTCACCGTGTACTGCTCTTTTTTTGTCTTTGAAGGAAAGTGTTGATTAAGTGCAGTAAGAAGCAGTTCAACCACCTACAGCAGTCAACACCTTATAAAGCTTTGAAGTTGAAAAATCACAAACATCTATGCTCTGATTATTTTACAGTCATTTCTACTTAAGCTTTTGCCAACCTTAATCCTATTTATCATAGCTGATTTATTTCCTTGGATTGCATTCAAGACTCAGCTGATCTTGCAGGTGTTCAACTTGCTGTCTGAAAGCAGATTTGTAGTTCCCTTAGATTAATGCACCTTTTCACAGTTATTCCTTATTGTGTTGTCCTGTTCTTTTTTCAGATTAGTTAAAATCCGACATAACCATATGAAGGCTACTTTGCTGTTCTTTTTACTGCAAAACAATTTAAAATAAGCTATAGTCTCTGATATAATTTAGCGTCTTTTGACCATCTCCCGTACTTTCACTTAAATATTTGCAAGGCTGTAAGGCAGTTGAGATCTACTTATCAATTTTATGGCACTCACCATCGGATTTGCATTTAAAAAAACCTGATCTCGTACGCAATGTCTCATAAAAATCCAAATCGCACTTTGAGAAAAAGAGTAATGACGATTTTGGGCAAATCTTTTTAATATGATAGAGTAATTCTTATACACTTTTGTAGAGTCTCCAAATCCTGCTTTTTAATTACGTCCATACCAACGGTCCACAATCTGTAGACATAGCAAAATGCAAATCGAGAACCTCATCGAAGTCTGCCTAATATAATAAGTTAAGCAGTGAAATAATGTAAGGATACGTTGGTTCTACTTCAATGTTATGATCATGCATACTGTAAATGTGTTGATTCTGTAATGAAGCTATATATGCAAGGAATTAATATTCATGGAGACACTTTCTCATTGTTATTCTGAATTGTAGGCTTGATAATAAAATGGCTCCTTTAGGCCAAATATTAGATCATGTAGTTTATTTCATTCTGAATAAGTAGTGCTATTAGATTTTTCAGACAATTTTAAAACAGCAAAAAGACAGGAACTGCTCAAAGTACACTGTACCGCTAATTTAAAAACCCACTTAGGGCATAGTACAAAGCTGACCCTAGCGGGACTGATTTCCGCAGGTCGTAATATTACTCCAAAGTGGACCTTCACTTGCATCCAGTTCTTACTTACAAATAAGAAATCACACTTTGTTGACACATATCAAAGTTGGCAACATGTTAGCAAGACAGTCCATCCTAAATCCCAAATACAAACCTCCAATACCACAATTAAATGTAGCTAGGCTTTCAGCCAAATTGAAAGCTGCTCGCTTTACTCTGAGATCACTGAGCTCCAATTCAGTTCATTATCAATGGTGAAGCCCAAATAATGACAGTTCATGTTTATTTACTGCTCTAAGAATGGTATCCACCATCACGGAACAGTCTGGATGTATTCCAGGATGGTGCACCTGGCTGCATCCGAGGTGGCTGTTTGGTTGCATGGTACAAATGTCTATGCCTTTGACCAGATGATATGTCAGGATGCTGCCAATGCCTTTGATTGTTTTAAGTGGACCTATTTGTTCCACATAAGGGAAAAGATTACATTTGGCCCTGAATACATGAAATGGGAAAAACTGCTCTATCATGAACCGCATACCTGTATAAAAGTATATGGAGTATATTCCAAGGTATTTCTGCAACAGGGATCAGGCACTGCTGCCCCCTCTCCCATTATTCTTCGCCTTATCAATAGAGCCATTTGGATGTTGGGTGAGGGAGGACCCATTGATTTGAGTTCTAAAATGGAACACAGAATGGGGGGGGAAGAATTTCCTTATATACTGATAACATCGTGCTATATGCTGATATATCTGATCTCTCTGTGGATATGGTAATAAATATGATTCAGATATTTGGTAGATACAGTGGATTTCACATTAATTAGGCAAAATCAGTGATCAATCCATTAATGACCTGGAAATCCAGGAGTCCAATAAGTGTAAAGATGACAGTAAAGAACTTGAGCTTTCATTACTTTTGGATGCTTGTTCCTCACTCACAAGAAACATTTAATAAAGAAAACTTCTATAATATCCTTAAAAAATTAAGAGAGGATTCCGACAGATGGAAGGCCCTGCCACTAAGCATGGGCGGAAAATCCGTCCCGCGAGCAGATTTTACGGATTTTCGGTAAATTCGCAATCCGCGAACGCTCTCGAATTTACCGAAAATCCGCAAATTCGCACGCAGCGGATTTTTTTTTCTTGGTGATACAATTTTGCGGCGTGGGTGTAAGTTCGCAATTGCGAACATGTAGGTGCGGCGGGCAGCAACAATCTCGCACTCGCGAAATTACAAAATTTGCAATTCTGCACAAGAAATCCACTAGCAAGCAGCATAGACCTTCTGAAAATGATGATTTTTAGCAGAATAACTCCTCAGGTTGACATTTGCCTGCCCTTTTTTGGATTTGAGGCCTTTTGACCATCTTTGGATCACTTTTGGATTAGAAATAAACTTTCACAAGTAAGTTTGTTGGCATTACATTTGCTGTTCTGCAGAAAAACGAGTTTTGCTAAACTGAAAGCACTCAGCAGCAGGTGCAAAAGTTCAAATTCATCATTAGTAACCATTCCCTGTAGTGCTTCCTGACTGGGGCCCCTCCAGAGTTCAGTTGCTAGTTGCAACAATTGTATGACCCTGCTCTGACCCTCGCAGCCGGATCATAGAATAGATACAAGTAGGCCACAAAGGTCCTGGAAAAAAAATTGCACTGCAACAGAAAGCAAATTACAGATAACGAAGCAGGTGCAGACTGGAATTTTAAAACAGTGACACATTAATAAATCAACCCCAAATTATTCATGTCAGTTGAAGCAGGGCAGGTGTGCTTGCTTTTTCCCTTCATAATCTACAGTGATGATGATGAACCAGAGGGTGGCATTGATGTACCAGAGGGTGGCATGGGTGAAACAGAGGGTGGCAGTGTTGAAACAGAGGGTGCTGTGAACCTGTGATGACGAACAAGACGTAGAAACAACATAGTCGCGACAGTTGCGTGCCGACAAGTAAGTTCGCAATCGCGAACTAGTACAAAATCCTCGCGAACTGGCAGAAACCCTTGCGAACACAAAAAAAATCCGGAAATTCGCGGATTTTGCGGATTGCGAGTTCGCAAGTTCGCAAAATTCACGAACGCCAGATTCGCAAAATTCGCCCATGCTTACCTGCCGCTCTCGATGCTAGGCAGAGCAGCTATTTTTAAAGTTATTGTACAGCCTCAATTGGCCTATGTTTTACAGAACACACCCTATCAAGTCCCTGAAGTGTTAATGGGGAATAGAGACAGCTATTATGAAAAAAGATAGCTTCCCTAGAATCAAGTGCCCAAACTAATGCAGACTTGTACGACCATGGAATAGCCCTCTCTGATATAAGGAGTTACTAATGAACCATCCAATAAGTGAGAGTCAATGACTAGGTATATGCTGATTGCATTAGGCTCTACAGACTATGGATGAGAACATAGGGCTATCCGTCAGAGCTTTACGGAAAACATGGTCAGCCTTATTGGCTACTCTATATAAATGTGATATTAGCCATCTGGGACATGGCAATTCGGTTGTTGGGTTGGCATGCGGTCTTAATAAAATAAACCCACTCTGGGCTGCTCAGCAATAGACAAAAACTCACCAACTAAATGCCTTTGAAAGTCGAGATCGAGTAGGTATCAGCAAACAGGGAAAGGAGAATGCCACAATGAAGTCCTTATAATCCTTAAAAGAAGAATATGAAATGTCAAAAAGGGAGGATTTATTTTATTTGAGAATTCAACATGCCCTGTCAAAAGATATCCCTAAAGGCACGAAAATAGAGGATTATTTATTTTAAGACACCTTGTAATGTGAAGCGGTGTCCCATATATATATAAAAAAAACTAATCACTAGCATGCGGGATATGCTGTCTGACCTAAATGTAGTTCGGGAGCAGGATTTTGTTGGCCTAATGGATGAAAATTGGACCGAGGCGCTCCAATATCCAAGGAAAGTGGCAATCAGGGTGGAGTTTATGTTATTATAACTTAAGATATTTCATAGAGTATACTATACAGGAGACCTACTGGTAAAAATGGGGCACCTGATGGCTAGGATTGTCTCTGAGGCTATGGCTCTGTGGGAAAGCTTATACACATTATATGGGACTGCTAGGAGGTTCTATTCAATTGAGCGGAGGTGGTGAGGCTTTTTCACATTATCAGAGCATTAGAACTGACTCTGGATCTAAAACTGTACATTCTTTGAGTATGGGGAGAAGAGGACAGTACCAGGAACCAACACATAGTCTTCAATGTGGGCATGATGGTGGAATATTACAATTAAGTACAACTATGGGGTTCACGTATGCGTCCATCACTTGAACAATGGAATATGGACTTGTGCCTGAGTGCTCAAAATGTGTCTACTAGGGATATTACTGCCCAAAAATGTTTGAGAAAATATTAGACTCTTGGGGGAGCTTCAGTGGGCAGGTGTTTGGCTTTCCTTTCTACCTGGACATCAGGGTGATGATGCATGTAGCACCAGCAAAAGTGGTTGGCTCATTTATATGATTGTACAATTATACACATGTTCAGAGGGAATGTGACTTGCTCAATGCGTAACTGTACAAGGTAATACACACATGTCTTTCTAATTGTACTGTTGCATTTCAAAATGCCACTAAACAGAGTTTAAAAAACTTAAAAAAGGAAAGTATATATTTTTGCAAATATCCTCTTGCAAGGGACCGATAGGAAAGCAATTATGAAGCATTTGGGGAAAAGGTCAGTACAAGGGAAAAAAACAAGGAGTAGGATGGTGTTAAAGAGTGTTAGGCAGCAGGTCGAGACAAAACAAATTGAAAAGCAAGCTTAGGAAAATGCCTCTCTTTAAGTGCTTGGCCCCATTTGTTTTGACTGATGCTTTTTTATCTTTTTGGACTGGAGCTTTGTTAACCATGCCCCGAGCCTGTGCTTTGACCCCTCAAAAATGTAAAAATGGGCCACACTCCTAATTTGCACATTTGACTTACCTATACATCCATAGTAGATGGTACAAGCTGTACCCAGACCCTGCAAGTAATGTCACTAGTGGACTGCAGCACACATTTTGCCACCACTATACTGGCAGTACAAAACATGACTTCAGATCTACCACTGTAGCCTGTCTGTGCAGTATTAAAACTGAAAATTCAACCTGTCAAAATAACCCCTTTTTACAGGGTTAAAACATAATTTTAAATATTATTAAGTTACACCTAATCAGGCCTTAAAGTCATATAAGGCTGTGTTTATGGTATTTAAAAGTTGGACATGTAAAATTTTAATGTTAACCCCTCCCCTGCTGATGACAGAACCGCTCTGTCATCAGCCTCGGTCTTGCTGTGCTGATGACGGAGCAGTTCTGTCATGGCCCGGCCGCCGCGCCTGCGTGGCGCTGATTTCGCGCCTGCACGGCGCTGATTTCGCCCCTGCGCGGTGCGTTCTATTGAGCGGGCGGGGCCATGACGGAACCGCTCCGTCATGAGCACAGCGCAACCAACGCTGGTGATGGAGCGGTTCCTTCACCAGCATGCGCCCGCCGCTCGGCCGTCCTCCCCCTTAGCACTGCGGCGGAATAGCCGCCGCAGTGAAGGGGTTAAACAAGTCCTTACAGTAAAGATGCTTTCCAAGACATTTTCACTGTGCAGGGTTAGTTCTGTAGTGGAGCACTGGGAGGTAATAATACAATTAATCAATGTTATTGTTGCTCAGGAACCAACTACAAAGTTAATTCTTGGGCTTTTTAAAATATTTATCATGCACTCAATTTGTTGTTAAAGTCAGATTTGTACTAAATATTTTACAAACTTTACTTTTACAAAGTTCCCTTTCACCTGCCTAATGCCTCTAAAAGCCCATTTGCATGCATTTTCAGCTGTCATCCAGGAGCTGAATTCCACCTTCATGAGCTGTGAACTTGCTCCCAGAGCAGGCACAAAGCCTTGGCTGTAGGTAGGTATCCTAATCCCCAAGAAGATGACCATCTACATTGTTCCCATGATTTCTTTTTGCTAATTAACAATTCTATTAAGTTGAGAGCACAGAGCCATCTGTGCCCATGAATTTAATTAACTTCAAAGAGGCCTAACTTGTCACAGGCAGATGTGGTGAACACATGGGCCTGCCCCCTTCTTTGCCCCTCTTGTCATCCAGGCACCAATCTCAGTGGGAGAGGAACTGCCTCTAGAACTGGTTTTGAGTGACGACATAGAAGGAGATGCTCAATTCACTGGCCACAACTTTAGAGATGCAACAGGACTTCTGAACATGGGAAGAAAGCTTTTTGCCCTGTTGGATTAGGGGAGAGAAGGACACGGTGGGATTGTTTGCAGTAGGGCTACGTGGGGAATAGTTTTCCTATTGGTAAGGGATGGGCCAGTTTCCTGTATACCCACAGGCTAGTGCAGCAATAAATGTGCCACCCCTGAGCACCCTATTCAAAACACAACTGGACCCATAGAAGACAGTAGAAGTACAGCACCTGCTGTTGAGACCTATAATGCGAAACATATTAGCTGGCCTGCTCCCACATCTATTCAGAACAAAGAAGTGTACTCCAAGAGTCAGTTGACTGACCTCTTAAGCTACAGGGACAAAAGAATCTGCTAGAAGCCCTTTTTCCTGAAAAGCCAGGCAGACTAGCTCCAACTGGACCTGCCATGGACTCTGTTGGTGGTTACTGTTAGAGTGCCCCCTAAGTACTCTTCCTGAGGTCCTGGAAACCTTGGCTGGTGTCCTACCATGCTCCTCCTGCCTAACCTTAAAGGTTGTGACTGAGAAACTTTTTGCCTAATTTCTGCCTGGAGCACCATCTTGGGACCAGGACCAATCTGCTAGCTGATCTATCGAGGGTGCATAGGCTGTGAGGCTGGCTTCTCCACAGGTCATGCTTGGTTCTTCTCTGCAGCAACAAATCTGATTCAGCGACCCCGATTTCAACCAGTATCCAACAGCGTCAAACCTTCTTTGGACACACACTGCATTCTTGACCCACTGAGGAGCATCTGATCGACATTGAAGACTTTGGGTGCAGGGGCTCTGGACTTTTTAAGCTAAGAGCTTTTCCCACCTTCGATGATGGCTTCAGGGAGACCTCATACTCCGTCAACCCTTCGTCGACAGATCCATCTTCTGGTCTAGCCTAAAGCCATTGAGAATTCCACCATCTGGAAAATGTTAATGTGTGACTGTAACTTTTTGACCAGGCAAATCCAACCCATGTAGCCAACTTGCACTACATTAAGGTCAAGGTCTGGACTGACCAGTTGCTCAAGTTTGGGGCTTTGCTCTTTTTGGCACTGTTTTATTTAAAAAAAAATGCAACCTTATCTTGGTTCTACTTATTGAATATTTGTCCTTTTGGTGTAATTTTGTTCATTAAAATAGTCTCTATAAATATTAATTAAAGTGGGATTTTCATAGTGTTGTGTTATTCACTTTTTAGTTGTGATGAGACTTGTATACGTTTTGCACAGTTTCTTAAGTAAAGATTGTCTCTTGGGTGACACAGACGATAGCAAGAAAAAATATATACCTTCATTTAAAGTTGAAAGGAAAAGAAAAATGTTTTTCCCTGAATGTGAGCAGTGGAGGAATTTGTCATCCATGCAAAAGGATTACTTCTACAGAACATTCATGTGGACATTTTTAATTTATGGGTGCTGTCTACCATAATTGACTTAATAAAGCAAATGTGAAGAAATCAATCAACTTGGACACAAAGTTCCCTTCTTCTATGTCGAATCAATTTTTTTTATCAAACTCATTGAAGCCAAATTACCACCAGCCCTGTCCTTGGGATCTGATAAAAAAAGTCTACTGGTTAAGTTCTAAAACAAGCATTTGCAATGCAATAGGTCTCGCATTTGCGGGAGTTTGAACTGTTGGCATTGTAAACGATAATGCCTTTTATTTACGTGTTGGTTTTTAAAACATAAATAAAAGGCATTGCCATTTACAACGGCAATAGCTTAAGCTCTCGCAAATGCGAGACCTATTGCATTGCAAATGCTTGTTTTCCTGTCTGCCAGTGCAGATCCTTTAACAAAGGGGCAAAAGAAGTGCCAGGAGGAACGATTGAGAATGAGCCTGGCTGCCATATTTTGGACTACCTATAATTTGGCTCATGTGCTGCTCACGTGCTCATTCATCTCCTTCCTGCTACTACTAAATTAGAAGGATGGAAGCAAGGGCTAGGAGCAGAAGTTAGGTTGACAAAGGGCCATATTTAGAATTTGATGGATGAGTTACTCTGTCGCAATGTGACGGGTGGACCGTTGGTCCTATTACAAGAGCCACTTGTAATAAGGCAGAGAGGGGCCATCCATTGCGATGTGACGGAGTACCCGTCTGACAAACACTAAACCAGGTTAATAATATGTATGCTGAGGGCGCCAAGCTGCGGAAGGCCTCAAATTGGACGGTTAGACCCCCACCTCTATTTAGAAACGTTTGTGCTGGAAGATAAATGCCTGCAAATATGTTAGATTTGAAGTATGCCTAAAATGCAATATTCTCAGAGTTAGCAGGAGTATCCTGCCATTCAGAAACAAAAATAATTTCTCTTTCAAACTTTTGTGGCTTAAAATAATTGATCCTAAGTGGATTGACCATTAGCAGGTACACTTCCATAGAGGTGAGCCGGGAGCGGCTAATGGCCCTCACCTGGCTGGCTGGCTGTGAACTTACCTGTTTTGATCTAAAATAAATTCTTTTAATGGATGATGCATGCAACATGAACACATTTCTCTGTAAAATTTGTGTTAAAGATGCTCACATCACCCTCTTTAAAATAATTTAAAGGAAAACTGTATTTAAAGCAATCTGTTTTAGAATAATTCAAGGTCATCGGGGCAAGATTTTACAGTAAAGAGATGGCGTATCAGGGAGCCCCCTGAAATCCTGGGGCACTGGGCCAACGCCCACTTTGCCCATGCCTTAAAACGTCTCTGAGTCAATCACCGACCCTAGAGAGACACCTAAAAAGCCAACAGGTGGTGGAAAAGGCACGTATTGGTGGTCTAAAAAAACGGATAACATAACAACTTAAACAAGAAAGGCTGGCCTGTGTACAGAGTCCTGTGACTGACGCAAGGCCGGGGATCAGATCACACTCTGCCATTCCATTCCGAACACATGACACCAGGTCAGGCTCCAGCTCTTACATTGAGCAGGATTCCTATTGTAAATACACACAACTTCATGCAGTGTGGCGGAGGGAAGGAAAATGAGGGTAAAACCTCACGCAAAAATATACATTCCAAATGATAGGACCACCTCCTACCCATCCTGCTGAGGGGGCTATCCTTGAATGAAAAGGGATATCATACATTGATGTTAATTTGTTTCTCGTTGGCCATTAACTGAGTCCATTAAATGTTTCAATGCTCTGAAAAATTTCCACAGACCATTGCTCAAATGTCGGTGTCCCCTAAGCAAAGCCACCAGACGCTCTCCCATGACAGTCACTCCTCATTGCTGGAATGAAATACAGGCCAAATTGGATGTCTAGGCAGTACACGTACATGCTGAATGCGCTCTTGCCTGATATAATTGAAGCACAGTAAAGAGTGTTTCTAAGATCGCTGCCTGTTCCAAAATGCCACTGCTTCTCATAAAGAAGCCTGCAGTTTAACTGCTGTGCTTGGGTTTGTATGTGCACATGTGTGATTTGAGAGTGTATATATCTGCTGTGCTTGAGTTTGTATGTGCACATGTGTGATTTGAGAATGTGTATATCTGGGGTGCTTGGGTTTGTATGTGCACATGTGTGATTTGAGAGTGAATATATCTGCAGTGCTTGGGTTTGTATGTGCACATGTGTGATTTGAGTGTGTGTCTATCTGTGGTGCGTTTGGTTTGTATGTGCGCACGTGTGATTTTCATCTGCAGACCGTCAGGGCAGAGGGACGGCAAGTTTCCATTTTTACAAAGTCTGAGCTATAAATAACCGGTAAGAAGCGTAATCTGTGGTAAACCAACCTCTTATGCTGTGGGTGGTGGGCTCTGCCGGCGTGCAGGGCTCTCTCACTTTCCTCAGCTATGGGTCGTAGGCGGGGCCGTGCACAGATGTGGGCCGGCTGCAGCACGTACACACACCATCGTGCACAGTGGACTGTGACAGCGTACAGATACTAGTGGATGTCCACAGATCCTTGAGCAACTGTGAGTTGGGAGGTTTTCACAAACTGTCGAAAGTGAACAGGTGCCTGTACACAGACCATTCTAGACGTGCACCGGTCCACACTCTGACTGGACCGGGACCTTCACTCACACAAGAAAGAACTTGTACTGCGTCATGTACACTGGCCCTTGCGGACACACGTGCATCGTGGTGAAGTGGACTGGGACGTAAACACGATCCGAATAGCGGTGAATTCGGACGGTTTCAAAGACATTTGGAAACATTGAACAGTGTCCTCCACCAGGCTCGGCCCGCAGCAGAGACCAGGAGCCCCAGCTATGTGCCAAGAAATGCTCCACTCCGGCCCTGTGCCCAGCCACCGAAGGCAGCCAACCTGAGGGCCCCAGTGACCTATCACCTCTTTCACAATGAGCCTCCTTCCTGAGTGTGCGGGCCCCAGGAAGACCGCCTGTTGGGCACTGGGGGCCGAGGAAAGGTGAGTGCTTTGGATGAAGTGGGTTTTCATCCCCCTGAACTAATTTTTGACTCCTGAAGGCAATCTATCAGCCACATTTTGATTCTGCTCGCCACAGTATGGGGTACTTCAGCCACTGGCACAGTTACACTGTGAAAGACTGTATTGTCAGATCTCCAGCACTTGAAAGAGACGGCCGCGCAGCTGTGAAAGTGAAAGCGGTCGATGGTGACATAGCCGCCCGGTCGTGAGATGCTCTCTGTGGTGGTGAGGGGGAGGGGCAGTTGTGAGAGGTGCTGAATTACCCAACAAAGGAAAACCAGCACTCGTATGCCTCCTACAGTGTTTCACAGCCTACCCTGGGGCAGGACTTCCACCTTCTGCGGGAAGCCCGTGCCCACAAAGTGACTGGACGAGAAGGGCGAAAGGCGGAAGTCCCGCCCCAGGGGAGGCTGTGAAACACTGGAGACACAGGACAGGAGGAGCATAGGCCGCCGATGCAAGTGAGGGAAGCCCCGCATGACGGAGCCTGTAGCTCAGTGAGTGGGACGGGTGGGGCTTAGTTGTAAAAGAGGGGTGTGCGTGTGTGTGTGTGTGTGTGCGCGTGTGTTCATGCAGTGTGTGTGTGTTTGCGTGTGTGTGCCTGTGTGTGTGTGTATGTGTGTGTATGTGTTCATGCGTGAGTGTGGCTGTGTGTGTGCGCGTGTGATTGAGAGAGTCGAGAGGCTGACTTGCTGTGAATGTGGGACAGGAGATATGCACGGCGACGGGCTGGACGTGCGCGCCCACGAGGTGAAATCACAGAGGGCTTGCACATGCCCATCCCCTGTCTCACATTCCCAGGAAGTGGCTGACAAAAGATGCTTCACTGGATGCAGTGCTTCGCACTGCGTACACCAGCTCGACCTAAAAAGGAAAGTCCCTTCACATATGTTTATAAGTTTCCCAATTAACTTTTTTAAATGTCATCCTTCTAAAGTTTGCATTCCTTTTCACCTTTTGGAAACAAATTTATAACTGTGCCATTTTCTTATTTTTTTTTTAAAACAATAACTTGACAATACATATTTGGTTTAGTCCTTGCAGGCTACTAAGGTGTTAACATATGTTGAAAATATGACTTCATGTCAAACGTACGATGCAAATCGTTGATAGGGTATTGATAACATTACAGCAGCACATTCACAAGTTACAGACCTCATCTTATTTTCCAGCAAAACATTTTAAGGGCCTCAAAGCATATGTTTTTTTTTCCAAATAAATTAGCAATAATATAGTATTCTTCCATACTGATAATGGACCTAAATCCTATTTTAAATGCAGTTTTCCACAGAAATAACTACTCTTTAACCAAACACTGTTCGAGGGAGTAGGACTTTCTGGCCTCGTTGTTTTCTCTCTGCTCAAAGTAAGATTCCAAAGTCATCAGTGAGGGACAAACGCATCTCTTTACATCTTTCTACAGGCTGAGTATAGCGTGCCAGTAGTCATTTCCCCATGTGACTCTTGACAGCTGTCATTAAGAAAAAGCAATCTCCTTCTACTCTCTTTCCTTGATTTATATCTGAGTCCCCAGGGTGAGGGGCAATCATGGAGTCCAGTGGCAGAGTTATTTATGCCAGCTTGTTCACAATATCTTGCTAACCCATTCCATATTTGAAATCACGCCAGGATAGCTATATTCCCATGCAATATTAGCTGTGCCACCTAAAGTGCTTTTTACAATGCAATTCTAATGCGAGAATGGCCTATTTTGCATTGAAGAGCGCATGCCCAATACACAATTCCATTGTACAAGACACACACAAAATTATACATTCTGCATGTATCCTGCCTTTTCACATAATTTGCTAGCTATTCTGATGCAGCAGGTAAAAGAATGAAAGTGGTGTATCAAATGGGCATATTGATTTTTCTTGAATGTGATTCATGCTGTAAAAGTGCCATGTTTCCATCCTGCCCAGACGATTGAGTGTTCTTGTTTCTCATGCTTTGTAACAAACATAATTTAGTTAAAATTGCTTTTAGGTAGCCTTAGGCAATGCCTCTTCTCGAAACAGTGGCCGATCTGCTTAATTTTCTGTCACTTGCTTGTCCTAGTGCAGTAGTTTGTGAGTGATGATCCTAAAGTCATACTTCAAACTTGTGAATGCGGGTGTTGTAGCACAACTTTATAATGCAGGTGCTGCATATAGAACATTTTAATGGATTAAGAATGAATGTACTTATAAAGGGCTGAGAATGGCCACGAAACTGTGAAGCTCGATTACTTCTTAAAGGATGATTGATATTATATAAAACCATTATCAAGTCAACAGTTTAAGCAGTTATTTTGCATTAAATAGGTTAATTTCTTGATAACAATCAGTTAATTTCATAAGCAGTAGTTAATTGTGAATATTTAGTGCTCTTCCACAGCTAGAAGGGCTTTGGTTTAGAGTGTGTGGATTTCTAATACCGAACACAAAACATTAATATTACAAATAGGTTCCACCCATTTAATCTAACTGGATATATTATATGTTTTGATCACCCGTTTTTTGGACTTTTTACTGTAGGTTGAGTCTTAAAACTTGCTTCTCACCCACGGTAATGACATGGTAAGTGAACAGTGTGTGTTTACTACCGCTATACAACTTTTAAACTAAAGGCGTTGCGACTCAGCTAGGGTAAAGGGCACCTGTCTGGTTAAACATGAACCTGCATGTACACGTGTGTTCATACAGGTGCAGTCTTCGCATGTGAGACTACTGTTGTGCATAGCCTGGTGAAAGAGGGGTTTCTGCAAGGTTAGATGGCTTATAATATTGCAGTGCATTATAGGTAAGGTCAGTAGGGTTTACTGTTTTATCTACACTATCACTGTATTATACACATTATACACATGGGGGAAATCCCTGTAAAGTGTAGTTTAACTTCCCTTAGGCCTACAAAGTCCAGTTAGGTATCAAACTGAGGTAAATCATGCGTGGCAAGTGTTAATACTCAGATCCCCAGATCCTACATAACACCTTGTGGGTCATACACAATCGTTATATTTCTCTGGCTTACGTCAGAATCAGATCCCCAGCCTTTTGTCACCATGCTGGATCAAGTTAATTACTCCTTCCTCCAGCAGAGGGAGCAAACGCCTCCCCACAAAAAAGGAGTAATTAACAGTGCTATACTCAGCTCCTGAGTAAGCAGGGGTTGGGAAAGGAAATCTGCATCGGTTAATTAGCGTTCCAGAATTTGGACAGTCTAGACCCACTCAATCAATCAATCAATCAATGACACTTGTAGAGCGCGCTACATACCCGTAGGGTCTCAAGGCGCTGGGGGGGGGGGGGGGGGGGGGGTGCCGCTACTGCTCGAACAGCCAGGTCTTCAGCTTCTTCCTGAAGGAGAGGTGGTCTTGGGTCAGGCGCAGGTCGGGGGGGAGGGAGTTCCAGGTCTTGGCGGCCAGGTAGGAGAAGGACCTTCCTCCTGTAGTCGCTCTTCGGATGCGGGGGACGGCGGCGAGGGCGTGGTTGGCTGAGCGGAGGTGGCGTTTGGGAGCGTAGAAGTTGACTCGGCTGTTGAGGTAACTCGGGCCTCGGTCGTGTAGAGCTTTGTGTGCGTGGGTGAGGAGGCGGAAGGTGATTCTTTTGTTGACGGGGAGCCAGTGAAGGTCTCTCAGAGGTCCGGAGATGTGGCTGGTTCACTGAACAAAGGAGGAAGCCCAAACCTCAGAAGGCAACACAGGAAGGGGGGCTCCCCTTTTGTGGGAAAGCCACTGGCAGTGATGTCAGGTTGTGGTGGAGTTGAAGAGGTGGAGGAGATGTGAACTGAGACTACTTGACAATGCCACCTTGGATTGTCCCAGCATAATGTGCAAGACGGATGGAACAGGGGTTCAGGAGTGATGTGGCACCTTAGAATTGGCCTGGGGCGCCCGACATCTAGAAATGTCCACCCCATTTATGATCCTTTGCACAGGAAAGAGAAAGACAGCTGGACACTAGAATTTGATGGTAGCAATTCCATGGATAGCTGGAAGGATAAACCCCCTGATGCCCTAATGGACTGAGGAACCTTACTACAGTTGACCCCAGGATAAGGAGGTCTCTCAAGTACCAGCAAGGCTGATTTCCTTACACCCCAGGCAGAGAAGATCTTGACTTCATGACCCAGCAGAAAGAGAGGAGCACCAGAGACAAAGGAAAAGAGGAAAGCTGGTGCAGGCAAAGCGTGGAACTAGTTTCCTGTAAAGTGTGGCATTATATAGGCAAGAAGTCCTACTGAAACTGCTCCCAGTGGTTAGAGCTTGCCACCAGGAGAAAAATAAGCCCACGATTGTCGAAATTGGCCCAGTGCTGTTTTGAGCAATGATTCCTGGTGTGGGCCCTTGCCATGGGGTTATCACAAGCTTCTTTATTGATTAGTGAGCTCGGGAGGGGGAATGCATAGGGCTCCCCATGACTCTGTGAGGCCCAGGGACATCATCCCCTGAGCCAACTTCTGGAAAGGAGGAGCCTGGACCCCGTCCTTGGGCACTCAATGAGGATGAAGGAGTGGGAGCATCTTCATACCACCACAGCAGAAAGAAAGTAAGTCCTGGGACCTCACCCTCGGGCCCCTCAGGTGACCAGGAAGGGGGTTCACTGTCATGCACCTCACAATGGTGGTGGGCTCGCACCCACTCCTTGTGCCTATATCTATGTGGAGTGGGGTGGCCACTGTGAGAAGAACCTTGCTAACATGTAGCAGGCAAGGGAGAATCCAGTTGCGGCTCTCACACCAGCAGTCCAAGAAGCCGGCTTGGTGGTTCAGGAGTGGACTCCCTGCGCTGCCCCAAAATAGGTACATGTCAGGGTGCCTGGGTGGGACCGGGAAACCCCAACAAAGCAAAGTAAAGCCAGGAAGATGCAGGTGGGAAGCCTCTCCCAATCAAAGTTGCTAATTAAAGATACATGCATCTGGAGGGAGCACCCTTTAATGCCCTGATTTTTGCTAAAACTTCCCTGCTTGTGGTGGCCGCCGGAGGGCAGGGGCAGCACCAACCATAAAACAAAGAATTGTGGGGGGACTAAAGGAGTGGTAGCAGCCCCCCAAAATCCATTAAAATGGTTTGCAGGGTCAGGTAAATGATGACTCCAACATATTTTGGCCGGTAAGTCAAGCATTTACAAGGCTAGAGCTTTTGCTGTGCAGCTGGGAGGGAAAGGGCCTCCAGGCATCAATTATAAGGCTGGAAGTTTATAAGAAAGACTCAATCACAGTTGGTTTTAAATGCTTTATTGAACGTTTATTGCTGACAATAATTTTTTCATAAACTTTAAACAATGCTTTATTGTTAATGACAGCATTTAAACATAGTTAATGATTATAGGTAGATAATGGTTATTTATATCATGTAGATTATTGGTGTTTTTATATGACAGACATTTAACAAAGTTACACAAAAAAGGATTTCAGCTATTAATACTAACTTGAGATGCGATCCCTCTGGGAAAAGCAGGGCCTAAACCCACATTGAGATGTGGCATGCTTCATCCTCATCTTCCTAATCTCAATGTGGGTGCAGGCCTTTATTTTCTTAGAATGATTTCTCCTCCATTCAAGATTCATAGCTGGAACATTTTTTGTGCATAAGGTATTTACGACGGGAGTTAATAAGGTTTTGGCTTACATTCTCCTCCCTCTCTTCATGTAAAGTAATGGACCTTTTTACAAAGCCAATACTCTTCCCTCATATATTGATATGGTGACCTGTGACAAAACCAATATGCCTGACTTAATTAAGGTAATGCATCTACTACATTGTGATTTTCTATCCAGAATAGGTGTGAGGGCTACTGAGAATTGTCACTAAGGGTCTGGTGTATATTTTGTAAACTAATGTGCAATAGTTTCTAGTGTTTGTGTAATAAATGCACTTTTCCTTTTTCAAACAAGAAGTACTGACTGGACAATCATTTACTTGAATGGTAATTACTAGCTCATACCACCTCTACTGAGTAGGCGTTGGACTGCTCTGCTTCACTAACCTGAGAAAGTTAATTGATACCATTAAGTTCTTGGTGCCCAGTAAGGGAAAAGTGTGGCTCTATTACTTGCGCAGGCCTCACAACCTTCATACATAAAAAACACATGTATTACATTGGGTCAGGCAACAACCAGAACCCTTGTCAGGGTGAACGACAAAAGGTGCTAAATGAACCTGTGAGTACCCCTCTGCTATCACATGACAGTACCACTTATACATTCTTCTTCCTTACTTTGTTACATAACATGATCAGTGGAGATATTCAGTTTTAATGTTTTAGTTAGATATAGCCCCTAAAATCACAAAGCCCCATTTGTGTTCATCTGATTGTGCTTGACCGAGGGAATGTCACAAGTACAGGCCGACTGCAATGGAGCATGGACGAGATCCAGGGACCACGTTAGGCCAGGAGAAAATGTTACCAACTCAAAATCTGGTGCAAAGAGTTTCATTCATGGTGGAAGAGGCCATTGGGTGCAAGGAGAAAGAAGCACACAGAGCAGACCTGGTATCGCAGGCAATCATCGCTGAAGTGTGAAGGTTGGGCCGGGCCCTGCCAACGGTCATTATTTGAGCTTCACATTAGCCGTCAACGTGGGCTATCATTGCTGTAGTGTGAAATGCAGGTTTATGTTGCCGGTTGTCACGGGTGGTCCCTGCAGTATGAGTTGGGTTCAGCGGAGCTTCTTATTGGTGCCCATCTTGGGTGTCAAAGTCTCAGTGCAAATGGGCACGTTCACAATCACAAAGGGTCAAAACGTCAAGATTTCTCTCACCTTGAAAAGGAGTACATACTAATGCCAGCACAGGTCAAAGCCTGGGAAGACATGTCTCGGGGATTATGGGATTATGGACTTACTCTAGAAGAACCCAGTAGGGCTCAGGCAGGTCCAATAGCAGATCATGGCAGGTCAAGTGCAGGTTAGCTGGGTAGTTGCAGACAGGCCTCTGGAACATGTGTACCTGTGGTGCAGAACAGGAGGTGAGTGAGCTGATCTTTGGAATCACTCAGGTTAGCCTGGGATGAAGGAAGCAGGTCCAATCCTCCATTTCAGAAAGCAGGTAAGCCCTCTGAAATACAAGTCATTCCTTGAGCAACAGGGCAGTCCCCTGGTAGCAGCAGGAACTCCTCTGTGGAGCAAGTTAGGCCTCAAGCAGTAGCGCAGCCTTGTGGAAAATAAGGCACTCCTTCTTTTATAATGCCTACAGGTCTTGGAGTGTACTGAAGATGTGCTCATAGGGTCCAATATCTATATATGGTTTCAGGTTTGAAGTTGGGAACCACCCCAATCTGGTTCTTAAAAGCTCCTTCCTTCAAGGCCCTGAGAAGTATGGGGTGACATGCTCCAAGGCCTTTCGAAATGTAAGTGAGGCTGAGTAGAGCTCCACCTCTTAATATCCTGACCAGATTGCCCATCCTCCCAACACCTAATCCCCCATGTGTAATTTTCTGGCAGGAGTAGAAATAAACAACAGGGCCATTCACCGTCATGTGACACAGGCCACCAGCGGAATGCACAACTGGTTAAGACAAAACAAAATGCCATCATTTGGAAGTGCCTTTTTTATTGGTATTTAAAATCTGATTTACCATTAAGAGAATTATAAATTCCAGTTAATTTGGGACTAAGCAGCACATCTCTATTTGTTTCTTTTCAAAGCTTATCACTTACTAAATGTAATAAGATTACTCCATGTTAGGTAATTGAAGACTACCAGGACCTGTAGATTTAAACCAATATGTCCTACTTTTTTAAATTCATGGTACTCTGTCCTATGAGCCTTTACAACCTGTTTTAGTGATGAATGATATGTATTAAAAAGAAAGATATAGGCCAGGCAAAAGGTTTATTTTAAAGTGCACTTTCTGGTATACAAAGAGAAAGGGGGGAAGTTACTGTTGTCTGGAGGAGAATGTTTTCTTTAGGAAAATAACCTTCACTCTCCCAAGGGTGACATGCTTCATCATTGGGTTCCCTCCTCACACCTGCACCAAATGGTGCCTGGTGTGGGCTACAACTCTCCAAAGGAGAGGAGCTGAGGTGTTTTTGGTTAGATGAGTTGTACATTTGAGCTGAGTGCTAGCATATGTATACGAAAAGAGTTGTGGGTTGAATGTCCGTTTTTTCTTTTGATCCCATGGAATAAGGTTAACGAAACAAGGGATTCCAGGCAGTTTGGAAAAAATACTCACTATGCGAGGCCAACATGTTTCTGCCCTGGAGTGACCCTAGATGGAGTTCAGGGGCATTCAGGATCAAAGTGATAAAGCCACTCCCCCAGCAATTCTAAAACCTGATCCCATATACTGTATTATTATGACTTTTTTAAATATGTTTAATTAAGGTAAGATAATTAAATAGTACAATACAAAATATACAATCACCAAATAGAACATAATCAATAAGTAACAGCCATAAATTTCAATCATTTGGAATCCCCAAGGTTTACTACATTAGACCTCAAAGGAGAAAATGTTAATGGACATAAAAATATAGCTATGTTTGCAAATTAGAGTTGGATTTTTATTGTGTGTTGTAATTGGATTGTAGTTGGATTTTTATTGTGTGTTGTATCTTACTTATTTAACGTATTGGTGTTTTTAAATGCTTTAGACACCTGTCTCCTAAGTTGAGCTTGCATGCTCATTGCTAGCCACCAAGGGTTGAACAAATGATTCCTTTATTGAAACCCTAACTGAACCTTTTGTTGTGTTTGTGGCCTTATTACTAGTGGTAAGTCACTGCTTATCACTTCGTATAATTCATTTTTGAACAATAGCCTTCATCGTAGTCTGTGACGTATGTCGCACATACCCTGATATTATCCTGACATTCCCCATGAGTTCCATTTCTCCCTTTAGATAATTGCTGGGCAGGTCGGGGGTGGAGATTTGAGAAGTGGCTAGAGTCAACACATTTGATATATTATTCTGAGATGGAGTACTTATGCCTTATGATAGATTACAAGAAGAGTATGGGCTCCCGGCAGCCCATTTTTGGGATAACGGCAGTTTGTTAGCTGCGATGAAGAACCTGTTGGGCATTACATACACAGAACCTGACCACCATCCTTTGGTACAAACAGAATACAGAGTGGGTGGTAGGCACAGAGTCATCAACTGTTTTGGTCGCACTGTAGCTTACATCACACATGATCGACTTGCAGTGACCGGTAGATGCTGGTAGGGGGATGTGGGCAGAGACTTAACAAAAAAATGAGTGGGAGAGAGTGCTTCCCTATCCCAGGAAAGTGTCACGGAATACTAAGTTCCAATATATTCAGCATTATATTCTTCATAGGTTTTATCTTACCCCTGCAACACTTTATCGTATGTTTAGGTCACTCTCTGAAAGCCCTCTATGTCAGCAACTGGGGGCCGTTATGGGATATATGTTTAGGAGCTGTACGACTGCTGTGAGAGGTAATAGTGGGCAACCCAGTATACCCTTGAGAGTTTGGGCAAAAAGTATGACAAGTGACAGTCTTGAATATACATCAATCTCTGTTGTTGCATAACCAGCACTAGTGGGCTCAAATCACTAAGCCCACACGATTTTATTCCTTAAGTGATTCCAAAATTCTTGTTTTACTAAAATCCATTCAAGGTATCTTCACCCTATCGTACGACTGCTGTGGCATTGTGGGATCTGGTCCGCAGTGCTAAGAGAAGTGACTGGTCGCACGTGGGTGTGCACCCTAAAGGCCTCCTTGCTAGGGCTATCCAAACACCCAAAAGCATCTTAGGCTACAAATAGGTTTATTGATTCAAGATTATTGATCAAACTTAGGCTCATAGCCATGTACTGAAAAGCTCAGACATTACCCAATGAAACTCATGTGTGCAGTGTGACGCTTAAGTGAGGACAGGCATAGGCAGTGGATTTTAGGTGGGTATAAGCTCACAGGCTACGGAAGTACTCCATAGCAGCAGACTGGGAAGTTCTCCTGGTGAACTTACAAAACTATAGAGAGGGCTAGTCAGATTATTGCATTTCCTTGAGTGCCTGGGGGACCCTGGCCCATTTTTATTCAGCAAATAAAACGTTGATGAGCCTGTGCTTGTGTTCCCCTATAGTCTCCCAATGTTGTTTATTCCATTGTTTGCCCCCCCCCACAAGCTGATGTCTTTTTACCTCATGCCCAGATGATGCTTTGAAATAGTCCAATGACTTCAGATGGTATGGCAGACACCATGATGAAATCCCAAAGGAATTGTTGTAGACTTGAACTGGAGAGAACCCAAGTGTTTATGTATGTCCTATACAGAAGTAGCGTTCCTCCATTTCTTTATGAGTTTGGTTGATTATATAAGTTCATGATACAAACCAGAGCTTCCTCTGACTTTGAATAACAACATCTGTTTCTATGACGAGTGTCCTCATACTCTTAATGTACTATATCAATGTGTTGCATCGGACAATGCTACTGCAATAAAACTTTTTTTTTTAAATAGTTGCAAAGAAATCAGAACAGGAGCATGCTTCCTAGTGGTCGAAACCCTTGTTTTATAGGAATAGCATAATTGCTTTTTGAAGAAACTATCAGTATTGGTAAATGAAGACACATTGAAAGACTTGCAGGGAATAACTAATTGATATAGTAATGATGGAAACAGTAGTTAAGGATTGCATAGAAAAAGGTAGGCCTCTTAGCATGTAATCTAGACAAATGTTATCAGGCTGCCTAGCTGTGATACCTCTTTGGATAAAGCAAACACCCTATGAAACAGCATCCCGGCCTCACAGTCCCTATGTGATACTTTGGCAGCTGCCTTTGAGGATAAGATTGCCATTATCCTGAGTGGACTTTCTAATTCAGGCACTCCCTATCCCCAGTCACTAGCTGCCCCTGCACCTACTCTCATCTTAGGTGAGTCAGAAGAACTGACAGGTCATCCATGGCTGGAGAGTTTTACTCTTCCCCCGTTCAATGATTTCTGTTCTCTAGCAAATGGTGTGTCCTCGGGCTCTCCCCTTGACCCACTACCCCATAAATTCTGGAAGCTTTTTCAGGAGGAACTCTTTCGCCCCCTCTATTCCATCTGTCATCAGTCTTTTAGTACTGCCACGGTTCCGGAGTGTTGGAAGCTGGCAGTGGTCTCTCCCCTCTTGAAGAAAGCCGCACTCGACCCCACCTGTCTGGCGAATTATCGGCCAATCTCGTTGCTTCCCTTCCCAGTCAAGATCATGGAGAAACTCGTGACCCAGTCCCTGTCCAGCTTTCTGGAAAGTTACACCTGTTTGGATGTGGCCCAGTTCAGCTTTTGGCCGGCTCATGGTACGGAGTCAGCGCTGGTGGTCGTGCTGGCTGCTCTTCGCTCGCGGGTCGACACTGGCCGTGCAGCCTTTTTAGTGCTGCTCGACATGTCGGCCTCGTTCGACACGGTCAGCCACTCCACTCTCATCAGCAGGCTGGAGGAGATTGGGGTAGCGGGACTGGCACGGGATTGGCTAATCTCAAATCTTCAGAATAGACACCAGGTAGTGGCTTTACCGCCTTTCAGGTCAGACATCAGGAGAGTAGGGCAGGGTGTGCCCCAAGGGTCAGCGATTAGTCCCATTTTATTTAATTTGTACCTCCGTCCTCTGATTAGTTTGATTAAGTCCTTCGGCATCTCTGTGATTAACTACGCTGACGACACCCAGCTTATCTTCTCCCTTGAAGGAGAAGACGCTGTGTCCAAGGAGACTTTCCATCGATGCATGACTGCCACTGCAGACTGGTTGAGAAACAATTCTCTCCAGTTTAATGGTTCAAAGACCGAGGTACTGTATTGTTCATCTGACCGTACCCCGCGTCCTTTACCAGCAGATTTTTGGGCTTCATCCTCCTTGGGCACAGTGGTGGCGGTGGACTCCGCTCGCAACCTTGGAGTTATGTTCGGCCCTAATTTACAGCTCAATGGTTTTGTTAACAAAACCATTTCTACTTGCATGATGCTACTCTGCACTCTGCGTAAAATTCTTCCCCTGCTCCCGGCTCAGGCCAGGCCAGAGGTGGTGCATGGTATTATCCTTGGCAGGATTGATTACTGCAACGCACTGCTTCTGGGGGCGCCCAGCACTTTGATTAGCAAGCTGCAGCCTATTCAAAACATGGCAGCAAAGCTCGCTCTCTCCAGGCCGCGCGCAGCATCCACCTCCCTTGCGCTAAAAGACCTTCACTGGTTACCAGTTCAGCAGCGAATCTGCTTTAAAGCATCCTGCCTGGTCTTTGAGGCTTTGCACGATCAAGGACCAGTCATGCTGCAGAAACTTTTTTCGTGGTACCATGCAGTGAGACAATTACTCTCCTCCTCGGCATGTTTGATGGTGGTCCCGAGAATCCAGAGGCTACGGATGGGTGGTCTCTCCTTTTGATACGCAGCCGCCAAACTCTGGAACTCCCTCACCCTGTCTTTGAGGAGTGTAAGGGTATTTCCATCTTTTAAAAGGGGCTTAAAGACCTACCTCTTCCCTAGGACAGTGTAATGGTGTGATTGTGTATCTGGTTCAGTAGAGTCAAAGCGCCAGGATACCCTTTGGGTGACAGCTTGCGCTATACAAATGTGCAATACATACATACATACATGAACAAGGGATGGTGTGTAAGGAATAAACAATAGCTAATAGAAGTCTTTGGGATATCACTGTTTATGAAAAGTATTGAGGACTCATATTGCTATACTGTAGTGTTCTCCCCTCGAGTACTAACTGCGTGAGGTCATTGCGTTCTGGCTGTCTCGCGCTGCACGTTGGCGCGTGAGCCCTTTCTATGTGTCACAGTTGGTTAGGATGACTGTTGTGTGTTCTGCAGTTGGTGACCGCGTTCGAGGTGCTTGCACGCACGACTTGGCCCGTCTGTGGGAAATTGAATTTACAAGTAAACTCAAGTTTTTCTGCTCTTCGACTCCTCCATCACTACATTCTTCATGGTGACGAGCTATTTCTTCAAGTTTCCACACATCACCCACATAGAACGTAGCGTGAAGAACGAAAAACCGGCTGGTGAAGTATTCACACTTCTTCTACTGATGAGAGCTTCTGGTTGAGTACGGCGTAGAAACTAAGAGGTGCCGTTCCGGATCAAGGAGATTGCAGGCTGGAAGAGGTCGACTTGTGCCCTGCCCGCTCCTGACGTGGATTGTGGTGATAGGACAGCAGTACACTAACAGATTTTGTGCTGAAAATCTTGGAAACTTTGAGAAAAATAGGGTTTCTCTAAATTCATGTTCAATAGTTCATACCTCTGATGCTATTACTGTCTGAAAAAGGAAGTTGGGTACCTGGAGGGTTTTCTTGGCCCCAAAGGTCCCTCTGGTTTGAAGTACACTTCATCCCCCAACCAGTTGTGCACCAGGAGCTCCGTTTGCAGGGTAGTAGAGAAAGGGGGCGTGGCATCTGAAGACCTCATAGAAATCCCATTGTTTGGGACTTACTGAGGTTAACATAAGGGGATGTTGGCCCCCAAGGGCATCCTTGGGGCCAACTACCCCTCCTGATACCCCCAGTAAGTCTCACACAGCGGTATTGCTGAGACCTTGTAGGAGGCCACACCCCCTTTCCTCCCCACTCTTCAGACGCGCCTCCTGGCACACTATTAGTAATGGGATGAAGTCCCCTTTGTTATTGAGGGTCCTTGGGGGCCAGCAAACCCTCCTATTACCTCCAGCAAGTCCAACACAGTGAGCTAGCTGAGAGATTTTTTGTGGCTAGGCCCCCTTTCTCCAACACTCTGCAAGTGTGCCTCCTGGCCCACTACTATTTATGGGATGAAGTCCCCTTGGCTTGTGACGGTTCTTGGGGGCCAACTAGCCCTCCTGTTACCTCCAGTAAGACCCACACAACTGAATTGCTGAGAGGTCATCGGAGGCCACATTCACTTTCGACACCACTCTGCAAACACGCCTCATGGAGCACTGCTGCTTGGGGGAAGAAGTCCACTTTAGTCCTCAGGCTCTCAGGAGGCAAGGGGACCTCATCCTCCCTCCAGCAGGGTGCTTTGAGGGGCATCTGCCAAGTAGTTGAGAATGTGGGAATGGCTTCCAACCACCTCTCAGCTATCAAACTGTGAGGGGCTTACTGGAGGTAACAGAACGTCTTGTTGGCCCTCAAGGACCCTCAGCAGCCAAGGGGACTTCAGCCCCTAACCAGCAGTACCAAAGGAGATGTGTGTGCAGAGTGGTGGAGAAAGGGGGCAGGGCCTCCAGCAAATTGTGGGATTTTTTTATTTTTTTTTATTGTTTAGGAAGGGGACCACAAACCCCCCTTCCCTGGACTGTTTTGGGCCCCAGTAACCCCACTCCCCGGGGGCCTGCCCCTTTTCTAAATTATTTTTTATTTAAAAAAAGAGAGGGGGACACGCTGCCCCCATCCAGTGCTCTTTTGGGCCTAGGAACCCCATCTCCTATCTTTTTGTTATTATTCTCTTTTTTGTTAAATAAAGTAAAGAGTGCAATGTGCCCCCCTTGCCTGGTCCATTTTCGCCCCAGGGGATCCTATCCCCTTGGGGCCATCCAGTGGTTTGGGTGCCCTGGTCCCGCCCAGGGCTCACACTTTTAAAACAACGTGGACCAAAGGGGAACATGAAGGCCCTTGTGGTACCTGCCGGCTCCTTGATTCCTGTGGAAGTCAGCATTGCCTTAAGACCCAGGAAGCATGCAGCACCATGAATCTCAAAGTAATGTGTGTGTTTCCCTGCTCATTTGACAGTGGGCAGGGAAACAGATAGGCCACGCTTTCAGCAAGCTAAAGTAATTTCTGCTCTCTCTTGCTTAAAGCAGAACAGGTTTACTATGGCTCGGCAGGTGCACCTATACCAAATTGTATTGTCCCCGGGGTGGGCACCCCAGGACATTTCTGCAGCCAACCTTAGGCAGTGGTGGTCCCCAGGGCCATGTACGGCTCCACCAGTGGGGCTTTGCTCCCCCTTCCAGTATCATTAAGCCCCAGGGACCACCACCGTCCTAAACCCCCCCCCCTCTGCTGCCCCAGGGACCAGCACCTCCCCAGGACACATACTTTATTATAAAAATAGGACACATATAGAATAATTAAGGGGGTTCCGCCTCGGTGACGACCACCTCCCTGAGATCAAATTGGAAGAAAGGACGGGGCCCGGGACATTGCAGTGTGCAGTATCACTGCTCATCTGAAGCCATAGCAAACTCTCTGCTTTCAGCAAGCACTAGCAGAAAATGCTCTTGCTTGCTGAAAGCAGAGCAGTGTAGTTTACCCCTCCTGTTCTGAAGCTTTGGGATCCTGATACCTGCATATTCAACATCTCCATAGGTCTCAAAGCAATGCCCGCTCCCGCAGGAGGCAGGGAGCCGGCAGGGACCGCTGGGGCTTTCAAGCTCCCCCCATGGTCCCATTGGTGAGTGGATGCCGTAAAGGCACTTACTTTTTATTATGGGCAGGTCCGGGGGAAGGGGTCCCCTGGGCCAGAATTGGACCGGGTAGGGGGCCCTGAGATGGAATCCGTGGGGTTAAAATCAGCCTAGGTGGGAGGTCATTTCCCCCATTCCTTTAGAGAAAAAAAATACTTTAAAAAAAGAAATGCCAAGCCTTGGGGTGGTGGTGCCTGAGGCCCAAATCAGCCTGGGAGGGGGGCCCCCCTTAAAATAAAAAAATGAAAAAGAAAAGGTCAGGCTCCAGGGCTGGAATTGACCCAGGAGGGGGGACACACAGCCCCCCATGCATTGAAAAAAATCCTGTCCCCGGGGCTTAAAATGTCCCAGTGAAGGGGGGCTACGCTGTCCCCCTCCCTTAAAATAAAAAAATAATAGGAAAAAAATTGCTGGAGGCCAGACGCCCTTCAACACCATTCTGCAAGTGCACCTTCTGGCATAGTGGTGGGTGGGGGAAGAAGTCCCTTTAGATGCTGAGGGTCCTTGGGGTCTAGGAACCCCTTCTGTAGCCTCCAGGAAGTCCCACACAGTTGGATTGCTGTGAAGGGATGTATGACGTTATGACGCATAATTTAACAACGCATACCATTACAACGCAATTTTTACAACGCAGGATCCTTTACAACGATTGCCTTTACAACGCATGACATTACATCGCAGATGCTATTACAACGCATGCCATTACAACGTAAGTATAGGTAAGTATATAATTTTAAATAAAAATGTAATTAATAAATATTTAATTATTTAATTTCTTTAATAATTTTTTTTAATATATTGGTAAATATATATATATATATATATATATATATATATATATATATATATATATATATATATATATATATATATATATATATTTAAAATAGTGTATGTTTTTTAAAATAATATTCTAACTCCAGGGGGGTGTAATAGTAGGGTAAGTGCTGGATAATGTAGGGGTAAAAATTACTATTCTAACTCCAGGGGGTGTAATAGTAGGGTAAGTGCTGGATAGTGTAGGGGTAAAAATTACTATTCTAACTCCAGGGGGGTGTAATAGTAGGCTAAGTGCTGGATAGTGTAGGGGTAACAATTTCTATTCTAACTCCAGGTGGGTGTAATAGTAGGGTAAGTGCTGGATAGTGTAGGGGTAAAAATTACTATTCTAACTCCAGGGGGGTGTAATAGTAGGGTAAGTGCTGGATAGTGTAGGGGTAAAAATTACTATTCTAACTCCAGGGGGGTGTAATAGTAGGGTAAGTGCTGGATAGTGTAGGGGTAAAAATTACTTATATTTTTTATAACTTTTTTTAATTCATATTAAAATTACTTAAATTAATGTATTTAATTTATTTATAGTAAATTTTTTAAAAATAATAATTAGTATTATTAATATGTATTAAATTATTAATATTTAATTAATTAAATAACTAAATATCTTTTTTAAAAATTAAATAAATGTTTTAAAAAATGATATACTTATCTATACTTACGTTGTAATGGCATGCGTTGTAATAGCATCTGCGATGTAATGTCATGCATTGTAAAGGCATTTGTTGTAAAGGATCCTGCGTTGTAGTAGTTGCGTTGTAAAAGTAGTCTGTTGTAATAGTTGCGTTGTAACGGTTGTTTCCCGCTGTGAAGACTTGGAGACCACTGCCCCATTCCCCACTCTGCAAATGCGCCTCCTGGCACAGTTCTGGTTGGGGAAAGAATTTCTATGTGAGATTTCCTATTCAAACCAGTCTCCACAAAGCAAAAATTATAGAAAACGTGTACAGAAAAAACAAAATTATGTTAAATATAAGAAACCTGCTATTCAGGATCCATGCACTATTATACCAATGTAAATGAAAAAATACCCTGGCTGTCTTCTATGAGGAAAATTCAAATAAAATATAGTTTTTCTGTTCCAGTTGACCAAAACCGTGTTGGGAAATGCTTTACATCAGCAACTTGTGTATTTACCTATTTTTTTAGGCTCAAATATTGTTTGCGATAACATTATTAAAAGAAAAAGACATAATGGGGCACACTCCAGCCATAAACATTAGAAGTGTATTATAAGTAATGAGAATAACAAAATGAGTGTGCTGGGAGCAACATTTGCACAAAACGTGTAAGGATAAACTAAAATTAAGAAAAATATAGGCAACCAAAAATACGAAATCCACCATTCATGTCAGATTATTCTCACGTAAATTAAAAATACCATGGCTGTCTTCTATATGGACAATTGAAAGAAAATATAATTTTTTCTATACCAGTTGATCAGAATCAAGGCTTACGTTTGGAAGCGCCTTAAAATATCAACATTTATATATGTCTATTTTCTCATATTCAATTATTGTTTGTGATAACATTTCGATGGAGAGAAGGTTGCACACCTCATTCGTGCACATTGGATAACAATATTACTTTACTGATAGAAAGCAGACCTAAGTCATGCACATTAGGAGAGTAAGCTGAATAAGGAGAAAGAAAAAAATGTGTAGGTTGGTTTGTTGAGAGGGGCTGATGTGAAGATGTCAGTCTCCCAAATGATTCGTTTTAGCGTTACGGCACCGTGTTGCATTTGAAAAATTGTTTGGGAAATCAGAGGCCTACTTGAGCAAGGCAATCTTGAGATAAATACTTTTTCAAATATTTGAATAACTCCATTCTAAGATTGTACAGATTAATTAGATTTTATATCACTTTATAAAATGAAGCAGATTCTTAGTATGACATTGCACATGGACAACAGTAAAGTCAGAGAGACCATTATCGGATGTTATGTGATCGGGGACAAACCTGCAGCCAAGTGTAAAAACCTTTTCTATCCGACGCAGTATTAGTTTTATGCCTAATTATCAGGTAAAACTGAATGGTACAGCCGTTATACTTCACTATGAAAGTGTAAATAAGCAAAACAACTCTTAATTTCCAGAAGTAAGCAAAGAGTACAGGGCTATTAAAAGGGTAAAAAACACCTGATCATAACAGAATATTTGTGAATTGGCCCTTTTTTCCTGTTACTATGTGTGCATCGTAAAATGTAATTTTAAATGTGTATTTTAGAAATATATAACACAAAAAAATCACCATTCTTTTTGTAGTGGTGAACTGTTCAGATCCAGGATTTGTGGAAAATGCCATCCGTCATGGACAGCAGAATTACCCGGAAAGCTTCAAGTATGGTATCAGTGTTATGTATCACTGTAAGAAAGGCTTTTACCTGTTGGGCTCGTCGGTGCTGACGTGCAAGGCTAACGGAATATGGGACAGGTCGATACCCAAGTGTCTGTGTACGTATATATCAGATTATTTACATTATGCAAACTCATTATAAATTCATGTCAATTTTCAATATTTCCGATTATGAACTTGCCTGCTGCTCATGTTACTTGTGTGTTTTCAACAGTCTATTCACGCACATCTTAAAAATGTTCTTGCAAATGTCAACACTGCAATCAAATCCATTTACATTGTAATTGGAATGCGATGAAGTAAACCAATACTTTAGGCAGTTAGTAATCCATATTAAACACACAATGGCTTAATCATGATTCCTGCATTACGTCCAATTATAATTAGTATTTGCTCATCTCTTCACTGTATATTGGCTTTTACTTAGTCTATTTCATCCTTTCCTCTTCCTTTCCTTGATATTTACAACCCCTTCAAGTAGAACATGTTGACCCTGATGTTGTTCAGTCTTTTACCATGAGGAAGTTTGAAGAACCGGTTCTGTCCCTCATTTTCAATCCATTTCAGTACATGACGAGGGGTAATGTTCGATTTTAAACAAATATACCACGACAAAAATAAAGTTGCAAATGTTAGAAAGACAACTACCATTATTACCACCTACCTAGCCTAAACCTTTTTTCATTCAGTAAACAATGAAGTTGTGGACAGCAGAATTGGGAAATATTGCTAGTTATTTTCCTTGACCAGACATATGTGCACCTCAGGCCGTAGCTTAGGTGAAAGTGAATAACACAAGTTATTATCTTGTACCACTCAGTTCACAACAGTATACAGTATCATGATAGTTATAATGTAGCTTAAACTAATGTGTTCAATGTGATGCTATCACTATTGTCCCATGTAAAGTCCATGTCATACTCCCACTCCTCGTTGTCAAACATTAGCACCTTATATCAATAAACACAGACCAACACTCCTGCTACCATACTTTCATATTATATTCACAACTACTGTATCCTTCATTCTCAAGCTATAGGAGACTGAAAAGACATGTCAATTGTTTATAAATAATGTTGGAGCGGGCCCTTTCTGCAGGATCACCCCAAATGTATGCCTTTCCTTGCTGAACTTGTAAATTAAAAGCTACTAGTGGGCTGTTGCTCTTACCCCCCAAAGTAACACTGTAAGCCATGTTGCTGCCTGCTACTGCAGCCTGAGGTGTAGTTTTAAACTGCCATTTCGACCTGGCAATATAAACATTTTGCCAGGTCTAAACCTTCCTTTTTAATACTTATTATTCACCCCTGAGGTAAAACCTAATCACATTTAGGGCCGGTGCAAGGTATTTCAAAAAGTAGGAAATGTGATTTTAAGTTTCACATAGCTAGAGAGTGAAAAATCCAAACGTTTTCTTTCATTGTTGTAAGGCTATATCCCCCATAGACTAATACTGGTGAGCCTTAATATACTTTACACGTGGTAACTTAAATTTAGGATTAGATGGAGAAATGCTTCTTCCACTCATTGTAATTGTAATTTAAAGTCATATTTTTTGCTAAAATCTGATTTTAAATTGCTATTATTTTTTTAGGGGATTTTAATATACATCCTTGTTTACTATCATGTGTTTGTGATGACGTAGACTCCCCCCCGAACAGTGCAATGGTCCATCTGGCGCACAACAAGCAGGGGGACTGTCTAGAAAATTTCCTTGCTAGATGGAACCTATATGAATCTAGTTGTGGGGAGGGGGAGGTCAGGGCCCCTACTTTTAAGGGCTCAGACAATGGCTCTATCATTGATTACATTTTTATCTCTGCATGTTTTTTATCCAATGTTTTTATGTATAGAACTGTGATATCTGCTTTTAGTGACCACAACCCAGTTTCTCTGGACATAGGAGAGGGCGACCTATTAGGACGCATCCATGGTTCAACTTTTATGGATGGACCACTCAAAGTTAAGGACCAAAGACGCAGACTTAAATGGGATAGTATAACCCCAGAACCGTTCATTCAGGAAGTTTTGTTAGAGGCGGAGGAAGAGGTTGGGGTTTGCTTATCGAATGATGCTAATGATGGGGATGTTATTCTCGCATTCACTAACATATGCTGTAAGATAAACGGTAGGCTCTCTGTGATCAGTAAGACCAAGACTAAACCTCTTAAAAGATGGTTTGATCACAGTTGTTCCCTAGCACATTCTGCGCTGCTTAACGCCCTTAAATCCGATCCAAAGGATCGCGACCTTATTAGGATTAGTAGGGCCCTATACAAAAAAGCTATTGCAGCCAGAAAGAAAGAGCTTAAAAACGAAGCTTGGGTGCAACTTACAGACCCAGCCATATTAAAAAACAGTGGGGAGTTCTGGAGAATTGTTAATCAACCCCTTCTTACAGGCGAGGATAACTCCCCCCTGGAAGCAAATATCCCAGATCAGGACTGGATCCAACACTTTAGAGACATATACTCAGGCCAGTCTCTAGCCAAGAATAGTGCTCATGAAGAGTCTACTATTATATTGGGTAACCACCTGCACTTTGAAGTTGAGGATATTTTAGACGCTATTAGTCGCACTCTGACAAAAAAGGCACCGGGACCGGATGGTGTTCCGGCTGATGCCTTTAAATGCTTCCCCAACTTCTGGTCAAGACTGCTTTGCAGGGTTTTTAACGCCTTAAACCGTGACAACATTCCGGAGTCCTGGAAAACTTCAACTATTATCCCGGTTTTTAAAAAAGGCAATAGGCAGGACCCTGCATGCTATAGGCCCATTTCATTGATAGACTCCTCAGTCAAGATCTTAGGGAGAGCCCTATTAGCAAAACTGAATATATGGGCCACCGAGAATAACATCTTGAGCAATGTGCAATACGGGTTCAGACCCAAGAGAAGCACCCTGGACCAGTGCCTCAACCTCCACCTACTGATTGAGAAATACACCAGAGCTAAGGATGGGTCCATGTACCTAGGGTTCATGGACCTCTCCTCTGCATTTGATATGGTCAACAGATCCAAGCTCTGGGGTAAACTGGTTGAGATGGGTCTGGACAGATCTATAGTCAACTTACTGTCCGACCTTCATTCTGGCCTGTCTGCTAAAGTTAGAGTCTCCACTGATGGAAGATGCACTGAAGTGTTTGCTTCTGAAAGAGGTGTCCGTCAGGGATGCATCTTGGCACCTTTACTGTTCACGTTGTATGTGAATGCCTTAGAGCCCGCTCTAAGAGGGGTCACTTGCGATATTCCACGTGCAGGGGAACAGGGTATTCCAGTTCTCCTGTACGCGGATGACGCGGTGCTTCTGGCGCGAACAGGAGTGGGGCTACAACGGCTGCTGGATGCTTTCGAATCCTTTATGGGTTCCTTAGACCTGAAAATTAATGCAAAAAAATCCCAGGTCATGTTTATGGGTCAGGCTTCAAGGAAATCCCTTCACAAAACTTTTTTCTGCGGAAGGGAAAAACTTGTTCGGGTTACTACTTTTCCCTACCTGGGGATCACCTTTGATGAGAAAGGTAGCTGGGGCCCTCATGTAAAAAGTAGAGTAGCTACACTGGCTAGAACTTCCGCGGCCCTTCATGGCTTTTCAAAAAGACTAGGGGGCAGACCTTTTGAAGCTATTAGTAAAATATACAAAGCCAAATGTATCTCTGTAGCTTCATATGGGAGCTCCCTTTGGGGGTATAAAAGAGTTGATCCCATTCAGACCGCGGAAAACAGATTTTTTAGATCAGTTTTGGGCGTCCCGCAGTCAACCCCTTCTTACACTGTCCACCAGGAGCTAGGAGAAGGCTTCATTAGCGATTTGGTTAGAATAGCCCCATTAATCGCATGGCTCAAGTTGTGGCTTAATCCTGAAATTCCCCTAAACCATTCCATAATAAGGGACTGTTTGACCCTGGACAATGCACACAGGATTGGATGGTTAAAGTACATCAAGGACAGTTTTTGTAGGTTGGGGAGGCCTGAATTATACACAGCCACTGACTCCATAACATCCAATGACGTTGTCCTCACCAAGGCTGCCATGAAGGACCTTCTTTCCTTAGAGAGGGAGGAAGTCGAGCTAAAGAAACCCTGTGTTAGGGCCAGCCTCCTGCTGGCTATACCTAGTGGTCCTGACAACTACCTCAATATGGTGACTAATCCTTATCATAGGTTCATTTTAACCCGTTTTAGACTTAATCTAATTCATTTTAACTTGGGTTTTTACCCTGAATGGAGTACCCCTGAAAAGGCCCCGCCATGTCCTTGTGATCTTTTTTCAGAACAGAGCACAATGCACTTCATAATGTTCTGTAGCTATTATAATGATGCCCGGAGACAGTTTCTCGTTCCTATACTTAAGGAAGCGGGATTTATTCTGGTTCGACCTGCTCTTATTTACTTACAAATGCTGCAAACTCCCAGGATCATGTTTTTCGTGGCAAATTTCCTGGTAAGAGCAATAAGAAGCAGGAATACCAGACTTAAGAGTGCAGACCCGTTTATTAACTAGTCGGGCTGATGGCAATTTCAGGTTAATGAATTTTAGATCACAGTGTGTCAGGTTTTGTAGTTACCATAGTAGAATATTTATGTGGGGATCATCCCTTGGGATATTGCACTTTATTATGCACTTTATTATTAATGCACTTTAATACCACGCAATTACAAAGTCTTAATGATTTGCAATATGGTACATTGATTTTTATCTGAAATGCTCTTTTTTAATGTTCTAACTGTTTTTAACTGTTTTTAACTGCTTTTTTATTCATGCTACTTGTTGTCTGTGTTTTTATGCCATTGTCTTTGTATGATATTAAGTTATCGCAATAAAGAACTTTGACTGACTGACTGAATTGCTATTCTGAATATGCCACTTTTAGAAAGTTAAAATTGTTCTGCCTAAACCAAATGTGCCTTTCTAGCGGTGTCCAGGGACACATGACTGTGAATGGCTCTCCTGTGGTATGTTGTGTATTCCTTTCAGATTTGGGGATAATATGGCCGTGGGTGAGCAGCAGGGTTTTTGACCTCTTGAGCAGGCTGTCCAAAGAGGCTGTGCTATGCCCTTCCTGAGGTTAAAACGTAGCCTCAGGGCTGACTTTTAAGGGCTGCCTGCTCTACCTGATAAAAGCCGCCCTCATGTAGTCCTGCCTGTCTTTGTCCCCCTTGACATAGTGGAGCCAAAACTAGGAAAGGGAAGAAGGTTCGACAAAGGGGACACCCCAACTGTGAGAAAGTAATTCTTTTGCCCCTGATCACCATCATTTGTATGCTTGGTACTGGTGGTAACTGAATCTGACTACGCCCTGGACTCTGCTTTCCAGACCCAGAGCCAGTGCTCCTATATTAAAGATATGCAAATAATTTGTAATTATAATTGGTAGTACAGCCTAGTTGTAAGTTCCTAGTATATAATAGGGCATGAAGGTTTAGAGGCCTAATAGACTTAATACACTTAAGCATGCACTACTGTGTTGCCTGCTTTCATTTTAACGGCAGCACTGCCTTTCAGGCTACCTTTAGAATAAATGTATATGCAAATTCAACTTTGGATTTAAAGCTTCTTTGAAAGACTTAAACTATCTTATTTTTGGATATGTCACCCCTAAGGTCTCCTCTATGTGCCACTTGGGATGAACATTATAAAAGATGTTTTATCAACCATGGTGTGGAAAAAACTACTGCCAACTATACTTTCCCCATTGTGGTGAATGAATAGCTCCGAAGGCTAACATTGTTAAATTTTATTTAACTATAAACATTGATAGGGGCCATATAGAATGTGCTTCAAGGTATCAAATTATTAGTTGAGATAAATCTAACAAACTGTCACTGTAAGAGTTATAATATTTATTACAGAAAAAAACTATTCAACTTTCTTTCAAGTGAGCCAAAGTCCAGCTTTCCAACTGCTCACTCCTGATTGACCAGTCTCTTCCCATGCTGTGCCAGTGCTGCCTGATTCGGTGTGAAGTATCCTGTCAGAGGACACAATAGGCTTCCTTTGGGTATAGAAGTATATGCTGCAGGGCATATTGAAGGGATGGGGTGATGGGTAGTTAAATTAGTCTTCAAAGGGAGAATGTCATTTTAGGGCAGCACAGACCAAACCCCAAATTCAGCTTTTTCAGGCACACAGGAGACTTATTGATAAGATCAGGGAGAGTTTGGAAAGGGAGTGTTTTGGAAAATTAGCCTCTACAGTAGCCTCATACATCTCCTCTGGAAAGATTTTCCCCATGTTGGATTTTGAGAGAATGAGGCTTTCTGGGACAAGAATATGCCACACTTTGAAGGAAGCGTTCATACACCTGGATGGCACCCTACTTCCCATTGGTCAGGGCTGCCCCCCTGCTTGACGCCCAGAAACTGTGAATACATATGGGAGAATTGTAAAGATCCTTGGATCTGCTACATGAAGTGACAAGAAGAAGAATGATGGCCCTTTTGACTCCTTGGCTTTCACCAAAAGGCCTGCACTCATCAGGACTGACTGCACCTGCTTCTCACTAGGACTCTGCACCAGAAGGACTTTGCCTGACTCTGAAAATCTGAGGAGTGGACTCCCTAAAAACTACAGGTTAACAGTGCCCACCTGCATCATCTCCACCAAGAGTCCCCATTCTGGAGTGTGTCCAGTGGAATTTTATTGATTTGGCCAGGTGCCTTGTGGGAATTGAGGTTCAGGGCTCCCAAGTGCCAACTAGGAGATTCCAGACCCTTGGATTGGCATGTCTGTGTAATTTAGGTGGAATGACTGGCTGGGTTGTTATTGGCTGGAGCTGGCTGGTGTGGCTGGCTCCATGAGTCATGATGGGTCTACCCTGGTGGTGAATGGGAGATCTGCATGTTGATGGCCGGGGAGGAGTATACCTGGGACCTGAATATGGCTGGGATTTCCCCCCGCAATGCTGGGTCCGCCCCCTGTGGTGCGTCTAATGTCCCTAGCCTGGCCAGTGAATGGAAAGGGTGGCTGAGCACAACAAAGTGCTCCAAAACCAGTTGCATCTGGTTTTACCTTCACCCTGCAGCCTCAGACAAAGGATTTCTCTGTATAAAAAAAGGGGCTGGTCCCCTTGCAAAATGTTCTCTTGTTACCTGACCTGAAGAGGGGGGCCTGCTGCTGCTGGGCACCAGGAGGATACCGCCACTAGGGACTGCCTCCCTACCTGGAGGGCCCTTTGAGCTGGATCCTGGGCCCAGCCTTTGCCCCCCTGGCCCCCTCCTGAAGGACTTTTGCTTTTATTGGGGGACTGTTGTGGCCTGCCAAGTGCATGGAGGCGCTTTGTTCTTACTTGCCCAGGAGCACTGTTTGATTGGCCCCTTGCCAGTTAGGGGGATTTATTTGCGCAGGTGCCCACCCTGCGATTTGATTGTGTGCCAGGGACTTTCTATTTAATTACAACGGGAGCTTACCCCATGTTTGCCACCACGTTCATTGATTTCTAAAATAGGTGCCCACCCTGCATTTGACCCGCAATTTGGCCGGGTTTGTGCGCCTCCCAACGGAGCCTATCCTTCGGTCGGCATGTATTGCCGTTTTGCGAGTGCCTGGAGGCCCGCCGAACTGCCCGCGGCGACCCGGAAGTGCTGCAATCTGAACCGGAAGTCAACGGGAGGCCACCCCATGCTCCGGTGTGAGGAGAGAAGTGCCGGCGAAACAGGGGAGCACGGTGACATCGAAGGAGACAAGGTGGAGGGGGCCCGAGGCACATTGCTGGTGCCTGCCCCCGCCGTGCTGCTCTCCTCGCAAGCCAAGACCCAGTGAGTGGAGACCCGGGCAGGTGGTTGCTGAAAGATGTGAGCTCTTCGCACCGAGCCCCGAGCAGCCCCGACTGGTAGTGGGCCGCTCCCACGAGTCTCCCTAGTGCTGAGAGGGAGAGGGGGCATATTGGGGCAGATTGTCATTGCCCGTCCCAAGAGTGGGGCAGTTTGCTTGTTTCGAGTCCACGAGGGACTCCAAGGAAAGGGGCCATCTTCTTTTGAGCCACGAGGCCTCCAGGGGCATTTTTGTATATTCCGAGTCTCCCGAGAGGTACTCCGACGAAAGGGGCCGTCTGTATCTAGAGCCACGAGGGCTCCGGGGGCATTTGTATGTTTCGAGTCCCCTGAAAGGGACTCCGCCATAGGTGCCATTTGTATCTAGAGCCCACGAGGCTCAGGGGGCATTTTGGTTATCCCAAGCCCAGGAGGCTCCTACGCTGGTTCTCGCCCCATTGTGTGTTTTGGGCCCACGCGGCTCCCACGTGTGTTTTGGCCCATTGGTGATTCAGCTGCCCAGCACTTAGTGGGCAGCTGCTACGTTTAGGCTGGGAACTCTGCAGCAGTTCTCCTTTGGCTGCCTGCGCAGCCTGCCCTGAATTTACTGGACAGAGGGAGTTTAAGCCCCCGAGTTGCCAGGTTGGCCTGGGGGCGGTGTTATAATGCTTTGGCGCAAATGTTTTACCTGCCTTACGTGGTTTATGCAATGCTTTGGCCCATATGTCTAGAAATGTGTTTTTATACCTAGGAGGTTGGTTGCCCTAGAAGAGTGATGCTAGTGAGGCTGTGGTTGCCTGCGTAATATGGCCTAAGGTGTTTAGGGTTGCGTAGGTGGTACTAACCTTTTACCAGTCGTTACTGGTTGTGTGCTACATTTGTTATTTGGTGTTACAGTTATTATATGTTCTATATGCTAAGTGCTAGTTCTACCACGTGCTTATTCCTGACAGTGGTCCATGTGGCCCTGTCCCATGTACATAATCCCCTGTAAATTCTGCCCTTGCTTATGGCACATTGTAAAGTGTGTGTTTATCATCTAATGTGTTTGGTATAATACAAAGGCTATTTTTATATATAACCTTGTGTGGAGTTTCCTTTGTGGTGGGCCTTGGGTGTTGTTGCTGGGTACATGCGTAAACGCTTTACACATTGCCTCCGGGATAAGCCTGTCTGCTCGTGCCAAGCTACCAAGGGGTTGAGCAGGGGTTATCTTGGCGTGTGAATCCCTTGCCCGGACTACAGTGGTGGGTTCTGCCTGGCTTTGGCACAAGCCTTAGCCAACCGGAAATCGCCATTTCTAACAAATGCTTTACAAATTGGCTGTAAGTTCTGCCTCAAAGCTTTTGTGGCATGCTACCAGAGGGTCAAGCACATGTTTATTTAGCGACGTTTGTGGTTCACAGGGACAAAGTCCATTAGTAGAGTAGGGCTTTCACCCCTCCCAACCAATAACTCAATAACTCAATTTCTTACAATGAATATGTACATTTAGCATGTAAGTACTGACTTAAAAGCTCCCCTTTACAACACGTTCTATGAAGTGAATCAATTGCTGGTACTGGTGGCAATGTGTGCAAATACCTAATTTTACCTTTGACATAAAAAAATACAATCAGATTTTGCTCCAAAAGTGTTAGTGTTTATTTCAGCACTTCTAAAGGCCACCTAGGCAACGTTATTACTCTATCATGCAAGAATTACCATTTTACAATTTTAAGAAGTATTCCTCTATGTCACAAATTGGGTCCATAAAAGGCATGAGTTGGAAGTTTGTAGTGAAGGGAGTTGTAAACACCCGCCTTAATACACATTTCTTGTAGTGTAAAACATTAATCTGCTTGATCGGCAACAAGTTCACTCTTTACAGTCTTAATTAAGTTGGTTGCAAGACAGTTGAGTCATAAAATCTAGCTTCATTTTTGCCCTGCGAATTTTTACCTTTCTACAGTGTTTATTTTAGTGAGATGGTGTATGTCACAAATCAAACTATTACAGTTCTTCTTCAACTTCTACTACGTAGAAAAGTGTCTACAATTAACGTCACTTTGGCATGTGACATCATGAAGCTGAGAAAATCTATTTCTTTGTGGACATTCTAGATTAAAAATTGTTGTGTGATTGCTCTGTGTTAGTAAGCAAAGCACAACTCATAACTCGAGTCAAAAAGCATGATGTAAGCACAACTAAACATGAAGATGACCACAAGAAATAATGATACAGGCAATCCTTCTATTTTATCTGCTTGCACTATTTGGCTGTCCAAAATGGACTTGTACTGCTGTATAAAAAAAATTAAAATGGGAAGAAACATGAAAGTCTAAAGTACATTTAAAAAATACACTATTTGAGTAGGTTGTGTCTACTAGTAACGTTTCTTAAGGGAATCAAGTCCCTTAGGCACAGCTCCATCTCTTGTGGTTCGCGACTCCGTCTTCGTTCACAGAGGTCACCATCTTTCTTAACTTAGGCAATGGAAGCTGCCATATTTCCTGATTTATGCAGAATCATTGTCAAGTCTGCCTTTTAACTCAGATGTCACCAGACCATATCTTTCTACGCACTGTGATAGTGCCAAGATTTACAATTGATGACATAGCTACAAAATTTACTGGAACATTTGTCTGGGTCAAATGTCTATTCCTCATCATGTCAAGTTTAATATAAATAAGAACACATACATACATCTAACCAGAAGTATATAGTCTGAATTGATGTTCTTTTGTCTAATATGCGTATAATGAAATGCTTAGGATGTATACCTTGATGCACATAATCTATACATGAAATTCCCAATCTTATGTCAGAAATTCAAATCTCTGATAAGATTTAGAATATAAGGACTGCCATTTGACCACTTGTCAGTAGAGGTCCATCACAAACGTTTTCTCCCATGATTCTACCAGAGGTGATCACACCTGCTGCCGGCACACTTCACACATCGCAGATGATACATCTTGCCTCAAGAATATACTAATACATCGAAGTCCCAGAGGAAGACTGACTGACTGCTAGCGTAGTGGCTGTTTGATTTTCACAGAGAACACTGTCTTCACGCCTCCACTGATAAAGATAGACTTTGCTGTCAACATGGTATGCAGTGTATCTCTTCTCCCTAAGAAACTCTAGATTGAAATTACTCTGCCTTTCATGCCCTCATAGTATAACACATAGAGGTAGGCATTAGGGTGTTAGGTTTAGGAAAATATTCAAAATTACAATTTAATAATGCAGGAAATGTTTATATTATTATCAGTGTTTTTAATGTGTTGTTGCTGTTTTTACAATTTTCTGTAAAGTTGTTTTAGATGTAGTGAGAAACAGATTGTCCCTTTAGTAATAAATACTTTAAAAGTAAACGTGTTTAACCCCTTGCATGCTGCCGCGATTCGGCACCTGTGCGGCACTTTCCGATTGCGGGTTCGGTCATGACGGTCCCCAGACGTCATCAGCATACGCGCACTGTAGTGCATGACGGCTGGGAGCCGTCATCAGCATGCAATGGTTTAATACAGTGTTTGTGATACCTTAAATAACAAAAAAAGGTTTGTTGCTGTTTTAACCTTGCCCTTAAACTCTTGATGGGGAGTTTAGTAACCCAAAAGTAATATTTCAATGCAGCCCCTAATTTGTAAAAAAAAAATATGTGTCAGGGCTATCATCTGGAGGCCATAGAAGCTTGCTCTACACATTGCCCCTGCCATGCTACCAATGATAGTAACAACACAACCAACCATCACATTTCTACAAGTGTGACAATTCAGACTATTCCAGGCCCCTAAATCCCTAAGAATGGCTTGAGTGGCAGGTAATGGTATTTTTTAGTATATATTAAATTAGTAATTGAGTGTTGTTGTGGGCATCTCTAAATTACCCAGACGGCACCACTTTGTGGCAGACTGTCACATGCACCGATGTTGACAATTAATTGCTGGTGCCTAGCACTGGAAACCACTGGTACAAATTAAGCACTGTTTCTATGTCAATTACACATTTAATAGTGTTTTGCGGGGCTAAAATAATTTGAACAATTTAAATAATTGAACCAAGTTTACATTTGGGTAGGAAGGCACCACTTGTAGACTTATGCAAATGGCGTAACATAAAACATTTTTTGAGTGGTTGCTCTGAAGTTGGGGATAGAAACTCTAGCTACATTGCTAATCTAAGTAAAGTAGTCTAATTTGTCTCTCGCTGTACACATTCCTAATGTTAGAAATGTTTCATAAGTTTTCTGAATACAATTAGTTTCCTTGAAGGTCTGGATCCAGATAAGCAAACATGCCAGAAAGTATTCTTTATTGACTCAGGGAAGATGCAGCTCAATTTTAGGCCACTTTCCCATTGGATGTTGTTTCTTAACAAATTAACTTAAATTAAGTAGAGGTACTTGTAAGAACAGAAAGAAATGCTCTTGAATGATTTGAGCTTAAGTGTGTCTTTCAGTTCATTGAAGAATCAGATTTCCTAATTTTTAACTCCTCAAATTTTCTGAATGGGGAAGATTTATTCTTTCTATAGCTAGCATTTGGCATGCTTTAACTTTAGCATTTTAATGGATTTTATAATAAAATAGAAGTTTTGCCTCTTAAAGTTCTAGAAATGCTTATTAACATATTTAACAGCTTCCAAAGATGGCTGCTAGTAGAGATGGGACATAGCACGGACACATTTGCGAACTCTAGCAATTTCTTTTATGGTCCATTTATCACAATTTGTTAGTGATTATAGAAACATTATAGAATGGTCCAGAGACATTTAGTGGGTGGTACTTAATTTGTTATCACAAAAGAAGATAGCAGTCATAAACTATAAACAATGTTAATTGTAGTTAGCTCAGTCACAGCTTGCCACTCATTGAGTGTAGTGAAATCACCTGAAGAGTTTGGTCCCTGTGGTCTATTTCAGGTGCCCATAGTACGATGGTTTCTCATATCTTGGTGTAGTTTCAACTCATTTCCCTATACTCTAGGCCTTCGTAGTGCAGGAGGATCCAATGGAACCTTTTTAGCATATGTATTAGGTTTTCATTAGCCTTTTTTCCAATTAAGAAATGTGTCCTCACAGTGGCTACTGTAAGTAATAATTGTTAAATGTGTTTTGGATACTAAAATATTAATTAAAATAAAGAGGGGTTAAACTTTGGTTTATTCACATTTTAAAAAAAAGAACATCTGAGCTGCCCAAAGTGATTGTAAAACTACTTTCCAGGTAAAGATAGTATTTTACTCTCATAGTTCACGTAGAGCCATTTAATTTTTCCTTGGTGTGCTTATCACAACTTACACACAATCCAAGAAAATAGAGTGAAATGCAATTCTGTGTTTCCACTCACAATTTAATATGTTCATAGTGTCTATTAGATACATTTGGTCACAAATACTGTGAACCACATTGAGATACACAATCATCATCTAAATGCCAACAATATTGCCCTATGCCTGGTTACAAATCTTTTGCTTTTCCTAAACTATTCAGTTTGAAAATACTTACAACTGTCGACCATGGTGTGGCTTGGTGAGCCATCATGGAGGACGCAGCCTAATCGAGCTCCGTGTGTCCACACCATAATCCATTCATAATCCTACCTTAATCCTTCCCAGAGGAGTCAAATATCGCAGTTGCAGGTCCTACATCCGTGTGGCATGCAGAGATCACCCGACGCTCGAGGTGGCCGAGCTGCGACACCAGTTTCCCTGGCAAGAACGCACCAGCGAGGCACAGGCAGGATCCTCCTCCCGGTGCTCCAGTCGCTGCATGGGGTGACACGGCGTTGCTCGAGATCAGGTCCCGACTGGGGACGAGAGCAGCGGAGGAGTGGTGTGCTCCCAGACGTCTGGAGCCCAGGGTGTAGACTAGCGGAGCAAGCCTTGACTCGGCAAGAGGAGTGGCTGCCCCTCCTCCTCACCCAGGGCTCCGCCATCTTCTCTGCGCGCTTGCCTGAGGGCGTGGCATGCCCCCTTGGGTGGCGGTAGTGCTGAACACCTGATTTCCCCATGCTGCGGGGCTGTGGGGGCCATCCCGACCCAGTCGTTGCTTAATCCTGAGTTCCTGGACTGGCCAGGTGTGGCCAGGGGACTGCGGCTGAGCCCTGGAGTGACAGGCCTGCATCGGAGGCGGATCGGGGGATGCTCGGGCTGGCTCATGGCCCCGGGTGGTGAGCGATTGGCCCACATAACAACCTGCTGCCTTACAACTATGTTGGCGCTCCCCCCATCCTCCTACACCTGGGGAGGCTCTAAGCAGGTGTGTAAGCCTGACTGAAGCCCCTGGAGGTCGCTAGTGACTGGATCTTCTTGCTGGCTGGCCTTGGTGCAGCTACAGCAACTTTAGTCTCCCTCCACGATGGGCAAGGCTAAGCCTGGTGAGGCAGGACCCAAGCAGGGCACCCTCAACCAATTCTCTACGCCCACTGGAGGCTCCATGGGCAGCGAAGGGACAAGTTCAGCACCTGATAACGCAGCCCTCCTGGCAGCGATCAACAAAGCAAGGGACATGTTGGACACCAAGATCGGAGCAGTGGGGTCCGAGGTCTCATTCCAGTGCGAAGACCTTTGCAAGACTGTCGATCGCATCACTGATGTGGAAACAAGGGGCTCGACCGTGGACGATATTGTTTCCATCCTCCAAAAAAAGATAAAAACAAACTCACAGTGGTGTCACAGGAGTTGACTTCCAGGGTGGAGGATGCAGAGAGCCGAGCGAGATGAAGTAACCCACGAGTTGTGGGCCTGCCGGAAGGCTGTGAGGGTGTTTCGATGACTGGCTTTATCACTCGGTGGCTCACGGATCTCATGGCGAAAGATCTCCAGTCCTCGGCCTTTGTGGTGGAGTGTGCTCATAGGTCCCTGACACAAAAACCTCCCCCGATGCGGCTCCCAGGCCGGTCATCTCCAAGATCCTGAACTATGCCGACAGAGATGCAATTTTTATGCCATGCCAGGACTCATAAGGACAGTTTTCAACATGAGTCCCACTTCTGCTTTTATCATGTACTTCATGCAGGGTTCACCAGGGGATCCAGAGGGGTCGTTTTTCTAATACATCGCAGGGCCCAGTTTCGGCGCATAATACACAATGCTGATCCTGGAGATCGATTTCTCTTTGTCACAGGTATGTTGTCTGGGTAAACATAGGCAGTATTTAAACCCCTCCCCCACTAGGGACAGCCTTTATTGATAAGATCTAGGGAATCTGGGGGGATGTACCTGAGGGCATGATCCTGCTAGGGGGTGACTGGAACAACACGATGGGGTCACTGGACCGATAACCCACTCCTACCGGGCCCCACAAAATTGCATACACTGGTCTCCAACCTGGGTTGGGCTGATATCTGGCAAGAATATCACCCCGCAGAACATAGCTACACATATTTTTTCACAGTACCTGGGTCACAGTCCTGTTTAGACTATTTCTTTGTCCCTCAGATGTTTCTTCACATATTTTCACAAGTGGGGCATCTGCCCCGTGGGCTCTCCTACCAATCTCCAGTCACCATGCAGTTCCACACATGCTCCCGCAAACCCCCCTTCTGTGGCGCATGTCTCTCTGGCATCTGAGGTGCCCTGCTTATCAAGACATGCTTCACACAGCGATCAATATCTACCTGGATGACAATGGTCCCTCTGCCCTTTCCCGGTGTACCTTATGGGAGGCCCTAAAGCCAACGATCCGGGGTACTGAAATTAGTTATCGCAGAAAAGAAAAACATGCAAGGCACGAACAACTATTGGCTTTAGAGTTAAACCAGACAATATTGGCTTTGCAGCTTAACTTGGACCCTAGCCCTTCTATACGGTGAAACCTGATGCAGGTGCAACAGGAACTACAGCAATATCTCATGGGTGAGGCCAAGGAGATCTGGGAGGCGTCAGATCATCGGGTGTATCAATGGGGCGACAAATCCAGCAGGATGCTCCATCGGCTCTGCCAAGCAGATACTTCCCCGGCGATCGTACCCACCATTCGCGGCATTGATGGGTCCTTGTACACGTCACCGGAGGATGTTGCGCGGGACTTTGCGAGACACTTCACAACTCTCTATGCACGAAAGACCAGATCGCGTCCGAACTCATAGCGGAGTTTCTCGCTGACATTCTGACTCAGCGACTCCCTGATCATCTCTGTGAGCAAATAGAGGCCCCAAATACAGTAGATGAACTGACTGGTCCCCTCAGCATGCTCCACCCTGGGCATGAAATGAAATGAAAAGAGAATTTATAAAGCGCGGTAGATACCCTAAGGCGTCCTAGCGCTACAGATTGAGGCGTGCTGAAGGAAAGAAGGGAGTTAATCAGAGTGAGAAAAGTAGAGTTTTTAGCTGCTTGCGAAAACAAAGCAGGTTCGGTTCTGAGCGCAGGTTGAGGGGAAGTGAGTTCCAGAGTTTTGAGGCATTATAAGAAAAGGACCGGCCTCCACATCTGGATTTTTTTATCCTGGGGACTGTCACCAAAGAGGAGGATGATGATCTGAGGTGTCTTGCAGGATTGTGTGGAGTGATCAAAGAGTGATTTATGGACGGGCCAGTTTTCCAGTAGGCCTGATGGGAAATACAGAGATTCTTGAACTCAATTCTTTGTCTCACTGGCAGCCAGTGGAGGGTCCTCAGACCGGACTTTATTGAGAGGCTCCGGGGAATTTGGAGAAGAGTCTGTGCCGCGGAGTTCTGCCCAATCTGGAGAGTGTCAAGAGTAAATTGAGGGGCACCCAGGTACAGGGCATTTCCAAAGTCTAGTGTGGAAAGGACGAGACCGTGTACCATTATTTTCCTAGCTTCGAAGGGCAGTAAGGAAAGGATCTTCCGTATTAGCCTGAGTAGGCCAAAGCAGGTTGCCGATAGTTTGGTGGCTTGGGCATTCAGGTTGAGAGATTTATCGAGCCATATGCCGAGGCTCTTAATTTTTTCTTTGGGGGAGGGAGGTGGCCCTAGTGAGGGGGGCCAGAGTGACTTGAGAGCTAGTGGGCCTTTATGGATTCCCTTTGGAATTCCTATGGCCGAACATACACCTCTTGGGGTCCCATTTGTTGCCGACCATCCAGGAGGCCAGAGATCTTGCCTTTCTGCCCAGGGATTGGCAACACGCAGAAATGGTGGTATTTTCAAGCCCGTCGGCCCGCCAGATTACCCCTTCTCGTACCGTTCTATCTCTCTTATAAACTTTGAATCCAAATTGTTGGGGAAAGTCCTGGCTGATCGCCTGCTTGCATGTGTCGCAGATCTGATACACCGCGACCAGTTGAGTTTCATGCCGCAAAGAGCCACTCACCACAATATCCCTAGAGTACATAATGCAATGGCAGCGGCCCAGCGCTTGGTCGGCTGGCCGCCATGCTCCTCATCGATATTGACAAAGTGTTCGACTCACTGAGCTGGGTGTATTTTTTTCAATTGCGCTTCCTGGCATATATACGCCTGTTATACACTGACCAGACAGCGTCTGTACGTATTGCGGGGCATCGCTCTCGCTCCTTCCCCATTCAAAGAGGTACCCGACATGGCTGCCCCCTGTCCCCATTATTGCTTGCCCTTGAAATTGAGCCCTTAGCGGCGTGGGTCAGAAGTGAGCCGGTACTCCCGGGTTTTGACTGGTCACGGTCGAGATCTGACCGCATTGCGTTATACGCGGACGATGTCCTCTTTTTCATAAAGGATCCCTGGCATTTTGGGCCCTGCATATTAGAAATCCTCAGGGTGTTCAGAGGAACTACAGGCTTACACAAAAATCCCACCAAATCTATACTATTCCAAGTGTGTGGACACCAGGGTCGCGATGCATGGGCCTCACAATTCTCCCAGGCCACTGATGGTTTCAAATATCTCTGCATTTTTGTGTCCCCTTGCCCCAAAGTCTCCTGGGCGCAAAATATCACCCCACTGTTAACAAGCCTCAATGGCGAAACAGCATTTGATCTTCTTTCCCCCTCTCCCTATGTGGTTGCTCAGCCATTTTTAAAATGGTGTCATTGCCCCGGATCTTATATTGCCTCCAAACTTTTCATACCCTATCCCATGCTCCTGGCTTGCACAAGTTGCTACCATACAAAAATAAATTCCTCTGGAATGGCAGTTCAGTCAGAGTTGCTCTCCGCACCTGTGCGCAATCTACATACTGTGGAGGGATTGCAGCAGCAGACATTTTTTAAATTATATAGCTTCTCACATCCTTGTGCTGAATGAATGGTGGTATAACTCCCTCACGGATCCAGCATATTCAATAGAGCTTGCGGCGATGGAGCGGGTTCCCCTCCTTCATTTATTATACAGTACCGCACTCCTGGAGTGCATGCCACCGGCTGGTAGAGTTGTGATACAGCTTTGGCGGGCTAAAATCCGACAGATGGCCTGAATGGGAAACTTACCCAGAAAACTCCCCCATGACAGGGTACATACTGCCGTTCAGTGGCCGCCCTGAAGGGGTTCTGGGGGTGGGACCTTGTGGGGATCTCGAGCCTCTGGATGTTTTAAGGGGCACCACATTGAAAACCTTTCAACAACTACAGACCGACTTCGACCTCCATAGGACCCAATTTTACAAATTTCATCAACTTCGACATGCACTCACCCCCCTGATTCGCACACTGGAGACACTCCCTGAATTTCACACCCTGGAGAGCCACCTGCTGATGGGTGATCTTGGCCTCCAAAAGATCAGGCAAATATATCAGACTCTGACTACCCACACACCAACTACCCTCGAAAAGACACGACTTGCGTGGCAGGCTGACATTCCAGACCTGACTATTGACGACTGGGTGGAAGCCATCGCCAGCCCAAGGGGTTCGGCGGTCTCCAGTGCCACACACTATCACCTGATACAGTTCAAATACCTCCACTGGGTGAATTATACCCGGACTCGACTCTGGCGAATGGGAGTTATTCAGTCCCCTGCATGTCTGAGGTGTGACCGGGAGGAGGGGACATTTCTACACATGGTATGGAGCTGCATGGAGTTGCAACCCTTTTGGCACAGGATTCGGTCCTGCCTGAATGAGGTGCTGTCGTGGGAGCTCCCGCTTGACCCGCGACTCTTCCTCTTACATAGCACTGACGACATTGGGGGAAATCGGTACAAGCAGCCCTTATTGTTTAAAGCTCTTACCATCGCCAAGAGGGACAAAGCGTAACTATGGAAGGCAACATCTCCCCCGAACTTAGGTAAATGGAAGACCAACTTAGACAGATGTATGGGGGCAGAGATAGCTGTTTTCCTTGCCCCGGGCTGCCCTGCAAATCACTGGAAGATCTGGACCCGATGGGCGACACATCAAGGAATCAAACTTCCCCCTCTGGCGGATACGGACAACTAAGTGGCGCCCCTTGATCTTTGTTACTCACTACTCTCTACTTCACCTCTACTGGGTAATGCAGCCCCATTGGTATGTGAATATTGATGCCGCTTTGCCATGTGTACTAGTATGGAGATCGAGAACTGACTGCATATTGTTTTTATTGTTTCACCTGCAAGTTTAGCAGGTGTTGATTAATGGTAAAAATGTGGTTATTTGTGCGAACATCATCCTTTTGTCTCCTACAGATCTTTGTGGGGCTGTTGTTCCTCCTCTCAAAGAATAACCCAATAAAATTTGTTGTTAAAAAAAACTGTTGAGCGGAGGGGCATGAATTGGTTCAATATCCAAAATTAGACAAGCAGTCGAACAGAAAAGAATGAGTAGTGTTTTGTCGTGTCATGTAATTTTGTAATGTACTAAATACGACTTTTGCTGGACAAATAATTATGGTTGTTATATGTTTGAAAATTCAAAAAATATATATATTTTTTAAAACTTAAAATTGCTGTCTCATATGATCCAAAATAAAGGAGTTACTAATGTGGCTCATTGTAAGATTTGTTAAAAGATTTTATAGTGATACTCTGTCAACTATTATTTATAATGCATGTTGTGGCTGACACACAATGTCAGCTTTGAACCTACCTCAGCTGCTCACAAATCTAAATTGAAAATGTTTCAATTCTGGAAGTATGAGTCTGTGAATTAAACATTACTAAGGTGGGTGGAGGGGGTGTGGCCAGCAGAGTGCCTTTGACACTACCGTTCTCCCTTCACCCCACTTTTCTCTGCAATCTCTCACTAAATACCAGAGTCTATAGTGGACATTTTCTTTAATATATTGTGATGTCAGGGCACCCCTGTAAACTTGCCTGAATCCCATTAGGTTCCAGCATATTGGTCAGGATATGGATGATTTACTGAAGCAAAATGGAGATCAGCCTCAATTTATCTTCTACTGCAGCATCAACCATTCCATCTCAGAATTCTTTCCCTATAATCCTATTCCATTTCATCTTCTTCCTGTCTTTTGGTACTGAGGAACATATTGGCCATTTATTTCAAATTAACACTGGTCAGTAGACCTTGATAGTAGTCTGACAGGAAAAGGGGTAACAACAATTTAAACCTTAAGATGCTGTGTGATCATTAAGACCAGACAATAAAAGTCTGAGTCAATAAATTGAAAGTTAAAGTTTCATTACAAACTCACAGACAGACTGATATATAACAATCTCAAGAACATAGTATAGAAATGCAAGATTACCAAAGCAAGACCAAAGTGTTGTACTATATTGGTCCTTAACAGCAAAGATCATATAAGAAGTTCTGTGGCTGCATTACAAGATAAGGATTAGATGAATGGTTTTGATCCTTCTGCCCATATATGGAAACATTTGCAACATCTTCTAAACCCTACACTAAACTAAGCATAGGGAAAACCTATTGAAGCAAGAAAGTTGTCATTGTCAGAACCTTTGTAGAAGTTCTGTAGGTAAGGATTCATGCATAGCATGAAGCCACACAATCAGAGATGTCAAGAGAGGTCAAGCATTTTGCTATGTAGGAGGCTTTTTTACCGATTCGGTATATAACGAATAGGTATTTAAAGATTCGGTATTTACCGAATCATCATTTACCGATTCAGTATTTACCGAATCGGTAAATAAGATGTAGGAAGCACTGTAAACAATGCTTCCGGGATTTAAGAATTCGTTATTTACCACCAACTATTAGTTGGTGGTAAATAAGGAATTCCTATGTAAATGCATAAATGTGCATTTACGCCTGTCCCATGTGACAGACATACATGCCCTTAGGGTATGTATGTATGCCACATGTGCACACCAGCACTAATCAGGAGTGCAACAGGGTGTCAAAGTGAAACCCTGCCACCCTTGACTTTTTCCCAATTCTACCGAATCGGTAATTACCGATTCGGTAATTGACATTCATTCCTATGGGCCTCCAGGCCCATAGGAATGAATTGCAAATACCGAATCGGTAATTACCGATTTGGTAAATACCGAATCTTAACGATTCGGTATTTTTTACCGATTAATTACCTACATTGCATTTACCGATTCGAAAATACTGAATCGGTAAAAATCAGTATTTTCGAATCTGTAAATTAAAACTACCTACATCTAGCCCTAAATGTCTTGAATGTGAGCTCAAAGCCCACAATCATGTTAATTTAACAGTTTTCCTAAGCGCATATTAATTCTGCAAGCTACATATAATCCAATAAGTAAATCTTTAACAAGGAAAATTAAGCTATTGTATACTGTACTCATATGCGGAACAATAAATTATGACATGTATTATTAAAAACAAAAACTGGTCACAATTCATAAACAGAGCATTGAACACACATATGATTCCTGTGCACTGCATTGATTGCATTAGAGCGCACTACCTTACACTCTTAATCTATAGAAGATTAATCTCAGCAATCCAGATGTTTCTGAAAGGAAAAAAGGTTAATATGCACACACATAAAGGTCAAAAACACACAATAAATGCACTTTCTATACCTTTGTTGCACCGTATCTCATTATTATTATTATTATTGTGTTCACACATGTACATAAGGATAAAGGTAGATATACATATATATATATATATTACCTACTGGCGGTCGCCAGTAGGTATATATAGTTAGGATTTTTTCTCTATGGGATTTTTGAAAATTCTATGTCTAATAACTTTGGCGTTTGTGGACGGAATTGGCTGAAATTTTCAGGAAAATGGAACATTTTGTTTCTGAGCAGCCCCTGACAATTTGGGGGGGTTTCATCAAGGGGGGGCCGAGAAAAAAGGGGGGTCCCAAAACACATTTTTCCCATGTTAATATTCATAGGGCGGTTGGCCTCACTTTTAGCTCGAACGGCTGAATGGATTTGCACGAAACTTGGCAAAATTGTAGGGACTGTTAGCCTGATGTGCCTTTGCTAGGTCTCAATATATGTGCTCCAGTGGATTTTGAGTAATTTAGGTTCAAAAAAATATATATATCTGGGCGGAGCCTAACCACACATCTGATCTGATTGGCTGTCAGCACTTCATCCAAGAAGTGTTGGCAGCCATCTTGGGACCAATATACATGATAGCACCTCATTAAAAAGCATTGTAGTTAATAGAGGGTTTTAGGACTTTAGTTACATTATAAATCATTTGTTGATGGTACCATACTCGTTTTAGGAATTGTGGTGGGTTCTAAGGTGATTTTACCATGTGAAAAAACCTTCTGCTGTGATATCATGAATATTGTTTGAAAGAAAACTAATATCTCATGATTTTCCCACAGTGGTTTGGAAGGGGATCTATAAGCTAAACTGAAAGCATATTTTCTGTAAATTCACATTATCTTTCTCAGTCATGTGAAAATGAAGTCTGACATTCTCAGTAAAACATGTACATCCAACAAGGACAGAGACTGTCAGTTGATTCCTTTGTGTTCTACTGCAGCCTCCTAGAGTGTTCTAAAGAACAACTAGAGCGCTAACAGTCCTACTTATTACAAAGGTATGGCACACCTGAAGCCATCTTGATTGGAATAAAGTGGTAACTCTTAAAACATTTAATTTAAAAAGAAACAACATGAGGGGGTATATTTTGCCATTGAAAGTATGATTAGTGCTGCAGAAAGAAAAATTAGGGCACATTTTGAGTGACTTTTCAAATCCTCTTCTATTTCATTAAAAAATTCTGACATGCAGTCTCCCAAAATGGCCACCAGAGACAAAAGAGCCCAAATGTAGCCCAAATATCACCCAGATGTAGCCCAAGTATAGCCCAATGACAGAATGTCCCAGAGTGTTCTAAAGAACAACTAGAGCGCTAACAGTCCTACTTATTACAAAGGTATGGCACACCTGAAGCCATCTTGATTGGAATAAAGTGGTAACTCTTAAAACATTTAATTTAAAAAGGAACAAAATGAGGGGGTATATTTTGCCATATGAATTATGATTAGTGCTGCAGAAAGAAAAATTAGGGCACATTTTGAGTGACTTCTCAAACCCTCTTCAATTTCATTAAAAAATTCTGACATAGTCTCGCAAGATGGCCACCAGAGACAAAAGAGCCTAAATGTAGCCCAAATATCACCCAGATGTACCCCAAGTATAGCCCAATGACAGAATGTCCCAGAGTGTTCTAAAGAACAACTAGAGCGCTAACAGTCTTACTTATGACAAAAGTATGGCACACCAGAAGCCATCTTGATTGGAATGAAGTGGTAAGTCTGAAAACACTCAATTTAAAAAGGAACAACATGAGGGGGTTAATTTTGCCATAGAAAGTATGATTAGTGCTTCAGAAAGAAAAATTAGGGATCATTTTGAGTGACTTCTCAAATCCTCTTCTGTTTCATTAAAAAAATTCTGACATGCAGACTGAAACATGCACTTTGAATACCAGCAGCAGACGTCCCTGGTGAGCAGTAGCTTTACTACAGTGATCTAATGTGCAACTAGAGTGCTAACATTCAGAATTTATGGCAAATGTGTGACACATCTGAATGCCTTCTTGATGGAACCAAAGTAAACAAGCATTGAAAATGCAATAGATCTCGCCCTCGTTTAAGTTAAAGCCATTCTGTTTGTAATGAGGTGGCTTTTTAGCTTTGCTTTTATTAGTGTTTTTTCAACTTTCATGTAAATAACGCACCGTTTTCACCAAATCGACTTTGCCCAAGCACACCCTTCCCTTCGGCCAACAAATCCCAAAAATTCGGCACACCTGCCGATCCACTCTCCCTACAGCTCACCCAAGCCCCGTCCCTCTAGCGCAACTGGAACACCCCAAATTCACCTTCTCCATGCGCACCAAAAACTCCCATTGAATAACATGACAATTCGCTACTCCGCACAAAAATTGCTCTTTAAAGCACTTCCACTGCTCCGATCCGCTTCAAACTTGGCTGGACACTAGTTCCAACGATTCCCTAACATCTCACCAAAAAACAGCCCAATCCATCCACTGGAACGGGGACGAATTTCAACCCGAATACGCGCCCCCCGCAAACACAAAAAAAGCCATAAAACGGCCAAATCTCGACCAAAAACCGCCAAAATCCCTCAAAACCTTGCCAACACCAATACGCACGAAACTGAACCGGCCCCTCAGCCCTAGGCTCCGGGAACCCTACTTAATTGACCCAAAAGCCCTAAAAAAGCAACATAATACACACGAAAACGCCCTAACAACCCTAAAATGCATATAAGTATATGTATGCATGCATTTATGTTTGTATTTATATAGATATACAGATGATATATGTTTATATATGTATGTATATATATATATTCACTGAAAAAACCATAGGCTATAGACCATATATAGTTAGGAATTAGCATTTACAAAACCTTGAAAATTCACTGAAAAAACCATAGGTTATAGACCATATATAGTTAGGAATTAGCATTTACAAAACCTTGAAAATTCACTGAAAAAACCATAGGTTATAGACCATATATAGTTAGGAATTTGCATTTACAAAACCTTATTTTACTCACACAAAACCATTGAAATTCCATATATAGTTAGTTGCACTAACTATATATCGCGCACCCGCAATCCACTGCTGATGATGTCACATATTACATCATTCATGACATGGTCAGTGACATCACTGATGACATCACTGATGACATCTCAAATGACATCACTGATGACATCACTGATGACAACATCCAGTGACTGTATGTTTCTGTAAAGTTAAAATATGTCTTACATATTGAAGAATGAGTGGATGTATAAGTGTCTGGATGAAGGATTTAGTAGGTGCATGACTGACTGTATGAGTGAGTGATTAAATGTGTCTCACTGAGTGCATGGGTTAGTGACTAAACTGTCTTAATTTGTGCATCATTATGTCTGTTGTTCTGTAAACTGTTGCATGTGTTGATAAGTAGCTATATGAGTAACTATATGGGTTATTGATTGGTTGCCCAAGTATTTGTATGGGAGACTGAGTGTGTGTGTGGGTGGCTGGGAGGTGTATGACTCTGTGCATAGATGTGTGAGCAGTTGATTCACTAGATGTATGGTTTCAAAAGTGCATGTGGAAACAGCTGTATGGGCGGTTGACTGTGTGCATGAGTGTATTGGTGAGTGAATGGATATCTCAGTGCTACATGTCAAAGTAAGTACATATGTAAAACACAGTACATGTGAGAGTTGACATATATAAATAACTGTGCATAAGAGCCAGTGAATGTGTGAGTGGCTGTATGGATCATTGTGAACTTGTATCAGGGATTGTATAAGAGAGTTAATATGTGTTAGTATATGTTTGAATAAGTAAAGTTTGTATAACTGTATAGTTGAGGAAATGGAGGTGTGATTGATTCTTTGATTGACTGACTAGGTGTGTGAGTAACTCCATGGATGAGTGACAGTCTGTGAGTGTCTGTTTACACTGATTGTATCTAAGGTTATATTAGAGTCTGAAGAGGTTCATCGTATTATCACATGAATGATATCATCAGTGATGTGATCAGTAATGTCAAATGAGATGTCATCAGTGATGTCATCAGTGATGTCATTTGAGATGTCATCAGTGATGTCATTTGAGATGTCATCAGTGATGTCATCAGTGATGTCACTGACCATGTCATGAATGATGTAATATGTGACATCATCAGCAGTGGATTGCGGGTGCGCGATATATAGTTAGTGCAACTAACTATATATGGAATTTCAATGGTTTTGTGTGAGTAAAATAAGGTTTTGTAAATGCAAATTCCTAACTATATATGGTCTATAACCTATGGTTTTTTCAGTGAATATATATATATATATATATATATATATATATATATATATATATATATATATATATATATATATATATATATATATATATATAAATATATATTTGACCAGCAAACTTTGTAGAAATTGCACTCCTGAACACGAAGCTTTTTGTTGTAAAGCGTCTTTATTCCATAATTGAAACAGCCACCATCACCCACCAACTTTTCGAACAAACAACTGCTAATATGCTGTATATAGACGAGAACGAATGTCTTAATAATTGCATAATTTAACAAATACACCCAACTCAGAAAAGGACAATGAATGCATAAACAATCGCTTTTTTCAATAATGATAAATGTACCGTAATCTGCGAAAAGTAAATGCAAGATAAGTTACATGCATTCTATACACTTGATAAAGTTTTATTTGAAACGAATTGAAAAGAAAAAAATGTGTATAAGGAGGCTGATGTCTTTATAAAAATACAGGGACCAGAATGCACTGTTCTGGCCTTTTAATTTAAACCTATAAATACTGAAAGTAAAGAAGGACTCACAATACAGTGAGAAAGAACATTTTTTGTTCGAAACGTTGGTGGGTGATGGTGGCTGTTTCAATTGTGGAATAAAGACGCTTTAAAGCGAAAAGCTTCGTGTTCAGGAGTGCAATTTCTACAAAGTTTGCTGGTCAAAGATTTCACGGGGCTTGGTCTGGTCTCGGAAATTGCATCCGCTATTCTGCTAGCGCGCCGGTTAAAGACTGTTTGGTGAAAGGATATATATATATATATATATATATATATATATATATATATATATATATATATATATATATATATATATATATATATATATATATATATATATATATATATATATATATATATATATATATGGCTTCGCCAAAAGTAAAAGGATTGAGCTAAAATTATGCTACTCCAGCTCTGATATTGTGATAAAGTGTACCCCATCAGTGACATGACTACTACATCCATCTTTTAGCATGCAATACATATTATCATAGCCTAGCCTTTCCCAGCTCCTGTTCTAAAGCTGATGCAGTAACATTTCTTTTTTGTTCTTAGAAAATAGCTAGCACTCCTTTGCTACTTTGCTTGAAACCTGTAGAGATTGCATTTGCTGTACTATCTATTTGCGCTATAGAAACATCACATGCATACAAATATACATACTCTTTTTAACAATCGATTTCTCTTAACATTCAGCCACTAGCTTTTTCTTGGCCATGCTTGATCCCTCTTTCAACCCCCAGAAAAAATTCTCAAAAATGTTGTGGCTCACCTAAATAAAGTAAGTTAATTTTTTTAATTGGGCCTACATTTCGCAGACGCAGTTAACGTCACAGCATCCACGAGTTAACATGATCACTGCAATTACCCCTAATTCAGGTTCTTTTTGCTTCAAGTGTATCAAAACCAGAAGGCCCCCTTAATAAAATAGAGATTTCCTTAGTTCAATATGGCTATCAAAAACCACGTTTCAAAATCCTATAAATGCACTCTCTGAAGTTCTGTACTGCTGCCTCTGATGCTTAAGAAGGATCCTGGAACAAAGGCTGATTTCATTACTATCCCTTTCAAGATAACTATCAAACATGTTTTTTTGAAATGCCTTGTTCACCAAAACACCTTCAATTCACTTTTAGTAAAAATTGTAATATGTATATAAAAAAAAGATTATCAGTTTGCTGGTTTATGAAAATCAGTAATTTTACCAACATTATTTCCGTGCAGTATTTTTCTTTGAGAGGCTGTCAAATAGAGAAAAATATAACACTTCGTATTTTATTTTGAAAACTGTTATATTTATATCTGTCCATTCGAGTTGTTTCAAAAATCGATATCTTATTATTGCTTTGTTTCCCTAGACTATTGTACACCAGTTGTAAACATGTCTATTCTTTTCTCTGCAGCCGTTACTTGTGGCCATCCGGGTGCCCCTGCTAATGCTGTATTGACAGGAGACGTGTTTACGTATGGAGCCATTGTTCGCTATGGTTGCACAGCTGCTCATACTCTTGTAGGAAATTCAACAAGGGTTTGTCAAGATGATGCTCGTTGGAGCGGCACTATGCCTCACTGTTCAGGTATACATTTTTTGATAAACAAGAGTTGACATGTATAAAAGTAAAATCTGACTCTTATGCACATTGTAAAGATTACTTTTTCAAATCCTCTGCTTTCTTGTAAGTGAAAGGGCTAACGCATAAATTAAATATTGCATTCATCTGAGTGACTAGTAATTCACAGTATGTACCCACGATACAATTAGTTTATGATTACTTTATTCAATTTCAGTCACATGGCGCTGAGTTTAATCTATTGATTATTAGTTTCCAGTGTGTCTGATGCACTATATTTATTGTTTGAAGGCAATCTTTGGTAAATCTTTTTAAATTGACTTGTTAAAAAAAATGGTCATTTTGTCCCTACACAGACATATACTCTTTGGGTAGAAGGGTGTGATGAATTGTAGAGACATGTGACGCTTTAATCGTTGTCTTCAGATCACAAACATATTTTTAGGAGGATTTTCTTATGGTAGAATGCGGATGACACAAGCAAAAAACATATTCACACTCTTCTTCCTTAGATAACCCACCTCTCCAGCACAGACTAAGGGGCATATTATCGAGGGGGTTTATCTCCGCTTTTTTGGCTTTAAAAGCCAAGAAAGCAGAGATAAAATTATCTCCCTATTACCTAGCTGCCGCTAACACCAGTTAGCGACAGCTAGTAGGAGATAGCGACCATCTTGGGCCCCACTTTGCATGTCAGTGATATTTATCACTAATGAGATGCAAAGTGGGCGTGCCAAGATGTTAGAGACTGAAAACAGTCGCTAACATCGCTATCTCCTATTACCAACTTTTGGAGATATTCGCGCTAAGCGGGAATATCTCCAAAAGCTAACACCTGCCCTGAGCAGTCCTTAGCCATGTTATCCAATGGGAGGTGGATAACATGGCTAAGAGCATTAGCTCGCTAATGCATGAATATCGCGGACTTTTCAGCGATATTCATGCTTTGCGGCGATTTTTACCGCATACCAAGGTTTATTTGCGGTAAAAATCGCCGCAGCGCTGCGGTAAATTTTTGTCTCTAACCAAGCAATAGCGATAATTATCGCTATTGCTTGGTAATATGCCCCTAAGTTCTTTATTTCCAAAGTGTTAGTTAAGGAGTAAACATAATTTTGTTGAGCTTCAGAGCCTATGGTGAACGGTGTGGCAGCAGAGGTAGCTACCCTGAGAGATTTGCGCATGGGACTTTGCCAGACACCAAGCCTTATGGCCAAACTCTTTTCTGCCTAGCCATGGACCATATGCAGCGGGGTGAGCACAAAGCTTTGTCAGAAGCCATGCATGCAGTTAACTCCAACTGCTCAAGATCCGAGGCGAGAATTGAGCGCGGGAACTGGCCATGAGCAGCAGAGATTGGTCACTGGCTTTCTTTCACTCATATTGAAGAGAAACATATATTTTTTTCATTTTAAAACCATTTATTTTAGTTAAAGTAAGAGCCGCTTTTCTGTTTTCATAGACCTATTTTCTCTGTGATTTGAATTTTTGGGGGACAACAAAAATAGCTGTGGTGTCTTAACATTACTATTTAAAAAAAAAAGTAAAAACGGGGGAATAAAGAACTGGGGTAACTGAATAAAAATGCCTGCCACTTGCAGCTAAACCCCAATGCACGTGGCCTTTGACACTGCACTGATGTCCTATCTTGTGGTCAGGCCCTGTGCCAACTATGGCACAAGCAGGCAATTACTAGTAAAAATTGCCTTATGCTGCTGTGTTTACCTGCAGTGCCAAAACTGCAGGTAAGTCCTATAGGCAACCTACTGCAGACAGCCACATTTCTTTGTTTTTTGTGGGTGTTTTTTGCCTTTGTTTGATTGAAGGTTCTGATTGTGAAATCCTTTTTGATAAACTTATTTAAAACTATTTTCCTAAACTTCTTAATTTTAACTCATCACTTTTTAAAACTTTTATAAAAGTGCTGGTGATATTTCTCAAGTGATGAGTCAATGCCGAGGAGATCACGTCATGGTTCATTTCCCCGGACAAATGACCTGCCATTCATTGCGGTATGTTGAGAAAATAATTAGCCTTGATCTTCTTTCTCTTCTGCTCGTTGACGGAATTGTGCTGTTAGAGTCTCCTCCTTCATTTCTCCTGTCACTTCTTCTCCATCGGTATTCGGTAATACTCAGTCAGCTGCATGACTCTGGCGCCAAATGAGTATACCTCTGGATGTCTGTGCTGCATGACCTAGTCACATTAAGTGCACATGAAGTAAACGCACATACATTTTTTTTCTATCCTGCGGGGTGTGTAAAAAAATAAATCCACACCAGAGGTTCACATTTAGATTGTGGAAGACAGCAAAGATGCGCCACAGGTCCTGGTCTCATCCACTGTAAAAGGGCCCCTGCTGTGCACAGTGCATCCACCTTGGCTTTGTGCCCCACCCCCCTCAAGCAGGCCGTTTGAAGTAGGGGTGGACTACATGGACTAATTAGGGGTTAAGTCTTGTGCCCCATTTTGGGTCTTAGCCATGCTGTATAAAAAGGTAAATAATAAACAATTCAGGAGCAGAATTTCGCATTGCCACGTTCGTAGTATTTATGTATATTCTTTAATGGAAGCAAACGTTTTTATGGATACAATATTTGTTGAATATGCAGACCATTCCCATCTTGATGAATCAATAATTGATCACATAGATTTCGAATTTTTTTCCTCTCCAAAATCTACCACTCATGGTGTTTTAGCCGCTAGCTAGAGCTCAAAATTATTTGCTTACCCTCATAAATAGATGTGCATGATCAGCACAGAAAATATATGTTCATCTATCCCTCAAAAGATGAGCACTCGAAAACACATTCTGAGCATGCAGCACAGCCCCATCAGCCTCTGAATAAGAAAGGTACAATAAAGGCAAGAATCTGCTGAAATACATAATGTTGATTAAGAGTGTGAATGAGCTACGGAGGGTTAGACTTCACCTGACTCGGGCATATTTTGGAAATAGTGTAAAAAGACTGACATTAACATTTTGACCAGCCATAGATGTAAATTAACACAAAATAACCTACATGTTAAATAAGGGTATCAACACATGGATCTGAAGTTTGGAATAGAAGATGGAATAAACATTACAATGTAGGGAATGACATACCTATGGAAGCAAAAGAAACAGCATGCACATTCAAAAAGAGAGAAAGAAGAAGAGATTAGTTGGAGGTTTAATTCAGTCAGATGATCCTGAGTCGGGCTTATAAAACAAATAATATGTTAATATGAGATAAAAAAACGTTATGGTAAAGACGCCAACATTTCTATTATCACTGGTAACTACTGTAAATGTATTCTAATGTGGTATTTTCTTCCCAAAGAAATGCATTTTACTCTACCGATACAATGAGCTTAATCTGTGCTATGTTTTCTTTTAGATTAATTTAAATAGAACTTTTATCAGCATACTTTTAAGAGTAATATTCATGTTGTTTCATTTAAAGGCAAAACCCCTGGATTTTGTAGTGATCCTGGAATTCCAGCGCATGGGTCCAGAATTGGGGAAGAGTTCAAAATAAAGAATCTTTTGCGCTTCTCCTGTGAAATGGGTTACCTCCTCAGAGGATCAGCAGAACGGACATGTTTACTGAACGGTTCCTGGTCTGGAACACAGCCGGTCTGTGAAGGTAAAATTGCAGTTCCTAAAACTGAGTATCACTTTGGTGCAGCATTATGGATTTGAATGCTTCTATGAGCTATGAGAGTGAATAATACTACTATATATAGCTTACTAAAAATGCCTTGCAAACATTGTCCATTTACATGATCACTTTCATGTTATTTCAATTTAGTAACTAGGTTAGCAAATTGTGTGTTAACAACATCTGAGTGATTTTAAGTTTTGAGTTAAAAAACATCTGCAAGGCTAATGTGAAGGAGGTCGCAATGGTGTATTTCGTCTTCAAAGAAAAACATGACTTTGTATCCAGCATGGTGAAAATGATTAATTGATTGGTAGACCCTAGGCGAATTAGATGTCTAGTGTTTTTGTAGGAGATCAGTGGTAACAAGAACAGTTCAAAGAAGTGCTTCACTGCAGTTCAATTCTCTGTAAAAGTCACTGTCTCTCCAAAGGACCTCTTTTACTTTGAAGGAGAAACTGCAAGTTAATGATGAAAAATGTAAAATGTTTTTCAAATCACGTTAATCAGCTTATGCGAAATCCATTAAAATCCTTCCAATCCTAGTCCCCTCGTATACCTCCATAAATTGTCCAGAGATTTTCATTTTTGATTTGTGCTTTTATATCATTAGGGAAGTAATTTATTATGAGGAAACATTGCTAATCTGGGCCAAATTTATGTGGACAACATATAACAAAATGGTGGATGTGTTGCAGTGTTTATGTAAGATTCCATGTATCATGAGACCTATATACATAATGCAGGTGGTTTTGAGCGTCAGGTAGTGTTATACAGACAGAAAATAACTCCTTAGAGCACCCCTTCTGCTGTTTTCCAAAATGCCAGCTATAATAGAGGAAGAAGAGACATATATTGAAATGAAACAAATAATAAGGTGTTTCAATCCTTTTATGTATACGCTAAACAATGTTTGCGATCTAAATATTATTTTTTTTATTACTCCTATTCTAGACACATTTTCATGGTTCACTTTATTTGTTTTGGCAATCGATTGTGGTACATTTGCAGAATTGTAAAAATTTGAAGAAGAGCACTTCAACAGGGACATCTTTTTGTAGCACTGGTTTTGCAAGTACATGTGCATGTAAGTTATGTGGGTGTTAGCACTCCATGAACATCTTCCCAACCAAATTCAAAGGGATCTTTCTCTACATATGCACGATCCAAAACATTTACACATCTTCTGATCAAGTAGAACATTCGTTTAATGATCTTTATAACATTGTATGTATCATACATATTGATCCTATCCTTAGCATGGTTAGAATTTACAATAATGAAAATAATAAGTCCAAAAACAAAAAATTGCCATGGCAAATAGCCAATTTTCAAAAGGGACCCACCACAACGCACACTTCAGGCCTAGAAAGTATTTGCAATAAAAAAGGCGCTGGTCTGAATCTATCAAAACCGCATCTGGTACGTAGGGGGAATAGAAAGTGACACAAGAAAGGTTGATAAAAAGGACAACTATACAATATAACCAAGCCTGTGGAGAGTGTTCATCATAAAGGCTGCTGCAAATTAAGTCTGTACCATATTGGCCTAGAGGAAACAAAATTGCCATCAAATGATCCCTCATCCGAATTTAGTAAGGAATGATCTCTCCTAAGGGTGTATTACAGTTTCTAGGTGTGGTTTCAGACCCATTGAGGTCTGGGTCGCCATATTGGGTTTCACTTGTGCTTTTTGCAAGTCTATCTCTCTGTTCTCCTGCCTGACTACTAAGAATGACAGCCTAACTCAGGGTTTGTCCTTATCTCCTATTGAAGAGGGTGAAGTGAAGGACATTCTGCCAAGCTCCACTGTTGCACTAGAACTATAACAAAGCCAGGAAATATTAAGATCATGCTTACAAGATAAACAATCTTCACTTTTTGATCTATTTATTGATGCATGATTATTATTTCAAATTGAAATCCATAGTATTTTTACCTGGTCCTCAACAAAACCCAATCCCTGCTCTTTATATGTAAAGTAGTTTGGGCTGCTCTTTGGTGAGGCAAGGTGTTGTCAAACACGCTTTTCTTCCACTTAAAGGCTACTCACATTGCCATGCCCCAAATACCAGTGCCATATATTATAATGGGAAGGCAATTCCGTTTCTAGATTTCTAACAGAAGTGCAATGGGCATATTACCATTGTTGGATGTTAAGTTGAACAAAAATCCCACCAATTTGGAAAATTGTTGGTTTCTGGGTGTAAGACAAGGGTCCGACAGCTAGAGGTGTCAAAAGTGACACGCAGATATGAGAAGTGTTAGAAATCGGGTTATTGGGTGAGGGAGATGGAAGCCCAGTCAGACTATAACCACAGTCCTTTTCAGGGTAAACAGAACTCAAGACAAGACTTTGCATTGCAGCCCTCGCTGCTCCACATCAGAACCAACACAGACAGGCTCTACATTAGGCCTGACTGCCTTGTGTCAAGCTACCAGAGGGTTAAGCCCAGGTTAATTTAGGGATTTTTTGTGGTACACTCTGACACGGTTTAAGGGTTTTGCCTGAGTGGAGCTTCCACTCCCTTTAACCAATAACCCAATTTGTTACAAAAAGTGACGAATTTTCCTAATCGGCTTATTTTTATAGAGACACGTTGTGACGTCTGGCTGTTGGAGCCACACGCCTTGCTAAAAGTTGTTGTCTAATTTGTCTCCAGGTCTAATTTCTTAATAAAGAGAACACAAGCATCTGTCAGTTGTTTCAGACCATTCAGAGTACTGGACATTAGCACTGATTTGCCTAACTATAACAAAGCAGGCACAGGCTTCGTTTTAGCTACAGGCTTGACCTCCACATTTGCATTAAAAAAGAATAACATTTATTAGCATATAGCAAAAATAGAATGGTGGCCAAAGCACAGCCCTGCAGAAAGCCACAAGCTAATTTAAAGTATTGGTTCATTCCCCATGCTCAGCAAACCTCACGGAAGCAGTTAAATCACCATGTAGAGCACAACAAAAATCCACTAAGGTGGGATTCAATCCCCTAGTAGTTAAAACCCCCCACAGCTTGGAGCTGTTCATGCAAATGAAGGTGCTGCTAAGGTCCATGAAAGCCAAGTGCATTGTGCTAGATTTGGCAATGGTGTACTTAGTTATCAAGTGTAAATTTAAACATTGTTCTAAGGTCTGCTGGCCATCCCTAAATCCCTACTGGACTTCAGATAATATCGAAAAATTGGTTGTCAATGGTTTAATTCTATCTAGGATTAGTCTGTCAATGATCTTTACCACTGAGTCTAACAAAAATATGGGTTGGTAGCAAGGAGAATCCTAGCAATTGCCTTTTATTTCAATCAGCCCAAATTATAGCAATATGCCAGAAATTTAAAATGTTTGTAATATATCCATATATTCATATCCATATATATTTATCAACAGCTACCACTGCGTGTGAGATTGCACACACGGTGCTCTTTACCTTCCGGTTATAATTGCCTTCTGCAGCCTGCTTTTATTGATTTCCTGAATTACTCCATTCCCAAAGGCAGCAAACGCCTCTTATTCATGGGATTACACAATGGCACAGAAACGATCGCCAGTTCATCACTCTATTTATTTAATTAAGTGCAGTGGGCGTGGCTGATGATGGTGTCCATAGCATTTTGGCAGTCCATTCCGGCGAATTACACTCCCTTGAGTAGGACCCAGGCCCCTATGGCAGTTTTGCTTATTTGTATTTCCTTTAGTAGTATGGAATTTCAAAAAGCAGGCTTTCTGTTTCTTAGAACACAGTGCCGTCTGGAGATGGGTCGTCCTTCTCCACAGCCTTCTCATGACAATAGAGAATGGTGCTCCTATCCCATGGTCCTGGCCGCCGTGCATGACATTCATCAACAACCACCACTGCATTGAGATGGCACACATGGTGCTCTTTACCTTTCGGTTCACCCTGAACCCTAAAAATACCCCTGTACCCCAAAACCCATACCTATCCCTAAACCCTAAAACTACCCCTGTACCCCATAACCCAAAACTATATCTGAACCCTTAAAATACCCAAACACCCCAAAACATATACCTAAGCACCCCAAAACATATACCCCTATACCCATACTTACCTTATCCAAACATTTAAAAAAAAACATGCTTTTACCATTCATGCATTTACAACGAATTTCGTTGTAAATGTATGCGTAGTAAAAGCATATAAAATGTAATGCCATGCGTTATAATGTCTTTGCTAAGTCATGGTACTTTCGTAATGAAAGTATGCAGAGTGATGGTATGCGGAAAGAAAGTTGCGGAATAATGGGTGTTTACCCTCCCCCTTTAAGTACATTGGTGTCATGGCGGCCCACATCTCCAGCAACATACTCTTATTTTTTCACCACCCATTTGAAAAATGCACAGGTCTCTCTCATTGATGGCCGGCACCGACATACACTTTTAGACACACCTCCCACCATAAGTTCTCGAATTGCGAACTTTAGAGCTGGGGAGCTATGTTTGAATCTCAGCATCAGCTCAACATCCTGTGATTCCAGCAAATCTCTTTGTCTCCCCGTGCCTACCACAAATGAATGTGTTCTTCTGTAATGTAAATTGTGCTCATGCCATGTTGTCGAGTTCGCGCTATACAATATTGCAAGGAAAAATAAAGTAGGGAAACTCGAGTTCACACACTACTGAACGCGCTCTCTTAAGTGTATCAGCAGTGCACTGTGAATTAGAGCGTTTCACAGGCCTGTCACCGATAAGAAATGCTATCAAAACGAAATCCTACAAACCAATATACTATATACTACTGGCCGGCAGCAATTCATACCCGGACAACGTCGGGACGGGCTGACAGTATATATATATATATATATATATATATGGGTATACACATCAACTTTGTGTCCTCTTTTTTCCAACATCCTGGGGACTTTAGAGGTTACTCAAGGTTTGTTGATTTCCCTTAGGAGAGATAGAAAATAAGCAAAATATAGCTAAATGTAGTTTTTTTGGAGGGGAAGAAGAATGGGAAAAAGTGCTTCATAAACAGAGTCTGTTTTTGTTTCTAAATATCACATTAATGAAAGGTCTGTTGTGCTAAAATCACCATCTTTTAACACACAGAACTGTACCCAAAAACATTTTTCCCCCTCAGTGGTTGCATTTTTTTAAATATAAAGCCCATTTTTCCTAACGTCTGTGCTTCCAACCAACTTCTAGTTTGTGGTGGTAACTCGTGTGAATCCCATGGGTGATTCAAGAAAGATATAGATTTCTGGGAAGTAGACAAAATTCTAAATATATTAATGGGTCATTTGTGTAGATCCATCAAAGTGTTCCCAATGAAACTAATTGTTCAAATATATAAAAATATTGAAAATGAGTATGATAAAACTGCCATTTGTGACAAAGTTTTTATCTGTAACTTCTTCTCACCATGATGGATTTACAAAAGCAATATACCATTATGTCGGCCAAATTGTTTTGGTTGCAAGAATGTATATGGTTTGTTGGCTGTCCAAGAACTTGTGGTACACAGGGCCAACAACTGACCTGCACCCTACTGAAGTTCATTGTGTACCGATTATAGAGCAATTCATATGGTAAAATATCAAGAGGGATGAATGGGTATGAAGGATACCTGTGTATTTTTAAAATATACACTAGGTAGTGAGTTTAGGAGCAGTGGTTATTTGTACATTGCTGAATTTGTGGGCAACCTTTCTAGCACTTTCAGATATAGACCTTCATAATTGACAGAGTTTGAGTCTCTATTAGTTGACCTCAACAAGGAGTACACCTCTGCCCCCCCCCCAGTCCTTCATTTCTACATCTAATCACTTGGAACATAGCGAGTATATCATCAAACTTAACAGTTGATAATTGGTTCGAATTATTAAAACCTTATGATGTAGTTAAACTGCAGGATAGACACTTAAATTGGCATACTCATAAGCTTTCTCTTGTCTCTATGTCCTTGCAAAGTAAATCCTAATTAATATCATTAAACATATATGTTTTCTAACTATTGAATAAATCAACCTCTTAGCTTCCTATGGTCCAACTCATCATCATAAGTAGATTGTGATAGCAAGTGACATCTTTATTCCTATTATGTGGCTTTATGAAATTCCTTCGCATCTTGTTAGCTGACAAACCCTTTGAATCATCCATGGAAAAACATTCTAAGACTGGTCTTTCCTGCTGATGAGTATTCTCTTAGAGATAAGCAGCAAAAGAATCTGCATAATGTAAAGGAAGCCCCTTAAAATTAGGATCACTCGAAATCCTTAAAGTGCCTAATTAAGGTTAAGAATATTTACCCTTTTCTCTTTTCCCTTTTGTGCTCCACCACTAACACGTCCTAGTGATTAATATCTGTGCCACATAACACAAGCATCATCTCTGAACACTCAAGGGCTTTGTGAAACATCACAGCACCATGAGGACAACGCTGAATAAGACTCTGGCAAACAAAATAAACCAATAACCATGATTAGTTGTTGTTTTCAAATAAAGTCCAGTGACTAATCTTGGTATCTCTCAGATTTAGGGTAACACATATAACATTAAATTTTATGAGCCATTAATGGAGCTTTATAAACCGTTTGTGTACAATATTAATGTTTGGGATGACCAACCAATAATTAACTGAATGGGGGCGCATAGTTGCCCCCACCAATAATTAAGACATGCATACAAACCTAACAACATTTATACTTTCAAATCCAGGAGTGTGCTGTTGGATAAACAGATTACATGTAATTTAGCAGGACCTTCTGATCTCAATTTATTAAATGGCATAGCATTAAACAATACTTTGTAGCAATGTCAAATGTTCTGAGTGATCTCCTCAGAATGTTTGTCTTTTAATGCAATGTTTTTCCTATGATTAGGACTCTGGCACTCTAAGACTGCCGTTTGATCTCATTGTGCGTGTTCTCTGCCCCACAATGTGAGGTAAAATTGTATGTACCCAATGGCTTTATTTAGTTTCTAGTAAGACCATGGTAAATTGGTTCTGGAAATGCAAAAGTGGAATGGAAGTTAAATGCCACCTGTTGGATGTAGTGTATATGTATTCTATCAACATCTATGTCTGAAAACGTATGACTCCAGATACACTATTGAGGCCTTGCATGATGCAGATTAAAACAGTGCAGTTACACATGTTGGAGCAAAGTATTGTGCTGTGTAATAAACGCCTTAGATTGTACATTAAATATCTCACCCTTAAGTGTGACCTTTAGCCCACACTTTTGGATACTTAATGTATATACAATGGGACATGCAAGCAATTAAGGAACCGTGGGACACCACAAATTGCTGTCTTTCTGGGGCTATAAAGTCTCCTTTTTTACTGGAAAGGCCTTATTGAGAATACAAGTCTATATTTTTCTAATTTAAAAAATATAGTTGAGTTAATATCTATAGTAAAAGAGCGGCTTTTAAAAATCAAATGTTGTGCTGTATAGAATCCAGTAATAAAACACTAGTTATACTTGTTTCCCTTCCCTCCAGTGTTATGAATTAGCATTCTCATGAGGAGTGAAAAGGTGATCTCCCAGGAAACAGCAGAACAAATTCGAAAGGAACAGAATCACTGAGCACTTATCAGGAATATGCCATTTAAGAGTAGCCAGGATGAGGTGGTATCACAAAGGACCCAGGCAGATGGAAAGCCTGGTGTTTAATAAGGCTTTAATGAAGTGAGCCCTCTCAGACATTAATCTCTGCTTCCAGTAGACAGGAAAGCTGTTGCGAGATCAGGAATGTGGCGTGTTTCTCATTACCATAAGCTTAGCATGGGGGTGTATAACAGCTCTGAAAAAGGGGGGGCTGATATCTGTTATATCGAACAAAGACGTATGAGATGATTTATAGACCAGTGAGGCATGAAGTGCTGTAAAAGCGATGGGGCATATTTGCTAATCTTTCACGCAATACAGTGCAGCAAGTAAAGTTGCTGTACTGCGTTGAGTGAAAGGGGAAAGCAGAAATACTCCATACTCTTTTTTTGCTCTGCTGCAGCCTAGTGACAACGTAGGCACCTTTGTGCCATAAAGCCAGGAATTCTGTGTTATGAGCAGGTTTGTCTATTGCAAGAGGGGACATCTTTCTATTTGTGATCCAGGTTGCAAGTAATGAAGAGAAATTAAGATATTTCTAACTAGGAAAGGCATACCCAGGTGTACTAGCTTTAGCAAATGTGGGAATGTCCCATAATCCATGGATGGATGCATGGATGGATGCATGGGAATGCCAATGCTCTGCCCATGGGATGCCTTGCAATTTGAAATGTAACATAACGCAGCACAAGCCATTGTGTTGCATTACATTTATTTACAAAGCCATGTAAGTTGACGCAAATTGCCCCTTGTGCTGCTTTAAAAATATTACCAAAGCCTCTGAGTTGTCCTTGTGTCACCTTGTGTGATTGTTCCATCTCGCAACATTTGTTTTGCGAAAAACATCTTCAGAGGTACCTTGTTTTACCTTGTTTTAAAGGTCTTGCGGAATCCTTCCCAGAGTTTAGCCTTCAGCCCTCTAAAGGAGTTTGCCTTCCAAGAAAACAACTGGGGGTAATTTACAGTGTGACTGATGGACCTGCTGTTGTGAATAAAGTTCCCTCTGCAGCATCTCCATTGAAGCCAGAGAAACATTGCCAAGCAGGCCCCATGTTTGACGCACCACTAAGCAAGGTCTTTGTTTTCCAACATAACAGCCCAAAGCAGGAGCTGATTGTTGGAAAACTGAAAAATAATAGCCAGTGAGAGTCAGGCAGGTTGCTTCATGTATCAGAGGGTCATTGATGGATTTCACTTTGCTAAACAGGGCAGGATGACTATTATAATCATATGACATCTCTCTGTTGGATGGGCCAACAAGTCATGAGTTTCCATGAATGGAGTAGGGTCAGTTGATAGTCCAACACATCCCCATGTCTGAATAGAATGGGTGATATGCACGTTTGGTGGGTCAAGAGTACTTCCAATCTATGACAGCTTCCCCTTTCCACCAAACTTTAAATGACCCCCTAGGTCCCAAGAAAACCTTTTGATCTGTGTGACCCACAATCCAACCCCACCTACAATAAGGTCAGCCTGAAACAATGCTTAGGTCCTAGCCTACCACAAATGATGGGGTGGGCGAAAAATTCCGCTCCACCGGCTGTGTTCACAGAGTTTTATCCATTCTGAGTTAAGTTTGTAATGCAGACTTCCAGCCAAACTCTGCCAACCGCCATGTGGTTGGGTTTTTTCTCACATGATGCTCACCAATGGTAAGTTTGTGAGCGCGAATGAGAATTGTCGTTCCTCTAGCATTATTTTCAGGCACTTGCCGATATTTTCTTAACGAGGAAGGATGCAACTGTTCAAGGTAAGAAAGCTGCAGCTTGAGTAGGAAATCTACTTGAGTAGCAGCAAAGAAGCAGGTCCCTCTGGAGCACCAAGTGATGCTGTTTACACTGGTTTTATAGTGTAGAACAAGCTCCTGGTGCAAAAAATATATGTGAATAGTGCAACTTACCAATTTCCGCCCATTTGTGAAACTCTAAGGAATCTTGGATAGTTTTCATAAAACTACATTGAATTCCATCAAGTGAAACTCTGCGAGTTGCACTCTCCCCTACAAAAATGTTGCCACTGAAGGGTACTTTGTGTATTCTTAGGACTGTTTGCCTAAAGAAAATGAGCCAAAATCTTCCACTGCCTTTGTTGCAGTGCAATCTTTCTTGTATTTATAAATTGGCTTTCTCAATTTATCTAAAAAGGTTTGGGAATTGTATTGTCTTGTTTTCTTGAATTCAGAATTGTTTGGTAGAGCTTAAACCATCATGATTGTTTTCTGGTATTAGGACTTCTGCATACCAAGCTAACAGGGGTTATGCAATGCTTTCTTTAAGAGTTTAACATGTTGTGTTTTATTAATTTGCACGGGTCACCTCCGTCCAAATGAATAACCCATGTTTTGTTTGTTAACAATCTCAACACATTTATTAACCCCAAGTCTGTATTTCTATCAGTAGGATTGAGTCCCTTTCTCACTGCACCATCAGGATTCAAGCAAGCCGGGCCGAAGACGGCTGAAATGCCAAAAACCGGTCCCCGGTAGCTTGTCTCCTTTCTGGGGAAGAATTGGCTTGGTAGTTTAGTCTGCCCTGTTCCCATGATGCACTGGGCCAGGGACAGACTGATTTGCATATAGCCAGGTTCTGAGCTGGGATGGTGCAGTGAGATAAATAACGGTGATGGATCAAGCCCTGATCTTTAGACGGGGTAAGAGTGGCTGCTTAATTCAGACGCTCTGTTCATCACCACCCCCTTTTCTGGATCGTTTTTGGCCACTATAGGTGTGGCAGGGTATACTCAGACATGAGCCCCTTTCTCACTGCACCATCAGGATTCAAGCAAGCCGGGCCGAAGACGGCTGAAATGCCAGAAACCGGTCCCCGGTAGCTTGTCTCCTTTCTGGTGAAGAATTGGCTTGGTAGTTTAGTCTGCCCTGTTCCCATGATGCACTGGGCCAGGGACAGACTGATTTGCATATAGCCAGGTTCTGAGCTGGGATGGTGCAGTGAGATAAATAACGGTGATGGATCAAGCCCTGATCTTTGGACTGGGTAAGAGTGGTCTGCTTAATTCAGACACTCTGTTCATCACCACCCCCTTCCCCCCCCCTTTTCTGAATCGTTCTTAAAACTAATCCACATCTGATTAATTTTGTTCAATATCTACTCCACATTTCCATCCATAGTAATACAAATATTTGTATAAAATATAGTATGTAGTATTTGCAAACCTATGCATTCCTCCTCTATTTTCACATATATTTTCATATACACATTTGTATGCATAAAACAGTAAAAATATAAACCACATCATACATGAAAGGAATGTAATAATGAAGTAAATGTGAAAGCATCTTTAAGAGATAGAAACTCATATATTTCATGTGAACTGGAATAGAGCTAAACAGTCTGACCTACAATGGAATAGTAATTTTCTCTGACGATCACTGGTTCAGCCTTTGTACCTCTTCATATACAGCACAGCATTTCTTAGAGAAGTTGCCCATGATTTGCGTGCAATAGCTAGCAGAAAACTGTAAAAAATAACAAACTAGTGTCCAAACAAGGTAATTATAAAAAAAACGGTAATAATAGATACGTCACTGTTGGAACTGACCCTTTTTGCAGGGTCAACCCCAGAATTGTACTTCTGTTGTTATAACCATTTTTGTTGGCTTTTTGGACTCTGTGCATTTTTTCACTACAAACAGTGGTAAAGTGCGTGTGCTCTTTCCCGAAAAACATTGCAAAACTGACCTACACCTGATTGGTACATTTAATAAGCTTCTAAGTCCCTGGTATATTGTACAACGTGTACCCTGGTTCAGTCAATTAAATGCTACTAGTGGGGCTACAGCACTCATTTTGCCACTCACTAAAGTAGAACTGTGAAACATGTCCCAGGCCTTTTAAAACTGTCATTTTGACCTTGTAGAATAAACCTTTTACCCTGTCTAAGCATTCCTTTTTAATCTTTATAAGTCACTCCTAAGTTAGTCCCTAGTGGCTCATACGGCAGGTACATGGTGTTTAAAAAGTTGGACATGTGATTACGTTTTACATGCCCTGACAGTGAAACATTTGTAAAGTCATTTTTCACTTTTGGAAGTCCTGTCTCTCCCATAGACTAACCCTGGGTTACCTTATTACATTTAATCAATGCTGACTACAAAATAGGAGCAGATAGAGAAATTACGTTTATAATCAAATTAATTGTAAATTAAAATCCTTTTTCATGGTAAAATTAGATTTTTAGTGCAGTTATGAAAATGCCACTATCTGATAGAGTCTTATAGTCACAGATTCCTTACCTTAGATGTATCCCTAGATGACAGATTGTGGGCAGATTTGTTTTTGTGAGCAGTACACTTGCATGCCTGTAGGTGGCGTCTTTCATCGGCTGCACCGGAAGTAATGTGCATGGTGCCTGTATAGATGCCACCTCAGTTCACTGAAGACAAGTTATTTTCCCCATCTACCATGGGTAAGGAGGACGGTGCCATGTTTGCTATGGTAGTGAGTAGGGTGGCCAAGGTCCTGGACCTTCAGCTGCCCTCAGTGTTTGTAAAGACAAATGTCTTGACAGAGGTGCTTCAACTGGGAAACTTCCTTTCTGAACTGTTTCTTCCATTTGATGAAGCCCTCATGTGGTCTGGTCCATGCCCTGCACAGGGGCTCCTGTGAATAGGATAATTGCCCACCACTATTGCCCTGCTCCAAGGGACCCCAATACCCCACCATGAGGAGCTTAATGGTATGCGGATCCACTTCCAGAGAAAATCCTGGGCGCATTCCCTACCACTCCACCAGACAGGGAATCCAAGAGGCTGGCTTCCTTCAGAAATAATATGTTTCTTCTAATAACCTGATACTGCGGTCGTTGAACATTTAATGCCTTTTGGCCTAACACTCCCATTCATTCTGGGACTCGGTTGCGATGGTGCTACCTAAGGTCTCGAAGGAGGCCCAATCCATTCTCTCCTAATGTATTGCTAACAGGAGGAATACAGCTAATTTTGCCATATGCTGTTGCCTGGGTATGACAAACACACTAGCTAAAGCAGTTTCATCATTTGTGACCCTTTGGCACCATGCCTAATTGAGAGCCACTGGCTTTTTGGGGGATATCCAGGCCTCGCACATGGACGTGACCATTGATGGCTCTCATCTCTTGGGAGGCTAAGCGGCCTCAGCGCTTTACCACTTCAAGGAAAGCAGAGATATAGACAGGTCATTGGGCCTTAATATGGCGCCTCTCAAACACCAGACTGCCTTTCACCTCCTTTCCTGGCTCAACCTGCCCAGCCACCATAGCATGCACACTTCCCAACCTCTTTGTGGCTAAGGACACAGTACCCACAGACCTCTTGGTTCAGGTAGCAGAGGTCAGGCTAGTCCACCACTCCCCAGCAGACGTAGCCTTCAAGCCTCTTTAGTTTGCCCTCCAACCAAGATGGGTACCAAGTGGGAAGAAGGACATGTCATTATCTGCACCACAGGAGGTCAATAACATCCTACTGTTGGTTTCTCCAGATTGTCAGAAGGGGCTACTCCCACCACCAATGCCATCCACATGTGACAGACTGACGGAGTACCATACCTCCCTATTCCGTCAAGAAGTGGAGTCTCTCTTATCTAAGGGAGCCATAGAGAGGGTGCTGGCATCAGAAGTAAGTCCTGGTTGCTAGTTCCTCTTCAAGAGTGGACCAGACATTTAGATTTGCTAAGGTTCAGGAACTGTTTGAGCTGTTAGATCCCTAGAAAGAGGATAGAAAATGCAACATATTGTATCTTGTGTGCAGCTTAATTCTTGTCCATCATCACAACCATTGAGTAAAGCTACAGAAAGATGGTCTTCCCTCCAAAGTGCTTTCTTACATATACTCAAAAATTCTAAAAAAAAGAAGTATATTACTTATCGGTGTAATTCGTGGCAGAAATGTATACACCCTGCGGTCAAATTATTAGTTAATTTATTGGGACAAATTCAAGACAAATTAAAAAACTGCCCCTTATCTTCACCTAATGAGTTCTTTCTTCCTGTTTTACTTGTATATTGTTGCACAGTGCCTCTTTTTGCATGATCACTTCCATTTTTTGGACTGATGCTGCTAGTTCTTTGGCTCTGTGCACTGGGACTCTGCTAACAAGGACACAGTGTATGTGCGCTGACCCCTAAAGCATGTCAAAATTGCATATACTCCTAATTGGAATATTTAACTTACCTATAAGTCCATTGTATATGGTACAAAGTGTACCAAGGGTCTGTAAGCTAAATGTCAGTAGTGGACTGCAGCACATATTGTACCACCACATATTCCTCACATTTATATGAAAGTTCCTCAAGCTGAAACATTCCAAAAATCCCAACCACCTAGCATTCCTACACTACTCCCTATAAAAATCTACTTGTGTGGCTACCTGACTAAGCCAAAGACCTCTGGCACAAAATATCATAAAGCACACTGTGTAAACATAAAACAAATCGGACCGCAAAATAGCCCAGTTTGGTTATGTGGGTAGCAGCAGAATTTGGTCCTAGTCTGTGCTGCCACACATGGAAACCAACCAAACCCAGACATTTCTGAAAACTTGACACACAAGTGAGTCCAGGATGTGTTGAGTTGTGCAGATCCCTTTTTGTTGCTAACCCAAACCTCAAACATTGCCTAAAAACACAAATTGTCTTCACATTTCTGTGAGAGAATGTTCCAGACTCCATGGGGATCCACACATTTCCTACCACCCAGCATTCCTTTACTTGTCCTAATAAAAACAATACTACACTTATTGATGGGCCTAGCAACTGGGACAGGAAAGACCCCAAAATGCAACATGGACAGATCAGAATTTTTCATGCAAATTTCTCCACCACCACCCAAAGAAGCATACCAAACACAAACATTTCTGCTGAAAACTTGACATCCAGGAAAGTCCAGAGTGGTGTGACGTGTGTGGATTCCATGGTGTTTTCTTATGCATTCATTCTTGAAAACCTCAGCCTTTTGGCTAAAACACGCATTGCCTCTACATTTGTATGAAAAAACGTTCCAGAAACTGTTAGGATCCACAAAATCTTTACCACACAACATTCCCACACTTTTCATGATTAAAATGGTATCCCACTTGTATGGGTGTGTCTACTGTCTATGACACAGGAGGCCCCAAAACGCAAAAAGTCACTGATTTGGTAATTGGGCAGCTGGGGTATTTGGGCCCTGGCTCAGCTGACATTCATGGAAACTAACCAAACCTAGACATTTGTAAACAAGACACACCAGTGAGTCTAGTGTGATGTGCCTTGCATTAATCCCTCAATATTCTTACCTATAATGCATCCAAACTTCAAACGTTGTCTAAAATCACACATTGTCCTCACATTTATGTAGCATAACCTCTCGAATCAGCAGGGATCCACAAAATGTGTACCACCCAGCATTTCTACACTTGTCCAGATAAAAATGCTACCTCACTGATGTGTTTGGATCCAGTGCCCGCCTCAGGAATACATAAAACAATGGACAAAACGAGTCCTTTGCAAAGATGTCTGTTGTCCTTGATTTGATCCATATCTACCCTCAGGCACTAGGCTCAACCATACAAACATTTGTTACATTTCAAGATAGGCAATTAAAATACTTTTAACCATCACAGTGCGTGTCAGTCTACTTCTTCCAGCTATGTCCAGGAGTCCCAGTTTGCTAATCATGTTTGAAAGTGCACTCCTAGTAGCTCCCATGGCTCCCAGGCACCAAGAGGAGACTCATGTGGTCCACGCCTCTCTCCAACTAGGACTCATACAGGGTCCTGTGCAGTGCACTCCGGAATAAATAGCTGACTTTCCAACATTGGGCGGAACACTTCTTCAGTCTCTCCTACCCCTGGGACAGTACAGGAGAACAGTCAACTGATCATTTGAGGGTGCTTCTAGTTTCTGATTGTGCCACCCACATGAGAAGTTCTGAAATGGTAACTCAGACCTGCCACTGCAGTGTCTGTGCGCAGTTGTTATCTGCCATGCCGACTTTGCAAGCGCACACACTTGCCAGGCCCTAACATTCCCCTTTCTTACATGTCAGTCATCCCTAAGGTAGGCCCATGGTACCCTTTTAGGCAAGGTGCAGCGTATGTGAAAGGTAGAACAAGCCCTGATGTGTGTGGCATGTCCTGATAGTGAATTACTGCCAATTTAGTCGTTCACATTCGCAAGACTACCCGTTCCCATAGGACAGAATGGGGAGTTTGTTTATAATATCTTATAAACAGAACTGCCCCTGGGAAAAAGGTAGGAAAATACACTTTACTATACCTGAACTCAGAATGCTAAAATGCATCCTTTAGTGAGGGGTGATATTTACATTCTTTATTTGAAAATACCACTTTTAGAAAGTAGGTATTTTCTTGTTTAGCCACCCAGTATGCCTCTGCTAGGATGTGGATTGAGTGCCTGGGTTTGGAGTGGCAGGGGCTTGGGAGGAACAGTGGCTCCAGAGAGCCTGATGAGTCAGGGCTGGGCTAAATAGACATGGGCTGTATTTAGAGTATGGGAAGGAGATTTCCTTTCACCTGAATGTTCCTGGTCTGCTTTGTACTATGCTGTCTCCACCCCTTACCAGGAAGCTGCACCAGAGAGGACAGAACTGGTTTTGACTCTGCACAGGGCTTCTCTCCACAAAGAGAACAAAGACATTTTGGGGTATAAGAATTAGACCTGAAAACCCTGAACTTTAGACTACTTCTGGATTAAAGAGGAACCTTTGCCAAAGAGAAGAGCTGGGAAACTGAGGAGACATGCTGCCCTTTCTGAGTTTCTGAGGTTGCCCTGTAGTTGCTGTTTCTGCAGAGGATAGGGGAAGAACTTTGCTGTGTCCCCTGCTTGAGGAAAGTCTCCAATGGCTTGAATAGAGCTTGCCTCCTGTTTTTGAAATCTCAGGAACATAAATACTTCACCCCCAGCTCCCCTGAACTTCCTTGCTGGGAGTTCTGACCTGCCAAGAAGTGCCTATGACTTTGTGGGGCCTCTGGAGAATGTTTCTGCTGCTGGAAGCTGGAAAGCAATACAACAAAAAGAAAAGCGACGCATCGCCCTTCTTGCGACAGGTTTTCCAACGCCTCGCCGTGGTGCGAGAAGAATCATGCTGCACTGCCTTGTCGCTCCTGAAACCGATGTAGCACCTATTGCCACTGCATGAATCAATGCATCGAGGCATCCCGGCTGAAGAAACCGATGCAGCACTGCTCAAAGCCGCCGCATCGTTCGCCAACACATCCGGGATTTCCACGCATCGCCCCTGTGAGGCAAGTTTTCCCCGATGCATCACCCGCAAATCAGAGTCGTCCCAGAATCGACACATCGCTCCCCCCTGCAGACCGGACCTGTTGCACTGCTCCCCTGTGCCCAGCAGAACTGTTGCATCACATCCACAGAGGTCTCAGGAATTGGTGCATCTCTTTGTTTTTGGATGCTTCCCATCGCTGCAGCTGTTTGGTTTGGGGATTTTTATCGCAACAACTGGTACTTTGCAAGAACTCACGCATCCATAGTTTTCTATGGACTCAGTTGCTAAAACCTTTTGAAAGTCATTTGTCTTAATATTTGTATGTTGGATTTTTGTCGTTTTGGTCTTGATGAGTTTAGATGAAGATCGTTTATTTTCTTTCTAAACTAGTGTGGTGTCCATTTGTGGTGTTATCTCTGTGTTACTAGGAGTGTTTGTACAAATACTGTACACATTTCCTTTGGGATAAGCCTGTCAGCTCGTGTCAAGCTACTGAGGGGGTGAGCAGGGGTTATCTAGAGTGTGTATCCCCCTTTCTCTGAAGAGAACCAAGAGTCCCTATCTGGACAAAGGTACCTACCTCTGCCAACTAGAGAACCCCATTTCTAACAACCAAAAATCCTATGCCTGAAATTGAGTGCAATGCCAAATAGTTTTGCCCGAGGCAGCATACACCACCACTCAGAAGTTGTCCCTTGGTGGACCATCCCACCACCATTCAAAGCCGTGCTTGAGGTGTGCTGTGCCACTACAGCTGGTACACCACTGCACTGGCCTCATACTGCTGTGAACTTTGACCTTGGTGGCTCGCCGACTGCATCTCACTGATCACCCAGAAGAGGGTCCAACTTGACATAGTTACCACCTACATTTGAGGATGTAGAACAGGAGCTCCCGCTATTATCCTTCCTCCACCCTCATCAGGATTGCAAGTTCAGCTTCCAGCCAGCACTTATCGTAGCAAAAGCAGACAGAAAGCAAAATGTCTGCTGTGTGTCAGTGCCAAATTCGAAGGAAACTAACATTGAAACTGATGCTTTGATTTGCTGTAAACAACTTACTTGAGACCTGCGAGCTAGAACTGAACTTTGGGAAATCTAAGAAGTTATGTTTGTCCAAGCCCCTGGGGTGATAGCTATTTATACCTACCAAAGGGGAGAGGGCTGAGATGGGCAGAATACAAGGCACAGTAAACTAAAGCTCCAGTACCAGAATGGTGAATATTGCATTTGCTGTGAAGTATTACGTTTTATTTGTGTTGATTAACGTACTTGTGTTTTACCAAAGTAAATCACTGAGCTGGCCATTCAGTTCTTGTACTACTGGTTGATTGTTGAGTGCTGAGTTTGCTCCTTTTCATACTACCTTCCTGAGAATTCCATGTCAGCTTGTCATCAGTTACACCGAGAGTCAAGAGCAGATTCATAATAGGGTGGTCCACTGGTGAGGCCATGTAACCCAGTCGTGTTTTGTGGCCCCCAAATGGAGTTTAGCAGTAGCAGAATACCTTAGTAGACTTTAGTCACACTGACCCTCTACACTGCATTCAATGCTTTCTCTGGTCCTTAACATACTCCTTAGTGTCACTAACCCATCACACTGAAGTGCATTCTAAGAACACAAACCACTGCCCTTACATGCCAGGAACGGTACTCCACTCACCTTAATTCATCATATAGACTTTTTTTTTAGACCGACCATACTTAGTTGAATTTTAGAGACATCAGCCCATCATTCAGCCCTGTTGTTACACTAGCCCCCTAAACTAAGTCTGTATTTTAGGATGGGCTGTTCTTCAACCTACGATTAGGTTGAATAACAGCCCATTGCATTATATGGATTCTAAATCACTACACTGCTCCCTTGTGTCCCTCATTGGCAGATGACACTACATCCTAGAGACAATAACACCACATGGCATTGCAATCTAAGAACACTTTTCACTCTACTCTGTATTTAAAACTGTGAATACCGTGAAGATGAACTCATTTAAAAAATGTTTAGGATGAAATTGGAAGTAGTGAACGTAAAATGGAGCCTCTTCTTTAACCCTTTGAAACCGGGCGGAATCCCCCGCGATGCAGCACAATTTTACGCATGCGCAGTTCAGACTGCTCCCAGCCGTCCGACGCACACGCCCACTGTGATGTTGAATGGCTGGGGGCATCCAAAGGGATAAGCAGAACACCGTGGAACATACAACATAATTGCATATAGAAACCACATTACCATTCAGGTAACCTCCTTGCACTTCAAAACACATGATCTCCTTTGTGGTCTACTGCCTAATAATTCTTGTTTATTAAATACTTCAGTTTAGTGTTTTGCAACACTGCCCAATTTCTAGATAGTAGCTTTATGTAGGTGAACTTCAAGCTGACGATATGGGCTAAGACATTATGGGGAACACATTTTGAAACCTGATCTTTCTCATGAGGGCCAGGGATTAAACCAGGACAAATAGACAACCAGAAAGTCAAAACACGCAGAGGATTTAAAGCAAATAATCACTGCAGAGAGGAATTTTCTCACCACATTAAAAGACAATACTACCTTAGTATGATCAAGAAATAATATGAGTGAACATAAAATGTATGTCAAGCCTTTTCCAATGTATTGTATTTTTGCAATTGTGTATCCTCTACTTTCAAATTAATGCTGTGATCACTAAAAACAACATGTAAAAAAATAAGTATGAATCATTCTTTTTCATGCATTTACACTTCACAGGTTACTACAAAAAACTGACCTATTGGATTTGTCATTGTCTGCCTTTTTAAATAGCCTAGACCCATGATGTTATTCTCAGACAATTGTTAAACGCAATTCAGTTGTTATGTGCAAAAGGTGTTAACCCCTTTCAGCCAACAACCAACTGAGTTGTTAGCTGAGAGGAGTGTAAAATCCGTTCAGTCAACAACCACAATCCTTTTAAGGGTGAACCATAAAAGTCACAAAATTAACTTGTGCTTTTTCCTCTGATAGCTTGTTGCAAAGCAGTACTGTTTAACTTGGATGCAATGTGTATAGTACTTATGCAGCACACAAATAGTAACAATATGTGAAAACACAACACAAGAAAAACCCGAACCAATTTTGGAAAATAGAGTAAGTAAGAATAAATAAAATGGTGCCAGAGTGACAAAAGTCCAATCAGTAGGACCAGTGATATTGTATTTTTAAACATTTTTTGTCGAATAACACCAAGAAGCAGAAAGCACCAACTGTGGGTATCTGATTGTACTGGATCTGGACAAAGTCACAAGTTCAGTCTGACTGCTCATGGAGCGCAGGCTGGACACAGGACGAAGTTCGACTGTGCTACAAGGATTTGGGAGGCTTTGCGTGCCTCAGCATCCGTTCTGTTGACACTCTCAGCTGGGAGGCGAGGATTTGTGGGGCTTTGCATTGCTCTGCATTGGAATCGGTGCAGCTTTCAGATGTGATCTACACAGCAGGGCCCTGAAAGGCTTTGCATCATTATGCTTTGATTCCAGTGAAGCCTTCGGTTCAGAGCTGTGTGACTTTGCCTTTAGTTAGCAGTGAGGAGTGCCAGCCAAGTATCCAGGACCTGGGGGCACCTCTAGCCAACTAGGCAGCTGCAGGAAGGACTCTGGAAGCTTGTTGTTTACCCGTAGCTCAGAAGAGGTCTGCCCAACAGAACCTTGCAATCACTCTGAGTAGCCTGGGATCAAGTCACAGAGGTCCAAACTTCTTCTTTAGATAGCAAGGCAGTTCTTCCAACAGCAGGGCAGTTTCCTGAATCATCCACAGGTGTAGGAGTGGTCTGATGTGGTGTCAGAGAGTGCCTCCTTTCCCAGTGGCAGCCTTTGCCTGCGGGCCAACCCGTAGCCCACTGCCCTTCCCGGATTTAGCTCTTCACTGACAGGCCTAGTGTCAGGTTCCATAGTGTGTGCTGTTGGCAAATTCCTCTGAAGTGTAAGTAGGGCTGGGAACAGCCTGTACCCAGCCCGTACTGTCCATCCAAATGCTTTTGTCACCCTGTATGAGAAGAATCAACAACCCTTCACAGTTCAAGCAGCCACAGTCATGTGACCTTGCGTACTGGCAAAAACAGAGTTGGTGTGGGTGCAAACAAAAACAACTTTCTAAAAGTGACATTTAAGGAATTGTAACATAAAATCCAACTATACTGTTCAAGAGAATTTTACATTACAATTAATTTCAGTATACACAATGTATCTTTATTTGCTTTCAATCTAAAGTTAGCACCTATTAAATGTAACCAGTTACTTTTAGGCTATGGGAGAGTTTGACCTTACAATAGTGAAACACGACTTTAGAAGTTGTTCACTGTCAGGCATGTAAAATGTAAACACTTGTCCTACTTTTTATTTGCTGTGCACCCTGCCCTACAAGCCTTTATGGCCTATCATAGAGATGGCTTATAAGTAGTAAAAAGTAAGGTGTAGTCCTAGGAAAAGGTTTATTTTGCCAGGTTAAAATTGCAGTTTAAAACTGCACTGCAGGCTGCACTGGCCGTCCTCAGACATCTTTATAAAATGCTACTTATGTGGGTGGCACAATGTATGCTGCAGGCCCATTAGTAGCATTTAATTTACAGGTGCTGGTTACATACGGTACCATATACTAGGGACTTACAGGTAAAAAACCATTTGCCCATCAGGTGCAGGCCAATTTTACCATGTTTTTAAGGAGAAGGTGCTGGCACTTTACAACTGGTTAGCACCGACAAAGTTCAGAGTCCTAAAAGCCAACAAACATGGGTTCAGCAAAGGAAGGCAGAGGAAGGCAAAATACATCTGAGTCGCCTTGCAGAAAGGGCAAAGTCCAACATTTGGACTCTTCATTTGTGCTGGTGATCTGTTATATTTACTCTACGGTGACAATGGGTAATGTTTAGCAACCCCTAACTGAAAGACACAGAAAGTTCCTTAACTGTTTCCCGAAATCAGCCTATATGAATTCTGAAGACAAGCCAGCTAACTCTCTGTACATGCGAATCTGGGTTTGATGTAAAGTGCTTTTCGTTTACAAACCGCGAAGAACAGAGACATCAGAAACAAGTGCGTACTAATACTGATGTAATACAGGCACTTTCACATCTCGGAGCACCCTTTCTTTGAATGAATGAATTAGTTGAAAGCATACCTTCAGATAGATAGTATGCAAGTAGTCACCGGCCTTCTCTGTCTCAATAAATTCGTCTAAATTTCTTGTTTTCATATTCGTCCACCATACCTGCATCGCCAAATGGAAATGTATTAATGAATTTGAGTTTAGTAGTCTGCTGCAAATACCAGCCTCTCTGAGGGTACTCGTTTCTGGACCATAGCCAGGACTTGAACATTATCTGTAATTTGTTTTATTAGCATTTAGACTGGAAATGCTCCAAGTAGCTCATCTCAAGTTTAAGAAGTGCTGAATACTCTTTGGAAAATGGCTTCTCTATGTTGAGTAAACTACTTGATTTCATTTGGTTGCCAAAAGATCACTTTCAATGCTGACTTCAGAAATAAACTAAACAGTGTGTTCATAGCAGGGTTTCCAGTGAACGCCATACGCTTTTGATGTTTTTTTTCGTTAGATGATTGGAACAAAGAACCTATTTTTTTTTACAACCTGGGATGTTGCGAGCAATGCAGAAATTGATATAAGATTTCTTTTTGTTCCATGAAATAATGTCTCTCTCCCACAAAGACATCACGAACAGAAAATATTAGTATTGATATTGATAAAGCATACTTAATTTTGTTAATTATCCTCTATTTATATGTTATTGCAAAAGTGTATTCGATTAACAATGTTCATGAATTTAGTTTATCTCATTTAAGAATGGACATTGACTACGCGTTTTTCATGCTGTGATATATCTGATGCAATATTTCCGTTTGTTGACACTGCAATATGATCAACTGGTTTCTGATACTGATTTGCTTACATTTTAATAGATACAAATTGGGTGATAATGTACGTCTATACCCCTTTGGTTTCAAGCATAATCTTAATACTTTTTGAAAAACGTTAAATATAATAAATATACTCATGTGTTTGGCTTTAAATTATTCATATTGCCATCAATGAGCACAACGGAACAGGATCTGTGACAGGAGTTGGAACTGCTGTAATAAGACATATAAAATCCTATGGTTCGGTTTAAATAAAATGGTAATTTGGAAATCTACAACGTTTAGACATCTGTCTTTTCCACATGCATTGAACTCTAAAGCATTCAAAAAAATATCAAGCATTAAGGGTTAATCATACACTAATGTGCTTTTCCAGTCATGAATATAAATATATGTGCCTAGATAGTGATGTGTTATTTTTTTCCTGATTTGGAAACTGTGTTTCCTATTGGAGAAACCCATATATCAGTTTCCCATTTTTTGGAGTTCCCCCCTCTTTCCATACTCAGACAAGCACTAAGGGGCCCATTAGCATGTCGGGCGGACAATGCCCCATGAGCCAATTCTTGATATCACGGAAGCCACGGACGGAGGAGGAAGCACAACGAGGCTGGGGGTTGATTGGACCCTCAAATACCCTTCGATCTAGAGTTGGCTCATGGGGCATTGTTCCTCACCTTGCTAAGCATACTACAATAGCATCTTAGCATTAGCAAGGGAAGTGTATTAATATAAACTGTATATCTATACACATTGATAAATAAATTTACCACCACAACTTTTTTTGTACATACACTTTATTGTGGAGAAACATTAGTGAGTGACAGGAGGATCTGACCCCGGTCCTGACGAAGGGGCACGGCGCCCGAAACATGTTGACCCGCACAGGAAAGTAAGCCCATTAACTCGCTTACCCTTTCCGACACCACTTTTTTAATAATACCAGCCAGTGTTTATTAAATAATTTTTTCTATCACGAGGCCAGGTATTTTTTAACATCACTTTTTCATCACCCCTAACCCCACTGACACTCACTCAAATTCACTCACATAGCACCCACATTTAAAAGGTGCTCCAGCATAGTCGCTTGTCGCAGCACTGCCCCATCCGGCAGCCGGGCGGGAAGACCCCGATGATGAAGCATGACACCAAGGGCCCTTTTGGTGTGTGAGGGGTATTTTAACACATTGTGTGTATTCCATAGACATCAGGATACACACTGATCCTCTTAGAGGTGTACCTTTCTGATTGCTGTTACTTTCGCAAGAGGAGGACGTGCCCACCTCGGTGCCACACAGCACCACCTCTTCATCCCCCCTTTTTGATTTCCCTACTGACATACTGCTGTGTCATGATGCAGAAGGTTAAAGAAGTTCACTTGCAGCAAAAAAAAAATATGAGCTCACATTTTTTTAATGACTCTTTTATTCATCACAGCCTTTGTAATCAAAACATTGATTTCAGGCAGTACATACTAATATTTTAAATAAAATGTTATTAGCAATACCTGTTGTTATTTTCAAAATTAAATTTCCAAAACAATGTAATTGTTTTTCCCAATCATCTTTCGGTTTTAATATTTTCCTAAGCATAATATTTAGATCTGAAACGTAATTTCTGAATGTTGACTTAACTTTTGGAATATCTATATTGAAGCCTAAAAGCCAGGACAAAAAGCAAATTATATATGGCAATTGGGTAGAAGCCAATTCTGCCATGTTTTTAGGAGAGGGCCCAATCATTTTCACACTGGTTAGCAGTGGTAAAGTGTGCACAGTCCTAAAGCCAGCAAAAATAAAGTTAACAAAACAGGATGATTGATGGCTAAAAGTTAGGGGGAAAACCATGCTAGGAATGCCAGGTCTAACATTAAGTATCAACAGTGATAAATTCACAAAGAAAGAAACTGCACCCCTAGTAATTCGAACAAGACCAGAACCTTAAAGAAAGGAAGGTTGCAAAACAAATATAGTCATTTTTAGTGACACGCATCATTACTGAAAGAGTCTTTTTTTTAATTGGGGGAAAATAAACAAATAAAAACTTGATTTAAAAAAGTTACAATTACTGGATTGCGGCTCACGACAGAGGAGATGTGTCCTTTCTGCTGGATCCACAGATGGGCTGGCAAAGCACTTTCTGCCCTTTTCCAATGGTCAGGGCTGGACTGGCAATTTCAGGTACCGGGCAATCCCCCGGTAGGCTGGTTTGGGGGGGGCCGGTTTTATGACAGAGGGGCCAGTTCAAAGGCTGGGGGGCGATTGGGCCGTGTCAGACCGACCCTGCAAACAAACATTGCATTTTTTTCCATTCCTTCACATTGCCGCCTGAGCACAACGATTCTATGCATAAAGTGCTGGTGCTGTGACGTGAGCAGTGACCTGACCCGCTGGCCTATTTCAAAGTCATTTAGGCAGCAGGCAGATCAGGCCTGACTCACTATAATTTGAAAACCACCTGACCATCTGATCATGATGACGCAGCTGCTCACAGATGTCACCGCCTACGCGTCTGCGCCCCGCAGTTTTAGTTTAATTCAGCCTTAGGGTAGGGTCTGCTGCCTGGTGATTCTCATGCGCAATTAAAAGTAAATGTCGGCGTGAGTCTGAGGCGAGGTCGAGGAGGAGGCAGGCATCGCTCACTCTCAGTGGCCAGACAGACCCCATAATTTAATTCCCCCTGTCTGCCGCCCGCAGCCGCAGGTGAGTCTATTTACGACTGGACCAGGAGGACCCCGGAGTGGGACGCGGTCCAGTCACGGACCTGTGATCTAAACGTGTGTTGGATACCAGGCAGGTTTGAAACTGAAACTGCCATCTCGAAAACTTGCATGAATCGCCTGCCCAGTCAGTGCCACTGACACCAAGTGACGCACAACCTCACGCCAGACATCTCCGGCCCGCGAAACCCCATTTAACACAATTGCCTACTCGCAGATCCCCACAGCCCAAGGAGGGAGGGCTATGGGTGAAAATAAATACCCAGGTCGTTGACCCTGTCCTCCCCTCAAATTTGGCCCATTCCAGTAAAGAGTGATAGCGCTATGTCCAGCACTTGGAAGAAAGTGCTGCTGACTATTTTCAGAGGCGCTACCGAAAGGACCGTTGCACCAAAGCAATTAAAACAAGGGGCCCGTACCCTGGCCAGACTCTTGCATATGTAGAAAACAAAAAACAACAATTAACAGGCGATGCCTAAAAACAAGTCCAGGGCAATACACAGCTGAAGTATAGCATCGCCCAATTTAGACAGAAAAATAATTCGTATAATTGCAAGAAGACTGGAAGAGCATCAGTTGGAGCTAACCGCAATTTGAATTAGGTTACATTTTCAAAGTGCTCTAATCTTTTCAATCGATATATGCCTTTCCTCTAAAGAGGAAGCCACCTCTCTCACACGACACCTCCGTGTATTCACTCCTTTGACTGTACCCTGGAATCCAGGTTTAGTGGTAAATCCAGTGATGGTTTCTGGTGACTGCGATTACTTATGCACTCTCAAGGTGACCCCTCCATCCGTCACCGAGGAGCCATACAGCCTTCCCTCATCACTGTCTACTCTATACACCACCCCTGAGCCCACCTCTGTCCAGTTCATCTTTGCCTTTGTGTCGCACTTCTTCTCTTGTCTCCAGCATCTTCCATCGCATTACATTGACTCTCTTCTCGTCTCTCGCGCACACGCCTCTATTTGTCTTCATCCTCATCATGTTTTTGCTTTTCTTCCTATCTCTTCCTCCCTCTCCTTCCTTCCTACATCGCTTCTCCTTCACTCTCACTTGTAAACTCTTCCTACATCTCTTCCACACTCTCTCTCTCCACTGCCCTGTTTCTCTCTCTCCCCCTCCCTCACCTTTCCTCCTTGTCATCTCTGTCTGGCTGTGTGTGTGCTCATCTCCTCTGAGCCTCCTCTCTCTGACTTTCCCTTTTCTTTGCCCCTGCTTGTCTTGTCCTCCCCGCCCATCGGCACTCTTCCTCGCGGCCCCCTTCCCGTCTCCCTAGCGGTGTGCCCTCAACCCAGCCAATGTGGGCTCACTTGCTTGCAATATTTAAAATGTTAAATAATACTTGTGAGAAAATGTATTTGGTACTTTGGCTAATGGTGCTCAGATATATTATTGGACACAGGGGTGGGGCACAGAATTAAAAAGTCTGAAGACCATTGTTCAGATGATAAGTTGCTGAGCCTTGAAATCAACACCAAATGTATGATGCAGTTCAAATAATTCCTTCTCTGTGCCTACAATTGCAAATCAGTGCACCTGTGTAATGCAAGCATGTGTAAAATCCAGTGTACTCTGCAGAACGCTACACATGTTCCAATTCTTCCCCCTCAGACCCCGCACGTGTTGCAGCCTGGCAGACGCATTTAAGCACTGACTGCACAGCTTTTCATCTGAGCAGTTGAGCACAGGGGACATTGTAGTAAACACGGTTTAGTGGGTTAATGCATGTGCTGGTGAGCAGATCTCTATGTCGGGGACAGATTAAGACATTTCAGAGGGTTAACGTAGCTGTTGTGAAGCTCACTAACCTCCAGGTTCCAATCCGGTAAAATAGCATAGAGGTTAATGCACCTGCTGCAGAGTACCAGCAGGGAACAGACTTTAACTCGGCATATATCAAAGATTTTAGGTGGACAGTGTTTATCTGGCCCTCTGATTCTAAGGTTCCTAAGTTTACAAGCAAAAACACTGGTCAGTTTCGCAACAATGATTGTAAAAATCCGCATTCATGGTGATCTATGTCACCCATGGAGCCCCTGCTTACATTTCACATTTTACTTCTTGCATTCCTTATGATTGTTTTCTTTTTCCATATGTGTTTCTGTAGTTTTTGCACAAGGTATGACTCTTGTATAGTGCATATTGTGAACTGTAGACTCTAGGTGTATGAGTGACTTCAGGTCGTGGGTGAGTGTTTATGATGGAACACGATTGATATCTCTGCAGCTGAGGCTGAAGAAGGGTGAGTTTCTTTCAGTTCCTGTCAGTAGGTTATACAGGTATTCAGACTGCATGCACATCCCATCCTTGGCCACTCCGCAGAATGCACAGAGCGATGATCTCATATGTTCCAATGATAACTGTTGGGAAGTGTGTGAAGGAAGTCCACAGCTGTAAAAATATAGACTGTGCCAAAGGAATAGAAATGAAATGCTTCCAAGTGTGTGGGTTAAGTGTGGCAGGGATGGTGGAGTGAAGAAGATAAAAGCGGGTATGTGCAGAAGATGAGAGTGAAAGGAATGGCGCAGAAGAGGAAAGAGATGACACAGTTTTGCAGCTATGTGAAGCACAGAATGTTAGTTTCTGTGTTTTCAGCCATGCCCTTCCTTACATAGACCACGACTCTTGGAAAATATTTTTAGTTCTACTTCTTTTGCCACATCCCTTCTAGAGACCCCTTGCCGTTTTTATTCTACTTGAAGCACTCAGTATGTATGTAGTACACTAGGTAAATGCGCCTGTTTTCCATATGCAGGCATAACCCGCAGTCTGCAGGCTCAATCCCTCATCTGGTGCATTATCACTCACGCTGCAGACAGCTGCAGGCTACAGGTTCCAATCCCAAACCCACGTGCCACAGTCTACCCTACAACAGTGGGTCATTGAGTGTACCCGGTCCCTTTCCAGTATTTTCATTACTCTCAGACTCATTATTCTCATACTCCTCATGGTCAACAGCTTCATCCTTCTTCACACAACTACGGTATATTTATTGTCATGTGCGTGTCCCTTTTACGGGAAAATAAAGAAGAGAAAAAATCAATAGCGAAAAAAGAAAGGGATACAAAGGAGTAGGGAGTGAAAGAGAAGCTAGGATGGGAAAGAGAGTCGAAGGAAGAGGAGACAAGAGGAAGAAGTGAGAGAAGGAATGGAATAAAGTAATGGGGTGAAAGGAAGGGGGAACAAGGGTAAGAGAGGGAGGAATGAGAGAGCATTAACCAGGATAGAACTTAAGTGAAGAATTTTAGGCGATCATGGAGAGATGGTAGGAAAGAGTGAAAGGGAAAAGAACGGAACACAATGGAATGAGAGGGGAGATTATATTTAGAATATGGGTATAAAAAAGAAGAGCCAATGAGGCTAAGAACTAAAAGGATAAGAGTATTTACAACAAGGGGTGGTGAGGGACAGAGTCTCTGAATTAAGCAGAAAGCTCTCACCCAGTCAAGAGATCAGGGCTAGATCCAACACCGTTTTTTAGCTCACTGCACCATCCCAGTTTCAGAACCTGGCTGTATGCAAATTAGTATGTTCCTGTCCCAGTGCATGATGGGAACAGGGCAAACCAAACTACAAAAGCCAATTCTTACACTGGGAAGGAAACAAGCTCCCGGGGACCGGTTTCTGGCATTACAGCCGTCTTCGGCCCGGTTTGCTTGAATCCTGATGGTGCAATGAGCAAGGGTCTCACATCTGAGAATACCCTTCCACGCTTAGGGTGGACAAAAATATTTACAACAAGGGGTGGTGAGGGACAGAGTCTCTGAATTAAGCAGAAAGCTCTCACCCAGTCAGAATTGGCTTGGTAGTTTAGTCTGCCCTGTTCCCATGATGCACTGGGCCAGGGAGAGACTGATTTGCATATAGCCAGGTTCTGAGCTGCAATGGGGCAGTGAGATAAATAACGGTGATGGATCAAGCCCTGATCTTTGGACTGGGTAAGAGTGGTCTGCTCAATTCAGACACTCTGTTCATCACCACCCCCTTTTCTGAATCGTTTTGGCCACTATAGGTGTGGCAGGGTATACTCAGACATGAGTCCCTTTCTCACTGCTCCATCAGGATTCAGGCAAGCCGGGCCGAAGACGGCTGAAATGCCAGAAACCGGTCCCCGGTAGCTTGTCTCCTTTCTGGTGAAGAATTGGCTTGGTAGTTTAGTCTGCCCTGTTCCCATGATGCACTGGGCCAGGGAGAGACTGATTTGCATATAGCCAGGTTCTGAGCTGGGATGGGGCAGTGAGATAAATAACGGTGATGGATCAAGCCCTGATCTTTGGACTGGGTAAGAGTGGTCTGCTCAATTCAGACACTCTGTTCATCACCACCCCCTTTTATGAATCATAAAAGGATAAGAGAGCAGAGGAAAATCAAATGACAAAAAAGATTTAATAATGGAGAATTTGACATCTGAGTAAAAAGCGTAGAAGACCGGAATAGGAAAAAGAGTAGCAAGGGAAAGAAAGGTAACTGGGAAAATGCCCTTCTTTTTGGGGAAGAACACATTTAAAAAAAAGCGTAATAAACAGCTAGATGAAGATTATTGAATCTGGCTGAAATTACTTGAACAGGAGTGAATGTGAAGCAGTCAGGGACATCTCATGGGAAATGTGTTTATTAGCCAAAGTAGAGCAGTCAGACCATCCTATTATATCTGAGCTAAACTTGCAGTTGCAGTTTAGGGAGATAGTGGTCTTGTTCTAACTGGTGCTCCTCAGTGAGACACTAGATGCCACCCTCAGTGCATTTATTAAAATGCAAACAGAAAATAAGATGTATACGATTCACTACTTGTGTCTATTTGTGGTGCTCTCTGAAAGAATGTCTATGAGTACATATGAATGGTTGGGTAACCAGGTGCACTTTCAAAGTTGATACAATTGAATATGTAATGAAAAATGTGTTGTAAAATTCACCGTTTTGGTCTGTCTTTTTCCCAAACCCCCTTAGTAGTGGTCGAGCTCGCTCGCCACGTGCCGGACGGGGGATGGTCTGGGAAAATATGCCAGGCTGCTTTCAGTTCCCAGTTCCCGCCCTGCTAATGGTCAGCATGGTAGGACTCAGATGGCAGAGTCCGGTCATGGGTATAAGGTTGTTTGAGACTTCTGTCCCCGAGAATCTAGTCAGGAGGTGAGCCAACTATTCCTTGTAGTCACTCCAGGGCCCGGATGGAACCGATGCAGGTCCAGTCCTTTTCTCCCATTGAAAAGGACAGCAGGCTGAAGTTCAGCATAGCACGTTAGCAGTCCCAAGCGCAACCAATGCAGTCCATATCGGTATTGCCCCTGTATGAAGCTCCACCGACATAGACCCTCGCATCACAAATCGCTCGTCAAAGGATGCATCTACAACGACTTAGGTTCTTGCATTGTAGCTTCACAGCTCTTCGGAACAGAGACCTCGAATGTGCAAAGCATCCTCCACATGGGAACCCCTCAATGCTCCACGACTAGGATTTAAAGTAATGAGCTTCATTGCAGTCAACCCAAACTTTGACTTTGTCCTAATCTGGTGCTACCAGATATCCACAGTAGGAGAATTCATTTTTTTGCTGTCGTTTTCACTTAAAGTCTTGAAATAGCATATCTCCAGTTCTGCTAATTTGAGATATTATGTTTTGATCTTGATTTATTCATTGAAATGTACACTATGTTTCGAAATTAGTGCGAGATTTTTCTTGTGTTGTGTTGTCACTTTATTACTGTTTGAAGCGCTGCATAAATACTTTACACATTGTCTCTAAGTTAAGCCTGATTGCTTTGTGCCAAGCTACTAGAGGGTTGATCACAAGTTAATTTGGAGTTTGCTTGTGCCTCGCACAGATAAGAATTGTGCTTGCTGCTTCAGTAGGGTTTTATCCTCCAACTAGCAATTCAAAGTCTTACACATAAATATATTTTTGAGCAAAATCCAAATCTTGACCGCTTCTACAAACCTGTTTAAAAGTAGTGCACTCTTTACACTTTAGTCAGCTCATCCAAGTCAATGAGATGTTAACATTGTCTTACATGCTTTTTGCTAACATGTGATTGAAATAGAACAGGTGAGAGCATCGTGTGTTTAGTCTGATGAATGTTTTTGATTGTTGTTTGAGAAATGGTGCTATAAACATATCTGCTTTACAAGCATAATAAACAATGTAAAATCTTTTACTCTGTTGAATGACACTCTGTAAAATAGTGTTTGAGATAGTACTGCAATGCACATCAGCAAGAACGAATGGGCATCTTTCTCCAACCTCATAGGAACATTTCCAAATCAGAAATGTATCTAATCCGTAAAACACCACTATGGGACCGAAGTTCAAAGCTATTTTACTATCACAAAGTCTGCAATTCGCAAAATCACAGGCTTTTTTTTACCACAAATTGCAGTTTGTTAAAGTATGTATCAATGTTTTGCAACCAAAGAAATTTTACTTTTGACTCTAAGGATCCCCTTCCCCTTCACTTTTGCCTTTGTTGTGGAGCAGACAGAAATCAATGGGACCACTACTAACCTTCAAACAATCAAAGAAAATGTTTTCTTTTTAAATGCAGTCCTGATTCCTTTAGGAGAAATGAGTTGCATTCTAAAAAAAAGTGGAATTTATTAAAAATGTGATCACAGATATAGTGATCTGCTGAACCCAGCAGGCCACCATGTGTATGGTATTCCATTGCAGTAAGTCACAATTTGTGACACACCTCATAAATATTAATGAAGTAGGTGGGATTACGATTTTCGGAATTTTATGACCAGACCTAGTCGTAATTAGGTTGGTTGCAAAAATTCCTTTTCATTCTAAAAACGTTGGTTCACAATTTGAGATCACTTTTATGCCAATGGAAACTTTGTGATTTTTTTTTTTTTTTAAGTTTGATTTATTGAGAAATAAAGGGAAAAGGAAGGGAAGGGGAAGGAAAGGGAAGAGAAGAATTACAATAAGCAGGTGGTAGAAGTAAACATTAAAGTAAAAACTTCATAAAAATAGGCATTACAAGCATGAAAAGCGTGAGCATATCATATAGGCGGGAATACATAAGGCAAAAATACAATATATATGAAACTTTGTGATTTAATGTGAGATTTATAGAGCGCAACATTCACCCGAGGGCATCAAAGCGCTGAAGACTAGCCGTCTGGCAGAGGACAACCTTTACACCAAATACATCTGCCCTAGCTGATGGATTAGCCGGAGAATAGCCAGGTCTTAAGAATCTTTCAGAATGGCTGGAGGAGAGGGATGGCTCTTAAGGTGAAAGAAAGAGAATTCCTGAGTTTACTTGCGGCCCAAAGAAGGTTCTATCGCACCAATTCTTTCTTTTGGTTCTCAGTACCGCAAACCGCATTTAGAGAGATGAGCATAGACGTCTTCCAGTGGAGTGCCAGCAGAACATGATTTTTAACCTGGTAGGTAAAGGAGGTAGAGTGCCTTATGTACCATTCAGAGTGATTTGAAGCTGATGCGTTTATTGATGGGGAGCCAATGCAGGATTTCCAATTCCTTCCCCGCAGACTGTTTTTAGGAATGTCCAGGACCTGTCTTGCCAATGCATTTTTCACCACCTGGAGTTTATATTGCATATTCTTATTGGAGTCCAGGTACTGTGAGTTACAATTTTCCAGTCTCGCCATAATTAGGGCAAGCGCTATTTGTTTGCGTGCAGGCCGTTAGATTAAGGGGAAGATTTTTTTTAGCATCCTTTTAATCCAGGTGCAAGTGGAGATGGTGCGGTTCGTTTGGACATTAAGGTCAAGTTCCATACACCAGGCCCATAGGTTTGTTGAACTGTTTTTAGCTGATATGATTTCGAACGATATAATATTGGAATATGTTTATTCTGTGGCATAAGGTTTACTGTGTGTATGCATTAAAATGTAAGGGCTCATATATTTTAGCAGAAGTTGCTCTGTTGTTTTTTGTTATTGTATCACTGGATAAGTATTTTTAGGGTAAAGCCTTTTAAGTGTATTTCAATTTCAGAGCTTTGTTGTATAGACTGCATAGCCAAGGCGGTCACTGGACTGCAGCGATTGTTCAAGGGGCGTTTTACAGTATAAACAAAATGTGTTGGAACTAGCAAGATCAACATTGCCACTGACGGGCAGTCGCTGGCACTATGGTGGTTGCCTTTGGTCAGAGATTTTTTACATCTTCCATGGTGAATATAAGTCCTTGGAAGAGCTATTCTTGCAAAACATTACCTACACATTCAGGGCTGAAATTAGTTGGCGTAAGTTATTTACTGCAACGTTAAAGTGCCAGGGTCTGACTGACACAGAATTCAAGTTGGCTGCTTCAGCAGAAAAACATTTTGGTTGAAGCAAGGCGTGATGAGCCTTTCTCACAAATATCTACTCGAGCCATGCCAGAGGCTACATAAAAAACAAATGAATTTTCATGTTCTCCAAAGCTTTGTTCAATATTTTGTTCATTTTTAGGTTTGTCTAAACATTACACAAACTTTGCACTGTCATAAAAACAGGATCATTGTACATGTCTTGTGTAACAGTGATTCGAGAAGGCATATTTCCTATCATCCGATGTTACTGATTTTTGCACCAACTCAAACATGGAAAAAAATGGATTCTGAAACATTTCGTACCAATGTAGAACATATGTTTTGCTTGTTAAATCATTTTTTGTGCGTAGTATATATTTTAACAAGAACCTTTAGTTCAGGAATACTTCCTATAGCAGACTAATTGTCAGTTTTTTTACTAACATCTTTTGCTACAAACATAGCCACATCGTACACATTTTAACATTGGAGAATCTTTTTTGACAAGAGCTAGTGCTTTAAAGTTTCGAGGATCAATATTCTATATTAATCTGTTCATCTTTTTAATGTTTATTTGCTTGGAAGATCTCCTGCTTGTAGAGAGAAGAAGGATGCATGTCTTGCTCCCTGCCTTTCTATCTATCTATCTATCTATCTATCTATCTATCTATCTATCTATCTATCTATCTATCTATCTATCTATCTATCTATCTATCTATCTTTTTTTGGTTGTCTTTCTGTCCAATTCACAAAATAATTTACACGCGTGGCTATCTCTATTTCTTTGCCAAAGAATCAAGTATGGACCAAATAAGCTCATCCCATATTAATATTGAAGATAAACACATTGAATTAGATGCTGAAAAGATCATTGTTTTAATATCTGAGATATAGTGGCAGTTCGTTTAATACGTGTATGCATCTTAAATTGAACAGTATATTTAGGCGCTGTCATATTAATGAGAGTTGTGCCTTTGTGAACAGTATCATAATGCTCTAGTAAACACTCATTCAATTAAACTCATCTCATTTCTCATTTAACACGGCGAGTCATTTAACACGATGTGTTAAACTTTACACTTTATTTTTTCTTTTAGCGGTATCTTGTGGAAACCCAGGCACTCCAGCCAATGGCATGATACTAAGCAGTGATGGGATTCTTTTTTCCAGCTCAGTTGTCTATGCCTGCTGGGAAGGTTACAAGACATCTGGGCTCACTACCCGACATTGCACGGCCAATGGGACCTGGACTGGGAATACGCCAGAGTGCACAGGTTAACATCTGTCTTTATATCTGGACTGGTTTGAAGAGTGAAAAATGTCATGTAGGTTGTGGAGAGAATGACTATTGATTTTCCAATAAAAGTTATTTCCATGTACTATTATGTTTGAATTTTAAGAGGTAGAAAAAATGTATTTGACCAGAATCGTGGTGGTCACTCCCTCCTATCGGCAGTCGTAAGGGTATGAATCCTGATATTTCAAAACCCATAAGACAAGCCTTTTTGCAAAGCTTTTGTTACATAAATAACGCAGTCAAATCTCTCTGAATCCATGTTTTATGTTCAAATAGAGGAAACTTAATGTTATACCCTCTCTGTGTTGTGTGCAGATCTATAAATGAAGGTGCAGATGTACAAGTTGGCTTGCATTGAGTATGCACCATGCAAGGTGGTACATGCACAACGCAGATCAAAACTTTGATTTCTGAAGCCATTCAAGACCACTTTGCATGAGAGGCACCATGAATCTGGAGTCCAGCAATACAGAACATATTGCTGAATTGCTCTACTTTGGCCCAGGAAGAAGGTTCATGGGCGTTGCGTGGGTGTTCCACCTGAACTTAAATGGTTTTTGATGTATTCCCAGATTTACCAGAACTGATAGACCTGCAAATGCACCAAAAAGATATGCCTTCTCAGGGGAGGCTTAACGAAGAGAAAATGCCTCTCAGGATTGTTTTTGTGCAAAAACAATCCTGCATGCAATGCAGGCACCCTTGCACCATGGTGCAAGAGTGCCTGCATTGGTGCTAGGCTGCTCATTGTGCACCAGACCTGGGGAAAGGACAGGAATGAGCTGTATTGCCTTATATACGGGGCATTCCTTTCCTTTCCCTGTGATGGAGTGTAGTGCAGCAAGGTTACTTGCTCCGCTGCACTGTATCACATTCTCTTTTCAATAAGCCCCAGAATCTATAATGGTCACACATAAAAATAGCCAGCTTCTGCAGTCTTAATCCAGATAAATTGACAGTGAAGCCAGAGAGCATTTCAATATTTTTAAAGAGTTATTGATAGCAATTTGTTCCTTAGTACACTTGATAAAAAAATCATTCTATGCCGTAGAACAATTTAAAGTTATGGTGAGCATATCCTATTGAGATATCTTTTGTGCATTGTCAAATTAAAAATGTAAACAATTACAGTTTGCACTTGCATTTATGGAACAAAGTAAACAATTGTTTGTTAAACATGTAAAGTTCATTTTTAATATGACCTAAGAACTGTCTAGCTGTCAAAGCATAATAAAAGTACCTATAATGTACTTATTGTCTAAGATTTCAAAGATCGAGATGTAATCTCAACATCCTTGTGAAATGGCCCACAAATGCTTAATTTGTAATGATATAAATGCTGTTCCCCAAATTTGGAGACATGCCTTTCCAATGCATGTGGCTTGCTCATCAGCTATACAGTCAGGGTGGTGGAACAGCAGGCTGCGCACCGTCCTAGAGACAGAGCTTTACTTCTCCTTAAGTCTCAATTGTGGTTCATAGAAATAGAAGAAAGCTACCAATATAACAAAATGGCACTGCATTGGCAGTATTTTTTCTATTTCCATGTTTTATAAAAATAAAAAAGATGTATCAGCTTTTTCCTGCTACTCAGAGGGGGGACCATAACAATCTAAAAGATGACAGACTACTGGTGCACTAAAATAACTGCTGGTGGTAATCCTTGACACAAATTGCCCACTGACTGAATGTATGTGAGCATGGACACTTCAGCAATGTGGCATACTATGCACTCTACTCTAATCTCTGTTATATTTGCATACATTTCTTAAATAAGTCTCTGAATACCCAAGACATGATGACATTTACACTTTTCAATTTTATTACTGTAAGTATATAATCTTTCCTTTCTTGTCACGGTGCATTCAGATATATAATGTGAATGTATTTACTTAGTAGGAAATAGTAATAGGGGATTGTGATAGGCTGCAATTGCTTTAACTACCATATATGTCACAACGAAACCTTTGATGATTTCGTAATGTGAAACATTGGTCTTAAAGCAGTAGGCCAATGGCCATACTACGAAAGCCTAGATTTACTAATTATCACCAGATTACACATGCCAGAACGTGTATGTATTAATTACAGCTATTTTTTGGCAAGCCTGACTAGTATAGCCAACCCCTTCCAACGCCCTGTTTGAGGTAAACCTGGCTAGTGTCATTATTCGTTCTTGCATTGTTATTGCTACCCTGTGTTTGACAATACTTTGTTAGTCTAGGTTTTGACTGAGCAGCTGTTAAACAGACAAATTGCTTCAAATATATATAAGTAGACTTTGGGTCTGCCTCTTTCAACCATTAGCTTTTTACCAGACCCCTAAAGCCATTGGCTGGAGACTTTTCAATCAAATCTAGGCTCAGCCAAGAATAGTGCTTCACTCCCCCTTGATGCTATGGACTGATAGTGTGTATCCTTCCACCTCTATGGTAGTGCATCATTGATCTGCATGTGGGACTATGTTACAGCTATAGCCATCCCCGCCTGCTCTTGCTTTCTCCCTCCCAAGTGTCTCACAGTGTTCCTCATCATGTTCCATGTCCCTCCTGTGCACCATTCCCTCTGGATCCTCTTCCCCACATCCCCTCTTTTCATGTACACTCCTTGTTCCCTCCCTCGTACCAGTGTGCACTCATTGTTACCTGATCCTTTAGCCCCTTTATCTTTTCATCTGCCCTTCCTCCATACCCTAGTCACTTTTTGTTACCCCATGCCTACTGTTCCCTCTTTATTTGCAACTTCAACCTCTTGGTACAACTTCTTATACCTTCCTCTTGGACAGGTTATTAAAAAAATAATGTCAGTGGAAATTAAATTTGCGCTATACTTGCATACAGAACCATCCTCTTTTAGTTTGAAAGTCAATTCAAGGTTGGGTGGTAAGTAAGCCTTTATTAGAGCCCTTTCATTTTATTCGATGTGATAGGAACTAAATAACAACTATAACGAAGGCCCCAAGTTGCCCAACCTTTATTTGGCATAGGAACAAAGACTATGGTATGGAAGGCTACGGAGACTTCAATAAGAGACTGGCTTTTGTTTACTGATTAGATTTAATGTTCTTAGACTACATGCATTAGCACTCATATTTTTTTGCTTTGCCAACAGTTGCAACTTGTTATAATGCAAAGAGAGTATAGAGCTAAACATGACTAAGACTGAGATGTTGCATTCTTAACTAGAAGAACTTCACACATGGGTGTAGCATGGCTAATGCAAGTTTATTTTCCTCATTTGATCACTGTTATCATCTTGCTTCAAATATAAAATGTTTATTTGTCCTTGAGTGTACACATCCTTTTACTGTGAATTGCTTACATCGTTTGAAGTTTCATTCCAATTGGTTGTTGAAGAAACAAGTGACCCAAGATATATGGTCAGGAACAACATTACAATGTTGTTTACACTTCATCTAAAATCATTCTTAAATTTGTAGAGGTCATAGATGGCAAGGATTTGCCATTCTATGGCTTTATGTGGCTTTTATATTCCAACTTTAGTAAGACAGGTGATAATGCAGATGTAAAAGGGGAAATGACCATGTAAGGAAATAATTGTCATATTGTATGTTTACAACTGTAGTTCTTAAAAAAATCTGTTTTATGTTTCCTATCCGTAGTTATTAGTTGTGCAGATCCTGGGACCCTAGCAAACGGCATTCGGTTTGGAAGTGATTTTACATTTAATAAAACAGTGGTCTATCGATGTAACCCTGGCTATCTGACTGAACCTGGAGCATCATCTGCCATGCTTTGCACCAAAGATGGGATGTGGAACCAAAGTAAACCAACTTGCAGAGGTTTGTTTAGTAACACACTCTCATTTGTTTGCAAATAACTGACAAAAGAAATAAGCATAATTGAAATAATGATAACAGTTTGAAGAATTGTCTAACCAAAAGGTATAAAACGATAGAAAGTTAAGTATATGCCTTGATGTGTCACTATTAGCTGAACAATAAAAGTGTATAAAAAAAATGATATGCCCCAAAGGTCGGTTGAAAACATGGGAGCTTTATTTAAGATATGACTTTTGACCTCAGTGTGACAGCATAAAGTCACACTGCTACAATGTGCCTGTATACACTTGCAGGTGATTCGAATGCAGCAATAACACATATTACATAACATAACATCGGATGGAAGCTAATATATAGTCTTTTCATTTTATGGCAGGATCCATCAGTTCAACAAGTTCACCATTCACAGACCCACTCAACTGCCAGGACCCCATAAAAAAATAAATGACGTTCACATTTGTGGCACTAGGGAGTTGATGCTGTGATCTGTCACTGGGGTTCTTTGAGTTCTAAATGTTCTTTCCACAATTTCATTATATTCTACTGTTTGAATTCTAGAGGAATTATAATACCAAGCAGAGGAAATCCTCTGGTCATCAAGACCCAGGAAACTTAATAAAAGCATAGATTTAACTATTGATAAGGTTTATGCTTCAAATGTGTGGGAGATATTAGATGTATTCATATAAATATTTAATTTATGAATTGTTTGGTTTTAGCTATTACATTTTCTTTACTTTGAAATCTGTGTAGTTCCATTTATTTTAATGTTTGTCTTCTTTTAATTAAATGTACACTATGACTAAGGAGGTATTTTGGAGGGGTGAAAATGCCCATTTGTTTGAAGGTTTTTGTGTTCCTTAACTGCATTGCTCTTTTTGCATTTTATTGTTTTCATTTTTCTTCTTGCTGCTAACCTTCGTTATTCATGAAATACATTGTTTTGTTTTCTTTTCTCATCACATTTTCTAAATATAGTCATTATCTTCCGCATAATATCAGTGCATGATGATTTCTTGGCGCAGTTCAGTTGGTTAATATTGCTGCTTTGCCGTGATGTTCCTAACTGATTAAATTTGAGTTGTGTATTTCTTGGCATCAGATTTCCTAAGGATTTACACTATCGCAAAACAACAACATTGTCACAAAGTGACTCATTGTATTTACTTTCTAACATAAAATACATTTTGTGCTGGAACGGTTACCTTTTCTCCATGTAAAAAGTGTTTTGCACTGGTTGGTGTTACCTTTTGTCATGAGGAAGTAACTTGGGCAAATCAGCATTAATACCAAAAGGGTTTAACCCAAATTCTGAATCATTTAAATAATCTGAACCAATCTAGCATCAAAACACTAATGCCTCCTCGAAGCAGGAATTAACAAGGAGAAATGATTTAATTTCTCAAAAAAAACGATCATTCTATGAGTGCTGCAACAGCACATACCCAGTGCAGAGTAACCTTCTGAAATGTGTCTTTCCACAGTCATTTATACTGAAAGGATATGTTTCTAGTGCATGCTCACTTCTGCACCTTTGCGTAAGGATTTGTGTCACACAAGGAACCCTAATTAGAATACCAATGTAAGGGATACATGGCAACAGCAGGCATTACATATGATCATGTGCTGTGTTAGATCCCTTGTACAAAGGAGCACAGACAATGAGATTGCTATGCTGAGTTGTATGAAAAATTGAAAATCTACACCTTAGCTTCACTAATTGGTAAGTGTGGTATTTGTTCGAAAATCAAGGGAATACATTTAACAAATTCACAGTTGTTTGTAGATTATGCATACACTAATATTGTTGCACTAGAACATTTCTTAAAGTTGTTCGGAAAGCAGGTGAAGTTCACCCATCTATGTATTGTCCACAGTCCTCTATAAATTAGGGTATTTTAGGCGCTGGTAGCTTAGCTATTTTCATAGGTTGTCATATATGTGGCTCGTTACATAATATGAATATATCTATGATGCCACAGAGCTTTGAAGAAGGGTGAGGTTAGGGAAGAATAGTACAGAGTAAGATAGACAAGAGGAGTAACCTATCCTGAGGGTTAAATCTCACGATTTACAATTGTCAGTGCCTTCCTACAATATAAGAGGCTAGCAAAAACCAGGCATTGAGGGAATTTCAAAATCATAGCAAAACGGCTTGATGCCTTTTCTTTTCATTTTTATATTTTCTACTTTGGACTTCTAGAGGTTGTTAGTGTGATTGTTATCTAGTCAGTTGCGGATATTGATCTTGCTTTTCAACTATAGTTGTGTGGTTGGTATACATCCTATCAAACTTCTGAACAAACCTGATCAGCTAGCCAGATGAACATTGTTCAGTAAACTTCGAGTTCTTTTTTAAATGTAAGTAAGCAACTGTTGCCTTTCTCAAAAGGAGATAGAACCAGTACTTGGTTGGCTACTCTGAAGTCTACTGCTGGGAAAATAGCTATCATTTTCCAGAGCTTGAAGTGTCTGTGATAGGTTCAAACCAAGTCCTGGGCACACGTTTAGGTGATTGTTAAAGAATGTCAATCAAGAATAATAACAGGGTCAACACCAGTGGATGCTTTTTTGGTAAATGTATTTAGCGACTTTCTTCAAACAGTAACATCAAAGGGAAACCAGCCAGCACTTGTTTCGTCACTCGGGTAATCACCTGTGACTCTTCAGGGATGAAGGGGGTAGTATCCGTGTGGACTCGCAAGACGGGTGATATTTCCAATCGGGTCAGAACAGGTGTGAAGGAAATCAAAAGCCAAAACGGCGTGCTGGTGAAATGAACAGGGGGGAGGACGGGTTGGTCCCTTCCCCGTGGATTCAGAAACCTGTTAAAACGGGCGGGTACATCCGTCTTCCATGCGTTCAGTGTGCAGTGTGGCAGGGCACTTTCTGTATCCGTCTTGCTTTCTGCATGGAAAGCGAGACGGAGACAGACTGTGCTTTTCCATCTAAGGTCTAAGGTGATTTTAGGTTTTAAGAAGAATACATACTTGTGTTCCATGTCCCCCAGCCTTGGAAGCCTATCGCGTGAAACTCACAGTGATGGAGAAAACATTAGTTAGATCATTGCTCTTGGTCCCAGTAATTACCCACTTGGTTCTACTTTATTTAGACATAGGATGAAAAGAGTATCTGCTCTGGCGCATTTAAAGCCACGACTATTCTGAGAGAGAGATTCTTTGAATGATAAAAAGAATATGGACCATGCCTTAGAGATACCCGGGTTAAGGTTTTTTTCTCGACTGCTGTTAAAATGTCGGTTTGAGCAGAGTGTGGTACTCACCTGACTTACCTTGGCAAGGCGGACAAGCAGGCCTTAAAATCAACCTACTGGTTACTAGTGTGGCAAGAAATAACAACCAGGGGCACTATGGGCCATCGCACTGAGCAGTTCTTGGCTTTAAACCTACTCCTGTTTTAGAAAGTTACATAGACAATCAATATCCTACCTTTGGCCAAGAGCATGTTTATAAAATTTAAGAACAGGCTATTTGGCCCTTCAATTGTTTAGTAAAAACTGGAATACAAATCTCTTGTCTGATTCATGTCCAGCTTGTGGCATGAACTCTAAAGGCTCCATTATGATGTCGGGCGGATCGCCACCGCCATGGTGGCGGTGGCGATCCGCCCGACAGAAATGCCCGCCCGCCACCCTTTCCCCCCGCCACATTACAATGGCGGGGGGACCGCAGCAGAGGCAAACACCACCCGCCACTTTTCCGCCCCAGTCGCCTTGCGGCCGGGGCGGAAAACGAGTAACATGTAACATGAAAAACGAGTAACATGCAGGCGGTGTCTGTCAGACATCGCCCGCAATATTACAATGGGCTTTTTTCAGAGTGAAGGCCAAAGGGAGGTGGCACACGGGGGGGTAACTGTGGTACCCCCCTGCCTTTGAATAATCGAAGAAGCAGGCACCTCGCGGTGCCTGCCGCTTCGATTGTGCATAGGCGTGCTTTTGTTTTAAACATTGTGGCGGGCGGAGCAGTGAGCACCGCCCGCCACAATGTTAAATTGAGGAATGCGCCCGCCACTGTGGCGGGCGCATCCTAATGGCAATGTCGGGACCCCCGCCCTTTAGGCAGGCGGTCCCGAGTTCCGCTAGGGTGGCGGGCGGGCAAAGCCCGCCCGCCATCCTAATGTGCCCCGTAGACTCTTGACCATATTATGTTTGTCTGTCCTGAATAACATGGTGTGCACGTAAATTGGTTGTGCCCGATCTGTTTGTCCATAGAGGTACAACATTTTAGAGAGGCGCAATGAGTCTTGACGACTGACAAAATTGACCCGGTTACTTTTTCTGTGAGCTGGTTCTTGTTTAATATCTGGATAAAGCAGCAGAAGTTTCTGAAATCATTGTAAATTGTAGTATTTTAGTGCATGGGTTGTCCTGTGGAAACCATTTATAGTACTTATGAATTAGGTATTCAATTGTGAAATTTAATAGTTATTTCTTATTGACCAACACATATTAAGCCCTTTTCAGAACATTGCACCTCATAAAAAAACATGAATTTTACAAAACTGTGAAACCTGGAATTAATTTGAATTTGCAGAGATTGGACTATTAATTTGAGGTATTATGTTGATTTTCCATCAGAAATATCTGCGACGAAGCTGCACTGCTGGTAATAGGTTTTATGATTTCATAATAATGTTTTATTACAGTATATTAATGCATTAAGGATATTGAATGAAGCTAAATCTCTGGTATGTGGTACATGGAAAGTACCTTTGATGGTTTTGATGATGATAAACTAAAATTATTAAAAATTGGAAGGATCCTTGTGTTCCTTCAACGTAATAGGAATGTGGTTCATTACTACTCATCTAACCTCATATGATTATCTTTACATCTAACCTACGAGAGTGAATCAAATATCTCAATAGCAGTAATAATGAATAGGTTGGCTTTGAGGTAGCCTTGGATATTGAACCAATACATGCATGTTAGTATGGTAACACCTCTCTGTTGTGGTGATCTTGTAAATGAAAAATGTTGTTCTCCATCAAGGAGATCACATTTGTTATGGAAGCATGAAAATCAACAAGCAATTTTATGATCAAGGCATGAACTGATCCCCTAGGCACTGAATGCATGAGCCTCTTTGGTTATTAGAAGATCAAAAGGCATACTTAATGCACACACATGTCACTGACCCCCAAAGAAGTGGAAGCCAAAGTTAAGCAGACAATTTCAATAGGATTATAGCTGCCCTCTGTTGCCACAGACATGATGACATTCAGAAAGCACATATTTCCATTTCTTCCTATACAAACTGGGTAATAAATGGAAAATGTATTTGTAGGAAATTAGAGTATTAGTGTTGGGAGTGAAAACAACCTCAAATAATAATTACAATCCTTGCCAGGGTGAACAACAAAAGTCGCTAAATAAGGATGTGCTTACACCTCCCATAGCTTGGTACAAAGGCAGTCAGTTAGAGGCAATCCGTAAACTAGTTGTCCAGTACTTAAACAGTAATAAAGTAACAAGAAAAATCCTAGACCAATTTAGAAAAATAGGGAATATTTTAATACATAAAACGAAGACAAAATTCTAATTAGTAGAACCTGTTTTATAATATTATAACCATAATTATTTTTGTTTAATGTACAAAATAGCACAAAAAGTTATTAAGTGCCAAATACGATTGGTTGCGTCTGACCAGTCAAAGGTAAGGTTTTTACCTACCTACAAGGACAAAAGCAAAAAGAACAGATGAAGGATAGGATACTGGATAATGCAAACATTAACCCATAGTCATAGACATGGGTTTATTCCATCGTTTTTTGTAGCTCCTCACGCCACCCTAGTTTGGACTCATATGCAAATCAGGCTAGACCCAGCTCCTCATGGTAACAGTCTAGCCTGAACTGATAAGTAATGTCCTGCCTGGGCAGGAAACAAGCATCCTTGCACTGGTTTTGGGGTATCGCCCCTCGTTAGCCAGGCTAGATTGTAGCCAGTGGCACAGTGAGCATGGGACCCATATCTGGGTATACCCTTCCCACTTGGGGCAACAAAAGCAAAAAGAACAGATGATGGACGGTCTGCTGAACAATGCAAACATTCATCCCAGTTACAGATCTAGGAATGATCCATCATTTCTTTGCTCACCATGTCACCCCAGTTTTGACCCAGCCATATCTTGGGCAGGTTTTGGGGTATCAGCACTCATCAGCTAGGCACATACAGCAACACAAGATACCTGTATGTTGGTTGACTGGGGTGTGAGCCGTGGTCAAGCATCAACCACCATCCTTCTCAGGATGAGGCACAAGCCAAACCTAAATTTACCTGTGCTCAACCCTGTGGTAGCTTGGCATGGAGCAGTAAGGCAATGTATAAAGTATTTGTGCAACACTTTAAACAGTGATAAAATGAAACCACCAAACAAAAAGGATCCTTGAAGGTGCCCTTGATGCTGTTGAGCGGTAGCAACCTACGTGAGCTTCGCCCCCCACCAGGATTTACTACTGCTAGAGGTGGTCCTTGGATCTCTAACCCTCAGCAGAGCCCCGCCGGTCCCCCAGGAGACAGTGGGAACCCTCAGAGGTGGAATTTGCTGGATGGGACAGGAGAAAGTTGCACACTTGCCCCGATCGCCGGTGGTGGCTGCAGTGGAAATGACACAGTCAGCGCTCTGCAGAACTAGTTCTGTGCAGGTTGTGAGGATCCGCCAGCCCAGGGAGTGAGGAGAAGAGGAAGCAGTCGGAGGAACTGGCAGGCTGCCAGTGCCTGCGCTGAATGAAGATTGGAAGGAGGCTGGCAGGAGGGCCTAACTGTGGGACGCTGCAGACCCGCCATCTTAGCAGTATGACCGAGCAGCGATGAGTGGGCCTCAGCACCAGGCGCTGATGTGCTGAACGGCCGCAGGAACATCCAACCCAGAGGTTATGGGGATCAATCGCTTTCTGATGACTGTTAGGTTCAGGAGAACACAGGAACGCCAGATATGCCTAGGACTGTGACTGTGGTGAGCCGAGGGGTGTAAGACCCACACTTCTACCTGTCCCACTTTGAGGAGGGCCTGAGAGCTTCCAGGGCCCTTGCGAAGCATATAAAGTGAGGGGCATGTCAGTGATTTGCTGAGGCAACTCAGGAGTGCACTCTCCCACCCCCCCTTTCCTTTCACCTCACGCCTGCAGGGAGTGTGATGCACAGGGGGTGAGAGAGGTGGAGGAGGGCCAAAGAGGAGAGCCTGAGGCAGAAGCTCCGGTGACTAGGGCTTTCAAGCAAGACATAGTGGGGGAATTTAAGGAGTTCAGGAAGAAGGTTGGGGATATTGGCCAGAGAGTAGACTCAATAGAGCGTATGGAGGATGCAAGAGAGGAAGAACTAGAATCCCATCGCAGAGAGATCCTAGACCTGCAGGAGCAGAACTCTGAACTCCAGTACTGGATGGAAGATCTTGAAAATAGGTCTAGAAGAGGTAACATCCATTGAAAAGGAGTTCATTTGCATGCTACCACCACAGGACTAGAGAAATTTGTTTGCAGACTCGTCCACCAAATGCCTCACACTCTGGCACCGCAATATATTATCCTGGATCGCATACATAGGGCTGGCCAACCTGCCACCATGGAAGGGATGCCACAAGACATCCTCAGTAGCCTGCACTACTGCACCCAAAAAGAAACCATTATGAAGGCAGCCAGAGATTGTGCCACCATCGAGTTTGAGGGCTTCAAGGTGGGGTTGTACCAGGATCTATCCCCGCTCACACTACATAGAAGGCGTCAACTGAAACCACCAAAGAATTCTTACAGAGGAAAGCAATCCAAAACAAATGGGGCCATCGTTTTGGCCTTACCTTTGTGTTGGCAATGAAAGGTGCTCTGTCCGCAGTCTGGACGATGCAAAAGATCTGGTGGAAGTGGATGGCACCGATTGCAGTGATTCCTCCAGGGGAGATAAAGAACAAGCAAAATCACCTAGACGCTGGAACCCGCGATCCGTCCGATCGAGGGGGGAAAAATCTGAGCAAGCTGACAGACTCTGAGAGCCAGTCAGAGAGAGAAGTGCTGTTGAAACAACTGCAGACCAGGGGGTACCAGATGAATCAACAGCGACGAGGGAGTGCAGGGAAGTTACTTGCGGATGAGCACACAGAGCTATTTGTACATTTTTCCTTAGACAGCAGCATTGACCTGAGGACACCTCCGCTATTGTGAGACACTGAACGGTTGGCTGGACGGCGGGTGTCAAGGACTGAGAACTTGCAGTACCATGAGCTGCACCACTGGATCCATGATTCCTGTTGCTTTGCGCTGTAGATGATTCAGTGGGGGAATGGATGTGCAGTTGTTGATGAGTATAACTTACGATTTATGTTTCTACCAGCTCTTTGTTCTTATTCTGGTATTTTTTATAGTTCCTAATTGTTTTTCATGGGGTCCGTATGGCACACATTTAGAGGGGGAACGCAGGATGGCTCCGCGCTGCCTTTTCCTTAGCTTAACACGAATGGTGACATATGGTTAGAATAGTTTGCTATAATGTCAGGGTATTGAATGCACCAGAGAAAATACTGGCCTTGTTGTCCCTGCTCAAGGAATCCAGGTGCGATATTTGCCAATTGCAGGAGATGCATTTGCTTCCTACAGATTGAAGTGACTACGTTTTCACTGGTTCGACCGCCAATTCTTCCCACCGGGGGAGGGGAAAAAGGTGGGGGTGGGCATCCTTCTCGCCACGCACTTTCAGGGTAAAGATAACAGTACACAGGCAGAACTCCAAGGGCATCTCCTCTCCCTTCGTATTACATGAAGAGCTTACTGCCCTTCATTTTAGATGCGATAGGGCGAGTGATGGAAACCACAGACGTACATGTCCTCATAGGGTGGGGGACTTTAATCTTGTGATTGATGTGGGGCTGGATCGCTTTGACGCAACGGGTGGTCAACTCAGGCGCGTTATCTGCCCATTGCTTGCGCGAGATGGCTATATATAATCTTGTGGATGCCTGGCGTAAACTACACGAGAGTTCCTACTCTCACTACTCAGTAGCACATCATGCACATGATAGAATTGCTCTGTTTCTCACTACCAGCTCCCTTGCACCCTTCACTAGGGAAGTGGACATTAGGGTGTTGGCACTGTCGGACCATGCCCCAGTTTACATTGACCTACACTTCCCCAAGTCAAACTTCAAGCAACGCGCCTGGCGCCGTACCTTAAAATACTTACATACAAAAATGTCCTTGCTGTGCTACAGGAGGCACTGAAGACATTTTGGGGCATAAATGACACACCCGACACCCCGATTGCACTCCTATGGGACACTCTGAAAGCAGTACTGCGGGGACACATTATCAGCATCACGGCCCAGTTTAATGGGGAGTGGAGGGAGAAGCTGTGAATGCTTGAGGGGAAGGTCAAGGAATTGGAAGGAGTGTATAAAAGAAGAGGGTCTCGCCAAACACACCACAGACTGAACATAACGTGGAATGAGCTTAAGGCATTGGACTTGGATAGAGCTCAACATGCTCTATTGCGGCTAAAACAAAAGTATTACATGGGGGGAACAGGGCAGATTGCCTCCAGGCTCAGTGGCTCAGTGCACGGACTAACAGTCAGAGGGTTTCCGCGATTATGAACGCCCAGGGGTAGAGCCTGGAAGGGGACGAGCTGATAGCCCAAGAGTTTCACCTTTTCTATAAGCACTTGTATACGATGGAAGAGTATTCAAACTCCGACATAGAACCGTACTTGAGCCACACTCCCATTCACAACTTAGACCACCAACATGCCCTCACACTGGAGACATACATTTAACTGAGGTACTCACTGCAATATCCCACCTACCGAATGGGAAGGTGCCAGGGCACGATAGCTACCTTCCAGAATTCTATAAACTGCTGGCCCCTGCCTTACCCAACTGTAAATTTTTTCAATGATTCGGGTACCCTGACAGACACCATGCGACTTGCTACTATTGCGGTCATACCAAAACTGGGGAAAGATCCTACAAGGTGCACATCATATAGACCTATCTCACTGCTCAATGTCAATGCAAAAATCTTTACTACAATCCTAGCAGCGCACCTGTCGCCCATGATGCAAGGCCTCATTGACCCAGATCAGGCTGGGTTTATTCCAGAGCGTAACTGTAGTGACAATACAAAGAGAATATTCCATCTTCTAGATAAGGCCCAGCGGACTAAGATGCCAGCGATACTATTCTCTATGGACGCTGAGGCTTCATTTCATAGGGTGCATTGGCCTTATCTGAAAGCAGTCCTACAGTTTGTGGGACTGGGGCCCCGATTCATAAAATGGGTATTAGCTGGGTATGCAGCACCACAGGCAATGGTGCGAGTCAATTGGACAGCATCGTAAACTTTCTGTATTGAACGGGAAATTCAGCAGGGTTGTCCCTGGTCCCCGCTAGTGGGAATGAAGATAAGTGGTAGGGACAACAAGATGGCGCTTTATGCGGGTGCCGCCTTGGTACACCTGAAGGTTCCCCACAGGTCTCTTTCGAGCCTTACCCAGGATGTGGAGGCATTTGGAGCATTGTCAGGCTTCAACATCAATGAGCAGAAATCGCAACTCCTGAGCCTTACACTTCCAGCCCCGGTGATCAAGGTGTTGTGGAATCTTTATCCTTACACCTGGGCCTCACAAGCGGTTGTTTATTTGGGCATGCACATACACCCTACTGTGCGGCAAATGGAGGAGAGCAATTATGGCAGCCTCCTAGCGGACACACGCACAGAGTTGGAAAAATGGAAGGACTTTATGCTGTCCTGGCTTGGCCAGTTAGCAGCAGTAAAAATTATGCTCCTGCCTAAGATCCTATATGTGATGCAGACTTTGCCTCTTGCTCCCCAGTTCAGGTGCTTCCTAAACAACAGCATCTGCTAGAGCACTACATCTGGGCCGGGAAATAGCTAGGAGGCTGACATACCTGCCATCTGCCTGTGGAGGGCTCTGCGTCCCAAATCTCAAATATTACTTTCAGGTGGCACAGCTAACGTATATGGTGGAGTGGCATAGACCCACAACAGAGAAGATCTGGTGCTTCATTGATCAGGCTATCACGGGGATACTCATATGGAAGATTCCATGGCTTCCCAAAACACACCGACCACAGGCAGCATATATTTTCCCGGTACTACGTACCACGGTTAGCATCTGGGATGTAGTGTATCATGTAGCATCCCCGAAGAAATTATCCACTGGATGTTCTGCCAGCACTTCATGGCTCAGCATATATGCCATGGCAACAAGCAAATTGTAAAAGGGTAGGGGATTTATTGGATCACTTAGGAATTATGTCTTTCTGGAAAATACAGGAGTGCAATGGGTTGCCATCATCTGCACAATGGCAGTATGCTACAATCCATCACTGGGTCATGCAACCAACGCTGAAACCGGTTGCAAGCAGGCCACTTTTTCTATTTGAAAATTGGATTATTACTAGACACACTGACATGAAACTATTATCGGATATATACGCCTTCCTGAACACATCACAATCACACGCCAAACCAAAGCACAGGCAAGATGGGAGAGGGAATGTGAGAGGCAGTTGACACAAAAGGAATGGTTGGACATACATAAATGAGCTAATATGTCAGCGCTCTCGGGCAAGGGGACACTGCTGCAGATAGGGCATTACTGGTACTACACACCAAAGAGTACAGCACATTGGAAATGGGGAGGTGACCCTAAATGCTGGAATGGGTGTGGGGACACTGGTACGTTGACACATATCCTATGGCACTGTCCTAAAACCCAGACATGTATGCAGGGGATCTTAAATGCTGTTGATTAAATATCTGATACTAAGCTACCCAGGTTTCTGAGTTACATCCTCTTTGGACTCCCCAATCCACTAACATGGATCTCTGAGAGGACGTGCAATCACATTAGCCCTATGTGCAGCAAAACGGTCCTTGTTAGCCCAGTGGGGTACGAATTTGGTGCCTCATCTTACAGACTGGCTACATTGGTTGTGGGAGCTGTTATGAATAATAAAGATTACGGCGGTGGCAGAGAGCAGGTTACCGTGCCAGTTACCACGCTTTGATAAAATGTGGTGTCCCTGTCTTAGCTGTCTTAGCAGGGAGCTCAGAGAGCTAACTTGCCCGATTTATCTTAGGCTACTACACTTGATACCTGAAGAACCTGCTGCTGTGACTCAGTCTGAAGGAAGCTCCGAACTTGGGGGCACTCTATAGCAACATCAATGAGTAGCTGGACAGCGCTACATCACCTTGCTAACTACTTATTAAGCGCCCTTCATGTTACTTCCCACTCATAGGGCCCTCCCCCCACATCTCTCCTTTCTTTTTCAGTCCTGTCATGTTTTTTTGCGATCTTGTATATTCTAATTTTGGGTAATGCATATCTTTGCCTCACCAGCCAGTGGCTGTAGGTGAGAGTATACGTGAAGTATTTCTCTTTGGAAATGTCTATGGAGATTTTCCTCTTTTTTGATCTCTTGAAAATCAATAAAAAGCCTTGAACAAAAAGGATCACTTACAAAGTTAGAACATTATTACTTCCTTTAATAAATAAAACTAGACAAAAACAACAAAAATTAAATCAGTGGAACTGGAGATATTCAATGTTAAAGATTTTAGTGAGAATAACTCCAAAAATCACATAGCGGCAGCTGTGAATATCCCATCAAGCCAGATTGGGACATAGTCACAACTTCAGGCCGACCATGATGGAGCACGTCCCAGCTACTGAGACCCAGTTAAGCCAACCTTACAGAGTACCTTAAATCCTGGTTTGCATAACATGGCGAGGATCCGTTCAGCTAATGCGATGCGTCTTTTATGAGGTGCAGGGAGAGTGTGATTTGAGGGCCTGTGTCTTCGTACAGGGTCCCGTAGATGGGATTTGCAATGCTAAGTCCAGCGCTGAGGATGTGGCACACAGTCAGGGCAATGCATTGGGTTCTGTGAGGCTGTGATGCGGATTCTGGTGTCATCATCAAGGCTGCTGTCGATGAGGGATGCGAGGACTTGCACCAAGGATGAATTATGCAGTGGTGGTTTGGAAGGTATTGCGGACCACGGAGGAGCTGCAGGTCTTTGCAACGGGTCCAATCTATGGAGCAGAAGTGATGCATTAGTTCTGCCCGGGGTTGCACCTCGCAGCAGAGCAGATGCATCACTTCCATTGGATCCACAGAGGCTGGCAGAGAATCTTAATCTGACTTCAAAGTTCCTAGGACTAGGGTGGCATCAATTGGCAGGGTAGACTAACAGATGTAAGAGTTCAGGAGAATATGCAAGGTTATTGGAAGCCTGTTGTGTCCCTAAGCCAACTAGCCTTTGGAATCACTCTGTGGTTCTGGGTTTAATAGGTGCAGGTCCAGTCTTTCTTGCCCACATAAGAAGGCAGCAGGTTAGCAAAGCAGGTCAGCAGTCCTTCAGAGCTGCAGTCCAGCAGAGTGCTAGTCATGTCAGAAACACAGCACCCCTTAGTCCTGGCAGAGTATCGACAAATCCTGAAGTTTAGTAAAGAGTGGATGTCTAAGGTCCACTATTTATACCCAGTTGGGCCTTTGAAGTGGAGAGATGTTTCTAGAGGAATGCCTAGGTATCCTGTGCTCCTAGTCTGGCTGCAGACTAACTACAGGGGGCTTGAGCCCTTTGTGTGGCAACAGAACACAGCTTATTCAAGTGTTGATGTGGCTGGTCTCAGCTCCTCCCTTCCATGCTGCCAGTGATGACCCACCCAGTCACACCTAAGCTCCCCATTGTGTGTAGCTGTCTAGGAGAAATAAAGAAAGCCCACCTACCAACTACACCCAGTGATGTGATACAGAGACAGGCTGCTGGCACTAAATGGCTAAGGCAGGAAAATGCCAACTTTCTAAAAGTGGCATTTTCAAAATTGCTATTTAAAATACGACTTACATGAACTTGATACTTGTTTCCATTTTGAAGTTACAGCGTATTAAATATAGTAAGGTAATCCCAATATTATCCTATTGGGGAGGTAGGCCTTGCAATTGGGAACAGCAAATTTAAGAATGTCTCACTACCAGCACTTGTCAAACTAAAATGTATATGTCCAACTTTAAAAATACATTGCACTCTGCCCTTTGGGCTGTCCAGAGCCTATCCTAGGGTTGACTTATGTTTAATAAAAAGGAAGGTTTGGGCCTTGCAAAATGCTTATTTTGCCAGGTCGACAAGGCAGCTTAAAACTGTAATGAAGTTAGTTGAGAAAGTGGAATTTACACTTGCTTAAAACTGTACACACATGCTTCAATGACAGATCCACTAATAGCATTTCATTTACAGGCCGTGGCCACTTTACTACAGACTTACAGGTAAATTAAATATGACAATTTGGTATAAGCCAATCTTACCATGTTTTAAGGGGAGAGCCCAAGCATGTAAGCACTGGTTAGCAGTGGTAAAGTGAACAGAGTCCTAAGGCCAGAAAAAAAGTCTTTTGACCACAGCTGTGACATAATGAGTGAAGGTCTATGTAGCTGGAACCTGTAAAGAATATCCCTTTTGATTGTTTTTTAAATTAAGTAATCTCCAGCCAGATAATTCATTTTTAACTGAACTCCGAAAACACTGCCAAGAATATCCCCCAGCAATATGCATAGCTTATCACATTTGAGTAATGATTTATTGCAGTCCTGATGGCTAGATTTCAGCTGGCTATTTTTGAAAAAAGCAATTGCTTGTGGAGCTAAACATCTCTTCTGAAAGGAAATAATATATTTTGAAAGAATATTTATTTCACTCTTGTCTGATCGCAATAGGGAGAACCTTTATATTGTAATGTCCTTCTTTCAATTTATATAGTGATCTTTCATCTATCAGATTAGTTCTTCGTTCCAAGTACTGTCTTCAGCTTTGGACAACAGTCCAAGCATGATTTTGTTAGAAAAAAATTCCGAAATACGTTTGGTACTTATTATTTCCTTTCAGTCATTTACATAGATACAATATTAACTAATCAGTGCTACTAACACATTTTTCATACCATTCAAGAGTTTCAAAGTGGAAGAGAAGGGTGGAAGAAGAAAAAGACAAACATGTACATGATGTTACAAATGCAATGAAGACCCATGTGAGCGATCTTGTTATTTGACTCATAGAATGTACGTCAGGAACTGTTTCCCTAGCAGCTTCGAATGTATCGACTCAGTCTGTTATTTAGTTGGAGAAGTTTTACATTGAAGCTAGTTCCAACCGATGTGCATTGGGCTATTTTCTTTCCTGTAATCATGGATTTTATGAACCATACATTCAACACAACTGTGAACGAATACCCAAAATTTAAAACACATCAAAAAGTGCCATCTTTTGTTTAATCTCTATATCAGAAACTTAATACAGGGTCAGACGTTTTCAGAGACATTCAAGAAATTTTCACGCAGTATAGGAAGGCAACCAATTATACAATTACGGGTACTAATAAATTCCTTTTTACAGGAGTGAATCAGAAAAATACTGTATTCGATTTGAAGACAGTGAATAGTAAAAAAAAGTACAGAAGACATAAAATACATTAAATGCCCTCCACAACACCCGTCCCCAATACCTCAACACAAGAATCTCCCTCCATACCCCCAAGAGAAACCTCCACTCTGCCAACCTAGCCACGGCCCCCCACAACCAAAGTACCAGAGCGGGTGGCAGATCCTTCTCCTACATTGTGGCCAAAATCTGGAACAAACTCCCCGTCAGCATCAGACAAGGCCCGGCAGCACATCTATTCAGAAAGGATTTCAAGACCTGGCTCTTCGGATGACCAAGGAGCTGCTCAAACACTGCTACCCCAGTGCCTTGAGACCCTCATGGGTGAGAAGTGCACTCCAAAAATACCTGATTATTTGATTGATTGATGTATAAACAAGCATTAAAATGTAAAATCTCATATCATTATTCAGAGGGAAAAAAAAAGTAGTACCTTGGCTCTGAAGCAGATGGATGTTTTTAAACTGTCTATGGCACGAGGAGATTATTATGGTATGGAGGATGGAGTCAATTGGGGCAGTAGAGAAAGCTGGACAGGAAGACTATATTGAGATACATTTTAACAATTCACGGAGGGTGGGACAGATTTTGTCCAATGCCAGGGCCCCTCCCCTCTGAGATTGTTTTGCTCACCCTGGGTTACTTTTATCCTCCCAACAGGACAGTCGATGGGTGAAAATGCAACAGGCATCAAAACACCTATTCATTCTGAAGAGGGTGGATACCAAGACAGCCTCAATTGTTCAGCTTAGTAGTAGATTTCCTCATTTGTCAGACTTTCTAACCATTTCTGATATTGTAAATGAGGAGGATCTCAAAACAACTCATAGTTCGGTGCATAAATTGTTGCGGCTACTAAGATGGAATGTAGCAGCGGTGAGGTCCATATTGATCGATGATCTTGAGGTCAACTTCCTTCAATCCTTTGAGATTATTTGCCTGCATGAGACTTGGGATAGCCAGGGGGTCTCTTGTTTAGATGGTTATGCAGCTTTTCACACTTATGCTGTACCTTCCCCCCATGGAATAGCTAATAGAGGCCAAAAGAAGCTTATAGGAAGACTGGGATCAGTTAGTATCTGCCTGTGACTCTAGAAATAGTGTTGCATTCCGGAAAGTGGTAAATCAATCAATATCCACTGAATTAGGAGTCCCTGATATGGTACAGACTAGTCCAGCACAAACATGGGTAAATCATGTAGAAGCAGTTTATGCAGCTCGTGAGGAGTCCCCACCAGATGATCTTAGGGAACCACCAAAAGTGGTTGAGCTTATTTTGATATTCAAGAAGTCAGAGATGCTATTGAGTCTTTGTCTTCTGGCAAAGTGCCGGTCATGAATGGGGTCCCTGGGGACCTTTTATGAGTTGTATTGAGTTGTGGGCTCCTGTTTTTGCACAGCATTGTAATGCAATGGTAAGAGGTGCTTTTATCTTTCCCTCATAATACCTTGATCTTAATTAATAATGTTTATCATTCACCTAGCTCTGAGGAAATGAGGGAGGGAGTACTCAGCTCCTTTCTTGAAGGTTGGTTCTCAACACATTCTACAGCACTTACAATTGTGCACCCCTGTATGGTTTGAAGTAAGCATGGGCGAATTTTGCGAATCTCGCGTTCGCGAATTTTGCGGATTTGCGAACTCGCAATCCGCAAAATCCGCGAATTCTCGCAAATTTGCGGATTTTTTTTTTTTGTGTTCGCGCGGGTTTCTGCCAGTTCGCGAGGGTTTTGTACAATTTCGCAAACGCGAACTTACCTGTCGGGTCGCAAGTTTCGCGAACTTGTTGTTTCTACGTGTCCAGCCTGTTTGGGACACTCTTCTTCATCACTGCCACTCTCTGTCACCACTGCCACTCTCTGACTACTCATGCCACCCTCTGGCCCACCCATGCCACCCTCTGTTTCATCACAGCACCCTCTGGTTGTCCAGTCAGTGTACATTATTGTGGCAAAGCAAAGCACACATTCCCTGCCTCAAGTGACCTGAATTAATTTGGGGCTGATTAATGTGTCACAGAATATTTTTTTTTAGCTGGCACCTGCTTCCTTAGTGCTTCCTGATTAGTGATCTTTTGCACTTGCTAAGTGCTTTCATTGTTGCAAAATTAGTTACAACACCTGCCCTGCCCCAACTGACAATAATGAATTAGGGGCTGATTAATGGATTTGAACTTCCAGCCTGGCTCCTGCTTGTCTCCCTTAGCTGTAATTCAGGACCTTTGTGGCATATGTGTAACTATTCTGAGGTTCAGAGCAGGGTCACATAATAGTTGCAACTGGCAACTGAACTCTGGAGGGGCCCCTCAGGAAGCACTACAGGAAATGGCTACTAATGATGAGACTGAACTTTTGAACCTGGTAAGTAGTTTCAGTTTTGCTAAGATCGTATTTCTGCAATTTAGCGCTTATTCGCGGGGCGCGAAGTTGTACTGGGAAGCCGCGAACTTACGCGAACAGTGCGAGCAAGCCATAAAATCCGCTGCTCGCGGATTTGCGGATTTTGCGGGAGATTCCCGAATCTCGCGGATTGCGAATTTACCGAAAATCGGCAAAATCCGCGAGCGAATCGGATTTTCCGCCCATGCTTAGTTTGAAGGCCCAATTTAGGGGATGATGACTTGTATAGAAAGGCAGCCATCACGTTTCACAAATACATGTCAAGGAGAAGTTTCGAACACTTTTCTCTCAGAATATAATCAATATTTTGTTCAATCAATCATATTGCCCTTATATATTACCTACCTATAAGGGCAGCAAATTCAGTTCTAATGTAGGAATTCAACTTAGCCCTAACAAAGAAAGGCAGGTTTTTCATGACACAGAGATAAGGTGTGGAGGCCCGGGGTAATTTTAACATGCCCCTTGGAAGTTTACCACTAGCTGATCTCAAGGAGAACTTGCAGGGCTGAGACTTTCTACCCTTCTGCGGTTCAACTCAGTAGTGGAAGAAATTAACATTAGTTATTCTCTACCTGAATTATTTCATTCTCAGGCACTCCCACAATATTATTAAAGAAGGATAACATTGTATTTGGAGTTCTAGGTCTCTTCTCTCCTGTGTCAATGGCATCATCTTTAAATTTCCCCATCTGTGGTCGAGAGTTACCCTGTGATCCTGGTGCCCACATGCAAGCCAGATGTCAGGAAATGGACTAAGACAACAAAGTACTCACTGGCCCTTCAACGTTAGAGCGGTAGCCCAGCCTCTTTCGGTTGCTGATGGGTGTGAGACAAGTGCTGTGGATGATGGTAGGCTCTCTAAGTAACATAGCATCTGCTGTCAGCTGCAATGGCTCCTCCTCCTGGATGATGACAAATGACCGGCTGGGACAGCGAGTCCCTCAATGGCCATGAATCTTAAGCATCCCATGGTGAAGAAATATAAACATCCTAAGGGGGTTCACTGAAACACTTGCTTCTTTTAACGAACAAAGAAGAAAATGGCACAGAAGCTGGTAAATAAAAATAACATTTTTTAATAACCTCACATGAGGGAGACTGCGTCATAAGGTACCCTCAGGCTACTGTAGGAGGCTGTCTAAGGAGTACAGACAACAGGGGCCTTATATATGCATAGGTTACATTACTCAGCATAAAACCAAGGGGAGGTCCTGGCACATACCAGCATGCAAAATAACTAATATGGCTATACAAAATGTGCTTGCTCAACAAAGTGGGAGGAGAGACATTTCTCCTTACATCAGCAAGAATAGCCTGACAGTTCTATACTAGGATCAGGTGCAGTCTAATGGCTAGGTCTTTCTGAGCATGTGCAAGGCTCTGGAAGAGGGAGAAAGCACATGACAAGCACATAGCTAACTAAGATGCTGCCAAGTATAAAATGGCTTTCAGCTCATGTTAACAGATTCCTGCAATCTTTAACAATGGTGCCAGTTATAGTAGGTACTCTAAGTAGCGTAGCGCATGCTGTCAGTTGAAATGGCCCCTCTTCCTGGATGATGACAGAGAGTCCCACAGCATTCCTAATCCACAATTGTCTGGGCTAAGAGTTTTAAGGCAGCAGAACTCAAGCTTGTCCCATTTAAAGTATTTGGCAGGAATGGCGCTGGAGCAGGGAAGAAGGTCCAATGGGGTTGCACTATGTGGATCAGGATGGGAGTGCAGGAGGGTGGACTGATGTCAATCTGTAGGACCGGGGCAGCAAGCCATGGGGGAGCCATTTACATAGACACTCAGCCAACACTGCATCTGAGTTCCTTGTCCTCGCATGCAGCACGTCATTACGTCTCCGCTCCAGTTCTCTGGTTGGCCTCCCTGACCCATGGTTCACAAGACACACCTAGACGTCGAGATGCTGAGGGGTAGTTGTGACTTAAGTGGCATTGCTTGACTGCCACGTTGCAATCAATCAATCAATCACATCATTTGTATAGCGCGCTACTCACCCGGAGGGTCTCAAGGTGCTTGGGGAAGGGGGGTCCGCTACTGCTCGAAAAGCCAGGTCTTGGGTTGTTTCCTGAAGGAGAGGTGGTCTTGGGTCTCCGTATTATCTGATCCTGGCTCAGCTCAGCCAGTGGAGCTGACAGTGCACTAGAGGCCCACTGAATATCGCTGTGCTTTCCCCGTGTTCCTCCTCCGACCTCCTCCACGCACTTTTTCTCTAGCGTCCTTTGCCCCACCTGTAGTATAGGTATAAGGCTAATATTATGAAACAGGAATACAAATAAGGGCATGCCTTTGCCCATTCAAAGTGTTGCACGTGCCTCTGGGTCAGATCACAGAAGAATTAGCAAGGAACAGTTGGAGAGGAGACCCAGAAAGTATCAATGATACTCCAAGTGACATATATCGGGGTGCCAAAATAGAGACACTAATAATGCAGTAGCATCACAAGCAGAGTAACGTTTACGTTTCTTTGTATAACAAGTGCACATAGAAAAGCTCTACAAACGCTACATTTCCAGAGAAAACATATGCATACATTACCTTACGTGGTTGCTGTCAATACCAATAAAAATTGAATTGCAACGTGAAAAGAAAAAAATCGTCAGGTGAAATTGTCCCGGAATTGTAAATTTCTAAGTTTCTGAAAGTCAGAAAGCAAGGACTAAAAATGTTTTTGCTAGTAACAAAAGCACTTAGCAATCCACTACCAGATGTGGCATTTCTTTTAGACTATAGTTTGTGAGGGTGGTCTCATGCTTTACTTCTGGGTGCTGAAAGGCACGTAAAACTGGTATATTGACAGCAGAACGTTCTTAGACATTTCCTTTTGGAATTGACACTGCATGTGAGAAACAACGTATGGGAAGCTCTGTGTATATAGCTTGTGGAAAACATTTAACTATGGTTTACAAGGGTATAGAGACATGTACAAAATATGCAATGTTAATTTTCATGGTATAACAAAAGATGCATTTATGGCAACAGAATATATTTGAGTTTATCGGCGAACTAATTCATAAGCTTACGATGAAAATATTGTACATGTTTCTTAGGTGCATGAAAGATAATTACATTAAACAAAGGTACAACACAAAAACTTTTCTACCCCTTGGACTCCAAGTTTCAGGAATAGGAAGAGGCTCCTATTTTAGAAACTGGACTCTGAAGAAGCACATGAACAATGAAGGTTCAACAATTCCTTTGACATTGTAGACGAAGTGGAAGCGGGCCGTAATTTTCAAAGGCTGCTGTAATGAATGTACACAAATTGTACCTTTTTCAGAGTAGTAAAAGAAAACTATCACATTTATTCGAAGGCTGGGTGGACTTAAGAGTGCAGGGTCCATTACTATCTGGCTGGAAATTATATTTTTGGCATGCCTAATTAGAAAATGCAAGAAGCCAACGTTGATGCCATATAAAGTTTCCCTTTACAAAGTATGTTAACATACTTATAGGATCCACTGCACTAGTTCTGGCAGTTCATTGTCTGCTCTTAAAAGCAATCGGCTAGGAGCGGGACAAGCATTTACCTTCATTTTAGTAGAGGCTCACTTCTTTAACGAGTTCAAAAATGGCTGATAACTCTACACAGATATTCAAATAGCAATCATTTGAAGTGGTGCAAAACCTGAGAATTGTGCCCTTCTGAATATAGAATAGAACTGCAATACATAGGACAGGATGAGGAGCTTCTGTGATTTATTTTAACATGATTACAATTGAGTTTAAAACAGTTTCTTTATAAAAGGTAAATTCAACATAAACAGACATAGACAGCAGCCGAAAATAACACTTTCAAATTCGCTATTTAAAGCTTTCCAAAGTGCCTCAAAACAAATGGAAGAATGAAAAATATCTAAGTGTTTTTTGTACGTAAAACACTGTTTAACATGTCAACACTTAACAGGGTCCTGGAATAGCATATCATCTTCTAAAGTGTGAAGTTTAAATATTAAGTGTGTGTGTGTGTGTGTGTGTGTGTGTGTGTGTGTGTGCAAATGGTAGAATTCTAATGTAAATATGAATACTTTAAGAACGGTCTAAATGGCTACAGTTTTTACTCTCTACAATATTTTTCTCACATACAGTATGGAAAAGACAACAGTACAATACATATCTGCTTTCTCACAAATGTTCAGTTAGTCTTTAATTGTTCACTCATTTTTCAGTAGTAAATAACATTTAGGGGAATCCAGTGAAAAACAGCGTCCTGGTTGTTTCTAAAATGTTGTAATAATCTGACCATAATGTCTATAATGCTAATGATAAACAGTGGAGTCTTTATGTATGTTTGCTCTGCTCCTGTAGAGAAGTTGTGTAAATTGGGTAACAAAGGAGGCTGAGCACTATTAAAGTTGTATCCACCTTCACTGCCTGTATTAAAAACGCATAGCATCTCCACAATGGAAGAAGGTTCAATCTTTGCTGGCAGTTTAACTGAGACTTGCAACTTACAATATAATGGGGCTGACCCTGAGATTGTAGTACAGAACACTGACAATGAACAGGAAGTTGTATGTATGGAGTCTATTACTTGAGTTGTTCTTTAATATAAAAAATAGGCCTGTGACTTTTTTTTTAAAAAAGCTGTGTGTAAAACGTGACTACAGCTAGTTATAACCAGCTTTATACAGCATTTCTAAGATATATGTTTGAGGTTGTCATTACAAGGATACATGATCCTAATCGTCTTCCTTTGTTCTGCTTTGAAAACATAGATATGACTAAATGAATACTCTATTACCTAGGAAAATCATGCTATATCAGTGGTGTTTTAGTTGATGAAATCTGGTGCAAAACCACAGGAGTGTTAATGTTATCTCATTAGAACCGAGATTCTCTTCCCTCTCATCCACTGGGCTGTTTAATCCCTGATTTCCTGGAAATTAATTTTATTTAGCATTTCATAAGTCTCTCCAGTGGTGCTATGAAAGCCATTCATAACTTTTCTGCTAACAGCCATTTGCATTGTGGGCCCTGTAGTTTCGCTTTGAACACTTTCTTTATGTGCTCAAAACCCCAGCATCAGATGTGCTGTTTGATAAAATGCCAAAGTCGTGTTACACATAACATTACCCACTTGTCAGCTATGTTTTAAGTATTTCCAAGGAGTCTGATCCAGTTAAAAAGCTGCTTGAATCTATCATATATCCCATCATTTATAAAGGTGCACTCTTTAATTTGTATTATCCATTAAAACGAGCATGATATTGCAAAATGCTTTGCCTTTTGTGTAGTGGAAAGTGTTGTCCCTAGCTACGCTGTACAATACAGATAAAACATGGATAGCAGAAGTTTAGCCTTCCCTGCCTCAAGGAGTAAGTAACTGAAAGGTGGAATTTGCAGAAGGAATATCACATGATTCTCGCACATATGCAGTACAGGTACAACAGAGGTAGCTCAGTTGTGTAACAATAGCCCCTACAGGCCCTGCAGTGCGGGGGCGGGGCATGGGCTCCAGGCTGCTGCCTCCAGCACCGTGCATGGGTGGGTGGGCCTATGGCCATAGGCTCTTGAGTGGGTCCAGAGCGTAGGGTAGCCCCCTCCTTGAACTTGGTAGGGGCCACCTTCAAGTTTCATTACCCCACTGAGGTAGCTAACAGACTTAAGATGGAGTAAGGAAGTTAAGATACCGCTGTATACAATCTGATTAAATAGGAAAGCATACAAGAAGTAAAAAACTCTTTAAAGAAAAGTCAAATCTCTCACTGAATTACCAACTATTCATATAGGAAGATGAATCCTCGCCTCCCTAATGTGGCAAGTATCCTAGCACAACAAAGAGGCAATTTACAGACTTATTTTCAAAAGTAAGAAATCTACTCTTTGCAAGTTTACTCCAACGATTTCAGAAGAACTCTGACCTTTTAGGATTTTCAAAAAGCCATAGCAGTAAATATGTAAAACTCCGCATTTTATTTTTTAGATTTTAATAAATACTCGTGGTGTCATGCAGTTACTTTTACTGACAGACCACAATTTGGGCGAATGGCTAGAAATGCACATTAGTATACCATAATATTCTCATTTGTTTTCCATCACAACAATCTTTTGCCTATAGAAGAAATATCTTTCACTGTCCCATGCCATATGTGGGTGTTTGAATACTCTTGTAGTCCATTACATAATTATTCTCCCCTCTTTTGGTTTATGTTTACCCATCTATATGTATTGTACCTTTTTTGGAATTATGTTTTCATGTGTAAAAGTGGTTGAAATGACTTGGTATAAAATTCTTTGCACATAAATGTTCACAGATTTTGAGGCATTGTAGACTTGTGGCAACTGTTGCTATTTAAATTACCTTTTGTTAAGGTAGACTGCTGATGAACAAACTGAAAGTAAATACACTAAATACACTGTATTTCACTATCAGGACAAGTCACACACAACAGTACATGTCCTATTGTTAACATACACAGAACCCTGCACAAATGGGTTACCTTGGGACTACCATAGGGGTAACTAATAGGTAAGAAAAGGGAAGATGAGGACCAGGCAAGTGGGTGCACTTGCCAATTCGACATGTCATTTACAAACTGCGCGCAGACTCTGCAGTGCAGGTCTGAGTTACATTTACTGGGCTACATCATTGGGTGGTACAATCAGTGCTACACGTACCACGAGTAGCATTTGATGTACATGCCCTGGCATTCTCAGTGCACTTTACTAGGGACTTACTAGTAAATCAAATATGCCAATCATGGAAATACCAATCCATAACACATTTTACACAGAGAGCATATGCACTTTAGCACTGATCTGCAGTGGTAAAGTGCCCAGAGTCCTAAAACAGAACAAAGACAAGAGAGGTAAAAAAAGGAGGAAGAAGCAAAAAGTTTGGGGATAACCCTGCAAAAAAGGCCATCTCCAACATTTGGTAAATCTAAAAATTTACGTGCAGAAGACTTGCGATAGAAAGAACATTTTGTTTGCTTTGAAACTAGTGTTACAATTGAAAAGATTTGTTTTTCAAAAAAAAAAATTATTTTGTGAAATCTCATGTATTATTAAACACTTACGTGAATATTTTGCATCGAGATGTTATCTTGACAAGTCAATTTTTGTTCCTTTTTAAAACAGCTGTTGTGTGTGGTTCACCTCCAAATGTGGTGAATGGAAAAGTTGAAGGATCAGATTATCACTGGGGTTCCAGTGTGAGTTACAGCTGTGTGTTAGGCCACCACCTCTCAAGTCCAGCTATTATTTCATGTGAAGGAAGAGGTACATGGAGAGGAGAAATCCCACATTGTCTACGTAAGTTGTTCTATTGGTAATTTACTCTTTCATAAAGCAATCAATATTATTGCATATACATGTTTAATGCCCTGGAATTTCAACAGAGCACTAAAAATCTAGTTGGAAAATGTATGACATTATCCATTGGTATATAAGAAAATAGAAAATGCGAAACATATTTTAATTGTAATGGCTGTTTGTTAATTTTTTGATGCAGAATCTAGTTGCAAGTATGATTGTACTTGCAAGTTATGCTTCAGTTTTGGGGGTTATATGCCCATGGCTTCTATCAATCCAACATACACACATTTTTATAAATGTGTCATGTACAGCTTTTATAGAGAGCCTCTATTCTTTATTTCATTTTCTATATATGATAATTCACAGCTATGACCAAGAAAATAGTTTTCATTGCTGCTATATAGCAATCTGAAAAAGATATACTGTATCTTGCTTCATATCATTTTTATGTCTCAGCTAGACAGCTGTCTAGAAGAGACATGGTGTATATACTTGTGGGCTTCAGCCCACCCATGGACTTCCCAATTGCTTGCTCCATCATTGCCCTCCTATTCTTTCTCTCCATTTGTCCATGACATACATGCGACGTTCCTCTTCCTGTGTTTAGCCCCCCAAGAGAGGATGGACACATTCTTACTATCTATTCACTGCTCTCATTTTCACAGTTTCAACTGTTTTAGGAACTACTTTTTTATTTGTTTTTGAGCACTTTACATGAGCTCCCCTGTTTTCACTTGCTCTGAGCACCCTTTCTGTAAACAGGCCTGTAAACCTTGTTCTTACCTCATACATTTGCTGTATATTTAACAACTGAGATCAAATGTCAGACGCAGTTTTCATTGGTGCCTTTTTACTTTTCTTGCTCTGACTTCAAATTGAGAGAAATCCCCTGTGTTGCTTGCCAGTCCCCCAACCACCTCCCGCTTTGCAGCTTGGGCTGTCCTCCCACCCCCTACCTCATCCCTACTTGCCTTCTCCTTGATTGCCCCCCCCCCCCCCACCCATTATTGCTCACCACAGCTTATCTGCTAAGAATGCTTGCCTGGATCACTCTGTCCCTGGCAGGCTGGAGTCTCTATAGAAGCAGAACATCCAAAATCCACTGCTCCCTAATATTTTCTGTGTCGCTTTATTTGGTTATTCTTTGTGCTTCGTCACATTGTCATGGCATTGATTTAACCAATAGCAGATTAAAATGTGTCTCCTAAATCACAAATCTAGAAAACTAGACATAATTTGCTTTGTCTTTCTGGAAATGTGTATATTTTGCAACTCTGCATGCTGCGTCTGTCCACAAGTATTATGTTTTCACAGCTATGTACCTACCCCAGGGGCTTCCTGACTACCATGTAATCAGCAGTCTAGTGCTACGGGGCCTCGAACACTGAGCCAGGCCGGCAGCTGTCCGACTGTGAAGGACTGCATCCCATACACATCAGAGCCATAGGGAGAGGGGAGAAGCCATCCGAAAGGGAAAGCTAGGGCTGCTTGTTCACTTCTCTTGCCAACAGTCTCAAATAAACACTTTAAATACACCACTCATTTCACTAGATTGAAAAGAGGACAGGCTGCGCCCAAACCCTCCTTTGTCTATTATTCAGCTGAATGTGCTTACTTTCTCACCTTAGTTACTTTTGCTTTTACTCATATAACATTTTGCCACTATAACATTTCCTATAACATTTTGCCACTTTGCTAAACGTCATTGACATTGACAACTCCAAACGATATTTCATTGCTGAGATTGATGTCTTTGCCAGTGTTTGGTCTCTAAAGAAGTACACAACAAAATATCAGATCATATAAAGCTAAGCTAAATAATGAAATTTTAGTTACAGAAACACTTATTGGGACTTGTATGGAATTTTATTTGAACCTCAAAAAATCCATGAACAATTGTCCTTCTTATTAAAGGAAGAGAGTGTTGGATGTTATACTCTTGTCTATTTGTAGCAGTTGTATTTATATTTAAAACGAATGCAAACATTGAAATTCCATATCATCAAATGTAGCTAAAATTAGATGTTAGGGTGAAGAAATGTCATAGTGATGAAAAAGAACATTTGCAAACACAAGAGTAAAATGAACAATCCAATCAAGAAAAATGTCAGCTAATTATAAATGTGCACAGTGAGGGGCTCAACAAGATGAGTGATAAAATTAGCACAATAAAATACTTGAGACAACTATATAAAGCACCAAGAAAGGATGTTATGCAGTTATGTTTTTCTATGATCATATATTTTGGGAAGCAGAGCAAGAAGGCACATTCTGGATATTAATTGCAAGAGTTATAATTGCTGTGAGTTCATATTCTGATAAATCAGCACATGGTGCACTCCTTTTGAAAATGTGTGGTACAGAGAGATCTTTCGTTTTTAGAATCACAACTTTTGTAGATCTCAAGACATGTATAATCCTAGTGAAATGAGAGTTGTGAGAATGTGAAATGTTTTAAAGATGAGGTCAGCAGTTCTCATTATGCATTTCACATCAATTTAAGAAAGCAAAATCTAGTGTGATATAAAAAAAATTGTGGGTCTGACATCTCTGAGCAGCATGGAGGAAAGCTCTATGTGGGGTTAATCTTTTATTGGGTAGGATAATGAGATAAGATAGCTCATAATCAATACTAAAAAGTTCCAGCACTTTTACTGTTACCTTTGAGTGTTGGACAGAATGTACATGCTCAATTCATTTGCACTTCAGAAGTAAAAATATTGCCAATAATGCCATGGCCTGATTATATTCCTTGATGTGAAATCCAAGCGATTTGCAAGTGGAGTCGAATTTTTGAGTAATGCCAGCATACCTGACTTGTTTTGGGGAAAATAATAAAATTAAAGGACAATTTATTTTAGGTATCCATACCCCACCCTTTTTTGCATAGCTTGCAGAGCCGGTCTGATTATGAAGATGGATGAGTGAGAGTTCAATTTAGCATTCATCGTAGACTCATTGGTCTTCTGGTGAAAGGATATGTCAACTTCTAAAAGGAGGTATCGGATGATTATTTTAACCTAAAGTTCGAAGAGGTAGATATGGCAGTTGGAAATGAATGAGGAACACACAGCAACAGCTGAAAGAGCCAGATAAAGTAAATGGCGTAAACGAAACAATCTTCACACTAAAATCCATTTTTCATTTTCTATGTGTTATTCTTCTCTCCTTTATTTGTTCATTCTCTAGGACATTATTATCTTCCCTTTCCACCATGCCTTTGGTGAATCACTGTTGGCATATTTGACAGAAAGGTGTTAGTGGATGAAAGGCAACAAAAATAGGGAACTGAAACTATGGACCGCAAGGCAAGGCCTTGTTTCTTCCAATTTTCTTTTTTAAAAAGGCTTAGAAAACAATAATGCTCTAATAATTATTTCAAATTCAAATGGCATGATCACTCTGCTATATTTAAAAACATGTGAACAATTTCAACAACATTTTAAAATGTAGAAATAATTTCAGCAAATTTAAAAGTGCCCATTTATTAGTATATTCAAATTTGCTGCTCAAACGAACCTTATATGTTTACCCAATGGTTATCTGTCACTAACCTCTATACCTGTGCTTTTTTTAATAGCTGTGTTTTGTGGAGATCCTGGGACGCCCACACATGGACAAATCAATGGGAGGAGCTTTATTTTTAGGTCTGAAGTAATGTTTCAGTGTAAACATCCTTACATATTGGTTGGATCATCAAAAAGAGTTTGTCAGTCAGATGGATCTTGGAGTGGGGTTCAGCCTGCTTGTATAGGTAGGTTGAAGGCAATATTAACTATATAATATTATAGGAAAATCGTTTAAAATCTTTTTCTGCAACAACTGAATAAACACTGGAGTACTCCTACCAGTGTACTGTTTGCACCCATTTAATGATACTACAATGTTATTTTCAAAGGCAATGTATAATGCACTAGATGAAAGTTTTGATTCCACGTTCAGGTTAAGTTAAGTTGATACATGAATAATGGTAAAATGCCTGCAATATCTTGCAAAAGTATTGAAATGTTTTAATAATGTTCTCTGAAAACGTTTTTTCTAGTCAAAATGTTAACATTGAGAATAAGGATGTTGCAAACAGATAACATTAAACTTTTGAACATAGGATGCGTATGATAAAAATATTGATTTAGTTACACAGTAGGCAAAGGAGTATTTCCGGTTCTATCTAGGTATAGCAATTATAATAAAAAAAATGGTGTCCCTCAAAATTTCTCTTTCACAAACCTTTTTTCCCATACCTCAACCCACTGCCCCGCTTTACCTTCCACCAATTGTCTCTGCTTGTTATCTACTGTGAACACCACAACGTATTGTGTGTATTTGCAAAACATACCCATACAGGGTTAATTGCTCTTACGTGACCGCCAGGGAGCACAATAAAATCGCTATAAACAGCATTAGTGCCTAATACTCAAGAGATCAACTGAACAATAAGATTACATTCATATTCAGATATAAGTTACAAATTACTAAAACTGCACTAACTCAAACGAGTAATTGACATACCCAGATGGTTAATGAAATAAAATTTAGATTTGTTTTATGAATTATTGTGCAATCTGTTACAAAATTCCAGAGTTTAGTTTCAGTTGGAGAGTAATGTCCGTTATTCTCAAAATAAATTGCTCTATGGAGCAAACAAGAAAAGAAGCAAACAGACACATTATTTTGCAGAGTTTTAAAAAGCTCTGTTGAACCTTGGACAAAGATTATGTCATATTATTATTATCACACAATGATGCTCACACAGCTTCTTAGAAGGATTGACTTTTTCAGTGGAACAAATTACTTTTTCTTCATGCCAATTAATTATCTTCCTAGTAAAACTTTTCCTACTTCATCTCCATTGTACTACCAAACTCATATTGAAAGGTCAAGATCAGAGTAATCCTTATTTAACTGTTCTTGATTTAAAGAAAAATAAGATGTAATTTGTGTACTTTTTACTTATTACAAAGCTTAACACCCTTACAAAATAATTTAGAAGAGATATGGGAAAGTGAAGATAAATGGATATGGAGAGAATCAAACAACTGAAGAAAAAGGATAAATACATATTTTGACAAGGAGCAGCACCCATCCCTCAGGCTTTGTCATTACATGCCCTATTTCCAGAAGAATATTCATGTTGGTTTCTATTTGTGAATGGGTTAAACTAGTGCTAATATTGGTATGTATGTGGATCACCAGAATCCACATGCTTCAAATAAGAGCTTTGTATGCTTAATGTAACTGGTAGTAAATAAAACATATCCATTATCAATTAAAAGCAAGCTGCTTATTACGGTTAAAATATACAGAAAGTTTTCATGAAAGAAGTGCATAGTAGTAATGCAAAAAGTACCTCATAAAAATGGGGATTGCATACATATTTTTATCAAAGAAATACAATAGGTAATATGGTCTGTGTGTTGTCTCAAGTGATTAATAGTTGTAAAGAGGAGATAGACAATCTTCGGAGGTAACAGACATTTAAGAACCCATGGAGAGTAGCGTCTCTTTTTCTAATGTATGCTCATTGCAGCTTTCATCTTCTGATGGAGAGTATGATAGAAGAATAGGGAGTAGCATAATTATCTAGTCAAAATGGTCAAGGACATCTCCTGTAAAGGACATAGCTGACCCATCAGAGAGTAGAAGATATCTAGGTAAATGTGGTTGATGTAGACATAGCAGCAATGGGTGGGCATCCAACATATCATATGCTCACACCTAATTGTTGCTGATTATTGGGCCATAATAACTAACAATACAATCAATGACTGTTCAGGGAGGCTATCGAAACAAGAGAAATGCTGTTTATGTTGACTGACAAAAAATTGAAGAAACAGAAATGAATGTAAATGTATTATCAATGCTGCTGGCAAAGAGGTTCATTTTGATTAAATGGGAATCCAATAAGGTCCAATGATTATGACTATAGTGGATTTATTGAAAATGTTAATAGCTGAAAACACAATACTGAAAAAATTGAGGAGGAAGGGAATAATGAGAAATGGCAAACTACTAGAGTGGGGTGACTCATTCTACAGTTGACAGAAAGATGTTTAAAGAACATCCTACAACAAACATGTTCAACTGCACAAATGTATACAGGAACGAAATCAGGAGGAACAAAGTTTTTGAATTTTCCCAAATGAACCCTTGGTTATAAATATTCATACGTCTAGATATGCAAAATACTCTTGAGATATTTAAGCAGGAAAAATCTTTTCTTTATTCTACTCGGACAAGGCATTGTTCACAGAAACCCCAGAGCAGGCCCAATGTTTTACAAACACCTAGTCTAATTGGTTGTAATTTATCTGACATTCAGAGGCTTCAGGTGAAAATGTCCTTCATTTATTGTTTTTTCTTTTAACATTATTTGTGATGTATTTAATGGCAAAATATTGTGTGCTTATCCTCAATATCTAAAAATGCACTTGGGTAAGTGTAAAGATGTTTTGTCATTTTGTAATACTTTGATTTGAGTGATGGAGGGTTTATGATGTAGGCGGTTCACTTATAGGAGATTTCCTTTAGGAGGCTACTTTATGGGGCTCATTTTGCCAATCATATTATATGAATTGTACTACTGACTAAGAATCTTAGTAAAGTGATCATTCCTGAAAACATGCTCCTCAATATGGGTTTGATAAGGAGTAGGTTATGTATATATACATATCTAATATTTTGGATTCTAAAAATAACCATAAGCAATTTGATTTTAATCTCTCTGTTGGGGATATCAGGGCACAGCACACTTCTCTGCAGCTTCTATAGATAATAAATTGTTGTCAGTAACCCAAGGATCAAGCTATCTCTTTCTAATATCCTCAGTTATGTAATATTAAGAAATATCTGAAATTCCATTTATAATCCCTCTAATAATATTTGCCAACCTCTCAAAATGTATGCGTTAGTATGGACCTCAAACAGAATAAAAAATTGAGCTGGGTGAAATTAGTGAAAACAACTTTCTGGGATGTTTGTATTGTCAAATATTTATGCCAATGTGGTATTATCAAACATGGAACCTTCAAAGTAATATTAATGTTTAGCATTCAAAATTCATAATTATTTGGGTCTCCACTGACTGGTAGGATAAAATCGTATATGATCTCTTTAAGGCTGGTTCATACAGATTCTGAGCTAATGAGAGGAATCTATGAATTGCTGATGGTGTTTTAGAACCAGCAGATTTAATATGTCACAAGAGAACAGAAAAAATTAAACCTAGTGTGTGAAAAAAGCTATGCAGATGGCAACTAATTTTTGAATATAAATTGTTTAAAACATTATCTTGCATATTGTTGGATAGCAAAACTTCATAATTAGGAAAGGTGCACTTCTACATTTAATGAGGTTTTGTTCCCACACCCACCAAAACATCGCTCAATTTCTGGACAATTTCCATATGCTGTGAACTTTTATTCAAAGAGTCAGTTTAGGTGTATGAATGAGGTGAAAAAACATTACAAAGGGATAGGAATAGTTACAATCATACTAATTTGTAGGAATTAGTGACGTCCCTAGCTAAATTTCTTTGAAACACCTGTCTAGGTCTACAATTATGACTGCAGGCAGTCCTTGTACATTTTCCACTTGATAGTGGAATTTACAATCAGAGACATCAACAAATCCTTATTCTGTGAATCCAAACTTTAAATTCCCCCTTGCAGAGTCAATTGGAAAAAAAGGTATTTCAAGAGCTCTACAAACCATTTATATTAATTGATGACATAGGTATTTCATCAAACTACAAATATCCAACCTCCAGGCACACATAATTTGTCTATTTACTCAGAAATGCATCACAGCTACCACCTGGGATGGATTAACTGAGGTTCTGTTTAAGTACTATAGAGAGCAAATATCGCTGTAGGACTACCGAGAGTAAACCACATAGAATGGATTGACGGTGCTCCATTTAAGGACTATCAAGAGTAAATGAGTTGGATTGGCCATGGATGGCAATTATGGTTTGATACCACAAAACAGGAGAGAAATATTAAATTGTGTTGCCTATTTCATGTTAGCACATGTTGCCATTAACAAGCGTGGCTGTCTGGTAGCGCAAGTGAGGTGACATGTGGGTTCTCGACTTTGATGAAAGTTTGACTATGCAAGAGACCCACCCCGAACAAACGATGAAGCACCTAGCTGAATAGTTCATGGTTTTCACTAATTATGATACCAGTGGAGAGATAGGTCCTCTGTTTATATTTTAGCCCACCCATCACTTACTAATTGCAGTGTAGGGGGTATCGACACATCCCTGATGAATGCTTTAGACCAATGGCTGATTAGAGGCAGAAACATGTTGGCATAAATCATTGTACAGTGAAGCATACAGGTCATTACACCTAAGTACACCTCCTGTCTTTAGCCCTTGATAATCTTTTAATCAGCCAGGGATACCAACAAATTGAAGGATATGTTAGTGGATTATCCCATTGTTTTTAAAAGTCATAAACTGGACCTAAATAATTGTCCTGAGAGAAGAAATATCTAAGAACTCCCTCAGAAAAGCCCCATTCTGAGGTCAAGTTTGCCCCAATAGTAACATCTTACCAGGGTGGGAGAAGGTGGCAAATAATGAATCATATCACATGACGTGAGTGAGCCATCCTCATCCAATTCTTGGAATTGTCCTGAATTTAAGTAACAAACAATTGGCAGCACACAGAGAACTCATTGGGTCTCTGGTACTAACCTGCTGACTTGCTGATCAAGCAAACAACATTTCTCTGAGGGTATCATGACAATTTGTGTAGTTGTTAGCGTTTTCTGAATGCCAAACAAAATCCAAGCAGCAGCATTTTAAAAAAATGTTAGCTTTTTAAATACAAATTTTGGGCTGCTTCAATACAGCGAGTTGCCATAGTCAAGTCGTGATAAGATTAACCCGTGAATCACAATTCTCCTCAATACTACTGGGAGCCATTGCAGAACTTTTCTCAGGACTCTCGAAAAGACCAACACAGCTGCCAGCCACAGTTTTTCCCAGAGAGGCCATGTTTAAATGGTTGTCCAAGGACATCCCTAGGCTCTTTACTTCTGACTTAGGGAAAGGACATTCACCTAGGGAATATGAAAAACTGATCTTACCCCAGAGAGATGTTTTGTTTCCCAAAACCAGGAGAAAACCAGAACATTGCTTTTCCCACCATTCAACTTCATAGAACTAGCTGCCACCCACTCAGACACTTTTAAAAGGCAGTTGTTGAGACTTGTGAAGACAGAGTCCATATGCGGTGCCAGCATAATGATCAGCTGGGTATCGTCTACATAAGATATCATCTTAAAACTGAAGGAACATATGATATCTGATAAAGGGTGTACATAAGTATTAAAAGGCATAGGGCTCAAAGAAGAGCCCTGTGGGACACCACAAAACAGCTGATGACTGGAAGAAAGGAACTGCCCTTCTCTGACCTGGAAACTATGCTTATCCAAGAAGTATGCCAGCCACTTCAACACCTTCCATGTAATGCTGACTTCTTTCAGGCAGCAAAGAAGCAAAGAAGAATGGGGTGGGCAACCATATCTAAGGCAGAACTCAGGTCTAGGGGGATCAGTACCACTGATTCAACCTGGTCCATCGCCATCTATATATCCTATCTAGCTCTCATTAGAGCTGTTTCTGTGCTGCAGCGTACCCAGTCTGAGTAGAGTAAAGAATTTTATTAGTTTCCAGATGTTCAGTAATATCTCTGTTAATCACTTTCTCTAAAATATTTCCGACACTCAGTAAAAGAGAGATGGGTCTATAGTTTTCTATAGCGTGAGGGTCAAGATTGGGTTTCTATAATAGCGGCTAAATGATAGCATGTTACCAATCTTTCAGAACAATGCAGCTCTTTAAAGAAAGTTTAAACAGGTCATGACATCCTCTATGATCAATCGTGGAAAGGTGTCAAGTGAAATATCAATGTCAATGACTCTTATGTTATTTTCTATATTATTCCCATAGTCTGATTAGCCTGATAGGGTATTATAGTTATCTTTTACTTTACTAAGGAATTGCGGCGCAATAGATTTACATAATTCTGTTGATGCCTTAGGTGCAGTTTCTGGAGAATGCAATAAAGAATATATATTAGATCAGGTCAGAATATGGGGTTATGGGTTACAGCGAGGTTTTTTCATCCTAAATCTGTAGCTTTCAAGTTACTTATTATTAACTATTTGAAATAAACCATTGTAAGATTGTGCACAAAAAGAGCTGCGTGTGAGCAGCAATTGGAAAAAGATTGAGGAAGGCTAAGGTGCAGTCTGTGTAGTGTGTATTGACAATATTTATTCCTGTCATGACAGTAAATAGCTGTTTTGCATTGCCACAAGGTGTCCCTGTCTTCTTTTCTCTTTAAAGGTTTTTTTCACCCGACAACATAGATTAACATTGGGGAGTCCTTATTATTTCTACTAAGCTGTAATTCCCAATGGTAAGGAGGGAGATATATCATGTTTAGTACCTCTGAAATTGAAATATTAAATCCTCTTTAATGGCAAAGTCAAATTTATCATTACAATTGTTAAAAATGCCACTTTTAGAAGGATGCAAACACAAGGAATTGATGGACGGAGCGCTGAAACTTTTCAGACACTCACCCACAGTCACAGATGTGGGTTGAATTCATCATCGTTCTTTAGCTCACTTCGCCACTTCAGTTCGGACCCAGCTATATCAGTCTTGACCCTGTGCCTCATGGGAACAATCTAGCCCGAACTACCAAGCCAGGTCTATCCTGAACCAGAAAGAAGCATCCTAGGACCGGTTTCGGGGAAACACCCCTCGTCAGCTAGGCCAGCTTGAATCCAGTGGCAAAGTGAGCAAGTGGCCCACGTCTGGGCATACCCTGCCAATTTAGGATGAATGAAGCAAACACAATGAGATGATGAACGGAGTGCTGAAACTTTCCAGACACTCACCCCCAGTCAAAGATAAATATGAAATATGAAATACCAGCATTTCACATCTACCTGTGGAGAGGTGTCCCGGTGCTGAGGGCTATCAGGAAGATTCAGTGAGCTATTGCCTAGAGTTACAAAGTGCTGGGTTGGGCTGACCTGCCTCCAGTGCTGGCGATCAAACCATGAGCCCCTGTGTTCTGGAGTCAGCCGCCCTGGCCTCTACACCACACTTCTTCCCTAATCTGGGTTGAATCCATCATTGTTCTTTAGCTCACTATGCCACCTCAGTTCTTACCCAGCAATATGAAAATCAGTCTTGACCCTGTGCCTCATGTGAACATTCCAGTCTGAACTGCCAAGCCAGGTCTTCCCTGAACTGGAAAGAAGCTTTCTTGGACAGGTTTCAGGGTAACACCCTCATCAGCCTAGGATAGCTTGAATCCAGTGGCAAAGTGAGCAAGGGACCCACTTCTGGGCATAACCAGCCGACTTAGGGCGAACAAAGCAAACACAAGGAGATCACATTCACCCCCAGATCTCTTGACTGGGGGTGAATGTTTTGATTTGTTCTACATTTCGTCTATCAATTGTGTGTTTTTGCTTCCTCGCCCTAAGTGCGCCGGGTATGCCGAGACATGGCCGGGCTCACTGTGCCACCGAATTAAAGCTATCCTGGCTGATGAGGGGTGAAACCCCGAAACCGGACCTAGCATGCTTGTATCCAGTCCAGGGAGGTCCCGGCTTGGCTGTACGTGCTGTACTGTTCCCATGAGGCAGAGGGATTTAACCCAGATATCTTGACTGGGGGGGTGAATGTTTTGATTTGTTCTGCATTCCGTCCATCAATTGTGAGTCTTTTACTTTTAGAAGAGTGTCATTTTTCTGCTCTTAGCCCTTTGTGCCAGTATCCTGACTCTGATACACATCTGGGGAGGGTGACAGCTGGACTATGTGTATTCCCTCTAGGCAGCCACTCACAATGGGAGCTTAGGGGTGACTTAATGAGCCATCCTGGGAGGATAGGAGGGAGCCTCACACTTACACATGAATGGGATGTGTCCTGTTGCCACACAATGGGCTACACAACCCCCTGTAGTGATTCTGGAGACTGGGCAGGATGGAAGAACCTTTGTGCACTTCAAAGACCTTTCTTCAAAGGGACAACTACTTTTGCTCACGGCCCAAACTGGTCCCTGGATCCAGCCCGCTCTCCATTCCCGTTGGCCTGAACTTTTGTCATTTTCCCAGTCCAGGATGACCAGCTATGTTGATGGTTAGTGCTTTTTAGTGCTATTTCTACTAATTCTTTTAAATTCAATGTCTCCGGTTGCACTTATTGAATTTTTTTGTGTTTTGGTGTCAAATAATTTATTAAAATATAATCTATTTTTGTAATCTGGTTTGGGATTTTTCGTGTGCTGTGTTTTCACTTTATTACTATTTGTGAGCTGCATAAATACTTTAGTCATTATCTCTAAGTGAAGCCTGAGTGCTTCTGTGCCAAGCTACCCATGGTTAAGCACAGCCTAATTTAGTGACTTTTAGTGGTTCACTCTGCAAGGGATTGGGGCTGCTGCTTGACTAAGGTTCACATCCCAATCAGCTTGCAACCCTGTTTCTCACATCTGCTTTCTGCTGCACACTTAAAAAGAGAAAAACACCTCTAAGGATTGTGTTTGTGCAACAAGGTGTGCCTTCCTGCACAAAAACAAGCCTGCCTGCAATGCAGGCACCCTTGCACCTTGCACCATTGTGCAAGGATGCCTACTTAGGCACTTGGCAGCCACTGGAGCTCCAGTGCAAGGAGAGAGCAGGAATGCTCTATATCTTGGTAAGTATGTCACATTCCTGCCCTCTCCTTTTGACACAGCTCAGCAGGTTATCTTGATGTGTTATGCTGCTTTAAATTTTGATAAATCTGGCACGGATGTCCTGCCACCCTGATGCATCTTTTAAATGCGTAAAATGATCTGAAGTCATGCTTTCCTCAAGATGACTTTTTGAGCATTTCCTCTATTTCCCTGCTCAAAGCTGCTCTCATACTGCAAGTGGAAAGCTGGTGCCACACTGACAGAAGCTCTGTTTTTCCTGTCACCACGGGTCTGGTGAGACTGTTGACTCACAGTGGAGATTGCAGTTTGTAGCACGAGTGCAGTCCACCACCCCTCCCGGGGTTTTTCATGGAACTTGGGTTGATGATGATTCAACATCAGAAAGAGTATGGGATTTGGGTTTGCTGTGTCACTGCTCTGACATTAGGGCAGTAAAATAATACCAAAAATGTAACTTCTTGAGGAAGGTTTCCTTGAGAAGCCATACATAACAGATTGTACCACGCTATTGGAGGGCATGCATCTTTTGTAGGATATTGCTCAAAGGGATTCCCAGAAGCAAATTTTCAATCTTTTTAGAAAAAGTTCTGTGAAATGTTACCAGTTGCCTGGAAATTACTTTTGGAATGTTTGGAGGTAAACTAAATGTTATTTCGAAAATTCCAATTCAAGAATAATATCTGAGAACACAGAGCACCATCGCATGCCGGTTAGGGAATGCGTGTTCTCAACTTTTGCATATTTATCGTCATTCCAGAGGCAGATGTTCATGTGCTACATAGACAGTAAAGAGATTCGACATTCTGGTGCGCTCAATGTTTCAAAACATTTGCACGATAAAGAAAATATTTGAAAGTACAGACACGATGAACTAGTTTTAATTTGCTGCGAATTCGTTGAATGCACCGTAGACTTACTGTATCCTGCTGTGATTAAAACATAACGAAGTCGTTATCATTTATTACCAATATTTATCAGAACATTGTGGGCTGTGCAAAAGGAAATGCTACATATTTGATGTCGTCTCTACCCCACTCTTGCAGCAGGTGGTATTGCTCAGTCCAATCAGTTATAATTTGTTGCTGGTGCTTTCCTGGAGAAACTTCAAACTTTCATTTCATTATTATATATCATAGTGGGATGGATTTTTTCATATTTTACTGGCATTCTTTTTTTCCTGTTCCTTTTTCCATTCTTATAACGGCGTTCAAGTTGAAACAGCTTTGATTGCTCAAGTAGAGCATTTATGAAATCATGTCCTGGGTTTCTATCTGTCTAAGTCTTGAAGCCTTTAATATTCCATTCAGCTAGTTATGTATTCTGGTTGTGGAACTATGCAGCCGCCTGCCTTCTTTTGGAACACATTGCTCTAGATCGGTTATTTAAAAAGTGACACCTAAAAGTACTGCCTTTAATGACTACTGCCAAATACAATTTTAAGTGTATGCTGGGCATATTTTGTACAAAATATACATAAAACAGTAGGATAAAGCGGCCATTGTTGTTCGATATTTCAGATCACTGGAATGCTGTTATATTTACCTAAATATTTCCTTTGGTCATATGAAGTTTTTTTGTGAGAATTGATTTGGAGTCATAACATCATACTTAATCGTGATAATTTTTATAACATATTTGAGGAATGATCTTTTTTCAAAATTGAATATTACATGTAAAAATTGTGTTTTGCAAAGCAAGATTATAATTTAACAGAATATGAAGAGGTACCAATGCACAGATATGAAACACATATTAACATAAATATATGTCTGTAAAATTTGTGGTGAATAAAGCTACTAGCAACAAAACGTATAAAGCAAGGGGGTAGCAGAATGCAAATGAATGTCAACTGAATGAAAGCCAGTAGAGTGTACTCCAGTATTACCAGCCACAACGCATCAATAAAAGGAACTGAGGGCCATATTATCAAGAAAGGGCGATACATTATTGCCGCTTTTATTGGCAGGAAACTGCAGCTAAAGCGGCGATAATGGGCTTGATAATATGCCCTTGTGTATTCCCATAGAAGCCCAGGTTCTGGTGTTAACTTGGGCTTCTATGGGAATTCACAAGGGCATATTATCATGCCCATTATCGCCGTTTTAGCTGCAGTTTCCTGGCGATAAAAGCGGTGATAATGTATCGCCCTTTCTTGATAATATGGCCCGAATTTTCTGATATCCTTACTATTTCTTTGCATCTGTGTGATATATTTTTAGCTGCACCTGAGCTCTTCACTTTGTATTCCTCACCCACCTTCATTCCACCTATTGGATGGGAATACACAAAGACTCCCTGAAAAACAAATCCCCATAGGTTGCATCTACTTGATGTCAATATAATATCTTGCCCCTAGTGTACGGCATTAAAGTCAAGAAAGGCCTGCTCTGACCACACACCTCTCTTAGGAAGAATTTTGTAAGGCGACAGTTTAGCTGCAATAAAGAGGGTTTAAAACACAGCATCACTGCCTGTCTGCAGGACCTTACTCCATGCTGCTTAAATACTGGTTTTAACAGACATTTCCGTATGTCGTCTAGCTTCTTGCATATGCATATAATATGAATCAAGGTCTCAGGGTCTTTCACACAAAAAACGGCACAAGTAATCGGTCCCTCTTCTTTCCCATGGTGGCATGAACGGGTTGATCGGGCCGACTCCCAGCTGTAGGTTTGAAAAAAATTATTTGTCTCTAGCTTGGTTCCGTCCTTTAGGTAGGGCTGAGGTTTTAGAACATCGTAGTTGTTAAGTACAACCGAGCCGTGAGCTCTCTTCGAAACCGAGTTCTTGTCCTCTATGGCTGATATGAGCCTGGTGGATTTTGTTACTATTTAAAAAAAAAACAAATGGCCCATTGGTGTGTTCCAAACATCTGCCAGGCCAAGGGACTGCAGAGAGTTCTGTAGGTAGACGGTAATTGGTGATTTTCCAGTGCGGGTCAGCTCTAGCCAAAGTTGTTTATTCAAGGTCCCTCTCTCACCAGCTCTGATTTTGTGCCAACTCCTTAAGAAAGTTCCCTGCATTTCTATTTCCTGTTTTTAGATTCCAAATTCCAGCCTTATTTGCCCAGGTGAAACATATTTGGGGAGCTGAAATATCGCCCCTTAGGAGGTTGCGATTATACAGTCGAAGGTAGCAGCATCTCTTCCTGTCATGGATTCACTCCCGTAGGTGATTACTGGTTGTAATTGTGCACATAAGACCTTTATGAGGGGGTCAAGTGTTAAGCCCGGCAGCAATTTCTTCAGGGGCTTCAGTGCCATGCAGGTCATTACTCCCTTCCTTCGTAGAGATTCAAATTGTGGTATGAAGGAATTGGTTTTATCTAGGAGTATGCCCAAATATTTGTAGGTACTTACTTGGTCCAGGCGTTTACCTTCCATGTACCAACTGGGATTTGTCTTCTTGCGGTGGTTTAAGCTCATAAATTTTGATAATTTTTTATTTATTTTTAATGCGTTCCGATGTGAGAACTTGTGGATAGCATCTAAAAGGTGTTGAAGTCCTATTGGAGTTCTGCTGATCAGCACTAGGTCATCATCGTAAAGTAAATTTGTCAGTACCAAGGCACCTAGCTTCGGGCAGTGTGAGGAGCAAGCATCCAGATCTGCTGTTAGGTCCTTCAGGAAGAGGCTGAGGAGCATAGGGCCAAGACGCAGCCTTGCTCTAAGCCCTTCCTTGTAATTATTTTTCTTGAGAGGTGCCTTCCTGCGCCTAATTTAATTCTGACCCATGTGTCGGTATGCAGCTGAATGAGTTGATCTAGGAGGGTTAACGGAATCCCCCATTCTTTCAGCTTTAACCAGAGTTTGGAGCGGTCCACGTGGTAGAAGGTCGCTGTGTACTCAATGAAGCAAAGGTACAGGGGATGTTTACCTTGCTTCGCTACACCCATAAGCATGATTATGGCCATGATGTTTGTTGTAAGTCCTAGCCCTTGAGGGAAACCCGTTTGGGTCATTGGTATTATACTACTTCTTGTAGACCAGGCGATCAGGTCTTTGAGGACAATACCTGCATAGTATTTAACCTCTGTGTTGATCAAGGCTATCAGCCGATAATTGTTTGGGTTGGATCTCGCCCCTTGCTTGAATATGGGACTGATGATGGAGCCTCGCCATGACTCTGGAATTTTTGTTGTTCTTATAGCATGTCCTATTACTGGGACTAGTGCATTGCTCCAGAAGTCCTCATCCTGCTTATATAGCAATGGTGGTATACCGTTCGGGCCCGGAGCTCCTGCCCGTCTGCCTCTGGAAATTTGTTTACGTATATCATCGACCAAGAGTTCTTTTTGCAGGTCTTCTAAACAAGTTTTGCAGTTGTGGCTTGACGGAGGAGCTACCTCTGGCTGCGGCAGGATTGATGGTTCAGTACCCATGTGCTTTTGGTTTTTACCCACCCAAATGGTATTTTTTGTGCCGGTGTGGCTCGAGTGGCCCAGGGGGACTGTTATTTGAGGTTCTTGGTCATTAAAATGTTTAGTTAAGTAGTCTACCCAGGTAGCTTTGGTGATAGTGGAGCTAATACCTTGATGATTGGGGTGCTGCAATTTGTTGACCATTTTCCAGAAATTAGCTCTATTTTTCTGTTTTGTGTCAAACATAAATTTTGCCCAGAGTTCATTGTCTTTTGCCCTTTTCTTCTCCCATCTCCTTCTTTTTAGAGATGTCCTTAACTTGCGGAGTGTGCCTTGCAGTTTCTGATTGTTTGGAGATTAGCGCAGTCGCTTAAAAGTTTGATTTATAGTTTGTTTTAGTTTTTTAGAGACAGGACTGTTTTGTGCATCAAATGAAGCGGCTGCAACTTTCCCTTGCTTCTGACTGTTGCATTGTGAATATTTGTCTCTTATAGATTTGGTAAATGATTCCCAGCCTCCTATTGGATGGGTTGAATTGGCTTGAACTTGATTATGAAGAGGTTGGGCCTCTGCTGCTATTTTGCCAATTTTGGCAGAGTTGCAACTTATTCTTCTTAGGTTGCTTGCTTCTTCTGGCAAGATGGAATTGCTAGTTTCTGGGATTTGGAGTGGGTTCTGACCTGGGGGCTAAGATTATGAATATTAGTTGAAATGCCATTCCAGTTTAAGGAAGACTCTCATTGCCCCAAGTCTGCAAGAAATCTGAGTGTGGACTGCATATTTGCATCAAGGTTAGAACTAGGTAAAATGCACTGCGTTCTCTCCTCTGGGCTGCAGCTTCTGCTTCATGCCTCAATCTAGTGCCTCGGCCAGCCTGAAATTCTAGACATGCAAAAACGGAGTGTTTAGCAGCCTTCTATGCCAGACGAGGGATGCCCAAGAACCATTACTCCCAAGCGGATGTGCGTTAGATGCCATCACTCAGCTTCCCTGTGGAATATGTTCTTTACCTTTGAGAGAACCCTTCACGTTTTTGATACCCACTACCCTACTGTAGCATGATTTGAGAGGAGACCAATCATCTGCCTTAGATACCTCAATACCTGATAGCTTTCTGCCACCACAAGTAGAGACATAGGGCCCGATGTAGGTAGGGCGTTACCGATCGGTAACGGCCGAAAATACCGATTTTTGGCCCTTACCGATCGGTAAACAGCCATCGAGATGTAGGGAACCAAAAACAGAAAGAATCGGATAGAAAACCGAATCGGAATGAGTACCGAATGGGAAAGAATCCGATACGTACATACCGAAAATCGGATATGTAACGAATCGGAAAAACACCGAATTGGATGCTAAGACCGAATCGGTCCATGTACCGAATCGTTAGTGACACCGAATCGGAAAATAACCGAATCGGTCCAATTACCGATTCGTTAGTGACACCGAATCGGAAAATAACCGATTCGGTCCAATTACCGATTCGTTAGTGACACCGAATCGGAAAATCACTGATTCGGTCCAATTACCGAATCGGTACAAATACCGATTCGGACATGAGCCGAATCGGAAAACATGCCGATTCGTATGAATCTCCGATCGGGAAATTCCCCGATTCCGACAGTTGGGGAGATGTAGGGAGGCACAGAAACACCGAAATCGGCTCAAAATCGGTAGAATTCACTCGGTATTTACCATGGATTGCAATCAGGTGGTAACCAACTCCAACCCATATAAACAGTCCCAAAATGCATGGCAACTTGCAGGATGGCAGCTTTCTATGTCATTGCGAGGCAGCTACGGCTACAGCAGGAAGGACAGAGGGAATGGCTAAGAAATGAACAGGTCTACAGACAGAGGATAACCCTGTTCATGCTCACTGAGGCTGAGATCCTACAGAGATACAGGCTGGACTCTGACACCATACTTGAGCTCATCAGGGACCTTAAGCCATTCTTGGACCACCACACCCCAAGGGCACACGCCATCCCTGCGCACGTCCAGGTGCTATGCAGCCTACACCTGCTTGCGTCTGGCAGCTATCAAAGTGGAGTAGCAGCAGCAGGAGGGGTGAGCCAGAGCAGCCTGTCAAGGTTCTTCCACATATTCCTTGACGCCATGATAGACAGGATGGACCAATACATCTCTTTCCCTGCAACCCACGCAGAACTGCTACAAACTAAAGCTGACTTCTACCAGATGGCACAATTTCCCCAAATCATCGGTTGCATAGATGGCACGCACATTCCGATTTGCCCACCAGCGGACACCGAATACATATACCGCAATCGGAAATCTACACACACCATCAACGTGCAGGTGATCTGCAATGCCAAGTGCACCATCACAGACCTGGTAGCAAAATTTCCAGGGAGTACCCATGACTCCTATATATTCCAACAGAGCGGCATATATGCACGGCTGATGGCTGGCGAATTTGGAGAAGGATACCTCCTAGGTGAGACACATCATCAGACCCCCATAACACATAGTAAGTAGGTGGAATACATGTATGCATGTGTCTAATGTGACCCCTTTCTCTTCCAGGCGACAGTGCATATGCCCTCCGCTCATTCATACTCACCCCCTACCTCAACCCCTCCACACCCAGCCAAAGGAGGTATAACCGGGCCCACATACGCACAAGGAATGTTGTTGAACGGACCTTTGGCATCTGGAAAAGTAGATTCAGATGCCTGCACAAGAGTGGAGGTGCAAGGCAGTATACCCCCATCACCTGCTGCAAGATCATAGCTGTATGTGCAATGTTACACAACCTTGCGGTCAAGAAGGGCACTGAGGTGGAGTTGTCTGACTACGAGGACTATGACGACGACGAAGCTGTGCCACTGACACAGCCAGCTGGGGTGTGTACGCCAAGTGATGGCAGATACAGACGTGAGGAGATCACTGAGAACTATTTCTGACTGAGTACAGATGCAAAGACAGCTAAATGTTGCTTGCAAAAAACAAATTTTAATAGTGTTGCACCACAGTTACAGCACTGATGTGCATCAAAAAATGGAGTATGTAAAATCAAATAAAGTCCAGGGTTCTGGTTGCCTCATCCCCCCTTGCCAGGCTATTTTTTTGCCCGCTTGCCAGACCCACTGGGGTGTCCCTCAGCCCCCTCCGAATGCCCAGCAGCATCAGCGGATCGCCTGGTGCTCCTCCGTGGCTCAGATGCAGCGCTGGCCGGGCTGCTGCGGCTGCTGCTGTCTCCAGCATCACCCAGGTCCAGGGCAGGATTGGAGGCGGTGTTTGAAATTATCATGGCCTCCATAGCCGTGGTGATCCTGGCCATCCCCCTAGTGAGCTCAGCCGTATGCTGACTAAGCACAGACTCCTGGTTGGAGCTGCGATGGCACAGTTGTGCCGTCGCCGCTGCAAGGCGGGCCATGGCCCGGTTCAGCACCCTGGCATCCCGCCTGCGCGCCAGCTCATGCTCCTCCTGTCTGGCAGATGAGTGGGTGATGGCAGTGGTCAGCCTGCCTAACCCTGCTGCCACCTCCTTGTTGGTTTCCACAACAGCCTGGAATCCCTTCACCAACTCCCCCATCTGCATGTTGTGCTGCAGGAGCTGGCGTTGGCAGGCCATGGTGGATCTTGCCTGTTGCCTCTGGATTTTAACCATCTGTCCCTCCAGGCCCAGGAACACACTGCCCTCCCGTGCTGGTGCAGCAGTGGTGGTGATGGCACGGCGTCGGGCACTGCTGCTTCCGGCCTGCTGAGTGGGCTGGGGTGCCACTGGTGGGGGTGTGAAGCTGGCCGGTCCCTGAGCCCCTGCTCCCAGGACAGGTTGGACAGGTGGCAAGGCCACGGTTGTGGCAGGAGCTGGTGTAGGCGGAATGGTGTGCCTTGTAGGGGAGTTTTCTGGTGAGAATTGCAAGGGGGGTGTGCTGGGCAGTACTGGGGAGTGCCCTGCTTGGAAGTCAATGACCAGGACTCCCTCCATACCTAGCCCTGGGGTGTCTCCTTCCTCATCCTCCTCCTGGCCAGCCTGGCTGGTGCTCGGCCCTGCGACTGCAGTGTTGGACGTTGCTGCTCCCTCTGCTGTCACAGTTGTTCCGCCTGATGGGGCCCCTAGGTACAAAGAAGCATTTGTAAACTGAGTGCCGATGTATTACAGTCAGTACAATTATGGCATTCCACATGTCCTTCCATCTCCTTACACCGTGTCACACTGTTTCCTGTCTTGTGATTCTGCACTGACATATTTGGCTAACTTCTGCTGACTACATGTACCATGATGCTTGTCTCTTGTATGTTGGTGACAGTACAGTGCTGGTGTTTGCCTATGCATTGTGTCTAATGGGGAGGTGTCTGGTAGGGTGTGTCATGATGCGCATGCTTCTTACCTGTAGCTGTAGCTCTCGCAGAGCTGTCCAGGGTCCCGATTCCAACGACACTCTCCCTCTCAATGGTGCTGGAGACCATTTCCTCCAGCTCGGTGAGGGGTGGCGCCGGGTTGTTGCCTCCTCCAGTGAGTCCAGCCTGCCTTTGTATGTCAGCCAGCTTCCTCTTCGTGAGGCTGCGGATGTCATAAAACCTCTTTTTCAGTTCCTCTATGGACCTGGGGGTGACACCCGCAGCATTCACCTTCTGGGCGATGTCGGCCCAGATTCTCCTCTTGGTGCTGTCTGGCACGTTGAGGGACAGCTTGCCAAACAACTGGCGGTGCACCCTGACCACCTCCTCAACCAGCACCTGAAGTTCGGTGGTGGTGAACTTGGGCTTCCTCTTCTGGGAGGACTTCTGGCTTCCTGACTGCTCTGCCATGTTCTCCAGTTCAGTTGGCAACCTCCTTCTCCCACTGCTGCTAACTGTGAGTGTTGGGCTCAGGCAGGCTTTCCAGAAACTTCTTAATTAGCTGCACCTGCCAGGGTTGCCACTCCCTGTTTGGGTGGGGGAGGGGGAGCCACCTCATTGGCTGAATCGCCTATTGCCGAATCGGCTTTTACCGAATCGGTAATATCTGAATCGGTAAAATCCGATTCGGTATTATCCGAATCGGTAAAAGCCGATTCGGTTCATTCAATGCATTCCTATGGGCTTTTTCGCCATGGGTCTGTTTTCATGGCTACGAATCTATGATTGCCGAATCGGATTTTACCGATTCGGCTTTTACCGAATCGGTATTCGCCGAATCGGGAATATCCGATTCGGTGGTAGCCGATTCGGTGATTTCCGATTCGTTGTTGGCCGATTCGGTACTTTCCGATTCGGACCGAGCAGAATCGGAATGTACCGAATCTCATTACCGATGCCGACCGAATCGGTATTCATTCGGTATTTTTTCCCTACATCTCGTTTTCCGATTTCAGAATACCGATTCGGCCCGCCTCGGTATTTTGAAATCGGAAAATCGCGTTTACCTACATCGGGCCCATATATCTTCCATATCGTGGGGTCATTGCCTTCAGTCAAGAAGATCCCTAGGTCACTAAATAAACACTTTCTGGAGCTATTAGCAGAATCACAACCCTAAACCATTAAAAACAAATATCTTCTGTATCTATTGACTTTGAATACTGAGCCACTGGATGCCACCGTTTTTTTTTAATCGTGATTAGTTAGCAAATGTGAGCAGTCTGTAAATTGTTTCCCTGTTGTGGTGCAGCAATCGCTCTCCTATCTTTTTCTTGGTCCAGTCATTACACATCTCGGTTCATTTGAATTATTTTGTTACCTATTTGATGCATGTGATTTTATTGTACATATCTTTATATAATTATGTTATTAAAATATTGTTATCTCATATAAAATACCAACTTTGGCTAGTCATTGCCGACTGTATGGCAATTGCAATACTTCTGTTGTACTTTGCCTCAACTCAGCTTACAAACCACCTCCTATTAGAAAAGCTTTGAATACTGAAGTGTGCATGTTCCAACCTCCTTTATACTGCATGTTTCAAAACTGATATATACCCTGCCTGTAATGCCTACCCACGTACGTATGCAGACACTTGCAGCAGGCATGCCCTCCATCTGCAAGAGTACTCTTTGTAGGGAAACTGATTAAAAATGTGCATACAGTCCTTTTTGCATTTGCCCCATTGGAACCTTTTTCTCACATTTAAAATCCTAATTTATAGATGTTGTCAATAGAATCATATTACTTAATCAAATATGATTTAATGAAGTGCCCTAATAGGACTGATAAATTATATTTATCAATTATTATCAATGAAAAGCATGTCACCATCAATAACGAAAAAAAGGAAACTAACTCAACATCATATTTGAAGGTCAGGCTACCATGATTCTACGGTTTTGAATAAACATAAACATGAGCTAGCTTTCAAAAAATCAGGCATACATAAACCTATAAGCACCAGCATCAGGATGGAACATATGCCCTCTGGCTCAAAGGAGGTCTTTAGCTAAAAAAAAGAAGGTATCTCAAAATAATTGATTCAAAATCCTTAGCCAATTAGGTTAATATGTGCAGTGTGTGAGAAAGTCTTCCTTTTTGCCCTGATCATTCCTATTTGTTGACTGATACTGGTGGTAACTGATTATGATTGTGCCCTGGACTCTGCTAACCAGATCCAGGGATATTGCTCTGTATCAAAGGTATATGGTAAATAGATATAATTACGATTGGTATAACAACCTACAAGTAAGCCCCTAGTAAACGGTACGACATGTAGGTTTAAACACCCAGTAGATTTAATTCACTTAAGTATGTACTGCTATGTTGCTTGCCGTAATTTTGAAGGAGCATTGCTATTCTGGCTGCTTTTAAAATTATAATTTAGGCAAATTTAACTTTGGAATTAAAGGTACTTCCAAAGTCTTAAACTACCATATATTTATATATAAGTCATGCCTAAAGTCTCCTCTAAGTGATATAGAGGCAGAGCCTTTGACAGGCTGAGACAAACTGTTCTGATGAGGTGTGCAGTGGTCTGCACAGAGAAAAATGACATCTGGTCAGAGGACATATGCAGCTGTAGAGGAAATGGCAAGATGGCAATGGAGTAGCCAAACAGGTCTTCAAAGAGGTAATGGTAGATAGGACAGGACACAGGCTCACCCCCTCATCTTACACCCTCAGCCGGATAGGATCCCGGTAATTGAATTAGCAGAGAGGCTAGAAGGGGAGTGTTAGGGTAGCTTGGCCACACCAGTGGGTTGGCATATCCAGATCTTAACCCCCGAATACAGTTTCTCTGGGGCTTTGTTGCATGTTTGCTGAGTCCTCAATGTGGCTGTGACTATATATATATATAGATATAGCACAGTCACAGCTATATAGTTCTCAATGTAGTCACAGCCACATTGAGAACTTAGCAAACAGGCGACAAAGCCACTGTTGTCTTTTCTCTTTTGATTTACAGGTTCATATACCATAGATCTGACCACAGTCTACAGGGTGAGTATAAGACAACCCTTGACTTTCACAAAAAAAGCAACAACCAAGCTTTTAGTATTACTGGTCCTGGCGAAAGCCTTTAAAGGTCCCAAGAGGCTGAAACATGTTGACCTAATTGACCACGATCACCAGTGCGATAGATCTATAACCGAGTCTAAACACGCACTCTACTGTTTTTAGCTTCCTTATTCACATGTCTCAAGAATAAAATATATGAGTCCTGAATTTAGGGATTTTAAACTCAGTTTTCTTAGTAAGAGCACGTCCGTTCTTTTGATCTCTGACCACTACTGCAAATCCAGTTGGTCTTCCTCCAGGTGGAGGTTAGCATAACGCACGAAGAAAAGACCCAATTATAATGTTGTTACGGTACACAAAGACGGAGAATCAACATATACCACCCAACGCCTGTATCCGTATAGGAGGTTTATTTTACAACTAGGGTCTGCCACGTTAGTTGAGACCCTGGTAAATCAGGACAAGTGGTCCACTATACCCCCTACTTGATTTTTGTATTAACCATTGGAAGCCGAGTGGATCATAGATTCTTTTTGCCTCCCCATTGATATTTTGTACACCCGGCAATAGCCTTCTAACACTAAATGTAATAATGGGTAAAGTTCCCCCACCAGTCTAGATTGCACAAAAAACAAGTCGGCTTGAAACAGTATTTTAACATACAGTCCTGCTGGAAAACACAGAATATTAACAATGTGTTTGCCAATGGTGATGGCACCCCTGTGTAATATTGTGCAGTCTTTACTACAGTATATACCAGAACACATGGTAAGCCTTCACTTCCTGATTTGCCTGATGTGCTACAACAGATACAGAATGAGTACAGGGCAGTACCGTCCCTGGACTTGGGAATTAGGCTGATGGGCAATTTTACTGCAGTATCCGCTGGTATGTTGAGTACCATAAAGGGAAGCAGCAGACTTGGCCATACATCAATGCCTAAGGCATTTGCCACGTGCAAATCAGGAGGGCAAATTACCAAACAGGAAGCGATAATTTGAGGGCTAGACCTGCTAAACCACAATTAAACACAAATTCTGAAAAGGATAACTCTAATCAAGCAACCAAATTTGCAATGAAGAAGTGGGAGAATAACCAAAATATAAAGACAAAATGAAATCACTGGATAGGTCTCCTCAACAGGAAGTCACTGAAAAACATTATAATCTTTGAAACCGTGATGATATTAGACTGCCTGACAGGTGTCAGGTTTGTCTTGTTCATTTTATGATTTATCTGATAAATGTTCAGAAAGAGGTAGATGGTCAGAGCGAAGATTGGAAGAACATGTGAAAACCAAAGAAGGACTCACACTGCACGTCTGACTACATCATTGAACAGGTAGACAAATATAAAGATTTAAAACCTCAATTCATTCAGTCGTGGGCACCGTAATACATATCATCACCAAAATTCATAAAGAAGCAAATAAAACAAGTTGCCAAGAATTCACATTGAAGGGGAAAGTCTATTAAAAAATGTCTCTGAAATATCTCAAGAGAGAGCAAATGATCCATAATACATATAATACAGTGAGACTACTGAGGTAAAAGGACAAACATTAAATCAAAGCTTGTTTAATCATACAGAAGCAACCGGGATACTTAACAATAGATGTTGGTTTTTCCCTTACCTCACAGTGGCCACTAAACACCTTACGATAAGAAAAATCTCCCAGAAGTCAATCAGCATCTGCAGATAAAAATAAAGGAGGTCTAACCTTCATAATACCTTTTCCCTGTATTATAGGTGTTAAAGGTTTTTTGGCATATCGCTAATATGATCACAGAACAATGTAAAGAAAAAGGTAGCTGGACATAAGGTCAGGCATGCCCCGGATATTGAGCATTCTGATTCTGAATGAGGAATGGTCAGTATAAATGCTGGACAGCACAAGAAGTCAAAATAATTCACCAGAATATGAGAAATTGTCTGGTGGGAGTAGCACTGAGTGAGTATGTCATGGTGAAAACACCTGATAACAGGGTAAGTGTCCTGCATCAATCAAAATGCAATAAAACTCTGATTGGAGGAGGACGTACCCAGGTTCATCAATGTTCTCTTTAGGAAGGACTTAACTTATGGATTGACATTCTCTTAGGTGTGACAGATTTGCCACCAGACTTTGTAATTGATTGCCCAAACAGAGAAACAGTAATTTCATCAGCTTTTTCCGACCTTGTTACTGAATCAGTTAAACATTCGTATGCCAAGGATTGGGCGCTAGCGCTAGCTCCCGCATTTTTCCGCAACCATACCATTGGATTCCATTGAAGTTTACTCCACAACAACAAAGACAATACCCAATTTAACATGAAGTTAGAGTTAGGGAGATCCTAGAGCAACTTGAATACCAAGGTGTAATAGAAAGTTGCACCTGATCTATAAGTAATCCTTTGTTTCACGTAGTGAAACCAGACCTTCAATATCCTCTAGTATTAGACTACAGACATTTAAACACAGCTGCTCACACTTTGCAGTAGAGAATGCACCCAGTGCCACACTAATGAATAACATTGTGTGGAAGAAATACAAAACAACACTTGATATCTCAAATTGATTTTTCTGCCAAAATATAAGAGCAGGAAGCAGATATCTGACAACATTCAATGCACTCGATTCTCAAAAGCAGTTCTGCTGATTGCCACAAGCATATAAGAACAGCCCTGGGGTGTATTCGGCCAGAGTAAGAGAACGACTACAACATTTTGATGAACAGGCACTGTCCTTTGTCACTGACATATATCCGACTGATGATGACCTCATGGAACACTTGATAAAGGTGGATCACATACAATTGGGAATTTGCTCAAAAGTGCTACAGATTCAATTTAAAAAAATCTAAAATTGCCCATCTCAATGTCTGTTTTCTTGTATTTGAGCTATCAAGAGAAAGCAAAATCCTTCCAGCTCACTCCTTAGAGAAATTTGCGCTGCTTCAACCTCCAACAACGTTGAACCAATTACAATCAAATTGGGATTCCTAAATTTTGGTAGAACATACATTCCAGATTCCACAGAAAGTGTTAAACTTTTCTCCAACTTGATTCATCCAGATTTCTCAAGCACACATTGAACGCAGGAACACTCACATATCTTATGTTCCGTACAAGCTGACATGATAGCTTCCAACCACTTACACACACGAGTACACGCAACCTGGTGATACCCGTCATCGTGGGCCATAAGAATAGCCTCATGTCACGTTCAATGAAGGCGACACAGTACCAATTGCATATTAATCACATATACACAATAATGTTGAAATGCGTTTTGCACCTATTGAAACATCTCTGACAGCAGTACAGACTGCTGCGGTGAGAGAGAGAGAGCCCTGGTCAGGATAAACACATAATTGTCGTGACATCAGTCCTGACCTTAGAGGTGTTAAAAAGAGCAAGCATTCCAGATGCTAAAGCATTACATCCATGATGAATCCAACGGGCGAACTCACTCACCACAACAGATGTAGACTACAGATTTGATTCTATACTGTAAACGCAAACCTTTCTGCAGTAAGAACAAGAATATCATCTACCTAATGATATAATGCCCCTAGATCACTATGATTACATCATACATAGTGATCGTTCTGCCCAGCCTGCTGTAGGGACTAAGCAATAATGCTCAGCTGTGTGCGCAGTTGTGAAAGGGTGCAAGCAGGATGGAAGATTCTATCCTGAGAAACTTACAGGCAGTCACTTGGTAATTGCACAGCATAGCTTATAGTGTGCGATTCGTACTCCTGTGCCCAGTCTTATAATGAATACTGACTATTGGAGCCAGAATAGATTCAGAGATTCAAAGGGTTGCACAGTAAAGTACAAGTTGCTTTGGGAAAAAGTGGTAAAGCTGAATGATTGCTTGTCATGGACTCATGTGATACAAACTTTCAGTCATCAATGTGTTAGCAAGGAAAAAACACAATATATGCGAATAGAAATTAATTTACCATTTTGTTTAGATATTTTCATGCCTTATACTGAATTTTATAATGAACTGTGTTGAGCAGTTTCTCCAAGATAAGTGAAAAAGGATAAGTGTTTGATAGAGTGCTCGTGATCAGATGAAAAAATTAGAAGAGTGTAGGAATATGAAAAAAATGTGTGCACAGTAAAGTTATTTACCAACCATCGACATGAAGCCTGTCTGAAGATATTGAACACATTTTATAAATCATAGTTAAAAGATGCAGTCTGCAACTCTTGTTATCTAAATGTGGATACGATTCAAGTATAGGTCAGTATGTCAAGAAATGTTGACGTTTTGACCACTGGCAGTTGTAAAGGCCAATTGTTCCTTAGAATGGGGTCTTCATAAGGACAGAAGTTGGAGCAACCTACAAGGTAGGTAGAAAGATACCGATGAGTTAATAGATAAGATGTGAGTGAAATCTGGGTATAGTTGGATGTGGTGGTATAGCTCACCTAAGGAGCACTGTACTACGATCAGTGAAACAGCATCAGAGAATGGGCCGGGAGGCTCCTGGTCACGAGTAAGATGAAAAACACCATCCAGGGTCCTGTTGAGATCTGTAGGGTTGTTGCTATGCTGAAATTAATTTAAACAGCATATAACCATTAATGCTGAAGAACTCTGATAGCTTTATACCCAAAACAGAGGGTATCACTACACTGTAATCACCCATCCGTTTAACCACACAGTAATTACTTTGTTAGTTCAAAATAATTGGATTATGTTTTTGAGACATAGCCCACAATAATCGGGTTATTTTTCTGTACAGAGGAACGATAAAAACAAGGAGTATAGTGTTAGCCGTGTACTTGAGCTTAATTCAGAGTCAAATAAGAGAGCTCAAAGTATTTAATCAAAGAGAGGCTGGGCTGAGGTTCGACCGCAGTGTTACCTTTTTCAGCGTCTCCAGTAAGGACTTGCAGCTTTGTGATTACAACAGAGACAGCATCTTAAAATAGGTACCGAAGTGATCAACGTGCACCCGTTTGTGCTCATGTTGGGAGTACAGTTGCTAGCTGCTGCCTGACAGAACATGTACGTGCTTCAGCTAATGGCAACGTCAATGGGCGAAAAAAGCTATTGGACATCACTGTAGAGATGCAGGCATGAATACAACCATGCGACAATGTTATTTATACAAGGAGGAAACGTGATGAATTGTATCATGACTACGCAAGAGTCAATATGACCAGGGGTCATCAGTAGATAAGTTACGTAATCCATATAATACAATGCAACAATTGCAGATGATATTGCAACAAGATCAATTATCACAAAGGTTAGTAAGACATTACAATGATGAGAAAAACTGTATTTAAGCAGTTATGCTAGACACTGACTACTTAACCAGTTGTATAAATCAATTGATGAGAAGAACATCATTAGGAACAGAAATCATGAGTCAGGAAATGTAAACAACCTTATGTTACATAGTTACATAGGAATACTAGTGAAAAATCATAAAATACACATGGAAACTTAAAATTCATGGAAGATCGTAAAGAGCATCAATAAATTGTTGCACAGTAGTGAGGAATGGGGTTATATTCAACTCATATTGAGAAAAGACCACTGCCTAGAAATTTCCTCCTCATGTTCATTCAGACCTCAGTTTGCTGTGTCCAAAATGTAAATCCATTTGCACTAACGTAAGTTAAGTATGTCCGCTTGGTTACCTCCCCTTGGGCCCAAAGTTATCTTTTCGAGAACTATTTTAGGCTATCCACTGGGTGGTTGAGTTTCTGGAAGTGTTCCATTAATGGTGCCCCTTGAAACTGACATCTCACCTGGCTGCAGTTTTGTAGTATTCACGTTTTAACCTTTTGGTGGGTCTGGCTGATATACAATAAATCACATGGGCATATGATGGCATAAATTACATCAACACTATTGCATTTTGTATGATTCTTCAGCTCAAAAGTGTGTTCTTTATGCGTGCATTTTTTGCTCTCTGTCATGAGTTTGCATGCTTTGCAATTTCCACATCTATAGTGTCCAAGGGCTTTAGCTAAGTTCACATACAATAAATAGAGGGCTGTGCGGGCCCCCCCTGGAGGGATCGGAATGTATGATCCATTATGCTTTTGCCTTTCTTGAAGGAATGCATCGTTGACTCCCTTATGTCAATTTCGTCTGAGATCAGTCACCAATAGCTATTAATGATTTATCTTTGGCATTACTTTGTGTCCAATAGGTGGTGACACAAATCATATTGTCCATTGTATCGCCAGAACGTGGGTTAGGTTCCAGAAGAGTTTCTATAGGGTTAAACCAGCCCCTGTTGCACACCCTCTTGAGTAAACTCTTTGGATATCCTATTTCATCTACTCTGTATTGTGAATCTATTGATTCCTTGAAATAATCTGTTTTACAGGAACAATTCCTACATAATCTAACAAATTGCCCATAAGGCAAGTTATCCCTCAGGCCCCTAGGGTGTTGTCTGGTGTAGCGAGGAAGGGTGTTCCTTCTGACAAATTTGGTATAAAGCTGACCGTACTCTGATTTGATTGAGGCATCCAGGAAGTCAATGCTGTAAGAGTTGTATGTAATCATAATTTGATGTCCTATGATCTGTCATTCAGCCATGTATGGCAAGCTTAGAGGTCTGACTCATTGCCTATCTATAGGAGAAGGACATTGTCAATATATTGTTTCCAAAGGGTTTTGTTGTTCCGATGTGGGTTGTCCTCAATGAAAATGAAGTTGGTTTCAAAGTTGTCCATACACAATATGGCCAATTTCTGCTCAAAGCTGGCAACCATTGCAAATTTTTTGGTTTGTAAATAGTAATCTCCTTAAAAAAATTAAATAATTTTTTGTCATGGTAACTTCTAATTCTCTCTAACCATTGAGCCACACTTCTCCACAATCAGTCTGATGATTTCCATTGTGTCTCTTAAATAGGCTTTAGTGGACTATGCACATGGTTTCAGAAAGAAAGCAACATATTTGCATACGTGTTCCAATATAGACCTATAGCCAGATACTATGGGATGGCTCAGTGGGTATTGTAGATTCTTCTGAAACTTAATAAGAGTATAAATTGTAGGCAAATGGGGTTGTTTGTATTAAGGAAATCATATTCCAATTCTGTAAGATACCCCTCATCAAGACCAATATTAGTGATGTCCTTGATTAGTCTGCTGAGCCCGTGGGGGTAGTGACAACTTACAGTGTTGGGAAGTTGTGCCTTGATTGGCTTAGAACTTCAACACTATCTTATGTGAAACAGCACTTGTCCTTTTTGTCTGATGACTTGGATCTCATGGACTTTCTATTGAGTTCCCTGAAGCCATGTCAAAAGGGCTTCTTTTATTTCTTTTATGCCATATACAGCGAAATATGGAAGGTCTCTCAGCAGCATGCTGCTGAAAAATTGCGAAAATTGATTTAGAACAGGCACTTGCAGTGGTTGACAAATGTATGACCACCTTATCATATAGGATATACTCTTTGGCAAACATAGTATCCTCAGTAATAGACATTATTCAACAAGACATTTCGGTGTTACAACATGGACAGTCAAAGTTTAGGTATATTATACTATTGAGCTGGACATTACAAACACAGCTACAGTGACATATCAACGTCACAAGCCTCTTTTCGCCCATACCATCTTACAGAACAACAGATACTTATGGCACACAAGGATGCTAAATACACTATGTTAAACATAGTGAAGCTACCTCTCAACATTGCTGAAATTACATCCCCTGATTGGATAATCCATGGGTATATCAACCAGCCAATTTCAAAATGTCATTTTCATTACTGTCTATAACATCACCAAGTGGGCAGATATGAAGCGGTAGTAGAAGTGTTTGTCAAAATAAGGGAACCAAAGGGTTTCTCAGTGATTCTGATTGTGAGAGTCCTAAGTTTGAAAGGACATTTTGTTGCACAGGGCTTTTATTGCTTCTGTGGCAAACCTATCCTGCTACTTGAAAGGTTCCCCGGTCACTGCAATATGTCCGACTTTCAGATTGCACTCTACAGGGTGTTTCCTGATCTTGAATGGCCAAGGTTGCTGCGGAATGAAGCAGGGGGTTGTCTATCCAGTAACGGTTTCTTCTGTGGTTACTTGTTGTACACAAGTATTATTTTCATCTGCCTGTACAGTTTGGGGCTGGGGGTTATTTGGCCTGTGATTAATATTACCACTGTGCATTGTGATTCTCTTAGCAAACTTACAGCCTTACTGTTTCAAAAAGATGTGGTCTTAACTTCTGGTAAGGAGACGTTTGATCTACATGAAGCTAGCTCCCCTTCAATGATACAGGTGCTACTCCGCACTAACTTCCCATGACATTTTGGAGAGCTGGTGCCTTCATTTTAACACGTCTAGTACAAAGGTAATAGTGTGTTGTTTTAAAAATATAGGCTCTGCATTGGTTAGCACCTTCCAGACAGTTTTTGGAGTCATTCCGTCTTTCATTACCTCTGTCCTATAGAGCATCTTTAGAGTCCTTCCGCTTGTCCTGTCCCTGATTGCTGGGACAGTCATTTAAATTGTTTTGCTCCTTAATGAATGTCCCATTTTGAGATCAAATGGAGCTAGCACTACCTCATGTTCTACTATTCCATGAGCGTTGGCGCATCCTTGCTTCGAGAAGTGAATGAGCATTGGTGTTTATCATTTCAGCCAGTTCAGCTTCACTGTGTGCACCCTGTGTTCTGCTGTCTGCAGTGCACTTTTGAGTGCCTTGGATTTTTACTTGGGGGTTGCAATCGGTTGAGCTCTTTGACGTAGGCGTACTGGTGGACCCCTTCAATGACTATATCTATAAATGTCTACTCTAAGACCTGGCATCCTTGGCGTGGTTTTCTCTGACTTTTTGCCTCTACAGCCTGTATTTTTAATGCTGTGCTGAATTTGGTTTTCGCTGGCTTAGCGGCTTTGGGCACTGCTGATCACTGTCAAAGTGCAAGTGCTCCCTGTGTAAATTGTGATTATGATTGGTTCTCCCTGATTGGCATATTTGATTTACTAGTAGGTCCCTAGTAAAGTGCACTAAGTGTGCCAGGGCTGGTGAATCAAATGCTACAAGTGGACCTGCAGCACTGATTGTGCCACCCACATGAGTATCCCTGAAAAGATGTCTCAGGCATGCCACTGCAGTGCCTGTGAATAGTTTGTTAACTGTGATGTCGGCCTGGCAAGGGCACCCACTTGACAGGCCCTAACTGTCCATTTACTAACATGTTAGTGACCCCTGAGGGAGGCCCAAGGTCCCCCTGTGGGCAGGCTGCAGTGGATGAGAAAGGTAAGACATGCCCTGGTGTGTTTGGCATGTCCTGATAGTGAACTACTGCCAATTTTGTTTTTCACTATTGCAGGATCTTATAATCACAACTACTCCTGGGAACAAGGTAGGAACATAAAGTTTAGTATTCCTGGGCTCAGAATGGTAAAATGCATATTTTAGTGGGAGTGGTTTTCACATTCTGTGATTGAAAATACCACTTTTAAAAAGTAGGTATTTTCTTGTTCATCTATCCAGTGTGCTTCTTCTAGAATGTGTAGTGACTGTTTGGCTTTGGGTTGACAGGGGCTGGGGATGTCCAGTCACTCCAGAGTGTCAGGATGAGTCAAGGGCTGGGCTGAATAGACCTGGGCTGTATTTAGAGTAGGGGGAGGAGATTTCCTTTCACCTGAATGGACCTGGTCTGCCCTCCAGAATGCTGTCTCCACCTTCTGCCAGGAAGCTGCATCAGAGTGGACAGAACTGGGCACAAGGCTTCTCTGCCACCAGAGAACAAAGGATTCTGTAATGTAAATATTGGGAACCAGACCATTCCTGGAATTCAAGAGGATCCTTTGCCAAGGAGAAGAACTGGAGAGACTGAGAAGAAGTAGTACACCTTTGCTGTGTGCTATGTGGGGTTGGCATGCAGTTGCTGTTTCTGCCAAGGAAAGGAGAAGGACGTTGCGGTGTGCTGTGTCCCCTGCTTGAAGGAGATCTCCAAAGGCCTGTGTATGCCGGTCTCCTGTTCCGAAGTCTCAGGGACACAAAGACTTCACCCCCAGCTTCCCTGAACTCTGCTGCTGTGAATTCTGACCTGCCAAGAAGTGCCTGTGCCAGTTCTGGACCTCTGGAGTTGTTGCTGCTGTTTGGGAGCTGGAAGAAGGAAGACATTTGCAGAACTCGATGCATTGCTCTTCTTGCTGCAGTTTTTCCAATGCATCTCCAGCATGTTTTCCTGATGCATCACCCATGGGCCAGAACCCGTCATGAAGAATGGACGCATCAGTCACCATACAGAATGGATTTGACACAACCCTTCTTCTACATTTAGCTGGTCTGTTGCATCGCCTCCCGAAGTTCTCAGGGGTTTGCACATCTCTTTCCGCCTCTGCAACTGTCTGCAACTGTTTAGTCTTGTGAATTTTGGTGCAATTACAGGTACTTTGTGTAAAAGTCATGCATCCATAGTTTTCTATGGTACAGGTACAAGTTCTTGAAACCTTTTGAAAGTCATATTTATAACTGTGTATGTTGGAATTTTGTCGTTTTGGTCTTGTTAAGTTTAGATAAAGATATTTTATTTTTCTAAACTGGGGTGGTGTCCATTTGTGTTGTTTTCACTGTGTTACTGTGAGTGGTATAAATACTATACATATTGCCTTTGGGATAAGCCTGTCTGCTCAGGTCATGCTACCAAGGGGGTGAGCAGGGGTTATCTAACATGTGTATCCCCCTTCTCCTGACTAAAAGCAAGGGTCCCTATTTGGACAAAGGAACCTACCTCTGCCAACTAGAGAGCCCAATTTCTACAATCCACTGAGTATTCCATTGCTACTGGCTGCATTTTACAAGCCTCCCTTAGATGCTTCTGTCCCGGATGGATAGGACCTTCACTTTCATTCTGCGGAACACCAACTGGCATGTTTTCATGCTTTCATATTTCTTAAATTGTCTTTCTTTGTGATTTGGTCTTTTGAATCCAAGATTGCCTTTTAGCTTGATTTTAAGAAATCTCGTTTTTTAGATTTCCTTTTGCTGTTGCATTTTGTAGCATTAGTATTCACTAGTCTGGATAGCTTATATAGTTGTCTCATGTCCTAGGAGTGGGTATTATGTGTTTTAGTTAGGCCTTTAGGGAAACACTGCTATTTTTGCATAGACACAGGTTTCTTCCTAAGGTTGCCTTAACTTTCACACAGTGAAATTTGCCACAAATTTTGAAAATGTGACAATGTGGGTTAGTTTCTTGGAAACTATACTTGCTTACAGAATCTACCTCACAAGAACACTATCGTGCAACCTTAAGACTGTGTATAAGGTTTATACATATGTAGTGCCAAAGTGCCTTTTTTATTTTCGTACATATGGCAACATACCTATCTACAACACACAAACAATGGCAGCCTGATCATGATCTCGGCCCAAATCAAGGATGCCTTTTGTTATAAATAAACATAAATTTCCGGAAGTTGGCAGAGGAGCACTTTGCTGTCATTTGCAAAGTCTCTACACGCTGAAGCTTTGGCCGAGCAGCTTGCTGATATCTCTACGAGGGTTGTCCATCTCGTGACCAAAATGGAGACTTACATTCTTTCCCTTCAGGTAAAAGGGGTTGTATCATCCAGTATTGGGATTCTTGTCAGAAGACACACACGTACACCCTAGGCTAGGGACCGCAACAAAGAGGCACACCAAATTTTCATATTGTTTTATATGCTTGCATATATACATTTTTTAGCATGATGGTGGAAATTTTTATTCTGTTCACTTTCATCTGCTGGTATCTATTGATCATCACAGCTGCTGTTTATTAATCATCACAGCACATATGTCTTATAAAAGAATCATGTTGGTACCATAAAACCTAGCAGATGTCCCACTGTGTATTCCTTGTAAACTTCTCTGACAGTAAGAGCACACAGGGGACTCAGCAAAAGGGCTTTAGATCTGTTATCACAGTTCCTGGGGGATCAGGGTTGCCATGTTCAGTGTTTGCCCAAACCACTTGCTACCCAACTTAGTCTAGGGAGGGACATAGTGGCACTGTAAGCTAGCTGCTCTACAGGACGACATATCCTGAAGTGGTGCACTTAATCATTCTGGTACCATACGGTGGGAACTACACAACAATATTAGAGAGCTGCCCAGCAACCCAGACCCTTTGGTGACCACAAGAAGAGAAAGAAGGACTGCCCTGCTGGAATTCGGGCTTGAACCAAGAGGATTTCACACTGAATGACTGCACCTGCTGCGCACTTTGAAACTAGAGCCCTAAGACTTTGCCTTGTTTTAAACGTGTAAGAGTGGACTCCCTGAAAGCAACAGATTAAAATAGCTCCACCTGCGTCATCTCTTGCAAGAAGAAACTTGCTGACCACCTTCAACTGGACTTTAAAGAATTCAGCCTGAGATTCAGGTATGCCCCTCTGAAGCTCCATAGTTTTTTGTCTTCAACAAGACTTCCAAGAATTAACCGAGGAACCGCACAGAGCCAAGCCACTCTCCTCGAATTCAAAGTCGGCTTGAAGAGGAGTCTTGCTCGAACATCAAGGGAAAAAGCTCCCAAAAAAATGATTAAGTCAGAGGGAAAAACTTGACCACGCCCTGCCGCTAAGTGTATCTAACCCACACTCTATCGCAGTCAGCCTGAAACTTTGACTTTGTCGAGTTAAGCATGAACAGATGTTACAAAGTGGCGCTTTTAAGCTCTAGTAAGTGTTTTTTCTATACAAAATTAATATCTCTAGTTCCCTACATTGGATTTTTGTCATTTTAATCAAATCAAATATTTGCTATTTCTATAACTTGTTGTTGGAATTTTTTTAGTGCTGTCTTACTTATTAAACCTATTTATGTTTTTAAATGCTTTACACACCTGTCACCTAAGCTAAGCCTGCCTACTCATAGCCAGCTACCAAGGGTTTTTGCTGAGACCCTGACTGGATGTTATGTTGTAGTTATTGCCTTATTATTAGTGGTAGGTACCTACTTACCACTACTAATAAACCATATTCTACCACAGTACATAATAGAAATATTATTGCTGTTATGGAAGCATAGTAATACTAATTCATTATACATCCATATCCATCCTAGTTTCAGAAAATACATTAACTATATATCCCTCCTGCACTGGTCATCAGTTTCAACTTTACAAGACCGAACACCATTCCTCCCTCCATAATACCCAGTTCTAACTTTTGAAGGACAATGACAATGGAAATATCAGAATTTTGTTAAAATTACTAGTAATATTAATTCAGAAATGTAATTGTTATATTTCTGTATTTAATTAAGTGTTTTTACGGTGCATTACCTTACTTAATATCAGGGTTGTGGGATCTGCATGCAGTGTTCCAGAGTGCATGAGTGAAACAGGAAAAAGGACATTGCCATTGTAAAATCAAAATATATATTATCTAATAGCTAAAAAGTGAACTTGATAACTTAGCATTTCATGCTTGCTTATTATAAAAGAAGGAAGTGATGGCACAGTCATGGGTACTAATAGAAACAGATTCAATTCCATAATATTATCATGGTACATATTGACTCCAGGATCGAATTATGATACACACTACAACCAATTCCTTAACACCTTTAAATCTCTAATATAAATAATAAGAAATGTGTATTTCCTTTTTACTTTTATTTTGTACTCTACTGATGTCAGAGGAACACAATGAATAAAGTGGTCGAGTGATTGACAGAGGCAATTTCAAATGAGTGGCATTGTTTAGCAAGGAAGTATATGACTCTGCAGTAGTTGCTCTCCCCTCACCCTCCAAAGGATAGAAATAGTAACTAGCTAGAAAGAAAGCATAAGTTGGCAACACCACTCACACCGGTTAGGAAATCTCAAAAGTAGGAGTAAGTTGAAGGAGACATTCTAGCTTACATTATTGTTTACATGGCTATATGCTGCTGTAATTATGATCTACTCCTTTTCAGGACTGATGAACATCAGTGATGAGAAATACATTGCAGGCTGTGATTCAGCTGGCCAATTGGTGCTCTGTTGAGGCACACCAGTCTCTTTCCTTTCTTTCTGCTTTTTTTGTCCTTTTTCTTTTGTTTTCCTCATCTAATTTATTTATGAATATAAGGATTTCGTGCAGGCTGTAATCCTTTATGAGGTTGCTTACCTACTAACACGAACTTGTAAGAGATTGGAGTATTAGTTGAGGGGAATGCGAACCCACCACAAATAATAATCATAATTCCTTGTCAGCGTGCACCACAAAAGTCCTTTGTTCACACTTACACTTAACAGCGCTTTGCTCCAATGAAAGTCATCTGGTTGCACTTGACTAGGATTAAGTCAAACGTTAAGGCTGACCACAATAGAATAAGGCTCTGATACAGGGACCAGGCTTGTCCTGGGGAAATATTTTATCTTTGGACTTAGTCTTTGGAATGGAGGTCAACATTAATCATCTGGGCAAGGCAGCAGGCTCTGGCTGAAGGACTCCTCTGCATCATAGAGCCACTGGGCGAGGTCTCAATGAAGCTGTTGCATTTTGGTCGGAAAGGTCTAAGTGTGGGTAATTTAAATATCATGTCCATGGAAAGTCCCTTCCCGATAGGATACTTTTCGTGTCTTTGCCCACAGAAAATGTCTACCTTTGGATTTAGTCAATTTTTGGACCTTGGATTTTTCTAATGGGGCATGGCTGCAGGATGTAGCTGTAGAGGGATCGACCAGGCTGGATATCTTCTCCGTGATATTCCACTGAATTGGATTTGCTGATACAAAGACGGACATAGTGGGTGCAACCTGAATCTCTGGCGTAGTAAAGATGCACCCTCTGTGGATTGACTTAGCAGCTTGGTTGGTTCTTAGATCAAAATCTTTTTAATTCCAAAATTTCCAGCCTATTCATGAGAAGTATATTTGGACACCAGCCAAGGGTCCAGGATCATTGGAACAGCAATTGGAGCATGGAGATTCACTCCAGCAAAGGCTGGTACAGGGTCCTGTGCAGATACAGTTGGGAACTATCTGATGGTAATGCAGGAAAAAAGGTATCTCTGAGATTTTTGTGTCCCTGTAGCCCAAAGAGGAGGTCAGCCTTGCAAAATTTTGAGTCTTCTTCTTTGTCCTAGTTATACAAGAGGGAGGCCTGGTCCAGTGTTCAAGGCTCTTATCAGGTCACCAATGACAGGTCCAGCACTCTTCTGTACTTCCATAGGCCCAGAAGTGAAATTAGGAGGGCACTCTGGGTTTTGGCCAGTGCCAGTCAGTGGGTATGGGATACTTGTAACCACTCCCTAACCAATGGGATAAAAGTTCCCTGCATCACTTCCTGTGAGCACCCTTTGAAGTAACTTTAGTTCCTGGGCACAGCACAGATGGTCATCCTGCCAGAGGGAGGTCAACTGCTCTTGCTTTCTTTCAGCGCTGGGAACCACTTCAAACCTAATCAAGGAACCACTCAACTTCTGGTTGACAACGAACAGTGACAGAAAGGCGCATTTGGCTCAGGCAGAAAAAATTCCACATTTTCTTAATTTGTCATATTCAAAATAGTAATATAAAATCTGACTTGGCCATTAAGTTGGAATTTAAATTACTAATAAAAGCTGTTCCCAAAATGGAATTAAACGTATTAGTTGTTATAGGGTAACCTGTGATTTTCCTTCGGCAGGGCCAGTTTGCCATTGTAAAAAAGGATTAGGAGTAAGTATTTCATATGTTTTATGTGTTTTAAGCTATAACTGTGGCTGTGGTAGTACGATTGTACTCCAAAGTTACACAGTAATTACAAGTCATTAGCTAATTGGCTTATGACTGGCTTTGTAAATGTTAAAGGCAGCCATGCTGTTTTCACTTCAAGTTTCCCTGTCATCATAATTATGCCTTGTTGCCTTGATGCCTTCTTTTTGTATCTTTCCAAAACATATTACACTTTATTAAAGTGGTAATAGGAAGTTAGAAATATTTGATGGTTTATATATATATATATCTTTTTTTTAATTCCAGAATACCAAAAAACTACAGCAGTACCAAAATAAATTGAAAGAAATCTGTCAAATTTAGAAAAACACTATAAAACACTATGAGCCAGATGTCCAACACACAATGGCCCATTGGCAACCAGTGAAATGCATTTTCCTATTTACTAACCCTCTTACTGACTCGCAAAAAAGGATTTGTGGCTCTCGAATATGAAAGGGAATGTAAAAGGCAAGGAGAAGGACCTTCCTCCTGCTGTGGCTCTTCGGATGCGGGGGACGGCGGCGAGGGCGTGGCTGGTCGATCGAAGCTGGCGGGTAGGAGTGTAGAAGTTGAGGCGGCTGTTGAGGTATCTTGGGCCTTGGTTGTGTAGGGCTTTGTGTGCGTGGGTGAGGAGACGGAAGGTGATTCTCTTGTTGACCGGGAGCCAATGCAGGTCTCTCAGGTGTCCGGAGATGTGGCTGTGTCGGGGGATGTCGAGGATGAGTCTTGCTGAGGCGTTCTGGATCCGCTGAAGTCTCTTCTGGAGCTTGGCGGTGGTTCCGGCGTAGAGGGCGTTGCCGTAGTCCAGTCGGCTGGTGACGAGGGCCTGGGTGACCGTCTTCCTGGTCTCGGTGGGGATCCAACAGAAGATCTTACGTATCATGCGCAGGATATTGAAGCAGGACGAGGAGACGGCGTTGACTTGTCTGGTCATAGAGAGGGAGGAGTCCAGGATGAAGCCCAGGTTGCGTGCGTGGCCTGTCGGTTTGGGTGTGCTGCCCAGGGCGGGGGGCCACCAGGAGTCGTCCCAGGCGGACGGTGAGGATCCCAGGATGAGAACTTCCGTCTTGTCTGAGTTCAGTTTCAGGCGGCTGGTCATCATCCACTCGGCTACGTCTGTCATCCCTTCGTGTAGGTTGGCTCCGGTGGTGGCGGGGTCGTTAGTGAGGGAGAGGATCAGCTGAGTGTCGTCGGCGTAGGAGATGATGTTGAGGTTGTGTTGGCGTGCGATGGCTGCGAGGGGGCTCATGTAGACGTTGAAGAGGGTGGGGCTGAGCAATGATCCCTGTGGTATGCCGCAGACGACTTCGGTGGCTTCTGATCTGAACGGGGGAAGGCGGACTCTCTGTGTCCTTCCTGCGAGGAAGGAGATGATCCACTCCAGTGCCTTCTCCTGGATTCCGACGTTGCTGAGGCGCTGCACTAAGGTGCGGTGGCAGACAGTGTCGAAAGCCGCGGAGAGGTCCAGGAGGATGAGGGCCGCTGTTTCTCCGTTGTCGAGCAGGGCTCGGATGTCATCGGTGGCTGCGATGAGGGCGGTCTCGGTGCTGTGGTTGGCCCGGAAGCCAGACTGTGAGAGGTCGAGGGATCCATTTGTTTCGAGGAAGGCGGCCAGCTGTTTGTTGACGGTCTTCTCGATGACTTTGGCCGGAAACGGGAGGAGCGAGATGAGTTCGGTGGGGTCCGCTGATGGTTTTTTTCAGTAGGGCGCTGAGTTCGGCGTGCTTCCAGCTCTCCGGGAAGATTGCGGTGTTGAAGGAGGTGTTGATGATGTCCCACAGGTGGGGAGTGATGACAGCGTCGGCCTTGTTGAAGATGTGGTGAGGGTAGGGGTCGGTTGGAGATCCGGAGTGGATGGAGTTCATCGTACGGATGGTGTCTTCGGTGGTAATCGGGGTCCAGGCGCGGATGGAGGTGGTGGGGGGCGTTGGTGCAGTCGTGGGGAGCGTTGGTTGTGTGCTGAAGCTGTTGTGTATGTCTGCGATCTTGTTGTGGAAGTAGGAGGTGAGGGAGTTGCAGAGGTCTTGCGATGGGGTGATGTCGTTGTTTCCGGCGTTGGGGTTGGAGAGCTCTTTAACGATGTTGAAGAGTTCCTTGCTGTTGTGTGCGTTGTTGTCCAGTCGTTCCTTGAATGTAGTTTTCTTGGTGGCGTGGATCAGTTGATGGTGTTTTCGAGTGACGAGCTTGATGGTGCTCATTTTATCTGGTGTTGGGTCTCTGCGCCAGGCTCTCTCGAGGGCTCAGCAGTTCTTCTTGGAGCTCTTGAGTTCTTCGGTGAACCATGGTGCTTTCTTACTGCCGGGTCTGCTAGGCGGGGTCCTCAGTGGGGCGAGGTCGTCTGCGCTGGTGCTGATCCACTTCGTGAGGTTGTCGGTGGCCTGGCTGGGGTTCGCTGAGCTGGTGGGGGGTGCTGGCTCAGGGATGCGGCGAGCTGGTCGGCGGTGATCTTGTTCCAGCTTTTGCGTGCAACCTGTTGCTGGTGATGGTGGATTGTGGTTCTTCTGAAGTTGAAGTGGACGCAGCTGTGGCCGGTCCAGTGGAGTCTGGTGGCGTGGCTGAAGGCGATGTCCTTGCTGGATGAGAAGACGGCGTTGAGTGTGTGTCCGGCGTAGTGGCCACCGACTTCAACCTTATTACTGTAAACACTACTAAATTATATGGTACTTCACTCTATCTCACTATAGTTTATGCCACTCCACTATATGCTATTGCACTGAACTGTATTACACTCTACACCACTGTATTCTACAGTATACCGCTGTGCACCGCTGCACTATAAGGCACTCCAATATCTGCCACTCCACATTACACAGTTTAGCTTTACAACCACACTCAATTATGTGTAATCCCTCTGTACACCACTACATTTTCGATAATTCCATTGTATAGAGCACTAGTATACCCCACTACAGTGTATGCTATTTCAGTTTACACCACTCCATTGTCCCAAACTACATTGTATGCCACCTTACATTAGATATAACTCGCCACCCTCCCATGCACTGTGTTCTGGCTAATAATATAATTTTCCATTTCATAAATGTTGTATTTACTGCAATTCATTCACAACTTTTACTTAGGTATTATCAAAGTAGGGCTTGGAGAATTGGTGAGTTATAGTTCAAATAATGCGGTGAGTAAGGTGACAAGACTGTGTACAGAAGTGTGCAAGTGGTTTTAATCGAAAAGTGGTGCTTAAGTCTAAATGTGAGTGATAAGTATGCCTTACCGCAATATGAAAGCAGTGCATAAATGATCATTTCAACAGGTAAGTCAATGGGCATGATTACAACTTTGGCAGTGTGTGAGTGGGACGGCCATGCCGCTGTCCCCCTCCCACACTGCCAAAGCTGTGTGAGCACTGCTCGCCAGATTACATGTTTTCATGTGTCTGGCGGGTGTTTCTTTGGCGGTCCGACTGTGGTGCCTCTGAAAAAGGGCACACCGATGGGACAACCAAAGGCAGGTCCTGCATGGCATGGACTCTGGGGACCATGCCCTGTAGGAACAGGGGTGCATGCTCACAGGGAATCACAATTTATGCCCCCTTCATGCACACTATGGCCCTGAGGCAACATGGGGTCTTTAGGGCCCCCTTTGTTTCCTCTCCGCCACATTTTTGATGCCAGGCTCACTGCCATAAAGACAGTGGCAGAGGAGAAGCTCCTAATACACTTGGTGGTGCTGCAGTGGCATCGCCTAGTATATTTTGGCCTCAACACCACCACAACACACCAGGGATCTCTGTTCCCTGTCAGTGTGATGGTCCCATGGCCACCTGACTGCCCAACTTGTAATAGGGTGGTTAGACCGATGGTGCCGTGGTGCCCGCACTGCCATTGTGGCTATGGTGGACCATCAGACCACTGTAGTCATAATCAGGCCCTTCGTTATGAATTTGTTATGGTTGTGCGATGTAAGGCATGTTTGGTAGAAATAAGTTGGAATAAGTGCATAAACAATAAAAACTAAGATCTAACAACAACTGTAGAATTTCTAATGGTTGTGGAGCTTAATTTGGGTTTGTATACCAAACCTATATAAAGTTTCCCTAACTATGACAGATGTCTAACCATTGTTTATTTTGTGACAGGCGTATTTTCTGCAGTGCAGAGAACAGTCATAGTATTATGTTTATATTTAAAAAAAAAACAAACAATGAACGAGTGATTCCAAATGATATGTAAGAACAAGGCAAACGGAGTCACATGTGTGTTTAAAAAGAACCCTCACTCACCAACCCAGTTGATGACATGTAACATCATAGGGTTGCCACCCGAGGAGCTGAAAGCCACTCGGGTCTGATTTCAGCGGAGCAGGAATTTTTTAATGGGTGAAAGTGAGTGAATAATAACACTGTGAATGTTAAAATTGCCTTTGCGTGTTCAAAATAATTTTAATGTAGGAGTGGTAAGGCAAGATTAAAAAAAGGCAATGGATGTCTTAACTGGTTTAATTGACCAATGGAATTCTGTATGTGAATTGGTGATCGTGGCCGGCCTTATATTGCCAAAAATAAAATACAAGGAGTAGCTTTGTCATCACTGAAGCTATTCCTGCTATTTTGTCTTTAGTTCCATTGACATAATAGAGCTACTACTCTGCTAAACGGAAGATACAACATCTGTTATGTCTGTGGCACTATACATATAAATGAAGGAATAACATCCGTTATCTTCAAACTTCCGCTTCTCTTATGTTTACTGACATGCACATTATGGGAGCTAGGAAGGGTTGGGTATGGGTGATTGACCACTGTGTGGAGAATATAACCGGTTCTTGTAATGCCTTCCCACCGTGGTCGGTATTGGGTGTACCTGCAAGGCGGTGACGTGGGGAGGGGGATGGGTAGGGTGAGGGGCAGGGTGAGGGGTAGTAATCTATGGATTACAGAGCTTTACAAGTAAGTAAACATTTAAATAAATAAAATGAATTTCGTTGCTTGCACTACATCGCATTAGGGGATGCAGTGCACACAACGAAATTCGTTTTATTTATTTAAATGTTTACTTACCTGTAAAGCTCCGTAATCCATAGATGACTACCCCCACCCTGCCCCTCCCCTCCCCACATCACCGCCCTGCAGGTACACCCATTACCGACCGCGGTTGTGCCTTCCCTATTTCTCAGGGCATTTAACTCTTACAATGTTTACTTTTTAACAAATTCACAATATCAGTTGTTATGTTGGCCCTGATTTTGACGAGCCATCTGCAAATATTTGTGGATCAGATATTATTATTATTATTTTAATAAATTGCACTTACAGTTTCATATACGAACAAATATGGAACCCATAGCCTTTAAAATGACTTACCAAAAGTTCAGCCTGGAAGAGCTTGCCATGAAAGTGTTAAAATATGGCTTTGTGTTAAAACTGTCAGAAAAGTAGAAAGTGGAATACCTGATTTACTATATTTGTGAGACTTGCCACTGAGTAAAGTTAATTCTGTAAGCTTGATTCAGGTTCATTGGCACACATATATTGGCATGCAGTAGAGAATACATATCGAATGGCATGTTCAATTACAGTCTTTCATATCTTTTTCTTGTCCTCAAAATATGAAGAGTATGATCTTTCAAGAGGTGATTGCGACACGTTTAAGGGGAATGGAAACAATTATACAGCGTTTATTATATTTTTTGGTATGTGTATTCTACTCGTTATATATTTCTGGTATATTGCAGAAGTTCCTTTGCGCATCAAACCTGAAAGAATATATTTCATAGAGCAGGCACTATTAAAAAGCTGACTGACTTACAGTTTCCATGGTAACAATATCTTATGTTTACATTTCAAACTTCAGGTCCAGCTCATAATGCGTGCACGGATCCCGGTACGCCACTTTATGGAATACAGAACAGTTCCAGAGCCTATGAGGTAGTCACTTAGCATTTTAATTACGTTTCTTAATTCACTACGACTGCGGAAATTGTTTTCATATTTTTTAATTCGTAAATGATTTGAAATGCATGTTGTTTATTATTTTCTTAATTATTTCCCTAATTATGAAGACAGCATATCGTTCGGTCTTGTATATACTGAGAAGGACTACATGTTTTCCAGCCGTTGTAGATATATTCTGTTACATTGCTGCACGGTTCAGTTATTTTTAACAGCACTTGAAAACCGCGTGTGTATATGCAAAGTATTATTTAAACAATCATATGAACCCACACACGTATTTCACCTTCTCTCATATGCTATTTTGTTATGCCTTGCGACTCTTTCATTGACTGTGCTTTATCAATATCTAATAGGAGCAAATCAATAAAACGTTTTTCCGGTATGGGCCAGAATTGCACCTGGAAAAAAACCAAATAAGTTTACTTTATGCTTTCTTTACACAGCAAGATACTCATTTGCATACATTCCTGTAAATGAGCCAGCAGGCTTTACAATGAACCATAAACGTTTATCAGAGGGGTGATTCCATATCGACACTTGTAGAGGAGGAAAGAAGCACTGACACAGCTAGTAGATCTGGCTAATAACTGAAAGTGCAAGCCTTAATTGTTTGCCCTGCCAATGCTTTTTTGTTATCAAAACATCGACATTGTGATGTGTTTATGATTTGAGCTATGCTGTATTGATGTCGAGCTCCTCTTTTGTTGTACTTCAAACTCAGCAAATCTCGAAGGTCTGCAGACACTCTGTACACAATATCACAATCAAGGACCTGCATTCATTGTACAGTTATAAACAACAGGATGGCAAAACCACAATAAAATTGTACATAATTATACATTAACAAAATGCTGAACCCATTCAGTGCTGTGGCGGTTTCATCAGTGTTAACCGTGTAAGTTAGTGTGCGTTTTTTGTACAAATTACATCAAAAAATGGTTTGATTAGCACAGATCTCTCTTCTTCCACCTTTCAGAAGAGGTGGTATGGAAAGAAAATACTTTTTACTGCAGTGTTTCTAGTTTTTAAGTGGTGATCAATATTTCCTATTGTGGTTTCTATCTCCTTGCAGTCTTTGGGTAAGAGGTATACATGCATGGGCAAATCCAGAAAGTTGCACATTTTTGAAAACTACAAAAAATCACTAATTCAATAAGGTTAATGTGTATGCGTTGCTCGACTTCTTTCCAAAGAAGCTTATTGTAAAATTTTAAAAATTGTAAACTCAAGTAAGAACAAACAAAAACAAGTCACATTGTTTTTACCTCTAAGTTTTTGCACTTTGGCAGGCATACAAAAGTAAAATACCTTTATGTTTGCAAACTCTTCCAATCGTATAGATATATGGGAGAAGATTACGCTTTCATTCAGAGTTGCTTCCAATTGACACTGTCTCCGACTCGGGACCTGATTATGATGCTACTGAAACTGTTCGGTGGCATACTCACTTTTGTCTATAGGAGGTCGTGTCACAGCAGTAAACCAGCTGTAATACAGGCTCCTATAGAGAAATGGGTGTGTATGTAAAACCCTGCACCTTGTGGCAGGCTTCCCATGGTGCCTGCAATACAGTGCAGGGTTTTAGAGGGGGGGACCCTAGATACCCCGTCGGCCACCAACCGTAGACTGCGATGGCAAGTCGGCCCTGCTAGTGGCCCCCAAAGTCGGTTTCAGACAACCTTTCTGTGTCAGAAAGACCGGCACAAAAAGGCTGTGAGAAACCAACGGCATAATCATAACAGCGGAACACTGTCCAGAGGGGATTACAGTGTGGTTCATACTCGTAGCGAGACTCCAAGAGCTGGTATTATCACCGAGTATCCAGGTACTGAGGTATGGGTGGCCTTAGTTGAAAAGCCAGGTTTTGAGTCCCTTTCGGACGTCAGAGAGGGGAGGTTCGCGGGTGGGGGTCGTGCCAGGACTTGGCAGTGAGGTAAAAGAAGGAACGATCTTCTGAGGTGGGGGATGATGCTGGTTCATTTGGGGACGTCAAAGGCAAGTCTGGTTGAAGCATTCTGTATGGTTTATAGTAGTTTGAGGAGATAGGTGTTGGTTCCGGCATAGAGTGCATTTCCATAGTCCAGTAACAAATACTGTGACCATTTGAAGTCAATGTAGTGTCAATGTAATCTTCAAAAATGTCCCTCTTTTGGCCTGTTCTTGTCATGGTCAGTAGACTCCTCCACATAGTTGAGTGGGAGGCTGCTATTTAGATCTTTAAGTGCTGCGTAGTGCTGTGCAAGCAGCAGCTTGAATATATGGTACATCTGGGCCTCTGTGACTTTATCTTCAAACAGGCCCCCCTCTGGAAAAATCCATGTTTGGCTCCTCAACCATAATTTACACTTCAAACATGAAGCCTAATGCTGTTTTCTGACATTGTTAAGTTCAAAATTTCTATAAATCCATATGCAGGGCATTTATATTTGCAAATTTATTTTTGCTCAATTATAATGCACTCATGTGGAAATTACATTTTTGTATGGGACGATGTGCATTGCAAATATGCATGTCTCTTCATACATTTAACCCAATGCTATACTTTGTTTTGAATTATTCTTTCTTCTAAATAAATTATGTTCACCATAATGTAATTGGTCATTGTATTAAACAAACAATGACGTATTTTCACCTCATCCATGCATTTGCAGGTTGGAAGCACAGTCTATTTCAAATGTAAAAAAGGATATCACATCCAGGGCTCTACAACTCGTTATTGCTTAGCTAATTTAACTTGGACTGGATTGCAACCGGAATGCATTCGTAAGTATTGTTCTGCATTGTATTGCATGCTCATTTCATTTAAGAATAACATGACTTAATTTTACGTGGTTTTCACAACAGGACTATTGCGCACAAATATCACTGGCATTGTTCCATAAACATAATTATATGTAATCCGTTGAGATGTGCATCATTTAACGTAAACAGTGATTTGATATCATCTTTAGCAAACATATGAGTCTTTAGAATTGATATTGTTGGTTACAAGTGAACAATGATGAGCTTCAGTTAATAGTTACTCTTCAAGTATAATTAAATGTGATCCTTTGAAATGTGAATCTTTTCAAATGTATACAAACAATAGAGAACTCATGAATCTATAAAAATAATGTAATTAGATACAAGTGAAGAATTTTGTGCTGTTAAAACGTGAAATATATTTACGAGGATAAATATTCTATCTTATGAGCTGTCTTTTAAAACGTGAAATATATTTACGAGGATAAATATTCTATCTTATGAGCTGTCTTTCTAGGAATGGTATGCAGCAATTGATCCTGTTGTGGGTGTCCAGTTTATCAAACATATGTATTAAGCTAGTGTCAAGGACTGAATAATATGCTTTCTGGCTGAATGTGTAAAGTCACCTTCTTTGAAAATGTCAACCACTAATATATGACTTTGCTACGAATACATCTTTTGGTTGCTCATAACAATCTGATAATACAGGCCGTAGCTCCATTCATACATGTTTCTTTATTTCTGAATAACTGTACCCAGCAGACAGAGCCAGCAAATAGCCAGTAGCTGCTCCTCCGCTAAGGTGGAGGAGTGTTCCCCCATTGCTTCAGCTGCATTTTGTTTTTTGAATTCAGCCTGTAGCTGAAGACAGGTGACCAGGGCTGTGCACTCTGCATTTTCTCCATGCAGACAGGCTGTATTACAGTCTGCGTGGAGAACATGCACAGCCTGCTAGCCTCTGTCTGAGCCCCAAACCACGGTGTTCAGACCAATTACGATGCTGCTAAGACAGCGTTGTAATTGGTCAGGAGATTCTGGGAGGCTGTGTGCTTCCTTCCGAGAAAAGGATGGAGAAAGAGGAGGCGGCGATTGGTGGTAAAGAGGTAACTGCTTTTTTAAATTATTCCTCCCTCACTTGTTCCACCTCTCACCCACCCAAACAACCTCTACTGCAAATATCCATATTTCCAGTGGTGGCTGGTATATACCGACAGTAAGGGGGCAAGTAGCAGGGCCCTCGGGGAGGGATTGAAGAAAAAAATAAAGACTTACCTGTCTCCCAGTCTCCCAATAGCCAATCACAATGCTGCAATACAGCGTTGTGATTGGTCAAAGCACCGTGGATCAGCATTCAGACAGAGAATTGGAGGCTGGACACGTTCCACATGTGGGCTGTAATGCAGCATGCAAAGTGCGAAAGATGATTGAACGGCACGAGACGGCTGGCCGAAGCCTCCAGCACACTTGGAGTGGGCAAACTATTCCTCCCATGCCCTGCTCTGTGAACAGAGCAGCCCCAACCATACCCAGCTGAGCAATTTGAAAAATAAAAGTTAACAAAATAACAATGAGTTATTATCATTTGAGTTTTTCCATTTTTGACCTGCTCAGTGGGACAGACACTCCTCCACCTTGGCGGGTGAGCTGAATTGTTGTGAATTAGTAGCTACTCAGTATTACACAACCTTAGACAGTATGATTGAATTTGTTCCTGATATTATTGATTCATTCAAATATCTGAAATAATATTTTTTGCACATAGCCAGACATTCATTATTGGAATCTCTGTTACAGCATTGATGTCTCGTATTCTGACAGATTTTTGGAAGTCAGAGCAATTATTTGTTAATTACATTTCTCTGGGAACATGCCATTTTCTGAGACTTCAAGATATTACTATTTAGGGTCTCATTACGATATCGGTATGAAAGGCACCGAAAGGCATTCAGCTTTCCCTTACCCGAGTTTTAACCTATGTTTCCAACAGTCTTTGCAAAATTTCTGATTGAACGATTACAATGGAACCTAACCTTTCGGTCTGTCCAACTCGGTTCCGACCAACATTAGGAGACTCCAAGTTGGTGGGAGCCAAATCATACAGCTTTATGGACCGCGTTTCTGACTGACGTCTTGTGATGTCGGATTCTGACAGCCTTTTAAATCGGTTTGTCTGACACGGAACAGCTGTTAGAAACTGACTTTGGGGGCCTGTAGCAGGCCCCACTTTACCCAGGGCCCTCTGGTTGGGGACCGTGGGGGTACCCACTGGACCACTCTTTGCAACCATGCACAAAGTAGCGGGCACCATGGGGCCCGGCACAGGGTGCAAGGTTTTCAGCAACCACCCCTTTCTTCAATGGAAGCCTGTGTTGTCGATCGATGGGAGTCCAACCCAATGGTGTTCTGAACCATCGCAATCAGTCGGTTGGCAGGTTCGCTGAGTCAGTCGGAATGCTTTCCGACCAACATCATAATGAGGCCCTTAGTTGCAATTGCACTCTACTGGTATCATTGAGATGTTCACTGTTAAAAATTATCCTTTATTCGAAGGAAACAATAACACATTAAGTATTTAGCTCAATCAAGACAGCACAATTGTTTCAGGACAATTTTCAATAATGTATTAATATTTTCAAATATAATGTACTTCACTTATTCATTTCAGATGAGTAAATTTGGAATTCATCCGTGCCATGATTAAATGATGTTGATGACAGGTTACTAAATTGTGAAAATGAGCAGATACATTAACCTACTGTGCTGTCTTATAAAACTGTAGCATAAAATATTGAGAGCAGTATAGTGTTGTCCTAAAATGCCTACTATGTGTTATAGTTACTTGGTTCTAAGTTACGAGGCTGAAATGAATATTGTTTCGTTATTATGTCTTCTGAACCTCAGGATGATATGATTAGACCATAGCACACTGTACCAGTTATACAGTTTCTGTAATAAATGAAAAGGTTTAAAAACAATCTTTTTCTTTGCAAGCTTTATGATAGGTCAGTGTACACCACTACTGAAATATGTCCATGCTTTACTGTAATATTTTCAGTTGAGTTGTGTTGATAATGAGGGTCTCTAATTGGCAATTGTGTTCACCTTTGTCCAAATAGGGACCCTTCTTCCCGCTCATCCCTTGGTAGCTTGGCATGAGCAGACAGGCCTATCTCAGAGGCAGTGTGTAAAGCATTTGTACATGCATACAGTAACACAGTGAAAACAATACAAATGTACACCACATCTGTTTAGAAAAATAAGCAAAACTTTATCTAAACCAACAAGACCAAAAACGACAAAAATCCAACATACAATACTGTAAAAATAGTAACTGTGCATTATAACCTTTAAATTGCAGGAATGCCGTGAAAACACAGTTCCTCTAACTCTGTAGCTCCGTTTGGGACTATCGCAATACTGCACTTGACAGAGTCTAACAATTCCTGCCAACCACGTTGGTACGGGTCAGTTAAAGCGGCAACAGACTCAGAGATAGAACCTTTCTTGTTGCGGTCACCGGGCTGATGCGAGTCGGTCAGTGCAACCATCATGGCTGCGATGTGAGATGGAAGCATTGCAGAGTTCAGTGTCCTCACGGTTCGGTGCAGGCAGCTGCTCTTTGACAGAGTCAGTAAGACAAAGGCTTGCATTTCAGGGAGAGACGTATGCTCGATGCAGTGCTGGCAGGTCGCAGTGTGGCGACAGAGCTGGCCGATGTTTGAGTCGGGCAGTGACGGAGTCCGTGATTTCTGCGCAGCGTGTAGCAAAGCAGTGCGGAGTGCGTTGCTCACCTGACGTGGTGCAAGCATCGGCTTGTTGGTGAGACCAGGGTTGTGTTGCGAAGTGAGGTAGTGCCTTCAGGACACAGAGTCTGAAACAGACTCGGTGACGTAGTCGGCTGCTCTTTTTTTCTGCTGAGATTGGAACCAGTCGAACCAGAGATGGTGCCCAGAAGGATGGTGAGGTCTTTGCTGTTCCTGAGACCTCTTGCACAGTGGTCAAGCTCCACTTCAAGCCCTTGAGGACAGCTTGGAAGCAGGTTAAACACACATTTCCTCTTCTTGGCAGAAACAGCCACTGCAGGCCAACCCCTGACCGCATACAGCAAAGGGGCAGTACTCCTCTTCCAGTTTCTTCCAGCTCTTCTCCTTGGCAGAGGTTCCTTTGGATTTCCAGATGTAGTCTAGTGTTCTGGGATCTGGACCTCAATATTTATAAAGCCAAATCCTTTGTTCTCTGGTGGCAGAGAAGAGATGTTCCCAGCCAAATCCAGTTCTGTCCTCTCTGGTGCAGCTTCCTGGCAGGAGGTGGTGACATCATTGTCTTTGGCAGACCAAGCCCATTCAAGTGTTAAACAATCTCCTACCCCTACTCTGAATGCAGCCCAGATCTATTCAGACCAGCCCTGGCTCACCCAGGAAAGGCAGGACACACCTCAGCCCCCCAAGTTGCTGTTTGAACAGAATGCAAATCCCAAGTGGTTGGCAGAGTCCTCCTTGAAAGGATCCTATCCTGGGCAGAGGTGAATAACATTATCTCCCCCTTCCAGGCGGGGTTTAGGGCCTGTACAAGTACTGTTGACCAGGCTTTTAGACTGTTACTATTGCATTGGAAGACAGTCTCGATTAGCAAGGGTGGTCTGTACCTGGCCTTCATCGATTTGAAGACCGCGTTCGATCTGGTCCCCCGAGGGCGGCTATGGGCGGTCCTTCACGAGATGGGGTTCCCTCCGCCCATCCTGCACCTGCTGGTCCGCATGCACGATGGAACCTACGCATGCATTCGGTGGGGCACGAAGGAGCAGTTAACAGAAAAAATTCCGGTGAACAGAGGTGTCCGCCAAGGATGTGTTCTGGCGCCGATCCTCTTTTCCCTATTTGTTAATGGGGTGGTTTCTTTTTTAACTGACATCGATGCTGACGCCCCTAGTCTGGCTGGTGTGAAGGTCCCCGCCATGCTCTTTGCCGACGACACGTTATTAGTTTCCAAAACGCCCATGGGGCTCCAAAAATTGCTTGACCGATTTTGTGACTTCTGTAAACTAAGGGGCTTGGTCATCAATACTTCCAAAACAAAGCTCCTTTATTTCAATCCCAGCAGAAAAGCTAATCGTACGCTCACTCTCAATGAAGAGCCGCTAGAGCGGGTCAAAACGTTTGATTATCTTGGAATTAGGATATCTGACCAACTCAAGTGGAAACCCCACATTGAAAAAATGGCCTTAAACCACAAACGGGTCGTGGGCGTCATAAGCAGGGAGAACAGATCTTCAGTTTCTAGACCTATAGTCCCTGCCCTAGAGATCTATTCAGCAAAAGCAGTAGGCAGTGCACTGTAGCTCTGGGGTTTTAGTAATGCTGACCTGCTAGTAATGGCTGAAAACCAATTTTATAAAGAGCTGTTGTCCATCCCCAGGAGTTCCCCTAGCAAGCCCATTCAAAGACCTTATAATTCTGCGTCCGCTTCTTTATTGGGCTCGCCTGTGGCGTGCACCAGAGCTAGAGAGCTACGCAGACGGCCTCAAAGAAATTATGAGCTTGCAGGGGTCACACAAATATCCTGGCTCTCCAAAATAAAAGAACTCCTGTTATCATCGGCCTTTGGGTGGCATGGGAGTCCGGTGCTTCATTGTCCAAACTAGAAGTTAAGGGGGCTTACTGGCGGTGGGTCGACGCCCAGAAATCTAGAGCGGATAACTTGGGCAGGCTCACCAATGAGTTCCGACTGCACAAAACTGTTCGCTTACTTGAACCCTTCTTGTACTTTATTAGAAAACCTAAAGACAGGGCACTGTATGTTCAATTTAGAATAGGAACCCTATCAGTCCGTGAACGCACCTCTAAATGGAAACCCCCTTACCAGACGCCTGCCACCTGCCCGCACTGCAGCACCGAACTGGAAACTATCCCACATGTTTTCTTTGTCTGCAGTGCCTGAAATAAGCCATGATCCAAGTGATTAAAACCTGTTTGTCTCCTCCTTGAGACAAGATGTTATGCCCCAGCTTTAAGAATTTTGCAATCTGATCCTAACACAGTACTGGCGTGTGGGGTAGCCAAATTCCTTAGTTGGGCGTGGGTGATCAGATGTAAAGCTATGTGATGAACCCTCTTTCAGGCAATCCTTGGCTTCTTGTTTCTTTTAAACTCAAAGCTGTAAATTGTTTAATACTGTTTTAAACTGTTCTTTTAAATATTTATTGAGTGTTTTTTAATAATATGAATTGTATTTTAACTGTCATGTGCTTTTAAGATATTATTATATCGAAATAAAGCTTTGTACCACATCCCAAGTGCCTGTCACTCCAAAGCCAGACAGTCAATAGACAACCCCAGCAGAGGCAGACTGAATGGCTAGGCAAGAAAATACCTACTTTCTGAAAGCGGTATTTTCAAACCCAGAATGTAAAAATCACCCTCACTAAAAGATGCATTTTATCATGCTGAGTTCAGGCATATCAAACTTTTTTTCCCATCTTGATCCCATGGACAGTTATGCTTATAAGATGTTATAAGCAAACTCCCCATTTCTATCCCAAGGGGACAGATTGTGAAAAAACGAAATTGGCAGCATTTCACACATCAGGGCATGTCCTACCTTCCACATACACTGCACCCTGCCCACAGAGGTAACTTGGGACTATCTTAGGGGTGACTAACATGTAAGAGAAAGGAAGGTTGGGGCCTGGCAAGTAGGTGTACTTGCCAGTACGACAAGGCAGTGATAGACTGCACACAGGCACCGCCAAGGCAGGCCTGAGATCTTGTTCCAAGGCTGCTTGTGTGGGTGGCACAATCACTGCTGCATTCCTACTAGCAGTTTTTTGATGTACAGGCCCTGGGCACACACAGTGCACTGTTCATCAAATATGCCAATTATGGAATCACTTATCCACAACTATAATTTATAGAGCGAACACTTGCACTTTGGCACTGAACAGCAGTGGCAAAGTGTCCAAAGCATCTAGACCAGCAAAACGAAGTCCAACACACAGCAAAAATAGAGGAGGCAAAGGCAAAAATACAGGGGAAACCCACGCCAATGAAGCAAGGTCTAACAAATTGTGACTGCAAAATGAGAAAGAAAATCAGCTTCTTGAGTAAAAAACATCAAATGGTTCTCAAATTTCTTGTGGTAAGACAAGCTTTTTCACTGCTGATAAATCTCTGCCACTGCTACAACACTGATTTAGATGTGTGTAGCTACTGCACCATGGATGACCCAGTTCCTGCTGCACAGGCAGTTTGGTTGCGCTTACCTTTGTTCTCTTAGTGCATTGAAAGGGAGGGCGTAGGCATGTCCTTTCAGCATAGAAAGTAGCCTTCCCTATTTTTGGTGGGTAGCAGCGCTGGTAGCATGCTGACTCTGCTATGGTCTTTCACTGCTAGGCTAAAGGCAGATGTGGCACTCCGCTCTCTTCTCATGACAATTTTTGTGCAACCAGTGACTAGCTACACTTTGGGATTTTAAGAATCCATGTTATTGTCTTCTTCAGTCTCCTGATGGGTGTGACCAGAATAATATGTCCCCCCGAACAAGATGTCAGCCATTGTAGTACATCATTTTATTTACCTAGCAAAAATGGTTCCAATGCATTTTAAGTGGTCATTTCCAACTTTTTCAATACAAAAGCATGCATGTTCAGAAATTGAACTCTCATACTAAAGTTTAGTTTGTGCCATTTTCATCACCCCATTGACAGTACAATAAATAGGAATAGAAGGAGAATGTCTTATTGATCCAGCACTTATAATGTGAGATCTAAAGAGCTTTGATCAGAACAAACTTGTAAAGGAACAAACCAAGTTTTCCCAGCTGTGTTATTCTTGTCTAATACTAACAACATGTGACCTGGCCACTTCATGTTACATGATTCAGAAAAGGGGTTGGTGATGAACAGAGTGTCTGAATTAAGCATACCACTCTTACCCAGTCCAAAGATCAGGGCTTGATCCATCACCGTTATTTAGCTCACTGCACCATCCCAGCTCAGAACCTGGCTATATGCAAATCAGTCTGTCCCTGGCCCAGTGCATCATGGGAACAGGGCAGACTAAACTACCAAGCCAATTCTTCACCAGAAAGGAGACAAGCTTCCGGGGACCGGTTTCTGGCATTTCAGCCAGCGTCGGCCCGGCTTGCTTGAATCCTGATGGTGCAGTGAGCCAGGGACTCATGTCTGAGTATACCCTGGCACACCTATAGTGGCCAAAAACGATTCAGAAAAGGGGGTGGTGATGAACAGAGTGTCTGAATTAAGCAGACCACTCTTACCCAGTCCAAAGATCAGGGCTTGATCCATTACCGTTATTTAGCTCACTGCACCATCCCAGCTCAGAACCTGGCTATATGCGAATCAGTCCGTCCCTGGCCCAGTGCATCATGGGAACAGGACAGACTAAACTACCAAGCCAATTCTTCACCAGAAAGGAGACAAGCTTCCAGGGACCGGTTTCTGGCATTTCAGCCGTTGTCGTCCCGGCTTGCTTGAATCCTGATGGTGCAGTGAGCAAGGGACTCATGTCTGAGTATACCCTGCCACACCTATAGTGGCCAAAAACGATTCAGAAAAGGGGGTGGTGATGAACAGAGTGTCTGAATTAAGCAGACCACTCTTACCCAGTCCAAAGATCAGGGCTTGATCCATCACTGTTATATAGCTCAGTGCACCATCCCAGCTCAGAACCTGGCTATATGCAAATCAGTCCGTCCCTGGTACAGTGCATCATGGGAACAGGGCAGACTAAACTACCAAGCCAATTCTTCACCAGAAAGGAGACAAGCTTCCGGGGACCGGTTTCTGGCATTTCAGCCGTCGTCAGCCCGGCTTGCTTGAATCCTGATGGTGCAGTGAGCAAGGGACTCATGTCTGAGTATACCCTGCCACACCTATAGTGGCCAAAAACGATTCAGAAAAGGGGGTGGTGATGAACAGAGTGTCTGAATTATGCAGGCCACTCTTACCCAGTCCAAAGATCAGGGCTTGATCCATCACCGTAATTTAGCTCACTGCACCATCCCAGCTCAGAACCTGGCTATATGCAAATCAGTCCGTCCCTGGCCCAGTGCATCATGGGAACAGGGCAGACTAAACTACCAAGCCAATTCTTCACCAGAAAGGAGACAAGCTTCCGGGGACCGGTTTCTGGCATTTCAGCCGTCGTCGGCCCGGCTTGCTTGAATCCTGATGGTGCAGTGAGCAAGGGACTCATGTCTGAGTATACCCTGCCACACCTATAGTGGCCAAAAACGATTCAGAAAAGGGGGTGGTGATGAACAGAGTGTCTGAATTAGGCAGACCACTCTTACCCAGTCCAAAGATCAGGGCTTGATCCATCACCGTTATTTAGCTCACTGCACCATCCCAGCTCAGAACCTGGCTAAATGCAAATCAGTCTGTCTCTGGCACCTGGCACAGTGCATCATGGGAACAGGGCAGACTAAACTACCAAGCCAATTCTTCACCAGAAAGGGGACAAGCTTCCGGGGACCGGTTTCTGGCATTTCAGCCATCGTCGGCCCGGCTTGCTTGAATCCTGATGGTGTAGTGAGCAATGGTACTCATGTCTGAGTATACCCTGCCACACCTATAGTGGCCCAAAACGATTCAGAAAAGGGGGTGGTGATGAACAGAGTGTCTGAATTAAGCAGACCACTCTTACCCAGTCCAAAGATCAGGGCTTGATCCATTACCGTTATTTAGCTCACTGCACCATCCCAGCTCAGAACCTGGCTATATGCAAATCAGTCCGTCCGTGGCCCAGTGCATCATGGGAACAGGGCAGACTAAACTACCAAGCCAATTCTTCACCAGAATGGAGACAAGCTTCCGGGGACCGGTTTCTGGCATTTCAGCCGTCGTCGGCCCGGCTTGCTTGAATCCTGATGGTGCAGTGAGCAAGGGACTCATGTCTGAGTATACCCTGCCACACCTATAGTGGCCAAAAGCGATTCAGAAAAGGGGGTGGTGATGAACAGAGTGTCTGAATTAAGCAGACCACTCTTACCCAGTCCAAAGATCAGGGCTTGCTCCATCACTGTTATATAGCTCAGTGCACCATCCCAGCTCAGAACCTGGCTATATGCAAATCAGTCCGTCCCTGGCACAGTGCATCATGGGAACAGGGCAGACTAAACTACCAAGCCAATTCTTCACCAGAAAGGAGACAAGCTTCCGGGGACCGGTTTCTGGCATTTCAGCCGTCGTCAGCCCGGCTTGTTTGAATCCTGATGGTGCAGTGAGCAAGGGACTCATGTCTGAGTATACCCTGCCACACCTATAGTGACCAAAAACGATTCCGAAAAGGGGGTGGTGATGAACAGAGTGTCTGAATTAAGCAGACCACTCTTACCCAGTCCAAAGATCAGGGCTTGATCCATCACCGTTATTTAGCTCACTGCACCATCCCAGCTCAGAACCTGGCTATATGCAAATCCGTCCGTCCCTGGCCCAGTGCATCATGGGAACAGGGCAGACTAAACTACCAAGCGAATTCTTCACCAGAAAGGAGACAAGCTTCCGGGGACCGGTTTCTGGCATTTCAGCCGTCGTCGGCCCGGCTTGCTTGAATCCTGATGGTGCAGTGACCAAGGGACTCATGTCTGAGTATACCCTGTCACACCCGTCCCCGGAAGCTTGTTTCCTTCCCAGTATAAGAATTGGCTTGGTAGTTTGGTTTGCCCTGTTCCCATCATGCACTGGGACAGGAACAGGCTAATTTGCATGTAGCCAGGTTCTGAGCTGGGATGGTGCAGTGAGCTAAAAAACGGTGATGGATCAAGCCCTGATCTTTGGACTGGGTAAGAGTGGTCTGCTTAATTCAGACACTCTGTTCATCACCACCCCCTTTTCTGAATCATTTTGTCCACCATAAGCGTGGAAGGGTATACTCAGATTTGAGTCCCTTGCTCATTGCACCATCAGGATTCAAGCAAGCCGGGCCGACGACGGCTGAAATGCCAGAAACCGGTCCCCGGAAGCTTGTTTCCCTCCCAGTATAAGAATTGGCTTGGTTGTTTGGTTTGCCCTGTTCCCATCATGCACTGGGACAGGAACAGACTAATTTGCATGTAGCCAGGTTCTGAGCTGGGATGGTGCAGTGAGCTAAAAAACGGTGATGGATCAAGCCCTGATCTTTGGACTGGGTAAGAGTGGTCTGCTTAATTCAGACACTCTGTTCATCACCACCCACTTTTCTGAATCATTTTGTCCACCATAAGTGTGGAAGGGTATACTCAGATGTGAGTCCCTTGCTTATTGCACCATCATGATTCAAGCAAGCTGGGCCGACGACGGCTGAAATGCCAGAAACAGGTCCCCGGAAGCTTGTTTCCTTCCCAGTATAAGAATTGGCTTGGTAGTTTGGTTTGCCCTGTTCCCATCATGCACTGGGACAGGAACAGACTAATTTGCATGTAGCCAGGTTCTGAGCTGGGATGGTGCAGTGCGCTAAAAAACGGTGATGGATCAAGCCCTGATCTTTGGACTGGGTAAGAGTGGTCTGCTTAATTCAGACACTCTGTTCATCACCACCCCTTTTCTGAATCATTTTGTCCACCATAAGCGTGGAAGGGTATACTCAGATGTGAGTCCCTTGCTCATTGCACCATCAGGATTCAAGCAAGCCGGGCCGACGACGGCTGAAATGCCAGAAACCGGTCCCCGGAAGCTTGTTTCCTTCCCAGTATAAGAATTGGCTTGGTAGTTTGGTTTGCCCTGTTACCATCATGCACTGGGACAGGAACAGACTAATTTGCATGTAGCCAGGTTCTGAGCTGGGATGGTGCTGTGAGCTAAAAAACGGTGATGGATCACGCCCTGATCTTTGGACTGGGTAAGAGTTGTCTGCTTAATTCAGACACTTTGTTCATCACCACCCCCTTTTCTGAATCATTTTGTCCACCATAAGCGTGGAAGGGTATACTCAGATGTGAGTCCCTTGGTCATAGCATCATCAGGATTCAAGCAAGCCGGCTAACGACGGCTGAAATGCCATAAACCGGTCCCCGGAAGCTTGTTTCCTTCCCAGTATAAGAATTGGCTTGGTAGTTTGGTTTGCCCTGTTCCCATCATGCACTTGGACAGGAACAGACTTATTTGCATGTAGCCAGGTTCTGAGCTGGGATGGTGCAGTGAGCTAAAAAACGGTGATGGATCAAGCCCTGATCTTTGGACTGGGTAAGAGTGGTCTGTTTAATTCAGACACTCTGTTCATCACCACCCCCTTTTCTGAATCACTTCATGTTACATAGCACACTTTACCCAGAAAGCAAAGAAGTAAAATATAAAATATGTGTTAGAAATGGGGTTTCTGGTTGGCTGGGTATGCACCTAGGTCAGGCAGATCTCCCTAATCTAGTCACGGTAAGGGAATTCCACTCACAAGATAACCCCTACTCACCCCCTTGGTAGCTTGGTAAAGCAGTCAGGCTTGTCCTAGAGGTAATGTGCAAATCATTTGTGCAACATATGCACACCAGTGACACACTAGGCATACCACAAAAAACAGACTCCACACAAAATTATTTAAAAATGTCCTATGTAATATACATAAGACACATTAGACCATATAATACATAAACCATTTTGCCACTTGGCAATGGTCATCATAGTACATAGGTCAAGAGCCATATGAATCCCTCTTCCAACTAGACAACTGTCATAAGAATAAAATGTGTGCAAATACAAGAAATGTTCATATGTACACGTCATATACACACCACTTTGTAAATAAATGAGCGTTATCGATTATGCAAATCTAACATCACCTTCAGTGTACACACATTTTGCCCATAGATCACTTTGTAAATAAATGAGTGTTGCTAATCAGCAGAAATAACATCATATCCAGTGACTGGAGTCGTTACACAAACTGTTACACATAGATCACCTTTTAAAGATACAAGCATTATAGTAAGGCCCTGCAAAAAGGGCGCTGGTCTCATAAACAAAAGGGAGAAACAGCTGTTAATCACCTTCAGGACTGACACAGGTATTGAGGGAACCACTGATTGGTTGTCCAGGTGCAGATGTGGGGAGGGACTGGACGCAGAGAACATCCATTTTCTGTATGGGGAGAAGGACAAATAGATTAACAGCACGCTCAGCCCCCTCAAACGCTCGGTCACCAAGCATAGAGGAATAAAGGCGCAGTCACACTTACACTCACAATGCTCTTGTTGAGGTTGTATGGACACTTCTATGGTACAAGCTGCATGTCTTTAGAAAGTATGATCAAAGCAAACGCAGTAGAACTTAAGTTCATAGAGATCAGTGCCTTACAACCTCTCATGAAAGTTCTCTTTATGCTTGCTAAGAGCTGAGCCACATGCAGTGAGACTTATTTAGTGTGAGTATGTCTGGACATAATATACGCTACCACCGTAACCAATCCGAGATTAATAGCACCTGATAACAATGAGTCAATCACATAGGACTGCAATGCTCAGCACACTTAGTACAGTACAATGTTAATACAATTAGTCATGTGCGCGAGGCCTCAGCGATGCTGACTTAGCTGGTGGGGAGCCTCCCCATAGTTTAGGACTGTTGCAAAAGACACAGGATCAAGATGGACAACAGGAGCTCTGAAAACTGGAAGACGTCCCTCAATGGCAGAGTTCAGTTTGTGGCTTGCTTACGGCAGGAGCTCCAATCCAGATGGCGGAATAAACTCTCTTCTTCAATAGATGGATTGCCTAGAAAGGGCGTGGTCATTGGAGTGGTTTATGTACCCTCCAGCCGCGGACGTCGGTCTTTCACTTTGACGTGAACCTGGGCATGACGGGACATGAAGTCCTTTAGTCTTTTGTATTGTCCCGCAACGTTATTACCTCATAATGCCGCCTCACCCCTATGCTTGGTTGCGGTGCCTGGGAGAGGTTGCTGCATACAGCGTTATTCTTATTGTCATAACGCTACTTCGTCATGCTGGTGTTTTATACAGAGCATGCAGCACTGTCACACCAGATACAAGGGTAGGCACAATCATACAATGCAAAACATACCACTTTCATGTGCAGTTTAATCATGGCACCGCACTGAGTCCCCTATATCCTCCCATCCATTATCAAGAAGGGGTTTACCCAGGATCTTAGTGGGCTGGGTACTGCGTCAGCACCGGGAGTGACCAACCCAATGGAGCCCCATGGGTAGGAGGGCCTGCTTCCTTACATGGGTCATTCTAGCTAGGACCTGGGTGCCCATGACAAGAGATTCCTAAAGAAATGCAGAATTATATTGAGAGACACTGACAGAAAATGAAAGAAAATGTTATCGGCATGAAGGCCATACAATCTGTAAAAGGTCTCATGATTCGACTTGTAAGAAACTGCACCACTCTATGAAAAATCCATAATACAAGACTATTTTGGATCTATGTCGGTTGTGTTATCGATTCCATAAAACCAGTGAATGACTTCTACATAAGTAATGAGGAATGGAAAGTGCATGTGGATAATCTCTTTGCTTGTTGTTGCACCACTTTCTTTAAGTTACCATGTTATCATAGCATTGACCTTTGGATTTCCAAAGAGGAAATAATGGTGCTAATAAAATAATCTCGCCCTATGAAAGCCACAGGCCCTAGTGGGATTCCCATCAATGTGATCACAGCTGATCTTCTGCTCTGGGGTGAGCTACTTTATAAAGTATTAAATCAGGAAATTGTACACCCGCTGCACAAAAAAAGATTTAAAGCAAAACTCAAGCAATTTTCATGTCATCGCCCTGTTGGATGTTAATGAAAACTCTTCACAAATTGTGATGGGCCTCTGATTCTCATTTAATCCCTATGATGCAATCTTGATTTAGACAGGGATGTTTCACTGTTGATAATTTTGAAAAGAAGTCTCAATTTATAAGCATGCTATATTTGCTATTTTTCACCGTCAGCAGTCAATCAGAAAAAACTCTGGGAGAAATTATCCAAAAATTGGATTAATGCCACCATTCTTTATTTTTTAATATCCCTTCACGATAACACCTAGCTCTAGTTTAAGTTGACAAAAAATAACATGTCTCCCAAAAAATCAACAGCTAATGGAATTAAGCAGGGCTGAATTTTAGCGCTGTTTCTTTTCTCATTGTATATTACATACTTATCAAAATATTTAAATCTCGCTGAGGCATTAACAGCTAAGTTAGAAGGTCAACCAATATGTAACTTGGCATATGCCTGTGATATCATTCTATTCTCATTAACCCCATCAGGTCTCCAATCACAGTTATGAAACTTACAAAAAAATAATATTGAAAGTAACCTACAACTCAATTTCAGTAAAACAAAAGTCATGCACTTTGGCAAGGTTCAGAACCACAATGAACAAAAAATTGTTGAGAACCTCCTGGAAGAAGTTTCAATGCATAACTCTCTGGGCCTTATGTTTGATAATTACTTAGGATGGATAACTCATCTCTCCAACCTGAAAACAAAGCCCATATGGTATCACTATCAGTGAAAAGGTTTATGGAAGCTTATTGAGGATATGTAATTTGTCAATCTTTAAAGGTGTTTTTATTTAATTTAGTGTCTACTTTACTGCACAGAGTTAATGTGCTCCCTGAAAAATCTATCAATGACTTAGACAAAATGTATATATAAGAACTTAGATATTTATTGAATCTTTGTTTATCAATTTCGCATTGTAAATTGAAATGAACTATCTCATATTATTTAATTAACTGTATGATGTTCGTCAGCAACGTTAAACTTTTATTGTAATGGTGCGATCGCAAACAAAGACTTATTGAGATTTTTTATTTATAATGAGGTAACACATTACCAAGAGCTGTTTCTTGGGTTAAACTTGGCAACTGTAAATAAAGTAATTGTGGAAAACAGTCTACTGTCATTTTCAGATCTTACAGCGGAACGGGCTAATCAGACCAAATCATTAGAGATATGCTTAGGCTGCTGACTTGTCAACACTACAGACATATAGACATGTTCAGTACATAATGGAGTCATGTTCTAAGAATACTTAGATTGTAAGCTAGACCCAGGATACAATGTAAAATATTTGCGATCCCATGCTTGTTGTTTTTGTAAATCTAAGGAGGATTTGATTGAGCAATTAATGTTTGTCTCCTACTCTATCAGATTTGAGGAAGACATATTTGAAGAATGGTTTAATTTGAATTAATTATAGATCTGTTAAGAAGGCTGTTGCCTAATGTTTTTTCTGCAAAAGTTTGTCAATTTATTGGAAAGTTAACACATTTCTAGACTTTTTTATCGTCGTTTTAAGGAAGTGTAAATGAAGTGTAGATTTTATTGAAGATTTATATAATTGCGATATATGGTATTTTATTATTGTGATGAATGTTTTAACATTGTTATACAATGAAGAGTTTATTCATTTCATTCAAAACTGTCCACTTTTGCAACAGTTCCTGTCTGTCTCACTTTAAAGATTCCCACAGTGTAGCTTACTCCTAAATCCAAATAGGGTTCCCTACCTCCCTTTCACATAGTCTGTGTGCCCACTTAAAGGTGTGATCACTCAAACCCAATTCTTGGGTTAGCTTCCATATCCTTGGGATTGCTGCCAGTCTTGACAGGGGGAACAAAGGGTTGCTATCTTCTAGTACCACCTTGAATTTACTAGTGAGAAGGCAAGTCCCCTTTTAAGTTAATGAAGTTCCAGAGTGCTACACAAATGGCTTTCCTGAAACGAGACGAAAAGTTATTCCCTACACCCAGGACATTGTCCCATATCTGGGAGCAATTGCCACACCTCATTAAGCCAAAACACATGCAGGTCAGCTGCTGTAGAGCCCAAACAAATTAGCCTCCAGAAGCTTCAGTTAGAGCTCCAGGCAGTGAGAAGATAAGTTTCTTAAACACTTATTAAAAATCCAACTGCACCATTGAATTGGGATTCTAATAAAGATTAAAAATTGTGGTAGAAGTATTGTTCCAGCTGCTCCCAAACCCAAAGTAACACAATAACATTCCACAAACACTCCAACAGTAAAAATAGTTTGTACGGGCCTATCACTTTCGGGTCTAATGTAACATTAAATGTCCCATTTTTAAATGCCATGCACCCCACCTTGGGGCTACAATGTCTATATTTAGGTGAATTATAAATATTTGAAAGGAAGATTTCTCCCCTGCCTGATAGGCTGGGCTGCAGATTTAAACTGCAGCGGTCAGGCTACACTAGTGGACCTGAAGCCATGTTTCTTTATCACATTAGTAGATGGTGCAATGAGTGCTGCAGCCCATAGGTGACATTAACCTTCCATGCCATGAGTGCAGTTTCTGCACCATAAAATATGGCTTTATATGGGAGTTCAATATGCCATTCAGGGATTAGCCAATTTCTACCTCTTTTACAGGTTAGAACACATACATTGGGTACTGGACAGCAGTGCCTCACTGTGCAGAGTCCAAACAACAGCAATACAATTCAGAAATAAATGGAGGTGACCATGCAAAAGGGGGCATTTTCTCACAGAGTCTGACATGATCTGGTACTAACCATTTCCAAGTGCTGACCAGCTGTTTGCCAGCACAAAAAGCAACATAACTCCAGATTCATGACAAGAGACAAAAAAGAAGTAGAACTATTGGTTCCAAGAGAGCCCAGCTCACCTAGCTGACTATACTGGACTTTACTGTGCAAGATACATACCTAATGCCTTTAGGCCTGTCCTGATGACCTGTGTGTTGCAGCAAAACATTACCAGCAACTGGAGAAAAGTGAACCTCAGTAAAAAAAAATGAACTCCAGGTGACATTGTACAGAGAGAGTGCACTGAATGTGATTAAGAAAACCAGGGCTGTCCAACTCAGAACTTTTTGCACCAAAATCAATGGCTTCAACTGAGGGGGTTGAGCATATTTTCACTGAGACTTATTTTAGCAATTCAGGGTGAGTTTATTAAGATGCTGATGGCCTGATTACAAGTTGTTCATAACATTTCGGCCCATGCTTAAACTCCTGTTTTCACATTGTTCCGAATTCTGAGTTTAAAGGTAGTTAATGCATCCAAAATCCTTGCATTTTGGTTGGCCAAACGTGCCATAAATTAGCAGGAGAAAACATATGGTATTTACCCTATAATGTGGATTTTGCTGTGTTAAACACTAAAATCCACATGTTATTCCCCATGAACTCGTAATGTGTGTTATTTATTACACCCGATAAATAACTTTGCCCATCGTACCCTTATTTATCAGGGTAGATAAATAATGCCTTAACTCATAATCAGACCCTAAGAGTCCCCATTCCAAAACGCATAAAACTCTTTTTTGCAAGGCTGTTAAGAAATGTCAAAAGCGGAACAATCTAAAATTAATATCCATATTAAATAAATAGAGGATCCTGGGTATGACTTTGATAAACCCACCTTTCCACAGGAAATCACCTGTGATACCTGCTTTCTGAGTTAAAATTACAACCTTGTCTAATTCTTGGCACTCAATAAATTAATAATAGGTACATAAGATCTTTCAAGCTTTAAAAAGGGCTTAATACAACACTTTATGTAAATTGAGCTGAATAGCTATTGCCAATTGAAAAAAGGTCATAACCAATGGAAATGTAAGAACGTTTGCTCAGGAAAAGCTACTGCATCATTCATTGTGCTACAGTTCACGTACATTCACTTACCCTGCTTGAATCTACACTCTTTATTTCACCCATGGCTAGAGAGCCCTGACACAAAACCTATAGTTGGCATCATAAAGGCACAACCTGTATTAAAAAAAACTGGATCTATCATGTCACCTTTCTTATATAATGAAATCATTGTTCTTTCAAGGTCAATTTTGGCTTATGACATATGGACAAATGTAAGTCTTAATTGAATTTAAATGGTCTATCATCACTCTGTCATGTGTATAAGCTTTTGGCATCAGAAAAAAACACGGAAACCTCTCCCTCTCCCTGACCATTAATTAGTGCATAGGTAATACATCCTAGATGAGAAACAGCCGCATTGTCCCACAAAGCAACTATTTATAAAAATGTTTTATTATTATTGTATCAAAAAGTCTCGTTTTTTAAAATATATGTACATTCATTTATATAAAAAATCTTTGCTGTACAGAATTCCAAACAGAGAAACCCCAAAGCTAGACCAATACAGAAGATATACAAAAACAATTTGACTCCACAAACCACACGATCATCAATCATACCATACATAACTCAACACATGAGGAGGCTATATCGTTTTTTGTGTTTCCTTGTGATATATGTATATTATTTTCAAAGGATTGTTTGAATTTCTTATAATTTTTCGGAATGGATATTAAACCTTGATATATTTAATATTTTGTTTTCTTTTTCTGACACGTCTACAGCTCATGCATGCAGACAACCAGAGACACCCACCCATGCGGATGTGAGATCGATAGATTTGCCTACTCTAGGTTACACACTGATGTATTCCTGTCAACCAGGATTTTTCCTTGCGGGTGGTTCAGAACATCGAACATGCAAAGCTGACATGAAATGGACTGGCAAGGCACCAGTTTGTAAAAGTATGTTCTTTTTCAAATATTATTTGGTACTGATCAACCTGTGCTTTTAATGTAGTTGTAATTTAGACATGGATCTTCCCTAGTGAGTGAGCTCTGATTTCTCTTCCTTGCTAATTGTAAAATTCATGAAGGACTCAACCTGATAATACATATAAATCCTTAAAAATCACCAGAAATTAATGAATTACAATGGAAAACAGAGGCACCAAGAGAGAAACATCGAAATGTAGGCTGTAATATGTGGATTTAAAGGAAATATGGACAAATAATCTGACATGTTATTTTCTCATTTTAAGCAACTTCTGGTCCCATTTAATGTTTGCTTCAATAGAAAACGTGGTGGCTATTTGCATTTCAAGCCATAGGCTATCATGCTGTACGGTAGACAGGATAGCTGCCCTATTTGTTAAGAAGTAGTCAGTCTACCAAACATTAAACGAGGTTCTATGTTTATATAAACTTTTTTACATGTTTTTTTACTCATGTCATACTTAAAAATTATACTCCACTTTCTCTGTAGCATTAGCTAGCTCTCAAATGTTTTCAAGTGACTGTACATATTACTGCAGAGATATTTGCCATTTGAAATTATGGACTGAATAAAATGCATTGAGTCAAAGGAAATATATACAATGAAAGTCAAGGTATATAATTATGGAAGGAAAAATACCTCATTCAGGGAGGACTGAACTGTTGCCTTTATTTAAGGTATGCTTGAAAGTTTGTTTACTTAATGTTTGTATTTTGTGAAAACTGAATTTTAATTAAATTCTAAGTATAGTGTAAAATGTTAATACTTTAGTTGACTGGTGTTGTAAAAAAACAATGATGTCTCTGCACAAAATTGATATATCCAGAATAGAATCTATGCAAGCGAACAGCCCAGTGAAGTACCAGTGATCTTTATTATGTTTCCTTGTCACATTCATTACACTGTGAGCAATTCTGGACCACAAACAATGTTTAGCTAGCCCAATCAAAACAAAGGCTCTACTCGCTCCCATCATTACCCAAAGAGAAACTACCCTACCACTACCTGTGTTATTCACTATTCATTGTAGGAAAGGGTCATGAATGAAACTCCAAAGAATGGCAAAACAGTTAGAGAGCATTCAGTACTATTGTTAGGAAGATATGGACTTTGAGTAATGAAGATTGTTGATAAGTAACTAAGTCATTACCTCCATTACCTCCTTATGTATCTCCCTTGTGTAGTTGTTACACCATGTGATAATACCGAAGCAGAAACCCAGAGTGACTCATTAGTTTATTCAAATGATTATAGAGGCACAACAAAATAAGAATTCTACAACCATTTGTCAAACAATTGTGTTAATTCAAAGATTTTATTTGAATTGAGGATAAAACATAAGCACTAAAATCTGCAGAAAAACAAACAAGCACACACAGCAACCTAAAAACAACAGACTAAAAAACATTCACCTCTTTGAAGGCAGTGAATCTTGTATGTGTGATAAAAGGACCAGGTAGTAGCACAACCAATGTCTGTTGTGGAAGCTTTCTTTAATAGCCACCCATTATTCGTATTATTAAACATTTATAAAAAAACAACAATCACCCAGTAGGCTACTTGGCGCTCAGAACTATCATTCTAGATACCTTCTATTAAGAGATTACATCTAAGACTACTTAGCTACACCTGTCCTTTGCTGGTGAAAAAGCTGTTTTAGGTTTTTCCTGAAACTTAACATGTTTGTATCAGTTCTTAGAGAGAGTCGCATGTTTTTCCATAGTTAAGCAGCTCTGACCTGGAAGGCTTTGCTTCCCTGTTGTATCTTTTTAAAAGGAGGTGCAGATACCAGGCAGCCGTCGGATGATCTTAGCGTCAATGCTGGCCTGCAGAGTTTTACATTTTCTTGTAGAGACTTAGGTCCTGTGCCATTTGATGGCTTGTTTAGTGTGCAGAGGGTCTTAAACGCACTCTGATCTTTTATTTCGGAGACGTGGAGTTCCTGCTGATTTTCGTCAGTGGATCTCCTTCTCTTTTTGTTTAGTGCTCACTTGGCAGCCAGCACCTTGATCTTTAGAAGCTGCTTAAGCATATAGTCTGGACAGCCTAAAAGTAAGGAGTTGCAGTAGTCCAGTCTGCTCACTATGGTGGCCTGTACCTCAAGTCTCATGAAGGGTTGTGGAAGCATAGGGATACTTTCCTTTGAGTTTCTTAGGAACCCATGGCATATTTCTACCATTTTATTCACAGGAGTCTCCATTAAGGGACACTCATCAAATTGAACTCCAAGATTTTATACCATATCCAGTTCTGACTTCATTGGCCACAACCAAATGTTGGATGGGAGTTGTCGTTGTAGAATCCCTGACAAGCAGCATAGAATTTCTGTCTTGTCTCCATTGCATTTAAACATTTCTGGTGTAGCCACTGGGCCATCTCTTTCAGACATTTATGGAAGTTGTTGATTTGATTTATGTCCAACTTGTCTAGGGATTTATTAGCTTGGCATCGCCTGCATAATTTATAAATGATATCCCAAAGGGCTTAATCAGGGTCAGTAGAGGTCTTAAATAGACATTGAATCGGATGGGGTTCTCTATGGCTGATTTCCTTGTATTCGGATTCAATAGCACGTTGAGTTGCTGCTTGGCATCTTTCCGATAGTAGGATTCAAACCATTTAGGCTGCGCCAACAGATTTTGGTTTTTGATGGTGTCAAATGTCGCCAATAGCTCCAACAGGACCGGAATTACCATATGATCACTGTCAACTTGCATCCTCAGATCATTTGAGGCTAGAACCAGCACTGACTCTGTTCCATGAGTTGGCGTAAAACCCATCTGTTCTGGTTCGAGCACCTATGAGGTAGCCATCTTCCTAGTATGTCTTCCCCAAAAAGGGCCTGAAAAATCTGTACCTAGCACAGCATAAGCAGTGTAAATTACAGTTTTGAACCATATAGAAAGTGTGGATGAAGAAGGATAAAGACCACAAAGAATTGATCTGCCTAAAGGAAGCCATTTGATGTATGTAAATGGAGTGTGCCCTATGAACATCAAGAACGTGCAAACTAGCCTGTTACTCAGATGATGGATTCAGAAAAAAGGTCCATTATACAAGTTGTCTTAGATATACAGTTTTTGTGGAATAGAATATTTTCTCATGGTGTAAGAAAATTACAAGGAAGATGGGCGAGGAGGTGTTATAGGCATGATTATTACAATATGAAGATTGTGACCAGAAAATGGAGCATAGGACTTGTACACACCAACATTTGCATGTCTGATAAGATTTTCAAATTGCTGTTGCTTTTAAGCAAACATGTAAATGTTTTGAAAACATAAATTCTTATCAAATTAGTATTATATTGTTATTTTTTTTCGTTTGTAGGCAAAGGAGTCAGAGAAATCAATGTCACAGTGCCTAAGATCCCAGGTATGCAAAGTCTTTCAAACTATTGTCATGTACAGTTTTCACTATGTTGCTAATGTGCAACCTTCATTATGAAATCGTAATGTAAAACACATGATGCACGATTGTGTTGATAGCTTGCCCCAGAGTTTTGCATTGCAGGAAAGAAAACCTTTTATGAGTGCCAGGTCTAGCCTACACTAGTTAATGCTCGAGTAGATATAGTGAAGCAGCATAGAAAAAAGATGCAGCAGTTTACCCCTACAATGACATTTTACTGAATTATTTCTGTTGTTAGATATAGCACTGACGTGTTACCATAGAACCATTGCAGACACTACACTGATGAATGGGTAATCGTTTTGTTTCAAACATAGGGTAGCACGAATACATGGTTTCTGATACACGCTTCTTTGATTTTGATCTTGACCTTAATTAGGAATTATATATTTTCACTATTACAGCCGGAAATTTGTCAATAACAATGCTGCTTCTCTTTCCATAATGTGCTGCCTTCCACTTGCACTAATTTCATTTGTTTACTCCGGTTTGTGGGAAAAAGGATTTTATGACCCAAAAAATGATGAAATGTGCACAGTTTCTTACAATGATCTCAACAAATTAACTTCCAAACATGTTTGCTTCCTCTTAAGGCGTCGATTTTTTTTTGACAACAGGAATATTGGGACTGTAGTAAAGTGGATTTGGACCTATTAAATCTCCTGCCTTTTTGCTTATAGTACTGGCTAATTAATGGTCTTTTGTCATGAGTGAGTTTCACCTTTTGTAAGCTCTCTTATACTCGATTAGGCAGGGCTAACTATCAGTGGACACCTTTTTACACAGTCCTATGTTGCATAGCTAGGTAAGAGGCTCAGCCTGTTATGTATGTATCTATATAGCTGGCATTTCTTTATATCTAATCTAGCCAAAAGGCAGTGAAGGGCTGTACATGGTCAATGTTAGATTTGGCCCTTTCTGCAGTTTCACCCCCAAACTTCTTACCTTCACTCTAACCACTTTTCCGATCCCATTTTTTTTTGTCATTAGGGCTCTATGCTCTTTACCACTGCTAACCAGTGCTAAATGTCTTGTTCTGAAACCCTAAAACATAGTTCATTTGGCTTACACCTGATTGCCATATTTAATTTACGTATAATTCCCTAGTATATGATAATACATGCACTTAGGGCATGTAAATTAAAAAAATAGTAGTGAGCTTGCAGCACCCGTTGTGCCACCCATTAAGTGGCACTTTTGAACATGTCTCAAGCCTGTCATTGCAGCCTGTGGTGTAGTTTTAAACTGCATTTCACCCTGGCAAAACAAAGCTTCTCGCCTGCCCTAAACCTTCCTTTTTAATACACATAAGTCCCCCTTAAGATATCCACTAAACAACCAATAAGACAGGGTTCAGTGTACTTAAATAATTGGGCATGTGTGTTATGGTTTTACATGTACTCGTATATAATGTCTCTTAATTTCACTCGCCACTTCTGCAGGGTCTATTTTTCCAATTGGATAACATTGGTTTATCTTATTTCATTTCATAAGTGATAACTTTCAATTGGGACAAGTAGGAATACTGAGTTGGGTATCTAAAGAATTACAATGTAAAACTCTCTTTAAACTCTCTAAAGGTAAAGTCTGGTTTTAAGTCACAATTCTGAAAATGCCACTTTTCTTGTCCCAAACATTTGGTACCTGAAGCCTATATCCTTGGTCACATGACTAGGTTTAGCTAGCAGTAAGTGTTTGTATGTTGCTCCCAGACATTGGGACAAAGGGGGGAGTAGGTGTTGCTGAATGGGACATCTCTGGTAGGGGATGAAGCTGTTGCCTACACACACAGGACTCTGTCTCAGCACACTCACAAAGCTTTTGACACTAGTCTTTTGTGCTCCCAGACAAGGTGAGGCCAAGGCAGGGAGGCAGGAAATTCCAAACACCTCTGGGGGTGTAAACCTCCAAAACCTTTTCATACTTCAAAGATGGCACTGGATATAAATATTGGACCCTCCGACCCAACACTTTAGTACACCTCTGAAGCATCTGCAGGACTCCTGTGCTGCTCTGCTGCAAGGAGGACTTCTACTCTTCTACCCTGCTACCCTGCTGCCTGTGTAAGGACACAACGTCCATCTTGAATGGAAGACCGCCAGAGTGACTTAAATGGCCAGTTGGCTAAATTCCTGATCAGATCCTCAGAGATAAAAAGGCACCAACCACCCAGTACCATGACTCTGACTGCTTTGAGTCTTGCCTCCCAAGTGGTGCCACCCCATTTCTGGACTCTTGGAGGTGAGCCTGAAGTCACCTACCAGCTAAATTGTGGTCTCTTGGCAGAACATCTGCACTGTGATGCATCTCATTGCAGCATCACATTGGTACCACCACTGCACGATGCATCTCTGGTGCAGTTCCTTGCATCTCAGCTCAATGGAACCACTGTTGCACGATGCTTCTTACATGCAGTACTTCACATCATAAGCTTTTGTCAATGACATCTTCAATAATGATGCAGGACCTCGCATCGCAAGCCTTGTTGAAGGCTTCATCGGAACAATCTCTGAACATTAGATCTCCGACACCCGACCTCTCATTACAGCCTGCAGCTTCTTGGAACTTCTGCTGGATAGGGCTTCCTCAGCGAGGGATCTTGCGATGCTCTAACCAGAATTTAAGGTACTTAGTTCATCAGGCCTCATGTGCTCCCTGTATATGGCCCACACTCCATTGTTGTCAGCCTGTATTTGTGACTTTCTCCTGGTCTCTGGCAACCAGATAACCACTGTTGGCACTTATTGGCTTTAGGCATTGTTTTCACTTAAAACTTTAAAATTGCATATCTCTGTTCTACTGATTGGATTTTTGTCATTTTGGTCTCAAAGATGTTAGTAAATTTTATAATTTTTTTTATTGCCATGTGATTTTTCTTGTCTTGTGTTTTCACTTGATTAATATTTGAAGTGATGCATAAATACTTTACACATTGTCCCTAAGTTAAGCCTGACTGCTTTTGTGCCAAGCTACCAGAGGGTTAATATCACGTTATTTGAGGTTTGCTTGTGTTTCACCATGAATAGATTTTTGGTTGCTGCTTTATTAGGGTTTACCCCCCTCAACCATTATCCCAATATCCTACAACTGGCCCATTTGACATGGGATGTGCACACCAACCTATATAAAGCTGACTTATTGGCTTTGTCAAAAAGTCACCACAATAATTTATCAATAACCATTATAAGTAACACTTATAAATACACACATGGTAATTCATAAACATAATTAAAATTAACATTTCTGTTCTAAGCAAACATAAATGTGGTTTGGAGTCTTTCTTTAAGACACGTCAGACCACTAAATACAACCATAGAAAAAAACAAAAGGTCCCTGGGCACACCAGCTGAAGATCAAACAGCTCAAGCTTGGAGTACTTCAAAAATGATAGAATGCTATCCTGCTGTCATGCATTAAATGACCCAGAAGAATGATGGTTTATTTTAAATTTACCTTGGGGCAGCTGTGCTCCTTGCAACCCCCCACAACTCTTTTATAAATTGCTTTTGGCATACCTGCACCTATTTGGGGCACCATGCCAATTGGAACATATAACAGCAAAGCACACACAGGGCATTCCCAGGAGGGAGCAGTGAATATGAAATGAGCAGTCTGCACCATTAAATAATGCAGTGGTGAGGCTGAGACTTTTTTTGTAAAATGGCAACACAAGGAGGAAACTCTAACACTGCTGCCCCATTTTGTTATTTGCGGTAGGTGCCCTGGTCCCATCCAGACACCCATACAAGGAGCCAACTCCAGCACTGCTGCCCCATTTTTTTATTTTTGGTGGGTGCCCTGGTTCCATTTAGACACCCACAACATTCAGAGCCCTAGGGGCTACTAGGAAGGATCATGGATGCCGTGACCCTGCAGACTCTGCTGCCAGCACCTATTCTGGGTGCTGGGGGACCAAGACTTGTTATTGCTACCACCTGTTGAGAGCAAACCTGTGTTCTCTGCCCACAACAGCACTGGCATGGAGTTAGGTTTGTGTTTCCTGCCCATGCTCTTGTTGCCAGAAAACAGCGCAGTGTCCTGGAGCATAGGGTAACGGGGACACTGCCTCCCATTGGGCATGGGGGAGGAGGCCATTAAATGGATTGAGCGAGGCGACCACATGGCCCTCCCACAAAATCAATGGCTGAGGCCCCTGGTTCGTGGTCCCCTTGGCCAAGAAATGTTTTAGAGATGTGACACCATTCACCTCATTCCCTTAAAATAAGGATAAGAATACCCCTCCATGACTGGGGTTGTGAGTTTCTATCTGAACATTGAAGAGTACTGCGGAATTGTCCGTCCATGGTAGAGGGAGGATGTTCTCTAAAGTAATTTTATGGTAGTTAAAGAATAGCCCATCTAATGTATGGCCGGCTGAGTGTGTGGGCTTTGTTATTAGTTGAGGAAGTCCTACCATCTCCAGCTCTGCTAAAAGAGCTGAGGTATCATGGAGAAGTGTGGCTCAATGATTAGAGCGGCAGACCCTGATGCAGAGGTCTAGCCTGGGATCAGGGTTCAATTCCCCGCCTCGGCGGGTCTTGGGCTCATAATTCCATGGACCTGATAATTCTCGCCTCGTGTCTATTCCAATCATGGAGTCCCACTCTGCAACTCCGGGCAATAGCTTGCTTAATCTCCACAACGGCCCCCACAACGCTAAGGATGCCTGGCCTCCACCTTGGGGGTGCCCAGGAGTGGACGCCTCACAGGGAAAGCCAGGATGGGTTCCACAGCGGTATTCATACAAGCGCCTTGAGACCTTTGCGGGTGAGTAGTGCGCTATATAAGTATCAATTTACATTTACATTTACATCATGGTCGCTGTGGGATTCCAGATGAAAATTAAAGTCTCCCAGGATGGAGAAGTTAGATTCTCCTGCTAATGGTTCAAGTAGGTGGCCTAGAAACGCAATGAAATTAGCTTGTGGTCCAGGTGGACGATAAAGAAGGATGCCTTTAAAGGAATGGGAGTGGGAGAGTGTTATCGTGAAGATAAAGGCTTCACAACTTTTGGTTGGGATTAAGTCTGCTCTGAGTGAGTATTCGTCTCAGTAGATGAGCGCCAGTCCCCCTTTTTTGCTAGGTCTGTCCAGTCTACAGACGGAGAAACCGTCCGGTGTTGCGATAGAGAAGTCTGGTCCGAAGAACGGGTCACCCCAAGGTTTCTGTTGAGAATATGAGGTCTAATTTATAATCTTCTGTGAAGGTCCCTTATTTCATACTTGTGTTTGGGTAGGGATCGGATGTTTATAAGTGCGGCATGGGATATTCTGTATTTTGTCAATGGCGATTTGATGGAGGTGGGCAGTTGGCCATTATTCGTGTTTAATGTAAAAGGGCAGTTGGGGCAGCAGGTGGTGGGCTGGGTAAGTAAAGTCTCTGGTTTAAGGCGGGGGCAGGCCTGGTTACTGTTAATGGCCTCTTGAATCTTTTATAGTTGCCTTCTGGTGTAGGTAAGTGGTATGCTGTGAAAGTCGGGTTTGACAGGACCAGGGGGCATGGCCCTGGGCCCGGTCTATGTGCGGACGGGCGCAGACAGGCTTGCCTTTTCCGCTCCTTCGGTGCACCTATGGCGTGCCCGCTGCGCGTAGAGGAAGGCATCATTTTAATGGGAGGGATGAGCTGAGGGTCAGCTGATATGCCTGAGCCTATCGGAAGTTGTGAGTCAATTCCTGTATGTGCTAGGAAGCTCCCTCCACACAAACAGAAGAATCGGCGGTGGACTAGGGAGATGCGCAAATCAAAGCATATGTCAAAGCAAGTAAGTGCAAGCAGTGAATCAGCGGCTGACAAAATCGAGTGAAAAAAATACTTGCACTTGTGAATTTTATAATAGCACAAGTGCAAGTAAAGGAGCCTTTCCCAGGCGCTCTTGTCACAGAGTGAAAGAGAACAATTCATTATTTAAAAACAAAGGATTTTAAAAATAGCACAAGTGCGAGTAAGAGAGCCCTTTTCCAGGTGCTCCTGTCATAGAGTGGGTAGATTGACTGTCTTACCCCAAGCGCATCCGCTGTGCGTAGAGGGAGGCATCATTTTTATGGGAGGGATATGCTGAGGGTCAGCTTGTAGGTGGAACGGATCCACCAGCCATGTTTCTTGAAGCAGAATTAGGTCAAATTGTTGAAAATACGTCAGCAAAGCACAATCCATTGCTTTAGTTCCAAGGCAATTTATATTCCAGTAGCAGATTTTTTAATTTCAGTGTTTCCTTCCTGTTCTGATCTGTGTCAAGGAACTCTCTTTTTATTTTTAATGTTTTTGCTATACTAGACCAATCCTGTAGTGTATCGGTTCCTCCTAGATCACTCTTTTAGCTCCTGAGTGGGCGATGATGTTTCCTTGTAACAATCTTGTTCTAGTTTAATCTTGCTGGCTTTGGGCTTGCAAATGTTTGGGTATGAACTTTTTAGATCAGTGAGCAGATCACTTGTCATTGTAGGCAGTGTAACTAGTTAAATGGCAGGTGCAGCTTGGAGGAATTATTGCTATTTCCGACAACTTTCTGTCAATACGTGTGACATTCAGGGCTAGGCAGTTAAGAAGAGTAAGTTAAATGTCCATCATATTCAAGTGAAATTCCGGAGCCTTTGTTGAAAGCTGCATGGTGTTTAGGAGGAAGGCCCATATTTTGTTCTCTCCTATTGGTGTTTCCCCCTGAGTCCCATTGCTTGACATTCCTTTGTCTTGAAGAGCTGTTTCTCGTTTGTTCCTTGGTGGACTATGTAGTGACCAAATTTTCCCATTCTTCAGTCGTAAGGAAAGACATGATGCTTGATTCCGGTATAGGAAAGACATGGCTTGGTAGTTCAGGCTGGACTGTTCCCATGAGGCACAGGGTCAAGGCTGATTTGCATATAGCCAGTGTCTGACCTAGGGTGGTGTGGAGTGCAAAAAAACGATGGATGTAGGCCCAGATCTTTGTACTGGGGTGAATGTAAGACATTGTTCTGCATTCTGTCCATCAACTGTGTTTTTTGCAATTTCACCCTGAGTGGGCTGGGTATGCTCAGACGTGAGTCCCAGGCTCTCCACATCACTGGAGTCAAGCTATCCAGGCTGAAGAAGGCTGATAGCCAGAAACCGGTCCTTGGATGCTTGATTCCGGTCTAGGAAAGACATGGCTTGGTAGTTCGGGCTGGACTGTTCCCATGAGGCACAGGGTCAAGGCTGATTTGCATATAGCCAGTGTCTGACCTAGGGTGGTGTGGAGTGCAAAAAAACGATGGATTTAGGCCCAGATCTTTGTACTGGGGTGAATGTAAGACATTGTTCTGCATTCTGTCCATCAACTGTGTTTTTTGCAATTTTCACCCTGAGTGGGCTGGGTATGCTCAGACGTGAGTCCCAGGCTCTCCACATCACTGGAGTCAAGCTATCCAGGCTGAAGAAGGCTGATAGCCAGAAACCGGTCCTTGGATGCTTGATTCCGGTCTAGGAAAGACATGGCTTGGTAGTTCGGGCTGGACTGTTCCCATGAGGCACAGGGTCAAGGCTGATTTGCATATAGCCAGTGTCTGACCTAGGGTGGTGTGGAGTGCAAAAAAACGATGGATTTAGGCCCAGATCTTTGTACTGGGGTGAATGTAAGACATTGTTCTGCATTCTGTCCATCAACTGTGTTTTTTGCAATTTTCACCCTGAGTGGGCTGGGTATGCTCAGACGTGAGTCCCAGGCTCTCCACATCACTGGAGTCAAGCTATCCAGGCTGAAGAAAGCTGATAGCCAGAAACCGGTCCTTGGATGCTTGATTCCGGTCTAGGAAAGACATGGCTTGGTATTTCGGGCTGGACTGTTCCCATGAGGCACAGGGTCAAGGCTGATTTGCATATAGCCAGTGTCTGACCTAGGGTGGTGTGGAGTGCAAAAAAACGATGGATTAAGGCCCAGATCTTTGTACTGGGGTGAATGTAAGACATTGTTCTGCATTCTGTCCATCAACTGTGTTTTTTGCAAGACATGTTGCTGACCACGTAGTTCCGGGGGTCTTCTTCTTGTTCTATCCCTATCTTTGGTCCTCTTTCTCCTTATGTAGGTGGGCGCGATATAGCTGTGGTCCAAGGAGAGATGGGTTTGGTGACTTGGCTTTTACTTTAATGTCAATATCGGTGTTGTTTACTGTCCTTCCGAAGATCTCTCTGAGGTCTTTGCTGTCATCACTTTGGTCTTCGCTGTGGTGGTCCCGTTACTGTTGTTCATATCTTCGGGATCTTCGAAGTCCGGGTGTGTGACATCCGGATACAGATGTGGGAGACTGTCACCCGCTGCTTCAATTAAACGTGCATCTGGAGTAGAGGTGGCCGGAGTTCCCACGATTGTAGAAGCTTCTGGTACTAATAGTGCTGAAGGTACTGCAGTTGCATGGGTCATTGCATTCCGGCACGTCCGTATTTTATTTCTTGGCTCCAATGGTATTCTTAATGGTGATCTTGAAACCTCAAAAAAGGTGGGGAAGGGCAGATTTCCGGTGTTTTGACTGCTTTCTTCATTCTCTTTATCTGTGTTTGTATCAGTGTATTTTGCATTTTGCTGAGCTACATGTACTACGGTGGATCTTCTGCCTCTTTCGCTGCCCCTTCAATTGTCCAACTGGGTTGAGCCGTGCTGCATTCTGCTGATTTGGCCAATTTGGCCAATGGGCTTTTGTCTATTGAGTATTCCGGATGTATTGGGGAAGGGAGGTCCAGTTGTTTATTAATACCAATATTTAACACTGAACCAGTGTCATTCACATATGAGAATTTGGAGTATATTTTAGGTTGAAAATGCCATGATTGCTGGTAGGTGTGCTGTATGTCTAACGCTCCGCCCTCAACTATGTCTACCAGCATATTCACTAGGATTCCGGAGCCCTTGTGGGAAGATACCTCTGCAGTTGCCGCTGTCAGCTTTGTTAGTGTGGAAAGGTGACTTTTGATTAATTTGGTTGTTTCACTTAGGATCTTGTATTCCTTTTTCCTGTTGTTGATAACATTTGTTACAGACCGTCTCTCCTTCCCAGACCTCATGGTCACCTATATGCTGTTGGTTTTAAAGTGGTTTTAAAGACGGTTTGTTGTTGTCGATATTGTTGCTGTTAGTGTTGTTGTCACTGTTACTGCTGTTGTTGCTATTTATTGTTTTTATTATTTTATACTTGTTGTTATTTGTTATTTTATGTTGTTTGTCGTTGTTGTCTGATTAACTTTGATTAACTTTTGATTAACTTTGATTAACAAGTCTTAACAGTTCTTAATGATAATGGGTTAGTTTACTGGTTGATCCGCAGTCCCTGCGGCCCCCACGGTACGGTGCTCCAATGTGTAAATTCACAGGCTCGGGCTGCGCAGCTGGGGTACTGGTGGAGAATAGTGGAGAGGGAGATGATGAAAGGCTGGATCAAGGGCTGGGGCAGGGGCTAGGATTTGGACAAGCGGGGCTCACAGTGCTGTCTTGCAGGTGGGCACCTGGGCTGGGCTGCCTTCTCTGGACACCAAGGGCACACATTTGCTGCGGCCGCCCTCTAAGGGGCAGCCGTGCTTGTCTTGTCTTCAATGAACACTACACTCTCTGTCGCGAGCAGCGTCTAGCAGGGTCTTTCCACTCTTCAAGCTAGAACTCTCCAAGCTGGGCAGCAGTGAAAGTTTACGGTTTGCCGTTTGGTAAGAACTTGGCGGCGCGGAGCGGGAAGGAAGCGGGGAGGACGTAGAGCCGGGGGGTTCCTTGCTTTTGTCCGCTCGCCCGGAAGCTTCAGTCTCTCACCACCTCTCTGCCACCTCTCTGCCTCTCTCCACTCTCACCTCTGCTCTCTCTGTTCCATATTGTTCCGTCCGCTTGCAGTCCTGCGGCTCTGCACAGCCGTTACAGATTGCTTGCACTCTCGCTGCCACAGCCAAATTGTGACAATGATGGTTATCCATGATTGACATATTTGATTTACTGGAAAGTCCCTAGTAAAGTGCACGATGTGTGCCAGGGCCTGCAAATCAAATACTACTAGTCGGCTTGCACCACTGGTTGTGCACCCACATGAGTAGCCTTGTCAATGTACCTCAGCCCTACCACTGTGGTGTCTGTGTGCAGTTGTAAAGTGCCATGTTGTCCTGACAAGTGCACCCACTTGCCATGCCCAAATTTTCCCTTTCCATACATGAAAGGCACCCCTTAGGTAGGCCCAAGGTACCCCAATGGACAGAGTGCAGTGTATGTAGAAGGTATGATATGTACTAGTGTGTGTGTGACATGTCCTGAGAGTGAAATACTGTGTAATTTGTATTCACTATTGAAACACCATCTGTCATATAGGCTTAACATTGAAGTTGCACTGTAACAGTTTTACATGTGTAACTTGCAATAGGGACAAGATCGGAAAATTAAGTTTAGACTCTCTGAATTATTATTATTATTAATGCACCTTTTGGTGAAGGTGGTTTTTAAAACCTGTGTTTGAAATGCCACTTTTAGAAAGTATGCATTTTGTTACTTTACCATTCTGTGTGCTCTGGCTGTTTGTGTATTCAGTGTCTGGCGTGTGAGTGACAGGAGCTGAGATGTGCATTCACTCTAGACAGTCACTGGGGGGGTTGAGGTGTGCCCTTCCTTGCCTGGGTGACTCATCGCATGGCTGAATAGATCCAGTCTACATTTAGAGTAGAGTAATGTGAGAAGTTGTGATTACACCTAAATATGCTGTGTCTCCTTTTGTGCAATGCTGTCTTCGCCCCCTGCTGCACAAGTGAGGGCAGAACTGGTTTGGACTGGTTTCGTAGACCCTTGCTACAATGAGAACAGAGACATTTTTTGGTATAAGAATTAGACCTAAAACCCCAGGACTTTAGACTAATTCTGGAATCAACTGGAACCTTTGACAAGAAGAAGAGCTGGAGAAAGTGAAGCAGGAGTACTGCCCCTTTGATGTGTGCTGTCTGCGGTTGGCCAGCAGTGGCTGTTTCTCCCAAGGAAAGGACAACAACTTTGCTGTGTGATGTGTGTCCCCTGCTTGAAGAAGGACTCTCCAAGGGCCTGTGTGGTCTGGCCTCCTGTTTTGGGAAGTTCCAGGGATACAACAGACTTCATGAAAAGGAAACCTGCAGGGAAAAACTGGACTGTTCTACACCCTGTGTTCAAAATCATAGTATTAAATAGCCCTGGTGCTTCCAATGTATTTTACAAAATCAGCATTTTCTGGCCTTGATAAGAGCGGGAGATGGGACTGACTTGTTAGTTCACATTGTTCTAAACAGCGCGCAGTGAGTGCTGTATTTATTTCCCTCTGTTAGAAGAAACCTGCACTAGCTCTTGTTGCCTAAAGGGAGCGCTTCATTACGAATTCAGCACATGGTGAGCTCCTTCAGGCCAGGCTCTTTTCTTGTTGGACACTCCCCTTTGGTTCAGTAGGGAAAATAAAACTAAGTTTGCGCTGGGAACAATGTGGGGCTACTCGTCAGCAGAGCCAGTTCGCCCCCAGCTTCACCCAGTGAAGTGAAGGGGTTTTGTAGCGCGCGACTGCTGCCCGAGGGCGTCCAAGCGCTAAGTAGAGGAAATGGAACTCTGAGGCACAGGGGGAAAAGACCAGGTGGGGAGATTATTTCTGAAGAGGAATGTTTTCAGCTCTTTACGGAAGGACGAGAGAGTAGGGTTGGACCTTAGTGAGAAGGGAAGAGAGTTCCATAGTCTAGCAGTGTTGAGCGTGAAGGACCTGCCTCCTGCTCTGGACCGTTTGACTCTGGGAACTGCAGCAAGGAATGCGTTTGTGGATAGAAGAGATTTACCGGGACAGTAAGGGGAGAGAAGTGAGTGGTTAATCTCAGGGCTAGCTCTATGGAAGGCTTGGTGCGATATGCACAGGGTTTTGAACTTTATTCTGTCCCTGACAGGGAGCCAGTGGAGTGACCTGATCCCTGCCTTAGCTGACTCTCTGCGAGGGATCTGGAGAAGGGTGCGAGCTGCACAGTTCTGCATGCGCTGTAGTTTCTCCAGCACGTATTCAGGGGCGCCCAAGTAGAGGGCGTTGTTAAAGTCGAGCCTGGACTGGATGAGGCCCTGAATAACAACTGGCTTAGCTTCAAAGGGCAAAAACGGCAGGATCTTTCTCAGCATTCGGATAATCCCTAAGCAGGTTGCTGCTGTTTTAGTTGCCTGGGTATTAAAGGTAAGGGTTTTGTCCAGCCATACTCTTAGGCTTTTGATGTCCTCCTTCGGGGTTGGAGGTGGGCCTAAGCTTGCGGGCCATAGCTGGTCGTAGGTGATGAGAGTAGGGGGGCCGAGGATCATTATCTCGGTCTTGTCGCCGTTGAGTTTTAAGGATGATGTTGTCATCCATCTTCTAACATCCTCCATGCAGGCTGCCAGGTTGGATTGGGGGAGCCCGCTGTTCTTCTGTGTCAAGGAGACCAGTAGCTGGGTGTCGTCCGCATACGAGATGATCTTGATACAGTATTGTCGGACGACCCCAGCCAGTGGCCTCATGTACACATTAAACAGTGTGGGGCTCAGGGAGGAGCCTTGGGGTACACCGCAGTTTAGGGGTCTGCTCGTGGAGCAGGAGTCGCCGTCGAAGACCTGAAATGTTCTTCCGCTGAGAAAGCAACTCAGCCAGTCGAGGGCGTTTCCTGAGACTCCCAGGTCGGATAGTCGAGACAACAGGGTTCTATGGCACACCGTGTCGAACGCGGCGCTTAGATCGAGGAGGACCACTGCCACTGACCCCCCTCGATCCAAGATCCTCCTGGATTCTTCCGTGACGGCTAGAAGAGCCGTTTCTGTGCCGTGTTTGGGACGGAATCCTGTTTGGGTAGAGTCCAGTAGAAGATTCTCCTCAAGGAAGTTGGTGAGGTGGAGATTGAGGTACTTCTCCAGAATTTTGCATGACCATGGCAGCAAGGAGATTGGACGGTAGTTGTTAGGGTCTGTGGAATTGAGATTGGGTTTCTTAAGCAATGCTCTCACCATTGCTTGTTTCCAGGAGGGGGGGACCACTCCTCTTTGCATGGAACTGTTGAGTAGGTCCATGAGGGTGGGGAGGATGACATGGTTGGCCATGTTCATCATCTGAGGGGGAGAAGGGTCGAGGGGAGAGCCTGATTTTACCTGAAGTGAAGGGGATTTGAGTGATTCCAGGTCTAGCGGTGGGAATTCATTCAGGTAAACTCACGGAGGGTGTTCTGTAGCGCTTGGAGGAGGTGATATGACAGTGATAGTCTCTGGGCTGGGGTCTGCGAAGGAAAAATATATTTTGTTGATTTTTTGAACGAAAAATTCAGCCAGTTTCGTTGCATCGAGCAATAGGATCGTAGGTTGGGACTGTGGGAGAGGGGATCTTAGAAAGGCTTTTGACTACTTGATATATTTCTCTTGGCTTAGATCGGGCTGCCATCATTTTCTCTTTGTAGTAATTGGTTTGAGCTAAGTTTATTTCGGTTTTGTATGCCCTGATGGCTTCCATATACCTGTCTTTTTTGGTGATGGCGTATCCCAGGCGCCACTTCCTTTCCAGCTTTCTACACTGTCGTTTTAGTTCCCTGAGTTTCTCCGAGTACCAGGGGGCAGTTTCTTGAGCTCTTTTTAGCCTGGTTTTACTGGAAGGGAGGATGGTGTCGATGGAGTCCTCGATCCACTTATTGAATGTCCTGCTATCGGGTGCAGGGCTTTTGGAAAGAGCGGGTTTGGAGGTGGAAAGGAGGCTCGACCACTGCTCTAGCGGGAGTCTCGACCAGTTTCTCATCTTGCGTGAGGTGGGGGGGCGGAGTGACTTTACAGGTAGACCAGTTGAGGGGAATCAGGAAGTGATCCGTCCATGGTAGGGGAGTAATAGTGCCAACTGTTAGGTTGGGCAGTTGGTAAAGACTGGGTCGAGCAGGTGACCTTTGTCATGAGTGGGAGACCTGATTAATTGTTCTAGTTGAATTGCGGCTAGGCTAGAAACTAGCTCGTTGGCGGTACTGTCAGTGCTGACATCAAAGTGAATATTAAAGTCACCCAGCAGCGTGAAGTTGAGACATGGCAGATTCGGCCGCTAGCAAAGGTAGAGAGGAGTGGAAGTGATTTAGCGGGCCTGGGGGGCGGTGTACAAGTGCCCCTGTCAGACTGTCGTTAGGGGTGAGTTTGAGGCAGAAGGACATGCTTTCACAGTCTGGGATTGGATCCAGGGTACAGGCAACCAGGACTCCAAGGGAGGTGTGGTGGAGACTGCGGCCACAGAGTCAGCCCACCCCTTTATGGAGGGAGCCATGGAAGGCTCAGACCTGGAGGGCTGGTGAGCGTTACACCGGAGCATTCCCCACACTGAGTCGCAATGCCTGGGCCAGACTGCTTGAGACGAGTTGAGGTCTCTGAAATGCTCCCTGAGGGAGGGCAGACTAGAGGCATTTGCACTCCCCCTTCGCGGACAACGGCGACCGGCCACACAGTCACGGGCAGCTGTGGTGTTATAGAGTGGGGAGACCTGACATCACGGCCGCCGAGGGGGAGGGATCCTCGAATGGTGGTCCTGCCTAGCGAGGGATTAATTTCTGGCAAGTACTTACAGCTGCACTGCATGACCACAGGCAGCTGCTAGTGGGGCATTCTCTTGTTTTCAAACCGTCTTTGTTTTGCTGACATTAGGGGGCCTGGCTGGACACATCGGCCTGAGCAGAGTGACCGGGCCTTCTGTTGCAACTGTCTCGGCTGCACCATGGTGTGGGCAGCTGCACCTCTCTTGGGGGGCATTATCTCTGAAATTTGGCAAGCCCAGAATGGGGGGCCCGATTAGGAACTCTCTGTCTTTGGGAGAAGGCACGCAGGAGTTCTGGTGCCCTAGGGGTCCAGGTGAGGTCACCCCATAAAGTTTTGTAGATACCAATTACTTTTATTTTCCGAAGTTGCACCTTAATGATTTTCTGATGACGTGGGCTACATATCGGTCTTTATGGTATTGCCTTACCTATGATGTGTTGACAATGGCCAGTTGACCTAGTAATTCTTTTGGTCTACATGTATTATAGAAGGTGCCTAATGTGAGTAATGGTCTAAACGTGCTTTACCCACTTCCAAGTGTTTATGATCCATGTGAAGTCATGAAAAGCTCCTAATGGAGCAGTAATTTATGTAATGTGGTCTAAATGAATAATGCAGTGATTTATGGTCTAATATGTGTTATGTGTATATAATACAAAGGATATTTTCGTTTTACCCTTGTGTGTAGTCGCTTTTGTGTTGTGCCTAGTTTGTCACTGGTGTGTGAGTGTGTTTTCTGCAGACGCTTTACACATTGCCTCGGGGAAAAGCGACTGCTCTGCCACGTTAATAAGGGGGTGAGCAGGGGTTATCTTGGGTGTGTAACTCCCTTACCCTGACTAGAGTGGTGGGTTCTGCCTGGCTTAGGTGCATACCCTAGCCAACCAGAAACCCAATTTCTAACAGAAACACATATCTAAATTCCACCACACAGTATCCTCTCTATTCTAACAATGAAAACAGCACCTCACATATTTGGGTGGAACTATTGTAAGTGTAAGTAAATTTAATGTCACTAGAATCTTCACATGGTCAGAATGTTTGTCTATACTTGCCTTACACAATATGCACACCCACACATGTGGGAAACCGATTTTATTGGAAGAAGTATGGGAATATTGATGGTAGTAAGTTTACCATTTGGCTGACGTTTTCTGTGACGGAAAAGGCAATCATGTTATTTCTATACCCATGCATTGACAATTGCAGATGATTCTGGGGAACAACCATGCTGGGATTCATGCAATCGATGTCACCGTGGATTACCCTGCATTTCTAGTTTTCAGAAATGTTTGGGCCTGGGTGCCAGCCAACCTAGGTCCAAATACTGGAGTCATCTCCCCACGCAGTTCCCATCGAAGCATTTGCAGGAATCTGGTGTGTGGATTCCTGCTCAAACCAATACCCCACATTCAGAAGACCTCAAGGAACACAGATTTGGGCCAAGCCTTGGGAGGGATATTGTCCTGTGTGTGGAAGTCTGAAAGAAACAACCATGTTTTAGGAACAGAAATGTTAAACTTCTGGCAAATGTCTTGTTTAGCATAATCTCCAAGCCATCCAATGAAAGTGAGGAATGTCTGACACCAAGCGATAGAAATCTGTAGGTGATAAAAATGTATGGCCGTAGTATGTTTCCATACAGCTCAGTGATGATACCTGTGACCAAAAGACAGGTAACCTAAGCTGGCATTTAACTTGTAGCTTCTCTTTAAATGTCCAACAACTTCTAGTACCCCAGAGCATGGGTACTAACAAACTTTCACTCTGGGGCCAAATATACAGTGTGGTTTGTGGCCAAGGGCCACACCGGTCGAGGCCGGGTCAGTGGGGGAGGGGTTGGAAAAAAAAACTGTGCTCATGATGTTGAACACAAGCCCCTGCAGTGGACGCCTTCATCCACTGAGCCAACAGACTATCTCTCTCTCTCTCTTTCTCTCTTTCTCTCTCTCTCTCCCCTTCTCTCTCTCTCTCCTTTCTCTCTCTCTCTCCCTCCTTCTCTCTCTCTCTATCTCCCTCCTTCTCTCTCTCCCCCTCCTCTCTCTCTCTCCCTCCTTGTCTTTGTCTCTCTCTCCCTCTTTGTCTCTGTCTGTCTCTCCCTCCTTCCCTTACTCAATGTCTCTGTCTCCCTTTTTTTATCTCTCTGTCTCTTTCCCTCTCTTTCCCTCCCTCTGTCCGTCTCCCTCTGTCTGTCTCCCTCTGTCTCCATCCCTCTCTCCCTCTGTCTGTCGCCCTCTGTCTGTCTCCCTCCGTCTATCTCCCTCGGTCAGTCTCCCTCAGTCTGTCACCCTCGGTATCCCTTCCTCTCTCCCTCTGTTCGTCTCCCTCTGTCTGTCTCCCTCCTTCTGTCTGTCTCTCTCCCTCTGTCTGTCTCCCTCCCTCTGTCTCCCTCACTCTATCTCCCCCTGACTCCCTCTGTCTCCCTCGTTCTCCCTCCCCCTCCCTCTGTCACCCTCTGTCTCCCTTTCCCTCCCTCTGACTCCCTCTGACTCCCTCTGTCTCCCTTCGGATCCCTCTCCGTCTCCCTCTCTCTTTCACTATAACTCTATCTGTCTGTTCCTGTCGCTGCCTCTGTCTCCCTTTCTCTGTCTGTCTCCCTCCCTCCCTCTGTCTGTCTCCCTCCCTCTGTCTGTCTCCCTCCCTCTGTCTGTCTGTCTCCCTCTGTCTGTCTCCCCCTCTTTGTTTCCCCTCTGTCTCCCCCTCTCTGTCTCCCCCTCTCTGTCTCCCCCTCTCTGTCTCCCCCCTCTGCCTCCCCCTCTCTGTCTCCCTCTCTCTCTGTCTCCCTCCCTCTGTCTCCCTCTCTGTCTCTCTGTCTCTGCCTGTCTCGGTCTGTCTTTGCCTCTATCTGTCCCTGTCTGTGTCTGTCTGTCTCTACCTCTATCTCTCTTTGACTCTATCTCTGTCTGTCTCTGCCTCTGTCTCTGTCTGTCTCTGTCTAAATCTGTCCCTTCCTCTATCTCTGCCTCTCTCTCTCTCTCTCTGTCACTCTCTATCTTTTGCTCTCTCTCTCTCTATCGCTGTCTGTCTTTATCGCTGTCTGTCTCTATCATTGTCTGTCTCCGCCTCTATCTGTCTCTGCCTCTATCTGTCTGTGCTTCTATCTGTCCCAGTCTCTATATGTCCCTGTCTCTACCTCTATCTGTCTCTGTCTCTATTTGTCTCTGTCTGTCCCTGTCTCTGACCTTATCTACCTCTGTCTGCCCCTGTCTCTATCTGCCTCTGCCTCTATCTGTCTCTGTCTCTATATGGCTTCATTTGTCTCTATCTCTATCTGTCTCACCTCACCAGGCTCTCACTTCCTGCTGCCCTATGTCACCTCACCAGGCTCTCACTCCCTGCTGCCCTCTTTCACCTCACCCGGCTCTCACTCCCTGCTGCCCTCCATCACCTCACCGGGCTCTCATCCCCTGCTGCCCTCCATCACCTCACCAGGCTCTCACTCCCTGCTGCCCTCCTTCACCTCACCCGGCTCTCACTCCCTGCTGCCCTCCATTACCTCACCGGGCTCTCATCCCCTGCTACCCTCCATCACCTCACCGGGCTCTCACTCCCTGCTGTCCTCCCACCACACCCAGGCTCTCACTCCCTGATGCCCTCCCACCTCATCAGGCTCTCACTCCCTGCTGCCCTCCCACCTTACCGGGCTCTCACTTCCTGCTGCCCTCCCACCTCACTGGGCTCTCACTCCCTGTTGCCCTCCCACCTCACCGGGCTCTCACTCCCTGCTGCCCTCACCCGGGCTCTCACTCCCTGCTGCCCTCTCACCTCACCGGGCTCTCACTCCCTGCTGCCCTCACCTGGGCTCTCACTCCCTGCTGCCCTCCCACCTCACTGAGCTCTCACTCCCTGCTGCCTTCCCTTCTCACCCGGGCTCTCACTCTCTACTCTGCCCTCCCACCTCACCGGGCTCTCACTCCCTGCTCTGCCCTCCCACCTCACTGGGCTCAAATTCCCTGCTGCCCTCCCCCTCACCCGGGCTCTCATTCCCTGCTGCCCTCACCCGGGCTCTCACTCCCTCCTGCCCTCCCACCTCACCAGGGCTCTCACCCCCTGCTGCCCTCCATCACCTCACCGGGCTCTCACTCCCTGCTGTCCTCCCACCACACCCAGGCTCTTACTCCCTGCTGCCCTCCCACCTCACTGGGCTCTCAATCCCTGCTGCTCTCCCACCTCACCGGGCTCTCACTTCCTGCTGCCCTCCCACCTCACCGGGCTCTCACTCCCTGCTGCCTTCACCCGGGCTCTCACTCTCTGCTGCACTCCCACCTCACCGAGCTCTCACTCCCTGCTGCCTTCCCTTCTCACCCGGGCTCTCACTCCCTGCTCTGCCCTCTCACCTCACCGGGCTCTCATTTCCTGCTGCCCTCCCCTCACCCGGGCTCTCTTTCCCTGCTGCCCTCACCCGGGCTCTCACTCCCTCCTGCCCTCCCACCTCACCCGGGCTCTCTTTCCCTGTTGCCCTCCCACCTCACCAGGACTCTCAATCCCTGCTGCCCTCCCACCACACCGGGCTCTCACTCGCTGCTGCCCTCCCACCTCACCTGGGCTCTCACTCTCTGCCGCTCTCCCCCCTCACCCGAGCTCTCACTCCCTGCTCTGCCCTCCCACCTACCGGTATCTCACTCCCTGCTACCCTCCCCCTCACCCGGGCTCTCACTCCCTGCTGCCCCCCCCCTCACCCGGGCTCTCACTTCCTGCTGCCCTCACCTGGGCTCTCACTCCCTGCTGCCCTCCCACCTCACCCGGGCTCTCACTCTCTGCTGCCCTCCCATCTCACCCGGGCTCTCACTCTCTGCTGCCCTCCCACCTCACCCGGGCTCTCACTCTCTGCTCTGCCCCCACCTCACTGGGCTCTCACTCCCTGCTCTGCCCTCCCACCTCACCTGGGCTCTCACTCCCTGCTGCCCTCCCACCTCACCTGGTCTCTCACTCCCTGCTGCCCTCCCACCTCACTGTGCCCCCTCTCCCTGATGCCCTCCCACCTCACCCAGGCTCTCACTCTCTAATCTGCCCTCCCACCTCACTCAGTCCCTGCTGTCCTCTTCCCACCCCCACCCCTGTGTGTTTCATCCCGGGATGGCACAGTCTCCTGGGCACACACACAGCAACCGCACCCCAGTACTTCACAGGTCTTTAAAATCGCCCGGCCCCCACTGAGCTTTCTCCCTGAGTCTGCATTGCTGCTACCAGAGATGTGATGCTGACGCTTAAAAAAAAAAGAACACAGATATTATATCTGTAAGGTCCGGGGCCGCCAAGGAAGGCTGGCCGGGTTACGGCCGGCCTGCAGGCCATACTTTGAGTTCCCGTGCTCTAGAGAGTCAGCATAACACAGTTTGGGATCGAGCCACCGCAGGGATGCATTCCAATGCAAGTAGTGAGACTGGGGGGAATTACTATGTTTTTGGAAAAGTGCAAAATAATCAGTCAAACATCATGTTGAGTGCAAACTTGTGATCAGCCAATGAGGGTCTGATATCAAATTGTAGAACTCTTAATATGTGTAAATGTAATAATATATGGTTGTGGAATCTTTCCTTTTTGCGTGTTATGCTGGTTGCTGCTTCCAACTTTCCAAAAGACACTACATGCAGTTTATCTGTTGTGGGTAGTGGTTAATTTGGGTGAACAACGTTTACAACGCGCGCGGTACAACGAAGTACCATTACCACGCAGTTATAACAACGAAAGTTGTTACAACGAATTGCGCTGGGTGGCGCTCAAGGATAATAAATCCTTTAATTTACTATCCCAACACCTTCCCTACTATCCACGGGGACTGGTGTTGGAATAGTAAATTATATTTTTTAAATTTGCGCCCCCCCAACGCAAGTCGTTGTAACGACTTGCGTTGTTACAACTGCGTTGTAATGGTACTTCGTTGTACCGCGCGCGTGGTAGTGACATACATCCGTTAATTTGGGCTAGCGGCGTCAGCGGGCTCAGCAGCATTTATTTTAAGGAACTGTCTCTCCTTTGATCCATCCTGAGGGTAGCAACCCACAGGCATAGATTGCCTTTTCACAGTCTATTGGTGTTATGTAAACCGTGTGGGGATGCTGCTGTCCTATTTACATTGCACCAATTGGTCATTGCATCAGGAGAGAGAGTTAATATGTTTGTGTGTTTTGAGAGCAAGAGAGTTAATGTGAGCTTCTATGTATGTGGGTCTGTCTTTATATAGGGTGGGTTTTCAGCACCAGCAGTATTTCAAAACATACCTCCGGTGGACACTGTCTTTCAAGTTTTTACCTTTAAATAGAAATATAATTATTTATTTCTTATCAATGTATGCTATAATCCTTTAGATAATCCAAGTCAGCAATACACTCATTGTTATTTTTCACATGTTCTGCTTCATATTTCATGTTATATGTGTCTCTATTTCCGAAGATTATTTTCGGTACTAGATGCTGGTTTTCTTCGTTATTGTGAACTGTGTTTTCTTTATGTACCCGGTGAGTTTGGAAAGTGGATGGATGTTCATAACATCATAACTAAGTGCTCTGGAATTGAAACAATAGACAGAGCAAGTTTCTGAAAGTGTCAGTAACGGTATTATAAAATTATTACTACATGCTTATGTAATCATTGGGCAAAGATAAAATTCAGTGGGGCAGTGAGTGAAGAAAGTACACAACGTTTAAAATATGCAGAGTGAAGAGGGATTTTTTTAGGTAAGAGAACCCATTATCTATCACCCTCCCCTTTGTGGGAAACTGGCCTGCTTACACGCTGTATCGAGCTCTGGCACTCTTGAAGCCGAAAGTGGGCAGTATTACTGGTGGACGTGAGTGGAGCCCTATGTAATACCATTTTTCCACCTAAACGTGTCGTTTAACAAATTAATTTGTGGTATATTGAGCAAAAATTCAAATGTCTCTGCATTTTTCATATCTTCAGACTGCAATGAGATATGAATGCAGGTTCGCCCTATTACATAGTCCTTAATATGCAGAAAAATGTATCTTGTATGGGTTCACAAAGAGACCAAAGAAGTATGTGCGCTCTAAGAACCCTGTGCCGATGTTTCAACAAAAAAAACTCTGACACTACCCCTTTTTGATAAAGCATGAATTAAAATAATGAGGTAGATGATTCTGAGGTAGAGGATTCTTCTCTGTGTGTTCATCACGATCCTGAGTAATCTCCGTCCTTTCTTTTAAATAGATGGAATTAAAAGATTAACTATACTAACCATAAATGACTTAGGATGCACGCAGGGCATTTTTACATCGGAGCATACAAGTAGTGTTTGCATCAAAATAAAAGACATTTCACTTATTTCATGCAAATGTCATGCTTTATATTTTTTTTAATCGTGCCCTAATGCGTAATTGCAGCCTATTACGCACAATGTCGGTACGAGATCATATTGAGGCCAACAGGTTTTTGTTTGAGGTATTCATTAAACATGTTGAAGTTGGATTAGACACCCATGTGTAATGTCATGCAGACAAAGGCGATAGATTTACAGAAATACCGATATGGTTATTATAACCTTTCTCCTCAGATGATTTAGCATGAGGTAACATGTTTTATTAAGTTCAAATAAAGGTTTATTGACAAAATTAAACTGGTGATGAAAACAATACCTTGTACAGACATTCATTTACCAATGCATAAAGACAGAAGAGGATACTTAAAACCGCTCTAAGATTAATGCATTTAACATCGTTTGATTTACTACATACTAGGAAGATTAAGCCTCGAGTGTTTACAATTCAAAAATCTTTTCACTTCGTGTGAAAGATTGTTAATCGGTTTTTGCAGAAGTTTCGACTATTTTTAAGCTGTATTTATCTGTTCATAAGAAGATGCAATTAGGAGGTCAGGTTGTAACACTGCTTCGAATGATAAATTATAAATAAGGAAGCATTATGGAATAGGTCGAGGGCACTGAGATGCCATCTTCTCTTTTATGTATTAAGTACTTGGATGCATTGATGGAACAACAGATAGTGTTTGATATTAAATAAAACTGTGGATACAACTGCGTATTACGTTAATAGTTTCCAGGGGCATGGCTAGGCCTATGTCAAATACATGACTTCTACTTGCAAAATACTAGAGATTGAATTAGAGCAGGAAGTTACTATAGGCCATTTTGTATCTAAAATGCCCTTCTTATCTTCGACCATACCATGGCCAAACTCTAATCCATAAAGCGAAAGAAAACTTGCTCTTTTCACAAGGCATTGGCTTAAATAAAACTAATAAAATAGGGACTGGAGATGCCACCAAGATGACAACTTAATCTAAAAGACACATAAAAAAGAAATAGGTTGTTGTGTATCCAATATACAGCCATAAACATGTGGACAGTGTACTAAATGAAATGATGTGTTGGCAAGCACATTTCGTATCTAGACTGGTACTCCGTGTTTACCATGAGGATAGACTAGTGGAAATGGAGCGAGAATAACACGAAGTCTGCTCCAAATTACAGAACGAAAAGGCACACGTCCACACGTGTTTTGTGGATAGGCATTGTAATATGATCAATTAGTTATATATTCTCCAGCAGTTTTGTGACATTCAGTCTTGTTTTATTTATAATTAATCATCAATTTAGCACGGCTCATACTATATTTATCAAAACACAATTGTTTCAGAACATAAAAACGAAGAAATGTATACAGAGAAGAAAACACTTTACAGGGTATACTGCATGAACATTCTACAAAAATCAAACAGTTTTTCAAAAACATAGATGTCGAAAAACTGCATTTTTGATCATCCAATTTAACTACATATCCAATTGGATATCCTGTATACTATTAACTTTCTCACTGTCAGACATCTAAGGATAACTGTTAGAACTGGGATTTCTGGTTGGCTAAGGCTTGCGCCAAAGCCAGCAGAAACCACCATTCTAGTCAGGGCAAGGGGAGTCACACGCCAAGATAACCCCTGCTCACCCCCTTGGTAGCTTGGCACGAGCAGACAGGCTTATCCCAGAGGCAATGTGTAAAGTATTTGCGCACGCACACAACAGCAACAACATCCTAGGCACACCACAAAAGGAACTCCACACAAAGTTATATAAAACTAACTTTTATATTGTCAAAACACATCAGATAGTAATCAGACAATATACATTGCGCCAACTGGCACAGGCAATATTCACAAGGGATTATTTACACCAGGATAGGGCCACATGGGCCACTGTCAGAATCAACACTTAGCAGAAATAGCACTTCTAGAACATAGAATAAGTGTAGCACAAAATAACAATTATAGACCACAACCAGTAACCACTGGTAACAGGTAGGTACACACTACGCAATACTAATAACCATAGGCATAGATCACGCATGGACACATAACCTCTCTAGTATAAACTATACTAGGCAAAACAACCTCCTAAACATGAAAGCACATCTAGAGGCATCACAGGCATAATGACATTGCACATTACGCCTAAATCACATTTAGGCCTAACCAGTATAAATACGGTAGGCAAACTCCTCACTAGTCTAAACACATTAGACCCTACCCCCTAAGCATAACTCACATTTAGGGGCGTAAATCACACATGAAACATAATCTCACTAACATAAACCTCTATAGATAAAACCATCTCTAAAGGTATCAACACAGGGTGCGTAAAACATACTAGATGCATTACATTTCCTAGCACCACATTTAAAGCACATATTACATTTAGCACATAAATCACAGTAGGCAATTATCATCACAAACATAGTAAGTAATCACATTGTGCAAAATTCACATTAGGGCCTTGCGCCCTATCCACATACCAGCCCCCTAGGCCAACTGGCCATCAAGAAGGGGCTCAAATGCCCTGTGTCCAGAATGTCAGGGCGCGCTGCCAATGCAGCGCCAGTCAGGGGTGCGCCACCGGCGCAAACCTAAACGTTGCAGCTGTCCACTACTTGCTGGGCTGCTGATGACAATCACAAGGGCCTAAACGCTGCAGCTGGCACTAAGTGCTGCACAGCTGTGAAAGGCTAAGGTAGGGGCGAAGGGAGTGCGACTCACTCCTGGATTCACAAAGAACAGGTCCCCCTAAAAGAAATAAAAGCCTAAACGTTGCAGCTGCCCACTACTTGCTGGGCAGCTGGGAACCAGCAAAGGGCTGCATGGGCTCTCAGTAGCCCTTCAAATATATTGTGCAACACATGGGAGCCCTCTAGGCTCTGAACAATTAATGGGCAAAACGTTGGAGCCCTCTGGGCTCTGAAAGGTTCAAATATGCCCCACCGGGGGTATCACTGACCCCTGAGGACCCCACTGGGCCCTTTAAGTAAATATGTCCCCAAACACTAGTGCCTACAATAAGGCCAGGGGATAGCCACACAGGATTTTTAAACAACTATGCCCCCCGTCGTTGCGGTGGCCCTCTCGCAAGTGGGGGCCGCCCAGGTGCCGACAATGCACGGCAAAATGGCCCCAGGGGCGAGCACTGGCGATCATACTAAACTTGACCCCATAGAGCCACACAGGGCTCTGCGAATAATTAGGCCCAACACTAGGGCCATGCAGGCTCTTAGAATTCATCAAGAAAATGTTGGGGCGGCCCGCTGCCATCCGGGGCTGCCCTAAATGCAACCTGTCTCATTCACCACCACAGTAGCCCCTCCGGAGCCCCCCCAGCCCGTTTTACTCACTGGGCTACTCTCCTCTGGCAGGGGCTCCTCGTGGCGGCTGCACTCCTCTTGCGGGGCTCCCCTGGACTCCTGGGAGCCCCGCGCTGCAGTACTCTTCACCTGGGCCCCCTCCTGGGACCTGGGGTTTTTCTCTACTCCAGCCGCCATCTCCTCAACGTGCTGCCGCTGGCGCCCGCGGGGCTCTCCCTCAGCCACGGGAGCCCCGCATGGGCAGGCGCCAGCGTCTTCACTCGGGGCAGCTTCTCTTCACCTGGGCCCCCTCCTGGAACCTAGGGCTTCATGGGCACGTGCAGGGCTCTCACCGGGACACGGGAGCCCTGCCTCGCAGACGCCGACCTCCTCCTCAAGTGCGGCACACGGGGCTACCTCCTCGCAACGGGAGCCCCATAGGATCCATGGGCGGACTTCTGGGCCGTCTTCCCCCGACCAGGGGAAGGCGGAAGTGACGCCTCCGGAGCCCCACCCATGTTCCTCTCACTGTGCTTGACTTCATAGTCGCGCTGAAGCGACCAGGAGCAGGCTTCTTAGTCAGAAAAATCACCGGGTGGGCACCCGCCCTGAATTAAATGCACATCGGCACAGTGGCCAACATGGAGGGTGGGCACCTGCTAAAATCCATAATTCAAGAAGCGGGGTGGCACCCGCCATAGAAATAAAAAGGAATCCGGGCATAAAGCTGCGAGGTGGGCTCTCGCAATTGAACCCAAGGCGATCTCTTTGGGAATCCCTACGCTGGGGATTCCTTTGCAAAGGGGCTGCAGCATCGCGCTGTACAGCCCACGTTTCTCCTTTGCTAGGCCATCAAGGGGTAGCGCATCCATCAGCGCTAGAGGCAATCACAGTCCTGATGCAAGGAACAAAGCCTAAAGTCCCCAAGGTCCCTAAATAAGGACATATGAAAAAGGGTTCCAGGGCATAGCTGGGCCCAGGGAGGCAGCCCTCCTGGCAAGTCCTCCTGGGCCCCAGCAGCAGCACGCCCTGCAGCAATCAGGATCCAAAGACAAGACATTTTACATGGGGTCACAGCCCCCTTTTTATACACACATATTCTTTGTTAACAAGGTGCAGGCAATGCGAGAACCAGCTACAACTGGTTATGGGGAACTCCTGAGCACTTTGTTTTGCTCTGCCCCTCTCTCCCTTTCACTGGCCAGGCTAGCAACTTCAGACCCACCACAGGGGGTGGAGCCAGCATTGTGGAGGGAAGGACCAGCCCTATTCAGGTCCCAGGTGTACCCTTCCCTGCCATCAACATGCATATCTCTCCATTCACCACCGGGGCAGACCCATCCTGACTCCTGGAGCCAGGCACACCAGCCAGCTCCAGCCAATCACAAGCCAGCACATTCACTGCACAGACACACCAACTTCTAGAAGTGGCCCTTCCACACTAAACACACTAAGCTTGCACACATCATCGCGCAGCATTCAATCTCACGAGTTCGCACATACCAAACTTGACCCTGCACTCCCCACACATCAGGAACTACCATGGTCACACATATTCCCCATGCATTCCTATGGGAGGGCAGGTCACTCTCGCCACACATACACAGAGAGCGCACGCACTTTACACTTACCACAGTGAAAAAGTGCGCAGGGGCCTAAAATCACCAACACCAGGTTACAGAAATAGGCTAGGAAAAAGCAAACAGTTTTGGGGGGAACCTGCCAAAAGGGCCAGGTCCAACAATAACATACTTGTATACATTCGTGTTGTTAGTTATTGATAGAAACTGAGGTGGTTAGTAGTTCGTAAGATAGCAATTGTGAGGCTATGTCCTGATTTGAGTTGGTTTGCGTAAAATAACCATTAGTAAATGTAAATGCACTAATGATCCTGCAGAGTCTTAACATTATCTGGTTTAGTAGGATTATGCTGCATGGGGGACAAAATTAAGTGGCAATGTTTTCTTACGTATGTAGCAAAAATAATTACATTTGTGGCACATTCTCTGTTTGTATTATATCTGTATTATTTTTATTCATTTTGGTTATAAGTAAAGATTTTAATGAAATTATGAAAATTATGCAGCACAGTAAATTACAGAGCATGTTTTATCAACAGTTTATTAATGTATAGCAAACCTACATATTTCACTAGCAAACAGTGCCTATTGCTAGCCAATTTGAAAAAAAAAACAGCCTTCTCACTGTCATGTGCTTATCTAGGTTCCTGATCGATACTGTGACCTTATGCCCCTATTCGGCTATAAATCCATTTATTCCCTATATTGGCATAACCGTTCAAGTGCGATTTTCTGTAAAGTCATCTCTGGCCTCACACGAGCAGAGCCACAGAGCCACATTCCAGCATGACTCTCTGCTACTTCCTTTGCGACCAATTAGTGCAATGACAGAGCAGCAGTCACTATCTGATATTCCTAGATAACACTCCGAGTTCTTCAACAAGATAAAAACTTAGCAAACCTGGAAATCCCCGCTTGCTATGTTTTGATTAGTAATGGAACTCTAATGAGCAACTGATAACTATCACTTCCTAGTGACATCTTTAATTGACGTCTTATGTCCAGCAAACTTGCGTCAAACCCGGCACCTGTCAGGTATAAATATTACCAACGTTGCCTTAAGCAATGAGCGAACATGTTGCTGATGCCAGCTGCCTGCATGACCCCGTGTTGGTAAAAACTAGCACTCTGTCGCTGCAGCCTGCTATCCTGTGGTGGTGAAGCTACTGATTACCATTATCGCCGCTACAGCGCGACCTATGGTGCAGTACGCTTGAGGAGCCGTGCAGCCGTCCTCTGCGAAGACATCCAGCCCAGCTGCCCGCGGACGCTGTCACCCCTCCTTCCTCGACGCGCTGAGAGAAGCCGCTGCCTTTCTCGTGCAGAGAAATCCAGTCCCGGCGCTTCCAGTTTACCCTCGCAGGTGACTGGGATATCGAGAGAGACCCCTGAAGGAGATACCAATCCTCCATCATTCTATTCAGAGGTATGGTGTTGACTAAACCCTTAGACGAGAATTCTTGAAACAAACCTTGGCAAAACCAACTTAACTTAAGCTACTTACTTACTCCCCCTTCTCACGTGTTAGGCCTAGGTCAGGCACACTGGGGTAGGCTTAGTTAGAAGCACCAGTTGAGTATGTTAGCCTAATGTATATATGACTGTATATATGTTTTATTACTTTTAAACCATTGTATGGCTAAGAAACCATATCAATGCTTTTACAGTTCTATTTCGCTATTCTTATCTTACTGTACGTACTTTTCATAATAACAGTTATTGCAATTGTGGCAATACATTTCTCTTGTATGAGAAGAAAGACTGTTCAATAAATGTTAACCCTTTATTGATAAACGCCCGTCTCTCTATTCTCTACATACTGTGAAAGTAAACTGCACTAGACTGACTGAGTGAAATCTATGTCTATTGTTTCACACGACCCTAGAGATCGACTCTTGATCTGAGGAGCAAAGTTGTCATGTTGCACGGTTGTTGGAAAGCTGAATCCCTTCTTGTCTGTGCCAAGGAAGCTGATCACTTCCTATGCAGAGAAGAAAGTTTCCAGTGACCTCTGAGCTAGTTGGTAACACAACCCAATTAAGTTTAGCATAGTCAGTGGAGGCCTGGAATATAAGCAGTTCCACGTCGATACTACTGTTTATGTTATTCCAATGCGCAGGGCCTAGTGGGAAACTAGGAACTACACTACATGGCGCCCAACGTGGGGCAAGGCGATAAACTAACGCAAGACTTATAGAGTAACTCAGTCGTGCATATTTCACACCCCTTTTCTCCCGTAAATACTCCAATAGACGTCTGGAGTGGGTGAAAGGTTAAAATCCGCCCGACCTTAGTAGGAAGAGATTCCTATGTAAAGCTCTGGTTTATTCAACGTTGAAGGATACAGTGTTCCAAAATATTGTGCATCTAATCTTTGTCTCCTTGGAGACCTACTCTGCAAAAAACTGCATTTATACAATGTCAGTAGAAAACAACGGCACCACTGGGGCCGCAGTAGATGCGACTCAGCAAGGTCCTGAATACACAGACCCGGATGCTATTATCATCCCGGTCCACTTAAGAAGATCTATAACTTTAAAACTTATAGAAAACGGACTGCCACCTCAAGGTGGTACAGTAATTTTCGTGATAGAGGCTCACGAGTATCGGCAGACAGAGGTATTCTATTCATGGATAAACTTTCCAGCGGTAAACGCTATAACACAAGAGTTTCACTATTACAAAATAGAGGAACCTCCGGATGAGTACGCCCCTTTCGAGGAGGTTGAAATTCCACTTAAATTTCAAGAGCACCTGCTCTGGTTTAATGGCGCCCTAAAACACAATGATCACATAACTAGGCTCGGTCCACTAGGTAGACCAGGAGCCACGTGGCCGGTTCTAGCCAGCTACACACCACATCCTGACATTATAAAAATGTCTAGAGAAGAGCTGTTAGTACAGCTAAACACATTAATAAAAATACATAGGCAATTAGTCCAATATGTAATACGGACTGCAACAGTCCAGCCAGCTGTTAATTCACACCAGCTGACCCCTCATCAGGGGAACACAAATAAAATTACACCACAGAACATACAGTCATGTCTTGGTAAAACACCCGTAAAACGGGAACAAATTCCTTTCTGGTTAGCCCAGAAAATCACTCAAATAGAGGCAGTATTTCCTGATACTACCCCTATTGAGAAACACAGAATCTTGACCATCTGCCTTCCTATGGGAATCGCACCACACGTGGAGGACTGCGACACTTGGGGTACAGTCTTTGCTTCCATTTACACAAAAACACACGGTGTTCCGTCTATGGCGGTAATACCAGAAGTGCTAAAACAGATTCAAAATGAATTCGGTCCAGAGCCCGCTTTAAATCTAGGTATGAAATTACTGAAAGACTTCAAGCAGGTCACGGCTATATTATTAGCCAATGTAAAGGGAGAAGCAGCATCTGTGGCGATTCACTAGAAGTTGAGGGAAACAGATATAAAAGATCCTGTTGAGCTTGCAAAAATCATAGAAAAATGCTATGAAGAATTAGGTAGAGACAGCTTGGGTGGAAAACCAGTTAAGCCCCAACTGCTCGAAAATCCTGAAAAATTATTTATTAAAAATAATTTAAACACTCCTAAAAAGAGCTGGGATGGAAATAAACAATCCACTCCCAAGGAAAAAGTTTTCCAGTCCAGAGGAAGGTCTCCTCGACGGAGGGAGAGAACTCCGACTCGAGAACGCCAGTCTCCCCAACGGGAGCCCTCTGAGAAAAGATATAACCTTAGAAATAGGGATAATATAAAAAAACCTGATAGATATCAAAGTATTGATACACGTCCCTCTCGATCTTTTCCACAGAATTCGGAAAGAAGAGGACGGTCAGACCCAGGAGAGCACACCAAGTCCAAAGACAAGGAACCTGCTCAAAATAAGAAATCTCAATTTCAGAAAAAGAAGGTAGCCAGTATTAGAGTAATCAACCATGCCGAGAATACTGAGGACACAGTTGAAAAACGGGGAGTGGGCATTGACAATGTTGGACAGTGCAGCAGAGATCAGTATAGCGCGCAAGATCTTGATGAGTCATCTGGAGACAGTGGACACGAATGAATACATTCAGGGCGAAACTGCCGACGCCAGACTTAGCGAGCCCCATAAAATATACGAAATAACATTGCGTATAGAGGGTGATAAGACTAGGAAAATTAAGGGTCTATTTTGGGATAAGCTCTCAAAAGGCTATGATATTCTGTTAGCTGAAAAAGATTGGCCCCCGGAGTTTGTCAGGGAGTGCCCTCGTGGCGAAGAAGTGATTATGCCTGCCTTCTCGAATCACATACCGATTCATAAAAAATACACATATGCAAGGAAATGGGCAGTAGCCCAGGCACCTGCATTATATAAAAATCATGTAGGATGGGATGAGGATTCACCTCCTCACAAAATCCAACTAAAAAGTGAACCAACTGCCCAACGGCAGTATCCCATAAAGCAAGAAGCTAAAAAACAGGTCAGGGAGATCTTAGATCAACTTGAGTACCAGGGGGTGATTGAAACATGCACCTCTCAAATGAACAATCCTTTGTTTCCTGTCTCCAAGCCAGACAATTCATATCGTCTAGTTTTGGACTACAGACACCTTAATACATGTTGCAAAACTTTTGCAGTACAAAACTCGCATAGTGCAGCCCTAATGAATAACATAGTTAGGAAAAAATATAAAACGACATTAGACATTTCTAATGGTTTCTTTTGTCAAAACATTGCACCAGAAAGCAGATACTTGACCGCTTTCTCCGCATTTGGGTCGCAGAAAAAATTCTGTCGACTCCCACAGGAGTTCAAGAACAGCCCAGGACTATTCTCAGCTAGGGTAACAGAGTTACTACAAATCTATGATGATGAAGCATTATCTTACGTAGATGATATTTATCTCACAGACGACGACTTGGATACTCACTTGAAAAGAGTGAACACCATTATACTTGGGTTCGCAGCAGAGGGTTACAAATTCAACTTTAAAAAGTCCTGAATTGCCCATCTGACAGTACTATTTTTAGGGTACGAATTATCAAGTGAAGGGAAAAGCCTAGCGGACAACTTCTTAGAGAAGTGCGCTGTAATCCAAGCTCCAAAAACGCTGAAGAATTTACAATCCATTCTAGGTTTTCTGAATTTCGGAAGAACTTACATTCTTAATTACGCAGAGAGGGTTAAACCTCTCTACGAACTAATAAAACCTGATTTAAAACAAATCAATTGGACTCAAAAACACACAGAAATTTTGAGATCACTGCAAACAGACATGTTAGCAAAAACAAAATTAAATACACGTGACAACACGATCGATCTTGTAATCCGAGTCATCCCAGGAAGATGCGGATTCACATACCTAACCTCTAATGAGGGAGAAAAGGTACCAATTTCAATTAAATCTCACTTGTACACACAAGCAGAAAAAACATTCAGTCGCACAGAAAGAACTGTGAACGCAGTGCAAATCGCATTAGCAAATGAACGAGAATTAGCACACGGCAAACGGATTAATATCCTTACAGCGGAATCCGCCTTCGAGGCGCTATTCAGCCCAGTAAACCTGCCTACAGTGTCACTGGATCCGAAATGGATACAGTGCATAGATTCTCTAGGAGCGGAAGATGTGAAATACTATTTCGCCCCGCAATTTGAAGAACTGAATGATTTAGAATATGAAGAAGAATATCCTCTGCCAATCGAAATTCTGCCTCTCCCACAATACGCCTGTATAATCTATACAGATAGCTTTGTACAGCATTTCAACGTAGAGAGAAAATCCTACGATGCAGCATGTGCGATCATTAAAGGTCGTTGGCTGTGCGGTAAATTCAGACCGAAAGTAACAAAAACTGAATCTGTAAGAAACTGTTCGGTTCAGAGAACTGAAATCAGATCTTTAAAGATGGCGCTCGAAAATGCAGAACGCGAATTCCCCACACTTATCGTGTGCGATTCTCATTTTTGCGTCAACTCTTACAACAACAAACTGCAGAGTTGGATTGAAAACGACTACAAAGATGACACAGGTGCCACAATAAAGCATAAATTGCTCTGGAACGAGGTAGCTCTTTTAAGTAAAGAACTACAAAAGACTCACGTGATTCACGCACAGAGTCTTCAACGTGATGGCGTTCACGTTGCAGGGAATTCATTGGCTAATACAGCCATAGCGGAAGCAACTAAACCGGCTTCCGTAGCCACAAAAAAGCGTACAGATAAGTATATAGACGGGGAAACCATGCTGGCAGTAAGAACGACCGTAAAAGGCGACTGTGCAGCACTACCCGTAAACTATCCACTCAATTATGCATACATAATCGATGCAAACTCCGTTCCTTTTGCTCGAATCCCTGGAGTGGGGGATAGAGTAATTCCAAACAGGAGCAGGAGGGGCTTCCTCCTACTGGAAGCACACATGGGGTTGGGTCTGAAACACCAAACAATCAAAGCCTCTCTGAAAGAATTGCAATCAGAGTACTGGTGGCCAGGAATGAGTATAGATATTCAATGTTTTGCTCAAAATTGTGAAGACTGCAATAGAGATCGCAGTAATGAACAGGCCAGTGTAGTTTCAGGATCCCTTCTAGACAGCATAAGGCGGTCTATCTGCGCAATCAAAGAAGAGAAGCGCGTCCCAGTGTACACCATTAAGACGAAAAACACTTAAAAAATGAGGCCTCCAGCGCTCGGCTGACGCTAGAACGGTTATAAAAGATTAGCGAGTCCATATCGGCACATACGCAATTACCACGTTCCATTCTGACCAGGGTCCTGCTTTCAGCTCTCGAGCTTATAGAGAGGCCATGGCCAGCATGGGAATTGGGTTGCGGTATTCTTGTCCGTCGCACAAGTGTGGTAGAAAGAAAAAACCGGGATATAAAGCAATCTATAACAGCGAAGGTATTAGGTTCAGGCGCTGGGTGGGTCAAACATTTAATAAGTGTCCAGACTAGTCTTAACAACATGCCAAGAAATTCTCTAAAAGGTTTCAGCCCATACGAACTATTGTTCGGAATAAGAATGAACGTTCAGGACCTCGATAGTCAGATGTCAGTGGTACAAGCAGAAACAAAGCAGTTTGAAGTAAAAGACCGTTTGGCTGTTTTACAGGAACTGAATGAAACAAGAAAATCATTAAGCAACATAAAGTTAAAGCAACAGCCAAATACCACTGACGAGGCACCACCCGCAACAGCCCCAGCAAGGCCTGTCTGGATTCCAAAGATTGGGGATCTAGTCAGAGAAAAGATCGCGGTTAAGAAGGAATTTGGGCCTTCTTACAGAAAAGCAGTACCTGTCTTAGCAGTAACCGGAACAAGATCAGTTGTGCTACCGCCCCTTGCTGGTAAAAAGGAGAACAGAGTCGTGTCTATCGATCTGGTAAAACCACAAGCATGTGGCCTACAATCAACAGTAGGCCCAGTGGACTCCCAAGAAACAACAGAATACCCAAACTTGCAACAATCCAAGAGGTTCAAACTGAAAGACTCATCACATTCGATCAGCCTGCAGTGCACAATGAAGGACTATGCAATAATACCATGGAACTCGTGCCTCTTGAAACACAGATTGAAACAGTTCATCAAGAAACAACACCAGTCTACACTAATGTGGCATCAGAAAGTGCTACCGAGAGACAGATTGAAAAAACAATCCCATCAATTGACAGAACTGCCTCTGGTTATTTCATCAACTTCGATAACTTCTCTGAAGATTTTAACGACCCCGAAGTGATGCCAGAAACAAAAAAGTCTTTTAAAGAAAATACAACAGGACTCCTTCAACAAATCAAAGAACTATATCTGGATTCACCGTTGATTGAGCATTGGATTATCACAGGAGTATTCATACTCCTACTCTGCCTAATTTTAGTTTTAATTTTAGGGAAGTTCATTACAATTGAATGGACACAGCAAGTCAGAACATCAACCTAGTCCTGAAACCACACAGATCTTCCCACGTGAAGAAAAGAGAACTGTCAACAGTAAATGTCACAGCAATTCCAATACCTGGTGGGGTAGTATGGGAGAAAACAGACTATGAGATCTATGGTCCGGTCGAAATCCTGAAGTATCCTCATCAACTAAAGGTTTCCTTAAGTGACTTTGTGACACCTAGTACATTCTCTGATGATTGGGACTTTAACAGTATTAATGACATGATGTCTGATTTAGTAATGTCAGCTAGATTCACAGATCATGATTATTTACAAGGTTCATCTAGTTATGAGCAGTTATTCTGTTATACCCACTATGGGGATCATTACTTGCATAAATCTGCACAGCCTAGAAATGTTTTTATGTATAATCAATGGGAACATTGTTCTACACCACCTAAAAGCAGTTCTAAAGCATTTTTTGAGAAATTCAAATATTTTTCAGGGTTTAACACCAGTGATGCAGAAACGTTTTATTATAAACTGTTAGATAAAACAGGCATGAAAACAATGCTGACAAATTCTAAATTGATATATTCAGAAGCATTTTATGACAAAATGATGACATTTGGTTTTGATTATTGGAAAAATAATATTGAAACAAAATCAATTTGGGGTACAAAAGATTGGCAGGTGCAAGGCATAGAAGCACTATTTAGAACCTGCATGATACCAGAACAAATGTTATTTCTAAATGACACTGTACACCAAACATCTTGTCTTGGCCTAGCCAAGAACAAAGAAATGAAAACACCGTCTATACCAAAGCCAATAGCTGAGAATACAACTACAGATAATGAGTTAGACGTGTCACACATTTTACATTTCAACAGAACACATCCTGATTGGAAAAAGTGGTTAATCTGGCCTACAGACACAAATAGCTGTCAAGATAGATTCCTGAACAAAACACAGGGTTTAAAAATGACCAGATTAGACCCTAGATATTCCCAGAGACAACATCCAGGAATTATAACCACATACAGTGTAGGTAAACTCTGCCTAGAATGGCTAACTACATCCACACTGGCTGAAATTAAGCAACACTTGTCTTTATTAAAAGATGGTGCTGATTTGCGCGATTTCATTCTTGGACCACGCAAACAGCGTCAAAAGCGTTTCATAGCGACCAGCATCTATGCTGCTTACAACGAGGCTTGGAAAGTAAAGCAAATTGAAACTGCTGAAAAGATACGAGAAATTGATCGTATTAATTTGGAAAAATCACTTTCTGTGGTAGACAATGGGTTAATGACTCTGTCTTCCAGAATATATTCTTTGGACAATATTGTATCCTCTGCCTTTGATGTGATAGACAGAGATTTGCTAATGTTACAACATGGCCAGTCTCAATTACGCTCTATTATAGAACTAGGCTGGACGCTGCAAAATCTTCGTTCAGGCTATGTGCCTTGGCGTCTGATAAACACAAGGTCATTATTTTCCATTTTTAACCTTACTGATAAACAGATCAGTTTGGCACAGAAAGGAGCAGACTATACAATCTTGAGCATCGAGAAACTCGAGAGATTACCATTGACAATGTCAGAGAGTCCTGTCATTGAATGGATAATACACGGAATTATCACTATTCCGATAACAACTTTCCGCTTTAAAAAATGCCTTGAATACATACCTGCTGGCCAGTATGAACAATTGGGTAAGGGATATGTTAAATCCGAATGGAAATTACCATACACTCATTCTTGCTATAGTGACAGCGACAAAAATGTATTTCTTAGTGGTGACAACTGTAAACACTCACTAAGCGGTATACTTTTGTGTCAGGGTATTAATTTACACGGAGCATGTGATGGCAATTCAAACAACCTTTCATGCCACCAGCTAGTCACACCTGCAACTCAGATAGAGCCCTTCTTTATGCAACTCGCAAACGGGAGTTACATTCTAAGAACGGATCACAGGTGCTGTGGCCTCGCGCCCGGACTAAGTTATCTAGTAGAAGTAACGTCCATGGTCAAATGTTGTATGCAAGCATTGTTCCCGAGCGGGCCTCCAGACACAGTGACTCCCCTCTGGCCTCGTCTGAATCTCTATTCTATACGAATTGATACATTAAGCAAAATGAAATCTGTGCTTTTACAGACAACAGTGCCTATAACGTCATCTAAAGAGACGTATGATCTTCTAGTCGCAAGGACGGCTACTGAGGTCCATGACCTTTTATCAACAAATTGCCCCGTGCATTTCGTACAAATGCTCGACCAACTCTTTAACATGTCTAGTGCTACAAGCATCCCAGGCATATTTAAGACAGTCTTTACGGGACTGCTAACACCCTTCCAGGCAATTTTGGGAATCTTTCCTAATTTTGTGCACTCCATCTTTGGTGGTATTCCACTATTTTTTGGACTCATCGCAGGGATTCTATTTTTGACCCTCCTGCTACGTTATGGCAAACCTCGGCTCAGACATAGCTCCCATGGGAATGGAAGAAACAATCCTAGCAATGCGCTACAGGGACAGGATAACTAACGTCCTCGGATTGGCCAGGCTGAGAGATCTAAACATGACCTGGTTCCTTTCATTCAGACCGATATGGCAAAATTGCATTTTACCTGTGCTACGGTGTATGCTTTGCGGCGATGAATGCGTGTTGGACATCTGTCTTTCACTTCCATCAGCAGTACCAATGGACGTCGATACTTTGCTAAGTCCAATAACGGCTCACGCATTGTGTTGTCCCCAGCGGCTACCAATCCTGATGACGGCATTCGTGGAGACTCCTGTACTACAGCCAAGTGGTAACAGTGGAGCGAGTGACAAAAGCAACATCATCCAGGTACAACGTTCTGTGAGCATTGCTGATCCTGCATTCGATGACAGCAATCATTCTCACACCTGCCAAGTTTCAGCGCTATCTAATTTGGTTGAACTATCACCTGATTTTGTAGACCAATTCTTTGCGAGCCTGTCTGATACGATGTTCTCACCCACAGAGAAACAATAACTTTTGAGAAGCTTTCCGACACACAGCGTTCCCATGAACTCTGAATTCGGCCTTCAGTTTTGATCAACATAAAACTGCCAGGAGCTTTGGTAAACTGATTTTTTCTTTGAATTGGACAATTTTTAAAAAAATATTGACCCTCTCTTTTTGGCACGAACAATTCTTTGCTTAACGTAAAAACTATTCTTAGAGAACAGAAGCTTCACACTTCTATTTCTAAAAACACATCTAGAGACATAACAACATAACACCAGCCTCTAGCACACATATTATTACAATGCATTTTTATGTGATGATTTATCTCGCATTTCTTCTGTCAGAGATACTTCATGTGTAATTCTTTATGCATAATCGTTCATTGATTTCATATGCAATAATTTTTGAATGATTACTATGCTTTTAAAACTACGTACAGTACCTAAATTCCATGTATTACAAGTACGCCTATTTCGAATGCATTTATGTATTTTGGGGTGGGCTATGTTACACAATGTTACACATGCATCTAATTGCTTAGTTTTAGTAATTTTGATGGACATGAATTCGTGGAGTGGGTGTCATGTGCTTATCTAGGTTCCTGATCGATACTGTGACCTTATGCCCCTATTCGGCTATAAATCCATTTATTCCCTATATTGGCATAACCGTTCAAGTGCGATTTTCTGTAAAGTCATCTCTGGCCTCACACGAGCAGAGCCACAGAGCCACATTCCAGCATGACTCTCTGCTACTTCCTTTGCGACCAATTAGTGCAATGACAGAGCAGCAGTCACTATCTGATATTCCTAGATAACACTCCGAGTTCTTCAACAAGATAAAAACTTAGCAAACCTGGAAATCCCCGCTTGCTATGTTTTGATTAGTAATGGAACTCTAATGAGCAACTGATAACTATCACTTCCTAGTGACATCTTTAATTGACGTCTTATGTCCAGCAAACTTGCGTCAAACCCAGCACCTGTCAGGTATAAATATTACCAACGTTGCCTTAAGCAATGAGCGAACATGTTGCTGATGCCAGCTGCCTGCATGACCCCGTGTTGGTAAAAACTAGCACTCTGTCGCTGCAGCCTGCTATCCTGTGGTGGTGAAGCTACTGATTACCATTATCGCCGCTACAGCGCGACCTATGGTGCAGTACGCTTGAGGAGCTGTGCAGCCGTCCTCTGCGAAGACATCCAGCCCAGCTGCCCGCGGACGCTGTCACCCCTCCTTCCTCGACGTGCTGAGAGAAGCCGCTGCCTTTCTCGTGCAGAGAAATCCAGTCCCGGCGCTTCCAGTTTACCCTCGCAGGTGACTGGGATATCGAGAGAGACCCCTGAAGGAGATACCAATCCTCCATCATTCTATTCAGAGGTATGGTGTTGACTAAACCCTTAGACGAGAATTCTTGAAACAAACCTTGGCAAAACCAACTTAACTTAAGCTACTTACTTACTCCCCCTTCTCACGTGTTAGGCCTAGGTCAGGCACACTGGGGTAGGCTTAGTTAGAAGCACCAGTTGAGTATGTTAGCCTAATGTATATATGACTGTATATATGTTTTATTACTTTTAAACCATTGTATGGCTAAGAAACCATATCAATGCTTTTACAGTTCTATTTCGCTATTCTTATCTTACTGTACGTACTTTTCATAATAACAGTTATTGCAATTGTGGCAATACATTTCTCTTGTATGAGAAGAAAGACTGTTCAATAAATGTTAACCCTTTATTGATAAACGCCCGTCTCTCTATTCTCTACATACTGTGAAAGTAAACTGCACTAGACTGACTGAGTGAAATCTATGTCTATTGTTTCACACGACCCTAGAGATCGACTCTTGATCTGAGGAGCAAAGTTGTCATGTTGCACGGTTGTTGGAAAGCTGAATCCCTTCTTGTCTGTGCCAAGGAAGCTGATCACTTCCTATGCAGAGAAGAAAGTTTCCAGTGACCTCTGAGCTAGTTGGTAACACAACCCAATTAAGTTTAGCATAGTCAGTGGAGGCCTGGAATATAAGCAGTTCCACGTCGATACTACTGTTTATGTTATTCCAATGCGCAGGGCCTAGTGGGAAACTAGGAACTACACTACATTACACTACACACTCATTTTGGTTATAAGTAAAGATTTTAATGAAATTATGAAAATTATGCAGCACAGTAAATTACAGAGCATGTTTTATCAACAGTTTATTAATGTATAGCAAACCTACATATTTCACTAGCAAACAGTGCCTATTGCTAGCCAATTTGAAAAAAAAAACAGCCTTCTCACGATAGCTCTCCAGAAAAAAAAATATATTATAATCAAATACATGTTGTGGACCGTGTTATATGCTCTGCTGACATTTAGAAACCACTCAGACTCAGAGCTAATGGCATCACCATAGCCCCTTGAGGGTAATATCTTTTACATTACACAGTTACCCATTATTTACATGTTTTTCTTTATAACTACCTCCAATGTCATCACTGCACACTCTCTGGTGACGATGAATTATAATCTCTACATGGATTCTGTAAACTAATAACATAACGATAAGGTAAATATAGCCTTCATTAACAACATTGGTAACTTCTCAAATGACATTATTTGTAGCAACACAGTGAATTATAGAAATGCAAGTTATGTCTGGTGTTGTCCGGTTAGTGAGCTGAAAAGAGTGTGTAACAAGGTCCACCTCAATTTAGCATGTTCTTGTTGCAATCAAGCAGAACATCCAGAACTCTAAGTAATATCTAGAAATGGCCATCAACATTTCAAACATACCCTTCCCCACCCTTCCCCACCTTTGCTTCCATTCACCTACGTAACTACTATTAATAGTGACCCCTCCATTCCTCTCCTTAGCTCATGAGAGGGTCACCCGGAATCTAAATGTCCTACGGCTGTCCCACTGAGCCAATTCTCTAGCCCATCTCAGCCACCTCTGCACTCCCTCGGTCTGATACCTCCACTGGAGCATCACCCAGAGACCATAACACTGCTTGTAACATAGTCCCCAGGAGAGCAAATCCTCTACCACCTTGTCATCCCTATGGGTCTGCCACATGAGGGCCTCCTCTGCTGCAGCCCTATCAAACAAATCCCTGCACCAGTCCCAAACTTTGGGAGGCCTGGGGGGATCCAGCTAGTCCGATTCCACTATTAGTCTCTTAGCAACAATTAACTACAACTTGTAAACCAGCGTCTCAAATTTTTCTTTGGATTCTCGGGGAGGAGGTCAAGCACACACTGCTGAAATGTATACATCACCTCTCGCAGGTGATGTAGGATCCCAGTCCAGTATATCATTATAATCGGGCAATGCCACACCACATGAAGGAAATGTGCCATACTGGCGACACACCGTGGACAGCCTGCAGAACTAGAGGGATATATCGCATGGACTCTCCCAGGTGAGAGATATATCATGTGCACTATATTAAATTATATTAATTTGAACTGTGCGCTAACTAAGACCCTTCATATACTGCTGCCTGTATCTTTGACCAGTCATGAGGCACAAATGCCTCTCCATTCTCGTGCTGCCAGATTGTCTGCACCCGAAGTGGAGCCAAACAGCTACCAGCACAGAGAACACTGTAAATGTGCAAGTAACGCTCATCCTCCAACTATAGAAAGTAGGGGCACCAAAGTCTGCGAGGGCTCAGCGGTCCCCAGGAATGATGGCCAAAGCTGCCGGGCTGTGGCTGCTATTTTAGAGTAATGGAGAAATTGTTCTCCACCAGTGCGAACATCTCCATCTCATCTGTCAGAGTTACAAAGCAAACCTCCGGAAATAAATCAGATGGCATAATACAAGCTCCCTCTTCCCACTGGTCTATTGATATTATACGGGACATCTGCTCAAAAGGGTGCACTATCCAAATATCTAGTTCCGGCGCAAAGGGCGCTCTAACTATTACCCATCGCACCGCTCTCTCCCACAACCAGCCCATCTCAAAAATCAGTTATGAAAACAGATCAGGCATGACCCAATGTGGATCAGCCACACCCCCCAGCTGGTGGCCATTGTGGGTGCCATCCAGCAAGGTTCTCCCCCAATTCTGTTCCCCACCTAGCCAATGTATAGCGTTTTGCAGATGTACTGCTAAATATTATTGTTCCAGATTGGGGATCTCCATTGCCTTCCTCTCCCATTCTCTGTGGAGGGTTCTCAGGCATACCCTACACTGCTTTCCAGACCAGAGGAGCTCCACAAGCAAGCAGTCAAGCTCCAGGAACACCTTTTTCAGTATCCCATACATTACGCCCTACAGTGCATGCAAGCATCGAGGTAGGACAACCACCTTTATGAAGGATATTTTCCCCATCAGGGAGAGCCGCAGCATGTTCCAGAAAGCTATAAAGAGTCACCGATTTGCAATCACTCTCCTCAGATTTAAGTCATACATCTGTTGTTCTCCATGGCTGATGTAAATGCCAAATATTTGACTCTATTCACCCGCTGCGGTATCCCCGCCTCTGGCAACTGGGAAAGTGTTAATCCCTCAATCGTCTCAGGGGAAAGAGGGCTGACTTTGCACTGTTAACCCGGAGCAGTATGAGGCCAGAGATATTGGTTTGCGTAAATATATCATAGCTTCATCTACATAAAGTGGTACAACATTGTCTAAGCTGCCAACCAGAATTCCCTGTATCCGTAGGGTCTGTTGACAGTGACATGCCGGTGGCTCCATGGTCAAAGCAAATATTAATAGGGAGAGGCAGCATCCCTGTCTGGTGTCCCTCTTTAAAGGGATTTCTTCAGGAATATATCTGACTGTTTATTCTAATGCCCTTGGGAAACCATACAGGAGCCTTATCTAGTGAATATAGTTGGGCCATAGCCTCACCTTATCCAAGGCTTGCCAGATGTAGTCTCACCTCACCACTTGCTCTATGTTCAAAAGGCCATGCATCAACATTGTCAGGCAGTGGATGTTTTGCATTGTATTTTGGTGTTGTATGAAACTCGATCAGTTTGTATGTACCAACTGGGGGAGATGCAGGAGAAATCTAGCCACCAGGGAATGACTGCATATCTTTAGGTCTACATTCAACATGGAAAGAAGCTGATATGAACTTGTCTCTGTGGCTCCTTCCCCCGTTTTGATATTCGGACAATAAATGCTACGTTCATGGAATCCAGGAGTATGCCTTTTTCCAATGCCTCAATGTACACTGATAACAGCTGGTCCACCAGTGTCCTTGCAAATGTTTTGTATAATTCTGCTAGGAGCCCATCACACCCAGGTGATTTAGCATTCTGCATGGCACCTATGGCCGCTAGCAATTTCTTCAAAGTCAAAGGTGCCCCAATCGATTCTCGGTCCTCAAGGGAAGGACACGGCAGATGCAAACCCTCCATATACTCTGGAAGCTGGGCAAAACGATCCCAGCAAGGTATCGCTGTATAAACTTCCCTCAGATATGTTGGGAGACATAATTTATTGTTTACTGGGTAAAGTCTCCAAGCACCGTCACTGAGTGGACAGCCATCTCCGACCAAATCAGGCATGCCAGAAGGTGACTCAATTTGTGCCCCTTCATGTACCACTACCTCCGTCCGATATGAAGGACATGTTTTTACAGTTGATCCCATAGCTCACATACTTTCTGGTGCTGTGTAACCCATATGCCCTGTAAGGCCTGATAATTGGAAAGAAGTCTCTCATTTCTCTCTAACTCTGCTTCCTGCCTCGTTAAGTCCCCATGTAATGTAAGGCATATGCTTTTTTGTGGTAGCCATGCATAACCTCCTAAGTACCACCTTAATGGCATCCCATTCAGTCACCCTAGTCTCTGTGCTATTCCAATTATGCTCAAACTATTGCTCTATGAACTTCAACACAACCTTTCAGATGACCTGGTCCAACAAGGCCTCTGCATTATTTCGCCACAGGGGTACCTGTGGCAGTGGCTGGTCCAAACCATAGCTGATTATAAGCGGTGAATGCTCTGAGATATAAAGGGATGTGTAATGCATCTCCAGTACCCTATGTTTGGCATCTATATGTTTCATATTTAATCCAACATGCTGCATGTGTTTGCTGCTGGTTTGGTTTACATTGCCTGCCTGACTCCCTGAATTACAGCCAGTACTCCAGCAGTGCCCGAGGTTAGTCCAAAGGCCCATTTGCCTGCGTGCCTAGTCTGGGGACCATGAAATCCAATTTGATTGCACCGCCTTTCATCCTTTATCTTTAACCATGATAAGTTCATTTGTATGATTGGAGACAAAGGAAATCATGCTTGGCCTGCCTTCACTGGATAGCAATTGCTGCCAATGCCAGAATCTATCACTCTTAGCTGTCTTTTTGTGCTGCAGGTCTCTGTGCATGCAGCTCATAACTGGGTTTCGCTACTGACTTTTGGTACTCAAAGCTGCTCAGCACCAGGGACACAGCCCTTCCAAGGGAGCAGTTGCACTTTGCTATCAACAAGTCTGGAAGGCGTAGGTCCCAGAACTGCAGGAACTGCACCACACCTCTGCGACTGCAAGTAGGTTCTCGGTTAGGCTAAGATACACCTCTGCCAGCTGCTATCTCACTTCCCAGTTTCCACACCTGGGCTGTGCAGCATCTCATCGTCGCTTGGGCAACCACATGAAGTGCCACTGCTATGCTTTTTTGCAGGATTACGCAGGCTGCTCCACAACACCTACGGCCAGGCTTCAGAGACCCATGAAACCCAAGAGTGTAGGACTTGTGCCATCCTGCAGCCCTCACAAGTCATTAGGCAAAGAAACACATGTGGTGTGTACACTTAATGGCTGCTTTGTCTCACCCTCACCCCTCAGGCGAGATCCTCTCACTGAGGGTGCAGCTCAGTGGTCAAACAGGTCCTACAGCCTCCCATGAGGTACTCCCCCAGTCACCAGTATTTCCCCCAAAACCCAGCAGCCCCTGAAGGGTACTCTTTCAGTGTCCCAGCCACTAAAAACTCCACAAATTTTAGACACCCAGGTGGCTCCATTAGAAGTCCAGAGTCCTAGCTGGGAAATCTCTGTGATTTTGTAGGACTGCGCTCCTCTTAGCCGTAGAGACAAAGAATATGCCTCTAGCCGGATAGCTTGGATGGCCATTCCCCATAAAATTGTTATAGTTTGTGTAGTTTCAGCTTGGTCTGTTTCGGGATTTTGTTTTCATAGCTACAACTAAGATTTAGTCTTCATTTTTTTCATTGAATTTCAATGTTTTTAAAACAATTTGAGTCCAGTGTCACAAGTGGAGAATTGAATCTGGAGTATTGTACAGTAGAGTGGAGGAGAGCATTATAACGTCTATTGTCATAAACCGGAGTATTGCAGTTTGGAATAGGGTGGAGTTGAGTGGAGTAGGATATTGGACAGTGTAGTAAAGTTTGAAATAGTGTAGTGGCATGGTATCTCATATAGTGGAGCAAATTGTACAGCGGAATGGCATGTCAAACATTACAGTAGGATGTTGTAGACTGTTATAGAGCAGAGTCGAGTGTTTTACTGCGGAGAGAGGTGAAGTACAGTGCCATATAGTGGAGTATTATCAGGTGCAGTGCCATAGAATACAGTGGAGAGTGTTGTAGAGTAGAGTGCTGTGTAATATAGTGGAGTGGCGTATGGTAGAGAAGTTAAGTTTTGTGTTGTTATGTGTCATACAGTGTAGTAAAATGGCATAGAGTGGATAGGCATATAGTTTCATAGAATGGCATAGAGTGTGATACAGTGGAGTTGCATTCAGTAGAGTAGAGTGTTAGACAGTGGTGCGGCAAACAGCAGAGTAAAGTACACTGGCATACAGTGGGGAAAAGTGTACTAGAGTGGAATATAGTGCAATGGAGTACACTGGAGTGGGGTAGTGTAGAGTGGAGTAAAATATCATAGAGTGGAGTGGCGTGTCACAAATTGGAGCCCTGTGTTGTATAGTGTAGTGGGGTGTTATACAGTATTAGAATGTGATAAAGATTACAGTAGAGCAGCATACAGTCTAGTTGATTTTTGTAGATTGGAGTGGTGTATAGCAGAGTACAGTGGATTGGTTTCACAGTGTTATAAAGTGCAACACAGTTGAGTGACATAGAGTCGAGTGATGTCCTGTGGATTGTTATGTAAGAGTAGAGTGGAGTTACGTGTTGTACAATGGCATAGAAAGAGTTGCCTATAGTGGTCTACAGAATCATAAAGTTGTGGACCCTCATCACCCATCCCCTCAAGAAGCTCCACTGGCTCCCCATCTGGAAGAATCGAACTGGTAGCAGCTTTCACTGGCTGTGTCCTGGGCTCTGCTAGTCAGGCCCAGGGCCAGTGATATGTTAAACACAAACACATACATTTAGGTCCACTTATAACTGGCATGACCTACTCTATAAGTCCCCAGTAGAAAATAGGGCAAGGGGATGATCAGTACCTATATGTCCCTAGTATTTTATAGGGAATGACAGCTTAGAGGCCAGCAACCTTTGTCGCACTTGCATGTGTGCATTGCCGAGAGCTTGCCGAGAGCTTGGGGGCTTTTTAAAAACAGCCCTTTGTTGCAACACTCCTTTTAAAATTCACTGCTAACTTGACTTTGGTGGGATGCGCACTTTAAAAGTGATTATTTTACTTATGTTGACAATGTGGGTACTCCAAGGTCTCTCCTAGATGTTCCAGGGGTGGGGGTGTCGTAACTATAAGCAAGGAACACCCTTTAGAGTGAAAGCTGTTCATTTCATTTTTCCCCAGTGTAGGGAATTCACTACAAAGTTGACTTTAGTGTTGTGGGCACTGTGAAGTAATAACCAACATTGTTTTTGCATAATAGGAGCCCACATATTTTATAAACCCTGGTGTGGAAGAAATTGCACATTTAATTTTCCTCATTGAAGATACTTGGTCTCATATATTTTATGGATGCATAACTATTGCTAGGAAAGTATGAAAATGTAATTCACAGACTTGACAGAATGGCATTGATGGATTCAACTGATTGTCCTTTCTGAATTTACCTTAACCTTTACAGAAAATAAGTTATAACATTTTCTATAAGCCAAAATCCAGCCTTCCCAAGCCCTCCCTGATTGGTCCGTCATAACAGGCTTAGAAAGGCTGCCTTGATTAGGAGGCAAGTGGCTATCAACGAAAGAAGCTATCTGCAGGGAATGCCAGGTCTACCTGCCCTGAGTCCCCGGTGCCTCAGCCAGGTAGCAGGCTTCAGGAAAAAAATTGCAGATTATAGGGGGAGGAGAGCCGCATTGAGAGTTGCTGCTCTGCTGAGATTTAATCCATGATGGAGTTTGGAGGAATAGTGTTTTTTGGGTCAATAAGGTGCCACACTTTGGAGGAAGAGGTCATGTGCCTGGGTGGCACCCTGCATCCAATTGGTCAGGTCTGCCCCCTCTTTTAATGCCCTGAAGCTGCGATTAAATATGTTAGAGGTGCAGAGCCTCTCAGTTTTACTGCCTGAAACTACAAGAAGGTAGAGGATTGTCCTGCTGGAATCCTGCACTGCACACAAGGGCTTGCCTGTTGAAGCTAGTGCCTGCTGTACCACCTAGGACTACAGCTCTGAGAACTTTGCCTTGCTTCAGGAAGGAGTAAGAAATTGAATCATGACAGATGCAGGTTAACAGAGCTTGGAACTCATCACAAGATCTTCTGTGGGGAAATCCAAAAGATTGAGTAACTTTTTGCAAAAAGCAACAGGAGGTGAACAACCCAATTTTGAGAGCTAAGCATGCAACCTTCAACTGCGACCCGTCTCTGCTTCCATGATCATCCCGCAGAAGAGCTCCAGGGCTTTGACTTCCAGAGATTGACCGGGAGTGCCCTTAAGATCAAGCTGGCGTACCCTCACCGAATCCCGACTGGTGGAGAGCAGCAGGGGCCCTAAGCGAAATAAGCTTCAGAAAAGTTTTCAAGTCTGAAGGTAAAACTTTGACTGAGGCCTACCACATGGAGTATCCGAGGAGGGCTCTATCGCGGTCGGCCTCAAGCTTTAACTTTGTCTTGGTCAAGTGGGACCACATGTGGCGCGATTGGGTTTTAACCAAGAGAAAGTGTTTATTCTTTAACAATTCAGATCTCTGGTTCCCTACATTGTATGTTCATAGTTTTGGTGTCCTATTTCTATAAGTTGATGTAGGATTTGTATTGTGTTTTATGTCTACATTTTTTACTGTATTGGTGTTTTAAATGATTTACATGCCTATCTCCTAAGTTAAGCTTTATTGCTTGGTGTAAGCTACCAAGGGTTGAGCAAGGGACTCATTTATAGAGACCCTATTTAGGGCACAATACTGTGTTGGTGGCCTTGTTGCTGATGTTATGTGCCTACCTAACACTCCCAGTAACCCACCTTCCAATACTACTCAAGACACCAGATATACGTCATGCAAGGTTTCAGTGGAGAGGCCAGTTTGTCCCCAAAGTCAATTAGGGGGGATTGTACAAGGTAACTACTATAATAAAGGAACATATAAATGTTTCCTCAACAGTATTTGTTACAATCTAGCAAGAATTTCACAGTATCATATAAAAAGGTGGAGGGAAGAATCTGGTGCATATGTTTTACATCTATTACAACAGGAAAAGACTGGTGAGTGAAAGCTTTTGTGAGAGGCCTGTGAGAGTCAGCCACACAATGTATGAGAATATCATGGCTCTTGTGAGTGTCCCGTGAGAGTCATCAAGAAGAAAAAAAAATGGTTAACAGTACAAACAACATAGATAATGAAAGTATAGTGTAGCTCAGAAAAAGCTTCTTTAAATAAAATCATTTTAACAACTGTATTTTTTGTGTTTTTTAAGATTAATTAGTACGTTAAAAAAACTATTTCTACCTGGGTGAGCATTTATGACCGTGGACAAGTCTGTCCCATGCAGCCCTGCTTGTCTCAAAAGAAAACATGACCTCCTTGCATAAGCAGCAAAAAAAGGCTTTGTTCAGATAACCAATGTTGGTATCTGCTTAAGCAGTGAGCACCATGGCAGGCACACTGTTACCAGGTTGAAAAGATGAGGACATCCCTTATGAGTTATCAAGCTCTGTAGCATGGGCTATCTCATCCCGAGCAAGGATTTGAGGGTACATAGTCCTCAAATGTGCTACATCCCAGTGATACTCATGCTGTATTCCTTATTCTGTCTCTCTCTACAAAACTCATTTTTGCATATTTTGCAAAACACATATCACTCAGATACTTTATTACTACGTGGCCTCATTTGAAAAATTCCTACAACAAGAACTGTGTGGGTGGCTGAGTTCTGGGTAGAGCAGTAGGGTTCTCATCTGAATCTGAGGATGACATTCTGGTGACAGAAAATCTGCAATGTCACAGAGGTAGCCAAAAAGGTCTACAAGAGCTTGATGTTTGAAAATGAAATAATTAATACAAAATGCATACTGTAATGACTTTATTATTAAAGATTAGCATTGAATAATAACTGACCCCATGAAATAGATCTCTGTACTATAGATTAGAATGAAATTTAAGACTCTACGATCTCAGGACCCTCCTGCGAGAGCATTTTCTGCACTGGCATTGCTGTATTAGTTATTTTCTGAGTTTTTATAAATTGATTTACATATTTATTTTAAACCCTAGAATTTCATTGAAAAATAAAAGTTAAAGTAACATTATTGTTAGGTGTAATAAGAATGTTAAAAAAAATTATAGAGGTCTAGCTCTAAAGATTTCACTACAGTATGAAGGGTGCAGGTAGTATGATAATTTGCATGTTCAGATTTTGGTTATTTTAGCACATATTGTTTTTTGGGACAGCTGTTGCATAGAATGTGCAATGTTTTTAGTAGATTATTTTGAATACTCATTGGTGTAGTTCTCATGAGAGTTTCAATGTTTGCAAACAGTGTGCTATAGAATGTAATCTCTCAATAGAGTAAACACTGTTTACTTAGTGCTCTACTAATATCAGCTTCATTTCTTAATGTATGTTTGTTGTGTGTCTGGGGTTTCAGAGATAACAGCTGTCTGTAGTAGGGCATTTGTTTTGAAATTTGCATTCACGATTTTGGGTTGCTCTGAATAGTTGTATACCGTTTGTACACCATACTCAATGAGTATTTGCCAAATATCTGTTAATGTTAACTATACTATGTGGAAAGCCCAGTCAATTTATGCACCAATATGTGTGAAAACGAAGCTTGGATGAGGTCATGAGTGATGTCATAAAACATGCCACGAGTGAAGTTATATGTGAGGTCAGAAGCAGTACGTGGCGGGGGCACAATTTATAGTTAATGCTGCTACCGATAACTGGTGAATTTCTGTCTTTTTTATCTCAAAACGTTAACATTGTCACTGAGAAATTCACTTAACGATACCTTTACTTTAATCTTTGTTCTTTTCAGTGACTTTGAGGTTTCTTTTTTTTTTCATCAAAAAGTCATCTTATTATTACAGCTAACTATAACACTGTTGGAATCTCCGATTTTATCAGTGAATAAGGGCTTTCAGAAAGCTCTCTAAGACTATTGGTCTGTTCAACTGCCTCTCACTCACATTTTCTTTCACTCACCACATGAGCAATAGATCAGCCCACTTCAGCCATTTGTTCATTTCTCAGTTAGTGAAAACATTCACACCAAAGCACAATCTCATAAAACACAGAGTCCCTTCCATTGCTGGAGACTTCTGGGCCATTGTGTGCCTTTATTTATTTTTCTTTAAATATTATTAAAATTTGTATCATCCTAGTGAGCTCCTCTAAAGACTGCTACTGGCCGTCACCGCTGCTTGCAGTGCAGTGCATCCTATGTGCGCACAGGTTTGGACAGCGATGTTTTGGAATGGGTTTTCAACCTATTTCAAAATGGTTGACATGCCTATATGTGTATATGCAAATAAGGAGAGCATCATTGAGGGTTTTGTTAAATATATTTACAAATATATTCAATGATGTCAGCCAGCACCTGTACATGTACAGTTAGCCATCTTTGAATTTTTTTTATTAATCTTTATTCCAAACCAGTCAAAAATCGTCACTGATGCACCAACACACGTGCACACATGACTGACCATTTTTTGAAAACTTTAAAGAAAATCTGATTAAAAACTGCAAAGACAATGGGCTGGTATAATGATGGAACCTGTTGGCCTTGACAATGCTTGTTTCTTGCACAGATATTTGACATTTTTATAAATAATCATCCTGCTAATGGACAGGTAATGTTCTGAGGGAAAGAAGAACAAGTTTATCGATGAGAAGAGCTTTTAGATATGTGAAATGTTTGAATAAATGTAGAACAATGTTTCAAAGAGGAGACCAACCATAGTTTCCACATTTAGGGCCTCATTACGATGTTGGATGGAAAGCAATCCGACCTACTCCTTGTCGTAATAGTTTCCGACCGACTTGGGTTCGGAAAGTTTGACCGACCGATTCTGATGTTTCCAAACACCGTTCAGTCGGACTCCCATTGACTTCAATGGGAACCTGTGTTTCGACCGACAACACAGGCTACCAATGAAAAAAGAAGTGGTTGCGGAAATCCTTGAATCCTGTGGTGGGCACCCAATGGTGCAGGTTTATAAGGAGGGATCCTATAAGTACCCCCCATGGGCACCAAGCAGAGGCCTCTGGGTGAAGGGGGGCCTCCTACAGGCCCCCAAAATCAGTTTCTGACAGCCGTTCTCTATTGGACAAACTGATTTGAAAGGCTTTCCGAATCCGATATTGTAATACGTCGGTCGGACACACGGTCGGTAGAGCTGTACGATTCTGCTCTGACCAAATCGGAGTCCCTGAATGCCAGTTGGAACCGAGTCGGAAAGACCAAATGGTTACCTTCTATCATAAGCAGTCGGTCAGAAATGTTTACGAGTCATTCCATTAGCCATTTTTTATATGTTCTTACCTTTGATTCTGAGTAAAATCTGTTTTAATTTCTTTGGTGTACCATGTAGTTCCTGTCTGTTGGGGTTTTGTTATATCATTCTCCTTGCTAGCCCTTATCACTCACAAATGTATTTCACATAACTCTAGAGCTAGCAATTACAGAAGGGCTTTTCTTTGCATACACAAGTCTTTTACAAGTGAAAAACAATTGTTTCTGACTAGTAAAAGAGTTTTTGTGATCGTTTCTGAATCGAAAATAGGAGGTGCCTTGAAACTGGCATAATTTCCTATTTAAGATTCAGAAATGAATATATCAAAGGTTTATGACTACGACTTGCATCTCAAACCAATACGTTATTCATCCCCGAGCTGGGGTGGTAACTGACTCTGAATCATGTTGGCAGCCTTATGGAGTACAGGCAGTGATCCAGGGGCCCAGTATCTGCTTTCCTTGATAGTTTTTCTTTTTTTTTAAGCAGCACCAGTCTCTTCAATTCTCTAGTTTAAAAAGCAATTTAAAAAAATCTTGTTTGGGACTTTAAATGAAGAAACAGTGGTTTGCTGTCCCTTAAAGGTCTTAACCCTCCATTTGCATCCATCAACAAAATCGCAACACGGCAACAGTACTATTTGTGATGCAAACTATTTTTAAATGTGTCCAATCACAATTCGTGCTACCATTTTGAAACAAATCAGTGTGCAAATTGCCATCTCTGGTATGCAAATGGGAATAGCACATCTAACATTTGAAAAGAGTACATTGCCTACCGTGAGGTAGTTAGTATGCCTGTGTTCACATATCATGTGTTTGTGTGTCTGCGATTACATCTACCACATGCAGACTTCCCATGAACTATATAAAGAAAAGATGTTGCTTTTAAGTAGACCACAGTGACACAGAAATGGTGCCTTCATTTCTCTAACCAGATAGATAGTACTTTGCTCTAGGGGGACTTTTTATCATGTTACTTTGACTACATGAGCCAGGATTTCCCAGTGAACCAAAATTTCCCACAGAACAATGAGAAAACCTGCAGATTGGTAACCTTATAAATCAGGTCAACAATGTATGGGCAATACAGCCCTCTTGGACAAAGTACCAACAGGTCGGGACTGCAATATGCCCTGAAATTTATTAATTGATTCTACCATTAAAATATTCCAAAAAGATAAAACAAAAATAGTTATCTTTGGCAGAAAGCTAATACAATTGATAAATGGTAGCTAGATAATACTAGACTGCAGAGATTAAAAACCTATAAATATCTGTTGAAATGGCTTGACAATTGAGGACATTAAACTAACCAATTTAATACACTAAAATCTGAGGCTCTTATTGAATGCAGCCTTCACTCGTCGGTGTTTTGGGTCATGACTAGTAAAAAGCAAAAGAATACTCCCTCTTAACCTGTATTTCTTGACACTCTAAGCCAGTTAAACAAGTGGTCAGCAATCCAATATCATTCCAAATCCATTTATTTAATTCTCATAATGTTTTATCTCTATCACATTGAAATATAAAGTGCAAATTTCCTTATTACAGAATGTTGCTAATTTCAAATTCTAAGGTGCATTATTACAGAGTAGTACCAAACTTATATCTTTCCAACTACAGAATAGCAATACTTCCCCATTACAAACTCCACTCAAATCATACACTTCCCTTACATACCATTTATTCATACTCAAACTCATAGTCCCCAAAACAAGTCCATCTCGACCCAACAAAGAAATTGTTATTCTTTAGGTCTCGCACCTGCGAACCGGATCGCAAAAGCGATCCGTCGCTGCGAGACTTATTGTGATCATTTCAGTTTTCAAGGACTCAAGGGGAACAGACAAGAGACAAGAGATGTGAACGCGCAGATCTTCGACTTGGATTAGGTCGCGCGCGTCAACTGTGAAGAGCATGTCAGTTTCAGGAGCAGTTCTAGATTTTGTTACTTTGTTGCAGTTTTAAAGGCTGGTTTGTGAAGAACATGTCAGTTTCAGTTTCCCCTTGCCAACTGTGTGCAAACAGCTACTGCATACAATTTTTTTAATGTTTTTTTTTAATATAATGTGCGTGTTTTAATACAAGTGTGTTGAAAAGTGGGTGTTTTCGATAATTAGTCCGTAAAAAAGTGTTTGTGTTTAACTACAATAATAATGTGTGTGTTTTCAATACAATGAGCATGTTAGGAAGTGTTTGTGCTGTACAGTGGAGTGCTGCGTTGTAGAGTGCAGCGCTGTATAGTGGGGTGGTGTGTTGTAGAGTGGACTAGTGTGCTTTGTGGAGTAGTGCATTGTAGAGTGGAGCACTGCGCTGTAGAGTAGAGCGCTGCGCTGTAGAGTAGAGCGCTGCGCTGTAGAGTAGAGCGCTGCGCTGTAGAGTAGAGCGCTGCACTGTAGAGTAGAGCGCTGCGCTGTAGAGTAGAGCGCTGCGGAGTAGAGTAGAGCGCTGCGCTGTAGAGTGGAGCGCTGCGCTGTAGAGTAGAGCGCTGCGCTGTAGAGTGGAGCGCTGTAGAGTGGAGCGCTGTAGAGTGGAGCGCTGCTCTGTAGAGTGAATGCTGCACTGTAGAGTGAATGCTGCACTGTAGAGTGAATGCTGCACTGTAGAGTGGAGCGCTGCGCTGTACAGCAGAATGCTGCGTTGTCTAGTGTTGCGCTGTAAAGTGGAGCGCTGCGCTGTAGAGTGGAGCGCTGCTCTGTAGAGTGGAGCGCTGCGCTGTAGAGTGGAGCGCTGCGCTGTAGAGTGGAGCGCTGCGCTGTAGAGTGGAGCGCTGCGCTGTAGAGTGGAGCGCTGCGCTGTAGAGTGGAGCGCTGCGCTGTAGAGTGGAGTGCTGCGTTGTGTAGTGCTGCACTGTAGAGTGGAGTGCTGCGCTATAGAGTGCTGCGCTGTAGAGTGGAGCGCTGCGCTATAGAGTGCTGCGCTGTAGAGTGGAGCGCTGCGCTGTAGAGTGGAGCGCTGCGCTGTAGAGTGGAGCGCTGCGCTGTAGAGTGGAGCGCTGCGCTGTAGAGTGGAGCGCTGCGCTGTAGAGTGGAGCGCTGCGCTGTAGAGTGGAGCACTGCGTAGAGTGGAGCGCTGCGCTGTAGAGTGGAGCGCTGCGCTGTAGAGTGAATGCTGCACTGTAGAGTGAATGCTCCCGCTGTATAGTGAATGCTGCGCTGTAGAGTGGAGCGCTGCGCTGTAGAGCAGAATGCTGCTTTGTGTAGTGTTGTGCTGAAGAGTGGAGCGCTGCGCTGTAGAGTGGAGCGCTGCGCCGTAGAGTGGAGCGCTGCGCTGTAGAGTGGAGCGCTGCGCTGTAGAGTGGAGTGTTGCGCTGTAGAGTGGCGCACTGCGCTGTAGAGTGAGTGCTGCCCTGTAGAGTGGACTGCTGCACTGTACAGTGGTGTGCTAAATTGGGAAGGTCTGCGCTGTAAAGTGGAGTGTTGTGTTGTATATTGCTGCGGTGTAGAGTGGAGCACTGCGCTGTGGCGCGCTGCGCTGTAGAGTGGCGCGCTGTGCTGCAGACTGGAACGCTGCGCTGTAGAGTGGAGTGGTGCGCTGTAGAGTGGAGTGTTGCGCTGTAGAGTGGAGTGTTGCGCTGTAAAGTGGAGTGTTGCGCTGTAGAGCGGCGTGCTGCGCTGTAGAGTGGAGCGCTGCGCTGTGGAGTGGAGCGCTATAGAGTGGAGCGCTGCGCTGTAGAGTGGAGCGCTGCGCTGTAGAGTGGAGCGCTGCGCTGTAGAGTGGAGCGCTGCGCTGTAGAGTGGAGCGCTGTGCTGTAGAGTGGAGCGCTGCGCTGTAGAGTGGAGCGCTGCGCTGTAGAGTGGAGCGCTGCGCTGTAGAGTGGAGCACTGCGCTGTAGAGTGGAGCGCTGCGCTGTAGAGTGGAGCGCTGCGCTGCGGACTGGAACGCTGCGCTGTACAGTGGTGTGCTAAATTGGGAATGTCTGCGCTGTAAAGTGGAGGGTTGTGTAGTGCTGCGCTGTAGAGTGGAGCACTGCGCTGTAGAATGGAGCACTGCGCTGTACAGTGGAGCACTGCAATGTAGAGTGGAGCAGTTCGCTGTAGAGAGGAGTACTGTACTGTAGAGTGGAGTGCTGCATTGTATAGTGCTGCGCTGTAGAGTGGAGTGCTGGGCTATGAATTGCTACACTGTAGACTGGGGTGCTGCGTTTTGTAATGCTGCGCTGTAGAGTGGAGCGTTGCACTGTGGAGTGAATGCTGCACTGTAGAGTGAATGCTGTGCTGTAGAGTGGAGCGCTGCGCTGTAGAGTGAATGCTGCACTGTAGAGTGAATGCTGCGCTGTAGAGTGGAGCGCTGCGCTGTACAGCAGAATGCTGCGTTGTGTAGTGTTGCGTTGTAGAGTGGAGCGCTGCGCTGTAGAGTGGTGCACTGGTCTGTAGAGTGGAGCATTGCGCTGTAGAGTGGAGTGCTATACTGGGAAGTTCTGCGCTGTAGAGTGGACTGCTGCGTTGTAGAGTGGAGCGCTGTAGAGTGGAGCACTGTGCTGTAGAGTGGAGCACTGCGCTGTAGAGTGGAGCACTGCGCTGTGAAGTGGAGCGCTGCGCTGTAGAGTGGAGCGCTGTAGAGTGGAGCGCTGCGCTGTAGAGTGAATGCTGCACTGTAGAGTGAATGCTGCGCTGTAGAGTGAATGCTGCGCTGTAGAGTGAATGCTGCGCTGTAGAGTGGAGCGCTGCGCTGTAGAGTGGAGCGCTGCGCTGTAGAGTGGAGCGCTGCGCTGTAGAGTGGAGCGTTGCGCTGTAGCACTCTGCACTCAGCAACAATCTGCACTTTGTGTTCAGTGGCAATTTGCACCTTGCATTCAGTAACAATCTGCTGTCTGCGCCATGAAACCACTGGGTATAGGTGCGCTCAATAAATGTTTTTCAATTCAAATTCAAGTCTGCGCTTAACAACAATATGCACTGTGCATTTAACATTGTACACTTAATAGCGATCTGCACCCTGCACTCATTAACAATTTGCACTTTGCACTCAGAAACAATCTGCGCCCTGCACTTAGCAGCAAACTGCACTCTGCACTTAACAACAATGTGCATTTTGCATTCAATAGCAGTCTGCAGTTTACACTACTATGTACTTTGCCCTTAACAATACATATCGCTCTATTACATACAACTCAACAGCAGACATCCACTACAACACATACCATTCTATTACAGCATACACCATACTACAAGCTAATCCTTGAGACAATAAAAAAGCTTTCTAAAACAACAATACGTTAGTTAAGTAAGGCACATATAGCTTCAATGAAGGGCAAATGCTTAAACAATTGTAAGGCATACAGCTATTTACATCGAGATGGCATTTCCCTGTTGTTGCAAAATATGTTTTTGCTTAGACATTTAGTTTCGTTCTTAGCCATGCTTACACAGTTTCATTTTCAGTCATGCATGGACAGCTGGCTTCAATTTGGACACACAAAACTGTTTCAAACGACAACGTTTGCCCATTTAGATGCTATATATTCGTAGAAACTTTCTTATAACATAAAAGCCATTTTAGCACAAACAAAGCGTTTTTAAACTGCGTACATGTAACTCAGACATTATTAATTTTTCTTTAAAAGGACTTAGAACATTAGGTGTGTTTTAAATAGCCTTTAAAAATAACTACAATTCTTTTGAACAAAAAATGTAAAGTTATTCTCTTTATGTGTTGCAGTTTACGCTTTCACGGCTGCAAAATACATAAAGAAACACAAAATAAAAGCTCAAACAACTGAAAGGTATATTAGCAATTCCATCCTATTCATTAAGTGCTTTTGCAATCTCACTTAAACAAAATAACTTCACATTCTCATTATTATTCTGTATTGCAGTCTATGACCACGCAGTTTTTAAATCACACACAGTCTTACAAACCAACTAATGCTCAAATTAATATGCCATATTGTTAGAAAAGTACAATTCATTTACACGTTATTAATACTTATTACGTATACACTGTTCTATAACTAATCTACATTGCACATTCATTTACAGTGTGCGCGCATCTTACTACAGCATGCGCCCTCACAGCGTGCACCTCTAGACAGTGTGCACCACTTTATAGTGCAAATTTCCTACAATGCCCACCCCTCTACAATGCGCACCTTACTACAATACTTATTCCTCTACAGCGTGCATCCTGTTACAGTGCACAGCCTTGTTAAATGACGCTAATATTGCCACTCAAAGGGTCACACACAAGCACACAGTAAATGCAGACACAAAAAACACACAATAAATCCATACGTGTCCAGAAGTGTGGCGCATAAGCAAGCTGGAGACATGGCTTCAGACAGAAGGGGGTGGGGATTGCACCCCTCGGTTTCGGCACTGGAGCGCCATTTCCATGCCTTATCCGAAAGTTAGACCAACGGTTCACCTGCTCTCCTCACAGCGCTTGTACCCGGGCGCTGGGTTGTCGTGGGCAAGGCAGCGGCCGCCCGAGTGGCGTGTGCTAGCGCCGCAAGGAGCCTGTTGGTGCGGGCCCCCACGGTGCCACCCATCCCCGCGATCCCACACAGGTGCGGCGGTATCCACGGGGAGCAAGGGTCGTGGACCAGGCCCAGCTAACTGAGGCGATGTTGCTTGAAAGCAAAGTGCGTCACTGGGCCCAGGCGGGTGCCGGCGGGAGAGGAGCCGCGTGCGCATTGTCATGGCCCCAGGAGCGCGCCGGCGCCGTATCACGTGACGCAAGAGCCCCTTCCTGGAGACCGTTAAGAGCAGCCTAGTGCGCGAAGCAAGGGCCCAAGGACAGCCCCATCTTGGAGACCGTTGGTGTGGTGTCGTGGTCAGAATCTCGAGGCCCACGGCCCTTTACACTGTACCCCACAGTCTGGAGTTAGCAGGTGCCCCGCCGTTATTTTCGTACAGAATTAGTTTGTGAAACATCACCGATCATCTAATCTTGTTAGCGTAATCACTAATAGCTGTCGTTACATGACAACGTTTTAGAACAGGTGGGAGAGTACTGAAGAAAAACCGGAGGAATGTATTTTTCCCGTGGACTTATTTAAACAGAAGACATTTCAAGCGAGAGCTAGCTTCAAACAAGCATTTGCAATGCAATAGGTCTCGCAATTACTAGAGTTTGAGCTATTGGCTTTGTAAATGACAATGAGTTTTATTTACTTGTTGATTTTTAAAACAAATAAAAAGCATTGTTATTTACAATGCCAATAGCTTAAACTCACAAATGCGAGACCTATTGCATATGGTCAGGTCTAAACTGGGGTGGCTTGGTGAGCAAAAGAATGATGGATTTAACCCAGATCTCCTGACTGGGGGTGAACATTTTGATTTGTTCTGCATTCCATCCTTCAATTGTGTGTCTTTTGCTAGTGAGTAGAGAACCTTGCGTCTGATATTTATACAGCTCCTTTAGTAGTGAACAGAGAGACCATGCTTTTGTTAAATTTTCATAGTGCTTGCACTAGTGAGTAGAAAAATCTTGTGTCTGTTATATTCGTACAGCTCCTCCGGTAGTGAAGGGAGAGACTGTGCTTTTTTGGACGCTCACAGCCCATGCACTAGTGAGTAGAGAGGCATTGTGTCTGATATTCGTACAGTCCTCCAGTCGTGAGCAGAGAGACCTTGCTTTGTTGGATTCTCACAGGCCTTGCACTAGTGAATAGAGAGATCTTGCTTATGTTATATTCATACAGCTCATGATTGTTTACATGAATATGGGAGCTTTACTTCAGCTTAAGGCTCGTGTTTTCTCTCCTTGTGCCTACCTTTGTGAGAAGGTGTACGGAAAGAGGTTTGTACATCCTGTGTTGCGTTTATGTACTGATGGAAAAGTTACTAGCAATATAGGGCTAGGGATGCTAATCAACTGGACGTTTTGAATTTTTCAGCTGGCTAGGTTGTGATGCGATGTTTTGTGCTGTAGCAATGTCGTAGTTTTGTCTAAATTGACGGTTTCCAGGTGTGAATTTTTTTTTCATTTCAACTGTATACACGATTTTTTATTTAAAATAAAAAATCCAGAGCAAAGCTAACGACATTTCTAGATGCTGTGCTGGTCCAAACCACCTGCTATACACTATGCACTTGTAAAGTGAAACAAGGATAATGTGCTGCATAAATAAATACTTATAAGGTCCCAAAGGCGAGACCTATTGGCTACGCCAATGCTTTTTTTTTATTGTTGTTGCATCGCCGTATGGAGACTCAAACAACGTGCACAGCCAAAGACGCTCCGGAGGAGATAATAATTTCCAACCACTTTCTTCAGGCCCTAAAATAGATTATGTTAATTTTAAAAGGAGCCTGGGGTTGGTCCTGTATGAGCAGCAAATGCTTCAGTCAGGGTCAGATTGGTAATGCAGGCACTTTTGCATGCCCGAGGGGCCGGTGCCCGAGTTCCAGGTGTGGGCTGCTTTTTTGGGCAGTCTGGAGGCCAATTTGGGCGGTTTTCTTGTTGTTCGGATGCCACCGGCAGCCCAGTGGGTGTCTGAGTGGCCATTCTGGAGGCATATGGGCATCCATGACCTCCTTTTTATCAACGGGCACAGGTGTCACTCCCTTTTTCTCGCTGGGCCGGCAATAAATGTATGCCTATTGAGTGTGGGCAGGGGGCCTGAGCAAAAGTGGCGTGTTTCACCAGTGTGAACTAATCCATGCATTTTTTGTAACCTTCCCCCTTTTTTATAAAATTTCCCCAAAGCAGTGTTTTGCGGAAAGGCAATATGCAAATGTGGGCCACTTTTTTTAGCGTGCCCGGGCTGATTTTTATTCCCAATCCAACCCTGCTTCGGAGCCTCCACAGTACAGAAAAGTAAATGAAAACATCTTGCCATATCCAATTTCCAGGAGGTTTAACTGCTCCCAAAAATAAGGAAGACCTTCATCCAACTACTATCCTTTATGTATACCGGATGAAATATATTTCCCGGCGTATTCACCTATGGATGCCTTTGCCCCCAGATACCAACCAAACTTGTGACAGGCACTTTGTCCTTCTGCTTCATAACTGATCCTCTCAGCAAAACTCATTGCCTTACTTACATATGGCACGCCAGATTTTCTCTGAAAACTATGAGGATGTATGAAAGTTGACTAATGCTGGATGTACAGATTGTTTTTCTGGCCATCAGACTCCATACCCTAAGAACAATTGTGCCTGGAGCTCAAATTGTGGAGTCAAACTTATGTTGTGCAGGAAGCTTTTTTGATCCACTGAGCAAACCTGGCTCCGGTTTGGCCACTTGAAGAGCTTAAAGAAAGACCTTTTTTGTGCAAGAATTCAGGGTGCACGTACTTTGCTTCTACCGTAAAAAGCAAGCTAAACTTCTTTTCTTCTATGCGTATTTAACTGATCTAAAGTTAAGGACGCACTCATGGTAAGCAGCACATATAAATTAATAAACAGCAATACTTGCTGAATCTTTTTTTTACATTAAATTAAAAGTATGTGATAGGTAGATTCAGATTTTTCTTAATTACCCTAAATTATTTCTATAATGGTGAGTAAAATGGCAAAATGAATTTCAGCTGTGATTGGTGTGGTAGGGCAATAGATTATTTGATACACATACTGTGTATATGTAAATCTCTAATTGCAGAAAGAAGGCAGCGGCTAAGATGAAGGTTGTTATTACATTTTCGGCAATGCTGAGATCTTGTTAAGGTAGACTTATTGGGCTCAGCCCCTAAATTGATGAGTGGATGCTTAACATTCGTAAACTGTGGGCAACAAAATTTTGTTTGCACTCATAAGCCCTTTTTAGGTCGAGCGTGAGCTAGCGCGCAACCGACAATCTTCGAAGAGCTGTGGTAGTTGACTACGGAGAGAAGCCTCGCCCACTCTCCCGCCTTTTTTTTCATTGGCGTGTCTGTTTGTCCTTTGTAAATGCTGGCTTCTGATTCATTATGAGTCTTGTTAGTCCCTCCTTAGTACAGCCACGTTGTCATTTGTATCCTCCCATGGATACTGGCCCCTTTACTTCAAGTGTTACACAGGGCATGTACTATTTATTTCATGCACATGTAGTGTCACACAGCTCTGTCCGTGCCTTCTCTTCTCCTCCCTCACCCTCGCGTTGTCTGTGTCTTCATTTGTAACCTCCTATGAGCACTGGCGCTTTTACTTTGGCTGTTACACAGTACGTGTTCTTTAGTCTGTAAGCACTATTTTCTTTAATGAGTTTCTCTTACAGCAGGTAGGTCTCTCATGTACAGTTGTGACCACCGTTTTGTTTATTTAACTTGCAGTAAACCGAGAGCCCTTTAGGGGCCATGGGAGAAAAAATTGGGTAACGAGAGTTTAAGGTACAGCTATTGTCAATGACAATGCCTTTTATTATGTTTTATCAGCCAAAACATTAATAAAAGGCTTTGTCATTTACAATGCCAATAGTAGGGGTGGGCGGAATTTGCGTAATCGCGTTACCAAATCTCTGCAAAACGGTAAAAAATCTCTGTGAATTCGCGTAAATTTTGCAAACACACGGAATTGCTTGTTCGTGATACTTTTTTACTGTTCGCAACCTCTGTTTGCGTGCTCGGGGGGAATATCTCGCGAACACGCATTTTGAGATTGTGAAATAGCAAAAAACGCTGCAAAGTCGCGGAATGCAGACTTTTGGGCAATTTCGCCTGCTCCACGGAACGCAAAATTACCCAACTTCTGCAAATTCCGCGAGCGAAACGGAATTTACCGCCTAGGCCTAGCCAATAGCTCAAGCTCACGTAAATGCGAGGCCCATTGCATTGCAGATGCTTGTTTCCCTGGACATGTCTCAGGTGAGCAACGTACATTATTCTGAATCTTAATGTGTCTCTTGTATACTTTTTCTTTACTTGTGAAAGATATCTGTTTGAAAAGAGAATATATTGTGATGATTACCTATACAATAAAATATTATTGAGCAAAACAGTAATTGCTATACATCTGTATACAGTTTATTATAAAATAAACTTTCACATGTTCATTTATTCATTATTGCAGTATGTTTGCTTGCCACAGAATAATTAAATTCATGCTTATAATGTTTATCCTATATTTTGTATAATCGATGTTTAATATAGTTCCTTTCCTTTATTATTCAGTACCTTCAGACGTCTTTTTCGTAAATTCTGTGTGGAAAGGTTTTTTTGAATACCTTGGAAAGCAACAGTCCATCACGCTATCAGTGGACTGGTTTAATGCTACAAGTAGCAGGGTGAACACAACCCTATTAGAAGATGCTGGCGTGGAACTGAAATTGTCAGGTATGCAGACATTACCTTTGAACAGTTTAATGTGTATGGGCTTGCATAATCCATTACAAATGACATTCAGGAATGATTAATCAGAAGGTTGAATTCTATATGTCTCATTTAAATTTTTGTGGGACAGCAACACCACCGTTGACTGGTGGTGTACCTGCCCATCAAACTTGCCGTTGCCCATGCCCATTTAGAATTGGAAGAACCTCTTAGCTCCAGAAGCCATATACCGAAGGGCCACCAGGTCACACTAGTGGTAGTTGCACCTTATTGCCAATAGCTTTGTATCGGACCTGATGCAAAATGTACAACTTCCAGGATGGAAAATGTGAAAGGTTTTCTGACAAGTAGCAAGAAAAGTTCCTGAATGTGCGGGGCATTTGTTTTGCTGTTTATTACAAAGCCTACACTTATGAATTTGTTGCTGGAAAGCACAAAAGATTGCACAGTTGCCCAAAAAAACATGGTGGCTTGTTCAGTGGATGCACTTTTTTACAGAGATGCCCACCAAGTATAAAGTGGTCTGATATGATGGGCGGTCCTTGTGGACAGAGGTGGTTGCTTCTGCTGACCCAGCTGGCTTGTGGGCTGCCCATCAACAAATAATGTGTTCTGCATTTCGTATGTTCTTGTATATGACTCAGATTGTCCGATGGTTTTCAATACTAGTTGGTTATTTTTAAAGGGAAAAACAATAAACAGTTTGAGAACTTAAACACTCTTTACTTGAGGATTTGAACAAAACATTTTTAAAGATCCTGTAGTTAGAATTTGGTAAAACATCACTGGGTAAATTGTGTGATGAGTCAAATCCTTATTACTTTTATAATTTGAAGAAAACCCATAGACAGTGGAGCCGTGTTCATTCATACTTTATGTGCAAGAATACTTTGACAAATAATTTTGGGAAACTGGCTTTGCATTTAATTTAGTTAATCTATGATTATTAGTCTACGATACTATGGGCATGAGAAAATATGTTCTAATTGAGTATGAGTTGACTATACACCACATCATTTTCACACCATTTTTATCTTGATACTTCCTTTTTAATGACTAAATTAGGATTTATTATTGCTCCCACATTCTTGAGTGTATCACCACATTGGAACCCGACAGGTGATATTATGCAGAATATATGCGTTCAGTATGTAAGCTAATATTACAATGACAAAAAATATGAAGGGGATTTGGAGTTTGGAATCAATGAAAGCCATCCGTCATATCTGTGACTTTGGCAAGGCAGTTTCTTTGTCATTACAATGAGAAAACAGACTTTGAAGTACATTTTTAATATGTATTAGACTAGCAAAGTGAAGTCAGCATATCATTTAACTCTTTATCTATATATTCAATCAATCACAGGAACTTCATTTCGGCCAGTGGCCATAAACGTGCATGTATGTTACAGTAACATTTCATTTAGACAATCCACATGGGCACATGCCCAGAGCCCATAGCCTTGGGTTAAATATTGATGTATATAAATATAAAACATTATTAAAAGCAAATATAAGTCATATTACAACCACTAAAAACCCACAGAAAAAACATAAATAATAATAATGGAAAAAGATGGACCAAGTCCAGTTAAAACTTTGTAGAGTTGTCAGCGTGAACCTGAAAGTTGGTATTCAAAAACGTTCTGCATACACCTCACATAGAAAATAAAAAGTGTGACATCGCAAATACAATAGGCATTTAAGTGTTATATTTTAATAGCCTAAATGCCTCTTCAGTGTTGCATTGCCAGGTTTCTGCATAACTGGATCAACCATCAATGCCTAACCTTCCTATAGCCGAGGTAAAAAAAGTATACATGGAATTCTGTCTCCTCTAAATTGCTACATGCTGGACAGTCCAATGGGGTCGAGCCAGCCCATTTGTTTGTCAAGGCATGCAATGGGCGGACCCCATACCTTAATTGTAGTGACGTGTGGGACCTTTTGGAGTATTTTTAGTGACTATAACCCCCTTTTGGCTGAATTTAGCGGAGTGGTTTAGGGGAGAAGTCTTTAAATAGTTATAGCAATCCCCTTACTCTAAAGGAGCAGGGCAGGCAGATAGGCTGTGGCAGGATAGTCCCTGAAGACATTTTAAAGAAATTTGTCAATCTCGGTGTCGTCGGCATCGGAGACGATGTTGAGTCATGTAGATGTTGAAGAGGGTGAGGTTCAGGTAAGAGCTCGAAGGCACTCTGCCACTGCTCTCTGTGGGTCCTGAGAGAAACTGTGGTAGCCTGACTCGCAGTGCTCGACCAGTGAGGAAGGAGCCGATTCAGTCCAGGGATTTGTCATGGATGCTGTGTCGTGGAGTCTCATGTTTAGGGTGTGGCTGGAGATGGTGATGAAGGCATCCAAGAGGTCCGGAAGGATGAGGGCTATTGTTTCACCCCAGTCAAGGAGGGAGCGGAAGACATTGGTGGTAGCGAGGAGAGCAGTTTCGGTGCTGTGGTTGCCTCAGAAGCTGTATTGGGAGATGTTCGGGACATGGCTTGCTTTGATGAACTCGGAGAATTGGGTGTTGATGGCCTTCTCAATGACCTGACCCCAGACACTGTCTCTGAACCAACATGACTTCTGCAGCTGACCAGAGACATTGCTGATCCTGCTGCATCCTAGAAAGTATAGAGGGCTCAACTACTTACTTAGTGGAGAAGTGTGGCTCACTGGTTAGAGCAGGCAGACCCTGAAGCAGAGGTCAGACCCGGGACCAGGGTTCAATTCCTGACACGGCAGGGTCTTGAGTTGAAATGTCCATGGACTCGATAATTCTCGCTTCGGTGCCTGACCTAATCATGGGTTCACACTCTGCAACTCTGGGCATTAAGCTTGCTTAATCTCCACAACGGCCCCCCGCGGCAGGATGCCTGGCTTTCACCTTGGGGATGCCCTGTAGGGGCTTTCTCACAGGGAAAAGCCAGGACGGGTTCCCAAGGCAAGCGCTTAGAGACCCCTGGGTTATAAGCGCTATATAAATCCAACATACAATACAATACAATACTTACTAGGACTCAACTCTACGCACTTGAGAGGACTTATATCTACTGATTTCGATATGCCAAGCTTTACCCTCATTTCACCCCTTTTGTTACTCTTCAAGCCAAGAATGGCAATTTAGACGTTGCAATGTCTAATATTTTGGCTCATTAAAGCAGGCTTAAATGCATTCCGATTAAAAACATCATCCTTTCCTCTCTTCCCTTCCTCCCTGCTTATTCTTGTTATAAACATTACCTTCTGAACCATTAGCAATTTAACAATCCCTCAAACAGAGCTCTTTCCTTGCTATGTTTCTCATATAAGTCCCCCAACCTTTTTCAACACTTCCTCTTTACTTTTACCATAAACCTTCTCAGAATATCTCAACCAAAATTGTTCTAGCCACCTTCTAGCTGCAGAAGCCTAGTCCTTCCAGCTGCAGCCCTACAGGGATAAAGTTCCATCTCCTCTGTCAGTGCTAAGACTATTTTGCCTCCTGCTAGGGACTCAACTGAGAATGCTCTGGGAATCAATGGCTGCATTTCCTGACATACTCATGGGGAATTTCCACTTTAACATACCAAGAGTTAAAGCTCTTTTTTGTAAAACCATTCTTCCGTTCCCTTCCCTGATGGCTAATCTTTGCAAGCCAGCAAGTGATAATGAATTACACTATAGAGCAGGACTGTATGCCTACAGTGGGCCGCAAAATGTGCCCCCTGCATGTACCCCACGGCACTGAGGCAACAACCAGTCCTGTAGGACCCCCTTTATTTCTTCTCCACCGCGGTATTCATGGCACGTTCACTGAAAACCATGGCAGAGAGGAAACTTGAAATCTGCTTGTGAGGATAACATAAATCCAGCCAAGCATATTGCAGACTCAATACTGCTGCGTCACTACCAGTCTCTGATTCCTTGTGGTTGTGGTGGTCCAAGGGCGGCCTGACTGCCCTGGTCATAATATGGTGGCCGGAAGACTACCATCTCCGTGCCCCCCCCCCTGGTCTGGCGTCTGTGGTCGTAATGAGGCCATAAGCTAGGAAACTGTATTTTATTGTTATTTATTCATACAGTGAAAACCATTTTGTAACTCTTCATTTTGGAAGTAAATTGGTCTTAAAAGGCACATCCTAGGTGTTTCTCAAATACTATATGAAAGTAGGGTTTCCTTCATCGCACAGGCACATTTTCTCCAGTGTCACTGTAGTACTTCTAAACTGTAGCCCAACCAGAGTACAATTGGGCTACATAAGCCATACATTTATGTTGTATATGTGAGTGTTGTAAATACACATTAAATCCCAGATATGGTACTTAACATCTATTACAATGATCTGTCCTTCACCAAATGGCTATGGTCTGATCAATTTAGTGAAATCAATTTTACATTGCAGTTTTAGAGAAAGTTTGCTTGAACTGTGACACTCAATCATAATAATAATACCAACAAAAATAGGATTTGTAAAAAAGCAAAAAAATGGTGGTGTCCATAAAAAAGGAAAACATCTTAAAATGTCCTTAAACATATTTGTGAGGCTATTGTAACACTGTATGTTCTTGCCAGAATTATGGACAGAATATAAGAGTAATTTACATGGCCCACAAACAGTTTTGGAAAAATGCTTTTGTGATATTCTTGATGATGCTGCTAGTAAAGTCATAAGTGAGGTTACCAATTATCTAATTGATGGCACAATAGTAACATCTTTTGTGGTTCATAAGCAATATATTGCTGATATTTTTCAGGAATGTTTAAGATTTTTTACTACAGTTAATAGTTACACATTTTCTGAGGAAATAAACAATATAGATCACAATACAGACAGGGCATTACTTTAAATCCCTTAAGATGCAACAATTGGTTACTTTAAATGTGTAAATTGTTTCAATAACAAGTAAGAAATTATCGCTTCCCAAATATTGACAATGTGGTATATTGGCTTATATATGGTTTAAGTGATGTTATTCACATTTTTTCATTTGCAGGAACTTACAAAAAAGAAGAAGCACATTTACTTTTAAAAATAATTCAGGTGAAGTTGCCTGTGGACGCTTCCTTAAACAAATTTGATGACAACTGGGTAATGGATGGCTATGTAAGTTTTCCAGATACTTGCATTTTTACAATCATATTAGTTACCACTAAGTAGACCTGATTGAACAATTGTATTGGATTTCATGAATCGTTTCTCTTAAAACCAATGATGATTACTTTCATATCTGAAAGTTTGTAATATGCCTGACCACTTTGCCAACATTTTTACATTGTTGCACCTAGTTTACAAGATAAATATCTTGTATGTTGATATGTTATTATGTCTATCTTTGACTGCTTCCTGTATTCCTGTGTTATGAAAGTGGTTCCCAATTTTTCCTCCATATTTGTTGAGTCATACATTTTGTTCAAGCTTGCAGTATTTGTGTGGGAGAGAAACGCTCAAAATCATAGTTCCTTTTTATTTATTTTACTTATTTATTTATAGAGCGCTACAATCATCCTGGAGGGATATCAAGGCGCTAGTAGCACAGGCACTGGTAGAGCTGAAGAAAGGGTTGAGCAGATGATTCTTAGTATTTGGGGAACAAATGAGTCTTTAGTTTTTTCCGGAATGATAGGTAGTTGGTGGTGAGCCGTAGATCCAAAGGCAGCTAGTTCCACTCCTTAGCCGCTAAATATGAGAAGAATCTCCCTCCGGACCTAGCTTTCTCAATGCACTTTGTACTTGCCAGCGCTAGATGTAGTGACCCCAAGCTCCTTGAGGGAATATACAATTCGATTTTATCTTGAAGATATTTTTGGGCCGCTTTGGTACAGTGCTTTGTGAGCATTGCAGAGCAATTTAAATACTGCTAGTTGACGCACGGGTAACCAGTGGAGTGTCTTCATACACATTGAGACAGAGGTCATCCTATTTTAGTTACAGACCAGTTTAGCAGCGGCGTTTTGGAGTACCTGAAGCCTCGTGAACAGGAGCTCATTCATGCCTATGAATAATGCATTACCATAATCGAGCTGACTTATCAACAAGGCCTGCATGACTGATCTCTGGCAGTCCCTCGGTATCCACGGAAACAGTGGTTTCACCGACCTTCAGTCAGTGAAACTACTATACTATTGAGCCTCAGCCATCCCCTATACTATTGAGGGGATGGCTGAGGCTACTGAAAACTTACATTATCTGGTGAGGTAGACCTAGCTCTTATATCCCATAGCCAACGTATGACCAAGGGTATGTCCAGACGTGGGTCCCTTTTTTGCTGTGCCACTGGATTCAATCTAGCCTGACTGATGAGGGGTGAAACTCCAAAACCGGTCCCAGTATGCTTGTTTCCTGTCCAGCGAGGACTTGGCCTGGCTGTTTGGGCTGGACTGTTCCCATGAGGAATTTGGTCTGATTTTCTTAAGGCTGGGTCCAAACTGGAATGGCACAGTGAGCAAAGGAACTAATGGATCAGACCCAGATCTTTGACTGGAGGTGAGTGGTTGAAAAGTTTCAGCACTCCATCCATCATCTTGCTGTGTTTCTTATATCCCATATCCATAGAAGAAAGAGCGAGAGAGTCAATAAAACCTCTGGAAAACGTTTTGCTATATGACAAAAGAGCTATGTCGAAGCAAGGAAATTGGAGGCTGGACATAGTAGAGAAGAAAATGGAGAGGTGGCTGAGTATGGAAATAGAAGCTATTAAACTGTGTTAATTCCAAGGAAATATCCAAATTATGCCCAGCTCTATGAGTAGGGCCAGTGACTTTTTTGGGCATGATTTATAGAGTGATAAGCATAAATAGAATTTCTACATACATTAAACGGTGTGCTTAATAATTGGTGATAGTAGCTATTTTGGCCTCCAACGACCACCTGGTTCACATAGGACCACTGTTTGTATGACTCACACATGTGCCACTCTATTAAAATAAGCCATTTAGAAGCCTTATAATAGTTTGTGTCTTCCAGGAGCTCTAACCCACCCATCGGTTTTTGAGCTCGAAGGACTGTTGTGTATAATTAAGGGGGTTTGCCCAGTCAGACACATTATAATATTTACTGCTTAGAGTTCCACAATACACATTTGAATAGTACAAATAGACTATCTCTGAAACAGAACCTGGTTGCCAAGTGGGAGGCGATGTGTAGAGTCTGTGAGGAGGTGAGGCGTTGAATCCAGGACAGGGGAAGTTAAGCGGCATCAGCAGTGAGGCACTGGTTCAGTAGACGCGGCGCAAAGTCGAAGCGTTCGTGAGGTCACTCTAGTTAGTCACCGGCCCCACGATCATGTGATGCTGATGCTGGCGGTGGCAGCGTTGGTGTGAGCATTGACGTTGGAAGGTCAATACCTGCAGGCATTAGAGCTGCGGTGCAGACAGGGCAGTGCATTGTGTACTTCACAAGTGGTGCCACGAGGCCTTGGTGCAAGTTGCTGCATCACTTGGGACATCCCTGACTGCGTTGATGTTGTTTTTCTTGCGTTATAGCACCAATCACAAAATTCTCAGGGCTCAGGGCTCAGGAACTGGATTTGACACCCTTTTGAATGCAGGAGTCCACAGTGGAATCCATGTGCTGGTCAGTGGGTTGCAGGTCAAGTGTTTGTGGCCCTGAGACTTCGGAACAGGAGGCCAGCACACACAGGCCCTTGGAGATTTTTTTTCAAGCATGTTCACAGCATGGTTTCAGTCTTTGTCCTCTCCTTGGCAGAAGCAGCAACTGCAGGCCAACCCAACAATACACACACAGCAAAAGAGCAGCACTCCTCCTTACAGCTCTCCAGCTCTTCTCCTTGGCAGAGGTGCGTCTTGAGTCCAGAAGTGATCTAATTTTCAGGGCCGATACTTATACCCCATTTTCTCTTTGCTCTCTTTGTGGCAAGGGTCTCTGAGCACAGTTCAAACCAGTTCTGACCCCTCTGGTGCAGCATTAGAGGTGCAGACAGCATTGTGCGGAGGAAACACCACCTATTCAGGTGCCAGTGTAACTCCTCCCACAACTTTAAATGCAGCCAAGGACTAATCAGCCCAACTAGGAGTCACCCAGAACAGGCAGGACACACCTCACCCCCCTTGTGGCTGTCAGCTGTGAATGCACATCCTCAGCCCCTGTCACTCCAAAACCACACTGTCATTACACACAACAAGCCTTAATCATAATATGAATTCACACAGGGAGCACTTGCACTTTGACACTGATCTACAGTGGCAAAGTGCCCAAAGCATCTCACCCAGCAAAAACAAGATCCAGCATATCATCAAAATAGAGGATGTAGAGGCAAAAAGTCAGGGGAAACCACATCAAGAATACCAAGTCAAACAATAGTATAATTCATTGAGGACATACGCTCATTCATGCACCCATACCCTCATTAAAGGCACTTCTTAATTCAAGTCTATGAAAAGGTCTGGGTGAATTAAGTACATTTCCAAAATATTTGTCCTTTACTTTGGAGTGGTTCGATTGTGAAAAGGCTGCTCTAGAATTGTGCACTACTGATCAGTTAAGCCACTTTTTGTAAGGTCAAGTTTTCAAACTAAGCTATAGCCATGATCAAGACTATGGGATAAATTGGAAAATGTGTAATAGTATGGTAGCACAAATTAGGTTTGGGGAATGACATAAATATCTTTCCTATCAAATATCAAATAACGTGAAATACCTTTCTTTTGCTTTTTTGGATCAGCTATATTTCCCTTTATTTTCTTTTAGCATGAACAAAAGGAGGCCCAGCAAATCTTGCTATATGTAAATTGTGTAGCTTGAGTCTCCCAAACATTTCTCATGTACACCATCTTTGCCCAATATTAAGCAATGTTCTAAAGCCCTTTTTATTTTTGTTTAATCGAACATTTAAACTTAAACATGCATCAAGCTTTGGCATTTTGAATTACTCATATATAGATTGAAATGTGTTACTATTATAATATTTTCAATGTTTGTCTATTAATGGATGTATTGTTCATCTCTGAGGAGGTCTAAATCAATGTTTCTAATAAACTTGAAAATTAAACAATGTACTTGTAGTATACATTTTCAAACAGGTTTCAATGCAATGCCATTAGCCATCCCTCTCTCTAGCACATGCAGGCCATCTATCCACTCCATGTTAATACAAATGTTCCTGTTTGCCAGGGCTCAGACCTAGATCTTCCGGTCTTCGATGAGGGTCTTTGCAACCCGGGCTTTGGGTATCTTTATTCAGCTTCATGTCTTTGTGATGATGGTCTGTATTTCTTTATGTCTTATCTGAACTCTCATTGCCCTCTGCCCCTCATACAAGGATGTCACGAAAATGCTTTTCTGCTCAAATTGAAAGGAAATTTTGGACCACATGATAATAGCCCTTGCTATTCATTTTCCATTGGTTAAAAAACTTAAGTTACCAGTAGGAGGGCTTTTTGTTTATTAAAGGTACTTGGGGACTTTTTCTGTATGGTTAATATTGGATCATCACGGAATATGACAGTCCAGTTTTATCATTTCTAGCCCTGGAGAAAATTTAAATTATAGCAGTGTAATTCAGGGTATGTCATTTTAAGTTTTTTATGCAAAACTCCTGAAATGATACGTTATGAGGATTTGGATAGCACAGTTATCACCCAAGGGGGTATCCAGGAGCTAAAGCAGATGGGTAGGTCAATCAGAGCTTCCAGTTGAACCGCCAGGTCTTCAGTTTCTTGTGAAGCTCGAGTAGAGATGGGGAGGTCCTGAATTGATGGGGGAAGGCTGTTCCAGGGATTGGCAGTGATGGAGTAAAAGACTGTCCTCCTATTTTGCTTCTGCAGATGTGTGATATTTATATGAGGCAGAGCGTGACTGAGCACAGTTTCGAGTTGGATGGTGGAAGTTAAGGTGGTGGCTGAAGTAGGCAGGACTCCCTTGTAGTGGGGGGCATTACAGGCATGGATGAACAGTTTGATTTGGTATTGTTTCTGGATAGGTAGTCATTCTAGCTCTCTGAGGTGGGACATGGTGTGTGTGCTGCAAGGGATGTCAAGGATGAGCCTGCAAGCAGAGTTCTGAGTAGTCTGAAGTCCTTTTATGTGTTGTTTCCAGATACCAACATACATTGGTTTGCCTTAGCCCAGTCTACTGATGATGAGAGCCAAGGTTGTCGGGCATCTGGTGTTTATTTGGAGCCATTTGACTAGCATGCTGAGCAAAGGTATTATGAGGAGGCATGACGAGGTTATGGTGTTCACCTCTTTGGTCATCGTGAGTTTTTTGTCCAAGATGATTCAAAGGTTTCTGGAGTGGTCTGTGGGGGTGGGCATTGATCCCAGTTTGGTTCGACATCAGCAGGACTCCCAAGAAGAGCTCTTGGTCTCAAAAATCCGAAAGCCAGTTTTGTTTAATCCATTTTGCCAAGTTTGATATGCTGGTTGGGAAGTTGGTCCTGGTGGTGTGGTTGTTGTCTATGAGGGAGAGGATGAGTTGAGTGTGAAATGTGTAGGAGACAATGTTGATTCCTTGGGATCTTATGATGTAGACTTTGAGGAGGGTACACCATTAATGAATGTGTCCATCTGTAATGTAACTGGTGCTCATGTTCAGTGCTCTTCTACTTTTGGGTCGAGTTTGCACTATATATAACTCCCCAAAAAACAATTTACGCCACTTCAACTAAGTATGTGCCACTTGGGTAAAACTTTACAGCAGTACATTCAATTAGGGGTAACGCTTGTATGCAAATGCCCATGAAGAACAAAACGTGAGTGACTGTTGTTTGTGGTTATTTTGTTAAATGCGTAGTTGCACCAAAAATTGACGTGAGGACACATTTTGTGCTATATAGCGAAAGTTAAAGTTTTTCATTTTGCATATTTGTGCTTAATTTTACCAAAATTTCACGTGATTACACAAATGAAATTACTCTTATTGCGTAAACCACTAATCATTTCCGGCTTTAATATTTCTATTTGGGTAAATGGGCAGTTTGATTGCAATCTTACTTTGGTTTTTACTCTCTTTGTTGCCTTATGCCAACCCTGTAGGCTGTTTCTATCTTGTTTGTCACGCTTCTTCAAATAATATTTTGTGTGAACAGGTGTCTCAGATAACTATGTCTGTCCTTTTCACCTCTTCTACAGCATCACAAATGTTCAGAATTTCTCTATATGCTTCTAATTTTTAGAAATGCAAATTTTTCCTGCAGTGTTTAACTCAAGGTTTCCCTCTTTTTCATTAGTCAACATTAGCAGCTATTTTAGTGTCTATTTATTTCAGTTTAAATTCCACCTCTACCACTCTGCTGCTTCTCTAGTCTCTGCTGGTTCTTAGGTTTGAAAAGGCCTCCAACATAGTTTTCTTCGCATTGCTTATCTCCTATTTCCATTCATTCTGAATTTCCTCATGAATGATCAAAGGTTGTTTTTGTGATTGATGCACAATTTTGTTTGCATGCCACTTCATGTAGATTATAATTGGTTGCAATGGTGGTGTTTCTGGCATATTCCTTTTGGCCATAGGGGACTTCTCAGTACCTAATTATAATTCCAGTTCTCTTCTCTTACCACAACAGCGACTGAGGTGGCCTCCTCTGTTATTGTGTGTCTGATTAGTATAGGATCCCAAGGTGATAGAATTTTCTCTCCGCTTTCTTGCATTGGAGATTATTAAATAGACTGTATAGATGGGAAATATTATTAAACACAAGGTAGTGAAGAGAGATGTCCCAGGTCCCATGAGGGAGCACACTTCAAAATATGCAAGGTCTGCAGCAATGTCAACACTGCACTGTCTCACTTTTAAATGGCAGGTAGTTGAAAGAACAGCCTCAATACACTGTTGTCCCCTACTGCACCTTTGTCACCTGTGCTTCAACATAGCTTAATGAAGGGAACCTTCACTGTGCAGACTTCTCTTATTTTGGGCTATTTTTACTTTTTCTCGTCCTTGGCACACAGCTTATGCTGGGATCTCTTAAGGACTTCTAACCAGTGTGGAGAGCTACAATCCTGTCTGATTAGTCACCAGTGTGATCAGGAGAACTCCATGTGACTCTCTGTGAAATCCCTGCTGTTTTCTTTAATTTCTCCATGGGCCCTCAGCAAGCCATCAGAGGCATGGTAGTCAGGGAAATGCCCTTCTTCCTTCTCTACTCACCACTCACCTGTGCCTCACATTTTTCTTTATGCCATTATGTGCTCCCATTGTGAACTGCATATCCATTGCAGGGTGACCTTCAGCACTCACTGCTCCAATCACTGGGTCCCTCAAAGCCACAGGATTATGTCAGGGCAAGTTTAATATTAAAAGGATTTTTTCCCCAAGATGCCCCTGGTTTGCAGTCACCCTTCACTATCAATCCTCCTTTCTCCCATTCATATGATTTCCAATAAGAAACTTGATTTTGAGAATCTGAAATGAAAAGATGTCAAGACATTCCAAAAACCTAGTGTGAGAACGTCCCTCTTTTGGCATGATCGCCCCAATATTTGAATGGCTCATATTGCTAATTTGTGACCTCTCTTCATTTGGGCACTTTTTGGGCTCTGACCCCTAAACACGGTAAAAGTATCTAGTCCCCAAGTAGCATACTCCACTTTCCAGTAAAGCCATAGTATGTGGTGAATGAAAATACCCGAATGGAGAAGTTAATTGTCACCTTGATGCACAACTCATTTTATAATCAACTTGACATTGTTTTATTAGTATTGATGATATGAATGTGTGTTTTCTGAACTGGTTTAAGTTGTATTGTGTTTTTGTTCAATGTATTTATGAATGTTTTGAATCTTCAAGTCCATTCATGATGATTGATTTAATTACCACCGCCCATTTACTCTACTAGATGTAAAATTTGGGGTGCACATCAAAGAAGTGAAACAGAATAGGAAAACACTTTCTGTGTATCCTCTGTCTGGTTGATGAAAGTGCAGCTTTGTGTTTACCAGATATCTATCTCTGAGTTTGTTGGGGATAGAGGGTGTGCCTAAAACCGTATTTTTGTGTTAGACATGGGGTGAAACTGGGATTGGCATTGTACACTCCCACACATACCCCCCAGCACTCGGAGCCCACATTTCCCTTCTTTCTTTTTTATGGTACCTGTACAGTTTCCTTTTGACAGTTGAGATTTGTGCAATATGTAGATTTCTTAAATGCAGTTCTTGAGAACTTTTATTTCAAAGGTATCCATGCATAATTGTAAAATTAAACAAACTGAAAAAATAATCTTAACATTTTACCACATTTTATCTGAGAAGGGCTGACATTGACGTAAATGCAATGTACATTGTGTCTTTCTTTTGAATATAATTCGAAGCACTGATAACAGACCAACCAACCTAAGTCCATTGAATTGCAACGCAGAGAGATCATATATTTAGTATATTAGGCTGTCTAGAGGATTGAATACTCGTCAACATTTTATACAATATGTTAGGTTTACAATATGAATAATAAGCACAATCATGTTTTGAAGAAATGCAGTTGCTAAAAATAGCCAGATCTGATATTTTGCAATTACAGGTATGTACAGAATGGTTATTGAAAACATGTAATATGAACAAAGTCTGATTTTCATTTTTCTAAACAGGTATCATCTGGTTTTGAAAAGGGAGCCTTCAGTTATCAAGGTGAAATACGAGGAAGAGATTTTGGAAAGTTCATTCTTGGAAGACAGAGTAAGGAATTAAATTTTGTCAAACAACTATTTCAATCCATGCATGCCTGTATTCATGTTTTTCTGCCTATAATCAAATGGCTTGTAGCCTATGGTTGCAATATGTTTTTTTATATTTCGTCGAAGGTTAAATCTGGCTGTGAACTGCTAATTACCAATACCTTTCCAGTTTTTCTATGGCACATTACAACTTTGCAATTATTTTTTGACATGCAATAGAAAGATGTATATGTGCTACATTACTGCAAACGTTATTAGAACATTGGAATGTTGGGAGCTCAATTGAAGACAATGAAGGTACTCAGTGAATATAATGAATGATATAAGTATTCCAAAATTCTAATGCTTGTCTTCCTCTTTTTTTTTTTCTAAGTCAGATCATTTTACCCTCAATGAGTGTAATGCTGTGATAGTTTCATAGCCTTTCTGCCTTGAGCTATGCCAGTTGGTAATGGCCGTCTCCCCCCTGTTATAGGCTTTTGCTTGTGGCTCAAGCCTATACTTCGGATTCAGGGCATTTATCAGCAGGTACAAACCTCAGCAGCAGGCTAAGGGGCTATAATAGGTAACACAAAATGTGTTTTTAAAATGAGATATTATAATTTTCCCAGATACAAATATTATCTGTGTAATAGATCACGATTACTGTAGTAGGTGCAGTTACATCAAGGGGTGTAGGAGTGAAAACTATTTGTTCTTCTTCTGTAAAGATATATTGTGAGAAATTAGCAGATTGCAGCAAAAGAAGAGTGGTGCAATGAAGAGTGCATCCTTTATACGCATTTGTAAAACATAGGGCGTGTGGTGTTATTAGTGATATAAGTAACTCACCAAAAGTGAAATAGGTTAAATAAAGATAAATCTTTAAAAGCCACTTCTATGAATTGTAAGACAGGATATGTATTATATATAAACTATTTCATTTAATCAAGTTCCTAGAAAGAAAAAAATTAGAGAAAATAAACATGTTCATATATATTAGAAATTAAACATTTCCAAGCATAGAATATATTGTTTCATGTATCAAAATCTTATAATTTAATATAGCCAGACAGTTTTCAATGAGTCATCTGCCACCTTTCAAGAGGACTACAAATAAAATACAAAGGATGCGATGGTAAGACAATATTATTGAGGTTTGGTACAGTCTTTAGTAATATCTTCTTCTAAAACTGCAATATCATTATACTATCTCCGAACATCATTCAAAAAGAAAAGTATAACTTGACTTATTTACAAAATCCCCAGAGTTATCCCCAGAGTTCATGCCTGGAAATATATGAAGTTTAGATTAATATGAGTACATTTTCCATTAAATGAGTAAGCTATCTCCCAATTAAAAAATATTAGTTGTTTTTCTGTCTCATAGAAAATGTTTTTGCATGGTGAGATGTCACATGTCCTACCCTCTTCAAATATAACTGTCTGCTTAATGTCGATGCCTAGGTTATGCCCTTTTGGTCATGGTCACACTAATTGTTTTTTTACTGATGCTGTTGTTTTTTTTTTACTCTGCGCACTGGCACACTGCAAATCATACTTTGACCCTAAAATGTTATAAAGTTGTCTAACTCCTGATTGGCAAATTTAAGTTTTCCATAAGAACATAATTTCTCTCAAATATAAAAAGCAAAAGTCAAAGCAAAAACAGTTACATCCAATTGAAAGTTCATTACTCACAGTAATTCCTAAACGCACTCCAGATTTTTATGCCCAGTCTTTTTTTCCTCAGTCCTTTAATAGAGAATAGACTCCACTCCAAGTTGTATAGACTGAGCATTTTGGCACGCCACTGATGGAAGTCCGGTGTTTTTTCCTGTAACCACTCCGTAGCTATGCACAGGCGTGCGACAGTCATTGCAAAGAATATAAAATGACGATGTTGAAAAAGTCGTTCCGGTATCCTATCCTTTGGAATTTTACCTAATAACAACATTGCTGGAGTAATAACAACCGATATTTTAATCACCAAAGACAAAAACTGTTTAAGGTCTCCAATATAACCCTGAAGCTTAACACAACTATAAAAGATATGTATCGCCCCGCGTCAGTTTCCCCACACCGGAAACACTTGCCTTCATTTCCTCCTCCCCATTTTGCCATTCTTTTAGGAGTGTAATATAAATCATATACAGTTTTAAAGAACTGGGCTTTCAAATTTGCAGACATTAAGGCCTCCTTAGATAGTATTAGAAAGTCTTCCATTTCTATCTCTGAATCTCCTAAAGAGTCTCTCCATTTTAGCTTTACTTTTTCCATATCGTCGTTCTTAACAGATAGTAATAATTGATATACCACTCCAATTTTAACAGACCTCTTGATTCCTTCAATAACTTTATTTTGATCTACGTTCCCTCCTCGCCGATTTAAATAATCACAGATTTGAAAATATTTAAAGAAGTAACTTCTAGGTAGCGAGAATTGATCCTTCATCTCCTCAAAAGATTTATAAATCCTTTCCTCATTGATCATATCTCCTAAGATCCTGATTCCTTTCTGCTGCCATATTAAAGCCATTGCATCAGAAAAGATACCAGGTAAGAGCCTGTAAGCGCTGAAGGGCATATAATACGATATTCTCCCTATCTCCATTATTTTAGTGAACGATTTCCAAACCTGAAACGCCCCTAGTGCTACCTTGAACGTGGTTCGTTTATAGTAGCTTCCATCAATCTCTTTAACTAAAGATTGCTTTGCACATGCACCTAGCTGAATATCAAAAATATTCGGGGCATTAACCACATCAGTTCCTGCCTCACCGGTGATCAAAACCCTCATCCTTAAAAGAAAACAAGTTACATCATACAAAAAAAAACTGGAACCCCCATTCCTCCCCTCAAATGTGGTAAAGTCATAAAGTTAATTGCCCTTCTGGGTCTTCCTGGGCTCCAGATAAATTTCCCCCACCTTACCTGTAATGCCTGTATTTTATCTTTAGAGATTTCTAACGGTGTGGACCTGAATAGATATAATATATTTTCACAAACAAGGGGGACCCAATTAAGTACCTAAGGACCTTGGGCAATCATTTATTTCGAAAAACAGAGGTCCGTAGGATTAGGTTATCAAAAAGACAGATGCAAATATAGACTCCAATCAGTACTATATTGATTCTTGTTTTCAGTACCCAGCCGGGCCTGAAATTTTATTTCAAAATATAAACAAGTTTAAAAGACCATCAGAGAGGTCTAATGCAAACGTTGATAGGGTACAAGCCTGTACCTATCCAAAAGTACACTCCAAAAGGATTGAAACAAATAGGCAAGAAAGCAAGGAAAAGAGGGTAAAGAATATCAGGCAAAAAGAACATGGGAGCCAATTGTCCCTTGCATCAGTAGCATATTTGCATGGCAAGTTCAGACAACAAATTCATGTAACAGTTTCAACACGATGGTAAGGTTACAGAATTTGGCAAAGTGTAGTACTGATTGGAGTCTATATTTGCATCTGTCTTTTTGATAACCTAATCCTACGGACCTCTGTTTTTCGAACTGAATAGATATAAAACATTTGGCAACACATTCATTTTTAAAAATGTGATCGTCCAATAATGGTTAAATGCCATCTTCTAGTGTGAAATAGAAAATATTGCTTCTGGCCTACCAGAGAAGCCTGAGCGCTACAGCTTAAACCTTCAGTCCTTCAGTGGGGCAAGGCTGAGGGTTGTGTCTGTCATAGGCTCCATGAATCCAAAAACCTTCTTGTCTGTCCGCTAAAACAGATTTGCTGCTGTGTAGAAGCTCTGAGTGGGAAGAACCTGCGGTAAGGTCACTCCTTGAGTAGACCAACTTGGTAATTTTGTCCTGGTCCTTCAGAATTCTTGAAGTCTAAAATATTTTAAGTTTAAGATTTTCAGGCATGATAAGTCCTCAGTAACAGTAAACTTTATTTGATCCAGACCTCAACTGAGATCAACAAATACAAAATGTAGAATAATTTTAAATACTCATAAAAATGCTTAGCTAAAACACTTGCTTTTTTAGGCTCACTACGAGATGGTCAGTAACGATGTTCAACCACCAACTCAAACAGCATTAGAATGAATTTGGTAAAATAAAATCTTCGAATTGTACTTCTTGCTTAAAACAGCTTCAAAAAGCTTTTTAAAAACTTAAACAGATTATGACAGACATATTCATTAACCGGAAAGTTACACAATGTAATTTAATCTTGAGCAGAAAAAGCGTTATACTTTAATTGAATTGGGGTTATATAACGTCTTTGGGCCTTAACTATGCTCGCATTAGGACAGATTAATAAAACGTGGAACAAGTCTTGTTGGCCACCTTTGCAGAGTTCACATAAACCTTTAGGGTTATTAGTACCATTCCAGCTAGCTAAAAAACTGGCTAAAGGGAGTATACCCAAGCGTAAATGTAAAATACATGCCTTACGCCGTGCTCTAATTGAAAACGCAAGTAAGGGACAGAAGTTTTGAATTCTTTTTGTTCAGCAAACCGTTTATAGTGCTTCAATTGACAACAGTGATCTTTATCAGATTCAAAACTGATTCTAGGAGCCGAACGTTTTAAAAATAATTTAAGGTGTGCTGGGGACCACTACTGTAAAAGTGCAACTGTGCATTGTGAGACCTCCAAGGCCTGTAACATATTCCTATTAAAAATATACCCAGACGCTTCCTCTCTAAAAGTCTCCAATTTTTGCAAATATCTTAAGGTGCCTGGGGATGCATGTAGTAAATTGTAGGCCTACCTGATAATGTTAGATATTACTTTGGCAAAGATTCTCGTTACTGATAGCTCAAGACGTAGGGCTTGAACTGGGACCGACTGTGCCACTTTTATCAGTTTACGGAGTATGATCCCTTCTTTTATTTTTTCGAGATTGCATGTTTTAATTTGTGAATATTCCATGGCATATGATAAAAGTGGAGGGATTTTCATACTGTAGACTTCCAGCATTGAAGTAAAGGTTCTACTTCCTGTGGAAAGGTACAATCTCTGTAAAGCCCCAACATGGGAATCTGCCTTCCGGTTCAGATTTCGAAGTTGGGCTTTATCTAGGAGGTTAGAAGTGAATGTACTACCCAAATACACATACTCACTTACAGTCTCTATTGGTTTGTCTCCTAAAGACCAAGTATAGGTTGACGGCTTCCTTCTGCCACTAAAGGGGAGTGATTTCGTTTTATTAATATTTGGCATCAGGAAGTTTTCGGTTGCATAGAGATTTAGTTAATTCAAAGATCATTGTAAACCAATCGGGGTCTGGTCATCTGCATACATTAAGCAAATTATATCTACTTGAGCTAATTTTGGAGGAAAATGTTTTCCTTGAGAGAAACACCCTGTGAGATCGCTGATATAAATAGAAAATATTAGGGGAGCGAGTAAGCATCCTTGTTTTAGCCCATTCAGCGAAGGGATGGGCTTAGTTAGGCATTTTGCACCCCCCATTTGAACTCTGCTCCATGTAGATGTATGAAGGGAGATTATTATTGTTAAAAGATCTTTGGGTATCACTAATTTAGCCAATTTTCTCCATAGTGACGGATGATCTACACTATCGAACGCTGTTGAGAAATCGATAAAAGCACAATACGAAATTTGACCGTTAGACTTCACAAACTTATCAAGCACAGTTTGGAACACAGCAATATTGTCCAATTTAGAATGTTTTGGGCAAAACCAAGCCTCATACATAAGAACTACTTTCCTGGAAAAAGCCCAGTCTTTTAAGTGTTCCAAAATACAAGCAGCGAAGATTTTACCGGAGACGTCTAGGAGAGCTATTTGTCTATAATTTGCAGGGTTTGTTCTGACGCCTTTTTTTAAAAGAGGGACACCACGCTCCCTCACCAATTTCACCACTTTCCAGGTAATATTGGAAAAGAGGGGCTAAAAATGTTCCACCAGTCTTCAGCGTTTTTTTGTAAAACTTTGATAGGAATCTTATCTGGACCCATTGCCGCTGAAGAACTGGCAGAGAAAATCAAAGTAGAGATCCGAGCAGCTGAGATTTCCATTGTATTCTGTTCGAGAAGTTTCATCGACGCCTGATCCAGTCCAGGGGATAAAAGGTCTTGATGGTTGGATTTATAGAGCCTTAAGATATACTTTTCCCAATCTGATGATGATACAGGAGTTGCTTCAACAGATTTTCATATCCCTATTATTTTCCAGAATGTTTATTGTTATTGTGTTTTACAGCTTGTTGGATGTCTACCCAGACACAATCTCTCAGAGCTTGTCTTTCTTTCGTCTTTTTCCGTTGATGTAGTTTTTTCAATTTCCTTATTTCTCCTTGTCTTAGTTCGCAAAAAGAACGGAATTGCATTCTAGCCAATTTATTTAATTGTTGAGCATTACATTTCTCCAGAGTTTTTTCGCGTCAGGCATGTTTGAACAGGTTCTCGTCTCGGAATACTGCCTTGAAGAAAAGCAACTACTGTTTGTAAGGTTACCTCAAATCTGTTAATTGGATTACCAATATTACTCAGTGATGCTTAACAAATCTTGTGAGATCATATGATTTATTTCACTAATTGCTTTAGAGTTCCAATGAATCCTTCCTGTTTTTTGATTTACAACTGCCTGGCCTTCATAGAAGTGGAGAGACCACGGAGAGGGGTGCTTGGTATAGATTTCAACTTCCACAGTAAGTAGTGCAAGATCGCTTTCATGTGAATGTCTAGTAGAGAACGATTGAACCTTTGAGAATAAGTCTAGGCTGCAGATGAAATTGTCTATAATTGAAGACTTGGTTGGGGCCTAATCTGGTAAATGCTGCCAGGATATCGCCATCTATTCTCCCATTAATTATTATGCCATTAATTGCTTCAATGGATGACAAAAGCATTTTCACCCTTTTGTCTGCTTTCAATTCTTCGGGGAGGAAAGGAGTTGGGATCTGGTAGGCTTCTTCATATGGACCTTTCCCCCTGTTATAGATTAGTGAATTTGAGATCTTACCATTGAAGTTCCCAGCCATAATCATCATAGGGTATCCCCTTACTTCTAGTATTGATTCAATTTCCTTGAATGCTTTAATCAGGGTTTGATATTTTGAGGTGCCTGGTGTAAAATGAATATTAAAAAGTAAGAGGTCGGATAGAGACACCAATCTTTCTTTCCGGCACTTAATGCTGATGCATTGAACATTTGGGAGTGATAGCTCGATTTCCTCCGGGTCCCAATCTATCTCTTCTCTCAATAAGATTGCTAGGCCTCCTTTTGCGTGACCCTTTCTGGAAGCCTCTGCTGTTTTAGGGAACAATAAGTAATCTTTTTGTGCAAATGTTATCGTGGACCATGTTTCTTGGTGTAATATGATAGACGGTGGATGTTCCAGTATAAAAAGCAATTTTTCAGTTGTCTTTCCCGCAATGTTCCATGAGGTAATAACATGCCCAGCGCTAAAAAGGCAGTTTCAAATTTTTGCCCAACTTATTCCTGTTTGGAGAACCCGCAATCCAAGCCCAGGAATTTTCATCCAAATACGGCTTTTGCCGTGAATCTGATCCGTCCGAAATTTGCCGGACACCATCTTTTATAGAGATCTGCAAAGGAATATCTTGCGCAAATTTCCTTTCTTTTCCTTCCGTTCTCCATTGATTGAAGTTATTAACCCCTTCAGTGCTGCGCGAATTCCGCTGCGGTCCTGAAGGTTCTAAAGAACCTATGGACTCATGACGGAACGGTTCCGTCATGAGCACAGGCCAACCGACGCTCATGACGGAACCATTCCGTCATGAGCACCGAAGGGGTTAATAGAGGTGCCTTTTATTCCTTTGGCTTCCCTTGTCTCTTTACATACGGAGGTGGTCTTTTTAACCATAGCAATATTGAAACCATTTTTATGGAGAGTACTTTGTTCTTTAATTATGATAGCTGGGACGACATTAGACCAAAACTCAACACGGGCCACCGAGCAGGTTGTTTTATCTGGAAAATAAACTAATTTTATTCCTCATCTCATTTAACAATTCAACTATTCTTTCTCCATTTAATGGACATTTGCCACTGGGGATAATATCTGTGAAATCTAGTACATTTTGGAGTAAGGCCTAAAGATCCTCCTTAGAATCTAGGATGTCACTGTTACCCTCTGTTATATGTTCTTTTGGATTTGGGCAGTTTGAAGAGTAATTCAAAGCCAGCAGATTTAATGCTTTACTGCCTTTTGTTTCCATTAGGATGATTTTTGGAGAGGTCTGCTGATAGGTATTGTATGATCCGTTGCTCTTGGAGAAATTGGTTTCTACCTCAACATATTCTGCTTGACTTACTTGGAGAAATTTTATTTTTCATGATGCTCTTTTCCATTTTCTCAGTTTTACTCTTTTTTTCAACAATTTTGGTTTATTCTTTTTCCCGGACTTATAGTTCTCCTTTTTTGTGTCATTCTTATTGGTTCCTGATAAATTAGTTTGATCCAAAGAGACTCTTCCCCTTTCCTTTCAGTTGGTCGAGAAGGGGAGAGACCTGTCTTTTGTTTTTTGGCTACAAAGTTTGGAAAAAGAGATATTTGTTTTTGGATAGCATTCCCCTTATCTCTTCCTGGTCCTGGTTCTTTAAATTGTTTTCGAAGCAAATAAATTTCATTGCCATTTGGGAAATTCGTTTTTTGATTTTTTTGTATTTGGAACTTTTCCATTTGGTTTCCCGTTGGCAAAATACAGGGGACCAAGGCGGTTACATGACACTTCCCTTTTCTGCCCACGTCTTGCTGTGGGCTTAGAGTCTGCATATGTGTCGTTTTAACTGGTAAATTTGATTGAGCCATTTGTTTTTTCCTTTTTTTGTCTACGAGATATTGAAGAATTCCAGCTTGAGTTTCTAAGATCTGATCCTAATTTTCCAGATTATTTTCCAGAAGTGTTAGTATTGAGTCCATAATTCTCTGCAGAGACAGAATAGTATTAGATGCAGTATCTTGACTGGGCGCTGATTGAGGCATAATAAACGATGGGAACTCAGTTGATTGAGAGACATTTTGATCTAGCTCTAGCAAAAACGGATTGTTTTTGAGCATTATTAGATTCAAGATGCATAGGTGAGATAGGGTTAAGGTCCCGTAGAGTAAAATTAGTTGGTGCGACTTGAGTTGGGCCCGCCTTTATTTTCATTTTAGAGAATATTCCTGGAAGGCCTTTCATAAGCTAGAGATTTTCAAGCTCTTTGTGCTCATGGGACATTGTGGGATCGTATGTTTTCTGAGGAACTGACGGTTGAGCATTTTGGGGAGGGAGATCTTTAGATGAGAGGGCACTGTAGGCTAGGTCCTCACTTATAATGTCAGCTTTTCCTTTTACTTTAATTGCGAAGTGTTTTGTCTGATCCTCTTGAGAAGACATATTTACGAAATCTGTAGTCGATATCGCTGAAGGTAAGACAAAATTTGTTATTAAGGATTTCTCTATCGGGACCAAAGCTACAGCTAGAGACATTGATAGGAGCTCTTGTAGTTGACTGAATATTGTGCAGTTCCCACTTTTTTCATGTGTATAGTGCGGGACCTTAGCCTTTTGTAGACCATACCGCCGTGCCGTTGAGAGGGGGGGCTGAAAGATGAATTAGCTGAGATAACCCCCCTATCTACCTACTAAGTTCTAGAACACCCAACCTCCAAGAGCTTTCACCTGTTTTCAAGCCTTCGTATCTTACTGCCCGCCTTCCTGACAGTCTGGCGAACCTATTGCCCTTAGCCAGTTTCAGGCACCTTATCACCACCTTGCCACCAGGCTACTCGGTGCACTCCATGCACTATAGGCAGGTCTCTGGACTTAGGCAGACACAACTCTCTCCCTTTCTAGACACAGTAGGATGGTTCACAGGATGGCTCCCCTGAAGCTGAGTTCGCCTGAGCTGTCTAGTTATTAACTTGATATGCAAAAGTGCCGCCAAATCCTGCCAAGTGCTGCCAGGGGGTACAATAGAAACGAAAACCAGCTCACTTCAATTCTACTAGTATCTCTCGTCGAGGAACTCGTCTCATAATGCCAGAAAGTGAACGATAGGAAGCGTCAGAGAGTCAGAAGAAAACTTCCAGACGCAGGTATGGCCGCCGCCGCCATGGGCGCTGAACAATCTGCTGGCGATCTACATCTTTTGTTGTAATTTCTTCAGATTTCTCAGATTACAAGGATACAGGGGAGGTGCAGAAGTATGGGATATGTGGGAATGATTAACAATCGTATACCGACCTACGACCTGCCATCGTCATCGATTCTTTGCTTTCTCCACTCCTCCGCCCCTGCTTCCACTTCCACTTCCACCTCTGCTCTGCTCTGCTCGGCCACTGCGTCTGGTTGGTGCACCCACCGGCGTTTTTACCGCTGGGGAAGATGCCCCAGCAGCTAGGTCCCATTACCGTGGATCCCAGCAACACAGCTACACGCAGTATCCACCGTTTTCTGTTCTTGGCTCTGGCTCTGGCTCCGGGAAATGGGTGTGCTCCGCGAGTGCTTGCCGGTTTTCACTGACCGAAACGAGACACACAATTCAATGCCAGCACGCCAGCACTCCAGCGGGTCTCCCTCAGCGGCTCTCCCCTCACTGCCGCTCGTCTCCACAGCCACTCTCCACCCACAGTCTGCACAGTCTCTCACTGCCTGTGCTGCCCGTAATTTCCAGTGATCTCAAGGCACAGTATCAGTCCTCTAAGAAAAGTTCAGTTAGAGAGAGCCAAGGATCTCAGAGCCTCAGGAACAGAACTTTGGGATCAAGACTAACTTTAGCAGTGGGCACCAACAGGCTGAGGATCAGGTCGAGCTGCTACTGGTCAGCTGGTAGTATGTAAGAAAAGGCCTCTTATAGCAAGTTGTTTCCCTTTTGACAAACAGGAGGCTAGCCAGCCAAGACTTGGAGTTCAGTTTTGTCCTGGGAATAAGAGGGTTTAGGCACAGTACTTCATGGCTCCTCTCAGGTCACAGGCAGCAGGTTCTTTCCCCTTCTGTTCTTTTTCAGGTCCGACAGAGTCTGAAAAAGAGTAGGTGTCTTGGGGGTGCCACATTTTGTCTGGCAACAGGGAAGTAGGGCGCACAGCTGAGAGTATGGCTTAAAGTGAAGTCCTAACGTATCTAAATAGATTGCTACTAGGCTGGAAAGGGAGGTTACCTAACCCCCTTAAACCTCATGGACACGTCCAAGAATTAAAGCTTATAAACACTCCTGCCGAGCAATCAGAATATGAGCGATATTTATAAACAGCAGATATAATGTTTAACAAAATTCATAAAGCAGGTATGAAAGCAAAAGTCCAAAATTTCATCCAATAAGTTTTTCAGACTCCCGGGTCTTGTAATACATTGATCCGTATTTTAATTTCAATTCTCAAAGTTCAATCCAAGCGATGTTCAAGTCAAGATTCAATCCAAGGTTCAAGGTACAATGTTCAGAACATAATCAAAACTTCCAAAGAAAACAATCACTGCAGCCAACACGTGTTTCGTAGGGCATTAATCTCATGCCACATAACTTCCTCAGGGCTTTTCTTTCCTATTCTTCGTTCCCCTATTCGATAGAGCCGGACAAGGGATACTTGGAGTCTTTGGAGGGGGGACACAGAACCTGTGAAGACGATATGGTGTAGAAATACGAGAATATTGGTATCGGAAGCTAATTGCAACAAACCCCTTCGCGCTGAGATATTGTTCCTGCAAAACTTGGAACCGATTAATGGTATAAATAAACGTGGGGAACGAAGAATAGGAAAGAAAAGCCCTGAGGAAGTTATGTGGCATGAGATTAATGCCCTACGAAACACGTGTTGGCTGCAGTGATTGTTTTCTTTGGAAGTTTTGATTATGTTCTGAACATTGTACCTTGAACCTTGGATTGAATCTTGACTTGAACATCGCTTGGATTGAACTTTGAGAATTGAAATTAAAATACGGATCAATGTATTACAAGACCCGGGAGTCTGAAAAACTTATTGGATGAAATTTTGGACTTTTGCTTTCATACCTGCTTTATGAATTTTGTTAAACATTATATCTGCTGTTTATAAATATCGCTCATATTCTGATTGCTCGGCAGGAGTGTTTATAAACATTTTGTCTGGCACTAGCTTGTGGGAGGAGGAATCTCCTGGCATCTCCTGAAACCTTTCAAACCAATTGGGTAAAAGTTCTCAGGATAACGCTACCCACTTTTGCAGCAGTTCCTATGTGCCCTATTGCACACAATCCCACAGTGCTTACAACTAACTAAATGTAGAGCCAGTGCACCCACCGAGAATTTAGATCAGGATAATGATGGCCTCTCCCCTGTGATCACTATTCTTTCTATGGGCAGTTACCCCTTCTAGGTTTGTTGCCTCTCTGACTAGGAGAACAAATGAAGGAGCATGTTCCTGTGACATCCGACATCTGCTTGTGAGAAAGGAGGCTCTTTTGAAGTAGTAACTCCCCAGGGACAGCCCAACTGATCTTCCTGCCAGTGAAACAAAAATACATCCCCACACTCAGGCCATTGTGAGAAGCTGGCCTGGGATATGCTGTCCACTATTCTAGTGGGCACCTTGCACCAGTCCAAACAACCCTTATTGATGGTAGGTTTAAAGACAACCTATAAAGAAAGCTATCCTAGTGGAACCTGTGGATAACAGCTTACAGGATAAGTCTTGAAGGAATGTAAAGCAGCTTGTTTTACCAGTCTATAATATCCTGAATGGCCAAATGAAAGGAGAACCACACCAGGAATATATATCTACTTGTGGAGGGAAGTTTTCTGCATATTTACTGCGCCTACCAGCGATGCAGTCCAGATGGCCCTGCCGCACAAAGTGACTCGGACTCAAGCTGGTGACTGTTCGCAGCTCGCAGCAGATCCATGGACTCAGGGTACTGAGAAGTCAAATGTCTGCCTTTTCATCTTGGGAGGCTCCGGTGGCGTGAGGTATTCATACCTCCATCAGGACGCTGTGCCGCAGTATGACTGTCCCTGCTGGATATGCTCACCTGATTTGAAGGGCGGCGGTGGTCCGAGGGGACCCAGGGAGAGCCGTGCAGAGTTTGGAAGTGCTTGGAGGTTCACGCCGCCCATCAGCGAAATCCAGGCACTGTGTCTACAGAACGCACAACCTCCACAACACCAACCAGGATGCATCGCATATTGCATGCTGGGAGTTGGAGTTCCGGTATTCACCGCGACAGGCAACAGGTGTGAAGAATCAGCAAGGGGGAGGTGCCATGCAGGACTACTTAAACTGAGTTGCTGAGAAGGGACTGTTTTTAGCGAATGACTCTCTGCGGTATGGGGCGCTGAAGAAGACTTAAGGTTGAAATGCATTCGCCAGTACCGCAATTTGCTTCCAAATAAACGTGGTTCATACCTCTGGCCTCTGTTTCCTCTACTTGTGGAGGGAAGTTTTCTGCATATTTACTGCGCCTACCAGCGACGCAGTCCAGATGGCCCTGCCGCACAAAGTGACTCGGACTCAAGCTGGTGACTTTGCTGCTCGCAGCGGATCCATGGACTCAGGGTACTGAGAAGTCCGATGTCCGTCTTTTCATCTTGGGAGGCTCCGGTGGCGTGAGGTATTCATATCTCCATCAGGACGCTGTGCCGTAGTATGGCTGTCCCTGCTGGAAATGCTCACCTGATTTGAAGGGCAGCGGTGGTCCGAGGGGACCCAGGGAGAGCCGTGCAGAGTTTGGAAGTGCTTGGAGGATCACGCCGCCCATCAGCGAAGTCCAGGCACTGTGTCTACAGAACGCACAACCTCCACACCACCAACCAGGATGTATCGCATATTGCATGCTGGGAGTTGGAGTTCCGGTATTCACCGCGACAGGCAACAGGTGTGAAGAATCAGCAAGGGGGAGGTGCCATGCAGGACTACTTAAACTGAGTTGCTGAGAAGGGACTATTTTTAGCGAATGACTCTCTGCGGTATGGGGCGCTGAAGAAGACTTAAGGTCAAAATGCATTCGCCAGTACCGCAATTTGCTTCCAAATAAACGTGGTTCATACCTCTGGCCTCTGTTTCCTCTACTTGTGGAGGGAAGTTTTCTGTATATATGTATATATATATATATATATATATATATATATATATAAATATATATATATATATATATATCACAATAGTACCTCCTCCCTCGAGAAAGATCACCACGGACACCTCACATGGATTGCAGAAACTTTAATCATCCAACTGCACAGCTGTGCAGTTGGATGATTAAAATTTCTGCAATCCATGTGAGGTGTCCGTGGTGATCTTTCTCGAGGGAGGAGGTACTATTGTGATAGTTTTCAGGGCTTCCGGTGCCCTGACCACGGACCGCCCGCCAGACGGCTTCTCCCATACCGGAGCTGTGTTGCTGATATATATATATATATATATATATATATATATATATATATATATATATATATGTATTTATATATATATATATATATATATATATATATATATATATATATATATATATATATATATATATATATATATATATATATATATTCTCCCCACAAGTCGCCTCAAAATGAAAACACCACACCCAGCGAGTTTTGATCCTTTTTAATCGAGGAGCTGCAGGAGATACCATCCCCCCATCCACAGCAAAAAAATGTTGCTGGCCAGACGCATTTCGGGCAAACAAACGCCCTTGTTCACTGGCACTTGCAGGAAAGCAGACAGCTCACACGAACCAGCTGCGCAAAAATAAATGTTCCGCCCTTGTGGGCGTGCACGCAATGTGCATTGTTGTTAACGTAGTCCTTGTGATAAATCATCCCATGTATATATATATATATTACCTACTGGCGGTCGCCAGTAGGTATATACAGTTAGGATTTTTTCTCTATGGAACTTTTGAAAATTCTATGTCTAATAACTTTGGCGTTTGTGGACGGAATCGGCTGAAATTTTCAGGAAAATGGCACATTTTGTTTCTGAGCAGCCCCTGAAAATTTGGGAGGGTTCCGTCAAGGGGGGGCGAGAAAAAGGGGGGTCCCAAAACGCGTTTTTAACATTGAGTTTTCCATAGGGCGTTTGGCCTCACTTTTAGCTCAAACGGCTGAATGGATTTGCACGAAACTTAGCAAAATTGTAGGGACTGTTAGCCCGATGTGCCTTTTCTGGGTCTCAATATATGTGCTCCAGTGGATTTTGAGAAACTAACGTTAAAAAAAACAGATATATCTGTGACATCGTCCCGGATAGCGCACCAGTTCGCGTACTTTTCGCGTAACGGAGCTTTGCGAAGCGAAGCTGATTGGCTCTCCGGTGTCTGTCAACATTCTAAACAGTCCGGAGCGGCCGCCATCTTGTCTCTCGGTAGGATCGAGAGACAAGAGGAGGAGAAAAACGAAGGGGGAATTTAATGAAAGGGGGCAAGGTAGACCCTTCTTGACCCCCTAGGAATGATGTTGGGGTTATTAAAGGGTCCCGTGGGGCAAATAAAAAAATATAGATTTTTTGCGGTAGAAGCGCTTTCCGGTTCGCGAACCGGGTAGTGAATCGGGACTCGAAACGGGAATTCGCCATTTTGTGTTTCGATTTAATTAAATTACAAGATGGAGGGAAAACAATGTGAGAAATGGGTATAAGGGGGTACGGGAGACGTATCCTGACCCCCTATGTTTTCTGAGGGTGGCTGAGGAGGCTCATATATGTTGATACTTGTCTTCCAGCGGCTGCGCGTGAGCTTTTTTTTCTTTTTTTTTTGCTGCGTGACGTCTGTTAACGTTCGATTCGAAGGAAATCAGGAAGTGTTGACCGCCATTTTGACACTGCGAGTAAATATATTGTTAAAAATAATTGTTTTAAATTAATCTGTATTGATAAACATTGTCTACGCCATCTTGCTTTTTTTCCAATGCCACACTTTTGTCGTGCACGGCTGCCATTTTAGATGGCTTGACCAGACCCACTCTCTGCACGCCGCCGATCATGACGTCTGTTAACGTTCAATTCGAAGGAAATCAGGAAGTGTTGACCGCCATTTTGACACTGCGAGGAAATATATTGTTAAAAATAATTGTTATAAATTAATTCGTATTGATAAACATTGTCTGCGCCATCTTGCTTTTTTTCCAATGCCACACTTTTGTCATGCACAGTAGCCATTTTAGATGCCTTGACCAGACCCACTCTCTGCACGCCGCCGATCCTCAGCATGGCTCCCCACACTCGCAAGCATCTCCCCCACGCACTGGTCACCCCCGCTCTCTGTCTTATGCATGGGCCATAAACCTCCCCCCATCTGCGCTGCTCTTCCCTGAGAATCACACCCTGTGCCCGCCCGACACCACCCTTTCACCCTATTCACTACCGCACCCTCTGACATTCCTCTTCCTCCGTGTCTGATTGTCCAAGCCGGTCCCAGGCTATCACGTAGCCCTGCGGATGTAGTTTATGGCCTCAACTGTAAAGAATCACCCCTCTTCAAAGGAGTTACAATAGATCAAGGCCCCCACCTAATGAGATCCGTCACACCACACGCGTTCCTACTATCTGATAACCATCCTGTATTGTGATTGGGGAGGGGATTCTCACTGTGAGGGTGTGTGGGACCGAGCCTGAAGCGGAAGATTCCAGGGATGCCTTTTTGTACATCAAAGTCTTCACAATTATGTGTCAGATTAAAAATATATAGCACTCCAACAAAGTAGTAGGATTATAACACTTTAATAACTTATAAATATATACAACGCAACAAAAACAGTAAACACGTTAAATTTTTTTTATTAAAACAGAAGCAACAATGGTCAGTAGCGGTCTGTTGTGCGAATAGTCCCAAGGCAGCACAACGTGCTGAGTTCTGGACGGCACCCAGGTGATGTCACCTGGGTGCCGCACTGGTTTTGGTATCCTACAATGCTGCTCCGAAAAACGGCGTGGGGCGCCCCGTGAGGGTGGGGGGGAGGCGGCGTGAACGGGCCTCCCCAAGTGGAGGCTCGTCTGTTGTAGTGGGGCACCCCTTTAGCGTTTCACTTGCCATTCAGCGGCTTTCCGTCCGCTTTTGCTGCACTGTGCCTCGTCAGTAGCGGTCTGTTGTGCGAATAGTCCCAAGGCAGCAGAACACGCTGAGATCTGGACGGCACCCAGGTGATGTCCAATAAGTTGCAGCACTGGTTTTGGTATCCTACAATGCTGCTCCGAAAAACGGCGTGGGGCGCCCCGGGGGGTGGGGGGGTGGCGGCGTGAAGGGCCTCCCCAGGTGGAGGCTCGTCTGCTGTAGTGGGGCGCCCCTTTACCGTTTCAGTTGCCATTCCGCTTGCTTTTGCTACACTGTGCCTCATCCGCCATTCAGCCGTTTACCGCCCGCTCTTGCGGCTACAGCGTCTCGCTCACCATGTAGTTGAGTTTCGCCCACTCTTGCGGTGCAGCGATAGGCGGCTGCCACAGGACTCTTAAAATGGCAGCCGGCTCTTCATATTTGGGCCTGGTCCACTAAAATCGCCTTGGGACACCTTGGAACTCGGACGCTTGTCTGCTAGGGCTTGGGCTCCATTCTCGAAAGCGTCCCCTCAGCCTTGAAGATTCTACAAAAGTCTTGGGGGCCCCCGACTCCCGCAGGCTTCCGTTGGGGAGCGGCTGCCATGATTGCTTGCGGAATGGCCACGACGGAGCTACGAGATGGTGGTGCTCTCATGCTGACACCAGCTTCAGTCTGAAACATCCAGAAACACTGTAGACTATCAATTCGATGAGTTCCGGTGGAGCCCCAACGTGACCCGGTAGGGAAGAACTTGCCCTCCCCTTTTTTGAGTGATGGTTCTTGTTGCCTGTCCCCTCTGTTGTCATCTAACAGAACCTTTTTTGATTGCCGAGTGAGAAAAAAAAGGTGGGTCTTTCATCGTTTGGAAAAAAAAAATGTTTTAATCCAATGAAAAGTGTTATTTTTAGGTCATATGATCAAGCCTTCCATCATTAGGAAACCAAAAGTAAAATGAACCAATGGAAAGTTTTATAAACAAGTCACATGACCTGTTATGCGGCTTTGGGTTATAAAAAGCGTACAAAACTCGTTGGCCCATGAGGCGGCGTCAGTAGCGGACCGATGTGCGAATAGGCCGAAGGCAGCACAACGCGCCGAGATCCGGATGGCACCGAGGTGGTGTCCAGCAAGTTGCACTGGTGTGGCCATCCTACAATGCTGCGCCGAAAGACGGCGTGGGGTGCCCGGGGGGGGCGGCACGAACGGCCTTCTTCCACCTCCCCAGGTGGAGGCACCTCATCTGCAGTGCGGCGCCCCTTAGAGTTTCACACGCCGTCCAGCCGAGTTGCGCCCGCACTTGCTGCTACAGTAGGCCGAAGGCAGCACAACGCGGCGAGATTCGGATGGCACCGAGGTGGTGTCCAGCAAGTTGCCGCACTGGTGTGGCCATCCTACAATGCTGCGCCGAAAGACAGCGTGTCCAGCTGAGTTTCTCCCGCTCTTGCCGTAGAGTGACTCGAACGCGCCAAAATCCTGATGGCACCGAGGTGGTGTCCAGCAAGTTGCCGCACTGGTATGGCCATCCTACAATGCTGCGCCGAAAGACGGCATGTCCAGCTGAGTTGCGGTCACTCTTGCTGCTACAGTACGCCGAAGGCAGCTCAACGCGACGAGATCCGGATGGCACCGAGGTGGTGTCCAGCAAGTTGCCGCACTGGTGGGGCCATCCTACAATGCTGCGCCGAAAGACGGCATGTCCAGCTGAGTTTCACCTGCTCTTGTGGTACAGTGACTCGAACGCGCCGAGATCCGGATGGTACCGAGGTGGTGTCCAGCAAGTTTCACTGGTGTGGCCATCCTACAATGCTGCGCCGAAAGACGGCGTGGGGTGCCCGGGGGGGGGGGGAGGCAGCGCAAATGGGCCTCTCCCTCCTCCCCAGGTGGAGGCACCTCATCTGCAGTGGGGTGCCTCTTAGCGTTTCACTCGCCTTTCAGCTGAGTTCCGCCCGCTTTTGCGGTACAGTGACTCACCCGCCATCTAGCTGAATTGCGGCTATTCTTGTGGTGCAGCGATAGCCGGCTGCAACAAGACTCTCAAAATGGCTGCCAGCTCTTTGGATTTGGGCCTGGTCCACTAAAATGGCTCTGGGACACCTTGGAACTCAAACGCTTGCCTGCTAGGGCATGGGCCCCATTCACAAAAGCTTTCCCTCTTTTGACTGATCGTTCTTGTTGCCTATTTCTTCTGTTGTCATTTAACGGAACATTTTTGGACTGCCAAAAATGGTTCTGGTCCGACCGCTGGTTGGTGGAGACATTTTGACTATATCCTGGACCTGCCCGGCCTCGCCGAAAATGGCGCCGGTATAAATGGGACTCGTAACTCCTTGTTGTGTACTGGTTGCCCAACCTTGATATCACGAGATACGTATGCAGTTTTGAAGCACATGGCGGGCAGGGACGAGAATTGATTGAACATTTTGACATCCCTATTGATATTAAGTTCTGATGTGTTATTGATTACTGTACCATTGAAAGTTCGAATTAACGTCACCCATGGTACTTGCCAGCAAATGTATATCTAGATAATTTTATTGTAACTGGCCCTGTCGTACTTTAATTATAAAATGTACGTCCACCAATTCCATAAATGTTAGACACCTTAGTTCTTGCAATCTAATGGGTCGCCCGTTACGTTCTTCTACAGTGTAAATGTGCCCTCATCATATACGATTCCAGTTTGCTCCGTGGCCGACCCACGTGGTTATAGGCCCGTATTTGTATACTGACATTTTCACAACAAAGATTTTTTTTTTTAAAAACATGGTAGTAGTACCTACATTGGTAAAGTTTTGAATAATAGTCACTGTTTTCGAATCAGTAAAAGGCAAGTGAAATAAAGCAGTCCAATTATATGACTGTTAAAAGGTATAATACGCAGGAACGCAGTAAAGAAAAATGGTCAAGGGCTGTTGTGTTTTCTACTCCTGTAACATAAAGTGATCGATAAGAATCTGATATTCATGCCTATCAGCGACTAAGACAGCGAGCCTCTTTTGCTCAACGGCTCCCTCATGGGACGAAGAAACTCCCTTTTTCTCGAAAAAGGAATATTTTACTTGCAGGACAGTTGTAAATTTCCGGGGAAAATACATTAGCCTGGAACATTGTTAGTGATGAACTGTAAATGCATCTGGGTCCTTTGCTTTACAAGTCAGAGTGAGAAAAAAAAAGGTGGGGCTTTCATCATTTGGGAAAAAAAAAATGTTCGAAAGCAATGAAAAGCGTTATTTTTAGGTCATATGACCAAGCCTTTCATCATTAGAATAACAAAAGTAAAATGAACCAATGAAAAGTTTTATTAACAAGTCACATGACCTGTTATGCTTACGTTACGCGCTGCGCGCCGCGCTCTGGATCGTTTCCGGGAAGCTGCGCCTTGCGCACCGGAGCACTTCCGGCTGCGCTAACGCGGTGCGTCATATGACGCATTACGCGACAACGCAGGTCCAGAATATAGTCAAAATGTCTCCACCAACCAGCAGTCGGAATACAACCCCTTTCAGCAGTCCAAAAAGTTCTGTTAAATGACAAGAGAAGGGACAGGCATCAAGAACAATCAGTCAAAGAGGGGAGGGCAAGTTCTTCTCTACCGGGTCACGTTGGGGCTCCACCGGAACTGATCGAATTGGTAGTCTACAGTGTTTCTGGATTTTTCAGATTGAAGCTGGCGTCAGCATGAGAGCACCCAATTCTAAAACAGTAAATGCTTGGATAACAATCAATCAAATGTAGAGGGAAGCAGGCACGACGGGTTACAACAGGGGCAAAGGCTTACGTTACCTACCCTTCACTATCTGCAAAGAGAGAATGCTCCTAAAAGAAAAGAGGAGGAGGGGCAGGGGGGGCAGCGTTCATAAATACAAAAATGTTTTTACCTACCACGTACTTGACATTTTACAGCTTTTGATATTTGCTATTAAAAAACCATTGAAATTCACTGAAAAAACCATAGGTTATAGACCATATATAGTTAGGGATTCGCATTTACAAAACCTTAATTTACTCGCACAAAACCATAGAAATTCGCATATATAGTTAGTTGCAATAACTATATATCGCGCACCCACAATCCACTGCTGATGATGTCACATATTACATCATTCATGACATGGTCAGTGACATCACTGATGACATCTCAAATGACATCACTGATGACATCACTGATGACATCTCAAATGACATCACTGATGACATCACTGCTGACATCTCATTTGACATTACTGATCACATCACTGATAATATCATTTATGTGATAATACGATGAACCTCTTCAGACTCTAATATACCCTTAGATACAATCAGTGTAAACAGACACTCACAGATTGTCACTCATCCATGGAGTTACTCATACATCTAGTCAGTCATGAAAAGAATCAATCACTCCTCCATTTCATCAACTATACAGTTTTACACACCTTACTAATTCAAACATATTCTAACACATATTTACTCTCTTATACAATCCCTGATACAAGATCACATTGATTCATACAGCCACTCTCACATTCACTGGCTCTTATGCACAGTTATTTATATATGTCAACTCTCACATGTACTGTGTTTTACATATGTACTTACTTTGACATGTAGCACTGAGATATCCATTCACTCACCAATACACTCATGCACACAGTCAACTGCCCATACAGCTGTTTCCACATGCATGTTTGAACCCATACATCTAGTGAATCAACTGCTCACACATCTATGCACAGAGTCATACACCTCCCAGCCACCCACACACATACTCAGTCTCCCATACAAATACTTGGGCAACCAATCATTAACCCATATAGTTACTCATATAGCTACTGATTAACACATGCAGCAGTTTACAGAACAACAGACATAATGATGCACAAATTAAGACAGTTTAGTCACTAACCCATGCACTCAGTGAGACACATTTAATCACTCTCTGATACAGTCAGTCATGCACCTACTAAATCCTTCATCCAGACACTTATACATCCACTCATTCTTCAATATGTAAGACATATTTTAACTTCACAGAAACATACAATCACTGGATGATGTCATCAGTGATGTCATCAGTGATGTCACTGACCATGTCATGAATGATGTAATATGTGACATCATCAGCAGTGGATTGCGGGTGCGCGATATATAGTTATTGCAACTAACTATATATGCGAATTTCTATGGTTTTGTGCGAGTAAATTAAGGTTTTGTAAATGCGAATCCCTAACTATATATGGTCTATATCCTATGGTTTTTTCAGTGAATATATATATATATATATACATCACACTAATCTCTTTATGAGGCTTGAGGCAAAAGTACATTCAGTAAACGTATTTAGCACACAGTAAATTAGCCCAATATATGATTAGCCAAAGGGGCGTCACAATCCATATACTAAGAAAGTGGTATAAGAACCACGACTGACATAGATACAAGGCCTAGAGCCTATAGAACCGCTAGGGCCACCAGGAACCACCCAAGGTAGTGACACAGGGGACCCACAGAGGATGCTTGCAGTGTCTAAACACAGCTGCAAATCACCATTATCTTCTAAGGGGAAAGTTGCGGTTGGAAAATTACAGATAAAGGACACTTAGAAAAGGACTTGGAGCAAACACCTTGAGAACTAGGCAGTTCTGGAGTCAATACCCACAGGAGCACCGGACTACACGAGTTACCTCACACAGACAGCAGGGTTCATAGGTGTCTTATGGTGTAGGGTTTCATCTTTGTTTTCAATGGAGAGCTGCTGAAAGGTGCTGCAAGCGACCAACTCGAAAGTGTACGGGTGGAGCCAAGGGTGGATCGAATATCTGAAGAACCTGAAAGCAGAGGGGACAGAGTCTTCAGCCACGAGAACCAGGAGTCATCGAGGATGACCAGGAGATGGATTTGAGCTGCCCACAAAGAATGTCAAGTTCTGCGGTGTCGATTTCCGGATTGGACCCAACAAGCCTTGGCAACAGCAACCGAAGCAGAAAGCAAAGTTTGGCTTCGGTGCAGACCAGCAAGGTCTGAGTGACTCACCCTTTGGAGGGGAGTCAAGGCACTTCTGGGGCAACTGAGAAAGCCCAGGAAACAGAATAGTTAAATTCGTGGAGACCCACCAGTCAACAGACTAGGGATCTCAAAGGAGCCTCAAGCAGAAATGCTAGAAGCAAGCCAAAGGAACACTCAAGGAGTGTAGGCCCACAGTCTTCGGTGCAAATAGTGCTCAGGGCATGGACTACAATTAGCCCATAGCAAACCTTCAAGAAACCTCGGGAAGTCAATGCACTAGCAAATGTGCACAGTGTCAGGGGTTCCAGTTCCACGTCACTCAAGAGGGCTGCCGGTCTCAGCTTGGCTGGGATTTTGTGTCAGCCTCAGGGAAGTCTGGAAGTCTGGGTCCTGTGTTGCAAATCCATCGGGATCCAGCGGGAACCTTAGAATTGCAGACCGGCAAGATGCTTCTTTGGTGCCTGTTTAAACAGGGGAGTCACTCCTTGACCCCAAGGGAGATTCTTCTGGCTTCTAGTCGAAATAGAATGTCAAAGTTCAAGGATATATGTTGCAGAGTTTCCTCCAGGGTAATATAAAGTCCTAAGGACTGGGTTCCTAAACTTATACTAAGTTTAGAGGTTGGACTTACTCTACAGTCCCACCTATGGGAGGACCCAGGGTGGGGGTGGTTACACCTCTTTCCCTTTGTCCAGTTTCACGCCAGAGCAGGGCCTGAGTGCACCTGCAACCTGTTTGAACTGGAATATGCCACAGGTACACCAAGTGTTCCCCCAGCACTGTCTGAAAAGCATTCTCTGAATGCACTCACCCAGCCCCAATACACTAAAAGCTTGTCTGGGAGGTGGTTACACTCCCTGTGACAGAAAACCTATTGTCCAGGCCTCCCTTGCCAGAGTTTTGTCAGGCAGCAGGAGGCCAGACTTGTGACTGTGGTTGCAGCATCCATTTTGTGATGCCGGGGCTCTGTTAAACTATTACCGGTTAGGTAAGTGTGTACATGTCTTCTCCCTCTAAAAGGGTGGAATTCTACCCCCGCTGCCAGGACTGGAGGGGGGGGGGGGTAGGATTCCAAACTTTTTTACACCAAACACGACATGTTTTCATGCAGCCATTCCAAAGTTAGCATTAACTGCAAGGTTATGATGCACTTAAGAGTATATGGTCTGGCTGCATCACAGAACAGCTACAGAGAAGTGATTCTGAAAGCTGCAGAGGAGGCATGTTCATGCATGGGCACCCTCTCACACAGAACCAAGCACACTGCCTTCAGGATTGATAAGTGCTGCCATAGGAGTGACTTATAGGCTTGTATGTGTCAGAGATGTAAGGTAGATATAGGTAACCTACATCTCAGTAAGGGGTGCATGCACCACCTTACCCAGGCCGCAGTAGCAGACCTGTGGTGCCATTATGGAAGGCTTCACAGGGGTGGCAGAATACATGCTTCAGCCTCTGGGGTACCTATGCCCTTAGTACCTAAGGTACCATATACTAGGGGCTGACAATAGTAACCCAGTGACCAATCTGGAGTGTACCTAATGTACTTGCAATCAATTTATAGAGGAAGCAGCTAGGCTGGGGTCCTGGTTAGTAAAGTCGAAAAATAGGGAAACACCAACAAAAAGTGGGGGTAACCATAGTAGGCAGATCCTAATCTCCTACAGCCATGGTCACTGGGCTTCTGCTAGAGAGCAAATTGGCTTCAGGAGGTTCAGACAGGGAAAAGGTAATTTTCTAAATGTCCTTTTATCTTTATTTATTAATAAGTGAATGCCACCAATACATTGGGATTTTAATAACTATTACAACTAGTTGTTTTTAATAATTCTGCTAAGGACCTTAGCCTTAGATAGCAGCATTGATATTTGTCCAGTGTTCCTCTGTCAGCCTACCAGACTTCCTACAGTGAAAACTGCTTTTGTGGACCTGTCATTGTAAGGACAATTTACGTTTAAATGTCCACATACCCTATTTTAAATACCATGCACTCTAACTGTGGGCTACAAGGCCTACAAAGGAGTGACTTTTTAATATTTAAAAGAGAGGTTTTCAAATGCTTTAAAGGTTAATTCTCACAAGTTGGGCTGCAGTTTTAATACTGCAGCAACAAAGCCACAGTGCTAGACTCTGAGTCTTATTTGTTTGTCACACTTATGGATGGGACAGTAGTGCTGTGTTCCATAGGCCACATTAGAGGCCCGATTTCAATGTGGGTCGGAAAGCATCTGACCTACAGCTGGATTCCCCTAGACTGTGTCGGAACCCATGGTAATCGGTCAGAATTGTTTCTGACCGACAGAATACGATGCTTGTGGTTAGAAGGGGAACCGTTCGGTTATTCCGAATCGGTTTTGAATGGCATTCTGAGAATCTGAGTCAGTCGGAGCCAATTTGTACAGCCCTACGGACAGTATTTCAGACCTACTGATTCCAAAAAGCTTTCATACTTAGTCTGTTCTACACGGAAAGGATGTCAGATACTGACTTTGGGGGGCCCCTTGCAGGCTCCCCTTCATCCTGAGGTCTCCGATTTGAGGTAGAGGGGGTTCCCAAGGGATCCCCTTGCAAAACTATGTACAGTGTGGCTGTTGGAAATGGCCCTTTTTGTAGGGTTATCCCCAAACTTTTTGCTTCTTCCTCCCTTGTTTTTCCTGACCTGTGGTTGTTGGCAATAAGACTCTGGGCACTTTACCACTGCTGATCAGTGCTAAAGTGTATATGCTCTGTGTATAAATCGTTATTGTAATTGGTTATCCATGATTGGCATATTTGTATCACCAAGAAGTCCTTAGTAAAGTGCACTGAGAGTGCCAGGCCTGGTGATACAAATGCTACTAGTGGGCCTGCAGCCCCGATTGTGCCACTCACATGAGTAGCCCTAAAATGGTATCTCAGGCCTGCCACCGCAGTGCCTGTGTGCAGTCTGTGAACTGACATGTCCTCCTGGTCAGTGTCCCCACTGACTAGGCCTAATCCTTCCCTTTCTGTGCACATTGGTCACCCCTATGGAAGGCCCAAGGTACCCCCTGGGCAGGGTGCAGTGTATGTAAAGGGTAGAGCATATACTAGTGCAGGTGACATGCTCTGGTAGTGAATTTCAGCCATTTTCGTTTTTCATTATTGTAAGGCTATCTTGCCCATAGGCTATCATGGGGAATGCTGTGTACAGTGTTTACATGCATATCTTCCCATAGGAGCAAGATAGGACATAAAAGTCTGGTATCCCTGAACTCAGAATTTAATAACACATCTTTTAGGAAAGGTGTTTTTTAACCACATCGCTGCTGTGGTTATTTTTCCCCTGTGCTGGAAATAGCTATTCTCCTATATTCATGACGAGCTGAGCTCGTCATCAGCACAGCTCAACTGTGCCTCATGACGAGCTGAGCTCGTCATGAGCATGGAAGGGGTTAAATCTCGTGTTTGCGAACAGCACTTTTAGAAAGTGGCTGTTCTCTTGTATGGCCTTTCTGTGTGCCTTTGGCTGTTTGTGAATTGACTGTCTGGTTTGTAAGTGACTGGGCTGGGGAATTCCAGGAGACAGAATGAGCCGGCCCAGTGGTGAATAGAGAGATCTGCATCTGATTGGGGGGGAGGAGTTACACCTGGGAATTGAATAGGACCGTGCCTGCCCCCCACAGTGATGGATCTACCCCCTGTGGTGTGTCTGATGTCTCTGCCCTGCACTGTGAAAGGAGAGAAGGAATCATGTGAACAAAATGCTCCAGGGCTGTGCTTTCCCTCCACAATTCTGGCTCCACCTCCTGTGGGGTGTCTGATGTTTCTGCTCTGCACTGTGAAAGGAAAAAAGGAGTAATGTAAACAGAGTGCTCCAGAACTGGTTTAGACCGGGCTCAGAGCGCTCCTGCACAAAGGGAACAAAGACTTTTAGGGGTATAAGTACAGGACCCCAGACTACGGAAAATTAGATCATCCTGGAATCAAGAAGGAACCTCTGCCAAGGAGAAAGCTGGAAGACTGAAGAAGGAATATTGTCCTGCTGTTGCTTTGCTGGACTGACCTGCAGTTGCTTTGCTGCCAAGGAGAGGGGAAGGACTTTGCTTTGTGCTGTGTCCCCTTGCTTGAAGGAATCTCCAAGGGCCTGAAGGAGAGCTGGCTCCCTGTTAAGAAGTCCCAGGAAAAAAAGAACTTTACCCCCAGCTTCCCTGAACTCTACTGAGAGACTTCTGTCCTTCCTAGAGTGCTTGGGCCAGTTGTGGTGCCTCTGGAAGTTGTACCTGTGTTGAGAAGCTGAAAACCAAGATTTTAAAGAACTTTCTGCAAAGTTTCACGCATCCATCACTTGCGGAGCGCATCCCCGTCAGTGCGAGAAAATTCCCGCTGCTACGAAGGCCGAGATCGTCCCAGCGCCTGTTGCCGCTGCCAGAGTCGTTGCATCCTTCGTTTGCGGGAAGCACCAGTCCGGTGCGGAAAGATTACTATCGCTGCGAGTATCGTCGCAGAGCCTGTCGTCACTGGGTGAGATCATCGCACCGCTTGCTTGCGGACCGCATCACGTCGCTGCGAGAGTTGTCACAGATCCCTCGCATTGAGGGGCCGCAAGAGGAGAAGATCACAGCTGAGCCGTGCATCTCCATCGCCCCGGAGATCGTCGCCGCCCCGAAGATCGTAGCATCATACCTTTTGTGAGCCGCTTCCACCGAAACCTGTACACCGAATCCACTCAAGGCCTCGCATCCCTCCACATACAGACCGGAGCCACCGCAACACGCCCACTACATCCAGCAGGGTTGTCACATCACCTCCCCAGGGTCTCAGGAGTGACGCATCACTTGCGTTTCAATGCTACAGCTTTCACTTGAAACTTTCGTCGCATCTAAAGGTACTGTTGGCTAAAACGTGATGTAACTGTGGATTACGTAACCTTAAGAACTCATTTGAAACCATATTATTGAACTGTATATATTGGATTTTTGTCATTTTGATCTTGTGTAGTTTAGATTGAAAATACCTTTATTTTTCTAAACTGTTGTGAGTCAGTTTGTGGTGTTTTCACTGTGTTACTGTGAGTGTTGGTACAAATACTTACAACATTGCCTGTGATAAGCCTGACTGTGTGTGCCAAGCTACCAAGGGGGCGAGCAGGGGTTATCTAAAGAGTGTATCCTCCTTACCCTGACTAAAAGCAAGGGTCCCTATTTGGACAGTTTTACCTACCTCTGCCAACTATAGCCCCCCAGATCTAATAGTGGTAGGCACCATTTTCCCCATAGGAGCCTGTGTTGTTGGTCGTAACACAGGCTTCCTTTGAAGTCAATGGGAGTCCTTCTGAACGGTGTTTGGAAGCATCATAATCGGTCGGGCGTAACCTCCGACCGAGAGTCGATTCGAACTGAATCTGGTAAGCGGTCAGACGGTTTAGTTTCTAACCAACCCTAGATGTTCAATGCCATGAGTGTATTTTACGCACCATATAGCATGGTGTTACAGGACAGTTACATATGCAAATTATGACTGTAGCGGACAGATCACTCACTTGGGTTGGTTACCAGAGAGTAAAAAAAACAGGAGCATCATGCCACAGAAAATGAGGGTGACGAAGCAAAAAAATGTACTTTATCAGTATGGCCGTTAGGAGAGAAAATGCCTTAAAAGCTAATTACACTATTGTAGTGTAAGAATTTAGGGTGTTGCTTGAGGCAGCAAACACAATTATTCTCAGGGTGAAGTTATAATCACACCCTAAATTATTGACCTGTGCTTACCCCTTGGGTAGCTTGGCACAGAGCAGTCAGGCTTAACTTAGAGCCAATAAGCTAAATATTTGTGCAACACTTTGAACACTAACATAATAAAATCACATCACAAATGCAGCCCACAACAGAGTTAAGAAAATAAAGTAATTTAAATAAATAAACCACAAACTCTAATTAGTAAGAAAAGAGAGCTCAATCAATCAATGAACTTTATTCAATTTCAGCATATAAAACCATAAAAGTTATCAATACATAAAACCTTCAGTAAATAATAACACAATTAATCGCGGATAAGTGACACTCCACAAGAGTCTGTATTATACTAAAACCTAAAGTGCAAAGTTAAGTGCATATATCCTTGACCGTCAGTAAAAAATGTGAACAATTAAAAAAGGGGTCCCAAGGCCTTTCCTAGAGTATATATATATTGAACTGAGGTGAACATAGACCCTGACCATTGTTGACATTTAATCAAGGCAAGCCCTGGGCTTCATAGCAGATTTCAGGTAGCTGAGAACAAAAAAGATAAATTCATCATGCAACAATTGTTAATAAGTAAGAGCTGGGCGGTCCTGCCTCAATTCATCCTCTTTAAAATCAGGGCAATAAAAGTTTACCGGGGGACTTCATAAAGTTTACAAAATAACGTGAAGTGTAGCAAATCCTGTGGAGACTCACTGGCGCAGCCACATGGTGCTAACAACTGGTCTCTGCCACACCCCCAGGTATGGCTAGCAAAAAATTGAAAAAATCCAGACGAAACCTGGTTAATAAAAAACTTTCATAAATACTCAAAAACTCCAGGAGATAAGGTTCTGCTAATGGTGTTGTTTTTAACACTAAGAAATTACAGACACCAGGTTTCCTCAGTTCCAGCTCTTCTCTCTCAAGTTTCCTTAAACTGTTAAAAGACTCCCTTATTAACCCCACATCCTTTGTGGTTACTAATTTGGAGTTAGTATACAATTCGGCTCTTCCAAACCTTCCAAAACTTCTCTTAATGTATCTGAGCCATGGTATGTGGGGGGCATGGTCAAGGGTCATGCACTCTTTTAAAATCAGTTAACTCAACGAAGTTCCCACACTCAACCAAATTTCCATCCAGAAGGTTAAGGGGCAGAGGGCCAAAATGTCACTTAAATAAGGCACCCCCAGTTCTTCATGTACCACTATGTTAGACGTGCCGCAGTGAACGCCTAATAACCGCTACATTCTCAGCTACTTGTAAATCATCTGTGGTAACATGCCCCCATGTGTTGTAGCATTGACTACTGCAGCAAGGACCGCAGCCCAGGAAGTTGGATCTGATTTGAAGAGATCCGGGGGAATACAGTCAGAACCCGGGGCTTTGATACTCATTAACCCGACAATACACTCCTCAATCTCTTCTCCACTAAATGCCAGGTCAGAGGGGACTGCCTCAAGGTCTTGGAGGTAGTTTAGCTCGTGGGGGCTCTTAAACATACTTTCAAAATGAAGCACCCACTCATCCTCTGTAATATGTGCACCTACTGCACTGCCTTCATCATGATTTAGACTATTGATGATGCTCTAGAGCTATTCCTCAAAGTATTAGCCTCAGTTAACCCCCTCCATGCTTCCTCCTTTAAAGCAGACATGCGTTTGGCCAGTTCCAATTTGTATTCTCTTCAACACGATCTGACAAGAGTCTGATTTTTTAGACTACCGTTTAAGGCTTCCCGCAACATTCTTGCCGCCAAAGAACAAGAGGAATCAAACCATCTAGTGGTCTGAGTTGCTGGACATCGAACCAGGATGCTTAAAATATCACCTAATTAAACAGAAATGGTTTTAAAAGCACTAATAACCTCCGCCAGGTTGTTTGCGTTGAGATACACAAAGCTAGCTTGCTTGCACATGAATCTTTTACTAACTTGTGAAATACATCCGGAGATCAGTGTCCAATTTAACATCTTCTACCATCTGTAGGTCTCACTGACCCACTTTCCCCAACTTCTCTTTTGGGCAACAATAAGGGTCCACGGAGTTCAACATTAAAGAGTTGTGGTCACTATAAACGCTTGCTTGTATCTTGAATCTCACAAATAAAACTCGTACAGACGATGACATTAATATAAAATCAATAAATGAGCCACCACCTCTCCCTTTAAATGAAGGAATGACAGCCTTGCTGCAGGGGTCACATTATGACATAAGAGACATTAAATCAAATTCATGGAGGAGATCATTCTGGCTAGCAAAAAATAGAAAAAATCCAGACGAAACCTGGTTAATAAAAAACTTTCATAAATACTCAAAAACTCCAGGAGATAAGGTTCCGCTAATGGTGTTGTTTTTAACACTAAGAAATTACAGAAACCAGGTTTCCTCAGTTCCAGCTCTTCCCTCTCAAGTTTCCTTAAACTGTTAAAAGACTCCCTTATTAACCCCACATCCTTTGTGGTTACAAATTTGGGGTTAGTATACAATTCGGCTCTTCCAAACCTTCCAAAACTGCTCTTAATGTATCTGAGCCATGGTATGTGGAGGGCATGGTCAAGGGTCATGCACTCTCTTAAAATCAGTTAACTCAACAAAGTTCCCACACTCAACCAAATTTCCATCCAGAAGGTTAAGGGGCAGAGGGCCAAAATGTCACTTAAATAAGGCACCCCCAGTTCTTCATGTACCACTATGTTAGACATGCCGCAGTGAACGCCTAATAACCGCTACATTCTCAGCTACTTGTAAATCATCTGTGGTAACATGCCCCCATGTGTTGTAGCGTTGACTACTGCAGCAAGGACCGGAGCCCAGGAAGTTGGATCTGATTTGAAGAGATCCGGAGGAATACAGTCAGGACCCGGGGCTTTGATACTCATTAACCCGACAATACACTCCTCAATCTCTTCTCCACTAAATGCCAGGTCAGAGGGGACTGCCTCAAGGTCTTGGAGGTAGTTTAGCTCGTGGGGGCTCTTAAACATACTTTCAAAATGAAGCACCCACTCATCCTCTGTAATATGTGCACCTACTGCACTGCCTTCATCATGATTTAGACTATTGATGATGCTCTAGAGCTATTCCTCAAAGTATTAGCCTCAGTTAACCCCCTCCATGCTTCCTCCTTTAAAGCAGACATGCGTTTGGCCAGTTCCAATTTGTATTCTCTTCAACACGATCTGACAAGAGTCTGATTTTTTAGACTACCGCTTAAGGCTTTCCGCAACATTCTTGCCGCCAAAGAACAAGAGGAATCAAACTATATAGTGGTCTGAGTTGCTGGACATCGAACCAGGATGCTTAAAATATCACCTAATTAAACAGAAATGGTTTTAAAAGCACTAATAACCTCCGCCAGGTTGTTTGCGTTGAGATACACAAAGCTAGCTTGCTTGCACATTAATTTTTTACTAACTTGTGAAATACATCTGGGAGATCAGTGTCCAATTTAACCATCTTCTACCATCTGTAGGTCTCACTGACCCACTTTGCCCAACTCCTCTTTTGGGCAACAATAAGGGTCCACGGAGTTCAACATACAAAGAGTTGTGGTCACTATAAACGCTTGCTTGTATCTTGAATCTCACAAATAAAACTCGTACAGACGATGAGATTAATATAAAATCAATAAATGAGCCAGCCACCACCTCTCCCTTTAAATGAAGGATTGACAGCCTTGCTGCAGGGGTCACATTATGACATAAGAGACATTAAATCAAATTCATGGAGGAGATCATTCAGCATATCACCCTGTAAAGAGTTTTCAAAATGAATTCCCCTCACTCGTTGACAACCTAAATCAGCCTATATCAATGCCCTGGAGTCTCCACATGGGTGGATGTTGAAGTCCCCAGCAATCATGAGGTTTTGGAGAACAGCATTACACTGTTGCCTTACAAAAGAATCTAACATGGTGATGTTACACCCACCCTTAGACCATGATGGTGAGTCATAAAAATTAATAAGTCCCAGTTTATTAGACCCCTTTCCTAGTACCAGAGACTGTATACACAAACTCAATGTGGGCAGGACCACTATCTTACATTCCACTGCTAGAGAAAAATAAATTGCAAGACCACTCTTTGGTCTGCCAGCCAAAGAGGTGGATGCTGGGATGCAAAATGACTTATATCCTTTAAAAAATAAACTACAATCCATCAACCATGTTTACTGTCAGCATATCAAACAGAATTGCTTCAGGAATGCGAATCACAGACATTCCAGGATATACAATTTTTATCACATTCACCCATACACCCATGGCTTTGCCGTAGAGAAGCCCGCTGGTCGTTGGATTTCTATAAGTACATGGGGGGGGAGCACCAAGTCAATCAAAGGCATCCATCGCAGCCAGGGAGGTGAACCGATTTGACAACTCCAGAGGGGGCGGTCCAAAATCCTCTCGTCCTAAAGGCATCTGATTCAGGTGGCCTAGAGTGTGAGGCAAATTTGAATGAGCATTTCTGATGGCTTGGTCTAACGGCTGCAATCTGTTAAATGAAGCCATGTTGACGCTGTTCATATGGTTCCGCCCTGATGACTCTGGTTTATAAAAGAAGCCAAGGGATAGGGCCATAAAGGACGACTTACGACCAGAAGGAGCAAAGTGCAAGTCCGTAACTAGGATTCTTTCTGCAATGTGGGGCCTATTAAAATTTACAATGGCACAATCACCCTTACAATATTTAAAAGAACTGCTAATCCAGTTAACCCTTCACACCACAATAATGTTTTCTCCACCCTCAATCCTAAGGTGGTGTTATGCGATAACCAATGTAAGACTTTGTTCTTTAGTTGGAAAAAGTCCTCCTGAATACCCTGGGGGAGAGTTGCACGTTCCCCATTATCACAACATAGGGAGCTGATTCAGCTGGCAAGTGGATAACCTGTAGATTATACATAGGGGCCTCCCCTCCCCACTGTGATTGCCCCCTCGATTGATGATTCTGCAAGGCTGAATAATCCCGTATGGTAGGCCTATCCATATGACCTTGATTTGCACCCAGGAGGGGCACTGGGTGGCTTATTGGTACCTGTCCCCCTGACGACTGTGATTGTCCCCTGGTATTTATGAGAGCCCCTGTCGGGATAGGGCTATCTGAGGTTAGAGGAACCAATGGGGGCCCTGGTTCTGGATTGACGACTACCTCTCCTGCTGACACACAGTGTTTAAGATCAGATGGGCCCTTTCATTCAAGTTCAAACATTGAATTAAAGAACCCAGTTTGGAGTCCAATCAGGTCTTCATCGACTCCAGAAAAGATTCTAAAATGCCCATTAAATGTGCCTTAGTCAATGTTAGAGTGGTCAACGACTCATGGGGAATCAGGTTGGGTCTTGATCTTCTGGCCTTACCCCCCATTGTTTCAGTTTTTCTTTTTATGCCTGACCCTGAGCTGCCCGACTCAGCCACTATTAAACTTCCTCGTGTTAGAGGACAAACAACTTTTAATTTAACTTGATGCTTGCTGGAGGTTGACTGGCGCATGCCCTTGGTTTGAGAGTACGATGTAGTCCCCCGGATTGTTGATTATAATAGCTGAAGAAAGAGGTAGCTGTTGGGCTAGTGAATGGCTATTTAACCCAGTAAAATCCTGCACAGTCTCTCGCAATCCAGAGATGTTCGATAGATCACCATCCAGACTAGCCAAAGGCAATTGGGTGTCTGTGAGCATGAGTGATGGAGCAGTGACAGGGAACCCGGAAAGACGTTGATTTACCAACTCAATCTCCTTAACCAGCAATGCTGCGGCTCGCTGAAGTTACCACTGTGGCTGTGGTGCTTGCCGGGGACCTCCCTGGGACTAAGGTCACCTTACGCTTCACAGTAAAATGTCTGAATTAATGCGCTAAGTAACAGATCTCTGGCCGGAAAGCTGGCGAAGTTTATAGTTGATTGACTTGTTTAAACTAAAAAGTATCTCCAAGATATCAAAGTGCCAATACCCACAGCTTGAGAACACCCTACGGTGTACCTAATACAAATGACAGTACCGTTCAGGGTAAGAAAAAACTGTCTTCCTAGCTGCTCCTCATCCACTGCAACTCCCACTGAAGAACGAACTTTGAAATACTCTGGAATGTTGAATCAGGTCGCAGAGGTGTTACCGAGGAGAAGTAGTACAGAATGTCCAGAGAAAAACCAAGGGAGTAGGCCCAGCCCAGCCTCGTCTCGGCTGCAGGAGCCCTTGCCTGAATTTAGGTATTTCCCGGCGCAAGGAAACAACATTGATTACGTGTGCACGTGTGGCAGCCTGGGTGTTGTAATCCCTGATCCCCGGTATCAGGCGGTATTAGCCGGTAAAAACAGCAGAAAACAGTGGAAAGTACAAGCTGCCGCGGTATAGGAGCCGTTGCCTGAATTTAGGCACCTCCAGGTGCAAGGAAACAACGTTGGTGGTGTGCGCCCGACATGGCAGCCTGGGGGTTGTGGTCACTGCTCCCCCAGTAACAGGCGGTGATGGCTGGTGCAAACAGCAGTGAACAGCAGAAGGTACGAGCTCCCCGGAGAGATCAATTTTTACGATTTCAGTGAAAATATCCCAAAAAAGTGTAAAGAGCTAGCTGGGAATATCTGGTCGGGCCGGACCAGGACAAAGTCACAAGTTCAGGCCGACCGTGATGGAACACAGGCAAGCTTCAGGGACCCAGTTAGACCCACTGAACAAAGTGCCTTCAATCCATGTTTGTGGAGCATTGAAAGAATGCACGTCTAAGTTGCACCACACAGCCGAAGCAATGCTTTGTTTCCAAGATGTGGCAAATCTGTGGTGCGAGGTCCTGATTGGTCAACGTCAAAGATCCTCTTGATGAGAGCTTGTGATGCAAAGCTCCAGGTCGGGATCCATTGTGCAATCGAGGCTATGGGTCAGTTCTGGGGGCTACGAGTCTGCGATACGTAGTCCATTGTCATCATCAAGGCTGCGATTGGATAAGAATGAATCGCACTGTGGTGGTTCAAAAGGTAATGTGGCTGCAGCGATGACGGGGTCTTTGGGCAAGTCCAATCCAAGGATCAGCAGCATAGATGCAGCGGTACCACTTAGGGTTGCACCACACAGCATAGGGGATGCGCCTGTTCTGCTGGATCCACAGAGGCTGGCAAAGCAACCCCTAAGTCAATTGTCAAGAGTCCAGGACTTGAAGGCACCACTTGGCAATGTAGGCTTGCAGATGGCAGAGACCCTGTTCCAGGCGCAAGGTTGTTGAGCCCTTCTGTTCTTGAGGCTCAAGTCAGGTAGCCAGCCAACTAACCCTTGGAGTCATTCTGTGGCTCCGGGTTCAAACAATAAACGTCCATTCCTCACCCAGGCAGGAGGGTCACAGGCAGCATGTTCTGCACAGAAATTCAACAGGACATCAAGGCAGTAGTCCAGCACAGTGCAGTTCAGAGAGTGGCAGTCCTTCAGCAGCACAGTAGTTCTTCTTCCTGGTGGAGTATCCACAGGTACAGAAGTGTACTGTGCCCAACTTCTATCTCCCACCCTGCCAATGATGGCCCATTCAAGTACACCTAAGCTCCCCATTATGTGTGGCCAACAATACAACTTAAATACATAGCACCCACCCTCTGGGTTTTCCAGGGCCTACCCTAGGGGTGACCTAAATGTACTAAAAAGGAAGGGTTGGGTTTATTTTGCCAGGTTGAAATGGTAGTTTAAAACTGCACACACAGGCTATGCAAAGGTAGGCCTTGGACATGTTAAAGGGGTTACTAAAGCGAGTTTTATAGTCAGTGCTGCAGGCACACTATTAACATTTAATTTACAGGCCCTGTGCACATTCAGTACCAGTCTATAAGGGACTTATATGTAAACTAAATATTCCAATTGGGTATGATCCATTGTTACCATGTTTAGAAGGAAGAGGCACAAGTACTTTAGCACTGGTTAGCAGTGGTAAAGCGCACAGATTCCTAATCACAGCAAAAACGAGGTCAGTAGAAAAGGAGGTGGGTGACAAAAAGCTGGCAGTTCTTACAGATAGGCACTGACTCTCCTCTAAGTAAAACTAGACTACAGGTTCAAATATTAGTTCTGCTACTGAGTTTTGAGACTAGCTAGAAAAATAGTTCAACCACTATAGTTAATATTTATTAAAAACCCATCAAAATTAGCTTCAAAGTTTTCAAAAGTTGCAAAGACTGAGTCAGAATATTGGGCATAGGACAAACATATGCCTGTCAGTCATGTTTTTCCTGTGCCCATTGTCATTCTCCTTGCTAGTGCACAATGATAATACCTCTGATGTTTCTCTGTTTGCGTTTGGAGTTGCGACTGTTTGAATGTATTAGTCCTCTGTCGAAGTGCTAATATAGGGAGATATGTGGCACTGTAATCAGTAGACAATTGGGGTGTATCCTTATGAATGCGTGCAAGACAAGTTGTACAGTTTAAACCTAGATACCAACTTGTGGCCCTTGGTAGGGCTCCTCTGTGGCATATCTATGGCCGTTGGTGCTTGCAGAGAGGAATGTACCATGCACTAGGGGTCACTTTCCAATATTATTTTAGTAGGCAAATTAATGGATGAGTCATTCAATGTGGTTCTACTACACATGTGGTATGCGCTTTGTAATCCTTGTAAGTACTTGAGCATGCATATATATGAATGTATGTTTGAAGGGGCTTTACATAAGACAATGTGGCATGGTTGTAGTGGAATCGCTTTAGAGGTTGTTTATAAATGGTGCGATTGGATTTTGCCGCTCATGATGTGCTTCCTCTCAGCCACAGTTTGGTGAAGTATGTCGTTGTGATTTACACATGGCCTTCGTCATTGGTCGAGATGGCCATAAACAATGTGCGAAAATCACAAAAGTATTTTACACAAGTTCAGATTTGTGATGTGTCTGAGCCTGCAAAAATGCACGTAAGTTTAAAATAAAGAGCAGATGGGGCAATGGCACATTTAATCATACCATCTGATATTTCAATGTGAAGCTGAAGGCTGATTTGTCAGGGCTATAAAAAGCTTAATAAAATGTTATTTGCTTTACAACGTTCTTAGGTCATTAAAATGTGTAGAGCTACTCATTACGGAAGGCAAGCTTATAAAGTCAAAGACAGATGTTATGTGTGATTAATAAAACTCGGAGAAGTTTCAACAGTGTGATGATTTTATTTATGTTTTTGGAGTACATGAATTATAGCCAAAACACAAGTACTTTGTATATGAAAGTAACCATTAAAAGAGAACAGCCTTCTCAAGTTCCATGATAAAGTCAGAAAAGTTTCTGTGCTCACTTGCAATGTCTCATTTCAGGAATACATGCAAGCTATTTTTCTAACATTGTCGAGTATTGGAAAATAAATACACTTTTTGAAATACATAAAAATGACAGGATTGTGGAAGAATACGCATCTTCAAGCCTTAGTACGAAAATAGTATAATGTTCACCCTTTTTGATTCATGCCTGCTGAGTATAACTTTTCTAAAATATATTTAAGGTTATTTTGTACACCATTGTTGTTATGGCTTGCATATATTGTTTCCAGAACAGTGTGTTCCATTAAGCAATGAATGAAGCTTGGGGACAGGGCCTGTGCTTTCATAATGAGTGGTATGGCAGCATCCACAGGTCCACGACTAAGTAGCGCAAAATTACAAGTCAAACCCTAAAAAACAACCTGTTACTGGATGTAGAGCGATCTTGCAGCAAAATGATACAATTCCTGTTACTGCTTAGGACTGCACAGTTGAAGCCGGTGGGTCAACCCAATACAAAGTAACTTTAGCTTTATCTAATCTATTTCACCTAAGTGGAGTGCTCATACCACACCACTTGTTCTAGGTAGTCTCATCCTGCGGTTAACAGTTAGCATTTTAGATTACCCACCATCGTTTGCCCTTTTCAATGAAGACGAAAGCCCCTATTTTTGTGCCTCGTCCATATATCCTCTCTTTCAAACGACAACGTAGACATAATGGTAGCAATAATGTAAGTAAAGTGAGTGTGGCAAGCTTAGTGAAGTCTAATGGCATGTAACAATGGATACAATTCTATGAACAGTGCAAACATGCAAATAGTGCAAACGTGCCGCCTCCCATGCAGAATCCGGAACAAAGTCTCAGAAGAACACCTCACCTCCCTCCACCCACAAATATGACAGACACCAACACAGCAGCAAGCAACCACCACCAATGGATTGCCAACTGCGCCAACACACTATGCTCCCCTCCAGTACACCATGAGATGACACAACAAGAAATCTAACTGGTTCACTTCGTCATTATAAGAATCCAAGCGCTTCTGCCGACGACTGGAAAAGACGTGGAGAAACAGCAAAAATCCTGAAGCGTGCTCTGCCTACAAAACAGCCACCACGGCACACCACCATCAAATCCACAATGAAAAACTTCCTCCAAGACAGAATGCTGTCCAACGCCCACAACTCAAAGGAACTCTTCACCATCATAAAGGAATTTTTCAAACCCAACAGAGAAACAACTGACATCCCTACCTTTCAAGATCTCTGCAACAGACTCAGCTCCTTCTTTTACCTCAAGATCATGACTCTCTATGAAACCTTTGATGACCATGACCTCTGCACTGCCCTAACCCCCAACTTCAGCGAACCCAACCAACAGACTCTTCCTGCCTGGATCCCACTCATGACAGAAGACACCCTAAAGAACATGAAGAGCATCCAGTCTGGAGCACCTTCTGTCCACTGCCTGCTGCACATCTTCCACAGGGCGGCCACTGCAATTGCATCAAAGCTATGTCAAACGATCAACTGCTCTCTCGAGAGTGCCACATTCCCAACAGCTGGAAGCCCCCGAAGTCAACCCCCTCCTAAAGAAGCACTCTGCAGACCCGATGTACCTCAGGAACTTCAGGCCCATCTCAGACCCATCTCACTGCTCTGTTTCGTAGCCAAGGTCTTTGAAAAGTCCGTCAACACTCACCTAGCACACTTCATTGAAACCAACAACATCCTAGACACCTCTCAATCAGGATTCCTCAGGTACCACAGCACCGAGACTGCCCTCCTTGCCGCCACAGATGCTCTCCTTGACCAATGCCAAATGGCAGCCCTCATCCTTCTGAACCTATCAGCATCCTTCAACATCGTCTCCCACCGCACACTAACCACCAGACTCTGTGATGCCGGCATCCAAAGAAAAGCCCCAGACTGGTTACGATCATTCCTCACAGGAAGAACACAGAGTATAAGACTCCCACCCTTCCTCTCTAAACCAGCAGAGATCATATGCGGGGTACCACAAGGATCTTCCCTCAGCCCCACTCTCTTCAACATCTACATGGCCCCCCTCGCAACCATCATCAGAAACTGCGGACTCAACATTGTCTGCTAATCCTCTCCCTAACCAAGGAAACCAACATCCCCAGGCACAATTTCCAATCAGGGATGAAAACTTTTGCAACCTGAATGAGGAACAGCTGCCTGAAACTGAATCCAGAGAAAACAGAAGTCCTCTTACTTGGCTCCACCGACTCGGCATGGAACGACACCTGGTTCCCCCCTGCCCTCAAAAATCCGCCCACCCCAACAGATCATGAATCCAACCTCGGCATCATACTAGTCTCATCACTCACCATGAATCGCCAGACCAATGGCATCTCAACATCCTCTGCATACTATGCAAGAAATTCAAGTGGATCCCGCCTGTCTCCATGAAAACAGTCACTCATGCACCGGTCACTAGTAGACTGGACTACCGCAATGCCCTCTGTGCCGGAATCAACAAAAAGCTCCTCTGCAAACTCCAGACTGTCCAGAACACCGCAGGCAGACTAATCCTCCACTGGCTCCCTGTCGAAAGAAGAATAACTTACAAGCTGCTCATGCATGCCTACAAGGCCCTCCACAACACCGGACCCCAATACCTCAATGACCGCCTCTCCTTCCATACCCTCAAGAGACACCTCAGCACAGCCAACCTCTCCCTAGCCACCAACACATGCTTCTACAGGACCATAGCAGGTTCCTTCTCCTACCTTGCAGCCAAGACCTGGAACAATCTCCCCCTTCACCTCCGACCGACACTGCACCAATTCAGAAAGGACCTCAAGACCTGGCTCGTCGAATGACCTCAACCGAGCTGCTCACACCAACACTCTTGCACTTTGAGACCCGAATGGTTGAGTAGTGTGCTTTATAAAACTCGGATTCATTGATTGATTGAACATAATACAGCATTTGTGCAACGTATACACGCAGCTGATTTTGATTCAATTAGGAGTTCCCCTAGAAAAGTATAGCTAAGATGTGTCAAGGAACGTAGCAGTTTTTATAGGACTAATAATTCTCTATATATAAGCAGACAAAAGTCTTTTTAGGATCCATGTCCAATATACAGGACCAAATTATATCATCATTCATTATGTCCGAGGGATATTTACCTTGTTTCGAGATGACTGATTCTCTAAAGTAAAGCAAGGGAATGACTAATTGTATAATAGACCAGTGCAGTTTGTAGTTCCACAGGGGCAGGCATACTCCTTTCTCCATTCCCTAAACAATAAGCCACTCTATAATATGTTGTCAGTTTATCACTGGTAATCACAACTGCACATACTGTCTTCAAATAACTAGATCAGACGGAAAATCATATTGATACCACATTTCAAGAAATGAAAGCACTAGAATGGCTAAAACTTAACTCCGCCAAGCCACAATGTCTTCTCGTAAGGACTGTTCACATGATAGATAAAACAGCACATGCCAGTGTATGCTCAGACCAATGCCGCTCTGTCTGTTTCTTATTAGCGTCTTAAAAGGTAGAAGCAGGCCCCTTATGAGGGACGCAGAAAGTGCACCAATTGCATGTGTTTCCGTGCAGGTAAGGTGGTGCTGCTGTCCTACAAAAAAAGGATGAGATGCAACGAGATCAAAACTCAGCATTAAAGGCTGTTAAAAACATTCCTTATGGAGACCACATATCACATTTCCACAGTTAAGAGAATTTTGTAATGGCGATCTGTCCCAGCCAAAGTAAAGCTGAAGGTCTTCACAACTCCCCATAAGGTGCTAGTTGGGAAAACCTTAATACACACAGGAAGGCAAAATGGTGAGAAATCCTATTGGGGACATGTGATAGATTTGGTATTTGCAATCTGGATGGAGGGTTTTGGCCACAAATGTGAGTACACCATGTGCAACTATATCACTATCCATTTAGGAATTATTTACCAACTGCTCTCATTCAAGAAAGAACTTAGCAACTAGAAGACCTTCCAATTGCAATTTACTTTCTATATGTCACATAATGCAATGGTTGCCCTTGGGTTTTAGGACTACATAAATACATTCATAATGACTATGATGGGGAACCGGTCCCAGCTACACTGAGGAAGAAGGTTCCGTCAGTTGGCTCCTTGATACCATTGTTCAGTGTATTTATTCTTTTTTGAGTGGTCACAAAACGTTGACTAACCTTCTTTTTACTTACTTTTTACTTTGCTGTCTCGATGTGGAGCTGTTGCCTGGTAACACTTCCTTCATCTGCCAGCTCTTTTATTAGCGGCCTGCAGGATTCATAAAGAGTCTGCCTGCGTGACCTCAATTGGATCGGCTGTCGGTGCCCAGCTTCCTGCTACTTCCTTTTGCGGTATTCGAGCCATCTGACACACATTCCTGGGCTACTATTTTAGCTTTAAATTCACCACTTTCACTTTCCAGTGTAATTGGGTACATGGTCAACCATCCTGAACAGTGTTTGAATGTAATATTTTTACTCTGGCATACTAAGCATTTTATTATTTACATTTACCCCTTCTTTTCATTGGTTTATTTCTTCTCACACTTCTTTTAATTTAGTTTTGTTTTTCTCAGTAGCTGCTGAGAATGAAGGCATTCATACAAGCGGCAGGAGTCGGCTGAGTTCTGGTTATGTTTTAGTTCCTCAAACCTTGTTGGCTACTTTTTATTTTGCAGTCTTGGAGTGGAGCTGTTGGCCTCACACTCGCTCTGACTAACAGCTGTCTTCATGAAGACTGAATTCTGCATAAAATGTTCCCCTGTGCGGTCTTAGTTGGATCCCCTCTCTGTGCTCAGCTACGCGCTGCTCTTTCACCCTGTGTGGTTCGAGCCTTCTCTCGTGCGTTTCAGTATTCACTATTTCCAAGATGATTGAGAACCTGCCACCACCGTCCTATTCATTGTGTTAATTATTATGCTAATGTGTGTGCTTTTGGCGCTTTACTGTTTTGTTTTTCTCTTTTTTAATGAAAATGATTTTAAATATTTAAACTAGGCAAGCATGTTTTTTCAAAACAGTTAACGAATTTGAACCAGGTTTAGGAGAGACAATGGATGATGTATGACAATATTGTGAGCAATATTGTTGGTATATGAAAAACATTTTACAGTAGTTAACACAAAGACCCGCTTGCACAGATGGTCAATAACACGGATATATCAGACCCTTATTGAACTGAATGTGTGCCAAATGATTCATTTGAATAAGAACAAATAGTTGGACCTTCCCCTTTTTGCAGGGTTGTTTTCAAACGTTTTACCGTCCTCCCAATTTTTTAAGGACCTGCTTTTGTTGCCTTTAGGACTCGGACACTTTACTACTGCTGATCAGTGCTAAAGTGCATGTACTCTCTCTCCTCTAAACCTGGTATGATTGGTAAACACCTGTTTAGCATATTTAATTTACACATAAGTCCATTGCTACAGTGGTATCCTATATACAGAGGACCTGTAAATTAAATAGTGGTCTGCAGTGCTGCTAGCATCACAAACAGAAGTAGCCTTTCAAACCTGCCTCTGCCACTACAGGGGCTGCATGCACAGTTTTAAGCCACAGTGATTTGGCATTTAAAGTTAATTGCCAAGTCTGGAACTCCCCTTTTACTACATGTAGGTCACCTCATGTTAGGCCCTATGCAGCCCTATGGGCAGGGTGCTGTGTAGGTAAAAGATATGACATGTGCCTTTATTGTGTGGCATGTCCTGGGAGTAACAAACAGCCTATTTGTTTTCTCACTGATGTGAGTCCAGGTCTTCCCATAAGTGTGCATTAGGAATTCCCTGGCATGTTTTTTTCTGTGGTAGTTTCTAATGTGGAAGGCGTAGTGTTGCCATGTTTGGAATAGTGGTGATAAATCCTGGTGAAAGTGAATTTTTCATTACTATTTTAGAAATGGCACTTTTAGAAAGTGGGCATATCTTTGTGATTATGACTCTTTGTGCTTTGCAGCATGACTCCAATCAACGTCTGGTTTAGACTGACAGGGACTTTATTTTTGCATTCATTCTAGACAGTTATACAAAGGGATTTGACATGTGCCCTGCATATCCTAATGGCCCATCATCTGGCTGATATGCCTTCTTGAGCTGGAGTGGTGGGAGTAGGTGTCCCTGACACCTATATCGGGCTGTGCCTGTCCTCTCACAATGCTGTCTCCATCCCACTGTAGTGCTTTTGGAGCCAGGGCTGGGGAATGATTGGAGATGGTTGACACTTCTAAAGTTTGTTTAAAATTACCTCCACATCAAAGACATTTTGAGTATAAGTACAGGGACTCTGACTGCATGGTACTTGTAACCATACGCTGTTGGCTGTACCTTCTGCACAATGCCAGGACGAACTGTTAGGCTGCCAGGAGAAACCACTACTTGGACTTTGCTCTGTTGTGCTGACCTACTAAAAAGGACTGCCCTTTCACCCTCAAATGACCCTGTGTGCTGGACTGCTGACTAAAGCCTGCAGCACAGCCTATTCAGTTGCAAGCTGGGCTGTGTCCAGCTCTGCCCCCACCCTACCTGTTGATGGCCCATCCAGGAACACCTAGTCCCTCTACTGTTTGACTGTCTGAGATGAAATAACAAAGCCTAACTGCAAACTACAGCCACTCATGTCGCCCAGGATAAGTCGCCTACATCATATAGTTTAGGACTGGAAAATGACAGATTTATAAAGGTACCATTTTCATAATTGTAACTTAAAATCCTATGTTACTATTAAAGAGGAATTCTAATTGCAATTTCTCAGGCACCAGCACCAAAAATAAAACAATCATCTGTTCTCATCCAGAATCTAGCACTTATTAAATATAATAAGCCAACCCAATGATATCCCATAGGAGAGGTGGTAGGCCTCACAGTAGTAAAAACACATTTAAGAGCATTTTGCTACCAGGACATGAACAACTTAAAGCTACAAGTCGAACCTTTTAATTACAATGCACTCTACCCTATGGGCTACCTAGGGCTACCTAACAGTTTTAAGACTTGGCAATGGGGTTATATTGCCAAGCCAGTGTGGCAGTTTGCAGGTGCATTCAGGCTGTAGTGGCAAACCTCAGACATGATTTAAGGGGCTACTTGGCAGGGTCATACAATAAGTGCTGCAGGTCCCATCACTCTACGAGAGGCATATGAGTAAATTAAAAATGCCAATCAGATGTAATTCAATTTTGCCATGTTTAAAAGGGAGAGCACGCGCACTTGAGCACTGGTTAGCATTGATAAAGTCCTACGGTAAACAGAAATGAATTCAGCAAAAGTAGGAGGACAAAAGATGAAAAGTTTGAGGGAAGGACACCATAAGGCTGACAGTTCTAACACAGACCACTTAAACAGGAAAGCGAAATAAAATGGCATACAAACAATGTATCTATTGTTGTGTGCCGATTTAGATACCGTATATAGGTTTCCCGATTTATGTCCCTATAGTGGCACAATTCGTATTGCCCATATTTAGGAATAGAAATCCTACCCTTATTTAGGCATTGACATTATCCATGCTAACCAAATACAGGCATGGCCACCTACATCCATCCATCCACGTCACAAAAAGTTCTTGGAAAACCAGACTCTTAAGCCTTTAGGACTGCCCCTTGCTTGTATTATTTATTTCTGCAAGAACTCATTTATTATGCATGAACATCTATTACTTAGGTGTTCATTCATGATGTTCATCTGCACGACTTTTATGTCAATACTGGCATTCCTAAACACCTTCAAGGTATAAATATACCAATACAAATTATAGCTAAACTAGACTATAGAAAAACAGCACCTACTTCTTACCTCGTACTACATTTAGGTTAGGTGCATTGGGGCAGAACTAGCTAGAAGCACCAGATGAGTATTCCCATTTTAGCCTGTGTTATTTATGTAAGTAATTTGATGAATTTATGTCTTAGCTACAAACCATGCTATTGCAGTATTATTTTATCTTACTGCTAACACTGTACGTATTATATTTTGCATTCTGTCTTACGATTGTAGCAGTTCATATCTCTAGCACGAGAAATAAGACTGTTAAATATACCCTTTTTATTGAAACGCCCGTCCATCTATTTGTGTGTAAACTCTGTAGAAAGGAAGCATGCACGATTGACTTGGTGAAACTGTTATCTATTGTTTCCACGATTCTGAGATTGTTCCGATTCTAAAAGAGAAACAAAGTTGTCATGTTTATGCGGTTGTCAGAAAATAATCCCTTCTTGTTTATTTGAGAAGTTTCTAGTGACCTCTGAGTTAGCTGGCACACACAAGTAATTAAGTTTAATGTACTCAATAGAGATTTACTGATCTCAGTCCTATGTCAAAACTATAGTGTTTATTATTCCAATGCGCAGAGCCTATCAGAGATATGGGAAGTACACTAAACTATGCACTGAAGGTCTCACATTTTTCCAGATTCACGTAACCTACTCAAATGTATACCTCGATGGATGAAAGACACCTACATCTTGCTCTGACCACAAATACTGCATAACCTTAATTTGTACTAAGACTACATTGACCCTCACAGCTATACAGCATTTTAGCCCTTACCAATTTATATTGGCAATTAAATATATCTCACTGCAGCAATTACTGAATTGCAAAGTTTTTAAGAGCTTTCGGAAGGTAAAAAGATTAGGTGCCCTTTTAGTTTGGAGTGGTAGGGTATTCCAGGTAGCTGTTGTTCCCAGAAAGAAGCTCCTGCCTCCCCAGGTGGAGCATTTGAATTTGGGAATGACAATGTGTTTGTCCATGGTGGAACGTAGGTAGCATGTGGATGTTCCTAATGGCAGTGGCTACTGAGTAATATCTGTGATGTCTTGGAATTTTTAGAAGTCTTGCCGCAGTATTTTGTAGTATTTGCTATCTGTTGAGGACATACTGGTGTGCTGTAAGTAGTAGGCTGTTGCAATAGTCCAATTGAGCCATTGTACGACTGAACCTGTGCACCGAACAGCAGCAGCGAGCCAGGTGCTGCAGCGGGAGCCAGCGGGAAGCCAAGCCGTGCCGTGTTGGAGCCTGAGCCGGAGCTGGAGTAGGGGACAGCGGGCGGAGGTACCGGGTTTGCCAGCCAGCCGGTCGGTCGATCGCCCACAAGCCCCCGAGACTGCAAGTGACCACGAGTGACCCGGTCCTGACTACGGATTCCCAACTCCCAATGGCCAGCGAGAGTGGAAGGAGCAGGACACAGGAGGCGAGACAACGAGGCGGTCTACCAGAGGCGGACACCCGGCGTGACCAGCGCGGGGCAGGTGAGCCAGCTTGTAGTCCCTGCCCGCGGCTGGCCGTGCTCCCGCACTGCCTCTTTCCTGTCTCTTTCCTGCCTTTCCTCACGGTGCTTGTGACCTGACCGGATCTCTGGTGCGCCTCCCACGAAGCCAAGCAGCTACCAGAGAGTTATCAGAGAGTGGTGCGAGGCTCATCACTCCTACCGACCTTGCCTGCCTGCGTGCCTGCCCCTGTGCACCCTGCCTCCCACAAACCCTTGCCTAACTGATCCCAACCACCCTCCTCCTCCGTAGCTTTCATTAAACTGGCGGTCTGAGAGATGGAAAGCTAGGCAGCATTGAGGGACCAGAGGGGGGCCCGGAAAAAATAAATAAAAATAAATTAAATAAATAAATAAAAGAAGAGCATCAACACAGGACACCGAATAACCGACAGACTGTTGCTGGCCGCGTCCCCTTAGTGTGATTACTGTTGCTCGTTAGGCAAGGCGTGACGACGTAGGTGGGCGGAGAGGCTGTGGCGGTGAGCGTGCGGCGTGTGTGATCCGTGGCGTTCGAGAGACAAAAAAAGCAGGGAGAAGGGAGCCGGGCACTGCGAAATCCTTGGGCAGCTGTACGTTTTGCAGTTTTCGGAGATCGGAGATTGGTTGAATCGCTTTAAGGTGGCAGCACGTAACTAGCACACGTGAGGGGGTGTGAGGCACAGGGGTATAGGGGCTGCCCGGGAGGCAAATATCGCCATTCCCGTTGTTGACGGGTTCTGGTGTGTAGGTGCTCCCGACAGCTTTTTCTCTTGCTCCCCCCCCCGAACCATGCAAGCTGCTTGGCACAAGGAGCCCCTCGCGCTCAGACCTCTCTCCCAAGTTTTCTCTGCATAGAGTACCTCTCGCAGCCCCCAGTGCTCCCCTAAGGCTCTCCGCGGGTGGCTCCACTCCCTGCGCTCCCAGCCCTCAGCTATCCCCTACCCCTTCGCCCGCCACCTGGCCTGCCGTTAGGAATCACTAGTTTTGGGGCTGCTCCCCTTGCTCTTCATCCTAGAGCCCGCCCAGGTCTCGACCATCTTGGCCAGTCTCTGCCGGCTCCACCCCAACCCCCCCTCCGACGTCCTTGCACTTAGCGCTCTGCGACCACATTCCACCTGTATAGCACGAAACCCTAGTTGATCTCTGGCCTCTGGCTTGAGTTGGAGGGGCAAGGTGGTGATAGCTGGTGGGGTCAAGGTTGGGGGGGTCGCTGGGCCTAGGTAGGTTGGATTAGGTGAGCAGGGGGGTGCCACTAGCTATACATATATATAGCTATAATTGCACAGTTACAACGCACGGTGGGCAAACTTTAAAAACTATGCTGCAACAAAAAGCCACTGTGAGCCACCGCAAGCTCGGCTTAGTCCAGTCAAGCCTTGATCCCGGGAGTACTCAGAAGAGTTCAACCATACCCCAATCATACCTCGAAAAATGAGGTCTGGAAAAGTAAGGAAGTACACGGCGCCAATAAAGCGAAGGAAATCCAATCAATCTGATGTCGCCGAGGCAATAAACGTGGCCAACCATAGACCAAAACCTCAAAAACCCTTAAGCTTGCGGGATTATTTTAGAAAAACGCCAGCAAGTGCTGTTGCATTGTCACAATCACGCCTTCAATCTCCGGAGGTGATTACACCTACACCTACAACCCCGTCTCAATCAGGGACGATTCAATTGGCCTCTCCGCAACACTGGGCATTTGAAACCAAAAAGGCGATAGAACCATCAGAAGTTTACATTTTTGGATCCACCCACAACAATTTGCCGAGGAAGAAGTGAAATGACGAAACCTCTATCGTAAATAGCAAACATTTTCAATACACTCACTCCCCTTCGGGCAAGTTTTCCATGTCCCCAGCAGAGGACAAAGGATCATCTCACTTATAGCAAACCCAGTTGAATGGCATCCTGTGCACAACAAAGGCTTGCTCAGTTCCAACACAGCCCCCTGATACCTGCCTGGCGACTCCAATGGAGCCCTAATTGGTTTTGCACCGGCAAACAACGACGGCGTAAATCCACGGACAAGTCAACCTTGTGCCTCTTAACAGCAGCCAGCCGCCCTCAGCATCACCAACTACAATCATTCCAACTGTATCACCAGTCTTAAGCCCCTTGCATATGATATTTTCGCCACCTGGATTAACAAAGGACTCACTGCAAAATCAGCCAGAACCGCCTGATTCGAATGATCAGCTCATCTCAGACTTGTCTCTTTCTTTCAAGACCACTCAAAATTCCCCCAGGCACACCTTAAACGAAAAGTCCAACACCGACGAACATACAGTAACCAGTGCCTGGCCACAACTCCTCCAGACCCTCCAACAAACTGTTAACGCATTAAATTACCACTCAGTAAAATTGGTGCTGCAGGTTTTCCTAGTAAACACCTTGGCATTATTCACGTCTGGGATCGACAGCAAACTAGATAAATTAAACAATTTAATCTTAAGGGCACAAGCCTCTACGAAGCTTTCCCAATCAGTCTGCTGCTGCTCCCCAATCATAGACTCTCTCTCTCTCTGCTTCCAGAATGCTTGACTACCGTCATAAGGGAAGTGAAGTTGATGAGGGGAGGAAACGTCTGCACTACACCTTTCTCCCCCCCCACAGCAAGAACAGCAACACCTTACCCAAGACCTTGTCAAGCAGAGCGCAAATATGAACGAAGGGGTCGCGCCAAGAGCAGGAAGAAACACCGGTCCAACTGAGTCGGACGGGTAGAGCCACCATGGTCAATTACAACCAAAGTTGACAGACAACAACGGTCCATCATCGACTTCAACCAGGCCTACAATCAGCCCAGACTAACTTGTGACCGGGTCAAAAGATAGCCCAGTGCCCCAGACCGCTCCAACAGTGGAAGTTTCCCCAGCGCTCCCCCCATTAAGCAGTAAGAGAGAGCGCAAACGCCAGCGTAAAACCAGAAACAAACTCAGGGCAAGCACCAATGTGGTCCATCAGAAACTCTTCCCTCTTTTTGCAAAAGTAGAAAATAAAAAATCCCCCACCAAAACTAGTGCATTATCGCCTACGACAAATTACAATGGAGAACTCCTAGGAACATCCACTCAACAACTAGCGAGGAGTCACCAGGATCAAAGCAATGCAATCATGGACCCAGAAATGGACGACCCTGGCGTACCCATAGAAAACATAATGACGAGCTCAGATAAGATAAGTGCAACTGGGCCCAAAACGGTGACAGGAAAACCTAAAGTACCAACGGCTTCAATCCCATCCGGTACGGAAAATGTAATGTTAAGATCAAACTACTCCAAAACCATTTGTAATAATCTAACAACCTTGACCAGCCACAGCCCACTGTTGAAGACAGTCCTTCAAAGATTGACACAACAGACACACAAACTAAACCAGTTATGTTACCCGACAAATCTGACAACCTGCCTCTAAGTGTACCGGATGGGAGAAAAAACGATCCATCGTGCCATCAGATCCTATTAGCTCCTGAATACAAATCCAAGGGTCGGCACAACATTCTTAACAGATTGAACCTGATAAAATTCGTGGAAGGTATCCAAGGGCTCGCAGGGCTGTCTACAGACAGCATAGATTCCATCAAATTCCTCCCCCCCAGAGGTAACCAACCATCAGAGGTCACTGTGGCGACCCTTAAATAGGCCTGCTGGGTAGGAGCGTTTTTGGAACATAAGTCCATCCTGCGAAACTGGGGAATTAGAGTGTATCCATATTTCACGCCAGGGTATCCAACTTCCCTGCTAACCAGATCGACTTCACCCAGACAACCGGCTACCACCAAATTAATAGTACATGCGAGGCCCTACTCCATTCTAAAAAACGCATCAGGACCAGAAGTCCAAATCAAATCTTTTGAAAAAGATGGTGTCACTGTAGATCCAAGCCAAAGCTGGGGGTGGCTGCCAGCGCTCCTGTCCTCTAAAAACCGAAACTGAACCGTTCGTGGCCGAGATGCATGCAGAAAAACATAAACCCCCGGAAAACCATACTCGGCAGTAGAACTACAGCTAAAAACAGATAACAGGCACGGGTCGTTGCCCTTCTCACTGTGCTCATGGAACATCAGCGGGCTCCACCAAAAAACCTCCAATGATGACACTCTGGCCTTCCTATGCAAACACAAAGCAATTACATTACAGGAAACGTGGGCCACGGAGGGCTGCCCCATCGCAGGTTACATTGGATTTTGGAAGCCAGCACTTAGGGACAGCCACTACGGTCACTCTAAAGGCGGTCTGTCTACATATATTTCTAACAACCTAAAAGGTTTATTCAACCAACTTTTACTCAAAGAAAGACTGGTTACTAGGGGTCAAAATTAACCCGTGGAGGAAGCAGCGCTCACTCTTCCTCATAAACGTGTATATTAACCCCAGCACCGGTACCAAAAAAGACCACCTGGCCCGCCTTATTAAAATCATGAATGACATTGCCACAGAACATCCCAATTCGGACTGCATTGTCACGGGGGACTTCAATACCAATTTATTCCAGGGGAAAGCTGCAGACATGAAAGGGCTCACCCTGACAAACATCATTGAGGCCATGACCCAAACTAAACCTTCGAATCAAGCTCTCAATAAATTGGGTGAGCTTTCCGTGATGAGATTCTACAATGCAGGCTATTTGGTAATGAATGGCAGGTCAACCGGTGACACTCCCCCAAATTGGACCTGGTCCAATGGAAGCAAAAACTCTTACCTAGACTTCACCATCTGTAATTCAGAATTATTATTCAATCTGGACAGTTTTTGCATCCATCCACGGTCTGAAAGTGACCACAGGCCGCATGTTATTTCTCTTAACACAAAGGTAGAGTTTCACAAAACGGCGCCCGCAACCTACAATGGAATACATTCTGAAAATTTAAAGCGTCTTAAATGGAGCGAGAATAACAGTAAGAATATCTCAACAGTAAGCAAGGACTTTATCAAATGCAGATTCGATCAAGACGCCTCCCCGATAGCGAAATGGTCGCTGCTTTGCTCGCACCTGATCAGCCACTTTCCAGCGACAGTGCAGGGTTCAAGCCGCACCCTACCAGCTGGGCTCACAGTTTCCACTGACACAAAGTCTCTAAAGAGAATGAGAAATAATGCTCTTAGGTCACTTTTAAAATTTCCAGGGAATAGCGCCTACCTTATTCTATACCAACAAGCTCAAAAAGCATTCAACAGGGCAAATATCCAAGAGAAAAAGGTGCAGGAATCCCAATACTGGGTCGAACTGGTGTGGGAGAGCAAGAAAAAAAGCTCGAGGAAATTCTGGGTTCTCGTGAACCGCACCAAATCGAACCTGACAAATTCTGGCTCAGCAAACATTCAGGAAGCGGAATGGGCAACATACCTAATGGTCCACTTCCAGGTACAAGATCATTCGGGCCTTAATGGACCAGCCAGTGCATATGGCACTGGCGCTGGTGTATCACTGAGCACTCCTTCCGATCTAACACAAGGGTCCGCCGTGGAATATGTATTACCCGAAGAAAGAGTCATCAAAGCAGTGATAAAAGGGAGACAAGACGGAGCACAAGGCCCGAACAGCCTCCCACAGAGGTTGTTTAATTCGGACAATTCTTTCTGGTCCATGGAGCTAACAAACCTTTTCAACTACACTCTGAGGTCAGGAACGATTCAGGACTCATGGCGTGGTGCAAATATCCACCCCATTTACAAATCTGGATCACGCGCTGCCCCTAAAAACTACAGATTAATTGCCCTGTTGGATATAGAGGCGAAACATTATGCGTGTTCTGGGACGTGACAAATGCTGGGGACGTGTGGTACGTTCCGCCCTTCATGCCATGTCTCATATCGTGTGCTGTGGGCATGTGCTGGGGCGTGTGCGGGATTACGGAAAAAAACGAGCGTTGTGCCCAATATTTAATTGTTTTTTCTTCCCAGGTTCTGTACATTCCAGCTCCGGATGTCCACCCTGCTCCCTTTAAATACCCCTGCACCCCATAATCATAACCCACCCTTACTCCTTAAAATACCCCAACACCCTTAAACACTAACCCATCTTAACCCTATAAATATACCCTGTACCTCAAAACTCAAACCTATCCCTAAACCCTACAAATACCCCTGTACCCCAAAACCATAACCTAGCCCTGAACCCTATAAATACCCCTGTACCTCAAAACCAAAACCTACCCCTGAACCCTAGAAATACCCCTGTACCCCAAAACCCAAAACCTAGCCCTGAACCCTAAAAATACCCCTTTACCTCAAACCCAAACCTACCCCTGAACTCTAAAATACCCCTGGAGCCCAAAACCCAAACCTACCCCTGTACCCTAAAAATACTGCTGTACCCCAAAACCAAAACCTAGCCCTGAACCATAAAAATAACCCTGTCCCCCAAAACCCAAACCTACCCCTGAAGCCTAAAATACCCCTGTACCCCAAAACCCAAACTTAGCCCTGAACCCTTAAAATTCCCCTGTACCCCAAAACCCAAACCTACCCCTGAACCCTAAAAATACCCCTATACCCCAAAACCCACACCTAGCCATGAACCCTTAAAATACCCTTGTACCCCAAAACCCATACCTATCCCTAAACCCTAAAACTACCCCTGTACCCCATAACCCAAAACTATATCTGAACTCTTAAAATACCCAAACACCCCAAAACATATACCTCAGTACCCCAAAACATATACCCTTATACCCATACTTACCTTATCCAAACATAAAAAAAAATGCTTTTACCATTCATGCATTTACAACGAATTTTGTTGTAAATGTATGTGTGGTAAAAGCATAAAAAACGTAATGCTATGCATTGCGGAGTCATGGTACTTTCGTAATGAAAGTATGCGGTGTGATGATATGCGGAAAGAAAGTTGCGGAATAATGGGTGTTTACCCTCCCCCGGTAAGTACATTGGTGGCACAGCGGCCCACATGGTAAGTACATTGGTGGCACGGCGGCCCACATCTCCAGCAACATACTCATATTTTTTCACCATCGATTTGAAAAATGCACAGGACTCTCTCATTGATGGCCAGCACCGACATACACTTTTAGACACACCTCCCGCCACAAGTTCTAGAATTGCGAACTTTAGAGCTGGGGAGCTATGTTACAATCTCGGCATCAGCTCAACACCCTGTGCATCCAGGCAAAACGATTTGTCTCCCCGTGCCTACCACAAATGAATGTGTTCTTCTGTAATGTATATTATGCTTATGCTCATTCCATGTTGTTGAATTCGCGCTATATAATATTGCAAGGAAAAATAGTAGGTAATCTCGAGTTCACACACTACTGAACGCGCTCTCTTAAGTGCATCAGCAGTGCACTGTGAATCGGAGAGTTTCAAAGGCCTGTCACAGATAAGAAATGCTATCAAAACGAAATCCTACAAAACAATATACTACTGGCTGGCAGCAATTCATACCCAGAAAACGTCGGGACGGGCTGCTAGTAATAAATAAAGATGGGCTAAGTGAGGGCCCCTGAGAGACACTGCATGGGAATCAGAAAGGATGAGAAGCAAACTCATCCACCCTGACAGATTGTTTCCTGTCCAACAAAAATGATTAATAGATCCCGGGCTTGACAGGTAATATTTATTTCTAACAGGAATTCCAGCAGCAATGCATGATCTACTGTGTCAAAAGCCACTGAGAGGTCAAGCAGGATGAGGGCTACACCTCTGCCTTAATTCATTGCCTGCTTGATCTTCTCAGTGGCCTTGATCAGAGCTGTTTAGATGCTTTGTCCACTGTGAAATCCAAACTGAGTGGTGTCTAGGTGATCATTAAGTTAGATGTTTTCCATCAACTGGTTAGTCATGATTTTGTCTATGATATTTGATGGAGAGGGAAGACAGGAAATAGGGGCGATAGTTGCAAGGATCTTTGGGATCAAGTGTTGCCTTTTTTATTAATGGAAGTATTGAAGCTTTTTTCCAGATGGAAGAAAAACTACCAGTTGAGATCATGAGCTGGAAGATAGCTGTAAACTGAGGGGCAATAGTCCAGGCCACTAGTTCAGCCACAGATGGTGGGCAGGGATCATGAGTGGTACCAGAGGAGGTGAAATTCACTAAGTTAGTCACCTGGTCAAAAGTGGGCGGGGTAAAGTCAAAGAAATTGAACCTGTCTCCACTTTCGATTGTGGGGACACAGATATTGCTTGATCGAGGGATGGAAGAGAAGGATAAATCATAGACTGCTTTCAGTTAGTCCCGGAAAGTATCTGCCAGAGTTCACAGAAGGATTGACTGCTGGGGCATATCTTAGTAGAGGAATATGGAGTTAACTTTTGAACAGTTTTTAGCCTTGTCCATCTTTTTGTAAAGTACAAGCGGGCTTGCGAATGGTTGTCTGGTTGTGTGAATGGGTATGTGAGTGGTTGTGTGTGTAATTAGAGTTCTGAAGTTTTTTTTAAAAACATGTTTTTATTTATTGAGGGTGAAAACCTTCCGCTGAGTGGATTTCTGAGTTGTATGGGTGAGTAAGTGTTTGTGTTGAGAGGCTGTGTGGGTGAGTGATTGGGTGTGTGAGCGGGTATATGGGTGAGTGACTAGCTGGTGAGTGGCAGTATTGATGAGTGAGTTGGTGTATTAGTTACTATATGAATGAGTGAGTAGGTGTGTGGTTAGCTGTATGGGTAAGTGAGTGGGTGTGTGAATAGATGTATGGGTGAATCAGTGGCTGTGTAAGAGGTGTATGGGTAAGTGAGTGCCTATGTGAGTGGGTGAGTAAATGGGTGTGTGAGTGGGTATATGGGTAAATAAGGGTATGTGTGAGTGAGTGTATGTGAGTGACTGTATGGGTGAGTGACTGGCTCTGTGAGTGGCAGTATCAGTTGAGTGAGTGGGTATGTGAGTAACTATATGGGTGAGTGAGTGGGTGTGTGAGTAGCTATAGGGTAATTTGAGTGTTCGTGTGAGCGGTCTGTATGGGTGAGTAAGAGGCTGTTTGAGTAGGTGTATGGATAACTGAGTAGCTGTGCGAGTGACTGCTTGAGTGAGTAAGTGGGCATGTGAGTGGCTAAATAGATGAGTAAGCTGGTGTGTAACTGGTTGTATGGGTATGTGAGTAGGTATATGAGTGGTTCTGTGGATGATGGAATCTGTAATGTTATTTGAGAAATCATCTGTGATGTCACTGACCATGTTATGAGTGATGTAATATGTGCATTGCGGGGGTGTAAGTTGCAGTTTGCTCAGGTATCAATAACTGCTTAATTTCACTGGTTGTGTATGTGTGAACTTCCTAGCCTTAATATGACACCCCTTTGGCCATTGTTTTCCTAAATTTGACTTCATAGCTATAAAGTCTCAGTAACCTTTGTAGTTTTCATTGAATTTCTTCGGTTTTTCTATTCAGTTTCATAACTATAACATCCCTTTAACCTTTGTTTTTTTCAGTGAATTCTGATGTATTTTTAATATTTTTTCCTATTTATAATGACCTACTAACATTTGTTTTTTTAATGAATTCCAAAGGTTTTTAACATTTTATTTCCTAATGTAACCTGTACCTTTTGCCAGTGGGTGTGTGATTGTCTGAATGGGTCTGTGAGTAGATGTGTGAGTGGCTTTAGGGATTTGTAAGTGGAAGTATGAGTGGCTTTATGGGTGTGTGAGTGGTTATGTGATTAGTTTTCTGGATGTGTGAGTGGTTGTATGGGTTGCTGACTGTGTGTGAGTGATGTATGGGTGTGTGGCTGGCTGCATATGTCTGTGAGTCACATAGTACTAAGGTGGATGAGGGGAGTCAAATGTGCGATACCGCCAGGTGATTTTGCACTTTTGCATACTAAAAGTCATTTAAAGGGAGAACCATGGACTCTGCTCTCACCAGGAGAGGCCAAGAAAGAGCCCACTAAAAATTGCACTATGATAGACCAACCCTGCATTCACATTCGCCAAGGATTTTAGATTGTTTTTCAACGTGGAACTGCCCAGAAAACACACTTGCTTTGCCTCTACCAAGCCCAGGAATCTAGGATCATTTGTCCTTTACACAAGTGGAGCTTCAACTGGGTCACCTGCTAAGTTAATATTTGTAAGTGTTTACCATTGAGGCTTAATTTCTGTGAAATAAGCATCAGTGCCAGAAAGGAATCACACCAACCTGTTTATCAAAAAAGAGTCCATAGTTTACACAAAATGTCTACCCGACTGGAATAGTTTAAACGTGTTAATTAGTAGTTGCTACCTAGTTGAGTAAATGTCTAGTGTGTATTTCACACTACAGCTGTGAAATGGACCATGAGGAAATGTCTCCAGCAACTTTGTTTCCATTTTGGCAATGTTACTGTTCCTCATGTGTCTTCATCCAGAAATCTGTGATAACATGAATCCTCCTATAGCAAACACAACAATACCACCGAAAGGTGAATCTATAACAAACAAGGGTACTTCCTCTTAGCTATATGAAGCAAGTGTTTCTTTGTTTGGAGTGGATGTGCACATATTCTTTGATATTAGGAGGGCATCACCAAAGTCAGCAGGAATCCTACTGATAAGGTCTCTGTAATTATGGAAAAAGGTAGGAAGACTCATGCATAATAATAAGGGGGATGGGGTGAGGCCACATGGGTGGAGCCCCCAGGTGACGTTGCACATTTGAATACTCATAGTCATTTACATGGAGAACCATGGACTCACTCATCACAGCCACTACAAATTGCACTCTGATAGATCAAAAAATGCATTCACCTTCACCAAGGATTTCAGAATGTTGTATAATGGGGAACTGCAGAAAAAACTCACTTGATTTTCCTTTCCCAAACTCAGGAAGTAAGAATCATTTGCCTCCAACAGCAGCCAGTATTGCTTCAACACCTAGGGCACAGAAGAAAATGCTGCTCTCTGCATGTGGGAGCAATCTTTTCATCTATTTGCCTGCCCACTTAAGGTTTGCTTTCAACACTGCTGTCTAAACCTCCTGCCAGGAAGCTGTACCAGGGAGGGCAGACCTGGTTTTGACTAGGTACAGACACTCTCTTCCTTCAAAGAACAAAGGATTTAGTAGTATAATTATTGGGGACCAGAACTTTAGATCACTTCTGGGATTCAAGACAAACCTTTGCCAAGGAGAGAAACCAAGAAAGCTGAAGGAGGAGACTGTCCCTGTGTTGTGCGTTGTTTAGGGCTGGCCTTCAGTGGTTACTTATTGCCAAGGAAAGGAGAAAAGGAACTTTGTTTGTACTTTACCCTCTTGAGGAAGATCTTCAAGGGCTTGAAGCTGAGCTTGCCTCTTGTCCTGAAATCTCAGGGACACAAAGACTTCACCACCTGCTCCCCTGAGTTTCCTTGTTGGGAAATCTGCCTGCAGAGATATGCCTGCTGCTGTTTCTTGGACCTCTAGAGACTACGTGTCGCAGGGAGCGCAACGCAACCAGGGAGAAGCATGTCGCTGCCGCAGCTGTTGTTGCCACAGCTGTTGCCGTCAAATTGCCAAATAAGTGTGCCGCTGCAGCAGCTGTTTGACAGCGCATCAGCGAAGAATAATAATAATAATAATCCACATTTGTAAAGCGCGAACAATCACCTGTTAGGGTCTCTAGGCGCTGGGGGCAGTCGGGAAGATTAAGCAAGCTATTGCCCAGAGTCACATGGTGCTGGGCTAATCTGCTGCTGGCGCCGGGGATTGAACCGTGATCCCCAGATTCTGGAGTCAGTCGCCCTGGCCGCGGCGCCACACCTCTTCCAAGAAGAGTGTATCATCGCCGAAGAAGCGTGTCGCATCACCGGAGAAGCGCATCGCCGCTGCAGAGGTTGCAGTCGCATCAATGGAGAAGCGCTTTGCAGGGCCTATCGTGGCTCAAGAGTCCACCGAGTTCGCCGCAAGCCCATTGGGTGTGCACGCATCACATCAAAAATGGTGCATTGCATCGAAGATGCCATTTAGTCGTATTGCACCGGAACGTCGCATCGCATAGAGCCACCATCTTGTTGCATCGTAACCGGAACGCAGTAAGAAACAGACGATATGCCTCCTCTCCGGTAAGAAACAGACGCATCGCCTCCCCTGCGCCGCAGTAAGGAACAGGTGCACTACCTCCCCCGAAGCAAGGCACCTTCCCTGCGACCCTTTTGTTTGTTTCGCGTGATGCATCCAAGGTACTTCAAGAGTAAAGTGTTGCATTTACCATCTACATTGAACTAAGCAGTTTGTACTATTTTAAAGTCATATTCTTGATAGTGTACTATGGAGTTTTATTGTTTGGTCTTGTGTTAAGTCTATTAAAGATTACCTATTTTTCTCAACTGTGTGGTGTCCATTTCTAGTGTTTTCACTGTATTGCTGTATGTGCTCACAAATGCCTTACACACTGCCTCTGAGATAAGCCTGTCTGTTAGTGCAAAGCTACCAAGGGGGTGAGCAGGGATTATTTTAGGAGTGTATCCCCCTTTCCCTGACTAGAAGCAAGGGTCCCTATTTGGACCAAGGTGCAAGCCATTGCCAACTAGAGACCCCCATTTCTAACAAATATACATAGAATACCAATTGATAGAATGGCGTGCAAAGGGACAGAATACTCCTGCGCATTCACTGTGATAAAATGATGTATTTGTTGCCATTTACATGCTACTGTATTACCTTCTTCACTTCTTCTGTGGGTTGGAACACTAATTTAGTTAATGAAATTGGTTTCAGCAGGCATTAAAAGACATGGCAACGGCACGGCTTGGCTTCCCGCTGGCTCCCGCTGCAGCACCTGGCTCGCTGCTGCTGTTCGGTGCACAGGTTCAGTCGTACAATGGCTCAATTGGACTATTGCAACAGCCTACTACTTACAGCACACCAGTATGTCCTCAACAGATAGCAAATACTACAAAATACTGCGGCAAGACTTCTAAAAATTCCAAGACATCACAGATATTACTCAGTAGCCACTGCCATTAGGAACATCCACATGCTACCTACGTTCCACCATGGACAAACACATTGTCATTCCCAAATTCAAATGCTCCACCTGGGGAGGCAGGAGCTTCTTTCTGGGAACAACAGCTACCTGGAATACCCTACCACTCCAAACTAAAAGGGCACCTAATCTTTTTACCTTCCGAAAGCTCTTAAAAACTTTGCAATTCAGTAATTGCTGCAGTGAGATATATTTAATTGCCAATATAAATTGGTAAGGGCTAAAATGCTGTATAGCTGTGAGGGTCAATGTAGTCTTAGTACAAATTAAGGTTATGCAGTATTTGTGGTCAGAGCAAGATGTAGGTGTCTTTCATCCATCGAGGTATACATTTGAGTAGGTTACGTGAATCTGGAAAAATGTGAGACCTTCAGTGCATAGTTTAGTGTACTTCCCATATCTCTGATAGGCTCTGCGCATTGGAATAATAAACACTATAGTTTTGACATAGGACTGAGATCAGTAAATCTCTATTGAGTACATTAAACTTAATTACTTGTGTGTGCCAGCTAACTCAGAGGTCACTAGAAACTTCTCAAATAAACAAGAAGGGATTATTTTCTGACAACCGCATAAACATGACAACTTTGTTTCTCTTTTAGAATCGGAACAATCTCAGAATCGTGGAAACAATAGATAACAGTTTCACCAAGTCAATCGTGCATGCTTCCTTTCTACAGAGTTTACACACAAATAGATGGACGGGCGTTTCAATAAAAAGGGTATATTTAACAGTCTTATTTCTCGTGCTAGAGATATGAACTGCTACAATCGTAAGACAGAATGCAAAATATAATACGTACAGTGTTAGCAGTAAGATAAAATAATACTGCAATAGCATGGTTTGTAGCTAAGACATAAATTCATCAAATTACTTACATAAATAACACAGGCTAAAATGTGAATACTCATCTGGTGCTTCTAGCTAGTTCTACCCCAATGCACCTAAACTAAATGTAGTACGAGGTAAGAAGTAGGTGCTGTTTTTCTATAGTCTAGTTTAGCTATAATTTGTATTGGTATATTTATACCTTGAAGGTGTTTAGGAATGCCAGTATTGACATAAAAGTCGGGCAGATGAACATCATGAATGAACACCTAAGTAATAGATGTTCATGCATAATAAATGAGTTCTTGCAGAAATAAATAATACAAGCAAGGGGCAGTCCTAAAGGCTTAAGAGTCTGGTTTTCCAAGAACTTTTTGTGACATGGATGGATGGATGTAGGTGGCCATGCCTGTATTTGGTTAGCATGGATAATGTCAATGCCTAAATAAGGGTAGGATTTCTATTCCTAAATATGGGCAATACGAATTGTGCCACTATAGGGACATAAATCGGGAAACCTATATACGGTATCTAAATCGGCACACAACAATAGATACATTGTTTGTATGCCATTTTATTTCGTTTTCCTGTTTAAGTGGTCTGTGTTAGAACTGTCAGCCTTATGGTGTCCTTCCCTCAAACTTTTCATCTTTTGTCCTCCTACTTTTGCTGAATTCATTTCTGTTGACCGTAGGACTTTATCAATGCTAACCAGTGCTCAAGTGCGCGTGCTCTCCCTTTTAAACATGGCAAAATTGAATTACATCTGATTGGCATTTTTAATTTACTCATATGCCTCTTGTAGAGTGATGGGACCTGCAGCACTTATTGTATGACCCTGCCAAGTAGCCCCTTAAATCATGTCTGAGGTTTGCCACTACAGCCTGAATGCACCTGCAAACTGCCACACTGGCTTGGCAATATAACCCCATTGCCAAGTCTTAAAACTGTTAGGTAGCCCTAGGTAGCCCATAGGGTAGAGTGCATTGTAATTAAAAGGTTCGACTTGTAGCTTTAAGTTGTTCATGTCCTGGTAGCAAAATGCTCCTAAATGTGTTTTTACTACTGTGAGGCCTACCACCTCTCCTATGGGATATCATTGGGTTGGCTTGTTATATTTAATAAGTGCTAGATTCTGGATGAGAACAGATGATTGTTTTATTTTTGGTGCTGGTGCCTGAGAAATTGCAATTAGAATTCCTCTTTAATAGTAACATAGGATTTTAAATTACAATTATGAAAATGGTACCTTTATAAATCTGTCATTTTCCAGTCGTAAACTATATGATGTAGGCGACTTATCCTGGGCGACATGAGTGGCTGTAGTTTGCAGTTAGGCTTTGTTATTTCATCTCAGACAGTCAAACAGTAGAGGGACTAGGTGTTCCTGGATGGGCCATCAACAGGTAGGGTGGGGGCAGAGCTGGACACAGCCCAGCTTGCAACTGAATAGGCTGTGCTGCAGGCTTTAGTCAGCAGTCCAGCACACAGGGTCATTTGAGGGTGAAAGGGCAGTCCTTTTTAGTAGGTCAGCACAACAGGGACACAAAGACTTCACCACCTGCTCCCCTGAGTTTCCTTGTCTGGAAATCTGCCTGCAGAGATATGCCTGCTGCTGTTTCTTGGACCTCTAGAGACTACGTGTCGCAGGGAGCGCAACGCAACGAGGGAGAAGCATGTCGCTGCCGCAGCTGTTGTTGCCACAGCTGTTGCCGTCAAATTGCCAAATAAGTGTGCCGCTGCAGCAGCTGTTTGACAGCGCATCAGCGAAGAATAATAATATTAATAATCCACATTTGTAAAGCGCGAACAATCACCTGTTAGGGTCTCTAGGCGCTGGGGGCAGTCGGGAAGATTAAGCAAGCTATTGCCCAGAGTCACATGGTGCTGGGCGAATCTGCTGCTGGCGCCGGGGATTGAACCGTGATCCCCAGATTCTGGAGTCAGTCGCCCTGGCCGCGGCGCCACACCTCTTCCAAGAAGAGTGTATCATCGCCGAAGAAGCGTGTCGCATCACCGGAGAAGCGCGTCGCCGCTGCAGAGGTTGCAGTCGCATCAATGGAGAAGCGCTTTGCAGGGCCTATCGTGGCTCAAGAGTCCACCGAGTTCGCCGCAAGCCCATTGGGTGTGCACGCATCACATCAAAAATGGTGCATTGCATCGAAGATGCCATTTAGTCGTATTGCACCGGAACGTCGCATCGCATGGAGCCACCATCTTGTTGCATCGTAACCGGAACGCAGTAAGAAACAGACGATATGCCTCCTCTCCGGTAAGAAACAGGCGCATCGCCTCCCCTGCGCCGCAGTAAGGAACAGGTGCACTACCTCCCCCGAAGCAAGGCACCTTCCCTGCGACCCTTTTGTTTGTTTCGCGTGATGCATCCAAGGTACTTCAAGAGTAAAGTGTTGCATTTACCATCTACATTGAACTAAGCAGTTTGTACTATTTTAAAGTCATATTCTTGATAGTGTACTGTGGAGTTTTATTGTTTGGTCTTGTGTTAAGTCTATTAAAGATTACCTATTTTTCTAAACTGTGTGGTGTCCATTTCTAGTGTTTTCACTGTATTGCTGTATGTGCTCACAAATGCCTTACACACTGCCTCTGAGATAAGCCTGTCTGTTAGTGCAAAGCTACCAAGGGGGTGAGCAGGGATTATTTTAGGAGTGTATCCCCCTTTCCCTGACTAGAAGCAAGGGTCCCTATTTGGACCAAGGTGCAAGCCATTGCCAACTAGAGACCCCCATTTCTAACAAATATACATAGAATACCAATTGATAGAATGGCGTGCAAAGGGACAGAATACTCCTGCGCATTCACTGTGATAAAATGATGTATTTGTTGCCATTTACATGCTACTGTATTACCTTCTTCACTTCTTCTGTGGGTTGGAACACTAATTTAGTTAATGGAATTGGTTTCAGCAGGCATTAAAAGGACCATTATTTAGAAGTGTATTAATAAAAGCCTTATTTCATTTTCAGGTTCTTCCAGTACAGACACAGACACATCAAATACGTACTATGGAACAAACAGCAGTTCAGTCGCAGCTGCAATCCTTGTACCCTTCTTTGCCCTTATATTATCAGGGTTTGGGTTTTACCTTTACAAACACAGGTATGTTTATCCTGTTATGAGTGTTTTGTACTTACTCTATAATGTATGCATTAGCTATACTTTATTCCATTTCACTTTGCAATTCTTCTATTTTTTCTTCGGGTTGGTTATGTTATTTCTTCTGAATGTAATATAGTGCCCTTCATGATATTTTATTTGTTCTTTACTTGAGCGATTTTACGCACATTATGGTATAGGAATAACATTGTCAGATGACATAAATGTTCAAGTTAATTATAGATAATCCACACCCAATGAAATTACATTTTTGTAAACAATACTATTTCAAATGTTACTGCAGTACACAATATTCTGACATACAAGCCTCTCATGTAAGCAAAAGAACAAAAGGAACTAGGAGTTTTTTACCTTGTTTACATGTAGGTTATTATATTACTTACAAGATGAGTGATCATGCTTTAATGTGACTTCATAATTTACCGTAAAACAATAATAACCTCAAGTAAAGGCAAATCTAAACAGACAAAGGTGTTTTGTCTATTTATGTCAATAAACTAAAGACAAACGATATCCTATTGTTAGACCTGAAAACTTTTGGCTTGATTTACCCAGTCTTTTTAGTTCCGACCTCCTGTTTTTGACTGTGTGCTGCATTTCGTTTTGCTGCTTTTAGGACTTTGGGGACTTTATCGCTGCTGACCAGTGCTAAAGTGCATGTGCTCCCTATGTAAATTGTATTGGTGATTGGTTTATCCATGACTGGCATATTTGATTTACGAGTAAGCCCATAGCAAAAGTGCAGCAGGAGTGCCAGGGCCTGTAAATCAAATGCTACTGGTGGGCCTGCAGCACTGATTTTACCACCCACATGAGAAGCCCTGTAAACATGTCTCAGATCTGCCACTGCAATGCCTGTGAGCAGTGGCAGCTGGCATGGCTAGCGGATGGTGAGCAGGGAGGACATGCAGGGTGGTGCGCAATGTAAAATAAATATATAAAAAAAATAAACACTTAACTTGCTGCTGGGTCTCGAATCCCTACTCTCCTCGTCAGACTTGAGGAACAGGAAGCAAACCGTGTGGCTAGGCATATTACCCATGGTAGGAACAGATAAAAACTGTGGTCATACGAATCCAATGTGGTCTTTACATCGTCAAGAGGTTAATCCATGTTGGTCTCTGGTAATATGCAAAATGAGGTAAAGGTTTTATTGAGAGAAGTGTGGGTACTGGGTAATTTGAACTTTGTTTATCCTGTGAATTCCATAACCTAGCCCCATAAAAATATAATGAAAGTGTGCAATTGTAATCCATGTTTTACATTTATCAGGCATTTTGGGAAAGATAGCATAGTGGGATCCATGCAAGCCACATCACATCACATGAAAGTACCTTTGTGGGCAGGCTCTGAGCCTAAATAATATGTCCATTTACCATGGTGAGTGAGAGGAAATTGGGACTTACCCTCTAAATTTCCTCTTGCTTGCCTTGGGGACAGGTGAAGCTCAAGGCACCGAGGGTGGAAGAAGGCAGAGTGACTATTGGGGCATTTTTTGAATACCTGATATGAGGATGCACATGCATACTCTGGATTTCTTGTTTCTTTTAAATAAAATGCCTAGTATTCAACAGGGGTTCTGGCCCCTGTCCACTTTAGTAAATTCTCTAATCTTCCCCTCGGGGGAGGCCTGATAAACTATGGGGGGCCAGTATTTATCACCCTACCACTTTGAAAAACAATAGAAAGCCCTTGGTGGTCTAGTGGCTTTCTGCTCTCCTAAGATGGGCACATTGGGTACAACCCCCACTCCAGTTGTTGCCCTTGGGACAGAAAGAAAATAATGTGGAATGGCATTTTATGGGCTGGGAAAAGGGCAAGTGACAGGTTACACTGTATACAGGCTAGGGCTATTTTCCCCCAAAGGACCCTCAAGAGCAAAGGGTACTTCATCCCCCCTACTAGTAGTGCACCAGGGGGCACATTTGCAGAGTGTAAGAAAAAGGGGGTGTGGCCACTGAAAACATCTCAGCAACCTACTGTGTGGAACTTACTGGGGGTAACAGAAGGGGTAGTGGGCCCCTAAGAACCCTCAATATCCAAGAGGAATTCATCCCCCTACTAGTAGGGGGCCAGGAGGTGTGTTTGCAGAATGGTGGAGAAAGGGGAATGGCCTCCTATGAGATCTCAGCAATCCCGCTGTGTGGGACTTACTGGAGGCAACATACCCCCTTTCTCTACTGCTCTGCATATGTGGCCCTTGGTGCCCTACTGGTTGGGGAATGAAGTCCACTTTACTCCTGAGGGACCTTGGGTGTCAAGAAGCACTCCTGTCACCTCCTACATGTCCTACACAGTGGGATTCTTGAGAGCTGGTCAGAGGTCCATCCCCCTTTTCCCACCACTCGGCACTGCAACTACTACTTAAAAAACATAGAAATACAGTGAAAAAAGGTTACAGAGATGTTATAGTTTGGTATTAGCATTTCATTTACCTTGGACATTCACTGAACACAACTAAATGTTACAGAGATGTTATTGTTAGGCTCAGGTTTCACTAGTACTAAACCAGAGAAATTCAGCAGTTATAGTTAGCTTAGCCTTCCTTCTCAGAGAGGAGGGTAGGGCAGTCCCCTGGCAGCAGAGCTGTCCTCCTTCTGTAGTATCCATAGGTCCAGGATATAGGTTGTAGGCAACAAATGATTAGAACAGGAAAACGACAACTTTCAAAGTGCATCTAACTTATGGTGTATGCCACGGGGAAGTCACGACCCATCGGGAGATATTAATGCCCTACCCCTAAATCAGTAATTTTGCACCGTAATTAACTTTTGATGTTCATCCATCTGTAAATTCCTCATAAAACAGCCATGTTTCGGTGATAATGACACAAGGGACTCTTCAATCTTCATTGATATCATGATTAGTCATAACAGTATATCTAGTTACTCCTATTGGAGCAAGCCTTCTCAGTTCAACTCACAACTGCTGAATTTTGGGACTTCATAGAGGGGTCTTCCATCCTCTTGAAATATCAACTGTCTTGAAGATGGTTTCGTTGACTTACAATGACAAATCCCGAAAATTCAACAAACTGCCAATTTCCATTAAACATTATTGCCAAATATGTTATTTGTAACTTAGTTCTGCTTCCTGAACAGGTTTAAATACTGGTTATAGAATTTGGACTTTCAATACACTGACTTTTGACCCCTTAAGACATGTGTAATTTAAGAAAAACCGTTGTCAATGTTTTTTTGGATTGATTTTTTTGTGAACCCCTATTGTATATATAAATAAATGTTTTCAATATAAAATTATTTATCTACACACATGCTTTGGAAATCTTCCCTCTCTAAGAAATAATCTTTTTTGATTTTCTTTCTTTGAAAACCTGAGAATTGAATAACTAATGTCAAAATATGAGATTTTTTGAATCATAAACAAATCTGACAAATACATTCATGTGAATAAATCCCTTTACTGCACTCTTACCTATTATAGAACTTTCTAAATGTGGCAATTTCAGAATTGTGACTTAAAATGCGGCTTTGCCATTGAAGAGGATTTTAAAGTACAATTCTTTTTAAACCAAACATGACATTTCAAGCTGTTCCCAAAAAATGGTCATTACCTATTAAATTTGATAAGGTAACCCCAATGTTATCTTACAGGAGAGGTGGGCCCCACCGTACTGAAAAGTAAGTTGGGAATTTTTTACTTCCAGGACATGTCCAACCTTTTAAATACAATGCACTCCTCCCTATGGGCTAATTAGGGCCAACTTAGGGGTGAGCTATAGGAATTTATAGGGAGTTTTATGACTGGCAAAGGGTTTATTTTGCCTGGAAGAATTGGCAGTTTAAAACTGAATACAGGCTGCAATAGCAGGCCTGAAATATGTTTTAAAAGGCGTATTAAGTGGGTGGCACAACACATCCTGCAGGCCCATTAGAAGCATGTAATCTTCAACCCTTGGGTATACCATTTTTAGGGGTGTGAGCACAATCACATTAGCACTAGTAAGTAGTAGTAAGGTGCACAAAGTCCTAGGAGAAGGATACCGTGTTGTGGGTGACCCAAAAGTTGCTGGGTTCCAAATCTTTCACTGTTGTTCTTTCACCTCTGTTGCCTGGTACATATGTACATTGGAACCTCAAAATGAGAGAGTCAATTAAAAAATAGATCAGTTCAGAGCCCATCTATTCTCTCACATGTGATACTTGGGAGAGCCCATACTCCTCCCTGCACAGGGTGTTTGTTAAGTCTTGCCACTTGCACAGGCAGCACCAAGAATCTGTTTACTGACAATTCCAACATTTTGCATATGCTCCTATCCCTCTGGGGACACCAGTAGAATATATGTATTTTTCTCACTTCTGACGGGGTTTCTGGGGCTCTACTGCCCAAAGCATTGTTTTGTTTTCTGTGTTTCAGCCTCAGGGTTTTTTTTCGATCTAGAGCGACTGTTCCCTGCTTTTCCATTGCACATCCACATGCATGACTATAGGAATGATGCGGAGGTCCCTCAGTATCAACTTGCGATGTTTGTCTTTCTACTCTTTAGCCATCTGTTACTAATGTATGCTGCATGTTCTTTTTATGTAATTCAAATTAATGTTCCTTGTAGAGCACATTAAAATAATATGATGCAGCAAAGCTATAAACAGATGCTGCATAAATACAATTATGGTTCTGATGTTCCTTTATATCACAGATTCTTCTCATAAAATTCTAATATTGTCCATAGTATTTGATTTTAGAATTGCTGCTTTCTCGATTGTTTGCAGACTATGATAATCAGTGTCTCTGATTTTTTTTCCCCGCAGAACAAGACCAAAAGTACAATACAATGGCTATGCTGGGCATGAAAATAGCAATGGGCAGGCTTCATTTGAAAATCCCATGTACGATACAAACTTAAAACCCACAGAGGCAAAGGCTGTAAGATTTGACACAACATTGAACACAGTCTGTACAGTGGTATAGCACTATGTGTTTGATATGACTGAATCATAGCCATACTGTACCTCTGACAGACACGCAGTAAGTCTTTTGGTGCCAGTTACCAACTCCTCGCCCTTTTCTTTGCTGCTGGGGTCTATCTTTTAACAGCATACAAGAACCTGCAGCTAAACGTTTGGGCTTCATGTATCACCAGTCTTCTAGAGAAGAAGTGAAAAAAGATGCTTGACATACCGTGGAGCTGAAATGCCTGGCTGCATTTGCTTGGAAATCAAGGCACACCGAAGGATACTGCCAAGTCATGCCAATCTGTCATATTTAATGCCTCAGACATTCGTACTTTTACGTGGCTGGATGCCTTTCAATGCAATCTTCCAGGCACTTGGACAAGTCCTTGGTGTACTCAGAAAATGATAGCTCCACCTTATACGTTTTTTATCCCTAGGAAAAGAAACATTCGGAAGAAGTAAAAGCTTTCTTTTTTTTAAACGAGAATAAACACTTTCTTGCAGTTGCACATCCATCAAGACGCTTTATTATATCATCAGAGAGATTGTGTGACAATTTAGGAGACCAACAGAAGATACCGCTTTCTGTATTAAAGAACTTGGGTGATTTGAAAGTTTCCCACTAAAATGTTATTGCAAAATATTACTGCACAACTTGTTTGCACTAGTGTGATATACATGACTACGATACTGGTAAATCAAACAAAAACATACAGGGTTTATACACTCTAAACATTGTACATAAGAAATTGACATTCTTATTTGAAGCATTTTATGATCCTTTACTTTTGGTTCTATGATAGGGCCTTTTAACCTTGGCACAGAGTGGCGATACTAAAGAAACTATTTGCAAATGTTTGTGTTGTTTTTACTTGTTTATGCTTTACTCATGTCGAAGTTTGCATCAATATCACAAAAGATCAATGGACAGCTATCAGAGTAACCTGTCAATTTTCATTCAAATTTCAAGGATTATTTCCCTAGAAGAGAACACTTTCCAGTCCAGATCACACTGTTGCTTAGTAATTTTGCATTAAATGTAGGCAATTATGGACTGTACTCGGGCAATTTTGACGACATTTGCGAGTAGTTCAAAAATTGCATTTGTTACGAGTTAATCCGAACAAATATTGATTGACGAAAGGCGCAAACTTGACAGTCATGCAAATGAAACGGCGTATAAATAGTGTAAAATGACCTACTCCCAGTGCAAATTTGCTTGCCACTGGTTCTGTTCTTCGGTCCTTATTGTCCTCATTCTAAAAGCAAGGGTTAGGCAGCTATGGTAATGCTGTGCGCTATATGTAGAGGTAGATAGGCATTTATTTTGGATTGCTCACGAAGCTTATGAGTCTGAGCTAACAACAGTCTTCCTTTACTCTGTGTTCTAATTATGTGTTATTAGCGTTAATATGTTGCTTAGAATATAGCAAACAAAATGTGTTTGCAAACAGAATGCAAATGGTATAAGGTTTAGACAGAGGCACATTGACATCAATGATCTGTTTTTTGTATTTTTTATTTGTAGTCAAGCCTTGCTTTAGTTTTTCCGACTTTATAAAGCGTGTCAAAAGGAAAGAAATATCTCACTGTTTCAAATAAACTGTTCTGGAAGTAGGGCGGCTAAGGTGTGTGGTCACATCCAAAAACTATTATATGAAACCAAAACGAGAGTCCATACTTCTGTGGATATGTAGCTATACAGAAGACTAAGAAACGTGTCAAACAGCAAAGTACTATATTTATATTATTTTTGTACAAAAATAGCCTCAACTCATTGCTAGGAACCCTGTTGAGTGCAGTGCTACACATTGTCCAGTAAAGGCAACGTTGTATCTATAACATACACACAATCATCAAGCAACGATCTTAAACTGATAATCAAGAAGAGAATACAACAAAATAAATACAGACATGTCTGGAATAACCCTTTGTTTTAAAATGAGTAGTCAAATTAGGCCTCTTAGTTCAGAATGGTTTATGATATGATTAGGATCAAAGTAGGATGAATGTATTCAAACTGTCTAAATGATGCCTCTGTAAGATAAAAGGGGAAACACTTTGCTGGCTGAAATTCATTCATGCCACAATACCACTAAAATGATATCAAAGATGCACGACAGCTGAAAAGAACACCACAAAATAGAGTAATGGTCATTGTATAGTAAGCTACCATCGGAAATGTGCAGAAGGGTATATTAATTTTTAAAATATACATACTATATTCCTAAAAATGTATGGCACACAATTTAAAAAGTAGAGTTTGAAGTTAAAATGTATATAAAATACAGTGGAAAATGTAAGAAGGGCTGGCGATATCTGTTTATGTGGAATAGACTAAGTGAGCCAGCTCTTCAATGGTAGCACTTAATGTAAGATAAGTAATGCCATGGGCTGGTAACCAGTTTAACACATGCAAAGCACATTTCTGTACATTGTTAAATACTTAGGCTACAAAATTGTTCGATTACCGATTGTGCCCTATGAAACTATGGAGAAACGCATTGAATTAATGGTACAGAAGTAGCTGTTCAAACCATTTTGTCTTTATAAAACTAGGAGATCAGTAATCTCATGAGATTATACATCTTTAATAACATTCTCCTGGTTGACTTGCACCTGCAACACATCGAATGTGCTATACATAAACTAATTCTATTATCAACCTATTAAAATACTTCTATTGGAAAAAAGTATATCTCCACATTCAAACTTGGTCCTCCTGAGAGTCAAATTTGACATTTATTCAGTTTTTCTAATAATTATTTACAGAATGGAAATAAGTATATTTTATCGATTGCCTAATTGAACCTTCGATTGGAAAAATGTGTTTGGCCTGCTGGCAGAAAAAATAACATATTTTATTTAACATGCAAAATTAAATTTAAAGACAATCAGCAACATTTCCGACCCTTGTAAAGTATATTGGCAGGTGATCAATGAATATGAAGAATGGTGACAGGCACCCAATGCTTTTCATTTTAGCGGCTCGGCAACAGCAGTCGCTACACTGGATGGCTGGAAGACGAACTTTTCTAGCAATAATCCCCATAAAACACCAACAGCAAGGGCGGACAAAAAAAAGCTCACACAAGCTGTTAAGGCTGAAAAGGGTCATACACTGGCGTTTGCAACTAATATACTATACGTTTTAATATGTCGATGAATAATTCTTGAAAAGTGACGTGATGTACTGGGAAAATTTAAATGAGGGAGTGCTGCAATCTGTCACGAAGTGAAAACATTTAAAATGTTAAAACCAAAAACAACAATACTGTCTTAATATAATTAATGGGGTATTGTAAAACATTGGAAGTATGTTTCATTGATGTAATCAACTCAGTGCCTGTTCAAGATGAGTACATTTTTTAGTATGTTTCTCAAAGTACAAACACGTTAGCATTTAATTTATGGTTATTTTTTTTAATTATTATTATTTTGGTCTCCTTTAAGACCAATGATCACTAAAGTATGCAGTAGCAGCCAGGGTGTTCACTTTTAGTTGCACCTTATTAAGACTTCACTGGACTTGGCCCATGGTGGTCGGCCACAGATAAAGTATCAGAATGGAAAAAAAACTGATTTTGTGCTTCAAAGTTTGAAAGAATGCTTACTATACACACCTTGCCTTTCTTCAGGCTGGCTGCAATAATTTTGTTTCTTGTGTAAAATATTTTGTAAACAAAATAGAAAAAAACTGCTAAAAAGAGGAAAAAGTAGAACGCTTTCATTTTTCTATCATTACAAACTCCATTCCCTTTGTCCATCAATTCATCTCACTACATGCTGCTGACATAGATAGGTGCAAAATAACTTTTTGTACAGAGATATATTTTTTATGAAGAATTTGTAAAATGATTAAATATGCTGTACTTTTCTGATTAATGTAGGTAAATTGTTACAATAAATGTTTTTACCATAAAACATGTAATTCCCCAATAATGTAAAATGTATCATCTATAGCTGATTTTCAGTTTCTTTTCTTAATTCACATGTAATAATATTTCAGTGGCTTGTAAAATACAACACTATCTTTTTGGCGAAAGAAGTATATAAATATATATATTATAAAATATTGTAATATAGCCTGTGCAATGCCACCTATCTTGAAATCAAAGTTCTAAATAAATATTTAATTTTAGATTTCCAGCTTGTGAGTAATTTTTTTTATCCTGACTTTGAGTGCTTCATTATTTTGGTAATTTCTACTGCAATGGTTTAGGAGGGAAAGAACATGAGCTGTTCTTGTGGTACCACTATGACCTTGTATACAATGTCTAATTTTCATATGATAGTTGAATAAACTATGTATACTTGTTCGTACAAAATAAATTGAGAATTATATGTAGAGACAGCTTACTAAAAAGATGTATTGTAAGTTAGACTTTGGGCCTGATTTTTATCTTGAAGGAACATGTCCTGCCATCACTTTTCGGTCGGATTCTCCATTTGCCAATTAATGTGTCTTTTTGCTCTTTTGAGATGCTGGTGGGTCGATATATGAAAGACTGCTGAAGTTCCACCATCTCTGCCAGATGTTTTTATCTGCACTGACGGTGCCATGGGCAAAAGCAGCTGTCAGAGGGAGTACAGACAGTTTGTACTCAGGACCAATCACGATGTGCTTGCCCTCCAATGTAACTGTGGAAGGGATATCGCCACACCTGAGTTGGCGGTTTGGAAGGGATATAAGGTAGAAACTCACTTTTTTCACTTGATTACTTTTCCACTTTAATTTTTAACATAAACCCTATTGCCCAAGTCCTTTCTTTGCTGCTGCTACTTAACCGTGAAGCAAATAATTAACAGTGGACTAAAAAGTAAAGATTTGCCAACTTTGGATGGGCTGCGCTTCATCATTAGATCTTCTGGGTGTGCCAACCCAATGCTAATATGTGACGCTTTTGCAGCCTGTAATACTAATTCAACCCGCCAAAGCTGGTCAATTTGTAAGCCCCTGTGATAGCCAGATAGAGTTGATGATCCACTGCTTGCTGCATGGCTGCAGTTTTAATACCCAGACCCTTTATATTAAATACCCAGGCCTTTTACACTGAGGCAGAAGTTTTTGGATGTCTGGAGCAGTAACTGGGTTCCTAACTGTTTGATTTGCTCTGTCCAGGAATATTATGAGGCTAGCATTTGATTATGGATGATCTTCATTAAAGAGAAATTTAACAGCTGCTGGGATTGTCCGTGTTCCTTGTTTAATCAGGAAAGGTGAAGCAATCTTTTGTGCTCATCGAATAAGAATGAGCATATATAGAGCAGGTGAGTTAGTTATTCCTGGAACAGGCTGCAATAGCACTACATACTAGAGAGTAGAGGGATCCCAAAAAACTGATATGGGCAGGGGAACAGGGACTAACAGTAACACTAACACAACCCTCCAAAGGAAGGAGGAATACCACCTGGACTATTGATTTGGAACTCCATCTGTGGTTCCATTACCCCCTCACTACTTATGTGGTTATCTGGATATCATCTAAATACCTGTGCCTTTATGAATGTCCTGGCTGTACCGAAGCCTGAACTGAAACGTGCATCAGCACACCTTGGGAGAGGAACTGCAGAGTGGTGTATCTATTTATAAAAACATATTGGTGAGATTTTCGGCATGTAAAAAATTAAAAAAATAGGAAAACATCTTTGCTTGTATAACAAAAAGAAAATTATTTTATATATTGAGAAAACGTATCTAACATTGTAATATGGATGCAAAGTAAAGTTCTCATGTCGTATCAAAACACCCGTTTTTTTATAGCATGGAGAAGTTGAGGTCTGAATATATTCACGCAGGGTCTCCATTCAAACTCTTGTTGATGTCCTGTCCATTTTCATGATTTTAATCTTTTTCTATTTTTAAGTATGCTTGTTGAATGTGTGTGACTGAAGTGTGGGTGATATAGTGTTTGACTGTGACACTGTTTTTGTCCAAATTGTTTGTGTTTTTTTAAGGATTTTTGATGATCTTTTGCTGGGGGTTTTATCATTGCATTGATTGCTATTAATTCTTTAAGAATCAATAATGTAGATATGTAAAATATATTGTATGTAAGCTACATAAAAATAATGTTTTCTAAATATAATTTAATAAAAATAATTACAAAAAATCTACTACTATTACACTATATGGTTGCAATCTCTAACTTTTTCCTGGAAATTTATTTTCTGAATCTATTTTGGGACGTGTGCTCTTTGCGCCCATTGTTAGTTAAGGCAGGTGGTATTTCTACATCCTTTGGAGGGTTGCGTTAGTATTACTGTAATTACTGGTTCCCCTGCCCATATCAGCTTTCAGGAATCACTAACTCAACTGCTCCGTACACACTAATTCTTATTAGATGAGAACAAAAGATTGCTTTGCCTTTCCTGAGTGTGTGTGATTGTGTGCTTGTGTATATTTGAAGTGGGTGCCTGCAAAGAAGTGAGTGTGCTTTGGATACCGATGGGGCTTTGGAATTGGGATGATGAAGGATCATTATTTTTGGGCAGAAGATTGGGCTGGTTGGAAGGATGCAGTCAGTGAGGAGACTAGTCTTGCAAATGATCTCTAAAGGCCAGACATTGAACTATGAATGTCTTCCAAGTATGCTACCATTGATTCTAATTGTCAGCTCTGGACCTGGATGCAAATCAGGAGTGCAGTCTGGCCTACAGAGATGCTGCATAATTGGTCAATAGCCTCCTTACTTAGTGCAGCCGGGGTGATGGGGCAGGGCGTGTGTTCCCTGCAGTAAAGGAGACCCCAGCACGTTTACAGGGGTCAGGTTTGACAAACTGGAAGGGAGCAGGAGGCTGGAGATGGGTCTGCACGTGACGGACAAAGATGCAGTTGGTACAGTTCCTGCATGGTCCGCCAGCACTAGGGACTGGTCACTTGGGGAGGCCTCTAAAGAAGATAATGATGATCATCCCAGTCCCCTCACCCTCAATGTTACTGTGCCCATTAGTGTACGAGGTCTCACCTCCTGAAACACAGTGGCCAGCTGCATCCCCACCTTCGTGGCCACTGTCCTCTTTGTCTGCTCTTCAAGATGCTGAAAAGAAATATATAATAGTCTTTTTTTTTTTAACCTTTATTGACATTTCAACCAAAGACAAGTATGGGCCTACAACCCCCGGGGCCAGCCGCTAAGCAGTTAGAGTAACAAAAAGCAATTTTTAATCACATGCAGCACCTCGGGGAGCAGATTCTCCATGCTAGTATACTCTTGGCCACTGAACAGCACAATTAGTAAAACAGTATATAAAAGGTTTTCATTTTATAATATAGGATGGAAGGATCAGGTGCCGAACAATTTCCCAGCAGCGAAAAATGGCAGGCAGAATAGTAAACGTGTCAACAATAAACAGTAATCGATCAAGTCAGCGGCGCTGAAACAGGAGATTCAGGATGTGGAGGAATATCACAATCAATTCGCGCCTGCAGTCACCCTGCCCTAAGACCCAAAGAACACCACGAAAATTGAGGCACAGATGAAAAAGCAGTGATTGATACCAAAGGAAACCCACTGCACTGACCCAAGAAAAAAAAAAGACAAGGAAGGATAAGAGAAGAAAAAAAAAAGGGGCCACAGAAACAAATTAAAAACGAAAAATCCCCTCCCCCAACCCCCCACCCTGCACCCCTGCAGATGACTATGGCCCCCCCCAGCAGTGTGCCTGTCGCCCGAGAACCAAACCCGAATTATAGAAGAAACAGAGAAAAGGAGAAAGAAAGGAAATCCCACCTAACGGGGAAATGGAGGAGGGTAGTAGTCTATGCGCTCCCGGTCTCTCCCCCCCGCCCTAACCAAGGGGGCCCCCCTAGGCCAACACGAATAAAGTTGTCCACTATACAAAGTACCCCGGGGGGAACCACCAACCCTCCACCCCGGAATCCATCTGTTAGTGAGGCAGTCCCGTTACCAATGGATCCATCGTAAACAATTCAACCAGCAGTCTCAGCCCTGGCCCCGTCTAACAAAGTTGCCGAGTCCTTCGGGTAAGAAAAGCACCATTCCCTGGAAAGACAAAGTTCACACAGAAGCAGCCGGAGCTTGAGTCGGCAAATGGGAGATGATTAGCAGATCCCAACGCAGACGGCTTGCACCAACGATGTCCCTCCCCGTCTCCGAAGCCAAGCATCAATCCATCCGCCATGTTGGGAGACCGACTGGGGAGGGGGTGCGACTCGTTCCGGTACAGATCAAAATGTGAGCCAACAGTGTCCAGGATGGGGGAAGCAGTGAAATGCTCCGATAACTGTAGGACCGATGTTTCAGAGAACATAGAAGAGTCACCAATCTCAGCACACACGATGAGTACCATTTCTTCGGGGGCAGGCACAGCTTCCAGCACCGGGTCCAAACGCGCCTGTAAGGCTTTCACCAGGGAGCAAGTCGGCTGCCGGGTCTCAGAGAGCAAGTCAGGGCTTGCTCCCGGTCCTGTGATCCCATCTGTTACTGTCAGCTAATGATTGACCTGGGCCCTCACCATCGCGTGAAGTGCCGCAAGTTCCGCCATTACCATCCGCAAGGAAGGGCCACATTGAGTCTGTTCCGACAGGTTCCATACGGCCGCAGGCATAACGATACCCATGGAGAGGGGCCCTCTCCGGGGCAGGATATGCCGGGGCAGAAACAGGCCGTGAGGGACGGGCCAGCAGCGCGCAGCAACGCGCGGCAGGACCCCTACCCCGGGGCACCAGCGGTGCTATTGCCGGGTCCCCGGGACGGGGCCACGCGACACAGCACCGCGCGCCACCCGTTGCCTCACCTCAGGTACAGCTCCAGGCAGCAGATGATTGCAAAGTAGTCCAGAGAAATTTTCAAAAGTTCCAGGGACCGGACCCAACCACCCTCAGCAGTCCGTTGTTGTTCACTTTGGACCCGGGTAGACCAGCAATCGAGGCCCCGGCTTCCAGTCTGGGTTAGGCCTCAAAACATTTTCGATGTTACTTCACCCCAGAACATCAGAAAAATTCCGTGAGCACACCATCGGGGTGCCGACTAGTTCACCCACACGAATCCGGAGCAGGAGATCAGGATATTCGACAGGATAAGCAAGCGTAGGACGGGGGTCAGCGGAGCCGGGAGACTATGCGGCCATCTTGGTTGGTGTCGTAGCTCCTCCTCCTATAATAGTCTTATTGGATCTGTGGAAATTGGACTATCTTGCAATTTCCTCTCAAAATGTTTCCTAATTTCCATATGTCAATTTGGTCCAAGGCTTTCAAACTTGGATTTAAGTTTAGCATCTCAAGCATGTAAAGAACATCTTCGGAAACCATTTGGTCAGTTTTGCAAGCTCCTATATAATTTTTTTATATTTTGTCATCACCATTTCCAAATCTCTCCAGGAACTGTTTCTCACCTCTAAATGAGTCTGATTGGTTGTTTTGAAATTATGTCATGAAAGCAAAATAAAGCAAAACATCCTTACAAGGCAAAATACTTGATTTATGAATCATTTGTCAAAAAAATGTAAATTGATACTTGTATAGCGCACTACTCACCCGCAAGGGTCTCAAGGCGCTTGTACGAATACCGCTGTGGAACCCATCCTGGCTTTCCCTGTGAGGCGTCCACTCCTGGGCACCCCCAAGGTGGAGGCCAGGCATCCTTAGCATTGTGGGGGCCGTTGTGGAGATTAAGTAAGCTATTGCCCAGAGTTGCAGAGTGGGACTCCATGATTAGAATAGGCACCGAGGCGAGAATTATCAGGTCTGTGGAATTTTGAGCCCAAGACCCGCCGAGGCGGGGAATTGAACCCTGGTCCCGGGCTAGACCTCTGCATTAGGGTCTGCCACTCTAATCATTGAGCCGTACTTCTCCACATAAAAAGATAAATCATTATGGTTTAATTTTTACTGAAATTGCACCAATATTTGCATACATTGAAAGACTGTTTCTTTTGTTTGACTATGTCATAATGGTAACACTTACTAACGTAACATAAGTATATTTCTTATGTAAAAATATGTTTTCATGTATTGAGTACTTAATTTGCTTATCAGTGTATCAGCCCCTATGTATGTAACTAACCCTTTGAAGAAACGCAAAATTAGTTGTGTTGGTATATTCTAATGACTTCTGTATCATAAGCAAATACATAGGGCTTGACACATTTCTAATCCACTTTAGTACAGATCAAAAATTCTTATACACTTGAATCTAAATGATTTTAAGTTATTTTCTGTTTGCTTTATCATTGTGATCAAAATATGGCTTACATCAGACAGCACTGCCGTCCCAACGAGAAGTAGCCATACCTTCGAGATTCAGTTTAGTGCAGTTAAAGATACTTCATCGTATATACTATACCAGGGTGACCCTCTACGGAAAACAACCATTATAACGCAACTTTTACGACAAACTACCATTATTACGCAACTTTTACAACGGAACATCCATTACAACGAATGCCTTTACAACGCATTACATTACATAGCAGATGCTATTACAGTGCATGCCATTACAACGTAAGTATAGGTAAGTATATCATTTTATTTAAACATTTATTTAATTCAAAAAATTATTTAATTAATTTAATAAATATTAAAAATAAATAAACATATTAATTTAAGTAATTTTATCAAATAAATTAAATATATTAATTTAAGTAATTTTAAAAAGTATTTTTATTTTTAGGGTTCAGGGCTAGATTTGGGTTATGGGATACAGGTGTATTTTTAGGGTTCAGGGCTAGGTTTGTGTTATGGGGTACAGGGGTATTTTTAGGGTTCAGGGCTAGGTTTGGGTTTTGGAGTACAGGGGTATTTTTAGGGTTCAGGGCTAGGTTTGGGTTTTGGGGTACAGGGGTATTTTTAGGGTTCAGGGCTAGGTTTGGGTTATGGGGTACAGGGGTATTTTTAGGGTTCAGGGCTAGGTTTGGGTTATGGGGTACAGGGGTATTATTAGGGTTCAGGGCTATGTTTGGGTTTTGGGGTGCAGGGGTATTTGTAGGGTTCAGGGCTACATTTGGGTTTTGGGTACAGGGGTATTTTTAGGGTTCAGGGCTAGGTTTGGGTTTTGGGGTACAGGGGTATTTTTAGGGTTCAGGCTAGGTTTGGGTTTTGGGGTACAGGGGTATTTTTAGGGTTCAGGGCTAGGTTTGGATTTTGGGGTACAGGGGTATTTTTAGGGTTCAGGGCTAGGTTTGGGTTTTGGGGTACGGGGTATTTTTAGGGTTCAGGGCTAGGTTTGGGTTTTGGGGTACAGGGGTATTTTTAGGGTTCAGGGCTAGGTTTGGGTTTTGGGGTACAGGGGTATTTTTAGGGTTCAGGGCTAGGTTTGGGTTTTGGGGTACAGGGGTATTTTAAGGGTTTCGTTTTAAAAATAGTACTTTAAATAAATTAAATAAATTAATTTATGTAATTTTAATATTAATTAAAAAAAGTTCTCAAAAAAATAAAAAAAGTAATTTTTACCCCTACACTATCCAGCACTTACCTTACTATTACACCCCCCTGGATTTAGAATAGTAAATTTTACCCCTATGTTATCCTGCACTTACCCTACTATTACTCCCCCTTGTGTTAGAATTTTATTTTGAAACACCTACACTATTTTAAAAATATATATATATATATTTACTAATATATTAATATAAATTAATTTATTAATAAAATTTAAGTAACTATTTATTAATTACATTTAAAAAAAAAATAATATACTTACATATACTTACGTTGTAATGGCATCCGTTGTAATAGCATCTGCTATGTAATGTCATGCGTTGTAAAGGCATTCGTTGTAAAGGATCCTGCGTTGTAAAAATTGCGTTGTTATGGTATGCGTTGTGAAAGTATGCGTTGTAACGTCATACATCCCCCTCTACGCAATGGGGAAGGCCACACATCAGTTTTGCTTCGGGGGAGGAGCTGTGGAGAGGAAGACACCTTTTTTCATACTATATGGCAATGCCCCCAGATTGCAGCTTACTGGGTCAAAGTGATGCGAACAATGGCACAGATTGTTGAGGTGTCACTTATCCCGGAGCTAAGGTATTGTCTCCTGAATTTGTGGGAACCAAATGATCTTTCCCACCCAGCTCAAGATTGGGTTACGCTGGTTGTAATTTTTGCCAAACGTAATGTTGCTGGAACAGGGGGTCCGGGGAGTTGCCAACTCTTAGAGACTGGTGCAAAGATATGAATGAAGCTATGATGGCGGAAAGAGTGGTATACATGCACCACTGATGCTCCCGGAAATGGGAGAAGGTGTGGGGTGGACAACATGTCTGAATAGAGGGGAGGTGGGGTCTCACAGTATGCCAACAGTACTAACTAGAATGTACCTTGTATTAGTAATGTGTGTAATGACACCGACATCGGTTGCGATCCACAGTGTTCAATGTAGATGCCATGTACTTGTAATATGCCCTGAATTCTTTATCAATAAAAAAATATATATATGGCTTTCATTTTAGGCAAAAATTTGTACAAACTTACAGTAAATTGTAATTACACTGATTCACATGTATTTTGCAACATAAAAAATAAATGCTATTTAGAATATGGGAATTGTTCAAACTTGATGAATTTGTATAATCTCCTAATAAATAATTTATTGTGCATGATTTTTAGTTTTCTGGGTCGACTCCTGGTGGCCCCCTGCCCTGGGCACCGCCCCCAAGCCAACGGACCTCGCACGCAACCTGGGCTTCATCCTGGACTCCCCCTCACGATGACCAAGCAAGTCAATGCCGTCTCGTCATCCTGCTTCAACACCCTGCGCATGCTTCGAAAGATATTCTGATGGATCCCCACCGAAACCAAGAAGTCAGTCAGCCAGGCCCTCGTCACCAGCCGTCTGTACTACGGGAACACCCTATACGCTGGAACCACAGCCAAACTCCAGAAAAGACTCCAGCGCATTCAGAACGCCTCAGCACGACTCATCCTGGACATCCCTCGCCACAACCACATCTCCGCCCACCTGAAAGACCTGCACTGGCTCCCAGTCAACAAGAGGATCACGTTCAGACTCCTCACCCACCCACACAAGGCTCTCCACGACACGGGCCCGAAGTACCTCAACAGCCGCCTCACATGCTACACACCCACCTGCCAACTCTGATCTGCCAGCCTTGCCCTCGCCTCCGTCCCACGTATTCGCAAATCCACCGTCAGAGGAAGATCCTTCTCCTACCTGGCAGCCAAGACATGGAACTCCCTCCCCACTCACCTACGGCTGACCCTGGATCATCTCTCCTTAAGGAAACAACTCAAGACCTGGCTGTTCAAGCAGTAGCGACCCTCCCCCTCAGCGCCTTGAGACCCTTACGGGTGAGCAGCGCGCTATACAAATTTTGTTGATTGATTGATTGATTGATTGATTGCTCTCGCTTCAACGAAGCAAAACAGGATTACCTTTGAGCAAGGGATGCTGCATATTAGCAGCTCCCCTTGCTTAAAAGCAATGCCGGCTCCTGCAGCAGGCGGTGAGTCGGCGGGACCATGGGGGCATAGTAGCTCCCCCTATGATCCCCAACCCAAAACTCTTGGCCACGGGCGATGGGGTCACAGGGGCCATGAGTGGCCCGGGAGGGGGGACACGCAGCCCCCATCCTCGTTAATGGGAAAAAAGAATGTCCGGACCCCCAGGGCATGGGGTCCCCGGGGCCGGAATCAGCCTCCTTTCAGGTTTTTTTTATAAAAAAAGTGGTCAGGCCCTGGGGGATGGGGTCCCCAGGGCCACAAAAATAGTTAAGGAAGGTAGGCCATATGGCCCCCCTACCAAAAACAAAAAAAGCTGGCCTCACGCCAGAGGTCCCTGCACCACTCTGCAAACACACCCCCTGCCGCATTGTAAGTTGGGGTATTAAGTCCCCATGAATTTGACGAATACTCAGGTTCCCAGGGAGCCAAATAGCCGACCAGGTACCTCCAGTAAGCGCCACATAGCTGGTTTGAATAGAGGTGGTCTGAGGACATGACCATTTTCAAACCACTCTGCAAACGCGCCTCTTAGCACACTGCTGGTGTGGCGATGAGGTCCTCTTGTTTCCTGAGGACCTCACAACACAAGTGGACTTCATCCCCAACCAGCAGTGCACCAGAGCTGCGTTTGCAGAGTGGTATAAAAAGGGGGCATGTCCTCTGATCACTCTCAGCATTCCAGATGTGTGGTGCTTACTGGAGGTACCTGGCGGGCTAGTTGGCCCCCAGGGACCCTTAGCAATGAAGGGGACCTAATACCACAACTTAGAACACGCCAGGTGGTGCGTATGCAGAATAGTGGGGAAACGGGGCATCCACCTCTCAGCAATCACACTGTGTGGGGCTTACTGGAGATAAGATGTAGGCTAGTTTGACTCTATAGGACCCCCAGCATGAAGGGGACTTCAATCCCCATCCAAGAGCATGACAGGGAGTGCTTTTGCAGAGTGGTGGGCAAGGGGGGCATGGCCTGCTTCGAGAACTTAGCAATCCTGCTTTGTGCCACTTACTGGAGTCAATAGGAGCGGTAGTTGGCCCCCAAGGTTGTTGGTGGGGGGCCAACTACCCTCCTTGTTACCTACAGTAAGTCCCACGCAGTAGGATTGCTAAGACATCTGAGGACATGCCCCCCTTTCCTCACCACTCTGCAAACGTGACTACTACTTAAAGAAGCTATTTTTCTGCACCTCTGACTTAAAGGTAGTTTTAATCCGCCTGCCCTATTATGTACTAGGGCCTTACATGGTGTACCCCAACGCATAGTGTTCCCTAGTGTATGTAGGTGTTTTAACTGTATTCTAAGTGTCTTTTAGCATAGTCAGTTACCACCAGTACTCGTCAGAAAAAAGTTGGGGGCACGTGATGACTTTGCAACATGGCATCTTACTGCTCGTCTGTTGGTTCTTTGTGCACATCTCTTCCTTTTTTCTGCACCTTTCTTTGTCTTTCTGGACTTCTGTTGCCTCTATCTGCACATGTCGTACCTCTGTAGGCATAGTTAGAAATTAGCATTTAAAGAAACCTTTGAAAGTCACAGAAAAAAACACAGGTTTCAGTGTCATTATAGTTAGAAATTAGCATTTTAAAAACCTTAGAAATTCACTGAAAGAACCAAAGGTTTCAGGGACATTATAGTTAGTTGGACATTTGACTCATACAAAACCAAAGAAATTCGGCTGTTATAGTTAGTTGAGCTAATTATAACTTGTGCCCCGCAATGCACTCCTGATGATGTCAAATATTGCATCATTCATGACATGGTCAGTGACATCACTGATGACATCTCAAATGACATCACTGATGACATCATCGATGACATCATCCAGATCATAATCTGATAAACCTCCTAACACCCTAATATAACCTTTGATACACCCACTCTAAAACACAGACTACCATTTTCAAAACCATAGACACACCAATACCAGCTACTACATACCCACTCACTGATTTCTAGGTCTACACACATATCTACTCATTTCCTCATACAGTCACTCATCAATACAGTAGTATCATATGCACTTACCCATAGAGTTACTCACACACCTAGTCAGTCATGCAAAGAATCAACCACACTCCCATTTACTCACCTATAGAGTCATACCTCACTTATTCATTCAGATACTATCACATACTTATTCTCTTATACAATCACTGATACAAGCACACACTCATCCATACAGCCGCTCTAACAATCACTCATTCTCATATATAGTTATTTATATACTCCAACACTCACATATACTGCCTTTCACATTTGTAGTTACTCACACATGTACCACTGAGACATCTGTTTACTCACCAACACACCCATACACACACTTACCCACCCATTCATCCCTTTACAGATGCACTCTTGAACCCATACACCCAGTGAATCACCCACTCACACATCTATGCAGAGAGTCACACACCCCCTACTGACCCACACAGACATTCAGTCACCCATACAAATACTCAGACATCCAATCAATACCCCTACAGACACACATTAAGCTACTCACCAATCCTTGCAACCACTTACACACCAACTGACAGACTGTTACTGACATTTGCACAGTTTATTCACTAACCTATGCATTCAGTAGGACACGTTCAATCACTCACTTATATCGACAGTCAGGCACATACTAAACCATCAATTCAGACACTTATCTACCCACTCTTTCTTAAAAATACCTTGACTTATATTACCTACTGGCAGTTGCCAGTAGGTAGTTATAGTTATGACCTAGTTTCCATAGGAAAAGCATATTTTCTTTTCACAATAACTTTGGTGTTGGTTGATGAATCTTTGTGAAATTTTCAAAACTATTGGGGTACTCCAGTCAGCTCCTGTTTTGGAAGTTTCTGGTTGACCCAACAAGCTGGGGCGAGAAAAAAGGGGGTTCCAAAAACATATTTACCCATGGTAATTTCTATAGGAAACTTTAAACAAAGGTACAGCCCGAACTGCTGAACGGAATTACACCAAATTTGGCATTTGGTTCAGAAAGAGCCCTTACTGTTAAATGGTGTAAATCCCTTCAGTAGTTCCTAGGACATTCAAAAAATAAAAAGGTTTTATATCTGGGTGGAGCCTAACCCCCTGAGCACGAGCTTGGCTCTAATTGGCTGCCAACACTTCAAACCCGGAACTGTTGGCAGCCATCTTGTGCTTCAAGGAGGGAGAAAGAAAAAGGTGAGAAAACAGATAAAATAACAAGAAAAGGGGAGGGTAAAAACACCCTGACACACAAGGCCTGCTCCCCCAGTCCCAAAAAAAGCCTTTTTTTAAAAGAAAATTCAGTCGGGGTCATGCCAGAGCGCGAATCCGTCAGAAAATGTAAAAAAAAAAATGAAGTGCAGTCTCCTGCACTCCGTTTTCAAACCCCCGGGTGGGCCAAGTCCCGGGGGCAATATATTGGGCTATAAGAATTATAATATGCGGGAGAGCATGTGGCTCTATGGTGCTTACTGGAGGTGCAAAACACACGGTGATGGACGGAATGTTGCACATTGGCAAAACATTCACCCCCAGTCACAGATCTGGGTTTATTCCATCGTTATTTTGCTCACCATCCACCCCAATTCAGACATGGCCATATGCAAATCAGTCTTGACCCTGTGCCTCATGGGAACAGTCCAGCACGAACTGCCAATCTATGTCTTCCCTGGACCGGAATCAAGTATCCCAGGACCGGTTTCTGGCTATCAGCTGTCATCCGCCAAGATAGCTTGACTCCAGTGGCGTAGTGAGCACGCGACCCATGTCTGGGCATAGCCTTCCCACATAGGGCAAACAGCAAAACACACAAGGTGATGGATGGAATGTTGCACATTTGCAAAACATTCACCCTCAGTCACAGATCTGGGTTTAATCCATCGTTATTTTGCTCACCTCGTCACCCCAGTTCCGACATGGCCATATGGAAATCAGTCTTGACCCTGAGCCTCATGGGAACTGTCCAGCCCGAACTGCCAAGCCATGTCTTCCCTGGACAGAAATCAAGCATCCTAGGACCGGTTTCTGGCTATCAGCCATCATTAGCCAGGATAGCTTGACTCCAGTGGCGTAGTGAGCACAGGACCCACATCTGGGCATACCCTTCCCACATAGGGCGAACACAAAACTCAGAAGGTGATGGACTGAATGTTGCACATTGACAAAACATTCACCCCCAGTCACTGATTTGGATTTAATCTATCGTTATTATGCTCACCACACCACCCCAGTTCAGACATGGTCATATGCAAATCAGTCTTGACCCTGTGCCTCATGGGAACTGTCCAGCCCGAACTGCCAAGCCATGTCTTCCCTGGACCGAAATCAAGCATCCTAGGACTGGTTTCTGGCTATCAGCCGTCATTAGCCAGGATAGCTTGACTCCAGTGGCGTAGTGAGCACAGGACCCACATCTGGACATACACTTCCCACATAGGGTGAACAGTAAAACACACAAGGTGATGGACGGAATGTTGCACATTGGCAAAACATTCACCCCCAGTCACAAATCTGGGTTTAATCCATTGTTATTCTGCTCACCACGCCACCCCAGTTCAGACATGGCCATATGCAAATCAGTCTTGACCCTGTGCATCATGGGAACAGTCCAGCCCGAACTGCCAAGCCATGTCTTCCCTGGACCAGAATCAAGCTTCCTAGGAACGGTTTATGGCTATCGGACAGGATAGCTTGACTCCAGTGGAGGAGTGATTGGATAAGTACAAGTTGCTGACAAGGTGAATAGAAGAGTGCTCATGGAGTGACAGAGGGATTGCTGGAGTGCATAGGTACTGCTCTGGTGATTGTAGCAGTGAATATATTAGTGCCTGGGATATTGCATGACTACATGTGTACATACAAATTGACCATGCAATCTCCTTGCAGCACTCTAATCATCCAGTTACTGCCCATGTACTCATGCAACAGCCCAGGCACTAACGAATGCAGTGCTACAATCCCAAGAGCACTACCAATGCAGTCCAGCAATACCCCTGTCACTCCCTGTGCACTCTTCATGCAATGGCCTAGGCACAAATACATTCACTGCTTCAACCCCGAGAGCAGTACCTGTGCGCTCCAGCATTCCCCTTGTCACTTCGTGAGCACTCTTCGAATCACCCTGTCATCACTGTATACTTATCCAATCACTGTGCCAGTGTCAGGACTAGATAATCTTGTAACCACACAGGAGCAGAATTATGCATTTTCCCAACTCTCCTCTCAATACTTCTCTGCCAGGCTTTCTTTACTAACCCTGCAGGTAAGTACCAAGGGGGGAATGGGGTGTGGGAGAGAGAAGATACTGCCCGTATTCTTCTTTAGTTCTCTGCCTCTTCTTCGTCTTCTTTCTTCTTATAAGGCTGTAAGTGGATGTAATTCAACAAACACTTTTGTTTTGCTTATTAATTCTAATATTTAATTTCACTGTATCTAATTTATCTATTCATCTTACCAGGAGACTTCATGGGCTTGCCTCTCTTCTGTTGAATGTGTTGTTTAAGTTCCTTTATTCTCAGGTATTGACAGAATTCTCACAACTACTTCTTGAGGAGGTAAACACAGAGGCAAGTATTCATTCTCTATAACTTCTATCTTAAGTCTGCTAATTTACCCACTTCTACTTACTTCTGTTTTATTCTATTCTTCCCTTATAGCTTCTTTTTTTACACACATAAGTTGTAGGTGATGAATTGGTTAATTAGTTGGTTCTTAATGTGAACTCCAAAGACAAAATCAACATCTTTCATTTTTTTGCTATGACGAATGAAGTTTGCAATTAGCCACAATCGTTACGCTGAAGACCTCTTAATAGGTCTACCTTAAATGAATTTAACACCCAGATGTGTGATACTTCTCACAAGTTTTTGCCACTTCTCAATTTGATGGCTGAGTCTAAAGTTTTGCCCAACGTGATATTTTCTTCAATATCCTTTTAAGCAACTGACTCTTTAACTAATTGTAGAATCTTAAGTTATTATATTCAGCCAAATATCAGCTCTAGTTCAGACAACTCTTAATCTTACCGGCTTACTGCGCACCAGTCAAACTAGGAACTCTACGGACTTGCGCAATGATTCGGATTCAATAATCACATGCGCAATGGAAACCCAACTATGAACACTACTCTTGAGATAGGCGCACTTCCTTGGACTCAATAAACACATGGGCAATAGATGACCAAGCTGTGAATGCTACACATTTGGACGTGCGCACTACTTCAAAGACACTAAGGAATGTGTAACAGGGACACTAACCTGCGGTCCTCTTGATTCGTAGAGCCCGACGCTGAAGAACCGTTGCCCCAAAGACACCACCTGACTAGCTACCCGCGACAACTCCAGGGTAGGTTCTAACCGGTGAAAGCTCTCTGTGAAGTGCGCCATAGAACATTGATGCTCACTTCACCTGAGCTCCTAAATCAAGAGGCAAACGACTAGACCACTAAACAGTGGGTGTGCTGTCGGTCATCTTGGATGTCCAGTGTTGCCAGCACACTCACAAACTCAAGATATGACGAGCCCTAGGATTAGCATAATGTAGAAAGGGGGCAGATGTAATGTCCACAACAAGGCTGCGAGGAGGAAACCTCCCGTGAGCCCTGACAGCCAATACCCAAGCACTTATAAATTCACCAAGTAGTATCTTTGCAGCACTCTAATCATCCAGTCAGTAACCATGTGTTTATGCAATGTCCCAGGCACTAACAGATGTAGTGCTACAGTCCCCTTGGGCCTACCCATGCAGTCCAGTAATCTGCCTGTCACTACCTATGTACTCCTCCAATCAGTCAGCACAATGTATTTATGCAATCAGTCCACCAATCCCAAGCACCTATACATTCACTATGTACTCTTCTTACAGTACTGTAATCATCCAGTCACTACCCATGTACTTATGCAATGGCCCAGTCCAGAAATCCGTCTGTCACTCCCTGTGGACTCTTCCCCTCACTCTGCCAGCACCATATACTTATCTAATCCCCCTGCCAAAACCCCAGCACTTATACATTCACCATACAGTTTCCTTGCAGCTCTCTAATCATCCAGTCACTACGTATCTACTCATGTGATGGCCAAGGCATTAACTTATGCAGTGCTACAATCTCCAGAGCACTACCCATGCAGTCCAGCAATCCCACTGTCACTCCCTGAGCACTCTTCTGATTACCCAGTCAGCACGATGTCCTTATCCAATCACTTCACCAAAACCCAAGCATTTAAAATACTCTATGCACTCTTCTTGCAGTACTCTAATCATCCAGTCACTACCCATGTAGTCATGCAATGACCCAGGCACTAAAACATGCACTGCTACAATCCCTTGAGCACTTCCCATGGGGACCTCTAATCACCTATACACTGCTGATTCACACCTCCAATTACCCAGGTAGTAACGATACACTCCAGAAATCCCTCCGTCACTACCCATGCACTCCTCCAGTCACCCAGCCAGCACTATGTACTTATCCAATCCTTCTGCCAAAACCCAAGCACTTATAAATTCACCATGCACTCTCCTTGCAGTACTCTAATCATCCAGTCACTACCCATGTACTCATGCAATGACCCAGGCACTAACACATGCAGTGGTACAATCACCTTTGCACTGCCCATGCAGTCTTCCAATCACCAAGCCATCAACATTTACTTATCCAATCACTCTGCCAAAACCCAAGCACTTATAAATTCACCATGCACTCTCCTTGCAGTACTCTATTCATCCAGTCAGTACCCATGCACTTATGTAATGACCCAGGCACTAACACGTGCACTGCTGCAATCCCCTGTGAGCTACCCATGCATATATCTAACCACCTACACAGTACTGATTCACTCTTGCAATTACCCAGTTAGTACCCATGCAGTCCAGCCATCGACCTGTCATTACCCATGCACTCCTCCAATCACCTAGCCTGAACCATGTAGTTATCCAAACGCCAAACACTTATAAAATCACCATGCACTCTCCTTGTAGCACTCTAATCATCCAGTCACTAGTCATGTACTCATGCAGTGACCCAGGCATTAACTCCTGAGTCATGCTCATAACAGGGGTATCCCCAACGCATAGTGTTCCCTAGGGTATGTAGGTGTTTTCACTGTATTCTAAGTGTCTTTTAGCATAGCACTGGCTCTAGGCCTGCTTAGTCAGAGTCAGTTACCACCAGAACCCGTCAGCAAAAAGTTGGGAGCACAGGAGGGCTTTTCTGCTCCTCTCTTGGTTTTTTCAGCACATCTCTCGCTGCTTTCTGCACTTGTCTTTCTGGACTTCTGTTGCCTCTTTCTGTATTGGCTTTCTTCTTTCTGTGCTTTTCTTCCTCTTTCTTTACATGTCCTACCTTTGTAGGCGTAGTTAGAAATTAACATTTAACAAAATACATATAACAATATTACATTTAAAAATGATCATTTAAAAAACCTTCGAAGTTCACTTAAAAAACCATATGTTTAAGGGATGTTATACTTAGAAATTAGCATTTAAAAAAAACTTTGAAATTCACTGAAAAAAACATAGGTTTCAGGAACGTTATAGTTAGTTGGACATTTTACTCGTACAAAGCTAGAGAAATTCAGCCTTTCTAGTTCATTCAGCTAACTATAACTCGCGGCCCCGCAATGCACTACTGATGATGTCACATATTACATCATTCATGACATGGTCAGTGACATCACTGATGACATCTAAAATGACATTGGTTTGGACTTAGGAAGTGGAGGTATCCATAAGCTGAGGTGTGGTAACAGCCAGGGTGGTAGATATAGGTTTGGGTCAAGTGAGTCTCAATGAATACGTCTGCCCAGATAGATCAGATGGACCAGGCTGCTCCTCTTCAACTAGACTTGCAGGATTGAAGTTCTCGCTTAAGGCTTCATCCTGGTCTGGGGTGGAAGTATACTCAGTGGTAAATGATTGTCCAGTTACTCTGGTTGTTGGACCTATTATGAATGATTACAAAGACATTTTCAAAATACGGATGACACATCTAATTATTTTGAAGCAAAAATATAAAGCAACCTAAAAGTACAAATAAAAAATTATAATGTTTGTACATTTCAGTGGTATTATAATAGGTTACTCAAACAGTTTAAATGACACCGAAAAATACTTTTAAAAATAGCAGGTGACAAGATGTCCTGAAATGTAAAGAGTTGTTTAGAAAGTATTAATAAATATAGCAACCATTTCACACAACATAGTAGAGAGTTGAATTGTGAATTAAACCATTCTAATTATGAGCGGCTAATTTTCTTACATTTACACATCTTCAAAGGATATATGGTTTTAGTCATCACAAGAACATTGCAAAGCACATTTTCACAAAAAGAATCACATATATTCAGCATACAAAATTAAGTACCTTAAAACTTTTAAGTAAATAAACTTCTTTGTGAAAACAAATGACACACAGTGATAGGACAATATACATAATTACAATATTTCAAAACATAGCATGATCTAGAGATTGATCAATACATAACAATTTTACATATGTGTAAATGTGACAGGAAAGAGAGAAGGAGCAAAATAACATTGCAATATAATTTTCACAAAACAAAAACAGAGTATCATGGTAGTTGAAGTAATTTCATTAAACTTTAACGCCACTTGCAGATGTAAGTAAAACATATATAGTGAAATTGTGCTGTTAAAAAGAACAGATATTTACAATATAAAAAACCATATATTGAATATGATATTTGGTGTAAAACACTTACAAGAAACATTGCATCATATGATATGTTAGGGAGATTGAAACCTGTAACCTTATATACAGCAAAATATATTCAAACAAACATGGATATAATATCCATTTTCCATCCAGGGTTCATACAATTGCAAAACCGAATATGCTGTATATGTACTGATGTGCACCTGTGGGCTTAACTACATTGGTAGTACAAAGCTGCAGGTGCACTTCAGGATATTGCAGCATATAAGAGCCATTCTCCACAGTGACCCGGCATATCCTGTGGCTCGACATTTTAAGCGAACTCATGCCAATGACATCAATTGCTTGTCTTATTATGTATTCGATGATGTTGAAAAATCCAGAAGAGGCGGCACCAGAGAACGACAGTTAAGGCAATTAGAAACAAACTATATCTTAGAGTTCGATTATAAATTGCCTAATGGTTTAACCACAACAGATGATATACATAACTTCCTATAGATAGGGGAATGTAAATAGCAGTTGTAAATATCTCTGGTTTGTATGATTAAGCTCTGATGTAAATATGAATCAACTCTAATGAATTTAGAATTTTATTTTCTTTTTTCTTTCCCTCTGGATCTGGTTTTAGTGGATCTAGTTTCTTTTTAATGCAAGTCTATATACTTTTTATATGTCTTTTTAAAGGTATTCTGTCCCTTGTTGGCATTTTACTGATATATAGAGATCTTTGTGATGTATATATATACATTTTTTGCATGTATGAATTACTTGATCAGATCTGGAATTGTACATAGTTATATGTTGTCTACTTAAGCACTTTATATTTGCACTTTTTGCACAGTATGCACTCATTTTTGCACTACGTGAAAAATCAAAAGAAAAACTATTTTGCACAGACAGAGTTTAACACACACACACATATATATATACTGTCATCAACTTGACTAATTTCCCTCTGTCTACAAAAGAACAACAACTGCTCTCTCTGGGCTTGTCATATTGTCCACCTAACAGGTTTTCATACAATCAAACCCGGATTGACATTTATAAGTTTATCCGCAAGATTAAACTTATCAAACACTTTAGACTTGAAGCCAAAAGAAATCAAACTGAGTCTACAACCGAGGTTAACACTATGACACCTGGATTACAAGTTCAAGATGCTGCGGGGCTACAAAACTTGCTGGATCTAGCTTTTGACAATGATTCACAACCCACTCCCACTGTGAGTCAGAGTACCGAGATGAGCCACGCAGCTATCACCCCATTTCCTAGTGAATGATCATCCGATCACACCTGTATTATATTTTCTTCCGAAAATTCATAAACAGGTCACTCCAACACCAGGTCGTCCAATCATAGCTGCCATTGGAAGTAGTAATGAAAACCTCTCCAAATATATAGACTTTTTTTTGCAGCCTTACATGCAGAACCTTCCGTCCTTTGTTAAGGACACCACGGACTTTCTCAATAAGCTCATGGAAGTGGAATGGAATGCGAGTTTACTATTTTTGGTAATGGATATTGAATCGCTTTACTCGTCGATACACCATCAGCATGGCATGCAAGCGTGTAAACATTATTTGGACAGAAGAGACATTTGTTTTCGAGACCATAACATCATGTTGATGGAAATGTTGAACATCTGTCTTACTACTAACTTCTTTAAATTCCAGGGTCAGATATACCAGCAACTCCGCGGTGTGGTGATGGGCTCGTGTTTCTCCCCCAGCTACTCATGCTTGCATGTGGGCTGGTGGAAGGAGCACGAGCTCAAAACCACACATTGCCGATGGTTACCTCACATCAAACACTATTGGCGTTTTATAGATGATGTCTGCATTATCTGGCAGGGATCAGCGGATGAGGCAGAAATGTTTGTCAAAGAGGTTAACACGAATTCCTTTAATCTCAAATTCACCTCTACCATCACGACTGACTCAGCAGAATTCCTTGATGTTAGCATCTTCATCAAAAACAGCCAAATTGAAACTTGCCTACACAGAAAGGCCACTGCAGGCAATTCAATTTTGCATGCTCACAGTTCCCATCCTGCCCACACAATTTGGAGCATCCCCTATGGGGAGTTCATTCGAATCTGCAGAATATGCAGTGAAAATGACTCCCTTGAGAAATGTCTTAATGAATCCAGACAACGTTTCATCCATAGGGGTTACTCTGATTCCATCCTTGACAAGGCTCTACACAAAGCATGTGCTTTTGAGCGTAAAACATTATTGATGCCCAAAACTTCAAACATCTCTACTGCTGAAAGCACTGCACACTTAATCATTAACTACAGCGCCCAGGAGCACAAAATCAGGGGTATCATTTCTTCTGAATGGCCTATAATCCTTACGGATGTCATTCTTGGACCTATACTACCTACAAGTCCTAACATCACATTCAGAAGGTCTCCCAGTATGCGAGACGCTATTGATAGACCCATGCCCGAAGATCCACTTAAAAAGAGTTTGATTACTAAAACTGGGTTCTTCCGGTGCACTTCATGCCGAGCCTGCACTTTTGCCAAAAATAGTATGCATTATTTCACCGCATTTTGCTCCACACCTGTCCCTATTCGTGAATACCTCACATGCAGATTTGAATATGTCGTATACAAACTCAAATGCACATGCAACTTGGAGTACATCGGAAGTACTAAACTTCCGGTACACCAACGGATTTTGCAGCACATCCGTGCAATTGTAAACAGCGACAACAACTATCCTGTCGCTAGACATTTTCGAGCTGTACACGATAAAAAACGGAGGGATCTCAAATATACAGTTCTGTGCTCAGTACCTCAACCCGGACGGGGAGGTGACAGGATGAAACTTCTTCGGCAGAAAGAATCTCATTTAATTCTTGCCTTAGACACCAAGGCACCGAATGGTTTAAACTTGACCGAAGATTTGAGCAATTTCTTGTGAACTGTATTTTGACGGGTCATGCTGTTATTTTCCTTTTTTGATTCATTTTTTCTGATGTGATGTAGATTATCACTGAGTGGTTGGCCGGCTGGTCAGCCTTCACTTGTATATACTTTGTTTAGGTGTTCCTTTCAATGATATTGAAATGTGCCTATTTTGTTTGATTTGACACCTAAGTGCAAAGTTGTATGCTATTTGATTATAGTTGGTCCTGTCAAGCATATTCTTCTCAGCTGTGGCTTTACATACTTTTTCTTTATCTTCCCCTTTATTATTATTCTTTTATTTTTCTACTTTACTATCACTTTTTCTTGCTTTCTCTGATTAATTGTGTTGGTTGATTTTGACTTGGTATTTATTTTGTACATTTACTTTGCTGTAGTCCCATTCACATGATTATTTCCTCATCGCATTTAGTATGTTTGTGTTGGAACTGGGGTAGCCTGGCCTAGGGCAAGACTAGCATATCAGAGGCACAGTGTAAAGGTTGCAGACCACCCAAAAGTAATTCCACGCAATAGCACTCAAAAAGAAAACACTACACCGAAAATGTGGGAAAATACGTACTACTTTATAAAAATAATATACTCTCTGTTCTCAAATATAAATAGCTCAGAACATTCAGGTCACTTTAGAATCAGCAGTTAAACTTTTTAAATTACTAGCAGATTATCAATTAGTTTCTTCAGTACATTACATTTAGTTGTCTTCAAATCAATATTCCACTTCCCAAGATGTTATCCTGTTCAATAAGACAATACACTTGTCAATGAATTAATCATAACACTTTAGACTTTCCCAGATCAAAGACCCACATTAATTGTGCATTTCATAAGACTCCAGAAGTAATTCCAACTGGTTACTATATTGTGCCCAATACTGGTCTCTCCCAACACCAACCCCCTTCACTTCCTAATACACAGTTGCTGATGATCCCTTCCAGTTACTCCCTCCTGTGTGTCACTCAGCTGTGGCAATTAATAGGATGTGAGTTATTTCCAGATGATCTTTAGTGCCACTCTCCCCCTTTTTAGTACACCTCCTTACTTGTTTTCAGTTGTTGTTGAAGTTGTCCTGCGCCAAGAGGGAAAGGTGACACGGAAAAGGAGGGGCTAGGAACCGAGGCTGCAGAGGCTCTCTCGCCTCAGGGGTCTCCTCGGTGTTACTAGGTTTGGGCCAACTCCTCGGTGAGTCTCTCACTTAGGGAGCGTCAGGGACCGAAATCACGATGCCCCCAGGCCCCTTCCGGGCCTCTTAGCTCCCCCTCCCTGCTCGGGCCAGCTCTTCAGTGTGGCGCTCGAGCAGGAGGAGAAGGCAGAAACACTCGGCGCTCCCCCAGCGCCTCTCCTTACGAAGACACTTACTCGGCGGTCATGCGCGGAAGCGCTCGCTCTCGTCCCGCCTCTCCTCACGAAGTCACTTACTCGGCGGTCCTGCGCGGAAGCGCTCGCTCTGGTCCCGCCTCTCCTCACGAAGGCACTTCCAGGAAGGACACTACTCGTCCGGGCCTGCTCGCTCCTAGGCCCCTCCTGTGGGAATTTGGTTCACGATTGGGGCATGTGCGAAGGCGCGCTCAAGTAGGGACTCGCCTTCCCCTTTTTCAAGGGAGACAGTACTTTGCCGGCAATGTGCTAGAAGCGCGGAAGGCGCCCCCGGGGTCCTGTCCACAGAGAGAAGCCTCAATAACCTCTCAGGCTCAGTGGATCCCGGGGCAGGCGATATCTCCAGAAAACGATCAGCACCCCAGGGGTCCCGCTCACAGTGGGGACGGCGCTGTCTCCAGAAACCGGCTCCCTTCACCAGGAACTCCAGGGACCGGCCAACTGCACAAACAACCAGGGCTTCCCAGAAAACCCAGAGGTCAAGTCTTCCTCAGCACCCAGGAAGGTAGGAGAACTGTGCTAGTTCGTTTCCTTAACCTCAGCACCCACTCTGCCAGGTCCTTTTAGTGCTCGAGTTGAGATAGGGGTTGGGATCTAGGGAAGAAGGCTATCCTTCCTGAGTCTCCTTCTGCTGGGCAGAGGACTGCGCACCACAGCACTGCAGTCTCCTTCTCCTTGGACTTCCCCTGTATAGTTTGGACAAGGGGCAAGCTAGGCGCCCAGGGTCTCCAGTAACCCTTCACAGCGGGGTCAGGACAAGTAACCCAAAAGGGGGATATTGAGGTGACAACCCAAGGCAGCTTCCCTATCAAGGAGGTCAACCCTATGTCTAACCTCTCCCACCCTTAGCTACAGCCTGTCCTCCAGCTGACTTCCACAGGTAGACAAAATGGCTGCCCCGCATTCCGCCTTATATAGGCTGCCCTTCAGTGGTCCAGAATGGACCAGAAGGTTCTAGAATGCCCTATGTTAGGCTATGGCCAAGTTCTGTGTGTGACAGTTGGGGCAGTTGGTGGCCACCATTTTAGGTGGTGCCAACTTTCCTGTCAGAACAGGCCTCTGGGCCTGAGGTAAAAGATTATGAGGGGGAGAAAGAACCCCTATCTCCCTGGCCAACACCTACAAAAAGTCAGTAGACAAAAAATTATCAAAGGTATGAGGGGCAAAAAGGGGACAAAATAAATAATAATTAGGAGGGACTTCGCCAAAAAGCCAGACAGGTCTAACACGCGTCCCCCCCAGCTGAAAGTGGGGAGAACTACCCAACCCCTTGGGAGTCCTCATCACTAAGGCGGAAATACCTGGAGAGACCGTCTGCATTGGCGTGGTCCACTCCAGGCAGATGTTCCACCCGGAAGTCCATTCCCTGTAGGGAGATGGACCACCTCAACAACTTGGGATTTTCCCCCTTCATCTGCATCAGCCAACGAAGGGGTCGTGGTCAGTCTGAACCAGGAAGTGCGAGCCAAAGAGGTATGGCCGCAGCTTCTTCAGAGCCCACACCACCGCAAAAGCTTCCCTTTCAATGGCACTCCACTTCTGTTCCCGGGGAAGCAGTCTCCTGGATAAGAAGACTACAGGTTGATCCAGGCCCTCTTCATTCAGTTGCGATAACACTGCCCCAATGCCATGTTCTGATGCATCTGTTTGGACAATGAACAACTTGGAGAAGTCTGGGGCCTTCAGGACCGGTGCCGCACACATTGCCTGTTTCAACTTCTCGAAAGCTTGCTGACAAGCTCCCGTCCAAACTACCCGTCGAGGTTGTTTCTTGGAGGTGAGCTCTGTGAGGGGCGCTACAATAGTGCCATACCCCTTCACAAAGCGACGGTAGTAGCCTGTGAGGCCCAGGAAAGCTCGGACCTCAGTCTGTGTCTTGGGGGGTTCCCAGGCCATGATTGCCTCAATCTTCGCCTGCAGGGGCTGCACAGTCCCCCTACCCACCAAGTGTCCAAGGTACACAACCGACCCCTGCCCAATCTGGCATTTGCTGGCTTTGATGGTCAATCCAGCTTGTCTCAGGGCCTGAGAACTGCCTGCAAGTGCTGCAGATGGTCCTCCCAACTGCTACTGAAGACAGCAATGTCATCCAAGTAAGCAGCAGAGAAACTCTCCAATCCAGAGAGGACCTGGTTCACCAGCCGCTGAAATGTGGCAGGGGCGTTCTTGAGCCCAAAGGGCACAAGACAGAACTGGTAGTGTCCCTCAGGCGTGGAGAAGGCTGACCTTTCCCTTGCTCCATCTGTCAAGGAGATCTGCCAGTACCCTGAAGTGAGGTCAAAGGTACTCAGATATTGGGCAGCTCCTAGCCGGTCAATCAATTCATCCGCCCTAGGGATCGGATGAGCATCAGTCTTGGTTACTGAATTCAGTCCTCGGTAATCCACACAGAACCTCAGTTCAGGTGTGGTGCCTGGTGGTGCGGCTTTTGGCACGAGCACCACCAGACTGGACCAAGGGTTGTTGGAAGGTTCAATTACTCCCAGCTCTAGCATCTTGGCAACTTCTCCATGGATGCTAGCCTTCACCTTGTCAGACAGCCGGTAGGTCTTGGACTTCACTGGTGGGCTGTCTCCTGTGTCCACATCATGGGTACACAGGTGGGTCCTTCCCGGGACAAGGGAGAACAACGAAGAGTACTGCTCCAGGATCTGGCGGCAGTCCTCCCGTTGCTCAGGAGTTAGAGTAGGAGAGAGAATCACTCCCTCCACTGACCCATCCTTCTCTTGGGACGAAAAGAGATCTGGGAGAGGTTCGCTTTCCGCTTCCTCTTCCCCGTCAGTCACCATCATCAACATGACTTCGGGCCTCTCATGGTGGGGCTTGAGTCGGTTGGCATGCAGCACCCGTAGGGGCTGTCGAGGGGTCTTAAGGTCCACCAGGTATGTGGCCTTACCCTTCTTCTCCAACACCTCAAAGGGGCCTGTCCAGTGATCCTGGAGGGCGCTAAGCTCTCCAGGCTCCATCACCCACACTTTCTGTCCAGGCTCCAATTCCACCTGGTGAGCATTGTGGTCATACCACTCCTTCATGACTGCCTGGCTGGCTTCCAAGTTGTCAGAAGCTTGCTTCCACAACTTTGCCATTTGGCTCCTGAAGGCCAGCATGTAGCTCACCACATCCTGGGGGGGTTTCCTGGGAGACTTCTCCCAACCATCCTTCACCAGGCTGAGAGGACCGCGTACAGGGTGCCCATACAGAAGCTCAAAGGGGCTGAAGCCCACTCCCTTCTGGGGCACTTTGGTGTAGGAAAAGAGTAAACAGGGTAGGAGGACATCCCATTTCCTCCGCAGGCTCTCGGGCAGACTTCTGATTATGCCCTTCAAGGTCTTATTAAACCTCTCAACCAGTCCATTCGACTGGGGGTGATAAGGAGTGGTGAACCGGTAGGTCACTCCACACTCCTTCCACATTGCCCGCATGTAAGCTGACATGAAGTTGGTCCCCCTGTCGGACACAACTTCCTTGGGAAATCCCACTCGGGTAAAGATTCCCATTAGGGCTCTTGCCACTACAGGTGCAGTGACTTTCCTCAGAGGTATTGCCTCTGGGTACCGTGTGGCATGATCCACCAGAACCAGGATAAACCTGTGACCAGCTGTTGTTGGTGGATCCAAAGGCCCTACAATGTCGATGCCCACCCTCTCAAAGGGTGTGCTAACGACTGGAAGTGGTTCCAGGGGAGCTTTTAGCTTCACCCCTGTTTTCCCACTGCCCTGGCAGGTTACACATGTCCGACAGTATGTGTTGGACGCCACTTTCATCTGAGGCCAGTAAAAGTGGAGGACAAGCCGTGCAAAGGTCTTGTCCTGGCCTAAGTGTCCTGCCAGGGGTATGGCATGAGCCAATTCCAAAAGAAAGGCTCGGTACTGTTGCGGGACTACCAAGGCCCTTGATGAACCAGGCAAGGGTACCTTGGGTTCACTGTAGAGGAGTCCATCCTCCCAGTAAATATGGTAATGTCCCGTAACATCACCTGCTGCTTGGGCTTCAGCCTGTCGCCTCAGTCCCTCAAGGGTGGGGCACTCCCTCTGCCCCTTACAGAATTCCTCTCTGGTAGGACCTCCCTCCACATGCCACTCCGCAGGGATGGGTAAATCCTCCAGAGAGTCTACTTCCCCCTCCACGGACTCCTGGTCCACCACCGCAGGTGGCCGATCTGTCTCATGGGGTGTGGAAGCCGGAGCAGGCTTTCTCTGTCTCCGGGTCTGTCCCTTCTTAGCAGCGGGTTGGGTCATTGTTCCAGGCTCCAACCCAGGCGAACTCCCTCTCCGGGCAGTCGCAGACCGTGTGCTGACACAGGCCCAGTCAGGTGTACCCAGCATCGCAGAATGCGTCCGGTATTCCACCTCTCTCCAAGTGTTATGTTCCATGTCATTCCCCAACAGACAATCGACTGGCACGGCAGGGCTTACGGCAACTCGAAGTGAACCTGCAACCCCCTCCCACTCAAAGGGAACCTCAGCCACTGGATAGTGGCCCATTCTGCCGTCAGCCATCGCGGCGGGGTGGAGTACATTAGGAACAACCTGCTCTGGAGACACCAGCTGACTTCTCACCATAGTCATACTGGCTCCTGTATCTCTCAGAGCCTCCCCTCTCTGGCCATTGATGGTAACCCATTGCCCATACTTTGTAGTATTTGGGGGCACCTGGATCTTTGGCACCATCTCCCGCTCTCCCAGGGACACTAAGGTGACACCCGCCCACTCACCCCCCTTATCTAAGGGCAACTCCTCCCCGAGCGCTACACTAGCTACTCCCGGTGACTTTCCTCCGGTGGGAGGGTGTGGTCTCTTTGGGCATCTGACATCCCCCTTATAATGTCCAACACCACCACATTCAAAACAGTGGAGAACCCTTGGCTGCTGGCTTTGGCCAGGATTAGGGTTTCTGGGCGGGTTTGCCCTAGGGATGAAACCTGCTCCCTTCCCTTGGAAGTTATTTTGGGGACCTTTAGAGAACTCTTTCTTTTTCTCTTTCCCCTCCTTCTTCTGGGGGGCGCCCTGTCCGGGTTTTTGAGATTCCCCTCCAGTCCCCTTGGAGGACACCCGGGTACTTGTCCAGATGTCCGCCTCCTCTGCAAGCTTCCGGGGATTGGTCAGCTTGCTGTCTACCAGGTGTTGGCGCAGCTCGGGAAAACATTTCTCGAGGAGGTGTTCTCTCAAAAATAGATCGTACAGCCCCTCATAATCTTTCACCTCACTGCCCTGGACCCAACCCTCTAAGGCCTTTCTGGCGTAGTCAAGGAAGTCCACCCAGTTTTGAGTGCTCAACTTGTGGCTCCCCCTGAACTTCTGTCGGTACCTTTCTGGGGTAAGCCCGAACTTCCTTAACAACGCCAGCTTCATGGTGGGGTAGTTAGTTTGTTCCTCTGGTTCCAGGGCCAGCAAGGTGTCCCGACCAGCAGGAGGCATGTACCTGTACAAACCACCCCCCCAGTGCTTCTCCTGCACCCCATGAACCCTCAGAGAAACCTCATAAGCAGCCAGCCACTTTGCTATATCGTCCCCCTGACTGAAGCTCGCTATCAGGTCTTTTGGTAAATGGGGTTTGGTCTCCTTGGCTGACTCCTTTGGTTCGCTGCCACCATTCCTACTAGGAGAGGACCCCTGTCGCAGACTTTGGAGCTCCAGTTCCTTCAGTCTAAACTCGTGGGCCATCCTCCTCTCCTCTTTCTCCTGCTCCAACTTAGCCAACTCCCACCTTAACTGTCTTTTCTCCCTCCTATCGGTGAGCTCGGCTTCCATTAGGCTTCCCCCAGAGATGCTACTGCCCCTTCTGGAGTAGGACACTGGTCCTGTGAGTAAGTTTTCCCCTTCAGTGTGGAATAACTCTTCTACCTCCCCCACCGTGTCCTGGTCGGCCTCTTCATCCTCCTCCTTCTTTCCTTGGTGTGCCTCCACCCAAGCCCTAAGACTGGTCTGGAGCTCCCTCTTCCTGGCACCATGTTTGAAAAATACCCCCATTTGTTGGCAGAACATTTTCAATTGTGACACGGAATAGACCTCTAGGTTTTCCACAGCGAACTCCATTGTGAGTCAGGCAAACCTAGATACACACCAGAAATTTCAGAGTTGCAAGGGCAACCTAAAGCCAACTCCACCCACCACCAGGAATACATTTGGAAAAATCAAAAAGACTAATTGGGAGGGCCGCAAGGAGAAAACTCCTGGTGTAGGTTTGGTGTATTACGTCAAATTACTAGTGAGTAGCTGCAACCAAGTCAGGATCCCACCGCTAGGCACCAATATGTTGGAACTGGGGTAGCCTGGCCTAGGGCAAGACTAGCATATCAGAGGCACAGTGTAAAGGTTGCAGACCACCCAAAAGTAATTCCACGCAATAGCACTCAAAAAGAAAACACTACACCGAAAATGTGGGAAAATACGTACTACTTTATAAAAATAATATACTCTCTGTTCTCAAATATAAATAGCTCAGAACATTTCAGGTCACTTTAGAATCAGCAGTTAAACTTTTTAAATTACTAGCAGATTATCAATTAGTTTCTTCAGTAGATTACATTTAGTTGTCTTCAAATCAATATTCCACTTCCCAAGATGTTATCCTGTTCAATAAGACAATAAACTTGTCAATGAATTAATCATAACACTTTAGACTTTCCCAGATCAAAGACCCACATCAATTGTGCATTTCATAAGACTCCAGAAGTAATTCCAACTGGTTACTATATTGTGCCCAATACTGGTCTCTCCCAACACCAACCCCCCTCACTTCCTAATACACAGTTGCTGATGATCCCTTCCAGTTACTCCCTCCTGTGTGTCACTCAGCTGTGGCAATTAATAGGATGTGAGTTATTTCCAGATGATCTTTAGTGCCACTCCCCCCCTTTTTAGTACACCTCCTTACTTGTTTTCAGTTGTTGTTGAAGTTGTTCTGCGCCAAGTGGGAAAGGTGACACGGAAAAGGAGGGGCTAGGAACCGAGGCTGCAGAGGCTCTCTCGCCTCAGGGGTCTCTTCGGTGTTACTAGGTTTGGGCCAACTCCTCGGTGAGTCTCTCACTTAGGGAGCGTCAGGGACCGAAATCACGATGCCCCCAGGCCCCTTCCGGGCCTCTTAGCTCCCCCTCCCTGCTCGGGCCAGCTCTTCAGTGTGGCGCTCGAGCAGGAGGAGAAGGCAGAAACACTCGGCGCTCCCCCGGCGCCTCTCCTTACGAAGACACTTACTCGCCGGTCATGCGCGGAAGCGCTCGCTCTCGTCCCGCCTCTCCTCACGAAGTCACTTACTCGGCGGTCCTGCGCGGTCCTGCGCGGAAGGCACGAAGGCACTTCCAGGAAGGACACTACTCCCTGGCGCCTGCTCGCTCCAAGGCCCCTCCTGTGGGAATTTGGTTCACGATTGGGGCATGCGCGAAGGCGCGCTCAAGTAGGGACTCGTCTTCCCCTTTTTCAAGGGAGACAGTACTTTGCCGGCAATGCGCTAGAAGCGCGGAAGGCGCCCCCGGGGTCCCGTCCACAGAGAGAAGCCTCAATAACCTCTCAGGCTCAGTGGATCCCGGGGCAGGCGATGTCTCTAGAAAACGATCAGCACCCCAGGGGTCCCGCTCACAGTGGGGACGGCGCTGTCTCCAGAAACCGGCTCCCTTCACCAGGAACTCCAGGGACCGGCCAATGCACAAACAACCAGGGCTTCCCAGAAAACCCAGAGGTCAAGTCTTCCTCAGCACCCAGGAAGGTAGGAGAACTGTACTAGTTCGTTTCCTTAACCTCAGCACCCACTCTGCCAGGTCCTTTTAGTGCTCGAGTTGAGATAGGGGTTGGGATCTAGGGAAGAAGGCTATCCTTCCTGAGTCTCCTTCTGTTGGGCAGAGGACTGCGCACCGCAGCACTGCAGTCTCCTTCTCCTTGGACTTCCCCTGTATAGTTTGGACAAGGGGCAAGCTAGGCGCCCAGGGTCTCCAGTAACCCTTCACAGCGGGGTCAGGACAAGTAACCCAAAAGGGGGATAGTGAGGTGACAACCCAAGGCAGCTTCCCTATCTAGGAGGTCAACCCTATGTCTAACCTCTCCCACCCTTAGCTACAGCCTGTCCTCCAGCTGACTTCCACAGGTAGACAAAATGGCTGCCCCGCATTCCGCCTTATATAGGCTGCCCTTCAGTGGTCCAGAATGGACCAGAAGGTTCTAGAATGCCCTATGTTAGGCTATGGCCAAGTTCTGTGTGTGACAGTTGGGGCAGTTGGTGGCCACCATTTTAGGTGGTGCCAACTTTCCTGTCAGAACAGGCCTCTGGGCCTGAGGTAAAAGATTATGAGGGGGAGAAAGAACCCCTATCCCCCTGGCCAACACCTACAAAAAGTCAGTAGACAAAAAATTATCAAGGGTATGAGGGGCAAAAAGGGGACAAAATAAATAATAATTAGGAGGGACTTCGCCAAAAAGCCAGACAGGTCTAACAGTTTGCAATAATTTGCACAGGGCATTTACTCAGCTGCGTATTTTAAGCTTAGCTTGGCAATGTTATTTTGGCACTATGTCATCATTTTCTTGTTCTTGTTCATTTGAACAGCATTGCTTCAGGAGGGTTATTTCAGGCACTTGCCGTCAATGTTGGTTGTAAATATTGCTCCCTTTTGTAAATAACCCCTGTGTGTATAGTATTATTGCTTGCTACATTTCAGTTTAATTAACAACATGTAAATATTTGGGACTGTGCGTTTTTCAGCATTTAACATCATATGTTTTCTGTTACTTTGTATCTATATAACGTTACTTTGTAGTCCATTTTTTGTGTTCATTACTGTGAGAAGGCGTGTAGCATTGGTTGTATTCACTTCAGCCCTTTGTTTCTGTTTACTATTTAAGCACTTCTTTGTTTCTGTCGCGCTGTGTGAACAAGCTCTCTTGCAGAGTGAAACGCGTCATCCTACAATAAAAAACGTCTTCCCTGTTTTCCACTGGTGGATGTATTTTTTCGAGGCTATTGTGGACTGCTGGTTACGAGGTGCTTTGAGGTCCCGACCGTTGGTTCTGACATCTACTCGGAACCTGGGCTGCTTTTTTCATATATATATATATATATATATATATATATATATATATATATATATATATATATATATATAGAGAGAGAGAGAGAGAGAGAGACTTAGTCAGAAGATGATAATGCGCACTCCAGTACTGGTAAATTCAATGCTTGTTTTATTGAATTTTTGTGCAACCTACAAAAACTGAGTCAGTATTTGTAGGTTGCACAAAAATGCAATAAAACAATCTTTGAATATATATGTTTCCAAAAGGTGCAATACACATTAGCAATGGCTAACTGCCAATCAAAAATGAGATTTAGGTTTAGCTACACATTCAGAAGTGTAACTTACCAGTCTCCACTCCACCAGGGATTCCTGTCAATCCTTCAGGATGTAGGTTCTGCAAGACATTTTCCTCCCAGGAAAAACAAGGAGGGGACTGGGAGAACCAACACCAGTCCTCTGGGCCTTCAGGTGATGCTTGGAGTGCAGGGAATGCATTCTTCCAAGCAGGTCATTGCACCTCTTCCTATTTTTTCTCCTGTGAGTACTGGTTGTTTGATACAGCTCTCTCTGTCAACTATTCTGGCTCACATTTGCCTTTTCTGAGATATGGTTGTATTTTGTGCTTGTGTGCCAAATAATTGTGGCTCTACCCTAATATTTTCATCATTATGACTGACAATTCTCCCGCTGTAAAAATGAGGATTTTGCTTCCCTGCCTAAATAAATGTTCTGACTGTGCCTTTGAGGAGTTCACGGAGTTCTGTGCAAAAAAAACTCTGCCATGCTACACTGTGCTCCACAAGCGGTTGAGTTTCTTTAAATTAATGCCGTTTGCGGCGATTTTCAGTGCCAGGTGCCTGTCCGCACAGCACAATCATCGTAAACAGTACCATGCACTGCGCAAGCAAGCGCTGCTTCCTGTCTGCCGCACAAGTACATTTTTACTTGAGTAGCATCTATCTCAACGCGAACGGACAGTCTCTCAACGAGAGCGGTTGCAAGCATACGTGACCACTCACAATGAGAATTCTGGCTGCCTGCGTTGAGAAATCTCACTGGGAGGTGGATTTTACTAACTCGCGCTCACCTATTTGATGTTGACGAACGCAAGCGAGGGAAAAATGTTTTTTAGAACTCAGCGAGCTCTGTGTAACGCGAATTGTAGAAAACTCTGCAAACTCCGTGAGCGGAGTTCGTTGCCCAGACTTAGTTCTGACCCACAAGAATATAATTGAGAGAAGAACTATGGGACAAGAAACTGAGAAAGCAAAAAAATAAACCGAACGTAACTAGCAAAATGTCTGCTTGAAAATGTTGTGGGGCAGTGCAATGGCAAAGGATCATGGTCTGAAATGGGGTGTGTGTTATGGTGTGGTACGCAGGTGAACACAAATAGCAAAAACACATCAGGTGTTCAATAGTAACAAGAATAGCCCAAAGTTGAATACGTCCTCTAAATATGCTGGAGTAATATTAGCCAGCAAAGAAGTCCACCATGTAAGTGGTTCACTGCTGTCGACGTGGTGGACTTCTCTGCTTGCTAACACAGTGTTGATGCTGATTCACCCAGCACTCATCTGAATACGCCAGCCAGGATTCCAACAGCTTGGCGGAGAACTTGTAAACTCATCCACAGAGGGGCGACGGGAGTGCCATGAAGATCTAATTCAGGCCCTTAATCTAACTGAAAGATGTACCTGGAAGTCTATAACTTCTGGACTTGTATGTTACAATTAAGATTAATTTACTGTTTCACTACATTTGTTAGGGAGCTAAAAGCATGAATACACACTACACATTTTTCTATTACTCCATATTTTCAAAGCACAAAGTAAACAACTCAGGAACAGATGTACAACCATTCAATTTTTCGAGTCACAAATTGCGTCGTTTTGCAACTCGCTAAAGTGAATGTACAACAGTGTCCCAGACACTGAAAAATTCCTAATAGGGTTGCAAATTGCATGCCTCAATAATATTCATGAGGCAAGTGCAATTTGCTACCCCATTGGGAATGGCTAGCACTCCCAGGGATGGTGGCCTGCTGGGGTCAGCAGACCACCATGTCTGGGGCTGCTTATTAAATAAAGAAGTTATTTTTTCTAAATGCAGCCTGTTTGAAAACAGGATGCATTTAAAAAAGAAAAATTAAACACCTTCTCGTTTGCGACTGGTTACACCCTACTTTAAGTAGGTTGTAAACTGCATGTGTTTTGCAGCTGTAAATGCAGTTGCAAACCAATAGTAAATTGCATTGAGTCTTGCTATTAGGAAGGGACGCCTCTTCCCTATAGCGAGAGTCACAAATGCTATTTCATGAGTCAGTGACGGTAACTGGCCAACCTTCCGTTTGTGAGTGCAAAAATTGGTCATACATTGTTCCCTCACACTCAGAATCATGCAACCAACTTCTGTTACAGGGGACACCAGGGATAAGAAATACGCGGACGCTAAGAGAAGAGCTTGGGGTCTCACGATCAAACATCAAATCTTGATGATTCCTGCTTATAAAGAAACAGGAGTATCAAACCGCATACTACTTTAATAAATGCACCCCCAAATCATACAAGAATTCAGGTATATACAGGTAAAAAAACGAATGCTCAACATTTTCTAAAAATGGTTTATGATCACAGGGAAAATTAGGCTTTTGAACGCTGTCCAGTGGGATTGCCCATGTTCTTCAGTGGTGCAAAGAGTGTCTAGCATTCATCTATCTGAGGAATACTTGAATTGAGCCATCTCATTGATCAAACTACAGCTACTATTAGCTATACATATGCCAGATTGAGACATCTGTGTCTAAACAAAGAGATTTAGACCTTGTTTTTACCATTCTGTTGGTTGAGGTAAGTCTGGAAAGATGGTTATTCTAATGTTTCTCAAGAATTGCATCTTATTTAGTGGTTTATCAATGCCATGTTCACTATGTTCACTTTGCAAATGAAACTTCTAAGACCTAATGGAGATTTCCATGACTTTACAAATGTTAAATTTTAATTGTTGTAGGGGGAATTTTGAAAAACATCTGATATGAAGAATTTTGCACAATAACTTCAACATTCACTACATGTCACTACATTTCCCCACATAGGCTATTCGCCTCTTTCTCTTTATTTTCTGCCCTGGACTAGACCTTCAGAATCTGCTTCTTAATCATAATGCTTTGTGGAAAATAGCAATGAGCGACCTCGCAAGAGCTTGCAAGTGCTCATGAAGAGTAGGTTCCCCCCTAACTTAAGCTGGCAAGGCTGGAGGCCTCTGGCCCTTTCACATTGCCCTTATGTGACAAAGAGGGTCTGGATGCAAAAAAGTCCTTGTGTTTAGTGGGCAGTAGGTATAGATTTACTTTCATTGACCAGCATTGCACTCACCAAGGATGCAAAATGGAGGAAGAAAGCAAAGAAAAACTAAGGCAGCAGTTTACCAAAGCACCCCTAAAAATTGCAAAATGGGTCCCTTGGAGATAGCTTGATTATACCTAAAAATAATAGCTATCAGCTAGAATCAGAACTGTACTGCTCAGAGGCACACTCTTGGGTCTTAAAGTAATTTGCAGAAATACAGCTAAACACCTTTGCAAAACATTTGTGTTTATTGATGTTAAATTTTGATGCAAAGAAGACATTTGTTTGCAAATTAACCTTCTCCCATTCTCTTTAGTTCTAGGTGCTAACAGTACTGGAAATATAGTTGGACAGAAAGATCAAATGAACTGGCAAAAATATTGAAGTAAAAAATAAATACTGCATGGAATTGTATATGTACTTCTACAACAAAAGAAAAAAATATAATTTAAATGATAGGTATAATTGTATGGTTATACCAATCATTTATATCATTTGCTAATATGGAATAGAAGAATATTGATTCAGAAAAATCTGCTTTATGAGGGCCACAAGCAGCATCCACAATTTGTGTGAGGAGTGATTATTACTGATGAGGGGCGCAAGCAGCATTCCAGCATTTGTGAGAGGAGTGATTCATATATTTGTTGTAATCAGTCTCGATGATGTTTTACAATGGCACTTAAAGGAATATTGCCAATTGTGAATGCACATGTGACTTGTTCAAGAAAATGGAAAATTATTGAGTGGGCCATAATTTCAGCTGTAAACTACACAGAATTCCCAGTTCCATAATGTTTAATGCATACATTTACCACCTGTATGCTGCAGGCTATGTAAAGAGTCGTTCATTAGGAGTCGGTAGATTGGAAAAGGGAAGAGAAACAGAAACGATTTTGTAGAACAGTAAATATTGTATGCTTCCTCATGTTAGGAAAAAATAACCTGAAATAAGTTTTCTTAGTCAGTATTTTCCACTCCCAAGAAAAACAGATGTGGAAAGAACAAATGAAAGTAACACATGAAAACATGCGTTAATTTCATACCATGACTCAAAATAGGACTTGAAAATAACAAGAAATATGCATTGCTAAGACTTACTCTCGCTCATGAACATTTATTCGGTTGATAAAATCACCTTGAAAGAATACAAACAGCCTCTTCAATATCATATCCATTTTCATAAATAACATAAAATGGTGATAGTCCATAAAACATTAAAATACACCCCCTCAATCACCACATCTGTTGAACGAATCTTGATCTCCAGGACATCATATCAGCTCACTAAAGTGAGAACATGGGAACATTCCAGCCTGAACTGCCAAGCCATGTCTTCCCTAGACCGGAATCAAGCATCCTAGGACCGGTTTCTGGCTAACAGCCGTCATCAGCCAAGATAGCTTGACTCCAGTGGCGTAGTGAGCACAGGACCCACATCTGGGCATACCCTTCCCACATAGGGCGAACACAAAACACACAAGGTGATGGACTGAATGTTGCACATTGGCAAAACATTCACCCCCAGTCACTGATCTGGATTTAATCTATCGTTATTATGCTCACCACACCACCCCAGTTCAGACATGGTCATATGCAAATAAGTCTTGACCCTGTCTATCATGGGAACAGTCGAGCCCAAACTGCCAAGCCATATCTTACCTGGACTGGAATCAAGCCTCCTAGGACCGGTTTCTGGCTATCAGCCCTCATCAGCCAGGATGGCTTGACTTCATGGTGTAGTGAGCATGTGACCTACGTCTGGGCATATCCTTCCCACATAGGGCGAAGAGCAAAACACACAAGGTGATGGATGGAATGTTGCACTTCGGCAAAACATTCACCCCCAGCACAGATCTGGGTTTAATCCATCCTTATTTTGCTCTCCAAGCCACCCCAGTTCAGACATGGCCATTTGCAAATCAGTCTTGACCCTGTGCCTCATGGGAACATTCCAGCCCGAACTGCCAAGCCATGTCTTCCCTGGACCAAAATCAAGAATCCTAGAACAGGTTTCTTGCTCTCAGCCGTCATCAGCCAGGATAGCTTGACTCCAGTGGCTTAGTGAGCACTGGACCCACGTCTGGGCATACCCTTCCCACAAAGTGCGAACAGCAAAACTCACAAGATGATGGATGGAATGTTGCACATTGGCAAAACATTCACCCCAGTCACAGATCTGGATGTAATCCATTGTTATTTTGCTCACCACGCCACCCAGGTTAGACATGGCCATATGCAAATCAGTGTTGACAATGTGCCTCACGGGACCAGTCCAGCCCGAACTGCCAATCCATGTCTTCCCTGGACTGGAATCAAGCATCCTAGGACCGGTTTCTGGCTATCAGCCAGGATAGCCTGACTCCAGTGGCGTAGTGAGCATGGGACCCACATCTGAGCATACCCTTCCCAAATAGGGCGAACAGCAAAACACACAATGTGATGGACAATGTTGCACATTGGCAAAACATTCTCCCTCAGTCACAGATCTGGGTTCAATCCATCGTTATTTTGCTCACCATGTCACCCCAGTTCAGACATGGAGATATGCAAATCAGTCTTGACCCTGTGCCTCATGGGAACAGTCCAGCCCGAACTGCCAAGCCAAGCCTTCCCTGGACCGGAATCAAGCATCCTGGGACCGGTTTCTGGCTATCAGCCGTCATCAGCCAGGATAGCTTGACTCCAGTGGATCAGTGATTGGATAAGTACACGTTGCTGACAAGGTGAATGGAAGAGTGCTCATGGAATGACAGGGGGAAAGCTGGAGTGCATAGGTACTGCTCTGGTGATTGTAGCAGTGAATATATTAGTGCCTGGGATATTCTATTTATTTATTATAATTCTATTCTTCCTTTATATCTTCTTTTTTTACACAGGTGAGTTGTAGGTGATGGTTTCGTTAATTAGTTGGTTCTTAATGTGAACTCAAAAGGAAAGACAAATCAACCTCTTTCGTTTTTTGCTATGACTAATGGAGTTTACAATTAGCCACAAGCGTTAGGCTGAAGACCTCTTAATACCTTAAATTAATTTAACACCTAGACGTTTGATACTTCTCACACGTTTTTTGCCACTTCTCAATTTGATGGCTGAGTCTAAAGTTTTGCCCAGTGTCATATTTTCCCCAATATCCTTTTAAGCAACTGACTCTTTAAGTAACTGTAGAATCTCAAATTATTATATTCAGCCAAATATCAGCTCTAGTTCCGACAACTCTTAATGTTACCGGCACACTGTGCACCAGTCACACTAGGAACTCTACATCACTGATTCGGATGAATTAATCACATGCGCAGTAGAAACCCAACTATGAACACTACTCTTGAGATGTGCGCACTGCCTTAGACTCAATAAACACATACGCAATAGATGCCCAAGCTGTGAACGCTACACATTTGGACGTGCGCACTACTTCAATAACACAAATGAATGTGTAACAGGGACACTAACCTTCGGTCCTCTTGATTCTGAGAACCCGATGCTGAAGAACCGTCGCCCCAAAGATACCAACTGACTAGCTACTTGCGACGACTCCAGGGTAGGTCCTAACTGGTGAAATCTCTCGGTGAAGTGCACCATAGAACGTTGGTGCACACGTCACCTGAGCTCCTAAATCAAGAGGCAAACGACTAGACCGCTAAACAGTGGGTGTGCTGGCGCCCATCTTGGATGCAAAAACAACAAGTGATGGACTGAATGTGGATCAATGTCACACACTCCCCCAGTCAAAAGATCTGGGCCCAAATCCATCGTTTTTTTGCACTCCACACCACCCTGGGTTAGACAATGGCGATATGCAAATCAGCTCTGACCCTGTTGCCCCATGGGAACAGTCCAGTCCGAACTACAAAAGCCATGTCCTTCCCAGAACAGAATCAAGCATCCGAGGACCGGACCGGTTTCGAGGTAACACGTAACACCTCTCATCAGCCCGGCTAGCTTGACTCCAAGTGGTGTGGAGTGCCTGGGACCCACGTCTGGGCATCCCCAGCGCACTTAGGGCGGCAATTGCAAAAACAACAAGTGATGGACTGAATGTGGATCAATGTCACACACTCCCCCAGTCAAAAGATCTGGGCCCAAATCCATCGTTTTTTTGCACTCCACACCACCCTGGGTTAGACAATGGCGATATGCAAATCAGCTCTGACCCTGTTGCCCCATGGGAACAGTCCAGTCCGAACTACAAAAGCCATGTCCTTCCCAGAACAGAATCAAGCATCCGAGGACCGGACCATCTTGGATGTCCAGTGTCGCCAGCACACTTGCCAACTCCAGATATGAAGAGCCGTAGAACTTGCATAATGTAGAAAGGGGGCAGATGTAATGGCCACAACAGGGCTGCAAGGAGGAAACCTCCCATGAGCCCTGACAGCCAATACCCAAGCACTTATAAATTCACCATGTGGTATCTTTGAAGCACTCTAATCATCTAATCAGTAACCGTGTATTTGCGCAATGACCCAGGCACTAACAGATGTAGTGCTACAGTCCCCTGAGGACTACCTATGCAGTCCAGTAATCTGCCGGTCACTCCTTATGCACTCCTCCAATTAGCCAGCACAATGTACTTATCCAATCAGTCCATCAAAACCCAAGCACTTCTAAATTCACCATGTACTCTTCTTACAGTGCTGTAATCATCCAGTCACTACCCATGTATTTCTGCAATGGCCCAGGCACTAACACATGCACTGCCACAATCCCCAGAGCATTACCCATGCAGTCCAGCAATCTGCCTGTCACTCCCTGTGCACTCTTCCACTCACTCTGCCAGCACCATATACTTATCTAATCGTCCTGCCAAAACCCCAGCACTTATAAATTCACCATACAGCTTCCTTGCAGCACTCTAATGATCTAGTGTCTATGTATGTACTCATGCAATGGCCAATGCACTAACTCATGCAGTGCTAAAATCTCCAGAGCACTACCCAAGCAGTCCAGCAAGCCTCCTGTCACTTCCTGACCACTCTTCCATTCACTCTGCCAGCATCATGTCCTTATCCAATCAATCCACCAAAACACAAGCATTTATAAATTCTCCATGCACTCTCCTTGCAATAATCTAATGATCCAGTCACTACCCCTGTAGTCATGCAATGACCCATTCAGTAACACATGCACTGCTACAATCCCCTGAGCACCTCCCATGCCGACCTCTAACCACCTACACACTACTGATTCACTCCTCCAATTACTCAGGTAGTACTGATACACTCCAGAAATCCCTCTGGCACTACCCATGTACTCCTCCAGTCACCCAGCCAGCACTATGTACTTATCCCATCACTCTGCCAAAATCCAAGTAGTTATAAAATCACCATGCACTGTCCTTGCAGCACTCTAATCACCCAGTCACTACGCATGTACTCATGCAATTACCCAGTCACTAAAACATGCACTACTTTAATCCCTTGAGGACTACCTATGCAGTCCAGTAATATCCCTGGTACTACCTATGCAGTCCTCCAATCACTTAGCCAGCACAATGTACTTATCCAATCCTTCCGCCAAAATCCAAGCACTTATAAATTCACCATGCACTCTCCTTGCAGTACTCTAATCATCTAGTCACTACCCATGTACTCATGCAATGACCCAGGCACTAACACATGCACTGCTACAATCCCCTGTGCACTACCCATGCAGCTCTCTAACCACCTACAGTACTGATTCACTCCTGCAATTGCCCAGTTAGCACCCATGCAGTCTAGCCATTGACCTGTCATTACCCATGCACTCCTCCAATCACCCAGCCAGCACCATGTACTTATCCAATCACTCTGCCAAAATCCAAGCACTTATAAAATCACCATGCACTCTCCTTGTAGCACTCTAATCGTCCAGTCACTAGTCATGTACTCATGCAGTGACCCAGGCATTAACTAATGGGACATACAGAGGAGGTCATGCTAATCACAGGGGTACCCCAAGGCATAGTGTTCCATAGTGTATGTAGGTGTTTTCACTGTATTCTAGGTGTCTTTTAGCATAGCACTAGCTATAGGCCTGGTTAGTTAGAGTCAGTTACCACCAGTACCTGTCAGCAAAACGTTGGGGGCACAGGAGGACTTTCTGCTCCTCTGTTGGTTCTTTCTGCACATCTCTTGCTGCTTCCTCGACTTTTCTTCATCTTTCTGGACTTCTGTTCCCTCTTTCTGCATTGTCTTGCTTCTTTCTGCGCTTTTCTTCCTCTTTCTTCCTCTTTCTTCACATGTCCTACCTTTGTAGGCATAGTTAGAAATTAACATTTAACAAAATACATATAACTATTATTACATTTAATAATTATCATTTAAAAAACCTTCGGAATTCACTGAAAAAAACATAGGTTTCAGGGACGTTATAGTTAGTTGGACATTTCACTCATACAAAGCCAGAGAAATTCATCTATTCTTGTTTATTCAGCTAACTGTAACTCGCGGCCCCGCAATGCACTGCTGATGAAGTCACATATTACATCATTCATGACATGGTCAGTGACATCACTGATGACATCTAAAATGACATTGGTTTGGACTTAGGAAGTGGAGCTATCCATAAGCTGAGGTGTGGTAACAGCCAGGGTGGTAGATATAAGTGTGGGTCAAGTGAGACTCACGGTATACATCTGCTCAGACAAACCAGATGGACCAGGCTGCTCCTCTTTAACTAGACTTGCAGGATTGAAGTTCTCGGTGAAGGCTTGATCCTGTTCTGGGGTGGAAGTATTCTCAGTGGTAGATGGTTGTCCAGTTACTCTGGCTGTTGGACCTATTATGAATGATTACAAATACAGATTTTCAAAATCTGGATGACACATCTAAATATTTTGAAGCAAAAATATAAAGTACCTAAAAGTACAAAGTAAACAATTTTAATGTTTGTACATTTCAATGGTATTATAATAGTTTACTCAAACAGTTTAAATGACACACAAAGCTACTTTTAAAAAAAGCAGGTGACAAGATGTCCTGAAATGCAAAGAGATGTTTAGATTTAGATCCTGATGTAATTTCCGTCACGGTGACGATGTTTACGGGGCTAGTGAGTGAATAGCTATGTATAATATCACTGTTGTTTTGCGGTTTTAGTTCTACCCACACGGAGATTTCACTCGTAATACACGCTGGGAGTTTTTTATTACACAGGTGAATTTACCAGCACTAGAAATCACAGGCAATATCATTAGTTTCATTAACACTCTCACCTTGGTTATGTTTTATTATTCTTTTTACGCACATTCTCATTTTCCTTCACCTTGCATGCAAATAGATTGGTTGACAATGTACAGTGCAAAAACGTTTTTATTATTTCTTCTTTGACAGACTGTGGTCTGCTCCTGTATCCCTGACAATACTTCATTTGACTTTACCTTACAGATAAAAATGTTTTTCCCCTGATGAAGTGCGGACAGCACGAAATGCATTGGGTATATGGAGGATTATAATATCGATTGGATGGATTGTTTAAATATCTTGGAACGTTTTGGAATCTTCATATAGCTGTGATGTAACAGCATACACTGAGAATAACTTTGAACAGATGAATACATTTGAATGAAAAGTCGTTTCCTTAGGTTCACTTCATGAGTACTTTTTCTCTAAACTTTGGTTTAAACATTGGAGAGATCAACATATCTCCCTAAGGAGTGCGATTGGCTACCCTGTCAAGCCTGACAGCATCCATTTTGATAGATTTAGAAAGTGTACATCAATATAGCAACCATCTCACACTAAATGTGAATTAAACCATTCTAAGTATGAGTGGCTAATTGTCTGACATTTACACAATTTCAAAGGATATATGGCTTTAGTCATCACATGAACATTGCAGAGCACGTTTTCACAAACAGTATCACATATATTCAGCATACAAAATTAAGTACCTTAAAACCTTTAAGTAAATAAACTGATTTGTGAAACAAATGACACCAATGTTTATCAAATAACAGTGATAGGACAATAAACATAATTACAATATTTCAAAACATAGCATGATCTAGAGATTGAGCAGTACATAACTTCTACACACCCACCCGCCAGCTTCGCTCCAGCCAGCTTCGATCCACCAGCCTCGCCCTCGCCACCGTCCCACGGATACGCAAAGCCACCGCCGGAGGACGTTCCTTCTCCTACCTGGTGGCCAAGACATGGAACTCCCTCCCCACCCACCTACGACTGACCCAGGACCATCTCTCCTTCGGGAAACAACTCAAGACCTGGCTGTTCGAGACTACCCCACCGCCCCCCATGCGCCTTGGGACCCTCACGGGTGAGTAGCGCGCTATACAAATCTGATGATGATTGATTGATAACAATTTTACATTTGTGCAAATGTGATAGGAAAGAGAGAAAGAGTAAGATAACATTACAATATAATTTTCACAAAACGAAAACAAAGTATCATGGTAGTTGAAGTAATTTCATTAAACTTTAACACCACTTGCAGATGTGTAAGTTAAACATACCTAGTGAAAATGTGCTGTTAAAAAGAACAGATATTTACAATATAAAAAAAACATATATTGAATATGATATTTGGTGTAAAAACACTTACAAGAAACATTGCTTCATATGATATGTTAGGGAGATTGAAGCCTGTAACATTACACACAGCAAAATATATTCAAACAAACAAGCAAAATAATTGATACATATATATATATACTGGGAGACTTTGTCAGAAGATGATCCTGCTCACTCCAGGGCTGGTACATTCAATGCTTGTTTTATTTCATTTTTTGCAACCTACAAAAACTGAGTCCGTTTTTGTAGGTTGTGAAAAATTCAATAAAACAATCATTGAATATATGTTTCCAAAAGGTGCAAAACACACTAGCAATGGCTATCTGCCAACTAAAAATGAGATTTAGGTTTAGCAACATATTCAGAAGTGTAACTTACCAGTCTCCACCCCACCAGGGATTCCTGTCAATCCTTCAGGAAGTAGGATCTGCAAGAAATTCTCCTCCCAGGAAAAACAATTGTAAGGAGGGGGCGGGGAGAACCAACACCAGTGCTCTGGGCATTCAGGTGATGTTTGGAGGGCGGGAAATGCATTCTCCCCAGCAGGTCATTGCACCTCTTCCTAATTTTCTCCTGTGTGGACTGGTTGTTTGATACAGCGTTCTCTCTTTCAACTATTCTGGCTCACATTTGCCTTTTCTGAGATATGCTTGTATTTTGTACTTGTGTGACAAATAATTTGGCTGTACCCTAATAGTTTCATCATTATGACTGACTATTCTCCCTATGTAAAATGGGGATTTCTCTTCCCTGCCTAAATAAATGTTCTGTGCAAAAAAAACTCTGCCGCGCTATACTGTGCTCTACAAGCGGTGAAGTTTCTTTAGATGAATGCTGTTTCGTGGTGATTTTCAGTGCCAGGTGCTTGCCCGCACTGTGTAATCATCATGAACAGTACCATGCACTGCGCAAACAAGCGCTGCTTCCATTCTGTCGCACGAGTACATTTTTACTTAAGTGGCAGCTTTCTCAACGCGAACGGACACTTTCTTAATGAGAGCGGTCGCGAGCATACGTGACCACTCACAATGAGAATTCTGACTGCCTGAGTTGAGAAATCTCACCGGAAGGTGAATTTTACTTGCTCACGCTCACCTTTTTGATGTTGATGAACGCAAGCGAGGGAAAAATGTTTTTCGGAATTCAGCGAGCTCTGTGTAACGCAAATTGTAGAAAACTCCGCAAACTCCGTGAGCGGAGCGGAGTTCGCTGCCCAGACTTAGTTCTGACCCCCAAGAATATAATTGAGAGAAGAACAAAGGGAAAAGAAACTGAGAAAACAATAAAAGAAACCAGACTTAACTAGCAAAATGTCTGCTTGAACATGGTGTGGGGCAGTGGAATGGCGAAGGATCATGGTATGAAATGAAGTGGGGTGCTGTACGCAGATGAACACAAATAACAAAAACACATCAGGTGTTTAATAGTAACAAGAATAGCCCAAAGTTGACTGCGTTATCTAAATATGCTTGGAGTAATATTAGCCGGCAAAGAAGTCCTCCATGTAAGTCCTTCATCGCTGTCGACGTGGCAGACTTCTCTTCTGGCTAACACAGTGTTGATGTTGATTCAGCCAGCACTCATCTGAATACACCAGCCCGGATTCCAACAGCTGTGCGGAGTACTTTTCAACTCTTCCACAAATGGGCGACAGGAGTACCATGAAGATCTAACTCAGGCCCTTAATGTAACTGAAAGATGTACATGGAAGTCTATAACTTCTGGACTTGAATGTCATAATTAACATTCATTTTCTGTTTCACTACATTTATTAGGGAGCTAAAAGCATGAATACACACTACACAGTATCCTATTACTCCATATTTTCCAAGCACAAAGTAAACAACTCAGGGACAGATGTACAACCATTCATTTTTGCGAGTAGCAAATTGGGTGGTATTGCGAGTCGCTAAAGTGAATGTACAACAGTTTCCCAGACACTGTGAAAGATTCCCAATAGGGTTGCATATTGCATGCCTCAATATTATTCATGAGGCAAGTGCAATTTGCGACCCCATTAGGAATGGCTAGCACTCCCAGGGATGATGGCCTGCTGCGGTCAGCAGACCACCATGCCTGGGACTGCTTATTAAATAAAGAAGTTATTTTTTCTAAATGCAGCCCGTTTAAAAACAGGATGCATTTAAAAAAGAAAAATTAAACACCTTCTCGTTTGCGAGTGGTTGCACCCTATTTTAAGTAGGTTGTAAACTGCATGTGTTTTGCAGCTGCAAATGCAGTTGCAAAACAATAGTAAATTGCATTGAGTCATGCTGTTAGGAAGGGATGCCCCTTCCTAATCGCGAGAGTCACAAACGCTATTTTGTGAGTCAGTGACGATAGTGCAAAAATTGGTCATACATTGTTCCCTCACACTCAGTATCATGCACCCACTTCCGTTACAGGGATAGGAAATACGTGGACGCTAAGAGAAGAGTTTGGGGTCTCACAATCAAACATCACATCTTGAGGATTCCTGCTTATAAAGAAACAGGAGTATCAAATCACATACTACTTTAATAAATGCACCCCCTAATAATACAGGAATTCTGATTTGTACAGGTAAAAAAAAAGGAATGCTCAACATTTTCTAAAAATGGTTTGAGATCACAGGGAAAATTAGGTTTCTGAGCACTCGCTAGTGGGATTGTCCATTTTCTTCAATTGTGCAAAGAGTGTCTAGCATTCATCTATCTGAGGAATATTTGAATTGAGCCATCTCATTAATGAAACTACAGCTACTATTGGCTACACATATACCAGATTGAGACATCTGTGTCGAAATAAAGAGATTTAGACCTTGTTTTTAACATTCTGTTGGTTGAGGTAAGTCTGGAAAGATGGTTATTCTAATATTTCTCAGGGAGCACATCTTATTTGCTGCTTTATTAGTGCCAAGTTCACTATGCTCACTTTGAAAATGAAACTTCTAAGAACTAATGGAGATTTCCATGACTCTACAAATTTTAATTGCTGTAGGGGAGAGTTCTGAAAAACATCTGATATGAAGAATTTTTGCACCATAACTTCAACATTCACTACATATCACTACATTTCCCCACATAGGCTATTCACCTCTTTCTGTTTATTTTCTGCTCTGGACTGGACCTTCAGCATCTGCTTCTTAATCATAATACTTTGTGGAAAATAGCAATGAGTGACCTCTCAAGATCTTGCAAGTGCTCATGAAGAGTAGATTCCCCTTAACTTAAGCTGGCAAGGCAGGAGGCCTCTAGCCCTTTCACATTGCCCTTATGGTATATTGAGGGTATGGATGCAAAGAAGTCCTTGTCTTTAGTGGGCAGTAGGTATAGATTTTCTTTCTTTGACCAGCATTGCACTCACCAAGGATTCAAAATGGAGGAAGAAATCAAAGAAAAAGTAAGGCAGTGGTTTACCAAAGCACTACTAAAAATTGTAAAATGGGTCCCTTGGAGATGGCTTGTTTATACCTAAAAATAATCGCTATCAGATTGAGTCAGAACTGTACTGCTCAAAGACACACTCTTGGGTCTTAAAGTAATGTATAAAAAGACAGCTAAACACCTTTGCAACATATTTGTGTTTATTGATGTTAATTTTTCATGGAAAGAAGACATTTGTTTGCAAATTAACCTTCTTCCAGTCTTGCCATTCTTTTTAGTTCGAGGTGCTAACAGTACATCTGTCAAACAAATCTACTGATTACAATATATTTGGAGTTGGGCCTAGATGCTCTTTTTTCCCATTTCCTTTCTTTCGCACTCTTTCTATTGTGTGTTTGAGAGTTTCTCAATCTCTTTTCTCAACCCATTGAAGTATTTATCTATCGTCTGTTACGACTGGATATGGGACAGAATCCAATCATATTTACATGGAGTAATTGCATTGAACAGCACAAGAGGCTACATTAGGATGTTTGCACCCTCTGCTGTCATTAATGTACTTTACACTATAAGTATTAGCATAACATAGACCTATTGGCTTTGCAATGCTGAAGCTTGTTAATGAGTGAGACAATGCAGAACAAATTACAGGATTTGTCCATGAACTACTACCCACAGAGAAATGTTAATGGTGTGATTGAAGAAGGATGGATGGAAGTATAGATGGACAGATAGATCAAATGAACTGGCAAAAATATTTAGGTAAAAAAGAAAGAGTCCATGTAATTGTATATGTACTTCCACAACAAAAGTAAAACATATAATTTAAATGATAAGTTTAATTGTATGGTTATAACAATCATTTATATCTTTTGCTAATATGGAATAGAAGAATATTGATTCATAAAAATCTGCTTTATGAGGGGCACAAGCAGCATCCACAATTTGTGTGAGGAGTGAATATTACTGATGAGGGGCGCAAGCAGCATTCCATCATTTGTGAGAGGAGTGATTGATATATTTGTGGTAATCTTTATTGATGATGTTTTACGAAGGCACTTAAAGGAATATTGCCAATTATGAAAGCACATGTGACTTCTTCAAAAAAATGAAAAAATATTGAGTGGGACATATTTTCAGCCGTAAACTACACAGAATTCCCAATTCCATAATGTGTAATGCATACATTTACCACCTGTATGCTGCAGGCTATGTAAAGAGTGGTTCATTAGGAGTAGGTAGATTGGAGAATGGAAGAGAAACATAAACGTTTTTGTAGGACAGTAAATATTGTATGCTTCCTCGTGTTAGGAAAAAAACCCTGAAATACGTTTTTCTAGTCAGGTTCATCTACACCCAAGTAAAACAGATGTGGAGAGAACAAAAACTGATAATCAGTCAAAATAAAAGTAACATGAAAACATGTTTTAATTTCATACCATGACTCAAAATAGGGCTTGAAAATGACAAGAAATATGCATTGCTAAGACTCACTCTCACTAATAAACATTTATTCGGTTGATAAAATCACCTCGAAAGAATACAAACAGCCTCTTTGTAATCATATTCATTTTGATAAATAACATAAAATGATGATAGTCAATAAAACAGTAAAATGCACTCCCTCAATCACCACATCTATTGGACGGATCTTGATCTCCAGGACACCATATCAGCACACTAAAGTGATAAAACAGTGACATAAAATGGTGATAGGCAATTATACAGTTGTAATAATATTAATAATAATAATAAAAATAATTGCACTTGTAAAGCGTATGATTATTCCCTGCACTAAGGCAAAACTCCATGGGGGAAAGAGGACACAGCAAAGGACGTATACCTTGAAAACTCCCCCTCTCAAATACTATGTTAATTAGGTCTTGAAACACGCTTACTCAGCCAACTAAAATACAAACAAGACATTAAAAAATTCAAAGTGACCTACGGAGCCTTCTTATCACAGCCGTAAGGCAACCTTGCCTCAGACCCACCCACATGGAGATACCAAAAGAGGATGCAGTGGATTAAATCTTAACCTGGCTAATAAAACCTATCATGCGTCCCTCAAAATCCCAAATTGCAGCAGTACAAACAGTCAAATAGTTTGAAACTTTTTCTAACCAGCACACAAACTGCAGAGAAGGAAATGTTGGTCACGTCTGCGATCCATAATCATTCGGCAGTGCCGCTGAAGAAGTTTCAAAAGATGTGACTGTTTGTTATGCTACAACTTGTAATTATGAGGGATCTACCTCTTTCGATGCCCTTCTTTTTGCAGAGGATTCTGTGTAGGAAAACGTTTGGGGTCCATGCAAGCCATACCCTGGACTCCCCCGGGTGTCTAGTTTTCAGAAAATTGGTAGTTTCCCAAGGTGGCCGCTGAGCCTGGAGCCAAAAACCCAGGTGAGCCCCCATTCAAAACCAGGTTATTTTGTGATAGGTCACCCAAGTCACCGACCGACAATGGCGTAAACTAACACCGGAGATCTGGGCCGCCTCTCTTGCAGAGTCCACTCCTGCGCTCTCGTCTGATCCCAATATAGCTGACAAACAATTCAGCGACTGGATCACTTCCTCACTGGATACGTTGCTTCCAATAACTACCACCCTGAAACAACCTAAAAGAATAACACCTGCTTTATGGTACACTCCTGAGCTCAAAACTCTGCGGCAAGAGTGCAAAAAAGCCGAACGCTCATGGAGGCGCGATAAAACAGCAACTAACAAGAACCTCTACTCTACTTCTCTCCTGACGTATAAAACTGCTATTCATAAAACCAAAAGCATGTTTTTTCAGGAGAGAATAGAGAATGCAGGCTGCTCCAGTAAGGAAGCATACGTCATCCTTAAAGAGCTGTCTAAACCCCAAATACAAGGAACAAGACCCATTGCCGATCCTGAGGCCGATCTGGAGAAATGCCAGAAACTGGCTAATTTCTTCCACGATAAAATCAGACTAATTCTGGATTCTATCCCCCCCTCCAGTCCTGAGGAAAATATCGCCTGCCCACACACTACCACCTGCCTGTCCACGTGGGGCCAGGTCACGGCGGACGAGGTGAGAAATGTGCTCAACTCTATGAAGAGCGGCTCCCCCAGTGACCCTGCTCCTCTTCGTATCCTTAAAGAAGTAACCCCTACTATCATCCCTTCCCTCACCTGCTTGATTAATACCTCTCTCCAACAAGGAGCTGTACCCCCTAGTTGGAAGAAGGCGGTGGTAAAAGCCCTGCTGAAGAAACCTACGTTGGACCCCGAGAATCTGGCTAACTACCGTCCCATCTCCCTACTGCCTGGAGTAAGCAAGGTCGCAGAAAAATTGGTCAATAGGAGACTCTCTCAGTTCCTAGAAGCCAATAATAAATTAAAAAGCTCCCAGACAGGTTTTCGACCTGGACAGGGCACGGATATCGCCCTTCTGGCTGCCGTCGAGGAGGCAAGAGCACTATTGGATGGGGGAGGATCAGTGGCAGTGATCCTCCTCGACCTTAGTGCAGCGTTCGATACAGTTGACCACCAACTACTTATCGAAAGACTGGCTAGGATAGGAGTGAAAGGAACAGCCTTATCCTGGCTTTCTTCCTTCCTGGCCCAACGCTCCTACCAGATCTGGGAAAAGAACGCCCGCTCCTCCGAAATGCCCCTCCAATGTGGTGTTCCTCAGGGCTCCTCCCTGAGCCCCACTCTATTTAATATCTATATGTCCACATTGGAGGAGGTTATCATCCCTTTCGGAGTGAGCGTCGTCAGCTACGCCGACGACACTCAACTAGTGGTGTCTCTGTCCCACCCCAAGCAGCAGAAAGCTGATCTGTTCAACTGCCTTACGCAGGTTCACCACTGGATGAACAGATCAGCCCTAAAACTCAATGGGACAAAAACCGAGGTCCTTATACTTGGCCCGAAAGGAGCCTCACTTCCCCTGGACAGCTGGCCAGCCTGTCTGGGTCCGCCCCCTGACCCTAAGGAAGAGGTGAAAAGTCTGGGGGTATGGATCGATTCCGATCTCTCCTTCACGTCACAAGCCAAGAAGGTGGCAGGGACCTGTTTCGGCCTCTTAAAAACCCTGAGGAAAGTCCTGCCCCTTCTCCCCCCTAAATCTCAAAAACTTTTAGTCCAAGGTCTCATAATATCGAGACTGGACTATAGTAATGTGATTTATCTGGGTGCCCCCGAAGCGACCCTTACTAAATTACAGACAATTCAGAACGCGGCCGCCCGGATCATCACTAACACCCCGGCTAGATCATCTGCCAAGCCCGCTCTCAAACTCCTCCATTGGCTCCCCATAAGGGAGAGAGTCAAATTTAAAGCCCTTTGTCTCGTTCACAAAACGCTGCAGAACCAAGGCCCTCCTGTTCTCAGCAAACTGGTCACTCCCTATAGGAACTCTAGGTCCCTCCGCTCCAATGCAGAAAACTTTACTAACACTCCTAGATTCAGAAAAACACGAACAGGAGGAAGACGCTTCTCGGTTCAAGCCTCCCGCCTTTGGAACGCACTTCCCCGTAACTTACGTCATGAACCTCAATACCTGCGCTTCAGGAAACTGTTAAAAACTCATCTTTTTCCCTAAATCCTGCACACCCCCTCCCCTCTTCTCTGCTTTAGTCTCCCCCTTTCTTCCCTTGTTCCTTCTCAGTTTTCTTGCTCCGTTTTCCTGGTGATTTCAGGGTTCTCCAGCGCTGGGATACCTCCGGGTGACTATCGCGCTTTACAAAAATAAATAATAATAATAATAATAATAATAGGTAATTTTGATGTCTCCTCCTGTCATGGGTACTTGACCCACCCATACGAGGGAGGTACCAATGCTGGGTGGTAGGAAATTTGTGGATCCATGGAGATTCCAGAAATTTCCCACACAGAAATTTGAGAAAAAATTGCTTTTTTTCACTAAATTTGAGGTTTGCAGGGGATTCTGGGTAGGAACACGTTGGGGGGTCCACAAAAGGCATGCCTCACTGGACTCCCCTGGCTGTCTAGTTTTCATAAATGTATGGGTTTGGTAGGTTTTTCAAGATGGCCACCGAGCCAGGGGACAAACACCCAGGTGACCCCCATTGCAAAACCAGGTTGTTTTGTGATAGGTAATTTTGATGTCTCGTCAATACGTTTTGGGCCATTTCCTGTCGCGGCACTAGGCCTATCCACACAAGTGAGGTACCAATATTCTTTGAAGCGTTTGTGGAATGCAGGTTGGGTGTAATTTTGTGGATCAACGCAGATTCTAGAGCTTTCCTCCACCGAAATATGAGGAAAATAAAAAAAATGTGTACAAAGTTTGCAAAGGATTCTGGGTAACAGAACCTGATGAGAGTCAGACCAGTTACCCCGTCCTGTATTCCCCTGGGTGTCTAGTTTTTTGAAAATATACAGGTTTGCTAGATTACCCTATGTGCCAGCAGAGCTAATATTCAAAATCTACAGATAGGCACTTTGCAAAAAAAGGGTCAATTTTCAGACTGAAAATATGCGGTGTCCACATTGTGTTTTGGACCATTTCCTTTTGTGGCCACCAGGCCTACCCACACAAATGAGGTATAATTTTTCTCGTAACACTTTGGGGAATGCGGGGTGGGTGGAATATTTTATATCCACACAGATTACAGAACTTTCCACCACAGAAATGTGAGGAACATATTTTGTTTGACAAAGTTTGATGTTTGCAAGGGATTCTGCGTAATCTAGTTTTCAACAATGTATAGGTTTACTAGGTTTCCCTAGATGCCGGCAGAGGCAGGGTCAAAATCTACAACTAGGCACTTTGAAAAAAAGGGTCAGTTTTTACTGTAAAAATGAAGTGTATCCACAGTGCTTTTTGAGCTGTTTCCTGTCGGGGCACTAGGCGTACCCACACAAGTGAGGCCCATTTTTATCGGGAGACTTATAGTAACACAGAATTGTAGAGCAACTGTTATTACCTGTTGACTTTCAATGCATTTCTGCCTTCCAAATGAAAGACAATTTGTAAAAAAGAAGTCACTTTGAAAATGTCCTATCATTCGCATGCTAGTATCGGTACATGTTGGAAATGTACGAACAGCTACTGTTTCTAAACTCAATATTTTGTTCCAGTTTCAGAAGTACATAGATATCTTTCATTCCGGATTTTTACTATATATTCTCCCAAATTGATTGCTATATACCCGGTACATATTAAAAAACCATTGTAAGATGCTGCTCAGTTATTGGCTCTGGGTTCGTCGGGTTTATGGTGAACCTACAAGTACTATATATCTTAACAGCCAGAAACATCATGCGATGTAACAGTATACTATTTTCAAACATTTGTCATAATTAGAAGAAGTTACAGATGAAAATGTTGGCACAAATGGCTGTTTTTTAAACTCATTTTCAATTTTTCCTATTTTCAACTTTTAGCTTCTATAAAGAAACCTTGAAGGATGTACACAAATGACCCCTTGCTGAACTCAGAATGTTGTCTACTTTTTTTTGAAAATGTATAGCTTTCAAGAATCCAAGATCGCTTTCATACCTATTTCTACCATTAACTGGAAGAAGGTTGAAAGCACAAAAAAAAGCACAAATAGTGTCCCAGTAAAGTGCCAAAACTGTGTAAAGAATGTTAGTTTCATGTCAATAGTCTGTCAGTCACTAAATGCTGGGAAAATTGTGATTTTAGCCCCACAAGCCATTTGTTGATATATTTTGTAGGGGAAAAAACAGATTATTTCATTTGCAGTACTTTTTCCCCATTTTTCCCAAAAAGAAAATTGCTGTATTTTGGCTAATTTTTGGGTCCCCTCTAGGGAAATACACAAACCCTGGGTACCTTTAGAATCCCCATGATGATAGTAGAAACAGACGCACTATTGGCATGGATACCTTATGTGGCCAAAGGTTACAGAGGCCTAAGCACAAAGTACCTCAAATAGCCAAAAAAAAGGCTTAGCACGGGGGGAGGCCTAGCAGTGAAGGGGTTAAAGAAAGAAAAGAACCCATCAGGGATTTGACTATACAACTAATGGTGCACTTAATTCATTTGAGAGATATTTCAGTTGGTCAACAATGAATCAATGAATCCGTCCAATAAAGGGTTCTTCATCCATCATTTGTTGAAACCCTGGTCACCTAGGTTTTGTTAACACTTCATCAACAATAATTATGTGTTGTGACTCATCATTTTTTTTGTTTATAAATATGAACTGACTAACTAAATGCTTTGACTCAAGTCAGTGTTTTCCTTTTATTTGCACAGTACTGCATTCATAAATTGTATTGTCAGATTCCACATGAATTATATTTTGAAAAATAAAAGAACTATACTAGGCGAGCAATTCTGCCACAGGCCAAAAATGATAAAGTTGACTTCTCTAGGAATTGTTGTTTATCTATCCCGATAGAGCCATTTCTCCTTTTGACACACACTAAAGCTCAATCTGGCATATCGTACCAGATCTCCCTTAATTATTTAACAGCACCTATTCTTTACACATACTGGTCGTCAAGCTGTTTAACCCGTTTCATTTTGGCTCACCATAAATCAAAAAGTACAAACCTTAGCAGATTTCCAATTAGCTAAATTAATGATTAGACAACCAGTATGGCAACAAAAAGGAATTGTTTCTGCTGTAGAGTAATTTGCCAGTGTGGAACAGACACTCCAAAAAGGTCCCAGAGGGGTCTGGAGTAATGTGAAGCTGCAGCTTATCAGGAATAAGCTGGTCATGTAAGAAAAAAGGTCCAAAAGTAGGATTTGGTAACATTTCTGGATAGTTGTTGTTTTGTTCCATATAAAATGGCTAATTTGCAAATCAGAGAATGCTAATTTGGGTGGATGGGAGAATTGTTGGCGGTTAGTTGTTCCCAAGACTTCACGGCTCCAGTCAACTACAACAGTTTCACTTCACCCACACGTACAGTAAGCAATCCTAAAGCACCTAGAATTAATGGTTACTAAGCTCATGAAAACGTGTACAACTTTCCTTCCAACCTCCTTGTGACCACCAACCACAAGAATCTCTCTGTATCCACTCATCGATAGCTATTTGTTGCAAAGCAAAATGCTTACACACTTTTCTACCTGAATGTTGCTGACCGTATGTGACCCTGTTTCACCACCCAAATACCTCTACCCCTGTTGCCTCTCTGTCAGGGGCTCCTACCGAAGCAGCTGCCCACCCACCCTTATGTGCCCTTCTTGCTCCCTTCTCATAGGTGGGTGCTCCGACATAGCACTCAGGTGCCTCCAACTGCTGTTGATCAAGGGCAGTCCAGCCAGCTCCATAGCCCTTGAAAATGTACCAAAGTAAACAAAATATACCAACATTTATCAAATGCTGTATCAGAGATAACCAAAATATATATAACTTAAGACTACACTAAATTTCGAAACACTGCAATAAATATTGCTAACTCTCACACCCCACATCAGACTTATAGTTTAATTATAAGAAGTCCTTAACCTGGCCCACTGAATGAACGATTTCTGATTGTCCCCTGTATAAGATTTTCAAGTTAGATTGTTGGATGATCACTGCGGGAGACCCTTGACTCTTAAAGTTATCAAACATGGATTTGAACTCCTTGCACTGCTGTGCTACGGATAATGGCATTATTTGCTCAGCCCTTGCTAGGTAGCAATGAGCAGATAGGCTTATCTTAGGAGACAGCTGTGTAAAGAATTTAAAAACACCAATACATTAAATAAATGAGACACAACACACAATAAACATTCAACTCCAAATTGTGAAAATAGTTTATATTTCTGTGTACAAATAAACACACTTGACTGGGAAAAAGTCAAAGCTTGATGCCAACTGTGATGGAGCCTGGATTGGATACACTAGGCAGGAAGCCTCAGTCAAAATTTCACCTTCACACTTAGTTGTTTTTCTAGATCTCTTTTCCTTGACGTAAACCAAGGCACTTTGTCAGGCTGGATTCAGTACTGGTTCACCAGCTTGACTTTTTTTTGTGGTTCCAGTCAAATCTGGTAAGTCCGGAGCTTTCAGTGGGGCGCACCTGAAATCCCAGCTGTGTCATAGTTGAAGATAGCCAGCTTGACTCTCAACGTCGGACCAGTCACCTTATGAAGCGTTTTCCAAAAGTTGTTCCAAACCTCTGGAACTCTTTCTGAAGTTCCTCTGGATGGTTCAAAGTGTCCAAAACACAACTACAAGCGTCTGGAATCTACTAGATGGTCCTTTTGATGTCTGAACTACAACTCCCACAATGCACCTGGCCAAATCCTTAAAATTCCAGGATAGGGATGCAGATGAGCTCTCTTAACCTGTAGCTTGCAGGGAGACATTAGACTTTCAGAGTGAGGGAGAGTCCTTCTGGGGCTGAGCCCCACAGTGTACAGCAGGTGCAGTCCTGGTGAGTGGAGTCCTCTTTGGCGCAGGCCAGTGAATCATAAAGGCTGTGCTTTTTCTTCTTGTCTCTCAGGTAGCAAATCTGAGGAGCGATGCAGCTCTCCCATATTTATCTATGGTTTCTGGGCATCAAGCAAGGTGGCACCCATGACGAAAGAGACTCAGGATGCCACCAGGTGCATGCCCACTTCCTCCTACAAAGCTTCATTGTTTCATAATCCAGCATGGAGGAATTCTCTCCAGAGGAGCTGGACCAAACTAACCTAACCTACTGGTGTGGCTAAACAATTCCTTTCAAACCATCTACCTAATCTAATTCAAGAGGTTCGTATGTGACTGAAAAAGCAGGATGTGGGGATAGGCCTGTGCTGTCATAAGTTAACATTCTCCTTTCGAAGACTGCCCCTTATTGCCATCTGCTCTGCAGCCTGTACTTCTCCACCCACAGGAAACCTATTGTGTCCTCTGACAGGACACTTCACACCTCATCAGGGAGCATTGGCACAGCCTGAGAGCAAGCTGGCCAATCAGGAGAGAGCAGCTGGAAAGCTGGACTGCGGCTCACAGAAAATAAAGTTTAATAGCTTCTTATAGCCATGTGATAGTTATAACAAATCCAATAGAGGCAAGTTGTAGAATTTATGTCAATTATTAATTTAATATCTTGAAGTATATTTTTTTACATGGCTCCTAACCATATTTATACTTCAATAAAATATTACAAAGTTAGCCTGTGGAGCCATTCTCTACAATAAGGGAAAACAAAATTGTCAGCTCTTCCCTCACCAGGGCTTATAAAACCTATTTTATAATGCTCTAACTTATAAGTACAACACAACCTACCCCTGGAGCTCCTAGGGGAGATGTTTGGGGTTACTTATATGTAAAAATAAGGTCGTTTGAGAATTTGGGTGTACCTTTAAGTCGAATTTGCATATAATTGAATTTTAAAGACAGTCTGCAATGCAAGGAGACCTTTGAAATGACAGCAGATTGTAGAACAGTGCCCACACTAGTGCAGGAAATCATCTAGGCCTCTAAACTTCCTTGCTCAATTATATACTGGGGACTTATAGGTAGGTTGAATTCCCCTCGCCCTATTATCTACTAGGGACTTAAAGGGGTCTGTCATTGACAATTGGAAATATACCAAATTACCACGCCCTTTTAACACAGAGTCTGAGTGAGAAAACCAGCCTCTAGTTGTCAAAATGGGGGCAACCAGTGGGGGTCTGAAATGGCAGGACACGGTGTGTGAGAGTGATTGTGGGAACTGTGTCCTTAGTTACTGTTTCAGTGTGCACACACGTATTAATGAGATCTGTGATTAATTTCGTAACTTTCTGGCTTTTTCTCAATCCTAAAGGATTCTAACAAATTGCAAGATGGAAAGATGAGACCTATTTTCGAAATCTTCAAGTTTCAGCGGTAGTTTGACTTGTTCTACTTTGAGTTTTAGAGTTGTATAATTGGTTTATACTTGAAATCTTGTAGGCCAGAGATTCTTTGCTCCACTTCTGTAAGCCATGAAGTAAGTAGCTGAATGTTGAAGTAAATCTGGTCTAGTTGCTCCTTTAACTCTTTATGCACCTTCTCTGGCTAGATTTTCATCTCCCCGATTTTACCTAGTATTTGATGTAGGATCTTCTCAATTGGAGGTGATCGAGCCGGGAATGAAAAAAAGCAAGATCAATGCTAATGACTGAACCTAAAGAGAATTTTTATCCCAGCTAGAGTTACCACTTCCCCAGAGTTTTCAGGTATCTTATTAAAAGTTGAGCCCTGCAGAGAGTATACTGGAGCTTCTGAGATGGGACTTAACCCTTCTGGCCCAATGTAGTGCCACATAAATCCTTTGTCTAGTTCTAGTTGGCCACAAGGTCTAGCTCCTCCCTGTGTTGCCCCTTAGGACCGGCAGCCAAGAACATAGATACGTTGACAGTTTCTTTGGTATAGAAGCATTGCCATGTGGAGTTTTGTGGGCAACCCTATGAGGATCATGGGATTTAGATCTGTAAGATGACTGAAGGACTGGATTCTGATAGGGTGATATTGACACCTTTGCTGGATGCACACCAAGGTTAAAACCATTGTTTGCCTGCCCCCTTCTATGCCAAATATATCAGGAGACAATTCCACAATTGATGGACTAATGACTGGTTTTATTAGGTGCATCTGCAGAGTCTGCTGAATGCCTCAGTGCCACTAACTCTTGGGTATTCCCCTCTTGGAGCCATCCATCTGGGCAAGTAGTTTGCCGCCCATCCTCTGAAATATTGACTCTCTGCATTGAGGTGGACATTGTATGGGTGCAATGCTTGGATCCCCCTGTAGCTTTGCCAGGTGCATGAGTTTTTACTGAAATTTCTTGTGAAAATTGAGTCATTTGACGCCCGGACTGGAGTAAGATTTGCTTCTGAATTGAAGAATAGATAGTGGGATGTTTTGGAATAAGCTGGGGGTTCTTCAAGGGGTCACAAACTGAATCCACTGTTATGCAGACCCCCTCTGTAACACAGCATGGGTTGACTCCACCTCTCCACCTGAGAGGGCACCCATTAAACCCACCCAGGTCACTCCAGCCACTCTAATCGCTAGGCTCACTGTAACACTGAATCTGCTAAAGTGCTGCAAGGTAGTTACCAGGCCCTTTTAACTTGATGGACCCCTGGTGCCTTGCATGCCTTCCCCGCCTCTCTCAGCTCACCACTTTGGCTATGGGCGTTGCTACTGCTGCTGTTTTACAGTAGTATCAGTCTTGCATTATAGAGTGCCCCATTCAGTATGCCAGTCAAAACAAATCTCTTAGGTAGGCACTATAACATTTGCTGTAGCTTTTGTACTGATTACCCCAAGTACTTGGATATGCAAGGCTGTACAAGTAGTCCTTGACTTGTGTCCTCCTTGGCTGTGCTCACTAGTAGCAGCAGTTGAAACTGGTAGTGAAGTGTGTTTGCTGTGCAGAGGGACTGGCAGCGTAATTTTCAAACCTCTGATTCCAATTCTCAGTGTCTGTGGGTATTATTACTGCATGGGCCAATAGGGCTTCTCACTCCAGAGGCTGGTGGTGTCTCAGGCCTTGATGTCAAGCGGCCAGGAATGAGAGAATAGGATTATGATGACGAGATGCAGAGAATCACATGCATGCCAACTTAGTGTACGCCCATTTATCACACAGAAGCAGTCTCAGCCACAAAGCATGTCATGTGGCCCAGTCCCATCTGCAGAAACTTACAATGGAGCCCAGCCAGTGCAGGAAGCATGAAAATAATTGAGTCAATTACTTTAAAGTTCTGTATACCAATATAGGTGAGGACTTACAGGAATATTTAAAAGTCTTGGAAAGTGTTCACTCAGGCTAAATCATCTGCAAAGCATTCTAGTAGGCAGGCCATGATTTGCTTTTCTCAAGACCCCTGGCATGGCATTTCAAAGCTTATATCATTACTTTAGGGTCAGCCATTTGTAACGTATGTAGGAACTACCTTCATAATAAGGATTTATGTCCAAATGTGTTCTCTCAGAGGTGCTGGATGTTAGAACTGATATCTAGGCACTGGGCTCAATACACATAGGGGTAGGTGATAGCATTTTGCTGAAAGTAAAATAGTTCATCACTTTTATTGATTTTCACAGAATATTTTCAAAATTAATCCTGACTCTATGTCATGAGTCAAGGAGTATGCTTACCTGACACACGTTTCACTCCTGGACAGGGTCATACTAGCCTTCTGGGTTTCTTCCTGTAAACCTAGAGTTGCTTTCAGGGGTGCATTAGATGCCATAACCCAATCATCAAGGTCGACATGGTCCCATTTTAGTAGCTGATTCATAAAGTGTTGAGCTGATTTGAGCTTTTTTACCAGGTTTATTTTACTGACTACTCTTGTCCTGCCCTGGCACAATGGCCTATGTAATCATGCAGTAAAAGAGATGTGACTTTTGGTCTCTGTGGGTCCGCCTTATTAGAAGTGGTTATGGTCATTTTCTGGGCGAAATATGTGACATGAGAGAATGGAAAATGCTTGATGGCACAAGACTGCTATAGATCAAATAATATTTAATTGCCTACATTACCAGCCTAATGTTGCAAGTGAAATAGACAGCTCAGGGCAAATCTCAAAGAGGATCACGTGGTCTTTTCTTAACCTGAAATCAAACTGAAAAATGAAAGATCCATAACGGGCTGTTGGTTTGTCAAGATTAATTTATGTAGTAAGCATGCCCACAAAGGCAGGAAAAGGCGTATATCCAACGCTATTAGTTATCTTAAAGACTAGTTATACTTGAAAAATGGCCTTCCAAAATGAGAAGTGATAGCAGGCACTGTCTTGCCATATTCATTCTCACTTTCTAAAATGAGCTTCCAAACTCAAAGGGTCAACATTGATAGAATATCCCTTACAAGCTTCATCTTAATATATTAAAAGTATTCCTACTTCACAAGCTCCTTCTCAGGTTTGACAAACTACTTCCTCTTGGTGCGCTGAAATAGCTGCCATGGTACTATTTTGGCATATTGGAACATTGGAATGTGGAGCACTCCATTGCAGACAACAAGAGTGCTCCGTGCTTCTACGGGCCGGTAAAGACCAGGAGAGCAATATTCTAATGTTCTTTTCACTAAGGCGTCTCGGAGCCCAAGGGGATTTAAAACACCTCGAACTCTGTTAGGCCTTTGTTTAATTTGCTAGAAAATTCTGCCCTCTAGGGGCAGAATGTCCTAATAGCCTTATGCCTGGTGTAGCTGGGCTATACCGGCTATTAATGTCCCTCTCCTTTGTTAAAGTTCCTCCCCTTCGGCTCAGGCCTTTAACGCTGGAGCGGGACTTTAATAAACGGATTAGCCTGTTACCACGGGCTATAAGGCTATATTATTCAACTCGTAAATATATATTAAATACAATCAGGCAGTAGACATAAAAAGCTGTGCTGCACTTTGGAAATAGAATACGTAGCAGCAGAGTATTTAGGGAACATATAATGCCCACAAATTGTCCATAATTTGATTTTGCAGAATATTCTGAAACTATGGTGGAGAATCAGCACATTGTGATAGCCTGTAAATAGGATTAAGGGTATTATATTATTGATGAAATTAAGGTCTGCTACTGGAATATAATTTAAAGTTATCTTACAATAAATAACTAATTATTTTAGTTTGATATTTTTGTGATTCTACACAGCTTTAGTTCAATAGAATACTGCCCCAAGTATGTCAGGGATACAGGAAGTTTACTCCTTGGATTTGGTGTATCATTGTTGTTTCTGAAGCTATTAGGCACTGGTCTGTGGTGTGTCATTTATTTAAAAAAAATGAAGGGCTAATATTGAATTTCATCCTCGGCTGTATATTTTGGATCACGTAGCTGACTAAAACATCAAGAAGCATTTTAAAATATTGCATCATATATATTTATTGACTAAATACATATTATATAGTAGACCCCATGAACTAATAGAAGTTAGTGTTTGTGTTTCTTCTATGTCCAAGAGAATTAGAAATTGGTTAAACGTGGTCTTTGTTTCTCATGTGTTTTTTAAGAACAAAACAAACAACCGGCATCTGGTTTGGTTAGGTGTTGTGTCCTTTGTCTCACTGAATATTGTTGAATGTTGAGTACGAGAGGCATTTTGACTGTTAAAACGGGTGGAGGTATGAATTTTGAATTGAGGGTGGTGTGAATAGAGTATGGGGTTAGTTACATTAATATCCTTACTAAGGCTAGGATATGGTTTATTATGGATTAAAACCAGGGCCTGACTGGGAACCCAAAGCAGCCCTAGCAATTTTGTCGGACCATCTTAGTCTGCCCACCCCTTCCCGGGGGCCTAGGGGAGGGGAGTGTGCATGTGTGCACTGTCGCTTTTGTTATTGGAGGCCGATATTGCAGCAACAATTGTGTTTAATGTCTATATCAAACCATTAGTCTCTCTCATCAAATTCTACAATATCAACATGATCATTTATGCAGATGACACTCAACTGATTCTTCCACTCAACAATAATCAGTTGGATTCCATCAGTAATCTTCAGGCCTGTATAATAGGCATTTCTAATTGGATGAGTGTAAATTCCTTCAAGCTAAAAGGAGGTAAAACCGAGCTCCATTGCTGTCTTCCCAGAAAAATCCTAGTATCAGTACACTACAATTTGTGGCCTTTGCCTACAGAGACCCCTCTTGGTGTCTCAATGATGGTCCGGAATCTAGGAGTAATACTGGTTGAAGTTCTTTCACTTGAGAAACATGTGAATGGAGTAGTTGGGTTTTGCTACACCCTTGTTTCGAGGTCTCAGGAAATTGTAGCCAATGCTACCTGTCCACGCAAGGTCCCTGATTACCAGCCATGTAATGCTCAGTAGGTGTGACTATTGTAATGCCCTTCTTCTGGGAGCTCCCAACTACCTGTTATAGAAACAGGAACGAGTACTTATAGTTACAGCAAACTAACTCTTCCGCCTCTGGTTCTCTTAGAGGTATCCATTGGCTACCCATTAGGTAGATGAATATTGTTTTTAAAGCTGTACATAATAAAAGACAAAGCCACTGCAGGCTAGGCTGATGAAGTATGCCCCTGGAAGGTGGCTTTGTATAGCCACACTCAATTTTGTCCAAGACCAGAGATTTAGTAAAGTGCAGTAAGGAGGACGTGCCTTTAATGTTAAAGTGACACAGTGAATGGACAAATTACCATCGTAAGTAAAATCCCAGACTGGCTTGCTTAAGTTCAGAAAGGCCCTTAAAACTTGGTTCTTTCCTAACAAACATGGGGTGGCCTTTTTGGACTTCAGCTGCTGTACCCTTGTTTGCACTAGTTTTGCACTTATCAGTGCGTTTTAGTAATATTAGTGCCATGATACCATTCTGGTCACAGTGCGCTCTATAAATAACTGACAAAAATACAAATACAAGCATCCAAACACTCTTCGACAGGCTGACTGTGGATGTTAAAATGTGGGCAGCCCTCCCCCTGTCTCTCATGGGGTGCTCAGCCATATTCAAAATGGAATATGTGAGAAGCTGGCTTAGTATATGGTGCACACTTTTGTAAGTGTTATGAATACGGAAGGCTTGGGTCTGTGCTCTATCTGGATTAGACCACTCTTAAATTGTACTTACAAACACAGTGTCCAGTTAGACCCTTTCTTAATTAATCATACAAGACGTCAGTGCTTTGTTCTAAAGCCTGTGCGCCTTGCATCAGTTTTGCGCTTCCGATTTGTCACTTTTTGTGACGCATCGACGGCGTAAAATATGCCTCCTGTTGCGCACTATTTATGAAGTGAAGCATCTAAGCAGATGTGTCACTTTGTAAACCCCTGCACTACATTATACCTGCATCAGGTATAATCTATGCAGGGGGGCATTCACCCGCAAAAAAGCCTCGTTGAAGTGACGCAGTGAAATCTATGAGATTTCACTGCGTCACTTCTAGGACGCTGTTGCGTCAAAATCTTGCTCCTGCCTCACAGCAGGCGTAAGACTGACGCAGGCCCTTTCACATGGGGCTTGCCCCATGTGAAAGGACGCATTGCTGGAGTTGCGTCACCTTTGTGACACACTCCTTCTGCTGCCGCCTTTGTTTCTTCCCCTACTTGGGTTGCCTTTGACTCGTGTTGCTTGTCTTTTCTGCTGCCTCCCGTTTTCCCCCCCTTCTGCTGCCCTCCCCCTTCCTTTGAGACCGCTCCCGGCCGCCGGACGGCCCAGCCGCCGCTGAGCCGTCCTCAGTCTCCCTTCCCGCCACAGACCTACGCCGACTCTGCCCCCCTCCTGCCCATTGGCCGCCCACGCTCCCACCACCCAGCTGACCCGCCCTACCGGCTCCTTACTTAAGGGGACCGAGTGCAGGGACAGGGATCGACCGCTGAGCCTGTTCCAGGCGAGGTCGCCCCCACTCCGCTGCTCCTGCCCGCTGAATACCTGAGCTGCCCTGACAAGCTGTTCTTCTGCCTCACTGCTGCCTCCTGCTACTTCCCCACTATGCTGCCTCGTGGTTGCCCTCGCCGCCGCTTCTGCTGCCGCCTTTGTTTCTTCCCCTCCTTGGGTTGCCTTTGACTTGTGTTGCTTGTCTTTTCTGCTGCCTCCCGTTTTCCCCCCCTTCTGCTGCCCTCCCCCTTCCTTTGAGACCGCTCCCGGCCGCCGGACGCCCCAGCCGCCGCTGAGCCGTCCTCAGTCCCCCTTCCCGCCACTGACCTACGCCGACTCTGCCCCCCTCCTGCCCATTGGACGCCCACTCTCCCGCCACCCAGCTGACCCGCCCTACCGGCTCCTTACTTAAGGGGACCGAGTGCAGGGACAGGGAGCGACCACTGAGCCTGTTCCAGGCGAGGTCGCCCCCACTCCACTGCTCCTGCCCGCTGACTACCTGAGCTGCCCTGACAAGCTGTTCTGCTGCCTCGCTGCTGCCTCCTGCTACTTCCCCACTCTGCTGCCTCGTGGTTGCCTTCACCGCCGCTTCTGCTGCCGCCTTTGTTTCTTCCCCTCCTTGGGTTGCCTTTGACTCGTGTTGCTTGTCATTTCTGCTGCCTCCCGTTTCCTCCCCTTCTGCTGCCCTCCCCCTTCCTTTGAGACCGCTCCCGGCTGCCGGACGCCCCAGCCGCGGCTGAGCCATCCTCAGTCCCCCTTCCCGCCACTGACCTATGTCGACTCCGCCCCCCTCCTGCCCATTGGCCGCCCACGCTCCCGCCATCCAGCTGACCCGCCCTACCGGCTCCTTACTTATGACGCCCCCAGAGCAACCGCGCAGCGGACGCGAGCAGCGGGAGCACCGATTGAGCGCCGAAGGTGCGCCAAAGGTAAGCCCGTCTGCGCCTGGACCGCGCCCAGTGCCAGGACCCCTGGTTCCCGCAGACCCCAACCCACCCGCCGGACCTACGACTCCACCGAACTCTACGCACTCAACGTCGGTCGAATCCCGGGCTGCTACCGGGCCACCCCGAGACGCACCCACGGACCCTTCTGCTGCCATTCCTGCAAGTTCACCTGCATCCGAACCTGCACTACACCTGCATCGATCAAGCCAAGCCACAGCAGCAACCACCTCAAGTGCATCCTGCTCAAAACCCGCTCCATCCACAGACACACCGTCGAGCTCTGGAACCTCGACACCACAGCCCCAGACGTCGCCTTCCTCAAGGAAACCTGGATGAACGCTTCCTCAGCGCCCGACATCGCCATCGCCATACCGGACGGCTACAAGATCATCTGGAGGAACTGTGTCAACCAGACAGGAGGAGGCATCGCCATCATCCACAGGAACACCATCCGCATCACGACCAACTCCGACGACACCCTCGCACCCGCTGAACACCTGCACTTCCAGATCCACATCAACCCCAAGAACAGCCTCAGAGGCACCTTCATCTACAGACCCCCGGGACCACGCACACAATTCAGCGAAGACATCGCCGACTTCATCAGCCCGCAAGCCCTCCTCTCCGCTGACTACATCCTCCTCGGGGACCTCAACTTCCACCTGGAGAACAACAATGACCGCAACACCACCACCCTGCTGGACAACCTCGCCAACCTCGGTCTCAAGAGGTGGTGACCACCCCCACCCACTACGCCGGACACACACTCGACCCCGTGTTCTCATCCAGCAAGAACATCACCTTTAGCCACGCCACCGGACTCCACTGGACTGACCACAGCTGCGTCCACTTCAGCTTCAGAAGGACCACGATCCACCACCACCAGCAACAGGTTGCACGCAGAAGCTGGAACAAGATCACAGCCGACCAGCTCGCGACTTCACTGCGCAGACGACCTCGCCCCTCTGAAGACCCCGCCTAGCAGACCCGGCAGCAAGAAAGCCCCATGGTTCACCGACGAACTGAAGAGCTCCAAGAAGAACTGCTGAGACCTCGAGAAAGCCTGGCGCAGAGACCCAACACCGAATACATGGCTGCCCTCAAGCTCACCACCCGAAAACACCACCAACTGATCCATGCCACCAAGAAGTCTGCATTCAAGGAACGATTGGACAACAACGCACACAACAGCAAGGAACTCTTCAACATCGTCAAAGAGCTCTACAACCCCAACGCCGGAAACAACGACATCACCCCTTCACAAGACCTCTGCAACTCCCTGGCCTCCTACTTCCACAACAAGATCGCAGACATACACAACAGCTTCGCACGCCACGACTGAACCACCACCCCCCACCACCACCCTCCGCGCCTGGACTCCGATCAGCACCGAAGACACCATCCGCACGATGAACTCGATCCACTCCGGATCTCCGACCGACCCCTACCCTCACCACGTCTTCAACAAGGCCGACGCTGTCATTGCACCCCACCTGCGGGACATCATCAACACCTCCTTCAACACCGCTACCTTCCCGGAGAGCTGGAAGCATGCCGAACTCAGCGCCCTACTAAAGAAGCCATCAGCTGACCCCACCGACCTCAAGAACTACCGCCCCATCTCGCTGCTCCCGTTTCCTGCAAAAGTCATCGAAAAGACCGTCAACCAGCAGCTGGCCGCCTTCCTCGAGACGAACGGATCCCTCGACCTCTCTCAGTCTGGTTTCCGGGCCAACCACAGCACTGACACTGCCCTGATCGCAGCCACCGATGACATCCGAGCCCTGCTCGACAATGGAGAAACAGCGGCCCTCATCCTCCTAGACCTCTCCGCGGCCTTCGACAGTGTCTGCCACCGCACCCTAGTGCAGCGCCTCAGCAATGTCGGAATCCAGGAGAAGGCACTGCAATGGATCATCTTGTTCCTCGCCGGAAGGACACAGAGAGTCCGCCCCCCCCCCGTTCAGATCAGAAGCCAGCGAAGTCATCTGCGGCGTTCCTCAAGGCTCCTCACTCAGCCCAACCCTCTTCAACGTCTACATGAGCCCCTCGCAGCCATCGCACGCCAACACAACCTCAACATCATCTCCTACACCGACGACACCCAGCTGATCCTCTCCCTCACCAATGACCCCGCAACCGCCAGAGCCAACCTTCACGAAGGCATGACAGAAGTAGCCAAGTGGATGATGAACAACCGCCTGAAACTGAACTCGGACAAGACGGAAGTCCTCATCCTGGGATCCTCACCCTCCGCCTGGGACGACTCCTGGTGGCCCCCCGCCCTGGGCAGCGCACCCAAACCAACAGACCACGCACGCAACCTGGGCTTCATCCTGGACTCCTCCCTCTCGATGACCAGACAAGTCAACGCCGTCTCCTCATGGTGCTTCAACATCCTGCGCATGCTACGTAAGATCTTCCGGTGGATCCCCACCGAGACCAGGAAGACGGTCACCCAGGCCCTCGTCACCAGCCGACTGGACTACGGCAACTCCCTCTACGCCGGAACCACCACCAAACTCCAGAAGAGATTCCAGCGGATCCAGAACGCCTCAGTACGACTCATCCTGGACATCCCCCGTCGCAGCCACATCTCCAGACACCTGAGAGAATCACCTTCCGTCTCCTCACCCACGCACACAAAGCCCTGCACAACCAAGAACGAGCATACCTCAACAGCCGCCTCAACTTCTACACTCCCACACGCCAGCTTCGATCGACCAGACACACCCTTGCCACCGTCCCCCGGATCCGAAGAGCCACCACAGGAGGAAGGTCCTTCTCCTACCTGGCCGCCAAGACTTGGAACTCCCTCCTGACTCACCTCTGCCTGACCCAGGACCACCTTGCCCTCAGGAAACAGCTCAAGACCTGGCTGTTCGAGCAGTAGCGGACCCCCCCTCCCCTAGCGCCTTGAGACCCTCCGGGTGAGTAGTGCGCTATATAAATGCCTTGATTGATTGATTGATTGACTCCAGCAATGCGTCACTTTTGCGCTTACAGATACGTCAGAAATACTGACATATCTTTAACTCCTTGCGATATGATGTATCATACATTAAATATAACGCATCAGGTATGTCGCAAGGAGTGCGCACTGAGAAGTGACTCTTCGCTGCTTTAGTGCAGCGATGCGCCATTTCTCATAAATTAGGCCCAGTTTGTTTTTTATTTTACTTCTTTTTCTACTGTCTTCAAACAAGATTAAATCATTATTTTCATGTCATCTTGTTGGGCCACACATATTTTTAAACATTCAAAACAATAACCAGTAATGTAACACCTCAAAATGCAAAACAAAATTTACAAGCACATTACATAGAATATTACATAAACAGTACATGTGCAAGAAACCAGTCCATGATTTTCAAATACACCTGGCGGACCCTCAAAGATAATTGTAAAGGCTCCTGCCTTTTGTCTTGCCTGTGTGTAACGCTCAGGGACTACTTCTTTCAAAGGGTGTTGTCTGTAGGTGGACAAAAAGATGTATGCATTCCCTTGTGGCACACCCAGCTGTTTATCCCGTGAGCACATGCAAACGCGTTTCGAACCCTGACCTGCTTGGGGGTTTTCCTCAGGACTCTGACTTGGTGGTCTTGATAAATTTATTTCAGGTACAATATATTTCATATTGCACAGCTTTCCTTGGAACAGAGGTTGAAATCATACTTTTCAATGTAGATTTAATTTACACTGCAGTCAGTTCTACCAATACCTCCAACTGTGCCACGCCATAGCACAATATATTTGTGGGTTGTAGGAACTTCCTGTCTATAACCCCCTTGAGCCCAAACTACTTCCGAGAGAATTCTAATCACATAAGATTACACAAGTCTATCGCTCCTTAATACACTACATGCCCGACTCCTTTGCTACACTGTGCTCCGCCTGGAACGAGACAAAGAGGCCTTAGAGGATGAGGACTGGACAAAGGCCATGGCGTCTCCAAGATGCTCAGCGATTGTGGTGTGAGTAAACCTCATACAGCTGAAATACTTTCTCCGAGTATACCTCACACAACATAGACATTGGGCCATGGGACCTATCAACCTCTCAGTGGTGAATTGAGAGCGAGGGATGTTGCCAACAGTTGCCCTCTGTTCCCCCCGAAGGTCACCACTCTATGGGCCTTATTTTTGAAGGCCTTGCATCAGTTTTGCGCCGCCGGTGCGTCACTTTTTGTGACGCACCAGCGGTGTAAAAAATGCGCCTTGTTGCACCATATTTAAAAAGTGACGCATCTAGGTAGATGCGTCACTTTTTAAACCCCTGCGCCACATTATACCTGCGTCAGGTATAATGTATGCAGAGGGGGCGTTCCCCCGCAAAAAGCCTCGTAATAGTGACGCAGTGAAATCTATGAGATTTCACTGCGTCACTTTTAGGACGCTGTTGCGTCAAAATCTTGCGCCTGCCTCACAGCAGGCTTAAGACTGACGCAAGCCCTTTCACATGGGGCTTTCCCCATGTGAAAGGACGCATTGCTGGAGTTGCGTCACTTTTGTGACACACTCCAGCAATGGGTCACTTTTGCGCTTACAGATACGTCAGAAATACTGACGTATCTGTAACTCCTTGCGACATGATGCGTCATACATTAAATATGACGCATCAGGAATGTCGTAAGGAGTGCGCAGAGAAAAGTGACGCATCGCTTTTTTCACGCAGCGATGCGTCACTTTTCATAAATGAGGCCCTATATTTCAACATCATTTGAGAGGATGATATAGCAGCCTGCCACATATTTCTCTTACAGACTTAAGTCAACAGGATGGACATTCTGATCTGGGTGGTCACTGACATCATGATAATCAGGTGCACATAAGGTGCACATAAGTGATTTGTATTTCGGCTGAAAACAAATTCCAAAATAAATATACATACCTATTAGTAAATTACATCCATTTTACATCTCAACGTCTTCAATATTGCCACAGAAATTGTTTGCTCAATTCAATAATTCCGTAAGATTTCCTGAATGTTACTATATTGGTGGAAAGCAATGTCGGCGTTTTCAACTTCTGTATATTAAACGTGCTGATATGGATATATTCTAGCACAGACCACACTTTATTCCATGTGAAAAAAATATAACTCACGATATACAACTAACCGCCTGATTCATGCAGCAAAATTGCACTCGCAAAGGGCAAGATTCTCAGAATCTTGCCTTTTGCGAGTGCAATTTTGGCATTTGGGATTCACAATCCCAAATGCTAAAATCGCTAATGAGGAATTAGCAAATATGCGAGGATTAGCATTTAAGGAATCTCTATTAGAGATTCCTTAAATGCTATTCATGACACTTGCAATAATTGCGATTTAGCAAAATTGGGCCGCTATTTACCGAGAGGTCAGACCTCTCGGTAAATAGCAAAAACATAGAAAAATGCTTTTAAAAGCATTTTTCTAAGTTGCATGTTGCACACACACATGTCCTTTGGACATGTGTGTGCGCAACACCTGTTCAAATGTGCATTTTAGGGGTGCTACAGGGTGTCCTTTGGACACCCCTGGCACCCTTAAAATCGCTATCTGATTTGCGAGTAGCAAATTGCTACTCGCAAATAAGGGATACTCCCCATTCATTCCTATGGGCCTTTTGGCCCATAGGATTGAATGGGGAGGAATTCCTTTTTTTGCGAGTAGCAAATTGCTACTCGCAAATAAGGGATACTCCCCATTCATTCCTATGGGCCTTTTGGCCCATAGTATTGAATGGGGAGAAATTCCTTTTTTTGCGAGTAGCAAATTGCTACTCGCAAATAGAGAACATGTAGGAATCGCTATTGATTTAGCAATTCCTACATGAATGCCGTTTTGCGTGTCCTCAATAGCGAGTCGCTATGATTCGCTATTAGGGCCACGCAAAACGGCCCGTACATGAATCAGGCTGCAACCGCCTGATTCATGCAGCAAAATTGCACTCGCAAAGGGCAAGATTCTCAGAATCTTGCCTTTTGCGAGTGCAATTTTGGCATTTGGGATTCACAATCCCAAATGCTAAAATCGCTAATGAGGAATTAGCAAATATGCGAGGATTAGCATTTAAGGAATCTCTATTAGAGATTCCTTAAATGCTATTCATGACACTTGCAATAATTGCGATTTAGCAAAATTGGGCCGCTATTTACCGAGAGGTCAGACCTCTCGGTAAATAGCAAAAACATAGAAAAATGCTTTTAAAAGCATTTTTCTAAGTTGCATGTTGCACACACACATGTCCTTTGGACATGTGTGTGCGCAACACCTGTTCAAATGTGCATTTTAGGGGTGCTACAGGGTGTCCTTTGGACACCCCTGGCACCCTTAAAATCGCTATCTGATTTGCGAGTAGCAAATTGCTACTCGCAAATAAGGGATACTCCCCATTCATTCCTATGGGCCTTTTGGCCCATAGGATTGAATGGGGAGAAATTCCTTTTTTTGCGAGTAGCAAATTGCTACTCGCAAATAGAGAACATGTAGGAATCGCTATTGATTTAGCAATTCCTACATGAATGCCGTTTTGCGTGTCCTCAATAGCGAGTCGCTATGATTCGCTATTAGGGCCACGCAAAACGGCCCGTACATGAATCAGGCTGTAAGTAACACGGAGACTTAGAATCGTTCTGCTATGAAAACAAGAGACTGACAGCCTTATTCATCAATCTCCCGTTTTGCGAGGCCCTAATAGCGAATCATAGCGAATCGCTATTAAGGACTCGCAAAACGGGATTCAAGTAGGAATATGCAATAAAAATGTGATTCCTTACAATTCCTTATTTGCGATTAGCTAATTGCTAATCGCAAATAAGGAATAACTCGCCATTCATTCCTATGGGTCAAAAGGCCCATAGGAATGAATGGGGAGCATTCCTTATTTGCGATTAGCAATTAGCTAATCGCAAATAAGATTGCGATTTGAAGGGTGCCAGGGGTGTCCACAGGACACCCTGTAGCACCCCTCAAATACAATTTCACACAGGTGTTGCACACACAAATGTCCAAAGGACATGTGTGTGCGCAACATGCAACTTAGAAAAATGCTTTTAAAAGCATTTTTCTACGTTTTTGCTATTTACCGAGAGGTCTGACCTCTCGGTAAATAGCGGCCCGAAATTGCGAATTAGCAATTTAAAAATGGTTGATGAATTGCATTTAAGGAATCTCAAATAGAGATTCCTTAAATGTAATTTCTCGCAATTTAGCGAATTAGCAATTACCGATTTTTGCATTTGGGATGATGAATCCCAAATGCAAAAATAGCGCTCGCAAAGGGCCAGATTCTCAGAATCCGGCCCTTTGCGAGCCGATTTAGCCTTCATGAATAAGGCTGTGAAAGCTTACAAAACCTATTTACATATCCATTGCTCATGTATATGTTAAATACATAATACTAACACGCAAAATATACATCTGCAAGCACCAAAATAAAAATAAGTACCAGGGCCCTTTTCAGATGGCTACTGCAGCCTGCACCACACATTGCCCCTGCCATTGCTGCCAATGTCAGTACCAACATATCACCCAGTCATCTCACTGGAAACAACCGGCTCAAATTAGGCACTGGAAGGAATAAATAGGAACGGGAGCATACCTACTGAACATAAGAAGACGAACACCTGTGAAAATATCTGTACAGATTGTTCCAAAAGAAACACAGAATTAAACAATACATTTTCAAGGGAATAACAGCAAACAAACATGGTAATGTTTTAAAAATAGGATGTTCCTATGGACAGATGTTCTGAGTTAGATCTAGATTTGGTAGATACTAAAACATGTTGATATCATGCACATTAAAAGAGAAATAGCAGCGAGACACCACTTCACCCCACCACTTAAGACAAAAGAAAACATCTTTCAAGGTCAATGTGAGAAACTGGGTTGCTGGCTGAGGTTGTGAGCAGGAGGCCAGTCAATTAGCCCTTGGAGTCACTCTGGTGGTCCTGGGTTCAAGATGCAGGATCAGCCCTTCTCACTGAGGCAGCAGGGTAGCAGGGAAGCAGAGTAGCCGTCCTTCTTTTAGACCAACACAACAGTCCTTCGGAGTCTTCCTCAGCTCCGGAGGTGTACTGAACAGCTGGGTCTGAGATCCCATTATTTATGCCTAGGGCCCATTTTGAAGTGGGAGGAGAATCTGAAGGGTTGCATCCCCAGAGGAGCTTTGAAATGTCATGTTTTCTTGCCCTTGCATGAGCTTCTTTGGGGACACAAAAGACTAATGTCAAACCCTTGTGAGTCTGCTCAATAAGAGCTTTTGTGATGTGCAAGTATGGTAGGTGTCAGCTCCTCTTCCTCATAAAGTCAGAGCAGGCTCATCATGACAAAACCTCTTCCCCTTTGTCTCAACATCTGGGAGCAAGGCACAAAGTCCAACTGCCAGCTACACCTATTCGTGCAACCCAGGGTACACACTGTAGTACCCCAATGGTTGGGACAAGTTAATGGAAACTTTATAAAAGTCGCATGATCAGAATCGTGACTTACAGGCTGACTTTACCATTTAAATTAATTACAAATCTTTAGACACCAAGCTCGGCATTCCTACCTACCCTCAATTGAAAGTTGTCAATTTTGAAATGTAATAAGTTAACCCAACATTATCCTACGGAAGAAGAAGGCCTTGCGATAAGTGAACAACTAACAAGCATGTACTTTAGCACTGGGTTGCAGGGGTAAAGTCCTAATATCAGCAAAAATTATATCAGCAAAAAGAGGAGCTTGGAAGGAAGGATGCCAGGTCTAACACCAAGTAAAGGGTGTGCTGCCAACAGCATTTCTGGAAAACTTGAAGGTCTTCCGGACTCTGCTAGGTAGAAGGATTGTTGTGCTCCTTAAAGGACTGCCATTCTGCTGGGCTACTGGCTGCTGCCCTCTTGCCTGGGTGAGAAGGACTAGAACACAGGACCCTAGAGTGACACCAATGGCTTGTTGACTGGCCAAACAACTAGCCTTCTGATCCGGACCCTCAGGGACATAATAGGCTTTCAACGACCCAGCACATGCACCTGGTCTCTGCCATCTCTGATTCTACCCTGATGTGTCATCTCAATCCTGGACTCTTGGGAGTATGCCTAACGTGCTCTCCCAGCCTTTGTGAATACAGCTGAACTGATGCATGTCCTCTGTTGCACAGCACAACCCTGAGCAGAACTGACACATTTCTTCTGCTGTGTGGATTGGATCTTTTGCAAAGGTACATATCCCTGCCATTGTCCCCTCGGAACCGCATCTGTGTAATGCACCCCTGGAGCAGGCTCTTGCTTCCCTCATCAACGTCAGTCTTGACGATGAAGATGGACTGAGCATTGCAACCTCACAGAGCCTTGAAACCAATGTTTCACACCAACTGCACAATGCACACTCAATGCCAGACCTCGCATTACAGCCCTCATCAATGGAATGCTTGACGATGATGCAGTACCTCGAATCACAGCACCACAGCTTGGAACTGATGCATTGCTTCAGACGCATGACAAATATTTGCGAATCCTCGCAGTGCTCCTTAAACCAGGATACAAGGTACATTTTTCAGTGGGCCTAACTGGGTCACTAATGCCAGCCTGTGCTCCATTGCATTAGGCCTGATTTTGTGACTTTGTCCCTGTCTTGCATGACCAGATATAACAGTTGGCGCTGTATTACCTAACATTTTTAAAACTGATGTTGACGGTTCTACTCATTTTAGGCTTGTTTTATTTATTAAAGAAATCTCTATTTTTCTAACTTGGTGTGGGATTGGTTTTGTTTTGGGATCTAACATTATTACTGTTTGAAGTGTTGCACAAATTGTTTAGTTATTGTCTGTAAGTTGAGCCTGACGGCTCTGTACCAAGCTAACAGATGACTGAGCACAGGTTAATTGAGGGTTAGGTTGTGCCTCACACTAGCAAGGATTATTGTTGCTGCTTGACAATGGCTAACACCCCAATCAACCAAAAATCCAATTTGTTACACTCCAAAAATAAGTCTTTATTCTTAAAAGGATGAGAAAAGTAGTGTAAAAATGAACTATAATTTTAGCTTCTGGAGCAACTTTCATAAACTCTGTGAGACAATCATGACTGAAAACAGTTTTTTCTCACATCTGGTTCATAAATCCAAACAAAGGGTTAGCATTTGATAAATGGTAAATTCACCTGAGAACTCGACAGCATTCCTAAAATTAGTATAATAACTACTGCATCATATCTTTTATAGTTTGCCTAAAATCAGTCATCACCCTTTTAATGTACTACATGTTGTAACCCTCAAAACCTGGCATTCATTACAATGCATTTCAATAATGTAATCCAGGTTGCGGCAAGCCAATAAAGGGAGAAGGCCATTTGTGGTCCTGTGTGGTCCCATTGTGATCATCACAAACCCCTGGGGTGAGGCTGTGCTCAACTTGCCCTCTTATATTTTACATTCATTTCAGGACACAGGAACTATTCCACAACATATTGCTAAAGTAGTGACTAGCCAATCAGGACCCACTAGTCGTCTTTAAAATGGCCAACCAGAGCATATCTGGACAGCAGCATGCCAGATATACAATAACTAACCCCTACATGCCATAAACCCCTCTTAAAAAGAATATCTTGAAAGCGGATGAATGGATTTACACTAAATAAAAAAATGAGTAAAGTTCTAAAAAATGTAGTCTAATGCCATTTAGCCTCTTTTCTGTATCACTTCATGACATTTTCCATAGTATTTAAGATGAGAATCATGTTTTGGGACCCAGCTTTTTTCTTGGCCTCTGCTTCATGGAACTTCACACAGCCTTTCAGGAAGAAGCTGAGGTTGATTAACTTTTTTCCATAATACAGCTTCCAGTTATTAGCGAAAACAAAATTGCCCTTCCTATGGAGAGTTTGACCATAATATAACTACAAAGTGGCATATATATATATGTATATACATATCAATATTACCTACTGGCAATCACCAGTAGGTAGTTATAGTTAGGACCTAGTTTTCATAGAAAAAGCATTTTTTGATTTGCCATTATCTTCAGCGTCCTTCTCAAAAAAATTTAAATTAGGGGGGAGGTTAGTTCACCTCCTGTGTTGAAGGTTTCTGGTGATTCGTTAAGCGGGGACCGAGACAAAGGGGGACCCAAAAAGCATTTTCTCCATGGTAATTTCCATATGGAAACTTTAGACATGGCTACAGCCTGAACTGCTTAACAAAATTACAGAAAATTTGGCAAGAAGGTAGCTCTTGGTTCAGAAAGCACTCTTTTTGCTAAATGGTGTAAATCGTTTCAGTAGTTCATGAGAAATCTAAACAATTCTCAGAGATACAAATGGGGATGCAGACGATTTGTGAACACTCCTGATCTCGTGCCTGCAATCTGATTAGCTGCCACACTTCAAATCAGGAAGTATTGGCAGCCATCTTGTGACTCGGTTGAACTGAGTCTAAAGAATAAAGGTAAACACACATTAAAAACAAAAAATTTGGGCAGGGTAGAAACACTCTGACACCCCTAGGCCTGTTCAGTGGGTTGCAGATGGACCCCAGGGCCAAAAAATCTTTAAAAAATACTCTATTTGTAGTGGATTTGCAAATCCAAGTGGGTTCCTGTGGTTCACTTCCTTTGAGTCCCTGGTGGGCCAGGTCCCGGGGTAATTAAAAAATGAGATGTGGGGGCCTGCGCTAGGCCTCGCATGCCCCAGAGACAGCCACCTATGGGGGTTATTTTCTTTAAAAAAAATACATATGGGGCTCCTGCTCCCCCTACGCAGTCCCGGGGACCTCTCCCTTCTGGGGCTAATTATCTTAAATCCAAGGCGGCCATGCAGCCCCCACAATCCCAGGGACAGGCGCCTCTTAGGGATTTCATTCTTAAAGATGCATGGGGGTCTCCAGCCCACCCGGAGCCCCAGGGACCGCCACCTCCCTTGTGCTATATTCAAAAATAAAGTGTGGGGGCCCAAGCCCCTTCTCACATCCCCAGTGACCACCACCTCCCAGGGCTCAAATATTTTTAAAGGGGGCCGTGCAGCCCTTCTCATGGAGCCGTAAATTACCCTGGGGACTGCCACCACACAGAGCCAGCTCCAGCAATGTCCCGGGTGACCACCCATGAGTTATTTCAGTTTGCTATGGCTTGGCAGGGGCACTGCTCTCACCAAGCCCTAGCAAACTCTGATTCCCTTCATGAAAGCAAGAGCATGAAAAATTCTCTTGCTTTCATGAAGCGTAGCAGGATTAATTTTGGGCAGAGGCAGCTGCATGTTTCCAGCTCCTTCTGCCAGAAAGCAATGCTGGCTCATGCAGGAGTCGGGGAGATGGCAGGGACCGTCAGGGCTTTGCGGTACCCCCGTGCTCTCCAACTACGTGGCCATGCCCCAGGAAATTGGGTCCCATGGCAATATTGGCCTGGGTAGTCTCCCCCCATTTTGTTTTTATATTTAATAAAAAGGTTGAGGTCTGGCACCTGGGATGAGGTCCCCTGGGCTAAATTGGCCTAAGAAGAGGGGCAAAGCAGCCCCTCCTTTAGATTTAATAAAAAAATAGAAATGACCTGGTCTGTCATGTGGTAGGAGTCGCGACCCTATCACAGTGCTCAGCACGGCCCCCCAGTGTAACGTTGCAGTGCATCTGTGGATCCATCGCAAATAAATAATTAAATACTATACAATTCCAGAGGTAGCGTTACTAGTGAGATTAAACCTCATAATCATATTACAGAGTTGGAAATACTATTGAAAACTATAAATTAAAAGTTGAAGTTAGAAATTGAATTTGTGCTTTTGTTTTGCCAATTCTCCACGGGTTCGCAAATCTGGGAAATATTTAGAAAGTGTATATATTTAAAAATATATATCTTTTACTATTGAGTTATAGGTTGGCTCTAAGAAGAGACGTTGTGTTCATTCTGACTCTGTTCCAGCTACACGTATGTCCGGATGCACAGCTTAAAGTTGTTGAGAAACTCTCTGTTCCCTTCATCTGTGAGGTGAATTCCAACACTTTTGCAGATGTTATGCATGTCAAAACATAGAGTGTTGTTATAGATAGAGGCCAAGTTATGGTCTGTGAGGTAAGGAGAAACTGTTTTATTAACATGCTTCCTAGCTTTGTCAATCTGTGGACAAAACTGATTTGACCACTTCCATTTCTCTCTTTGGAATATATTAGAGTAAACAACAACAGTGTGAGCAAAAACAAATATCAGATGTGCTATGTATCCTTCATTGGAGTTTCCAATCCTACCCCAATCATGGTGCCTAGGTCATTGCCAGTGCACAATCATGAGGTCAGGAGTTTGGAGATGCAAAAAGGTTTTAACCAAAGGCATCAATTGGTGACACTTTGGCAACCATTTAAAATCCACATTTTGCAAACCTAGGTCAATACCTTTCTGTTCTGCATACCCTTTACCCCAGAAAACATAGCTATGTCCTACAATCCATACTGTCAGAATTTTTAAGGGGTGTGTGGAAGGCATAAAAAAATCTGCACCTGAGTAAGTCAGTTGAAACAATGAGAGCTATCTAAAATTGTGGCGAAGAGGCTGTTTTTTGAAAAATCAGATAACTGATTTGTTGTTCATAAACATTGTTTACTCAAAAATAGGATGCATGTTACTTTACAGTAGAAGCATCTTTCTGATTGGTTATAGAACAACTTTTACAGGTACAGTAGACAGGATAAGTCAGTATTTGCAAGACTCAACCACACCTGCTATTTGCATTTGTAAGCTTGTGTGCATATTTAAAAAATGTGGTGAACTTGAGACCTGCTGGAACAGTTGAATGTTGCAGAATCTGTTACTATGGAAACTAGGATAAGGAAGAAAGGGGAGGCTTGAAAGTTAACTGTGGTCTTAAAATATGACATGGTAAGTTTTATATATGTTATAGTACGTTTTCCCGAATCAGTACTATGTTTTAAAGTGTTATGTTCTTAAAAAATATAACTATTGTTGGAAATAGGTTTTTGAAGTCTCGTAAGTGTTCGCTAATCTATTGTGACGCTACAATGAGGCAACGCAGTGGAGTCGCAACTTTAGTAAATTTCAGAATCACATTGGGCACTTTTGGAAGAGGGTAATAAAGGGAAAAAAATGTTATCCAATAGAAACATGTTTTAGAATTTGAAAAAATGCAGGGAGTATTTTGATTTGTTACTTACATCCATGTCGGTGCAAAAAATGAGGCAAAGTTTGCCATTACTGGGTTTACCTTGTTGACAGTGGTGCATCCCGTTGATTGTGTGGGAAATACATTTTGGGAGTTAGTTTCTGATATTTTCATATTCTGAGGTCCGGGGGTCTGTAGGCGAAGGTGCCACGTAGGGTCCTTCTGAGGCTGGTCTAGATCTGGAAATTAAGGTGTTCGGTGGTGGATAGAGAGCTGCTTGTGCTGGAGGTGGTGAGTCGGTGGGAGCTCTTGTGTGCGATGACGATTCCTCTTCTTGGGCAGTTGGGGCAGTCCTTCCTCTGGATCTTGTATCCGATGAGGATGGAGGTGGGGATATCGGGGTGGAGGTGGCATAGGTCCAGGTTTCCATGAAGAAGTCGACGTCTGGCGGGAGGGTGTTGAGGAGGTCCTCAATCTCTAGAGCGTCTCAATGCGGGGAGTGCACATTGAGGAGTATGCACCTCAGGGCTTCAGGGGTGCTGGCGTCTGGCTTGAGGGTGGTGGCCATTCATGTGCAGAGGATGGTGAAGGTTTGTCGGCAGTGTCAGCAAGATATCTGGCCATGTGTGGTGTTCGGCATAGACAGCTGGAAGTTGTTGTTCCTACTTGGCTTGAGTGCATGGGAGCAGCTGAATCAAAGTGGTGGGTGGTCAGAGAACACGTGTACCTGGTGCTGGTTGGGTCACCTTAGGGAAGTGGGGAGAGAAGCACAGCTATTAGGCAAAAGTGGGAAATGGCAGTGGGTGCGGGGGCAGCGGCGACGGAAAAGGGCGGCAAAGTGGGCACGGAGGACACAACAAGGGCACAGATACAGGAACATAATAAAAAACAGGCAAATTATTCAAAAAGACAGAAGATAACAATTACAAGGCACAAAAAGAATTAAACAGACAAAGGACAGAAAAAAGGGCACAAACACATAGACAGACAACAGCGTCCCAGCAGAAGAGCAAGGCTCTCCCACTGGACCACCAGGGATGAGACACAGGCAGGAGCCTATGGGTGGAGGAGGGCCTCGAATACCTACCTTGTTAATAGAAGCAACTTTTGTAAATCTTTTATCGGTGAATGGAAGCACACTTCCAGTACTGAGCCTTTCTATAATGAAAAAAGCTATTTTAAAGAGAACACATTAGTACATGTAGCTGATAGCAGTGACCGATGCTATGAGGTGAAAGATGGTTCTCAAATTCCAAAGGAAAAAATGGTTCCTAGGAATGTGGAAGAAGTAATAGCTGAAGAAGTTCCAGGGAGGCATACACAAGCTCCTGTATACAACTGGGATGGTAACAGTATCTGCAGTTTTGAACAGGAATCTATTGACATATTATGATATTCTTTACAAGAATATGCCAACAAAAGTATTAAACAGACGATTAAGATATTACAAGTACTAGATCCATGTAAAATAAGAAAATATACTAAGTGACAAGGTCCTTCTGCGGCTTGTCTGTCAGGAAAAGTGTGCCAAAGTACTTTTCATAATTTAAGAATATTAGCTTACACCGCTCTGAAATGTGGAAGTTAGTAAGGAGACACTACTATGTAAAAACGTCTGCATTATGTTTAAGTGAAATGAACACAGCTCTTTTGAATGGTTCTGTACCAGATGTACAGAAAGTTTGTGTTGATATATAGTTTCCTTTTTTTGGTTCTAAAGAGGAGTGCAGAGAAACTGAGGGGCATATTCACAAGGAGCTATCAGCGATTTAACAGCACTTTTGTGCAGCCAGTCGTGATAAATTTACCCAACCATTCACAAGCTGGTGCTAACAGCCCACAGCACCAGTTTTCCTGTGATAGCAGCTGCAAAAATCATCGCCACAAAGAACCCCCGCAACTATCGCTAATGAGATGCAGAGTAGGCGATCTTGTGACAAAATCTGCGCCAACAGCACACCTCAACATTCACAACGACCAGCCAGACCGGCGATAAGAACACAAAGCACGCGATAATGGGGCGTTAGCAGCAGGAAATTACACCTGCCCTGACCTGGTGTAAAGTAGGACCACAGCCTGCACCACATGAGGGAGCATAGCCCACATCCGCACCTGAAGACAAACAGATGCCATAGAGTAACTGAACATGCAGCACGGACACCCAAGAGGGCCACAACACCCAACAACATCATACCCAGAACTACCCCTGACCAAAGACATGCCACATCAGCTACACCAAAAAATTACGAAATAATCCACCTGATGTCGCATAATCACAACTGCTGACATGCATGTGTTGTCACAGAAATGAGCATCACACATTCACTTTTTGATGCAAAGAATGAAACTTTAAGAAAACTAACACAGAAATCAGATGAAGACACATGGCAGCTCCCCTCGACACAATCCGTAGGTCACAGCCTGCAAGACAAAAAACATGATGAGAAGGGGTGTCCTGGGCACATAAAAAGACAGAGAGAGAGCGACGGAGAGAGAGAGAAGAAGAGAGGGGGAGAGAGAAAGAGGGGGAAGAGAGAGAGAGAGAGAGAGAGAGAGAAGAGGGGGAGAGGGAGAGAGAGAGAGAGAGAGAGAGAGAGAGAGAGAAGAGTGGGAGAGGGGGAGAGAGAGAAAAGAGGGGAGAAAGATAGAGAGAGAGAGAGAGAGAGAGAGAGAGAGAGAGAGAGAGAGAGAGAGAGAAGCGGTGAAGAGAGAGGGGAAAGAGAGAGAGAGAGTAGAGAGGGGGAGAGAGAGAGAGAGCTAACCCTGCACACCCAGGCCAAACTGCTCACCTGCTGCCACTGGTGTGTCTCAAACCACTTGCTGGTACGTATAGCAGTACACCAAGTCACACATCCAAGACAGAGTTGTCATCTGAAACAGAGTCCAGAGACATGACCGGCACAGTACACATAATTGCACAAGATAACATTGCCCGCCCTCCATGCACACCCCGGCAGAGGCATCCCAGGCCCTCCCGCCGCCCATCGGAGCATGCCCTCCCCTGCACTCGGGCCTCACTGCTCACCTTCTGCCACCGGCGTGTAGACTGTAGGTCCCACCATGTGCTGCTGCAAACCACAAGCCTGGGCTCACGGACATGGCACCCTCCACACCATGCAGCCGCACTGCGCAGGCCACCAGGTCTCACGTTTGGTGCTGGGTGTTGATTACACCATGAGATGTAACATACCAGGGCACCTGACAACATCGTGGCCTGCACAGCCGCTCAGCCCAATGGGTGCCACTAACTCTGTGATCCTGGAACCGAGGCCACGTGGCGGTAGGCCCGCACAGCCCGCTGGTGCAGCCTACACTGCAGTCCAGCAAGGCCCACTAATCCTTAGCAGTCCGGACCGCAGGGACGGGCAATCATCACAGTCTGCACACCTGCTCAGCAGCTCAAGGTGCCAATGACTCAGTGCACCCTAAGTCACCGTCCCATGGCGGGGTGCTTGTGCTGGCCGCAATGCAGCATGTGCCACATACCGTGTTCTACCCCAGTCAGAGCCTCATGATGGTAGGCCCATGCCGGCCTCAAGGCCTCTGGTCCGTCATCCAGTCACCACTGGCAGAGGGGTAGGTCATGTTTTTTGCCCCTTATATTTGCGGGGTTACATGGCCTGTGACAATGGTGCAGGATGGGTGTTTTGTGCATGCAAACCTACCCCTGTGAAATGCTGCCAACTAGACCAGTGACCTACACACCACTAGTGAGTACGACTGCGATGAGTAGCAATGAGGCCCCCCCCGGGTGCATGAGCGGAGTGGTCTGGCCTGCCAATCACTGGAACAGCACAGGGCTTGCAAAAATGACTCGTGGGCACTGGGCATGGTCCAGTCCATGTCCGGACAAGAAAATGGCTGGTGCGTGTGTCCCTATTGTGGTGTCCACAGGACCCGTGCACACATCGCAATGGTGCACCCTCAGACTGGCATCCACAGGATGAGCATCATTGACGCAAGGGAAATCACTGTCCCTAAATTCATCCACAGATACATACATGAATGATGAAAGGCATGACACAGCAGTGCGTCACTGGATGTTTATTGCACATCCAGTGCAGTTCCGCAGCTGGAGTGGTACAGGGCACTGCCGAATACACCACACCATTAGGCCCATGGAGGTTCAGCCAGAGTCTATCCGTGGTAGAAAAGTACTGCGGAAGAGGAGGGATTCTGTCCACAGTCTGGTCACCGTTTCATAGGTCATCAAACAGGATGTGGCGGCCCATGTCGCTGTCCAAGGTGAGTGCATATGAATATATATCGGGGGCAGTGGAAGGTCATGATAGCATATGCGGGACCAAGCAGGAACAGGCCAGGTGGTGGAAATGAATGCTACTGAGCCCTTCTGATCTCAATCCCATCCATGTCCTTGTCCCCAAATGTGTGCCGTGCCCAACCTGGGGGTGTTGCGTTACCGGCTGCGGCACTGTGTACCAATGCACCTCAGGTGCCAGAGGTGGATTGTTGGCCGCACGGTTTGCCAATGACACCTCTGGTGGCGGAGGTGGATTTTCAACCACACAGTGTGCCAATGACACCTCAGGTGCCAGAGGTGGATTGTCAGACGCATTGTGTAGCACTGTAACAGCAGGTGTCGGAGTTATTAGACCTGCCACACAGGGAGTCATGAACACACCAGAGGGCAGAGATGTGGATGGTGTAGGGACAGCAGCATTCAACATCACCATGCCTTGTGGCAGCAATGCCATGATGAGGATTATCAGAGCATGGTAGATCCCAGGTACATTATGCTGCTGTGCAGTGGTGGCTGCTATCCTTTAGACCATGTGTGCCAGGTCACAGCTGTTATCGCTGGAGCCACTGTGAGCGGACAGGTGTTCTTTTCTCCACGTCAGGACTCCAGCGATGTTAGTTAGGGCACTTTGGAGGCCATGGAGTGGGGCCACACACCCATGTATGGCGTCAATTTTGGTTGACTTGTTGCTGGAGCCCAACTGCTCCGTGGTCTCCCTCTGGCACTTCAGCACACTGTGTTGGAAGGCCATGTGTTGTTCCTGAGGGTCTTGGGGGTGTGCCAGGCTGTGGGTGCCTCCAGCTGGGTTGTTTGGGCAGTGGGTGGGGTCTCCTCGATGTATCTGGCCTGCCCTGATCCTGGAAGAGATTGGCAGATGAGGTCAACAATGTCTTGGATGGCTTGGGTGTTGATGCTGGTGTTGTGCTTCTCGTCATCAGTGAATAGTGGCTTGGATTGCTCTGCAGGAGTTGATGACAGTGCCCCTGTGATGTGAAGGAGAGATGGTGCATTACAATGTGTCTCCATAAAGGTAGCCGCATGGTACATGTTGACATTCAGACAGCATGGCATTGTACATTGTGACAGTCTGTAGATCTGGGCGAGGACCCAGAGTAATTGTGGGTGTGCACTGTGCTCTGCTTGATTGTGCATGTGTGCCATTGTGCCCATCTCCACCCGTCCACCCAGTACCTGGTGGTCACTCACCCTGTTGCGGTTATGCTGTGTCCTGTTGAGCAGTGTCCGATCCCCCGACTCCGGCCACAGTTTCCACACTGATGACTGTCGACACAAGCTCCTCCATGTGATCCAGCACGAGCTGTGGCGCTAGACTCCACCTCTAGTCTGCATTTCTGCCTTCTGGTTAGCAGAGCATTTCTCCTTAGTCCGCCGCTTCCTGTCATTCCATCGCCTCTTGATCTCGTCCATTGTCCTCTTTTGCTCCCCGGTGGCATTCACCTTGTCCACGATGTCTCACCATATTCCATATTTGGTGCCCAATGACAGATTAAGGTAACAAACAGTTGTTGATGATGTTCCTTCACCTCCGTACCTATGATCCAGTTCGCCTACGGACTGAACTTTGTCTTCCTTTTGTTCTTGCCCTTCCCTGTCCTCGTGGTCTCGGGCTGGTTGTCCGGGGTGGTTGTGGGGGTACACTCGTCCTCCAGGGTGCTTGGATGTTGATCAGTTTGTGCTTGAATGTTTTTTCTACTTTTCATGGTGATTTTTCCCACCTGCCAGGTGTGTGTTGCAGGCTTGGCGCTGCTTATTGCTGATTTCCTCATTGCACTTTGGCCCATCACATCGATTTTTTGGTGTTGTGGTTTGTGTTTTTGTCTCCATCGAGGTGGTTGTATTGCAGACATTGTCCGCGGTTTAGGCAGACTATCACATGCTACCGACTTGTTGTAAATTCTGGTACACAGTCAGAATATCGAGTTGTAAATATCGACCTACCAAAATATTGTGTTAGAAATTTTTTGGTAGAAATTTCGAAGGTATAGAATATCGATGTCAAGAATATCGTTGGACAGAATATCGACCCTAAGGTAAGTAATATCGAAATTATTTATATCGATGTAAGTAATATCGAAGTTAGTAATATCGATAGCATATATATCGATGTCACTAATTTCGATGACACTAATATCGATATTTGTATGATTTTTCTATTTTTTATTATGTATGTGTTATATATGTTACTTAAGTATTTAAAATAAATAATATTATATGTGTATTAATTTTATATATTAATACATTTATTTATAAGCAAATTATATGTTTTAGTACCGGAGCGGGTAGTGGGTTTATAGGGGAATAGGGTGGGAAGTAATTTAATTATGTTTAATTAATTAGTTGGAATTACAAATTAATTTGAAATAATTGCTAATTAATTTTAATTAATTTGAAAGTAATTTTAATTAATTGATACATATGTTCTGTAGCGGGTTGTGGGTTTATAAGGGAATAGATGGGAAGTAATTTAATTATGTTGAATTAATTATTAATTAGTAGGAGTTATAAATTAATTTTCATTAATTGCTAATTAATTTTAATTAATTGGAAATAAAATTTAATTAATTGATTAATTGATAAATATGTTTTGTAGCGGGTTGTGGGTTTAGAGGGGAATAAGATGGAAGTAATTTAATTATGTTTACTTATTTATTAATTAGTTGGAATTATAAATTAATTTGAAATAATTGCTAATTAATTTCAATTAATTGGTTATTAATTTTAATTAATTGGTAAATAATTTGCATTAATTCACAAATAGATAAATGTGTTGGGTTAATAGGAGAATATGGTGGGAAGTAATTTAAATGTAATTAAGTAATAATGTATTTAAATTAATTGTTTTGTTAATAATATAATTGATAATTAGTCATTAATTGGTCATTAAATAATATACATTGGTATTTTTTAATATTTAATTTGGGCTAAATATATTTTGATAATCATGTCTTTAATAATTATGTATAGGTATTGTGTATGGTTTATATTTATTTAGTAGTTTAAATTTTAATTACTAAAAAAAGCTTTTATTTTTAAGTATGTTATTTTAACCCCTACGCTTCTCCAACACTTTCCCTACTGTTGCACTTTCTGGAGTGGGAATAGTAATTTTTACCCCTACGCTATCCAACACTTTCCCTACTGCTGCACTCTCTGGAGTGGGAATAGTAAATTGTACCCCTACGCTATCCAACGCTTTCCCTACTGTTGCACTCCCTGGAGTGTGAATAGTAATTTTTACCCCTACGCTATCCAACGCTTTCCCTACTGTTGCACTCTCTGGAGTGGGAATAGTAAGTGTTACCCCTACGCTATCCAACACTTTCCCTACTGTTGCACTCTCTGGAGTGGGAATAGTAATTTTTACTCCTACGCTATCCAACGCTTTCCCTACTGTTGCACTCTCTGGAGTGGTAATAGTAATTTTTATCCCTACGCTATCCAACGCTTTCCCTACTGTTGCACTCTCTGGAGTGGGAATAGTAATTTTTACCCCTACGCTATCCAACGCTTTCCCTACTGTAGCACTCTCTGGAGTGGGAATAGTAAATTGTACCCCTACGCTATCCAACGCTTTCCCTACTGTTGCACTCTCTGGAGTGGGAATAGTAATTTTTACTCCTACGCTATCCAACGCTTTCCCTACTGTTGCACTCTCTGGAGTGGGAATAGTAATTTTTACTCCTACGCTATCCAACGCTTTCCCTACTCTTGCGCTCTCTGGAGTGGGAATAGTAATTTTTACTCCTACGCTATCCAACGCATTCCCTACTGTTGCACTCTCAGGAGTGGAAATATAAATTTTTACCCCTATGCTATCCAACGCTTTCCCTACTGTTGCACTCTCTGGAGTGGGTATAGTCATTTTTACCCCTACGCTATCCAACGCTTTCCCTACTGTTGCACTCTCCGGAGTGGGAATAGTAATTTATACTCCTACGCTATCCAACGCTTTCCCTACAGTTGCACTCTCTGGAGTGGGAATAGTAATTATTACCTTTACGCTATCCAACGTTTTAAATAATTAATGTTATAAATATTAAAAGAATATTTAATTATTTATATTTTTTACATTTTATTTATGTTATTGTTTTATGTTTGTAAATGTATTAGTAAATTATATTATATTTTATTAAATTATAAATTAGTAAAATAATTATTACTATTTATTGTTCAGTACATATATATTATATATTTACTGTATACATTTAATTAATGTATTATTAATAAATATGTAATATTTATTAATTTTAAACATTATTAGATAATTTTAACTATGTACATTTTATGTATTAGTGTTATTTACTTTATTTTACATTTATATTATAAAAGAAAAAAAACGGTATTTTTAACATCGATATTTTTAACATCTATATCATTTTTTCGATATTTTTGTACTTACCATGTTGTAGATAGGATGTCGATATTCTTGCCCTCGATATTTTTGACTCGATATTCCTGTAGGTCGATATTTTGTAGGTCAATATTTTGTCAGTGATCCGTAAATTCCACGTTGATACAGGGTTATTTTCCTGCAATAGGATGCGATGTTGAAAGTTGTGTGAGCCTACTCTTGTGGTAATTATCCCACGTTCTTGTGAATATACCCCTGAGAGTTTGATGTAAGTGTAGGTGTTGAAGAACACGAGAAAGAGATTAGTATTGATACGTTTACAGAAAAAATGACTAAGTTTAACACAGTTTTGTTTGAAAAACCAAACTATGGGGTCGATTAGGATGGCGGACGGAAGAGCCACCGCGGCCCGTGAGTAGGTGGAAAAAGCCTTTTCCGTGTCCGCCTGCCGCGGATACTCCGTCCGCCATATCAGGATAGGAAAACTTGTCAAATTTCCGTCCGCGACGGAAAAGCACGCTCCGCCGGCCAACTACACACGACCACGCGGCGGACGTAACAGATCCGGACGCACCGCCGTACGTACTGACGACGAAGACCGTCCCCCCAATCAAGATGGCGGAAAACACACATAAAACCGCAGCGGAAAAACAACCTGTCTGAACACGTCGGAATCCCCACAGCGAACACAGGTGACATAGCCGAGATACCCACCGCAAGCTGACCACCACCATGGACCCTGCGCTACACGCCTTCCCGATGCTCTTCGCGATCCACCACGTCCTAGTCATGGCCTACTATGGACGACGCAGGTAAGGCACAAACCATTGGCTGTCTGGAGGTGAATACCAGCAAGGGACGTGACGTAGGGAGGGGGAGTGTCATGTCACCGTAACCACTGATGAGAAGCAAATACGAATACACAATTGTAGTACGCAAGCAGGAATGACAACGAAAAACCACGAGATTTGATAGACCACCTTTATTTCACAAAATAGGGGTTCAATCACAGTGTATGCGTGAGCATGGGCAAAGTGGGCACCAGAGCAGGCACATCATAGCAGGTAACGGGAGGGCAGTATGCAGTATCAGAGCATCAACAGGGCACAGTGCAGTACACAGCAGGTACATCATAGCAGGTAACGAGAGGGCAGTATGCAGTATCAGAGCATCAACAGGGCACAGTGCAGTACACAGCAGGTACATCATAGCAGGTAACGAGAGGGCAGTATGCAGTATCAGAGCATCAACAGGGCACAGTGCAGTACACAGCAGGCACATCATAGCAGGTAACGAGAGGGCAGTATGCAGTATCAGAGCATCAACAGGGCACAGTGCAGTACACAGCAGGTACATCATAGCAGGTAACGAGAGGGCAGTATGCAGTATCAGAGCATCAACAGGGCACAGTGCAGTACACAGCAGGTACATCATAGCAGGTAACGAGAGGGCACTATGCAGTATCAGAGCATCAACAGGGCATTGCAAAGAACAGGTCCATCAGAGGCAGCACATGAGAGGGGCCAAGTGCATGAACAGTCCATTGCACAGAACAGGTCCATCAGAGGCAGCACATGAGAGGGGCACAGAGAATCAACAGTCCATTGCACAGAACAGGTCCATCAGAGGCAGCACATGAGAGGGGCAGTATGCAGTATCAGAGCATCAACAGGGCACAGTGCAGTACACAGCAGGTACATCATAGCAGGTAACGAGAGGGCACTATGCAGTATCAGAGCATCAACAGGGCATTGCAAAGAACAGGTCCATCAGAGGCAGCACATGAGAGGGGCCAAGTGCATGAACAGTCCATTGCACAGAACAGGTCCATCAGAGGCAGCACATGAGAGGGGCACAGAGAATCAACAGTCCATTGCAAAGAACAGGTCCATCAGAGGCAGCACATGAGAGGGGCACAGAGAATCAACAGTCCATTGCACAGAACAGGTCCATCAGAGGCAGCACATGAGAGGGGCAGTATGCAGTATCAGAGCATCAACAGGGCACAGTGCAGTACACAGCAGGTACATCATAGCAGGTAACGAGAGGGCACTATGCAGTATCAGAGCATCAACAGGGCATTGCAAAGAACAGGTCCATCAGAGGCAGCACATGAGAGGGGCCAAGTGCATGAACAGTCCATTGCACAGAACAGGTCCATCAGAGGCAGCACATGAGAGGGGCACAGAGAATCAACAGTCCATTGCACAGAACAGGTCCATCAGAGGCAGCACATGAGAGGGGCAGTATGCAGTATCAGAGCATCAACAGGGCACAGTGCAGTACACAGCAGGTACATCATAGCAGGTAACGAGAGGGCACTATGCAGTATCAGAGCATCAACAGGGCATTGCAAAGAACAGGTCCATCAGAGGCAGCACATGAGAGGGGCCAAGTGCATGAACAGTCCATTGCACAGAACAGGTCCATCAGAGGCAGCACATGAGAGGGGCACAGAGAATCAACAGTCCATTGCACAGAACAGGTCCATCAGAGGCAGCACATGAGAGGGGCAGTATGCAGTATCAGAGCATCAACAGGGCACAGTGCAGTACACAGCAGGTACATCATAGCAGGTAACGAGAGGGCACTATGCAGTATCAGAGCATCAACAGGGCATTGCAAAGAACAGGTCCATCAGAGGCAGCACATGAGAGGGGCCAAGTGCATGAACAGTCCATTGCACAGAACAGGTCCATCAGAGGCAGCACATGAGAGGGGCACAGAGAATCAACAGTCCATTGCACAGAACAGGTCCATCAGAGGCAGCACATGAGAGGGGCAGTATGCAGTATCAGAGCATCAACAGGGCACAGTGCAGTACACAGCAGGTACATCATAGCAGGTAACGAGAGGGCACTATGCAGTATCAGAGCATCAACAGGGCATTGCAAAGAACAGGTCCATCAGAGGCAGCACATGAGAGGGGCCAAGTGCATGAACAGTCCATTGCACAGAACAGGTCCATCAGAGGCAGCACATGAGAGGGGCACAGAGAATCAACAGTCCATTGCACAGAACAGGTCCATCAGAGGCAGCACATGAGAGGGGCACAGAGAATCAACAGTCCATTGCACAGAACAGGTCCATCAGAGGCAGCACATGAGAGGGGCAGTATGCAGTATCAGAGCATCAACAGGGCACAGTGCAGTACACAGCAGGTACATCATAGCAGGTAACGAGAGGGCACTATGCAGTATCAGAGCATCAACAGGGCATTGCAAAGAACAGGTCCATCAGAGGCAGCACATGAGAGGGGCACAGAGAATCAACAGTCCATTGCACAGAACAGGTCCATCAGAGGCAGCACATGAGAGGGGCACAGAGAATCAACAGTCCATTGCACAGAACAGGTCCATCAGAGGCAGCACATGAGAGGGGCAGTATGCAGTATCAGAGCATCAACAGGGCACAGTGCAGTACACAGCAGGTACATCATAGCAGGTAACGAGAGGGCACTATGCAGTATCAGAGCATCAACAGGGCACAGTGCAGTACACAGCAGGTACATCATAGCAGGTAACGAGAGGGCAGTATGCAGTATCAGAGCATCAACAGGGCACAGTGCAGTACACAGCAGGTACATCATAGCAGGTAACGAGAGGGCAGTATGCAGTATCAGAGCATCAACAGGGCACAGTGCAGTACACAGCAGGTACATCATAGCAGGTAACGAGAGGGCAGTATGCAGTATCAGAGCATCAACAGGGCACAGTGCAGTACACAGCAGGTACATCATAGCAGGTAACGAGAGGGCAGTATGCAGTATCAGAGCATCAACAGGGCACAGTGCAGTACACAGCAGGTACATCATAGCAGGTAACGAGAGGGCAGTATGCAGTATCAGAGCATCAACAGGGCACAGTGCAGTACACAGCAGGTACATCATAGCAGGTAACGAGAGGGCAGTATGCAGTATCAGAGCATCAACAGGGCACAGTGCAGTACACAGCAGGTACATCAGAGGCTGCACAACTACGTGTCCCTACCAACCCGTCACAGGAACCACAAGAGTGCCACGCAGTTCCCAATGGACACACCATGTGAAGTAACATTTCAGTGAAGTGTACAGCACCTCACATCACAGACTCAGGGGGACTGCGTGAACCACCTGCCTCGGACACACTGGCAGCACCAGCAACAGGAGTGTGAGACACAGTCACAGCCCGAGTCACACACACATGGGCCACGGACCCAGACACACTGGCAGCACCAGCAACAGGAGTGTGAGCCACAGCCCGAGTCACACACACATGGGCCACGGACCCAGACACACTGGCAGCACCAGCAACAGGAGTGTGAGCCACAGCCCGAGTCACACACACATGGGCCACGGACCCAGACACACTGGCAGCACCAGCAACAGGAGTGTGAGCCACAGCCACAGCCCGAGTCACACACACATGGGCCACGGACCCAGACACACTGGCAGCACCAGCAACAGGAGTGTGAGACACAGCCACAGATGTAGTCACTGACACGTGAGCCACTGACCCAGACACACTGGCAGCACCAGAAACAGGAGTGTGCAACACAGCCACAGATCTCCTAACTGACACGTGAGCCATAGACCCAGATACACTGCCAGGACGTGCAACAGGAGAGGGCACAACTGACACTGTGCCACCATCTGATACATGAGAGTCAACTGCACCAGCGCCACTGGGACAACTGAAATGATGAGCCACAGGGCTGTATGGGCCAGGAGGCAGGGTGGCCCTGGGAGCTGGTGATAGGTCATCTAGAGCCAAATCGGGTGTGGCAGGTGTCAATGGTGTGTGTCTGCGTTTCTTATGGAGGTGTGAGTGCACCCTGGACAGGACTGGACTGCCAAGTGGCGGGGACTCCAAAGAATCACCACCCAGCATAGGTGGAGCAACTGCTGCCGGGGACCTGGTTTCTGGGGACGTGCTGGAGCCTGCTTGTCGTTTGCTCTGTGCCTGCCGCCTGGACTCGGAATGATGTGTAATGGGGGATGCTACAACAGGGGACACCCACCTCTGCTTCTGACTGGCCTGGATGGGATTGGAGGTATGGGGGGACTCCGCCGCGGAGACATTAGTTTGGCGTCCAGTAGTAAACATCAGCCTCAGTGCAGCCAGGGGTGGAGTATGCCTGTCCTTGATTGCGCCAATGTCCATGCTAGATGCCTTGTCCGTAGGAGGTGCCTTATCCTTAGGTGGAGTGTTGTCTCTGGATGTAGCCTGTGCCCTGCTCGCCGCCCTGTTCCTGCCAGCAGACTTGTCGTCTGTGCTGCACCTGTCTCCAGTAGACACCTGCTCTCTGTGTGTGTCCATGCCCTTGGGAGTGTCCCTTACCTCTGCTGTGGGCCTGCTCTTGGGAGTCTCCCTGCACTTAGTAGGTGCCTTAGTCTTCTCACTGTCCTTGGGAGTTTTCCTATCGACCGCTGTGGGCCTGCTCTTGGGAGTCTCCCTGCTCTTAGTAGGTGCCTTAGTCTTCTCACTGTCCTTGGGAGTGTCCCTTACCTCTGCTGTGGGCCTGCTCTTGGGAGTCTCCCTGCACTTAGTAGGTGCCTTAGTCTTCTCACTGTCCTTGGGAGTGTTCCTATCGACCGCTGTGGGCCTGCTCTTGGGAGTCTCCCTGCTCTTAGTAGGTGCCTTAGTCTTCTCACTGTCCTTGGGAGTGTCCCTTACCTCTGCTGTGGGCCTGCTCTTGGGAGTCTCCCTGCACTTAGTAGGTGCCTTAGTCTTCTGACTGGCCTTGTCAGGTCAGTTTGAGTTGGCTATTGATCAAGTTATTTGTAAGTAATGTTGCAACAAATTATAAGAAAACAAAGTGACAGTTAGAACAGTCCATAACAACTTTGAGTTGGTACCTATTCCTCAGGAACTGGCAGATTTCAATGTATATAAGTCTATTTAAAAAGAAGTATAAGTTCAAACAGCTAAACAGGTAGAAGATTACTTTATTGGATCCAGTCACAGCAACTCCCTGGCAGCAACTGCCGTAGCTAGAACACTCTTTGTTCCACGCAGGGAACATTCTTATACAAGGGTTCTTCAGAACCAGATCCCAACACACCTCCCCTTCCTCATAAAAGAAAAGGAAAGAAATTATTGGAAAGACAAAAGTGAAGAGAAAGAAACAAAGAAAACGAGAACAAGCATAGAATAAACGGAGACAAGAATACTATCCAGAGAATTACAACATTTTATAATCACGGAACTTGACAGGAAGAAATTTCAATCTGGAAGATTCCCTCCTCGGGGAAGCATGATCAGAATGAACAACACCTTCCCTCCTGTGAACATCAGAAGGCACACTAACAGAAGGAAAACGTGCACCAACTCTTTTGTTCATCATGTCAACCATAGGTTTGGGAACAATGGAGATGGTAGATTTATTCCACACTCATCCATCCAATAACACTACCACCTGATCCTTTACAACAGACACTCTTTTTGGAGACGAAAACCGAGACTCTCCTTTGCAAAGAAATCCTGGTTTCTTGATTGTCACCCAGTCACTCACCTTTACATCCAGAGAATGACGCACAGCAGGCCTAGTATCATATTTTGATTGTACAGCAGCCCTGACATCAGTTATGGCACACATTTTTCTGGTATCAACTACTCTTCTAGACATCCACTCCTTATTCAGTTTGGAGCCAGCCACCCTTCCCCGAAGTAAAGTGAAAGGAGCAGCAGCAGTACTGACATGAGGAGTGGTTCTGAAGGCCCGCAACATATCACAAACTGCTCTGCTCCAATGCAACCCATTTACCAAAGCAAGTTGCAGGTGTTCCTTTACAACACGGTTGAACAGCTCAACGAAACCATTGCTACCAGGGTGATAGAGGGATGTACAAATGTGTTTAATCCCCGCCTCCTTGAGAAAGTTCTGCATTTCGAGGCAAGATGGCTGCCATGGCGTGGGCTGTATGAGCATTTCTTGTGGGTATTTACGTGTTCCTCAGAAGGCTTTTGCAACAATGTTTCTGTCAAGCCGCAAGCCGCAAGCAGTAAAACGTAACTAGAAATACCGAGCAACAAGAATTTGCGTGTAATTGACCCCCAGAGATCTTACCTTTCATCTGATGCAGCTGGAACCCGCAGATCCCGCAACCTGAGTCCTTGGTCCGCGGATGTTAGCTGAACTGCTCCTTTCTCGGCGGCATGCTCCGCTGTGGCGTTTACCCATCCTGACATTCGGTTTCCGCAGTTTCCGCAGTTTTATGGTTCGTGGTCGTGGAGGTGGAGGTGTTCGTAAGAAGAAAATGCCGCCCAAAGAATCTAAGGAACAAACTAAAACTGTAACCCGGAGTACCGCAAATAAAGCTGTCGCGGAAGAAAACAATGCAGGTACGGCAGTGGAGGGAGGTAAAAAAATGCCGGCAAGTATTGAAGTGCATACGGATGTGTCTACACCCAGGAAAGGAAAGGTTTCAACCCTGCCTGCATTGTTTGAGAAGCAGGCAGCTAACAACCGCAATGTGAATGACAATGTTGAATCTGTTCAGAACATAGACGAGGTGGCACAAATTATTAGTGCAAATACAGCAGACGGTGGATTGCTACATTCACGTTTGAACCCGGTTGTGGAGAACTGCTGCATTCTGGTTGATGGAGTCCTCACCGAACTTTGTGATAGTATAACGCCGGATTTTAATTCTAATGCAATGTTACAAAACACTAGAATTCTTGGGCTCACTGATACATTATTGGCACCGGCATTAGAGGGATTGGAGATGCTTGCAACAGTCGAGAACTTTTTTTCATTATCTGATCCCTCTTCCGATTAGACTATGAATCTCAGTAAAGATTGGGCAGACTAAAGTGAAGACAGTAGTTCTGCTGAAGTGGGATTGGAGGAGTCAAAACATAATCTAATGTCTCCACATTCAAATGCTTCCACGGTTAGAAGGCGAAGAAAAAGAGGCTCGCAGCGCACGACTGGTATAGCCACTGAGGCACGCGCTGAGACGCCCAAGGGGCTTAAAACAGCCATTGTGGATTCTATGGACTCTGTGGATGGAGTGGGATTAAAAACTGGAACCAAAATTGGAGAAGACTTTGGAAAGGAGGACTTACTAATGAATCCTGAAGAAATAACTCTAACTACTATTTACACCACCATGATGACTCATCACGCTGAAAGCAAGTCAGAAAACTTGCGCACTCATGCAACCTGTTCAAAAGTCAAAAACGCTGTGCGACGAGCCATTAAACTCTGTACTGAAACAGCTAGTAGAGTCTCAGAGGCTGAGGCAAGAATTTTGGCACTGGAGGAAGAAGCTATTTCACAAAAACGTGAACTTGAGAATGTTAAAGCGCACAAAGACGATATTTCATATAAATTGTCTGGGTTGGAGAATCAGGCGCTCCGGAACAATTTACGCTTTTTCGGAATACCAGAGAAGATGGAAGGGGTCGACACCAGAAGATTTATTATCGAACTCTTGACCAAAGCATTTCCCAACCTCTCAATCTGGGACTGGTCAAAAGAAGTGCGGAGAGCACATAGATTTCCGTTTAACATCAGAAAACCTAGGCCGGGGGAGGAGGAATATCCTAGAGCTATACTAGTTAGTTTCAATACCTTTCTTGCCAGGGAGGAAATTCCCCGCCTAGCCCGTCCTGACAAAAAAGCTGTAGCTGAGAATTGCTCTTTTTTCGTACGACCTGACTTCTGCCAGGCTACAGTCTCCCAGCGCTGGCATTTAAGGCAGTTAATTCCAGAATTTCAAAAAAAGGGGGCTACTGTATACTTGCAGAATCCGGCTAAATTAAAAACTATGGTTAAGGGGCAGACAACATTTTTTCTTTCAGAAGTTAAAGCAAAGGAGTATTTGGACTCATTATGAGGTCTAAAAATCAGGGTTTGATTTAACAAGAAGTTTATTTACTGCACTGACGACCTGTTACCGTTATTGTTATTGCTTTAATCAGATGATGATAGCTAAGCAGTGATAGAGTTGATACATGATATATGATATTTTTATCTATTATGTTGGTATTATCAGTTATCCATCATGCTGCTCTTTGACTACTATATGGGCTTTCTTCTGTTTTTCTTTCCTTTTCTTCCTGGGGGCTCCTGGGGTGGGGGGACATGGCAATCCATACTTTACAGGAGCTGATGGTTCCCGAGCCTCATATGTTGGGGAGGGGGGAGGGGGTTGGTAGCGGGGTGAGGGGAATGGTGGGCACGAGGGGTGGTGGGGGTGTAAGGCAGTGGTAGTTGTCAAGGTACAGAAAGTAAAGCAATCTGATATAATTGGTACACATTTCTGCAGAGGAATATCAATGATGCTAAGTTTTTAATGATGGATAGGAAGATTAAAATTTGTACGTTAAATATTAATGGCCTTAATGACCCTAAAAAGATAGCGATCTACTCTAGATTAATTCAGTTGACACAAATTATTATACTGTGCTTACAGGAGACGCAGATTTCTTGGGACAAAAGAAATATATTGAATAGGTTGGCTCTTGACCTTTTAGTTTGCTCTAAGCAGACTGGTATTAAAAGAGGGATTGCGATATTTATGATAAAAGGGATCAGAAATGTGTCATAAGTGGGGAAGATGGGGGCTTGCAGAAATTTACAATATGCTGTCTATATGGTCCGAATCCTGATGACAACGAGGTATTTGATACTATTAATTTGGAACTTGCTACTTGGTGCCAATCACTAATCTTATGTAGCGACTTGAATATAAATATTGAGTCCGATTGTAATATCCGTGCTCATCAAAGGTATACTGGCCGGAAGATTAGGACTTATACAGCTCTAAGAGCCCTAGTGGTAGGTAATGGTTTATTTGATGCATGGAATAAATTCTTCCCCACTGATCCCGGATATGCCTTTTTTTCTTCACCACACCGAAAATTTGTCCGATTAGATTATTGCTTTATTTCTCCTTTTTTTTGGAAAGGTCCAAAATTGATTTTATGCCTCAATTCGTTTTGGATCATAATCCTCTCATATTAGAATTATTATTACCTTCCCAGAGCTCTAATTCAAATCGTCAATGGTCATTTCAAAGGAGTCTACTTTTAAATTATCAATATTTGATACATATGGCTAAAATCATTCAAGATTTTTTTCTATGTAATGATGGGACGGCCTCAACCCAGATAGTATGGTATACATTCAATTCCGTTATTAGAGGGGAAACTATAAACGTTTCCAACTTTCATCAGAGAAAAAAGCAGGAAGAATTTAAGAATAAATCCGATCAAGTCAGGGGGGCAGAGTTTAAATTAGCCAGTACCATTAGCAGGGGCCTTGGAATAGAGGAAGCACAGCGCCACCTGACGATTGAACGGGCTGCCCTATACGCTTACTTAGCAGACCAAGTTGCCATCAAGTATAAACAGCATAAGGCAGAATGTTACGAATTAGATGATCAGACAGGAACATTTTTAGCACAGAGGCTAAGACAAAAAGCAATTTTGAATGACATAACATAAATTGTTGATTTAGCTGGTTCAACCCAAGAAAATCAAATAGTGATACTAAAGGCATTTAGTGATTTTTACAAATTACTATATAATAAAAGTAGTGATGATGATATGAAAGATACGGTACCATTGGATTATTTGAGGAACTTTGATATTCTCCCTAATAATGGCGCGGACATAATGTCTTTAAGTGTTCCGATTTCTTGGGAAGTAATTGAAATGGCTATCTTGAGCTTAGCTCCAGGCAAAGCAATGGGGCCAGATATGATCCCACTCGAATTTTATCGAGTTTTTCGAAATATGCTTAACCCCCACTTGCTTAAAATATTTCAACAAGCCTTCCAAGGACATTCACCTATCTCTTGGTCTTTGGCTACTATAGTCATATTTAAAAAAAAAAGGAAGGACAGTAAGGAAATGGGATCATACATGCCAATCTCTTTAATTAGTGCAGACAGCAAAGTCTTCTCAAAAATACTAGCAAACAGATTAAATGATATAATGCCAATGATAGTATCCAAGATCCAACATGGCTTTATAAAAAAGAGGGACACCACTGACCATGTCAGACGTATTATTACCTTATGGGATTGGGCACAGGCCACAGGATCCCCAGTCGGCGTTACATTGCTGGACGCTGAAAAAGCTTCTGACAGGGTCGACTGGGGATTCCTGTGGTCTGTTTTAGCATGGAAAAGGTATCCTAAAGAGTATATTCAAGCAGTTCAGGCGCTGTATAATAATCCAAAAGCTGTAATACGTATCGCTACTGGTACATCTGATCCTTTTCCGATCACAAGGGGGACAAGGCAAGGGTGTCCCTGCTCTCCCTTGTTGTTCCCACTCTATATTGAGCCGTATTTAATTAGACTAATAACAGAAACTAGGATTACCCTGGTTATGTTACTTCATGTGGCCTATAAAGTCTTGGCATACGCAGATTATGTGGCTGTTGTCACGCCAGATGTAGCATTAGCTTTACCTAAAATAATAGAACTCGCCGAAGAATATGGGGAATTTTCTGGATACAAATTAAATATTTCAAAGACCCAGCTTATACACTCGGTTGCAGGCAAACCGGATGATCGAGTATTTTCCGACACAGCTTCATATCTTGGTGTGACAATTTCTGCTAAAGTCGAAGACATTGTTGGACTGAACACAGACTTGTTACTATCCTCTGTAAATAGGACTCTTGAAAGACTGGATAATCTACATCTATCACTATACGGACGTACAAATGCAATTAAAATGATAATATTTCCCAAATTTTTGTATATATTTCGGACCCTTGTAAAAAGGAGAGATTCCCTTGAAAAGAATTATAAAACTTTGTGGACGAAAACAATTACAAAATTCACGTATATGAAAAAGGACCACAATTTATTGATCATACAGTAATTAAAAAAGTGGACAGTTAAAAGACCACTTAACACAGATTTTTTAAAACAATGAAAACAATGAAAGAACAATAAAAAAACTGACATTCAATATTGACCAGCAAAATTGATACATGAAGACAGAAATCAGTAAGACATTAAACTCGTACAATACTAAGCGTATATTCAAACTCTATTTCTGACACCAGTGTTATGTACACAAGAATACAGCTTATCAACAAGGATATCCCAGTCAAGAATTATACTGAAGAGTGCGTCGACGCGTTTCGGTGGTTTCTCACAATTCTATCCACCTTTGTCAAGACTACAATTGATATCTGTCGTAGTACAGGGGTCAATATAATCTCCCTTTAAATCCACTATTGGATGCTTGTCAGATTTCCATTATTTTTCAAGAAAATATGATGTAGGCAACGAAATACTGGTTTCATATATCCATTTTAAAATTGCGTCTCTTTATCGAGTTACAGATAAAAAAATCCTGTTTACTAGAGCGCTTGAACGTTGGCAGTAATCTTTTCAAATGGTTAAGCCTTGTAGTGCGCTTCTCTTTCTATTTAAAAGTGAACCAGGGGCGCTTACGTCATGTCCTTGCGATGAAAACAATTGTTTCACTATAGGATCGCAAAGGACTGCCTGCTTCCTCGGTTGCGTGGAGTCTTTGAGTTTGAATATACACTTAGTATTGTACGAGTTTAATGTCTTAATGATTTCTGTCTTCATGTATCAATTTTGCTGGTCAATATTGAATGTCAGGTTTTTTTATTGTTCTTTTATTGTTTTCATTGTTTTAAAAATCTGTGTTAAGTGGTCTTTTAACTGTCCACTTTTTAATTACTGTATGATCAATAAATTGTGGTTCTTTTTCATATACATGAATTTTGTAATTGTTTTCGTCCACAAAGTTTTATAATTCTTTTCAAGGGAATCTCTCCTTTTTACATTGGTTGGTTAACCCTACTTCCCTTGATTTTTGTTAAGGGGTACCTCTCATATTTTCTCTCTATATTTCGGACCCTACCATTATTGTTTTCCTCTGCTTTTTTTGGTAATTATTTCTAGGTTTATATGGGGCTATCGGAGAGTTAGATGATCTCTGAAATGGTGCACTTTGCCTAAATTAAGAGGAGGATGGGGGTACCAAATATTAGACTATATTACTGGGCAATCTTTTTAAAAGCTATGGGTCTTATTATCTTTCCAGATTTCTGTCTGGATAAAGCAATGGCCCCTTCTATTTACGAGATGTTGCTTGGAGCAGAAGCCCGACAATGTCTAACTAGGTTGATAGAACCAAGTTATTTTAAAAAAAACAAAGTTTAAGGTTTTGATCGCAGCATTTCAAACCTGGAAACAATTTAATAAAAAGTTCTGTTTTAATATGAAGCTGAACTATTACACACCTTTTTTGAAAAATTCTTCGCTCCCCGATATCTTCAGGGACTCCGTAATGCAGCGGTGGATAGACCTTCAGATCAGCTCATTTGGAGATCTGTTTCAGAACGGGCAAATGGTATCTTATTCATATCTGCAGGACAATCATACTTTAATAAGGGGAGATTTTTTTTAATATCTCCAAATCCGAATTTTTATAGAGTATAAAAATGTAATTAATACCAGTTCTATGAATAAAATAGATGTCTTGGAAAGTTGTATTAAGAAAAATAGAATTGGTACGATATATCAATTGATGCTAAACAAAATAAAAGATGACCTCAAGATCTATACTAATAAATGGCAAACAAATCTAGGAATAGAAAAGATCGATATATCTAGATCTCTAGAAATGGCCAATATGGTATTATTTAATGGGTCCTTTAAAAGCCAGCACTTTATGGCCGCTTTCGACCTATACTACACACCCTCGAAATTGGCACTATGGAAAGCTAAGGGGGGCATGAGCTGTAGTCGCTGTGGGTTTGTAGCTGCTAATTTAATACACATGCTTGTTCAGTGTCCAAAGTTGAATCAATTTATACAAGAATTACAAAGGTTTTTGGATAGTATTTTAGAGGTATCTACAATATTACTACCAGAAATAGTGATACTGGGAATCCAAGCCGACCAAATTGGTATTAGAACGTTTGAACAAGAAGGCTTCTTATTTATAGCCATGTCAGTGTATAGATATTGTTTAACCTCTCGTTAGCTTGATGCGGATCCTCCAGCTTTCCCTCATTGGCAGTCAAAATTACTAAGTGTTTATCGGCTTGAAAGTGCAATATATAGACCTAAGGGCTGACGGAAGAGGGCGTTTGGTCATAAGTTATGGTCATCCATTCATAATTGGATTTAATAGGTCTATCATGACTCTCTAAATTAAGTGAACCCATTTTTTTTGTTATTATGTATATTGCTACGATGTATCTAATGTATTTTTTTCTCTTCTTGCAACATTGTTATAAAATTGTGTTTTTATTCTTTTCTTTTTATGAATTACTCTGTAAAGTGTACCTTATAACTTTCCACTGCCAAAATAAATCAATAAAAAAAAGAGAAAGTTCTGCATTTCAATTGAAGTTAACTGAGTACCATTGTCTGATACTAGCTCCTCCAGAAACCCTCCCTGAGAAAAATATCATGAAAAAAACTAATGATGGATGAGGAGTTGGCATTATCTACAAACCGAACTTCAGGCCATTTTGACATATAATCAATCTGAACAAGGGCATATTTAGGAGAGCTTCCAATGAGACCGAACGGATCAGCAATATCAAAAGCTAGCTTGGTCCAAGGTGTATTTTTCTCAACAATAGGTTCAATAGGAGAAGGTTGAGTCACTTGAGACTTGTCACTTGTGACACATGCACAACAATCTCATACAAAATGTTCAACATCCTTGTCTAAAACCGGCCACCAAAAATGTTGCCTCACTCTTTAATTCATGGAACAATGCCCGGATGACCTTCATGAGCAAAATTCAAAATTTTACTACGAATAGAAAAGGACACCACTAGCAGACCACCTCTGCGTAACGCACCGTCCTCTACAGACAATTCGTCTTTAACTCTTTTGTAAGGCATCAAGTCAGAAGGACATTCCTTATCACTGGGTCACACATTGGATAAGAAGTCAATAACCTTCATAACCACAACATCCTCAAATGTACTGTCTAACCACTCACGTTGAGAAAGAGCACAACTCACAGTGTCTTCCAATGAGCATACAGCACAAACAATTTCTAAATCGTCACATTCTGAAGCATCATTCTCAACCGAGAGGGGCAATCTAGACAGGCAATCAGCAACATGATTTTTAACTCCAGCCACATATTCAAAACGATAGCGAAACTCCTGCAATCTGAATTGCGACTTGGCTACACGTGGTGTAGCCCTAACGCCACCCTTGGTTGTGAATAGATCGACCAAAGGTTTATGGTCTCAATATGAATTTGTTACCCCACAAAAAGTTCTTAAAATGTTGTACACCCCACCACAAATCCAGAGCTTCCTTTTCAATAGTTGAGGACCAGCCTGCACAATTTCATTCTTAAGTGATTCAAAGTTTTTGTGACAATCATCATCCCATACAAATTTCTCGTCGCCAGTGAAAAGAAGTATAACTCCAAACAGCTAAAAAGGTAGGAGATTACTTGATTGGATCCAGTCACAGCAACTCCCCGGCAGCAACTGCCGTAGCTAGAACACTCTTTGTTCCACTCAGGGAACGTTCATATACAAGGGTTCTACAGAACCAGATCCCAACACTATTCTTATTCAATGTTTTTCAGTTTGTACACCCATTTCAGGCCATAGTTTTTATAAAGTCTAAAACAGGTAAGCAGCCACCAACAGATTTACAAAAAGATCTCAAAGGAAGAGTTGTGTACTTACCTTTAGGTTTTAAGAAAAACATTGCAACTGTTGGTGTAGAGAAAGAGGAGAATGAACCAGTAGTTATTCTAGCAAATGGTGTACCAGCAAAGAGTAGACCAATCTACTACATTATACCTAGTACAGAATAATATTTATTATAAGAATGTTAATGTTGATGAATAAGTAATATGCTTACAAGACAAAACACTAATCTGAAATTGCCAAATTGAAAAACTGGACAAAACCAGGAATGAAGAGATTGATGAATATTATACTATACATCCTCTACATTTGAAAGAAATCATAGGAAACATTATTAAATTATTTCAAATGAAAGAAGCAAAAGGAACTCCCATGAGTGTATAGGAAAAAAGTTTAGACCCCTGTTGTTTTCCACAGCTATTCCCCACTGGAGAAGGTGGACAATTTGATGAGCAAGCTGTATGGATTCCAGCTTCAAAATACTGATCAAAAAGAATGTATTATGAAGATCAACGATTTTGGCAGTGCATTCCATATATATGTCCTCTTCTTTTTGACAGTGATTTGCCTGCACTTTCATATGCAGTAAACCAAAAAAGAGATGACGATTTAGAAACTCAGTTAATCAATTTAATGGCATGCCAACATGGCACCAATGAATTTTGGTATCGCCATCATGGTAAACTTAAATGCATGTTAAGAAACCTAGGTACACCTACATGGTTTCTAATACTTTGGGCCTGATTCTTATATGGTTAGAAAAAGCATTCCCATCTAGGGCCCGATTACGATGCGGTTAAGAAGGCCTCCTAACAGTATTTGCTCCTTCCAGATCGGATCAGGAATGTGTCTTTCCGACCGAGGGCCCAAGGTGCAGTTAGGAACATATGCCCCATTAAAGTCAACAGGAGTCCAACCATATTGTATCTGGAAGCATCCAGATGCATCGTACTCTGTCGGCCGACCCTCCCAATCCGAGTGGGTCGGAAACCATTTCCAAAGCGATTCCGTCGGGAAGCTTTCTAAACAGCATCAGAATCGGGCCCTTAGTTGTGCTGAAAATGGATGGGATGATTTACTTGAATTCCTTCAAGAAGCAAATTTAAATGTAAAAAATGTTGGACTGAAGACAGCTGGAGAACTCTATTGTTTGGATCCTGTAAATGTCTGCAGATATGTAATCATAGGTTTCAAGTTCTGATGTAATGTATCTGCAATAAAAGTGTTCCACCACTTAGAGAGGTAACTGTACTCTTTTGGCAAAAAGAATACCAAGGTAGAGGTGCTCCTCTGGATCACTGACATAATACCGATTACCAAAATATCCCCATACACAAATATCGACATAAAAGTATCAATAGCCAAAATATTGACATCCTATCTTTATAATGTAAATGACTAAAATATAGAGAAAACAACTAAAAATATTGATGTACAAAATATCGTTTTTGTATATATTTAAAAAATAGTGTTAAATAAATTAAATAGTCAAACTAACTTTTAAAAAAATTATTTGGATGTAATGTACATTTTAACCAATGTAATAAAAAATGCAATTGAAAAGATTTAAACATACATATATAAAAATAATATATAAATGTGTATTTACTTTAAAACAAGTAATACACAAATAATATTAATTTATTTTAAAATGTTATAAATATATAAAAATGTACAAATAAATATATATATATATATATATATATATATATATATATATATATATATATATATATATATATATATATCACTGAAAAAACCATAGGTTATAGACCATATATAGTTAGGGATTAGCATTTAAAAAACCTTATTTTATTTGCACAAAACCATTGAAATTCCATATATAGTTAGTTGCACTAACTATATATCGCGGACCCGCAATCCACTGCTAATTATGTCACATGATGACATCACTGACATCTCATTTGACATTACTGATTACATCACTGATGATATCATTTATGTGATAATACATCTTCAGACTCTAATATAACCTTAGATACACTCAGTGTAAACAGGCACTCACAGACTGTCACACATCCATGGAGTTACTCACACACCTAGTCAGTCATGCAAAGAATCAATCACATCTCCATTTCCTCAACTATACAGTTATACACACCTTACTTATTCAAACATATAGTAACACATATTTACTCTCTTATACAATCCTTGATACAAGTTCACAATGATTCATACAGCCACTCACACAATCACTGGCTCTTATGTTCAGTTATTTATATATGTCAACTCTCACATGGAGTGTGTTTTACATATGTACTTACTTTGACATGTAGCACTGAGATATCCATTCACTCACCAATATACTCATGCACACAGTCAACTGTTCATACAGCTGTTTCTACATGCACTTTTGAACCCATACACCTAGGGAATCAACTGCTCACACATCTATGCACAGAGTTATACACCTCCCAGCCACCCACACACATACTCAGTCTCCCATACAAATACTTGGGCAACCATTCAATAACCCATATAGTTACTGATATAGCTACTGATTTAAACATGCAGCAGTTTACAGAACAACATAAATAATGATTGCCAAATTAAGACACTTTAATCACTAACCCATACACTCAGTGAGACACATTTAATCATTCTCTCATACAGTCAGTCATGCACCTACTAAATCCTTCATCCAGACACTTATACATTCACTCATTCTTCAATATGTAAGACATATTTTAACTTTACAGAAACATACAGTCACTGGGTGTTGTCATCAGTGATGTCATCAGTGATGTCATCAGTGATGTCATTTGAGATGTCATCAGTGATGTCATCAGTGATGTCACTGACCATGTCATGAATGATGTAATATGTGACATCATTAGCAGTGGATTGCGGGTCCGCGATATATAGTTAGTGCAACTAACTATATATGGAATTTCAATGGTTTTGTGCAAATAAAATAAGGTTTTTTAAATGCTAATCCCTAACTATATATGGTCTATAACCTATGGTTTTTTCAGTGAATTTTCAAGGTTTTGTAAATGCAAATTCCTAACTATATATGGTCTATAACCTATGGTTTTTTCTGTGAATTTCATTGGTTTTTTAAAAGCTAATATCTATAGCTGTAAAATATATTCTTTATTAAGTGACGTATCACGTACCCCGTGAGACGCCTCATGATGCATCGCATAACAGTGACGTATCGTCTCTGCAGCACAAACCAAACCCAAAACGTAGCTCGCCAGAACACGCTTAAAGATATATATATTTTTTTTTAGCCTTAATTAGACAAAATCCACACGTGCACATATCACAAACGTTCAAAAAACACAATATGTCGGACTCCCGTTATGCTGCCGGTTAGCTGCCGGTTAACGTACCTGGAAGCACCTTTACCGCGAAAAATCGCAATATTTTTTTTCTTTTGCCCCGCAGGGAACTTTAATAGCCCCCTCATCAATCCTAGGGGTTCAGGAGGGGTCTGCCTTACCCCTTTCATTCATTTCCACCTTTTTTTTTTCCACCTCTTGTCTCTCGATCCTACCGAGAGACAAGATGGCGGCCGCTCAGGACTGTTTACAATGTTGACAGCCAATCAGCTACTCCTCAGGATTTTTTTTTTTTGGGCCTCGCGTGGTTTTATAATATCCCCCTCATCAATCCTATGGGGTCAGAAGGGGTCTACCTTGCCCTCTTTCCTTCATTTCCCCCTTTGTTTTGGTCTCCTCTTGTCTCTTGATCCTACCGAGAGACAAGATGGCGGCCGCTCCGGACTGTTTACAATGTTGACAGCCAATCAGCTACTCCTCAGACTCCCGTTACACTGCCGGTTAGCTTCCCGGTTAGCTGCCCGGTTAGCTGCCCGGTTCGCTTACCAAGACGCGTCTCTACGGCGAAAAAATCGGATTTTTTTTTTTTTTGGGGCCCCGCGTGGCTCTATAATATCCCCCTCATCAATCCTAGGGGGTCAGAAGGGGTCTACCTTGCCCCCTTTCCTTCATTTCCCCCTTTGTTTTGGCCTCCTCTTGTCTCTCGATCCTACCGAGAGACAAGATGGCGGCCGCTCCGGACTGTTTAGAATGTTGACAGACACCGGAGGGCCAATCAGCTTCGCATCGCAAAGTTCCGATACGCGAAAAGTTCGCTAACCGGATCGCTGCCCGGAGCGCTGTTACAGATATATATCTTGATTTAAACGTTAATTTCTCAAAATCCACTAAAGCACATATATTGAGACCTAGCAAAGGCACATCGGGCTAACAGTCCCTACAATTTTGCCAAGTTTCGTGGAAATCCATTCAGCCGTTCGGGCTAAAAGTGAGTCCAACCGCCCTATGGAAATTAACATGGGAAAAACGCGTTTTGGGACCCCCCTTTTTTCTCGGCCCCCCCTTGACGAACCCCCCCCAAATTTCCAGGAGCTGCTCAGAAACAAAATGTGCCATTTTCCTGAAAATTTCAGCCGATTCCGTCCACAAACGCCAAAGTTATTAGACATAGAATTTTCGAAAATCCCATAGGGAAAAAATCCTAACTATATATACCTACTGGCGACCGCCAGTAGGTAATATATATATATATATATATATATATATATATATATATATATATATATATATATATATATATATATATATATTCACTGAAAAAACCATTGGTTATAGACCATATATAGTTAGGGATTAGCCTTTTCAAAACCTTATTTTACTCACACAAAACCATTGAAATTTCATATATAGTTAGTTCCACTAACTATATATCGCGCACCCGCAATCCACTGCTGATGATGTCACATATTACATCATTCATGACATGGTTAGTGACATCACTGATGACATCACTGATGACATCTCAAATGACATCACTGATGACATCACTGATGACAACATCCAGTGACTGTATGTTTCTGTAAAGTTAAAATATGTCTTACATATTGAAGAATGAGTGGATGTATAAGTGTCTGGATGAAGGATTTAGTAGGTGCATGACTAACTGTATGAGTGAGTGATTAAATGTGTCTCACTGAGTGCATGGGTTAGTGACTAAACTGTTTTAATTTGTGCATCATTATATCTGTTGTTCTACAAACTGCTGCATATGTTGATCAGTAGCTATATGAGTAACTGTATGGGTTATTCATTGGTTGTCCAAGTATTTGCATGGGAAACTGAGTGTGTGTGTATGGGTGGCTGGGAGGTGTGTGACTCTGTACATAGATGTGTGAGTAGTTGATTCACTATATGTATGGGTTCAAAAGTGCATGTGGAAACAGCTGTATGGGCGGTTGACTGTGCATGAGTGTATTAGTGAGTGAATGGATATCTCAGTGCTACATGTCAAAGTAAGTACATATGTAAAACACAGTACATGTGAGAGTTGACATATATAAATAACTGTGCATAAGAGCCAGTGAATGTGTGAGTGGCTGTATGGATCATTGTGAACATGTATCAGGGATTGTATAAGAGAGTAAAGTAAATATGTGTTAGTATATGTTTGAATAAGTAAGGTGTGTATAACTGTATAGTTGAGAAAATGGAGGTGTGATTGATTTTTTGCATAACTGACTAGGTGAGTGAGTAACTCCATGGATGAGTGACAGTCTGTGACTGTCTGTTTACACTGATTGTATCTAAGGTTATATTAGAGTCTGAAGAGGTTCATGGTATTATCACATGAATGATATCATCAGTGATGTGATCAGTCATGTCAAATGAGATGTTATCAGTGATTTTATCAGTGATGTCATTTGAGATGTCATCAGTGATGTCATTTGAGATGTCATCAGTGATGTCATCAGTGATGTCACTAACCATGTCATGAATGATGTAATATGTGACATCATCAGCAGTGGATTGCGGGTGCGCGATATATAGTTAGTGGAACTAACTATATATGAAATTTCAATGGTTTTGTGTGAGTAAAATAAGGTTTTGAAAAGGCTAATCCCTAACTATATATGGTCTATAACCAATGGTTTTTTCAGTGAATTTTCAAGGTTTTGTAAATGCAAATTCCTAACTATATATGGCCTATAACCTATGGTTTTTTCAGTGAATTTCATTGGTTTTTTAATAGCAAATATCAAAAGCTGTAAAATGTCAAGTACGTGATAGGTAAAAACATTTTCGTGTTTATGCACGCTGATGTGCTTTGAACGCTGCCCCCCTCCCCTCTTTTCTCTTAGTAGTACTCTCTCTTTGCAGATAGTGAAGAGTAGTTAACGCAGGCCTTTACCCCCGTTGTAATCAGTCGTGCCTGCTTGTCTCTCCATTTGATTGATTGTTATCCAAGCATTTACTGTTTTACAATTGATTCTCTTTGGTTCATTCTCTATTTACAAACAAGCACAAAGTCGCAATACTCTGTTTAGTCTTTGCAGATAGTGAAAAATCGTGTAAAAAAATAAAATTAATCGAGCAAAATCAGTAGGCCACTAATTGGATCTCTTTTTGACCTCGCTAAAATAGAAATATTAGGAACAACCCTTCATGAGAAATACGAAAATAGTGAGATGAACTGAGCTCCACACCATGAGGGCTGCAAGACAGCTCGGCTCCGTCACCCACCCCGCCCAAAATAACGACAAACCCTATGCAAATATTAAAAATATAGACAACACACCAGCAAAGAAACAGGGTAAAACATTTTATTAAATAACTATTTACATAACTATTTTATATTTTTTATTGCCCGATCCGGCTAGCTCAATCGATCGAGCATGAAACTCATGCACTCTGATAGCAAGCGTTGCTACTGATGCAGACCAAAACTGGTTTTCAGTTTGTACATTTTCCTAGATTTTTCCATCCAAGGTTGGTTGAGTTTGTAGAACGATGGCTTCAGATTTTCAACATACGGTGTGGTGGCGCGGACTGGGAGGGGGCGCTTCGCTCCTGCCCCCTCCCCAAGTAAGATTTTCATACGTGAAAGTACGTTAATGGTTTTGGTCCCTGAGTTGCTTCAATGTCACTGCCATTCTCAAATGGCATAAGTTCTGGATGTTGGGTGCCATAGTAAAGAGTTCTGAGCAGCGCTTGTAACACTGTCTGAAGCTTATTTCCACCTACTGCAGCTTCACTATTCTCAAAGTAAGTGAGTGTCGTTTGTGGACCTGACTGCATTTGAAAACAATGTGATATAGTACCTCCCTAAACCGCTTGACGGAGGCCCCCGAGGGGCGGTGTGATGGCACGGACTCGGAGAAGACGCTTGGCTCCGACCCCCTCCCCAAGTCTTATAGCACCGTTTAGCCTGAGATCGCCCCCGACATAGGCGGCCGGCTCCCGGGGTCCGGCGGAACTTTTTGCCTTTTGATGACTCTTCTATTCTGGACCTTGTCCCACAATCCGTTTGACCTTAAGACACGCTGTAGTGGGGCGCCCCTTTACCGTTTTAGTTGCCATTCCGCCCGCTTTTGCTACACTGTGCCTCTTCCGCCATTCAGCTGTTTACCGCCCGCTCTTGCGACTACAGCGTCTCGCTCACCATGTAGTTGAGTTGCTCCCGCTCTTGCGATGCAACGATAGGCGACTGCCACAGGACTCTCAAAATGGCGGCCGGCTCTTCAGATTTGGGCGTGGTCCACTAAAATGGCCCTGGGACACCTTGGAACTCGGACGCTTCCCTGATAGGGCTTGGGTCCCATTCTCGAAAGCGTCCCCTCAGCCGTGAAGATTCTACAAAATTCTTGGGGGCCCCCGACTCCCGCAGGCTTCTGGTGGGGAGCGGCTGCCATGTCTGCTCGTGGAATGGCCACGACGGAGCTACGAGATGGTAGTGCTCTCATGCTGACGCCAGCTTTAGTCTGAAACATCCAGAGATACTGTAGACTACCAATTCGATCAGTTCCTGTAGCGCCCCAACATGACCCGGTAGAGAAGAACTTACCCTCCCCTCTTTGACTGATGGTTCTTGTTGCCTGTCCCCTCTGTTGTCATTTTACAGAACTTTTTGGACTGCTGAAAGGGGTTGTGTTCCGAACGCTGGTTGGTGGAGACATTTTGACTATATTCTTGACCTACGTTGTCGCGTAATGCGTTATATGACACGCCGCGTTAGCGCACCCGGAAGTGATCCGGGGCGCGGCGCGCAGCGCGTAACGTAAGCATAACAGGTCATGTGACTTGTTAATAAAACTTTTTATTGGTTCATTTTACTTTTGTTATTTTAATAATGAAAAGCTTGGTCATATGACCTAAAAAATACGCTTTTTATTGATTTCAAACTTTTTTTTTTATAACATATATGTTATAATATTCCAGGCTAATGTACTTTCCCGGAAAATTTTTAACTGTCCTGCAAGTAAAATATATTCCTTTTTCGAGAAAAAGGGCGTTTCTTCGTTCCATGACGGAGCCGTTGAGTAAAAGAGACTCAGCCTGCTGTCTTAGTCGCCGATACGCCTGATTATCAGATTCTTATCGATCACTTTATGTTGCAGGAGTGGAAAACACAACTGCCCTTGACCATTTATCTTTACTGCGTTCCTACATATTATACCTTTTATCCGTCATGTAATTGGACTGCTTTATTTCACTTGCCTTTTACTGATTCGAAAACAGTGACTAAAAGTAAAAACTTTACCAATGTAAATACTACTACCATGTTTTGTTTTAAAAACCTTTATTGTGAAAATGTCAGTATACAAATACGGGCCTATAACCACGTGGGCCGGCCACGGAGCAAACTGAAATCGTATATGATGAGGAGACATTTACATTATAGAGGAACGTAACGAACGAGCCATTAGGTTGCAAGAACTATGGTGTCTAACAGTTGCGGAATCGGTGGACGTACATTTTGTAATTAAAATACGACAGGGCCACTTACAAAAAAGTTATCTAGATATACATTTGCGTGCAAGTACCATGGGTGACGTTAATTCGAACTTTCAATAGTACAGTAATCAATAACACATCAGAACTTAATATCAATAGGGATGTCGAAATATTCAATCAATTCTCGTCCCCGCCCGCCATGAGCATCAAAACTGCATTCATATCTCGTGATATCAAGGTTGTTCAACCAGTACACAACAAGGAGTTACGAGTCCCATTTATACCGGCGCCATTTTGGGCGAGGCTGGGCAGGTCCAAGATATAGTCAAAATGTCTCCACCAACCATCGGCCAGACCAGAACGCCTTTCGGCCCTTTATGCTACAAGATGGTGTCTTCCATTCAGAAAATATTGTTGACAGCATTTTGAAAGGAAAGATAAACAGCCGTTCTCCTAGTGAGTCTCACATTGTTACATTTAGGATGAATGTTGAAGAGTAATATGTGGAAAATCTGAAGCCATTTTTCTACAAACTCTCAATCAGCCTTGGATGGAAAAAAAAATCCTGAAGAATGTACAAACTGAAAACCAATTTTTGTCTGTATAGCATCAACAGCAACGCTTGAGTCAGCTTTGTGTCAAGCCGCCATTTTCATTCAATCAATAGCGTCCCCCTGCACACATTCAGGGACCTGGTCGTGTCTTCAGGTGAAACGGATTGTGGGACAAGAAGCAGAAAGGAAAAGGAAAAAAGTTCCGCCGGACCTCGGGAGCCGGCCGCCTATGTCATGGGCGATCTTTGGCCACACCAGGGCAATAGTGAAGCTGCAGCAGGTGCAAATAAGCTTCAGACAGTCTTACAAGCACTGCTCAGAACTCTCAACGATGGCACTCAACATCCAGGACTTGCCATCCGGATCTTGGCGCCTTGTGCTGGTTCCGACCTATTCACACATCGGTCCACTACTGACATCACCTCATAAGCCAACGGGGCACCCCACACCGACTTTCGGCGCAGCATTGTAGGATGGCCACACCAGTGCGGCAACTTGCTGGACACAACCTCGGTGCCATCCGGATCTCGGCGCGTTTGAGTCACTGTACCGCAAGAGTGACCGGAACTCAGCTGAACACGCCTTCTTTCGGCGCAGCATTGTAGGATGGCCACACCAGTGCGGCAATTTGCTGGACACCACCTCGGGCAATAGTGAAGCTGCAGCAGGTGCAAATAAGCTTCAGATAGTCTTACAAGCACTGCTCAGAACTCTCAACTATGGCACTCAACATCCAGGACTTGCCATTCGGATCTTGGCGCCTTGTGCTGGTTCCGACCTATTCACACATCGCTCCACTACTGACATCACCTCATAAGCCAACGGGGCACCCCACGCCGACTTTCGGCGCAGCATTGTAGGATGGCCACACCAGTGCGGCAACTTGCTGGACACAACCTCGGTGCCATCTGGATCTCGGCGCGTTCGAGTCACTGTACCGCAAGAGTGACCGAACCTCAGCTGGACACGCCGTCTTTCGGCGCAGCATTGTAGGATGGCCACACCAGTACGGCAATTTGCTGGACACCACCTCGGTGCCATCCGGATCTCGGCGCGTTGTGCTGCCTTCGGCCTATTCGCACATCGGTCCGCTACTGACGCCACCTCACGTGCCAACGGATTTTCTACGCTTTTTGTAGCCCTATGCCGCATAACAGGTCATGTGACTTGTTTATAAAACTTTTCATTGGTTCATTTTACTTTTGGTTTCCTAAAGATGGAAGGCTTGGTCATATGACCCAAAAATACCACTTTTCATTGGTTTAGAACATTTTTTTTTCCCAAACGATGAAAGCCCCACCTTGTTTCTGGATGATTCAGACTGAAGCTGGCGTCAGCATGAGAGCACCACCATCTCGTGGCTCCGTCGTGGTCATTCCGCGAGCAATCATGGCAGCCGCTCCCCACTGGAAGCCTGCAGGAGTCGAGGGCCCCCAAGACTTTTGTAGAATCTTCACGGCTGAGGGGACGCTTTCGAGAATGGAGCCCAAGCCCTAGCAGGCAAGCGTCCGAGTTCCAAGGTGTCCCAGGGCCATTTTAGTGGACCAGGCCCAAAACCGAAGAGCCGGCCGCCATTTTAAGAGTCCTGTGGCAGCCGCCTATCGCTGCACTGCAAGAGTGGGAGCAACTCAACTACATGGTGATCGAGACGCTGTAGCCGCAAGAGCGGGCTCAACTCAGCTGGATGGCCGCCACCTGGGGAGGCCCGTTCACGCCGCCTCCCCCACGCCCCCCCCCCCCGGGCCGCCCCACGCCAATTTTCGGAGCAGCATTGTAGGATACCAAAACCAGTGCGGCAGTTTACTGGACATCACCTGGGTGCCATCCACATCTCAGCGCGTTCTGCTGCCTTGGGACTATTCGCACAACAGACCGCTACTGACGAGGCCTCCCCCCGCACCACCCGGGACGCCCCACGCTGTTTTTCTGAGCTGCATTGTAGGATCCCAAAAACCAGTGCGGCACCCAGGTGACATCACCTGGGTGCCGTCCAGAACTCAGCACGTTGTGCTGCCTTGGGACTATTCGCACAAAAGACAGCTTCTGACCATTGTTGCTTTTTTTTGTCAAAAATGTTTAAATGTTTGTTACAGTTTTTGTTCCGTTCGTTATATTTAAAAGTTAATAAAGTTTTATAATCCTACTTTGTTGGAGTGCTATATATTTTTAAAAAATCGGGTGAATGGGGCCTTGAATCGGGTTATTGTCATGTGTGGGCTTTGCAAGTGTACTGCTACAGGATCGGACATTTCAAACTCAAATGCACGTTCTTTTTCTTACCTTTCCGAAGCATGGAGCGCAATAGCAGGCAGAGAAAAGGTGATGCAAGTGTTGAACACTGCCTGGCCTGGCAAGTTGCTGGCAGTGCCCCCCCCCCCCGCCAGCTCCTGAAAGAGGACACACACACACCGCCGCCCCGAGTACTTCACAGATCTTTAAAAGACCATGCGCTTGTTCATGAGGCTTAAATGGTTTATCACCCCTTCTAGAACCCCTGCATCGACCCTCTGACGTTTCCTGGAAGAATTACCACGTAACACAATACCAAGCCTTGTCAGCTGAAACCCCCGAGGAATCGTGGGGCATATTATCAAGGGGGTTTATCTCCGCTTTTTTGGCTTTAAAAGCCAAGAAAGCGGAGATAAAATTATCTCACTATTACCAAGCTGTCGCTAACACCAGTTAGTGACAGCTAAAAGGAGATAGCGACCATCTTGGGCCCCGCTTTGCATGTCAGTGATATTTATCACTAATGACATGCAAAGTGGGCGTGCCAAGATGTTAGCGACTGGAAACAGTCCCTAACATCGCTATCTCCTATTACCAACTTTTGGAGATATTCGCGCTAAGCGCGAATATCTCAAAAAGCTAACACCTGCCCTGAGCAGTTCTTAGCCATGTTATCCAATGGGAGGTGGATAACATGGCTAAGAGCATTTGCTCGATAATGCATGAATATCGCTGACTTTTCAGCGATATTCATGCATTGCGGCCGTTTTTTATCGCATTTGCGATAAACCTTGCTAATAGCAAGGTTTATCTGCGATAAAAATCGCCGATGTGCGGCGATCATTTTTGTCTCTAAACAAATTAGAGACAAAAATGATCGCTAGTTGTTGGTAATATGCCCCGGGTTTTTGCTTGCAGAAATCGGGAGGCGGGAGACTAGCACTGAAATCAGTAGTCTCACGCCTGAATCGGGAGGGTTGGCATGTCTGGATTCTCTACAGCTGGGGCCATAAACTACATCCGCAGGGCTAGGTGATAGCCTGGGACCGGCCTGGCATCTAAAATGGCTGCCGTGCACGACAAAATTGTGGCATTGGAAAAAAGGCAAGATGGCGCAGACAATGTTTATCAATAAGGATTCATTTATAACAAAATATTTTATCGCACTGACAAATTGGCGGTCAACACTTCCTGATTTCCATCAAATCGAACGTTAACAGACGTCACGCAGCAAAAAAAAAAAAAAGCTCACGCACAGCCGCTGGAAGACATGTATCAACATATATGAGCCTCCTCAGCCACCCTCAGAAAACATAAGGGATTAGGATACGTCTCCCGCACCCCCCTATACCTAGTAATTTAATTAAAACGAAGCACAAAATGGCGAATTCCCGTTTCGCTACCAGTTTGCGGCCCAGTTCGCGGCCCGTGAAGCGCTTCTACCGTGAAAATTTTTTTATTTTTTATTTTCCCCACGGGACCCTTTAATAACCCCAACAACATTCCTAGGGGGTCAAGAGGGGTATACCTTGCCCCCTTTCATTAAATTCCCCCTTCGTTTTTCACCTCTTCTTCTCTCTCGATCCTACCGAGAGATAAGATGGCGGCCGCTCAGGACTGTTTAGAATGTTGACAGACACCGGGGAGCCAATCAGCTTCGCATCGCAAAGTTCCGTTTCGCGAAAAGTAAGCGGACCGGAGCGCAGCCCGGAGCGCTGTTACAGATATATATCTTGTTTTGAACGTTAATTTCTCAAAATCCACTGGAGCACATATATTGAGACCTAGCAAAGGCACATCGGGCTAACAGTCCCTACAATTTTGCCAAGTTTCGTACAAATCCATTCAGCCGTTCGAGCTAAGGCCAAAGTGAGGCCAAAGGCCCTATGGAAATTAACATTGGAAAAACGCGTTTTGGGACCCCCCTTTTTTCTCGGCCCCCCTTGACGAAACCCCCCCACATTTTCAGGGGCTGCTCAGAAACGAAATGTGCCATTTTCCTGAAAATTTCAGCCGATTCCGTCCACAAACGCCAAAGTTATTAGACATAGAATTTTCAAAAGTCCCATAGACAAAAAATCCTAACTTTATATACCTACTGGCGAGACGCCAGTAGGTAATATATATATATATATATATATATATATATATATATATATATATATATATATATTCAAACACTTTTTCACTCCAGTAGGGCTGAAAACAGGCCAGCACACAGGTCTCCGATTTCATATGTTTTATTGCAACCCCTGAAAATTTCAGCCGATTCCGTCCACAAACGCCAAAGTTATTAGACATAGAATTTTCAAAAGTCCCATAGACAAAAAATCCTAACTTTATATACCTACTGGCGAGACGCCAGTAGGTAATATATATATATATATATATATATATATATATATATATATCTGGAACACTCCAAACTTTCTCATCCAAGTAAGGCACTGACTCCGTGAAATTTTGTTGATTCCAAATAAGTTTATTCTTGCATATAGGCTGCTTGACGCGTTTCGGCGGTAAGCACCCGCCTTGTTCACAACATCATGACATTCTGTGTTTGTATTTATACCCCTTAGTCATTGCATTACATCATGCATGTTCAACTCCTGTTTTTACGCACAATTTAGCTTGTTTTTCTCATTACACACACTAGTCACACCCAGTTTCCATGGTAATATGGGGCGTCGTCCACTTACAATTGACATGAACAAGTTACTTTCAATTTCACTGCTAATTGGTTACATCATCCTCCCCCCTGTTTGGTTTCGTTACTATAGAAACCCTTATGTCACATGAGCCTGGTGATTTTCTCATTCCTGCCTTGCCTGTTGCTCGCTGCATGTGTATGCATTGTTTCTGCCTGGATGGACTGAATGCCACGAGTCGATTCCCAAATGGAAAACTTTCTCGGCGCTGGTAAGTTAGTAACCAGACACCATAGGCTATTCCTGCATGTTTGTTCTTAATCCGAGTTGTTGGGTCTGTCGCGCTACTGTGTGTACTCTCAGCGTGTTTTAAAACCGGGTACAGTTGGGGAATGTTCTAAGACTAATGCGAGCGATTTAACACTACACGCGGTTCATTAGGGTTTCACAGGCGCGCGTTTGTCATGCCGCCTCTTATCTGAGTTGAGGAAAGCTTTGCTGCAGTGTTTTAAAAACCGGGTACAGTTTCGGCATGTTGCAGGAAATAATGCGTGCGTTTTAATAACACACGCGGTTTATCAGGGTTTCAAAGGCGCGCGTTTGTCAAGCCGCCTTGTATCTGCGTTGGGGAAAGCTTTGTTACAGTGGGTGCAGCGGTTTTGGGGAAACTCTGAGCGCATTAGTACGCATGCTAGCTCTGATGTTTAGGGCGCGCGTTAGTAAGCACCTCGCAGTGTCATTCCAGGGCGCGCAGGGTCATTTAAGGGAAATTAACATTGGAAAAACGCGTTTTGGGACCCCCCTTTTTTCTCGGCCCCCCTTGACGAAACCCCCCCACATTTTCAGGGGCTGCTCAGAAACGAAATGTGCCATTTTCCTGAAAATTTCAGCCGATTCCGTCCACAAACGCCAAAGTTATTAGACATAGAATTTTCAAAAGTCCCATAGACAAAAAATCCTAACTTTATATACCTACTGGCGAGACGCCAGTAGGATATATATATATATATATATATATATATATATATATATATATATATATATATATATATATATATATTCAAACACTTTTTCACTCCAGTAGGGCTGAAAACAGGCCAGCACACAGGTCTCCGATTTCATATGTTTTATTGCAACCCCTGAAAATTTCAGCCGATTCCGTCCACAAACGCCAAAGTTATTAGACATAGAATTTTCAAAAGTCCCATAGACAAAAAATCCTAACTTTATATACCTACTGGCGAGACGCCAGTAGGTAATATATATATATATATATATATATATATATATATATATATATATATATATATATATATATATATATATATATATATATATATATATATATATATATATATATATATATATATATATACATACATACATATATATATATATATATATATATATATATATATATATATATATATATATATATATATATATATATATATATATATTCAAACACTTTTTCACTCCAGTAGGGCTGAAAACAGGCCAGCACACAGGTCTCCGATTTCATATGTTTTATTGCAACCCCGTCACCCCTAACAGACGCGTTTCGCTTAGAACAAGCTTCGTCAGTGTCAGTTTGCATGTTCATACTGGCGCCATTTTAAAGACACATTCACATTGTTATTCAACAACAAAGAAGATGGCATAGTACGTTTGTGCAACCATTGTGGCGGCCATCTTATAGTGTGTTACTTTGAATATACTCTTTGTGTCTTTCTTTATTGCGTTTTTTAAATTAAGTGCTATAGTGCATACCCTCTTAAAAACATTTGACAGCAGACTGATAACATATCACAGTAAATACTGACTTTGAACAAGAATAAAGTGCATAGTTGTTTTTTACATTCACTTTACATTTGTCATGCCCTGAATGGGCATATTTGTTATTATGTAGTTGTTTTGTGGCCCTGAATGGGCATGAGTTTATTCAGATTATCCGGTAATACAATGTCTTTTATTCTGCGGAGTTCATTAATGAGTTTTATCAGTTTTTGTATCTCCAGATTATTTTAATTCCTCTCACGATTTTTTGTTTTAAATTTACTTCTATCCAGTGTCAGATGGTTCAGACATTACAAATGGACCCACATCTCTTCATCGTTGTTGAGCCCCCAAGGTGCCATGTTTTTAAGATCAATTATATACTTTGATTCAAGAGTACGTAGAGCTTTTATCCAGTCACCCGCTCTTTCTGAGCGTTCAACTTGGTCAATGCAGTAAAATTTCAACAGATCCCTGTTGCTTTGGTGTACTTCTGCGAAGTGGCGTGCCACCGGATAGGACCTATCGTTTTTTGTTATTGCACGCATGTGCTCTAAAATCCTCAGTTTTGTGGGGTTAATAGTGCTCCCTATGTACCGTTTCCCACAGGGACATTCTAAGCAATATATGGTGTACTCTGAATTACAATTTAAAAGTTTTTTGATCTCTCTCTGTTAGGTGTATCCTCATTTGTTCTTCCTGGGTAGCTAGATACTTTTTTACTACCTTTACAGGCTTTGCACCGTAGACATGGAAAGAAGCCTTTTGATTTGGATAATTTCATCAGTTGTATTTTTGGGGAGAAATGGCTACGGACAAGGTGATCCGCCAGAGATTGACTACGTCGATATGTAATCCACGGTTTCTCTGGAAGGACTTTTTTGAGTACCTGATCAGTGGTCAGGATGTGCCAGTTTTTTTTTAAATATTTGCACAATTTTTCCTGCTTTGGTGCTGAAGTTAGTGATCATTCTAGTGGGCTCTTCCGACTTATGGATTGGTTTAACCACTAGGAGATCCCTATTGTGTATTTTAAAGGCTTTTTCTTCAGCTTGCTTTAGTGTGTGTTTGCTGTAGGCCCTGGCTTGGAATCTTTTAATGGCCTCATCTTTCAATGATGTGAATTCTGCTGTTTCTGTGCAGTTACGTTTTAAGCGTAAGAATTCACCATAGAGAACGCTGTGAATCAAGCTTTTTGGATGGTGGCTTGCTGCATGAAGCACAGCGATTCCCCGCCGTGGGCTTTCTATATAGTTTTGTTTGGATCTTCTCATTTTCTATATAGACTTCCAAGTCTAGGTAACATACACTACTATTACTGATGATGCTCGTGAATCTTAGATTCCAATTATTGTCATTAAGTGAAGAGATATAGTCCTCGGCCGAGGCTCTATCCCCGCGCCAGATGACAAAGAGGTCATCAATGTACCTCGTCCATAAAAGAATTGTGTCGGTCCAGTGATCATTGGCCTCACCCCATGCCTCGTGCTTCTCCCACCAACCCACGAATAAATTCGCGTAGCTGGGGGAGAAGCACGAGCCCATTAAAGTGCCCCTTGTTTGTTTGTAAAGTTCCCCAGAGAAAAGGAAGATATTATGATACAAACAGAATCTAATCATAGCTAGCAGCATAGAATTGTGTTGCCTGATCTAAAAACCACTTTACTGCAGCTAGACCATTTTCATGGGCAATACATGTGTAGAGAATAACAACGTCCAGTGTGATTAGGAGCATGTTTGGTTCCCAGGTGATATTGTCTATTTGCCTTAGGAAGTCCTGTGTATCCCTCACATAAGAGGGTAAGTCTTTCAAAATTGGTGCTAAAAGATGTCTATAAACCGTGATGTGTTCTCTAGCAAGCTCCCAATAGATGATACTATCGGGCGTCCCGGTGGCCTCTTGGGATTCTTGTGGACTTTTGGCAAATGGTAAAACGTTGGTAATACCGGTGCCTCGCATTGCAAATATAGGAATTCATCCATATTGAGCATCCCGTCTTCTTTCCATTTCTCCAGCATCCTCTAGAAATCCATGGTGCTTTGTACGTATTTGTGTCTTTTTATGATGGTATAGCAATCCGGGTCTCTCAGTTGTCTTAAAGCTTCTTGCTCATAGTATTCCTTAGAAAAGATCACAATATTTCCCCCCTTATCAGAAGGTTTAATTTCTATTGAGATGTCGTTTTTTAGGGATTTTATTGCTTCCCATTCTTTTCTCGAAATGTTTGAATTCCTCATGTCCATTTTTCCTTTTGCTAATTTGTCCAAGTCAATTTGGATGGCTTTGTTAAAAACATCAATTGCGTCGTTGGGAGCAGTCGGTAATTTGTATATATATATATATATATATCCCATTCGAATCATAAATAACGTGCTCTCTCAGACCTGTTTTTCCTGAGAGGGCACGTTATTTGTGTCTTTGCATGGGAACTGTTTGACCGTTTGCTCTGCTCGCGTGAGTGATAGATGCATAAGGAGCAATGTGGAGACAATATATATATATAAAAAGTTAACATATAAATTATTGGTTGGCCTTTTTCATGGGTTTATTTTATCATATGGTATTTTCAATATGTTAGCAAGGAGGACAGGTCCCATAAACATGTCTGGTTTTTTTTACTTATATCATGAAATTTAAAAATTCTGTTTATCCATTTTTTTAACACTAGCTTATTTTTAAAATATGTATATGTTGCTTGATGATCAATACAATAATTGCATATTTCGCACACTGTTTTGGTAAATTTGCACAGGTTCAATTGCACTTTAATATATAAGCACACATTTTACTATGAGTAGCTTTGATTAGCCAACCATTAGGGATGATACGTAATAGAAGTATTGAAAGTCGTTGTCTAAAAAATCCTGTTCATATATATACGAAACATGGAGTTTGGTTATTAACTTTTTAACCTACTCTTCTTTTACATTTATGTCTACCAGTCACAATCACTATTTTTGGATGATTATATATGAACAGTTTTTACTTGCTATTTTAGCATTATTCTCAGGTTTTTCCCATTTTTACTTATGATTAATATGTATCATTTGTAAATAGACAATATGTTTTAAAACAATATTTGTTTTTAAAATGTAAACGACTTGTTGATTCAAAGTACAACTTTTATGTCTATGATGACACTGGCCATAGTATTGTGCACTGTCACTTTAAAAAGTTTGACATCACTCCATAGCGTGTCATGTGATCAAGGGCCAAGGTGGTTCGAAACGCGCAATGGCGGAGGTGCGGGGAATTTGCACAATAAAGAAACAGCACCTTGAAGATTTGGGTCTGCTGTCGTCCTTACAGGTTGTCGACTTTCTGCTATGTATATATATATATATATATATATATATATATATATATATATATATATATATATTCAATGAAAAAACCATAGGTTATAGGCCATATATAGTTAGGAATTAGCATTTACAAAACCTTATTTTACTCGCATAAAACCATTGAAATTCCATATATAGTTAGAAGCGCTAACTATATATCGCGCACCCGCAATCCACTGCTGATGATGTCACATATTACATCATTCATGACATGGTCAGTGACATCACTGATGACATCACTGATGACATCTCAAATGACATCACTGATGACATCACTGATCACAACATCCAGTGATTGTATGTGTCTGTAAAGTTTAAATATGTTTCACATATTGAAGAATGAGTGGATGTATAAGTGTCTGGATGAAGAATTTAGTAGGTGCATGACTGACTGTATGAGTGAGTGATTAAATGTGTCTCACTGAGTACATGGGTTAGTGACTAAACTGTCTTAATTCGTGCATCAGTATGTTTGTTGTTGTGTAAGCTGCTGCATGTGTTGATCAGTAGCTATAAGAGTGGCCATATGGGTTATTGATTGGTTGCCCAAGTATTTGAATGGGAGGCTGAGTGTGTGTGGGTGGCTGGGAGGTGCGTGACTCTGTGCATAGATGTGTAAGCAGTTGATTCACTAGGAGTATGAGTTCAAGAGTGCATGTGGAAACAGCTATATGGGCGGTTGACTGTGCATGGGTGTGTTGGTGAGTGAATGGATTTCTCATTGCTACATGTGCAAGTAAGTACGTATGTAAAACACAATACATGTGAGAGTTGAGATATATAAATAACTGAACATAAGAGCCAGTGAATGTGTGAGTGGCTGTATCGATCACTGTGAGCTTGTATCAGGGATTATATAAGAGAGTAAATATGTGTTATTATATGTTTGAATAAGTAAGATGTGTATAACTGTATAGTTGAGGAAATGGAGGTGTGATTGATTCTTTGCATGACTGACTAGGTGTGTGAGTAACTCCATGGATGAGTGACAGTCTGTGAGTGTCTGTTTATACTGAGTGTATGTAAGGTTATATTAGAGTCTGAAGAGGTTCATTGTATTATCACATGAGTGATGTGATCAGTGATGACAAATGAGATGTCATCAGTGATGTCATTTGAGTTGTCATCAGTGATGTCATCAGTGATGTCATTTGAGATGTCATCATTGATATCATTTGAGTTGTCATCAGTGATGTCATTTGAGATGTCATCAGTGATGTCATCAGTGATGTCACTGACCATGTCATGAATGATGTAATATGTGACATCATCAGCAGTGGGTTGCGGGTGCGCGATATATAGTTAGCGCTTCTAACTATATATGGAATTTCAATGGTTTTATGCGAGTAAAATAAGGTTTTGTAAATGCTAATTCCTAACTATATATGGCCTATAACCTATGGTTTTTTCATTGAATTTTCAAGGTTTTGTAAATGCAAATTCCTAACTATATATCCACTATAACCTATGGTTTTTTCTGTGAATTTCATTGGTTTTTTAATAGCAAATATGAAAAGCTTTAAAATGTCAAGTACGTGATAGATAAAAACATTTTCGTATTTATGCACGCTGATGTGCTTTGAACGCTGCACCCCCCCCCCTCCCCTCTTTTGCCTTAGTAGTACTCTCTCTTTGCAGATACTGAAGGGTAGTTAACGCAGGCCTTTACCCCCGTTGTAATCCGTCGTGCCTCCTTGTCTCTCCATTTGATTGATTGTTGTCCAAGCATTTACTGTTTTAGAATTGGTTCTCTTTGGATCATTCTCTATTTACAAACAAGCACAAAGTCGCAATACTCTGTTTAGTCTTTGCAGATAGTGAAAAATCGTGTAAAAAAATAAAAGTAATCGAGCAAAATCAGTAGGCCACTAATTGGATCTCTTTTTGACCTCGCTAAAATAGAAATATTAGGAACAACCCTTCTTGAGAAATACGAAAATAGTGAGATGAACTGAGCTCCACACCATGAGGGCTGCAAGACAGCTCGGCTCCATCACCCATCCCGCACAAAATAACGACAAACCCTATGCAAATATTAAAAATATAGACAACACACCAGCAAAGAAACAGGGTAAAACATTTTATTAAAAAACTATTTACATAACGTTGGTTTATAAGATGATGTCAGTAGTGGACCGATGTGTGAATAGATCGAAAACAGCACAAGGCTCCAAGATCCGGATAGCAAGCTCCTGGATGTTGGGTGCCATAGTTAGAGTTCTGAATTTCAGCCTTTTTCAATGCCTGTGCTTTGTTGAATCAAAATGGCGGCTTGACACAAAGCTGACTCAAGCGTTGTTACTGATGCTATGCAGACCAAAACTGGTTTTCAGTTTGTACATTTTTCTAGATTTTTCAATCCAAGTTTGGTTGACTTTGTAGAACGATGGCTTCAGATTTTCAACATACGGTGTGGTGGCGCTGACTGGGAGGGGGCGCTTCGCTCCTGCCCCCTCCCCAAGTAAGATTTTCATACGTGAAAGTACGTTAATGGTTTTGGTCCCTGTGATGCTTCGATGTCACTACCATTCTCAAATAGCATAAGTTCTGGATGTTGGGTGCCATAGTTAAGAGTTCTGAGCAGTGCTTGTAACACTGTCTGAAGCTTATTTCCACCTACTGCAGCTTCACTATTCTCAAAGTAAGTGAGTGTCGTTTGTGGACCTGACTGCATTAGAAAACAATGTGATATGTTACCTTCCTAAACAGCTTGACGGAGGCCCCTGAGGGGCGGTGTGATGGCCATGGACTCGGAGAAGACGCTTGGCTCCGACACCCTCCCCAAGTCTTATAGCACTGGTGTAGCCTGAGATCGCCCCCGACATAGGCGGCCGGCTCCCGGGGTCCGGCGGAACTTTTTGCCTTTTGATGACTCTTCAATTCTGGACCTTGTCCCACAATCCGTTTGACCTGAAGACAAGCTGTAGTGGGGTGCCCCTTTATCGTTTTAGTTGCCATTCCGCCCGCTTTTGCTACACTGTGCCTCTTCCGCCATTCAGCTGTTTTCCGCCCGCTCTTGCGACTACAGCGTCTCGCTCACCATGTAGTTGAGATGCGCCCGCTCTTGCGGTGCAGCGATAGGCGGCTGCCACAGGACTCTCAAAATGGCGGCCGGCTCTTCGGTTTTGGGCCTGGTCCACTAAAATGGCCCTGGGACACCTTGGAACTCGGACGCTTGTCTGCTAGGGGTTGGGTCCCATTCTCGAAAAGCGTCCCCTCAGCCGTGAAGATTCTACAAAAGTCTTGGGGGCCTCCGACTCCCGCAGGCTTCTGGTGGGGAGCGGCTGCCATGATTGCTCGTGGAATGGCCACGACGGAGCTACGAGATGGTAGTGGTCTCATGCTGACGCCAGCTTTAGTCTGAAACATCCAGAAACACTGTAGACTACCAATTCGATCAGTTCCGGTAGCGCCCCAACATGACCCGGAAGAGAAGAACTTGCCCTCCCCTCTTTGACTGATGGTTCTTGTTGCCTGTCCCCTCTGTTGTCATTTAACAGAACTTTTTGGACTGCTGAAAGGGGTTGTGTTCTGAACGCTGGTTGGTGGAGACATTTAGACTATATTCTTGACCTACGTTGTCGCGTAATGCGTTTTATGACACGCCGCGTTAGCGCACCCGGAAGTGATCCGAGGCGCGGCGCGCAGCGCGTAACGTAAGCATAACAGGTCATGTGACTTGTTAATAAAACTTTTCATTGGTTCATTTTACTTTTGTTAATTTAATGATGAAAAGCTTGGTCATATGACCTAAAAATTACGCTTTTTATTATTTTCGAACAATATTTTTTTTTCAAACATATGTTATAATATTCCAGGCTAATGTACTTTCCCGGAAAATTTACAACTGTCTTGCAAGTAAAATATATTCCTTTTTCGAGAAAAAGGGCGTTTCTTCCTTCCATGACGGAGCCGTTGAGTAAAAGAGATTCGGCCTGCTGTCTTAGTCGCCGATACGCCTGATTATCAGATTCTTATCGATCACTTTATGTTGCAGACATGAAAAACACAACTGCCCTTGACCATTTATCTTTACTGCGTTCCTACATATTATACCTTTTATCCGTCATGTAATTGGACTGCTTTATTTCACTTGCCTTTTACTGATTCGAAAACAGTCACTAAAAGTAAAAACTTTACAAATGAAAATACTACTACCGTGTTTTGTTTTAAAAACCTTTATTGTGAAAATGTCAGTATACAAATACGGGCCTATAACCACGTGGGCCGGCCACGGAGCAAACTGAAATCGTATATGATGAGGAGACATTTACACTGTAGAAGAACGTAACGAGCGGGCCATTAGGTGACAAGAACAAAGGTGTCTAACAGTTGCGGAATCGGTGGACGTACATTTTGTAATTAAAATACGACAGGGCCACTTACAATAACATTTTCTAGATATACATTTGCGGGCAAAGAGTTACGAGTCCCATTTATACCGGCGCCATTTTGGGCGAGGCCGGGCAGGTCCAAGATATAGTCAAAATGTCTCCACCAACCATCGGCCAGACCAGAACCCCTTTCGGCCCTTTATGCTACAAGATGGTGTCTTCCATTCAGAAAATATTGGTGGCAGCATTTTGAAAGGAAACAGAAACAGCCGTTCTCCTAGTGAGTTTCACATTGTTACATTTAGGAAGAATGTTGAAGAGTAGTATGTGGAAAATCTGAAGCCATTTTTCTACAAACTCTCAATCAGACTTGGATGGAAAAAAAAACCTGAAGAATGTACAAACTGAAAACCAATTTTTGTCTGTATAGCACCAACAGTAACGCTTGAGTCAGCTTTGTGTCAAGCCGCCATTTTCATTCAATCAATAGCGTCCCCCTGCACACATTCAGGGACCTGGTCGTGTCTTCAGATGAAACGCGTTGTCGGAAAAGAAGCAGAAAGGAAAAGGAAAAAAGTTCCGCCGGACCTAGTGAAGCTGCAGCAGGTGCAAATAAGCTTCAGACAGTCTTACAAGCACTGCTCAGAACTCTCAACTGAGGCACTCAACATCCAGGACTTGCCATTCGGATCTTGGCGCCTTGTATTTTTGTTTTGTTTTTGATGGAGGGGAAACAACAAAAAACAGGCATTGAAAAAGGCTCAAGAGTGCAGGGCGCCTTGTGCTGGTTCCGACCTATTCACACATCGGTCCACTACTGACATCACCTCATAAACCAACGGGGCACCCCACGCCGACTTTCGGCGCAGCATTGTAGGATGGCCACACCAGTGCGGCAATTTGCTGGACACCACCTCGGTGCCATCCAGATCTCGGCGCGTTCATTCAATCAATAGCGTCCCCCTGCACACATTCAGGGACCTGGTCGTGTCTTCAGATGAAACGCATTGTAGGAAAAGAAGCAGAAAGGAAAAGGCAAAAAGTTCCGCCGGACCTAGTGAAGCTGCAGCAGGTGCAAATAAGCTTCAGACAGTCTTACAAGCACTGCTCAGAAATCTCAACTGAGGCACTCAACATCCAGGACTTGCCATTCGGATCTTGGTGCCTTGTGCTGGTTCCGACCTATTCACACATCGGTCCACTACTGACATCACCTCATAAGCCAACGGGGCACCCCACGCCGACTTTCGGCGCAGCATTGTAGGATGGCCACACCAGTGCGGCAACTTGCTGGACACAACATCGGGGCCATCCAGATCTCGGCGCGTTCGACTCACTGTACCGCAACAGTGACCGCAACTCAGCTGGACACGCCGTCTTTCGGCGCAGCATTGTAGGATGCCACACCAGTGCGGCAATTTGCTGGACACCACCTCGGTGCCATCCGGATCTCGGCGCGTTCGAGTCACTGTACCGCAACAGTGACCGCAATTCAGCTGGACACGCCGTCTTTCGGCGCAGCATTGTAGGATGGCCACACCAGTGCGGCAATTTGCTGGACACCACCTCGGTGCCATCCGGATCTCGGCGCGTTCGAGTCACTGTACCGCAACAGTGACCGCAATTCAGCTGGACATGCCGTCTTTCGGCGCAGCATTGTAGGATGGCCACACCAGTGCGGCAATTAGCTGGACACCACCTCGGTACCATCCGGATCTCGGCCCGTTGTGCTGCCTTCGGCCTATTCGCACATCGGTCCGCTACTGACGCCGCCTCACGTGCCAACGGATTTTCTACGCTTTTTGTAGCCCTATGCCGCATAACAGGTCATGTGACTTGTTTATAAAACTTTTCATTGGTTCATTTTACTTTTGGTTTCCTAAAGATGGAAGGCTTGGTCATATGACCTAAAAATAACACTTTTCATTGGTTTAGAACATTTTTTTTTCCCAAACGATGAAAGCCCCACCTTGTTTCTGGATCATTCAGACTGAAGCTGGCGTCAGCATGAGAGCACCACCATCTCGTGGCTCCGTCGTGGTCATTCCGCGAGCAATCATGGCAGCCGCTCCCCACCGGAAGCCTGCGGGAGTCGGGGGCCCCCAAGACTATTATACAATCTTCACGGCTGAGGGGACGCTTTTCGAGAATGGAACCCAAGCCCTAGCAGGCAAGCGTCCGAGTTCCAAAGTGTCCCAGGACCATTTCAGTGGACCAGGCCTAAAACCGAGGAGCTGTCCGCCATTTTAAGAGCCATGTGGCAGCCGCCTATCGCTGCACTGCAAGAGTGGGAGCAACTCAACAACATGGTGAGCGAGACGCTGTGGCCGCAAGAGCGAGCGCAACTCAGCTAGATGGCCGCCACCTGGGGAGGCCCGTTCACGCCGGCTCCCCCACGCCCCCCCCCCGGGCCGCCGCACGCCAATTTTCGGAGCAGCATTGTAGGATACCAAAACCAGTGCGGCAGTTTACTGGACATCACCTGGGTGCCTGTCGTACATGTTGTGTCAGCCATGTGACACTGGACACAGACCGCTACTGACGAGGCCTCCCCCCACACCACCCGGGACGCCCCACGCTTTTTTTCTTTGCTGCATTGTAGGATCCCTAAACCAGTGCGGCACCCAGGCGACATCACCTGGGTGCCGTCCAGAACTCTGCACGTTGTGCTGCCTTGGGACTATTCGCACAACAGACCGCTACTGACGAGGCCTCCCCCCGCCCCACCCGGGACGCCCCACGCCAATTTTCGGAGCAGCATTGTAGGATCCCTAAACCAGTGCGGCACCCAGGCGACATCACCTGGGTGCCGTCCAGAACTCTGCACGTTGTGCTGCCTTGGGACTATTCGCACAAAAGACAGCTTCTAACCATTGTTGCTTTTTGTATTGAGAAATGTTTAAATGTTTTTAGTTTTTGTTCCGTTCGTTAAAGTTAGTAGTTAATAAAGTTTTATAACCTTATTTTGTTGGAGTGTTATCTATTTTTTTAAAAACGGGTGAATGGGGCCTTGAATCGGGTTATTGTCATGTGTGGGCTTTGGAAGTGTGCTGCTGCAGGATCGGACATTTCAAACTCAAATGCACGTTCTTTTTCTTACCTTTCCGAAGCATGGAGCGCAATAGCAGGCAGAGAAAGGGTGATGCACGTGTTGAACACTACCTGACCTGGCAAGTTGCTGGCAGTGCCCCCCCGCCCGCTCCTGAAAGAGGGCACACACACACCGCCGCCCCGAGTACTTCACAAATCTTTAAAAGACCATGCGCTTGTTCATGAGGCTTAAATGGTTTATCACCTCTTCTAGAACCCCTGCATCGACCCTCTGACGTTTCATGGAAAAATTACCATGTAACACAATACCAAGCCCTGTCAGCTGAAACCCCCAAGGAATCGTGGGGCATATTATCAAGGGGGTTTATCTCCGCTTTTTTGGCTTTAAAAACCATGAAAGCGGAGATAAAATTATTTCCCTATTATCAAGCTGTCGCTAACACCAGTTAGTGACAGCTAAAAGGAGATAGCGACCATCTTGGGCCCCGCTTTGCATGTCAGTGATACTTATCACTAATGACATGCAAAGTGGCGTGCCAAGATGTTAGCGACTGGAAACAGTCCCTAACATCGCTACCTTCTATTACCAACTTTGGAGATATTCGCGCTAAGCGCGAATATCTCCAAAATCTAACACCTGCCCTGAGCAGTTCTTAGCCATGTTATCCAATGGGAGGTGGATAACATGGCTAAGAGCATTAGGTCGATAATACATGAATATCGCTGACTTTTCTGCGATAATAGCAAGGTTTATCTGCGATAAAAATCGCCGATGTGCGGCGATAATTTTTGTCTCTAAACAAGTTAGAGACAAAAATTATCGCTAGTTGTTCGTAATATGCCCCCGGGTTTTTGGTTGCAGAAATCGGGAGGCGGGAGACTAGCACTGAAATCAGTACTCACACGCCTGAATCGGGAGGATTGGCATGTCTGAATTCTCTACAGCTGGGGCCATAAACTACATCCGCAGGGTTAGGTGATAGCCTGGAACCAGCCTGGCATCTAAAATGGCTGCCGTGCACGACAAAATTGTGGCATTCGAAAAAAGGCAAGATGGCGCAGCCGCTGGAAGAGATGTATCAACATATATCAGCCTCCTCAGCCACCCTCAGGAAACATAGGGGATTAGGATATGTCTCCCGCACCCCCTTATACCTAGTACTTTAATTAACGAAGCACAAAATGGCGAATTCCCGTTTCGCTACCAGTTTGCGGCCCAGTTCGCGGCCCGTGAAGCGCTTCTACCGTGAAAAATCATTTTTTTTTTATTTTCCCCACGGGACCCTTTAATAACCCCAACAACATTCCTAGGGGGTCAAGAGGGGGATACCTTGCCCCCTTTCATTAAATTCCCCCTTAGTTTTTCACCTTTTCTTCTCTCTCGATCCTACCGAGAGACAAGATGGCGGCCGCTCCGGACTGTCACGCAGCAAAAAAAAAAAAAAAGCTCACGCACAGCCGCTGGAAGAGATGTATCAACATATATCAGCCTCCTCACCCACCCTCAGGAAACATAGGGGATTAGGATACGTCTCCCGCACCCACTTATAACTAGTAATTTAATTTACGAAGCACAAAATGGCGAATTCCCGTTTCGCTACCAGTTCGCGGCCGCGCTTCTACCGTGAAAAATCATTTTTTTTTTATTTTCCCCACGGGACCCTTTAATAACCCCAACAACATTCCTAGGGGGTCAAGAGGGGGATACCTTGCCCCCTTTCATTAAATTCCCCCTTCGTTTTCCACCTCTTCTTCTCTCTCGATCCTACCGAGAGACAAGATGGCGTCCGCTCCGGACTGTTTAGAATGTTGACAGACACCGGAGAGCCAATCAGCTTTCTGCGCGCAAAGTTCCGATAAGCGAAAAGTAAGCGGACCGGATCGCTGCCCAGAGCGCTGTTACAGATATATATCTTGGTTTGAACGTTAATTTCTCAAAAACTACTGGAGCACATATATTGAGACCTAGCAAAGGCACATCGGGCTAACAGTCCCTACAATTTTGCCAAGTTTCGTGCAAATCCATTCAGCCGTTCGAGCTAAAAGTGAGTCCAACCGCCCTATGGAAAAATGAATGGGAAAAACGCGTTTTGGGACCCCCCTTTTTTCTCAGCCCCCCCTTGACGAAACCCCACCAAATTTTCAGGGGCTGCTCAGAAACAAAATGTGCCATTTTCCTGAAAATTTCAGCCGATTCCGTCCACAAACGCCAAAGTTATTAGACATAGAATTTTCAAAAGTCCCATAGGGAAAAAATTCTAACTATATATACCTACTGGCGATAGCCAGTAGGTAATATATATATATATATATATATATATATATATATATATATATATATATATATATATATATATATATATATATATATATATATATATATATATATATATATATATATATATATATATTCACAGAAAAAATCATAGGTTATAGTGGATATATAGTTAGGAATTTGCATTTACAAAACCTTGAAAATTCAATGAAAAAACCATTGGTTTTAGGCCATATATAGTTAGGGATTTGCATTTACAAAACCTTATTTTACTCGCATAAAACCATTGAAATTCCATATATAGTTATAAGCGCTAACTATATATCGCACACCCGCAATCCACTGCTGATGATGTCACATATTACATCATTCATGACATGGTTAGTGACATCACTGATGACATCTCAAATGACATCACTGATGACATCTCAAATGACATCACTGATGACATCACTGATTACAACATCCAGTGACTGTATGTTTCTGTAAAGTTAAAATATGTTTTACATATTGAAGAATGAGTTGATATATAAGTGTCTGGATGAAGGATTTACTAGGTGCATGACTGACTGTATAAGGTTTTGTAAATGCAAATCCCTAACTATATATGGCCTAAAACCAATGGTTTTTTCATTGAATTTTCAAGGTTTTGTAAATGAAAATTCCTAACTATATATCCACTATAACCTATGGTTTTTTCTGTGAATTTCATTGGTTTTTTAATAGCAAATACGAAAAGCTTTAAAATGTCAAGTACGTGATTGATAAAAACATTTTCGTATTTATGCACGCTGATGTGCTTTGAACGCTGCCCCCCTCCCCTCTTTTCTCTTAGTAGTACTCTCTCTTTGCAGATAGTGAAGAGTAGTTAACGCAGGCCTTTACCCCCGTTGTAATCCGTCCTGCCTGCTTGTCTCTCCATTTGATTGATTATTATCCAAGCATTTACAGTTTTACAATTGATTCTCTTTGGTTCATTCTCTATTTACAAACAAGCACAAAGTCGCAATACTCTGTTTAGTCTTTGCAGATCGTGAAAAATCGTGTAAAAAAATAAAAGTAATCGAGCAAAATCAGTAGGCCACTAATTGGATCTCTTTTTGACCTCGCTAAAATAGAAATATTATAAACAACCCTTCATGAGAAATACGAAAATAGTGAGATGAACTGAGCTCCACACCATGAGGGCTGCAAGACAGCTCGGCTCCGTCACCGACCCCGCCCAAAATAACGACAAACCCTATGCAAATATTAAAAATATAGACAACACACCAGCAAAGAAACAGGGTAAAACATTTTATTAAATAACTATTTACATAACGTTGGTTTATAAGATGATGTCAGTAGTGGACCGATGTGTGAATAGGTCGGAAGCAGCACAAGGCGCCAAGATCCGGATGGAAAGTCCTGGATGTTGGGTGCCATAGTTCAGAGTTCTGAGTTTGAGCCTTTTTCAATGCCTGTGCTTTGTTGTTTCCCCTCCATCAAAAACAAAAAAAATATATAAAACTGTGCAAAAATACAAAAAAATCAAAAAATGTTTACAAAAGCAGTGCTTGTAAGACTGTCTGAAGCTTATTTCCACCTACTGCAGCTTCACTATTCTCAAAGTAAGTGAGGGTCGTTTGTGGACCTGACTGCATTTGAAAACAATGTTATATGGTACCTCCCTAAACCGCTTGACGGAGGCCCCCGAGGGGCGGTGTGATGGCACGGACTCGGAGAAGACGCTTGGCTCCGACCCCCTCCCCAAGTCTTATAGCACCGGTGTAGCCTGAGATCGCCCCCGACATAGGCGGCCGGCTCCCGGGGTCCGGCGGAACTTTTTGCCTTTTGATGACTCTTCTATTCTGGACTTTGTCCCACAATCCGTTTGACCTGAAGACACGCTGTAGTGGGGCGCCCCTTTACCGTTTTAGTTGCCATTCCGCCCGCTTTTGCTACACTGTGCCTCTTCCGCCATTCAGCTGTTTACCGCCCGCTCTTGCGACTACAGCGTCTCGCTCACCATGTAGTTAAGTTGTTCCCGCTCTTGCGGTGCAGCGATAGGTGGCTGCCACAGGACTCTCAAAATGGCGGCCGGCTCTTCGGTTTTGGGCCTGGTCCACTAAAATGGCCCTGGAACACCTTGGAACTCGGACGCTTCCCTGATAGGGCTTGGGTCCCATTCTCGAAAGCGTCCCCTCAGCCGTGAAGATTCTACAAAAGTCTTGGGGGCCCCCGACTCCCGCAGGCTTCTGGTGGGGAGCGGCTGCCATGTCTGCTCGTGGAATGGCCATGACAAAGCTACGAGATGGTAGTGCTCTCATGCTGACGCCAGCTTTAGTCTGAAACATCCAGAAACACTGTAGACTACCAATTCGATCAGTTCCGGTAGCGCCCCAACATGACCCGGAAGAGAAGTACTTGCCCTCCCCTCTTTGACTGATGGTTCTTGTTGCCTGTCCCCTCTGTTGTCATTTAACAGAACTTTGTGGACTGCTGAAAGGGGTTGTGTTCCGAACGCTGGTTGGTGGAGACATTTTGACTATATTCTTGACCTACGTTGTCGCGTAATGCGTTATATGACACGCCGCGTTAGCGCACCCGGAAGTGATCCGGGGCGCGGCGCGCAGCGCGTAACGTAAGCATAACAGGTCATGTGACTTGTAATAAAACTTTTCATTGGATCATTTTACTTTTGGTTTCCTAAAGATGGAAGGCTTGGTCATATGACCTAAAAATAACACTTTTCATTGGTTTAGAACATTTTTTTTTCCCAAACGATGAAAGCCCCACCTTGTTTCTGGATCATTCAGACTGAAGCTGGCGTCAGCATGAGAGCACCACCATCTCGTGGCTCCGTCGTGGTCATTCCGCGAGCAATCATGGCAGACGCTCCCCACCGGAAGCCTGCGGGAGTCGGGGGCCCCCAAGACTTTTGTAGAATCTTCACGGCTGAGGGGACGCTTTTCGAGAATGGAGCCCAAGCACTAGCAGGCAAGCGTCCGAGTTCCAAGGTGTCCCAGGGCCATTTCAGTGCACCAGGCCCAAAACCGAAGAGCCGTCCGCCATTTTAAGAGTCATGTGGCAGGCGCCTATCGCTGCACTGCAAGAGTGGGAGCAACTCAACAACATGGTGAGCGAGACGCTGTAGCCGCAAGAGCGGGCGCAACTCAGCTGGATGGCCGCCACCTGGGGAGGCCCGTTCACGCCGCCTCAACCACAATCCCCCCCCCCCCCCCCCGGGCCGCCGCACGCAAATTTTCGGAGCAGCATTGTAGGATACCAAAACCAGTGCGGCAGTTTACTGGACATCACCTGGGTGCCATCAACATCTCAGCGCGTTCTGCTGCCTTGGGACTATTCGCACAAGAGACCGCTACTGACGAGGCCTCCCCCCGCCCCACCCGGGACGCCCCACGCCAATTTTCGGAGCAGCATTGTAGGATCCCAAAACCAGTGCGGCACCCAGGCGACATCACCTGGGTGCCGTCCAGAACTCTGCACGTTGTGCTGCCTTGGGACTATTCGCACAAAAGACAGCTTCTGACCATTGTTGCTTTTTTGGGTGAAAAATGTTTAAATGTTTTTACAGTTTTTGTTCCGTTCATTATAGTTAAATGTTAATAAAGTTTTAAAATCTAACTTTGTTGGAGTGCTATATATGTTTAAAAAATCGGGTGAATGGGGCCTTGAATCGGGTTATTGTCATGTGTGGGCTTGCAAGTGTACTGCTACAAGATCGGACATTTCAAACTCAAATGCACGTTCTTTTTCTTACCTTTCCGAAGCATGGAGCGCAATAGCAGGCAGAGAAAGGGTGATGCACGTGTTGAACACTGCCTGGCCTGGCAAGTTGCTGGCAGTGCCCCCCCCGCCCGCTCCTGAAAGAGGGCACACACACACCGCCGCCCCGAGTACTTCACAAATCTTTAAAAGACCATGCGCTTGTTCATGAGGCTTAAATGGTTTATCACCCCTTCTAGAACCCCTGCATCGACCCTCTGACGTTTCCTGGAAGAATTAGCACGTAACACAATACCAAGCCCTGTCAGCTGAAACCCCCGAGAAATCATGGGGCCTATTATCAAGGGGGTTTATTTCCGCTTTTTGGGCTTTAAAAGCCAAAAAAAAAGAGATAAAATTATCTCCCTATTACCAAGCTGTCGCTAACACCAGTTAGTGACAGCTAAAAGGTGATAGCGACCATCTTGGGCCCCGCTTTGCATATCAGTGATATTTATCACTAATGACATGCAAAGTGGGCGTGCCAAGATTTTAGCGACTGGAAACAGTCCCTAACCATCGCTATCTCCTATTACCAACTTTTGAAGATATTCGCGCTAAGCGCGAATATCTCCAAAAGCTAACACCTGCCCTGAGCAGTTTTAGCCATGTTATCCAATGGGAAGTGGATAACATGGCTAAGAGCATTTGCTGGATAATGCATGAATATCGCTGACTTTTCAACGATATTCATGCATTGCGGCTGTTTTTTATCGCATTTGCGATAAACCTTGCTAATAGCAAGGTTTATGTGCGATAAAATTCGCCGATGTGCGGCAATAATGTTTGTCTCTAAACAAGTTAGAGACAAAAATTATCGCTAGTTGTTGGTAATATGCCCCCGGGTTTTTGCTTGCAGGAATCGGGAGGCGGGAGACTAGCACTGAAATCAGTAGTCTCACGCCTGAATCGGGAGGGTTGGCATGTCTGGATACTCTACAGCTGGGGCCATAAACTACATCCGCAGGGCTAGGTGATAGCCTAGGTCCGGCCTGGACAATCGGACACAGAGGAAGAGGAGTGTCAGAGGGTGCGGTAGTGAATAGGGTGAAAGGGAGGTGTCGGGCGGGCACAGGGTGTGATTCTCAGAGAAGAGCAGCGCAGATGGGGGGAAGTATATGGCCCATGCATGAGAGAAACAGCGGGGGTGACCAGTGCGTGGGGGAGATGCTTGCGAGGGTGGGGAGCCATGCTGAGGATCGGCGGCGTGCAGAGAGTGGCCCTGGTCAAGGCATCTAAAATGGCTGCCGTGCACGACAAAATTGTGGCATTGGACAAAAACGCAAGATGGCGCAGACAATGTTTATCAATAAGGATTCATTTATAACAAAATATTTACTCGCAGTGACAAAATGGTGGTCAACACTTCCTGATTTCCATCGAATCGAACGTTAACAAACGTCACGCAGCAAAAAAAAAAAAAAAAGCTCACGCACAGAGCAGTTTTTAGCCATGTTATCCAATGGAAGGTGGATAACATGGCTAAGAGCATTTGCTGGATAATGCATGAATATCGCCGACTTTTCAGCGATATTCATGCATTGTGGCCGATGTGCGGCGATAATTTTTGTCTCTAAACAATTAAAACGAAGCACAAAATGGCGAATTCCCGTTTCGCTACCAGTTTGCGGCCCAGTTCGCGGCCCGTGAAGCGCTTCTACCGTGAAAAATCATTTTTTTTTATTTTCCCCACGGTACCCTTTAATAACCCCAACAACAATCCTAGGGGGTCAAGAGGGGTATACCTTGCCCCCTTTCAATAAATTCCCCCTTCGTTTTTCACCTCTTCTTCTCTCTCGATCCTACCGAGAGATAAGATGGCGGCCGCTCCGGACTGTTTAGAATGTTGACAGACACCGGAGAGCCAATCAGCTTTCTGTTATCCAATGGAAGGTGGATAACATGGCTAAGAGCATTTGCTGGATAATGCATGAATATCGCTGACTTTTCAGCGATATTCATGCATTGTGGCCGATGTGCGGCGATAATTTTTGTCTCTAAACAATTAAAACGAAGCACAAAATGGCGAATTCCCGTTTCGCTACCAGTTTGCGGCCCAGTTCGCGGCCCGTGAAGCGCTTCTACCGTGAAAAATCATTTTTTTTTTTATTTTCCCCACGGGACCCTTTAATAACCCCAACAACAATCCTAGGGGGTCAAGAGGGGTATACCTTGCCCCCTTTCATTAAATTCCCCCTTCGTTTTTCACCTCTTCTTCTCTCTCGATCCTACCGAGAGATAAGATGGCGGCCACTCCGGACTGTTTAGAATGTTGACAGACACCGGAGAGCCAATCAGCTTTCTGCGCGCAAAGTTCCGTTTCGCGAAAAGTAAGCGGACCTGATCGCTGCCCGGAGCGCTGTTACAGATATATATCTTGTTTTGAACGTTAATTTCTCAAAAACTACTGGAGCACATATATTGAGACCTAGCAAAGGCACATCGGGCTAACAGTCCCTACAATTTTGCCAAGTTTCGTGCAAATCCATTCAGCCGTTCGAGCTAAAAGTGAGTCCAACCGCCCTATGGAAAAATGAATGGGAAAAACGCGTTTAGGGACCCCCCTTTTTTCTCGGCCCCCTCTTGACAAAACCCCACCAAATTTTTAGGGGCTGCTCAGAAACAAAATTCGCCATTTTCCTGAAAATTTCAGCCGATTCCGTCCACAAACGCCAAAGTTATTAGACATAGAATTTTCAAAAATCCCATAGGGAAAAAATCCTAACTATATATACCTACTGGCGATAACAACAACCGGACTGCATATTTAAAAGGTCTAGAACTGATGCGCAACCACAAGTACCACAAAGCATTTCGAAACGGAAGTGATTCCTGAATAAAAGCCACTGGAGGCAAATGAAATGTATGCTGCAACACCGAACTGTGGAATTGCGTGAAACAGGTCAGAGAGTGAGGCTTACCCTTTGAGAAAGTTCCAGGAGGAACGAAACATGTCAGGACTCAGCCTTCAAGTCGCTTGTTGTTCCATTAAATAAAGCAGCCTCAGGAGTTTTTCAAGGTGTGACCAATTTTCTTCTTTGGAGAAAAACTGTTCTAATATATATATATATATATATATATATATATATATATATATATATATATATATATATATATATATATATATATATATATATATATATATATATATATATATATATATATATATATATATATATGCTACGATTATCCAAGCATTCACTGCCTCCACCATACCGAGAGTTGCGTCGTCACCATAAGACTCCTTGGATCGAGTCTCGCTACTCCATCATTTAAACGACCACGCCGTGTGAGATTTCAAAAGTTCTTTAATATGCCGCTGCCAAACGCGTTTCGACTACACAGTAGTCTTGATCACTGGTTACGGTTTAAAGAGCGCGCGGCCATTTTTAAAGAAAAAAAGTATTCATGATACGTCATTAGCACCACCTGTCAACTGACAGGAAAGACAGACTTAAAATTAACTTTTCTGTAATATGTTCTTTTTACACATTTGCTTCAACATAATTAAATACATTTTTAAAAAATGCATAGCGTGTGTCAGTTAATTCAATTCATGTATAACTGAGTGTTTTAAATAAAATCCTTCGTACGAGCGTTTCTGTTGTTCAACTCTCATGTCAAAAAACTTTATCGACAATGACACGCAGTTTTATGGCTGCGCGCTGTACATATGTATTTTATGCTCTTTGTCAATCTAGTTCTTAAGCTGACGAATACTGCCCATGTGGGCCTGCCGACTCATGCTTTGAGTTATGTTACCCACTATTAACTTATCATTTCGGCTAAATATTACTCAATGAGTTGTTATGTTTACTCATACAAAATGCATATTATTTGAAAATTGAGCTCAAGTGAGCAAACACACAAGTTATAACCTTATAAATAAACAGACATTGTACTCGATCTTTCAATTAAATGTTGACTGCCAAGTGTAATTAACATTATCAAAAGTACTGTCCACAAAATCTTGTTCCTGATCAAAATAGTTGTCAATTATCTTTCTAGCAAAAGCTACTCGTTAATTACTGACTAGCTGGTATCATAGATGTCTATGCAAATCTTCTTCAATATTAAGACCGTTTGGTTGCATGGTATTTAACTTGATTATATATCTTGATTCAAGTTTCCTTAGCTTGTTCAATCTATTGCCCCCTCTTTGACTAGCTAGAATCGAGCCAATTACACAATATGTCAGCCCTTTTGCATCCTTATTGTGCATTAGTTCAAAATGCCTGGCTACAGGATAAGCCCTGTCTGCATTTTTAATTGCTCGCAGGTGTTGTAAAATCCTTTTGTAGGCTTCATTGATTGTACTACCCACATACCGAAGCCCGCAAGGGCACTCGAGAATGTAGATAGCATAATCAGTCTTACATGTATATTTGTTTTTAATCTTTTCCATTCTATTGGAAAGGCCTAATCTGTACTTGCTACAGTTTACGCCGTGATTACATGCCTTACACTTTGTGCATTTCACGAAGCCATTCTTATCAAGCCACGTTTTTTTAGGTTGGGGTTTTTAAAGTACATTGCTTACTAAACAGTCTTTGAAGGATTTTGCTTTCTTAAAAGTGATTTGTGGTCTCTTGGGGACTTCTTTCCCAAGCACTGGGTCGTTCTTAATGATATGCCAATGCTTGTTGAGTATTCTTCTCACCTCAACATGTTGATTACAAAAACCTGTTATGAATCTGCATTGATTTTCATTATTGCTGACTTTTGTATTACCGAAGAGGATTTGCTCTCTCTTCAGTTTTGAGGCTTTTTGTATTCCCTCTGCTATCCACGTAGTAGGGTAGCCCCGTTCTTTAAATCTTGTACTCAGTATTTCTAGCTCTTTCTCAGTTTCCAAAGGAGTACTGCAATTACGCATGACTCTGAGGCTTTCCCCATAAGGTATACTGCTCTTGAGGGCCATCGGGTGAAAACTTTTTGCATGCAACAAAATGTTGCCACTGGTGGGTTATATATATATATATTCCGCTCCGTGGGGTTTTCCAAGTAGCGGGTAGCACCCGAGTCTGCGTGCGCCTTCCCCAAGGCGTTAGTTGGTATGGGCAGTTGCGTGTTTGAAATAGGCCCGACGCATTTCGGAAATTTATTTTCCTCATCAGGGCCAGCAGTAAAGTGCACGACGTCTACCATCTCCCTGTATGAAAACACGCATTGTGCTTATGGGAGATGTAGTCCATATATCCTGGATGGATGCACTTTCAAATTACTGCTCGTTCCAAAGGCTTTAACATGAGCCCCCAAACATCACTCCTGTCCTCATCCATCGCGCAGCTCCACATACGAGACTCCTAGGATAGAGGGTCTCGTGGCCCCCGTTTCTTAGGGGTGGTGCTACCCAGCGGCAGGACCGCCGCTAATATATTCCGCTCCGTGGGGTTGTCCAAGTAGCGGGTAGCACCCGAGCCTACGTGCGCCTTCCCCAAGGCGTTAGTTGGTATGGGCAGTTGCGTGTTTGAAATAGGCCCGACGCGTTTCGGAAATTTATTTTCCTCATCAGGGGCCAGCAGTAAAGTGCACGACGTCTACCATCTCCCTGTATGAAAACACGCATTGTGCTTATGGGAGATGTAGTCCATATATCCTGGATGGATGCACTTTCAAATTACTACTCGTTCCAAAGGCTCTAACATGAGCCCCCAAACATCACTCCTGTCCTCATCCATCGCGCAGCTCCACATACGAGACTCCTTGGATAGAGGGTCTCGTGGCCCCCGTTTCTTCTGGGGGGTGCTACCCAGCGGCAGGACCGCCGCTAATATATTCCGCTCCGTGGGGTTGTCCAAGTAGCGGGTAGCACCCGAGCCTGCGTGCGCCTTCCCCAAGGCGTTATTTGGTATGGGCAGTTGCGTGTTTGAAATAGGCACGACGCGTTTCGGAAATTTATTTTCCTCATCAGGGGCCAGCAGTAAAGTGCACGACGTCTACCATCTCCCTGTATGAAAACACGCATTGTGCTTATGGGAGATGTAGCTAATATATTCCGCTCCGTGGGGTTGTCCAAGTAGCAGGTAGCACCCGAGCCTGCGTGCGCCTTCCCCGAGATAAAAGGGGGGATCGCAAAACGTGTTTTCCCCATGTTAATTTCCATAGGGTGGTTGGACTCACTTTTAGACCGAACAGCTGAATGGATTTCCACCAAACTTGGCAAAATTGTAGGGACTGGTAGCCCGATGTGCCTTTGCTATGTCTCAAGATATGTGCTGCAGTGGATTTTGAGTAATTTAGGTTAAAAAAAAAATATATATCTATAAGCTCGCCCCGGTACGCGCACCATAGCAGCTACGCGAGTTCGCGCGCGGAAAGCTGATTGGCTCTCGGGTGTCTGTCAACATTCCAAACAGTCCGGAGCAGCCGCCATCTTGTGTCTCGGTAGAATCGAGACACAAGAGGTGGCAAAAACAAAGGGGGAAATGACCAAAAGGGGGCAGGGTAGACCCCCCCTGACCCTCTAGGTTTGATGTGGGGGCCAGGGGGGGTCTACCGGGAGTGTACTGGGGAGCGTAACATGGGGAAAAAAGACAGATTTTTTTTAAAAAATTGCATTTTTTTATAAATTGGAGGTAGTTCTAAAAAGAACTGTTTTTTTTATTCTTTTTGTTGTTTTATATTTTTTTATAGTTTTTTTTAACATTTTGTACTTTTTTGGCTTTTATGAACAATTTTATATATTTTTTGAAATTTTTATGGGGACAAACAAAAAACAGGGAATTGTAAACGGCTCAACTGGAGCAAAAAAATTCAGGAAAAAATTAAGGTTTCTTTGGGCACTTGTGGTTGTCACCAGCACAGTCAATGAGTATAACACTTTGCTCACCATAGCAAATTGTACGCCCACAAAATATGCAAACAATTTTGAGATTTCCAAACTGGGTTTGGATGTTTGGGACCATCTCCCTTGTCTCTGGTCCCGATGGAGTGGGTTGGGTACTTTGGGTGGTGCTGGGAGAAGATTGGGGAGGGTTTCTGGTCAGTTCTCTGACCTCTGCCGCACTATAGTTGTTAGGGTGCCGGCGTTGCATGTGGCGAATCATGGTGTTGTTGCCAAAAGAATATTTTTTGGCAGGGTTCCCCCTCGAAAGTAGAGTGCCACAGATCAAACAAGTAACCTTTGGTGCATTTACTTTCTTGAGGCCCCTTGGGATTTTAAAAGATTACCACACAATGTGCTCCTTTGGCTTGTAGGGGGTAGTATCTTCTGGCAGGTAGCACCACCTCTCCTCCTCCTCCTCTTCCTCCTCCTCCTCCTCTTCTTCAACTCCACCACTGTGGTGTTGTGGTGGTCCTCTTGGTGGTGGTGGTGGTGGTTGAGATGCTCCTGCTGCTGCTGCTACTGTAGCCATTTCTCAGTACAAATAGGTACTATTAGGTCTGGAAACAGGTCTTCCTCACTCAAAGTACAAAGTGAGAATGAGGAAAAAAGGTGGGGGATTTCATCATAAGGAAAACAAAACTGTACTGAACCAATGAAAAGTGTTATTTTCAGGTCACATGACCAGGGCTTTCATCATTTGGAAACCAAAACTGTCCTGAACCAATAAAAAGTGTTCTTTTTAGGTCTCATGACCAAACGCGCTTACGCTACGCGCCCCGGGGCGCTTACGTAGTGCGATCGTATGTGCTCGGCTGTTTCCAGGTGCGCTTACGCCGTGCGTATCACGCTGACGCGGCTACGCGATACGTCACAATGATGTTTTCGTTCGCGGCAATAGCACTAACGGGACGCTCACCGGTACGCGCACCGGGACGCGCCGCAAGACTGTGCTTACCGGTGCGCTCACCGCAATAGAAATTTGCTATTAAAAAAACTTTGAAATTCACTCAAAAAAACATAGGTTTGAGGCCCTATATATAGTTAGGAATTAGCATTTTCAAAACCTCTGAAATTCACTGAAAAAACAATAGGTTTCACACCAGTTATAGTTAGAAATTAGCATTTAAAAAACCTATTAAATGCACTGAAAAAACCATAGGTTTCACACCAGTTTTAGTTATAGTTAGCTGGAAATTTTACTGACATAAAACCATTGAAATTCCCACGTTATAGTTAGTTGGACTCACTATAACTTGCGTGCCTGCAATGCACTGCTGATGACGTCACATATTACATCACTCATGACATGGTCAGTGACATCACTCATGACATCACTGATGACACCATCCTTGTGACAGAGTGACAGACCGCCTTTCAGTGTAATGTAACCCTTGAAACACATATTCAAAAATAGAAACTAACATTTTCAAAAAATGGAGATTCCCATACCAGTTACAACAACCAATTCAGTAATTCCACCATCTATATACACATCCACTCATTCAGCAACAGTTCTATATAGTCACTCATACATATACTCACTTATCATATGTAGTGATACACATATACATCCTGTTTCACACTGACAGTCATCCAAAAGTTACTCACACACATACTCACACATGCAAATAAACTATTGAACATTCATTTATTTACATATACAACTATACACACACTAGCACATTACTTCTAAGGAAACTTACACATACTTACTCTCTTAAACAATCACTTATAGAAACACATATTTATTTAAACAGGAACTCTTTCAATCTCTCACTCTCACATATACTCACTTATATACATCAATACTCACATATACTAGATTAAAACATATGTAGTTACTCATAAAGACACTAGTGAGACAGTCATTCACTCACTAACACACACATATACACACTCATCCACCCATACAGTCCTGCACATATGCTGTCTTCAAAACACATACAAACAGTGACTTAGTCATTGATGCATCTATGTGCTAAGTAACACCCCCACCGAACCATACAGACACTCATACTGATACTAAAAAAAATCTAATAACACATATACACACACATGTAGCTATTCACCAACCCATGCAGCCACTTATACACAAAGTGAAACACTGATACAAACATTTAAATATTTAAACAATACTCGCTAATATATGTATTCACTAAGATACACTAAATAAGCCAGTTAACCAATCAATTTTTTTTTTAAAACATCCATTAAGACACTTATTTAAACATTTAGGTGCCCATTAGGATGTCGGGCGTATTTCCTCCGCCAGGGTAGCGGTGGCCACCGCCACCCTGGAGGAGGAAATCCGCCCGACATCCTTCCCTGTACTCCCCCCGCCATATTACGATGGCGGAGGGGACCACAGCGGTGGGAACACTGCCCGCCTGTTTTCCGCCCGGTCGCCTTGTGGCCGGGCGGAAAAGGGATAACATGGTGGCGGTGTCTATCAGACACCACCAGCCATATTAGAATAGGCATTTTTCAATGCCTGTCAAAGGCATGCGGTGTTCACTCTGGGGGGCCCCTGTGGGCCCCCAGAGTGACGGCCAAAGGGGGGTGGTACTGTGGTACCCCCCTGCATTTGCATAATCGCAGCGGCAGGCACCGCGCGGTGCCTGCCGCTTCGATTATGCAAATGCGTGCATTTGTTTTTAACATTGTGGCGGGCGGTGCAGTGAGCACCGCTCGCCACAATGTTAATTTGAAGAATGCGCCCGCCACTGTGGCGGGCGCATCCTAATGCCAATGTTGGGACCCCGCCCTTTAGGCGGGCGGTCCCGATGTCCGTTAGGATGGTGGGCGGACTTTTTCCACCTGCCATCCTAATGGACCCCTTATTCTTCCATCGACCTCTACATATACATATATAAAACATATTTATTTTTCAGAAAGACACACATTCACTGGATGGTGTCATCAGTGATGTCATGAGTGATGTCTCTGACCATGTCTTGAGTGATGTAATATGTGACGTCATCAGCAGTGCATTACAGGCACGCACGTTATAGTGGGTCCAACTAACTATAACGTGGGAATTTCAATGGTTTTATGTCAGTAAAATTTCCAGCTAACTATAACTGGTGTGAAACCTATGGTTTTTTCAGTGAATACATATATATATATATATATATATATATATATATATATATATATATATATATATATATATATATATATATATATATATATATATATATATATATATATATATATACACACACATATATATATATATATATATATATATATATATATATATATATATATATATATATATATATATATATATATATATATATATATATATATATATATACACATATATATATATCAGGAAACAGTTGCCTCCACCATGAAGACAACGAGGAACTCAGCGGGCAGTGGAAGGTAATTGTGAACAGAAAATTGTAAGGCATGACGCGTTTCGGGATTCGTCTCTCTTTAGATGCCTGAGCTCCCCTCCTGACTCCTTGCTGCAGTCCCTTTTGAATGTTGAATGCATCCTCCTCATTGGGGGAAAGATGATGGACTGCAAGTACCAGCATCCCTAGTGGTGGGATGTTTGAGCAGGCCTCCAGGATTCGGAAAAGTTCCGCTTGGGGCTGTAACAATTCACCCCCACTGCCCAACACCTTCTGCAGCCTCCGTTGCGGGCAAATACGGTAAGTCCGTGGCAATACTCCGGGCTACACCGCGAAGTCGTGGTCCCAACAGAGCCCAGTATACGCCCTCCCGTGGCTTGCAGCGCTCCAAGCACACCATCGCTACCACAAAACTCCTCCGGTGTGCCACACAAGGTGCTTGGCTCGTTAGGGCGGGTTACCTCCATTGCGCTGTGGCCTCGCAAAAATTATCAGGAAACAGTCGCCTCCACCATGAAGACAACGAGGAACTCAGGGGGCATATATACAAAAATTGTACCACCTGAACCCAGAAATCTCCACCCAAACATCTATTCATATATTTATATACATACCACTATAACATAAAATCTAATAAAAAAACATTATTTTATAAATCAAAACAATAAAATATTTAATAATTTTTAAACTTACATTTTTCACTCCGTTGAGGGGAGCAGTAGGGAAAGTGTTGGATAGCGGAGGGGTTCAAATTACTATTCCCACTCCAGTGAGTGCACCAGTAGGGACATTTTTGGATAGCACAGGGGTAAAAATTAAAATCCCCACTGAAGTCAATACAACATTAAAAACAAACAAAATATCAAATACATTTCAAAACATGTTAAAAAACAAAAAAGAAAAGCTATATCAAAATATTAAAAATTACAAAAGATAGAAACATATCATATTGTTAAACAAATCTAAATATTTTCCTCCAATGATTATTTTATAAAAATGTTTTAAAATTTTCAAACAAATAACTGTATTCAATAGAAATAAATTATAATGAAAAACATTGTTACATAAAATTATTATTTTTTATTTCCTACCCTATAACACCAAACAATTCACAACACACATCTAAATTTCTAAAAACAAATTAAAACAGTTAAAAATGTATTTACTCACCAAACATTGCCCCTATAAAACCAAAATCCACACACAAAATAAAAGTAAACAATGACCATAAATATTTATCAACTAATGAATGAATAATAATGAGCAACTAATTAATAATTATTAAAACCTAAAATGCTTTCCACCCTCTACCCCAATAAATGCCAAACCACACACCCAAAAATCATTGCACAAAATCAATAATTAATTTTACATTATTAAATTATCAATTAACACTGTATTAATTAATTAAAAATAATTTAATTCCCACCCTTTATCCCACAATTCACATCTCAAATGAATTACCAAATTTCCATATTACATTTTTAATTATTTGATGACCATGATTAAACAATTAATTATTAATTATTTTTAAATATATTACTTCCCACCCTATACCCCTATAAACCCCACCACCCATTCCTAAAAAAGACACAATTAACATAAGTAATTACCAATTAAATAATTAATTAATATTGATTAACAAACAATTGATAAATTATTATTAATAAATCAATTCCCACAATTAACACTATAAATTATAATTTAAATAAATATTAATATATACAAATTATTATCGAATGTAGTAAAATGTATTAACTTCCCACCCTATTCCCCTATAAACCCATAACCAGCACCTACAAAAATTATTCAATTAACTTAATTATCGATTAATTATTAGTAATTACCAACTAATAAATAATGAATTAATAACAAATTAATTCCCTCAATTAATACTATGACATCTAAATTAAATAAAAACGAATAAATAAAAAATATTAAATAATTAATTATAATTAAATTATTTCCCACCCTATTCATCTCGAAACCCACAACCTGCTCCTAAAAAAAATAACACAACATAATAACCAATTAATTCATTATTAACAATTTACAACCAATTAATAATTAATAATTAATTAGTTCCCATGATTGATACTATAAAATCAAAATTAAATACATACTAATAAGTAATCACATTTTATTAATTTAGTATAATTAAATTAAATTACTTCCCACCCTTTTTCCCTATAACCCACAACCTAAAAAAACAAACACGATGAATTTAATGACCAAATAATTAATTAATGCAATTAACAACAAATTAATAATTAATTAATAATAAATTATTTCCCATAGTTTACACTATAAAATCCTGATCAAATAAATACTAATCTATACTACTATTATAAAGAGAGAACTGGAAACCTTTGAGGCGGGTATAAACTGAAGAACTACAACACCCAACACACCATTGGAAAGGGTAGTTTCAGCAGGGAGGGAAAGAATGTTAGGGGAAAAGTAGTCCGTTGGGGCATGGGCGTATGCATACAGTAATATGAATGAGGCGTTCGGCGTCATGGGCGCATACAACGCTTGCAAGAGGCGCAATGGCGTGTGGGGTGGCGTTAGGTAAACACAGGGTTCGGCATCATGGGCGTCTGTATACAACGCTTGTGAAAGGCAAGATGGCGTGTGGGCGATGGCGTCAGGGCGTCTGCATACGAGAGGCAACTTGGCGTGTGGGCGATGGCGTCAGGTGCGAGTGATGAGGCGTGTGGCCGATGGCTTCAGGGCATCTGCATACAATGCTTGCGAGAGGCTACATGGGACCTGCCCAGAGGTAAGAGCGGCCAGGAGCGTGGGGAGGAGCGGACAGGAGCGCGGAACCGACACCCGACATCAACATGCCCAGGGGTGCAAGAATGCTGCTGGAGTGCCCGTGTCCGGGGTGCGCGATGCTGGTGAGTACCTTTTCACCTCGCAAAGCCTACCGGGACAATGTCGGGACGGGCTGCTAGTAATTATTAAAATGTAATTCATTAATTATAATTAAATTGCATCCCACCCTATTCCCCTATAAACCCAAAACCCGCTACAGAACTAAACGCAAAATTAAGTTAACATAAAATTAATCACTACTAAAAATTGAACACATATAAAAAAAAGCAAAAGTTATACAAAAAAATAGATCACATACCTCAAAATACATACTAAAATACATAACACAAACTTAAACATCGATATTTTAAACAACAATTTTTTTGCAAACGTTGATACTAACTTCAATATTTTCAAAAACTTTATTTCTTTCCTTAAAGTCAATATTCTTGACCACTTGCAGTCGATATTCCTGTGTCACGATATTTGCAAGCCAATACTTGTGTATGTTGAAATTTAAAACTCGATATTCTATCTTTTTACCTCTTCTCATATACACATGTTGTTTTGGATAAAGAATGCACCAACATTTGGAACATATAGTCATGAAACAGTTTTGTTTTTCATCAAACAGTATGTTACATGTGCCATTCCAAGAGAAGGAGGAGAAAAGTGCTTGAGACAACATAATTTATGCTTTCAAAGTCATAAATATGGAAAATACTGCAGACAGAAATATAAATGTACATTTTATACAAAATGTCGTTTTGGAATCCCACGTCCTATAATTTCTAAAGGAAGAGTAAATAGTGTTTTCTCTGCAGTAAGATGTACAATCACTCAAAAATCTCCCAAGAATACATTCAACTTAAGAAGACCAGAAGCTTCAAAGTACATTAATGACAACAATCCAGTTATTTTGAAAACGTGGAATGCAAACTTGGATATTCAGTATGTTGCAATTAATTCAATTGCTGTTGCTCATTATGGGCCAGATGTATCAAGCTCTTTCCTGTTGCAAATGGGAAAAAGCCTTTTAGGATGTATCACCCCTAAAGGCATTCGCCAAATAGGTAATCACAATTTTTGCGATTACCTATTTTGCGAATGCATTTAGGGAGTCGCAATTTGCGATTCCTTAAATGCAATGCAGGAAGCAAAAAAAAAATTGTGACCTGGTTTAAGGAATCGCAAATGACCAACTTCTAGTTTGTGGTTATTTGAAAATTCCTTTAAAACTGCACTTTTTTGCATTTTTCTAAGTGGCATGTGGTGCATATACATGCCCTGACAACTGATGACATCATCCACATAATCACTGATGCACCTACTCATACCCCAATATAATCTTTCATACACCCACTAAAGATTTCAAAATACCGTTCTTGAAACCATAGGCACACCAATACCAGTACGAACTTACCACTCACTGATTCATAGGTCTACACACACATCAACTCACTCATCCATATAGTCACTCACACACCCAGTCACTCACCAATACAGCCACTGATATATGCATGCATACACAAATACAGATACACACACCACCACTCACCCATGGAGCTACTCATGTACCTGGTCGCCCACACAAAGAGTCAATCAGACTGCCACTTACTCACCTGTACAGTTATACACACACCACCTCACTTATTCATCCAGATACTAACACATACTTTCTCTTTTATACAATCACTGACAAAAGCCCACACTCATCTATACAGTCACTCTCACAATCATTCACTAACACATACACGTATATGCTCCAATATTCACATATACTGCCTTTCACATATGCAGTTACTCACCCATTTATCACTGAGACATCCATTCACTCAGCAACACTCCCATACACACATATATGCATACTCACTCACCCACACAGCCCCTCACAGACGCACTCATGAACCCATACACCCAGTGAATCACCCTTTCATACATCCATGCTGGAGTCACACATCTTCGCGCCCACCCACACAGACACAAATACAGGTCACAGACAACCAATCAATTACCCATATAGACACTCATGTAGCTATTCCCAACCCATGCAGCCACTTGCACACCAACTGACAGATGGATACAGACATTCACACAGATTAGTCACTCACACATACATTCACTGAAACATGTATGATCACTCACTTATACAGTCAGTCACGCACCCCCTGAATTATCCATACAGATACTCATACACCCACTCATTCTTCAAAACACCTTTGTGTATATATTACCTACTGGCAGTTGTCAGTAGGTAGTTATAGTTAGGACTTTTTTCCAAAGGAAAAGCGTTTTTTGATTTGTCAAGATCTTTGGCGCCGGTTGACGAATCTTCACAACATTTTCAGAACTAATGGCGCGCTACAGTCAGCTCGTGTCTGAAATGTTTTGGGGTGATTCGTCAAGCGGAGTCTAAGAAAAAGGGGGGTCTCAAAACGCCGTTTCCCATGTTAATTTCCATAGGAAAAATTCCAATAGTCTATAGCCCGAACTGCTGAACAGAATTACACCAAAATTGCCAAAAAGGTAGCTCTTGGTTCAGAAAGCAACCGTTTTTTAAAATGGTGTAATTCCGTTCCGCTGTTCATGAGAATTTAAAAAAAGAAAACGTTTGATATCTGAGCACCGAGGAGAAGGCGCAAACCCTCCCAGACACGAGCTTCACTCTGATTGGCTGCCAACACTCCAAACCAGGAAGTGTTGGCAGCCATCTTTTGACTAGGTAACTGAGTCACAAGAAAAAGGATGAAAAAAAGAAAAGGGGTCAGGGTAGAAACACCCTGACCCCCTAGGGCTGCTCAGGCGGTCCCACAGGGACTCACAGGGCCAAAAAAGGTATTTATTTTAGAAATCGAGAGAATTCGTGCTTGGTACACAAATCCTGCAGAGAAAATAAACAAAAAATTAGGCATGCTCTTCCACGCTTCATTCTAACGAACCCCCAGGTGGGCCAGGTCCCCAGGGCAATGGTGAAATTAAGTAACAGGGGCCCATGGGGCCCCAGCAGCCCCAGGGACCGCCACCTCCCCTGGGCTATGCTAATTATATTTGGGGGGCGCGTGGCCTCCTGCAGCCCAGAGGAGCGCAACCTCCCAGAGGCTTCTTTAATTAGTGGTGGGGGCTCCCAGGCCCCCCAAGACCCAGGGACCACCACCTCCCCGGGGTTTTATTTGATTTGTATCAAAAGTGAGGGGGGAAATTCTGCTCCCCCCATACTGCCCATGACCACCACCTCCCTGGGGCACTAATTATTCAAAATCGGGAGTCCGTTATGGACCCCTGCGGACCACCACCTCCCCTGGGCTTCACAAATGGAAGAAGGGCGGCCGTACGGAGCCCTTGATGGCCAGGGGACAGCCACCCCCCAGGGACAGCTCCTGCAATGTCCTGGGGTGCCCACCTCAGGACAATGCTGTTTGCTGTGGCAGGGCGGGGCATGGCCGGGGGATGGGGTCCCCAGGGCCATAATTGGCCTGAGGAGCGGGCCACGTGGCCCCAATCCAAAAAAAGTAATAAATAAAGGCTGGCCAGGCCCCGGGGATGGGGTACCTGGGGCCAAAGTTAGCCTAGGAAGGGTGCCACGGGCCCCCTCCTTCCCAAAAACTAGGCTGGCTAGCCCCGGAGATCAATCAGTCAGAACATTTTTAGAGCTCACTACTGACCCGCGAGGGTCTCAAGATGCTGGGGGCAAGGGGTGCCTCTAATGCTCGACAAGCCAGGTCTTGAGTAGCCTCCTGAAGGTAAGAAGGTCCAGGGTCTGCCGAAGGAGGATGGGGAGGGTGTTCCAGGACTTGATGGCAAGGTGGGAGAACGATTTGCCACCAATGGTGGTTCTTCGGAAGTGGGGGACAGTGGCGAGGGTGACGTCGGTGGAGCGTTGCTGGCGGATCGGGGTGTAGAAGGTGAGTTGTCTGTTGATGTGTGCTTGTCCGGTGTTGTGGAGTGCCTTGTGTGCTTGGGTAAGTAGCTTAAAGTGGATCCTCTTGTTTATGGGAAGCCAGTGCAGGTCTCTCAGGTGGGGTGTGATGTGGCTGTGGCAAGGGATGTCGAGGATCAGGCGTGCAGAGGTGTTCTGTATGCGTTGCAGTCGTTTCAGGAGTTTGGCCGAGGCTCCAGCCTAGAGGGTGTTTCCATAGTCCAGCCTGCTGCTGACGAGGGCCTTGGTGACAGTTTTTCTTGTCTCGGTGGGGATCCACTTGTAGATCTTGCGGAGCATGCAGAGGGTGTTGAAGCAGGAGGAGAGTGTTGAGACGAGGATGAACCCCAGGTTGCGTGCGTGATCGGTGGGTGTGGGTGCTCCTCCCAGTGTGGTCAGCCACCAGGAGTCGTCCCAGGCTGAGGGGGTGAAGCCGAGGATGAGGACCTCCTTTTTGTCCGAGTTCAGTTCAGACGGCTGTTCTTCATCCAGTCAGTGACGGCTTTCATTCCTTCGTGGAGGCTGGTTTTGGCTGTGAGGGGATCCTTGGTGAGGGAGAGGATGTAAATGTAAATTCAAATGTAAATTGATACTTGTATAGCGCACTGGTCTCAAGGCGCTTGTACGAATACCGCTGTGGAACCCATCCTGGCTTTCCCTGTGAGGCGTCCACTCCTGGGCACCCCCAAGGTGGAGGCCAGGCATCCTTAGCGTTGTGGGGGCTGTTGTGGAGATTAAGCAAGCTATTGCCCAGAGTTGCAGAGTGGGACTCCATGATTGGAATAGGCACCGAGGCGAGAATTATCAGGTCCGTGGAGCCCAAGACCCGCTGAGGCGGGGAATTGAACCCTGGTCCCTGGCTAGACCTCTGCATCAGTGTCTGCCGCTCTAATCATTGAGCCACACTTCTCCACCAGAGTCCTCTCCTCCAGGTGTCGTCGGCCTAAGAGATGATGTTGAGGTCGTGCAGTCGGGCGACGTGGGCGAGTAGTGCCATGTAGATGTTGAACAATGTCGGGCTGAGGGATGACCTTTGGGGTACACCGCAGATGATCTTGGAGGCTTCAGAACAGAAAGGGGGAGGTGGAAAGTCTGGGTTCTGCCAGAGAGGAAGGAGGTGGTCCATTCCAGAGCCTTGTCCTGGATCCCTGCTTTGTGGAGGCGTGTGCATAGGGTGCGGTGGCAGACAGTGCTGAAGGTGGTTGACATGTCCAGGAGGATGTGGGCTGTGGTTTCGCCGTTGTCCTGCAGGGCCCTGATGTTATTGATGGCCGCGATGAGGGCAGTTTTGGTACTGTGGTTGCTGCAGCACCCGGACTGGGACGGGTCCAGGATGTTGTTCTCCTCAAGGTAGTGGGTCAGCTGTCTGTTGATGGTTTTCTTGATGACCTTCACCAGGAATGGGATCAGGGAGATGGGCCGGAAGTTCTTGAGGTCGCTCAGGTCCGCCTTGGGTTTCTTGAGTAAGGCTTTGATCTTGGCGGGCTTCCAGTTCTCCGGGAAGGTGCCGGTCTCGAAGGAGACGTTGATGGCCTTGCTGAGATTGGGTGTGATGTTGGCGCTAGCTCTGTTGAAGATATGGTGGTGGCATTGGTCTGATGGAGAGCCGGAGTGGATGGTGTTCATGATTTTGATAGTGTTGTCATTGGTAATGTTGGTCAAGGTGAGCAAGGGGTTGATGCGGGTGGTGACCGTGTGGACTGAGGTGTTGGTGGCTGTCGGGCGGACAGGTTGTTGAAGCTGTCGTGGATGTCTGCAATCTTGCGATGGAAGAAGGGGGCTAGGGAGTCGCACGGGTCTTGCAATGGTGGTATGTCGTTGGTGTTGGAGGTAGGGTTGGAGAGTTCCTTCACGATGTTGAAGAGTTCTTTGCTCTTGTGTGCATTATTATCGAGGCGGTACTTAAAAGAGGCCCTTTTGGCGGATCTGATGAGGTAATGGTGTCTGCGTATGGGGTTCTTGTGGGCTGTGTGGCTGTCTGGAGTCTGTTCGCGGAGCCATTTATTCTCTAGTTTTCGGCAGGTGTGCTTGGAGGCCTGGAGGTCTGCGCTGAACCAGCTGGCTTTCTTGTTTGTGCGTCTGTTGTAGGGTTTCTTGATCACGGTGAGAGTGTTGGTGCAGTCGTTGATCCAACCCCTGAGGTTGCGGGCGGCAGTGACGGTTGTGTCAGTGGAAGGGTTTCGGGCGAGGGTGGTGTTTAGATGGTCATCAGTGATTTTGCTCCAGCTGTGGCGGGGGATATGTTGAGTGTGGTGGTGCGTGGTGGGTTTCTGGAAGGTGAAGTGGATGAAATACAGGTAGGTCCAGTGGAGTTCAGCGTTTTGGCTGAAGGTGACGTTAGAGCTTGCGGAGAAGATGGGGTCAAGCATGTGGCCGGCGGAGTGGGTGGGTGTTGTGACGAGCTGTCTGAGACCGAGTTTTGCGAGGTTGTCAATCAGGGTGGTGGAGATAGTGTCATTGTTATTTTCGAGGTGGAAGTTTGAGTCTCTGAGGAGGATGTAGTCTGTGGTGGCAAGGGCGTGTGTGGTGACGAAGTCAGCGATGGAGCGATGGAGTTGCTGAACTGAGACTGGGGTCCGGGGGGTCTGTAGATGAGATTTCATCTGAGGGTCGTGTTGAGTTCAGTGTGGATCTGGAAATGTAGGTGTTCAGCGATGCTGAGGGTGTCGTTGGTGCTGGTGGTGAGCCTGTGGGTGTTCTTGTCTTTGATGGCGATTCCACCTCCTACTCCATTGGTGCGGTCTCTGTGGTTGATCTTGTAGCTGTCCGAGATGGCTATGGGGATGTCAGGTGCCGAGAAGGCATTCATCCAGGTCTCCGTCAGGAAGGCGATGTCCGGGGAGGAAGTGTTGAGCAGGTCCTAGAGTTTTACGGCGCGTTTGTGTGCAGAGCGGGTGTTCAGTAGTAGCACCTGAGGTGGTTGCTGCAGCTCCGACAGTAGAAGGGTCCTTTGGTATGCTTCGGGGCGGCCATAAAGCAGTTGTGCGCTCGTCTGGTGTTGAGTGCATGGAGGGTGTTGGCATCGTAGCAGCGTCAGGTGTCATGGCATTTGCGGGGGGCCAGGAGGTCTGGTGCAGGGCATCATCCAGGCGCGGACGGGTACAGACGGGCTTGCTTTAGGCGAACCTTTGGCGCAACAGCGGCCGCCATATAAAGGGAGGTTGGAGGGAAGACCAGCTGAGAGGTGGGAGCATTGCGGCAAAAGGGCGAGCAGGGGGCAGGGCCGCAGGGAACGCAGTGGCAGGAAAACGAGTGAGGCAGGGGCACTGGGGTTTACAGAAGGCAAAATGGGGCACAGGGCAGCAGAGAAAAAAAAAACAAGGGAGACAGTACACAGGGCAGCAAAAAAAACTATGAGCAGTATGACAAGAATGCAACAGTTACACAAGAGTGCAACAGTATCTGCCTACAAAGGCAGTGGGGCCTCGAACCTGCGGCATCGGCAGTGATAAGCAGCAGGGACACACCATCTCACTGATGGAGCTGTGCGGTGTGGGGGAGCGACCTGCCGGAAGACAGGGTCAAGGGTCGCTCCGATGGGATGGGTTCCCTGGGGCCAGAAGTTGCAAAAATATATATATTTTTTAAATGCCCAGGCCCTGGAGGATTAGGTCCCCAGGGCCCAAAACATATTAAAAGAAGGGGGGGTCAAACAGCCCCCTTCTAAATATATATATTTTTAAATCTGACATCTCGCCGGAGGCCCCACCCCATCGCTGCACCACTCTGAAAATGCATTCCTGGAACATTCTAAGTTGGGGGATTAAGTGCCCTTCATTCCTGATGGTCCCTGGGGGCCAACTAGCCCACCAGGTAACTCCAATAAACCCCGGGTTTGCTGAGAGGTGGTCCGAGGCCATGCACCTTTTTACACCACTGTGGAAAGGCACCTCTTGGCTTAGTGCTGGTGTGACTTTGTACATAGATGTGTGAGTGGGTGATTCACTGGGTGTATGGGTTCAAGAGTGCATCTGTGAAGGGCTGTATGGATGGGTGAGTGTGTGTATGGGAGTGTTGGTGAGTGTGTGGATTTCTCAGTCATACATGTGTGAGTAACTACATATGTGAAAGGCCGTATATGTGAGTGTTGAAGTATATACATGACTATATGTGAGAGTGAGTGATTGTGAGAGTGCCTGTATGGATGAGTGTGTGCCTGTGTCAGTGATTGTGTAAGAGATAAAGAATGTGTTAGTATCTGTATGAATAAGTGAGGTGTTGTGTGTATAACTGTTTAGGTGAGTAAATGGGAGTGTGATTGATTCTTTGCATGACTGTGTGTGAGTAACTGTATGGGTGAGTGGCGATGTGTGAGTGTCTGTATAGGTGCAAGAGTATATATAATAGTGCTGTATTGATTAGTGACTGTATGGGTGAATGAGTAGATATGTGTGTAGATTTAGGAGTCAGTGAGTGGGTATGTAGTAACTGAGATTGGTGTGTCTTTGATTTAGTAAATGTAATCTGTATTTTAGAGTGGGTGTATCAAAGGTTATATTAGGGTGTCAGGAGGTGCATCAGATAATCAAGTGACTTTGTCACCAGTTGTGTCATTTGAGATGTCATCAGTGATGCCACTAACCATGTCATGATTGATGTAAAATGTGATGTCATCAGCAATGCATTGTGTGGGTGCGAGTTATAGTTACCTCAAATATCTATAACGGACACATTTCTCTGGTTTTGTATGAGTGAAATGTCCAACTAACTATAATGTCCCTGAAACCTGTGTTTTTTTCAATTAATTTAAATATATTCACTGTATTTCACGCATGCAAAACCAGAGAAATTCAGCCTTTGAAATATAGTATATCTCCCCTTAAATGGTGTTAAAAGTGTCAGACAGATTTCTGCTGAAAAAAATTACATTTTGAGTTGATTCATCATCTAGTGGTCTTGTCAAAAGCTAGTTTGTGGTCCTGAAATGTACCTAGATGCCAATGTAAGCAACACAATTGACATCACATTTCAGGTTGTTTTGTAAATAGTGATATTCGAAGACTTCTATTATCCCTCTTTTTCTGTCACAGGAGGTGGTCCACCATCAGGCAGCTATTACCTTTAAAAACAAATAACTAAATAATAACGTTGTATGATTCTTGTTTTCATTAAAATGGCCCTTTGTAGGTGCACATCATTATGTATTTTGATAATTTACGCTGTGAAGTCGATTGACTGGGTCAAGGGATTAGGTTTAAAATCCCTGAGTCTCTTTGTAACTCTACCATAGTACCATTTTTAAGATTGTGTTGTGTTTAACAATATTTGCATTAAGTGGCTTTTTATTTACTTTTATCTGTTAAACATATTTATTCTGAACTGTACATTGCTTAATTGTGTATGTTTTTATTGTACATCAAATATTTTATGACTTTGCATTTAAATTTGAATAAAAATATATTTGACTTTGACTTGTGTATGAATTTGTCAGTGGGTGTTTGGCTGTTTGGGTCTGTGAATGGTTTTGGAGTGGTTTTCTGTTCGTGGTAGTAGCTATGTGAGTGGTTGTTTGCATGTGTGAGTGGCTGTATGGGTATTTGAGTGGTTGTTTGGATGTGTGACTGGGAGTGTGAGGGGTTCTGTGTGTGTGTGTTAGTGGGTGTGTGAGTGCATGTACAGGTGCATGATTGGGTATGTCAGTGGTTTTATTCATCTTTAAGTGGGTGTGTGAGTGCTTGGGCAGGCATGTGAGTGAATGTGTGACAGGTTGTGTGGGCTTAAAAGTAGGTATAAAAGTGCTTGTATGGGTTTGTGATTGACTGTGTGTGGTTTTGTGGGTACATTGGTGGTTGTTTTGGTGTGTGAGTTAGTTGGTAAGTGGTTGTATGGGTGAGTGAGTGGCTGTGTGTGTAGGTGCCTGATTAAGTGAGTGGCTGTTTGAGTGGCTGTATGAGTGAGTGAGTGGGAATATGAGAGGTTGAATGGGAGTGTGAGTTAGTGTGTGAATGGTTCTGTGGATGATGTCATCAGAAATGTCTTCAGTGATGTCACTGACCATGTCATGAGTTATGTAATATTTGAGGTCATAGACGGTGCAATACAAGGGGTGCAAGTTTTAAATATAACTGCTACATTTCACAAATTTTGTACAAGTGAATCCAGAGCCTATATGTATATATATTCATTGAAAAAACAAAGCTTGAATTAATGTTATAGTTAGGTCAATATGTCTGTGACAACATTAACGTTTTAAACTAAAAAATACACAAATTCCCCACTTGTAGTTAGCAGAGCTAACTATAACTTGTGCTCCCCATGCATTGCTTATGAATGACCTCACATAATGCATTACATGTTCTATGACATAATTTATGACATTGATGAAATTTCTGCTTAGATCACCCAATGAGCAAGTTAGTTTGTTTATAGTTTACATATTGGCGGGCAACTACCATATAATTTGTTCAACTTATTTTGTAAAACCTGCGTCTAGATAATCAGTATAAGTGTTCACAAAAGACTCTTAATGCACCAAAGGTGTGTAGAGGTATTTAACACATTGCAAGTCTTTTTTGAATAAAGACTAACTCTGTGTGCAGGAGACAGTGGGTGACTTGTTTTCATTATGTTCCTCACACGTTTTTTTGTACTATAGAAAAGGTTTCCAGCAGGGCAAAGATTTTACATTCTACATACTAAGTATTGTAAGCAGCCTTGAGTTATTAGAGAGAATTGTCTCAGCATGACAATTTCTACTTAACATTGGCAACTGTTTGCACCTGCTAATAACAAATGAACATGTGCTTGTTTTGATTCAGATTCAGAATATGGGCTATCTTTCAAGTTTTCGCCACAGCATAACACAGCTTTATGTAAGGTATTTAGCAACTTCAGACCCTAGGTATTTTAAGTGACTAGTCCCTGTTTGGATACGTTTTTTGTAGAGTGTACAATGTTCTTTGTAGATACTTTTGCATACTATGTGGTATATTTCTCATGAGAGTTTCATTGCCTGCAATCTGTGTGGCAGAGAGTAAACTGTCTCCATAGAGAAAAACCTGTCAACAGCACCAACATTTCTACTTATATCTACTACTTTTCGTAATGTAGGTTCAGTGACTGTCAAGGCTTCGATACAGGTAAAGACTATCCAAAGAGGGGCATTAGTTATCTAACAGTGTTGCAGTATCCGGAGGATCTTGGTTTTTCCTGAACAGTTGTATACAGATTGAACACAGTGTGCAGTTAAGGTTATCAGTTAATATATGGTTCCTAGTCAAAATGAAGTTGTCTACCCATGAAGTGTATGGCATGGGGTTAATAGTGCACATAACATAATCTTGCTGTACCTATGAGGTTGTAGGTATAAAAGCAGTAATGATGCTCCATACTATTCTGAGCTATTTTGCACTTAAGTTCATAGCTTCAAGGGTACAGCTGTTTATAGAGCTATGTGTACAAAAGAAACTATGATGATATCATCAGTGATGGCATCGATGATATCATCAGTGATGTCATGAATGATGTCAATTAAGATGCCATCAGTAATGTTATAAATGATGTCAAGGACCATGTAATGACTGATGTAATATATGGGGACATAAGCAGTGCATGGCGGGGCGCAAGTTCTTTTTTGCTCTGCTAACTTTAACTGATGAATTTCTGTGTTTTTTTCAGTTCAAAATGTTAATATTGTCACTGACACATTCACCAAGCTATACAGTTACTTTAACCTTTGCTTTTGCAAGTGAATTTCTTAGGTTATGAAAAAAGATCTTTTTATGACACCTATCTATAACATTATATTAACCTTTGGAATTATTTTATTTTTCAGTGGATTAATATTTTATGGAGGCATGCCCATCACTGCCGCCAAGATGAATGCAACCTTGTGAGGCTCAGGCTGTACTGGCTACCATTCTTACTGAATCACCGCCACCATTACCCTATGCCCAAGGATGAATCGTTGCCACTGCACCTGAGAGCCGGGCAACATTTTGAGATGGCTTTGGGTGTTTCAGGTACCCCCTGGCAGACGTTGCTGCTCCTGGCACCCAATACGGCCCAGCTCTGCATCTGCCTCAGAATCTCCACGGTGACAGGGGCGGCGGGTGAGCCTGAGGCCAGGATCACCCGATCCTGCTGTTGTCATGCAAAACTGCTGGATGCCTGCTAGTCCAGAGGGAGAGAAGTGTGAATGGGACATTGCTACTCACGGTATGTCCCCGGTTTCCTGCGGTCTCTGCAACGTGGGTGCCAGCTAGGCCTCTGCTTGCTTTGGTCGCAAATCATCCAGTGCAGACCTGCTGGGCTGCAGCACCACCCAGACTACTGAGCCCTTCTGCGCTGGCTACTGGTGCAGTGGCCCAACTGCCTCTTCTCCTGCTGGGATTCTAACGAAGTCTGCTGGTGCCTCTTTCCTGTTGGGTCTGCCACTTGGGCATCGGACGCCACAGGCACACCTATTTTCTATTCTGTTCTATTCTATTCTGTTCTGGTCCATTCCGTTCTATTCTATTCTATTCTATTCTATTCTATTCTATTCTATTCTATTCTACAGGATTTGTACAGTGCATGCTACCTGTGAGCCTTCAAGCACTTTCACAGCCACTGTAGAACAGCTCTTGGATAAGGTCACTCTCTGAATACTCAGATCTTAAGATATTTGTGGAAGGGGAGCTCTTGCTCCAGGAGGGTGAAGTTTGAGGGGGAGGGTGTTCCAAAGTTTAGATACCAGGAACGACATAGAATGCCCTCCCCAGAAGATGATTTCTTAATACTGGAAACACTTAAGTAGGTGATCAGAGGCTGATCTCAGGGTCCTGCTAGGCACATACAGAGAAGCTAGTGATCGTAGCAGCAGAGGACATCTATTGTTTATTGCCCTATGAATGAAACATAGGGATTTAAACTGAACACAGCGCACCAAAGGAAGCCAGTGGAAATCAATAAGGGCCTTTGTAGCCAACGTTGAGCTGCTGAATTCTGCCCTATTTGCAGTCTTTTAGTAACATAGCATGGACTGCAATGGTGTAAGGAATTCCCATACTCTAAGCGTGCCAGTACCAGTGACTGGACAATGATTCTTCTAGCTGTAAAATGGAGGAGCTTAAGAACTTTCCTCAGTTATATCAGAATGTAAAAGCAGTTTGCCGAGATTTTTTTAGCTTGATGTTCATTTTGAGAATAGAGCCAGCCATACCCTGAAGCTCTTTTTTGGGATTGTGAGGGTCAGCAGCATGCTTAGACAGTCTGGGTTGGGCCTCTGAACACATCTCCGGTAGTCATTGCTTCACAACACAGATTCGGTCTTGACATTGTTGAGTTTTAGTTTGCAGGTAGCCATACAGCTGGCTACTTCCCAGAGGCATGTCAGTAAAGATAAATGGAGGTTTTTATGGTATGGGGAAATAGACAGCTGGGTGTCATCAGCATATGAGACGAATGACAACCCAAATGATTGCATAATATTTGCATGGTTGGGCATGTACAAATTAAACAGTGTGGGGCTAAAGGAACATCCCTGAGGGACCCCACAACTGAGGGGAAGGTTCAATGAATAGTGTGTCCTATCTAAAACTTGAAAAGTGTGTATGTTCAGAAAAGAAGAGAGCCATTCAAGTGCTCTGCCCTCAATTCCTTCATTAGACACTCTCTGAATGAAGTTAGCATGGTCCACAGTGTCAAAAGCAGCACTTAAATCAAGGAGGTTGAGGGCTGTAGATCCTCCCTGATCCAGAACTTTTCTTAATTCTTCGACTTCTGCGCGAAATGCATATTCTGTACTGTATTGTGGTCGGAACCACATTTGGGTGGATGAAGCACTACCTGTGATTCTTGAAAGACTGAAAGAATCTTAATTATGTGTTTTTCTAAAATATTAGCTACTCCAGTTAGTAAAGAGATAGGCCTATAGCTGTTTAGGTTAAGGGGGTCCAGGGTAGACTTTTTCCACAGAGATCTAATAACTGCCTGCTTCCAAGGGAGTGGAACCTATTCACTTGAGAGCAAAAAGTTGAACAATACAGCCAAAACTGGGGCAATCATATCTACTCCTTTTTCAAGGACATGGACGTGAGCTAGGTCTAGAGGCAGTAAGCATGGTGTTACTATTTATTTATTTAATCATTTTGGCATTTATTGAGCGCACAGCTACCCCCAATGGGGGTGTCCCGGCACTAGAGCAGATGACAGAAGGTGGGTGACAGAAGGGACTAGAGGTGGCTAAACATCAAGGTCTTTAAAGCACGTCGAAAGATGGCTTCTGACTCGACAGAACACAGAGAGAGTGGCCGAGCATTCCAAGTCTTGGCGGTGATTAATGCAAACGCTTTGCCACCCTTTCGAGACCTGCAAAAGCAGGGGTAGCCAGAAGACGTAGATAGTAGGATCTGAGGGTCCGGCTATGTTGCTTGTGCTTGAGTTGAGCTCTCAAATAAGAGGGCCACAGCCTTGGTGCGCTCTAAATGCCAGAACAAGAACCTTGAATTTGATCCTCTTGATTACTGGGAACCAATGGAGCTTCCTCAAATGGAGTATGATCAAGTGTCGATAAGGAATTTTGCCTATCACTCTGTCTGCCACATTTTGAATAATCTGTAAGTATCTGATCTGATATGTTGGTGCCTGAGATAGAGGCTTTTAACGTAGTCTAGGTGTGAGGTGATTAAAGCGTGGATTATGGTCCAGGGGAATTTCAAGGGGAGAAAGTGGAGTAATTTGCGGAGATAGGGAGTTTTCAAAAGCAAGAGGACACTTGTCTAATTTAGGCAATGCAGGACAAATCATTGTCAAACCGGAAGCCCAGGTTCTTGGCCGAGTCCACAGGCTCGGGTGGCGGATTCAACTTGGATGGCAAGAGGACACCTGTCTAATTAGGGCAATGCAGGACAAATCATTGTCAAACCGGAAGCCCAGGTTCCCGGCCGAGTCCACAGGCTCGGGAGGAGGATTCAACTTAGATGGCCACCAGAGTGCTGGGGGGATTTTAGGGTTAAAATACAAGACCTTGGTTTTGCCTGAGTGAAGCTTGAGAGTATTCATGGACATCCACAAGGAAATGTTGGACAGGCAATGTCTGAAACTAGCGAAAGCCGCTTCAGAGTGATCTTCAAAATTGAGTGTCATCGGCATAAGAGATCACCATCACTCCATAGGATTCAACCAAGGCTGGAAGGGGAAAAGGTAGATGTTGAAAAAGAGGGGCTCAGCGCCAAGCCCTGGGGAACCCCACAGCACAGAGGTTTCTCATCAGAGCTAAAAGGATAGAAGGAAACTTGTTGAGTCCGAGTGTTCAAATAGGATTGAATCCAAGACATAGGAGTGCACTTACTCCCCAGGTGGTGTAATCTATTAAGAAGGATAGAGTGGGAGACCATATTGAATGCCGCAGACAAATCAAGGAGCACAAGCATAGCTGCTTTGCGTAAGTCCACGCATGCACAGATGGTCTCAGAAATTTCTAGAAGGGTGGTCTCTATACTATTGCCAGATCTAAACCCGGACTGAGAATCATGGAAAAGGTGGTGGGATTCAAGATAGCTGGAAAGTTGTTCCTGCACTATCTTTTCTAATATTTTAGCTGGCGCAGGTAGAAGAGCAATAGGATGATAGTTTTTAAGTATGGTGGGGTCAGCATTCAGTTTTTTAAGAATAGGCACTAGATGGGCGTTTTTCCAGGCTGAAGGGAACATGCCGGGAAGAATTTCAGATCTGGTTCAGTGAAGAATTTATAAGGGGGGCTAAGATATTGAAAAAACTAAGCTGGACAGGGCCCCTTAGGCAAACCTGATTTGCAGGCTAGAAGTTTCAAAAGTGAGGCATCAGAAGAAATAGCATGGAATGAGGTCAGAGTATCATTGTTGGCAGCTTCACACCCAAAGTAGGAGGGTGAAGAGGCAGCGCAAACACGGAGTAGATATCCAGAATTTTGTCTTGAAAAAGTCTGATTGCCCCTTACATAGGTCAAGGGTAGGAGGGACTACGCTCGAGGTGACTGTCGGCATGGCAAGTCCTTAATAATTTTGGAAAAAGTTTTGGCTGAGTTGCCTACAAAGTGGATTTTGCTAATGAAGTACTTTCTTATCATGGAGCGTTTGAGTTTGTCAACATTTTCTATTGAGGAATTGTAAACTAATGTCACTGAGGGGCCATAAGATGACCTACAGGCATGCTTCAGTTTCTTACAGCGGCTTTTCTCTGTACGGAGCTCGGAGGAAAACTAGGGGGCTGATGCATTTAGTCTGGAGGAATTCGAGGATTTAAGGGTGGCAACAGTATCTAGAGCTGAGGTGAGCCAACTGTTAAATTTTAAATGGTCAAGGTCAGGGTCTCCTGACAGCTGCAGGGGGGAGGAAGAAAGTATAGGAGTCATGTTCTTGCTGGTGAGTTTGAACCATTTCCTTCTGTAGTACAAGTTAGGCAGGGGATTGAGGGTCTGAAGGGGAGGTGGCATTATGAAAGGAATTAGAAAATGTTCAGACCAAGTAAGAGGTGGAGGGGTAGCTGTGGATAAATAGGGGTTGTTGTTGGTGAAAAGTAGGTCTAGCGTATGACCGGCTAGATGCGTGGAGCCAGTGACCAGCTGAGAAAATTAAGGCCCTCCATGGTCTCTGTAAGCTGACGGGCTTTGGTGTAGAGTTTATCATCCACATGCAGTTGCAATCTCTCAGGACCATGAAGTTAGTGTGTTTGAACGAGAGGTGTGCTGCAGCATTGCATCCCATGTAGGAGCTGTTGTTTCGGCCAGTATGTTTCAGTTACGGAAAATTCGCAAAATCTCTCATCTGCTCTCGCATGATGCACTAGTGCAGGTCGTTATCTCCCATGTTCTCTCCTGTCTTGATTTTTCTAACTCCCTCTACATAGGCCTTCCCAAGTCCCTACTCCATCGCCTACCGATTGTGCAAAACCAGGCAGCAAGGCTCATTCATAAAACCCCAAAATGGCAATCAGCAAGACCCTTATTGCACAAACTGCACTGGCTGCCAATTGAACAGAGGGCCGCTTTTAAGATTGGCTGTCTAATATACAAGGCCCTTCAGTGCAAGTGGCCAGATTTTCTGAAGTCACTCATCGTCACGTACTGCCCGGTCCACAACCTTCGCTCAGCCAATCTTCACCTTCTGGTCACCCTTGTGGTTAAACTTAAAAAGCTGGGAGGCTGCAGATTTAGTTACTTGGCACCCAAATTGTGGAATTCCCTCCCCCTCGCAATTAAGACCTCTGACACCCTGTTGAGTTTCAGAAAGAGTCTGAAAACCTGCCTCTTTTCTAAGTCCAACTAGTCTTTTGGTCGCCACCTTACAATCATCATTTTAGCGCCAGGAAACTTACGGAGTCAGTGCGCTTTATAAGTTCAGCTTAACATTAACATTAACATTAACATTACAAAGTTCGAGCAGGTGGTGGGGGGAGAATTAGGGGGTCTGTAGATCAGCATACCGGTCATAGCTAAGTTAGCGGCCAGGGTTATACTAAAATACATGGCTTATACATGGCTTCTATGGATTCCAAAATCAGGACTTTCCTATATTACATTTCCCAGCCAGAGCTAAGGACAACTGCTACTCCACCGCCCACCTTGTTGGTTTCCCTGTTAATCCCATCAAAGCTATACTTCCTAGGTATAGCTAAGGTAAGGTCGGGATGAGAATAATCTTTGCTCCAGGCTTTGGTCAGGAACATTAAGTCCCAGGAATTCATTTCCAGGCAGAGCCAAATGTCATCTGAGCGGCGAGGAAGAGATCTGCAGTTAAGCAGACACTCTTTTATAGGGGTAGAAGTAGTGTAATTTGCCAGGAGCATTTGCTCAAAATCAGCCAGAAAAGAAAAGGAACAGGTACTACATTTAAGTGGAGAAGAGGGCCCTGAATGATCAAGATAAATTCTGTCCTCACAGTTTGCGGTCTTCAAGTTAAGGATTTGGGTCCTGGAACAAATGATAGGTTCATCATGGGGCCCTCCGGCAGAGTGGCTGCTGCTGGCCACAGTACAGACGCAAACGGGTGCAGACAGGCTTTCTTTTTTTTTCCAACTGTATATATCGCCAATGTAGTGACTCTTTGTCCTACCTAGAGGAAACTTTATCACTTTTTTTTTAGTCTGCTGCATTTGGTAGTTTATCACCTCCGTCTCACTTTGCATGCCCTGTCTGAGTATCTAGCTGGTGCTTACTAAAGCCTTTTGCTATCTCCTCCTTATCATTGTGGAGCCATACTCTCTCTCCGGATGTCAGTTTCAATGGCCCAGCCTCTGCACAAATGGGTCACACTGATCATAAGCAATGCAAATTGACATTTAACTAGATGAAATCTACCTGTGACCTTGGCTTACATACTGATACAGATAAGGACCCTGATAGTGAGCCAGACACGGACTCCGCTTGCAATGCAACCACCATACAATATATTTCTATTTATTTGCCACCCTTCAGATACCCTCACTCACTTTTTCCTGGAGATTGGCCGTTTTGGCACCTTATCCTCCTATGACTCCAGATTAACTGGGCAAAATCAGAGCATTGTCCGTTAACGGACTACGCAAAGCTTGTATCAATAGAATACCCATTTAAGTGGACCGTAGACGGTACCAGATACCATGGCATTCAGATCAATAGGGACAAGGACCAAATATTACAGCTTAAGTATGGCCAGGCATTGACAAACCTTGTTGTACAAATAGATTGTGGATTAAAGTGCCCATGCCTCAGTCTAGTCGCATTGCAATCATTAAAATGGTCATACTTCCCCGTTTCCCATACCACTTTATGAACATTCCTATTCCACTCTCAGCAAGGGTCATTCATGCGTCCTCTGGGATACTCTCACTCTCCCTTATGATTGTGGAAGACTTGGTGTTCCTGATCTTTATTTATATTACCTTTCTACCCTGTGCCAATACACTCATCAATGGTATCACCTGGAAGCAGCATCCCCTATCTGAAACCAGAAAGGGACCAACTGGTTGGATTCTCCCACACTTCGATCTTGCTGAAAGGAATCCCATTGGATACCCACTACATTCAAACGTTATCAACTACCTGCTAGGCATGGCGTAGATTTAGGAAGACACTAAGGGCCAGATGTATCAAGATACACTTTTGCGATTTTCAAATAGCGATTTTAAAGGATTCGCTATTTGAGAATTGCAAAATGGTATGTATGTAGAAATTCGCAATTTTTTTGCAATTTCTTAAAATTCCTTAATTGCGATTAGCAAATTGATAATCGCAATTAAGGAATAATTTCCCATTCATTTCTATGGGCCAGGAGGCCCATAGGAATGAATGTGAAATTATTCTCAATTTGCGATTCGCAATTTGCTAATCGCAAATTGAGAATTATTTCAAGGGTGCAAGGGTGTCCAAAGTACACCCTGTTGCACCCCTGAAATAAGCACGGGTGCACATGTGGTGCACATACATGCCCTAAGGGCATGTATGCGCATCACATGGCACTTTAAAAAATGCAAAAATGGGTATTTTTCAAGAAATTCGCAAATTACCACCAACTTGAAGTTGGTGGTAATTTGCGATTCCTCAGGGACAATTAGCAAATTTTTTTGCATCATACATTGCATTTAAGGATTCGCAAATTTTGCGATTCCTTACATGCAATCGCAACATAAGGAATCGCAAATTTGCGATTCCTTATTTTGCACTGACATTTGCTACATACATACCATTTTGCTCAAATGAGTTCGCAATTGCCGAATTTCGGCGTTTGCGAACCCATTTGAGCTTCATACATCTGACCCCAAGTTAGCACAACACACACTCCGCCATCAACATTTATGAATGTGTCAATCTGAAACGAAACTGGTTTTCATGTAAAGTGCTCTGATGTCTTGGGTCTAGTTCGCGCTATATAAAACTAAAACTAAAATTAAAAAACATCACTTCACCATAGGAGATTTTTTTCCAGATGGCCATGTCCTACACTCCTCTGATGACCCCTGCATATGAATCACTTTATTTTCTAGAGACTGCACAACACTTTGCGATCCCTTGATACCACTTACAAATTATCTCCTGAGGACTATCCACCTTTGACACTTGTGTCCAATACAGATGGTGACCACTTGACCTTGTACACTTAGCATTGACATCTCTGGTGTTATCTACATATTGGGCTTCTGTTTTTACCCTTGTCACAGCCAAGATTGGCAGGGCTCTTACGCCTGACCCCTGGCGTACACTAAAAGCTGTGCCAAGATCCTTACACTGACTCACCTATATGCCCTTCCTGATAGTGGGACATTGCGGCAGCAATAAAGTACCCATCTCTTCTGCTTGGCTTAAAAGCATGACCTATTTTTGGGGATTATTTTTGCACTCTCAAACACAATACCTCAGATTGAATCCGACATCCTCTTCCCCTTTCTACCATAGACTATTTGTCTTTCCCGCTCATTGTTCCACTATTGCATATATCGTATATATGCTCACCTAAGAATGTAATACTGTCTCATTATGTTTTCCCCCGTTATGTTCAATCATTGCACCTTTAAAGAAGTGTCCAAGTGATGGACAGCTTGCTGTTGTTGAGTTGCCTGTTTTATGCAAAAGTCAACGAATATATATCTATAAAAAAAAAGAGTCATTTTATTAATAGACATAAAGCCAATCCTTTACTGCCCTTTGTTGGCCATGCATGGCAGTTGATTTGCCACAGGACTGTATGTTTTTTTAAAGGGAAGGGGTACACTGCCACCTCCCGAGCCTTATTAAGTTATGGCTTCTGTAGGTCCTTTTTTTTATTCGGGAGTCGGGCCTATTGGCCTCTCTCACTGAGGCTTATTTTGCTCTGAAGAAACCATGTCTCTGAGCATTTTTTATAAAAGGGGAGGGGGCCACATGGCGTTCCTCCCCAAGCCTTATTCTGCCTTAAGTGCACTATGCCCGGGGCCTTTTTTATGAAAGGGGAGAGCACCGTTTAGCCTTTCTCCTAAGCCTTATTAGGCACTGTTGAACTCATCCCCAGGGCTGTATTTTTTAATTAAAGGGGAGGATGAACAGTCCCCCCTCCCTAAGCCTTCTCAGGCCCTGGGGGCCCATCTTCCAGGGCCTTTTTCATTAAAGGGGAAGTGGGGCATTTGGCCTCTTCTCTGCGAAACCCAGCCCCAGTGCTGATTTTTTATTTAAGAGGAGGGGTCCATGTTCTTCCCTTTCTGTGCCTTTTTAGACCCTAGGGACCCCACCTCCAGAGGCCACTACTTAAAAGAAAGTTATAGGGTGTCCATGTGGTCCCCCTCCCCAAGCATTGTTAGGGCCTGGGGACCCCATCGCCAGGTCCACTGCTACAATTTAATCCCAAGCCTTGTTATACCTTGGGGACCCCATCGTCCAGGGCCATTTCTTTTAATTAAAGGGGAAGAGCCCAGCTGGCTCCCAGGGCCCCAGGTGTAACAGGGTCCCTTGTTACACCCTGGGTGACCCATCCCCCAGGGCCTTTATTTAAATTAAAGTGGAGGGAGCCCACGTGGCCCTCCTCCCTAAACTTTATTGGGTCCCTAAAGGACCCTATCTTAGGGGCATTTTTTATGAAAGGAAAAAGGGGGCCCCCACAGCCACTGTTACATTTAAAGAGGAGGGGGACAATTTTAAACAAACCATGTTTAATGTAAAAACACCACCCTCACCATATAAATGACATTATCATCAGCCTTACTGAACATAAATCATCATATAAACTTATATGCAACTTCTTAACAGATGTACACCTTCAAGCCATCTTTTAGAGGCTACCTCTCTGCATCTTTAACCTCTTAAGTGCTGCGCCTATACCAGCGGCCGACGGCACCACTACCTCGGGAGTGCTGCCGTCGGCCGTTGGACGTTCCAGCTGCACCTGCGCAATGGAACGTTCAGCACTGGAGCTGGACGTTCCAGAGCAGCTAAGGTGTTAAGTAAACTCAATAGTCCCACTTAATATATAGCTATGTGCAACCAGAAGACCCATATCTCACCATCTAAGGGGTATATTCACAAGAACATGTGAAAACTTCCGTAAGAGTATTGTAACGCAATTTTCAACATCGCAGCCCATCACGGTAAAACAACCCCTTGTCAATGTGGAATTCACAACAAGGCGGTAGCATGCAATAGACACCAGACAACGCAGCAAATGTCTGACAATTCAAGGCCACGCAGCAAAAATGCAATACAACTAACTCTAGGGAATGAAACAACCTGGCCACACCTACCTGTGACATGCTTGCCAATTTCTTCCACGAAAAGACTAAGACCATTGAGTTTGACATACAATCCAAGATGGCGCTCCAGCAAACTATTGTGCAAGATTCTAACAGTGGCGATCTATTCAAAGTACATTTTACTAATCCAGGGGAAGTAAAAGAAAAATGCCTCATGGCACACCTACTCGCCAATCTCTCAACAAATTATCGAGAACACTCTTCAAGCAATCAACCCCTCCAATCATTTCTCTGACCCCCTGTCTCCTGCCCTGTTCAAAATTTTAAAAACATCCTACCACTATGGGCTAAAATTGTGAACGCCTCCCTGAGTCAAGGTGTCATTCTGGACTGCCTTAAAATAGGGCAAGTCAGATCTATACTAAAGAAAGCTGATGCTACTCCATCTGATCTAAACAACTACCGTCTTATAACCAACATCCCCACTTTGGCGAAACTATTGGAGAAATGTGTACTAATTTAATTATGCAAACACATTGAGAATTAAACCCTCTTAGACAGTCACCAATCGGGCTTCGGCCAAGGACACAGCACAGAATCTGCACTCACACATATTATGGATGACATACTAAAAATGCTTGACCGCAATGAATCATGCCTATTGATACTTCTTGATCTGTCCTCCGCCTTCAATACGGTCAAGCATGACAACCTTCTGTCCCTATTGGAACGAAGGATGGGCCACTCAGGCACAGTGTTATAATGGCTCTCCTCCTTCTTGAATAACAGAACTCAAAGAATCAAGGTGAAGAATTCACTCTCGCAACCACTCTCGTCACTCTATGGTCACCCTTGGTGTTCCTCAGGGATCTGCCCTATCACCCATTCTTTTCAACCTCCTAAAGGAGCCTTTGACGAGTGCACTGAAATCAGGGAACATTCTATATCACCTGTACGTGGATGAAACCCAGCTGTATCTGAGACTCACCTCGCCAGAAGGCTTTATTGCCCTCAACACTCTTCTACTGAACACGCAAAGCTGATTCACTAACAACCACCTCATGCTGAATACCAAAAAATCGGAATTCAGTCTCATCTTGTCACCGAACCACACATAAAGCTAGACCTATGGTTAAAACAGCTAACCTCCTTTGACTGTGTCCGCCTGGTCATTGACTCAGCAAAATCCCTAGGAATCATTAAAGACAAACATCTGAATATGCAGTTGCACATCTCTATTGCCACGAAGGGTGCTAATCACAAGTTTAAGGAAACTCAAACCCTTCCTCCCTCAGGCTGATCTAAAAATGGCAGTACAAGCCCTAGTGCTACCAAGAGTAGACTACAGAAGCATCACTCACTGTGGTCTCCCTAAATACAAGCTGGCTCCACTTGGAGCAGCAATGAATGCTGCGGCTAGACTGGAATCAGGAACCAAAAGAATTAGTCACATTTCTCTAACCTTGAAAGCCCTGAATTGATTGCGTTACGAGGCAAGAATACACCTTAAGGTGGCCTGCATGACACACAAAGCAATTCACAACAATACACCCAGTTACTTGGCTCTAAAGTTGGAAAGGTCTGGAGGCTGCAGACAATATCGAAGTGCTAGCACTTTCCTTCTGAAACTTCAATCCTTCCATAAGAAGGGAACTGGTTGTAGAGATTTCTCAGGGATTGCACCAAATATTTAGAACTCCTAACCTCCAGTAGTGCGTGGAATCACTTCCCTTACTGCATTAAAAAAAAGAAGTAAAAATAATATTAATGAACAAATTCATGCCCTAAATTTCACCGAGTCATGTTTATGATCCGAATGCCATTGCCTATCTCAGGTGACTAATATCACAGCCCTTATTGCTCAATAACTGTATGTAGTGTAAAGCTTAGCTGGCTGTGGGTCCCCCTTGTTTTATCTATATACATTATATCCATTGAGAATCGATTGAGGTCATAATATGTATGTTTGCTAGCACAATCACCTAATGGTCATTAACTGTCTATTGTACTACGTCCTGCAGTTTCATTGTCCTTTATGTTTGTTATTCATATATTGTATATTTCTTATGTAGGAATTGACACTTTTGAATGTGGGTATACCACCTCAACCATTTATGTTCTTATACTGTAAAACGCTCTGATACCCTTGTGGGTCACGTTCCCGCTATATAAAACGTTATCAATAAATAAATAAACCGCACGGAATGTCTGGTGTTGGCAACCACTTGGACGTTGGACACCAGTGTAACGTAAACAGAATACACATGCAATACAGAGTCAACTGATGAGCAACATGGGGTGATCTGAATGAAGTCCAGAGGACAGCCAACATGCAAAGAGAAGTGTCTGTGAGTAGCTGTGCACTGGGCTGTGGACACTAGAGTTTAGCGCGCTCATATGCATAAAAAGTCTCGGTGTGTGTCCCTTCGATATATTCCTGATGCAAATGCAGTGGGATGTCATCTTTACCATCAACATCTCAGGGCCCCCACACTGTCTGAGGTGACATACCTACGCAACTGCTCCACAGCACAAAATACAATCAGCCGGAGACAATGACCTGTTGTGCACTGAGTCAGTGGCACCTGGAGTGCTGAGCAGAGTAACAGGCCAATGAGGGCATCCACAACAGGCCTGAGCAACCACGAAGACTGTCTGGACCACCGCTTCAACTCTGGCAGATGGTGTTTCGAGGTGGTCCTTGCAGTGGTGGCGTGTGCCTCCTGCGGTGATGCGTCATCCGAGCCGGTCTGAACTCGCTTTGGTGTGTGAGCCATGTTGGGACGCATTTGGGCCCAGAGGCTGCGTACAGTGCAAGGCCACAGAGTCATGGAGTTGATGATTTGTGATCATGCATATCTGATGGTCCTGATTTCAGGATCAGAGTCGCAGAGCTCTCTGCAAAGAAGATACAACCATAATCCTTCCTGTTTGTTGATGTACCACATTGAGGTACTGGTTAGGACCTGAACAGACTGACTGCAAAGGGAGGGAAGGAAGTCCTTGAGAGCCAAACGTATTACCAGGAATTCCAGAAATTGAAGTGAAACAATCTTTCCTCTGGAGACCGAAGACCTTTGACACTCTATATTCCCCAGATGGGCTCCCTACCCTAGAGTGGAGGCATCTGTTATCACTGTGACAACCGGAGAAAGGGGTTGAAACTGCTTTCCTTGAGACAGGCTTCCTGGAACACTCAACTATAACTGCTCCGCTGCAGTGTCTCTGGAGATTCTGAAGGACCTCTTTCAGATCTCCATTGGATTGAAATCACTGTATGTGAGGCACCACTGTAGGGCCCTGTAAAGTATGAATCAAGACGTTGAAATCCAAAAAAAGGGTTTAATAGGTGAAGAGAAAGGCACAGAGCATCCTGGAAGGAGGAGAGCAGGATCAAACTGCCAAACAGGGAATCTGGAACATAGAACCAGGGAGGCTCACGCAGGAGCCAGGTTCTAGTTCCAACAAGGAAATAAATATATAATAAGGAACATCACAGAAGGGAAATAATAGAATGCAACACATCTCCCTCCTATAAAACAAGCATAACTGTACAGTGAAGGGAAATGTTAGGACAGGAACCTAGAAGGTAAAACAACAGGTCTGGCATTGATTTTGACTCTATGAGCCACAGACTGAGAATGTGGAACATTGTTACTGTCATGATGAGTAGGACTCTGAGCAGAACATTTGTCATGAGGAAGGATCTGAACAGGATCAGGAGGAACAGGCTTACACTTGGCAACCTTCCTAATGTTCCAAGCTCTGCCATCTTGAGTAATGACAGAGTTTCTGAAAACTTTAACAATCTTAATGGGATTGCTGAACTTAGAGAGACCTTTGAGAGTGAACCCATGTTTCTTGATCTTGACCCACTCACCCACAACAAAATCAGGAACCCTCACATTCATTTTGCGGTCAAACAAAGTTTTCATAGTGTTCTGCTTGGTTACAACACGATTGGCCACTTGCGAAATATCCAAGTGATCAACCTTAACATCTAGCTTCTTAACCCACCAAGGACAGATATTGGAACTAGGAGTTCTCCCTCTCAGAAGTTGGAAAGGACTGACCTCCGTGACAGCATGTGGGGTGATGCGATACATCCAGAGTCTTTCCCTTACCACCTCCTTCCAAGACTCTCCCGAAGAACAAGCAAGCTCCACAGCATTTTTAAGGACACGATTAAACCTCTCAACCTGGCCATTTTCCCTAGGTTCATACAATGAGGTAGTGTGATGCTTGATGCCACAGGAGACAAGAAAATCCTCCATGTCTTGGGAGACAAGTTGGACGCCGTTATCAGTAACTAGGATTTCAGGAGAACCCTCTCTAGCGAAAACTTCCCTAAGGAAGGAAATAATAATTGAGGTGGTGGCACAGGAGACAAATTTAACTTCCGGCCATTTGGTGTGATAGTCAACTAAAACCAAAGCAAAACGAGCACACTCAGGAAGGCGATGGAAAGGACCAGAGATGTCAAAAGCTAGTTTTTGCCAGGGATGATCAGGCCAAGGAACAGGACTTAGGGGGGCAGAAGACACCTTAAGCATCTTATCACTATTGACACAATCCACACAGTCACGGACAGTTCTGTCTACCATCTTGTCAAGGCCAGGCCACCAAAAGTTGGTCCTAATGAGACGTTTCATAGAGGACATCCCAATATGAGTCCTATGGGCCAAAGAAAGAATCTTGTTGTACAAAGAAGCAGGAGGAATCATTTTCCCAGCCTTAAACAAAATCCTACCCACAGCCTCAATCTCAGACGAAACTTGACAAAAAGGGGCAAATTCAGGTAACACAGATTTATCCTTGGGCCAACCTCTTTCCAAACAGTCAAAAATAAATGAGAAAATAGGATCTTTCTCAACTTCCGACATCCCGTCAATCTCAGAGATACCCCTGAAATCACTAGAAACATAGTCATTGACCACAGAAACAATATCAATTTCACGATTATCTGGGTTGGAACCAACATCAGGGCAAGGCAACCTGGAGAGGAAATCCGCCGTGACATTACTCCTACCAGGAACATACAAAACCTCAAAATCATACTCCTGCAACTTTGAAGATAAGCGTGCAATGCGAGCAGTTGAGTTCCAACCTCCCCCAGGAGACAAAATTCCAACCAAGGGCTTGTGGTCAGTTTTAAGAATGAATCTGTTGCCCCAAACATAATTGCGAAAATGCTCCACAGCCCATGTGCAGGCTAACAACTCCCTTTCGATGACCGCATACCTCCTCTCAGTGAGAGATAGGGTCCTAGATGCAAAGGCAACACACCATTCATCTTTGCCAGAAACCTGACCTAACACAGCTCCAAGGCCATAACAACTGGCATCCACAGTGATAATGCACTTCTTGTTAAGAGAGAAGGATCTCAAAGTGGGAGCATTGATGATATCTTCTTTGATAGAAGAAAAGGCAGACTCCTGCCTTTCAGACCACACAAAGTCTGAGGACTTCCTGGTAAGCTCCCTGAGGGGTTCCATTTTCGTGGCGAAATTGCGAATGAATTTACTGTAGTACTCGCATAAGCCGGCAAAGGAAAGCAATTTCTCCTTGTTATCAGGAGAAGGGGCTTTTACAATGGCATCAACAAGGGAACGCTTGGGAACAACACCGTCAGCAGACAAGGTGTGACCCAAGTATTCGACACTCTTACAAAATAATTTACACTTGTTAAATTTGAGGGTAAGACCAGCATCACATAACTTGTTGCACACATCCTTAATGGACACGATGATCATCCACATTCTTTGAAAAAATGAGGATATCATCCTGGAAACACTTTACGAAGGAGCTAACCTCTTTAAAAATATGGTGCATGGCCCTCTGAAACACCGAAGCGGCGGAGGCTAGGCCAAAAGGCATCCGCTTAAATTGAAAAAGGCCAAACGGAGTGATGAAAGCGGTAAAATGCTTTGCATCATCAGTCAATTCGATTTGGTGATAAGCGGAACGCAAATCAAGGGTAGAAAAAATGCAAGCACCATCCAACAAACATACCATTTCGTTTATATTAGGGAGAGGGTGACAATCAGTGATCAAGTTGGCATTGAGAGCCCTTAGGTCCACACACAACCTGATACTTTTATCGGGTTTTTGAGCCAAAACGATGGGCGAAACCCATTCAGAGGACTCCACTTCCTCAATGACACCTCCAAGGATCATGTCGTCCAATAAGATCTTGAGTTCAGCTCTTATACTGATGGGTACACCCCTCAACTTTTGTTTGACTGGGATGGCACCATTTTTAACTTTGATCCTATGGGAAAAACCTCTAAGTTTGCCAAGTTTCTCAGAAAAAACTTGAGGAAATAACAAAGGGAGGTCTTTCTCGAGATCACAGACATTCCTGGAAGATTCAGAAGCAATCATACTATCATCAGACAGAAGAGTACTAGTAGTACCGGAAGCAGTGTTGTCCAAAGGTACAGCATCGCAAGTAATGGCAACCACAGAGATAGGGTCTTTGTTCCTGGGATTTAAGGTAATACCAAGTCTGAATTGATCCCTCCAGCCCAGAACATTCACACCTTTGATAGCAATGTACATTTTGATCCAAGCACTATTTCCCCTAAATTCAATAAGGACTTCTTTATAACCAACAACATTAATGTAGGATTCATCAAAGTTTTGTGCAACAATATCAGGCTCACATAAGCTAGTTAGATCAACAAGGCTCCCAAAAACTTCATTGCAATATAACTTGGTAATAATGGTCCAGGGAGAGCCCGAATCAGCCATAAGTTTGAGCTCCTTTCCTAAAATACTAACAATACAATCTGGAGAACTTAAAGTTTCTGCAGATTTGGTATCAGTCATATTGCGGATGGAAACAACAATACCATGTTCCAGGTCTTGAGATGACGATATACCTTGTGACACAGTAGAAATTTTGCCTTTAGAGGAAAAGGAAGAATCCTTTCTCGCACTAGTGTCTTTGCACATTTTTGAAAAATGACCAACACGTCCACACTTAGTGCATTCTTTTCCAATAGCAGGACAACGAGAATACGAAGCAATGTGGTTGGGATTACCACATCTAAAGCAATAATAATTTTTAGAATTAGACTGAGTTCTCGTATTAGCATTAGGCTTGCTATTGGAAGATGAGGAGGAAACAATATTAACATTACCCTCATCAATGCTAGAAGAAGATTTGCTAACAGTACCAGAAGAGGCTTTACTTTCTAGAGTTTTCATCCAGCGCTCAGATTGTTCAAGCGCTTTGGAGGTACTGATAGTCACTTCTAAACTGGGATCACCCAGGATCCAAAGCTGTTCTTGAACTTTTTTACTTCTCACATGTACAATAATCTGGTCCCTGAGCATTTCGTCAGTCATTAACCCAAAATTGCAATGTAATGACAAAGCTCGAAGAGCAGTAAGGAAGTCATCAAAACTTTCACTTTCTTCTTGAGCTCTAGTATAAAATTTATACCTGTTTAATGCAACACTAGTATTGGGTTTGAACCTATTTTCAATACGTAACAATGCTTCATCATAAACATTGTGATCACCTCCAGAACGCATAGGTGGAAGAGTTCTGAATACATTTTGACCCTCTGAACCTAAACAGTGGAGAAAAATATTTTTTTTCCTTTCAGCAGACATACGTTCACCATCAATGGCCTTTAAATAGGTAATAAACTCTTCTTTCCATCGTGACCATGGAATAGATGGTTCACCTTTAGTCTGTAGAAACTTGCTAGGAGGATCAAATTGCATGGTAAAATAGTATGGTTACACTAACTAAATGTAGTAACTATATATTATAGAATAGTATAAGTAACTCTTAAAACAGTAATGAATAGTCTCAAAAATAACACAAATAGCAAATGTTTTCCAAAGAAAAATGTAAAATATCAAAATTGAGAAAGTTTAAGTGAAGTTGATGTCCAAAAAACGTGAAATGTTGCCAAAAGTTAAGTAGAGCAAGGGTTTCACAGTCTAGTAAAATTTTGAAGACGTGAGTCTTTCCTGAAGGTAGATTAAATACGAATCTTACAATGCCAAAGTACCAACCAGTTTGTAGAGAAGTTGCTTGCCGAGTGCGTTGAGGTACAGAGAAGAACAGGATAGCTGCCGTATGGTTCAGAGACAAGAACAGCTGAAGCCTGTCAGGTACCAAACGCTCCCAGCTCAAACGCTCCCAGCTTACACTAGCGCGGACTTCCTCTAGCACATCACTGCGCGGAAAGCAAGACAGGCGTCATACAGGGCCGACGCTACGAGGCTCTGAACGCTGCTTTGTGACGTGGGGCAAGAAGAAAACAAGGCGCATCAGCGTTAAAAACAAGGTGACGCGTTGAGCGTGCTGCGTTGGCTGAAAGAATGCTGGTTGGTGGTTATGGCAACCAGACGCGCGTGATGTCGTCGAAGAAATGGTGGCTATGGTAACGGCAGTAGCAGCTCTCTGCCATATAGAAGAAACGTAGAAAATCCATAAAATCTGAAAAGTACATACCAGGAAGCTGGCGATCGGACGCTTAAGTAGAGAACTTTTTAGACAGCAGTCCGAAAATGTAGAAAACGAAGAGGTAGGCCGGTTCGTTTTTTTGAAGAGGAATATTTCGCACCTGTGCCTTGTAATGCCGCAGAAATGTTCCTCAGGTTCTCCAATCGTCGCCAATTTGTAAAGTATGAATCAAGACGTTGAAATCCAAAAAAAGGGTTTAATAGGTGAAGAGAAAGGCCAGGTTCTAGTTCCAACAAGGAAATAAATATATAATAAGGAACATCACAGAAGGGAAATAATAGAATGCAACAGGCCCTCATATACCAACGTGCATGGGTAATCTACAGTATGCAGGAAGCAAACACACCAAGCAGGCGAAAGACGTTCAGGAATGGAACAGCTGCTACATTCTGAAAAAAAGGAGTCATAGCCTGGATGTCTTGAATAGTCTGTAGAGGTGGGAAGGTATGACCTACAGTAGTGTCAAGGACTGCCCCTATGAACAGATTGTGCAGAGAGGGCACCAGGTGAGATCTGGGTACATTTATTGTAAACCCCAAGTCAAACAGTTATGTTGTTACTTGCAAATTATGCTGCACCATCTCTGCCGACTTTGGTTTGAGTAGCTAGTTGTCTCGATAGCGAATAACAGGAACCCCATACCTTCTGAGATGTGCTGCCACCACCACCATCACCTTTGTGAAGACCCGAGGTGCAGAAGTAAGTCCAAATGGAAAGACCCCAAACTGGTAGTGTTGAGACCCCACCGATGTGACTTCAGAATAGGAATGTCAAAATGCGCATCCTGTAAATCGATCAGCACCATCCAGTCTTCCTTATGCAGTGCAAGAAGAAACTGAGCCAGATGAACATTTAAAATTTCTCCTGTTTGAGTTAAAAATTCAAAACCCTGAGGTCTAGGATCAGCCTCAAACAGCAATCCTTTTTGGGAATCAAGAAGAACAGAGAGTAGCATCCTTTACCCCTTTCCTGCGCCTGAGCCACTTTGATGGCAGCTTTTTGCACTAATGACAGAGCCTCCTGCTGGAGAAGCAGAAAGTACTCACCGGAGGGTAGGGCATACCCATTCTCTAGTATGTAAAACACCATACCTCCAATGATGTAGAAAATGGGACCCCCATTCTCCCACGGGACAAGTATGCTCTAGGACTATGGAATATGCCTATGGACCCATAGGGCCAACAGGCACACAAGTAGTGTTTACTGTCCTGCCGAACAAGCCAAACAAGCCAAGCATCGCATTTAAAAAAAGCAATGTATATATACCCGGAGTCGGAGAACGACTTCGAAAACCATGAAGTCGCTTTTGCTTCTGGTTCTTCGATGACCTCGGCGTATATGGAGCCGGCAAGTTGGAATGGAACATTGACATCATGCGACCCTTCCTTTGCTTCTTGGCCTTGCCCATGAATTATTTGGCCTCCCTCTCCTTCAGTGCTTTAGGATTCATACACTTGGATGAAGTGCACTCCTAGTCTTAATGGGGGTCAGTGATGGACATCTGGATCCCACATTCTCTACATGGCTTGAAACCTGATTTACTTTGAGGAGCCATTCTCGATGGCTACACCATCCTGACAATCTGCAACAAAGAAACTTCCAGAAATGTAGAGCCTCATCGACAGCGTGGGGAAAAGGGAACTGACATCAGTACGCCGACAAGGTTTTCTTATGGCTCCAATTATGTCACGTGGAGTCGCATGCAGAGCTTTTCTATTGTGATCTCATCACTGATATGGGAGAGCTGAGCAGAAATGTTTCCATGGAATGGTGCACATTGGGATAAATAAAAAGGTGAGGAATCCACAGGCAGATGTATCCATCAGAATTCCCTGTTACTTGAGTATGTTCGCCTGACCGTATGGGAGTGCGTTTTTTTCTTGCTGTTGAGGTCCTATATGTTGGACGTGAAATACGGGGCAGGGTTGAGCTTTTAGGGATCTTTTCAAGGAACTTGGCTTGCACTGGAAGCGTCTGGGCTCACAGTTCTTTTCTCTCATGCTTGGGCTTAATAGTCCTTTGCGGGCGGCTTTTCTGCTTCTATTAATGTTGGCTTCAATATCCTAATGCGGGGAGGTGGCATGAGCACCTCCATTCCTGTATATGTGGGGGGGGAGGTTGCTGGCAGCTTTCTTGCCACCAGCATTGTAGAGCTATCACTTTTGGCCTCTTTGAAGATGGCCCGTAATTCTAATAAGGCCTCTCTCATATCACCTCTATATTTCATTTTATATATGTTTTAGTATATTCTTTTATGCTGGTGTTAAATGTTACCTCGTTAGGCCATGGAAATGTGTGTGCCTTTGTGTGCGCATGCCATTCTTGGCAAAACGTATTACATTTCTTTAGCTGTGTAGGAAATCTGGTTTCCATGTGCTTAGATGAGGAATCCCTGACAAGTTTAGCAGTTTTCTGGACAAACACAACTGAAAACTTTTAGGAGTTTTTAATTGTTCTAATCATTGGGTCAAACATATGTGGTGCCCTTCTACAATGTTTCATACCATAAGGTCAGTGCTGGCAATTTCTTTTGTAAAGAGTTCAAACAGCTCAAACAATAATTTACATGATAACAAGATAAGACTGCATATGACGTAATGTAAAACAGGGTAAATATAAAATGGGTTAGTAAAAAATCTGCATAAATTCTCGACTTAAAAATATATTTTGTTAAAAAAAGGATATGTTTGAACACATTTTTTCCTCTTGCAAGAGAAGAGTAGCATGGAACATGTTCCTAAGTGAACTGGATAGTGTGCCACTATCTGCTCCGAGACAAAGTTGTTAGTCACAGACACCAAAGAGTACCAACTTGGGAGTCATAGGCCCTTCTTGACCACACACAAATTACGCCCAGTTTTCTGGGTCAAAGTTTATCCTAAAGTCCAAATCGCACTTGTGTCACACCCTGGCTCAATCGTATGCTCTGTATCACACTCAGAGGTCCAAGTGACCAACACCTCTTACTCCTTTCAGATACTAAAGGCGTTAAGAAGCTGTTACCACTGAGAAATCCTTTTCACTAAAAAACTATGAGACTAAGGTGCCAATTTCTCCCATGCATGATAGCTGTGTCAAAAAAATAGCATTATGGGAGCCATAAAGGTCTGTATAAATAAATAAATATTCATTTTCCTAGTATGCTAACTATCGAACAAAAGGTGACTTCTGCAGGATCGCCTCTGAGGCTCCTTTACAACTGAAACAGTTGGGACATATATAAGGTAATATGCCAGACCCTGTTGGTGGCAGGGTGCTCAGGTTATCATTTTATGCTTCTCCCTAGTTTACCATACACCAAATGCTTAACAAAAAATTCCACAATATTTCAGGATCAGATGTGGTCTCTTACCTTCTGGGTCAGCTGCTTCAGGATCGACCTCCATCCCACATATTCAGCAGAACTTCCAATCGATTGCAGCATCTGCCCACCTTTGTCACTGCATGATGCAAATCCATCTGGATAGGGTCATCTTCCTTCACCTGCATGCAGGTACGAGGTCCAAATCTCACCTGGCTGGCTCATCACAATGTTTCTTGAGTATGAAATACCTTGAAAAAACTATGGACAAGAGGCATTTGGCAAAACAGGAACAGTTTGCTTAATGGAAAGGGGCGACCACTCGGTCCCCCCGAACGTATGGCAGAGTGCCTCGATCCCCCCGGGAAGACATTTTTGGGCGGGAGGCGCGTCTCGGCTGGTATGCCCGAAGCGGCGTAGCCGGGGCGCGCTTTTTCCCGCCCTTGAGTGGGCTGGCCTAGACACGGACGCCGCCGGCCACGCCCTCGGGGCAGGCAGGGGCGGGTTTACGCCCGCCCTGAAGATGGATAAAAAGAGACGCAAGACCAGAAGACATCCTCTTGTTCCTGTGCTCTGAAGCTGCACCTCCCCACTGCACGTGAGCTCGAGACGGAACGAAGAGCCAATTTTGAGCGTTTTAATCGTTCTTGTTTGTTTTTCAGTTACTTTGTTGGAGAATGCCGAAGAAGGTTGGAAAGCGTATGAATACCGACCAGATGCTGCGTGTTCTCATGAAGGAGATGTCCGAGCTAAGGAAGCGGGTGGACATGAATGAAGAAAGGGGTCCAAAACGTCCTTTGGCGGGAGCAGCCCCGGGAGGGAAAAACAAGAGGCCCAGGAGGGGGGCAGCGGGAGAAGAGATTCCCGGTCCCAGTGCTCCGCTTGAGGCTCCAATTCCCGTGCCAGGGGAGGGGAATCCGATCACCCCCGTGTCCGAGGATGATATGCCGCCCGAGTTGGCAGCACAATTGGCAGCGTGGTTGGGAAAAGGTAACGAGGGCGCCACGGCTGTCGAAGCGCAGGAGCTGATTAAGCAATTGCGTGAGAAGCGGGAAGCAGCCAAGGTGCCCGTGCCGGCTGCAGTGGGGGACAAGACACCAGGGACGGTTGCGACCACAGAGGCAGCGTCAGGTGCAGGTAAGCGGCCATTGCCGATCGCGAGGGATGAGTCAACACCCTCTCGGAGAGAAAAGTTGGGGCAACATGTTCCTTTGGCTATTAAGGAAAAGATTTGGGCGGGGGAGTACGTGAACATTTTTTCGTTACTTGTTGATCATTATGAGGTTGAGCATGTAAAGAGTCAGAAGGACCTAATGCACCCGAGTGTTTGGCGCGCAAAAATGGCCGCCTTTAAAGTGAATGAGAATATCGCCAATTGGGGCAATGCCTGGGGAATTTTTACATCAATCCTGGGCGAACGTAGGCCTGAGTTGCTTTCCGAGTTCCCAATCTACCAATCACGAATCATGGGGTACTCGACATCGCACCAGGGGAACCATTGGTTTTGTTACGATAATATGTTCAGAAAGGAAAAGGAGCATAATAAAAGTTTAACCTGGGATTGTTATGATGCCTTGACCTGGGATAAAATGAAGGAGTCAGGGATGTTAAAAATGCCGTTGGTAGGAAGTAATGTGGGTGAATCCTCTCGACAATATGCGGGGACGCCCTTTCGATCAGGTTCGGGGTCCGACGATCACTCGAAACCTACCGGCAATACCGGAAGAAAGGGTTTCTGTTTTAATTACAACAGAGGAAAATGTACGAGACCGCAGGGATCGTGTAAATTCAAACATGAATGTAGTGGTTGTGGGTCGTCCCATCCTGAGGTCTCGTGCAGAGCCAGAACGGGTGATAACGGGGGGAGAGGAGGTGCCAAACAGGTCTAATATAGTCCGAGGGGCGCCTTTACCCACTCCCATTGATACCCTGGCAATGATCCCTTGGCTCAGTGATTACCCGGATCGTACTTCTGCTGGGGTGCTGCGAAACGGTTTTTCGTATGGTTTCCGCATCCCGGTAGGGGACTTTCAGGGTGTGGATAAGTGTAAAAACCAACTTTCCGTCCTGCAGCATACAACCGTAGTACAGGAAAAGATCCGAAAAGAGGTGACTCGAGGTCGGGTCGCTGGCCCGTTTAGTGTACCCCCAGTCCAGAATTTTGTTTGTTCCCCCTTAGGGGTAGTACCCAAGAAAGATCCTGGAGAGTTCCGACTAATTCATAACTTATCAGCTCCACGAGGTCTTTCCGTAAATGAGGCAATCGATCCAGAAGTGTGTTCGGTGCGGTACGCATCCTTCGATGAGGCCGTAGCCATTTTGAATCGCCTGGGGCCCGGGGCGCTGATGGCGAAGTCAGATATCGAGTCAGCGTTCCGATTGCTCCCGGTACACCCAGACGACCAGCGTCTCCTAGGTTTCATGTTTCAGGGTTGTTATTACATGGATAGGTGTATGCCAATGGGGTGTTCTATATCCTGTGCTTATTTCGAGAAATTCAGTTGTTTTCTACAATGGGTTTTCACAAAGAAAACGGGTTTCCAAGATGTAATGCACTACCTTGATGATTTCTTATTTCTTGGGGCAGCTGGGGGTCTTGAATGTGGCCGGGCCTTGGCCGAATTTTGTGTGTTGATGAAACAGTTAGGCGTGCCATTGGCGCCGGGTAAAACAGTGGGTCCTACGACTTGCCTCGAGTTTCTGGGGATCGAGTTGGACTCCATTGAGGGGTGTTTCCGTTTGCCAGCCGAGAAAGTGTTGAAGTTCAGGGCTGCGCTGCAACTGTGTATAAATGCATCAAAAGTTACGCTGCAACAATTACAGCAAGTGGTGGGACAGTTGAATTTTGCACTGAGGGTGATACCAATGGCCCGCCCCTTTTCCCGTTCAATTGCCCAAGCGATGGTCGGCCTTAAAGAAGGCCATCATCGCACGAGACTATCGGCCGAGATCCGCCAGGACATGCGTATTTGGTTAGCATTCTTGGCGGATTTCAATGGTAGAATCGTCTGGAATAAACCAGCCGTGTCTTCTGAGGAGCTGGGGCTGTGGACAGATTCGGCGGGAAGCATAGGTTTTGGCGCCATTTTCGGCACAAAATGGTCAGCACAAAGATGGCCGACTTGGTGGCATGAGAAGGGTCTAACGAGTAATATTGCTTTCCTCGAACTGTTTCCCATCTTGGTGGCCTTGAGAACATGGCCCGATGGGTTCAAAAATCACTCGGTCATATTTTGGTCGGACAATATGACTGTGGTCGAGTGCATCAATAGTCAGGCAGCACGTTGTAAACTGATCTTAAGACTACTTAAAGAAATTGTTTTACTATGTATGCAATTGAACGTGCTATTCAGGGCAAAACACGTGCCAGGGGTGATGAATCAGGCAGCTGACGCACTGTCTCGTTTTCAAATGCAGGCTTTTGCTGGTTTCCTTCCCTCAGCGGACCCGGAGCCGGCACCCTTTACCGAGGCTCTCTGGTCTCTCGGTGCCCCGAACTTCGTCACCTCGTGGGAGAGAGTCTAGCACCAAGGACGAGGAAGGCATATGAAGGGGCGTTTCGGGCCTATTTAGCCTTTTTGGGGAGTGATAGAGAGCGACTTTGGGGTCATGAGGAATGGGTGGTGAATTTCCTGATGTCCTTACGTAGGGCTGGGAAATCGGTGGCTACGGCCCAGAGGCATCGTGCTGCCATTTCCTTTGTTGCCAGAGCACACGCTATCCAGGACCCAACAGCGTCCTTCGTTGTACAGAAAGCACTGCGTGGGTGGCAACGCCTGGAGGGTCGCAGAGTAGATGAAAGGCGCCCGATAGGTTTGGATAGATTGTCCCAGTTGTTGGCTACACTTCCTGCCACATGTTCATCTCAGTTTGAGGCAGTGCTGTTCCGAGCCGCGTTTACGCTAGCATTTCACGGAGCAATGCGGGTAAGCGAACTGGTGGCAAGGAACAAACTAGATGTAGCGGGGGGTTTGTGCCGGGAACACGTCCAGATCAGGGGAGAAACAATGACTATCTCCTTTGTAAGGTCTAAGACTGACCAGGATGGGATGGGTGACTGCGTCATCATACGCAGGATTCCTGGGTCCTCCATATGTCCGGTAAAGTGTTTAGAGGATTATCTAGCACGAAGGGTGGCATCATGGGGGGGGACTTTGTTAAGACACGCGGACGCCACCCCACTGACGAAATTTCAGTGTCAGCGGGTGCTTGCGATGTCTGTTGCCGCTGCGGGCTTGAACCCGGGCGAATTTGGGACCCATTCCTTTCGGATAGGGGCTGCTACTGAAGCTACGGCCAGGGGTCTTAATGTTGAGCAAGTGAAACGAATGGGGCGTTGGTCCTCCAATTGTTATAAAAGATATGTGCGGTTGCACATGTTGTGAAGCTGTAATTATGTACTCTGTACTCACGCTTCTTGTTTTTGTTTGGTTTCAGTTACGCAAGCCTACGAGGCGGGGCGGACTATGCAGTCGACCTTACACCGGGCCAGCGGTCAGACATCACCGGCTGTGAAAAAGGAGGTGTGGGTCGTGGGCCACTCATACGTGAGGCGTGCCGCAGACGTATTCAAAGCAGGTGACATGATTCACGTAGCTGGGGAATACGGGTACAGGATGTCCTTCTACGGAAGGGGCGGTCTCTGTATTGACCAGTTTCAAACATTTTTTGAGGGTTTGTTAGGGCGGACAAGGTCACCGCCGGCTATAGTTATAGTGCATGTCGGGGGCAATGATTTGGTCACCATCGGTAGACGACTACTCCTGGAGGCAATGCTTTCCACTGTAAGTTGGTTGGCGAGGAGAGTTCCGGGGTGCACGATTGCATGGTCCCATTTGATTCCACGAAAGGTGTGGCGGGGGGCTATCTCTATACCTGCTTTGAATCACTCTGTTAGAAAGCTTAACAATAAAGTGAGTAGGTTGTTCCGTTCCAGGACATTGCATTCTATTTCTCATAGCTGTATTACTGATGACAGGATGTATTCGGGGGATGGTGTGCATTTGTCTTGGGAGGGGAATGAGTTGTTCTTAGGAGACTTCTTAGCATGGTTGAAATCTTTGAGACATGACCTTTAGGTAGGAGTTTTGTGGGGGGTCCGGATAGCCGGTCAACTATCCGGCCTGTGGCGGTAAGGTCATGATCGGTGAGCACTAATTGGAAGATCCCTATGAGTGGGCGTCACCCAACACGGATGGGAGCGCTCGGGGGAGGTGGCCTTTGGCCCCTCAACAGGGAGGCGGTCCCTTCTAAGGATGGGTCGCCGGAAGAAGAGGAAAGGCGGTCAAGGCCCCTTCCTGTGTAGGAGGGGTTACAGCCCCCTCCTGGGGAATTTCCCGGGGCCAGTGACATCTGCGACGGCAGATGCGGTAAGTTGTGTGGGGTTGGGGGGAGGTCTACGATACCTTCTAGATACCTCACACGAGTCTTCGAACGACCTTTAACTGGCGTCGAGTTGATAAGTGCCCCCGTCAAGACAAGGGAAATTGTAGTAGTTGCACGTGAGTATGCCTCAGTGCTGTCGCCCCTCCCAAGTGGGGGGGGTATGTCTGGTTAGGGATCTTGACACCGGTTACGACCTTGCCGTTGGCCCTTAAACGTTAGGATGTACAATTTCAATATTTCAAGTAAATGTTTTGTAGGATGTTAGATCGGCTAGGAGAACCTCTGTATTAGAGAATCTGTTAAGGTTAGCCAAACATCGCAGTGTGGTATGAAATTGTACATTAATGTTTTAATGTTCTAATTTTTTGTTTTTAATAAATACGGCCGGGAGGGTCACTCCCTCCCACTTCCAAAAACTTCAAGAACCGTTTCCGGTTTCCCTCATTTGGGGATTGTGTTGAGAGGGGGTGGCGGGTATCTCAGCCATATGGAAAGGGGCGACCACTCGGTCCCCCCGAACGTATGGCAGAGTGCCTCGATCCCCCCGGGAAGACATTTTTGGGCGGGAGGCGCGTCTCGGCTGGTATGCCCGAAGCGGCGTAGCCGGGGCGCGCTTTTTCCCGCCCTTGAGTGGGCTGGCCTAGACACGGACGCCGCCGGCCACGCCCTCGGGGCAGGCAGGGGCGGGTTTACGCCCGCCCTGAAGATGGATAAAAAGAGACGCAAGACCAGAAGACATCCTCTTGTTCCTGTGCTCTGAAGCTGCACCTCCCCGCTGCACGTGAGCTCGAGACGGAACGAAGAGCCAATTTTGACCCACCCACCAGCCCCTGAGGACAGCTAGTTGTTTTAATAAAGTTGATCAGTTATTCTATTTTGTTTTTCAGGTTGTTTTTGGTGTTATGTTGATATTTAATGTGTAATAAAGATTGGTATAATGTTACAAGTTGGTGATTAAAGAATGTCGGATTTAAGGTCCATTTAGACACAGGTTTTTCGGTCATAGTGGCCAATGTAGTTTCGTTTAGTTAGCACTTGTCGTATTTATTTCGGTCAGGCGGTAGGCGGTAAGGTCATGATCGGTGAGCACTAATTGGAAGATCCCTATGAGTGGGCGTCACCCAACACGGATGGGAGCGCTCGGGGGAGGTGGCCTTTGGCCCCTCAACGGGGAGGCGGTCCCTTCTAAGGATGGGTCGCCGGAAGAAGAGGAAAGGCGGTCAAGGCCCCTTCCTGTGTAGGAGGGGTTACAGCCCCCTCCTGGGGAATTTCCCGGGGCCAGTGACATCTGCGACGGCAGATGCGGTAAGTTGTGTGGGGTTGGGGGGAGGTCTACGATACCTTCTAGATACCTCACACGAGTCTTCGAACGACCTTTAACTGGCGTCGAGTTGATAAGTGCCCCCGTCAAGACAAGGGAAATTGTAGTAGTTGCACGTGAGTACGCCTCAGTGCTGTCGCCCCTCCCAAGTGGGGGGGGTATGTCTGGTTAGGGATCTTGACACCGGTTACGACCTTGCCGTTGGCCCTTAAACGTTAGGATGTACAATTTCAATATTTCAAGTAAATGTTTTGTAGGATGTTAGATCGGCTAGGAGAACCTCTGTATTAGAGAATCTGTTAAGGTTAGCCAAACATCGCAGTGTGGTATGAAATTGTACATTAATGTTTTAATGTTCTAATTTTTTGTTTTTAATAAATACGGCCGGGAGGGTCACTCCCTCCCACTTCCAAAAACTTCAAGAACCGTTTCCGGTTTCCCTCATTTGGGGATTGTGTTGAGAGGGGGTGGCGGGTATCTCAGCCATATTAAACATAGCGACCAGGAGAACAGTTACAAACACTGAGTCTGAGGACTGTCTCAATTGACATTCAGTTAGCATCCTTCTTAAATGCAGTTTCCATCAGGTTGTAAAGGTCTTCAGCAAACCATATATGGTGAAGAATGTTGGTTGCTGCCTTAGAATCATAAATGAAGGGTCAAATGTTTACTACAGGTGGGCTTCGAACTTGTGTTTACAGAATGTGGCCAGTGGGTAAAGTGTCCAGATATCCGCATGGGAAGCATGTAATCACTGCTTTTGCTGTGCTCTGATTGGCTATATGTTTCTAACTCATGTTGCATCTGACTTTATGGTGTTTTAGGAGCACAATTACCCCCTCCATACATGTGTGCTTTATTGGAGCCATTCTAGCTTGACCAATGTAATGTTGTTGTGTCTTTCTGTGCAATTAATCTAGAGTTTGCTGTTCATGCAGTTATCTGCCAACTACACATCATCCCAGCTGTGACCTATAAATCAGTAACACCGGGCCTGGGTGTCAGAGCTTGTCTGACTATGTACTTGTGAGTCGGGTTGATATGGAGTTCATGATGAGTAATTTCTTTATCATGGACGTGATTTTGTTTTCATAAATGAAAGTATAGTTTTTCATATTGAGACTTTCATTTTCCATATTAACAACTTCATCACACATGTGGCAGATTTGTCACAGAGTATCCCCTCTCTCAACCTCTAAATCATGCACTTATTCCTACATTACACCCTGGGATCCACCACAAATAATTTTCGACAAATGCTTTCACTTGGCAGTGAGGAAAGTTAGTCTATGATCATGGTTTAGCTATTGAATGGTTGGGTGTCACTGACCATGTAATACGCTTTTGCTCAGTCACATTGGATGAATGAGGAAATTATTGGAACTGTAAATCTGTAAAAGAAGCCATTAAATATAAGTCATGTATACAGAAAAATATGGCACACGCAAAGACAGAATTTAAACTTTTGAGTAGAAGCATTATCAAGTGAAGTATTAGTAGATGGCTGAGTGGGCAGTGGAAAACACATAATGTCTTCGGTTTGTATGAATTGCATATTTTGTTGTGGTGCACTGTTAACTGGAGCAGATGCATATTACACTGAGGACACTGCAGCACCAAATTAAACCATGCTGTGGACAGGAAGGTGATAGGCGGGATATCTGCCTTGCTTAAGAAATATAGTATTGTCGATAAGAAAGCAAGGTGAATTGCCAATTGTCCCTTCCATCACTGGTCCTGTTCTCTGTCCAGGATGTCTGCCCAGTGGTGTGTCAGTTGCTGCTGGTTGACAGGATGCTGGTGCTGCAGTGCATATAATGCTGTACGTGTTCCCAGAGAGGAACCTGACACTCCTGCAAGGGATAAACCTTACTGGACCTGTCACCTGCTGCCAACATGCGGTGAGGTGGCGCTTAAATAAGAAGATGAGTGTGGCCACTTTCCCCTTGACGTAGAATGGGGAGGACTGCACCCCTGAATGCTGTGTCATCCACTGGGGAAGTGGATGATGATGCCTGCGTCTTCCATAATTCGGGGTGGGAGGGAGTTAGACTGAGACAGGGAGGACTGGTAAGGAATGAAAACCAAAAAGCAAAGCATTAAAAATGTCACAAAACACACACACTCACAGAAAGATAAATACATACAGGGAAAGTCAAACACTCATAAACAGTAAGTAAAGAAAGGCTGGCATTAGGAAGGGGGTCATCAGCTGGATTGAACTAGATTGTATTGGAAAGTTGTGAAGAAAGCAGCAGGGAGAAAGCTAGGCAGGAGCAGACAAAACAAAATGGCCATGCTGCTGTTTGCACTGACTTTTTAGTGGGAAACGTGCAACTGGTGCTAAATTGCAGAGCAATGTGCATTTTCCCTCCGTTCTTAGAACTCCATGGAATCTCACAGGGTTTTTATGTAACTGTGGCGTTCTGCAGAGTGAAATTCCACAAGTTCCGCCCCTCCCTAGCTGTTTCTCAGCTAAGGGTGTATCTTGACTTGCCCTGACGTGGTGATGTATATACTCTTTGGTTGTCTGAGAACGAACTTGATGGCATATGTCTCCAGTATCCCCTGCAGCCTGAAGTGTTCCACTATTAGGTACAATGTATCCTCCTGTAGCCTATGACCGACTGGTATGAAAAGCAGTAGTGCTTCTGGTGTAGGTCAGAGCCCACCTTGTTGCTGGGTTCTGCTAGGGAATCAGGTCTGTGTTTTTCTCCTTATGCTACAGCTCCAGACAGCTGTTCTGAGAAAGGAAAGCTAATTATTTATTGATCGCACATACACATGGCGCTGTACAGCATCAACACAAGTAAGTGAAACATTAGGTATTAGTTACTTTATTTAATAAATATCAACAATGTTTAATGTTGCATAAAAAGGAACGACAAACCTTGAAATGCAGAGATAGGGGCAGCAAATTCCACATCTTTTTGGACACATCATGTCGTTCCACACTCAGTGCATTTCTTATGACATCCTATCATAAGAGATTTGTTTTTGAAAAGTCCCACAATTCCCATATGTCCTCTTAAAGTTAACCCCTACATTTCCCACTCATACAAATTATGCATTTTACATTCTGGTTTCTGTTAAAGCAGTAACAAATATCTGTACCTCCTGAGCAAAAGTGAAGGGATAGCCTTTGAAATGTGCTGGCACATGCTGGCAATGACAATAAGGGAAATGATGAGCAGTGTCTGCATCACATGCTGCGACAATTTCTAATACCTAAAACAGATAGTAATTCTGTCCAATATGTCTGCATGCAGATACAGTTTGTGACAAAGTATGCAGCAGGAGATAAACCTCATATGTCTTCCAGGCATTCATTGGATGCGGCTTCACATGTGATATCAGTGAAGACATCTCAAATGACATCATTTGAAAAGAACATCAGGTTACCTGGGAGCATCAACAGATGGATACATCAAAATCTAGTAAAAGAGAAACATTGAAAGGAACTTTGCTGCCTGGAATATCTTTGCATCCGTAAAGCTACAGTAAAATTCTACTTCATATAATAAATGTTTCCACTTTGTTAGTAATTGATATTTTATTAGTTGAATAAGATTTGTTGAGACACAATAACAGCATGTGATGAATTATTAGTTCTCCGTGAGCGCCCTCCCGAAGGCAGGCCACGCATACATACTAAATATTACTTATGCTTATGACATTCAATAAATTCAAAACACTCACAAGCAATTCTGTGCATAATAACTTTACACATTTAAATATGTAAATGATTAATGCATTATTGTTTCAAACAGTGACAGGATGCTTTTGCAAATGACTGTGAACGCGTTTTCCAAATGAATAACATGGGAGGCGAGTCACATAATTCGGAGGATGATTTGGAAATCAGTACAAGCAGCAACTACGCACACATTTCTGCATTTATTAACTATTTGAAAAAAATCTAGGTCCATTAAATTGTTCTCATCAAAGGAGCAAAAAAACTAATTGAGCGAATGTAGTCACATTCATGGCGTATTAGCTACAAAGCAAAACAGATTAACCACTTTTGTGCTTTGCTGTACTCGAACATTTTTGCTTTTTCTAAACACATTGAAGACATTGACGGTAAGAACTGAACTTATTAGATAAATAATTGATGTTCTGTATTTACTGAGTTAAACTTTGACCCCACTGGGACAAAGAAAGCATTTCAGGCGCCCGCATTGCCTGTTCACCACTGTGCAAGTGACTCCATACTGTGATGCCACTGCCAGAGCCCAAGGGCTTACCAGGGTGGTTCATTCCTAATATATACCCACTTACAACATAGCTATAGAGAATCCTTGTGTCTCCAGAGAGTTTAGAGCTTTCCCAAATCAATTAAAAATATCAATGACCTTTAAAATTTGCAGTCAGTCAATGATGAGAAGTTGGTAAAAGTATCAAAATATTTATTTATTATAAGGTTAGAATGTATCTCATTATTTACATTTGTGGGTTTACAGAAATATATAATAACTTTGCGTAGGAGACTGCATTAGAAAAGATATACAGTGTTCTGTAAAGAAACCCAGTAAGCATGTGCTTAGCTAATCATTTTCACAATTTATTTACTACGGTTCTAAACATTATGCGTTTGCCCTTTTTCCTAACATAAACATTCCTACAACAGTTAAAGTATTTTTAAGTGCAGTTCTAGAAAGATGAGTAAGTCAGTTTCCTGAATACATGCTCATTTCTCCCAGAACTAAGCTTAACTAAGCTTAGCACCTGCATTGTTTAATAGGAATGAATTAGTGTCACCAGGCCACCATTCCTTAGGTCGCAAAACATATATTCTAAGGGCAAACATGAAAAATGCAGGATTCAGGAATTTTAATTAATTTATATCCCTATTGATTAGGTAGATACATGTAGGACAGAGGCGCTGATATGGTGCACGAGGGCTTTTGAATTAAATTCAATGCATAAAGGTACATACACCCAAACTTTCTCTTCCTCCAGCTCTAATGACTTAGGGCCTAATTATGACTTTGGCTGTCTGAGGACCACCAAACTCATGGTGCACAAAGGTAGCAGTCGGCCACCACTGCACAGGTGACCAACTGCTGGTTTTCAATTTGGGCAGTCGACCGCCATGGGCACTGTCCAACCACCAGGGATCAGAGATTCCTGGCCGGGGTGCCGCAGTCTGAGGGGCGAAATGTGCTTAGTGGTGCCCTGTGTCACCGCCAAGCATATTACGACTTTCCTCACTGCCAACATTCCCATGGAGGTTCTTACTCCATGAAACTGCTGGTGGTAAGGAAAGAAAGGGGACTCTATAGAGACCCCTCTTGGCCCTGTGCACCGGGTGAATGCAAGGGGACACATGTTATGCTCCCTGTGTTTATGCATCCCCAATCCAGTATGACATGGACTGCACGGTACATGCAATTCAGGAACGTGCACTGGCGGTCTGCGGCGGTGCAGTTTAAGGCTCACATATGAGCCTTTAAACTGCACCGCCATGGGAGCGCAACACCGCCCACTCTTCAGACCACAATAATATTCATAATCTGGTGGGCGGCAGCCCTGTTTGTCGGTGTGGGAGCAGGGCAGTGGCATGGCAGCCTGCTCACACACAGTCAAACTCATAATTGGGCCCCTAGTGCACCCTCCTGGAACCTGTATTTGACATCCAGGCTGCAGATTAGAATCCCAGTGGGTCACTCAACCTTTAATCCTTCTGCTGTTGGTGAAATGAGTACCATTGATTTGGGTAACAACTAACATATGTTACTGAACGCAAATCAGCTCCATGGGGTGAATGGTTGCTTTACAAAATCACTAAGGAGGGAGCATCACAGAGCCTGAGTTAAATCCTCAGATGGTACGATTTAAACATAAAATGCGAACAAGAAGATATGCTTCAATAGCCCAAATGCTTCCCTGAGGCTAACACAGAGGGCTTACACTTTCCCGCTTTTATGCATGGGTGGTTTGTCCATTCACGATTTTTCAATACATTGTATTGTTTGTAGTCTCCATTATCCTAAATCGGGACTATGGGTGCCAGAATTAAAAAATCTCTTCACGCATGGAGTAGGAAAGAACATTAGGAGAACTTGGAAAATGACAGTCTAATAGGAACTCTTAATTGTGTAAGCTTTGAAGCATTACTGTATCTCTTTGTGTGCGTATTACTATGCCTGCCAAAAAATGCAAATCTTAGTATTAAGTGATACAGAGAAAATCTTAATTTCTCTATTAGGGCACACTGGTTTGAAGTTTAGATGTACATTTTTCTAATAAATCATTATAAACCTCGCTGTTCTTCCGTTTTTGCAGAAGTGCACACAGTGCCAGCGTTTTTTGATGCACCCAAGAGGTAATAATTTGTTACAAAGGGCTGAAAACCATGCAAAATAAACCACTCACCAAACAGGGGCATTCCTTTAAAGCACCTAATTGCAGTAATAAAAAGTAAGTTTTCATGTTTTACACTGTGGCATTAGAAAAGCTGTGTATGTGTTTCCCTTAGGAGCGATATGTGCCCTTCTGTTCTGTTCTGGAAAGAAAACTCAAAATAATAGCAGTTTGTCATACTGAATTTGTACATATATATATATATATATGTACATATATATATAGATGAATAGATATATATATTATCTACTGGCAGTCGCCAGTAGGTAGATCTAGTTAGGACCTAGTTTCCATAGGAAATCCACAACATTCTATTTGGAATAACTTTGGCGCCGGCTGCTCCGCCCCGCTTCTTCCCTGAAAGTTTGGGGGTTATTCGTCAAGTGGGGGCGGAGAAAAAAGGGGAGTCCTAAACGTGGTTTCCCTATGCAATTTTCCATAGGGACCTTTAGCCAGGGCTACAGCCCGAACGGCTGAACGGAATTACACCAAATTTGGCAAAAAGGTAGAGTTTGGCTCGCAGATTGTGCTTTTTGTTAAATGGTGTAAATCCGTTCAGTAGTTCCTGAGAAAATCAAAAGTAAACTCATAGTGATATCTAGAGACGAAGTACCGTACGCGTACAATTACGAGCACGAGCTGCATGCTGATTGGTTGTCAACTGTCTGTCAACACTCCGAACCAGGAAGTGTTGGCAGCCATCTTGTGCCTCGGTAGAACCGAGTCACAGGAATACAGGAAAACAAGGGTGAAAATGAAGAAAAGGGGGCAGGGTAGAAAAACCCTGACCCCCTAGGCCTGCTCAAGGGGTCCCACAAGGACCACCAAGGCCCCCCAATTATTATTATTGTTTTTAAATCGCGGGAGACGCCTATGGTACGTGTACACTGCCTATCCCCCCAAAAAATGTAAGGCCCCACTAAGCAAACGCGCCAGGGGGCGTGTTTGCAGATTGGTGCAATCCGTCACCTCAAACCCTGCCCCCTCCCTGCACCACTCTACAAACGCACCCCCTGGCGCGTTTGCAGAGGGGGAAGCAATTTCCTTGAATACTGGGGGTCCCTGGGAGCCAACTAGCTCACAGGAACCTCCAGTAATCGCAACAGAGCTGCTTTGCAGAGTGTTGTAAAAAGGGGCGTGACCTGATTACACCTCTCTGCAATTCAGCTCCCTGGCGCATACTGGAAGTTCCTGGTGGGCTAGTTGGCCCCCAGAAACCCCCAATATGCAAGGGGTATTAGTTCCCCCTCTGTAAACACGCCAGGGGGCTGCATTGCAGAGAGGTGTAAAAAGGGGCATGGCCTCAGAACACCTCTCTGCAACGCAGCCCCCTGGCGCATACTGAAGGTTCCTGATGGGCTAGTTGACCCCCAGGGTCCACCAGTATGGAAGGGGAATTAGTTCCCCCTCTGCAAACGCGCCAGGGGACTGCCTTGCAGAGAGGTGTAAAAAGGGGCAGGCCTCATTACATCTCTCTGCAACGCAGCCCCCTGGCGCATACTGGAGGTTCCTGGTGGGCTAGTTGGCCCCCAGGGACCCCCAGTATGCAAGGGGAATTAGTTCCCCCTCGCAAAAGGCGCCAGGGTGGCTGTGTTGCAGAGAGGTGTAATGAGACCACGCCCCTTTTAAACATCTCTGCAACGCAGCCCCCTGGCGCATACTGGAGGTTCCTGGTGGGCTAGTTGGCCTCCAGGGACCCCCAGTATGCAAGGGGACTTAATCCCCCAACTTAGAATGTGCTACGGGGCGTGTTTGCACAGTGGTGAAGGTAGGGGGCGGGGCTTGAGGTGATATGTGTGCAAACATGCCCTGTGGCGCGTTTTAAGTTAGGGAATTAATTCCTCTTCAATCCAGAGGTCCCCTAGAGGCCAACTAGTTTAACCGGTACCTTCATTAAGCACCACGGAGCTGCGTTGCAGAGTGTTGACAAAAGGGGGCGTGCCCTCTGAACACCTCTCTGCAACAGATAGATATTATTCAGAGATGGACAAAAAACAGCTGAAAGTGGAACAGGCTAAATACAAAGGAGCCATCGCCAAAGCTAAGGCTCTCTTCTATGCCACTACCATTCTTCAGTCCCCTAACAGTACTAAAACCCTTTTTAACATAATAAGGGATCTCTCACATCCCACCTGTACGAGTAATAAGGTGGTGGCTACACAAGAACTGTGTGATGAGATTGCGACCTATTTTCAGGAAAAGATCGCTAAAATTGTGGGGGGGCTGAATGAGGAAAGGGATAGCTGCAAAGATGCAGAGGCACAAACAGAAGAAGAGGAATCCTCACCAATATTGTCATCACTGGAAAATTTCACCCCTCTTACAGAAGAGCTCTTTCTTAGACTGGCCCAGAATGTATCATCTGGGTCCCCTTTAGACCCCCTTCCGCACAGGATCTGGAAAGAATATGGGCCAGAGTTGTTCCCCTGGATGCATCAGATCTGTCGCCAATCTCTTGAAGAAGGCATAGTGCCGGAAGCATGGAAACAGGCAGTGGTTACCCCCCTGCTTAAGAAGCCTTCGCTTGACCCTACTATCCCGGCGCATTTTAGACCCATCTCCCTCCTGCCCTACCCGATAAAAATTTTGGAGAAGGTGGTCAGTAGATCCTTGTCAGGTTATCTGGAAGATAACTGCCTTCTAGATAAAGACCAGTTCGGCTTCCGCCCAGGCCACGGAACAGAAACTGCATTGGCAACCATGCTGGACACCCTTCGAATGCGCGCCGACAATGGCAACTCCTCAGTCTTGGTGCTGTTGGACATGTCGGCCGCATTCGACACGGTCAGCCATGCAGTTCTGCTAAACAGGCTGGAAAAACTGGGCGTGAAGGGCAAAGCCCTGAGGTGGATACAATCCTACATGACAGGTAGACAACAGGTGGTAACCCTAGCACCCTTTTCATCGCCCAAGTCCCTGGTCAGTCATGGAGTACCTCAGGGCTCCTCGATCAGCCCTATTCTTTTTAATCTCTATCTGCAGCCCCTGATCCCCATGATCAAATCCTTCGGTATAGATCTGATAAACTACGCCGATGACACACAATTGGTGTTCTCTTTAGAAGGAAGACAGGCGGTGACCATGGAGACCTTCCAGAACTGCATGAACAAGGTGTCCAGGTGGTTGACAACGAACTCCCTTCAATTTAATGAGGGGAAGACAGAGGTTGTCTACTGTTCGTCAGCCAAGCTGAGTCAACAACCCTCCCATGAGATCAGGCTCGCGCCGGGAGCAGAACCTTGCATCCCAGTTAAGACCGTGCGCAATCTAGGGGTACTGTTTGATGCGGATCTCCAAATGACCTCTCAGACCAATAAAACCATCAGTGTCTGTTATGGATTGTTGAAGGCACTCAGACAGATTTTGCCCCTCCTGCCTGACGAATCTAGACCACTAGTAGTTAGGAGTGTGATTCTGGCCAGACTGGACTATTGTAACTCGTTATATCTAGGGGCCCCCCTATATATCCTACAGGGGCTCCAGAGGGTCCAGTCTATTGCGGCCAAGCTGGCACTTAAAAGACCTCGCAGTTCTTCCACTACGTCGGCACTAAGAGATCTACACTGGTTGCCAATTGGGAGTAGAGTTGCCTTCAAGTCCCTATGTATCGTGTACAGAGCCCTGCACAACACAGGACCTATCCCCCTACAGGAAAGGCTCTCCTGGTATAGTCCGTCCAGGTCCCTGCGCTCTGCTAGCCAGAGTTTGGCAGCAATTACCAGGATCAGGAGATCGAGGATGGGAGGCAGAGCGTTTTGTACCTCTGCCTCTAGGCTGTGGAATGAGCTTCCCCAGAACATCAGACAAATTGACACCCTACTGGGTTTCAGAAAGAGCCTGAAAACCTGGCTGTTCGCCAAAGTATAACCCCCCTGACTCTATCTAATAGCTTTGGCGGCTGGTCTATATTTCATGACAGCTAGTGTATTGTATACCATCTGATTACCATCTGACTATTTCCTGTTTGGGCGCCAGGATACCCGTAGGGTGACAGTTGCGCATTACAAATAATAAATACAATACAATACAATACACGGCTCCATGGCGCATACTGGAGGTACCTGGTGGGCTACTTGGCTCACAGGGGGCCTCAGGATTCAAGAGAAATTAATTCCCCAATCTAAAACTCGCCACAGGGCGTGTTTGCACACATGGCACCTCATGACCAGCCCCCTTCAATATTCCTCTAAAATCAGTGGAACTACGAATTCCGATTTACTCACCTGTTATCACGAGAGACGTCAGTGCTGCATCTTTGAGCCCAATACGGACCCTGAAAAGTAAATCTAAGCGTACTTACCAGTAACTTGTATTTCCTTCCAAAGGAATCTATTGTGTGGTTTTCACCAGAAAAGTTTCTAAGTGTCTATTTTTGAAACGTACAAATATTCCTCTAAAATCAGCCGAACTACGAATTTTATTTATTCACCTGTTATAAGGAGAGACCTCAGTGCTGCATCTTTCAGCCCGCTACTGACCCTGAAAAGTAATTCTAACCATACTTACAGTAATTTGAATTTCCTTCCATAGGCTAACATTGACTGGTTTCACTTGGAAATTCTTCTAAGTGTGGGGTTTTGGAACATTAAAAAAATCCTCAAAAATCAGCCGAACTACGAATTCTGATTTTCTGACCTGTTATCAGGAGAGACCTCAGTGCTGCATCTTTCAGCCCACTACTGATCCTGAAAAGTAATTCTAATCGTAGTTACAGTAACTTGAATTTCCTTTCTAGGCTAACATTGACTGGTTTCACTTGATAATTCTTTTAAGTGTGCAGTTTTGGAACTTTAAAAAATTCCTCAAAAATCAGCCGAACTGCGAATTTCGATTTACTCGCCTGTTATCAGGAGAGACATCAGTGCTGCACCTTTCAGCCCACTACTGATCCTGAAAAGTAATTCTAATCATAGTTACAGTAACTTGAATTTCCTTCCATAGGCTAACATTGACTGATTTCACTTAGAAATTTTTCTAAGTGTGCAGTTTTGGAACTTAAAAAAATCTCTCTATTTTTCTCGTATATTTGTTTTAGCGTTGCTCAGCTTCCAATTTCCCCTCACAAATTCTGGTGTCTCTTGTCTCTCGAGAGATTGTCTCCGAACGCCATTTGAAACCGTTTGAAACCGCTCAACTGCACCGCCTTGCCTCGCCATGCTCGCTCGCTCGCACTCAGCGTCTCTCAGCGTCTCAGCCGCGGCCCCTCCCAGGATCGGCAGGATCTGCAGATACACACCGGAGCTCGCTAATCACAAATCACCACGAACTGCACGGGTGCCTACTCCGTTATGGCTCCATCTCAACATCTCCACACCGCAGCAATCCCGAAAACCAAACCGAAGCATAGAGAGCCCAGAAAAAAGCCGCTGGACCCTCAATAAGGTATTCGGTTGGATCGCCCAAACGGAGCTCCTCACACGCATGCCTGTCGCCATCTTGCCTCCCCCCGGAAATTTTCTAAGTGTGGAGTTTTGGAAATTTAAAAAATTCCTCAAAAATCAGCCGAACTACGAATTCTGATTTTCTGACCTGTTATAAGGAGAGACCTCAGTACTGCATCTTTCAGCCCGCTACTGACCCTGAAAAGTAATTCTAACCATACTTACAGTAACTTGAATTTCCTTCCATAGGCTAACATTGACTGGTTTCACTTGGAAATTCTTCTAAGTGTGGAGTTTTGGAACATTAAAAAAATCCTCAAAAATGAGCCGAACTACGAATTCTGATTTTCTGACCTGTTATCAGGAGAGACCTCAGTGCTGCATCTTTCAGACCACTACTGATCCTGAAAAGTAATTCTAATCGTAGTTACAGTAACTTGAATTTCCTTTCTAGGCTAACATTGACTGGTTTCACTTGATAATTCTTTTAAGTGTGCAGTTTTGGAACTTTAAAAAATTCCTCAAAAATCAGCCGAACTGCGAATTTCAATTTACTCGCCTGTTATCAGGAGAGACATCAGTGCTGCATCTTTCAGCCACTACTGATCCTGAAAAGTAATTCTAATCGTAGTTACATTAACTTGAATTTCCCTCCATAGGCTAACATTGACTGGTTTCACTTGGAAATTTTTCATTTTTTAAAAAAAATGTTTTTTATTGGTTCAGTTCAAAGCCACATATATAAAAATAAACATATAGAACCATTATATCATATCCAAACATCGTACAAACAAACAAACTTATGGTGCAAGTACGTAATCAAAAATAATCAAAAAAATTAAAAAATTAAAAACAGAGAATAAAAGCAATATTAGTGAGAAATACTATATAAGCAGCAGTACTACCATATTTAACCAAGAGAAAGGTCATTTTTAGGGATCTAAATGGTCTATCATTGCCTGCCAAATTTTATACCCCTTTTGCATTTTCCTAACTGATTTGATCCGATAGAGATTAAATTCTAAATAAAAAACAATATAAAACTTTACTCGCCACATTTCATATATAGGTGCTTCAGGCTTCAACCACATTGAAGATATACATAGGCGAGCTACCGCCATAGCCATAAATAGAACATATCTGTTTTTTTGATTCCCCAGAAACAGATTGTTATCGTTAGATAAACCAAAAATAATCATCTCTCTTGAGATTAATGCTGTGTTCTAGTTGTTACACATCTGTGCCGCAACAGGCGCACAGCATGGACCCACGTGACCCTGCAAATAAAAAGGGTCTGCGAGCGTGCGTACGCCAGTTGGCAATGACGTGGCCAGCAAGCAAACGTATCCCACAATGTCTGACTCTTTATTCCTAGGCCTAGGCCACGTGCATGGTTTACATCATCCCAGAATGCCCCCGAGCGTAGGTTGCCATCTAACCCTACCCCGGGGACCCCACACGACACAACAGCTGGCGACGAGGGTGGGCGTACCCTCGCTGTGTGTGTGCAAGCGTCCTTCTGTGGGGCGGCCGCGAGCTCTGTCATCGGCCCGCGGCGCTCGTGCCCCTGGGGTCCCGGAGGCTTATCAGCATCTCGCCCGGACCGCAGTACCTGCTGGGAGGGGGCGCATGCCCGGACCGTCGACCGGGGTGCGCGGAAGCATACGGGGCGCGCCAAAGTGCCTACCGTTGTTGTGTGCGTCTACGCTCAAAGGCCCTCGCCTCCACTGATAATTGCGCGCCAGCACCGTCGGATTGCCCTGGGACAGCTCGAAGAGCCTCACCATCCTCGTGCAGCGCCGCACATCGGTGGGAGAGCCGACCCATTGAAGTGCACTGCCGCCACGAGGACACTGCCACACCCCCATCTCCTCCGCACGTCCTGTGAAGAGGGCCCCAGCGCCGATCTGCTGCGAGGAACGGGGAAACAGGCTCCCACGGAGGCACCGCGCACTGTACTGAGCCAGGCCCCAGTCTCGCAAAAGGACACGAACAGCACAAAGCATTGACAGTGCCAAGAATACAAACAAATAAACACAATAAAGGGAAAAGGACACTTAACTACATCAAACAGAGGGACACTCCATACCCTCTTAATACAGGGGCACAACACTGCTGCACGTAGAGAATCACCACACTCCAATCCCGGAGGCTGCTGGTAGTTACCCAACAAGCATTGGTCATTGGCGACTCCCCAAAAAAGCACCAACGCAAAGAGGGAGCCCGGAGTACCCTACAAGGCCATCAGTGCCACGCCATCATGAACATGGCAACAATACCGCCAATCGAACCCTTCCTAGTAGAAGGTTTGCCATCGTCACTAGCTCCAAAATGGAAAGACCGGGTCGACAGGCTGCTAGTTTTCTTTGAGGCCACCAAAGTCCACAAGGATCAGAAAAGAGCCATGGTCCTGCATCTCCAGGGTAAAGACGTCCAAAACATTGCAAAGACTCTTGTAGAAGCGTCCCCGAAGACTCACCGCACAATGATAGAAGCACTGAACAGGTACTTCGAGCCCATGGCCAATCAGGATTATGAGCAGTTCATTTTCAGACAAGCACGGCAGCTGCCAGAAGAGTCGTTGGACGCATATCACGCCCGATTAAAGAACTTAGCCTCGACCTGTGGATTCACAGATGTCACTGAGGAGATAAGAGGACAGATAATCCAGGGATGCGCATCAGCTAAACTTCGAGAACGCATCCTGGAGGAATTGGGAAAGCCTCTGGCGGACATCCTAACTCTAGGACGCACCAAAGAGCTATAGAAGGCCTGTGCGGCCCACATGGAGGCAGCCCTCCAGGCCCCGGTGAAGGCAGAACCAGTCAACAGGGTGACCGTAAAGCCTCCAACGAAATGGACCAAGAAAGGCACCGGAGCCACAGGGGCCACCGCAAGTGCACCAGGAAAGACGTGCGGCTACTGCGGAGGATCCCCTCACTCAGCAGCAGAATGCCCGGCAAAGGGGAAGCGATGCTCCGGGTGTGGTCATTTTAACCATTTTGAAAAAGTCTGTCGGTCCAAGAAATACAGGAGACCAAGACAAGTGGTAAACACCATACCAGAGGGAGACCCCAGCCAGAGCAATATGGACGACGACGAGGAAGAAGATAGGGTCGTCCACCGAGTACATATGATCGGCACGGCCGTCAGCAGGACCAGGCGATTACCACAATGTGGTATCCAGGTGGGAGAACAGGAGCTCATGGCTGTGGTAGACACTGGAACGACCATCAAACTTCTGGCAGCCTCCCTATACCTGGACATGGATCCACCCACTATGCTCAGCCCGTCACCAATCACCGTCTTCGCATACCGCCAAGACACTCCTCTAAAAATTTGAGGCAAATTCAAAACATCCATCTCGCACGGAGATCATTCTATCACGGCCAACATCTTTGTGGCAGAGGACGCAAGGAATGCTGCTGGGATGCCGGGCGGCCGAAGACCTGGGGATTGTCACCTTTGCATTCGGGGTACACCAGGAATCCATCCAACAGCTCACCACGGATTTTGCCGATATATTCAAGGGCATTGGAAAGTTCACCGGGAACAAAGTACACCTACAAATTGATCCCACAGTCCAGCCAGTGGCCTTAAGACATCGTCGGATTGCGTTTCATCTCAGACCGCTTGTGGAAGAAAAACTAAAGAAGCTGGCATCATAGAAAAGGTAACTGGCCCCACTCCCTGGGTGTCTCCCATAGTAGTCACCCGGAAACCGAAGTAACCAGGAGCTGTCAGAATCTGTGTGGATATGCGTCTCCCCAACGGCGCCATCAAAAGGGAGCACCACATAATGCCCACCATTGATGATCTGATAGGTGAAATGGCAGGAGCCAGCTGGTTCTCAAAGCTAGACCTCTGATCTGGTTATGACTAGCTAGAACTTGACGAAGAGTCGCGCAACATCACGACCTTCTCCACACACGTGGGACTCAGGAGATATACACGCCTCAGCTTCGGCGTGTCCAGTGCCGCGGAGGTATTCCAAAATGTAATACAAGAGCTGATCACCGACATCCCGGGTGTAATCAACGTCAGTGACGATATCATGATCCACGCTCGCACAGTACAGGAACACAACGCACGACTAACGCAAGTATTCAAGAGACTCTGAGAAGCGGGCCTCACGTTACACCGTGAGAAATGCGAGTTTCTGAAGCGCAAACTCCAATTTTTGGGATACACATTTTCAGCCGAGGGAGTCAATCCAGATCCCGACAAAGTGAAGGACATTACCGCGGCCGCTCCCCCCACGATGGTCACTGAAGTCCGCAGCTTCTTGGGGATGGTCAACTACTGCGGCAGGTTCATCCGGGACCTGGCCAACCTCACACTGCCGCTGAGAGACCTCACCAAAGACAACACACCATGTAAATGGGGGCCGGAACAAGCCAAGGCATTTCATGAAATCAAGGAAGCTCTTTCAGACGCCATAACTTTTGCCTTTTTTGACCCCCGGAAACTAACATTAGTCAACGTGGATGCGTGCCCAGTGGGGCTAGGAGCAGTCCTGATGCAAAGGCAAAGGGCGGATGAAGATTGGACCCCGGTAGCGTTTGCGAGTTGCACCCTCACTGAGACTGAACAAAGATACTCGCAAATCGAAAAGGAGGCAATAGCGATTCACTGGGGGTGCCGGGACTTCCATCTGTATGTATATGGAAAACCATTCACTGTAGCCACAGACCACAAGCCCCTGGTAGCCCTCTTCTCCGGAACATCTACAAAACCTCCCCCGCGCATAGAAAACGGATGCTTCAACTCCAAGACTACAACTGCCGGGTGGAGTATCAGCCTGGATCGAGGAATCCAGCAGACTACCTATCCCGACACCCGAGAGCTGCGACTAGGGAAGAAATGGAAGATGCCGCAGATACAGCAGCCTACGTGAGGTGCGTCGCCGCCAGGTCGTGCCCTGTACCGGTGTCTCTGGAGAGCATCGCTGCAGCCACCCAGGCGGACGAATGCCTGCAAAAGGCCCGGGCAGCCCTGCAGAGTGGGAACTGGCGCCATGCCCGGAAAAGTTGGAAGATTCTGACACCATCAGCACAACCCATTCTAGAAAGTCTGTACCGCGTACGTGACAAACTCAACGAGGACGACACTGGCTGTCTGCTGCGAGGCCACCATCTGGTAATACCATCGGCTCTGACAGCCCGAATAGTTCAGTTGGCGCATGTGGGCCACCAGGGAATGGTGAAGACAAAATCCCGGCTAAGGACCAAGGTCTGGGTCCCCCTCATGGACGATCTAGTGGAGGCCGCAGTGAGGTCGTGCACCGCCTGCCAAGTCACAGGGGACACACCACAAGAAGCTCCCATAGCTGTCGAGCCACGACCACAACACCCGTGGGAATGCGTCAGCCTGGATTTCGGTAGCCTTCCGGACAGAAGGCACACCATGGTAGCTATCGATGACCACTCCAAGTATCCGGAGGTAGAAATCTTATTGACAACTAGTGCTGCGGAAGTTCTCCCTAAACTAGAAAAACTATTAGCAGCCCACGGTCTGATCAAAGAAATACGTACTGACAATGGTCCTCCCTTTCAAGGGCAGGAATTTGCCAACTACTTGAGCACCATGGGCATACGACACCGCCGGATAACACCCCGCTGGCCCCAAGCCAATGGAGAAGCTGAGCGCTTCATGAGGACCCTCAGTAAAGTAATCCAAATCGCTCATGAGAAAGGACAATCCGTAGAGCTGGCCATATTCACATTTCTAAGGCGCTATCGGCAGACACTTCACATGACTATGGGGGTTGCCCCCGCACACGCCCTCATGGGAAGGGTGGTGGTGGACTCAATACCTCATCATCCTCACTGGAAGCCGACATTGTCCGATGAACAACAGATTGAGGCCCGGCGGCGGAAAGCCTATGCCTAGACCAGTCTACGCCGGAAAGCCAAAGTCCCACAGATTGTCAGAGGAAATCTAGTACTGCTCAAGAATCATGTCACCAACGGGAAGTTCAGACTCACATATGAGGCACGACCCTGGAAGGTGATCAACGTGAAAGGAACTCGAGTAATAGCCACCCGAGGCAGAGAAGTAGTCACTCGCAACGTATCTCACTTCAAGATCTTTCATCCGGATACTGAAGCAATCGCGCTCCCTGAGCCCCCAGTGAGCCCAACGTCAATCAGCCCAGAGACTCTTCCACCGCTGCTAGCACCAGGAGGAACTCCTGAAGAAGAACCCGCTGACCTCTCTGGAGGGGAAGACCTCCTTCAGAGCCCATCTGAGAACAGTGTCATGGACAAGAGCGGGAACAGGCCCGTGGTCAATGACCAATGACAACCTTCCCCGGCTGGGGCTGGTCCTACGCCGAGCAGGGGTCCCGGTCGCTACCAGTTGAGAAAGAATCCAGAGCCATCCCGCCGACTGCGGGACTACTTCATGTAAGACTGTTCCACTATTTTACATCATGATGTTTGAACTGTATGTTCTGAAACTGAATGTTGAAGTCCATGGGCCCTGAGATTCATCGCCAATTGGTGTTTCTGAACTCTGCCATAACGAACTGGTTTACTGCTGTTTATTTTAAATTTTGTTTTATTTTTGTTTTTGTGGTTGGAGAGGAATGTTGTATTCTAGTTGTTACACGTCTGTGCCGCAACAGGCGCACAGCGTGGACCCACGTGACCCTGCAAATAAAAAGGGTCTGCAAGCGTGCGTACGCCAGTTGGCAACGACGTGACCAGCAAGTAAACGTATCCCACAGTGTCCGACTCTTTATTCCTAGGCCTAGGCCGCGTGCATAGTTTACATCATCCCAGAGTGCCCCCGATCGTAGGTTGCCATCTAACCCTACCCCGGGGACCCCGCACGACACAACAATTATCACATCACACTTTGTAATATACGCTAGAAATTTTTCTATAGATGTAAAAAAAGGTTTTAATACTTGGCAGTCTGAACATATGTGTACATTATCTGCCTGATCAGATTGACACCTATAGCATTTACCATTATTAGCATTACCCCATTTCAACATTTTAAATGGCGTATGATAAAGATTAAATAAGGTTTTGTAATGCTGTGAATATAAATTGGCAGACAAGATAATTTTATCAGCTGTATAAATTGACTCTTGAAAGGGTACTGCTGATGTGCCCAATCTAATACACCATTTAGATTCCTGCAATCCCATATCGTTCTGCTGTATATTCAACAAATGATTATATAGAGTCCCTTTACGTGATGGTTTTTTAAGTATTTCAATAAAGTCATTATGACAAAGCGGTAGAGCGTTTGGATGTTTAACAATAAAATCGCGTATTTGCAAATACTTAAAAAAGTCATGTTGGGAGAGACTATATATATCTTTTAACTCCTGAAATGAAGCAATTGTACCATCCTTAACCATAGTACCTATAGCCATCATGCCCTTTTCCCGCCATGTACACATAGTGCGATCCCTAAATATGGGCAGAAGCAGTTCTACAGAATTACAAGGAGTATAAAAATGAATATGTCCAAGGGAGATAAACTTCCGTATAGACCGCCATCCTTTAAAGGCAGACAATACTAATTTAAATCTAGTTCTTTTATAGTAGCTAGGTTCTAAAAAGCGAAGCAACGTTTGTCGAGATTGTGGGCCAAGTAAAAGAGGAAACATATCAGGGCTCTCAAATATAGATGGAGTTCCACCAATCGCAAAATATTTAATATTTTTCATAAGACACGCCAAGTAATATAGTGCAAAATCTGGAACTCCCCATCCCCCATGTAAAATTGGTAGTGTCATAAATTTGGATGCCCTTCGCGCAGATTTCCAACCCCATAAGTATCTATCAGCTATAGATTGTAATTTCCTCAATTGTAATACAGGTATCTCCAATGGTATTGACTGAAAATAATATAAAACTTTTGGCAAAATGGACATTTTTAAAACGTTGCATCTCCTAACCAATGACTAGTGTAAGCATTCAATTTTCTCAAGTTGGTTTCTGACCGATTGCAATAAATCTAACCAGTTCACCATAACTAACTCTTGAAGTGATAATTTAATTTTAATGCCCAGGTATTTGGCCTCCGGGGTAACCCGACTGTCATTAGGGCAAAGCCCTGCTGAGCAGATAACATGTGTTTTCTGGATATTAAGTTTATACCCAACCAAATTTATACATGACCAAATTCGCGAGTCAGGTTTTCAATTTCGCATAGTGCAGATTCTGGATCAGATATTATGACAGCGACATCGTCAGCGTAGGCTAATACACGTATATTACCCCCGGGTAAAACCATGGATTGTATATGTTGTATGTTGGGATCACATCAACGTCTTTAAAAGTGGTTCTATGTACATGGCAAATAGTAAAGGTGAGCATGGGCACCCCTGCTGTGTGCCCCGAGTGATGTTAACAGCTGTTGATTCTTGGCCCGACAAACATATCTTGGCCCTGGGATGTCTATACATGACTTGTAAAGCATATATAAATCGTGGTCCAAACCCCATTTTTCCCAAGATCGCCCATAAAAATGCCCATGCGACGCAATCAAACGCTTTTTCGGCGTCTAAAAACACCAAACCAAAGTTCATATGATTTGCAGTAGCATAATCTAGAGTTGCAATAACACGATGTATATGGTTAATCGTGCCACGACCTGGAAGGAAGCCGTGCTGTTGTTCAGAAACAAGAGCCGGTACAACTTGAATCAGCCGATTCGCAAGAATTTTAGAATATACTTTTGCATCCACATTAATAAGTGAAATAGGTCGATATGACCCAGGAAGATGCGGAGGCTTATCTGTTTTCTTAAATACAATTATACTTGCATCGTCCCATGATGGGGGTGAATTTCCATTTTGGGCATCTATAAACGTCGCCAACATATCATCTTTAATAATAGGGAACAGCACATGACATATCTCTAAAGGGAGTTTATCGGGACTGGTAGCCTTCCCCAAAGCCAGTTCTTTAAGGGCAATCTCGAGTTCTTGCATTGTAATTGGCAGCTCTAGTTCTTCTTTATGCACAGAGTCTAGTTGAGTTAAGTAAAGTTTATCTATATACTGATCAATTAAATTAGAAGAAAAATTTTCTTGGGTGTAAAGATCTGTATAATAATCATGAAATACCTGAAGAATACCCTCTGATGACTCAATTAGAGTACCTTGACTATTTTCTATAGAGGTTATGCGCTGTGCTGTCGGATGCCCCCGCATTCTTTGAGCTAGACATCTTCCCACATTCTCCCCATATTCATATCTTTCAGCGCGATGAATTTTATATTGTAGTGCTATGTCCTGGCTCCACACCCCGTTAATCTTAGCCTTACATTTTGCAACTTTATCTTGTGTGGCACTACTATCTCGGTGTAGACTAATATCGTGTGTTAGATCATGTTCTGCGTTTGTTAAGTCCTGCAAAAGTTGCGCCATTATATTTTTTCCTTCCTGTGGAAGATTCCAGCCATAACTACAAGTTTCACCACGTAATCCCGCCTTAAAGCAGTCCCATACCATTGCATAGGAGGTAGAGTCCCTATTAAGATCAAAAAACTGCTGAGCCCAGTCTAAGACTTGCTGCAAATAGGTTATATCTGAAAGAAGTTTCTTATTAAATGTAAAAGACCTTTGTATACGCTGGATTTTATGCAAAGGCATATCTATAACAATCGGAGCATGGTCAGATGTAATATGTGGGACTAACTAAATTATGTATCCTACAAATATCAACAAATGTGTTAGGAAACAAATGTAAAGTCTTGTCAGAGGGAACCACTCAACGTGAAAGAGTTCCCATCAGTCCACCATCGAGACCGCCCTTCATCATCTGGGTACTCTCAAACATCCAGAGTACTGATACCCACAACAGACCGGCAGATGCTATAAACCTAATCTGGGGTGTATCAGTAAGACAAGGCTCAGAAGTGAAGAAACTGTGTCTATGAGGGAACTGAATAGCAGTGCTGACTAAAGTGTAAGTGATTAAGTGAAAGAAAAGAAATGCTCTGAAATTGGATAATGATGGGGGAAAAACCTTTTATTATGCACCCCTTCACTCCCAAATCAATAAAAACAGTGCAAAAGTAGTATAACAAATAACTACCTCTGAGAATCTTAGGTCGACATGTTTCTGCAGTCACTTGGAGCCATATGTTCTCCTGTGCTGCTTGTCCGCAAACAACCAGGACATACAGTATTGACATCGGCACTGCCCGACCCTGGCAGCTCAGAAGATTCACGAACTGTAACAGCACCAACCTTATTTATTTGATTACCTGTCCCTGCAGAAAGAACTATGTAGGGATGACTACCAGAAAAGTTAAGGTACAAATCTATGAACACAAGAGCTCCATCAGGTGTTCCAAACAGGCGACGAGACTGACCAACCACTTTTTAGAGGTGGGACATCTGCCTACTGATTTACACTGGACAGTACTGGATCAACCTTTGATTTCACCAAGTAGAAATAATGGAGTACCCCATAAAGCCAACTCTACATTTAAAAATTCTATCACTGCAGTGTCATCGATATTAGATCCATATACTGTACATATCGTAGCAACAACATTCCCTATGACGTATTCAGCAATTGCCCAGCGTCCTAGACTATCCACTTTGATTTTCCCTGTTGCTACTATGGACTGTCACCCCAATATATCCACTCATCGATTCATAGTAGATTGTTGTGAGGCCGCTAACACTATATACCCAAGAACATTCAGAACTTTTCTGTTTGCCCACGGTATATGCGCCTCCTGCAGACATATATCCGGTTGAACTAGGCGGATCTCATGCATCACACGTTTTTGCTTGTGAATATTATTAAGGCCACATACATTGAATGAACACATACGCAAATTATAGCTAGCCACAGCTACTAAATAGGTTCATTACACAATTGCACCAAAAAAGAAAAAACTGTATATTTAAACATGACATTCTATGGCTTTGACTGAACTTTTCCCCTTTTTCTCCCCAGCACACCCCTGTGTCCTCCCAACCCCTCCCCCAGCACGCCCACCCTCTGTGACCCTCCCCCAAAACTAAGGCAAAGGGGCCTATCGCCACGTTGATGTGTGTGAGAGCACCTCTCAAGTTTGGGCGTGTCCGTTAACCTAAAAAAAAAAGAGCATGAGTTATACAACATATAGAAAGATAATTATCTAAAGTTTATAACTTTTTCCTCATACTAATGAATTCAGATACTCTTTTGCTGGAGCCTCAGGGGTAAAGAACCGATTTTGCCCTTTATATACAGTCTTTAACGTAGATGGTTGAAGAAGAAAAACTTGAGAGCCCTTCTTTTGAAATGGATCAATCAGCTGACAAAATCGCCAGTGATTTTCTACGGTGGCATGGCAGTAATCAGGGCGTACAAAGAATTCAATACCCTTCCCAGAGCGTTTTTTGTCCGGTCTTGCAAGATCATATAATTTTTGTCTTGCCAGAAAGTTGTTTAGAGATATCAAAATAGTTCGAGGATATTGATGACTTTGGGTACCCCGTATTGTTTGCTTGCAAAATGGAAAGCGGTATGCTCTTTGAATCTCATGAGACCACTGCCAATCTTTAATCTCTGGAAAAGCTTCTTCAAAAAGTTTGATCACAAACTGTTGTATGTCCTGTCCCTCACGTCCTTCGGGTACACCCAAAATTTGCAGATTGTTACGTCGTAACCTATTCTCCAAATCAACCAGTTTTATATTCACATCATCTTTCTGAGCCTTAATACCATCGATGTCGGTTTTAATATGTGTTACTTGATCTTCCAATAAAGAGATGCATCCTTCTGCTTCTACCATTCTATCTGTGAAATCATTACATGATTTTGCCAGCCGTCGTACAGTATTTTGAAGTTTTTTACAAGCATTATGTGTTTTCGGATTTCGCCTCCAGGCGTTGATCTGAGATGGCTTTCAGAATAATATCTATTGGGGCCTGGCTTGCAAACCCAGGGCTAAAGCTAATTTGTTCAGTGGAGTCTGCTAGATCTTCTTCGTGACATTGGTCTAATATAGCCTCTTGATCTACTGTAGTCGTGCCTCCATTGGAAATTTCCTCACTCCAATCTCTATCTATTTGTAGATCTGCTGTAGCGATAACGGAAGCTTCCTTGCTGGTATTTTCCAAAGAAGAAATCTCCACTTCATCCTCTAAGTCGCCCTCCAAATCAGAGCCCTCAGAGTGTTCTGAAAGTGAGTAGAATTCGCTATCCTTGCTACTGATAAGATCACCTTCTGCCCCTTCAGCCCTACAGGGATCCAACTCAACATTGATGTCACCATTAGTGGCAGCGTCGATAATAGAATTTTGAGCCATGGTAGTTTGCGATACAGAAAACACATGGGAGGCTGTTGAAGAAATTACTGGAGAGACTACTAGCTGTTCAAGTGCTTCCACCAAAGTCTTATCTTGATCATTATCAGCATTCAAGACCTCCAAATCATCAATAATTTTATTTTTATCACCCCCACCTCTGGCTGTCAAAGTCTTTACCACTGGGGTTTTCACTTTAGTATTAAACATTTGCGGTATTTTCGGGGTGCCTGTTTGACTAACATCAAGATCATTCTTACTCCCATTTTGTTTTGACTTTGCCGCAAGGGCAGCCCGTGTCCTAATCTGGTTTTCACCGCTAGGTCTTGTTTTTCCGCTGCGGGCTGTTTTAGGACCCATAATAGATTATTTTGCTAATCGCAGAGCGGTGCTTGCAGAAAGGAAACTTTCAGTCTTTCAGTCTTTCAATCTAGGGTTAATAACCAGAGTGTACTGAGCAACCGTGTAGCAGTATAGCAGTATAGCAATGTTCCCAGTTCCAAAGTATATTGCCTTTAAATAATGTCAATGCCAGTGTTAGTGTTAACACGAGTTTGTTTCAACTAATTATCCAGCTCTTTGTAACACCCTGTAACACTTTTGAAGAAAGAAAGAAAATAAAGGGGTCACCAGCCCTTTTCGTTTTCGCCTCACCTTTCAATTGCTCAGTTTTTTTGAAGTCACTAAGCTGGTAGCGTCTCTATTTTTCTCGTATATTTGTTTTAGCGTTGCTCAGCTTCCAATTTCCCCTCACAAATTCTGGTGTCTCTTGTCTCTCGAGAGATTGTCTCCGAACGCCATTTGAAACCGTTTGAAACCGCTCAACTGCACCGCCTTGCCTCGCCATGCTCGCTCGCTCGCACTCAGCGTCTCTCAGCGTCTCAGCCGCGGCCCCTCCCAGGATCGGCAGGATCTGCAGATACACACCGGAGCTCGCTAATCACAAATCACCACGACCTGCACGGGTGCCTACTCCGTTATGGCTCCATCTCAACATCTCCATACCGCAGCAATCCCGAAAACCAAACCGAAGCATAGACAGCCCAGAAAAAAGCCGCTGGACCCCCAATAAGGTATTCGGTTGGATCGCCCAAACGGAGCTCCTCACACGCATGCCTGTCGCCATCTTGCCTCCCCCCGGAAATTTTTCTAAGTGTGGAGTTTTGGAAATTTAAAAAATTCCTCAAAAATCAGCCGAACTGCGAATTCCGATTTACTCACCTGTTATCAGGAGAGACCTCAGTGCTGCATCTTTCAGCCCACTACTGATCCTGAAAAGTAATTCTAATCATAGTTACAGTAACTTGAATTTCCTTCCATAGGCTAACATTGACTGGCTTCACTTGGAAAGTTTTCTAAGTGTGGAGTTTTGGAACTTTAAAAAATTCTTCGAAAATCAGCCGAACTACGAATTCTGATTTACTCACCTGTTATCAGGAGAGACCTCAGTGCTGCATCTTTCAGCCCACTAATGACCCTGAAAAGTAATTCTAACCATACTTACAGTAACTTGAATTTCCTTCCATAGGCTAAGATTGACTGGGTTCATTTGGAAATTCTTCGAAGTGTGGAGTTTTGGAACTTTAAAACATTTCTCTAAAAGCAGCCGAACTACGAATTCTGATTTGCTCACCTGTTATCAGGAGAGACCTCAGTGCTGCATCCTTGAGCCCAGTACTGATCCTGAAAAGTAATTCTAATCATACTCACCAGTAACTTGAATTTCCTTCCATAGGAATCCATTGTCTGGTTTTCACCAGAAAAATGTCTGTGTCTATTTTCACAAACTAATAATATTCCTAAAAAATTGCCTGTATGACTCAAACACATTGTTTCAAATGTGTACAGGAGATGCACCAGTGCTGGGACCAGGATCCACCACTGAGTAAGAAAAAGTAATGATAACACTAGTTACCTGCTAAGTGAATTTCCTCCCATAGGATAACATTGGTGATTCTATGTGAAAAAATTTCTAAGTGTCAACTTTTAAAATACAATATTATTCCTTAAAAATCACTACTGTAACTAAAACACTTTTACTCAACTGTTTATAGGAGATGTCCAAGGACTGGATCTAGGATCCAATCCTGTGGTTAGAAAAGTAATCCATAACGTAACTAATTGCATTTAGCTAGAAAAACACATTGAGGTCAATGTTGCATTGTGTTTGAAATTGTGTTGCCCATTGCAACAACTGTAACTACTATACTTAAAAGTCTATTGACTATTTGCAAAGTATTTAAACTAAAGTAATTCATTCTGAGAAAGTATACTTTGTAATGTAATGTGTAATGTAATGACAATGTAATTTAAAAAATAAAATATCTAAAAATAGCTTTAAAAATGTAGTAAATCAGTATAAAAAATATAACAATTAAGACATTTAAAAATTGTCATTTACAAAACCTTTGAAATTCACTGAAAGAAACAAAAGTTTCAGGACTGATATAGTTAGGAATTAGCATTTAAAAACCTTTGAAATTCACTGAAAAAACATAGGTTTCAGGCCTGATATAGTTAGTAATTAGCATTTAAAAAACCTTAGAAAGTGTGTGAAAAAACTGTAGGTTTTAGGAGTTTTATAGTTAGCTGGACATTTCACTCGTACAAAACCACTGAAATTCCTCCAATATAATTAGTTGTACTAACTATATCTCGCGCGCCCGCAATCTAACTATATAGGAGCAATTTCAATGGTTTTTGAAATGCTAATTCCTAACTATATAAGGCCTGAAACCTATGGTTTTTTAAGTGAATATATATATATATATATATATATATATATATATATATATATACATATATATATATATATTCAATGAAAAAACAATAGGTTTTAGCCCATATATAGTTAGGGATTAGCATTTACAAAACCTTATTTTACTCGCATAAAACCATTGAAATTCGCATATATAGTTAGTTGCGCTAACTATATATCGCGCACCCGCAATCCACTGCTGATGATGTCACATATTACATCATTCATGACATGGTCAGTGACATCACTGATGACATCACTGATGACATTATCCAGTGACTGTATGTTTCTGTAAACTTAAAATATGTATTACATATTGAAGAATGAGTGGATGTATAAGTGTCTGGATGAAGGATTTAGTAGGTGCATGACTGACTGTATAAGTGAGTGATTAAATGTGTCTCACTGAGTGCATGGGTTAGTGACTAAACTGTCTTAATTTGTGCATCATTATGTCTGTTGTTCTGTAAACTGCTGCATGTGTTAATCAGTAGCTATATGAGTAACTATATGGGTTATTGATTGGTTGCCCAAGTATTTGTATGGGAGACTGAGTGTGTGTGGGGGTGGCTGGGAGGTGTATGACTCTGTGCATAGATGTGTGAGCAGTTGATTCACTAGATATATGGGTTCAAAAGTGCATGTGGAAACAGCTGTATGGGCGGTTGACTCTGTGCATGAGTGTATTGGTGAGTGAATGGATATCTCAGTGCTACATATCAAAGTAAGTACATATGTAAAACACAGTACATGTGAGAGTTGACATATATAAATAACTGTGCATAAGAGCCAGTGAATGTGTGAGTGGCTGTATGGATCATTGTGAACTTGTATCAGGGATTGTATAAGGGAGTAAATATGTTTTAGTATATGTTTGAATAAGTAAGATGTGTATAACTGTATAGTTGAGGAAATGGAGGTGTGATTGATTCTTTGCATGACTGACTAGGTGTGTGAGTAACTCCATGGATGAGTGACAGTCTGTGAGTGTCTGTTTACACTGAGTGTATCTAAGGTTATATCAGAGTCTGAAGAGGTTCATCGTATAATCACATGAATTATGTCATCAGTGATGTGATCAGTAATGTCAAATGAGATGTCATCAGTGATGTCATCAGTGATGTCATTTAAGATGTCATCAGTGATGTCATTTGAGATGTCATCAGTGATGTCATCAGTGATGTCATTTGAGATGTCATCAGTGATGTCATCAGTGATGTCACTGACCATGTCATGAATGATGTAATATGTGACATCATCAGCAGTGGATTGCGGGTGCGCGATATATAGTTAGCGCAACTAACTATATATGCGAATTTCAATGGTTTTATGCGAGTAAAATAAGGTTTTGTAAATGCTAATCCCTAACTATATATGGCCTAAAACCTATGGTTTTTTCATTGAATTTCAATGGTTTTTTAATAACAAATATCAAAAGCTGTCAAATGTCAAGTACGTGATAGGTAAAAACATTTTCGTGTTTATGCACGCTGATGTGCTTTAAACGCTGCCCCCCCCCCTCTTTTCTCTTAGAAGTACTCTCTCTTTGCAGATAGTGAAGGGTAGTTAACGCAGGCCTTTGCCCCCGTTGTAATCCGTCGTGCCTGCTTGTCTCTCCATTTGATTGATTGTTATCCAAGCATTTACTATTTTAGAATTTATTCTCTTTGGTTCATTCTCTATTTACTAACAAGCACAAAGCCGCAATACTCTGTTTAGTCTTTGCAGATAGTGAAAAATCGTGTAAAAAAAATAAATAATCGAGCAAAATCAGTAGGCCACTAATGGGATCTCTTTTTGACCTCGCTAAAATAGAAACATTAGGAACAACCCTTCATGAGAAATACGAAACTAGTGAGATGAACTGAGCTCCACACCATGATGGCTGCAAGACAGCTCGGCTCCGCCACCCACCCCGCCCAAAATAACGATAAACTCTATGCAAATATTATAAATATATACAACACACCAGCAAAGTAACAGGGTAAAACATTTTATTAAATAACGATTTACATAACTATTTTATACTTTTTGTTGCCTGATCCGCTAGCTCAATCGATCGAGCATGAAAGTCATGCACTCTGATAGCAAGCGTTGCTGCTGATGCTATGCAAACAAAAACTGGTTTTCAGTTTGTACATTCTTCAAGATTTTTCATCCAAGGCTGGTTGAGAGTTTGTAGAACGATGGCTTCAGATTTTCAACATACGGTGTGGTGGCGCGGACTGGGAGGGTGCGCTTGACTTCTGCCCCCTCCCCAAGTCGTGTTGCCCTGGCGTGGCCTAAGATCGCCCCCGACATAGGCGGCCGGCTCCCGAGGTCCGGCGGAACTTTTTGCCTTTTGATGACTCTTCCATTCTGGACCTTATCCCACATTCCGTTTGACCTGAAGACACGCTGTAGTGGGGCGCCCCTTTACCGTTTCAGTTGCCATTCCGCCGGCTTTTGCTACACTGTGCCTCTTCCGCCATTCAGCTATTTACCGCCCGCTCTTGCGACTACAGCGTCTCGCTCACCATGTAGTTGAGTTGCTCCCGCTCTTGCGATGCAACTATAGGCGGCTGCCACAGGACTCTCAAAATGGCGGCCGCCTCTTCAGATTTGGGCGTGGTCCACTAAAATGGCCATGGGACACCTTGGAACTCGGACGCTTGTCTGCTAGGGCTTGGGCCCCATTCTCGAAAGCGTTCACTGAGCCTTGAAGATTCTACAAAAGTCTTAGGTGCCCCCGACTCCCGCAGGCTTCTGGTGGGGAGCGGCTGCCATGATTGCTCGTGGAATGGCCATGACTGAGATACGAGATGGTGGTGCTCTCATGCTAACGCCAGCTTCAGTCTGAAACATCCAGAAACACTGTAGACTACCAATTCGATCAGTTCCGGTAGCGCCCCAACGTGACCCGGTAGGGAAGAACTTGCCCTCCCCTCTTTGACTGATGGTTCTTGTTGCCTGTCCCTTCTGTTGTCATTTAACAGAACTTTTTGGACTACTGAAAGGGGTTATGTTCCGACCGCTGGTTGGTGGAGACATTTTGACTATATTCTGGACCTACGTTGTCGTGTAATGCGTTATATGACACGCCGCGTTAGCGCACCCGGAAGTACTCCAGTGCGCGAAGCGCAGCTTCCCGGAAGGGATCCGGGGCGCGGGGCGCGGGGCGCGGCGCGCAGCGCGTAACGTAACCATAACAGGTCATGTGACTTGTTAATAAAACTTTTCATTGGTTCATTTTACTTTTGTTATTCTAATGATGAAAGGCTTGGTCATATGACCTAAAAATTACGCTTTTTATTGCTTTCGAACATTATTTTTTCTCAAACATATATATTATAATGTTCCAGGCTAATGTATTTTCCCGGAAAATTTACAACTGTCCTGCAAGTAAAATATATTCCTTTTTCTAGAAAAAGGGCGTTTCTTCGTCCCATGACGGAGCCGTTGAGCAAAAGATGCTCGGCCTGCTGTCTTAGTCGCCGATACGTCTGAATATCAGATTCTTATCGATCACTTTATGTTGCAGGAGTAAAAAACACAACAGCCCTTGACCATTTATCTTTACTGCGTTCCTGCGTATTATACCTTTTATCCGTCATGTAATTGGACTGCTTTATTTCACTTGCCTTTTACTGATTCGAAAACAGTGACTAAAATTAAAAACTTTACCAATGTAAATACTACTACCATGTTTTGTTTTAAAAACCTTTATTGTGAAAATGTCAGTATACAAATACGGGCCTATAACCACGTGGGCCGGCCACGGAGCAAACTGGAATCGTATATGATGAGGAGACATTTACACTGTAGAGGAACGCAACGAGCGGGCCATTAGGTTGCAAGAACTAAGGTGTCTAACAGTTGCGGAATTGGTGGACGTGCATTTTGTAATTAAAATACGACAGGGCCACTTACAATAAAATTATCTAGATATACATTTGCGGGCAAGTACCATGGGTGACGTTAATTCGAACTTTCAATAGTACAGTAATCAATAACACATCAGAACTTAATATCAATAGGGATGTCGAAATATTCAATCAATTCTCATTCCCGCCCGCCATGTGCTTCAAAAGTGCATACGTATCTCGTGATATCAAGGTTGTGCAACCAGTACACAACAAGAAGTTACGAGTCCCATTTATACCGGCGCCATTTTGGGCGAGGCCGGGCAGGTCCAGGATATAGTCAAATGTCTCCACCAACCAGCGGTCGGACCAGAACCCCTTTCGGCAGTCAAAAAAGGTTCAGTTAAATGACAACAGAAGAGATAGGCAACAAGACCAACAGTCAAAAGAGGGGAGGGCAAGATCTAAAGCCATTGTTCTACAAACTCTCAAGCAGACTTGGATGGAAAAATCCCGAAGAATGTACAAACTGAAAACCATTTTTTGTCTGTATAGCATCACCAGCAACGCTTGAGTCAGCTTTGTGTGAAGCCGCCATTTTGATTCAATCAATAGCGTACCCCTGCACACATTCAGGGACTTGGTCGTGTCTAAAGGTCAAACGAATTGTGGGACAAGATGCAGAAAGGAAAAGGAAAAAAGTTCCGCCGGACCATGGGACTTTCGGCGCAGCATTGTAGGATGGCCACACCAGTGCGGCAACTTGCTAGACACCACCTCGGTGCCATCCAGATCTCGGCGCGTTGTGCTTCCTTCGGCCTACTGTAGCCGCAAGTGCAGACGCAACTCAGCTGGATAGCGAGTGAAACACCAAGGGGCGCCCCACTGCAGCGAGGAGCCTCCATCTTGGGGGCGACGCACAGCATCACATTGCTTTCTCAAACAGCCCCCACTGACTGACGCGACCTCACAGGCCAACGGGTTGCCCCACGCCGACTTTCGGCGCAGCATTGTAGGATGGCCACACCAGTGCGGCAACTTGCTGGACACCACCTCGATGCCATCCGGATCTTGGCGCGTTGTGCTGCCTCCGGCCTACTGTAGCAGCAAGTGCGGGCGCAACTCTGCTGGACGGCGAGTGAAAAGATAAGGGGCGCCGCACTGCACATCAGGTGCCTCCACCTGGGGAGGCGAGAGAGGCCAGTTTGCGCCACCACCCCCCAGGCACCCCACGCCGACTTTCGGCGCAGCATTGCAGGTTGGCCACACCAGTGCAACTTGCTGAACACCACCTCGGTGCCATCCGGATCTCGGCGCGTTGTGCTGCCTTCGGCCTATTCGCACATCAGTCCGCTACTGACGCCGCCTCACGTGCCAACGGATACGCTTTTTATAGCAGCGCATAACGTAAGCATAACAGGTCATGTGACTTCTTTATAAAACTTTTCCTTGGTTCATTTTACTTTTGGTTTCCCAATGATGGAAGGCTTGATCATATGACCTAAAAATAACACTTTTCATTGGATTAAAACATATTTTTTTCCCAAACGATGAAAGCCCCACCTTGTTTCTAAATGTTTCAGACTGAAGCTGGCGTCAGCCTGAGAGCACCACCATCTCGTGGCTCCGTCGTGGTCATTCCGCGAGCAATCATGGCAGCCGCTCCTCACCGGAAGCCTGCAGGAGTCGGGAGCCCCCAAGACTTTTGTAAAATCTTCAAGGCTCAGGGGACGTCCGAGTTCCAAGGTGTCCCAGGGCCATTTTAGTGGACCAGGCCCAAATCCGAAGAGCCGTCCGCCATTTTAAGATTCCAGTGGCAGCCGCCTATCGCTGCACCGCAAGAGTGGGCGCAACTCAACTACATGGTGAGCGAGACGCTGTAGCCACAAGAGCGGGCGATAAACAGCTGAATGGCAGAAGAGGCACAGTGTAGCAAAAGCGGGCGGAATGGCAACTGAAACGGTAAAGGGGCGCCCCAGTACAGCCGACGAGCCTCCACCTGGGGAGACCCGTTCAAGCCGCCTCCCCCCCCCCACCCCGGGGCGCCCCAAGCCGTTTTTCGGAGCAGCATTGTAGGATGCCAAAACCAGTGCGACAACTTACTGGACATCACCTGGGTGCCATCCACATCTCAGCGCGTTCTGCTGCCTTGGGACTATTCGCACAACAGACCGCTACTGACGAGGCCTCCCCGCGCACCCCTCGGGACGACCCACGCCGTTTTTCGGAGCTGCATTGCAGGATACCAAAAACCAGTGCGGCACCCAGGTAACATCACCTGGGTGCTGTCCAGAACTCAGCACGTTGTGCTGCCTTGGGACTATTCGCACAAAACACAGCTACTGACCATTGTTGCTTCTTTTTTCAAAAAAATGTTTAAATGTATTTACTGTTTTTGTTGCGTTCTATATATTAAAAAGTTATTAAAGTGTTATAATCCTACTTTGTTGGAGTGCTATATATTTATAATGTGACACATAATTGTAAAAACTTTTATGTACAAAGAGGCATCCCTGGAATCTTCCGCTTCAGGCTCGGTCCCACACACCCTCACAGTGAGAATCCCCTCCCCAAGCACAATACAGGATGGTTATCAGATAGTAGGAACACTTGTGGTGTGACGGATCTCATCGGGTGGGGGCCTTGATCTACTGTAACTCCTTTGAAGAGGGGTGATTCTCTACAGCTGGGGCCATAAACTACATCTGCAGGGCTAGGTGATAGCCTGGGACCGGCCTGAACAATCGGACACAGAGGAAGAGGAGTGTCAGAGGGTGGGGTAGTGAATAGGGTGAAAGGGTGGTGTCGGGCGGGCACAGGGTGTGATTCTCAGGGAAGAGCAGCGCACATGGGAGGAGGTTTCTGGCCCATGCATGAGAGAGAGAGCGGGGGTGACCAGTGCGTGGGGGAGATGCTTGCGAGGGTGGGGAGCCATGCTGAGGATCGACGGCGTGCAGAGAGTGGATCTGGTCAAGGCATCTAAAATGGCTGCCGTGCTCAACAAAAGTGTGGCATTGCAAAAAAGACAAGATGGCGCAGACAATGTTTATCAATAAGGATTAATTTATAACAATTATTTAAAACAAAATATTTACTCGCAGTGACAAAATGGCGGTCAACAGTTCCTGATTTCCATCGAATCGAACGTTAACAGACGTCACGCAACAAAAAAAAAAATGCTCATGCACAGCCGCTGGAAGACATGTATCAACATATATGAGCCTCCTCAGCCACCCTCAGAAAACAAAAGGGGTCAGGATACGTCTCCCGTACCCCCTTATACCTAGTAATTTAATGAAATCGAAACACAAAATGGCGAATTCACGTTTCGCTACCAGTTTGCGACCCGGTTCGCGAACCGAGAAGCGCTTCTACAGCGAAAAATCAAATTTTTATTATTTGCCCCACGGGACCCTTTAATAACCCCAACATCATTCCTAGGGGGTCAAGAGGGGTCTACCTAGCCCCTTTCATTAAATTCCCCCTTCGTTTTTCTCCTCCTCTTGTCTCTCGATCCTACTGACAGACAAGATGGCGGCCGCACCGGACTGTTTAGAATGTTGACAGACACCGGAGAGCCAATCAGCTTCGCTACGCAAAGCTCCGTTACGCGAAAAGTACGCGATCTGGAGCGCTATCTGGGACGCTGTCACAGATATACCTGTTTTTTAAACGGTAATTTCTCAAAATCCACTGGAGCACATATATTGAGACCCAGCAAAGGCACATCGGGCTAACAGTCCCTATAATTTTGCCAAGTTTCGTGCAAATCCATTCAGCCGTTAGTTTGCGACCCGGTTCGCGAACCGAGAACCGCTTCTACAGTGAAAAATCACATTTTTTTTATTTTCCTCACAGGACCCTTTAATAACCCCAACATTATTCCTAGGGGGTCAAGGGGGGTCTACCTTGCCCCCTTTCATTAAATTCCCCCTTCGTTTTTCACCTCTTCTTGTCTCTCGATCCTACCGAGAGACAAGATGGCGGCTGCTCCGGACTGTTTAGAATGTTGACAGACACCGGAGAGCCAATCAGCATCGCTTCGCAAAGCTACGTGACACGAAAAGTACGCGATCTGGAGCGCTATCTGGGACGCTGTCACAGATATATACATTTATTAAAACGTTAATTTCTCAAAATCCACTGGAGCACATATATTGAGACCCAGCAAAGGCACATCGGGCTAACAGTCCCTACAATTTTGCCAAGTTTTGTGTAAATCCATTCAGCCGTTCGAGCTAAAAGAAAGGCCAAACGCCCTATGGAAATTAACATGGGAAAAATGCGTTTTGGGACCCCCCTTTTTTCTCAGCCCCCCCTTGACGAATCCCCCCCACATTTTCAGGGGCTGCTCAGAAACAAAATGTGCCATTTTCCTGAAAATTTCAGCCGATTCCATCCACAAACGTCAAAGTTATTAGACATAGAATTTTCTAAAGTTCCATAGAGAAATAATCCTACCTATATATACCTACTGGCTATCGCCAGTAGGTAATATATATATATATATATATATATATATATATATATATATATATATATATATATATATATATATATATATATATATATATATATATATATATATATATATATATATATATATATATATATATATATATATATATATATATATATATATATATATATATATATATATATTCACAGAAAAAACCATAGGTTATAGTGGATATATAGTTAGGAATTTGCATTTACAAAACCTTGAAAATTCAATGAAAAAACCATAGGTTATAGGCCATATATAGTTAGGAATTAGCATTTACAAAACCTTATTTTACTCGCATAAAACCATTGAAATTCCATATATAGTTAGAAGCGCTAACTATATATCGCGCACCCGCAATCCACTGCTGATGATGTCACATATTACATCATTCATGACATGGTCAGTGACATCACTGATGACATCACTGATGACATCTCAAATGACATCACTGATGACATCACTGATCACAACATCCAGTGATTGTATGTGTCTGTAAAGTTTAAATATGTTTCACATATTGAAGAATGAGTGGATGTATAAGTGTCTGGATGAAGAATTTAGTAGGTGCATGACTGACTGTATGAGTGAGTGATTAAATGTGTCTCACTGAGTACATGGGTTAGTGACTAAACTGTCTTAATTCGTGCATCAGTATGTTTGTTGTTGTGTAAGCTGCTGCATGTGTTGATCAGTAGCTATAAGAGTGGCCATATGGGTTATTGATTGGTTGCCCAAGTATTTGAATGGGAGGCTGAGTGTGTGTGTGGGTGGCTGGGAGGTGCGTGACTCTGTGCATAGATGTGTAAGCAGTTGATTCACTAGGAGTATGAGTTCAAGAGTGCATGTGGAAACAGCTATATGGGCGGTTGACTGTGCATGGGTGTGTTGGTGAGTGAATGGATTTCTCATTGCTACATGTGCAAGTAAGTACGTATGTAAAACACAATACATGTGAGAGTTGAGATATATAAATAACTGAACATAAGAGCCAGTGAATGTGTGAGTGGCTGTATCGATCACTGTGAGCTTGTATCAGGGATTATATAAGAGAGTAAATATGTGTTATTATATGTTTGAATAAGTAAGATGTGTATAACTGTATAGTTGAGGAAATGGAGGTGTGATTGATTCTTTGCATGACTGACTAGGTGTGTGAGTAACTCCATGGATGACTGACAGTCTGTGAGTGTCTGTTTATACTGAGTGTATGTAAGGTTATATTAGAGTCTGACGAGGTTCATTGTATTATCACATGAGTGATGTGATCAGTGATGACAAATGAGATGTCATCAGTGATGTCATTTGAGTTGTCATCAGTGATGTCATCAGTGATGTCATTTGAGATGTCATCATTGATATCATTTGAGTTGTCATCAGTGATGTCATTTGAGATGTCATCAGTGATGTCATCAGTGATGTCACTGACCATGTCATGAATGATGTAATATGTGACATCATCAGCAGTGGATTGCGGGTGCGCGATATATAGTTAGCGCTTCTAACTATATATGGAATTTCAATGGTTTTATGCGAGTAAAATAAGGTTTTGTAAATGCTAATTCCTAACTATATATGGCCTATAACCTATGGTTTTTTCATTGAATTTTCAAGGTTTTGTAAATGCAAATTCCTAACTATATATCCACTATAACCTATGGTTTTTTCTGTGAATTTCATTGGTTTTTTAATAGCAAATATGAAAAGCTTTAAAATGTCAAGTACGTGATAGATAAAAACATTTTCGTATTTATGCACGCTGATGTGCTTTGAACGCTGCACCCCCCCCCTCCCCTCTTTTGCCTTAGTAGTACTCTCTCTTTGCAGATACTGAAGGGTAGTTAACGCAGGCCTTTACCCCCGTTGTAATCCGTCGTGCCTCCTTGTCTCTCCATTTGATTGATTGTTGTCCAAGCATTTACTGTTTTAGAATTGGTTCTCTTTGGATCATTCTCTATTTACAAACAAGCACAAAGTCGCAATACTCTGTTTAGTCTTTGCAGATAGTGAAAAATCGTGTAAAAAAATAAAAGTAATCGAGCAAAATCAGTAGGCCACTAATTGGATCTCTTTTTGACCTCTCTAAAATAGAAATATTAGGAACAACCCTTCTTGAGAAATACGAAAATAGTGAGATGAACTGAGCTCCACACCATGAGGGCTGCAAGACAGCTCGGCTCCATCACCCATCCCGCACAAAATAACGACAAACCCTATGCAAATATTAAAAATATAGACAACACACCAGCAAAGAAACAGGGTAAAACATTTTATTAAAAAACTATTTACATAACGTTGGTTTATAAGATGATGTCAGTAGTGGACCGATGTGTGAATAGATCGAAAACAGCACAAGGCTCCAAGATCCGGATAGCAAGCTCCTGGATGTTGGGTGCCATAGTTTAGAGTTCTGAATTTCAGCCTTTTTCAATGCCTGTGCTTTGTTGAATCAAAATGGCGGCTTGACACAAAGCTGACTCAAGCGTTGTTACTGATGCTATGCAGACCAAAACTGGTTTTCAGTTTGTACATTTTTCTAGATTTTTCAATCCAAGTTTGGTTGACTTTGTAGAACGATGGCTTCAGATTTTCAACATACGGTGTGGTGGCGCTGACTGGGAGGGGGCGCTTCGCTCCTGCCCCCTCCCCAAGTAAGATTTTCATACGTGAAAGTACGTTAATGGTTTTGGTCCCTGAGATGCTTCGATGTCACTACCATTCTCAAATAGCATAAGTTCTGGATGTTGGGTGCCATAGTTAAGAGTTCTGAGCAGTGCTTGTAACACTGTCTGAAGCTTATTTCCACCTACTGCAGCTTCACTATTCTCAAAGTAAGTGAGTGTCGTTTGTGGACCTGACTGCATTAGAAAACAATGTGATATGTTACCTTCCTAAACAGCTTGACGGAGGCCCCTGAGGGGCGGTGTGATGGCCATGGACTCGGAGAAGACGCTTGGCTCCGACACCCTCCCCAAGTCTTATAGCACTGGTGTAGCCTGAGATCGCCCCCGACATAGGCGGCCGGCTCCCGGGGTCCGGCGGAACTTTTTGCCTTTTGATGACTCTTCAATTCTGGACCTTGTCCCACAATCCGTTTGACCTGAAGACAAGCTGTAGTGGGGCGCCCCTTTATCGTTTTAGTTGCCATTCCGCCCGCTTTTGCTACACTGTGCCTCTTCCGCCATTCAGCTGTTTACCGCCCGCTCTTGCGACTACAGCGTCTCGCTCACCATGTAGTTGAGATGCGCCCGCTCTTGCGGTGCAGCGATAGGCGGCTGCCACAGGACTCTCAAAATGGCGGCCGGCTCTTCGGTTTTGGGCCTGGTCCACTAAAATGGCCCTGGGACACCTTGGAACTCGGACGCTTGTCTGCTAGGGCTTGGGTCCCATTCTCGAAAAGCGTCCCCTCAGCCGTGAAGATTCTACAAAAGTCTTGGGGGCCTCCGACTCCCGCAGGCTTCTGGTGGGGAGCGGCTGCCATGATTGCTCGTGGAATGGCCACGACGGAGCTACGAGATGGTAGTGGTCTCATGCTGACGCCAGCTTTAGTCTGAAACATCCAGAAACACTGTAGACTACCAATTCGATCAGTTCCGGTAGCGCCCCAACATGACCCGGAAGAGAAGAACTTGCCCTCCCCTCTTTGACTGATGGTTCTTGTTGCCTGTCCCCTCTGTTGTCATTTAACAGAACTTTTTGGACTGCTGAAAGGGGTTGTGTTCTGAACGCTGGTTGGTGGAGACATTTAGACTATATTCTTGACCTACGTTGTCGCGTAATGCGTTTTATGACACGCCGCGTTAGCGCACCCGGAAGTGATCCGAGGCGCGGCGCGCAGCGCGTAACGTAAGCATAACAGGTCATGTGACTTGTTAATAAAACTTTTCATTGGTTCATTTTACTTTTGTTAATTTAATGATGAAAAGCTTGGTCATATGACCTAAAAATTACGCTTTTTATTATTTTCGAACAATATTTTTTTTTCAAACATATGTTATAATATTCCAGGCTAATGTACTTTCCCGGAAAATTTACAACTGTCTTGCAAGTAAAATATATTCCTTTTTCGAGAAAAAGGGCGTTTCTTCCTTCCATGACGGAGCCGTTGAGTAAAAGAGATTCGGCCTGCTGTCTTAGTCGCCGATACGCCTGATTATCAGATTCTTATCGATCACTTTATGTTGCAGACATGAAAAACACAACTGCCCTTGACCATTTATCTTTACTGCGTTCCTACATATTATACCTTTTATCCGTCATGTAATTGGACTGCTTTATTTCACTTGCCTTTTACTGATTCGAAAACAGTCACTAAAAGTAAAAACTTTACAAATGAAAATACTACTACCGTGTTTTGTTTTAAAAACCTTTATTGTGAAAATGTCAGTATACAAATACGGGCCTATAACCACGTGGGCCGGCCACGGAGCAAACTGAAATCGTATATGATGAGGAGACATTTACACTGTAGAAGAACGTAACGAGCGGGCCATTAGGTGACAAGAACAAAGGTGTCTAACAGTTGCGGAATCGGTGGACGTACATTTTGTAATTAAAATACGACAGGGCCACTTACAATAACATTTTCTAGATATACATTTGCGGGCAAAGAGTTACGAGTCCCATTTATACCGGCGCCATTTTGGGCGAGGCCGGGCAGGTCCAAGATATAGTCAAAATGTCTCCACCAACCATCGGCCAGACCAGAACCCCTTTCGGCCCTTTATGCTACAAGATGGTGTCTTCCATTCAGAAAATATTGGTGGCAGCATTTTGAAAGGAAACAGAAACAGCCGTTCTCCTAGTGAGTTTCACATTGTTACATTTAGGAAGAATGTTGAAGAGTAGTATGTGGAAAATCTGAAGCCATTTTTCTACAAACTCTCAATCAGACTTGGATGGAAAAAAAAAACCTGAAGAATGTACAAACTGAAAACTAATTTTTGTCTGTATAGCACCAACAGTAACGCTTGAGTCAGCTTTGTGTCAAGCCGCCATTTTCATTCAATCAATAGCGTCCCCCTGCACACATTCAGGGACCTGGTCGTGTCTTCAGATGAAACGCATTGTAGGAAAAGAAGCAGAAAGGAAAAGGAAAAAAGTTCCGCCGGACCTAGTGAAGCTGCAGCAGGTGCAAATAAGCTTCAGACAGTCTTACAAGCACTGCTCAGAACTCTCAACTGAGGCACTCAACATCCAGGACTTGCCATTCGGATCTTGGCGCCTTGTATTTTTGTTTTGTTTTTGATGGAGGGGAAACAACAAAAAACAGGCATTGAAAAAGGCTCAACAGTGCAGGGCGCCTTGTGCTGGTTCCGACCTATTCACACATCGGTCCACTACTGACATCACCTCATAAACCAACGGGGCACCCCACGCCGACTTTCGGCGCAGCATTGTAGGATGGCCACACCAGTGCGGCAATTTGCTGGACACCACCTCGGTGCCATCCAGATCTCGGCGCGTTCATTCAATCAATAGCGTCCCCCTGCACACATTCAGGGACCTGGTCGTGTCTTCAGATGAAACGCATTGTAGGAAAAGAAGCAGAAAGGAAAAGGCAAAAAGTTCCGCCGGACCTAGTGAAGCTGCAGCAGGTGCAAATAAGCTTCAGACAGTCCTACAAGCACTGCTCAGAAATCTCAACTGAGGCACTCAACATCCAGGACTTGCCATTCGGATCTTGGCGCCTTGTGCTGGTTCCGACCTATTCACACATCAGTCCACTACTGACATCACCTCATAAGCCAACGGGGCACCCCACGCCGACTTTCGGCGCAGCATTGTAGGATGGCCACACCAGTGCAGCCACTTGCTGGACACCACCTCGGTGCCATCCGGATCTCAGCGCGTTCGAGTCACTGTGCCGGAAGAGTGACCGGAACTCAGCTGAACACGCCGTCTTTCGGCGCAGCATTGTAGGATGGCCACACCAGTACGGCAATTTGCTGGACACCACCTCGGCGCCATCCGGATCTCGGCGCGTTCGAGTCACTGTACCGCAACAGTGACCGCAATTCAGCTGGACACGCCGTCTTTCGGCGCAGCATTGTAGGATGGCCACACCAGTGCGGCAATTTGCTGGACACCACCTCGGTGCCATCCGGATCTCGGCGCGTTCGAGTCACTGTACCGCAACAGTGACTGCAATTCAGCTGGACACGCCGTCTTTCGGCGCAGCATTGTAGGATGGCCACACCAGTGCGGCAATTTGCTGGACACCACCTCGGTACCATCCGGATCTCGGCCCGTTGTGCTGCCTTCAGCCTATTCGCACATCGGTCCGCTACTGACGCCGCCTCACGTGCCAACGGATTTTCTACGCTTTTTGTAGCCCTATGTCGCATAACAGGTCATGTGACTTGTTTATAAAACTTTTCATTGGTTCATTTTACTTTTGGTTTCCTAAAGATGGAAGGCTTGGTCATATGACCTAAAAATAACACTTTTCATTGGTTTAGAACATTTTTTTTCCCAAACGATGAAAGCCCCACCTTGTTTCTGGATCATTCAGACTGAAGCTGGCGTCAGCATGAGAGCACCACCATCTCGTGGCTCCGTCGTGGTCATTCCGCGAGCAATCATGGCAGCCGCTCCCCACCGGAAGCCTGCGGGAGTCGGGGGCCCCCAAGACTTTTATACAATCTTCACGGCTGAGCGGACGCTTTTCGAGAATGGAGCCCAAGCCCTAGCAGGCAAGCGTCCGAGTTCCAAAGTGTCCCAGGGCCATTTCAGTGGACCAGGCCTAAAACCGAGGAGCTGTCCGCCATTTTAAGAGCCATGTGGCAGCCGCCTATCGCTGCACTGCAAGAGTGGGAGCAACTCAACAACATGGTGAGCGAGACGCTGTGGCCGCAAGAGCGAGCGCAACTCAGCTAGATGGCCGCCACCTGGGGAGGCCCGTTCACGCCGGCTCCCCCACGCCCCCCCCCCGAGCCGCCGCACGCCAATTTTCGGAGCAGCATTGTAGGATACCAAAACCAGTGCGGCAGTTTACTGGACATCACCTGGGTGCCTGTCGTACATGTTGTGTCAGCCATGTGACACTGGACACAAACCGCTACTGACGAGGCCTCCCCCCGCACCACCCGGGACGCCCCACGCTGTTTTTCTGTGCTGCATTGTAGGATCCCTAAACCAGTGCGGCACCCAGGCGACATCACCTGGGTGCCGTCCAGAACTCTGCACGTTGTGCTGCCTTGGGACTATTCGCACAACAGACCGCTACTGACGAGGCCTCCCCCCGCCCCACCCGGGACGCCCCACGCCAATTTTCGGAGCAGCATTGTAGGATCCCTAAACCAGTGCGGCACCCAGGCGACATCACCTGGGTGCCGTCCAGAACTCTGCACGTTGTGCTGCCTTGGGACTATTCGCACAAAAGACAGCTTCTAACCATTGTTGCTTTTTGTGTTGAGAAATGTTTAAATGTTTTTAGTTTTTGTTCCGTTTGTTAAAGTTAGTAGTTAATAAAGTTTTATAACCTTACTTTGTTGGAGTGTTATCTATTTTTTTAAAAACGGGTGAATGGGGCCTTGAATCGGGTTATTGTCATGTGTGGGCTTTGGAAGTGTGCTGCTGCAGGATCGGACATTTCAAACTCAAATGCACGTTCTTTTTCTTACCTTTCCGAAGCATGGAGCGCAATAGCAGGCAGAGAAAGGGTGATGCACGTGTTGAACACTACCTGACCTGGCAAGTTGCTGGCAGTGCCCCCCCGCCCGCTCCTGAAAGAGGGCACACACACACCGCCGCCCCGAGTACTTCACAAATCTTTAAAAGACCATGCGCTTGTTCATGAGGCTTAAATGGTTTATCACCTCTTCTAGAACCCCTGCATCGACCCTCTGACGTTTCATGGAAAAATTACCATGTAACACAATACCAAGCCCTGTCAGCTGAAACCCCCAAGGAATCGTGGGGCATATTATCAAGGGGGTTTATCTCCGCTTTTTTGGCTTTAAAAACCATGAAAGCGGAGATAAAATTATTTCCCTATTATCAAGCTGTCGCTAACACCAGTTAGTGACAGCTAAAAGGAGATAGCGACCATCTTGGGCCCCGCTTTGCATGTCAGTGATACTTATCACTAATGACATGCAAAGTGGCGTGCCAAGATGTTAGCGACTGGAAACAGTCCCTAACATCGCTACCTTCTATTACCAACTTTTGGAGATATTCGCGCTAAGCGCGAATATCTCCAAAATCTAACACCTGCCCTGAGCAGTTCTTAGCCATGTTATCCAATGGGAGGTGGATAACATGGCTAAGAGCATTAGGTCGATAATACATGAATATCGCTGACTTTTCTGCGATAATAGCAAGGTTTATCTGCGATAAAAATCGCCGATGTGCGGCGATAATTTTTGTCTCTAAACAAGTTAGAGACAAAAATTATCGCTAGTTGTTCGTAATATGCCCCCGGGTTTTTGCTTGCAGAAATCGGGAGGCGGGAGACTAGCACTGAAATCAGTACTCACACGCCTGAATCAGGAGGATTGGCATGTCTGAATTCTCTACAGCTGGGGCCATAAACTACATCCGCAGGGTTAGGTGATAGCCTGGAACCAGCCTGGCATCTAAAATGGCTGCCGTGCACGACAAAATTGTGGCATTCGAAAAAAGGCAAGATGGCGCAGCCGCTGGAAGAGATGTATCAACATATATCAGCCTCCTCAGCCACCCTCAGGAAACATAGGGGATTAGGATATGTCTCCCGCACCCCCTTATACCTAGTACTTTAATTAACGAAGCACAAAATTGCGAATTCCCGTTTCGCTACCAGTTTGCGGCCCAGTTCGCGGCCCGTGAAGCGCTTCTACCGTGAAAAATCATTTTTTTTTTATTTTCCCCACGGGACCCTTTAATAACCCCAACAACATTCCTAGGGGGTCAAGAGGGGGATACCTTGCCCCCTTTCATTAAATTCCCCCTTAGTTTTTCACCTTTTCTTCTCTCTCGATCCTACCGAGAGACAAGATGGCGGCCGCTCCGGACTGTCACGCAGCAAAAAAAAAAAAAAAGCTCACGCACAGCCGCTGGAAGAGATGTATCAACATATATCAGCCTCCTCACCCACCCTCAGGAAACATAGGGGATTAGGATACGTCTCCCGCACCCACTTATAACTAGTAATTTAATTTACGAAGCACAAAATGGCGAATTCCCGTTTCGCTACCAGTTCGCGGCCGCGCTTCTACCGTGAAAAATCATTTTTTTTTTATTTTCCCCACGGGACCCTTTAATAACCCCAACAACATTCCTAGGGGGTCAAGAGGGGGATACCTTGCCCCCTTTCATTAAATTCCCCCTTCGTTTTCCACCTCTTCTTCTCTCTCGATCCTACCGAGAGACAAGATGGCGTCCGCTCCGGACTGTTTAGAATGTTGACAGACACCGGAGAGCCAATCAGCTTTCTGCGCGCAAAGTTCCGATAAGCGAAAAGTAAGCGGACCGGATCGCTGCCCAGAGCGCTGTTACAGATATATATCTTGGTTTGAACGTTAATTTCTCAAAAACTACTGGAGCACATATATTGAGACCTAGCAAAGGCACATCGGGCTAACAGTCCCTACAATTTTGCCAAGTTTCGTGCAAATCCATTCAGCCGTTCGAGCTAAAAGTGAGTCCAACCGCCCTATGGAAAAATGAATGGGAAAAACGCGTTTTGGGACCCCCCTTTTTTCTCAGCCCCCCCTTGACGAAACCCCACCAAATTTTCAGGGGCTGCTCAGAAACAAAATGTGCCATTTTCCTGAAAATTTCAGCCGATTCCGTCCACAAACGCCAAAGTTATTAGACATAGAATTTTCAAAAGTCCCATAGGGAAAAAATTCTAACTATATATACCTACTGGCGATAGCCAGTAGGTAATATATATATATATATATATATATATATATATATATATATATATATATATATATATATATATTCTGCTCCTGCTTGTGCCGAAAATTGGGAAGCACTCGAACATCACCCAAAGACTTCAAGCATAAGTCTTTTATTTAAACAGGTATGGCACTTTCCCCTCCAGATCCTTTAGCAGTCATGAGCCCACTGCCGACGCGTTTTGAATAATCTTCTTCCAGGGCTTGTGGTCTCACGAAATGTGCAACACTCGCACACAGCCTTCCCCTATTATTACACTTGATTGCGCGCCCTTTATTGGCAGCTCCGGATGAGTTCTGCGCAGTATTACTTGGGAAAGGTAGTGCCGAGTAATTTTGAGCAAAATGTTCTGCTGGCATGTCAGACCCAAAACTGGGCCCCTGTAGCGGTCGTTGCCTCAATCCCTGGGAGATGCTCCATTACGGGGACAACTGCAGTTCCCCCCATGGCCCCCTTGGGTTCCAGGGGTGTTGCATTCCCGGCGGCGCGGCAGCCGCCTTTACATTCTGCTCCTGCTTGTGCCGAAAATTGGGAAGCACTCGAACATCACTCAAAGACTTCAAGCATAAGTCTTTTATTTAAACAGGTATGGCACTTTCCGCTCCAGATCCTTTAGCAGTCATGAGCCCACTGCCGACGCGTTTCGAATAATCTTCTTCCAGGGCTTGTGGTCTCACGAAATGTGCAACACTCGCACACAGCCATCCCCTTTATTACACTTGATTGCGCGCCCTTGATTGGCAGCTCCGGATGAGTTCTGCGCAGTGTTACTTGGGAAAGGTAGTGCCGAGTAATTTTGAGCAAAATGTTCTGCCGGCATGTCAGACCCAAAACTGGGCCCCTTTAGCGGTCGTTGCCTCAATCCCTGGGAGATGCTCCATTACGGGGACAACTGCAGTTCCTCCCATGGCCCCCTTGGGTTCCAGGGGTGTTGCATTCCCGGCGGCGCGGCAGCCGCCTTTACATTCTGCACCTGCTTGTGCCGAAAATTGGGAAGCACTCGAACATCACCCAAAGACTTCAAGCATAAGTCTTTTATTTAAACAGGTATGGCACTTTCCGCTCCAGATCCTTTAGCAGTCATGAGCCCACTGCCAACGCGTTTCGAATATTCTTCTTCCAGGGCTTGTGGTCTCACAAAATGTGCAACACTCGCACACAGCCTTCCCCTATTATTACACTTGATCAGTGAGGTCATCAGTGATGTCATTTGAGATGTCATCAGTGATGTCACTGACTATGTCATGAATTATGTAATATGTGACATCATCAGCAGTGGATTGCGGGTGCGCGAAATATAGTTAGTACAACTAACTATATAGGAGCAATTTCAATGGTTTTGTATGAGTGAAATGTCCAGCTAACTCTAATACCCCTAAAACTTTTTGAGTGAATTGTAAAGGTTTTTTAAATGCTAATTCCTAACTATATAAGGCCTGAAACCTATGGTTTTTTCAGTGAATTTCAAAGGTTTTTTAAATGCTAATTCCTAACTATATAAGGCCTGAAACCTATGGTTTTTTCAGTGAATTTGCAAGGTTTTTTAAATGCTGATTCCTGATTATATAAGGCCTGAAACCTATGTTTTTTCAGTGAATTTCTAAGGTTTTTTTAATGCTAATTCCTAACTATATAAGACCTGAAAGCCCACCAGGAGTCTCCAGTATGCGTCAGGGGACTGCATTGCAGAGAGGTGTAATGAAGCCACGCCCCTTTTTACACCTCTCTGCAACGCAGCCCTGGTGCATGTTTGAAGAGAGGGAACTAATTCCCCTTGCATATTGGGGGCCCCTGGGGGCCAACTAGCCCACCTGGAACCTCCTGTATGCGCCAGTGGGCTACATTGCATAGGTGTAATGAGGCTATGCCCCTTGTTACACATCTGTGCAACGCAGCCCCCTGGCGCGTTTGCAGAGGGGGGACTAATTCCCCTTGCATACTGGGGGTCCCTGGGGGCCAACTAGCCCACCAGGAGCCTCCAGTATGCGCCAGGGGGCTGCATTGCAGAGAGTTGTAATGAGGCCACACCCTTTTTTACACCTCTCTGCAACGCAGCCCCTGTGCATGTTTGAAGAGGGGGAACTAATTCCCCTTGCATACTAGGGGTCCCTGGGGGCCAACTAGCCCACCTTGAACCTCCAGTATGCACCAGGGGGCTGCATTGCACAGAGGTGTAATGAGGCTATGCCCCTTTTTACACCTCTCTGCAACGCAGGCCTCTTGTGCGTTTGCAGAGGGGGACTGATTCCCCTTGCATACTGGGAGTCCCTGGGTCATATCTGCCCTAACACCGATATTCCGGACGATTGAAAATGACTTTTCTTGAGAAACATTTCGATTTGGATTATCATGTCCTATACTTTGGAATTTTTGCAAGACTGACTTTGAGGATGCTATAAATTACTCAAGTCTGCCCGAATTGTGTGGGTAAAATTGATACCTAGTCACTTTGAATAAGAATGTACTTACGTCTCGTCTAACATTTGGAAGAAATATCTAGTTATATGACAACAGGATACCGACATAACTTGAAGGAAATAAGAAAGCCCTGAAGAAGTTATGTTGTACAGAACAAAACGCGTCGGCTGGCTGTGGTACATAAACTTAAGGAAAATAAAAGCATTTGAATATACACCAAGATTCAGCACTTCAATAAGGACTCTAAGTGATATGATTTGATTGGCCTTATTGTGCAAGTGGTGCTGTGCCAAACTTTGGAATATTCTCCACTACTCTCAACTACTTACTCTCTACTACTCCACTACTCTCTAATACTCACTCTCTACTACTCTACTACTCTCTACTACTCTCTCTCTACTACTCACTCCCTACTACTCACTATCTACTACTCACTTTCTACTACTCTCTACTCTCTACTACTCACTCTCTACTACTCTCTCTCTACTACTCACTCTTTACTACTCACTCTCTACTACTCTCTCTAGTACTCACTCTCTACTACTCTCTACTACTCACTCTCTACTACTCTCTCTCTACTACTCTCTACTACTCACTCTCTACTACTCACTCTAGTACTCACTCTCTACTACTCACTCTCTACTACTTTCTCTCTACTACTCTCTACTACTCACTCTCTAGTACTCTCTACTATTCTCTCTCTCTGCTACTCACTCTCTACTACTCTTTACTACTCACTCTCTACTACTCACTCTCTACCACTCTCTACTACTCACTCTTTACTACTCTCTACTACTCACTCTCTACTGCTCTCTACTACTCACTCTACTACTTACTCTCTACTACTCTCTACTACTCACTCTCTACTACTCACTCTCTACTACTCTCTACTACTCACTCTACTATTCCCTCTACTACTCTCTACTACTCACTCTCTGCTACTCTCTCTCCTGCTCTCTACTACTCTCTACTACTCGCTCTCAACTCTCTATAACTCACTCTCTATAACTCACTCTCTACTCCCTACCTCTCTCTACTTCTCTCTCTACTAGTCTCTACCTCTCTACCTCTTCCTCTCTACCTCTACCTCTCTACCTCTCTACTTCTCTCTACACGCACACATATACACATATATATCTACATATATATGCATATGCATTTATATATATATGTATGTGTTTATTACCTACTGGCGTGTCGCCAGTAGGTATATATAGTTAGGATTTTTTGTCTATGGAACTTTTGAAAATTCTATGTCTAATAACTTTGGCGTTTGTGGACGGAATCGGCTGAAATTTTCAGGAAAATGGCACATTTTGTTTCTGAGCAGCCCCTGAAAATTTGGGGGGGTTTCGTCAAGGGGGGGCCGAGAAAAAAGGGGGGTCCCAAAACGCGTTTTTAACATTGAGTTTTCCATAGGGCGGTTGGACTCACTTTTAGCTCGAACGGCTGAATGGATTTGCACGAAACTTGGCAAAATTGTAGGGACTGTTAGCCCGATGTGCCTTTGCTAGGTCTCAATATATGTGCTCCAGTAGTTTTTGAGAAATTAACGTTCAAAACAAGATATATATCTGTAACAGCGCTCCAGGCTGCGCTCCGGTTCGCGAAACGGAACTTTTCGTGCAGAAAGCTGATTGGCTCTCCGGTGTCTGTCAACATTCTAAACAGTCCGGAGCGGCCGCCATCTTGTCTCTCGGTAGGATCGAGAGAGAAGAAGAGGTGAAAAACGAAGGGGGAATTTAATGAAAGGGGGCAAGGTATACCCCTCTTGACCCCCTAGGAATGTTGTTGGGGTTATTAAAGGGTCCCGTGGGGAAAATAAAAAAAAAATGATTTTTCACGGTAGAAGCGCTTCACGGGCCGTGAACTGGGCCGCAAACTGGTAGCGAAACGGGAATTCGCCATTTTGTGCTTCGTTAATTAAATTACTAGGTATAAGGGGGTGCGAGAGACGTATCCTAATCCCCTATGTTTCCTGAGGGTGGCTGAGGAGGCTCATATATGTTGATACATCTCTTCCAGCGGCTGCGCCATCTTGCCTTTTTTCCAATGCCACAATTTTGTCGTGCACGGCAGCCATTTTAGATGCCAGGCTGGTCCCAGGCTATCACCTACCCCTGCGGATGTAGTTTATGGCCCCAGCTGTAGAGAATTCAGACATGCCAACCCTTCCGATTCAGGCGTGAGACTACTGATTTCAGTGCTAGTCTCCCGCCTCCCGATTGCTGCAAGCAAAAACCCGGGGGCATATTACGAACAACTAGCGATAATTTTTGTCTCTAACTTGTTTAGAGACAAAAATTATCGCCGCACATCGGCGATTTTTATCGCAGATAAACCTTGCTATTATCGCAGAAAAGTCAGCGATATTCATGTATTATCGAGCAAATGCTCTTAGCCATGTTATCCACCTCCCATTGGATAACATGGCTAAGAACTGCTCAGGGCAGGTGTTAGCTTTTGGAGATATTCGCGCTTAGCTAAGTTGGTAATAGGAGATAGCGATGTTAGGGACTGTTTCCAGTCGCTAACATCTTGGCACGCCCACTTTGCATGTCATTAGTGATAAGTATCACTTACATGCAAAGCGGGGCCCAAGATGGTCGCTATCTCCTTTTAGCTGTCACTAACTGGTGTTAGCGACAGCTTGGTAATAGGGAGATAATTTTATCTCCGCTTTCATGGCTTTTAAAGCCAAAAAAGCGGAGATAAACCCCCTTGATAATATGCCCCACGATTCCTTGGGGGTTTCAGCTGACAGGGCTTGGTATTGTGTTACGTGGTAATTTTTCCAGGAAACGTCAGAGGGTCGATGCAGGGGTTCTAGAAGAGGTGATAAACCATTTAAGCCTCATGAACAAGCGCATGGTCTTTTAAAGATTTGTGAAGTACTCGGGGCGGCGGTGTGTGTGTGCCCTCTTTCAGGAGCGGGCGGGGGGCACTGCCAGCAACTTGCCAGGTCAGGTAGTGTTCAACACGTGCATCACCCTTTCTCTGCCTGCTATTGCGCTCCATGCTTCGGAAAGGTAAGAAAAAGAACGTGCATTTGAGTTTGAAATGTCCGATCCTGCAGCAGCACACTTCCAAAGCCCACACATGACAATAACCCGATTCAAGGCCCCATTCACCCGTTTTAAAAAAAATATATAACACTGCAACAAAGTAAGATTATAAAACTTTATTAACTTTTAACTATAATGAACGGAACAAAAACTGTAAAAACATTTAAACATTTTTCACCCAAAAAAGCAACAATGGTCAGAAGCTGTCTTTTGTGCGAATAGTCCCAAGGCAGCACAACGTGCAGTGTTCTGGACGGCACCCAGGTGATGTCGCCTGGGTGCCGCACTGGTTTTGGGATCCTACAATGCTGCTCCGAAAATTGGCGTGGGGCGTCCCGGGTGGTGCGGGGGGAGGCCTCGTCAGTAGCGGTCTGTTGTGCGAATAGTCCCAAGGCAGCAGAACGCGCTGAGATGTTGATGGCACCCAGGTGATGTCCAGTAAACTGCCGCACTGGTTTTGGTATCCTACAATGCTGCTCCGAAAATTGGCGTGGGGCGGCCCGGGGGGGGGGAGGGGCGTGGGGGAGGCGGCGTGAACGGGCCTCCCCAGGTGGCGACCATCCAGCTGAGTTGCGCCCGCTCTTGCGGCTACAGCGTCTCGCTCACCATGTTGTTGAGTTGCTCCCACTCTTGCAGTGCAGCGATAGGCGGCTGCCACATGACTCTTAAAATGGCGGACGGCTCTTCGGTTTTGGGCCTGGTCCACTGAAATGGCCCTGGGACACCTTGGAACTCGGACGCTTGCCTGCTAGGGCTTGGGCTCCATTCTCGAAAAGCGTCCCCTCAGCCGTGAAGATTCTACAAAAGTCTTGGGGGCCCCCAACTCCCGCAGGCTTCCGGTGGGGAGCGGCTGCCATGATTGCTCGCGGAATGACCACGACGGAGCCACGAGATGGTGGTGCTCTCATGCTGACGCCAGCTTCAGTCTGAATGATCCAGAAACAAGGTGGGGCTTTCTTCGTTTGGGAAAAAAAAATGTTCGAAACCAATGAAAAGTGTTATTTTTAGGTCATATGACCAAGCCTTCCATCTTTAGGAAACCAAAAGTAAAATGAACCAATGAAAAGTTTTATAAACAAGTCACATGACCTGTTATGCGGCATAGGGCTAGAAAAAGCGCAGAAAATCCGTTGGCACGTGAGGCGGCCTCAGTAGCGGACCGATGTGCGAATAGGCCGAAGGCAGCACAACGCGTCGAGATCCGGATGGCACCGAGGTGGTGTCCAGCAAATTGCCGCACTGGTGTGGCCATCCTACAATGCTGTGCCGAAAGACGGCGTGTCCAGCTGAGTTGCGGTCACTCTTGCGGTACAGTGACTCGAACGCGCCGAGATCCGGATGGCACCGAGGTGGTGTCCAGCAAATTGCCGCACTGGTGTGGCCATCCTACAATGCTGCGCCGAAAGACGGCGTGTCCAGCTGAGTTGCGGTCACTCTTGCGGTACAGTGACTCGAACGCGCCGAGATCCGGATGGCACCGAGGTGGTGTCCAGCAAGTTGCCGCACTGGTGTGGCCATCCTACAATGCTGCGCCGAAAGACGGCGTGTCCAGCTGAGTTCCGGTCAGTTTTGCGGTACAGTGACTCGAACGCGCCGAGATCCGGATGGCACCGAGGTGGTGTCCAGCAAGTTGCCGCACTGGTGTGGTCATCCTACAATGCTGCGCCGAAAGTCGGCGTGGGGTGCCCCGTTGGCTTATGAGGTGATGTCAGTAGTGGACCGATGTGTGAATAGGTCGGAACCAGCACAAGGCGCCAAGATCCGAATGGCAAGTCCTGGATGTTGAGTGCCATAGTTGAGAGTTCTGAGCAGTGCTTGTAAGACTGTCTGAAGCTTATTTGCACCTGCTGCAGCTTCACTATTGCCCTGGTGTGGCCAAAGGTCGCACATGACATAGGCGGCCGGCTCCCGAGGTCCGGCGGAACTTTTTTCCTTTTCCTTTCTGCTTCTTTTCCTACAATCCGTTTCATCTGAAGACACGACCAGGTCCCTGAATGTGTGCAGGGGGACGCTATTGATTGAATGAAAATGGCGGCTTGACACAAAGCTGACTCAAGCGTTGCTGTTGATGCTATACAGACAAAAATTGGTTTTCAGTTTGTACATTCTTCAGGATTTTTTTTCCATCCAAGTCTGATTGAGAGTTTGTAGAAAAATGGCTTCAGATTTTCCACATACTACTCTTCAACATTCTTCCTAAATGTAACAATGTGAAACTCACTAGGAGAACGGCTGTTTCTGTTTCCTTTCAAAATGCTGCCAACAATATTTTCTGAATGGAAGACACCATCTTGTAGCATAAAGGGCCGAAAGGGGTTCTGGTCTGGCCGATGGTTGGTGGAGACATTTTGACTATATCTTGGACCTGCCCGGACTCGCCCAAAATGGCGCCGGTATAAATGGGACTCGTAACTCATTGTTGTGTACTAGTTGAACAACCTTGATATCATGAGATATGAATGCAGTTTTGATGCTCATGGCGGGCGGGGACGAGAATTGATTGAATATTTCGACATCCCTATTGATATTAAGTTCTGATGTGTTATTGATTACTGTACTATTGAAAGTTCGAATTACCGTCCCCCATGGTACTTGCACGCAAATGTATATCTAGATAACTTTTTTGTAAGTGGCCCTGTCGTATTTTAATTACAAAATGTACGTCCACCGATTCCGCAACTGTTAGACACCTTAGTTCTTGCAACCTAATGGCCCGCTCGTTACGTTCCTCTACAATGTAAATGTCTCCTCATCATATACGATTCCAGTTTGCTCCGTGGCCGGCCCACGTGGTTATAGGCCCGTATTTGTATACTGACATTTTCACAATAAAGGTTTTTAAAACAAAACATGGTAGTAGTATTTACATTGGTAAAGTTTTTACTTTTAGTCACTGTTTTCGAATCAGTAAAAGGCAAGTGAAATAAAGAAGTCCAATTACATGACGGATAAAAGGTATAATATGTAGGAACGCAGTAAAGATAAATGGTCAAGGGCAGTTGTGTTTTTCACTCCTGCAACATAAAGTGATCAATAAGAATCTGATATTCAGGCGTATCAGCGACTAAGACAGCAGGCCGAGCCTCTTTTGCTCAACGGCTCCGTCATGGGACGAAGAAACTCCCTTTTTCTCGAAAAAGGAATATATTTTACTTGCAGGACAGTTGTAAATTTTCCGGGAAAGTACATTAGCCTGGAATATTATAACCTATATGTTTAAAAAAAAATAATGTTCGAAAACAATAAAAAGCGTAATTTTTAGGTCATATGACCAAGCTTTTCATCATTAAAATAACAAAAGTAAAATGAACCAATGAAAAGTTTTATTAACAAGTCACATGACCTGTTATGCTTACGTTGCGCGCTGCGCGCCGCGCCCCGGATCACTTCCGGGTGCGCTAACGCGGCGTGTCATATAACGCATTACGCGACAACGTAGGTCAAGAATATAGTCAAAATGTCTCCACCAACCAGCGTTCGGAACACAACCCCTTTCAGCAGTCCAAAAAGTTCTGTTAAATGACAACAGAGGGGACAGGCAACAAGAACCATCAGTCAAAGAGGGGAGGGCAAGTTCTTCTCTTCCGGGTCATGTTGGGGCGCTACCGAAACTGATCGAATTGGTAGTCTACAGTGTTTCTGGATGTTTCAGACTAAAGCTGGCGTCAGCATGAGAGCACTACCATCTCGTAGCTCCGTCGTGGCCATTCCACGAGCAGACATGGCAGCCGCTCCCCACCAGAAGCCTGCGGGAGTCGGGGGCCCCCAAGACTTTTGTAGAATCTTCACGGCTGAGGGGACGCTTTCGAGAATGGGACCCAAGCCCTATCAGGGAAGCGTCCGAGTTCCAAGGTGTCCCAGGGCCATTTTAGTGGACCAGGCCCAAAACCGAAGAGCCGGCCGCCATTTTGAGAGTCCTGTGGCAGCCGCCTATCGCTGCACCGCAAGAGCGGGAGCAACTTAACTACATGGTGAGCGAGACGCTGTAGTAGCAAGAGCGGGCGGTAAACAGCTGAATGGCGGAAGATGCACAGTGTAGCAAAAGCGGGCGGAATGGCAAATAAAACGGTAAAGGGGCGCCCCACTACAGCGTGTCTTCAGGTGAAACGGATTGTGGGACAAAGTCCAGAATAGAAGAGTCATCAAAAGGCAAAAAGTTCCGCCGGACCCCGGGAGCCAGCCGCCTATGTCGGGGGCGATCTCAGGCTACACCAGTGCTATAAGACTTGGGGAGGGGGTCGGAGCCAAGCGTCTTCTCCGAGTCCGTGCCATCACACCGTCCCTCGGGGGCCTCCGTCAAGCGGTTTAGGTAGGTACCATATAACATTGTTTTCAAATGCAGTCAGGTCCACAAACGACCCTCACTTACTTTGAGAATAGTGAAGTTGCAGTAGGTGGAAATAAGCTTCAGACAGTCTTACAAGCACTGCTTTTGTAAACATTTTTTGTTTTTTTTGTATTTTTGCACAGTTTTATATATTTTTTTTGTTTTTGATGGAGGGGAAACAACAAAGCACAGGCATTGAAAAAGGCTCAAACTCAGAACTCTGAACTATGGCACCCAACATCCAGGACTTTCCATCCGGATCTTGGCGCCTTGTGCTGCTTTCGACCTATTCACACATCGGTCCACTACTGACATCATCTTATAAACCAACGTTATGTAAATAGTTTTTTAATAAAATGTTTTACCCTGTTTCTTTGCTGGTGTGTTGTCTATATTTTTAATATTTGCATAGGGTTTGTCGTTATTTTGGGCGGGATGGGTGATGGAGCCGAGCTGTCTTGCAGCCCTCATGGTGTGGAGCTCAGTTCATCTCACTATTTTCGTATTTCTCATGAAGGGTTGTTTATAATATTTCTATTTTAGCGAGGTCAAAAAAAGATCCAATTAGTGGCGTACTGATTTTGCTCGATTAATTTTATTTTTTTACACGATTTTTCCCGATCTGCAAAGACTAAACAGAGTATTGCGACTTTGTGCTTGTTTGTAAATAGAGAATGAACCAAAGAGAATCAATTGTAAAACAGTAAATGCTTGGATAATAATCAATCAAATGGAGAGACAAGCAGGCAGGACGTATTACAACGGGGGTAAAGGCCTGCGTTAACTACTCTTCAGTATCTGCAAAGAGAGAGTACTACTAAGAGAAAAGAGGGGAGGGGGGCAGCGTTCAAAGCACATCAGCGTGCATAAACACGAAAAAGTTTTTATCTATCACGTACTTGACATTTTAAAGCTTTTCATATTTGCTATTAAAAAACCATTGAAATTCACTGAAAAAACCATAGGTTATAGTGGATATATAGTTAGGAATTTGCATTTACAAAACCTTGAAAATTCAATGAAAAAACCATTGGTTTTAGGCCATATATAGTTAGGGATTTGCATTTACAAAACCTTATTTTACTCGCATAAAACCATTGAAATTCCATATATAGTTAGATGCGCTAACTATATATCGGGCACCCGCAATCCACTGCGGATGATGTCACATATTACATCATTCATGACATGGTCAGTGACATCACTGATGACATCACTGATGACAACATCCAGTGACTGTATGTTTCTGTAAAGTTAAAATATGTCTTACATATTGAAGAATGAGTGGATGTATAAATGTCTGGATGAAGGATTTAGTAGGTGCATGACTGATTGTATGAGGCAGTGATTAAATGTGTCTCACTGAGTGCATGGGTTAGTGATTAAACTGTATTAATTTGTGCATCATTATATCTGTTGTTCTGTAAACTGCTGCATGTGTTGATCAGTAGCTATATGAATAACTATATGGGTTATTGATTGGTTGCTCAAGTATTTGTATGAGAGACTGAGTATGTGTGTGGGTGGCTGGGAGGTGTGTCAGTCTGTGCATAGATGTGTAAGCAGTTGATTCACTAGATGTAAGAGTTCAAGAGTGCATGTGGAAACAGCTATATGGGCGGTTGACTGTGCATGGGTGTCTTGGTGAGTGAATGTATATCTCAGTGCTACATGTGCAAGTAAATACGTATGTAAAACACAATACATCTGAGAGTTGACATATATAAATAACTGTGGATAAGAGCCAGTGAATGTGTGAGTGGCTGTATGGATCACTGTGAGCTTGTATCAGGGATTGTATAAGAGAGTAAATATGTGTTAGAATATGTTTGAATAAGTAAGGTGTGTATAACTGTATAGTTGAGGAAATGGAGGTGTGATTGATTCTTTCCATGACTGACTAGGTGTGTGAGTAACTCCATGGATGAGTGACAGTCTGTGAGTGTCTGTTTATACTGAGTGTATGTAAGATTATATTAGAGTCTGAAGAGGTTCATTGTATTATCACATGACTGATGTCATCAGTGATGTGATCAGTGATGTCAAATGAGATGTCATCAGTGATGTCATTTGAGTTGTCATCAGTGATGTCATCAGTGATGTCACTGACCATGTCATGAATGATGTAATATGTGACATCATCAGCAGTGGATTGCGGGTGCGCGATATATAGTTAGCGCATCTAACTATATATGGAATTTCAATGGTTTTATGCGAGTAAAATAAGGTTTTGTAAATGCAAATCCCTAACTATATATGGCCTAAAACCAATGGTTTTTTCATTGGATTTTCAAGGTTTTGTAAATGCAAATTCCTAACTATATATCCACTATAACCTATGGTTTTTTCAGTGAATATATATATACATACATATATAAACATATATAATCTGCATATCTATATAAATACAAATATAAATGCATGCATACATATACATATATTTATGCATATGCATTTTATTTACATGAAAGTTTTAAAAACACTAATAAAAGCAAAGCTAAAAAGCCACCTCATTACAAACAGAATGGCTTTAACTTAAACGAGGGCAAGATCTATTGCATTTTCAATGCTTGTTTACTTTGGTTCCATTCAGATGTGTCACACATTTTGCCATAAATTCTGAATGTTAGCACTCTAGTTGCTCATTAGATCACTGTAGTAAAGCTACTGCTCATTAGGGAAGTCTGCTCCTGGTATTCAAAGTGCATGTTTCAGTCTGCATGTCAGAATGTTTTAATGAAATTGAAGAGGATTTGAGAAGTCACTCAAAATGTGCCCTAATTTTTCTTTCTGAAGCACTAATCATACTTTCTATGGCAAAATATATCCCCTCATTTTGTTCCTTTTTAAATTAAATGTTTTAAGAGTTGCCACTTTATTCCAATCAAGATGGCTTCAGGTGTGCCACACATTTGTAATAAGTAGGACTGTTAGCGCTCTAGTTGTTCTTTAGAACACTCTGGGACATTCTGTCATTGAGCTATACTTGGGCTACATCTAAGTGATATTTGGGCTACATTTGGGCTCTTTTGTCTCTGGTGGCCATCTTGGGAGACTACATGTCAGAATTTTTCAATGAAATAGAAGAGGATTTGAGAAGTCACTCAAAATGTGCCCTAATTTTTCTTTCTGAAGCACTAATCATACTTTCTATGGCAAAATGAACCCCCTCATTTTGTTCCTTTTTAAATTAAATGTTTTCAGACATACCACTTCATTCCAATCAAGATGGCGTCTGGTGTGCCATACTTTTGTCATAAGTAAGACTGTTAGCCCTCTAGTTGTTCTTTAGAACACTCTGGGACATTCTGTCATTGGGCTATACTTGGGCTACATCTGGGTGATATTTGGGCTACATTTGGGCTCTTTTGTCTCTGGTGGCCATCTTGGGAGACTGCATGTCAGAATTATTTAATGAAATAGAAGAGGATTTGAGAAATCACTCAAAATGTGCCCTAATTTTTCTTTCTGCAGCACTAATCATACTTTCTATGGCAAAATATACCCCCTCATTTTGTTCCTTTTTAAATTAAATGTTTTAAGAGTTACCACTTTATTCCAATCAAGATGGCTTCAGGTGTGCCATACCTTTGTAATAAGTAGGACTGTTAGCGCTCTAGTTGTTCTTTAGAACACTCTAGGAGGCTGCAGGAGAACACAAAGGAATCAACTGACAGTCTCTGTCCTTGTTGGATGTACATGTCTTAGTGAGAATGTCAGACTTCATTTTCACATGACTGAGAAAGATAATGTGAATTTACAGAAAGTATGCTTTCAGTTTAGCTTATAGATCCCCTTCCAAATCACTGTGGGAAAAGCATGAGATAATAGTTTTCTTTCAAATATGATTCATGATATCCCAGCAGAAGGCTTTTTCACATGGTAAAATCACCTCAGAACACACTACAATTCCTAAAATGAGTATGGTACCATCAACAAATGATTTATAATGTAACTAAAGTCCTAAAACCCTCAATTAACTACAATGCTTTTTAATGAGGTGCTATCATGTATATTGGCCCCAAGATGGCTGCCAACACTTCCTGGATGAAGTGCTGTCAGCCAATCAGATCTCACAATGAGATGTGTGGTTAGGCTCCGCCCAGATATATATGTGTTTTTGAAGTTAATTTTCATAAAAACCACTGGAGCAATTTTCACCAAACATAGCAAAGGCACATCTGCGTACCAGTCCCTACAATTTTGCAAAGCTTGGCGTTATTCCGTTTAGCGGTTCGGGCTGTAGACTTGTCAGACCGTCCTATGGAAATTAACATGGAGAAAAAATGTTTTGGGACCCCCTTTTTTTCTCAGCTCCCACTTCACGAATCCCCCGTAACTTTCAGGGAAGGAGCGGAGCGGAGCTGGCCAAAATTTTGGAAAATTACACGCAAATTCCTCAACCGGCGCCAAAGTTATTCCCAATAGAATGTTGCGGATTTCCTTGGTACCTAATCCTAACTATATATACCTATATATATATATATATATATATATATATATATATATATATATATATATATATATATATATATATATATATATATATATATATATATATATATATATATATATATATATATAAGAAATCACTTGAAAATTGGCATACAGACAACTTCAATATTTCAAACACTACAATTATTTTTCAAACTTGTATCAAGCTGGTTTTAGAGCAGGTCAAATTATTGAGTTAGTGATCACATTGGTGTAGTACAATCTGTATTGATTATTCGATATTGATGAGGTATGGACCTTGACCCATTAGGTCTATCTGCAGCTGAACATTTTGTAAGATGGTTAAAGCATACTTAAACATATACTGAAAAGTCAATATTTTTTACATCACTGGTGTGCTACTGAAGAGACTCTGCAGACCTCTTTAACCTTTGAATAGAAACTGTTCCAAAAAGTAGTAGGCTAAATGCCATAGGAAAGAAAACTGGAAGAAGCAATTTTTTGTTCTTAAAGTTGAATTTTAAATCATTCTGAAGTACACGTACTCCATTGAGATGTTTAAAAATTAACTGAGAAGGCAGATGGTAAACTCAAATGATTTAGATTTTAGGTTGCCTGCCTAAATACAATTCTCTGAATTGATTTGATGATTGAAATCAATGTCCAGGAGCCAGTACAAAAAAACTGTCAAAATAATTTAGCCTCTGATTACAAGTCTGGCTCGTGGGGGCACAACCAATTGCTCACCTGCATTTCCCTGAGGCGGAGAGGACCCGCTCTCCCTTGCTGCCATTTGTTGGGCGTTGGGCCGCCGAGAGGGGAGAGCGGCACACAGTGACTACATTTTCCAGCGTCCCCTGCTTCCCTGACGGGGACGCTGAAATACCGCCTCACAATCCCGCGCCCGGAGGCGCATGAAGACCAGCTGCTCCTGCTGGGGGGAGCGGGGGCTCAGGCTCGTGGTGGCACAACCAATTGCTCACCTGCATTTTCCTGAGGCGGAGAGGACCCGCGGACATCCCCACTCTCCCTTGCTGCCGTTTGTTGGGCGTTCGGCCACCGAGAGGGGAGAGCGGCTCACAGTGACTACATTTTCCAGCGTCCCCTGCTTCCCTGACGGGGACGCTGAAACACCGCCTCACAATCCCGCGCCCGGAGGTGCATAAAGACCAACTGCTCCTCCCGTGTCGCGGAAATGCGCGCGGGTGTCGCCAGCAGAGGTCGGGTCTGGCCACCCCCCTTGGTTTGTAGGATGGGGAAACGCAAACTGAATCAAAAGGCGGATGAAGGTAGGAAGGCTAAAGTGCCCAGAAAAAACGAAACTATTATATCTTATCTGACATCTGCAGTGGGGGCACTAAATGTCCAAATTGCCAACGCGGAAAAGGAATTGGGGCTTGACTCATCTTCCACCACACAAGTCGAGTGCCTATTGCCCCTGGACACGGTTCCTTCTATTCCACTAGAACCAGACATTGTGATAGTAAACCCTCTGCAGGTACCCCCTAGTGAGGTGGGAAATATGGAGACCCCAAAGAGGAGTAGTGTTGAGCAGCCAGATGACCGGGATCCTACGCACCATAAAGGAAAACGCAACTATAAGAAAGGACCACATAAACAGTCCAAAGTAAAACCTGTTGATAAGTCTATCCCTAGCTGCCCTGCCCACCTGGCGGATCAAATAGAAGAACTATTCGAATCTCGGTTGGAGCCAGCTCTTGTGAACATTGCCAAGGACATAGTGGACACCCTGAACTCGTGTGTGGCCGATATTTTAAAGAAATATGAACATATTGATGAGTTTATAAGGGAATTTAGAGTACAACATACTGTCCATAAGCATGGCAGGGAAGATAATGGGGGTCAAATGTCAAGAGAAAGACAGAGGCCGGCTATGGACCCTCATTTAGATATAACTCCGCTACCTTACCCACAAACCATACTTCACAAGGGCACAGGGCTGAGATATCACATGGGGGGAAACAAAATGATTCTCCTGAGGGTAGGTTAAAAACGTCTACCGGTGATGAGAGTACTATCAATAGACCCAATACTAGCAAGTTAGGCACGCTAAACCTCCCTCCACACGCCGCACCCTTAGTGGTAATCTTAACAGGGGTGCCTTGCTTAACAAATGGGTCAGTGGAAACTGAGTCGGATCTTATGAACAGGACTAAAAGGTGGTCATCACAGTTCAGTAGCGGAAGTGTTGAGGTCGCCGCAAACATTAACATGGTTAGACGCGTGGAATGGGTAGGTAAGAGAAACAAATGTATACCAGGGGATTGTGTGGTGGTCAATTTTAATAAGGCTATTATTGTGGATAGTCTGCTGTGGGATGGATCAGAGATCGACGGGACTGGTATTAGGCTGCTCCCTCTTGGGTTCTTTTATCCTCCACACTTTCATCCTCCTCCCCTTCATCTACAGGCTAAAATTCACACCCAAAGAGCGCCACTCTTTCCGCGCCCTGTGTTAAGAGTCCCAGTCAGGGAGAACATTTCCTAAAATCAAACACGACAGTCTAGACTTAGGAAAGAGGTCCAGGGTATAACTCCACCATGTTTACCCAGTTTACAGAGCCAAGGGAGTCAGCTTGCTCTAAGTGTGTCAAATAGATTTTCTTCCCTTTCCAGCCTGGAGGTTAACGACTGACTAACTCGCACACAGCAGGGTGGTACAGCACTGGAGAGGGAGAAAGACTGCCGCGTCACCCATAGTTTATTGAGATGGAATGTGGCGGGCTGAGAAAGAAAGCTGTAGATGACCGGTGGTCCTACTTTGTGTCCCAATATGACATTATTGCTCTACAGGAGACCTGGGACACAGAGGATAATTTCTGTATGGATGGGTATAGCAGCCACTCTGTGAAGGCGACCCCTGGCTTAGGTGGGAGACCCAAAGGAGGGTTGTATATGCTTATTTCACTCAAATTAATGGGTTCTTTTAGAAAGCTGGAGACAACCTCAGCCATTATTCTGTGTCTAGAGTGGATTAGCCCCAAGTACTCAACCATTTTATTGATACATTTTTATAACGCCCCAGACAAGAACATGGAGAATTCTCATCTAGATTCTTTGTCTAGTTTCCTAGATGGATACAAGTCAAAACATAATGCTTTATTCGAAGTAATATTAATGGGCGATTTTCATATACATCCTTGCAGGTGGGATTGTCTGGCAGCCAATCCGGTCCCCCTGGCTCAATCACCACTCATTTTGAACATACACCACAAGGAGAAGTTTTGGAAAATCTACTTGCCAACACAAACCATTTTGAGGTAGACGGGGCTAAAGGAGAGGGTAGCGCCCCGACCTTTAAAGGTAGAGACGCGGACACGGTGATTGATTTTATTTTTGTTTCAGCAGGCATAGTAAAAGTGACCATTTCCTACAAAGTTGTAGTATCAGCTTTTAGTGACCACAACCCCCTGGAATTGTTAGTGACCTTTGGGGATGCCATGACTAGACGGGAGGAGGGACTGGCTGGTCCTACCAATGACCTTGTCCCCAAAGATCAGGGTACGAGACTTAATTGGGCCAAGATAGTCCCAGACACTTTTTTGCAGGATCTTGCTACTAAGGTACATGCAGACATGGTAACTTGTACAGATGACATGGCAGCTGATAAAGACATCATCGTCTCTTTTGTCGCCATCTGTACTCAAATTTAGGAGGATTTGTGATGTAAAAAAAAAGCGGGAGGCTTCAAGCCAACCTAGGTGGTTTGATGCTAACTGCGTAAAAACTCATAAGGAACTAATGTTAGCCTTAAAACAAATTCCCAGGAATCGCACGCTTGTAGCTGGGCGAAGAAAGAGCTACAAGATGGCGATGGCGAATCGCAGAAAGGCCATAAAGAGGGAGGCCTGGGAAAACCTTATGTCAACTGATGTTATTAAAAATAGCAGTAAATTCTGGGCTACGATTAATCACTCATACTTTACGGGAACTGATAATTTGGTCAGGGACTGTGTGATCGCTGATGAGGCATGGGTTGCCCACTTCAGCAAGATATATGACAGTGAGGAGGGTGTTATGGAAGAGCTGGGTTTTGCACCCACGCACCCAGTTACTCCATTACGCTTTAATGAGGTTGAGGTCCTAAAGGCCATAGAGGAGATGACAAAAAATAAGGCACCTGGCCCAGACGGCGTGCCTGCTGATTTATACAGGCCTAAGTTTTGAGCTACAATACTAACAAACATCTTTAACTCTACATTGAAAGCAGGGTTCCCTTTATCATGGGCTACCTCCATTATAATACCCATATACAAAAAAGGCTCGAGGAGTGACCCCGCCTGCTACAGGCCGATCTCACTGATTGACTCTGCCGTTAAGATCTTGGGTAGAGTCATTCTACATAGACTTGGAGACTGCCTGAAGGAGAAGGGTGTTCTCTCTCAACTACAATATGGGTTCAGGGCCAAGCGAGGTACACTTGATCAATGCCTAAATCTTTACATGCTAATTGGTAAATATACCCAAGCCAAGGAGGGACTGCTATACTTGACCTTTATGGACCTGACATCTGCCTTTGACCTTGTCAATCGAGCTACGCTGTGGTCCATTCTGTTTAATCTTGGGATAGATCCGCCATTGGTGAATTTCCTAGCTGTACTTCACCAAGGACTTTCAACTGCCATTAGAGTAATTAAGGAAGGGGGATGTACTAAGTCTTTTAGATCTAAACGTAGTGTCAGACAGGGGTGCATTCTTGCACCCCTTCTGTTCACATTATACATAATTTCCCTTGAAAAATCCCTGGAAGGGGTCACACCAGACATACCGCGAGCTGGGAACTATGCTGTACCAGCCCTTCTTTACGCGGATGACGTGGTGCTTTTAGCTCGCCCAGGCCTGGGGTTGCAGAGACTCCTTGATGCTTTCGGGGAGTTTATGCAATCCCTTGACCTCCAGGTAAACAACAAAAAATCTCATGTCATGGTGGTGGGCAGACATCCAAAGGCTGCTAAAATAAAATGCTTTACCTGTAATAGCGAGGAGGTATCCAGGGTCCCGGTATTCTCATACCTGGGTGTAATTTTTGACGAAAAGGGTACCTGGGCCCCCCAACTTCAAGCAAAAGGTATAGCTGTCACTAGATCCTCCTCAGCACTAATGAGCTTCGCCAAACGACTGGGGTCCGGTCCCACTGAGGCTCTTCTAACAGTCTACAAATCCAAATGCCTTTCAATAGCATTATATGGTGCATCATTATGGGGCATTCTACCGCAAAGCAAACTGCAGACCATAGAGAATACATTTTTAAGATCTCTTTTAGCAGTCCCCCAATCAACCCCAGCATTCTCAATACACTCAGAGCTAAGACTTGGTTACATCTCTGACAAGATACAAATAGCTCCATTAATCTGCTGGGCCAAAACATGGTTGAATATCGAAATCACTCTCAATTACACCATCCTTAATGATTACATGGCTCTACAAAGAGTAAATAAAATCCCCTGGTTAGTATACATCAAGAACACTCTGTGTAGTTTGGGCCGACCAGATCTATACACTTACCCAAATCTGATACAAAAGGGCGATGTTAACCGGATTAAGGAGAGCTTTCTGAGATTAGCCATGCAAGAACGGGAAGCAGTGGAGGTTCTAAAACCCAACATCAGAGCAAACTACATGATTCTGACCACTCCAGCAATTGAACCCTACCTACGGATTGTTACCATCCCGTTCCATCGACACCTTCTGGTTAGATTAAGATTTAACATTATACAGTTCTCTTTGGGCCACTATCCAGTATGGGGAAAACCCGACCAGTCTATTCCCTGCAGCTGTGACAATTTTTCTGATCAATCACTATTGCATTTTATCATGTTTTGTGACCATTTTTCTAACATCAGAAAACAGTTTTTGTTTCCACTATTGAGAGAGGCGGGTTTCACACAAGTGTGTCCCGCACTACTGTACTTACAACTGCTGGGTAGTGTTAGGGTGATCTTTGGGGCTGCAAGTTTTCTGGTTGCTGCTATGCGTATCAAGGCAAAAAGGTCTGCTGATGGACAATCTCGAGATGTGATCTCATTTTAATTAACTTTTTACCCATTTGTATGAGGTGTCTGTTTAATATTTTAATCATTTTTAACAGTACATTCATGAAGATTAATTGACTCTTTTTTATATATGAATCGTCTGTTTTTATGTAAAATGTTATGTGATTGCTTTTATGATTTTAATTAATCGAATAAAGCTTATTTGACTTTGACTTTGAAAGTCTGGCGGTCAGAAGACTGCTAGATTCGTAGTGGCACGGGGGTGGCGGTCCAGCCACTGCAGCAACGGCGGTCTGACTGCTCTATTACGCTTGGGGCGGTTGGACCGTCCTGGGACTACCAATTGCTTCAGGGAACCGCCGTTCCTTGGCTGTGGCATGACAATCTTGAGGCCACAATATGCTTGGTGGGGCAGCCCGGATCCCACCAAGCATTTCACAAGTTTCCTCTCCACCACGGTTTTCATGGTGCTTTAACTGCCATGAAAACCGTGGCAGAGAGGAAACAAAGGGGGTCACCGGTGCCTCACGCCATGTATATGCATGCAGGAGGGTGGGTCCTGTGTGCATGCACCCAATTCATGCATGGCATTGAGTTTATACTCCATGCCATTCAGGAACAGATTTTAGCATTCCCATTGTGGTCCCCATTTTTTGAGGCACCGCCATTGTAAAGCCAAAAAACATAACACCAGACAGGAGGAAACTCCTAATCTGGTGGGTGGCCTTACCTCAGCTTTGGTGCAGCAGGAGCATGGCAGTGGCATACCACAGGCTCCCGCCGTACTAAGAGTTGTAATTGGGCCCTTAGTGTCTATGCCTTGGTGACTAGTATCCCATAAGCCCGTTGTCACCAAGGTACTGATACTTCTATAGAAAATCTGTCCATTTTGAATATAGATGCTTTAACCAAGACCAACTCACTCTTCACATTAGACTGCAATTCACTCATGGTCAGGCTTGCAGTATCCACTAGTCCTGGAAAGACTTAGATAAAGGGTCTTTTATAGGTTTTCATATTTCATGATTTTCCACTAGTAAACTATGATTGAACAGTCATTACAGTAGACAGTGTGTAGAATATAAACGATGCACTGTAGTACTGTGAAAGGAATAGATTTTATTAGTCACTGAGTATCCCATCTCCCAAAATCTAAATCATGCACTTAGCACCACATTACACCCTGGCCCTGCCACTAGACGTTTTCAATAAATACCTTCACTTGGCAGTGGGGAAAGTTAGGTAACAGTAAGTTATAGTGACTGAGCAATGGTCGAGGTGTATCTATTGATCCTGCTTGCTTCTTTCAGAAACAGAGGAAATCTATGTCAACCCACCAAAAAACATTTATTGTATCAGAACTAGACAAGAGCCACTTGATTTCATTTTTAAAACAATACCAGTTAACAATGATCTGATAGTAATACCAATTATATAAACTGAAATTCTTCTTTTCAGTTAATTATTGTTTATTGTATGAGTTTAAATGTAAATGAAATGCTTGATGTGAACAGCAAATTAATAATGATTTAAACACTGTTATAAATGCGCATTACAGTTAAAGGCCCATATAAAATATATAAAACAGCAAGGAAGGTTTATTGAATTTGATAATAAGTATGGTTGATCTTCTACTTAACCCAGATATGTGTGTGTTGTTTTTTTACTTACTGTCTATACTGTTTGCTGCTGTCCAGGAAGAATATTCAAGTATGAAACAAATAGGCAAACAGATTCAAACCATTGTCAATGGTATTTTTCTAAAAATGTTTCACAAACCCTATTATATACATGATCATTTAAGCTGTGGCTCACTGAGCAATAGAAATCAAGGAACTCCTTCGAAAGAATATGCTCCAAGCAAAGGAAAAAGTATCTGAGAGATCTGTATATGAATATACAAAAAAGTTCTCGAAGAATATTTTTTTTCAGAAAATATCTTTATACTAATAGCCAACTATTACCAAAATCAAAGGATGCAAAAGTGACTGAGTTTTTGCCTTCAATCGTTTATGATAATTAAGTCATTCTTTATGATATTTTCACCCGTTACCCTATACACATAAAGGTATCTTTTGCTACTGGAGTCCAAATCCTTTTTCCAGATCTGAGGTCAACAGGAGTTAGAATTTCAAGGATTGTCTTGCAATAACTTCGAATACAGAAAGGGTATATAAAAAGGTTTTTGGGCAATTCCACATCTCTTAGTACATCATTGGAACAAAAGCAAATAGAGAACAAGAAACTTGCTTGTGCATATTGCGGGAAACAATGAACAGTTTTTTCTGCGGGGATTTATGGTATGAGAAATGTTCTGGTTGTTAACAGAGGCAAGTCTATTATTCAGTGTATCAAAGTGAAGCTCAGGCTATACACCCACCCAGTTAAAAATCCCTTGAAGGTGCTAAGCCTCAAGTGGTATGACAAAGGATTTTAAGAAAGCATGTTTTTTTGTGAAAGAACAGGAAAGAGTACTGTTCTCAGACGGGTAATTAATTGGGTATGTGAGTGCTGTGTGAAAACTTCCTTTAATTTAACAAATGACAGAATTTTGTATGTAAAATACTGTCTTGTATTTTTTGCTAGTTATTATTTGATTTTTCAGGATTTCCTGCCAGAGAAGTGCCTGCTCTCTTCCATAATGATTCAGAAAATGGGGTGGTGATGAACAGAGTGTCTGAATTAAGCAGATCACTCTTACCCAGTCCAAAGATCAGGGCTTGATCCATCACCGTTTTTTAGCTCACTGCACCATCCCAGCTCAGAACTTGGCTATATGCAAATTAGTCTGACCCTGGCCCAGTGCATCATGGGAACAGGGCAGACCAAACTACCAAGCCAATTCTTATACTGGGAAGGAAACAAGCTACCGAGGACCGGTTTCTGGCATTTCAGCCGTCTTCGGCCCGGCTTGCTTGAATCCTGATGGTGCAATGAGCAAGGGACTCACATCTGAGTATACCCTTCCACGCTTATGGTGGACAAAAATGATTCAGAAAAACATGTTGACCCCGTTGTAATTTAAAAGGGGAAACACCCAACACATTAGTTGGTATATTTCCCTACACATACTTTTAACCAATACCCAGCTAACCACGGAATAAAGTTTTTTGTTTGGTAAAGCTGTTTGGTATTTTTTAGACTCACTTTTTTGCACACTTTGTCACAAAAAAATCCCGCTCCGCAGTAACCTGGCGTCGCAGCACACCAGGGAGGCATTCGGTTTCTCCTGGTGGGCCCAATGATGAAGCATGTCACCACCCAGGGTGGTGAGTGAGGGCTTACAAGAAATCCCTGGGAAATTCCTATTCAGGTTGATTTGACTTTTCTGTCTCTGTGCGGGACACTACTACCCCTGTGTGGGCATTCTTTTGTTGTTTATAATTACTTCCCCGGGGACCGAGAGTGCCCCTTCCCTCTCTCTCTCGTTGTTGTTACAATTCACTATTATTCATACTCCTGGCTGCTGAATCAATCTGTGAGTGGTGGGGCAATAAATTCAGTGTCCGTGTGAGTATCAACACCTGAGATTAATGATGATCAGCCTTAGAGCAGGAAGTAAAATACCAAAGAGTATACCCCATTTATGAAGGGATGATCACAGTGTTAGGAACATTTTCTGCTAGAAATTTGTTTCCTATAAACAATCAGTGGAAATACTAATTTTACCAGTTTTGGTTCATGAGGGCTATCTTTTTTTTAACTTTCACAAGAACTTAATGATCTGGCTGTTGCTTTAGGGAATAATTAGGCAAAACATACTGTATTTTTCTATGCATAGGTTTGCATTGGTTCTCTACCAATTAAGTTATTGGAATACCAGAGGTAGTGCGAAATCTAAGCGAAGCAAAGTAGGTAATTAGCAGATGATAACGTTAATTTTTTCTGATGCTCCATAAAACTATATTGTCTCTTTTGCCGTACAAGTCAATAGTCATGAGTTTCCAAAGTGCAGGTCAGAAGTTGTCCCTAATTGGACAGACTATTGTTCCAAGTGGCATATAACCTTTGGAAACAGTATGCTTTTCCCAATTAAGCCCTGATATGATGCAGAAACATGAAGACCACCCGGTGCCCAACACCAACTCGCTTCACCCTGTACTCTGTATTTTTAGACATGCTAGTATACATGGCATTGGTCTCATTGGCTCTTCAGCTGCCGATCTGCTCTCCAGATGGATGGTCTACGAACATGTCTCAAACATCTGGGGTGTTTGTCTCACCTGATATCCGGGACACTATCTAACGCACCTTGCTGTGGAAAGGAGGAGCGCTTTACACCAGCTGCCCAGCGGACCTGCTTTCAGCCCTACGACTCGCCGGACCCGCTTCGTGGGTCCTGCAGCGCGTCGATCGCCAAAGGATTGCCCAGAGGAGCTAAGGAGGAGCGCGGGGGTAGGCAAGAGGACCAGCGGGGCTGCGAGCTAGCAGGGGACTCCAGCGACCAGGAGCCCCTGCACGCCCAACTAGCAACACCTGGGCTGCTCTCCCTGCTGGCCACGCCCCCCCGCCAACGGAGCCTAAAGCTGCTGCTGTCCCTGTGTTTGTGGGACACTATCTAACGCACCTTGCTGTGGAAAGGAGGAGCGCTTTACACCAGCTGCCCAGCGGACCTGCTTTCAGCCCTACGACTCGCCGGACCCGCTTCGCGGGTCCCGCAGCGCGTCGATCGCCAAAGGATTGCCCAGAGGAGCTAAGGAGGAGCGCGGGGGTAGGCAAGAGGACCAGCGGGGCTGCGAGCTAGCAGGGGACTCCAGCGACCAGGAGCCCCTGCACACCCAACTAGCAACACCTGGGCTGCTCTCCCCGCTGGCCACGCCCCCCCGCCAACGGAGCCTAAAGCTGCTGCTGTCCCTGTGTTTGTGGGACACTATCTAACGCACCTTGCCGTGGAAAGGAGGAGCGCTTTACACCAGCTGCCCAGCGGACCTGCTTTCAGCCCTACGACTCGCCGGACCCGCTTCGCGGGTCCCGCAGCGCGTCGATCGCCAAAGGATTGCCCAGAGGAGCTAAGGAGGAGCGCGGGGGTAGGCAAGAGGACCAGCGGGGCTGCGAGCTAGCAGGGGACTCCAGCGACCAGGAGCCCCTGCACGCCCAACTAGCAACACCTGGGCTGCTCTCCCCGCTGGCCACGCCCCCCCGCCAACGGAGCCTAAAGCTGCTGCTGTCCCTGTGTTTGTGGGACACTATCTAACGTACCTTGCCGTGGAAAGGAGGAGCGCTTTACACCAGCTGCCCAGCGGACCTGCTTTCAGCCCTACGACTCGCCGGACCCGCTTCGCGGGTCCCGCAGCGCGTCGATCGCCAAAGGATTGCCCAGAGGAGCTAAGGAGGAGCGCGGGGGTAGGCAAGAGGACCAGCGGGGCTGCGAGCTAGCAGGGGACTCCAGCGACCAGGAGCCCCTGCACGCCCAACTAGCAACACCTGGGCTGCTCTCCCCGCTGGCCACGCCCCCCCGCCAACGGAGCCTAAAGCTGCTGCTGTCCCTGTGTTTGTGGGACACTATCTAACGCACCTTGCCGTGGAAAGGAGGAGCGCTTTACACCAGCTGCCCAGCGGACCTGCTTTCAGCCCTACGACTCGCCGGACCCGCTTCGCGGGTCCCGCAGCGCGTCGATCGCCAAAGGATTGCCCAGAGGAGCTAAGGAGGAGCGCGGGGGTAGGCAAGAGGACCAGCGGGGCTGCGAGCTAGCAGGGGACTCCAGCGACCAGGAGCCCCTGCACGCCCAACTAGCAACACCTGGGCTGCTCTCCCCGCTGGCCACGCCCCCCCGCCTATCACATAGCTGCAATATCTAAAGGAGGGCCGGACCCACGCTGCGCGGGAGCGCGCGGGAGCGACCGGGAGAAGCCCGGGACAAGGGCAGGACCGTCTTAGGCCGTCAGTGGCCGAAGGAGGCCGGGCTGGGCCCACTCTCTTGACCCCACTCTGCATTGCAACTAAGGCTATGCCTTCGCCACCACCACGGGAAGCCCCCCTAAGGGAAGGTGCCTCCAGCACTGGGACTTTGGACAAGTACTTCAAACAAAATAAAGGTGAGGCGGATTCGGAAGGCTCACTAGAGAAAAGAAGGGCGGAGCGCAGGCGTTCCATTGAATGCATGAAAACTATGCCATTGTTAGATATCACTCCCTATCCCGCCACCCAAGAGGTAGACCTGTTATCTGGCAGCTTAACACTAGAGGATATCCCTGTTTTATTAAGGGAAGTTCCCTCCACCCCAGGGATAGCATTAGGGAAAATCATAGAGCCGGCCCACGTAGAGACTTCCCGTACCCCTGTCAACCTGGTAACTCAAACGCAACCCATACAACTAGTTAATAAGAGCAAGTCTAAACTAAATGTCATGGCAGAGATACACAGGCCCCCACCCAGTAAACGGGCTCGCAAAACAGCGGGGGGGAGGGGGAAATCTAAAATTTCGCACCTGGACTTTGGTAAGAAAAGTACTAACATCACCCTACCAGGGAAGATTACTGAGATAGTGCCACCACCCAAGCTCACAAATTCCAACTTAACTGCTACCACCAAAGAGCCAGAGGCTATTACACCGATTCCAAATCAACCACTCTCTGACAAAGGGAGCATAGAATTTTTACTCCGCTCCCTTTTGCAGCCTATCACTGATAGTTTAAAAAAAGTGGAGATTAGGCTCACCTTGCTAGAAACTTCTCTCACCACTCTGAATACCCTAGTAAGTAAGCAGACTAAGTTAGTGGAAACCCATTCCTCGGGTGGGGAATCTTCCAAAGTAACCAATGCTAAACAAGCTCCCCCTAGAAGCATGCCATCTGCCGCCCCTCTGCAACCCCTCATGGCTGTTAAACTCCAAAAACGGCACAATAACCCAAGCAATAGACCTACTGATCCGGTGGACCCAGCCCCACACACTCCACAAATAGAGACCACTGGAATATATCAAGATCAGGGTAATGCCCCACCAACCATGCCCGCGTGCCCAACTCCCAGACCACGGAGGCCAGATCTCCCACCTGAGGCTAATAGTCTGATGGTGGTCTTAGCTGGTGCCCCCCATTTAAGATCAGGAGAAAACGAGGACTATCAATCTCTCAAGAAAAAGGTAATAAAATGGCTCAACTGGAACCGACCCCTACCACCTCACTTTAATAACGAAATTATCATCGTGAGAAGGGTTCCATGGCTAGGGAAGAGCAGGAAAACCATAGTGGGGGACTGTATCATGGTAACTTTTAAAGATCCGGGCACGGTTCGACACATCTGCGGAGGGACGAATCGATCCCTTGACTCCACCATACAGACCCTCCCAGTATCCTTTTTCTTTCCTCCAATTCCCAGGCACCAGGCCCCAACACACGATGGCTGGACAAGGGTGAACTATAGACGCAACCACAAAGGTTCTGTTCAACGCCCGTACTTCCATCCCCCGGACACACCTTTTTGCGACTTTAATCGTTTTAACTGTTTGAACGGGCTGGATGGGGTCGACTGACTCACCGTCAGCAAATCTGCGACAGGGGTATCGGGCTTCTGTGGCCCCTTGGATCCCTTCACTGTGTCCCCCGGTCCTACCTCTGGCCCACGGAATGACATACTCGCCTCAGAATACGGCCAAACTGAATCCTCATATCTAGCCACTGATGGAGTAGACGTTGCTGAGCGGATAACTATGGCACCCTCCCAGGAGGGCGAGGGGGAGCTGGGACTCTTGGAGCCACACGTATTTTCTGCTTCCGTAGCCACAGGCTCCATAATGCAAATGGACTATGGACTCACCCCCCGCATCCCCCAAGCCATGACATCCTCCACCTCCAAACATTTGAGGATAATCTCCTGGAACATCGCGGGACTAGCAAATAAATTGGAAGAGCCGACCTGGGGAAAGTACATAGAAACTGGTGACATATGTATGTTCCAGGAAACCTGGGCCAGAGAGGACTATGAGCATCAAGGCTACGCATCCTTTTTTATTCCAGCTAGATGGGAAGGCAAAGGCCGACCATCGGGGGGTCTTGCGATATGGGTTGCGGTTCACCTGGGCTGTGTGGCAACACGGCTTCCATGCAGCTCCGATGACATTCTTGTGGTCTCTCTAACCTGGCCAAACAAAGTCAACCTCCTGCTGATTAATATTTATTCTAGGCCAATGGGAAGGGCAAAAGAATCACCGACTTTTAATGAACTTTCGAACTATTTATTGGAACTGTCGTCTGATTCATACTATGTGGTGGGTGGGGATTTTAACTCTCACTTTGAGCCACTCCCAGGCCTCCAGGAAGGGTTCCTATCAGACGAAGAAGAGAGGTGGGCAGTACCTGAGGTTGATGTGCCATCTCCAAAAGTTTGGACCCCCCTAGCGTTGCAAATCACTGCCCTCACGTTAAGGTATGGACTTAGAGCGTGTAATGGGCGAACTAACTCCGACACACCAGGCAAAATTACTTATAATCGCAAGGGAAGGGAGTCACATTTGGACTATATCCTGGTACAATTACCGAGGTGGCCAACAGTACAGGATTTTAGGGTAGTTGACAGAATGGACAGTGACCATAATGCTCTCGAGCTAGATCTCGTCCACCCAGCACCCCAGGGCTTAGAGACCCATGAGGCAGGGAACCATCCCACACTCCTGATAAACAACAGCAGGAGAAAAATTAGGTGGGAGCATATGGTCACAAACAAGGACAAACTCCCACTGCTCTACGCTGAGATTACCCCCATTCTGGAAACTGTCGGAGACCTAGATAGTGTGGCAAACAAAACAGACATTAGGAGTAAATTGTTTGATGCCCATAAAGAACTTATAAAAGTAGCGGCACCCCATTTTACACGCAAAGTGCAAAAACCAAAAGTGAGGCCCCGAGGCAAAACACAATGGTATAATACAGCCTGCAGGCGGGCCAAAACAGAACTCCTGGGAATAGTTAAGGAGGGCAAAGGAGGGGAACGCCTCAAGCAATGCAGACAAGCCTATAAAAAGCTTCTCACACAGGCTAGAATAGAATGGGAGGAAAACCAGTGGGAGGAGCTTACAAAGGCCCTAGCAGTGCAAGACCAACGCCTGTTCTGGAGAATGGTGAATGGGGGATCAGGGAGTCTACATTCGGCAGTGGTGCCTAATATAGCTCCTGGAGTGTGGCAGGCCCACTTCCAGTCGCTATATAGCGCTGAGTCCGGAGAACCCCCTGTGCCAACTGAACTAGGGAGTCAGGGCGTGCAGGCGGTTCAGATAACACTGAGTGAGGTTACAGCTGCTATTTCAGGCCTGGCTTCGGGGAAGGCCCCTGGCCTGGACGGGCTACCGGGAGATCTGTACAAACAGGAGAGCACCGTCTGGGCGCCTTACCTCGTAGCCCTTTTTAATGGTGTCCTCGGTGGGATGGAAATCCCCAGTACTTGGCTGGGGGCTGAGGTGGTCCCGATTTTCAAAAAAGGATCCCCCCTGCTCCCAGCCAACTACAGGCCGATTAGCCTGATAGATGTAGCACAGAAGCTGTTCGGCAGGGTTCTCCTGAACAGGCTCCAGGAATGGATTGAGGAGGTGGGCGCCCTCAGTCCATATCAGGCAGGCTTTAGGAAAGGGGTATCAACGGTGGACCAGGTTTTCAGATTGAACTTGATCTGCTGGAGGACAGTGAGGTTCGAGGGCGGTAGTCTGTACACGATTTTCATGGACCTAAGAGCCGCCTTCGACCTCGTACCCAGGGGAAAACTCTGGGTCATCTTAGCAGGGATGGGCGTTCCACCAGACATTTTACTGACCTTACAGAGGCTCCATCATAATAATTATGCCCAGGTGAGGTGTGGGAGGTCGGGGGAGCTGACAGATAGATTTCCCGTGGGCAGAGGGGTAAGACAGGGTTGTGTGCTGGCGCCGACCCTGTTCTGCCTCTTCGTTAACGGGATATTCGCTCACCTAAATGCCACCGAATATACAGATGCCCCTAAACTGAATGGCAACAGTGTGCCCGCAATAATGTTTGCGGACGACACGCTGTTGGTATCCAAGACACCCATGGGCATCCAAAAGATACTTGATGCCCTTGTGGCCTTCTGTCAGGATAGAGGGCTCGAAATCAATGCCACAAAGACCAAATACATGGTGTTGAATCCAAGCCCTAAACAGCGCCCGAATCCCTTGCTAGGAGCAATGAGACTGGAAAGAGTTGCCACGTTCGAATATCTCGGCGTGACACTCAATGAAAATATGACCTGGGAGACCCACCAAACTAGGGCTAACCTCAAACTAGTGCAAATCACCGGGGGAATTACACGAATGATGACTGGTTCGACCTATCGCCCATTGGGGGCCCTAATCCAGATATATAAGGCACAGGCAAGGGGGGCAATCTTGTACGGGGCCGAATTGTGGGGCCATATTCCATGCCGGAATTTGTCTTGTACAGAGAACAGGTTTTTAAGACAAATTACCGCACTTCCCTCTAGCACCCCGCTCCTCCCTCTGAGGCTTGATTTAGGGCTACGGCCACTTGCCGACGAGATAAGTCTAAGACCCATTGCCTTCTGGCGCAGGCTTTGGAGCGGTGACGATCTCGCCGATTACAGGGCGGAACTGGTCGAACTACTAAAACACCCCAAGGCGCTCAGTATCCCCTGGGTCCAAAACATCCAGTCAGTTTGCACAGATTTGGGGCTCCCCGAGTTGTGGACCGAACCAGCTATCACAGCACCAAGAATCCCTAAGAGAGCACTTGCGAAGCTGTACCACGAGCACAAAAGGGTTAGGGTTATAGCTACCCAGACAGAGGGGTCCCTTTCCTCCTTATTCCTGCAAACCAAGGATCTTTACACATTTGAGAAAGCGCTTGATCCTGTATACCCCATATTCACCAGAAAGCTATTTCTTCAGTGGAGGTACGGCACTCTGCCTTTGCGGTCCTTTACTAGTACCTGGGCGCAAATCCCTTCGATTAAGTTTTGTCCTCTTTGCGTTGACAAAGAGGAAAATGACTTGCACGTGATTTTTTTCTGCCCAGCATACAAGACAGCTAGAAAGTACTGGCTGCTGCCATTGATCAAGAATTTGGGTGGCAGGGAATATGCACCGATGTACCGGATTTTAAAAAGTGATGTTTCCGGCCCAACTGTTTTTGCACTTTCTAAATTCTTAACGAATGTCTGGCACACGCGCAGTCGTCTTATAAAAAATGCTGGGTAAATTGGAGAATTTCTTATTTTTATCAATCATCTGTAAAGTCTGGTTTTTAATTTGAATAGTATGCATTGATGTTTTATAAATGTGACAGATTCATGTGATTTTATGTATGTGTATCTTTTATGACCAAATGGTCGAAATAAAGATTAAATAAATAAATAGATATCCGGGTTCCTGGGAAGAGCATGGTCATGTGGGCAGACTATGAGTTGAGCTGCACTCCTTCATATTATTGTTGTAGGCTACCCACATTGGGAGTAATCCGATCTCTTGCATGCTGTAAGTGCATGCTGCTGCTCTGCAAAGATCATTGGCTTCATGTCTTCTGTCCAAATCCATCCAGTACAGACCACGTTCAGTAATTTCAGGCCCCCTCTCTCGTGTTCTCCAGTTTAGTAGTTCAGGGTAAGAATGGCTGTGAGCCATGGACTTCTCTGGAGTGTCAGTGCATGGCACCCATCTTAACTTTCAGCAAAACAATGCGTCTAAAAATGTGTTGTCAAAGTTTAACCACCTTCAGTCTTCTCTGTGAATTCTACAGTCTTTAAGAAGCATTTAGGGGCACCCTACAACACACAAGGATAATCAGATCCATTGTCTTTATATGACCCTTCAGATCCAAACACAAAATACTTAAGAATTTTTCACATGCAGCTCTTTTTGTGTTGTGTTTCCTCTGGAATGTGTGCCCCCTGGGTTCAAGGACATGTGCAATCGTATAGCACACATGTCAAAGAAAGCAGGGTAGGTCCAAAAATCTAACTGCATTTGATTAGTAAATTGACTAAGTGATTTTTGGAAAACATGAGGCAGAAGAATGTTCTATGTTGTCTAGACATGTACGGAGGATGTTTCTTTGTGTTTCCAAGAATGTTCTGAACTGACATTGAGCCAATGAAGGGTAGAAGGGTAACTAGCAAATTATTTGTTGGTGACTATAAATAAGCAACAATTATATTCCTGGGCATCTCTCCCATCCCCATGTTTTTTTTTAGCACAGGTACCACCAATAATATATCAGCATGCAACTCTCTATAAACACAGCCTACATAATTGTTGTTCTTCATACATTTCAGCACTGGTGATTTTCAGACAGGAACACGCTCCATGAATTTTAGCGACTTTGAACATAAGTGTGACTATCACATTTTCAAGATGTCTTTCAGAAGATGAAAATTGTAAATGGATAAAAGGTGAGAACTCTTTCCAGGCAGGTGCGCGATTGAGATGGCTTCTCATTAGACTTCCACAGTTGAATTTGATGCATGCTATACCAGAATCCAAAAAGATAGAGAACTATAATAGGTAGGTCATGCCTGGTTATAGATATGAACATTTAAAGCTAAATTACTATTAGAACATAATTTTGGTATTAATGGAGCGTAAAAGCTAAATAGTGCCTGTATCAATTCTCATTGTCAAAAGAGATTTACAATCATAAATTCTTGATGGGAACTTGTAAAATAGTTGAGACCAAAAACTTAAGATTTCATACTGCATTGTAAAATCATGCATAAGTGTTTAAAAAGTGGAAATGTGAAAACATAAACAAAGAGAGAAACAGATATTATTTACATATGCATGTAATCATGTGATTTGAGAAACATAACTTAATATTGAAAATATGCTGACAATGACTTTCAAAAATGTTAAAATTAAACAATGTCTACAAAAATAAAGAACTTAAAATGATTAAAATACTTATTTTCGCAATGACCGATTATATGAAAGCTTGCAGCTTATTCTAGTATCAAGTGATAAAAAATGTACTTTACAATGGCAATGTAAAAATATAAACATGAATTTATTTTAGTATTGCCTAATGTTTACATTTAACTTTTAGAAGAACAATGCTCATATTAATGTGTGTTTTTTATAAAACATAACGTGGTAATGATTTAGCAAATCTTCATGTAGGCCTCTGATGCTTTTCTTTCCTTGTTCAACAAACAGAATCTAGCTGAAGTCGTCACTTTAAACGCCGTGAGAACTTTTTGTGAAGTTTCCTTTTTGTGCTAGAAGACAAAGAACTCTCATGTGATTCAGCAACGTTTTTGACATACATTTTTCAATTCAATTGCATACCCAGAGAGAGCATCTGGGAATGGACAGACAGTGAACAAAATGAATCTTCTTACTTCAGAGATGGATGGAAATATAAAATTATTGAATTTGATGATTTTGCAAAATAATTACTTAATGCTTCTGAGTTTTTTAGTGAGGTGTTGATCACACCATGAATAGCCCACTGTAGATGACCAATGGAAACTAGAAACGATACTTTATGAGCTTATACAAAAATTTTGGAGGTATAGTTGCCCCTTGGAAGAGGAGTCGGAGCTTGCTGTCTTTTATCATTTTCTTGCCTGGCATGCTTCGGACTGACCTATGATTTCCCTTTAATGCCAAACCCCTTTGACATGATTAAAGTGTGTTGTTTTTACGGTAACTTAGAAAGAGTTCTGGCTGATGTAAGAATTGTGACATTGATGAAAATTGAAATGGACTTGTGATCACAGAAATATTGTCGTATTGTGAAAAATTGTCTGTTTATGTTGTATTGGATTAGTTCAGTCGAGGCCTAATTGTGTACGGGTTCGTCGAGGCCTAAGATCCTGGGCTAAGCATATGGTCAGCCTTAGTGGGCATACACTAAGTGTGTTTGTCTGCTTTTTGTGAGTACTGTGCATGCGAAGTTGTTGCCTGTACTGAGAAAGGGAACTTGAAGCATCACAAGTGGGAATTCTTGAGATTTCTTCAGGTAGCACACAGGGAGAGATCTTGAGGATTTTTACTCAAAGAGAGCAAAATCACGCTGGTCGAGATTTTACTGGAAATGAATGAAATCTTCTGAATGAGTGGGTATCTATAATTCTTTTAGTGACTTTTTTTATTTGAAAGAGCAAAAGAGAAACAGCGGCAAACAGTTTTAGAAGGGAGGGTGAGTCACAATGAGGAGTTAGACTGATGTCATAAAGTGCTGCACTGGTATTGGTGATTGGTATGAAGCTGCACTGCTATTGGTGGATAAGAACACACAGTGATTGGAGGTAGAAAGAATAATATGGAAGACAGAATAGAGGTTTAAAACAGATTGAATTGAAGTAAAGAATTCATTAAATTCTTTAAATTGTTAAAGGCTTTAATGCATAAGGATGAGCCTATACCAACTAGAGAAGGAGTTCCTGTTGATCTGGAAGGTACACCTGATTTGCATATGACATTAGAGAGGGGATATCATACATGTACCTGGTTAGATAACTGGGTGAAATGTACTGAAATGAGTATTTCCACAGTATGGGATGTTTAATGTAAGGAATCTAGAAAATTTGAGAACATAGATTCATGACAGCTATCCATAGACCTATACAATATAAAGCCCTTGAGTGGGTACACAAAGCACATTGGAAAGAGAAAGAGAAATGTTAGGGGAAATACACCGAATTGATATGCAGAGGCTAAATGGGATTCCCAGAAAAATATATGGAGATAAGATGTTGTGTCTGGAGCCCAAATATATCCAGTAATGGTAGCTGATCAGAAGAAAGGAGAACAATGTAAGGAGAAAAGGGAACATACTAAGGAGCCAAAGATTCAAATACTTTCTGTAGCAGATGAGGTAACAGAGGATATAGATGACGAATTATTGAACAAACTTTTATTTAATAGACCACCCTATAATCAAGAAAATAATAGTTCAGGGATAAATTGTTGTGGGTTTGAGGCCAGAAGCGTTACCTGAGGATTTGAATCCAGTTTACAAAAAGATATTCCTGTATGAAACTAACACTCCTGAAAGAGCAGGGTTTTCAAACGTTGTCATGACAAATAGTCTTGATGCATTATTAGATACTGTAGCAATTGGTCTGATTGTTCCTCTTTATCAGACAGGGCAAGGAGTTTCACAGAATCATGCAATAACAGTTCCAACCGAAACAGTTTGAGTAATTAATTCTTTACATGAAATGCGAAAGGGTGTGAGATCAGAGAACATTAGCTACACCAGAAAGAACTGGAGCTCATGATGATATTGTAGAAATGTGTAGTAGAATGAATTACACCATGGAAGGGAGAATAGAGCCATTATTAAACATTTCAGAAAAGAATCTTGAAACGCCAAGCAGAGGACAGCAAGTGATTGCAGGGAAAGTGTTGCAAGTGAAAAAATCAGAGAGTAGAGTCACAGATAGTGCTTTACATATGTCATTAGAGAGGGGATATCATACTTGTACCTGGTTAGAGTCACAGATAGTGCAGAAATTGGTAGAAGCTAGTGGAGAAACTCAGGGCTCAGAGATGAGTACTTCAATAGGTCATCCCCAGAAGAACTTGATAAATGGATTAGAGACATAGCCCCTGCTATTATTGTATCAAATAATGCAAATCGAGGCATGAATGTAGATGTGAGCAAATTAAAAGTGGAATTAGAAGAAATTATAAGGGGAAAGCTTAGTCCAGAGAGATTATAAAAATATCACGATGAGGAATTATTATTCATGTGTAAGGATATAACACGGAAAGCAAAAAATACTCATGAGGCATTTGCTGAAGTAGCACAGAAATATGGGGTGGATGTAGAAAAGTCCACACCCCTACAGAAAACATATTGATTGGATTTTATTGACAAAGATTTGGAGAGTTTGAATACCTCTGGGAAAAGACTACAGATTAAAGAATTAATCATGAATCAGAGGTGATGGGGAGAAATAGAAAGATGGGAAAGCAGATGGTCTGAATAGAAAGAAGATCCCGCAATGGTTCTGACTCTATACTCAATGATGGAAAAGGAAAAGAGTGAGGCAGATGCAATGGTATATCCTATGAGACAGGTACCAGGAGGAGGGTATGCACATGTCCACAGCAGTAGGCCAGACATATTGTCCTTTACAAATGAATTCCCGAGGTTGAGGGAGAAAACAGTCGAGTGGTATAAAGAAGTGGAGAGATTTGTGAAGGTTTAAAAAGATTTGTTGAAAGAGTTAGATGCTTTGTTTTATATTTTTGGCGAAATGTAAGATTGCTGTTGATTGGCCAGAAACAGAATATGCTAGAGATCCAAAAACAGGATTCCCATAGGCAGAGGTGATGAAAAAGTACAATCAGGTCATTACGTATTTGAAAGGGAAAATTTCATCTAAAGAGACAGATTGCGTCAAAATAGATAGGACTACTCAGGAGCTAAAATAATCTGTACATGCGCATTATGAGAGACATTTGCAATCATTTAATCAATATAGTTGGATTGAAAATGTGTCGGAGAAAGATATGGGACATTTTGTGTGTTGATTTGTCTATGGTTAAAGGCCTGAAATTAGTGCTATGATTCAGCAGCATTTGATTTGCTGGCAGAGCAAGTCAGTTGATGGAATTGTGCAAAGTATTGTGGAGACGATATTGAGCTGCGACACAAAAATTTGAAAGAGAAATTAATGTTGACACAGATGAGAGCAGCCAAGAATGGATATGTGGGTTTTGATTCAGATTTTACAGGCATGATTCAGGGAAATTGTCAGACCACTGCAGAAATGTAAGGTGCAATTGTAAACCCTATGCCAAATCTGATGCCTCAAGGAAGGGGTCGTGGATCGAACATAGAAAAATGGAAAAAGATATTTCCTTGTCACAGTTGTGGCAATTGTGGGCATTGGAAGTGCAAGTGAAAGTCTAATTTGGCTAATCAGGTGAAAAGACAGGTAAATGCAACACGTGCCGAGTGAATGGTATAGTCCCAAGTGACAAATGATATGTTGAATCAGACAATGTTGAATGTAAGGGGTCAAAATCAAAATATGGATCTAGCTCCTATGCAAAATTTGAATGGACACGTACAGAAATACAATGTGAGTATGGGCATCCATACTAATGACCCGTAAATCCAAATGTACAAATGTTTTCCCAATATTTAATACATATGGATGACAGTGACTCAAATACTTCCCAATGACGGTTCCTGAAAGGGGAGGAGGAATGTGTGATTGGGGCATCCCTCGAGGTAGATCAGAATGGTCCATATGTGGATTGCAAGGTAAATGGAACACCTATTTCATTCCTTGTAGATAATGGTGCTACCCAATCCACTGTAAGAACTGTGGAGATTCCCAACCTATCCCTCTCAGGAGAAGCAATCCAGGTAGTAGGAGTATTTAATCAATTGATTCCAGCCCCAGTGACAGAACCTTTACAAGTACAGAACATTTGAGGGCATGCATAAATTTGTGGTGTGTGACTATAGTCTGGTAAATCTGTTAGGACACGACTTGCTGTGCAAAATGAATTTTTCCATTTAATGTACTCCAGAAGGAATACAATTTCATACCAACGATGAGGATGTAGTGTTTAAAATGGTTAGGCAAAACACAGAAGTGAAGAGTTTGTATCACTTACTTATCAAAAATGACCTCCTGTATTAAGAAAGACAGACTTACCTGAAGTTTGGGATTTTTCAGGGGGAGTCATTGGATTGGTGAAAGGAGTAGCTCCAGTTTGAATCACAGAAAAACCTAATGCAGAATACCCAAGAACTCCAACATTTAATTTAAGTCCTGAAACGATTGCTAGAATAACTCTATTTATTGAGACTTTGATTGAACAAGGAATTTTGAGAGAGATTTTGGGCAGTTCATGTAATTTACCCATCATGGGCATACAAAAACCGAATGGAAAATAAAGGATCATTCAGGATTTGAGGAAAATCAATCAGATTGTGATACCTTGTTGTCCAATAGTACCAAATCCTGCTGTAATTCTATATCAGATTCCATGTGAAGCTGAATTTTTTGGGTTATTTACTTGTGTCAAGCATTTTTCTCCATTCCCTTGCATCAAGATAGCCAACATTTGTTTGTTTTCCAGTTTGAAAACCATGTTTGGCATGGTGCCTAGTTCCACAAGGGTATACAGGAATACACTACATTTTTAATCAAATACTGAAGAGTAATTTGGAATAGCTGGTAATGCCAAATTACTCTGTGCTGGCTCAGTACATTGATGGTTTATTAGCTGCATTTGGAAATAAAGAAGCTTGTGTTTCAGATACTGTCACTTTTCAGAATCATCTGGCAGTGAGTTAGTGGACCTAAGGTGTCACCAGCAAAACTTCAGTTTTGCAAGAGAGAGTTCTTTTTTGGGACACCATATTGAAAAAGGAGTAAGAAAAGTGTCACAAGATTGAATCGCTGCTATATTGCAGATGAATCCACAGAGTACACAAAAGGAAGTTTGGATGTTTTGAAGAATGTCTTTCTATGGCAGGCAGTGGATCTCAAATTTTTCTCTGATACCAAAGCCACTTCCGAGACTGATACACAAAGACATGTCAGATCCTGTTCCATGGGATGAAGAATGAATGCGCTCTCTTCTTGACTTCGAGACAGTTTGTATTGAGCTCCGCATTGGGAATACCTGACTTTAATAAGAGTTTTACTCTATTTTGCAGGGAGTGGGAAGGTTGTGTACCATCAGTTCTAATGCAAATGCATGGAACTGCATGTAGTCCTGCTGCCTATTTTTCTGCTACATTGGATCCTGTAGCTGCTGCTTTACCTGGATGTATGAAAACCATCAATACAATATGTGTGAGTTTGGAAAAATGTGAAAACATTGTGATGTCGAACAACAACTGAGAAGGTGCTCACTAATAACAAGTTCAAACAGTCCTTTAAAATCCTGTTCCGTGTTAACCCTTACCCAATCAGCCAGTGCATCATTACATTTATCCGAAAAATCCTCCCAAGACTGGTGAGACACTTTCTTACTGTCCCTGAATTTCAACTTGTACTCCTCTTCTCTGGAACATGGTACTATACTTTGCGAACTGGGAATGGGACTTTCTGGACTCATTCCCATCATCAAGGGTGTTGAGACCATTTTCAACGGAATTGCAGTGTGCAATCCATCTGCATTCACATTTGTTCACTAACAACTGTAGGTTGCCAGCCCTAAGTGGAAGCATGGGGTGGTCAATCACCAACCAGGTCAAGTCTGTTTCGGAGTGTTTTCTCTCTCTGTAATGGCTGACTGAGGGAGCTGTTTCGACATTGTATCTGATATGGCTTTGGTGTTGGAAGATACGCTATTTAACCATCTTGGTGGTTTGGCCTATGTATAAAAGATTACACGGGCATTGTTTCAAGTTGATGACATTAGAGTTACAACAGTTGGTAAAGTTTGTACGTATGTCCTGTGTTTACAATTTCCTTTGTGTTATAGGTAGAAGTTACATAATGTACAAGATTGGCATTTATTGTGACCTAGGGTCGGCGGTAGTCCACACAGTGAGGTGACTCTTTGAGTTTTTTTGTCAGTTTTTGGCCAGGTGTTGGCATGGACCAGTTTGTCTGCTTTGTTGCTACCCCTTTTGTAGGAAAACAAGGGAGGTTCTTTAAAAGGTGTGGGTACGTAGTATTGCCCAGTTTCTTTTTAAAGCCTACTGACCAAGTTGCTAGAAGGGCTGTATGTTGAAACAAATGAGATGCGTGAATTGGTCCGTTTAGGTGAGGGAGAGAGTAAGACCTCCCTGTGGCAATACCATGCCCTTTTAGATGCACGGGATACAATTTGTTTCATGTAGCCTCTGGCGATTAATTTTTGTGAGAGGATGGCTGCTTCTTTAAAGTAATCCTTGCGCCATTTACAATTTCTGGGAATACGAAGAATTTGACCGTAGGGTAAGCCATCCCTAAGGCCTCCGGGATGATAGCTTGAGTACATCAGGAGAGTGTTACATTCTGTAGGTTTGCGGTAAAGGGCAATGCCAATGGTGCCATCCTCTGCATGCACGGTGAGGTCGAGGAAGGGTAGGTCATTGGTTCTAACATCAGACATGAATTTGAGGTGGTTGTGGCAATTGCTAAGCCAGGTTATGAAGGATGTTACGTCCTCATGTGTGCCGTGCCAGAGTGAGAGAATAGCGTTGTTTTATCAATGCCAAAGGTTGATTTCAATGAGGAATGGATTGTGTATGAATAGAAAGAGGGTAGTTTCAAGATGGTGGACATAGAGGATAGCAAAGTTATGGGCGAAGCAATCCCCATTGGCTACACCTTTGATTTGTAGATAGAATGTTTCTTTGTAGAGAATACAGTTTTTTTGTGAGTGCAATACGTAGTAGATCAATGATGAAATCAGTAGGGATGCAAACTGGTCTTGTATGTGAGTTAAGGAGTTGGGAAATGACAAAGAGGCCATCAGAGTGGGGAATGTTGGTGTATAATGCCTCGGTATCTAGGCCTATCATAAGGCCATTCTTATCATCAAATGATGTGTCCTCAATAAGGTTGATGAGAGTTTTTGTGGACCTTGGGTAGTACATAAATAACTGGAGTGTGTGGGTGTAGGTTGTTAAGGAAGGCGTGTTCTTTTTTAGTGATAATGGCAGAGTCTAGGGCATGTGTTGTAATTGATTGTATTTGCTTCCGAATTTCAGAGAGGGGGTCTCTGGGGTAAAGGCCGATAGTGTGAGGTGTTTTTCAACTGGCGCAGGATCCCGTTGACATAATTTTCCATGTCCATGATCACTTACCTTTACCGTTGTCTGTGGGTTTGATAAGTATGTGTTGGTTCCTCAAGTAAATGGTCTAAAGCATGTTTCTCTTTGATGGATATGATGTATGGGACAAATTCCGAATGGGATTGTAATTCCTTAACATCATGCAAAACTAGTCTCTTGAAGGCCAGGATTTCTGGAGGCATCATGGATGCAGGAGAGAGAAAGGTAGAGGCTAGGTGGAACTGTCTTTCATATGGGACATTGGCATCTGCTTTGTCAGAGAAGAATTGTTTGAGGCGAAAATGTCATAAGAAAAGGAGTAAATCCTCTTGTAGTTTGAAGAAGTTGCTGTGTTCTGTCGGGACAAAGGGTACACAGACAAAATATCGAGTTTTAAATTTCGATATACAATTATATCGAAGTTTAAATATCGATGGGACAAAATATCGAAGGTAAGTAATATCGATAGTCTCAATATCGATATTAGTATGATATCAGTAATATCGAAGTTTTAAATATCAATGCCAATAATATCGAAATAAATAACTTCGATGTTACTAATATCAATTTTTAAATAAATTTAGTGTATATTATATTGTATTTATTATTTATTTTTAATGTAATTTAATTAAATATTGTCTTTTACTACTGTAGCGGGTTGTGGGTTTATAGGGGAATAGGATGGGAAGTAATTTAATTATGTTAAATTAATTATTAATTAGTGGGAATTATTAATTAATTAATTGAGAATTGATTTTTAATTAATTGTAATTAATTGATTAATTGATAAATATGTTCTGTAGCGGGTTATGGGTTTATAGGGGAATAGGGTGGGAAGTAATTTAATAATAATTAATTAATTAATATATGTTTGTACATATTTTAATTAATAATTAATTGGTAATTAATTTATATTAATTAGTTAATTAATTAATATCATTTTGTACATATTTTTAATTATTAATTAGTTGGTAATTAATTAATATTAATTAGTTAACTACATTAATTAGAGTAATTTTTTATATATAATTTTTTGTTATTCTTAATTAATTAATTGGGAAAAATAATATTAATTATTAAATTAAATTAATTACAGCTAATGTGCTAATATATTTACTTTATTGTTATTGTTAATTAATAATTAATTGGTAATTAAATAATATTAATTAATTTTGGGTAAAGGAGTATTTTTAGGGTTCAGGGTCAGTTTTCAGTTTTTGGGTAAAGGGGTATTTTTAGGGTTCAGGGTCAGTTTTCAGTTCTTGGGTAAAGGGGTATTTTTAGGGTTCAGGGTCAGTTTTCAGTTTTTGGGTAAAGGGGTAGTTTTAGGGTTCGGGTCAGTTTTTAGTTTTTGGGTAAAGGGGTATTTTTAGGGTTCAGGGTCAGTTTTCAGTTCTTGGGTAAAGGGGTATTTTTAGGGTTCAGGGTCAGTTTTCAGTTTTTGGGGAAAGGGGTATTTTTAGGGTTCAGGGTCAGTTTTCAGTTTTTGGGTAAAGGGGTATTTTTAGGGTTCAGGGTCAGTTTTCAGTTCTTGGGTAAAAGGGTATTTTTAGGGTTCAGGGTCAGTTTTCAGTTTTTGAGTAAAGGGGTATTTTTAGGGTTCATGGTCAGTTTTCAGTTTTTGGGTAAAGGGGTATTTTTAGGGTTCAGGGTCAGTTTTGGGTTTTTGGGGTACAGTGATATTTTTAGGGTTCAGGGTCAGTTTTGGGTTTTTGGGGTACAGGGATATTTTTAGGGTTCAGGGTCAGTTTTCAGTTTTTGAGTAAAGGGGTATTTTTAGGGTTCAGGGTCAGTTTTCAGTTTTTGGGTAAAGGGGTATTTTTAGGGTTCAGGGTCAGTTTTGGGTTTTTGGGGTACAGGGATTTTTTTAGGGTTCAGGGTCAGTTTGGGGTTTTTGGGGTACAGGGATATTTTTAGGGTTCAGGGTCAGTTTTGGGTTTTTGGGGTACAGGCGTACAGGGTAAAAATAAAAAAAAATTACATTAAATCAATTAAATGAAATTAAAAAATAGAAAATTACATTAAATTATTAAGTGTTTTATTTATTTTGAATGTATATGTATTAGTTTTAATTTTGTTTTAATATTTTTATTTAATATTTGTAAAATGATATGTATTTTAAAATTATTTTTACATTATTATTAATACATTTAAAAAAACGATATTTTTAATTTCGATATTTTTGTACTACGATATTATTTTTTCGATATTTTTGTACTTACCTTTATGAAGATATGACTCCGATATTTTTGATGTCGATATTTTTGTGCCGATATTTTTGTATTTCGATATTCTGTCTGTCGATATTATGTCAGACATTCTTGACAAAGGAAAGGCCCTTTCTGAGCAGTGAAATCTATTCTGACTAAGTTGCTAGAGTTGCCTGGAGAGATTGAAAATGGGAATTGGTGAGGCATTAGGTATTCGATGGTCTGTCTGCATATCCAAATTGTTTTGCATGGTGGGCAGTTGATCTGTTGTAGGTTGCTGATGTGCCTCAATGTCCATTGAGGGAAGCATGGTGTCATCAGTGTTGATTGGTATTTGGGCTAGTTCGGCTTCTTGTATGGCGATGGGATGGGACGTCATTGGGGCCCCATTGATAGAATTTGAGACAGGTTTGTCTCGCCCGTGAACTGGTATTGATTGTTGGGTCTTGTTTGTCCCTGACAGCTTACGAAGTTCCCTCCTAAAAAAATGATAGGTAGTAAGGTTTGAGGATGTGGACTGTTCTCTGGGCGATCAGTACTAGAGCCTTCTCCCGGGTCTGAGTCTTTTATAGCTGTGTTAGAAGAGTCTGAGAAGGTGATGGCTTGATTGCTCCAGTATCTGCCCCAATTTCAGCTTCTTTGTGGTTGGTAAGGTGTATTGAAGAATGTATCAAGTAAGTAGGGATATGAAGTGTCCTTGTTGCAGTTATTTGTATCTTTTTGTACTTTGGTTATCTTTTTGTTCTGCTCAAAGGTGTGGAATGCAGCCATGGTACTGTTTACTCTGTCCAATTTGGCCTTGGCGTCAGGGATGGTTGTGTCCTAGAAGAATATGTCTCAAGTTCTGCAATCTCTCCTAGTTCCTTGCGGCTGTGTTCTATGGCTGTGTCTATGACCAACACCATCCAATGTCTGGAGCAGGTAGTGGCAAGGTGGCTGAAGCCAGTACGGAATTTTGGGTCTTGTGTGGAGATTGCCGGGACTTTACATATTTGAAAACCAAGTGGTATGGTGTCAGATTTGAGCTATTCTGTTAGCATGCATGCGTGGAGGTCTGTTCGAATTTGTTTTTTCTTTAGGTTCTCGAGTTTCTCCAATAGAACCCTTGAGGAATTAGGGGCTGCTGCGAGGGGGTAGACGTGCGCGAAAGTAGTGAAGGACCATCATCCGTGTACGCTGGGGTCTCTCTAGAGGACATATTGCGTGTATTAATCACATACAATCTGACAACTTAATGTGTGAGTTTAATTAGAAATACTCTTGCAACCCAGTTGTTGCTCAATAACAGAGTAACAAATAACAGGAGTAAGGCCTGTTAACCCAGGAGAGACCGGGCGCAGTTTGCAACAAAAAACACTGTCGCAACCAGAAAATATTTAAAAGCAAGACAATTTGAAACAGTGAAATAAATCACAATTGGGAAGGGGAACAAAATAAGGGAGACCCCAAAATAATAGTAGGGTGAAGTGAAATGAACTATAATTCTATAAGAGATGTCAGTGATATCATCAGTGATGTCACTGACCATGTTATGAATGATGTAATATGTGACATCAGCACCAGTGGATAGTGGGCGCGAGAGTTACAGTTAGTACATCAACTATAACAGAGGAATTTCAAGGGTTTTGTATGAGAGAAATGTCCAGCTAACTATAACATTCCTAAAACCTATGTTTTTTTCAGTGAATTTCTAACTTTTTTTAAATGCTAATTCCTAACTGTACCCTGTCAGAAACCTATGTTTTTTCAGTGAATTTCAAAGGTTTTTTAAATGACAATTTCTACTAATTATGTTGACCACATCCCCATCTTTTCAACCAGAAACCAAACCTGCAATGGTACGTAAAAAACTCAGGCAATAGTTTCACTTACCACTTACCACTAACAAATTACCATCAACATTTAACTACTGTAAAAATGAAGGCATGGCTTGGCAGTTCGGGCTAGACTGTTCCCATGAGGCACAGGGTCAGACTGATTTGCATATGGCCATGTCGAACTGGGGTGGTGTGGAGTGCAAAAAAATGATGGATTTAGGCCCAGATCTATGTACTGGGGTGAATGTATGACATTGTTCTGCATTCGGTCCATCAATTGTTGTTTTTGCATTTGTTACCCCGATTGGGACGGGTATGCTCAGACGTGAGTCCCGTGCTCTCCACACCACTGGAGTCAAGCTATCCTGGCTGATGACGGCTGATAGCCATAAATCGGTCCTAGGATGCTTGATTCCGAACCAGGGAAGACATGGCCTGGCAGTTCGGGCTGGACTGTTCCCATGAGGCACAGGGTCAAGGCTGATTTGCATATGGCCACGTCTGAACTAGGGTGGTGTGGAGTGCAAAAAAATGATGGATTTAGGCCCAGATCTCTGTACTGGGGTGAATGTATGACATTGCTCTGCATTCTGTCCATCAACTGTTGTTTTTGCATTTGCTTTATTTAAGGCAGAGACAATTGTATTGTGTCCTCAGATTCTGTTAACTGTGGCAAAATAGCATACATCAATCTTTGTGTCAACTACTGTCTTCAATCTACACTGCGTACAACAGGGTACACAACTTTATTTCAGATTAGCTTCAACACTATGGACAGCATTGAATCCAGCCTTGCTTTATTTAAGGCAGAGACAATTGTACTGTGTCCTCAGATTCTGTGACAAAATAGCATTTTTCGATCTTTGTGTCGACAACAGCCTTAAATCTACACTGCGCACATCAGGGTTCACAACTTGAATTCAGCTTTCCATCTACACTATGGACAGCATTCAGGATATCCTTTATTTATGTAAGGTAAAGATTATTTTGATAAAGGATGCCACAAAAAACATTCCTCAATGACTGTAATGAGTTCTGTTTTCAAATGTACACTGCGATCAAAAGAGTTTACCGCTTGATACCAGTGGAGCATAAGCACTACAGACAACATAAAATTCAATCTCCATTTATTTAAGGCAGAATAATAGTACTGTGTCGTCAGATTTTGTTAAAGTATGTACAAAAAAAGCATTCCTCGATGTCTGTGTTAACTACAGCATTCGATGTACTCTGCGGACAGCATTCCAGAAGAGAAGAGACATTATACCACTGCGACCCCCCCTGAACTGCGAATCATCACAGGGTACACACAAGCTGACTTCTTTCGGTACCACTAAATCACTGCACCATAAGTCATTTCCCTGTAGCCTTATTAAAGCAGAATTCACTAGGCAAAAAACATTGCTCCCGTTACAGCCCCCCTGCATTACGCATTATCGCAGGGTACGTACAAGCTCAGCGGAAAAGATTCTACTAACTCAGTGCACCATAAATCATCAGAAAGAAGAGTGAACAATTTTATGTCAGCAATGAGGCATACTATCACTTTTAAGTGGAATTCATGCAGAATCCAATCGACAAAAGACATTACTTCAATTACTATGCCCCTCTCCTCCCCCAGACCACGCATCATCGCAGAATATGTACATGCTAAGCACCAAAGATACTAGTAACTCAGTGCACCAAAAATGATTATCACGTGGCATTACTAAGGCACCATTCACAACACAAAAAACATTACTATCAGTACAGCCTGCCCGGACTACGCATCATGGCAGGCTCCACAGAACCTTCTTGTTTTAGATACACTAACTCTGTAAAAACCAGACTAAGTATAACACCTATCAAACCATACACAATATCCCTTTATTATGCTTCCTTGAAAAACTTATTTTATATCACTTATACATTTAGTTGAATAATAAAATATACTCTGCATACATGTTCGATTTTCCACTTCCACTATGATTGCTGATGATGCACTCCACCCTAAGATCTACTCTGCAGACAGCAGGGTATACAACTTGAATTCACCTTTGTATCTACACTATAGACAGTAAGAAATGTAACCTTGATTTATTTAATGCAGAGACAATTATACTGTATGTATTCAGATTTTGTTAAAATAAGTGAAAAGAAAAGTGTTCTATAACTGTACTGACTACTAGCTTATATGTTTACTGTGCACAGTAGGGTTCGCAATTTGAATTTACCTTTTCATCTACACTACAGACAGGTTTAAATTCAGACTCGATTTATTTAAAGCAGAGAACAAAATAGTGCTGTTGCACTGATAGTATGTGCAAGCACCTTCAATAGCTGCATCATGTGAACTATGATAACAAACAATATACAAGATTGCGCCAAAATCTTCCTCCACCACCAGCAATACCAAGTACCATTGGGGTATCACCTTCAACATCGCCACCATGCGTCCCCAATTTGTGAAAGTTACAATGCACTGCGTGAAGAGGAATTGTGTAATTTGTTATGAAGAGCAATCAGTACACCTAGTTTTCACAGCAATTGATAACCATCGATGCTAGTTTTTTTTTACCCCCTCAAAGTTCATATAGTCCAGTATGCAACAGTGAATGATTTCAGTATAGCCGCTCAGACCACGCATCATCATAGGGTGAGCACACGATAAACACTAGATGTACGACTAACTCAGTACATGGTAAATAATCGCCACATGCCCTTGTTAAGGCAAAATTCAATAGTCAAAACACATTTTTACCAGTGCGGTCTGCCTGGACCACACATCATCGTAGGCTCCACACAAACTGCCCCTACCTCAGTCCACCACAAATCATGAACTCTTTACGATAGAATCTTCTGTGTATTATTTGACATACAATGCTCCTACCTTTGTACATCAGAAGTCATAAACCGTTTATGATTAAATATCTGTATATGATATCATGATTACTATTCTACTTCTTACCAACAACAACGTAATAAAATGGAGTCGAGCACACGTGCCCGTACCCACTTTAACTATCTATCTGTGTCTATGTATTTATTGTGTTTGTAAAATGCTGCTCCTCCGCCCTACCACATTATATTGTGCTATAAATAGCATATGCAACCATCTTACCTGTGACAGTAAGTGTGGGCTATTCCTCCTTTATTTTAGCATATTTATATAGTGCAAAATCAACCCAAAACGAAGCACACGTACATTACATCATTACTCTACAATAACAGCATGTGGACGCAATTCCGAGGCTCGAACACTGATTTCCAGCACCAAGTTCTGCAGAGTACCTGAATAACCACACTCATATATATATATTAGCTGCCCTTCAAGTGCCAAAAAACTGCAACTTAAACCTTTCACAGCCCTGTATTACTTCAGCTACAACACTCCACTGAATGTAAAACAAAGATTCATAATCGCAGAAATGCGTCATGTCCACCATCTTTTTTGTATGGAACTATGAATGAATATAGAGTCAGTGATACCCTATACCTTCCATTTTGGCCAAGTTGTGGGACTTTATAGATAAAATGACAGATTTGTTTTTAAGACCCGGGTGACATCCGCACTACAAAACAGACACCTGAATCACTTGGTTTCTCATATAGCTCACGACTGGGCCATGCCCATTGCTCCGTAATCATGGTTCAGAGCCTCGCGAAGCACTGGCATACGTCAGGCCAGCCCACTCCACTTGCGCTTCCAGGAAAACACAACAACGAAACATTGCCCAGATTTAATTGTAGTGATTTCCTAGTCCCAGGTCTAGTTGTCAGAATGGTACACACACTCCCTCATGGCTAGTATACACCCTCACCACACCCTTCCAGCACCTGCGTCACAACACACGTGACCCTACTAATAAGAAAGACAGGCGCATTTGGTCTACGCCATTTTAGAGTTGCTCCAATCACAAGCGCTGTGATGGCCTGTCCTAGTGATTCAAATGCCTCATGTAGACCCGAATCACCGAGTAGGGGGCCCACCACCACGTGTGTGGCCTCTTTGGTTACTAAGCTACTGGTATGAGAAGCACTGAGCATGTGAGGAACCTACGATGATGATGGGAGCACGAGTATGTCATTAGCCATACCAATATCAAGGCTCAGCACCATATATGAGACTTCTTAGTGGCAGATCGGGACTACGTGATGCAGAAGGTGTCCTGTCCATGAAAAGGTGAGTAGTGAGGCCTGGGTGCGCATCGGAGGGAGTCGATGGGCTGCAGCAGACTGGATACAAAAAAGCAATGCATCAATTTAGACAAACGCAGTCCAATATAGTGTATCAAATTACATGTACATGTTTTTTTTCCAATAGCAGGAACGTTTTCATAATTGCTCAAACGTCCGGAATATAAACTTTACTAATAGTTCTTTTAAATGCGAGAGGGAACATGTGTGAAAGGCCGATGTTATTCAACTCCACATTAAGATAGTAACACCAATGCCATAAGGTGAGTAAAAAAGCTTCTTTCCGAAACAACGACAAGTCATATGTGAAAGGAGAGAGTGGGTAGTGTGCAGCAGCTTTACTGCGTAGGAATGTACAATTACCTCTGAGCAGTGACAATAGATAGATTACAGCAGTCTAAGAGGCAAATCTACAAGCCCCTTGCACCACTTTTGTATGTACTATACTATGACTAACTCTATATACTATATTTCAGATCACTAAACTGGAGGGTGCACTATGAACCAGCACATACTTGGACACACAACCAAGGCAAAAGGTGAGCTACGAGTATTTTCTCCACTATTCACTGCTCCATCTATAACTTTCACTCTCACAGTTTTAATGTCATTTTCTCTCTCTCCCTCTCACATCATTTCTCTTTCTCTTTTGAAGTTATGGACGCTGTTGTCCATTCTGCCGTGATTAACCAAAGCTGAGTTCAAGTTGTGAACTCTGTTTGGCCACAGTGTTTACACAAGGTAAGCAGAGCAACCTATCTATACAATGCCTCCTATTAAATGCATTAGAAATGAAAGACCTTATTTACATGCCACTTGCGCCACTTTTGCGTCACGTTCAATGTGAGGAAAGTCACGCAAAACTGGCGCACGTCTTGTAAATAAGCCCTAAAGAATATTGTCCTGCATAATGATTTGATCTCTCACCTAATTTTGTCTCATCTCTGAATCATTTTAAAGACCTGTTGATCTGTAATGTAAATCTGACGCAGCAGGCTCTTCCCTACAGACACCGCTTGAACTCAAGCCTATAAGATAAGTGAAATGTTCTTTATTTGAAATTGTGCTGGGGAAGTTTAAGAAATCATCTTAATAGTTGAGCCAAGTAATGAAACGTTTGGCTGTTACTTCGTACCCATCCCAGATGATTAGTATATCATACGTTTCCAGGTGTTGATAATGTTGTGAAAGGGATTGTCTGGGTGCACGATTTTTGTTGTCTCCAGATGGTGAAAATAGACACCAGCTATACTGGGAGCAAATGTTTGGGCTCAAGTTGAGGTAGAAGCCCAAACTACCGAGGAGCAAGAAGCAATTACAGACGCCCTTCCCAGCATGGATCAAGAGGATGGGGCAATTTTCAAGTGCCATCCATGTATCCATCACAGCATTTTGGGCCTTCTCCTTTTCCACAGCCGCTGGGAGCATACCCCCATGGAACTACCCTCCTCAAGAATATGCTTTTTATGACCAGACCCATTTTTTAGGATCACCCCAAGGAAGAAACAAAGGAAGGAATTAAAGAAGAAACACTGTGCACTGGACACCAGGAGAAGAGGAAAAAGCAAGAGTATCAACTCGGAGCATGACGAAAGCATCAACAAGCAGAAAATGAACTTGGTGGTAAATCTGACAGATGAAAATCTTACAGCTGCCCAGATCTCAGTATTGGAGAAAGGATTAGTTTGTACCTACATCGAACATGGACAAATTCCTACTATTCAAGGAAATGCAAGAATTTATGTGAAGACTGAAATTACAAGTATTTTTCAAGGATAAATAACAATTGAATGAATGAATGAATGAATGAATATAAAACTTGTAAGGCACTAACTCTGCTCAAGGGTGTCAAGGTGCTAACAGCGGAAGATAAATGCAGACAGCTGAGGAACCCCTAAACCAATGAGGGAACAGCCAGGTTTTTAACATTTTACGAAACAGAGTGTGTGAACATTGTCCGGCAATTTCGTCAGGAAAGGAAATCCACAACTTAGCAGCAGACGTTGAGAAGGACCTCCCACCCCATACCAGCCGCTTAAATCTAGGCACTGTAACAAGAAGCTTACTGGCCGACCTGAGGTTTCTAGTCAGGACGTAATGATTAAATAATGCTTTAATACTGTCCGAGCCCCGGCCATAGTAGGCATTATGAGTAAGGCAAAGAGCTTTAAACATGACCCTACGGTCAATTGGGAGCCAATGCAGAGACCAAATGGAGGATGAGACTGAGTGATGTTTAGGCACGAGAGTCACCAGCCTAACTAAAGTTTTTTGCACCAACTGCAGATGCTGCAGCTGTCCCTTATTAATACCCAAATAAAGGGCATTGCAATAATCTAGTCTGGAGAGTATTAGAGCAACAACAACTGGTTTGCGGGCGGCGAGTAAAAGACGCTGTGTGACCTTCTTTATGATCCTTATAAACCCGAAACAAGTAGCCACCGTCCTACTGACCTGTAGATTCAAGGACAATGATTTGTCCAACAGGACTCCCAGGTTCCCACCATGGGAGACAGGGCCAGGGCAAGTACCTAAAGATTCGAGCCACCACTCCCCAGACCAGATGTTTGCCTTTTCCCCCAAAATAAGTACCTCTGTCTTCTCGCCATTCAGTTATTGACCATCCATGATGATACTGCCTTCATACAGCTTTTAAAATTGCAGGCAGCATCACTGATGTTGTGAGTGACGGACACCATGAACTGCGTGTCATTCGCATATGATAACACTTCCAGACCAAAAGATTTTACCACCTTTGCTAGCAGGGCAACGTAGATATTAAAAAATGTAGGGCTTAGCAAAGAGCCCTGAGGCACCCTGCATAGTAAGGGTGTTGGCTCAGATTAGAAATTGCCCAGTTTCACTGTTTGGGCCCGATCACTTAGAAAGTAGGCGAGAAGACTTAGAGCTGAGCCTCCAACCCCTATCTCCCTGAGGCGATCTACAAGCCTCAGTGGAGAAAGGGTATCAAAAGCTTCGGTAAGGTCCAGTAAAATCAGCAGGGTAGTATGGCCTGCATCCACCTGAGTGCGAATATTATCAAGCACCATGGTGAGTGCAGTTTCGGTGCTATCGCCATTTCTAAAGCCTTGTTGAGAGCCATCAAGGATTTGGCTATCTTTCAAATAAGCACTCAAATTATGGTTAAGGTGGGATTCAAGGATTTTAGCTGGAGCTGGCAGGAGAGAGATAGGTCAATAATTCTTCAATTCCAGCGAATCCAGCAAAGGTTTTTTTAAGAGAGGCCTAACTACCGCCGCCTTCCAGGCCAAGGGGTATTCCCCCTCCAAAATAGACAGATTAAGGACAGAGGTGAGATGCGGTAAAATGGCCACTTTTGCACTCTTAAAAACTTTCAGGGGGATGAGTCGATTGGCGAGCCAGACTTAGTTCCTTCTGACAACGGGTCTGTACTCTCCAAAGACAGACTCTGGAAGGAGAGTAGGTTGGGGAACTTATTGTTACTAGAGTTTTCCCCTATGCCATTTTCGTACTGAGTGTCTAAATCCAGATTAGGATTTTGGGGTCCAACTTGGTGTATATCTCTTCGATTGTGAAGGATTCAGGCTCAAAACCTAAAACCACCTTTACACCACTTGACTCCACCCTCCCCATAGAATTGCTCACTTTTGAGAAAGCACTCATGAAGGATTTGGAGGATTTAGACATCACCACCAACCGGGTCTTTCATAACATGACAAATAAAGAAAGAAAAGTGATACAAGGGCCAAAACAATAATCCCAAGCTGGTGATAAAACATGTGGACAGAGAGGGGGGGGGATAGTCATACAATCTGATGATCAATATGACCATGAATGTAGACGCTTCCTCCAAGATTAGAGGAATTGTAAAATCCTAAATCAAGATCCAACAGACAAGATAAAGGTCAAAATAGTAAGCAATTTTCTCACGAATGGATGACCAAAAAAGAGGGTGACTTTTTGATCAAAGATTCACCCAAAGAACCTCCCTTGTTCTCCCACAAAAGGGGTAGCAACATAACGGACAAACTGGTTCATCCCATCACCTGGCTGAAAAGTGACAACAAATTTCAAACAGGTACCTCACTGTGGGGACTACTGCTGACCCTGGGTCCCTATAAATGCCGATCTTGTACAGCATGTAAATTCACCTACAACACAAAGACATTTTTAAACGCAGGACATACTTACAAGCTTAACAACTTTACCAACTGTCGTACATCTAATGTCATCTACGTGAAACAATGCCTGTGTAATCTTTTCTACATAGGCCAAACCACCCAGATGGTTACACAGCGTATCTTCCAACACCAAAGCTGCATCAGATGCAATGTCGAAACAGCTCCCTTGGTCAGTCATTACAGAGAGAAAAAACACTCCGAAACAGACTTAACCTGGTTTGTGATTGACCACCACACGCTTCCACTCAGGGGTGGCAACCTACAGTTGTTCTTAAACAAATGCAAACGCACATGGATTGCACGCTGCAATTCTGTTGAAACTGGTCTCAACACCCCTGATGATTGGAACACAGTCATTACAGCTCCCTGAACCTACCACTTGTTTCTGGGCCCATTTTTCACTCCGTCCAGTACCCACTACACTGAGTACATAGCTAGGTACCTATCAATATATCATGTATTATAGTCCCTACTGTGCTATCATTAGATCACACTTTGCATCCTTAATTGTTGTTAACTTCAAGTGCCGTAATTTTTATCTGTGTAATTTGTATCTGTGTTAACTTTGTTGGCTACCTTGAATTGGTTCCATTGGCCGCATCTTTTGGCTTCCAGTGTGGTCACTACCCCTTCACGTGACTCACTGTTCTATCACTGTTTGACCCTTCATTCTCTCGTAGGCACTGTTTCACCATTTGGGTAGGAACATATTGACGTTGCTACCTTAGCCACATGTAATTTCAGAATGATTAAATGGTTTTTATATTTTTTGGGCGTTTGCCTTTCCACATTTACTGTGCTCACATTAAATATTTCTCCGTCATTCACCTGATGTTATTGTGTTGTTACAACAAATATTATCATTATACTTGTTTATAATGTACACATGCAATATGCCGATTACGAGTCCCATTAATTATTATTATGACATCTGAATTATTTTCCATTTATCATTATTGATTTTGTAATAGAAGTGCAGCCTTGAACCTGGCTCGCTTGGTGCACTTCCTTCCTTAATTGACACCCCTTGGTCCCCCCAGGGCTCCTTGCATTTCCTTTACTTTCCCCTGTCTGGTGTTCCACCCCTCGTGACCCACATGACGTGACCCCTCTCTACTTTCTTTCCTCCCTTCCCTTCACACCAGTGTGCACAGACCCTTTACTCGTCCCCTACCCAACTGCAGCACAGAGGTTTCATTCCTCTGCCACAGCGACTGAAATCCTGTTGCCATCGCGCCACTCCGTCCCTCGATCTCATCCTGACTTCAGCCTTAAGTAAGTGTTGACACAATTCGGACATTACCGACCCACGCAATTGGTCCTCTTACCCTGTCTCCTTCCCTCACAACACTTACACGCATCCCTGACGCCTTGCAGAACTTGATTACTTCTGGATCGCTCACATCCTTACCATGGACTCTCTTCACTAGGTAATTTCTACTTATCTCATCTATTGTCCGCTCCCACCTATCTTATCTATTGTCCCCTCTCCTTCGGACCCCTCAGGTGTTGATCCATTCTCCCTTTCCTTCTCCTATAGAGCACTACCCTCAAGCTAATGACCATTGTCCTGATGATGACCTGCATTCATTCAGGTTGGAATGCAGTTGACTACCCAGCCTAGAACTCAGGTGCTGTTGTGGTCAATGTATTTATCTGAATGTTTTGTACATAAACACTGTATATAACTTGCAAATTTTAACCACTTTAGCCTTACTTGTTATTGCCGTTCACACTGTTCTCCACACCATTGTGTCACTGCGCCGTCCACCCTCACTAGGCACGCCAAGTGCTCAATCTGTGTGTTATGGTCATTGTGTAATCATGTACTGTACTGCTTCTTAACTACTTACGAAATTATAGTTTATTTCACTCCACCCTGCTATAATGTTGTGGTTTCCCTTCTTTTGTTCCTCTTCCCAATTGTGATTTATTTCACTATTTCAAATTGTCCTGCTTTTAAATATTTTCCGGTTGAGACATTGTTTTTTGTTGCAAACTGCGCCCGGTCTCATCTGGGTTAACGGTCTCATCTGGGTTAACGGGCCTTACTCTTGTTATTTGTTCATCACTTCCAAGCACTGGCGCCTGCCTGCCCCAATCTCAGGGACGCACAGTGTGATGTTAATCACATATTTCATTTCATTACAACATTTATCACACATGCCAACATTTTAGAAAGGAAAAGTGGGAGGTTTTAAACAAGCTTTTGCAATGCAATAGGACTCACATTTACGCGAGACCTATGGCATTGCATCACGGGCAACGGGGGCGAGGCACGGACAACAGGAGTGCTGGTGGGGGAAGGGCAGAGAAGGCACGGGCAATGGGAATGCTGGCGGGGGAGAGGGTGAGACGGAGCGGAAAAAGATACTGCTGGCACTACTACTGTATGGTGTAACACTGAAAGTGAGGGGGCCAGTAGCCATTGGAGAGTACAGATGATGCCATGGGCATAATAAGGAGGGATTAACAAGCCTCATAATCAATCAGAAGACAGCATTTAGAAGGACAAGCCAATCAAAAGTATGGTCGGGTTGGTGGGCGGGGCTTCTCTCCTGTACTGAACTAACCCAGATCAACCCCAGAGCAGCGCTTGTGCGCTGGCTCAGAGCTCGGCCTAAAAACGGCATTGAAATTAACATCACAAAAATCAAGGTAAAGGGGGTCACTCATAAAATAAATAAACCTCACAAGTGGAATCTTAAGGGAAGTCATATTGGTAATGTAAAGGAGTAACATTGCCCTGAGGTACTATCTTTTGAAGAGGCTTTGTTCTTTCAGAGAAATGTCAGTGAGAAGCCACAGGTCACTCTCTGATCGTAGTATTCCAAAGATTACGCAAAAAAAATAACAGGACCCATAATTATTTATTTATTTATGCCTATTTGTGGTGCTGTTTTAATTTTCCAAAGCTAATCTCTCTATGAAATGATTTTGATCAATTATACATAATCAACAAAAACACCACTACATGAATACAGCCCAAATTTATGAAGACAGACTGTAAAAACAAATCTCAGAAAAAGGACATTAGAAATACTGGAAGCCCTATAAGAACAATGCAATGAATTCATGTAAATGTATATATATATTTATTATTACCCCTGGAGTTAGTAAAACGTGTACAACTTTTATTATGTGTTCAACATGTTAACATTGGCAATGTTTGTGTATTAAGATGATGCAAGGCAGCCCAAGTCCTTAATTCAGATTTACAAACCCACACAAGGGGTATTTGCACCGTATAGCAATGTAACGCAAGGCATCTGCTTGTGCTGTATTACCTTACATTTCAAGGGAGGCACTCCATGGGTGGTTAAATGCATCCACATGTGGATTGGATGCAATTTCAGATTTACGAAGGTTTGTACACATGGTATAGCATCAGATCGATAAGCCTCCCACAGGATGACATGACGAGAAGATATATCCATTTTGTCCTCGTTATTGCCTCTTTCTATGCATGAGACATTCTTTATCACACATAGAAAGAGTAAAATGTCTCTTTGATTATTTGTGTGCCTTATCCCTTCCTGCACAATCATAATCCTGTTCATACCTCAGGCAACTTTGTACTTTTGGTGCAAGGTGAATTGTGCTTCATGTAACAACATTAAGATATGTAAATGATGTATTATTGTAACATTTAAAACTATGCTTCTCTAATGCGATATCATTATTGATGTTTTAATTTAGTCTTTTCCCTTCCAACGTCACCTGTGAACAGCACTCTCTTGCGTTTTGGATATTTGTGTGCAAAAACAAATCCTAAAATATTCTTTGGATTATCACAAGGAGTGACTCCAATGTGGTGCAGTCTTGCTTGTCAAAGGCATTGTAAAACAGTGTAGCCAATTAATAGAACAGGTTATATATTCAGTTTTACTACTCTCTGACTATTAATCTTGAAAATGTCTAAGTTTCAGGTAGAGCTTATGAGCTACATTTTATACAGACCGTTATTCAATTGATCAAGATTCAAGTATACAAATAGCATGTCTTTATGATTTGTAATAGCTGTATATCCAAGGAATCTAAATTGAAAGGCTACATATGGTAACAACTGCTGTTAAATTACCCATAGCTAATTGGCATCTTAATTGTCCTTAATCTGAAATAGACAATTAAACATGTTCTGGACTATTAGCTGGTTCATATTTTAGGTGTTCAGCCAATTAGACATTTCCTAAACTACTCTATTACTGCGCACTTGGATAATTTGTCCTCCAGAAAACTTCATTACAGTGAAGAATGCTTAACTGTTTCACGTTGTCTACATTCATAAGATCATTCTAGCAAGTAGGGGTGAAGCAAACAGAAGGCTGTACATTTCAAGTTGTCATTCAGTATCATGAGAAAGCATTTTTCTGCCATGCACAATTCTTCTCTGTGTCTTGAATTTGCTTTCAAAGAAACAAGAAAACTGTAAAGAAAACAAACAAGTGAGAAAAAACAGGAAGCACCCCACATGAAAGAATAGAACTGAGATTTTTAAGCTGTTGAAACAGTAAAGCATTAGATTGGGGCACAAAACTGGAGCTTTCAGCCATAGCTCATACTATCCGCAAATTCATGTGGTTCAAGAGCAAACGCCTACCCAAATGCTAAGAATCCCTCTCTCCTCCTAAAAGTGGCCTTTACAGCCTTGATTATGTATGAATATGGCCTGGTATTGCTAGATAACCAGGACTCTAGTGCGCACAACGAATTATGAATTTTGCAATTGAAACCATTTTTTCAAAACATATTTTATCGTTAGATTGTCATGAATTTAGTAAGTAAAATTCATTTTTTTCAATTTAAACAATGCATAAACAATAGAAAATCATTGCGAATAAATCATATGCATTTCTCAAAACAATTAGTATACAACACAGTTATATGTACAACCCAATGCATTTCGGGGTTTATACCCCTTCGTCAGGGGTCTACAAGAGAAGAAAAAAGAAGAAAGGAAACTTGATTACTCTAGATGCTTTAGGAGATATGTGTTCCATGGTCTTAGGTATTATGTGAATGTCTTACCGAAATTACTGATTATTCCGTTGTTGTATGTGCTGTAAAGATATGACAAATCTGAGAAATCGACGAAAAAAAGGAAGGGAAGAATCAATGACATGATTCATATGTATAAAAAGCGCTTTGAAGTTGAAAAGGGTAATCAAGTGAATTACCTGTATCCTAAGGTCAAAAAGAACCTGTCTGGAAATAATGAAAAAAATACGTATCAAGTGATATCTTTATAGTGCCTATTCATGCGATTTCATGTGGACTTAAACCACGAAGCTCACCTGCAGGTCTTGCATGTGTAGCCGCTGAAATGTGGAATCTATAGGAATAAATGAATGGATATTGCTTAAAGCCTATTGCGAACAATTTAATTTGTTGCGATGTTACCAAGCTATAATAGGACAAAAGTTTACCTGCGAGCCTCGAGTTTAAACTTTAGGGTCTCGCTCGTATCGACGTTCCTCCCATGCTGGAGAAAATAAAATAAACAAATGCCGAATTTAGTATGTTGTTGACCTGGTCAACGACCTTCACGTATTCAAGCTTGTGGTAGTCAACTTACCGGGAGAAAAGTAAACCGGCTGCGTAGCGGCGTTCCTACTCGAATGTTTGTGTCGGTAGCGGATTCATGAGGGAAGTCCTTTTTCTATATCTGCTTGTTGAACTCAACATTGAAGAAGGACTAATTGAGGGAATGGTAGCGGCCATTATTAAATATAAGAGTTCAGCAGGCACTAATCTAGCGCTGCACACATATCGAACAAACGATCAAGTCTTGAAAAACTGAGTGCAATACCCCCAACTATTCATTTATTCCTTTACAGCCTTGAGGCACCCCAGAGTGAACTCTGTCAGAAGCAAACCCAGTGAGAAATACACATATAAACACGTTACACAGACACACATGTTCACAGCAGCATATATGCAGCTGTGCAGTCCACTCTAAACACCAAATTTACCACGCTGCCCAGTTAGGGCAAATGAAGGCCCAACATTTATGAGCATCATCAACCAAATCACAGTAAGTATGAGCCCCTCACACTCCTTGACCCAATGCAACTATACCTGCTGCACTAATGATAACTGCTGTCCTGAGTAGCAGGCTATCTCCTCTGCCTCTTTTACCTCTTCCCCACCATGATGGATCATCACCTCTGTTCTGATGCTTGAAAGGACAATAAACTCTGATGCCCCTTTTTTTAACCCCTTCCATGCGGCCGCGATTCCCCTGGTGTGCTCTAAACAACACGAACAGGGGCGGGCCGTGACGAACCCCAGCCGTCATCAGCACACGAGCACCGTAGTGCATGACGGCTGGGGTTCGTCATCAGCATGGAAGGGGTTAAAGGTAAACAGTCATAATTGTGATGCAGTGTGCCCCCCCCAACCCTGGGCCCCAGTCCTGCTGCATCTGATCCTTTATGACAACCAGCAGTGGTCACTTACAGACTTGGCAGCAGTACCAGCTTCACTAATGAATGTCCCTTTTAAAAAAATTGTCCCCTTCTTTGGGGTATCTCCCTGAAGAAGCTGTCTCTGGCCACTTGTAAACATAAAAATGAGTCCGCATACAGTGACCCCTATTCTGGGCCTTCTCTTTGACAATAACTATGAATCTCGCTCCTTTCCTCAGTCTCCTAGACCATTACTGTGAGGCCCCAAGGATCGAGAGGATTAGGGCTCTGCATCCGAATGCAACCCTGCTGACCTTCTGCCTGCCACCCCATGGACTCTGCTTTCACAAAACAACTGCCCCTTAATGGTTAATACTGACTTTGAGATTCCTATGCCTGAAATTGAAGTATGTGGTGGTACAGTGGCGGTTCTTCCATGGGGGCGTTTGGGCGCCGCACCCCCTGCTTTCTCGTCGTGCAAGAACCAGGCAGAAACAAATGGTAGTTGTTTATTTATAACTACCATTTGTTTCTGCCTGCCCTTCTCGCACGGCGAGAAAGCAGTCAGCAGAACTTCCTGGTTACTCGAGCCTCAGGGCAGGGGGGAGTGGCTTGGGGGAGTGTTGTTAATACTGTCTGTTTGGACAGCCTGAGAGGCTGTCCAAACAGACAGTATTAGCAACAGTGGGCAATCCGCTCCCCCAAGCCATCTCCCACGCTCCGTTCTGCAGGATGCAGACTAGGAGAAATGACGCGGTTAGGCAGCCGGCCGAACCAATCAGCGCCGACTGCCATGGAGGGGAGGGAGGCTGCCTGCAGCCTTCAGTGACGAGAGCCCACATCACGTCAGACGTAGCGGCGGCATTCAAAATCCAGGACGGCGGGAGTCTGCAGTCTCGGGACTCGAGTCGTGAGTCAGCGCGGGAAGCCAAGGTACGTTTTTTATATTTATTTTATTATTCTCTTGGGACCTCTGTGCTTAGCGATGTGTATCATATGGCTGAGGGGCGTTTCAGCTGCAGTCTTTATGCTGAGTCTGTTAAGCTTGTACCCCTGCTAATAACGAGTATTGTTCAAATGTAATCTGATAGTTTACTGGAGTAACTTAAAGTGCTTCTTTCGGTGTGTAGAGCGGTCACACAGCGGCATGAAGACGGCTGACCTCGCTGGGATGTTGTACCCCGCTGACAGACTCATACACAGAACGTTAGCCATTTATAATCTGCTATTGCAGTGTTTAAAGAAAGGCGTGATCTTATAAACTGACTTTAGTGGTATTTAAAAATAACCCAGCCAAGTGTGTGCTGGAAACATAACATTTATGGACCGTCGATGACGTGCCTCCTGAGGTACACACACGGGTCAGGCTAAGCTGCACCAGACCTGCACAGTGTGCACGGGGTAGACAGTGGGCCTGTACAGGCGTCTAACGCTCGCACGACAGGCGTTCAAGTGCACTCATAGACAGATACACTCGAAGGTGTACCAAACCATTAGGTTACTGTGTAAGTTATGAAAACAACTACAAAGATATGAAGGCACCAAGAGGCACACAACATGCTCGCACTCCTCGTATGCCTACAGATAGACACTCAAACACACAAAGGATCACAGGTCTTGTGTAACTTTAATAGAGATATACACAACGCACAGACCTATGCACAATCACATATGCACACATTCACAGAATGACACCTAGACTCAAACAGGCACACTAAAAAACACACATTCAGCCATAAGCACGCATACAAGCTGAGACAAATGCATGAAAGCACACACGCACGGATGCAGACAAACATACTAAAATGCACACAAACACTTTCAGACAGGCTAAGGTATAATAAATGTACTCTGGAGTAGAAAGGCATACGGACATTCGCAGATGTACACAGCCATAAATACATGCAGACACGCCAACTCATGGACAAAGATTTACACACATACATAAGCGCACATATCCATGCACAGGCACTCATATAATCACACATTCTCATTATGTGCTGTCTTTTCCATGTGTGAGTTTGTGGGAAGTCTGCAGGACTGTTATCTCATGTGGCGCATATTATGAAATCACTGGCCAACTTTTCTCTAACATTCTAATAGCCTCTGGTGTTTGTTCCTGTATTGACTTTTCTCCACCGCCAATTTTACGCCTCGCCAATTTTACGCCTCGCCAATTTTACGCCTCACCAATTTCAAATGTCACCAGCCACCACTGTGGTGGTAGTGCACAAAGGTAAAACAGAAACCATGGAATTATGAGTTTCTGCAGCAGCAGCGTTTTCCACATAATTATCAGTTTACTGCATTTGCTACATGATCTGTAGATTTCAACAACAAAAACTTGATTCTAGCTCAAACGGAACAAAAGTTACTTAAAGCGTGACAAAGTGTTCCGGAGCAGTGGAAGGTCCTTTGCAAAGATTGACTGGTATTCTTGTAGTTGTTTACTACTGTATTTTGATGCAACACTGGTACTAATGAGGTGAACTATTTCCCCTGACCGCGTTACCGTGAGTTAAAATGACAAAATAATGAAGTAATGCTAACCACAAAAATGGCGCATATGGCTGCATAATTTACCTTTTCTTGCTGCATAATTTACAGCCATATTCATGAAGTGAAATTGCACCCGCAATCGCTGCGAAAATGCAATTGTGGGCGCAATTGACGTAATCGGTATTCAACATCAAAATAGCGAATTCGCTAACACATAATAGCGAATTCGCTATAAAAATCGCAGAATCCCGGTAACCGATCATTAGCGAATCGGAAAATGGATCAAACCACGGAATCTGCGGAAAAAATTGCGAAATCGCTAAATAATCGCTATCGGCATTCATAAAAAATCGCTAATTGCGAAAAACCCAAAAATCGCAGTTTGCCCGGCGCAAATTAAGGAAAACACAAACCAGGTGGTAACCATAAAAGCCATGAAAAAATTACATTTGAAAAACCGTTGGCCAATCAGCAACAGGTTCAGGCCTGACCAATCACACATAAGGACATTCAGCAACAGCATTTGGAGTGCCACAATGCCAGGAATGTACATGGTGGTGAGGCGTCGAAGGCTACAGCGAGCAGCACAGAGGAGATGCAGGATCCAGGACAGAATTTTCCTCCAGCGGGTAACCTTGCTGGGCCAAACCAGAGAGCAGATATATGCAAAATATAGGCTGAATGGGGAAATGATAATGCAGCTAATACAGGACCTTGACCCCCTGATGCAGCACCCAACAAGCCGTACCAATCTGGTGCCTACACATGTGCAGGTATTGTGTAGCCTGCACCTCCTGGCCTCCGGGAGTTTCCAGGGGATAGTAGCGGCTGCTGGGGGGATATCCCAGCCCACCATGTCACGCTGCCTCCACACTTTCGTTGACGCCATGCTCACCCAGCTACAGTGTCACATCAAATTTCCCACGAGCCAACAGGAATTGGACTTGACCAAGCTACAATTCTACAATGTAGCCCATTTTCCCCATGTACTTGGATGTATAGACTGTACCCACGTCGCCATCTGCCCACCAGCTGCCACAGAGTATATGTTCCGCAATAGAAAGTCTTACCACTCCCTGAACATACAGATGGTGTGCAATGCTAAGTCATACATCACTGACATTGTGGCCCAGTACCCAGGGAGTACCCATGACTCCTTCATATTCCGGCACAGCGGCCTCCACTCACGACTGGTCAGGGGAGAGTTCGGTGAAGGACACCTACTTGGTAAGTGCACTTTGTCAACAATGTCACATTGCTATGAAGTAACTGCGCAGCACAGCCAATCACCATCTGCTCCTCTCATTCAGGTGACAGTGGCTACGCCCTCCGTGAATACCTCCTGACCCCTTACTTCAACCCTGCCACACCCCAGCAACGGCGTTACAATGCTGCACACATACGGACAAGGAATCGCATAGAAAGGACATTTGGCCTGCTCAAGAGCAGGTTCCGCATACTGCACAAGACAGGTGGGGCCATGTATTACAGTCCAGCAGTGTGCTGCCGCATTGTGGCTGTCTGCGCAATACTACATAACATGGCAACCAAGCGCCGGATACCTGTCGACATCTCTGGCAGTGAATCTGAAGGGGACGACCGTCCACCTCCACATGTACATCATGCCCGCGGAGAAGATCCTGCGGAAGGACACAGGCGCCGCAACCACATCACTACAAACTGTTTCTAGTGCACACATACCACTATCACAACACTGCACCCATGCATGACGAATGAAATAATGACATGAGTGTGTATGAAGTATGACCTTTTATCTTTACTGTTACTTCACAATAAATTGGCCTTCCAAAAAATAATAATTGTCTGATGGGGAGTGTATTACTCCATACCTCCCCATGCTGGGGTAGGGGGTTTGCAGGACTGGACTGCATGGCCTCCCTCATGTTTTTACAGTCCTCAACGATGTTGACGACGAGACGCCCCAAGTCGTCTCTCCGCATTGTCAGGGACGGTGTTGGCCCTACTCCCTGATGTTGGCTGGCTGCTGCGGCGAGGTGGAGGCAACGGTGGTAAGGAGGCACTGCTATTGGTTGACGCAGCCTCACTTGCGTCGTCACCACCCTCTGCTTCATCCCGGCCAGTGGCCTGTCTGCCAAGCACAGCTGCAGTGAGTAGGTCGAGTGACCTGGCCACATCCTGGCAACACTGCACCATTTGTGCCTGCATAGCGAGTGACCGACGTGCCAGCTGAGATGTGGCGTGGCCAACAACATGGTTAGACCTAGTGTAGGCCGATAGGCGGGCCAGTAGTTGTCGGTGGCGTCTACAGGTCATGTCCTGCTGTGAGACAAGCAGCTGGTTGTTCTGTCTCACAGCTGCTGTCATCTGGGCAATATGTTGCCTATTTGCCTGCATCTGTGCAAGCATTGCTGCCATGTGGCGTGCCTGCGTGCGATGCACCGCCAGCATGCGGCGCTCAATGACCAGGCCTGGGTCTGGTGTTTCTAGTGCCCTGCCGGTGTCTGCTGGGCCCTGGCACTGCTGGCGCCTCTGTGCGATGGTCTGTGCCCTGCCAGCTGGTGTGTGCCTCGTCTGCCTCCGAGGCCCTGGTGATGGAGGCTGTACCACTGGTGTGGCGGCACAGGGTGTTGGTGCTGTAGCTGGTGCTGGCTGCACTGCAGTGGATGCAGGGGTGGCCCTGTCGGCACGGGGTGTTGGTGCTGTAGCTGGTGCTGGCTGCACTGCAGTGGATGCAGGGGTGGCCCTGTCAGCACGGGGTGTTGGTGCTGTGAGTGGTGCTGGCTGCAATGCTGCTTGATGTGATGTGCCAGGTTGTTAGGAGGACTGTCCCTCACCCTCAGTGTCCTCCGGGCTCTCAGCAATGTGTAGCGCATCACTATCGGTGCTGGCTTGATCCCCTGCACCTGTAATGTGAAAGGGTGGATGATTAATGTTATGTGTCTTGCACAGGAACATTTGACACATGCGCGCAGCCTTGCTTTCCCTGACTGGGTTTTGTTTAGACTTAGCAATGAGTGCTCTGGCACTGTTGGGCTGACTGCCGGCTCATGATTACACTACAGGTACCACAATGCAATGGGGCTTTTTTGGTGTGCTTGGTCTGCATATTTGTCGATGTCATGGTGCTAGTTCAGGACGTATGGGCATTGTTAGGGGACTGGGTCGCAGTTGCATGGCACTTACCTTGACTTTGTTGTTGGCCGGGTCGAGAGGAGTCCAGCTGAATGACCCCCACGCAGGCTGCTGGCGCTATGGTCTCCTCAATCATGTTCTCCAAGGGGGTGTTAGGTGTGGCTAATGCATCCCCTCCACCGGTGCCCAGTTGGTCCCCAAGCCGCAGAGCAATCCGCTCCTTCGAACATCCTCGCAGGTCATACCAGCGCTTCTTGATGTCGTCGATGGAGCGCTGGGTGACACCGACGGAATTGACCTGGGCGCAGATGCGCTGCCAAATCCTGCGCTTCTCGGGCTCTGGCACCCTCCGAGAGTCTTTACCAAACAGCTTCCCATAGTCATTGCACACCCCCTCAATGACATACTCCAATTCAGCTTCGGAAAATTTCATTTTCCTTTTCCTCTCCTGCCCACTGCTCCCTGCTGCTGCATCCTGGGACATCTTTCTGCACTTTCCTTCAGGCTGGGGTGCTGCAGGGTCTTGCTTTAGGAGCTCCAAACTTTACTGCTGCCACTCCCTGGCTCTGTGTTCGGTTTGTGGGTGTGGTGAGCCTACTTCCTGGTTGTGATGTCATCAGTGGGCTCGAAATGCGCCTTCCCGTGTTTGCGATCTCGCTGTTAGTGAGATCGCTAATTGCGATATCGCTATTTGCGATATCGCTATTTCGGCATGGGAAATTGCCGGAACTGCGATTATTTAGCGATTGCGGCTAGATCGCAATCGCCAATTGCGATCGAATGCGAATCGCAATTTTTCCGTGCTTTTTTATGAATGCCATTTTGCGATTCTCAAATAGCGATACGCAATTTTTCGCTATTTGCTATTCGCAAAATAGTACCTTCATGAATCTGGCAGTTAGTCCTCTTCTGCTGAATAATTCCAGTGGTTCTGCTTAAAGCTTTATGGTGGCAAATATCTATTCTTTTGAAGATGTAATGTAAACAAGTTATCAGCTGGGATCTGGAATAGTGGAGACACTTACAAACATGTCTGCATTAGATACAGTATGATTACTTATTACTAAAAAGTATGTTTTGTAAGAACTTGTTTTATCTCAATCACTGCATCATTTTGCAGCAGCCTAGCTTAGAGTATGTAAATACTGTTTTAAAATAATGACTTACATATTCACAGTGCTTTCTGCCACAGGCTGGGACCTCATAGCACTATAAGCAGCGCCATTGGAATTATGCGGCACGAGAAGGCAACATTATGCAGCATGGTTGACTAAATTCTGCAGCAAAGCAAAGGCCAATTATGCTACATATTTTGTGATAGCATTACTGCACTATTTTGCTATTTTCACACCTGTTAACGTTGTCCTGGACTTTATTGCCCCTCATAAGTACCACGCTAACACCCACATATAGCAATAAGCAACAGAAAGGTGACCAGTCAACTGTTAGAAAGGGCATTCCACTGTGAGGTAACATGTGTTGCTGCATTTTTTTATCTGCAAATTATGCAGCAGACAATGGATTATGTGGCAAATGCGGCACAACCATAACTATGCACTGTGAGTGCAGGGTGAGCGTGAAAATGAAGGGTGAAACTGAGGAGTGAGTTGTATGAATGCAGGGTGAATTCCCAGACACTTGAAGTTAATCAGCATGTTATTGACGGTGTGTAGGGCTTCAGATATAAATTAAACTATTGCTATTATGGAATTAATCAGGGAATCGAGGGTGAAGGAAATAAATAATGTGCTGATCCTGCAACAAACTTCCAGCCTTATGATTAGGTTTGCCATCTCATTATTTTGATGTTGCAGACAGTACAAAAATAAAGCCCTATTTTCAGCACTTATCTGTGCGTACTTCCAAAAGAAAATATAAAGCACTTTTGAACGTGTTCTAGGGCTGCCTGTATGTTTCATGACTGAAAATAAAAAGGACAAAAAGCCAAATTACAAATTAATATATACTTTATTTGTAATTTAGGACCTATTTAGTGTCAAAGCAAGGTATTTGCAGGCTCGTTAAACATACATGGCTGGCATTTTTTCTTTTGGCAACACGTTTTTATATTCCATTTCATAAAACGCATTTTCACACTACAGGATTAAATTTAAAATAAAAATGTAAGGAATAGGCAGAGTCGGGGCCCAGGGGGTACTGTAAAAAGAAAAAAAACTAAGCCTTGGTAACAGTTTCCAAAGATACGCAATGGTGAAAAACTCGGGCTTGCTGGAGTCTTAATAAGACTCCAGACACTGCCCAGCCTAACCTCCAGCAGCACGCATACTGACCTCTGTCCCCATTGCACTCTGAGGGCTTTGGAGTAAATGAAGACAGCCTGGAAATGCAGCAAATAAGCATTGCTGCTCTTTCAGGCGTGTTCATTTACATGTGCTTGCTGAGGCCTTTGCGCTCCCCTGGGAACCCACCCCACCACCCCAGGGGGGCGTGCCCCACAGTTTGAAGACCTTTGGTGTTAGACTAACACATTTCAGTGTGGCGATCTGCATCACTGCACTGAAAGGCACAGCCACGCATAAGTGGCATAGCCTGCCTCAGCTGTCATGAAGATGTAGTACTGCTAAAATAATTTAAAAAATGCTGTGTGATAGAAACTAAAGCCGGGTTGACAGCTGAGCTCTGGTGGGCGTAATGCTTCCAGCAGGCTAGTGGGCTGGTTGAACTGAGCTGCAGTGCTACAAAGTAACTGTAGGATACATCCAGACATGACCACCCGACCTTCCCTTCATGGACTGACATCAAGATAGTCAGTGTCCAATGGCTACCGCGATGTCAGCACTCATGATGCAGACTTAAAATAGTGCAAGCGCTACAGGTGGCTCAGGCTGCAGTTCCTCATGAAAAGTTGTGATAGGCTGCAATGAAATTTAGAATCAATATTGATCCTTCCCTCTACCGTTACTCGATCAAAGTCCACAGTGCGGTGCCCGCTGGAGCCCAGAACACCCACTGAGCTGCTCTGCTGAGCTGAGTCTGAATGCCCAGGTGGCGGGCTGTTTGTTCCTTGAACCAGGCATTGCGGCCACTAGGCAGCCAATTAAACCGAAATGCTGTGACATGCAAGGTGAGTCAGACTGCTAATAAAAATGTGCTTAGTGGAATTCACAAGTGTGATACCGGTTATCACTCACATGCGCCGTGCTAGTGTGGCAGCTGTCTGCAAGTTCTGTGTAATGTTCTGACTTTGGCAGCCCATCTGTGCCACTGGCTGCGGGTCTGGGCCCGCGCACCCACCAACCAGGGAGACTTGGCTTTGGGGTAATTTTTACAGGCAGACCGCACCAATGCTCTTCTGCCCGCCACGGCCTTAGATGTCTGCATATTTTTTAACGTATTGGGGAAAGGAGGCGCACACCTGTACTAATGTGTATACCCTTTGTTTTGATCAACTAACAATGGTGCTACAGTGTGGCGCTTGTTGCCTGGACAAGCGCGGGAATACAAGGAGAAAAAATACTAACCAGCATGGTAGTATACACCGTGCACTGTGCACTGGACTTATGTAAGGTCCTGCAGTATTCAAAATTATATTTCAACAGTAAGTCAAGTAAACCAATATGACTCAATCGATAATGTATTGTATTAAATCATGATATATATAATTGCATAACCATTAATGTCAAAAGCAAAAGAATATCACAAACATGTGATGTCATACATAAACGTCATATTGTATAGTCATTGCATCATTTACCACACATCAAATCACAAATAAATGATACATTAATTTTTCAAAGAACAGCCTGATGCATTTCGGGACTGGGGCGTCCATTCATCAGGGGAAATCTGTGAACAAGAACATCAGTGTCACAATAATGGTATTAGAATGTTGACTGGTTAATAGCACACAACAAGATGTGGATCCCACTGAATAAAACATCAAATCAACCGGGATCCTGAATGACTACTGTGTATATTAGAGAAAAAGTGAATAAATAAAGAATGAAAAAAAATAGCCACCTGTGTGTAGTGTTAAAAAAATAAGTATAAGAATTACAGCTGATGTGTTAAAAAATGAAAAAAACGGAAAAATGTAAAGAAATAGAGAAAAGACACCTAAATTTCCTGTGATACACTATGAGACCTACACTAAAATGAACACCCGAAAAGGATAGGCACACATGTAAAAACCAGACACGATACCTGGCTTCGCACTCTGAACAGCAATGTGCAACAATCAGCTCCAGTGCTTAAAAAATATTAATGTTAATGAAAACCACTCAGTGGTAAAGACAGCGTGAAGACTCTCTGTAACGCAAAAGCAGTGAAAAATCACCTAGTAAACAACTGGATGCCAACGTCAAAAACACCTCCACGAATTTGTCATGTGTGGAAACGTTGTAACTGTAATGTAAACCCAGTATAACATAAGCCACCTTTCATGTACAAAAATAGAAAACATATAGATCCCTAAAGGAAACCAGCACTCACCCAAAAGAGGCGAGGGTTGCTGATCCAAACCGTTATTCTGGTGGTAGACTTCAGAAAGACTGATACCTGTAACCAAACGACCACAATAAAATGTGGATCAAATACCGTCAATCAAGACGATATGACACAAAAAAAGAACACTAATAAACATGTACCTGGGTAGGAGATAGAACAAATCTGTTCAGGACTCCTCTGTACTCATAGCTGCTCACGGCTAAATTAAGGGGTGGACGGAGTCTCTAGAGGGCTCTGATATGCACATGATAATGGACATGAGAAGCGGACTGGGTTATCCTGAAACAACGGTGGCCATCTTACTCAAGGGGCCATGTGGACGCAGTGTACTACTACGATACCATGCTGCTGCTAAAAAAAACCGGCAAACCGGAAATGTCCTAAAAAAGGATGAAGAAACAATGATTAATGAAAATAAACTACAATGTCCGAGTCATTAGAAGTGAAAAGGAGAAACACCTGGACGAGTCAATAGACAATCCCCAGGAAGTACACATGTGGATGTGCCTGCCGTGGGTCACAACAAATATGTGATATCAGAAAAATCAGAGTGTTCAAGCACGAAAATATAAATGCATGAAGAGCGAGTGCAACCTAAAGGCTCTTGTTGTAAGCTGGTAAAAAAAGCAGAGACTGATAGATGTGGCAAAGAAAGCTGGTGAGCTGAGAGTCCAATGAAACAACTTAAAAAAATGAAGAAAATAACAAAGTAAAAATGAGGTTAATAAGAGATATATGATGGTGAAAAGGACCCCCACCATGTGTTTACATCTTGATGGGCATGCCCTAATGTGGTATATACACAGTAATGATAACTGACCTTTACAAGAAACAACTCATGTCAAGCCGGTCATTGAGACCTGCGGGGCACATGGTACCTAAGGTTTTGATCCAGAAAATTCCTCTCTAAAGCAAAATCTTATTGGTGTCCATGCCTGGTTCCACAAGCAATTGTTCAATGACTTGAAAGCGTAATTGGGAAATGGTATGTTTGGCATCGTCCCAATGAGTAGCAATGCTGGATGTTGTGCCTTTTGATCGTATTTTGCTTTTATGTTCCGTGGTACGGATTTTAAGTTTACGTTCTGTTTTGCCCACGTAGGCTTTCCCACAGGGACATTCAATACACTAAATAACATTTAAGGAATTGCAGTCACTGGTGTGTTTCAGCCTGATTTTTTTGCCTGTTAAGGGGTGAGTTAAGGTATTTCCAACAAAGGCAATGTTGCAGTGAACGCAATTATTGCAGTTTTTGAACCCCTTATGTTCTTGCTGTATAGGGTTGTTTGAGGAGAGGCTAACAAGGTGCGTAAATGCTTCCCCTTTGTTTTTCTGAAAATAAGCCATTAAACTCTTTTTGTCTTTGCAATAAGTCGCACCGACTATTAATGATCCTTTTGACAGACTGACACACTACTGTGAGGCCTACCTGTCATATTGGCTAACATTGAGTTGCCTTTTTACCTTTAATACCTGCCAACTTATGATTGGGACCTGGTATCAAGTTCATGTTTGGTATCTATGAAATTTTAATGAAAAATCCTCTTTAATGGTAAAAGTCAGATTTTTTGCCCCATTTTGAAAATGCCACTTTTTGAAACTTACTATTTTTTTGCCCTTTGTAACTTCAGCCTGTCTTGGACAGGAAGTAACTTTAGATTAGACTTTGTGAATTCCTCCCAGACAGTCACACAATAGAGGGATTAGGTGTGCTAAATAGGGCATCTGCGACAGGATGGGGGTGCGGAGTTTAACATATCCCTATTTGCAACTAAATAGGGTGTGCTCCTCCATCACACATAGGACCTAATACCTTCACATTGTTACTACATACAGCTTGGAGCCAGGGATCAGGAGGCATTAAATTCCATGCACCTCAAAGAACATTTCTAGAAGCAAGCTTCTTCCACCTTCCAGACAAAAGGCACCCGAGGTATAAAAATAGGACCTTCAGACTCACTCTTCAGTTCACTCCTGGACCTGCAGAAGGACTCCAAGGGGACTGCATATTGCTGTGACCTGCTGTGCACTCTGCAAGACTGCTTTGCTGTACCTGGAAGGACTACTTTGCTGCCTGGACTCTGCATTGCACCCTCAGAGGCCAGCCCTGCTGTTGAGCCCTGCACCTTAACCTGAACACAGGAGTACCGGAGTAACACCAAGGGATAGTTTGTTGGCCTCCCGTTCGGAGCCACAGGGACAAACAAGGCTCCCACCATCCTGAAACAACACCTGGACCCACCACGAGTGAGTCCTAGAACCCTGAAGTGGTGCCCCGATAGTCCTCGGGCCTTAGTTGTGGTACAAGTGGTGCACAGAAGGCCAAATTCCAAACTAAGGACTTAGAACATGTTTGGCCCAAAACTGCTCTAAGAAACAGAAGGAGACCTGGACCAATCTGCTCACCTTTTGGCGAAGGGTGCATTGCCAATCGGATTGAATTTGAGTCTTCTCCAGCTACGTTCTTCTCTGCAGCTGCATATCCTTTTCAGGAGTTTATCGCCAAAGGGTTATCCCAACCTCGCAGAAGTGTTTTCAGCAACAGCCTTCTGCCTTGCCATACAGGAGATTTTTGACTTCCAAAAAATGATTATGTCTGAACATGGAAATTCTCATTGTGGCTTCAACCAAATGCAGCTGGACGATGACCCTCCCTTTTCAGACACTTCCTGCAGCCTTGACCTGCTGCAGTTTCCCTTTCCAGGACACTTTTCTCAGAAATTCTCCTAAGTCCAAAGCTTAGTGCTGAACGAGGCTCAATCCACTTCGTGTACCTGAACCGCGCTCCATCGTGGTTGGTCATATATTTTTACTTTAACCTACCCCCACTCAACAAAATGTCCCCGGTTGGCGCTTTGATCTTTTAGGTGCTAGATTTTACAAAAAACTTTTAAAAAGTCCTAACTCCTATTTAATTGATTGGATTTTTGCCATTTTGGTTTCAAATATTTTATTAAGATTACGTTTGTGTGCTACAAAAATACTTTATACATTCTCTCTAAGTAAAACCTGACTTCTTTTTGTGCTAAGTTACCTATGGTTAAGCACAGAATAATATAAGGTCTTTTAGTGGTTCACCCTGCAAGGGATTGTGACTGTTGCTTTACCAGTTCTCACACTCCCTTCAACACATAACCCGATTTCTCATAGCTTCCAACTGCTCCAAGCGTACTTTCTTTTCAAAGCTTAACAGAAGGATGCTAGAATTTGATTGACTCCAGGTGATCATGAGGGGGACACTGGAATCTGCCATCAGATGCAATTCCCGATCTTTTGGGGTTGCAAGACATATGCAGCAACTCAGACAGAGGCTTACTTCAGGATCTCTTGAATAACTTTCTCTCATTGAACGTGGAGACTTTTCTTTCCAATTGAACGCACTTTTTCATTTCTGTCATTCCCTCTTGGCATAGAGACTTCAATTTACATTTTCTTGACACATTCTACCCTTGTTTCATCTATTTATAGTAATCAAATTGAAACAAAAGGGAAATCTGATCAGACTCCAGTCTCAATTCTTCAAGACTTCCAGTGGCAGACGCCAGGCCACTGTATTTAAAGATGAATGCCTTTTACTAAATTGTGACAAGGGGAGTTGGACCAAGAGCGGGACATACATTCTTGATGACAGGGGCTATGAGAAAAACCCTGTTTCACCTCTCTTTTCTCTGCAGCAGGATGGCTGGACTGACCCTGACATACAGCCATATATCGAGGATGAAGAAAATAGTACTGCTTCTTTAACTGGGGAGACTTCCCCCTAACCCACGCCCCAAACAATGGCGAGGAAGGGGTTTGGCCTTCAAGTTCAAGAAGATGGCGGAGATCGGTGTGAGTGAACACCGGAGCAGTCGAGGGTGTCGAAAGAAGTCAGAAGCAGACGGAAGCAGGCGGAGGATTGATGGCAGTGCAGTCGCAGGAGCCAGGAGGCCAACGTCCCCATGGGTCGCCCAGCCACATTCCCGGAGGAGCGTGGCTCTTGCAGGTACGCAAGCGTTTTACGGGCTGGGTGGGTGAAAGGGTAAGACCCCTCTAAGTAGCTGACGTGTCCCCGTTTTCCTGGTATTCCCGCCCTGAGCACCATCCTCACTTAGTTAGACGTGACAGGCACCGTGTGACTCCTCACTTTCCCTTCCCTCACCACACTTTGATTTTGGGCACTACACTTATACCAAGTCCTTTTTCCTTTTAAGCTTTACCAACGTGCACCCCTACTGGAGTGAAAAAGGAGAGGGCGGACCTTGCAGAGGGAACGAGTGTCACCAGAGAAGAACCCAGAGCCGCTTCTACCTTATTATAGACTGCTCCCATATCGAAAACATGTATTATGTCTAATAAAACCTTCTTTAACTCCAGCTAGAGTCCCTGCATTTTATCCCGCCTCGCAACATACATACAGCTTACAGCAAAAAAAATACATTTTAGAGAATATATCACCTTACTTGAATACTCAGTAGCATCCCCTCATCCTGTGAGGGATGCGGGCAAAGACTATCTACTGAAACATCTCTATGTACCTAAAAAGATCAACCGAATAAACCCATCTCTGATGAAGAAATAGTGGAAACTATCAATTCACAGTCCAGTAGAAAAGAACAAGCAAAAGATAGACTTCCTTCTGGAGAAAATCTTTAGAGAAGCTATGGACACCGAAAACCTTCCTCATGATCTTACCTGAACATTAATCTCTCTAGTTCTAAACCCAGGAAAGAACTCTCTGAAATCAAACAATTGCAGGCCATTACTGTTAATTATTTGTAATGTAAGGATATTAGCTAAGGTTTTGGCTACCTACATACTTAAAAAACTAATACCTGCTTTGATTCACAAAAAACAAGTATGCTTTTTAGCAGGCCACTACTGACAGAACCTGATGCTATTGCATCTCCTATGGCAATGCACATATGATGCAGATCTTATGGTGTCCCTCTCCCTAGATGTTGAGAATGCTGAGACAGGTTTTGATAGGGTGAAATGGGACTAATTTTTTCAGGAAATTGGGCAGAATGGCCTTTGGCCCAAAATGTATAACTATGTCAAAGTGGCTATATAAAAGCACTTCTCCCAAGATCAACTGCAACAGTTTTTTCTCCGATACAATTCATATTAGGAAATGTACTCAACAAGTCTGTACTTTATTGCCCTTGTTTTTCTCTATTGCCCTAGCATTCCTAGCAATAGCAATTCGGTATGAAGAGATTATAAACTGCATCTACCCTGCAGCTGGACAGCTGAAGATAACATTGACCCTAACTTGACCCCAAACTTCAAATCCAGTTTGGTGTCTTACATTTTCTGATTACAACATGAACAGCAGCAAAAGTAAAGCATAACTCATGACTAAATACACAGGGCCAAATTGCGATGTCAGGCAGAAAGCCTCCGACCAGCCGTCGGAGGTTTTCTGCCTGACATCGCCGGTTTTAGTCCAACTGTCATATTAGGATGACAGGTGTCTGAGTGAAACCTGTGGGGGATTCTGATGCAATTCTGACAGTTTTAAAGAGCCTGTCAGTGCATCGGAAGGCCCCAGAATCCATTAATGATGGCAGATCCAGGCTCAGTGCCACCGTCATGCTTATAATGGAACTTTCCGGCCCTCTCTATCATGGAGGACAGCCTGCCATGAAAAGGTAGGCGGAATGTTACTTTGGTGGCTCCCAGCAGGGTCCCCTTTCCCCTGGCCCTTATCTATTGGGCCTGGGGGGGCACCCATGGTGCCCCTCTGAACATCCCTTCACCATTTTGCTATGGCAGCTTGTGCTGCGAGCCTTTCCTGCCCACCACACAAGCTGCCATAGCAAAATGGATATTTCCGACCTCCCTATGGGCGGTCACATCCAAATCGTGGGGTCGAAACTGCTGACCTAAGGTTGGGTGGTTCAAGACCACTACGCTGTTGGGCAGATTTGCATCTCCCCTACATCATACTGAGGCCCTCAATATCTACCACCTAAGGGGGGGCAACCATCTGAATGGTCGCCGGAGCAGAAGATGGTCGCCGGAGCAGATACTTAATCTGTACCGATCAATTGCTTGCTCCAAAGCATCTTACGGGGCCGAAGTATGGGGTTTTAAGACCAACCATGTGTGTCAGATCCAAGCAGAGGAAAATAAGTTCTTCAAAAGGTTGTTAAAGGTTCCCCAGAGTACCCCTTCGTACATCACAAATAACGAACTGGGGGAATCATACATTGAAGACATAATAATGATTAGACCGCCTCTGGCTTGGATCAAAATTTGGATCAACCCAGCGGCTAACTTTAGCAGACAAATTATTAAAGACTGCATGAGCCATGATAGAGGGGGACAGATCCCGTGGTTAAAGTACGTAAAAGACTCCTTGGAAATAATTGGCTGTAAGAACTCCTTTTCGGACCCTGAGTCCATGACTAATCAGAATAGGACTCAGGTAAAAAAACTTTTTTCTGACTGGATGTCTTCGAAAAGGGCTCTCAAGGAAAAGGGGAAATCGTCCGTCATGGCGCATTGCCTGCTGAAAAATCATGTAGAATGGAACCATACCTGGCTGTGATGTATAATGCGCAGGAAAGATTTTACATGACTCGCTTCAGACTAAATCTCCTACACCATCTACTCGCCGTCCCCTCGGGTTTTGCAAGATCAGTGGAGTTGAAGGGTACCTGCGGCTGCGACACTAGGTCTCTGCAGGATACCCTTCATTTTGTTTTATTATGCTCCTGTTATTCAGTCCCCAGGCGTAAGTTTTTTAGTAGGGATTCTGAAAAAAAAGAAGCTGGGACAGGCGAAAGCAGCTTTACTTTTTTTGCAAGAAGCTTCAGATCCCTACACCTTAACATGTATTATAAGCTTCATCAAGATGGCAATGAGACTAATGAATACACGAGAAGCAGTGGACTCTAATAATCTGTAACCGAGCCCCAGACTCTAGTAAACCCTATCAATGAGCGTGTCGCCCCATTTTAGGACTTTTTTATTAAATCTCTTTTTAACTTGTCTTTTTTTAAAAATAATGTTTTTAACACCTTGGCTGCTATGACTTTTCCCCTCCTGTGCTGGAACCTCATCCAACCCCATTGTTCATGACGAGCTCAGCTCGTCATAAGCACAGCTCCAGTGTGCCTCATGACGAGCTGAGCTCGTCATGAGCAGCGAAGGGGTTAATGAATGTATGTTTATCTTTTCTGCTCTTTTATGGTATCTTTTGAAGTGCCGAATAAAGGTATTTGAAAGAAAGAAAGGGTAACCTCCAAAGTGAGGTACCTATGGATCCCTGTAGGCAGAAATGACCTGAGTGTGATACAGGATTCCATGGACAGCCTATACAAACTGACTTTCTGAAGTGAGACAGGTCAATGCTTTCTATATGGGTTAGAGTGCAGGCAATACAAATGATTTTTCCCCCAAGATATAACTATGTACATTCTGCCAATTGGTGTCCCTTTACATCTGTTGGGGAAAATAGAGGGGCAAATCAAAACACAGTGCAGGTGGCATCTGCCATGCACTTCATAAAAAAACAGGGATCCCCTTGGAGGCAGTGTAGTTAATGACTGCAATTCAAGCGGGGTTCCATGAGATCCTCTTACCTCTCTTCCAGAGGGGTATACCTAAGGGGATGCTTCTTTGTGGCACACTGTTGGTGCACCTCTTGATGGATTCTTTGCCTCTGTGCCAATGTCCATAATATGGCATTGGCACAGAGGCAGGCAATGCCTTCCTTTGTATGTGGCGACACCCCCATGCAAATAAGGCTATTACCCTTAATGCTAGCACCAGCACAACATTTGTACTAGCACTTTTCCCATTCTAACATTTCTCTTTCTGGTTGGATTTTCAAGTGCTCCATCCTTCTCGTATGTCATGACCATTATATTTTTTGAAGCTATATTGTGTGTCTGTTACTTTTTCCCTAGCTATGTGCATACTACCTAATTTGAGGACTGTGTTTTTACAAGAACCTCCCACTTGTAGATAACCACACAAAAGAAGTACAGCAATGAAAACTGGGATTAGTGATGTGAATAGTTTGATCACTCTTAGGGGCATCTCTGAAAAGATACTTTACAACCAATCCTGCTCCAGGGTGCCTCCCTCCTTAATCCTGTTATCCCAGATTTCCTGGCACAGGGTGTCTATGCTAGCATCCTATGGGACTCATTTCCCCAGTGTGATTGAGGTGAGCAGCCCTGCACTGGAATTCCGTGTCCGGGGTCCACTTGCATTAAAGAAGATGGCCCCAAAGATGTTAAGGGCCACCCTGAGACAACAGATGGATGCAGGAGTGAACATATGTATGCACTGGTGCTGTGGATTTGATACTTCCAAGAACCTTTTTTTCTATGAAGTCCTGGGGCCAAACAGTGTCTTTCCATAAAGTGCCCCTTCTGTGCATCCTGACTACCTCGGTTTGAATGTTGCTAGGTTCGGTAAAAAGGTACAGTGCTGTGGGGTTGGTCTCATAACAGGTGATGTGTACTATTGCCCTACATGGTTCTACTCTAATGGGGTGATTCTGACGCCTGATCCTACATAGGTACAGATGGAAGAGTCATTTTGCTTTTTCAGAGGCTATCTCCTAGGATAAGTAGAGCTCATCTTGTGACAGTGCTTTTGCCTCTCGATGCCAGACCTCTAGGCAAACAGCCTGGTGTTGTAAGTTAGCTTGGAACAAAACACACTGTTATGTATTTGTTTGGAAATGTATTGCATTTACATTTTACCAAAGCACTCAATTGTTTTACTGTGAGCTAATTTTTCCTAATGGGGCAATGGAAGGAGGAATTGTGAGTTCAAGCTGATTTAGCAGGTGCTATAATTTTAGGGGAGTGGTGAGTTTTTAAAATGTTTTAATGCTGCTTCTATTTTGGGTTCCCCCTCTCCTTGCTATGGTGGGGATAGTACTCTTCCATACAGTCTGTTCTGTATCAAGGTGCAGGGGTGTCCTTTTGAACTGCATGGGCTGTGTGCAATTGGGAAGGGAAGTGGATGTTTGAATTTTAGGCCAAAGTTTCCAATGACTCATGCACATCCCCTGGATCTTTGCACATGGCGTGGAACAAGGGGGCATATTATCAAGGGGGTTTATCTCCGCTTTTTTGGCTTTAAAAGCCAAGAAAGCGGAGATAAAATTATCTCCCTATTACCAAGCTGTCGCTAACACCAGTTAGTGACAGCTAATAGGAGATAGCGACCAACTTGGGCCCCGCTTTGCATGTCAGTGATATTTATCACTAATGACATGCAAAGTGGGCGTGCCAAGATGTTAGCGACTGGAAACAGTCCCTAACATCGCTATCTCCTATTACCAACTTTTGGAGATATTCGCGCTAAGCGCAAATATCTCCAAAAGCTAACACCTGCCCTGAGCAGTTCTTAGCCATGTTATCCAATGGGAGGTGGATAACATGGCTAAGAGCATTTGCTCGATAATGCATGAATATCGCTGACTTTTCAGCGATATTCATGCATTGCGGCCGTTTTTTATCGCATTTGCGATAAACCTTGCTAATAGCAAGGTTTATCTGCGATAAAAATCGCCGATGTGCGGCGATAATTTTTGTCTCTAAACAAGTTAGAGACAAAAATTATCGCTAGTTGTTGGTAATATGCCCCTAGGTTTTTTTCTTAGTAGGTCGAGTTGCTGGTTGATCCTTTATTCTGGAAGGGTGGGAGAATCTTTGGGCTGTTTTTAGATTGCTTTGTGAGGGTCTTGGTAGGTGTTTACTTGTGTTTTTGGGCATTGCTAATTCTAACAAAGGATACCCGAGCTGATCAGAAGGTTTCGTGTGGATCCCTGTAGGGACGAGCAGGGAAATGGCTGGAATTGTGTTTGTTTGCTGTTTTTTGATGAGGGTCTGGGGTCTCTTTGGGGCTTTATGTGCTTGGCATGATGGAGGTGACGCTAATGAATTCAATGGGTTTCCCTATGGAATGGGGGTGATCACTCGGAAGCCATTCTGTTGCTCCTGTGACCTGGATGCGTCCATGACTGTGACTTGGTCTCTCGCTTCCTTGGACAATGTTCCATGAGGCACTGTGAATATCATTCAACCTGGTGCATGGGCTGTGAAGGTCATTGGTAAAGGTTCTTCTCCTCAAATCTGGGAAGTTTTGGACCTGCTATCTTCAGTGGGAATCCAAGGTTTCTTATTCAGAGTTGCACTACTCCCACTGCTTTTGAGGGGCATGTTCTGCCCCTCTGTGATGGGGGTCAGGTGAGCAGCTGGAGTGTACTGTGAGTAAGCAAACTAAAACATTCATCACTCGGGTGGTTTTCTCTATTGACATTGTGTCAAGTTTGTGCTTGGCCAACGGAGATCTATGGCCATCTCAACACACATGTCCCAAGTGTGTGGAATCCCTGGCTTCTGTCACTGAATTGTCTGCCTCAATTTGGAACTGTAGGGTGGGCAATAGTTTGGGGGAGGCCTGAAAAAATGTTGAAGAATGGAGTCCTTTCGATTGGCGGCTTGCCTTAGTTACTTGGGTGAAGGGACCTGTTGTGTAGCATTTTAGATTCCAAGCGTAATTTACTGATTCATGCCCTTATATACGTACAATTCACATTACCCTTATATAGGCATAGAAATCATAACCCTGATTAGACATAACCCATCCAGTCCAAATACAGGCATGGCTACTTCCACTAGTTCCAAAAAGCCACAACGATTTCTTGGAAAACTCGGCTTCCGTCAGGGACAACCCCCTGCTTGAATATTGATTTGTCCTAGAAATCATGGAGTTTTCAAAGAACTACCATTCCCTTTGGAATTTTTGATGATGTTATTATGTCCGACTTTACGTCAAACTAGGCACCTTCAAGGTATAAATATGCCTACAGTTGCCCTAGAAAACACATGGTGGTTCGGAGCAGCTCAACTATCTACTTGCCTGAAGCAGCTCACTACAGCAAGTGCCGAAGGAAGCCGACCCTCCAGTTGACGCACTGACAGTGAAGCTGTCCTTTCTCTCGCTGAGAATCCAGCTCCATTGTTTCGAAGCATCCCTCGCGGGGTGTTGGGAAATGGAGTCCGAGACAGAGATACCAGACCTCCTTCATTCTAAAATGAAGGTACGGAGCTGATTAGACCCTAGGAGAAATCTTGGTTAGATTCTTGGCAAAGACAAACTAAACCTATGCTACACCTCACTTACTTCTTCCCTCACACTAGACTTAGGTTAGGAACATTGGGGTAGGAATATTTTAGAAGCACCAGTTGAGTACTTTTAGGCTTTGTTATTCATGTATGTATTAATCTATGGTCTAGGAACCATACAAAGCATTTACAGTATTATTTTATAATACTCTTCTTACTGTACGCATTATACTTTGCGACCAGTATTACAATTGTAGCAGTTCACTTTACTTGCATGAGAAAAAAGACTGTTAATTAAACCCTTCTATTGAAAACGCATGTCTCTCTATTTCTCTGCACCTCTGATGAAACAAAGCATGCCCTATAGACTGAGCAAAATATCTATCTATTGTTTCCAAGCTCTGAAGATCAGTTTTATTGTTGGGGAAAGAAAGTTGTTATGTATATGCGGTTGTCAGAAACGAATCCCTTGGTTTATTCGAGAAAGTTTCTAGTGACCTCTGTGCTAGCTGGCCCTCACAACTAAGTCTAATATATTCGTAGTGACCTAGTAGACCTAAGTCCTATGTCAAATCTATAGGATATGTTATTCCTAAGCAGAGAGCCTATTGGGAATATAGGGACTACACTAAAGACCTGGGTGCCTGCTTCTATGTATCCGCAGGGGTTCCCCTGCTGCCTCATCAGACTACCCCCCCCCCCCCCCCCCCCCAGGGCATGGTCAGCCTTCTCCACCCCTGGGATACAACAGCAGTAGGGACCCGGGCTCTGCGGGCATCTGTATGGCAACCTCCAGTGTGGATTCCCAGTTGACATAGTAAAACAGCGCCCTAAATGCTTGAGTCGTTGTTAATGCTGTGTCAGTAGTCCTTATTGTTGTGAGTAGGTAAGGAGTGGGTGCTCTACTGAGGTCTTCGATTTACTCTGTGGTTGGCTTGTTCTGGGGTTTATTTTGTGGGTAGGTATTTAGTGGGGACTGCCTTGGTAATATTCTATTCTATTTGTGGTACATTTTAGACATCAATAGTCGGCACTGTTTTTTATGGTGACAATAGTGGTATAATGGAAGATTTAGAGTTTGCTAGCCTTTTGACTTTGTGATGCGGAAACTCAGTTGGATCCCTCTGGCTGAGTGCTTGCTAAGCTGGGTACCCCTTGCATGTCCATGGTCACTGGGGCCCCTTTGGGGGCACTGCTGCCTGTTTCTAGGTCTCTCCAAGGGGGCGATAAGTTCAATGCGCTATACATTCTAGGCCCCACACTTTTCCCCATGTGGCCGATAAGCATATATCTTTGGAATGTTACTTCACTAGTTGGGCATGCTTCCTTTCTTACCACAGTCACTCACCTGGGCGCTGTGTTTGGTGACAGTTTGGGTAGCACACAATTTGTCATGGTATCATATTGCTTGCACTAATTCCTCCCTATGGGAGGTGCCAGGGAGCTGACAAAGGCTCGACTGTGTAGTCCCTCAGGAGTGCATGGTCTGCTACCACCATTGCCTCTGTACTTATTGGGTAGTCTTCCCACTTAGCGTCAGGGGATGCAGTGGGCCTGTGCATGACACGGTCATGGGTCTCTGTCTCCCAACACACCCCACATGCTACTCCTTTGGCTGTTTCTACCAATAGATGGGGGAATTGGCCAGTCCACTGCTGCTCTAGATCATACAACTTTAAAAGGGTGGCCCTATAGTCCAGGACTACCCTTTTGATGGGGAATCGACCCACACTGGCTGGGATTCCCGTGGCTTGAGAGTATGTTGCTGGCTTGTGCCCTAGAGGGGAGGCCCCAGGGGAGAGACGGGCTATAGTTCCACCTTTGGTGAAATGGATGGACATCCATAGCTTTTACTATAGGTCCTGTCCCAATATTTTAGTCGGGAACGGCAGATAGTACAACAACTGTTCCCTAATCCTATTCCCTCCTACTTCCAGCTCAAGAGGTTCTGTGAGGGGGAACTTGGCCACAGAACCCGAGATTCTCTGCACTTTGTAGTAGTCTTTGATATAAGGACTGCTCCTTCTCATAAGCTTGAACTTGATGCCCCTGTATCCACCAGAAAGTTATATGGTGTCTCAATTACTAGCATTGTGATCATGGGGCTTTCAACAGGGTTGTCCTGTGCTGTCAGTGCGGAACATATTTAAGTACCTGAGTGGTCTTTGGCGTACCCTACCCAGCTTTATTTTAAGTGGCAAGGCCCACCCTATGCTTCCCCCCTCCCTGCTGGATTTGGTGGCACTGTAGCTTTCCTTCCTAATGGTGCTATCTGTGCAGTTGTATGTGTTGTGTGTCAAGTGCAACCTGTGGTTGGCCCATTGTCTCAACAGGGCTACTTTCATATCTCTTTCTTGACCCACATGTGTTGACTGAATGTATGTTTTGGTGTGTTCTATGACGTTGGTATCAAATGACCCCCCCTGCGCCCAGGGAAATGTGTCGGCTTTGGTATGGTCAAGCCCCTTGTCATAGTGTCTCTCTAGTTTCCGAGCCTTGTTGGGGAACTTTGGGGCATATTATCAAGGGGGTTTATCTCCGCTTTTTTGGCTTTAAAAGCCAAGAAAGCGGAGATAAAATTATCTCCCTATTACCAAGTTGTCGCTAACACCAGTTAGTGACAGCTAATAGGAGATAGCGACCATCTTGGGCCCCGCTTTGCATGTCAGTGATATTTATCACTAATGACATGCAAAGTGGGCGTGCCAAGATGTTAGCGACTGGAAACAGTCCCTAACATCGCTATCTCCTATTATCAACTTTTGGAGATATTCGCGCTAAGCGCGAATATCTCCAAAAGCTAACACCTGCCCTGAGCAGTTCTTAGCCATGTTATCCAATGGGAGGTGGATAACATGGCTAAGAGCATTTGCTCGATAATGCATGAATATCGCTGACTTTTCAGCGATATTCATGCATTGCGGCCGTTTTTTATCGCATTTGCGATAAACCTTGCTAATAGCAAGGTTTATCTGCGATAAAATTCGCCGATGTGCGGCGATAAGTTTTGTCTCTAAACAAGTTAGAGACAAAAATTATCGCTAGTTGTTGGTAATATCCAGCTTTGTTTGTATGCAGCCTAGTGGGGTTTCCATGATGGATTGGGGAACTTGTTTAAAGATTTTGCAAGTTTTGATTGTTTCGAGATTCTGTGAATATTTACAAATTCTACTCTAATCTTGGGGACCAGTGTACACAGGATTTTACGAAAACAATTTACTGTTTCTGAGCTCTATAAAAAATGGATGCATCCAAAAAAGTAACAATTTGTAACAAAATGCAGATGTTGTTCAATTCAGTACTAGTTGATTTGTAGCAGTAAACTAGCAAATGTAAAATTCTGATCTGGGATTTTTTTTTATTATCTCATAAAGCATAGACTCACGAAAATGACATAACATTTGCACATGCAGCATTTAAGAGCACAATAGCATCAATAAATGCATAAAATGGAAAAAATCTAAAAGAGAAAAAGTTGACAGAAAAAATGATTACTTTGTCCAAAAAGCCTTAGCACCCTCCTAGCGCCTACAGCACTCAGAGAGGGGATGCTCCCTGAAATACTCAGAGCTAAGTGAGCCTGATAGTCTGTCACTATCCCCTTGGCTACTTCACATTTAACCCTGGATATACCCATAAAAGTACAGACCTAGAACTGCCTACGCTGAAATTACTGGGTGGGAGGTCAGACCGGTGTACCAACCGCTACATGTCAGCCCTGACAAAGTCGTGGGGATACCACCCATAACGACAAAACACGTGTTGGCTGAAAGGAGGTCATCAAAAAAAAAAACAACTACTGAAGACAACACAAAAATTCTGTTTCCTACTTTTATTTAAGATTGATATTAAGGCTGTGGGCTTCAAGTAAGTAGCCTGTATCTGTCAATCTCCTGATTGTAAGGGGTGCAGGGTATCTCCCCCCATTATTGAATGCACTGCTTGTGAAATCTCAGTTTGTTAACACATAGGTGCAAATTCTACATGCACGCTTGAAACTTCAGACTACACCTAAAGTTATATTTATCATTACTATTTTTGAAATCCCACATTTAGACAGATGGTATTTCTTGACTCTTAAACTCTGTGTGCCTGCAGCCTCTCTCCAGTACATGTCTTTGGTAAGTAACAGCTGGGATTTGTTCAGTCCCTCTAGACACTCATACACAAAGGAAGGTTAGCTGTGACTGAGTAGCCTTCTGCATCCTAATTGGTCAACTTGGGCAGCCAACACTTATACCTGAATGGGCAGAGCCTGTCCCCATACAAAGGACTGCATACCCTCTTACAGTGAGTCTAGAGCATATATCTGGAAAGGGTGGACTTCTGTGCACTTCAAAGCCCCTCTTCAAAGGCACAACTCGGTATAAGTACTGGGTCAATGACTCCACCAAATCAGCCACTTCAGCCACTTCTGGACCTGTAATGAAACTCTGTCAGAAATAAAGCTGTGGTGCTGCTACAGGGACTGCCACTCTGTTTTACTGCTCTGAAAGTACTGCTATTCTGCTTTCCTGCACTCTGCCCCTTCTGAGGAAGAACTGGCCTTTTGTTTGAATCAAGAGGGATCTCTAAGGGCATGCTGGATTGCCTCCTGTTTGAGAGATATCAAAGTCACTCCTCCTGCTCCTTTGTCTGGTTTATTGCAAGTGAATCCAGGTGCTTTCTCCAGTGGAACCGACACATCCTTTGCTGCATGAAGCAGAATCAATGCATCACAGCTGTTGTAGGAACGGAATTGGTGCATCACAATTGGAACCAGCAATTCTCCTCTACAACTGATGCATTAGAACAGACGCATCTCTGAGGCTAGAGTGAGAAATGATCCACATATCCCCACAACTACGTGGAGATACCTGGCACTTCGGCTTCGTAATCTATGCATTTCTGTGCTTTATCTTTGGAACCAGTATGTCACCAGTGTTGCATGGAGAAAATTGACACTGCACCTCAACGATGGGATTAACACTTGCACATTGGTCGGCTGAATCTTGCATCTTGCTGTTGAAGCCAGGATCAAGGTACTTTGTTCAGTGGACCTTGCATGACTCCTGTATCCAGCTTGCCCTCCATTACAGTCACCTAAACTCTTCACTGTGCTCCAATCCAGCATGACCAGATAATCACCCCATAGGCACGTATTGCTTCTAAGTACTATTTTTACATTTCATCTGTGGAGAGGATGTATACGGCTAGAGTGTTAAACCTCGAAGCTGGTGAATCGAGTTTGAGCCTTGGCAATGACACTCAAAATCCTGTGATTCTGGGCAAATCACGTAATCTTCCCGTGCCTACCAAAAATGAATGCGTCCATCTGTCATGAAACTGGTGCACATGTAAGGAGCTCTGATACCTGATGTCTTGGATCTAGTTTCTGCTCTATAAAAGACAACAAAAATAAACATCTTTGAAAAGTCGGATCTTGACTTCTACTTGATTTTTATCATTTTGATCTTGTTTTTATACAATCATAATCTATTCTTCGAAACTGGTGTGGAGTCTTTTGTGGTGTTTTCACTATGTTACTGTTTGGCATGCACAATCACTTTAAACATAGTCTCTTAAGTGAAGCCTGCCTGCTTTGTGCCAAGCTACCAGAGGGTGAGCACAGGGTAATTTATGGTGTGTATTTGGCTTACTCTGACTAGGATTGTGGTTCCTACTTGGACAGGGTGCATACATCTGGTAACCAGACACCCAATTATTAACACCTATGCTTTGGATGGCTAGGTTCTCATGCTGCAGTCATTTTGGTGTCTCATCCAGTAATTATTTGAAAAATGAGCTCTATGTGAAAAGTTGTGAGTGTTGGTTCTTGTAATTCCCAGGGTCATATGGACATTTAGGTTGCTTGTGTTGTAATTCCCAGGCGCTATTAGACTTTTAAGTTGCTCTTGTTCAATGTAAATATCTATAAAAACGTTAGGGCATCACAAGACATTGGAAACTGGCAGAACATTGATTATCATTAAAGTACAGGTGCCACATTCAGTCCCGGACAATTATCCCAGCTATAAACCAGCTAAAGATGCATGAATGCATACACACACATACACACGCCCACACACATACCCACACTCACTCACGTACATTTGAACAGATGTTGGAAAAGCATATGACATGAGATAAGAAAGATCAGATTGAAAGAAAATAGCTCTCTTTATTGCTCTGGAGTCCCCTCAACTACAAACAAGCATGTGTAGATCTTAATATTTCCAACTGATTTCATGCATTTAAAGACGTCCATAGGACAATAAAACATCTCTAGCACAACAGCAGTGATGTTGATAGAGCGCACAGGTCACCCGACTAGGATAATTTTACTAAATACTCACCTGGGCCCATAAATTTCATTAAACACGCAACATCAATATTTACCTTGGGTAACTCACGCTCTACTATCAGTATATCTTGAGATTCTCTATACTACACTGATTCCCATGTCTACAACCTAGCAATGTAGATACTAGGAACCTAATCACCTAGGATCAGGGAGTCGACTATTTAGCTAGGTATCCAAGAACATTTAATAACATTTATTGAATCATGAAATAACCACAGACTTTGGGTAGGTTCAAAACTTTATCTAATCATCTTCATCATCATATGTCATGAGCAGAAAATTAAATGTGATAAGGCTATCAATAACTAAAATCAAAAACAGTATGTAGCTACGAATAAGACAGCGTATGCTTAGCATCTAGAACTTTAAACTGAAGGATAGGTAAAAACAAGGAACATGCTATTTTTAGATAACAACCTCTCGCAACCTGATTGAAGGAGGGTAAAGAAAGGGAACATGACTATTCAATTAAGCTTATCTCCTAGAGGGAGGGTAAGATAAGGAACATATACTTAAGATAGAAACAATTTAGCATTAACTAAAGGTAGGTCAAAAAGTGGAACATGCTAATAGACAAGTAATGCATGGAAATCTCATTTATAAAGGGACAGGGGAGAAAAAGGAACGTATGCAATTATGCTTTGCAATATTCGATCATTAGAAATGCAAATATAGATAAGCAATCATCCACACAGACTTTATATTTACCTAGGATATAGTGAAGACCAACCCTGGCCACGGGTCAGATGGAAAAGACGGGAAGGAACCCTCAAGGACTTGGGTGCCAGTAGGCGAGCAGGTACAGCTCATGAACAGTCAGGACAGGATAACCCCAGAATTTGGATCAGGATGGGGTTCACCAAAGGGTACGACCAACACCCGCAGCTTCGGTTGCAACGCCTGCGCTACTCCCGCTCTGCAAGGAATCTGCCAATAACCCCGATTGGGTTCTCGAACCTCCCAGCAAAGTGCTTCACCAGCACTTTAAGTCTGCATAAACCCCGAATGGGTTTCTCGAACCTCCCAATAGAGTGCTTCGCAGCTCTCTGAGTTCAGTCACCTATAGAGTGCGTTGGGTCAGTGACAGGTCAGCTATTTGGACAAGTCGGACAATTTCTCTAGCTAAACCTACTCTAGTTATACTGTTTTTCGGGTCAGTGTACCACCCCCCAATGTTGCAAGTGTAAGGATACCCAATTTTGAATGGAAAAAAGAGGAGGTTAAGTCATCATACCACCTATATTTTAGACTTTCTCAGGCTTAATATTCAATCACTGTACCCACCCCTTATTTTCTATCTTCCCATGACATATGTTTTTCGGTGAACAATAGTGAATACAATCTTCGTATACATTTGTTGCATTTGTAGTACAGTTCAGCTTTGTTCAGCTAGGTCGCAGGTTGGTTCCCAGGAGCATCTTGGCTGTGGCTGCCAGCTGGCTGGGTTCCACTGCTGCCGAGTTTTTCTCTCTCCGCTTCCAGTCCTGCGCAGTAGGTACTTCCAATATGGAGTAATAAGCACCTCCCAGGCCCAAAAGGATACGATACATGAAAAGCAAGAGAAAATAATTTAGAACATAGAAATAAATGATTACACTGTATACCATGAATCACTGTGCTGCACCCATTACTTCATAATAACTATAGCATTATTGGTTATGCAGAACAAACAGCTTTGCAAAAGCGGCAATGCAAGCTCAAAGCATGTGAGAACACAGAGCGGCTATGTTAGCTGTATTGCGCATGAGCAAACACTTTCCCACCAGAACTGCGAATACGTCATGTCACATGGGTATGACCGACGCATGCGCAGTCTAAATTCCCGAAGTCTAAATTCCCGCGTAGCAGCAACCATTTTGTAATGCAAGCGTATTAGGATTAATAAACGCATAGGCAAGCGCCTCTTGGACACCCTGTATAATGAAAAATTTGCAAAATTAGTAAGACGAACATGTTGATTACTTTTATTAACACTATTTGAGGTTCATGATACAAGCAAGTCGCTTAACGTGCGAATCCTTGCTCCATCAATGTGATAATGTAAAAAACATATATGTCCTATAACAAACTAGTACACCAGGCCACAAACAGTAAAACACCACAATACAATAACAGTATACCTAGCCATAGAAAACTAAGAAAGGAATGACATAAATTCCCACGTCTCCACCATCTAAGAATGTCCATTGCTCTTACATCCTCATCCCATAATCCACATATGATCCTGTCTTTCCTTGCTTAGTTTACATACCAGATCTGACCGAAAAAACAATCAAAATACAATAATTCGAAAAATAGTAAAACATATCATGCATGTCTTCACTCAAATATTAGCAAATCAAAAAGAAATACTTTGCAAAGAACTGAATTGAAAAACAAATGATGATGCAGTAGATTTTACAAAGAAAGTATGAGCGATGCTTTTCCTCCAGTTTGAAAGCCAAACTTAACAGGGAATCAATAAATGCAGAGAGGAATCTTCAGGACAGTAAGAGGACGCTGCTTCTGAATGCTATTACCTGTCTCTATCTTTGGAACCTCCACTGTATAAAACTGATATTCATAAAAGTGCTCAAATCATGTTTTTGATGTAGAAACGTCCACTCAAAATAAATGCTGCTCTCTAAAGATGTGGTTAGTGCTGTTGTTGTGTTCCTGCAATATTTGTGCCCCACAAACACACTCTGATTTATGTGACATGGGGTCATTTACCAACGCAATGATAGTTCGGAATTCCTGACATAATATTGTAGTGCCACCTTAGAAGAATATTTCATGCTTTAGTGGATACGACAATGTGTATTGATGATGGTAACTCATTTGTCCCTCATGTTTAATTAAGTGTGTTACCTTCAGCCTGTCAATGTATCTATCTCATACTGTTTGTTGTATATTTACTTCCATGTGCTTTTTGAGTTAGGATTGATGCACAATGACCAATATGGTGCTACTGGTACTTCCATGTCCACCGTTGCCATCATTTTGCTTAGTGTGCGGTATTGCATTCTCAGAGTATTTTGTTAGTGCATCATGGTACCAAAATAATTGTGACTCTTATGACTTTGGTGAGTTATTTGCTCTGAAGTTCAGGAACATCCCCCCGGCCCTTCCCACAGAGATGTCCCCAAAAGTTCCCCTTAGCCTCTTAGAGAAATGAACTCATGACTCCAAAGAGACTTTTCAAGATCTTGAAGCACTGGAGTCTGTGTTTTAATACATGGGCTCTGAATTGTATTGAACCCTGTTGGTTGGTCCTAAAGCTTCAGTGGCAGCAATATAACGGTAGAAATTTGACTCTGGAACACTTTAATTTAGTTTGATGTTTTATTGGCAATGATGTTGATTGATAAGGCAAGGTTTTATATTCCATTCAATATATTTTTTTACCGTCTCCATTGATTTCAATTGTGTTGTAATGATGGATTATAACTTGTTTTCCTCTTTTACTAATGTGGCAACAACATGGCAAGGCCAATAGGGCTTCCATATCATTAGTGACACCTCCTTACATTAAGATGTAATCTATTGTTTGTAGTGACGTTGTGATTATGTTGGGGTGTAAAACGATCTGAGGGTGTCACCAAATGTTTTTCCATCGACATGATTGTATAGTTGTATAATTAATGCAGAGTATTCAGTAGTGTGTGTGTAATAAAAGTACTTTTCCTCACAAGCTCCTATTGAATAAAAATGTGTAACTCCAGTTCCTCTATTTTGATCTATGATTGGACAAACTAGCTGTCCTAAACTGATCACCTGCAACCAGCAAAATTATTAGTGATACAGGTGAGTAAGGGGTACTCTCAAGGAGAACGTAACCCTGAACTCAGACCAACCATATTTTTTAAAACAAACAATCATACATATGATCCAATTAAATATGCATATGCAGAGGGTAAGAAATTATCAAGGTAACAACATGCTCTTTTTTGTTAGCATTGTGTTCCTAAAGAATGAAGACTCCTGGTTGCTTTTGAGCAGGATGGTTTGATGATTTACGTTTTGGGTGCATGCTCATGAATCTCAAAGGATTCAAACATGTTGCTTTAAATGCTCGAATAATTAGTAATCCTTTCCATGTGTTCAATGTATAGTATTAGCAAAGTCATAACCTATTCACCGTCTTCTGTGCCACAGTACTAAAAAAAATGAGGGTGGTTCCACCCCTCCGTATAGCAACCCCGTCTACGTGTCATATACTTGAAGGCAATTTTCTGTTTTTATTACACTTCTGTCCTTCCACATAGCCTCCCCTCCCACTTTTGAGACATCCTGCATGATTATGTCTTTCATGGACAGTAGGTTCATCCTAGTTTCCTTGGACAAGCCTGCAAAAATCTGGGAAGTTAAACAACTAATGTACTTGCATTGCATTGCTTTGCACCAGCAAGCAACATAACATGATGCTTCGTTCATTCTAGCTGTTCTCTGTTCATGTCCTGAGATGGGTCTGGGGAGTTTATTAGCAAGGAATATGCTCTGTAACAAGTCCCTTGAGGATGTGCGTTGTCTTCTGTCAATGCATTAGTAAAGGGACAAACAGATATCAGAGGCATGCACTAGAGTAGATGTAGAATGATTCCAAATCTTGCAAAGGAGTAATCGGTTTCTAAAGTAAGTGACTGTAAATGGGAACGGATGCAGCCTAGTACAATCTGAGATAGTGGAACATTGTGAGTACAGTGTGCACCGGAAACCGCCACCATGAGGAAGCTGGGTCTGAGGAGTGAGACTCGGAGATGCTTGCCATTAAAGGAAGTGATTTTTTAAGTGCTGGTGGCTCAAGCTGTTTTTTCTCCTCTTAATGACCCAATATCCTAGAAACAGGCAGCTGATGTCCTTACATGGAATCATATTCAGGGACCACAACATCCACAAATGCTGGACCACATTAGAGATGTATTGGGCTTTAAACATCTAGCCCACTCTTTTGGAGATGAATTGTATGCTCAGTGATACATACAGACTGCAGAACATTTAATTTCAGCAACATTTGAAAGATTTTCTAAAAAGAGAGTGGAAGATATTATTAAGGTAAAACTCCTAAGTTTCCTAAATGAAAAAGATTTATGCTGCATGATTTTGAACATGAGTACCTCAAATACCTAAAATAAATGCGATTCTATTGAGCTAGGTTTCTCCTTCATCTTTGGCCTTAGAAGAAGTATAAACCTCTGATCCAACAGATATGAAAGCAGAGAACGAATAAATTAAATCTAAGGCTGCCTGAAATGTTGCAGTCCATCCTGCCTCTTCTGCAGCTCAAATCTTTCTTAAAGATGTGCATGCCTTTTACGATTGTCTTCAGGATGGCTACATCTTCAATATTCGGACTTTCGTGTTATTATCAAAATTCTTGTCAGATACCACTTCTGATTCCATATGGTCTTCAGCAGGTGCGGTCTTAGCAGCCTGATGGTTTTTATGATTAGAAACCAGGGGCCTGATTCACAAAGGTGTACTTACACTTTTGCATACGTTTACAATTGTTGACTATTTCCAAAGGTATTTTACGAGTAATATATTTACTAGTGCAGACTGTCCTATCTTTTTATGTGTGGAGATTCCCCACTCTTTAAAATACTGCTCATAAAATTCCTTTGGGAATAGCAAACAAACATAAACTTAGACCAAAGTGTAAGTTCACCTTTGAGAATCAGGCCCTAGAAGTGCACAGCATTCTTTAATTTCAAATTTCAATTTTTGTCTCCTGAGATGTTTGGGCCACAGTTGAATGATTTTGTCCAAAAGACTGCAGAAGGCGAATATACTGTGGCCTTTCCCTTCAAATTTGTGATAAAACGCTTGATGATAGGGCTCTTAAGATTTAAGATATTCCTTTTGTGGCTCAGGCAAAGGCTGGGGGGATGCGCTGATAGAAAGATTTTACCTGCATACAAATCATCATCAGCAACAAAATTTGCAAGGTCAACACCATTGAACCAAGATAGTAGGGGAAGAATAATGGAAGAACACGTGGAATGGTCCGGTCACTCATCTGAAGTAGCCATTCTCTACAGTTAATAGAGATGCTCCTATGTTCACTTTATCAACCTACTCCAGTTGCACTCAGTTGATAATAGTGGCAGGAATCACTGCGTAAGTAAATTCAAGACTTAATGAACAAAGGAGCAATAACAGAGATTCCTTTTCCCAAGAGAAATCGCTCCAATGCCAGAGAGCAAAGTTTGTCCAGTTTTAGATCTAACATTCTTGGATCGATATGTCAAACATTTCTCATTAAAGATGACAACAATTCAGATGATAATTCTGTTGATTACCTGGGTGGATTGACTAGTTACCTTTGATCACCAAGATGCTTACTTTCCTGCCCCAATCCAACAGAAATCTCAGCCTTGCCGTTGTTTTTCTTTGGGCAAACAACACTTCCAGTTCAAGGCCCTACCTTTTGGCCTCTCATCAGCTATAAGAACCTTCTTGGAGGTATTAGCTCTGATTGTGGCTTTCTTAAACCTAAATTTATCAAGTCAAACTTTAATTCGCATTTGTTTAAAATGCATAAAAGAACATAAATGATAAAATTCATAGAGTGCAAACTGCAGACCGCAAGGTAAAGTTACAGTACAGATCTAAAATTAAAAGAAATAATTTAAAACTTTTGCAACAAGTGAATAAAAAATGTGGAATGTCTCATGTGCTAGATCAAGATAATATAAAGAGAGAGATAACAGTACACTAGAAGTAAAAACACAGGTAAGACCAAAATTCAGTGATACCTGTAAACATTTATTATTGTTTATAAATGGCTGGGTGAGCCAGCGTCAGAGACTTGTCACAATAATCGTTTGTGATCAGGATCGGCCCAGAAGTATAGGTTCATTAAGATATGGGTGACATTCCATTAAAAGCCTTACAGGTTTTTACTGCGCTAGTAAAAAGGAAGCCATGGTGAAGCAAACGTACAGGGTTTCAAAATTTTGTGCCACAAATAGGGCAAGTGTTGGAGAGTGGTTGCAACATTTCTTCAGCAAAGGAATAATACATTGTTTTCTCTCCTTTGCATAAAAAGAACAAAAAACAGCATGTGCAAAGTCGATTGAGTTGACTTATTATTACATGGACATGGAGGAAGCAGAGTGAGTGAGAATAAGTTCTTTGGGTACCCCAGTATAATCGGTATGTAGTTTAATTGAAATCTACTTAGGATGAACAGGTGTGGGTGTTCTTTATGAAAGAGAGGTATGAAAGAGCACCATGATGAAGCTGTGGTAATCCCTGATAAGACACTAAAGAAATGTTCCCCCTGCATCTGTTCAACCTGTCTGATGCAGATTTCATAATGAATATTTCTTTGAGCCCTGATGTTGCAGAGGCTCGGCGTGTCATAAAAAAGTGTTATCCCCAGTGAAGAAAAGGTTTTCTAACATAGGATAACTGGGGAATTTTATGGGCATAGTCTAGGTTCATAATATCATTTAAAATCGTTTGATTCAATTCAACTGTATTCCCTTCCCACAATTGAAGCCACTGAGATAGCAGGCCAATTTGATGATGTTGCTAATGTAAGGCAAGTCAGCTTCCTCATGAGCAATAAAGTTGATACAACTAGTGGGACTGACAATAGTCACTTAACAAATTTGTCTTTCACTACTTGCAATGCCTATATATCCACTGTCCCCCAAATCCAGACCCGTAAGTACCAATAGATCTCGTTTTAGCCAAATAGATTTTAATCATTCTGACAATGGTTCACTACCCAATTTTCTTGAGAAACAGAACATTGCTGCACTACTTTTGCCCATGTGGTTTGCCCTATTTTGAACCCTCTCCATTCGATAATAGTTCAGATTCCAAAATTACGCCTAGATAATTAAAGCTTGGGACCTGTTCTATTTTCTCCCCATCAAGATAGAGTTTCAGCGGTTTCTTTTTAGCTCCACCCATGGCCAATGTAAAGGTTTTGGATTTATTTACATGAAGGCTCAAATCGGACATGAAGCCCATATATTCAACGATAAGATGTTGAAGTGCTATTGGGCTTCTTGCTAGCAGAACTACATTGTCTGCATATAACAGAATCAGGATGGAAGTTCTCTGTGCTTAGGGAGTATCTTTCGATTCATGGATTAGAACTTCATTCAATTTATTAGTATATAGGGCAAAAAAGAAAGGGGACAGAACACATCTCTGTCTGACACCCCATACATTTTAAAGGATTTTGTTCATTCTCCTTGCCTCCCAAAATGAACCTTGACAGTAGCGTCTGTATATAACTCTCCAATAAAATGTGTTACTGCGGCCTCTACCTCATTGCCTCCATGATATTCCACAATTTTCTGTGTACCACACAGTCAAACGGTTAATTAGCCAGGGCTATGAAGGCCACATCTATTTACCATAGAAACATTGCCACTAATAATGTCAGATTGAGACACTGGTCTATGGCACCCCTACCCTGCCTGAAACCATATTGGATTTCAGCGAGAATCTTTTTTTCTGTCACCCAGATTTCAAGCTTGTTTAGTACTAATCTCTCCGTGAGCTTGGTGGTGCTATCTAACAATGAGTGGGTGTAAAAAATCGCCTTTTTAATGTATTATTTAGGGACATTTATGGCTATTGACTTGAAAACCACAATCATAATTGATTGTTTGTCAAGAAGATGTCCATTGGGACACCGTTCAGTCCTGCGGCTTTCAAAGATGGCGACTGTGACAGGGCGAGCTCTATTTTCCCTAAGTCAAATGAAGGGCAGGTTTTGGCCTTACTAGGAGGACTAGCAGGCACAGGGCACAAGCCCTCTGGATTGTGAAAGATGTCCTGGAAATGCCTTGCCCACGATTTCTCCTCTATATGAACGTCCAGTGAAGGACCACACTTATCTGAGAGGAAAGGTGAATCAATAACCTTCCAGAAGGTTTTACTGTCATTCTGCTAGGATGCTTTCTTTAAGGTTTCCCAAGCTTCAGATTTGAGCTCTTTCTGCCTTTCCTCTCTAGCTAATTTATAGATGTGCCTCAACCTACGAATATTACCGTTATCTCTAGGTAGAGTTTTGAAGGCCTTCCTCAAATTAGAGGACGCTACTGAGCAGTTTGTACCAAACCAGCGAGGCTGGGGGGTGTCATTTGCAGGGATTGGATGGGTAAGTTGTGTTTTAATGTTTGTTAAAATATTTGCAAACACTTCAACACCATATTGCTGTTTAACTGTGGATCAAGCACAGGAGAAACCCCCCCCCAAATTGGCCACTATGAGGTTAGTGAGCATTTTAGGCTCATCCACTTCATCCCACATTAAATTGAAGTACTTCCTAGCTTGGATTGGTGTTGGGGCAATTTTGTGAATTCTACTCTTGTAATCACTCCATGCTAAAGAGCATGTGAGCATTGCCTGATTGCTGAATTCAGTGAAAGTAACCTTTACCTTAGAGATACTAGATTTCATAAGATCGCACATGATTATATAATCAATCACAAAGGTACGTTCTGTACTTTGAAATGTAGGGAGTCTCTCACCACTCGCTGGATCAATTTCGATACAGGCTCTAAATGCCATATCAACAGTGCAGTGTTTAAGGCATTACCATGTGTGTTATGAACAAAATGGGTAATAGGTTCTCCCCAGTAGTATTCTATACCTCCTAACTTTGGGGATGTTTTGAGATTGAAGTCTCCAACCCATATGATTTTTAAAGGGTTTGGATGTCGGCCAACAAGGTCCTCTACGGTTTTGCATAGGTTCTTGTAGGATTGGTCCTTTTTGGCAGGTTAACCCCTGAACTTTTTGCCTTAAGCTCTGACATGGTGGTAGTGGTTTTAGGCCTCCGGGTACTTTAGCACTGTGGCCCAGTGTAAAGTGTGTGCGTTCACTGTGTACATGTGGTGAGATTGGCCTGCCCTCCCATAGGAATGCATGGGGGATAAGTGTGTCCATGGTAATTGCTGTTATGAGAGGCATGCAGGGTTGAGTTTAGTATGTATGAACTCGTGAGTATAAATGCTGCACAATGGTGTGCACAGATTTATGGTGGCTGGTGGAGAAATGCCACTTTCAGAAGTTGGCATTTCCTTGTGATATGTGACTGCCTGCCTGATGTGAAATGCATGTCTGGCTTGTGAGTGACAGGATCTGAGAGGTGTGGGTGGCTCCAGGAGGCGCAGGGTGAGTCAGCTAGACTGAATGGGACACCTGGAGGAAGAGGGGTGGGATGGGTAATCCTCAGACTCTGAATAGGGTGGTGCTTCCCTGGTGAATACAGACTTCGCCCCCCTGTGGTGTGTCTGATGGCCAGCCCCCACCTGACAAAGGGGAAGAGGAGCTTGGCAAACAAAATGCTCCAAATCCCCCTAAACCAGTTCTGACTGGTATCCCCAAGCCCTCTGCTGTGACACAAAGGAGAAAAGGTGTATAAAAGTGGGAGCTGTGATGTTGTTCTGTATTTGTTCCTAAACTTGCGGGTGTGCTGCTGTTGGGGCCCAGGGGGGGGGGCTGCCTCCCTGGGCCCCTCATTGCCCCCTGAACCTTGCTGGACTTATGCTTTTACTGCAGGACCTTTTGCCTACTTCTAGTGCCTTGTGAGTGCCTGATTCTGAAGGAGGAAGAGGAGCGTGGGCTGCGCAGCGCGGCGCTGCCCGTCCCTTTGGGGGGAATCCCCAACCGAGGGATTCCCCTGTGATGCGGCCGAGAGCGAGTGTTCACCGCTCTTATTGATTTTAGTTGCAGGTGCCCACCCTGCATTATGGTGCCACGTTGAGCAGGGGCCACTCAGCTTTGTATTTTCTAACAAAGAGGGAGCATACCACTCAAAGCGCTGAAGAAGAAGCTCACCACCTTGGCCTGAATGAGAAATGGCCACTGACCCGAAAGCCAGGCAAAGTTCGCCTGACTCTTTGCGGGGCCGGTGGAAGGACCGGAGGTAGTGTGGGTGACGATGCGGGGCTCCCGTGAGTAAACGGGAGCCCGGTGTGCATGGAGGAAGTGCAGCCAGAAGGGAGAACAGGAGCCTACCCTGCCTCCAGGAGCACCAAAGAGGAGTCCCGGGTCCCAGGAGGTGGCCCAGGTGAAGACTTGACGCGGCCGGGAGATACCCGGCAAGCGAGAACGTAGGATCGTGGAGACAGCCTGTGCTGTCATAAATTATGAACTGCGTAGGGTGCGTGAACGCACTAACGCTGATGTAACTGGAACAGAGAATCAACCCATTGGAAAGAAGGCTCCCATTCCCAATGAAGGCGGGATAACCATTCCAAATGAAAGGAACCCTTGATGGTCCCACCACTATGGCCACGTAAGGGCCCCTACTAAAGCGCTCCTGTTTTCTCCTGTCCTGATGAAGACCCCAATATGAGGATCAAACCTACCCTTTAACCAGGGGGTCGAAACGTAGACCTGATCACAAACACTCGCCAAGCATAGGAATAATCAACAGAGTTACACATCTCCTATGTATATGTGCATACTGGAACTTCAGATCTAAAGACAGACTGTAAAGGGTTTATTTTATCCCACTGTGATTGCTCCTAGTCACAACCACCTTTACCCAGTCCTCACATGTTCCCCATCACACCCATCCTACCTAACTGTTTCCCTATTTCCTATCACTTAGAGCGCGATATTCATGTAAATAATTGATGTACAACTTTTTGTTTTGTTTCCTTACATGAAGCTTGTAAATGGTATATATCTATGAGAAGAATTTCCATTGATACGTATATGATTCAATGACGTAATTGAATAATTCTTTTTGTTTGAATACAATGATACTCCTTATATCTAGATACCTGTTGAATGGAACCAGGTACATGTGAAATATTGTGCTGAACTGATGATTAAATAACATAAGCACACCTTGGCATACAATATCATTTTGTTCCACACCTGATTAATTGCTTGTCTTACATTTATTGTTTTAATTGAATCGATAGACTCTGACCATTGCTATTGTAACTAACAGCAAGTAGTTGGCAGCTGCCACGATTAGGCCATAGCTATTTTTGGGGGCATGTTTTTAGTTATGAGTGAAATGCACTCCTTTGCCCCATACTTTCTCAGCTGCACAGCAAGTAGCATCAGCTTCCACATTTAGGTACAGGCAATGGCGCACGTGTAAACCATTCTGCATAGGCAGCAGCCTTAACATTTTGGACTTAGGGCAGTGGAGCCCCCCTTTAGAAGGCCAGTTGGTGTCATGACTCCCCAGTTCCTGCCATGTCACCACCATAATAGGATAATTGCCAACCCACTCCTTCACACATCACACATCACACACAGATAGTGCAGCATTGCATGTTTCGTATCCCACATTGAAACACACCCCTGTCCCGTGCATCCTGCACTCCTTAAATGCAAAAGTATACTTTATGTGATGTGTAATCTTTTTCTAATAAAGGTTGTGTCTGTGGAGTTTATCATTGTGTTTTAATACTTTTTATGTTGCAATGCTTACACAAAACACCATGGTAATTATAAGTTCACGTTGCGAAATTATTTGTATTTCTTTAGTTAGCATTAAGAATCCGACAATTGTCTTATGCATAAAGACCACTTCTACTGCAAGATTGATCGCTTTTCACCAAAGGTTTAGGGGTCCAATTCACAGAACTAACTTAAGATAAAATCCTAAACTTACTACCATTTTCGTATTCACAGAAGGCACTTACTCATTTTGGTATTCACAGAAGACACTTACTCATTTCGGTATTCACAGAAGGCACTTACTCATTTCGGTAATCACAGAAGTTAGTAGTCCTAACTTTAGGACTCCTAAATGCCTTCTGTGAATACCGAAAGTCTTAAAATTAGGATTTTTCTCAGTTTAGTAGTAGTAAAGTTAGGACTCCTAACTTTAGGACTCCTAAATGCCTTCTGTGAATACCGAAAGTCTTAAAATAAGAGAAAGCACATGAAAGTTAAGTGACTTTTCTTTTGTTATTAAGGTGCCCATGGCAAGACAGCAAAAGAACAATTTTTTGAACGCTTTTTCCTGCTTGAAAGGAAGAACCAATTTCGGATTAAAGAAAAAAGCAAGGCCAGTTAAATGCAGGTAGTGAATTTTCTGGTTAAAGATCAGCAAAGGACATTTGTGCAATTTGTAAAACATACTAGAAACCGGTATCAAAGACATAGTAAGGTGTGTTAGTATGTTTAGTGTGTTTTATCTTTCATAGAGTACGTGATGGAAAGACAGCAAAGAAGAGGAATACAAGTAAGTGCATGCAATGGTTAGTGAGATATGTTAAAAAATCAAACTATTTACAGAAAGCAGTAAACTAATTCATAATTCCTACAGTTTCACAGGAGTAAGGACAGCGCATTCGGCACTAACTTCACAACATTCCTCCTCACAACTGGACGCCATCACAAGACTTCCAGGACGCTAAGCCATCACTCTTAAGATCACAGGTAGGACCTATTCCCTAGCATATAGTAGGGTACATCATTGTTAGTCTTACGCCTTTTAGGAACTAGCATAGTAAAATGTACTTGTTGCCTCTCAGGTTGACAACAAGAAGACGTCAGCATCCTCAATCCGGCCCTCCTCCCTAAACCTTACTTCATAGCCTTAGTGGTTTCAAGTATTCACAGGTTATATGATAGGGTGCAGGTAAGTTGGCTCATAGATTCTCTGCGAAACCACAATCAAGCACACTACAGGTCAGAGTGCTTATTGGAACTTGACTGAAGGCTAAGCGCTCGTACACTGTTTCATCCAGACGCTATGAATCAAAAATCAATTGAGGGGAATGGATTACTTGGAACTACGTGGCCAGGTTTTTTTTGGTGCTTGATGACTCTCATAAAAAACCCTCATACACGCAGGTAGATGGTCATGCCGTTTACCTTGGTTCTCCGCCAATATATGCTGCGTTAGTGCATCATCATAGGGTCTTTCTTTTCACATGCTCACCTCCACCCGAAGGTAACCAATGGTAACGTAGTAGTGACCAGATAAATGGAGTGGTCAAAAAAAGTTGTGAATTATTCTCAAAAAACCCTGGCCGCATAGTTCCAAGTGATCCCTTCCCCTCAATTGATTTTTGTCTATTAAGCCTAAAAGGTGAAAGGATCTCAACTTCTACGTCCCTCTCTTTTGATGAATAAAGCTATGAATCAAAACCCTGACACTATGGAACAAAAAAGAGATGTATCATTGCAGGATATAGCTGCTATGTTGGTAGGGATGTTACTGCTTTACAAACAGCCATACAAGCTCCAACTGTTTCTCAGGCTATGTCATGGAGTTTTTCTGACACTCGAAAACCTCTCCTTAAACCACCTATGTTTCAGCCGCAAATGTAAACGTTGCATAGCAGTGGTACTCTTCTTTTCTGCCTCTACACAATTTCAGGTAGTTACTCCGGTAACCATCCCCTTAGCAGCACCAGAACTTTTCCACGGTGATAGCAACAATTTTTTTTAAAAATCAATTGCATTTGCATTTTATTGCTAAACCAATGGCCTTTGCGGATGATTGTTCCAAAATTGCTTTTATTCTCTCCTACTTAGGTGTAGATGCAGCCTTATGGTCAGTACCATTAGTAAAAAGAGATGACCCAATTGTATATGATTTGCGACACTTTAAAAGCACAATGAAAAAATTGTTTGCCAAACATGTATTTGTGCAATCCACAGATCATGAATTACCTCATTTAAAGCAAGGATCTTCTGATTTGTTACATTACATTTCAAATTTAATAGATTAGTCACAGAAGCAGAATGGCCAGAGGAGTAACGCATTTCCCTGTTTTACAAGGGACTCAGGGAAGAGTTAAAAGAAATGATAGCACAGATTTTAGATCCCCCAGGCAATATAGAAGATTTTATTGATCTAGTAGTTAAGTTAAATCATCGATTGTCAGAGCGTAGGAATGAAAAAAGGACAGACAGAACATAAACTGTTCATGTTTTAAGAAAAAAACATTCCCAAGATAGATGCAACGCCCAAGGTTAACTTGGGAGAACCCATTCAAATCGGGACAGTTAGGGGGTCCCCTTACTAAAGAAGAAAAAGATAAAAGAAGAATGCTAAATCAGTGTCTTTATTGCTGGGACACCAGCCATTTTGTAAAGGAATGTCCCAATTGCCCTAATAAACTCAAAGTAAAAACTAATGGAGGGGTTCTTACCCAACATTCGGAAAACGAATTAACTTGACGAAAGACGAGGTCAGTTTGTCGAGTCCACACACCAGTTTGGCCTCTTTAGCCCCGGAAACCTCATATCACCACCTTAGTTTAGAGTCTTAATACAGTCTATAAATGACAAGGAGCGTTCATGGTCAGTGGACGCTCTCATCAATTCAAGAGCCACAAGTAATTTTATTGATACTGCTTTCTTACATGAGTTAGGATTAAAACAAATGACTAAACCAAAACCGGAGATGGTCGGAGCAGTGGACGGTAAGGAGTTAATCTCAGGGTTAATACAGCAACACATAGAAGATCCTACAATGACTTGCTCCACACATCACAAAAGAACGTATCACTTTTGACATCATTGACGCACCACAGTTTCGTCTTATTTTAGGGGTCCCATGGTTTTAACTACATAACCCAAAATAGATTGGGTAAACAAAACCATATTGTTTGGTTCCAAAAATTGTTGGTCACACTTTTTTCAACAATCCATATCTGAGAATGTTATACAAGGTTATGATTTCCCAAAAGACTCTGAAAGTATATTACTGGTGGAAGGAGTACCTTCAGAATACTCTGATTTGATAAATGTTTTCAACAAACAACGAGCTAATACCCTACCACCGCATAGAGACTTCGATTATCGTATTGATCTAGTAGCAGGAGCAACATTGCCTTGCAGCAGAATTTATGCTCTCAAAGAAAAAGAAAATGAGCATTTACGTGAATATTTAGATGAATATCTTGCCAATGGTTTCAAGTAGGTGTCACTTATAAAGATGTAACAGAAGGAGTTCAGAAGGCACTACAAGAGAAACTAAAAAAGAATGGCAAGAAAAGTATCTTCTGCTTTAATAGAAAGACAATATGTTGTTTATGAATGAACAAGTGTTTGTACCTTGTTCTGTCTTACAAAAGCAAGTGATTCAATTTCATCATGATACACTAATGTCAGCTCACCCGGGAATCATCAAAACTTATCAGTTGATTAAAAGACAATTTTGGTGGCCTTTCATGTTTAATGATATACAAACCTATGTGGCTAATTGTACTGTGTGCACACAAAATAAATCTGCACATAAATCCCCTAGTGATTTGTTACTTCCCATGCCTATACCTCCACAACCATGGCATACTATATCATTAGATTTTATAGCGGAATGTCCTCGTACTTTGGACGGATTCACCACAATTCTGACTGTGGTTGAGCATTTTACTAGAATGGCGCATTTTATACCTTTGCAAAAGTCACCATCGGCAAAGGAATTAGCCCAGAAGTTTGCAAAATAAATCATACGATTACATGGAATCCCATCTGTAGTGATTTCTGATAGATTCCCAATGTATTTCCCATTTCTGGCAACAGTTAGGCAAATTATTAAACATGGAAGTTCGGACGTCCGCTAGTTACCACCCACAGACAGACGGTTTGGCCGAGCGTACTAATCAAACCAACAATATTTACGTTGCACTTGTGATTGTATTGATGAGTGGTCAAATGTGTTGTGGGTTTTAGTATTTGCTTGTAATAACACAGATCACTCATCCATACACATGTCCCCGTACATTTGTGCAACTTGTTTTCATCCAAAACATATTCCTTGACCAAATATTGTACCTTCATTAGCACCATCATGATTATGAAAAGAAATTGGTTTCTGTTCATAACCAAGCTCAATTTCAGTTAGCTAAAGCAAAAGAAACTCAGAAACTTTTATTTGATATCAATCAATCAATCATGACATTTGTATAGCGCGCTACTCACCCGCGAGAGTCTCAAGGCGCTGGGGGAGAGGGGTCCGTTACTGCTCGAAAAGCCAGGTCTTGAGTTGCTTCCTGAAGGAGAGATGGTCCTGGGATCTCCTACCTTGGCTGCCAGGTAGGAGAAGGATCTTCCTACGGCGGTGGTTCTGCGTATGCGTTGAACGGCGGTGAGGGCGAAGCTGGTTGATCGTAGCTGGTGGGTGGGCGTGTAGAAGGTCAGTCGGGTGTTGAGGTACTTGGGGCCCAGGTCGTGGAGAGCCTTGTGTGCGTGGGTTAGGAGTCTGAACGTGATCCTCTTGTTTACAGGGAGCCAGTGCAGGTCTCTCAGGTGGCCCGAGATGTGGCTGTGTCAGGGGATGTCCAGGACGAGTCGTGCGGAGGCGTTCTGGATGCATTGGAGTCTTTTCTGAAGTTTGGCTGTGGATCCGGCGTAGAGGGTGTTTCCGTAGTCCAGTTGGCTGGTGACGAGTGCCTGGGTGACCGTCTTCCTGGTGTCGGTGGGGATCCATCGGAAGATCCTACGGAGCATGCGCAGGGTGTTGAAGCATGATGATGAGAGGGCGTTGACTTGTCTGGTCATTGAGAGGGAGGAGTCAAGGCGGAGGCCCAGGTTACGTGCGTGGTCCATTGGCTTAGGAGTGGTGCCCAGGGCAGGGGGCCACCAGGAGTCGTCCCAGGTGGAGGGCGATGATCCCAGGATGAGGACTTCCGTTGGTGAGGGAGAGGATCAGCTGGGTGTCGTCGGCGTAGGAGATGATGTTGAGGTTGTGTTGGCGTGCGATGGCTGGGAGGGGGATCATGTAGATGTTGAAGAGGGTGGGGCTGAGTAATGATCCTTGTGGTACGCCGCAGATGACTTCGGTGGCCTCTGATCTGAACGGGGGAGGCAGACTCTTTGGGTTCTTCCGGCGAGGAACGAGATGATCCATTCCAGTGCATCTTGGATTCCGATGTTGCTGAGGCACTGCACTAGGGTGCGGTGGCAGACAGTGTCGAACGCTGCGGAGAGGTCCAGGAGGATGAGGGCTGGCGTTCCCCCGTTGTCGAGCAGGGATCTGATGTCGTCAGTGGCTGCTATGAGCGCGGACTCGGTGCTGGGGTTGGCTCGGAAACCGGACTACGAGTGGTCGAGGGATCCATTTGTCTCGAGGAAGGCGGCAAGCTGTCTGTTGACGGTCTTCTCGATGACCTTGGCCGGGAAAGGGAGGAGCGAGATAGGGCGGAAGTTCTTGAGGTCGGTGGGGTCCGCTGTTGGTTTTTTCAGGAGGGCGCTGATGTCGGCGTGCTTCCAGCTCTCAGGGAAGGTGGCGGTGTTGAAGGAGGTGTTGATGATGTCCCGGAGATGGGGTGCGATGATGGATTCGGCCTTGTTGAAGACGTGGTGGGGGCAGGGGTCGGTTGGGGATCCGGAGTAGATGGTGTTCATCGTGCGGGTGGTGTCTTCGGTGCTGACCGGGGTCCAGGTGCAGAGGGTGGTGGTGGGGGGTGTTGGTTCGGTGATGAGGTGCGTGGTTGGTGCACCGAAGCTGCTGTGTATTTCAGCGATCTTGCGGTGGAAGAACGAGGTGAGTGAGTCGCAGAGGTCTTGTGAGGGAGTGATGTCGTTGTTTCCGGCGCTGGGGTTGGAGAGTTCTTTGACGATGCTGAAGAGTTCCTTGCTGTTGTGGGCGTTGTTGTCCAGTCATTCTTTGAATGCTGTCTTCTTGGTGGTGCGGATCAGCTGGTGGTATTTGCGGGTGTCGTGCTTGAGGGCTGTCATGTTGTCTGTGGTCTGGTCGTTCACCAGGCTTTCTCGAGAGTGCAGCAGTTTTTCTTGGAGTTCTTAAGTTTGTCGGTGAACCAAGAGGCTTTCTTGCTGCCAGGTCTGCTGGGAGGGGTCTTCAGTGGTGCGAGGTCGTCTGCGCAGTTGGTGATCCACTGTGTGAGGTTGCTGGCTGCTTCGTTGGGGTCCGTTGTGCTGACTGGAGGGTTCTGGCTGAGGGAGGTGGTGAGCTGATCGGCGGTGATCTTGTTCCAGCTCCTGCGAGGGACCTGTTGAGGGTGGTGGTGGGTCGTGGTTCTTCTGAAGCTGAAGTGGACGCAGCTGTGGTCAGTCCAATGGAGTCCGGTGGAGTGGTTGAAGGAGATGTAGATGCCTGAGGAGAAGACTGGGTCAAGCATGTGACTGGCGTAGTGGGTGGGGGTGTTCAACAGTTGCTTGAGTCCGAGGTTAGCGAGGTTGTCAAGCAGGGTGGTGGTGTTGCTGTCCTTGTTGTTCTCCAGGTGGAAGTTGAGGTCCCCTAGGAGGATGTAGTCAGTGGAGGGGAGGGCGTGTGGGCTGATGAAGTCTGCAATGTCTTCGCTGAATTGTGTCCGTGGTCCCGGGGGTCTGTAGATGAGGGTGCCTCTGAGTGTGGTCTTGGGGTCGGTGTGTATCTGGAAGTGGAGGTGTTCGGCGGCGGTGAGGGTGTCCTCGGAGTTGGTTGTGATGCAGATGGTGTTCTTGTGTATGATGGCGATGCCTCCTCCAGTCTGGTTTACGCGGTCTCTCCGGGTGATCTTGCATCTGTCCGGGATGGCGATGGAGATGTCGGGCGCTGAGGAGGCGTTCATCCAGGTTTCTGTGAGGAAGGCGACGTCTGGTGATGTTGTGTCGAGCAGGCTCCAGAGTTCGGCGGCATGTCTGTGGACGGAGCGGGTGTTGAGCAGGATGCACTTTAGGTGGTTGCTGCTGGTGCTCGGCTTGGCGGGTGCGGTGCAGGTCCGTAGGCAGGTGTATTTGCAGGCCTGGCAGGTGAAGGGTCCGTGGGTGCGTTTCAGGGTGGCTCGGTAGCAAGCGGGTATTCAGCCGGTGTTGAGTGCATTGAGGGTGGCGGTGTCGTAGGTCCGTCGTGTGGGCTGGTGGCGTCGGGGGCCAGGGGTTCTGGTGCTGTGTGCGGTCCAGGCGCGGACGGGCGTAGACGGGCTTGCCTTTGGCACGCCTTTGGCGCACAATCGGCACCCCCGCTACGCGTGTCCGATGCTTGTTCGCTGGGCGGCCTCCATATGAGGGGCTGAGGGAGGGAGGAGCTGCTGGGAGGCGGGAGCGGGGTGGCCAATGGGAACGGCGGGGTGGGGCCACAGGGAGCAGCGGCAGGAAGCAGAGGGCGAGGGGGGGCACAGAAGGCAAAGGGGGGAGTGAGGGGGAAACAATCAAGGGTACAGAAGGCAAAACGGGGGAACAATCACAGGGAAAGCACAATTACAGTTTAAACAGAAGGAAAAGGGGAAATTAAAAATGATAAAATACGGCAAAGGTTACCACGGATAGACAGAGATCCATTCAACCTTCTTATTCAGTAGGAGAAAAGGCTTGGTTGTCTACAAAACATTTACAGATAAAAAGTAATAAAAAATTCAGTCCTAGGTTATTGGCCAAATTACTATACAAAAGATCATCAACCCTGTAATTGTTCGGTTAACTCTGCCCTCGAAGTACTGCTTTCACCCTGTATTCAATGTTTCATTAATAGAACGCTTCAATCCTGCAACCCGTTCTTCTGTAGTTCCACCTTTTGTAGATATAGATGTTGTACCTGAATTTAAAGTGAGGTAGTCCTTGATTCCGAATGAATATGGGGTAAGTTTTATTATCTGGTGAACTGGAAGGGTTATGGTTCCTAAGAGCGGTCTTGGCAGCCCCGTGCCATTCTACAGAATGCTCTGCAATTGGTAAACGCTTTTTACACCCGCTACCCTGATAAACCCAAACCTATCCCATTGGTTTTAGGAGGGATTTTGTGACTCCCCGGTTCCATAAATGTAAATGTATACTTTATGCGTTGTGTAATGTTTTTCTAAAAAAGGTTGTGTCTGTGAAGTTTATCATTGTGTTTTAATACTTTTCATGTTGCAATACTTAGAGAAAACACCATGGTAACAATAAGTTCATGTTGCGAAATGATTTCTATTTCTTTAGTTAGCATCAAGAATCAGACAATTGTCTTATGCGTAAAGGCGGCCGCTTCTACTTCAAGAACAATTGCTTTTCACCAAAGGTTTAGGCTCTGAAAGTGACAGACAGGAAAAGAGACGCAGCGTGTTCTGTATGCGCTACACGTAATCGTCTTCTTGGGTGTGGCCAGACTATAACGCGCGCCAAAGGCAAGCCCGTCTGGGCCCGTCCGGGCCCAGCCGGCCCCAGGCCCTGCCACTCTGCCCTTTGTAGCCAGGCACGCCCGAACCTACTCCCGGGAGGAGCTATTAGCCTTAAACACCCATACACATCCCTTGAGCACGCACACCCTGATGAGTGACAACCATCTCGCCAGATGCAACACCTGCATTCCTGTAGATCTGACCCCGGCGCATAAGGGCTTGCACCTAGGCTTACTCAACTGCAGGTCGCTCGTGAAGCACTCACATGAAGTTAATATGCTAATCACAAATCACGCCCTAGACATCTTGTTTCTGACAGAGACCTGGCTCACCCTTAGTAGTGGCCCCGACATAGTCCTGGCACTTCCCCCCGGGTACTTTATGTGCTCACAGAATAGACCAGAAGGCAGAGGAGGTGGACTAGCCATAATCCTTAAGGACGGCCTCTCCTGTAGAACCTCGGACGGCAACATCAAGGGGCACGAAAGTTGTCATTTCACTATTCAAATCTCCCCAGTCACTTCTCTATCAGGATTGCTGGTATATCGACCACCGGGCAGCCTAGGAGACTTTCCAAATAAAATAATTGATCAGATCTCTATTAAGTGTACGTCCTCCACCAATTACATACTATTGGGAGACCTTAACATACACTTCCTGGACCCAGGCAATAAGCAGGCCAGTGAATTACTTCAGGACCTCACTTCTATTGGCCTTGACTTAAAGAATCCACAGATCACCCATGAAAAAGGGCAATTGCTTGACCCCCTCTTTTCAAACTTTTCTAGCTTGACAACTCTTGATCACATCGCCCTCCCCTGGACGGACCACTTTTTAGTTCCCCTCGTGTGGGACTTCGACACTCCGTCCCCTCAACCCCCCAAAGTTAAAACTCACACCAGGCGATGGCTGAAACTAGAACCAGACACATGGGCAGCCAAACTAAGGGAACACGTCCCCCTCCCATCCTTAGACCCCATAACTGGGGACATAGAGTTTAACACCTGGATCACCCAATCTCTAGATTCCGTCCTGCCTAAAACCCACTCGCTAAAACATACCAAGAGAGTTAACCCCTCACCCTGGTACACCCCTGAACTCAACACTTTGCGCAAAATGTGTAAAAGGAATGAACGTCTGTGGAGGAAAAGTAAAACAGAGGAAAATAAAGAAACATTTCGCACCTCCATAAAATCTTATAAAAAGGAGCTACGCAACACCAAAATTCGCTTCTACGAGAGCAGAATTAAAAATGCTGCCTGCTCGGCCCACGAAACCTATTCTGTTCTCAAAGAACTCCTCCATGCCCCTGACCCCCCACTCAAAGCCCTCGATCCCAAGGAGGCAGAAAGTAAATGCAGTAACTTAGCCACATTCTTTGACGAGAAGATCCAAAAAATCCTTCTGGACATACCCCCTCTTGAACCGGCCCACACGGATCGGAATCTCACCATCACTATCACCAATCCCATCCCTCCGGCCAATAACCCTCAACCCTCTCTAAACGCCTTCGGCCCAGTGACAATGGAGGAGGTAGAGGCAACGATGGCCTCAATCAAAAGTGGCTCTCCCCTCGACCCTGCACCCCTCCGCTTCCTGAAAAAAGTGTCCAGGACCATCATCCCCCCCCTCACGACTCTAATTAACTCCTCCTTTTCGGAAGGTATAGTCCCCCCCGGCTGGAAAGCGGCAGCTGTTAAAGGCCTCCTAAAAAAACCCTCCTTAGACCCGAAGGACCTTTCCAACTACAGGCCCATCTCCCTTCTCCCAGGAAACAGCAAGATCACAGAGAAGTTGGTGAACAAACAACTGTCACTCTTCCTAGAAAACAACAACCTATTGGGGGTCTCCCAGACAGGGTTCCGTCCAGGTCAGGGCACTGACATCGCCCTCCTGGCGGCAGTAGAGAAGGACAGAAGCATTCTGGACACGGGAGGATCAGTGGCAGTGATCCTCCTGGACCTCAGTGCGGCCTTCGACACTGTAGACCATCCCACCCTAGTCCAACGACTGGGAGAAATTGGAATAAAGGGTATGGCCCTGAAATGGCTAAAATCCTTCTTAGCAGGACGATCCTTCCAGGTTTGGGAGAACGACAGCCACTCACCTATCATCCCCCTCCGATGTGGAGTACCGCAGGGCTCATCCTTGAGCCCTACGTTATTCAACGTATACATGGCTCCATTGGAGAAGAGGATCACCCCGTTCGGCGTGTCCTTAATTAACTACGCCGACGACACCCAGTTGGTTGTCACCCTCACCCATCCCCATCATGCCCCTTCTGACCTTCACAGCTGTCTCTCGGAAGTCCATCGATGGATGAATCTTTCATCGTTAAAACTGAACGGATCAAAGACCGAGATACTACTGTTAGGCCCCACGGGCCTAGGTGTGTGGATTGATAAGGACACTACCTTCAAAACCCAGGCAAATAAAACAGCAGGGACATGCTTTGGTCTCCTCCGGGCCTGCAGGAAGATCTTCCCTCTGCTCCCAGCCACCGCAAGGAAGCTCCTTATACAGGGCCTAATCCTAGCGAGATTAGACAACTGTAACGCCATCTACCTGGGAGCTCCTGAAGCCACCCTTAATGCGCTGCAGAAAGTCCAAAACGCTGCCGCCCGCCTTCTCACGGGCACACCTTCAAGATCCTCCGCCAAGCCAGCTCTCAGGTCTCTGCACTGGCTGCCAATCAGAGAAAGAGTCATCTTTAAGGCCCTCTGCCTGGCCCATAAGATCCTCAACAATAACGGCCCCCCCCTTCTCAAAGAAATCTTAATCCCCTACAAAGTGAAAAGAGGCCTCCGGTCCAATGGAGAAAATCTTATTTCAGTTCCCAGAGTTAAAAAAGCCAAAACCGGTGGCCGCCGTTTTTCGGTCCATACGGCCAAACACTGGAACTGTTTACCACGAAGTCTGAGGACAGAATCAAACCATCTTCGGTTCAGGAAATCCTTAAAGACCCTCCTTTTCCCCCAAACATAACTTCAGTCAGATGGCCGGAAGCCTCAGGAGAAACAGCTCAGCGCTGGGATGCTCATCGAGTTACCACGCGCTTTATAAAACCATTAAATAAATAAATAAATAAATAGCCACACCCAAGTTCGAGAAGGCACTTAGCCTTCCACTGCTGTCAAAGAGACTCAACTATTCAGTTTCTGGTTTCGGCCCTTGTCAGGAAGGCATGCAATGTCTTTCTGATGCTATGTCTAGTGTCATAGTTTATGGTGATGGGCGTTTCCAAGAAGGGGGAGTCATTGATGGAACTCACGGCACAAAATGGTACTGCTTAGTACGACCAGAAATTGTAGACCGCACGGGCCCCATACCCATATCTATGCTAAAATACCCATGTTCCTGCTCCTTACCTCTCCGACTGGGGAGGTACCGGGCACCGTTTGGAAGTTCATTTTTATCCCCGCCATTTCCTGAATCGCAGTTTTGCATCACGTGTTGTGAACACGTGATGCCCCTGGTTTTCTGGGAAACATAGTCTAGTTGGATCGCGTTCGAAGATGTAGTGATCCTGATGTTTATAATGGCAGAACTTAGGACCGCATAACGAAATGTTTTTAAATATGTAACTGCTTTTCCATATCCTAAGATGGATGTATTAGGAAGATTACAATATATAGACACGTGAAATTAACTGACAATTTCTGCGGGTTCAAAGGAATTGCTCCACCACTGCAGCATTCAAGAAACATTCTACTACATTGTGCAAGCAGTTAATTTCACGTAATTACCCACCCAAATTGGTACGACGATCAATGAAACGGGCCATGAACAATAACAGATCAGCATTATTGGAACCCTCTATACCCAAACCACCACTTGAGAGACTTACATTTGTACATATATTTGGGACTCTTTCCAATAAAATCCAGAAGTCGGTTAAAAAACACTGGCCAATTCTCAACTCTGGGCACATGAATATCCAAACTCCACTGTTCTCTTTTAAGGGAGGTTCTAACTTGAGAGATAGGATGGTCCAAACGAGACCCAGAGAAGAACAACCCAGGGCCCTGTGTTCATTATGGGACCTCCCTCTAGTCACCGGACACCACCCCTGTGGCACATGTCAGGCGTGCCCACAAACCAAAAAAACAACAGAGGTTGACATAGGAACATCCAGACCTTGGAAACAAATTAAATTCACGAATTATAACACTGAACGACTAGTCTACCTCATAACGTGCCCCTGTGGGTACAAATATGTGGGAATGACGACACGTAAAATACGTATAAGGATATCTGAGCACAAGAGTACTATTCGTTGCAAGAGGCAGGCCACCAAGCTTACTACACATTTCCTAGAAGCTAATCATCCTTCCACTGCATTCCAGTGGACTGTGTTAGAACAACCGATCATTCCTTCTCACACCACAGATTTGGCTAAATTTCTTTTTTTGAAGGAACATAAATGGGTCCTTAAACTTGACACTCATTGCAGTGGGCTTAATGATGAGATTCCGTGGTCCACCTTTTAAATACATCAATAGCAGCAGTCTTTTTCTTGACACTTGATTTTCTAGCAACAACATCTGCTGCTGTCAAAGTTACTGCTATGAGATGTGAGTAGAGACGGGTGCAGTGATTCATATTTATTTATATATATACTTGCTATCAATTTAATATCTCACCCAGCAGTGATTGGTTACATTTTCTCAAATATCTGCTATAATATGGCCCCTTTAACATTTGGGTATGCCATGTATTACCACGCACACTTTTATATGAAAATTGGAGATGTAATGACTCATTAAGCTGTTTGATGTGAATTTTGATAAACAATTCTGTTTTTTGAGGTATTCGCTAACCAACGGTCTTTCGAGTTGCTATAAACACACTTGCTTGTCAAAAAGTTCATTTACGATGGCTCACTGTGACCCGGCAAGTGGCTTGTCAACAAACACCGGTTACCTAGGTATTTGTATGCTGCCAATGGCAGGCGTCTTTTCATTTCTCCGATGCAGGGAGCCTATTACAGAGCGCTATAGAGGACCACGTGACTTCTTCATCCAATCGGAATGGTCCTTATAATATGGCGCGACCCAATCCGCCGGTGCCTCCCCAGTCGGTTCAGACGCCGGCTTCGAAGTACCGACGGATAGGTAAGCCCGCTACGGCCATTTTGCACTTAGTTTGCCGTTCTTCTGGCCGCTTTTTTAACGTTAATTACTACTGTGCCTCGCTAGACGGACATGCTGCACAGTCTTATATCTGTGGGTGTCTCTTAACGCTAAGGCTTAAACAAACAACGAGACACTCTCAACACTAATGCTGAGTTAAATAACGAGATTCTGATTATTTCGTATCTTGAAACGGAATGTTGAATCAGAATTTCTTTCTCTACTTAAATAACTCACAAAGGGGATTTTTACGATGTGGGTGTTTGTTTACAGAGGTGAGACAAGTTCTCAAATTTTTGTTTACTTGTCCCTTTAGAGCGGTGCCTCACTCTACTCCTGAACCACTGCCAGGTGGGGTGAGGTCTTCACTTCTTACAAGTTATGGTAAGAGTCACTCTCTCTCATTTGGCATATAATTTATATATCCTGAAATGTTAAATCAATTAGACTACGTATATGAGTGTCTATAGTCAGTACTGGCAGTCTGACTTAGCTTAAGGTCTATACTCATTAGACCTAGCGATCCTGTGTGTTTTTGTGTGTGGTTTTAGCCTTTCTGACATTTAACCCTTCTTGTTCTGACCTTTCTCAGTGAACGACATAACCTGTAAGGAACAAGACAAGACTCTTCACCTAGAGACTGCAGGTGACCTCAGTACTTGTCTTTGAACTTTGTTTCTTATTGTCACTTATTATTTATTTTACATTTGCAGTAGCATACATTTGTTGTAAGGTCCTGAAGAAAGCAAGGACAAATCTGTCCACTAATTGCTGAAACATGTTGACCTGGTTCCATTTCTAGACAGCTCATTTCTTAAACTGTCCTAACACATTTTTTAATGTTGGTGGGATGTTCCCAGAGCTTGGTCTTTAAATATTCCCCTGGGTCCCACCTTACCTTCGTGTTGTTGTTGGAAGAGTTGGAAGGTTCTGGTTGTACAAAAACAGTTATATTAACCCTGGATCCTCTACAAGACCAAAAGGAAAGCAAAGTAAAACAAAACACTGTCTACCAGATTTACAACCCCCTTGCACCACTTTTGCGTCCAAGGTCCCCCCTTAGAAGTGTGTGGGCCTCAACGACCCCCCTCAAGCCACGGGAACCACCACCCACCAATTTGTGTATTGTGAGAGACAGACTGCGTGACCCTATGCCTAGAGCCCTCGAGAGTCCTGGAGACCTTAACGCCCGACGGCCGGCTCATGCAGTGTCCCGGGGTGCCTACCCCTGGGACACTGCTGTGTGCTTTGAGAGGGTGGGAGTCTCACGGCTCCCGCCCTCCCATCGCAAACTTAGTTTGCATTTTGAAAGACAGAGCAAAGAAATCTGTTCTCACTTTAAAAATAAAAAGCAGATTGCATTTCCACATACAAGTTACCATCTCCCCTTGCGGAAAAGCAATGCAGACTCCCGAAGTACACGGGATGCCAGCGGGACTGTTGAGGCATTGTAGCCCCCCTCATGGTTCCCAACATTTTTTATAAGACCTGGGGATAGGGTCCCTGGAGATATTAGAAATTACTGATAGGGGCTATTTTTTTACGGTAAAATTACAAGTTTCGCACACAGCGCAGCACTCAGTGGGGCCCCCTGGTGTGCACTTGCTGGATGCATGACTCATAATCTGTAGGGTGCGCACCTCCAGCGCCTTTGATGCATGCAGTCTCCCAAAATGGCCACCAGAGACAAAAGAGCCCAAATGTTGCCCAAATATCACCTAGATGTAGCCCAAGTATAGCCCAATGACAGAATGTCCCAGAGTGTTCTAAAGAACAACTAGAGCGCTAACAGTCCTACTTATTACAAAGGTATGGCACACCTGAAGCCATCTTGATTGGAATAAAGTGGTAACTCTTAAAACATTTAATTTAAAAAGGAACAAAATGAGGGGGTATATTTTGCCATATGAATTATGATTAGTGCTGCAGAAAGAAAAATTAGGGCACATTTTGAGTGACTTCTCAAACCCTCTTAAATTTAATCAAAAAATTCTGACATACAGTCTCCCAAGATGGCCACCAGAGACAAAAGAGCCTAAATGTAGCCCAAATATCACCCAGATGTACCCCAAGTATAGCCCAATGACAGAATGTCCCAGAGTGTTCTAAAGAACAACTAGAGCGCTAATAGTCTTACTTATGACAAAAGTATGGCACACCAGAAGCCATCTTGATTGGAATGAAGTGGTAAGTCTGAAAACACTCAATTTAAAAAGGAACAACATGAGGGGGTTAATTTTGCCATAGAAAGTATGATTATTGCTTCAGAAAGAAAAATTAGGGATCATTTTGAGTGACTTCTCAAATCCTCTTCTATTTCATTAAAAAAATTCTGACATGCAGACTGAAACATGCACTTTGAATACCAGCAGCAGACGTCCCTGGTGAGCAGTAGCTTTACTACAGTGATCTAATGTGCAACTAGAGTGCTAACATTCAGAATTTATGGCAAATGTGTGACACATCTGAATGCCTTCTTGATGGAACCAAAGTAAACAAGCATTGAAAATGCAATAGATCTCGCCCTCGTTTAAGTTAAAGCCATTCTGTTTGTAATGAGGTGGCTTTTTAGCTTTGCTTTTATTAGTGTTTTTTCAACTTTCATGTAAATAACATGCATCTGTATGCATATAAGTATATGTATGCATGCATTTATGTTTGTATTTATATAGATATACAGATGATATATGTTTATATATGTATGTATATATATATATTCACTGAAAAAACCATAGGCTATAGACCATATATAGTTAGGAATTAGCATTTACAAAACCTTGAAAATTCACTGAAAAAACCACAGGTTATAGACCATATATAGTTAGGAATTAGCATTTACAAAACCTTGAAAATTCACTGAAAAAAACATAGGTTATAGACCATATATAGTTAGGAATTCGCATTTACAAAACCTTATTTTACTCACACAAAACCATTGAAATTCCATATATAGTTAGTTGCACTAACTATATATCGCGCACCCGCAATCCACTGCTGATGATGTCACATATTACATCATTCATGACATGGTCAGTGACATCACTGATGACATCACTGATGACATCTCAAATGACATCACTGATGACATCACTGAAGACAACATCCAGTGACTGTATGTTTCTGTAAAGTTAAAATATGTCTTACATATTGAAGAATGAGTGGATGTATAAGTGTCTGGATGAAGGATTTAGTAGGTGCATGACTGACTGTATGAGTGAGTGATTAAATGTGTCTCACTGAGTGCATGGGTTAGTGACTAAACTGTCTTAATTTGTGCATCATTATGTCTGTTGTTCTGTAAACTGTTGCATGTGTTGATAAGTAGCTATATGAGTAACTATATGGGTTATTGATTGGTTGCCCAAGTATTTGTATGGGAGACTGAGTGTGTGTGTGTGGGTGGCTGGGAGGTGTATGACTCTGTGCATAGATGAGTGAGCAGTTGATTCACTAGATGTATGGTTTCAAAAGTGCATGTGGAAACAGCTGTATGGGCGGTTGACTGTGTGCATGAGTGTATTGGTGAGTGAATGGATATCTCAGTGCTACATGTCAAAGTAAGTACATATGTAAAACACAGTACATGTGAGAGTTGACATATATAAATAACTGTGCATAAGAGCCAGTGAATGTGTGAGTGGCTGTATGGATCATTGTGAACTTGTATCAGGGATTGTATAAGAGAGTAAATATGTGTTAGTATATGTTTGAATAAGTAAAGTTTGTATAACTGTACAGTTGAGGAAATGGAGGTGTGATTGATTCTTTGCATGACTGACTAGGTGTGTGAGTAACTCCATGGATGAGTGACAGTCTGTGAGTGTCTGTTTACACTGATTGTATCTAAGGTTATATTAGAGTCTGAAGAGGTTCATCGTATTATCACATGAATGATATCATCAGTGATGTGATCAGTAATGTCAAATGAGATGTCATCAGTGATGTCATCAGTGATGTCATTTGAGATGTCATCAGTGATGTCATTTGAGATGTCATCAGTGATGTCATCAGTGATGTCACTGACCATGTCATGAATGATGTAATATGTGACATCATCAGCAGTGGATTGCGGGTGCGCGATATATAGTTAGTGCAACTAACTATATATGGAATTTCAATGGTTTTGTATATATATATATACCTACTGGCGATAGCCAGTAGGTATATATAGTTAGGATTTTTTTCCTATGGGACTTTTGAAAATTCTATGTCTAATAACTTTGGCGTTTGTGGACGGAATCGGCTAAAATTTTCAGGAAAATGGCACAATTTGTTTCTGAGCAGCCCTTGAAAATTTGGGGGGGTTTCGTCAAGGGGGGGCCGAGAAAAAAGGGGGGTCCCGAAACGCGTTTTTCCAATGTTAATTTCCATAGGGCGTTTGGCCTCACTTTTAGCTCGAACAGCTGAATGGATTTGCACGAAACTTGGCAAAATTATAGGGACTGTTAGTCCGATGTGCCTTTGCTGGGTCTCAATATATGTGCTCCAGTGGATTTTGAGAAATTAACGTTTTAAAAAACAGATATATCTGTGACAGCATCCCAGATAGCGCTCCAGATCGGGTACTTTTCGCGTAACGGAGCTTTGTGTAGCAAAGCTGATTGGCTGTCCGGTGTCTGTCAACATTCTAAACAGTCCGGTGCGGCCGCCATCTTGTCTGTCGGTAGGATCGAGAGACAAGAGGAGGAGAAAAACGAAGGGGGAATTTAATGAAAGGGGGCTAGGTAGACCCCTCTTGACCCCCTAGGAATGATGTTGGGGTTATTAAAGGGTCCCGTGGGGCAAATAAAAAGAAATTGATTTTTCGCGGTAGAAGCGCTTCCCGGTTCGCAAACTGGTAGCGAAACGTGAATTCACCATTTTGTGTTTCGATTTCATTAAATTACTAGGTGTAAGGGGGTACGGGAGACGTATCCTGACCTCTTTTGTTTTCTGAGGGTGGCTGAGGAGGCTCATATATGTTGATACATGTCTTCCAGCGGCTGTGCGTGAGCGGTTTTTTTTTGTTGCTGCGTGACGTCTGTTAACGTTCGATTCGATGGAAATCAGGAAGTGTTGACCGCCATTTTGTCACTGCGAGTAAATATTTTATTTGTTATAAATGAATCATTATTGATAAACATTGTCTGCGCCATCTTGCCTTTTTTGCAATGCCACACTTTTGTCGAGCACAGCAGCCATTTTAGATGCCTTGACCAGACCCACTGTCTGCAGCCTCGCAAGCATCTCCCCCACGCACTGGTCACTCCCGCTCTCTTTCTCATGTATGGGCTAGAAACCTCCTGCGCTGTTCTTCTCTGAGAATCACACCCTGTGCCCGCCCGACACCTGCCTTTCACCCTATTCACTACCGCACCCTCTGACACTCCTCTTCCTCTGTGTCCGATTGTCCAGGCCCGTCCCAGGCTATCACCTAGCCCCGCAGATGTAGTTTATGGCCTCAACTGTAAAGAATCACCCCTCTTCAAAGAAGTTACAGTAGATCAAGGCCCCCACCCGATGAGATCCGTCACACTACACGCGTTCCTACAATCTGATAACCATCCTGTATTGTGATTGGGGAGGGGATTCTCACTGTGAGGGTGTGTGGGACCGAGCCTGAAGCGGAAGATTCCAGGGATGCCTTTTTGTACATCAAAGTCTTCACAATTATGTGTCACATTAAAAATATATGGCACTCACAAAAAAGTAGAAGGAAAATAACACTTTAATAACTTATAAATATATACATCGCAACAAAAACAGTAAACACCTTAAAACATTTTTTAATAAAACAGAAGCAACAATGGTCAGTAGCGGTCTGTTGTGCGAATAGTCCCAAGGCAGCATATTTACCTAGAGTGGTGCTGTGTAGGACATTCTGAATGGAAATTAACCAGAACTATAACCATCTACTTCCAATAATATAACTTTTATGCCCAAATTACGCCAAGATTTAGCTAATCTGCTAAAGGGGGGAGTCGCCATTTCTTTACAATAATCAATAATGAAAAATCAACATCAATAGGGTTGTCCGTATTCCCGATGCAGCACTATAGTGCAACATACACAGCACCTGGGGTGTCAAGAGTGAACAGGTCCTAGCTGCTTAACCAATGACTGACAAATGCTATATTAAACACTTACTATGTATAATACTTGCGTTCACAATAGTTTTACTTTACAAAACAGAACAAAAGAAGTCCCCTGTAAGTAAACCCATATTAGCTGTTTCAGTTATTGAACATCCTAAGGTTTTATGACATGGGGAACAGTAGTGATATCCTGGGCGGGTGATGGAACTGGGTTTGTTAATGGAAAAACATCTACAGAGAAAACTATTGGTAAATTATACTTCTCCGGAAATTTAAAACTCGTTTTATGAACATGTACCTTAAAAAACTAAAAGAAATGCCAAGAACATCCCATGTGAAAGTGAATTTTATCTGGCAATTTTTTTATTTTCCTTCTCATGAAAAGAAAGTTAAAGCCAGGTTCGTTACCTGCCTCATCTGCAAAAAAAAAACTCTCGAGAGGGACCGAAAAAAAATATTGCTATGGTAATCATACCATGCATCGGCACATGGAGAGGTGGCACCCTTTTAATTATTCTAAAGCACAACTTCGAGATTTGGGGGATAACCCCCGACCGGCAAAAACATCCACCAATGACTTAGCAATAAGTGAGTCAGAGGCAAGGGAAACGGTCCCAAATCTGCAAAAGAACTTTGGGCAGATGAGATTGACTTGTGTAGCATGTGGAAAATTAATTTCATGCGGAGAGATCAGTATTACTTCAATAAATACAGTAATCAATGATGCATTAGAACTTAATATCAATTCATTTTCCGAACGTGTAATCAGTACCTGTCCCATGTCAATTCATTGTTCGAACGTATAATCAATACTCATCCCGGATCAATTCATTGTCCGAACATATAATCAGTAAAAAGTGCGACAAGTGCGACAAAATCATATCGATAATTCATTGTGAGCAAGTACCAAAAGTGTCGACAATTCTAACCTTCAATAAATACAGTAATCAATGATGCATTAGAACTTAATATCAATTCATTGTCCGAATGTGTAATCAGTACAAGTTCCATGTCGATTTATTGTTCGAACGTATAATCAATACCCATCCCGGATCAATTCATTGTCCGAACATATAATCAGTCTTATCCCATATCAATTCATGTGCTAAAAACTGCATACATATCTCATGATATCAAGGCAGAGCAATCGGGGCACAATAGTTTCATTTGTACCAGCGCCATTTTGGGTGAGGTCAGGAAGGTCCAAGTATAGTCAAAATGTCTCCACCAACTTGTGGTTGGACCGGGACCTCTTTCGGCAGTCTAAAAGTTTTCGTTGAAGGGTAGTAGAGGGGACTGGCGACATGAACCATCAGTCAAAGAGGGGAGGGAAGCAAAAATCTCTCCTACCGGGTCATACTGGTGTCCCACCGGAACTGATCAAGTTGGTAGTCTTGCAGGATTTTGGTGATTTCAAGACTGAGGCCGGCACCGGCATGAGCGCGCCGACGTCCCGCGGCTACGTCGTGGTCGTTCCGTGGGTGATCATGGCAGTCATTCCCCATCGGGGGTCGGGGGCCCCCGTGGCTCTTATAGAATCTTCAAAGTTGAGGAGAACGTTTCTGGATGCAGGACTCATTTTCTAGTTGAACTCAGAAGCGCCGTTGCACCGCAACAGTGGATGAGACCCCCGCTGGGTGAGCGGAGCATCATTGCCTCGCAATAGTGGACGAGACCTTTTGTCGGGTGAGTGCAGCGTCGCTGCATCGCAAGAGTGGAGAAACCCTTTTGTTGGGTGAGTGGAGTGTCGCTGCATCGCAAGAGTGGAGGAACCCTTTTGTCGGGTGAATGCAGCGTCGCTGTATCGCAAGAGTGGAGGAACCCTTTTGTTGGGTGAGTGGAGCGTTGGGGGTGCAGCTGAGGGGCCCCCACCTGGGGGGGGGGTGGGAGAGGCTCGTTCGGGCCGCCTCTCCCTCCCAGCGCACCCCACGCCGACACCTGGCGTTGATATCCGTGATGTCCGGACCAGGCGATAAGAGGGGGGGGGTCGGAGGCAGTTGCAAGACATCCTCCCCCCATGGCCTGCAGGGCGCCGCTTCAGGCCCGAACGGGGAGCTCATATCAAGCCGGGGCCAGACCAGGAGATACGAGGGGGGGGGGGTCGGTGGCATATGCTAGACATCCCCCCGTTGTCGCAGTCATTATCTAAGAAAGAAGAAGAATGCCGTCGGCCTCGGCTCCTCTCCTGGCCCACCTTACGGGATGACCTCCCCGGCCGACGGCTGCCAGCAGGACTCGCCCTACACGTGCCGAAGGCCTCGTCTTCCGGATGGGCGTAGCCGCAAACCTGTTGCACTTCGGGAGTTTCCGGAATGGGGGTAGGTATCTGCTGATTTGTATTTATTTCATGTTACCGTTATTGGGCGTGGCGGGCGGTGGGACAGACATGCTTGGAGCAGTGGGGGGGGGGGTGGCGGAGCCTAGCTACCTTGTGGCTGCCGTAACGTCAAGCTTGGCTTCTTTCACCATTTTCATGTTTCTTATTTCTAGCGAAGTCAAAAACTCATCAGAGGCCTACTGATTTTGTTCGATTTCTTTCCTTTCCTTTTCAAGTGTGTTTCATGCTAAAGTTTCTGTTTAACAGGATACAGGGATTACTTCGTATTTTACATATGTCTTCTTTATTAGGGGTTCTCTCCGGTTGAGTCAGATGATGTACCTCTAATAAATGGTCCGGGTGGAAGTAGTTTCTCAATCAGTGGGGAGTGACAGATTGCAACGGGGGACAAAGGTCCGCATTACCCACCCTTCACTACTTGCAAAGACTAGACAGAATATTTCTATTCCACGTTATTTGCAAACAGAGAGTACCTCGAAAGAACTATTCCTTGAACAATACATTTCCAGCCAATCAATCAATCAGGCATGACGGATTACAACGGGGGACAAAAGTCCGCATTACCTATCCTTCACTATCTGCAAAGGGAGACAGAATATTTCTATTTTTCTCTGTTTGTAGACAGGGAATATCTCAAACAGCAATAATCGATAAAAAAAATAGTAGGATTATAACACTTTAATAACTTATAAATATATACATCGCAACAAAAACAGTAAACACCTTAAAACATTTTTTATTAAAACAGAAGCAACAATGACAACTAACAGTAGTGATATCCTGGGCGGGTGATGGAACTGGGATTGTTAATGGAAAAAGATGTACAGAGAAAACTATTGGTGAATTATACTTCTCCGGAAATTTAAAACTCACAAATGTTTTATTTGTGTAATCGTTTCAGGTCAAACGGATTGTGGGACAATGTTCACAATGGAAGAGTCACCAAAAGGCATTTGGATCGATGTTGTTCTTAATGTTTGTATTTTAGCGAGGTCAAAAACAGATCCCATTAGTGGCCTACTGATTTTGCTCGATTCCTTTTGTTTTTTTAAACTATTTTTCACTATCTGCAAAGACTAAACAGAGTATTGCGACTCTGTGCTTGTTTGTAAATACAGAATGAACCAAAGAGAACCAATTCTAAAACAGTAAATGCTTGGATAGCAATCAATCAAATAGAGAGAGAAGCAGGCACAACGGATTACAACGGGGGCAAAGGCCTGCGTTAACTACCCTTCACTATCTGCAAAGAGAGAGTACTGCTAAGAGAAAAGAGGGGGGGGGAGGGGGGAAAGCCTTCAAAGCACATCAGCGTGCATAAACACGAAAATGTTTTTACCTATCATGTACTTGACATTTGACAGCATTTGATATTTGGTATTAAAAAAACATTGAAATTCACAGAAAAAACCATAGGTTTTAGGCCATATATAGTTAGGGATTTGCATTTACAAAACCTTATTTTACTCGCATAAAACCATTGAAATTTCATATATAGTTAGTTCCACTAACTATATATCGCGCACCCGCAATCCACTGCTGATGATGTCACATATTACATCATTCATGAAATGGTCAGTGACATCACTGATGACATCACTGATGACAACTCTAATGACATCACTGATAACATCACTGATGACATCAATCATGTGATAATACGATCAACCTCTTCAGACTCTAATATAACCTTAGATACACTCAGAGTAAACAGACACTCACAGACTGTCACTCATCCATGGAGTCACTCACACACCTAGTCAGTCATGCACTGAATCAATCACACCTCCATATCCTCAACTATACAGTTATACACACCTTACTTATTCAAACATATACTAACACATATTTACTCTTTTATACAATCCCTGATACAAGTTCACAATGATCCATACAGCCACTCACACATTCACTGGCTCTTATACACAGTAATTTATATATGTGAACTTTCACATGTACTGTGTTTTACATATGTACTTACTTTGACATGTAGCACTGAGATATGCATTCACTCACCAATACACTCGTACACAGTCAACCACCCAGCTGTTTCCACATGCAGTTTTGAACCCATAGATCTAGTGAATAAACTGTTCACACATGTATGCACAGAGTCACACACCTCCCAGCCACCCACACACACACTCACTCTCCCATACAAATACTTGGGCAACCAATCAATAACCCATATAGTTAATCATATAGCTACTGATCAACACATGCAGCAGTTTACAGAACAGCAGATATAATGATGCACACATTAAAACAGTTTAGTCACTAACCCATGCTCTCAGTGAGACACATTTAATCACTCTCTCATACAGTCAGTCATGCACTTACTAAATCCTTCATCCAGACACTTATACATCCACTCATTCTTCAATATGTAAGACATATTTTAACTTTACAGAAACATACAGTCACTGGATGATGTCATCAGTGATGTCATCAGTGATGTCACTGACCATGTCATGAATGATGTAATATGTGACATCATCAGCAGTGGATTGCGGGTGCACGATATATAGTTAGTGGAACTAACTATATATGAAATTTCAATGGTTTTATGCGAGTAAAATAAGGTTTTGTAAATGCAAATCCCTAACTATATATGGCCTAAAACCTATTGTTTTTTCTGTGAATATATATATATATATAACCTACTGGCGACTTAGGTAGTTATAGTTAGGACCTACTTTCCATAGGAAATCCACAACATTCTATTTGGAATACCTTTGGCGCCGGTGGACAAATCTTTGTGAATTTCTCCAAGAAAATGGCCTGCTTGGTTCCAGTCCTTCCCTGAAAGATTAGGGGTGGTTCGACAAGTGGGGGCTGAGAAAAAAGGGGGGTCCCAAAACATGTTTTCCCAATGCAATTTTCAATAGGGACCTTTAGCCAGCGCTACAGCCCGAACGGCTTAACGGAATTACACCAAATTTGGCAGAGAGGTAGAGTTTGGTTCGTAGATTGAGCTTTTCGTTAAATGGTGTAAATCTGTTCAGTAGTTTCTGAGAAAATTACAAGTCTTGGCTGCCATCTTGTGCCTCGGTAGAACCGAGTCACAAGAAAACAGTAAAACAAAGTTGAGAAATAAGGGAAGGGGGCACGCTAGAAACATTCTGACCCTCTAGGCTTGCTCAGGGGGTCGTACATGGATGTTTACGCTCTATTATTTATTTATTTTTAAAAGGAAATATCGCGGCGTACGCGTATGGAAATCCGTACAATTATGAGGATGAGCTGTATGCTGATTGACTGTCAACACTCCAAACCAGGAAGTGTTGGCAGCCATCTTGTTCGTCGCTCGATCCGAGTCACAAGAAAACAGTAAAACAAAGCTGAAAAATAAGGAAAGGGGGCAGGGTAGAAACATTCTGACCCTACAGGCTTGCTCATGTGGTCGTACATAGATGTTTAGGATTTTTTTTTAAAATAAAAATCACGGTGTACTCGTACGGAAATCCGTAGAAGCTGAATGCTGATTGGCTGTCAACTGTCTGTCAGCACTCCAAACCGGAAGTTTTGGCAGCCATCTTGTTCGTCGCTAGAAGCGAGTCACAAGAAAACAGTAAAACAAAGTTGAGAAATATGGAAAGGGGGTAGGGTAGAAACATTCTGACCCTATATGCTTGTTCAGGGGGTCGTACAAGCTATATATATGTTTAAAAGAAAAAAAATCGTGGCTGTACGGAAATCCATACAATTACGAGCACAAGGTGCATGCTGATTGGTTGTCAACTGTCTGTCAGCACTCCAAACTAGGAAGTGTTGGCAGACATCGTTTATTTTGAAGTGTGCGGGGGGACTCACGGCTCTCCTACATTCTTCAGGGACCGCCACCTTCCTGGGGCAGTAACATTTAAAATAGGGGGATCCGTGATGGCACGGATTTCCCAGCTCCGGGGACTTGCACTTCTCAGGATTTTTTAATGTTGGGAGGGGGTCGCACTGCCCCCTTACTGGAACCCTTGATGGCCCTGGGGACCATCATTTCCCAGGGTCGGCATTTGCAGTGTCTAGGGGTGCCTATCCCCGGGACACTGCTGTTTGCCATGGTAGTGCGGGAGCGCCGAGGCTCTCACTTTAGCACAGCAAACCGGTTTACTATTTGAAAGAGAAAGCAAGTTAATCTGCTGTCTCTTTCAAGTAGGAAAGCAGATTGCTTTTCTTTACAGAGAGCAGCATGTAAGCTGCTCTCTCTGAGAAAGCAATGCTGGCTCTCGAAGGATGCGGGGAGCCGGCTGGGACCGTGGGGGCATTGGTGTTCTCCCCATGGTCCCCAATGTTATTTTTTGAGTCCCGGGAGATTGAGTCCTGTTAGACCTGACATCATTGGCTTGAGTCTCTCCTCCATTATTTTCTGTTTGCCTCCACTGTTTTACGATGTTTTTGCTGGTATATTGCTTTGGGCACTGTGCCACTGCTGATCAGTGCCACAGTGCAAGTGCTCCCTATGTAAAATTGCTGTATTGATTGAATTCCATGTTTGGCTTATTTGGTTTACTGTCAGTCCCTAGTCTAGTGCACCAGGAGTGCCAGGGCTTGTAAATACAAATGCTGCTCGTGGGCCTGCAGCACATGTTGTGCCACCCACAAGAGCGGCCTAGTAAAAGTATGTCTACAGGTCTGTCATTGCCAGACCTACGTGCAGTCTGGTACTTTCACGCTGACTGCGCATGTACACCTCCTTGCCAGTCCCTAAACCTTCCCTTAACTTCATGTTAGTCACCCCTATGGTAGGCCCACGGGCAGGGTGCATTGTAAGTATAAGGTAGGACGGGCCTGACCAAGTTGGCATGTCCTAATAGTGAATTACAGCCATATTCGTTTTTCACTATTGTAAGGTAACCTGCTCTCCATTAGTTAGAATGGGCTGCCAGGATTATTAATGCTATAATCCTAGCTGGCTCGGGGAGCATGGTGCAATGTCGAGATTGGTATCCCTGAACTCGGGGTTTAATAGCGCATCCGTTTGTGTGGATGGTTTTTGGACTCTGGGTTTGAAAATAGCACTTTTAGAAAGTGGCTATTTTCTTGTCTAACTATTTCTGGTTTCTGCTGGTTTGGTGTGTGTGTGACAGGAGCTGGGTGGCTCCAGAGGTCTGGGTGAGTCAGTGTGGGATGAGTGGGACATTTGCATTGAGAGTAGGGGGAGAGTAATTCCTGATAGCCTGCCCTGCCTGATACAATGCTGGCTCCACCTCCTGCCAGGCGACTGATGGCTCTGTGCCTGCCATGGACGATCCCTGGCCCACCTCCTACCAGGAGGCCAATAGCTCTGCTCCTGCCAGTGACAATGCTGGCTCCACCTCCTGCTGGGCATCTGAGGACCCAGCCCTGCACAGTGAATAGGCCAGGTGCCTCTGCCTGGCTACACCCACAAAAAACCCAGGATGTTCTGAAATTCCCCTGCAGGGACAAAGGGATCAAAGCCAAAAAGGGGTATAAGAGAAGGACCCCTGAACCAAGAATTTAGATCACTTCTGACAAGGAAACCTGAACCAAGGACAAGAAGATTGCTGATCCAAGGACTTGCCTACCCCTTCTGCCAGTGTGCTGTTTGTTTGGGGAATCCTGCAGTTGCTTCTTTATTTTTGCCAAGGAACCAGGAGAGAGGAACTGTGTGTGTACTCTCAAGCTTTGCTAAAGAAAATCTCCAAGGGCTGGAAGAGTGCCAGCCTCCTGTTGAAGTCACAGGGCTAAAGGACTTCATCTGCTAAAAGTGCTTGTTGCTGGAACCTGACAGTCCAGCACCTCTGAAAGAAACCAGCAATCTCGACGCCGACGGACGCCGCCAAATCCAGCTCGACATCGTGAGTAACGGCTCCCGTGTCCCGCTTCCTCGACGCCGGCCGCCGGGCCCGATCGACGCCAGCAGCAACGCCATTGAGTAGCGAGTTCGGCTCCAGCTCCAAGTGGCCTCGTGTCTGCACCGCTGCGGATCGCATCGACTTCAAAGCCCTCTCGACGCCGTGAGCGCTGCTCACTCTTGCAACTTCATCATCGACATCGACGACGACACCATATCCTGCTTCACCTCGTGAGTGCTGCTCCAGCTTGACATCTGTCAACTCCGCTGCAGGTCGCCCAGACTCCGAGGCCGGATCGACGCCGAAGACGTGACGCCGGACATCTCGACGCTGCTGATCATCGTGTGCTTCGCTTTTCCAAGGTACTGTGTTGTGGGGGTCTGTGCGACTCCGGGCTCGACGTAGCGCTCCTCGCGGTCGACGCCGAACCGTTGGATTAACTTTGCCTCGACATCGTGTAACCCCAGTGTGAGTTACATTGTTGCCAAGAACTGTATTTTAAAGAAGAAGAGTTGCTTTTGATACTAAAGACTTTGTGCTAAGAAGAAACTACACTTGAACTATTATTTTTCCTTCCAAGAGTATTTATTGAGATTGTGGTATATTTTTGTCGTTATTTGGTCTTGTACTAAGCCTTATATAAAAATCCTTATTTTTATAATACTACTGTGTCGTGTCCATTTGTAGTGTATTCACTTTATTACTGTATGTTGTCATAAATGCTTAACACACAGCCTCTGAGATAAGCCTGTCTGCTCTGCCAAGCTACCAAGGGGGTGAGCAGGGGTTATCAAAGGGTGTGATCCCCTTGCCCTGACTAGAAAAGGTGTGTCCCTATTTGTCAGAAGTGCATACCTCTGCCAACTAGAGACAGCCGGTTCTAACAAGTCCCTTTGCAGCTCCTTAAACATTCGTACATATAACTTCCGTAAAATCTTTTTTTGTGTTGGAGAACAGAGTATTACTCCAGTGACTTTGTCATCCATGTATCTTTTTTACTTTTTCTTTATTTGAATTCCGCTTTATTTACAGTATGTTTCTACCTTTCTTCTCAATGAGTTCCACAGCGTAGCGTCCGTTGCAGTGTTCTTAGCCTTTTTGTTCTTTTGGTGACTTACCAGTTTGTGTTCAAGATTCAATGTCGTATTTCTGTTGCTTTCCTTCGTGTATCTTTAATGCAGCCTTTTTTTGTGTATGTTATTTTGTATCTAACTTTATTTATTCAGTGCTTCATCCAGTGTTCTAAATATAGGAGTACATCTGTAGACATGTAGTTTACTCCTTTCCTTTGCCTCCCTCAACCCTAATTGAAAACGTAATGGGGTGAGTCAAAGTAAGGCAGTGCTGTAGTCATTGTATTAAGTTTGCAAAACAGTAGGTATTATAAATAAATAAATAAAGCACTTGAGACAATGCAGAGTGACATTGTATATATTGTATTTAATTGTATAATATGTATAAAATAATATACACTCATGTAGAAAATATTGTTGCTTTAATTGTAAGAGAAAGATTTAAGATATTTCATATGAATCACCACATATGCTGATATTACAGTCAAGATAAAGTGAAGTGTTTATGTTTTTGTACAAGGACCTACAACATAAGAAATTCAGTATGGAAAATCAACAAAACAATTTGAAAGACGGTTTCAACATTAGTAACAGTGTCATAGAATAGCTAAACATATTTTTTATAAGTAGGGAGAATGAAGAGGAAGATATAAATGCTGTAGATATCAGCTGTGATTTTCTAGACTAAAGTTTAGATGCTGATTTTGTGGAAGCATAAGATGACATTGAGTATGATCATATGACTTTTGAAATTGATAATCAGGAATATGAAATACATGATGAAATTATTTTAGAAGCTCTATTCAGTTATGAGATGTTATATTCTTCAGTCTTCAAGCCACTTTATTCGATTAAGGAAAATCATAAAAGTACAAATACAAAACACAAGACAATTCAATAGATATAGGCGATATAAAACTGTAGATCATTAGTACACAGTTATATATAAATGATATAAAACTAGAAAGATATATCAATTAAAAGAAATTCATGGTATTTAATAATTCAGGAGGAATACACAGTTCAATCATCAGTGGGTATCTTTGTTTCCTAAGGCAAACAACAGCAACAAGAAAACTAGCTATGTTAAAAATGTTACAGGTATTGTCTAACAATTGAAGGTACATTAGTGCTTGTCTAACCTGAAGAAAGCCCTTGCCCCTCAAAAGCGGAATTAAAGTATTCTTCCTGATTTCAGTATAAAAATCACGGAACATTATAAAGTGCATACCGCCCGATTCATGAACCTAAATTGCGCTCGCAAGGGGCCGGATTCTGAGAATCCGGTCCTTTGCGAGAGCGATTTTTGCATTTGGGATTCAGCATCCCAAATGCAAAAATCGCTAATTGCGATGTCGCAAATGTGCGAGGAATTACATTTAAGGATTCTCTATTAGAGATTCCTTAAATGCAATTCAACATCCAATTTAAATTTGCGAATTCGCAATTTCTTGCCGCAATTTACCGCGAGGTCAGACCTCGCGGTAAATTGTGACAACTCAGAAAAATGCATTTAAATGCATTTTTCTGAGTTGCATGTTACACACACACATGTCCTTTGGATATGTGTGTGTGCAACACCTGTGTGAAATTTCATTTGAGGGGTGCTACAGGGTGTCCTGTGGACACCCCTGGCACCCTTCAAATCGCAATCTTATTTGCGATTAGCTAATTGCTAATCGCAAATAAGGAATACTCCCCATTCATTCCTATGGGCCTTTTGGCCCATAGGAATGAATGGCGAGTTATTCCTTATTTGCGATTAGCAATTTGCTAATCGCAAATAAGGAATCAGTAGGAATCGCATTTTATTATGCGATTCCTACATGATTACCGTTTTGCGAGTCCTTAATAGCGAATCGCTATGATTCGCTATTAGGGGCTCGCAAAACGGCCCGTTGATGAATCAGGCTGTAAGTGTTTTGATTTGAGAAACTATGACAGTTACAGGGGTCTGAGTCTTCCGGTTTACACCATCCTGAAAAATTTTCCAACGAGAAATGAATCAGGTTGAAGCAAAACCTGGTCAAAAGCCAACAATGGAGGGGCTTTGTCACAATTCTTAGATAGGGTTCTAGTGATGGTGATAAGATTAATAAGCCCTAACCAGTTGTTTTTTTATTTCCTCAACCTCCCGTTCTTGCCCCAGTAAACTCAAATACTGTGATTTAATCCATTTTAGGTTAGTTTTCTTCTTTCCTTCTGGAACTTGGTAAATATATGGGCGCCCAAGTTTAAAAAAAACATAACATAACATATGACAGCCACTCAATTTTGCTAAAGTTTGTCTAGGGCAAAGCAATCCCTTAAGATCTGGTGGTTCAATGTGAGTTTAGGGTTAAGCCAAGTTTTTATCCAGCAAGCGAAAGGAGCCAAACTCACCAGGTCGGTCACATATCCCATCCCTACTTACTGGTGGATAGCAAATGTTGGAGTGGATGGGGGGATGGACAGAAGGGAGCAAAAACATTTGTTTTCTGCCATCTGGACTTCTACCGATTGTTTGTATCAACAAATAGCTGCACCATAAGTGACAATAGACAGGGATTTCGACCAATTGATGGCAAGAATAGTCTCACAGGGCTTGGCTCCCAATCGCTGTGCAAAGCTTAGTAATGCTGTTGACGATCTCAGCACAACATATTTTTGGGATTTAAGCTGGGGGGCCCAAGAGCATCTGTCTTCAAACAGGATGCCCAATTTTGTGAAAACTTTTACTCTAGTGAGCTCTGCCCTGTTACAGTAAAAAGTTTTACTTGTATTCTTATGTTGATCCATGGTCAAGGCATGGGATTTTGAGGTGTGTACCAACAAATCCAGGGAATTCATAAAGGTCCCAAATGTTTCAAAGAGCCTCTGGAGACCTAAAGGTGTTTGAGGTAGTAACACAGCGTCATCTGCGTATAGGAGGACAGGAATGGTCCTGTTTCCTACACACGTTATAACAATACATATAATACAAAAACTAATTTCACTTGACTGAGAACATGTTTCTTTTCTATTAACAGATATTATATGTTACAGATGAAAAATGTCACTTGCACAGTAAGTATTTCTTTTCGGCATGTAGTGCTGTAGATTTAGATGTTTTTTATAGTGCTGCTATGTTGTTTTGTGTTTGGCTGAGGTAGTAGCTATAATAAAAAGGCTCCATAAAGGGCATTGACTTTGAATCAAAATAGGAAATTCAGGAATAATTGATAACGCCAGTCAAAAAAGGCAGCAAGTAGGAGTGTGTATTTGTGGATGATGTGTTGATTGAGTGGTAGATGGAAAAGGTGGAAAAATTAAGAAAGGCAGCAGACGTTGAAACTATGCACTGCCTTGTAAAAGAAGTGGGTGTTTTGTTTTTCAGGCCATTATAGACTGTGAGTCGGATTCCGTAGTGGGAGCCTGAGAATCTGTCAGTACATCTAAGGAGGGAAGCAACTCTATAAATTACATACACTGTGTGGTTGAAAAGGCGCAATAAAGGACGTAGTTACCAAGAAGACTCAATAAAGGGTCTGAACTTTGAATTTGTATTAGAAGAAGAATAATTGATAACCGCAGCCAAGAAAGGCAACCATTGTGCAAATTTTGTACTGCCTTCGGCTGGGGTTGTAGCTACAACAAAAGGCGTGATAAAGGGCCTTGACTTTGAATCAGAATATGAAATTAAATAACAATTGATAACCCCAGCTAAGAAAGGCAGCAAGTCTGTACATTTCTGCGTGCTGTTGGCCGGGGTAGTTGTTACAACAAAAAGGCTTGATAAAGGGCTTGCACTTTGAATACAGATATGAAATAGAACAATAGTTAATAACCACAGCCAAGAAAGGCAGCAAGTAGGTGTGTGTATGTTTAGATGATGTGTTGATTGGTTGGAAGATGAATAAAAATAAGAAAGGCTACTGCCTTTAGGCGAGGTAGTAGCTACACCAAAAAGGCTTGATAAAGGGCCTTGATTTTAAATCAGAATATGAAATTAAAGAACAATTGATAACCCCTGCGAAGAAAGGCAGCCATTGCAACATTTTCAACTGTCTTCTGCTGAGGTAGTATCTACATGAAAAAGGCTTGTTAAAGGGTCTTGACTTAGAATCAGAATATGAAATTGAAGAATAGTTGATAACCACAGCGAAGAAAGGAAGCAAGTAGGTTTGTGTATGTGTGGATGATGTGTTGATTGAGTGGAAGATGAATAAGGTGAAAAATAAGAAAGGCTAAAGACGTGCAAGCTACCCATTTCCTTGTAAGGGAAGTGGGCGTTTAGTTTTCCAGTCCATTACACAGACAGGGAGTCGGATTCCGCAGTGGGAGCATGAGAAATGAGTACCACATAATGAGGCAAGCTAGTGCACAAAAGTACACACACTGTGCGGTAGAAAGGACGCATGAAAGGACGCAGGTGTGCAAATTACCCACTGCCATTCATGGGTAGTAGTTACCAAGAAGGGTTAATGAAGGGCCTGCACTTTGAATTTCATTTTCAAGAAGAATAATTGATAACCCTAGCGAAGAAAGGCAGCAAGTGTGGAAACTTCTACAACAAAAAGGCTAAATAAACAGCCTTGACTTTGAATCAGAATATGAAATTAAAGAATAATTGATAACCCTAGCCAAGAAAGGAATCAAGTGTGCAAATTTCCTACTGCCTTTGGATGGGGTAGTTCTCCCAACAACAAAGCTTGATAATTGTGTTGTCGACTGATGTTGAGGAAAGGGATGCTCCTTTTTTTGTTTTTGATGACGTTGATAGACTATTTGACGTAACAGAAATGTTCATTGCAATAAAAGCATAGAAATGTAAGTTTACCAAAATCAAGATCAATATGTGAGTATGGACTGCTTGCCGAAGTTGCTGTTGCAGCAGTTGATGTGCTTGGTGCAGCAGCAAGTGGATTGTCCTGCAATCTCTGTGTTGCAGCTCAATCGAAGTTGTTGGGGTGCTAGTTTTTACATGTCGCACCATAGTTGGTGTGCCAAAGGAGTATTTTTTTGAATGGATCATTCCTTGAAAGAGTTGTTTGCTAAATTTTACAGATTAGTTTTGGAGTATTAACCTTCTTCTGGGGTAGTAGAAATGAGAAAAAGGTTCGATAAAGGGTCTTGACGTTCAACCAGAATTTGAAATTGAGGAATAATTGATAATCCCAGCCAAGAAAGTGTGCATCTAAAGCAACAAAGTTCTGTAGAGTATGTGATGATTTGTGGTCCAAGCAAGACGGATTGGTAGCAAAATCTTTAAAATCAAGTTTTCTAATAAATATTGGTTTTCCATTCACAGAAGTAAGTTGAAGTATATTTTCAAAAGGTATGATGTAGAGGTCGAGGAGGCAGGCATCTGATATCATGATCTCAGAGGCCAGAGAGGTGACACTGAGGAGAGGTACTCCATAATTTAATTACATCTAGACCTCCTGTCTGCTGCCTGCAGACAAGCACTAATGCCAGACCACAGAGGTTCACTACATTTCTGTAGCTGGAAAATTATCATAGGACAGAGTTCTTCAATCTGTGGGGCGCGCCCCCCTGGGGGGGCACGACACCATCCCAGGGGGGGGGCGCGCATTCCACTCCAATCTTACCTTTGTTTGTAGAACTCTGGTATGGCTGGAGGGGGGTGCGAGGGGAGATCGATGGGGCAGGAGGTGCCCGTTCTTTTGTCCTGTTAACTCTCCCAGGAGGGGGTTAATTCGCGGAGCTGATAGCTTCAGCAGCAGTGCAGGCAAGGAGTCTCCTCTGCTAAAAACGAAAGCAAACAAACAGACACGCTTTCTGTTTTAGCAGAGACCCCTTGCCTCCCACTGCCATTGCTGCCAAGGTTACAGATTGCTTAATAATGATGACTAATTACTTCTTGTGGCAGCTCAGCTGAGCCCGGTGCCGTGAAGTCAGATGCCAGTACTGCAGCTCTGCTCCTATAGTGCTGCACAGGTTCGCCGCGGTGACTCAGAAGGCCTGAGGTCATGAGGCCTGAGGTCATGGGACGAGTACCGTCCCGCTGGCGGCGGTAATGTATATTGATAAACTATTGCCTCCTGTGCAGGCAGCAGGCAGCGTGCACTCTGACTCTCAGACTCACTGAGAGGGACCTACTGATAAGCACAATACTCCTCGATGCAATGATAGAAACAGCAAAATGCCAGTCGCTGCACATTATGCTCAGTACATATTTTTAGCTTCAGTGTTTTAGGACACGCCCTTAATTACATCAGACAGGCCCCTTGGAGAGACCCCCAGTTTTTTCATCCCACTTACAGCCTTGGAAACAACACCTTGTCACGGTCACCTGAGGTCCTGGCTCTGTGAATCATGCATGACTCATGATTTCCAAGTTTTCAGATTCCCTATGTACAGGGGCATAGTGAACCCTCCCCCCACCCCTTGCTTTAGGAAATACAGCAGGGGATAAGTTCTTGATGGGCCTCTTCTGTCTGCAACTCTGCAGACAAAGGCTTAGCTCATAATTAATGTGAAAAGGGGGTGAGTGAATAAGTGAAGGAATGGGTGAATGGCTGGATGGATTAGTGAAAGTATGAATGGATGAGTGAAGGGGTGAATGGAAGGTTGAGAGAAAGGATAAATAGATGAGTGAATGAGTGGAAGGATGGATGAGAGAAAGGGTAAATAAATAGATGTATGGGTGGAATGGTGGATGTATGGGTGGAATGGTGGATGTATGGGTGAAATGGTGGATGTATGGGTGAAATGGTGGATGTATGGGTAAAAGGGTGGATGGATGAGTGAAAGTATGGATAGATGAGTGAAAGGGTGGATGGATAATGAGAGAAAGGATGGATGGATGCACAAGTGGAAGGATGGATGAGGATAACTAGATGTATGTATGGGTGGAAGGGTAGATGGATGGGTGAAAGGGTGGATGGTTCAGTGAAATGGTGGATGGATCAATGAAAGGATGGATGATGGACGAGTCAATGGGTGGATGGATGAGAGAAATGATGGATGGATTGATGTATTGATAAGTAAAAGGGTGAATGAATGAATAGATAGATGGATGAGTGAAAGGGTGAATGTAAGGATGGATGAGTGAGTGAGAGGAGGGTAGATGGACAAAAGGATGGAAGAGTGAAAGGGTGGATGAGTGGTCAATGGGTGGATTCATGAGTGAATGAGTAAATGGATGAGTGGGTGGATGGGTGAAGGGTGGATAGAAGGATGGGTGGCTAAGTGAAAGGGGAATGGAGAGAAAAAGGGAGGATGGATAGATGGATGAGTGAAAACATGGATGAATGATTGGCAGAATGGATGGGCAAATGTGTGCATGGATGAGTGAAAAGAAGAACATAAAGATGGATAAGTCAAAGAATTCATGGATGAGTGAAAGGGAGGGTGGAGAGCAGGAAGAAAGGATGGATGGATGGATGGATGGATGGATGAGTGAAAGGTTGAATGGGTGGACGGATGAGTGACTGGGTGGATGGATGAGTAAGTGAAAGGATGGCTGGATGGGTGAAAGGGTAAATGGTTGGATGGATGAGTGAATGGATGGGTGGAAGAGTGGATGGATGAGTTAAAGGATAGCTTGGGTGAAAGGGTAAATGGTTGGATGGATGAGTGAATGGATGGATGGATGGACGAGTGGATGGATTAGTGAAAGGATGGATTGGGTGAAAGGATGGATGGATGATGGATGGATGAGTAAAAGGGTGGATAGAGGGATGGATGAGTGAAATAATGGATGGAAGGATAGATGATGGATCCACCCACAGATTGATAGTCTAAATGTGGCTAAACACCGGCACACCCGTCACATTCATGTTGGTGGTGTTATTATTAATCTTTGTCCTGTGTAAAACAAAGCATCCTAGTAAAAAGAATTTGATCACATTTTATCTTGGAGAATTATGTTTTGAGCTGTGTAATACGCCTCTGTCATTTCACCACACCCGCTCACAAACCTGCAGTTTACTAAACACTCTTATTGTGTTGAACATTATTTGCCGGATATGGCCCGTAATATGCGCGTGGCAGTCGATCATGTAGTGTACCAGATTCCAGAAATTTCTGTCAGGTGGTGGGGGTGGCAGTCGATCATGTAGTGTACCAGATTCCAGAAATTTCTGTCAGGTGGTGGGGGGGCCCAACATCTAAAAAAATTCAGCAGGAGGGGCTCAACCTAAAAAAGTTTGAAGACCTCTGTCATAGGAGATACAATGGCTTCTTATAATCCTTCCCCTTGTTTTTCACCTTGCGAAGTAAAGGCGGCAACACTGGAGCGTTTGAAATTCATAGTAGGATCCTGGCACTATCATGCAATCGAAATTGGAAATTTCATGAATTACTTTCGGGATCTGGTGGAAGGGAGACAGATGGGGATGCCTAGGGCAGTGGAATTTGTTGAACTCGTTAAGAGGCAGGCCGTGGCTGAGGAGGGAGGCTCAATCAGGCAGACAATCCTACAACCCCTGTGACATACTGATGAAATATCAAGATGACTTCTGTAATCTAGGACCAAAAGGAGTACAAGCCCCATGTCCTATAGCACATATACGGCAAGCAGACATTTGTTCTGGAATTCCAACCCTCGCAATACCAGCAGCTGCAGTGGCAGGAGATTTGTGCTTATGGACAGCGCATGGGAATCAGCCCCAGTCAATTAGGTTCAATGTCAGTTACAGAGTTCTACTTCTAGGATTCCAGGACCCTCAATGTCTAACCGATATTCGAGAGCCGATGATCTCCTGGCTCAAGGAATGGCGCAGAATGTGATAGATACAGCATCTATCAGAGGGTTTAGTGGAAGAATTTTTTCTGGAGTTCCGACCCCCGCAGCACCAGCAGGTTCAAGCAAAATAGGGATGTCCAGTAGATCAGGTGTAGGCCCATTACTGACTTCTACTTCACAAATTCCCTACACCCCAATGTCTACACGACATACAGATGTTGATGATGCCATGGCTGAAACATTCCGCTGGATGAGTTTGACACAGCAGTTTGTGGTGATTAGAATACATAGAGGTCACTTCATCGACATTGAAAAAGACATGGACCCTGTAGTGAGTGCAGTTGTGCAGCTCCAGCAACATAAGTAGAAATCACAAATAAGATCAAGGCAACATCAGCACTTGTGGACAAAACTGTCAATGTAACACCTTATGCTGCACAGTCATAATAAACTTCCCTCACTGTGCTGACCAAAAAAAAAGAAAGGTATGATGTATTTTTTTCTAAATAAGTCATCTCATTCACTGTGAAATAAAAGTGTTCACTCTTGTTTGTGATGATTTATGGTGCGCTGAGTAAGTAAAATCTTTGGCGGTGAGCTTGTATGTTCCCTGTGAAGTGTAGATTTAAGGCAGCTGTTAACAGACATAGACAAATGGGTTTTGTCACTTATTTAAACAAAATGTGAAACACATATAGTAGAATTTTGTCTGCATTAAATAAATGAAGACTGAATTTCCTAGGGTTCAATGTTTAAGAAAATCTGAGGATATTGTGCAATTGTCTGTGTTTTCAGTAAATCAAGATTGTATTGAATGTTTTCTGTAGTGCTGGCGCTCTTGGTATCTAGTTGTGAACTCTACTGAGCACAGAATAGATTGAAGGCACTTCTCAGCACATATAGTGAGGAGACATTTACATGGAAAACTGAATTGAAGTTGTGAACTCTGCTGTCTGTAATGTAGATCGAAGGTACTAATCGACAGAAACATTGATGTATGCTATTTTGTACAGTTAACAGAATCTGAGGACAGAGTACAATTGTCTCTATCTTAAAGAAAGCAAGGCTGAATACAATGCTGTCCTTAATGTAGAAGGAAAGCTGAATTCAAGTTGTGAACCCAGCTGTCTGCAGTGCAGATTGATGGCAGTTGTTGACACAAAGATCGATGAAAGCTATTTTGTCACAGTTTGCATAACCTGAGGACACAGTATATTTGTCTCTGCCTTAAGGAAAGCAAGGCTGAATACAATGCTGTCCTTAATGTAGAAAGAAAGCTGAATTCAAGTTGTGAACCCAGCTGTCCGTAGTGTTGATTGAAGGCAGTTGTTGAGACAAAGGTCGATGAAAGCTATTTTGTCACTGTTTACATAACCTGAGGGCACAGTATAATTGTCTCTGCCTTAAGGAAAGCAAAGCTGTATACAATGCTGTCCTTAATGTAGAAGGAAAGCTGAATTCAAGTTCTGAACCCAGCTGTCTGCAGTGTAGATTCAAGGCAGTTGTTGACACAAAGATCAATGAAAGCTATTTTGTCACTGTTTGCATAACCTGAGGACACAGTATGATTGTCTCTGCCTTAAGGAAAGCAAGGCTGAATACAATGCTGTCCTTCATGTAGAAGGAAAGCTGAATTGAAGTTGTGAACCCGGCTGTCCGCAGTGTAGATCAAAGGTACTAATTGACATAAACATTGATGAATGCTATTTTGTACAGTTAACAGAATCTGAGGACAGAGTACAATCGTGTCTGCCTTAAGTAAAGCAAGGCTGGATTCAATGCTTTCCTTAATGTAGAAGGAAAGCTGGATTCAAGTTGTGAACCCGGCTGTCCGCAGTGTAGATTGAAGGCTCTAGTGAGCACAGTTATAGATGAATGCTATTTGTGACATTCTTTTACAAAATCGGAAGACATAGAATCCATTAGTTTCTACCTTAAATAAAGCAAGGCTGGATTGAATGTTTTCTGTAGTAGTGGAGCTCCTGGTATTATGTTTTGAACTCTTCTGACGGCAGAATAGATTGAAGGCAGTTGTCTGCACAGATATAGAAGACAAATTTAGTTGCAAAGCTAAATTCAAGTTGTGAACTCTTCTGTCAGCTCTGTAGATTGAAGGCTGTAGAGAGCACAGTTATAGATGAATGCAATTTGTGACATTATTTTACATAATCGGAAGATATAAAATCCATTAGTCTCTACCTTAAATAAAGCAAGGCTGAATTGAATGTGTTCTGTAGTGCTGGCGCTGTTGGTATCTAGTTGTAAAATCTACTGAGTGCAGAATTGATTGAAGGCACTTCTCAGCATACATAGTGAAGAGAAATGTACACAGAAAACTGAATTGAAGTTGTGAACCCTGCTGTCTGTAATGTAGATCGAAGGTACTAATTGACACAAACATTGATGTACGTTATTTTGTACAGTTAGCAGAATCTGAGGACAGAGTACAAGTGTCTCTGCGTTAAGGAAAGCAAGGCTAAATACAAAGCTTTCCTTAATGTAAAAGGAAACCTGAACTGAAGTTGTGAGCCCAACTGTCCGCAGTGTAGATTGAAGGCAGTTGTTGACACAAAGATCGATGAATGCTATTTTGTCTGAGTTAACAGAATCTAAGGACACAGTATACTTGTCTCTGCCTTAAGGAAAGCAAGGCTGAATGCAATGCTGTCCTTAATGTAGAAGGAAAGCTGAATTCAAGTTGTGAACACAGCTGTCCGCAGTGTAGATTGAAGGCAGTTGTTGACAGAGATATGGAGGAATGCTTTTTGTCACTTATTTAAACAAAATCTGAAGACATACAGTAGAAATATCTCTAAATTAAAAAAATGAAGGCTGGATTTCCTACTGTCCAAACTTTAAGAATATCTGAGGACATTGTGCAATTGTCTCTGTTTTAAGTAAATGAAAATTGTATTTAATGTTTTCTGTAGTGCTGGCGCTATTGGTATCTAGTTGTCAATTCTACTGAGTGCAGAATTGATTGAAAGTACTTCTCAGTACACAAACTGAAGAGAAATTTACATGCAAAGCTGAATTGAACTTTTGAAGTCTTCTGTTTGCAATGTATATCGAAGGTAGTACTTGACAAATATCAATGTATGCTATTTTGTTCAGTTAATAGAATCTAAGGACATAGTACAATTGTCTCTGTCTTAAATAAATTCAGAGTAATATGTCATACTCTGTTTTAAGAATTTGCTGCATTTTTAAATGCACTAAGGCGAGTATTAAGTTTGATACCATGCTTACGTCATCAATATTGACAAGTTAATTTTCTTTAAGGGTCTTCACAGCGAGCTTCTCCAGATAGCTTGAGGTATTGTAATTTGTTGTCATGCTCCAGAGGTAGATTAAGTAAAAGATGTAATGTAGCAATGGAAATGTTAAGACTGAACATGGCAAAGAGGTTTTACAGATACGACTACTTTGCAATTTGTTTGCAAATGAAAATATTGTTCCTGAGTTCATAGCTACTTTCAGAATGATTGATAACCCTAGTCAAGAAAGACAGCAATGGTGCAAATTTTCCACTGCCTTCGGCCGGGGTAGTAGCTACAAAAAAAAGGTTTGATAAAGGGCCTCGACTTTGAATCAGAATATGAAATTGAAGAACCATTGATAGCCCAGGCAAGAAAGGCAGGAAGTAGGTGCGTTTATGTGTAGATGGTGGATTGAGTGGTTGGAAGATGAATAAGGTAAAAAGTAAGAAAGACTGCAGACGTGCAAAGTAACCACTGCTTTATTAGGGAAGATGATCTTTGGATATCCAGCTCATTACACAGACTGTGTGTGGCAAGAAAGGATGGAAGTGTGGAAATTAACCACTGCTATTCACGGGAAGTAGCTACCAAGAAAGCTGAATAAAAGGTCTGTACTTTGAATTTGTATTACAAGAAGAATAATTGATAACCCCAGCCAAGAATGCTATTTGTCACATTCTTTTACAAAATCGAAGACATAGAATCCATTAGTCTCTACATTCAATAAACAAGGTTGTATTCAAATTTTTCTGTAGTAGTGACGCTCCTGGTATGAAGGTTTGAACTCTAGTGTCCGCAGAATACATTGGAGGCAGTTTTTGGCACAGATAGTGAAGACAAATTTAGATTCAAAGCTGAATTGAAGTTGTGAACCCTGCTGTCTGTGGTGTAGATTGAATGAAGAATTAGTTACATTCTGGATGAATATGGACATGTGGTGATGGTAGGAGGTAGCGGTTACCAAGAATTCATGTCTGTGTGACAGCTGCTCAATATTGGTAATTTAGTGTGTGTGAGTGCAGTGCTGATAAGTGCTGGAATGAGTTAGTGGCACCTGAAGCAAGTAAGTTTTGTGGAGTCTGCAATTATCCATGATCGAAGCAGGATGCATTGGTAGCAAAGTCTTTAAAATGAAGTTTTCTAATAAATATTAGTTTTCCATTCACAGAAGTTAAGTTGAAGTATATCTCCAAAAAGTAGGATATTTTTTTTTCTAAATAAGTCATGTCATTCAATACAGTTATGTGGTGATGATTTCTGGCGCACTGAGTTAGTAATACCTTTGGCGCTGAGCTTGAACGTACTCTGTGTTGATACGTGATCGGCAGGGAGGTACAGTAATTGTAGTAATGTCTTTAGTCGATTGAATTCTGCATCAATTCCATTTAAAAGGGACAGTATGTTTCACTGTGATAAGAAACTGTTGAGTGTTCTTGGTGATGATTTATGGTGCAGTGAGTAAGTAGTATGTTTTGCACGGAGTTTGTATGTTCGTTGCACAGTACAATTGTCTCTGCCTTAAATAAAGTAAGGCTAGATTGAATGGTGTGCTTAGTGTAGATGGAAGGCTGAATTGAAGTTGTGAACCGTGCTGTTTGTAATGTAGATCGAAGGTACTATTCGACAGCAAACATTGATGAATGCTATTTTGTCACAGTTAACAGAATGTGAGGACACGGTGCAATTGTGTCTGCCTTAAATAAAGCAAGATTGGATCCAATGGTGTTCTTAGTGTAGATCCAAACCTGTATTGAAGTTGTGAACTTTGCTGTCTGCAGTGTAGATCTAAGGCTCTTGTGAGCATAGTTTTAGATGTATACTATTCGTTACAAAATCAGAAAATATAGAATCCATTAGTCTCTACCTTATATAAAACAAGGCTTCATTCAATGTTTTCTGTAATACTGGTGCTTCTTGTATCAAGTTTTGAACTGTACTGACCGCAGAGCATATTGAAGGAAGTTCTTAGCACAGATAATTCAGAGAAATTTAGATCCAAAGCTAAATTGAAGTTTTGAACCCTGATGTCTGCAATGTATATTGAAGGTGCTACTCGACACAAACATTGATGAATGTTATTTTGTACAGTTAACAGAATCTGAGGACATAGTAAAATTGTTTGTACCTTAAATAAATTGAGACTAATATGTTGTACTCTGTTTTAAGAGTGTGCAGCAGTCTTAAATGCACAAAGGCAAGCATTAAGTTTGATACCATTCTTATGTCATCAATAATGTGAAGTTTAATTTTCTTCAAGAGTCTTCACAACAAGCTTCTACAGATAGCTTGTGGTATTACAATTTGTTGTCATGCTCCATAGGTAGTATAAGTAAACTATGTAATGTAGCATTGGAAATGTTAATATTTGGTTATATTTGAAATAAAAGAAATATTTTATAAACATGTGACAAGTAAATGAAGGTGATTGTCGAAGTATTCTACAAGATATAAGAATTTGAAAAATTACAGATACGATTACTTTGTAATTTGTTTGGAAATGAAAATATTGTTCCTGAGTTTGTAGTTACTTTTAGAATAATTGATAACCGTAGTGAAGAAAGGCAGCAAATGTGCAAATTTCCCACTGCCTTCTGCCAGGGTAGTAGCTAAAACAAAAAGGTTCAATAAAGGGCCTCGACTTTGAATCAGAATATGAAATTCAACAATAATTTATTATCTCAGCCAAGAAAGGTATCAAGTGTGCAAATTTCCCACTGCCTTCGGCCAGGGTAGTTGTTACAATAAAAAGGCTTGAAAAAGGGCCTGCACTTTCAATACGAATATGAAATAGAAGAACAGTTGATAACCATAGCCAAGAAAGGCAGCAAGTAGGTGTGTGTATATGTAGATGATGTGTTGATTGAGTGGAAGATGAATAATCTAAAAAATAAGAAAGGCTGCAAGTGTGTAAATTATCCACTGCCATTCACGAGTAGTAGTTACGAAGAAGGCTCAATAAACGGTCTGTACTTTGAATTAGGATAAAAAATGGAAGATTTGATAACCATAGACCATACTGGCTCTTTTTGATTATTGGTAGACTTTTGTTAAGCTTTTTATTATACATGAATGGCAGGAAGTGCGCAAATTACCTACTGCCATTGATGTGTAATAGTTATGAAGAAGGGTCAATAAAGGGCCTGCACTTTGAATTTGAATTTGAAGAACAATAATTGATAAGCACAGCTAAGAAAGGCAGCAAGTGTGCAAATTTCCCACTGCCTTCTGGCAGTGCAGTATCTACATGAAAAAGGCTTGATAAAGGGAATTGAGTTTGAATCAGAAAATGAAATTCAAGAGTATTTGATAATCCCAGCCAAGAAAGGCAGGATGTGGGCAAATTTTGCACTGCCATCAGCTTGTTTAGTAGCTACAACAAAAAGGCTCGATAAAGGGTCTGCATTTTGAATAAGGATATGAAATAGAAGAATAGTTTTTCACCCATAGCCGACAAAGTTAGAAAGTAGGTGTGTGTGGACGTGTAGATGATGTGTTGATTGAGTGGAAGATGAATAATGTAAAAAAATAAGAAAGGCTGAAAGTGTGCAAATTTCCCACTGCCTTTCATGGGTAGTAGTTACCAAGAAGGCTCAATAAAGGGCCTGTACTTTGAATTTGTATTACAAGAAGGATAATTGATAACCCCAGCCAAGAAAGGCAGCAAGTGTGCAAATTTCCCACTGCTTTCTGCCGGGGTAGTAGTTACAACACAAAGGCCTAATAAAGGGCCTGGAGTTTGAATCAGAATATGAAATTGAAGAATAATTGATAACCCCAGCCAAGAAAGGCAGCACGTGTGCAAATTTACCACTGCCTTCGGCCGGGGTAGTAGGTACAACAAAAAGGCTCAATAAAGGGCCACGAGTTTGATTCAGAATATGAAATTCACGAATAATTGATAACCCAAGCCAAGAAAGGCAGCAAGTGTGCACATTTTAAACTGCCTTCGGACGGGGTAGTTTTTACAACAAAAATGCTTGATGAATGTCTAATAACTAATGTTGAGGACAGCGATATGCCCGTTTCTTGTTTTTGATGAGGTTGATATACTGTTTGCATAACACAAATGTTCATCACAATAAATGCATAGAAATGCAAGTTTGCGAAACTCAAGTTCAATATGCGAGTATGGACTGTTTGCTAAAGATGGTGTTGCAGCTGTTGATGTGCTTGGTGCAGCAGCAAGTGGTTGTCCTGCAATCTCCGTGTTGCAGCTCAAGCAAACTTGTTGGGGTGCAAGTGGTTTATGTGTTTTGTACTATATTTGCTGTGCCAAAAGAGTATTTTTTGGATTGATCACACCTTGAAAGAGTTGTTTGGCAAATCTTACAGGTTACTAATGGTTGGTGTGTTTCAGTTATTATGTGTTTGGACTTCGCTTGAATCTTTAAGGGGAGCATTAGGGCTTCCATAATACAGAAATACTTTGTACTTAGTGACATCCAATTCTATTTTATGAAGAATGGTTGAATTCTACATCCACCTCTAGGACTTGTGAGAGGGTTGTATTTCAAAGTGTTTGACAGGCTACACTACATGTTTCTATGTAGCTAAAGAAAAGTTAGTTTGGTTATGTATGGGCATTCTCTCACACAAAACTTAGCACTCAGCATTCAGGATTGTAAAGGCTAACCATAGGAGTGACTGATGAGTTTACATATGTCAGTGACTAAAGAAAAGAAAAATAAGTATGCTTGTTTTACATTAGAGATATAGAGACCTGAAAGACTATGCATGCAAATCCATAAAAAAAATGTGAATGTATGGAAGAAAGGAGTGAAATGGTGTTTAGAAGCAATACTGTCCAGCATAAACAGTGCATAATTGTTCTTTTTTTTTGTCTAAACACTCCTTTTGGTTTATGACCATGGAATAGTGGTGTAACTAGATCATAGATTCTATTGTCAGATGTCTACTTTTTATACTACCATTGAACAATACTGTGTAGAGGAACGGTATTGCTCGTTGATCTTCAAAGAGGAGGAAGATTTACATTTATATTTCAACACCTAAACCAAATAATTGCTCAATTTCAAAAAGAAAAGTCGGAATGTTATAGGGAGTGTGGTACAACTCTAAAAGGATTGTGGAAATCGTGACAGCTGAAAGAAGTGTGTCTCAACATTAGTTTTCAGGTTAATCTGAATAACACTAGATTGCAGGAGTATGCAAATATATAATTAGACATTTTGCATGCGTTCTTATGTTACTTAAAAACAAACATTAAATACATACATAAACAGTAAAAGGTAAGTAGGATTTACATTTGGTTTTATAAATTGAAGGTGGAGTCATCTGCTGCATTCAAAACATTGGGTGTGTTGGGAAGATAGTGAAAAGTAACTTGTTATTAACATTGCATTGTTTAAAGGTCAATAGCTTTTTGAAATGTAAACGTTATATGTATTTACATGGAAAATATAGTGACCTCTCAACACTTAATGGAATCGTGGTAATGACTCCTTTAAATTTGAAGGGTGCATAGCCAGCTTTGCAATATGATGGACGTAATTTTAAAAAGACCTTGGCAAATGCCTCAGTTATCTGAGTGAGAGTAACATAGTTCCTGTATTAGAGAAATGTGATCTAGAGTTGATGTGTTCTAAAGACTCCAAGGACTTATATTACTTGATGTTTATATTCTGCATTTACAGTCATTGAAGGTACTTAATATTAACTTTTGCACGCATGTCGTTGAAGTAACTTGGTTGCAGACAATACCTTTTCAAGAGACTCTAAATGTGAAAAAAGATGTACATTAGGACATCATAACAGCAATGCTAACAATTAAAAACTTAGGGCCAGATGTAGGTAGCCCAATACCGGTCGGTAACGGCTGAAAATCGGTATTTTTGGCCGTTACCGACCGATATTGAGCATTTGGGATGTAGGAGTCCAAAAATTGTCCGAATCGGTAAATTTACCGAATCGGTAAAGTTACCGAATCGGTAAAATACCGAATCGGAAAATATACCAAATCGGTAAAGTTACCGACTCGGTAAAATACCGATTCTGAAAATTTACCAAATCGGTATATTTACCGATTCGGTAAATTTACCGATTCGGTAAAATACCGAATCGGTAAATAAGAAGTGGTAAAATTGAATAATGAGAAGTAGGTAGGCACTGAAATACCGAATTTGCTTCAAATTCGGTATTTAAGAGTCAGTATTTACCATGGATTGGAATCAGGTGGTAACCAGGTGCAACCCATAAAAATGGACCAAAAATGCAATTCTTCTTGCACAATGGCGGCATTTTATGTCATTGCAAGACGGCTACGGCTACAGGAGGAAGGAGAGAGGGAATGGCAGAGAGAGGAGCAGGTCTACAGACAGAGGATCACCCTGTTCATGCTCACAGAGGCAGAGATTCTCCAGAGGTACAGGTTGGACTCAGACACCATCTTGGACCTCATCAGGGACCTCCAACCACTGTTGGAGCACACTGCCCCAAGGGCACATGCTATTCCACCCCACGTGCAGGTGCTGTGCAGCCTACACCTGCTTGCGTCTGGTAGCTACCAGAGTGTGGTTGCTGTGGTAGGTGGGGTGACCCAGAGCAGCCTGTCAAGGTTTTTCGACAAATTCCTTGACGCCATGTTACAGAGGATGGACCATTACATATCTTTTCCTGCAACCCATGCTGAACTGGTTCAAACAAAATCTGACTTTTACCAGATGGCACGATTCCCCAATATAATTGGCTGCATTGATGGCACGCACATTCCCATTTGTCCCCCTGCTGCCACCGAATATATATACAGGAATAGGAAGTCAACGCACACCATCAATGTGCAGGTGATTTGCAATGCAAAGTGCGCCATCACTGACCTTGTGGCAAAATTCCCTGGTAGTACCCACGACTCCTATATATTTCAAAAAATCGGCATCTATGCACAGCTGACTGCAGGGGAATTTGGTGAAGGATACCTCCTAGGTAAGACACAGTGTGCGACCCCCATAACACCTATTGCAGTTAGAAGTACATGTATGCATGCGAGTAATGTATTCCCATTTCCTTTTAGGAGACAGTGCATATGCCCTCCGCTCCTTCATACTCACCCCCTACCTCAACCCCTCAACACCCAGCCAAAGGAGATATAACCGGGCCCACAAGAAATGTAGTGTAGCATGATACAAACATATGGAGGTCATCAACATTTGGGGCTTTGCATTTTGAACATTCCACCAATCCTCCATTCTTAAATTTGGAAAGCCTGTAGGGGGACCAGTATGCCCTGTGGATAGTAAATAAAACATTTCGCCTTAGATTGGCAGGTTTAACAATTCTATATAGCATGCTCATAGTTACTTGCCATTGGTCTTCTGTAGCAATCCTTGGCAAGCTATTCTTCCACAGGGTCTCTGGTAGATCAAATATCCCATCCTCCTTCTCCAATATTTGCCAGTACCAGCAAGCAACTTCCTTCTTAAAGACCTCTCGTTCCAGTTTTAGTTCAAATTCATTTTCCTGTCCAATCTCTGATACAGCGTGATTTGCCCAACTTTGAATTTGTACATACTTGTATCTTGAGAAAACTAAGCCCCAATTTTGCTGACATAAACTCCATGAAATTATTCTTCCATCTTGAAATAGATCTCTCCATCTTTGTAGATCTGGCTCCTTTATCAAGTTTGAAGCTAACGCATCTCTTGTCCAAGTCGGCGCTCCCGGTGATTCCCATATTGGAGCCATGTAACTAAGATAAGGAATCTTAGTAATTTTTCTTATTTTGTACCAAGTCTCAGCCAGATCTTTCAGAGTCTTGAGTTTCACTTTTTTTAAAAACTTAGGGTCTCCAAACTTATATAAGTAACCAAACTCATGATAACCCGATACTTTCAGCATTATCTTAAACAATTCACCTATCTGTGAATAAACGAGAGAACCCAATAACATCCTGCAATTTTTCAAACAAAAAGCCCATGCATATATTTGTAGATCAGGAGCCGCCAATCCTCCTTTATTTACGCTTCTTCGTAATTTCCTCCATGAAATTCGAGAGGATTTAGATGCCCAAATAAATGAAATTATCATGCTTTGTATTTTCGCCAACCATTCCTTTTTAAAACATAATGGAATAGCTTCATACAAAAAGGTAATTTTTGGAATAATCATCATCTTTACTAGATTAGATCTCCCATATATCGACAGAGGTATATTCATCCAGCCCTTTAGCAAATCTCCAACCTCTTTTTTTACTCTGTCAAGATTAGTTTTAGCCAAGTCCTCAATCTTCTGTGTAATCCTAACACCAAGATATCTCATTTCTGCTGTTGTTTTTACAGTTCTTGTGTCGAGATTCCAAGTCATTATCTCAGTCTTTCCTTGGTTTAGCTGGTAACCAGAGATCCTACCAAAATCTTTTGTTATTTTTACTAGATTTTCCAACGAACTAACTAAATTAGTAGAATAAACAATAATGTCGTCCGCATATAAACCCAGTTTCTTTGACCAGTCCATTACTGCAAAAGGGGGTATCTCTTCTGATTCTCTAATTTTACAGGCTAAGGGTTCTATATATATATTGAAGAGTAAAGGTGATAAGGGGCATCCTTGCCGAGTACCCCGCATTACCCTTATGGGAGATGTAAGAGTGCCATTTATAAGTACACGTGAAGTCGGAGCGCTGTATAGTGAGAAAATGGAGTGGGTAAATTTATCTCCTAGATTGAGATATTGCAGAAGAGTTTTTAAATAAACAAAATTAACACGATCGAAAGCCTTGGCAGCGTCTAATGCTATCGCTGCCAAGGGATAATCATACTTAGAGGCTAAATCTATCATGCCTATCAAAGAATAGGTAAGATCTTTTAAATACCTCTTCTTAATAAAGCCTCTTTGATCTTCATGTATTAATTTATGGATTATTTTACCGAGCCGATCAGCCAATATTTTTGTATAGAATTTATAGTCGCAGTTTAAAAGCGAAATTGGCCTGTACGCATCCATATTTTTTGGGGATTTCCCTGGCTTCAGAATTAGAATAATATTTGCCTCATTCCAAGAGTTTGGGATTTTCACTTCCCCCCGAAATATTTTATTATATAAATGACAAAGAGTAGGGACCAATGTAGTATCAAGAGCTTTATAGGCTTCTGCAGGTAGACCATCTGGTCCAGGGGCTTTCCCTCTCTTGCTATCTTTAATAACTTTCATCAGCTCCTCCTGAGTGATTTCCTTATTAAGCCCCCTCATATCCTCATCTGATAATGGTTTCATTAAAGATAGCCAGGGCTCAATCTCCCCTGTATCTGGACACAAATCTTCTGCATATACCTTCGTGAAATACTCCTGAAATGCTTTTACCATCAATTTATTTTCCGATATAATTTGATCTGTGCCTGGTTTTTTAATCTCTTTAATATGATTGCGTACGACATCTTTCTTAGCTTTCCAGGCTAGTAGCTTGCCACATCCCTCCCCATATGAAAAATGTGCCAACCTGCTAGCTTCCCATCTTTCTTTGACTCGTCGTGCAAGTATCGCAGTTAGCTGGACTTTTAGGTCTAAAAGTTTTTTATTACAAGGACCATCTAAAGTAGTATCATCCTGGGGAATCCGGTTCATTTCGCACTCTCGAATCTCTTCTTCTAACTTAGATACCTGGCTATAATACAATCTTCTTCTCTTTGCACCCTGAACTCCCATTCTGCCTCTCATAAATGCCTTGCACGCTTCCCATACTATGTCGTCCCTGGCTGAACTAACATTTACTTGTAAGAAAACTTGTATCTCTTCTTTAAGAGTCTCTAAGATTTCTGTATCTGCTAAAATTGTCCGGTCTAATCTCCAAACTGAAGTGATTTTCTCTTCTACCAAACTCAGATTTAGACTTACCCCTGAGTGATCTGATAGATGCGCCCCTAAATGAGCTACATCCGTAACCCTCTCTCTCAATCTACTATCAACCAAAAAAAAATCTATCCTTGAGTTGTGTTTATATTTTTTGTTGTAGAAGGTAAACCCTGACTGTTGTGGAAATTTACATCTCCAAATGTCACAAAGCCCAAGTTGCCCCATCATTGACTTAAGTTTGGCAGTCATTTTAATATTTGTTATTGCTCTAGAATTACCTGCCCTATCCATCTTCCCATCTAGTACCGTGTTAAAATCCCCTGCCATAATTACTTTGCCAGGTAAATCCAATATCTCCAATTCAACTTTCTCTAAGACTGCGGGATCATCTATATTCGGACCGTAGTAACCCACTACTATTAACGTTTCACCCGAAAGTCGCAAGCTGCAAATCACCCATCTTCCTCTACTATCTACTACACTGTTTTCGACTACTATATTGGATCCTTTCCTTATCAGAATGGCTACCCCCTTTGTGACCAAGTCTTGGGATGTATAAATAGCGTTTGCTATGCATTTTTGGGTGCTAAAAATCTCCTTACTTTCCCTTTGTGTTAAATGCGTTTCTTGCAAGATGATGATCTGTGCGGATGAATCCTCCAAATATTTCAGAATCAGCTGTCTTCTAGATTTAACTCGGAGCCCATTAACATTCCAGCTAAGGAACCTTAACTCCTTATCTCTGGCCCTGGTCATTATAGTTATCATGCTTGCCATATGCTGCCCATTTCTTCTTCCTGTTTAAGTCACAGCAAGACTGCTCATGAGGAATATTTTTTATAGTTTTCTCCCTTTCCCTTATCCCACCCCTCTCCCTACTCTCACTTCCCACCCCGGAAAACCCAACCATTACTCCCATGGCCTAGGCCTGTGGATGTCTGAGTGGTGGTGTCCCTTAAATTTACAAATTGTTATGGTCGAAACCTCCATATGTTTGTATCATGCCCGAATATCAAAAAATTTTGGATTGACGTAAGTAACTCCCTCTCCAAATCACTGAATCAACCCATTGAGGTAAGCCCCGAATTAATTATTTCTGGGAGATATGATTTGCAAAATAGAGTTTTGGGTAACAATGTAAGACTCATCTTTTATGCTATGCTACTAGCACGTCGGGAGATATGTAAGTTATGGGTCTCACCACTCAGTCCAACTTTATTGGACTGGATACTAGCTATGAGATATACAGCAAAGTTAGATATGTTAGATACCTCTAAAAGGAATAGAGGTTTTTGGATACCCTTCCTGCTAAATTTTGGTTAAAGTTATATTTATGTTGAAAGTCCAATGATTAAGCCCGTGCCTGTCTCGCTGGTATTTGGAATCGATAGCAAGGAATAGAGATGGTGGAGAATACACATCTTGGGTCAGATGGTCAAGAAGGAGCTTTGAGAGGGGACCAGACTCAAAAATATGTGCGGTTCACGCCCCATTACTCTAGACCAGCCCAAGAGACAATAACAGCCCAGAGGCCGGAAAGTAACAAAGATATGGGCGGCAAGACGGCAAATGAGGATAAAAAAAAAAAAAAAAAAAAAAAAGAAATGTAGTGTAGCGTACGTTTGGGATCTGGAAAAGCAGGTTCAGGTGCTTGCACAAGAGTGGAGGTGTCAGGTTCCGTTCAGGATGCTCCTCAGGATGGGGTTGATGCTATAAGGGGGCCCACCTCTAGATCAACCCAAGTCTGACTGTAATGGTACCCAGACTGTTAAGGTGATCAAGCGGGGGAAAAGTGAGGGTCCGGAGGAGAACAGCTGGGCTCTGGTCACCGTATCCTGTAACCACAGAAACAAGGGATAAGTACTGCAGTTCTCTCAACTGTGACAAATATCATGTACCCAAACCCCCTGTTACCTCACCTGTATCTCTCACAGGTGTGCCTATACTCAGGAAGGATCTAAGGGCGGCTTCTATATCCCCTGGTGAATTACTGGAAAATACAATGCAGAGATCATTAGCAAACCCCCTGGTTCCCTCCCTTCCTTATGCTCAAATGATCAGGCCAGTATGGACACCTACCCTTATGCAG